>NC_133420.1:122170000-124570000 GCF_049350105.2 Macaca mulatta | reverse complement strand
AAAACAAAAATAAAAAAATAAAAAAACCCAGGGAGCCCATCCCTGTGTTGTTCCTCAGGTCTCAAGGCCCCTAGCCAGTCTCCCCTTTTCTCCACCTTTCAGATTATTGTTTTGTTATATATCTCCAGGGATTTTAGTTTTACTTGGTGGAGGAATAGGAAGACGTGAGTCTATTGTATCTTGTCCAGAACCAGAAGTCCTTTTTGTCAACTTTTGAAGAAGATCTTAGAAGATACATTCCCATCACCCTGACAAAGTCTTCATGGAGTGGACAGTTGCAGTAGCACTTCTGAAGTGGTTAGAAGCGAGCTCATTATAGGTTTGATATTGTTAAATCCTTACAGCAACCTTTTGAGGCAGGGATTATTATACTCATTTAACATAAACGAAAACTGAGGTTAAGGTAAAGGGAGGAGAGTGGGTCCTTTGCAGTACATAATAAAGCCAAAAGATAAACTTCCTTACCACCATCTTTTCCACTCTCTGAAAGCCACCATCTTTGCACTTCACTGAGCAAAGTAAGCTGTCATGCTTGGGTTTTCCTCAGCTTCCTTTCCAGTTTACTTGCACCTCTCTTTGCTTCACTACTAGAGAAAGAGGTGCCAGTCTTTCTCTCCCAAAATGTCTCTACTTGCTCCAAATCTCATTCCCCCTCTAGGACCTCACTTTCAAACCTTTTACCCCTCTCATGTCTTTAATCTCTTCCTCTTGATTTTTCCCCTTATGCTACAAAAATGATGAGGACCCTACCATCCCCAAAACATTGTTCTCTGACCCTTCCTTCCTGTAAGCCCGAGTGCCACCGCCTTCTGCCTGTCTGCTGAATCATTTGGCAAACACAGTCAGTGTCTCCACCTTCTACCTCTTGCATCTCAGCACGCTGCCGTGTCATGCCGGCTCCTGGTCCCACAGCCATGCCAAATGCTCTCTGTGAGGACAAGTGACCTGCATCCAGGCCTCAGGCTAAGGGTCTTCTTCCTTCGTCTAGGTACCTACTCTATCAGACTCAGGTGGGGAGTTTCTAAAAACGCCCACATTGTGACCTCACCTGTTGATTCTGATATAGAGGGCTGAGGTAGAAGTCCGAATCTACTTTAATCTCCTAAGGTGATTCTGGTGCATAGCAGGCTTGGACTTCGTTGCTGCATCCGACTCCTCAGGGCTCCTTCCTCGGCCTTGAGGACCTCACAGCTCCTCCTTCATCTGTGCCCATGCTAGGCTGGATGGGAGGACAGACTGGGAAATTTCCAAGTCCTTGCTCACCAGGACTGACTCAGCTGATAGTAACAACTGTAAACAGAGTATAAAGATTTATGTAATGTTTACTATTTGTCTGGCATTTTGCTAAGTACTTTACACTTACTTGACCTAACCTGGCCAGAGAAGATTATCCTTCCTTTGCCTGAAGGCCTCGTACTAACCCCACCTGAGGGTGATGCTTCTTATCCTCAACACCCGCCCCACCACCCTCTTTGCTTCTGGATTCATAACTAGAGTCAGAACCCAGTGTGGATAAGTGATCAGTCTGACCCAGATAGACATAGCTTATCCATAAAAAGAACAGAACAGCTTGGCCAATTAATATCAGCAACAACAGAATGATACATGTGAGAAAGGATTCTAAATATGATAGTTCAATTAGGATGGAATATAATGTTAAATTGGGAAAATTCTACCAGTATTATGCCAGTACCTGAGATTCTGAATTAAATGCCTAGCTGCATCAATGGGGGGTGGCTCTAACATTTATTTGCCTGGCCAGCTAAAACCTGGGTCCAACAGTGAACTACAGTCAATAAAATTGAGATGCGAAGACCTCCCTGGCAGAATCTACATTAGAAGGAATCTAAGAAGTTCAAGAAGCCGGAATTACGGGGTATATTTTATGTGATCCACTGCTATGGACTGAATAGTTGAATAGTGTCTCCTCCAACTCCACATTCATATGCTGAAGCCCTAACTCCAAATGTGATTGTATTTGGAGTAAGGAAGTAAGTGATATCATAAGGGTGGGACCCTGATCCAATATGATTAGTGTCCTTATAAAAGGAAATGCTGGAAAAATTACTGTCTGTCTACCTTGTGAGGACACAGCAAGAAGGCAACTGTCTATAAACCAGGAAGAGAGTCCTCTCCAGAAAGCAAATGGGCTGGCACCTTGATCTTAGACTTCCAGCCTCCTGAACTGTGAGGAATTAACTTCTGTTGTTGGAGCTACCCAGTCTATGGTATTGTATTATGCCAGCCTGAGCCGACTAAGACAAGCACCTACTTATAACCATTGTGTCTGGACTGTGGCTCTCTCTCGTTTCAAACACTGGCAGATATCTATCCACATTTAATTTGCAGTAAATGGATTGAACTCTCATCTGTTGATATTTTTGCCTCTTGTTCCTTTTGCTATTTGGGTTGATAAGTTTTGTAAATATTTACACCTTTATTTTAGTTGGATTCTGGGAGATAAGGAAGTTGAACATAATTTTCCACCTGCCCTCTTTACCAAACCACAATTTTTGATACTGTAGCTTTTTATTATTACAGAGACCATATTAGGTATTTAAACAGAGAGGAATTTATGTGGGGAATTGGTTACAAATGAGTTGAAAGTGCTGGAAGAGCCAAAAGGAAGGCGTGATATCCAGGAATCCAGAAGCTGCTCCCCACTCCTATGCTGCAGATGCTGGGATGGGCCACAGGAATTCAGAGGGCCCTTCCCACAGCCACTAAGCAACTACCTGGTATTTGAGCCACGAGCAGGAAGTATATGTCTTCTTCAGTTCTGATCTCCTGCTCATGCCTTTTATTGTTAGAACCTGATGATTCTAGCTGTCAATCTAGGAAATATAGATTTTGGACTCCCAGTTCCAGTAGTAGAGGAAAAGGGAAAAAATGGATATGGGCTAGGTTACAACAAAAATAGCTCATGTAGTCTACTCCTTTAGCAGCTCAGCATTGCTACACACCTTACTACCTATATGCAAAATTGTATACAACAAAAATAACAGAACATCATACTTCTTCCAGTATGATGCAGCCATACTTGGTGGGGGAGTTGCTGTCATTCTCATCCCCCAAAGGGGAAACACAGAGTCATATTAGTCACCATAACGATGTCTGGGTATTAATTCCTTTTCTGATTCACTTAAAATCCCACCTGAACATTCTATGGCCCCAAAAGTAATGAAGATTATTACCAAAACTACTTAATAAATAATAAGAAAAAAGGAAGGAAAATGCTTGCTTTGCACACACCATAAAATGATGCTTTATTTTACAGTTTTCATTTATGCAACTAGTCTTGAAGCTATGGTCAATAGTTTTGATTTTCTTCCTTCACTACCCTCTCCTACATTCTCTTTGCTATTGGCTAGTACTTCAGCTGGTTGAGATTCTACTTAACACAGTGGTAACCCAAACCTGCAATGTTGAAGGGTTTGAATTCTCAATGATCCTGCTTTTATTGAAAGGCCATAGTTTTCCATTAACATTCAAACATTAACTTTATTAAAGCATAACTTATATAAATAATATGCACTCATTTAGTGTAGAGCTCTATAAGATTTGAAAAATGAACATAACTCAAGTAACCACCACTGTAAAATCAAATATAGAACACTTCCATCACTCCAGAAAGTCTCTCATGCCCTTTTGCAGTGATGCCTCATCTGAGTAACAGTCAAATGCTGGTTTGCTTGTTAAAGTTTTTCATATAAATAGAATGACACAGGATGTACTATTTGGGTCCTGGCTTCTTATACTCAGCAAAATGTTTTTGAGATGCATCTGTGTTGTTACGCATATAGTAGTTCATTCCTTTTTATTTTGAGTAATATACCATTGTAAAGATGTACCACCTGCTGTTGGGCATTTGTATGGTTTCTACTTTGGGGCATGTACCGGTTATCAATTTATTGCCTCATGGCTGTGGATTTGCCCTAAGAGTGCCTTTTCCCTGTTAATGGCCTGGATTTCCCTTTTACAGTGAGCAAAATGTTAAACATTGTCAGCAGAGGGCGCTAGAGAAACATTGCAAGAGAAAGGGGGCTCTTCTTGGTACTCCTGTGTGCTATGTTCTGCCTTTTCTTGTTTTTGCACATCCTCTAGCACTGCAGATACCCAGTGGCACTGCACCCAGCCATGCACCCAGAGTGTGTCGTCCCTTGGCAACCTTGCTGCCTTGGGTCAAGCCTAGAGACCACTTTGCCTTGGGCCTCCCCACATGAACACCGTGCACCAGAAGCTGTGTACTGTCCTGTCAGTGAGCAGGCAAACTCAGAAGGCTATTTTGTGCTGCCCTGGGACAGTCAACCAGTGCTGGCCATGCAGCCCAGCAAAATCCTGTGCCATCAAGTAAATAAGCTGCAACCACACTTCAACAACAGTGTCTAAATCCCATTCTTGGGGAAAGGGGGCCCTGTTCTTTCTGTACATACCATATGCAAGATCATATATATCACGTTTTTTTTTTCCCTGTACCACAGTTTGTTTATCCAGCCCTAAGATACTGGTTAGAGCTTTCTTTACATCTTTACAGTACTCGCTGAATCACAGTTTAATAATTCTTTATACTCTACTTCCCTTGCTTACTGTACAGTGACTCCTCTCCTGAATCACGGCCAACTGCTGGTTTGCCTGTTAGTTTGCTTGGTCCAAACTGATACAGAATTGGTTCTGAGACTGATCTCAGGAAAGAGACCTGTGAACATGGAGTCTGAGGATGGGTTGGGTCCTGCCCTCGTGCTCATATGCAGTGCTGAGCTCCTTGCTACTGGGAAATGGGAGGCTAGTAACTCAGCAGCATCCGCATGGTTGATTGTGAGCCAAGTGGCTGCTGTGTTTGACCATTATGACAGTAATGATAACTGTAAGGGCTGTGGTGTAAGATGAATTCTTCTGGGTACACTGAGCTCTTGCAGAGAGAAAAGGAGAAGCTCAGGCCTGTTAACTTTCAATTCAAGTCATCTCTGATAACCAGAGAGCTTCCATGACAGCCCCCAAAAGTCTCTATTTCTTATAGCCACAACACTGCTGAAAACCAAACACAAAATTTAGTTATGCACGTTTCTGAATTACAATGACAGTAAATTCACAGTCTTGCCATGTTTGTCACTTGAAAGTTAGGGTATTGATCAGGAAAGAATGGGATCTTGAAAGGTGGATTAGAGAAATCTGATTGGACCCAGATGAAACTGACAATATTGAACCCACAAATCATTTTGAGCCTCCCTCAAAATGGTTTGCCCTCTGCTGTCCAAGGAGACAGCTTCTTCTGCTTAAAGGTGGCAACTTCACCTGGGACAGTTGCCTCAAAAAGGGATACTCATCCTTCTCATACTCACCACAGCCATTCCCTGTTGCCACTAGATCTATAAATCAGGTCAGATCTCAGCATGATCTATGGGAATAGGTACACACTATGACCCAGGAGGACAGAGCTCAAACACTGAAAGACTTTCTAGGCTTCACTGATACATATCAGTAGAAACTTGGAGAACATGTGTGGAAATTGTTTCTAAGGGTGTTAGACTAAGGAAGATAGCATATAACACCAGATAAACTGAATTCATTGACAAGGGTGCACTTACTAAAGAGTTTGAATTTATTGTCTTACTGGAGGCGGCTCTAACAGCTTACCTGGTTGAGTGACTGAAATGTGGGCTTAACACTGGCTTACATTAGGTGAGGTTGAGATGCTAGTGCTTCCCTGGCATTATGTGAAGGAGGGAATCCAAAGGCTTAGGGAGATAAAAATGTTGGACTGGTCTTATCATGTGTGACCTGCATACCTGCTCCCAAACTGTTCCACAGGAGGGCCTAGAAGACATTCCCTTCACTAAGACATTGGGAAATACATGAGAGTGAGGAGTACCTGAGTTGGGAAAAGTGCACTGTGGTGGGCCAGGTATGACTGTAGCAAATTCTTATTGAGATGGGCTCCTTGATTTCAACTGGAATTATGAGATTCCGGAGTAGAGGAGGACATGTAACAGCACTTAGCCATCAAAAACAAGATGGGTATATTTATCAAAAAAGGCGGCAGAAATGTACTAATAATCAGAATGCTTTGGCTTGCAGAACCCATTAGTGGTGGCTCATTGATCTTGGTGTGCCTAGGAATAAAATAGATGGGTCACCTACTACAGTGTGGCCTGATCTATAGGAAAGGAAAAACTCTAGATCTTTAGCCAAAAACCTGACTTGAGGGGCCACAGTGGAGAGTCCTGGCCTCTTACCTAGTTTCCAAACTTGTTTCCAAACTTAGTTTCCTAAGTCAGTTCACAGACCTTGAGGTCCTTGATTGAAGGGGAGACTTGATTCCCTTGAGAAAAGACAGCCCTTCACTGTTGCTCCAGGTTTGTACCATACCTTTACCTCCAAGCCTTCCCTAAAGAGACCTGTGGGCCATTTACTAAAGTGACTGTGCATTGGAGAACAAGAAATGCCCAGACCTTTTAGGGAAAGCTGGAAACTGGCTCTGAATTAGGGCTAATTCCTAGGGATTCAAAATGCCACTATGGTCAGCAAGTCAAAGTAGAGGCTTATGATGGTAAGATGATAGATGGAGTCTGACGTTTCACTAACAGTGGGCCAGATTAGTCCACAGACCCACCCTGCAGTTGTTTCCCAGCTCCCAAATGTAGAGAGATCTGTAAGTCAGGACAGATCTCAGCACAATCTATGGAAATAGGCATACACTACAGAAGAGACATACATGGAACAGACACACATGGCAACTGGCACATTCCCACATTGGTTCTCTGACCCATGCAGTGAAGATCACTATGGTAGGAAAGGCTAAGTGGAAGCACCTGGAACTTCCCTATCAGGATAGTAAACCAGAAGAAGTGCTGCATTCCTAGGAGAGCTGCAGAAGTAAATGCCACCATCAAAGCCTTGAAACAAGCAGAGGTGGTGATAGCTATAATATCTCCCATTTAACTTACCAGTTTAGCCTGTGCAGAAGCCAGATGACACAGACTGTCATAAATGTAACCCATGGGAATTCCAATTTCAGCTGCTGTCTCAGATGTAACGTCTTTATTGGGGCAAGTCAACACAGCCTCTGACAGTTGGTATGCAACTATTGACCTGGCTAATGCATTTTTCTCCACATCAGTTTGTGAGGACCACCAGAAGTGGTTTGCTGTTACCCAACAGAGCCAATAGTGTGCCTTTACGGTGTTGCCATAGGCTACATTAGTTCTGCTGCTCTCTGCCATAATATAGTCTAAGTGATCTTGATTGTCTTGACATTCCACGAAATATCACACTGGCTCAATCTACTGATGACATTATGCTGATGGATCTAACGAATAAGAAGTGGCAAGTTCTTTAGATGTCTTAGTAAGATGTATGTAAACCAGAGGGTAGTAGATACACCCCACAGAAATTCAGGTGGTGAGAAGGGCCTGTCACCTCAGATAAATTTCTGGGGATTCAATAGTCTGAAGCATGTTGGGATATCCTGTCTCTGGTATGTGACAAATTGCTGCACCTTGAAGCTATTAGACACACACAAATATGAGGCACCATGATAGTTTTATGTCAACTTGATTGGGGTACCCAGATATTTGGTTAAACATTATTCTGAGTGTGTCTGTGACAGTGTTTCTGGATGAGATTCCCCTTTGAATTGCTAGATTAAGTAAAGCAGATAGCCCTTCCAACGTGAGTGGGCCACATCCAATCCATTTAAGGCCTGAATAGAACAAAAACTTGGGCAAGAAAATAATTTGTTCTCTCTGGCTGTCTAAGTTGGAACATTGGTCTCCTGCCTTCAGACAGACTTGAACTAGAACATACACCATCAACTCTTCTGGTTCTCAGGCGTTCAGACTTCAACTGGAACTCTACCACTAGCTCTCCTGGGTCTCCAGCTTGTAGAGGGAAAATCTTGTGACCTCTCAGCTTCTATAATAGTGTGAGCCAATTCCTTATAATAAATCTGTCTCTCTATCTGTATTTCTACCATATCTATCTTATTGGTTCTATTTCTCTGGAGAACCTTGACTAATATAGGCATTGCATTTGTTAGGTCTTTGGGGACTTTGGGAGGTGATAAATATCACATTTAAGTGTGCTATTTTGACCTGTCTACGCAATCACATGAAAATCTTTCAGTTTCAAGTGGGGCCCAGAACAAGAGAAAGCTCTGCAGCAAGTTCAGGCTGCAGGGCAAGCTGCTCTACCACTTGGTCCTGTGATCCAGCAGAGACTGTGATAGTTGAAGTGTCAGTGCCAAATAGAATTGCTTTGTGGAGCCTCTCACAAGCACCAGTAGAACAGTACAGTAGACAGTGAAGACCTCTAGGATTCTGGAGTCAGTGAAGACCTCTAGAATTCTGGAGTAAATCTATTATTCTGTTTTTGAGAAAGTGCTTCTGATTTGCTACTGGGCCTCCATAGAGACTGAATACTTAACCATGGAACATAAGGTAACCATGTAACCTGACCTTTCCATCATGAATTGATGTTGTCTGATCTACCTAGTCATAAGACTTAGTGTACAGAGCAGCATTCTATTATTGAATGGAAATGGCATATAAGAAACCAAACTCAGGTAGTTCTGGAAAGTACAAGTAAGTGACATGAACAGATGGCTCAGACTCCTTCTATCTCAACTGCTAGGGACTCAAAATGCATTTTCTTCTGTTGCATTGTCTTCTGTCCCTTAACACATGTCTTTGGCTTCCCATAATGTTTCTTACAACCAGTTAACCAAGAAAGAAGAATTCGAGCCTGGGTTACTGCCCACAGATTAATTTTTGCACCACACTAAAAGGTGATCATGGAGGACAGCTGATATGCTTTGAAAGTTTGTCCCCTCCAAATCTCATGTCAAAATGTGAATCCCAGTGTTGGAGATGGGTGGTAATTAGATTATTGGGGGGGATACCTCATGAATAGTTTAGCACCATTCCCTTGGTGATAAGTGAGTTCTTGCTCAGTTAGTTCACACTAAATCTGGTTGTTTAAAAGAGTCTAGGACCTCTCCCTTCTCTCTCTTGCTTCCACTCTCACCATATGATTTTCTGGCTTCCCATCATCTTCCACCATGATTATGAGCTTCCTGAGGCCCTCACCAGAGCAGATGCCAGCACCATGCTTCCTGAGCAGCCTACAGAATTGTGAGCTGGTTAAATTTCTTTAATCTATAAATGACCCAGCCTCAAGTAGTCCTTTATAGTGATTCAAGAGCAGACTAACACAACATTGTGAAAGGAAATTGTCCCCGTAGGCAGAACTTTGAGCAGTTATTTTGGTGATGAGAGGGGGAAAGAGATGGCTGGAAGTGCAAATCTAAACTGATTCATGATAAGTAATGGTTTGCTTGAGTGGTCAGGCACTTGCAAGGAACAGGATTGGAGGATTGGCAATAAAGAAATCGAGGGAAAAGGTATGTGGACAGACTTCTTTGATCAGGCACAGAATGTGAAGATACATTTGTGTGCCATGTGAATGACCACCAAAGGGACATTCACTGAAGAGGAGGCTTCTAACCAAGTGAAAAAAAATGACTTGTTCTGTAGATGTCAGTCAGCCTCTTTCCCAAACCACTTCAGCGCTTGCCCAATGGCCCATAAACAAGTCGTCATGGTGGCCAGGTGGAGATTGTGTATGGACTCAACAACACAAACTCTCCCTGCCAAGGGTGATCTGGCTGATACTACTACTGATGAGTGTTTAACTTGCCAACGGACGGAACAACATTGAGCCCTGGTAAGTCTCCATAGCCACCTGGTGTTAGGTTAATTACATTGAGCCTCTCTAATATGAAGGGGCAGAGCTTGGTCTCACTGAAATATACACATATTCTGGAATAGATTTTCTTTCCTCATCCATAATGTCAGCACTAGCATCCATAAACTCACAGAATACTTTATTCCCTATCAAGACCTCCCTTACAACATTGTATCTGATCAGCGAACTAATTTCACAGCAAAGAAAATGTGGCAGTGAGCACATACCCATGAAATTAACTGGTCTTGCCAATACTCCATCACCCAGAAGCAGTTCTTCTAATTGAAATGTGGGATGGCTTGTTGAAGACTCACTTATGATGCCAGTTTGAAAACAGCACCCCAAAAGGAAGGGGTACTGTTTTGCAGGATGCAGTAAATCAGACACTGTTATATGGTCCTGTCCCCTCCATAGCCAGAACACATGGATCTGGGTATCAAGAGGTGGAAATCAGGCCAAATAAAACAATCATTCACAGATTGTCTGCTTACTGTCTAATTTTCAACGTTGCTGTGTTGGAGCTCTTAGTTCACAAGAAGGGAATGCTTCCATTAGGGGCCACAATAATGATTCCATTAAATTGGAAGATGAGACCGCCGCTGTGCCATTTTGATCTCTTTATGCCACTGAATCAATAGGCAGAAAGGGGTGAATCTACTCACAAGAATGATTGATTCTGATCATTTTACAAAGCGGTGGTTATGAAGGGGAAAAGGGGTTACTCCTGCACAATAAAGACAAGGAGAACTAGGTCTGGAACCCAGGAGATTTTCTGGGGGCGTCTCTCCATACATCCATGCCCAGTCATGAAGTTCATGGAAAACAACAGCAACTAAAAGAGAGGGCAGGACAATTGAGGACTCAGGCCCTTTGGGAATAAAGGCCTGGGTCACTGCACAAGGTAAATATTGCAGAGAAGCTGCACTTCCTGCTGAGGAAAAGGAAAATATGCAATGGGAAGTTGAAGAAGGAAGCCATAGATATCAGCTACCACCTCAAGACCAATTATAGAAATGGAAATTGTGGTAGCTTTGGGTATTTTCTCTCTGCTTATTAAATGCATGTGTTTATTTATACATACTAATCGTTTTTTCATTCTCCTTCTATTTTTTAAATATTCAAGTTGCAGGAAGTTAACTTTGCATTTTAGTCTTTAGGTAGTAGAATATCCAGTGGAAACTAAATGAAATTGAGGAGTAATTAATATAACTGGCAGTGGATACAATGACTTTTGAGAATGAGTCTTCTCATTTGGGGTAAGGATGAGAACTTCACTTGTAAGAAGGATGGCTGTATTTTGTTAAGAAGTGTGAAGTTCTTTTGTTGTTGTACAGGAGTTCACATGTATATGGAGAGTACATATGAAAAATAAGTAGCCATAGAAGTGGATGGTGGCAATGACTAATTTATTACTTCTCAGCTCAAATTCACCCTCTGATATCTGCTGTGCAATAATGGCCTAGATTCTATAAGCATTTCTTTTTTACGGTGAACATGACATTAATTAAACTTCGTGAGCAGAGGATGCTGGAAGGATATTGCAGGAGGAAGGGGGCTTCTCTTTCTGATGCTGGTGTGCTATGTTTTGCTCTTTCTTGCTCTTGATATATGGTCTCAGCATGTGTGTGTGTTTGGGCGGGGGGATCCACTGGTGCTTGTCTCAGCCATCGACTCAGAGTATTCAGTCCCTTAGCAACCTCACAGCCCTGGCTAGGCCAAGTGAAAACCTCTGCTTGCCCTTCCTGACATGGACACTAGCATGTTCTAGGCGTTGTGCCCACAGTGGTGCCCTGATCCCTCTGCACATCTGCCCACCAGCATCAGCTTGCCTGTGCTCCAGAAGGTTGTTGTCAGCTGCCCAGGAACTATGGATCAGCTCTGGCCAAGGCAACCAATCAAAATTCCTCCCCCTCCAGCAGGCTGTGATCACCCCTTCTCTAACAAAGGTCCAAATCCCAGACTTGGGAAGAATCCCCGCTTCCAAGTTTAATCCTTATTCGAGTATTCTCCTTCAGCTCTACGATCAAATAACTATATGATAAGTTACTCTCTTATCATGTTTTAGTAATTCTTTATGGTAAACTTCTGTATAAAAATTACCGTGTGGTTTCTGTCTCTTGATTGCACGTAACTGATACAGGGCTACTATGAAGAACACTGCTATGAACATTCATGTAAAAGTCTTTGTGTGGACATATGTTTTCATTTCTCTTCGGTAATTATCTAGAAGTGGAATTGGATGGGTCATATGTTAATGTGTGTTTATCTTTCTAAGAAGCAGCCAAATTGTTTTCCAGAGTGGCTCTCCTATTTTGCATTCCTACTAGCAGTGTATGAGCACTCTTGTTACTCTGCATCCTCTCCAACACTTCACATTGCCAGTATTTTCAGTTTTAGCCATTTTGGTATATAATGGCATTTCATTGTAGTTTCAAGTTGAATTTCCCTGATATTGAGTGTCTTTTAATGTACATATTATATATGTATACATTCTCTTCTGTCAAATATCTGTTTCAATATTTTTAATTGCGTTGTTAAACTTAATAATGACTTGTAAGAGTTCTTTGTATATTGAGTCAGGCCCTTGAAATGGACTCCCTGTGGCAAAAAGAGACCCAGAACATGTTAAAACCAGATTCTACAGCTTTGGCCAGGCAGGAGGTCAGTGACCCCTCAACACTCCCCTACCTTGCCAACTGGCACAAGATTTTCTTTCCCATAATTAAACAGAAACCAGTTCCTGAGAAACAATGTTGGGAAGATTTCCCCACCAACCTTGACAGACCGCTTGACATCGTAGCTGACCTCCCCTCTCTTATTATGGTCTTGCCATGACAACTGACCAGCCTTACAAAGCATTCCTTCCTGGTAGACAACCACCAGCCAGAGCCTGGTTCTGGCCAGTCCACAGAGGCTGTGCATGAGATGACTTTGTGTCCTGTCTTTCACCTCTTGACATAAACAGCCAAATTTTACTTCATTTTATTGTTAAATCTCTACCCCAAAGTGGAATGTATTTAACATACATGTTTACTCACTGAGCATGCATTTAGTTTCTCTCATAAATATTCATAGATTCTCCTATAACCCGCGAAATATCACTAACCCCAACAGGCATAAATCCCAGCCTCTTCCCTTCATCTTTGAAACATATGCTTCTGGTTTGGGCTAGGAGCTTGTTTCTCAATCTGCAGGTTATAACCTTTTATAGGATGTAAAGCTCTCCTTTTTCGTCCTCCACAAATTTCATGGTCTCAAAAATTATATATATATATAATTTATATATTATATTATATATATAATTTATATATTATATTATATATATATATATTATATATACACACACAAAAGTTTCTCCCTGTCTATGACTTATCTTTTCATTTTCTTTTGAAAAGTTGAAGTTTTCATTTTGATGAAGGTTAATTTGATGAAGGTTAATTTATTTTCTTTCATGGTTTATGCGTTTGTATTAAATCTAAAAAATATTTGCCTGACCTAAGGTCAAAAATATTTTATTTTTTGCTTTCTCCTAGAACAAAGACCTGCAACTACAGCCCTCAGTTTGGTAAACAAAGTTTTACTGGAACACCACCTATTTTTGTAAAGAAAGTTTTACTGGAACATAGCCGCACCCATTTGTTTGTGTATTATCTATGACTGTTTGGTGCTACAATGGCAGAGTTGAGTAGCTGCAATAGAAATCTTTCAGCCTGCAAAGCATACAATATTTACTATTTGTTTCCTTAAAGAAAAAAATTGTAACCCCTGTTCTAGAAGTACTATAGCTTTAGCTCTTACATTTAGAACTACCCTCCATTTACGGTCATTTTTTTGTATATGATGTGAAGTAAAATTTCAGATTTGCTTTTTCCTATATGAATACCTTTTTATTCTATACCTTTCCCCCATTGACTTGATATATACATCTGGATTCTCATTTCAGTTCTATTGGTCTGTATGTCTATCCCTGTGCCAGTAACACACTGTCTTTATTATTGTAACTTTATGCTGACTCTTCATTTTAGATAATATTCATTTTTTTCAAAAGGGTTTTTGTTATTCTAGGTCTGTTGCCTTTCATTATGTTTTAGAATCAGCTTGGCAATTTCCACATTAAGCCTGTTTGGACTTTTACTGAGGACATATGAAGTCTATAGATCAATTTGGCACAAATTGACAACTTGACAGTGTTGACTCTTGTCTTAGTCCATTAATATGTCTATTAAAAAAAACCTGCGACTGGGTAATTAAAAAAAAAAACCAGAAATTTATTTCTCACAGATCTGGAGGCTGAATGTCCAGATCAAGGTGCCAGCATGCTTGGTGTCTGGTGAGGGTTGCTGTCCCTGCTTCCAATATAGTATTGAATGCTGTGTCCTCTGGAGGGGAAGGGACAGGAGGGCAAACCCCTGTGTCTTCACACGATGGAAAGACAGAAGAGAACAAACTACTCTCTGAAGTCCTTTGATGAGGTTTCTAATTCCACCCATGAGGCTCTGCCCTTATAACTTAATCACCTCCCCCTTTCACTTATTAATATGGTGAATTACACTGATTTTCAAATATTAAAACAATCTTGCATTCATGGGATAAACCTCACATGGTCATGCTATGTTTTAGTTTTTCTCTATGGATGGATTCAAACTGCTAAAATTTTATTAGGGAATTTTTGGCAATAAACATGTATTTGTAATATCTTTCTTATAATGCCTCTGTTTAATTTTGGTATCAAAATAATGCTGGCATTGGAACTCAGAAAACACTACCCCAAATGAAGCCCTCAAAATAGCCTCAAAAGCAAAAGTTTTCTCTAACTCTGTCCTGACCTCCTATTTCTCAGTCCCATTCCCATTCTCCCCCAAGGCTAACTATAGAAACTAGAATCTCTCTTCCCCAAGGCAGGTCATGAAAACCAGAATGCCTTTTCCCCAAAGCCAGCCATGAAACATAAAAATATTGCTCTAACATTCCTTCTGCCTTTCTGTGTAAAAATTGGCCATAAAGAAATAATCTGACCTTGTTTGACTGTAGGTCATAAGACCCCCATTCCAGAGAGGTTCGTGCCCCACACCCCAAAGAAAAAAATACATACTGAGAGAAGCCAAGAGGAATTTAGACAGATAGGCCTCGCTGGGTTTTCCCACTCAGTCTATTAGCAGTAGATCATACCCTTTTAGTCCGATTCTATTTTACATGACTGTCCCTACTTTGTTAAACCTAAACACAAAAATGGACAATTTCCCCTGCATCTTTGGGCCTTCATTCTAAAGATTCGTGTGTATGCACACTAAATAAATGTGTATGCCTTTTCTCTAATTAACCTGCCTTTTGTGAATTAATTTTTCAGAGAAACTTCGGAAGGAAAAAGGGAACTTTTCTCTTGACTCTGAAAGTCTAATGCTGTGAGCAGAATGATCAAAGCTCTGCTCTTCTGGAAGCCACAGTTAGGGGAATCCAGGACCTGAGCAGCTGGCAGAAGAGTAAGATTTTCTTACCAGCCAGACTCTGACCTCTCTCTCTGTACAATCTGGTCAAATGGATAGTAAAAATCAGCTTCCTCTGCAAAACTTTTCGTTAATGGAATAAAAGGATTTGTGTGTGACTAATCTTGGTGTATTGACTCTGGTGTACTTTTTGGTACTTTGGGTCATATTGTTTGATCCCTTTATGCCTCCAAATCATCTTTTTCCCTTTGTCTTTGTCTTTCTTTGTTGTTGTATCTTAAAGAGAGGTACCAGAGGGGTTTCCCTCTCATCTTGTCTTATTTCCTCAAGAGTTTCAATTGTGATCAAGTGGAGCACTCTCTCGGTCTCTGCCACCCAGTGGGGGGCATGATTTTTGGGTCATGTCAGGCAGCCAGTATAAAAATCCCTGGAAACCTGAGACTTTTTGTTCCAAATGTGCCAAGCTCTTGGGAGAATTTGTCTATCTTAGCCTCTTCCCTTGAGTGGCGGGGCGCCAGGGAGGCAGATCTTTGAGATTGTTCCTTCTCTGAAGAGGCTATTGGATTTAGCTGCTATGGGAATAAGTATGCCATTGGAAATTCTAATTGTTAGTGACCAGAAGATGGATCTTTTAAATTAGACTCCTAAATTTTAAAAATATATATTTTAGAAATTTCTTATTGTAAACAATTGATGGGAAGATCAATTTTTTAAAAAGACATGTAATAGTGTCATGGCTAACCTTAAAAATTCTCTTTACTAAATTAAAGAACAAAAATCTGACTTAAAACAAAGTTAAAAATCCTACACTCAAACTGCCTGCTTTAGAATCCCTGCAAGATTAGCAATAAAAGCCACTCTGCCTTGTGACCTAAGTTAACATTCTGTGCTTTCATTGCCACTTCTTGGGTTCTAGATATAAAATCATATCATCAGCAAACAAGAATAATTTGACTTCCTCTTTACCAACTTGGATGCTTTTTATTTCTTTTTCTTGCCTGATTGCTCTAGCTAGGACTTCTAGTACTGTGTTGAATAGGAGTGGTGAAAGTGGACATCTTTGTCTTGTTCTAGTTCTTAGAAGAAATGCTTTCAACTTTTCCCCACTCAGTATGTTGTTAGCTTGGGGTTTATATATGTCCTTTATTATTTTGAGGTATGTTTCTTCTAAGTCTAGCTTGTTAAAGATTTTTATCATGAAGGGATGTTGAATTTTACCAATTTTTTTCCTGCACCTATTGAAATGATCATATGGTTTTTGTCTTTATTCTGTTTATGCAATGTATCACAATTATTGGTTTTGCATATGTCGAACCATCCTTGCATCCCTGGTATACAACCCACTTGATCAGGGTGTATTATCTTTTTGATGTGGTGTTGAATTCAGTTTGCTAATATTTTGTTGAGGACTTTTGCATCTGTGTTTATCAAGGATATTGGTCTGTAGTTCTGTAGCGTTCTGTTTGTTGTGTCCTTGTTTGGTTTTAGTATCAAGGTGATACTGCCCTCATCAAATGAGTTATGGAGAATTCCCTCCTCCTGGATTCTTTTGAAATAATTTCAAGAGATTGATATTAGTTCTTCTTTGTACATTTGGTAGAAGTTGGCTGTGAATCCATCTGGTCCTGTACTTTTCTTTATTGAAAGACTTTTTATTACTGATTTAATATCACTACTTGTTATTGGTCTTTTCAGGTTTTCTAGGTTTTCTATCTCTTTCTGGTTCAATCTTGAGAGGTTATATGTTTCCAGGAATTTATTTATTTCCTCTAGTTTGTAAGCATATAGTTGTTTGTAATAGTCTCTGATGACTTTTTTTTTTTCAGGAGACCAGAGTCTTATTATTACTCAAATCTCAAATCAGTCTCCCTGAGCATTTGGGGATCAGTTTTTAAGGACAACTTAGTGGGTGGGGAAGGTCAATGAGCTGGAAGTCCTGATTGGTCAGGTCAGAGATGAAATCATAGACAGTTGACTCTTCTTGTGCAGAGTCAGTTCCTGGGTGGGGGCCACAAGATCAGATGAGCCAGTTTATTGATCTGGGTGGTGCCAGTTGATCCATTAACTGCAGAGTCTGCAAAATATTTTAAGCACTGATCTTAGGAGCAGTCTAGGGAAGGTCAGAATCTTGTAACCTCCAGCTGCATGACTCCTAAACCATAATTTCTAATTTTGTGGCTAATTTGTTAGTCCTGCAAAGGCAGTCTAATCCCCAGGCAAAAAGGGGATTTGCCTTGGGAAAGGCCTGTTATCATCTTTGTTTTAAACTATAAACTCAATTCCTCCTAAAGTTAGTTCAGCCTATGCCCAGGAATAAACAAGGATGACTTGGAGGTTAGAAGCAAGATGGAGTTGGTTAGGTCAGATCTCTTTCACTGCCTCAGTTACAATTTTGCAATGGAGGTTTCAATCCCTCCATTTGGGTTTTATAACACCTTAGTCTTAAGGTGTTGGATAAAGAAGATGGAAAAAGGACAAAATCTGCTCTAACTTCTTCCTGCTGACCAGGGGTATAGTAGGGATAGGTGTTGACCCAAAGCTGAGAGGAGTGGAACTGTTTTGCAACTGTCTGAGCATACTCATGCAGGCCAGGCTGGGGTTCCAAGGCTTGCATGATAAAGGTGTTAGTGTTGTCATCTGATGATCTTTTTTATATTTTTGTGTTACCAGTTATAATATCTCTTTTTGTCATTTCTGATCTTGTTTGTTTGGGTCTTCTCTCTTGGCTAGTTTAGCTAGTGGTTTATCAATTATGTTTATCTTTTCAAAGAACTGACTTTTTGCTTCATTGATCCTTTGTATTTTCTTTAGTCTCTATTTCATTTAGTTATGCTTTGTTCTTTCTTTCCTTCTGCTAATTTAGGGTTTTGTTTGTTCTTCCTTTTTTAGTTCTTTGAGGTGCATCATTAGATTGTTAATTTGTAATCTTTTTACTTTTTTGATGTAGGCACTTAATGCTATAAATTTCCCTCCTAGCACTGTTTTGCTGTATCTCAAAGGTTTTGGTATATTGTGTTTCCATTTTCATTTGTTTCAAGAAATGTTTTGATTTTAATCTTAATTTCTTCATTAACCTCGTGGTCATTCAGAAGCATGTTTTTTATATATAATTTTTATGTATTTGTAGTTTCCAAAGTTCCTCTTGGTATTGATTTCTAGTTTTATTCTACTGTGGTCTGAGAAGATACTTGATATGATTTTGATTTTTAAAAATTTATTGAGAGTTTTTTTGTGGCCTAACCTATGGTCTGTCTTGGAGAATGTTCCATGTGCTGATGAAAAGAATGTATACTCTGCAGTTGTTGGCTTAGAATGTTCCGTAAATATGTTAGGTTCATTTAGTCTAAAGTTCAGGTTTAGTCCAATGGTTTTTTGTTGATTCCTTGCATAGGTAATCTGTCTGCTGGGGTGTTGAAGTTCACTACTATTTCTGTAGTATGGTCTATCTCTCTTTCTTTAAGTCTAGTAATATTTGTTTTATTAATCTAGTGTTCCCGTGTTGGGTACATATAGATTTAGAATTGTTATATCCTCTTGCTGAATTGATTTTTTTTTTTTTTTTTTTTTTTGAGACGGAGTCTTGCTCTTGTCACCCAGGCTGGAGTGTAGTGGCATGATCTCAGCTCACTTCAGCCTCTGCTTCTCAGGTTCAAGTGATTCTTGTGCCTCAGCCTCCTGAGGATTACAGGTGTGCATCACCACACCTGGCTAATTTTTGTATTTAGTAGAGATGGGGTTTCACCATGTTGGCCAAGCTAGTCTTAAACTCCTGACCTCAGGTGATCCACCCACCTCAGCCTTGCAAAATGCTGAGATTACAGGTGTGAGCCACTGTGCCTAGCTGAATTGATTTCTTTATCATTATAGAATGTTGTCTTTTTTTTTTTTTTGGCTGCCTTTGACTTAAGGGCTGTTTCATCTGTTGTAAGTATAGCTACTGCTGCTCATTTTTGGTTTCTGTTTGCATGGAATATCTTTTCTCCTTTACTTTCAACCTATATGTGTCTTTACAGATAAGGTGAGTTTTGAGTTTCTTGTAAGCACCATATAGTTGAGCCACTTTTTAAAATCCATTCATCCAGTCTGTCTTTTATGTGGAGACTTTAATTCATTTACATTCAAGGTTATTGTTGCTATGTGAGGTTTTGTTTCTGTCATGTTGCTAATTGTTTTCCAAATTTTTGTTTTTTTCTTTTTCTCTTACTGTTTGTCATTGTGGTTTGGGGGAATTCTGTAATGGTGCCATTTGATTATTTTCTCTTCCTCCTTTGTGTGATTGCTTTACCAGTCAGTTTTATACTTTCATGTGTTTTAATCATGGTAAGTATTATCTTTTCACTTCCATGGTTAGGGCTCCCTTGAGCATTTCTTGAAGGTCCAGTCTATTGGTGATGAATTTGCTCAGCATTTGCTTGTCTGGGAAAGACTTTATTTCTTCTTCATTTATGAAGGTTAATCTTGCTGGATATAGTATTCTTAACTGATTTTTTTTTTCTTTAGGACTTAGAATATATTATCTCATTTTCTTCTGGCCTGTAAGGTTTCTGCTGAGAAGTCTGCTGTTAGTTTGATGGGCTTTCCTTTATAATGACTAGATGCTTTTCTCTTGCTGTTTTTAGAATTCACTCTTTCACTTTGTTTTAGACTGTCTGATTATAATGTGCCCTGGTGAAGACATTTTCGTGTTGCATTTATTTGGGGGTCACTGAGCCTCACATATCTGAATATCTAAATCTCTTGCCATATTTGGGAAGTTTTAATCTACTATTTTGTTAAATATGTTTTCTAAACCTTTTGATTTCTCTTTGTGTTAGAAACAAAATGCTTGTTCCTCAGTGCTGCAAAGAAATAGCACTTGAACATAAATTTAATTTTCTCAGCAAGGCAATTTTTACTTCTATAGAAGGGTGCAACTCACGGATGGAGTAATGGCAAGAGCACACCTGGACAAGGGAGGAGAAGGGGTTCTTATTCCTGACACAGGTAGCCCCTACTGCTGTGTCATTCCCCTATTGGCTAGGGTTGGAACGCACAGTCTAAGCTAATTCCAATTGGCTATTTTAAAGAGAGCAGGGGTAGAAGCCAGAGTGGCGGGGTGGGTAATTTGGCAGGAAGGGTGGTTACAGAACAGGTGACTCAGGATGATTCAGGTCAGAGGAGGTGACCAGGGGTGACTCAGGATGGAGCAGGTGACTGGGGTGACTCAGGTCAAAGCAGGTGACCAGGGGAACAGATGTGAACTGATTAGAACTGGTGGGAAAGTTGTTTACTGAAATTGGAGGCAGGGAGCAAAGAGAACCAAGAAGTTAAACTTTAAAATGGAGAATCAAAGAATAAGACAGTTGAACATACTGATATACTGATTCTTTGAAGAGAAACTTGGAGTTCACTATATCTAACATTTGCCTTTGGAGATACCAGTAATTCATAAATTCTATTGCTTTATATTGTACAAAATATTTTGAAGACTTTGTTTTTCTCTTTTATTCTTTTTTCTTTATTTTTCTCTGAATGGATTATTTCAAGAGACTTTCTTTAAGTTTTGAAATTATTTCTTCTATTTAACCTAATCTATTGTTGAAGCTTTCAAATGTATTTTGTATTTCCTGCAATGAATTCTCCAATTCCAGAATATCTGGTGTTTTTTAAAAAAATCCATTTCCTTGGTAAATAGATATCTTGTTCATATAATAAATTGATGTTCTGGATTCTTTGTATTGGTTTTTCAATTTTGTCTTGCATCTAATTGAGCTTCTTTAAAATCAATATTTTGAATTATTTATCTGGGATTTCAAGAATTTCTTTTTGTTTAAGATCTATTGCTGGAGAATTGTGGTTTTTGGGGGGTGTCATATTTCCTTGCTTTTTCACATTTCTTGTGTCTTTACACTGACACTGTTTGTGCCTCAGGGTAGTGTATGCTGGCACTTGTGTTGGCAGTTTCTGAAAACTTTTGTTTTGGATATTTTATCTGGTTTTCTGTTTTTTTCTTTTCTTTAACAGCCTGACAGCAATTCCCATAGCATTTACTCCGTTATGGACAGAAATGGAGAAATCCATTGAGTTCTTAATTTGAGTTATTATAGTTTTCAATTCTAGAATTTTCATTTGATTATTTTTAATAGTTACCAGTTCTCTAAAAAAATTAACCAGTTTCTTATTTGATGTATTGATGATATGATATATGAAACATAATTATTTTAAAGTACATGTCTGATAATTCCAATATCTGGCCCTTCTATGCGTCTGTCTTTGGTCTTATTTTTTTCTCTCAATTTTGGTCAGCTCTTGTCTTTTTGTATGCTAGCCTACCTTTGATTGAGTGTCAGACTGTGGTTTAAAAATCATTGAGGGAATTTGAGATGTTGGATTCTGTCTCATACAGAGAGGATTTGTCTTTGCTTCTGGCAAGAAGTTAATGAGAGGCAGATCACCTTAATCAAACAAAAGGCCGAGCTGATTTAAAGCTGGCTTTGGTCCTTGTAAGAGCTAATATTCTTCCTGTTTGCTTACCTGAGAGCCTGAGGTGTTTGACAGGGCCTTTTCTCTTTGGCTGACTTTGCATGACAATTATTGTCCCCTAGGCCAATGCCACCACCTACAATCTTGCTCAGCTTCTAGGTCTCTCAGCTGCAACAGCATTTGTTACTGGCAAATGTCTTGAGGAGAAAATATATCAGTTATCAAGCTCCCCTCTCTGGGCTTACTGTCTCTCTGCAATGCTGTCAAAAAGATATTTATTTATATTTTGTCCAGCTTTTCTAGTTGTTCTTGGTGTTAATTTGAAACAAGCTAGTCCACCATTGCAGGAAATAAAGCTCAGTCTTAATATCTTTTTAGTCATATATATTTTCAAAATTTCAACTTTTATTTCAGATTCAGGGGGCACATGTGCAAATTTGTTACAGGGTATATTGTGTGAGGCTGAGGTTTGGGGTATGATTGAATTCATCACCCAGTTAGTGAACATAGAACCCAATAGCTAGTTTTTCAATCCTTGCTCCCTTCCCACCTTCCCCTTTCTTATAATCCTGTGTCTATTGTTCTCATCTTTATGTCCATGTGTACCCAATATTTAGCTCCTACTTATAAGTGAGAACATGCAGTATTTGGTTTTCTGTTTCTGCATTAATTTGCTTAGGATAGTGGCCTTCAGCTGCATCCATGTTGCTGCATGATTTCATTCCTTCTTATGGCTGTGTAGTATTATATGTATCACATTTTCTTTATCCAATCTGCCATTGATGGGCAACCTAGGTTAATTCCATGCCCTTGTTATTATTATAAATAGTGCTACAATGAACATATGAGTACATATGTCTTTTTGGTAGAATGATTTATTTTACTTTGGGTATATACCCAGTAATGGGACTGCTAAGTCAGATAAGAGTTTTATTTTTAGTTTTTTTGAGTAATCTTCAAACTGCTTTCCACAGTAGCTGAACTAATTTACATTTTCCTCAACAATGTATATGCATTCCCTTTTCTCCATAGCCTCATCAACATAATATCTTTGGACTTTTTAATAGCCATTCTGACTGGTGTGAGATAATATCTCACTATGGTTTTGATTTGCATTTATCTGATGATTAGTGATGTTGAGCATTTTCTTTTCTTATGTTTGTTGGCTGCTTGTATGTCTTCTTTTGAGAAATAATCTGTGTCCTTTGCTTACTTTTTAATGGGGCTATTGTTTTTTGCTTGTTTGTATATATTCCTTATAGATTCTTGATATGAGACTGTTATCAGATGCATAGTTTGTGAATATTTTCTCTCATGCTGTAGGTTGTCAGTTTACTAAATTGATAGTTTCTTTTGCCATGTAGAGGTTCTTTCATTTAATTAGGTCCCATTTATCTATTTTTGTTTCTGTTGCAAATGCTTTTGAGAACTTAGTCATAAATTATTTCCCAAGGTCAATGTCTAGAAGCGTATTTCCTAGGTTTTCTTATAGGATTTTAATATTTTTATGTATTACATTTAGGCATTTTATCCATCTTGAATTAATTTTTGTGTATGGTGGCACATGGGGGTCTATTTTTATTCTTCTGCATATGGTTAGTCAGTTATTCCAGCAACACTTATTGAATAGGGAGTCCTTTCTTCATTGCTTATTTTTGTCAACTTTGTCAAAGATCAGTTGGTTATAAGGGTTCAACTTCATTTCTTGGTTTCCTATTCTGTTCTGCTGGTTTATGTATCTGATTTTTTGTACCAGTACCATACTGTTTTGGTTACTGTAGCCTTGTAGTATACTTCGAAGTTGGGTAATATGATGCCTCTCACTTCATGCTTTTGACTTAGGATTGCTTTGGCTATTCAGGCTCTGTTTTAGTACCATATGAATTTTAGAGTAGTTTTTTTATAATTCTGTGAAAAAATGGAAAAAATGACATTGGTAGTTTGATAGGAATAACACTGAATCTGTAGATTGCTTTGGCTGTATGGAAATTTTAGTGATATTGATTCTCCCAATCCATGAGCATGGAGTGTTCTTTCATTTGTTTGTGTCACCTATGATTTCTTTTAGCAGCATTTTGTAGTTCTACGTGTATAGGTCTTTCACCTCCTTGGTGAGATATATTCCTAGATATATTAGTTCATTTTCATGCTGCTGATAAAGACACCCCCGAAACTGGGAACAAAAAGAGGTTTAATTGGATTTAGAGTTCCACATGGCTGGGGAGGCCTCAGAATCATGGTGGGAGGTGAAAGGCACTTCTTACATGGCAGTGGCAAGATAAAAATGAGCCAGAAGCAAAAGTGGAAATCCCTGATAAACCCATTAGATCTCATGAGACTTATTCACTGTCATGAGAATAACACAGGAAAGACCAGCCCCCATGATTAAATTACCTCCCCCTGGGTTCCTCCCACAACACGTGGGAATTCTGGGAGATACAGTTCAAGTTGAGATTTGGGTGGGCACACAGCCAAACCATATCACTAGATATTGTATTTTTTGTGGCTAGTGTAAATGCAATTGCATTCTTGATTTGACTCTCAGCTTGAACGTATTGGTGTACTGAAATGCTGCTGATTTTTGTACATTGATTTTGTATCCTGAAACTTTACTAAAGTTATTTATTAGGTCTTGGAGCATTCTGATGGAGTCTTTTTTTTTTTTTTTTAAATTTTATTTATTATTATTATACTTTAAGTTGTAGGGTACATGTGCATAACGTGCAGGTTTGTTACATATGTATACTTGTGCCATGTTGCTGTGCTGCACCCTTCTGATGGAGTCTTTAGAGTTTTCTAGGCATAGTATTATTTCACCAGCGAAGAGACATAATTTGACTTCTTTTCCTATTTGGGTGCCGCTTATTTCTTTCTTTTGCTTGATTTCTCTAGCTAGGACTTCTAGTGCTATATTGAATAGGGGTGGTGAGATTGGGCGTTCTTGTCTTGTTCCAGTTCTTAAGGGGAATGCTTCCAGCTTTAGCCCATTTAGTATGATGTTGGCTGTGGGTTTGTCATAGATGGCTCTTATTATCTTGAGGTATGTTCCTTCAATGCCTGGTTTATTGAGGGTTTTATCACGAGCGGATACTGGGATTTATTGAAAGCTTTTTCTTCATCTATTGAGATGATCATGTGGTTTTTGTTTTTAATTCTATTTATGTGGTGAATCACATTTATTGATTTGTGTATGTTGAACTAACCTTGCATCCCAGGAATAAAGCCTACTTGGTCATGGTGAATTAACTTTTTGTTATGCTACTGGATTCAGTTTTCTAGTATTTTGTTGAGGATTTTTGTGCCTATGTTCATCAGGGATATTGGACTGTTGCTTTTTTTATTGTGTCTTTGCCAAGTTTTAATATCAAGATGATGCCAGTTTCATAGAATGAGTTAGGGAGGAATCCCTCTGTATTCATGTGTTCTCACATTGCTGTAAAGAAATACCTGAGACTGGGTAATTTATAAAGAAAAGAGGTTTAATTGGATCATGGTTCACAGTTTGTACAGGAAGTATAGTGGCTTCTGCTTCTGGAGAGGCCTCGAAAAGCTTCCAATCATGGCAGAAGGCAAAGAGGGAATGAAGCACTTCACATGGCCAGAGCAGGAGGAAGAGAGAGAAAGGGGAGGTGCCACACACTTTTAAACAACCACATATCATGAGAACTCACTCACTCTTGTGACCACAGCACCAAGGGGGGATGATGTTAAACCATGAGAAACTGCCCCCATGATCCAATCACTTCCCACCGGGCTCTACCACCAGCACTGGGAATTACATTGAAACATGAAATTTGGGTAGGGATATAGGTCCAAACCATATTACCCTCCTTCTTGATTTTTTGGAATAATTTTGGTCAGATGTGTACTAGTACTTCTTTGTACATGTAGTAGAATTTGGCTGTGAATTCACCTGGTGCAGGGCTCTTTTTGTTGGAAGGTCTTTTATTGCTGATTCCATCTTGGAACTCATTATTGGTCTGTTCAGGGTTTCATGTTCAGGTTTCAGTTTCTTCCTGATTTAATCTTGGGAGGTTGTATGTTGCCAGGAATTTATCAATTTTCTTTTAGTAATTTTTTTTGCACCGGAGAGGGCAAAGGTATACCCCATAATGAAATACATGCAACCAAAATCTTCCCTGTATTCAAGGCTAACTTTAAATTTTTGAACATCAAGATCTTAAACAAGGAAGAGACCTGTGCCTAAATAACTATAGCATACACACCCTTCAATAAAGCAGATGAAAATCTGAATCCTTAGTTCAGAATCCCTGAACTAAGAAGATTTCAGGCAGAAGAAATTTCCTACCATGATACATGCAAATACCTTATTGGAAAAGGCCTTGTTCACCTCTGATACCACACTTAGGAACAGTGGTTAGAATATAATATCTGGTACAAATCATTGTAATGACAGTTCCTGGTATATTCAGACCCCAGAAGTTGGATTTTCTGAGGATGCGTCATGAACGTCTTCAGCCCAGATCCCTCTACTAAACTTTAAAGCCCTCTTCTGAGTTGTCTGCCATGCTTCTGCACCCTCACCTCTCCATGCCTTGATGTTTGATGGGACCTCGGATTCAATGGATTCCAGTTAACCTTACTGTCTTCCTTCCAAATCTCTATGTTTCAGAGAAATTTCTGAAAGAACACAAATGAAACTATGTTAATTAGGGCTGCATCTGGTGAGTTTAACTGGAATTGGAGAAGAATGAGCAGTTTCTACTTTTTACCTTTTTCTCCTCTGCCCTCTTGAAAAAAAATTAAAACCAGGAGCAGGCATTGCTCTTAATATGCAACAAAGCTGTCTCTTGCATGTTCCCTCTCACGGCCATTAAGGTGAGAGCCCTGGAGCCCTCCTTGGTGCCTGATGCCCACCTCGCCTGTTCCACTTGGTGGCAGACGCTTCTTCTGTCCCATTATTACTCCTTGGAAGCTGCATGTCAACTCCTGTGCAAACGGTTTCTGCAGCCTCCCATGGGGCCCTCCAGCCTTCCTATCCCACACACAGACTGGCTCTACCACCACCAGAATTCCCTTCTTATGTGAGTACTGTGCACCCTGAGCATCAGGGCAGGAATGGCTCTTCGTCACTGTGCCACAGGATGAAGTCCCAAATCCTTGACATGGAACAAGAACTTTTTAAAGCCTGGCTTCAGCCAGCTGACTGGACCCAAACCTGGGCCCTATTCATTGCTTTCCAGGAGTGAGCTAGTCTCTCAATGTCTCTGAGCTTCTGCCTTCTCATCTCTACCAACAGCTGTGATGATACTTACTGATCAGATTTTCATGAGGACTGAAGACACCCTGTGTAGCACTAGGCTAAGGGTGGCCCTCAACACCATCAGCTTCCTTTTCTTTCCCTCTTTCTTCTCATATGTGTATAACCCATTCCTAAGCCTAAGCCTACTTGCTCCCCAAATTCTTACCACAGTGCCGTTTCTCACTGTAGCATTGTAAAAATAACACAAGTTTTTGAATTGTGTGGGTCTGGATTCAGTTCTAGGTGACTTACCATCTTGGGTCTGCATGTTTCTCTTCTGAAAAGAGATACTCACAGAGTTGCTTGAAGGATAAAAACAGGAAGAGGCATGAGACCCCAGCCCAGCTCCTGATGCTGAAGCCCCTTCTCGATGCTGGTCCTAGGGCCAGCTGGGTTCCTGGGACCTATGGTGCCATTTCATCCAGCATCCTCACCTGGCTTTCAGCACTCATCTTTGGTGTCACCTGCTCTGTGGCCTGCAGCCTGGCCAAGTCAGCATTCTTCCAGGGTCTGGTATGCAGAATAATGGCCCCCTAAGGTATCTACGTTCACATTTTTAGAACCTGTGAATAGGCTACTTTATATGGCAAAAGGTACTTTGCAGATGTGGTTGAGTTAGAATTTTAAGACAGGAGATTATCCTGAATTATCCATGTGGGCCCTTTGTAATCACAAGGTTCCCTATAATTTGGAGGCAGATGTGATTATGGAGCAAAAATTGGTGCAGTGCAGGGCTATGAGCAGAGGAATGCAAGTGGCCTCTTCCAGAAGCTGGAAAAGGCTGGGAATGGATTCTCCCTGCAGCCTCCAGAAGGAACCAGCCCTGCTGACACCTTGACTGTAGCCCAGAGAGACTGATTTTGTACTGCTGACCTTCAGAACTGTAAGATAATACATTTGTGTTAAATCACTAAGTGACTTAACTGTTACCAGCACTAGGAAACGAGTGTGCAAGTGCACAGCCAGAACAGGACTTGGCATCCTCCTTCCCTGTGGGCTAACGGAGCAGTTGTCCATTCTTCTGTAGTTAGCCCTGCACTGGATGTCTTTAGAAAGGTCGATGCAGTGTCTGCTGAATTCAATCAATAGCCAACATGTCCAGTGTTCAAAATATGTGCTAGTGCATGACGGCCAGATAACTCCTCCTGCCTCAGAAATGCCTCAGAAAGCTGTTTTCATGCCTGTGGATGATCACATCTGTGAACATTTTTCTCAATGTGAAAGTGAGCAAAAACCTGCCAGGAGCACACTTGGCTGGAGGAGATGGTGCCATCCGCCTGACACATCGAAGCCTGCAGAGCTGGGTCAGATCTGCAGTAGTATTAGGTACACGGATGTGACCTGCTCACGTCTGTCTAGATACCAGTGAAGGATGCAAGTAATCCAGACTAGCCTATTCATTTTCACTAAGCAGAGTTGCACCATAGAAGAAAATACCACCATAGAGTTGGTGTCACCATAGAACATATGGAATGCTGAAAGATTAAGCAGCCCAGTTTCAGACTGAATTTCCTGAGCGGTACATGGTCACTGAGGAATATGTTTATCTCAAGATTATTTACACCAGGGATTCTCAAAGTTTGGTCCCTGGGCCAATGCAGATGCACTGAGAATGCGTCTGCATGCATGGCCAATGCAATGAAAAATGCAGATTCTCAGTCCCACCCTTGACACTCAGCCACCTGTGTTGCAGTCCCCTCCCCTTGTGCCTCGTGTGCACACTCACATTTGCATCACTGATCCGCACTGCTCCCTCCTCCCACAGCAATAGGAGCTGTGAGCTCAACCTGCAAGCCTCCAGTGCCAGGGGCTCACTGCCTCCTAATGCCCCTGTTCTGTTAGGTTTGCTTGTCAAAAGCTCTTCCTTGAATTGAGTCAAAATCTATGCCCTGTCCCCTAAGTCCAGCAATCTCCTTTCTGCCCCTGGGAGGCACTTAAAAATAAATATTAGGTTGGTGCACAATTTGCGGCTTTAGACTATGAATATTAAATCATTAAAACTAGTCTCAAACACATCTTTATTAATCAAAATAGGAACCATTAGAATCAACACATTTTTTTGCCAAAGAGAAGTAAGTTTGTTTATTCTTGTAGTGTAAAAATCCGTGCTTCAGGATTCAACAAACTCTTGGAAAGTATTTTCTGCATCCTGCTAGTTGTGGAAGCATTTTCCCTGAAAAAAGTTGTTGAGATGTTTGAAGAACTGGTAGTCGGTTGGCGAGAGGTCAGGTGAGTATGGCGGATGAGGCAAAACGTCCTAGCCCAATTCATTCAACTTTTGAAGCATTGGTTGTATAACGTGTGGTCAGGCATTGTCGTGATGAATTCGGGCCTTTCTGTTGACCAATGCCAGCTGCAGGCATTGCAGTTTTTGGTGCATTTTACTGATTTGCTGAGCACACTTCTCAGATTTAGTGGTTTTGCAGAGATTCAGAAAGCTGTAGTAGATCAGACCAGCAGCAGACCACCAGTGACCATGACTGTTTTTTGGTGCAAGTTTGGCTTTGGGAAGTGCTTTGCAGCTTCTTCTGGGTCCAATCACTGAGTTGATCATTGTTGGTTGTATAAAATTCACTTTTCGTCATACATCACAATCTGATGGAGAAATGGTTCATTGTTGTTGCATAGAATAAGAGAAGACGACACTTCAAATATTCAGTTCATCACAGCCTCCTACCACCTAGACACAGAGGACTCTGAGGCCCCAGAGGATGGAGGTACTCACTGCAAGATAGAACCAGCCTGGATCCCTGAGTCACTGCATGGTGAAAACCCTGCACAGATCAGCAGCATCCACATCAGACGAGCACATAAATGAAACATAAACTGCTATCGGGTTTGTTAAAGCACATAAACTGCTGACTAAGCAGGGCATGTAGGATCAGACACAGGAGGGGAAAGACACTGCCCAGGAAATATGGTAACAGGCTGAGGAACAAAGTGGTGATTCTGGGCCTGGAGTCAGGTCTTTGCTAGAGGACATTAATCCTAGGATGATAAGATTTCCAGTTAAAAGGAACCCAGGGGATCTCTACTGGTGCCTTCCCAGGGCTGTCAGAGCACCCTGAGCTTACAGGGAATGTGGCTGGTGCTACTGGTGACTCACCCAAAAATGCCAGGGCTGGCAGGGGCCTTAAGAACTCTTGAATCCAGCCTTCCTGTCACAGACAGGGCAACCGAAGTTCTGCTGTGAAGCAACTTTGCTAATGCCACAAAGCCTGTGGCAATGACAACACAGGGCCATGGGGACTGAGCTCGTCATGGCAGTGGAGGTAGGCATCGCTGGGCACCATTCACACACAAGGAGCCTGAGCCCACCAAGGGAACACTGTGTGCCGGGCACCAGCTATTGCACCCAGGGCTGCTCCTGGGGCTCCCAATGGCCCAGGCCTGATGGTTTCTGGCCCAGGTGGCTTCTCCCCAGGCATCCATGGGTTATGGGTCCCAAATCATCTAAGGTTACCCCTGTCGGCATGAGGACTATTGAGTTTTCTTTCTGGGGCAATAAAGCTTTCCAACATGTGTTTCCTTCCAAGAACCAAATGCAGAGCGAGATTTTCCTCATGACTCAGGACCGTGTGGGCCTCTGCATTTTTACCACTCAGGTCCAGAGGCGTGGGGGCGGGGCACTGGGCAGAGCCAGGGTCAGACCCTGGTGCCAGGGAAGATCATTCTGGCTAATATGGACGATTGCACCCAGAGTAGCAGCTGGCAGATCTGACAGTGTGTGTGGACCTCTATCCCATCCTCCCTTTGGTGCACTAAGGCCCCCTTGCCTCAGCCTTACTTTTGAGGCGCTGCTGAGGTGCCATTTCCCTGGGCTCTGTGACATGTGCCGGCCCAGGTTCAAGCTGAAATTCTGGCCTGGACTCTACCTGGGATGAATGTTAAGCTTATAAATGGACAGGTTCCTGGATAGGGTGGCTGCTTGCAGTTGTGTGGGTTGTTCACTGCACAAGGGTGCTAGTTGGGGGTTCCAACCCAGCTGTGCTCTGCTGGCTGCAGCTGTGCCTATCTGTAGGAGGGGAAGTCTTTATCTGATTTGTACAAAGATGCCATATAGGCAGTGTTGTGGGATGAATCATATCCTCCAAAAAGATACGTTGAAGTCCTAACCTCCTGGAACCTATGAATGTAGCTGTTTTTGGAAATACGATCTTTGCAGATGTAGGTAGTTAAGGTGAGGTCCGGCTGAATAAGGACAGACCCTAACACAATGACTGGTGGTCTTATAAGGAGACCACAGACACATGTATGTATGTGTCTGCGTACATAGACACATGGGGAAGGTCATGGGATGATAGAGGCAGTGCCTGGAATTATGTGGCCACAAGCCAAGGATTGCTGGCCTTCACTGGAAGCTAAAAGACACAAGGAAGGCTCCTCCCCTACAGCCTTTAGAGAGAGCGTCGCCTGCCAACACCTTGGTTTTGGACTTCTGGCCTCCAGAACTGTAGAGAGTGAATGTCCCCTGCTCTAAGTCACCCAGGTGTGGTGCTTCTTTTTTTTTTTTTTTTTTCAGCAACCACAGGAAACTAACCAGGCACTGATGGCCCTGTTCTGGATTCCCCCGCTTCAGCATTTAAAATATCAGAACTTTTCCATCTTCCTAGACATGTATCAATACTGGGTGGAGGTGGAGATTGGTGGCCCTTTCTGTTCCCAAGGAACAGAAACTAGTGGCAGGGATTTTTTAAAAATACAAAAATAAACAAGCTTCTCTTTCCCCTGAAGAGTTCTGTTCTTCCCCAGAAGAGCTGGCTGGACAAAGTGCCACAGCAAGCTAAGTCATAAGGTCTGACTGACAGTAAGTAAGCTGCACCAAACACCTGTTGAATAGAGGAAGGGACCACTCTGTGGGCCAGGGGCTGGCGGACGGAGAGGCTGAGCCTGGCTCCCCACTGATGTCAGGGGCCGGCTGCAGGACAGAGAATAAACCCCGGCCCTGCAAGCCTCCAGGCAGTGGAGGTTTTCATCACAGCAGCCTGTCTTGACTGACATGTCGTCCCAATTCTGCCACTATTTGTGTGGCTGGAGTGAGTCCCTCCCTGCTCTGGTCTCAGTTTCCCCATCAGAAAGTGAGAAAGTTGTGCCCACTGTTGCCCATCCAATGATGAGTGCTGAGAGCAGGCTCTAGACAGAGGCAAGGACCAGGGAGTTTAGGCAAATGAGAAGGGGAAGCTCTGGAAGCCATGAGCAGGGCCTGGGCAGTCAGGGGTGGAGATGGAAGGAGGGGCCAGGGACAAAGGAGCCCTGTGGGGAAGGAGAGGCTTCTCAGAAGAGAGGGGCCCTTACAGAGTCTCCTCTAGGGAGGGCTCTGGAGGCGATGGACTATGAGCTGGCTGCAAATCAACCTCTTTATTTACTTAGCACCTGCCATAGCCAGGCCCTGTGCCCAGGACACCAGGGACCCCTGGTGTCCTCAGCCGCCCTTCAAGGAAGGCATTCTACCTCTAACGGTCCTGGACAGTGCCGGTGCCGGAGGCTCTTCCCACAGATCCGTGGGCGTTTCACCAGAGGGAGCTTAGAGCTCTGAGGACGCAGAGGGCGGCCGGGAGGGGCAGGCAGAGCCTCCTCAGCCAGAGGAAGGAGCGAAGGGACTCACCAGTCACAGGCAGGGCTGGAGGGGAAGATGTGGGGGGGCCATGGGGAGAGGGGTCTGAGCCCGAGTGCCTCTGGGGATCCCTGTGCAGGAGAGGTGAGTACAGCAGATGAGCAAGTGTGCGCGACAGGGCCACACAGAAACGGAGACCAAGTCTATCCTGCCCCGACTTCCCGAGATGGCAGCTTTATGGGAACCAGTGACCAAGGCCTTCAGGAAGGACATTCTGGCCAGATGTCCATGTCACTGGAGGGTTTATGCAGCACAAAGCCCCCACCCAACCTCCAGGCATGCTCTGGCCTCACATGGGTGGCCCAGCACTGGAGAGGGCGGTGGCCCCACTTGGAAAGGGGATTAGGCTGTCATCTCCAGACAAGGAGAGGGCTCGCAGCACTCCAGGCATTGCACACTGACACAAACAACAACCAGCCTCCTCCCCCAGCCCCAGCCACACTTCACCCCTCACCGGGCTGCATGGACACTCTGGGAGGTGCAGGCCTCGGGAGCCCCCATCTCGCACCCACCCCCACCTCAGACGTTAGGCCGCACCCGGTGGCCATGGCCATCTGGTTCCCGCCAAAGAGACTCTGGTTCACTTTGCTGCTGGTCAGGGAAGCAAGTGGACGCTGAATGTGCTCCAACTGTGGATGGCGTCCTTGGCATGTGGCCCCCGCAGCTGCTGTCCCCATCTCTTGGTGAGGCCTCTGCCCAGGGGTCATTTTCAGACAGGATGGATTATGTGGACCTCTGCTGGAGGCCCAGGGCTCTCTCTGTGGCTTGCAGGACATGTAGCAGACACGTCCTAGCTCAGATCGAGGGCATCAAGGTAGCATGCATGGCAGCATCAGAGCTTTCCTGAGTGCTTCATTCATTCACTTCATTCGTTCTCACTCCACTGACTGAGGAAAGCCTTGTCAGTGCCAATCACTTCTTCCTATAGAAGCTGAGTCCTCCATTGGAGGGACAAGAAAAGCAAGCGTCAAGGAAGCTGAGGCTGTGGGTCTCGGTCGGTGCTGGGGCAGCCCCGGCCAACACTGGTCACATAATCCCCTGAAGGAACGACTGTCAGGCCACCTCTGGCAGGGCCCCTAGTACTTGGTGGAGGGAGGGCGAGCTGGTGGCAGTGGTAGCCAGCCTGGATTCACTGTGCTGGTGCAGGGCTCCCCTGCCTCATTTGTCCAGTTTATTTAACAGATGACTCACCAGCATGAGTCATCTGCTGCATCAGCTGGTCCTCGCATCATGAGAACTCCAGGACGCAAGTGCTAGTGGTATCCCCATTTCTCAGTGGGAGAAACTGAGGCACACAGAAGGAATGTGCTTCCAACACTGAGCAGGACAGGTTTGAACTGAACCCTGTGCCGCCTTGCTCGCACCTTCATCTTCATGTTCTTGCTGTTTCCTCATGCATAACCAGTGCTTCCTTTATCCGATTGTTCTCTTTACATGACAATATGTTCTTACTGAATAAATGTGTTTTAAAGTGATCTGGATCTTAGTTTTAAAAGCTGGGTGCAGTGGCTCACGCCTGTAATCCCAGCACTTTGAGAGGACCAGGCAGGTAGATCACCTGAGGTCAGGAGTTCGAGACCAGCCTGGCTAACACAGTGAAACCCCATCTCTACTAGCAACTCTGTCTCTACAAAAAATTAGCCAGGAGTGATGGCAGGTGCTTGTAATCCCAGCTGCTCAGGGGACTGAAGCGGGAGAATCGCTTGAGCCTGGGAGGCAGAGGTTGCAGTGAGCCAAGATCACTCCACTGCACTCCAGCCTGGGCAACAAGAGCAAAACTGTCTCAGAAAAAGCAACCAAACAAACAAACAAAAATAAGTAAGTAAGTAAATAAGTAAGTAAGTAAGTAAATAAATAAATAAATAAATATAAAAGCCCAGCATCACCTAGCAATTGTGGACACACTTAACCGGGGTCTGAATCCCATCGCACAGTGCTGTGCCTTCACTCTCCCAGGCACGGCTGTCTGGCAGTGATGGGCCTGTGAGCACAGTGAGACCACGCTGGCACCAAACTCAGACTCAGGACTTAGCATGATTGGAAAGACAGAAAGTACCTGGGGAGTGAGTGACTCCTGCTGGGGTGTGCTGTTGATTAGTGCCATGCTCACATCAGCTGAGACAGCCCGTGTGGCTCAAAGCCCTTGGGGTAGGCCTGGGTCTGCCTCACCTGCACACATCCCCACTGACCCCTAACCTGGGAGAAGTGAGAGGAGGACAGGAAGGGGTAGAGGAGTGGTCAGGGTGCTCCAGCCCAGGCCTGGCTGGCAGAACATGGCATCTCACAGGCTGTGTCAGGCATCGGCCGCGGCCGGTGCTGGTGCCAGGGGCCTCCTGAGAGCCCACACTGGGTCCAGCAGGCTGGGAGGCACTACTCCTGCAGAGCATGGAGAGGGAGGGGCAGCCTCCTATGGGCAGCACCTGTGACCTGAGAGTGGGGCTGGGTGGGGTGGAGGCTGTAGTGGGCGCAGAGCAGGGTGACCCTAGCCACCAGAACTAGGGTCTGAGAATGTAGTCAAATTCTGCATGCCACCCTGTCCCGGATATTGGAGCCCAGGACAATTAAACCGGGGGTAGGAGAAAAAGGAACCAGATGTGCTGCCTGGTCTGCGTCCACCGCTGGCAGCTCCGCCACCTCAGCAGAGGATGGCTGCCACCTCTGCCCTGGGACTTGCCTGGGTCAGAGGGGCCTCCCCTCTCTGTGCAGGGTCTTCCTCGGATCTGCTCCTTTCTTTATTTTTATTTTTTGAGATGGAGTCTTACTCTTGTTGCCCAGGCTGGAGTGCAGTGGCACAGTCTTGGCTCACTGCAACCTCTGCCTCCAAGGTTCAAGCGATTCTCCTGCCTCAGCCTCCCAAGTAGCTGGGAATAAGGCACCCGCCACCAGGCCCAGCTAATTTTTGTATTTTTAGTAGAGACAGGGTTTCACCATGTTGGCCAGGCTGGTCTCAAACTCCTGACCTCAGGTGATCCACCTGCCTTGACCTCCCAGAGTGCTAGGATTATAGGTGTGAGCCAAGGATCTGCTCTTTCTGAATCACAGCAAGGTGGCGGCTGCAGGCCATCACAACACCAGGGCTGCCCAGAATGTGGCCCCCTGTTCTCCTGTCCATGCTGTGGACAGCCTCTTGCTGAAGGGGCTTCCTCGGGCACCAGCAGTCACTATAGGGATAAGGGACATCACGGTCCCTCTGGGCAGGGTCACTGGCCTGGACTCTGAGGTTTGCCTCTGGGTGATGGTAGAAGACGAAGATTCAAACAGGATGTCTGCCCTCCTGTGGTCTCTCTCCTGTGGCAGACATGAGGCTCCCCCCAACACACACACCTCCCTGGCTGAACTTGGGTGCTACTGCAGCACAGCAAAGCTCTGCCAACTCAGCGGCTGAAAACCAAACACTGTTATTATCTCATATTATTATCTCCTCCATGGGTCAGGATCTGCTCAGGGTCTCATAAGTCAGCAATAAGGTGCCAGCCAGGCTGCGGTCTCACCTGGAGCTCTGCCAAGGAAGACCTGCTTCTGAGCTTACTCAGGCTGTTGGCTGAGTTTACCTGCTTGCTCTGGGTCCTGGCCATGCGGGCCCTCTGTCGGCCGCTCGCAACATGCAACTGGCTTCTTCAAGGCTGGCAGAACTTCTCTGACTTCAGGGAAGACCTCAGTTGCTTTTTTTTTTTTTTCTGAGACAGAGTCTTGCTCTGTTGCCCCGGCTGGAGTGCGGTGGTGTGATCTCAGCTCACTGCAACCTCTGCCTCTTGGGTTCAAGTGATTCTCCTGCCTCAGCCTCCCGAGTAGCTGGGATTACAGGCATGGGCCACCATGCCTGACTAATTTTTATATTTTTAGTAGATATGGGGTTTCTCCATGTTGACCAGGCTGGTCTCGAACTCCTGACCTAAGGTGATCTGCCTGCCTCAGCCTCCCAAACTGCTGGGATTATAGACGTGAGCCACTGTGCCTGGCCCCAGTCCCTCTTAAAGAGGTTGTCTCAATTAGTCAGGCCCAGGACAATCTCCCTTTGGATCAGTTCAAAGTCAATCAGTTAGGGACCTCAAAATCCTTTTTGCTATATCAGGTAGCACCATCAGGGCGATGCTATCCTATCACACTGATAGATCCCCTATATTCAAAGGGATGGATTATGTAGGGCACAAACACTTTGATGGATTAATTTTGCTCTAATCTGTAACAGAAACGTAAAACGAAAAGCCAGCAGATTTATAAATTAAGGTGGATTTTTAACAGGAAGTATGCAGATAGGATATGTTTTCTTCCCTTGTTTCAATATGTTGCTTATCATCTGGGGAAGGAGCAGGCAGAACTCAAAACAATGATAACAACCTTTTCTATCCATTTGGTTTGATGAGAAGCAAACAAATAATTGGCAGGACTGCTGGGCACAGTTGTGTGGGTCGCACACTGCACAATCAAGAAGTGCTATTCTCAGCACAGTCGGTGACACCCCTGGGAGTTACGTAGTCTGTAAATGGCAGTCCTGCTCTCCTAGACTGAGCTACAATGGGATGAGGTTGGGACCAGCACAGGGCCAACCTATGGAAGGAGCCCAGTACCATGGGTGTCCTGACCAGAATTGAGTCCACAGGGCCCTGCCCTTTGAGTGGAGATGCCTTGCCTGCTGTTTGTGCTTGGGTAGGAACAGGGCTGCCTCCCAGGGAACCCCCTGGTCAGTGAGCTGTGTCAGCAGGGGATAGCTGCTCCAGTCCCTCTTCTCCACTCAGAGCAGGATGAAGTGGATAACAATATGTCCAGATCTGGACACAGTGAGCTTGGTGTGCCCGTGGTCTCCCAGCTTGGGTGACCTGTGGCAGCTAGAGCCATAGGTCTGTCTCAGTGGCAATCAGCGAGGGAAAGTAGGGGTTAAGTCAGAAGGTGACTTTTTGGGGTCCCCAAAAAGGTCATTGTGATACTGTGGAGGGAGCACTGCAGCTCCACCTCTCAGACAAATGAGGTCACCCCTCTGTGCCTCAGTTTCCTTGCTAGTAAATTAAGGGTAAAATTGCCAGTCTCCTAGAGTGAGAAGACTGAGTTTAAATGAGATCATGTAACAGGGGGCACAAGGCCTTGCACAGACGGTGTGCTCCCTAGAAGACTGACTAGGGCTCTTCCAGGTTTGGGAGTGCACAGTGGAACCCACAACGTACTGAGAGACTCCCCTCTTCAGTAGCAGGCCCAGAGAGCATCCCCCTGGGCTTCATTACAGGGCACAGAGCTCAGCCTCTTAAGTCCCTGAAGGTCAGATGCAGCTGGCTCTAAAAGTATCCAAACATTTAAAATCCAACCTGTGCTGTGTGGCCCGCTGATTGGAACACCAGCACCCCACAGTGGAAGCCATGAGCTCACTGCGTGTGTCTGGAAGCTCCCCACCCCTGGGGCTCAGGGCCTCCCGCACGCCTCTGCTCCGTGGCATGCTCCCTCCCGTTGTGTCCACCGCCTTCTGCATGCTGTGCTTTTGCCATTGGCTGTGAGCACATTTGTACATCTTTGCATGGTTAAACTGCACTTCCCGTGGGCAGCTAAGATATCTTTTTCTTTGTATCTTCAGCATCCAGCAAGGTGTTTGACACATAGAGAAGGAAAGTAAGTACTAGATTATTTTTCCTTTTTTTTAAAAAAAAAAAAAAATCCCTCAGCTTTATTGAGGTATAATGGGCAAATAAAAATTGTATATATGCTGGGCATGGTGTCACATGCCTGTAATTCCAGCACTTTGGGAGGCCAAGGCAGGCAGATTGCTTGGGCGCAGGAGTTGGAGACCAGCCTGGGCAACATGGTGAAACCCTATGTCTATCCAAAATACAAAAATTAGCTGGGCATGGTGGTGTGTGCCTGCAGTCCCAGCTACTATGGAGGTTGAGGTGGGAGAATTGCTTGAGCCCAAGATGTGGGAGGATTGCTTGAGCCCGGGAGGTGGAGGTTGCAGTGAGCTGAGATGGCACCACTGGGCTCCAGCCTGGGCGACAGTCATACCTGTCTCAAAAAAATTAAAAAAAAAAAAGTATGTATTCGAGGTGTACAATGTGATGTTTTGGTATACGTATATACTGTGATGATCACCACAATCAAGCTAATTAACATATCTATCGCGTCACATAGTTACCATTTTGGTGAGAACACTGAAGACCGACCCTTTCAGCACATTTCAGCACATTTCATCATTGTTAACTATAGTCACCATGCTGTACATAGATCCCCAGAATTTATCTTATCACTGAAAGTTTGTACCCTTTGACCAACATCTTCTCATTTCTCCCCCATATCCCAGCCCTAATAGCCACCATTTCACTCTATTTCTATGATGTCAGCTTTTTTAGATTCCACATACAAGTGCGATCATGCAGTCTTGTTTTCCTTCACAAGAGGAACGGTTCCGAGTGAGCATGGTTAAGACTCAATATGACCAGCAGAGGGCGCAAGAACCAAGGAAGTTGCGGGGGCGGGGCGATAAGGCCTCCCTGTGAGCAAGATTTCCTGGAAACACTTCCAGCAAGCAACACATTTATAATCTCTATTTTTCTGTCATATTCTTTCCCTTTGCCTAGTCCCTGCAAGATTTGTCACTTGGCAGCTGCAAAGGCTCAAGGCTTGGGAAACTCCCAGAAAGTCAGAGCCACGGCCCCCTGTCCATCTACATTTCAACAGCTGGAGAGGATTTAGATGGAATTGCCAGGGGTTGGGAATGGCTGGCTGGGAAGAGGCACTCTCCCCGGGGGTGGCCTTCACCCTTAAGGGGCTGCAAGCCTAGGTCACTAGGCTCTCAGCAGTCTGTTAGGCAGCCACTGAAGGGAGTGAGCGCCCTGTCTCCAGGGGTGTGCAAGGAGCTGGAAGGCAGGGTAAACTATCTCTATTCCAAAGGCTGTTGCAAGGATTAAGTGAGAGGGTGATTGTACGTTGTGCAATCCAGTGTCTGGGTATGGTATTCATAAGGGAAACACTTAAATTGTTGAGAACTCAGACATGGGAGTAGGAAATGAGCCAGGTGATTCTGTGTTCCTAAGGCCCAAATACTGGTAAACTAACAGATCCTTTCCTGGAAAACAGAAATCAGAAGAAAAAATGTTAACATAAGGCAACGTGTCTGATACGGAAGTGCAATATTTGTGCAATCAGAATAATTGAAACTACACAAGAATTGGTAAACTGTGGCCCACTGCCTGTTGTTGCTTGGCCAGCAAACTGAGAATGGTTTTTACATATTTAAGTGGTTGAAAAAAAAATCATATTTTGCGACATGAAAATTAGATATAATTCAGATTTTCATATCTATAAATAAAGTTGGTTGGAACACAGCCATACCCTCTCATTTATGCATTATCTAGGGCTACTTTCACACTACAAAGACTGGGCTGAGTCACGAAACAGGGCCATGTGGCCTGCAAAGCCTGAAACATTTGCTTATCTGGCCCTTTATAGAAAAAGTTTTTCAATCCATGACCTAAGTTGTTAACACTGGCAAGGAGGAAGATTCACCTAAAAACCCCCTCCTGTTTTTTCATATGGGAAAACTGAGGCTTGGACAGGAAATGGGCTTGCTCAAGGGCAGTAGTAGGAAGATGTCTGCAAACCATCTCGAGGTCCCCTGTGTGCTCTGCCTATCTGCAAATGTGCGGGATTTGACCATGTGGGAACCGGGCTTGTAAGCCCATTCCTGGCACCCAGGGGCAGGGACAAGGCAGAAAGTACAGGTGTGACAAGGGAGAGGGGCCCAGGGACGCCCAGTGCCTGTGGAGGTGGCACCAGCTCCTGTCCCCATCCTCTCTGTGTCATCTTCAGTCAGTTCACACCAGCAGGAGGCAGGAGGGCTGTCTTGAAGCCAGGGTACCAGAGGCTGATCCTGCCTGGCATCTGAGGGGAGCTGTGGCTGTAGCCTCCTTTTCCCCCCTAGATCCCAGAACTCTTGTCTGTAAAAGAAGCACCATGTCCCCTGTTCCATCCCTTCCCAAGCAGCACCCAGCGGGAGGTGCTGCTGGAGGAGGCAGTGCCCAGCCCCCTCCCTTCCAGTCCTGGCAGGGTGGTGGAGTGGGGAGGTGGCAGGTGAAGCCAGGACTGGTAGCTACAGTAGAGTCCTGTGTCAGGAAGGACAGATGCAAGTGTAAGTCCCTGCTGGAACGTGGGCAATGTGATCTGGCCTGGCCTCCCTGCCACCAGGAGACATTCTGGAGGAGATGCTGTGGTCCATCTCACCTGGTTAAGGGGCCAGGGCCCAGACCCCTTCCCCAATCCCAGGCCTAGCTCCCCAGGCTGCCCAAGCTGGAAAGAATCCCGCACCCCCTCCACAGGCTGTAGAACCCTCCAAGAGCTCTGTGCCTGTTAAACATACTAGATAGAGCTTCAGAGCGTCTGGCACCTGGTGGGCACCGCGAGCACGAAGGCCTCTTCTTTTATTAGGAGGACGGGACTATGACTTGGCAGTCCTTCTGATGAAAAGGAACAGAAAGGGGCGGGGAGCGGGAGCAGAAGAGGAGACAAGAGAGAGAATGAGCGAGCAATAAAAGAAAGAAACGGGGTGGGGGGAGGACTTAAAAAACAAAAGAAAGAGGAGGGGGAAATGGGTGGAAGAAGGGAAGAAAGAGGAAAAAATGCAAATAATGAAAGAAAAGAAAAGGGGAAAAGAAAGAAAAGCCGAGCCGTTTCCGCGGGCGCCTCGCCGCGTTCTGGCCCGCGTGAGCCGGCCGCTGTCTGGGGTCTCAGGCTCTGCACGTCGGGAAGGCTCCTAGAGGAGCCTGGTCCGCGGCTTCCAGGGACTGTGACCAGCGCTTCATGGGCTCTGTGGGAGCCTGGGGTGGAAACCAGGTCTCGAGCTGCAGCCTGGCACCCGCCCGGATGGGGCAGGGAGGGCCTGCGTAGTCGGTCCGCACCGACCCTGATGCTCCTCGAAGGGTCGAAGCTGCACACGCGTGGGGGTCAGACCTGGGCCCAGGGAGCGTTCTCGAAGCGTCCACACTCGCCGGCGGGAGAGCACCCGTGCGTGTCCCAAGCACCGCCCCCACCCGGCCTTGCAGCCGGCGCCCAGCAGCTCTGGTCTTCGCGGCCGGCCTCACCGAGCCCCTGCACCCAGACGGCTACTTCCTGACTCTGGGTGTGGCCTCAGGCGCCGCTGGTTTGTGTAACTGGACTCCGAAGCAAGGTCTCTGCGGGAGCCGCTGGGGCTGGAGAGCGGTGGGTGTGAAATGGAGGCGGGACCCTCCAGGCCCTGGACACTGGGAGGGTAGCGGCGGGCTGGCAGCTCTGCATGTCCAGGAGCATCACCTCGGGTTCCTAGACCAAGAACCGGGTCATCTCCGGGTCGCTGGAGCGAGTTTTTTATTACCTATCTAAGGATCTATCTTTTATTTTTATTTATTATTTTTGTTAAGAGACGGGGTCTGGATCTGTCGCCGAGGCTGGTGCAGTGGGGCAATCATAGTTCACTGCAGCTTCGAACTGTTGGGCTCAAGGAATCCTCCTACTTCAACCTGCCCAGAAGCTGGGACTACAGGCGCTTGCCACTATGCTGGGCTGTTGGATGTATTTAAACTCATACTTCCATAGAAAATTAGACATTTTAAAAAAATCAACAACAAAACTTACAAAACAAAAATAAAGTAGCGAATTCCAAAGGAACAAATTTGTAAATTGCTCCAAGAGGTGGAGCTTGGAAAGAGAGGGGGATGTGTCTAAAGGCGCTGTCACCCCAAACACAATTTGACCCCGAACTTCTAGGGCTTTGAAATGACTCAAAACGAATGCCCACATTTGAGTTCGAAATTTTCATGGAAGAAAGCATCACAGAGACTGGCTTCTCCAAAGAGAAAGCGAGTTGGTGGTCTCCAGGAGATAAACCTGTAAGCGTGGGGACGGGGTAATTTTATAATTCCATGATTTTCTGTTTTGAAGCTAGGAAAGATATTGCCAGTCTCTGCTCAGGGCAAAAGCAAGGCGAACGCCGCAGCCCATCCGGACGGTGCGTTCCGAGCGAGGTCCAGGCGGCCTCTGTCGGGCACAGCACACCTGCGGCCAAGGCCGGTGCCCCAGTCCCAATAGCACCACCAACACGGCACCAACAGCCTAGACAATCAGAACCAAAGGTAAAAAAAAAAAAAAAAAAAAAAAAAAAAAAAAAAAAAAGAAGAAAAAGAAGAAGAAAAGAAAAAAGAAAAGAAAAGAGGAAACGAGCTCTATTCCCAGCGCTAGTGACGCGTCCCCAGGGACGGACAGTGTGCTGGGCGGCGGGGCGCTCAAGGCTGCGCCGGGAGCAGAAGGCCGCGAGATGAGGTGGCCCGGGGCCACCTGGGCCCCTAGGGGCTGGACGTCAAGCAGTAAGAGGGCGTGGGACCCCCCGCAGGCGGCTGCTGGGACGACTGCAGCCGGAGGTGAGCTGACCGTTCTGGAAGAAGCCCCCGCTCCACCGCGGCCCCCACTTCGTTTTGCCAATTAAGATGCAGAGACCCGCTGCAAGTGGGAGCGGAAACAAACTGCCCACGGCCGAGGCAGATGGAGGAGAGCCCAGCGTCCTCCAAGCAATGCACGATCCCCTGGCCGTTGGCCGCTGAGCCCGCCCCAGTGCTTCTTCCAGACTCAGCTTCCCCCCCGTACAACGAACGGCTCCCGGACCCCTTCGCGCGCGGAGCCATTTCACAGTCCCGTCTGGGAGGCGCTGGAGTAGAAGAAGTGTGTGGGTGGAGAGGAGGCGGTTCTGCAACCTACACCTGAATGCTTAGGGGATTCGGTTGTGGGAATGAGGTGGTCCCCTCCCAGTCCCGCAGCCTCCAAAGGGGCTGTAGGGTGTGAGGGGCAGAACATGGGTGGGGAGGAGGCCGGTTCTGCGCTCCGAGGGCCCTCATCCAACGACTGGGCGGCGCCGAGGACCCCCTGCCGCCCGGAGCCCCTCGCCGCCCGGCTGCTAGGGAGGGCGGCTGGCCCGGGGCGCTGAGGTCACCTTTTCCACTGCGCCCGCCGCGAGCGGGACGGTTTCCGGGATTTTCGCGGCGGCGGCTAGAGGCCTCGGGAGGGGGGATGTCCCAGGCGTCGGGCTGGCAGCTGCGCCCCTGGGGTGGGGACTTCGATCCCAGACTGCACCCCACTGGGGAGGAGGCTTCCCCTCTCTCGGCCTCGGTGTCCTAGACAGGGAGGGGGTTCCCGTTCTCTGGGAGCCTCTTTTTTCGGCCGCCAACGCGGCAGCGCCTGAGCAGAGGAGGCCCCGCCGCCGCCGGTTTTGTGTAATTTTCGCCGAAAAGGGGTTTATCTGCTGGTTTGCCCTGGGGTCGGGTGACGGGGAGGCTGCGTCTAGCAGGAGCCAGGGGGACCAGAGACAGACTTTCGAGGGAGGTGTTTTGGGCGACCGGGGGCAGGACCCTGGCTCTGTCAGCCCCTGGAGCCAGCTGCGGTCTCCCAAAGCTCCCTAGGCGATGGGCATTCTCCTTCCAGACCTCAGGGCCTCATTCCCAAAGCCGCCCTCTGCTCATGCTGCAGGGCTGGCCTGGGGCTGCAGGAAATGGTCCTGGCCAGTGTCCAAGGAGCTGGGGGTGCACACCTGTGGAATGGGGTGAGGGCTGGGCTGCACTAGTCTTCTGACTCCCCAAAATCTAGACATGAGGCCTCCATCCTGAAAATGAGCCCCTCCCCCACAAACTGACCAAGGAACTATCCCAGGAGGATGGCTCGTAGTAAAATAAGCTTAGTGACAGCTGATGAACAGTGTGATCCTTGAATCTGGAATCTGGGGACCATTTTGAGGATGTGAGACCCTGAGGTCTTGAGCATGGGGCAGAGATGGTTCAAATTTGGGTGGCTTCTGTTAGGGCCCAAATAACAGGGGATGGGACAGAGGCTAGCTGGGCCTACTCAGGGAGAAACCGCCACTAGGCTATGCCCTTAGGGAGATGTAGAAGCCAGGGGGTGAGGAGGGGGCAGGGGCCCTGCTAAGATGGGGGAGGTGAGGGAGGAAGTCAGGAAAAAGGGCTTGATATGGCTCTGTACAAGGAGCAACAGTAAACCAGCCCTACTGACTGTAGTCCCTGCACCAGGCCCTGCCTCTCGCTAGGCCTCAGTTTCCCATCTGAGAAAGGAGATGGTTGAATTGAGTGATACCACTGCACTCATCTAGGGAGGGTTCTCTGAGTCTACCCATGGGTGAGGGGAGCCGAATGGCTGCCCCGGCCTCCCAGGAGACACTGGCTTTTTTCTATTTGCCAAGTAGGATGTCGGTGGCTGCTTGGCCAACAGTGACAGGGCCAGCTTCCTGGTCTCTTGGTCTCCCACGAGGTGGCCTGCTCAGTGTGGGATACTGTTGCTTTTAGTGGTGCCCTCTCCACCCTTTCCAAAGAACCATGTAGGCTCACAGCACCACTCATTGAGGGAGTCTGAAGCAACTGGCGGCCATTGAGGCCACCTTCTTTCAGTCCCAGTAGTAACTCTGAGTTCAGAAAGTCATGCAACAACTGGGAAGGAGGGACAGTGGGCTCTTGGGATTGGGATCTTACCAGAGAAGGTAGTCTTTGTCCTCACTCCAAGCCCTACAGACAAAGGATCTGGGCCACTTCCTAGTCCTCCCCACCTGTCCCCCACCCCCACCCCCGAGTCTGGGGCAGGGGCCAGGGATTGAGGGCCAGCCTGAAGGCCTCCCCACCAGCAGCTGGCACTGGAGAAAGGACTTCAACTTGGGTGGGGGGCATGGCCATAGGTGTGGTAAGCTCTAGTTACCTGGGGTGAAGACTGAGGCCCCGCATGGAGCTCATAGAGGAAGTCGGGGTGGCCCAGGACACCCACAGTGCGTCAGGCACTGACTGGCAATGGCGGATGGGGCTGGGAGGTAGGACCAGTGATTCCTGAGAAGGAGGAGAAGGGCAGGTACTCCTCTCCCTACCTCCTGGGGACACTTCTCCCCTCTTGCCTGGAGGAACTGTTTTCTCTCCAAACAGACCTAAGGGCTCCCAGGGTGCAGGACCCTCGGCGTGCAGGACCCCCTCACTGAGTTCTCACAGTCTCCCTGGAGCCAGGTGTCAGCATCTCCTCAGGACAGGTAAGGAAACTGAGGCCCAGAAAGGGTCAGTGGTTTCACCAGTAGTGGCAGGACCAAAGAGAGGAGTTCAGTGTAGAGTAGCTTTGGGGTCGTTCACTCCACGGCTTGGGTTTATACTCTCTAATGATGGAAAGAAAGATCTAGAGAAGGCACTGCCAACTTCCTCCATCATGTTGGAAGCTTTGAGGCTCCGCAATGGAGCCAGGTCCCACCAGGGTTTGGTCTTTACACTCTCAGAGCAGCCTGTGGCCCCCTCGCCCCACTCCGCCCAGTAACGGTTTCTTGATACTCCAAAGCTGGGTGAAGACAAAGCTGCATCCTTCCCTTCTCCTCCAATCCTTCTTCGTTTCTAACTAGGGGGATGTAACCAGCCCACAGCCTCCTGGGGGCTGTCAAGAAGGATGTGTCCATGGATCACTTGAATTTGCAAATCAAGCAAATCTCGGCTGGAGAACATTTTTCTCTCAGGGCAGCCCGGAGAGAAATGAGGCCGTACATGGTAAACTGAGGCAGAGGTGGGCGGGGTGCACAAGTGCCCCTACCGCTCTGCCCCTTGCATCCCTGCACGCTGCCTCACCCATGCCGGGTTGGCGGTCTTGAGCCCGGGACTGGAGGCTGCTCGGACCACCTCCTTCCCAGCTGAGGAGCGCGGCCTTTGCCCCTCCTCCTCCCGACCTTTCCGGGGCTACCTAAAAGCCGATCAAGCCGCTCGTTTTCTAGCTGTCCCCTTTCTTTACCGCCCCCTCCCTCTGCCCCGCCTGCCTCTGTGCCCTCCGTCACGTCACAGCCCGCTGGCTCTCACGCCTCTTTTGGTCTCTGTGCACATCTCGGTGGCGTCCCTGGTACCCTCACATCACACTCTCTCGACTCTTGTTTGGCCCACGCCGTCTCCCTCTGCCCCCTCTCTCACCTGTGTCGTTGATCCCTCCGACTCTCGTCTCTGGGGGTCTTGCCTCCCGAACTCTCCGGCTCTCTCTTTCCAGGGCGTGCGCTCCGCTGGGTCTCCCTCGGTCTCGGTCGGCCGGCCTCTTTCACGCGGCCCCCTCCCTTCTGGCCTCCCTTCCGCCTCCCTCCCTTCTGTGTCCCTCCCTCCGGCTCAGCCTAGGGGTTGGGGGCGGCGGCGCGGGGCGGGGCGGGGCGGGGCGGGGCAGTGACGCGGGGCTGGCCGGGCAAGAGGCGCGGCGGCGCGGGGCGGGGGCGCAGTCCCGGGTCCGACCGGCCGAGCCCCGCGCGCCCCGCCCGCGCCCTGCGCCTCCGCCCGGCCGGCCGGCGGGGGAGGGGGCATGAGCCGGCGCCCGCGCGCCGCCCCGAGCTGCGGGCCGGCCTAGAGTCCCGCGCGGGCCCCGCGCCGGAGCCAAGCCGCCGCCGCCGCCAAACAGCGGGCGCAGCCGTGGGCGCCGCGATGCAGCGGCCGGGGGAGCCGGGCGCCGCGCGCTTCGGCCCGCCCGAGGGCTGCGCGGACCACCGGCCGCACCGCTATCGCAGCTTCATGATTGAGGAGATCCTCACGGAGCCACCGGGACCCAAGGGCGCCGCGCCCGCAGCCGCCGCGGCCGCGGCGGGCGAGCTGCTGAAGTTCGGCGTGCAGGCGCTGCTGGCGGCGCGGCCTTTCCACAGCCACCTGGGTACGTGTGGCGGCTGCGGGGTCGCGGGCAGGGCTTGGCGGGAGACAGCGAGCTGAACCGCGGGGGCGCCCCGAGCCTCCTTCGGCCTCGAAGCAGCCCCGGGAAGCTGCTCTGGGAGCGCAAGTTCTGGGACTGTCTCTCGGAGCCCTCCAGGCGGGAGGCGGAGGGTGCAAACGCCAGGCCTCAGAGAAACCAGGCCTCGTGCCCGCGGGCCGCCCGGGGAGGGTGTTCGCTCTTTCCTTCACTGCTTCCCTTCGGCCTCCAGCCCGGGGACCCCGAGTGAGCATCCCGGTTGCAGGCGCACGACCAGGCTACGGACTCTTGTGGGTGGAAGCGACCTCAGGCCACGGGCGCCTGGGCTTCGCCGCAGAGGGCTGGCCGGGAGTGGCCGCGGCTGCCCAGGACAGGGAAGTCGGACCTCTGGGGAGGAGGCCTGCGCTCCCGAGGGCTGGGTGCTGACGCGGGCCCAAGGCGGCCCGGAGCCCCCGGGAGCTCCAGCGGGCAAGGAACGCCGCCTTGGCCGCAGTGCGGACCTGCTTGGGCCTTGCCTCGGGGTCAGAGGCCTGACTGTGAGCAGCTGCCTGGCTGTCCCTTCTGCTTTCAGGTCGGCTGGGCCTCTGCAGGGCTTGAACGGCCTGCTCAGACCTTTTCAGCTTCTGCCCTTTCTCCCAATTTGGCGGGGCCTGCCCTGCCCTGATGGTGCCCTCTCCATCGCACTCCACCCTCGTCTTGTCTTTCCTGTCTCGCTTTCCAGCCGTCTGCGGGTCGGCCTCCCTCGGCTTCTCTCACTGGGGTCGGTCTGGCTTCCATCTCCTACCTTTTCCCTGCGGGTCCTCTGCCCCACATTTACCTGCGCCTTGCCCTACCCTTTCCGACTCCAGCCGGGCTAGGACTCGCACCTCAGTGACAGGCCTGTCGGGGAAGGGAGGCTTCTACGCTGTAGCCGGGACCCCAGCCCTTCAAGTCGCGTTCCCTGCACACCCCACCTCCCAGTCGGTGCTCCCTAGCCTGGAAACGGCAGGGCCAGCGCGCTGCTTCTAAGTCCATCTGGGACTCCGCCATTTGACTACCTTTCATCTCCGTCTGCTCTGTTGTTACTAATTCGTTTGAAGCGGGCACACAGTCGTTTTAGGACTGAAGAAAATGGAGACATCTTCATGGGGAAGCGTCTGAAAATAGAAAACGCCAACAGTAATTTCCAGGTTCTCAGGGTACTTTGGAATTTCCGGGAAGCACCCAAGTCCAGCCCAGATGACTCCTAGCTGTTGTGCCACGCACGGAAGAGCAAATGTGCACGCTCTGTGCATATTCTTTTTCTAAGCAGCAGTGCTGATTTGGTTGGAGCAAACGCCCATCTTCTTAGGACCGGCTGCCGTTTTATTTTTGGTTTCTTCTTTCCCCGAAAGACAAGACCACTCCGAGTTTCTCGCAGCTGCAAACATGTTCATCAAGAACCCCGAGATCTCAGAGTCGCTGAGGCTTGGGGAACTCCAGGACAGCACGGACGGGGTCGAGGAGATACTCCCTCCCAGATCTGGGGAACAGCAGCGTTAAGGAGGGTCTCCATCTGCGCCACCGGCGCCGAGGGGCAGGGCGTGGAGATTTTGCGCTGGGTGGCACCGGCCAAGCGCGAGTACCCGCGTCGGCACATGGTGCGGCAGTCCCTGGGGTAGAGGAGCGCGGTCCTAGCTCACCCGGCTCCCCATTCTCTTCGCAGCCGTGCTGAAGGCCGAGCAGGCGGCGGTGTTCAAGTTCCCACTGGCGCCGCTGGGCTGTTCAGGGCTGAGCTCTGCGCTGCTGGCGGCGGGGCCTGGGCTGCCCGGCGCCGCGGGTGCGCCACACCTGCCACTCGAGTTGCAGCTCCGCGGGAAGCTGGAGGCGGCAGGCCCTGGGGAGCCAGGCACCAAGGCCAAGAAGGGGCGTCGGAGCCGCACTGTGTTCACCGAGCTGCAGCTGATGGGCCTGGAGAAACGCTTTGAGAAGCAGAAGTACCTTTCCACGCCGGACAGGTAGGACGGGGCAAGGCTGGGGCCAGCGGGCTGTGGGAGTGTGATCACTTGCCTTGCTGAGGGTGCGCCCTGCTCTTTCCAGAATAGATCTTGCTGAATCCCTGGGCCTGAGCCAGTTGCAGGTGAAGACGTGGTACCAGAATCGGAGGATGAAGTGGAAGAAAATAGTGAGTGTGCCTGGTGGCTTCCCGCCCCTCGGCTTCCTGGGCCATGCCCCGGTGCCATGCAGAGCTACTCTCCTCCTTCTCCCCGCAGAGACTCTGCCCAACCTCCCCATTCCCTCGGTGCCTGGTACCCACCGGGACTCTCTCAGCTCTTTCTGCCCCTTGGGTGCCTGGCTAAGCCGACATTTCTTCCTCTCTCGCGGCACCTTCAGGCCTCCTGGCAGTCTTACGCTCTCCAGGCCAGGCCGCTCCCCAGCGGCATTTGGACAAATAGCCGCCATTTCCCGGGACATTTCCCCACCATTTCCTCATATGGTTTCCTGTACTCCCTAGTCCCACCTGGGTGCAAGTCTCCTCGGGGATCCCCAGTCCACGTCCTGGCTCACCCAGGTGCCGGCGGTCCCCCGTGCAGGTGCTGCAGGGCGGCGGCCTGGAGTCTCCCACCAAGCCCAAGGGGCGGCCCAAGAAGAACTCAATTCCAACGAGTGAGCAGCTCACTGAGCAGGAGCGCGCCAAGGATGCGGAGAAACCAGCGGAGGTGCCGGGCGAGCCCAGCGACAGGAGCCGCGAGGACTGAGGGCGGCATATGGTGCCGGGCCCGGGATGCCCGCGCCGCCCGCAGCCCCCTCACCCGGCGGAAACCTGCGAGCCGGCCCTTCCGCGTCCAAGACGTTTACTTCCTAAATCTTTTTATTATGATCTTGAATGCGGACAATTGGGGCCAAACGAGGAAGGACACAGACCCTAAAGCCAGACCCAGGTCCCAGCGCGCTTCTGGGTTCTAACCTGGGAGACTCGCATCCGGCGCGGCGGAAGCTACTAGTCTCTGCCCTGAGCTCCGTGGCGCAGAGCGCTCCACGCGCATTCACGCCCCGCTCCTCGCCTGCACCCCCACCCCGTCTGGGGCCTGCCCTCCCGGCCGGGGAGCCTCCAGGCACACACCCGCTTCTGGACGTCGGGGACCGGCGGTTGGGCTCAGGCCACCACGGCCTGAGACCCCCGGGGCAACCGGTCGGCTCGGCCTGGAGGCGGGTTCCCGATGTCGCTGGGGCCCCTACCCCCTCTTGCGAAGACGGTGACTTTTTTTTTCCAATAAAATATTTTATGAAACAATCGGGCTCGGTGGAGCAGCTTCTGAATCCGCAGTGGGTGCGGGTGGGCGCGGCAAGATAAGCGGAACGCCGGCAGTTGCTTCTTAAACTTCCTTTCCTCCGGCTCTGTCGAAGGCAGCTGTGCCGGTGGCCACCAAGCCCGGGCGAGGCACGGCGGGCGGCTCGGTGGCTGCAGGATCCTAGGAATCGCTTCCTCTCTGGGCGTGAGGGGCCAGTCTGAACTCCACCTCCTTTTCCTTGCCAGCCAGAGAGTCGCTGGCAGGAGCGGTCTGGCCGCACCGCGGGTGCCCAAAGGAGCAGGAGCCAGAGGTCCGCCGCAGAGCTCGCTCCGGAAGTGGTCCGGACAGACAGCCGCCTCGGTGGTTGTTTCGGTTTCCTGGGACTTGAAGTACCAGTTTGTGCGGTTCTTGAGATGGTCTTCACCAACCCATTATGAGGCTGATGGGAAGTCGAGGACGCGAGGTTTGGACAGAGCCCCCACCAGCGCGCGGGTCCTTGCGGCAGCAGTGGCTCCCCAGAGTTTTCCGCAGGATACTCGGGGCGGCAGCGCCTGGGCGCCTGAGTTCCAGCTCCGGGCAATGAGGGCACCTGGCTGACGCAGAGAGAGGACTCAGCTGACACCGGCCTAGGGAAGGTGGTCCCTTGCAGGGACACAGCTTGGCTGCGTGTGCCCTCAGGTGCCCCCTTCTCATAGAGGTCTCAGTTGTCTTCCTGCAGTCCAGGCTGGGCTCAGGGCTGCCTGTAGGTTCCTGTCCTCGTGTTTCCTGAAGCTGGGGGTGGGGAGGATGACCAGAGGTGGGGATGGAGCGACAGCCACTTTACTGGTTAAAGCTCAGTAAGACTATGAAACTTGGTCATTCAGAGTTCCTGAAGCCAGGTCCTTCCAGGCTCAAAAAGGAAAAGAGATTTAGGCACAAGAAAAAAAGAGATTCAGGAACAAACAACTCAGCTGCAAGTTTTGTGTTTCAGAATGTGAAAGTGACCTCTTCTGGCCCCCACCTATTGTGGCAACACCTTGCCTTTCAGATCTTGGCTTGATAGGCTCTTCACAGAACCTGAGCTCTGACTTCCCCTCCTGGAACCTCAAGGCCTGAAGGAATGAGGGGTTTGGTGGGGGGGGGGGGGCAGTGTGGGGAGAGGAGAAGGAGAGAGCAAGCACTTTCTAAGGGCTGCAGCCACTTTCCTCACCCTAGTCCTGCCAGGTGTGGGAAACCAGCTCTTGCTCACTCTGGGTTCTTAATTCAGCCTTGCAAACAGCTGCCAGACTACTCGCCTGCTTTTCCTGAGAAGCCAGAACACCTAACCAACCCTGACTGCCTGGAATGAATGAACCATCAGTGTGTGACTGTGGCCCCTAATCCCTTCCAGCCTTGGGGTTACTCCCAGGTCTTTCAACCTAGCCACCCTGCCTGCACTAGTCCCAGCAGCCAAGTGACTTACCTGACTGCATTTAATCTTCTCCATTTGAAAGGACAGGAAGTGAAGGTCTGACCTCCGTGGAAAGGGAGGCCTGAGGGACCTGGTTTCCAGCTATGTCTCTATCATACAGAGTTGTGGAAGAAGGTAGAATGTACCTACACCAGTCAAGAGGGGCAAGGAGGGGGATCTGACCAGCATCAGTCACAGTTCCTTCTGGGCTCTCCGGTTTTACTAAATCCGAGGAGGGCAACCTTCGGCAGATTAGCTGCCCTGTGAGTCTTTTTTTCCCAAGGTGCCTTGCTGTTCTGGACCTAGTGGTCTTTGTAGGACCAGGGCTCTGACAGGTGGGGGAGGGGGTCCGGCCAATCCGGAGTCAGAGCACAAGAGCCCCAATATTTCAGCGGGAACAGCCCCCTCCAGGCACAAAGGGGAACTTGATGCGGGAACTCCGGTCGGAGGTCACCTGTGGGTCAGTGGGGAAGTTGGGCCTCAAATGAGGGAGACCAGATTCCAGGCCCTGCAGTGCGGGAGGGGTGGAGTTTTTGTCACTGCCTTCACTTCTGTGCTCCTTGGCGGGACAGGGAAAGCAGAGACAGACCGAGTTCCCGAGACCGGGGAAGAGTAGCCGGCTGCACGCCATTGTGTTTGGGCAGCTCAGGGCTTCCTAGCTTGGTGGAATCCTTGAGACCCAAAGGAAGCTCCAGGCCCGCTCCAAGGAGCTAAGGCGCAGAGGCAGATGATTGCCCGCCGGCCCAGAGACCCCGTGCTGACCAAGCCCGCAAAGCTGCCACTCTAGGTAAAGGACTGCATCCTGTCTTCCAAGGTGACGCGGTCTGTCGGGTTGCGTGTGCCGGACTGGAGCTACCTGGCGCCCGCCCTGCGTGCCACTGCGCCCCAGCCACCGAGCGCTGAGGTTGTCTCTCTGTCTGCAGGCAGCAGTCGCATCCCTCATTTCAGGCCCGGGGCTTGAAGAAAGGGTCCTTTGAATCCCATTCCTCTTCCCCTCCATGCACAAGTCTCTTCTCATCCCCAAGTTCCTGGGAAACAAAACCCAGATATGGCGCGGGCCTAGGCGGTGGCTGAGCTTCCCGGAGCCCGGGGGCCGCAGCCAGAGGAAGGAGAGGGCTCAGGAGTCTCGCGAGAGCTGTGGCCCTGCGGGAGTGGGGAGCGCCTGCAACCGCCTGGACCCTGGGGACGCGAAGGGCTGGGGGCGGAGAGAAGGCTGGGATTAGACTGGAGGCAGCGTTCGCCCAGAGGCGCGAAGTTTGCGCTCATTGTGCTTTATTCAAGGTGGCTTGGGGAATGAGGGAGTCTTTGGGGGGAGGACTGGCAGAAGGGCTCCGGCCCGGGATGGGGGAGGGGGTCGCTTCTCGACTGGTATGATCCTGGCTCGGAGCAAGACGTTCTCCTGGTCAGTAGAAGGGGAGCTGGAGTCCCGGGAGAGAGAAGATCTGGGCGGCGCCCAGCTGGGCCCGGCACGCAGGAAGCGTGTAGGAAACGGAAGGCCAGTTGCAGCCGGCTTGGATATTCCAGCTCACCGCCGGCTCCACGCAGAGCCCCCGCACCGCGAGGACAGTCGCAAGCGCAGTCGCGAGCGGGACGCCCCATCCCTCCCCCGACTCTTCACCTAAAAAAAAAAAAAAAAAAAAAAAAAAATTCCTCTGGCTTGCTCCCTTCCCTGTTCTGGATTCCCCTAGAGGGTCACTTGTGGGGACTAAGAAAGAAAAAAATAAAAAAAATTAAAAATAAAGAAGCGCGGGTCCTGGCCCAAGTCGACAACAGCGGAATCTGAAGTTTTTGTCCCCTGGAACCGGAGGGCACTGTCTTACTGTGCTACAGGAAAACCAAGCAGGGCCGGCTAGGGGTGGCCAAAATGTGGTCCTCTCAACCTGGAGTGAGCACCTCCACTTGGCCGTCTCTCCCCATCTTCCTGGAGCTCCAGGGTCCGAGCAGAAACCTGGCACCTCCTCTGTTTTCTGTTGCTCCCCCGCCTGATTTCCTTTCTACAGGTCAGGGAGCCTCTGCCCTAGAAATGACAGTACCGGAGAAAGAACGCAAAGGACATCCCCTGAGCCCACTTTGGGTTCCTGTGTCCACGGAGGAGACTAGCTGATGCTGGGAACCTCTGCACCCTCTGTCCAGGCTGGGTTCCCCAGTGGTCCCACCTACCGCCCCCACCCTCCCTTCCAGCTCAGCCGGGGGCCAGATCTCGGAGCTGAAGGAAAACTTCTCCAATGCCACCACCCCAACCCCACTATAGGGAGGTAAGAGAGCTGGGACTCCTCGCTCCGCTGGGCAGGGCGGGAAGGTAACTGCAGCCACAGGGCCAGCAGTTGCTGACTCAGTCTGGCTCAGCTCTTTACCCCTGTTCTGGTACCCTGGCCACTCACAACTTCCTGCACCAGGACTGTCAGAGGCCTCTCCAGGGCAGGGCCTTCCCTCTTGGGATCTCTCTGACTTTGAAAGGGGGACCCTCACTGGTGTGACTTCAGAAGTTCAATTTGTCTTAGCTCTTACACAGTAGAGTTCATAGGTCTCAACTTTAACACAGCATCTTCCCATCTCTAAAGTCTGGTTTCCATGACAGTTGGCAGTTGGGATGGGGGTGAGGGTACCAGAGGCTGTGGGTGTCATGGATGCCCCATGTAACCCCCCACACACTCCCGCAGGTTTGCCGAGGTTATCCAGCCATTCCAGTGGACAGTGGTGGCCTCTGGCCTCTCAGGCACCAACTCTGGATGGGAAGACCACGGAGGGGAGTCCTTCAGGTAGGCCAAGGAATTCACAGGGGAGGAGCAGCTTGGGGAGGGGGGGTGACCTTCAGCAAGGCACAGAAATTCACAGGGGAGGAGCAGCTTAGAGGGTGTCCACTGAGAGAGGTGCCTCTGACCTCAAAGAAGTTTTAGGAATACCTCCAGTGCTGATTGATTGCGCTGATAGTTGCCGTTTTGATGTAAACTCAATAGTGATCTTTTTTTTTTTTTTTTAAATCTATGTCCTAATAAGCCTTAAAAAGAGATCTTTGAGTAGGTATAAAATAAAAATTCCAGGTGATATGAGAGCAATGGGCTATGGCTCCATTCGCAATATTTAAACAACTTTTCTTTCTCAATGCTTCGGGAAATAATCGTGCATCTGACATCAGAGGCAGCATGAACCCGCTGATAGGTATCAAGCTCTTATGTCAGCCCTTCATTCCTTTAACAAGCACTTATTGAGTGTGGCAGACAATTCCTAGTGCTAGGGACAGAATCTGCCCTGCCAGTTTCTTCTGAATTACCTGGTCCATCCAGTGACACCCCAGTAAGGTAGGTGCTCCTGCTCCCATTTTCCAGAAGAGAAACCTCACAGATGTTAGGCAACTAACACAAAACCGTTAGCAACGAATTGGATCTGATTTCAGCTTGGCGAGTCTCCACTGCCCCTCACTCAGCAGCCTCAAGGTCCAGCTTGGGGTGCCCCACATGCCTTAGGGTCTCCAAAGCCCCTGCCGGCCTGGAATAAGTCTCACTCATTTGTTCACCAGTTTGTTCAACATGACCTCTGCGTGCCAGACACGGTGCTAGGGAGGGGTGGACAGACGGTGAAGAAGCCACAATTAAATCCACAAGATGATTTCAGAGAGTGATCGTTGTCAAGTGGAAAATGCAGCAGGTGATAGAAGATGAGTGGGGTGGGGGCTTTAGCCAGGATGGTCTGGGAAGATTGGTCTCAGGAAGTGACCCTTCAGTGGAGACCTGAGTGACCAGGAGGAAGGGGCCGTGCTGTGAAAAGCGCCTGGGGATGAGGGAAACCAAGTGCAATGGTCGGAAGGCGGTTATGAACCTGGCGGAGGGAGGTGGTGCGGAGGGAGGCGGTGCAGTGGGAGGCGGTGCAGTGGGAGGCGGTGCAGTGGGAGGCCAGGAGCAAGGAGAACGAGCAAGGAGAGGTGGAAGAGTGGGAGAGAGCAGGCAAGGATGTGGGCCCAGGCACCACTTGGAAGCGCTGGGAAGAGGCAGCGTCCTGCTCCTGCGCCCTGGCCGGGGAGATCCCCTGACGGCTGCCCCCAGTCCGCCCTGCCGAACGCAACTCGGCCCGCACGCGCAGCCGCCCCAGCCCCCGCGGCGGCTCCGCCTCCACCAGGCAATTTGCTTTTTTTCTCCTTTTTCATAAGGATGCAATTTTCTGCGTGCTTTAAGGACATTAGAAGGGCGTTTGACTGACGCGCCATGCGAAACGCATTAGCGAGGCTCGCGCTGCGCACGGCAGGCGGCGCCGCCCGTGCAAGGGGCAGGTGGAGGCCGAGGCAGGGGAGAACAAGCAGAGGGACTCAACCCCGAGGGAGGAGAGACCACAACACGGGGCAAGAAATGCAGAAAGCAGAGACAGAGGTGGACGACAGCGGCAGTGTCTTAAGAGAGAGAGAAGGAGAAACAGGGAAGTGTGTGTGAGAGAGTCGGGGTGGGGAGGCACAAAACGGCAGAAAGCCAGGGGGAGAAATGGAGAGACAGGCTGGAGAAGGGAAAGGGAAAGTGCAGATAGGAGAGGAAGGTGGAAAAGTTAGGGTGAGGAAAGAGTTACTGAAAGAAGGCAGCCCAGCTGTCCCCCAGACCGCCATGTGACCTTGAGCACAGAAACAAGCGAGTTCCCTGCCTGGTAGTGGAGACAATGGAAAGTGACAGAAAACTTCCTCTTTGTGTTTCTGCTTTTCCAATGAGCCAAACTCCCTCCTTCCCCAGGGCACTCGCACATGCTGTTCCTCAGTCTGCAATGCTCTTCCCTGTGCTCCCGGCTGCCAGGGACTGTCTGCTTCTTCCCTCCTGGGCTCCCAAGGGGCGTTTCGCAGAAGAGGACTGCTCAGACCCTGACTCACCCTGCAGTGCTCTCTGGCACTCACCACCACTCACAATGCCTAGTGTATCTACCTGGGATCTATCTTTGGGGCAAGGTCTCTCACTGCTCCTCTCCACCCAACATTCCCCTGCACTTTAAGGAACTTAAACTCTGCAAATGCTCAGATACCATCCCGCTCCCCAGCCTCAGACTGGCTCAGAGGATGCTGGCTGAGTGGTTCTTTTTTTCCCCCCAGGGATATCTGTAGAAGTCCCTCCTCCTGTCTGAATGGTGGCTGGTGGCTGGTGGCTGGTGGCTGAGTGTGGGCAGGGGGAAGGTCTAGAGGGGTTTGGGCTGGTCCTGCAGGCAGGATTTGGGAATGGTCCAGGGCTCCACGTGGGGATATGGGGCAGGAGCACCAAGTGGCATCGTTCCCCAGCCCTGGAGCCTGAAGGGGGCCCAGGCCCTCTCCAAGCAGAGGCAGGGATAGAAGCCAGCTAGCACTGGGACCAGCTATGTGTGCCAGGCCCAGGATGGGGCCTTTCCATCCCCACCTCCACCATTTTGGAAGCACTGATGTCGGGCATGGCCGTGGCTAATCCCTGTGTGCTTAATCCGAAAACCTTTTGAGACAGAGACTGTGAAATCTGTTTCTCAGATGAGAAAACTGAGGCTTAGAAAAGAGTCTCACACCGAGTGAATGGCAAGCAGAGCTGGGATGTAATTCAGCCCAAAGTAACTTGATGAGCTAGTCCTGTACCTTCAGCCCTGAGAAGATTCCCGGAGAAGGTTTAGCTCGCTGAACTGCGTTGCAATTCATTCCAGAATACAGCTGTTTTGAGTTCAATCAGTGAAGGGCCCAAATACAAGCACAGCTGAGCCATGGGGCAGCCTAGCACTGTGGTTAACACCCAGGGCTTCACCATTTGTTAGCTGTGTGACCTTCGGCAAGTTACCTGTCTTCTCTGTGCCTCAGTTTCCCCCTCTTTAAAATAGGAACTGGTAACACGATCTCATGTCCTCATTGGGTGCCTAGACATGCAATGAGTGGGATTTCCTCCCAAAATATTTTTGGAACAAATGTGAGGGTATAACTTGGTGTTCAAGTGGTGTCCCTGGAGCTGATGGGAGCTACTAGGATGGAGGAGCTCACAGAACTGCAGGGGGCATCCCTGTTCTGGTCAAGGGGACAGGGCTGGCTCTCTGCAGGCCTTTGCTGCTCCTCCCTCCTTGTGGGCTGATGATGGACTGTTGGCAAGGAGAGAGCCTGGGCTTTGGAGGCAAGTTTGTGCTGGGGTCCCTGAAGGTCTGGTATAATTCCCTTCTGTTGTCTTCATGGCACTTACATGAGGGCAGTCCTCGGGAGCTTACCAGTTGATGGGCTGCTGCCCATCTCTCCCACTGGCATGTCTTCTCCGGAAGGGCAGAGACCCTGCCTGTCCTGCACCCTGGGTCCTGGATAGCACTGGGATGTGGCAAGTGCACAGCAAAGATCTGTGGACCGGATGAGTGAATGTCCTGCTGCCCCAACACTTACACACTCGAAGGTCCTGGCCAAACTCTCACTGTCTGGTTATGACCCATGTGTGAATATCTCATGACAATAGTTAGCTTGGCCTTCCCTGTCACAGCTGGTGGAATGCAACACCCTCTCCTCTCCTGCCTGCTGGTGGTAAACTGAGGCAGGGGCGGGCTGATTGGCAGGCTTTTGGCAGCATGGGTGTGACCCTAGTGGTGCTCCACTCTTGGGACTCCTCACGGTCTCATAGGTCAGGCCATGTCATTCCTACACTGATGCTTCAGCAGCAGTAAAACCCATCAGGCCCTGCAGTGAATGAAAGAAAGAAAGAAAGAATGAATGAATGAATGAATGAATGATGGCCCAGCTCTTTCAGCTGTAAGCTCTGGCTTTGAGTTGGCTGAGGGCTTCTGCTGCCACCAAAGCCTGTAGCAGCCTGAAAGTGCCAAGAAATTCACCCCTTCCACCCTTGAAAGTGGTCCTCAACCAGGGGTGGGTGGGAGTTTGTGGATAGAGACCTGCCTCATCCCCAGGTAGATGATGCTGAGGGGTGCTGTCCACACTGGCTCCCAGAGTTCCCCTGCAAGGTCAAGCTCCAGCTGCCCCTGGGTTGATTTGCTGGACACCACACCCTTTGTCAGCTGTGTGGCATCAGTCTTGCCCTGTGTAACATGAGTGGATGGGCAAGCTCCATAGAGGGCCACCGTGGGGAGGGGAAACCATGAAAGCAGCTCCCCTCATGTCTCTAAACTGTTGTGATTCTGGGTAGGCTTTTATTTGAACAACAGGATAGCTGCAAAATGAGGTTTAAGACCAGCTGAAGAGTAGGACCCTGCCCAGCTCAGAGCTTCTGGAATCTTCCACGTTCTGCTTTAAGCAGCTTTGCATTAATCATGCAGCAGCCTCCCTGGTGTGTAAGGGGGAGGAGGAGGAGGAAGGAAGAGGGAAGGAAAGGAGGAGAAAGCAAGGAGGACCGCACACTCCCTGATACCCGGTCTGTGTGATGCCAGCAGTGGCTATTCAGAGGCTGGGATGGCTGCCTAGATTTCCTGATCTTCAAGGAGACCTTGGACATCCTGTGAACATAAGCAAGCAGGACCCCTTCTAAAGAAGGGACGGTGTGCTTCTTTGTGAAGGGGCCCCGCTGGGCAGCCCAGCGGGTTCTTGGAGGCCCAGTCCACATGGAGCTCCTGTGCTCTTGCTGATGGGGGATGCGCAAGGCAGGAGAAAGAGGAGGAGGAGGAGGCCTTGGTGGCAGAAACCAGTATCACGGGCAGGGAGTGAGTGGGGCTGTGGGAGAAGCGCAAGTGTGGATACTCTTTACTATCATTTTTTCATTATTCATGTATTCATTTCCTCATTCCCTTATTTGATCTTACAATAAGAAGTTATTCGTGCCTTATTTGTATACCCATGTTCGTAGCAGCATGATTCACAATAGCCAAAGGGTGGAAGCATCTCAAGTGTCTATGAGCAGATGAACTGAGAAACAAAATGTGTTCTGTACACACAATGGAATGTTATTCACACTTAAAAAGGAAGGAAGTTCTGACCCATGCTACAATGTGGATGAACCTTGTGGACATTATGCTCAGTGAAATAAGGCAGTCAGCAAAGGACAAATACTGTGTGATTCCAGTTATATGAAGTCCCTACAGTCATCAAAGTCATAGAGACAGAAAGTAGAACGGGAGTGCCAGGGTTTAGGTGGCTTTGGACAATCTCGCTTCTCCCCTTGAACTTGTAGTTCTCAAGAATAACTGTAGAATGTGCTGTGGCTATGACACCCATAGAGAGGGACGGCTGGGGCAACCCTGGCTCTGTTCTAGTTCCCACCATAGAAGCAGGATGTCCTTCAGTGGTTTAGCCAGCAAGCCTCTTTGCTCCCTGGTCTAAAACCCAGTCCGAGACCTGCTTTCCAGGACCCTTCAGCTGGGGTGCAAGTGGGGCACACATGAATGAACAAGACAGGGGATCCCGGGCTTCCGTTGTCCCTTGCTGCCTATCTGTAAGGAACAAACCCACTTCATGTAACCTGTTGGGTGCCTGGGTGTTCTCTCACTGGACTCTGACAATTTGCTAGCCAGTGGACAGTGAGCCTACTCTGGGGCTGGAGGAGGGGCAATGGGGAACTCGTGTTGAAGGGGGACAGAGTTTCAGTTTTACAAGATGGAAAGAGTTATGCAGACGGATGATGATGATGATGGTTGCACAACAATGTGACTGTATTTGAAACCACTGAACTCTTAAAAATAGTTACAATGGTAAATTTTATGTTGTGCATATTTTACCACAACTGAAAAGTTATTGTGCCTTCTTTGGACAAGATTCTGGGCTTGGCTCATCCCCTCAGAGAGCATGCATTCCCTCCCGTTCTGCATCATTGACTCCGAGCTGATGACTGCTTTCTTCACCTGTTAGTACATTCGGTGCACACAACTGGGCACCTGGTGATTGTAGGACACAGCTGAGGGCAGGACAGGCAAAGCCCCACCCTTGGGAGCCACCTCCAGTTGTGGGGACAGTGAACAAAATTAGTAAGTAAAGATGTAATAGGTCACCAAATGGAAGTGCTTTGGTGAAAATAAACCAAAGAAGAGGAATGGGTGCACAGTCCGACAGGCCCCATGGAGCTGGTGACACGGGAGCAAGGGAGAAGTGGGAGGGGAGGGCACAGCAGGCACAAGGGCCCAGCCAGTGTGGCAAGAGTTTGTGGGGCAGGCTTGAGCCTTGCTTTCCCTCAGAGAGGCGATCTGACGGAGGTTTGAGGGGTTCCTCTTGCCGTGTCTGGAGGTGGGAAGAGGGTCTAGGCAGGGAGCCGTGGGAATTACTGCCACCATCCAGATGAGAAATGATGGGGCAGGATCAGATGTGGCAGAGGCGGGATTCAGGTGCATCTTGAGGAGCGCTCAGTTGGTGGCTGGCTGAGCTGGACGAGCTTTAATGAGAGGCCTGAGCTGTGGCAGGTGGAAAGGACCCTGGGGAGTAGAGGTGGGAAGTGGTGCCAGCTGCTGGCAGTTCCCTGCTGGCTGCCCTCCAGGCAGCTGGGACTCGATGTCTGTGATTAGAGGTGGGCAAGGAATAGGGTTGGGAACTCACAGAGAAGAGGAGCAGCTCAGTTGATCCAGGGAGAAGGTGTGCATCCCGGTAGGAGGACCAAGGTGGGCTGCAGGAGAGGGCCCAGGTCCCATGAGAGGAGCAAGGGTAGGCCGGGGACAGTCCTCCCATGGAGTTCTGGGAAACAACCTCTGGGGCTCTTCTCCTAGGGAAGCTGGTGCCGGCAAAGAAAAGCTTCCTCCCAGTGTCAGCTGCCAGGGATGTCTGTCGGGGGTGAGTTCCCCATCACAGGAGGTGTGTGATTCAGGAGGGGCCGTCAAAAGACAGCTGCAGCAAGTGGGCAGCACTAGCCCTTAGAGTTGTTTCCTAAATAAGGAGACGGAAGCCAAGGGTGAGTGGGTGAGACCCAAAGCACATTTCCTTGCCCACCCCCAAACCTCAGGGCCACCATCTCTGCCCGTGTGTCTGAGCTGGTGGAGAGCATGAAAAACGGAAGGGAGGACTCAGGCTGGATGCTCATGGCGCTAGCACCTTGCTCTGCCACATAGTACCTGGGTATAAGCCAGGCTCAGTGTCCCATTCTGGAAAGGGCAGCTTTCAGGGCTACATCGTAGGAGTCCCATTGTGTCCGGAGCTGGTTCCTTCCGGTGGGTTCATGGTCTCGTGGACTTCAAGAATGAAGCCACAGACCTTCACAGTGAGTGTTATAGCTCTGAAATGTGGCATGGACCCAAAGAGCGGTGGTACAAAGTTTATTGTGAAGCGCAAAAGAACAAAGCTTCCACAGCTCGGAAGAAGACCAGAGCAGGTTGCCGCTGCTGATTTGAGGAGTGGCCAGCTTTTATTCCCTTATTTGTCCCCGCCCATGTTCCATTTCTGTCCTATCAGAGTGCCCTTTTTTCAATCCTCCCAGCAATTGGCTACTTTAAGGATCTTGCTGATTGGTGCATTTTACAATCCTCTTGCTAGCTACAGAGTGCTGATTGGTGCATTTTTACAGGGCTGATTGGTGCATTTTGCAATCCTCTTGTAAGACAGAAAAGTTCTCCAAGTCCCCACTTGACTCAGGAAGTCTAGCTGGCTTCACCTCTCAAAATCCATGGCCTGGCCCCTGTCTTTTGGGGTCCCTTGTCTGCAGGACAAGCCCCTGTTCCTGGAAGTCTTCACCACAAAGTGCTGCTTGTGATTTTTTTTAAAGTCTCTGTGAGTTACTCATGTGTTTAAAATTATTTTAATCTATTTTACACGCTATATAAATGGGGTTGTGTGTTTCCTTTTTATTAAAGGTTTCTTATTTAGGCTGCTTGTAATATGACCAGGAGGCTCTCTGCTGAGGCCAGGGATTTTTGTGGGGCTGCAGAGTGGTCCACAGCATGGAGGGCAGCTCTGCCCTTGGGGTACTGTTAGTGCCCTCGCCTAGTGGCCTTGGCACACCTCCCATCTGTGGTGCTGCAGCCTCTGGGGCCTAGATATGTGTGCTGCAGCTCTCCTGCACATGGTGGCATGAGATGCCTGCTTGCCCAGGTGGCAGTCACTGCCAAGGCCCCAGGAAAGGGGCTGGTCAGATAAGAAATGTTGTCAGGTCATGGTCTAGACACTTGATGGACATAGTGGAAGACCAGGCAGCCCAGATCCTGTCCCCATGAGAATGGCTTGATTTGCTGCATTTTTGAGAAGCTGTGAAGTGCCTGATTTGTGCTGGGGACATGCAGCAGGGTGAGAGCTAGCCCTGCCTCCATCGGCTCCTGTTGGTGGGGAGATAGACTCTGCCTTTCTTTCTTTGTCTTTTCTTTTTCTTTCTTTCTTTCTTTCTTTCTTTCTTCTTTTTTTTTTTTTTTTTTTTTTTTAGAGTCCTTCTCTGTCGCCAGGCTGGAGTGCAGTGGCACGATCTTGGCTCACTACAACCTCTGCCTCCCGGGTTCAAGCGATTCTCCTGCCTCAGCCTCCTGAGTAGCTGGGACTATAGGCATGTGCCACCACACCCAGTTAATTTTTGTATTTTTAATAGAGATGGGGTTTCACCATGTCGGCCAGGATGGTTTTGATCTCCTGACTTCGTGATCCGCCTGCCTCAGCCTCCCAAAGTGCTGGAATTACAGGAGTGAGCCACCGCGCCCAGCCAGACCCTGCCTTTCTTTCGCCTCTCCTGAAGGCCCTCTCCCCTCTCTAACTGCTTCCACCTCCCCTTCTGCTTAAGACCCACAGCCACACTGACCTCTTGGCTATTCCTCCAACATCTGCCCCAGGGCCTTTGCTCACCCTCTTCCATCTGCCTGGACTCTCCTTCTCCAGACTTGCCCACAGTCCACTCCCTCTGGCCTCTCACAGGCCGCTCAGATATGCGGATACTGTCTCCTTAGTGAGCACCCCATTATAGCCCCAGCCCAGAACCCCTAGTCTAGCCCAGCCCCTCTCCCCACTCACTGCTCCAGGGTGCTCCGCAGCTTGTATCCCTGTTGGGCACACATCCGCTGTCCTTATTTTGCCTTATTTGCATCTCTCTTCCTACAGAATGCAATCTCCCAGCACTTTAGTCTCTTTCATCATGTGTGTCCTGAGCTCTCAGGACAGTGATTGGCACATAGGAGGTGCTTGATAAGTACTTGTGGAATGAGTGATGGATGTGCTGATGGATTGAGTAACATCTCTAGGTCAATCTGTCTGTGCATTTCAGTAGGATCTGTACCCAGGGGTGGAACTGCTGGGTCACAGCATATGCATAGGTTCAGCTTTCCTGGATCTTTCAAACAGTTCTCCAAAGTGACAACACCACCTTATCCTCCTCCCGGGAGAATCCTCAGTGCTCTACATCCTCCTCAACACTGGGCATAGTCTCTTTCATTGTACCTTATCTGGTGGGTGTGCAGTGCTAGCTCGCTGGGATTTTAATTTGCATTAGCACCTTTTCATATATGTAGTGCCATGTGGATATCCTCTCTTGTGAAATGATTATTCAAGACTTTCAACCAGGTGTGGTGGGTCACACCTGCACTCCCAGCACTTTGGGAGGCCCAGGTGGGAGGACCACTTGAGGTGAGAAGTTTGAGACCAGCCTGGGCAACATAGTCTCTACTATGTTTTGTCTCTACAAAAAGTACAAAATTAGCCAGGTGTGGTGGCATGTACCTGTGGTCCCAGCTGCTCAGGAGGCTGGGAGGGCAGGATTGCTTGAGACCAGGAGGTCAAGGCTGCAGTGAGCTGTGATTGTGTCACTGCACTCCAACCTGGGAAACAGAGTGAGACCCTGTCTCAAAATGAAAGACTTTTGTCCATTTTTCTACTTAGGTACCTGTTTTCTTATTAACTGTAAGAGTCTTTATGTGTTAGGCGTAAACCCCTCTGTCACTGCAGGGGTTGCAGTGAGAACATAGTCACGTGACACTAAGTCCACACCACGCCCCGTCCCTGCACACTTGTCTGGAACTGGGTATGCATGTGCAAGTCGGTTCTTCAGGCACCCTCGGTCCTGGGAGACCTTACCTGTGAGTACCCCACCTCAATTAAAGCTGTTCATTCAGCTGGTGCTCAACTGAGGGAACAAGAGGTCCATTTCCAAGTTGGAATAAAGACAGGCTGGGTCAGCCTGGGCTTGTCATGGGCTGTACTGGCAGTCTTGGACGTGACTCTTTCCTGAGGGTGATTTTGGCTCTGAGTGTCCATCTTAGAAGTAGACACTGTGTGGAAAGTGGCCACACCATTGGTCTCAAAGGAACATGATTGCTTCAGTCTCTGGTGCTTCGCTCACAGCATACCCCTACCCCACCTTGGCCAACCATGTCATTGACACATTGCTGAAATGCCTGCCTGGCCTCTAGGCCTGGTGAACTTGTGCTTCCCTTTCAAGATTCAGTGTAGAAACTGCCTCCTCCAGGAAGCCCTCCAAGCTCTTCCGAGGATGAAGTAGAAGCCTCCTCTGTGTGACTGACTGGTTGACTGTCTAACTGTCTGACTGACTATTTGAGTGACTGACTGGCTGGCTGGCTGACTGGCTGACTGACTGGTTGACTGACTGTCTGACTGGCTGGCTGACTGGCTGACTATTTGAGTGACTGGCTGACTGGCTGACTGGCTGACTGGCTGACTGACTATCTGACTGGTTGACAGACTGACTGACTGATTGACTGACTGGCTGACTGGCTGGCTGACTATCTGACTGGTTGACAGACTGACTGACTGATTGACTGACTGGCTGACTGGCTGGCTGACTGACTGACTGACTTACTATCTGACTTACTGACTGACTATCTGACTGGCTGACTATCTGTATGACTGACTGGCTATCTGACTGTTTGGCTGGCTGACTGACTGACTGACTGTCTATTGCTTCATGTTTCTCCTTAAACCCATTCACTGTTTTTTTTGTTGGTAGAGCTCTCCATTTATTTTAAAGTAATAACCATAATTTCTTCTTTTCAGAGTTCTGAATTTTCTAATTTTTAAAAACTAGACTTTATTGTTTAGAGCAGTTTCAGGTTCACAGCAGAGCTGAAGGAAAGTGCAGCAAGTTCTCCTATGCCCCTCCCCTCGCATGCACGGCCTCCCCCATAATCAGCTCCCCCCACCAGAGTGGGGTATTGGCTACGACTCATGAACCTACATTAATGCACAACAAGACCCAGGGTCCCCAGCGGACGTTAGGGTTCTCTCTCGGTGCTGTATACTCTATGTGTTTGAACAAATGTCTAATGCCATGTATCCACCACTATAGAATCCCAAAAAGTAGACTTACCGCCCTCAGCACCACCTGTGCTTGATCTATTCATCCTCCCTCCCCTCAAACTCTGGCAACCGCTGATCTTTTTACTGCTCCGTGGTTTTGCCTTTTCCAGAATGTCCTATAGTTGGGGTCACACAGCATGTATCCTTTTCAGATTGGCTTCTTCACTTGGTGATTTGCATTTGAACTTCCTCCCTGTCTTCTCAGTGCTTGCAGCCCCTTTCTTTTTAACAATGGAGACTATTCCGTTGTCTGGATGTCCCACAGTTTGTTTATCCATGCACCTATCCATAGGCATCTTGGTTGCTTCCCAGTTTTGACAATTATTATGGATAAAGCAGCCATCAGGGTCCATGTGCAGGTTTTCATGTGGACATACATTTTTCAACTCCTTTGGGTAATACCCAGGAGTGTAATTGCTGGATTATATAGTCAGAGTATGTCTAGTTTTATAAGATGTAAATAAAGTGTTTTTTAAAAAAGAAAGCCTATATCACTGCAGTTAGTGGAAAACCAGTATCATCTTGCCGTATGTAGAAAGTAAGTTTAAGAAAATAATACAATAAAACAAAAAGGGTCATCAACTTCTGGCTAAACTATGATCTTGCAGAGTCAGAAGCCTTAGATCCTGAGGGCTGCTCTGTCTCTATTCAAAAGGGCACCAGCAGATGTTGGAAGGTATGCCAGGTTTCTAATGCAGTGGCAGAGGACGAAACACAGTGTATCCATGACCTCTGACCATTCGCTCTCCACCTCAGAGCCCCAGGGGCCTGCACGCCACTCTTGCGGCTTGAGGCCAGGCCAAGCAGTTCAGGCCCATGGATGGGTGGTGGGCAATGCAGGGAGGCTCAGGTTCCCATGCCCTGGTGCTTTCTCCTCCTCCTGGTGGGCACAGAGCCCAGCATCTAGAGCCCATCTGTACCCTCTTCCCTACGCTGTGCCTCCTGCCGTCCAGCAGTTCCTGCCCGATGGCACACTCAACCAGAAAGGCAAAAGGGATCCTTTGCTTTATTTTTAATTAAAAAGTCAAGCGTCTGTTGCCTCAATAAAGACTAAAGTAAAATTTACCTGGAATCCCAGCCCCCTCTGTGAGTCTCTCTAATTCCTCTCCCATCAAGACCGCTAGCCACAGGGATTTGGGGTGTGTCCTTCCATACAGGTTTGAAGCTCAGAGACTCTTACCTCCCTCCTGTACTTTTAAAATTGATCTCTCTACTTCCCTTTGTCTCCCTATCCAGCTACCTTGTGTGTTACCACTGGGTGTACTAACTGCTGAGCTGCACGCAGGACAGCCACGCACAGTTTTGCAGGTCCAGCACTGCCCAAGGCTGACAGCTGTGCGGCGAGTGGGGCTGAAATCTGGCCTGCGTTTCACTTGCTGAACTGCAAGTACTGGGTCTAGACTGCGTTCCCCTCCCACGAGGGGACTCTTCCATTTCCCCTAAAAACTGCCTGCAGATGGGCAGAGGCACTCATGGATGTGTTGTTTTGCCTTCGGGCTGTGGGGTCCCAGGTGCCAATACGTTGAAGCAAAGTACTGGCCAGCCGGCCCTGGGCCCTGTATCTCTCCTTTATCTGCGTTCCCCTCCTGTACATGACTGTTGTGATGTATTTAGGGGGTTTTGCTTTTATGTTCTTATGAAATGTGTATCATTGTTTGGATGGTCAAGACAGTGCCTGGCTAATACAGGCACTCTGTAAATGTTTGTTCAAGGAAATGAATGAATAAGAAGAGTTTTTAACGTAGACCATTGAAATTGTGCTGTTACCGTGCCTCCTTCTGCGTCTTGCTTTTTGAACACCGCACTGTGGTTTTTCACAGTCCGTCTGTGTTGCTGGGAGGGATCCCGCCCATTGCTCCTGATGGCTGCTGGGATGTGCCCAGGAGGTCCCCGAACTACTCCCCTAGTGGCAGACCCCAGGCTGACCCCAATCCTCACCTCCATCTGCTACCACACCAGGGCTGCTCTCAGGCTGAAAGAGTGTTTGGCAGATACCCAGGAGCAGAGTGGTTAGTGTGAGTTTACGGGGATAAAACACCATGCGCCCTTTGTGATCCCCTCAACCCTGGCTTGTGCAGTGCCAGGCTATGCTGGGTGGCCCCTCACTGTCAAACCGGAAGTTCAGGCTTCCTAGGGCTTGAAATGCAGGGGTGTCGCTTCCTGGAGGCCTTGGCTGGTGGAATACAGGAGGGACAGGACCAGGCAGACACATTCTCTACCCTTTCCTGGGGCTCCCCCTGGAGAGGTCTCAAGTGCTGACCAATCAGGCCTGCTTGGGAGACTCCCACTGTAGCTGAACCTATACTAGAGGGGCAGGAAGCTGGCGAAGAGGTGATTCCTGAGGCCCAGCAACAAAATGGTCAAGTGAAAATCATCCAAGGACCTTCCCCCAGCGGCATTTGCTGCTGGGTCTCCCAGGTATTGGTTCTCTCCTCTTCCTCCCCGCTTTCTTCTTTCCTTCACTCTCACCCCCCACTCCCACTCTCTCTGCCCCTCCACCTGGGGCTCAAACACTACTTTTAGAGTCCCAGGGAAGGTGTGAGGACTGCAGAGCTACCTAGGCCATGGGAGCACCCGCTTGCCCTGCAGGACACACGGCCAGGGTCCCTCTGGGTGGGAGCCTCCTCCTGACTGCTTAGGGGTGCAGGCCAGCTGGGCTCCCTGTGGTGCTGAAAGGACCAAAAGATGGAGTCACTAGTCTGGTACTGAACCCACATGGGGCTCAGCTCGACCGCAGGGCAGCGCCCCGTCCCCATGTCCTGACTATTCCCGTAGCTGGTTGGCACTGGCTCCTGCCTTCGCCAAGCTGGAAATCAAGTGGGGCGTCCGTCAGCTGCTCCTATGTCCCCATTTTACAGGTGAAAACTGAGACCTGGGTCAGGGAAGGGACACAACTGAGGGTGGACAAGAGTCTGCCCTTGATTCCCTGTGCCAAGCTGCCATTGTAGTTGGAAAGAACTTTCTGTTTTGGGGGAACGTGAATGTCTGTGCTCTTTTAATTTTAAGACAGCAGAATTGCTGTGGTCAGAACTATGGCATGAATCCTTGTGACGGGCCAAATTGTGCCTTCTCCCAACCCTGTGTTGAAGTTCTAACCCCTGGAATCTCAGAAGGTGACTGTATTTGGAGACAGGTTCTTTACAAAGGTAATTAAGGCAAAATGAGGTCATATCAGTGAGCCCAACCCAACATGACTGAGTCCTGTGAGGAGATGAGGACACAGCCACACACAGAGGGGTGACCCTGTGAGGATACAGGGAGAAGACACTGTCTACAAACCAAGGAGAGAGGGCTCAGGAGAAACCAACCCTGCCGACACTTGGATCTCAGAATTCCAGCCTCCAGGACTGTGCGATAATAAATATCTGTTGTTTAAGGCTCTCAGTGTGTGACATTTTGTTATGGCAGCCACAGCTGACAAGTATAGCCCCACAGACTTTTATTTTTCCTGTTTATATAGTACTGAGGCTAAGAAATTTTGAAATTCTCTTAGTGCTTTTGGAAACCAATGGAAATAAGCCTAGAACTGACTTGATTCAACAGTGAGGAGCTCCATTCATCCATTACCTAACTCAGTCTCCAGACACTTGCCCTGTGCAACTCTGAGCTCTGCACGCAAGCCATGGGATTCATGAGGCTCAATTTAGCCTCAAGGAGCTCATGCTGCGGTGCAAAGATGAGGTCCCTGTTCATCCCGAATCTATTAGTGCTTGCTTCAGGCCGGTTTCTATAGCAGGTACCATGGGTACAGAGGAGGGGAACAATGCACGGCCCCTGCCCTTAAAGAGAATGCGGTGCAGTCAGGGAGCTAAGACATCATTCATTCATTCATTCACTGGACAAACGTTGGCCTTTGCCAGGCATTGTGCCTCTTGAGATACTAAGAAGCATGCCCGGGAGGGGGATGTTAGCTGGGTTCTTCGCCCCGTGGATTGCTTCAACTGTAACAGCAGGAAACTCACCATGCACCAGGCACTGGGTTGGGCCCTTTACGAAGTCAGTTCATCCACATTTCCAGCAGTTCCTGTCCCAACTGCCTAGTATGAAACCTTGGTGCTGGATGGTTCAGGCTTTAAGTGTTTCAGATGTTGGAAGGCACGTGAACCGTGCATTATGTATGTGTCTCATGTTGTGAAACATGATGAATGGATTGTGGAGATGATTTCAAGAGGGTAAGTAGTCCACAGATGGCCTCTTGCAAGGGCGGGGCATGGCGCCAACCCAGGTTTCCACAAACCTACCAAAACAGCTCGCATTTTTCAGGGTCTTCTGGATTTTAATTGGGGACTGTATTCTTCTTTTTTCCATTTCACAGATGAGGAAACAGAGACACCAAGAAGGGAAGTAACTTGCTTGGCAAGTGGGTGGTGAAGGCAGGGCTTGAACAAGGTTGAGGGGCTCCCGTGGCTTTTCTGCCTGTGTGTCTTGTCCCAAATACCACACGGATCAGGACCTCCAGCGCCTACCTCTCCCTGAAGCCATAGGCGCTGACTCAAGTGCACACCTGCTCGGTTCAAGTGATTGCCAAATTCAGGGTCTTCCACCTCTGCAGAGGAGTGGGTATTGTTGGGAAATCCTTCTGAGGTTCCTGGTCAGTCCTGCCCCCTTTCCTCTGTGGTGATGATTTCAAGCCTTCAAGTCTCCACCATCTGTGATAGATTGATCGTGAAAATATCCCACTCTTCACCCGTTCAGGCATCCCTGTGTCCATGCCCTTGCCCCCGGCCCCCTTGAGCCTGTCTCAGCCAGTAGAATGTGGTGGAATTGAAGACATGCCAGCTCTGAGCTCAGCCCCAGGGGTCCTTGCAACCCCGACTCTCCTGGCCCTTGCCTATGGGCACAAGACTGGGCTAATCTGCCAGCTGAGAGACCGCATGGAGCAGAGCCAGATGGGACCAGCCAGTCCAGGTCCAAGTCACCAGACAATGCCATGAACAGGCCTAGTGCATTCATAGACTTGTGAAACCGGAGATTTTAAGCCACTTTTGTGTGTGTGTGTGAGCCAGGGTCTTGCTCTGTCACCCAGGCTGGATTGCAGTGGCTCTCCTCCTACTTCAGCCTCCTGAATAGCTGGGACTACATATGTGTACCACCATGTCTGGCTAATTTTGGTATTCTTTCTGGAGAGGAGGTTCAGCTATGTTGCCCAGACTGGCTTCAAACTCCTGGGTTCAAGTGATCAGACCACCTCAGCTTCCCAAAGTGCTGGGATTACAGGCATGAGTCACTGGGATGGTTTCTTCTTTCTTTCTCTCTCTTTCTTTCTTTCTTTCCTTCCTTCCTTCCTTCCTTCCTTCCTTCCTTCCTTCCTTCCTTCCTTCCTTCCTTCTTTCTCTCTCTCTCTCCCTCCCTCCCTCCCTCCATTCCTTCCTTCCTTCCTTTCTTTCTTCCTTTCTTTCCTTCCTTCCTTCCTTCCTTCCTTCCTTCCTTCCTTCCTTCCTTCCTTCCTTCCTTCCTTCCTTCCTTCCTTCCTTCTTTCTTTCTCTCTCTCCCTCCCTCCCTCCCTCCATTCATTCCTTTCTTCCTTCCTTCCTTCCTTCCTTCCTTCCTTCCTTCCTTCCTTCCTTCCTTCCTTCCTTTCCTTTCCTTTCCTTCTCTGTCCCTCTTTTCTTTTCTTTTCTTTTTGAGACAGAGTCTTGCTGTGTCAGCCAGGCTGGAGTGCAGTGACATGATCTCAGCTCACTGCAACCTCCGTCTCCCAGGCTCAAGCAATTCTCCTGCCTCAGCCTCCAGAGTAGCTGGGATCACAGGTGCCTGCCATCATGCCCCGCTAATTTTTGTATTTTTATTAGAGATGGGGTTTCACCATGTTGGCCAGACTGGTCTGAAACTCCTGACCTCAGTTAATCCACCTGCCTTGGCCTCCCAAAGTGCTGGGATTACAGGCGTGAGCCACCACGCCCGGCCCCTGGGATGGTTTCTTACACAGCAATCACTAATTGCTTCCTTTGGGAGGAGGATGGAGCGTCCTCCTGTCTGAAGCCAGTTCCTCCCCTGAGCTCTGGGGTCCACTCTCTCCAGCCTCCCTGGCTTCTTCCTCCAGTGCTTTAGCTTCCTGGGCTGCTGTAACAAAGTCCCACAGAGCAGGCAGCTTAAACTGCAGAAGTGCATTGTCTCACAGCTCTGGAGGTCAGAAATCTGAGATCAAGGTGTTGGCAGGATTGATTCCTTCATAGGCTGTGAGGGAGAACCTGTCCAGGCCACCCCCAAGCTTCTGGTGGTTTGCAGCAATCACTGGTTTTCCTTGGCTTGTAGAAGCATCACCCCCAGCCTCTGCCTTTACCTTTAGGAAGGAATCTCCAGTGTGCAGGTCTCTGTGTCTAAATTTCCCCTTTTTCTTTTTCTATTTTTTGGTTTTTCGAGATAGAGTTTTGCTCTTACTGCCCAGGCTGGAGTGCAGTGGCACAATCTCAGCTCACTGCAACCTCCGCCTCCTGGGTTCAAGTGATTCTCCTGCTTCAACCTCCCGAGTAGATGGGATTACAGGTGCCTGCTACCACGCCCAGCTAATTTTTTGTATTTTTAGTAGAGACTGGGTTTAATCATGTTGGCCAGGCTTGTTCAAACTCCTGACCTCAGGTGATCTGCCCACCTCGGCCTCCCAAAGTGCTGGGATTACAAGCATGAGCCACCGCGCCCGGCAGTTTCCCCTTTTTCTAAGGACACTAGTCACATTGGATTAGTGCCCACCCTACATCAGTATGACATCATCTTAACTAATTACTTCCAGGATAGCTCTATTTCCAAATAAGGTCATACTCTGAGATCCTGGGGGTTAGGACTTCAACATACAAATTTTGGGGTACACAAACCAGTCCATCACACCCAGTGAGCATTACTGCACTCCTCCACGGCATTGACGTGTGCGGTTAGGGACGAGGACTTTGAGATTAGGCTTAACAGGAGACGTCTTGACTCTCTCTGTGCATACAGCTCAGTCCCAGAGCAGTGAGCCCTATCTGTGAAATGAGGGTGCAGATGGAAACTGCATTGCTGGGCTGTTGCCAGGTCTTAGAATTGAGCATGGCATGCAGTAAATGCTCAGTAAAGCATAGCTCTACATGTTTTAAATCATCACTCTGCTGCCCTTATCTTCAGCCTCTCCCTTCTCTATTGACCACTCTCTGGTCAGCTCTTAAACATGAGCAAGTCACAACCATTTGTAAAATACATCCTGCTGCAACCTTAGAGTGTCCTTCCGCTGGTCAGCTGTGTCTTGGCCCTGTGGCATACTGACTTTGGTGGCTCTCAATGAGCCATGCGTCCCACGCTGACTTTGGGCTTGACCATGTGAGTAGCATGGTCCATGGGCAAACATGATGCAAACAGAAGCTTAATACACACTAGCACCCTGGACTTGTCCTTTGGGAGTGCTGGGTCTTGACACTTAGCAACCATGCTGTAAGGAAGCCCAAGCAGCCACGTGGAGGGAACCTGGGGCTGAGAACCAAGATACTCCTAGCCAATGGCCCAGACCAACTGCCAGCTATATGCACAAGGCCATCTTAGCACTCCCAGCCACCCCAGAGCCCCAGCAAAACCCAAGTAGGAGTCACCAGAAAAATGAATTGTTATTTTAAGCTACTACGGTTTGGCATGATTTGTTACCCAGACATAGAGAACCAGCACACATCACTCACAGCTAAGTTTCTTAAGGAGTTGCCCTCCCCAGCTGTCTCAGGTCCTCTTACTCTCACACCCTCTGCACCCTACATCTGGCTTTCTCCGCCAACATTGCTCTCACTAAGTCACTGTGATGGGCTGAATTATGTCCCCAAGATTCATATGTAATGGAGGTTCAAGCTTGAACCCCCAGTACCTCAGAACGTGACTACATTTGGAGATGGGGTCTTTAAAGAGATGATTCAGGTAAAATGAAGCCCTTAGGGTGGGCCCTGATTCAATACTGCTGTCCAGGTAAGAGGAGATGAGGGCACAGGCCCACACAAAGGGATGACCATGTGAAGGCACAAGGAGAAGACGCCACCTGCAAGCCAAGGAGAGGCCCCAGGAGAAACCAACTCTGCCGACACCCAGACCTGACTTCCAGCCTCCAGAATGGTGAGGAAACGAATGTGGTCGTTTAAGCCTTCAGTCCAAGGTGCTTCATGATGGCAGCCTGAACTGGCCGATCCAGCCACCAGTGACCTTCATGTCAGCAGACCCAGAGCTTGCAGTACCCAGGGGCAGTGTGCAGCAGTGGTCAGCGCAGGCTCTGGCTCTAGACTACCTGGTTCAGATCCTGTTGCTGCTGCTTCCAAGCTCTCAAACATAAGGCAGGTTCTTTCACCTTTATGTGCTTCAGTTTCCCTCCCTGTAAGACGAGGCCAGTGGTACAACTACCCCCCAGGGTTGTAGTGAGGAGTTAACAAGCGAACACACCTGGTATCTTATCTAGACGGTGGCTGTCACCTCTTGACTATCCACAACATGTGGCCTCCCTCTCCTCCTGAAATACAGCTCCCAGATTCCCAACCCCTACTTGTCCAACGTCCTCTGTTTTCCTTTTAGGACCTTCTTGAGCCTTGAGGCCAGGGGTTCCTATGGGTCAGGCTTCTGCCCTGCTGCTCTCACTCTAAACCACCCCCATGCCAGTAATTCCCAAATGTGGACTCCTGATCCAGGTCTTGCCATGATTTTAGCCCCTAGAGCCAGTTTCTTCCTTGAGGTCCCCCAGATGTCTTATGAGTCCCTCAAACTCACCATGTCTGAAGCCAGACTCCACACCTTCCCCTGAACTCCTGCTCCCCAGCTCCCTACTGTAGCAAATGGCATCACCACCCTGAGTCTCAATAGATCATTGTCTGTCCCTCTGACTTCTCTGAGTCCTGTCATGTCTATGGAGCTTGCCACCTCCCCGTGGGTCTCCCCATGGCTCTGCTTTTCTCCTTCAGTTGCTATCGGCAGAATCTCCCTGAAGCACAGATCTGACCAAAGCGCAGATTTGATCCAGCAATCCCATTATTGGGTATATACCCAAAGGATTAGAAATCATTCTACTATAAAGACACATGCACACACATGTTTATTCTAGCACTATTTACAATAGCAAAGACTTGGAACCAACCCAAATGCCCATCAATGATAAACTGGATAAGGAAAATGAGGCACATATACACCATGGAATACTATGCAGCCATAAAAAAGAATGAGTTCATGTCCTTTGCAGGGACATGGATGAAGCTGGAAACCATCATTCTCAGCAAAGTAACACAGGAAGAGAAAACCAGACATTGCATGTTCTCACTCCTAAGTGGGAGTTGAACAACGAGAACATGTGGACACAGGGAGGGGAACATCACACACCGGGGCCTGTCGGGGTTGGGGGCTAGGGGAGGGAGAGCATTAGGACAAATACCTAATGCATGCGGGGCTTAAAACCAAGATGACAAGTTGATGGGTGCAGCAAACCACCATGGCACATGTATACCTATGTAACAAACCTGCGCATTCTGCACCATGTACCCCAGAACTTAAAGCAATATAAAAAACAAAACAAAACAAAAAAATCCTTCAAGGGCTCCCAGGTGCTTTAAGCCTCAGCCACATCCTCCACACCACAGGCTCTCTGTACTCAGCCCCAAGTAGACACACTCTCCTGCCCCAGGGACTTTGCACAGGCCACTCCATCTGCCTGGAAGGCTCTCCCCACTTCCCTTGCTTAGTTAACTACTCTTTTTTTTTTTTTCCAGAAAGGGTCTTGCTCTGTTGCCCAGGCTGCAGTGCAGTGGCACGATCACAGCTCACTGTAGCTTCAACCTCCTGGGCTCAAGTGATCCTCCTACCTCAGCCCCTTGAGTAGCTAGGACTATAGTTGTACACCCTAACGCCCGGCTAATTTTTGTATTTTTAGTAGAGACGGGGTTTCACCATGTTGCCCAGGCTGGTCTTGAACTCCTGGACTCAAGTGATTCACCTGCTTTGGCCTCCCAAAGTGCTGGGATTACAGGTGTGAGCCACTGCGCCCAGCAGTTAATTCCTCTTTATCCTTCCACACTCTACTTGAAGACCATTCTCTCTAGAGCCTTTCTCAAACCCAGACCCATCAGGGCCTGTCGTTCATGGACACGGCTGTACCTGTGTCTCTGTTGGGGCACCTGCCTGTCATCACTGTCATGAACAGAGTCATGACCTGAGTGGCCTGGTGGCTGTTCCTTCACACACAGTGTGGTGGCCGTGTGAGCAGTCACGCTTTTATCTTGTCTCGTCTACGGCTGTATCCTGAGTCTAGTACAGTGCCTGGTGAAGAGCAGGTGGTCAGGAAGGACCTGTGGGAGGCTGCTGAAGGAGTAAGGCTTCAGGTGACAAGGACTGAGCAGAAAGGGCAGGGCTGGGGCGGGAAGAGAGAGACACTTGCCCAGCGCTGGGGTAATGGTCGGAGGGACTGTTCCTGTTGCTTTCTCCTGAATCTCTCCCTCCTAGTCCCTGTCCCCTCTGCCCCGCCCGGCTCTTCCAGAGCCCTGGTAGGAGACCGAGAGCTTTCCACTGCGGACTTGCAGCGTCCGAACCCTCCCCCTACACCAATGGTTTTGGTAATTGTTCTCACAACCATGTCAGTATCGAACAAACAGATGTTTATAGTTAATCCCTAATTTTGCCATCAAAAAATATACAGTCTTGGGTAGAAACCGAAGAGGAAAGAATTTTTTAATTTACAGTGTCTCCCCACTGCCCCACTCCTGAAATTTGAAATTGCTGAACGGCCTCCAAATTCAATATTCCAAGTCAAACAAATGTATATGTTCTCCAAAAGGAAGTATTGGGTATCTGACCAAGATGGAGCGGGATAGGAAAATCAGAAGAGGGAAAAGCCGCCCGCCCAGCTGGGTCCAGCACGCAAGCTACTTCCAAGAACGCCTCTTTTCCGGTGTTTGTTCATTCTTTCTTCTGTCGTTTCTTTTTAATGAAAGAAATGCCTCTGTGTGTTCGCCTTCCTCAGAGGAGCTCTCAGGCGGCGGTCAGAGAAAGCAGACCCTGCCTTTTTGCCCTCTTAATGCCCACCCTCTGCTGGTGGGGGTGAGGCCTGGGGGCTGGCTTTGGTGTGGTGCAGCCTGTGCCCTTCCTGGGGAAAGGACCCATGGGACATTCATGACGAGTTCTGTGATGTGGAGCCTGATTTCAGTGGGAGGTCAAGGAAGGCTTCGTGGAGGAGGAGACACTACATCTGGGCCTTGAAGGTGAAGCAGGAGGTCACCTGGCAGGGAGGCCCGGAGAGCTAGGGTTGCAGGAGGCATGCTCGCAGGAGTAAGGGGCAGCCATGGGGAAAGGCCTGAAGTGCCTGGGGCTCGGCTGTGACTGTGTGAGCCCTAGGAGGCTTTTGGGCAAATGGTGGGGCATGGAGGGCAGGCACAAAGGGTGGGCCACAGCTGGGAGTGTGCCGAATGAGTGCGCTAGACCACCAGCCCAGGTGTCGGCCTTGCCTGGAGACTGCCCCATGTCCTCAGCTGCCACTCACCCTGCCCTCCCTCTAATCCACCATGAGGTGAGTGGCCCCGGGTGACCCTTCTCCAGTCTCCTAGACGGCCCGGGCCAGACTCCGTGTCAGTAACTGAACATGGAAGGCCACAATCTGGATTCCTTCTATGCCGCTCCTCCTCCCTCTGCTCCAGCGGCTCTCCACCACCTGCTCCTGCTCAGCTGTCCTGCCCGGCATCTGGCCAGGCTTTTGTTGGACTGCCTGGTTCCCTAGCCTCTGACCCTGGATTTCTGGGGCCCACTTTCTTGTCAGAGATCCGGGATGGCAGGGTTTGTCCTCATGACCAGTCTTGGAGAAGTTGGGGTGGCCTCCGATTTACAGATGGGGAAGTTGAAATTAAATGACCTGCCATGTTAACCCAGACTCTGTTGGTTACCAGTGACGGAAACCAACCCCCACTGGTTGTAACGTAGAAGGGGGACTTCTTGGCTTGCGTAACCAAAGAGCCCAGGAGCGCAGGCAGCTCCAAGGAAGGGAACAGGTGCTTCAGTTGGGCACTGTCCCCTCTCCTGTGGTGGCCCAGGCCTGGTAGGAGTCCCCCTATCCTGTCAGCAGCCTTAAGTGAAAGCCTTTTTCCAAGAGCCCAAGAAAAGGCCTAGGAGGAGCTCTGACTGGAGCTTGTGGTCACTGCTATAACGGTCACAGTGGCAGGCAGGGCGGTGCTGGGCCCACTGAAACAGACTTAGGCATCCCAGGGTCTGGATAGCCCCTTGTAAACCACATGGACAGAGGCTGAGGCATTCTCAATGAAAATTGGTGGCTGTGCCTGAAGGAGAGGTGTCAGCAGGTGTCTATAACAGTTGCTCAAGCGGTGGGGCCAGGATTTGAACCCAAGCTCCAGGTGGAGCGTAACTGTGTTTATGTGAAAATTAATTTGTTTAACATATCTTTTTGTTTGTTTTTTTTGAGACAGAGTCTCACTCTGCTGCCCAGGCAGAATGTAGTGGTATGATCTTGGCTCCCTGAAACCTCTGCCTCCCAGTTCAAGCGATTCTTGTGCCTCAGCCTCCCGAGTAGCTGGGATTGCAGGTGTGCGCCACCACATCCTGCTAATTTTTGTATTTTTAGTAGAGCTGGGGTGGCACCATGGTGGCCAGGCTCGTCTTGAACTCCTGACCTCAAGTGATTCGCCCGCCTTGGCCTCTCAAAGTGCTGGGATTCCAGGTGTGAGCCACTGCGCCCGGTCTGTTTAACGCATCTTTATTGAGCACTGTGACAGGGGCTAAACAGTTATACCTGGATGCTGTGGCGCTTGCCATTCAGGGCCATTCTCATGCAGCGGAAGCACCTGGTTTGTAAGCCTGCCCTGTGCTGAGTGCCCTTTCCCATGCTGGGGTCTCATACCAGTTCTTACTGCCACCACCCTCCTGGCCCTCCAGGCCTCTCCCCTATTAATGTTCCAAGTGCAGACATACAAGCTTCTCTGTCAAGGTGTGGCCCAGTTTAGAAAAGGACAGAACATTTAAACAAGGCCTTAAGAAAGGCTGGAGCAGCACTAGCCAGTGGAAGTTTCTCCAATGATGAAATGTGGCTGGTGCCACAGAGCTGCCTCCTGTGACTCTCACCTGTACCCAGAGCTGTCCATATCAGCGGAGGAGTCTGCTGCCGGCTGGCTGTGGCACTGCAGGGATGTGTGAGCCAGGTGTTAACACAGTCGTTATGAAAAGTCAATTATATAAATGTACAATTAAATGAATTATAAGCTGTTTTAGAACAAAGGGTGGCTGTGCTGCTGTTATCCGTGCTCTGCAAGTCCTGCTGCGTGTGTTCCTGCATGGGAGGTACGGCGTGACGGCTGCTCCCGGCCTCTCTTCCCAATACTGTGCTCAGTGACTGCGAGTTAATAGTTTGAAACCGGCCACAAATGTCGTGGAGAGCTGTAAATGCTACAAATCAAGGATCAATTTATTGTTTGATAGGTTGTCTAGATGAAGGGTCTGCAAACTTTGCCACAAGAGGTCACATTCTAGGCTTTGCTGGCTGCTTACGGTGACTGTTGCACCTGCTCTCACCCCCTCGCCTCCCTCTTCCTCCTTCTCCATCTTCTTTCTTCTTCTGCTAAGGCTCTTTGCAAATGTTAACACCATTCTTACCTCGCAGGCTATAGACTAGATTCGGCCTGAGAGCCTTCGTTGACAAACTTATGGTCTGAATGGAAGAAAATGATGGAGAAGATGTTGATAATGCTGATTCAGGTTAAAAGTGCCCTGGATCTGAAGCCATTGCATTGTGACTAGCACAGGAACAGAAGCAATGTCCTTCCAGCATTTGATTTGGCAAAGATGCCATCCGGGTCAACGGCGAGTGAAATTTTACACTGACCTTTGTAGTTCTTTCTTACTGCTCATTTACAGATCTCTGATACAACCCAGGTGCACAGGTGGCGTTCCATTGGCTGGCCTCTGCCTGTCACCCCCTGCCACTTGCTGTGCACGGGGGCCCTCTCTGTCACTTGGTCACCGGGGCAGAGGGGGAAGCTGAGGCTCAGATTGCTCTGGGTCACAGGGGTTGGTGTGTGGATCTGACACTGTCAGTATGCCCAAGCCCATCGCTGCCCACCACAGCTTCCCATCTCAGCGATCACAGGCCAGACATCAGGTACAGGCTCTTGGTTTGCTGTGTTTCTAAGGTTGCAGCAATAGCAGTCAGAGTTTGGGACCTGAGATTGACCATCGACCTCAATGCTGGGCTTGGGTGCCCAGGGGTCTCCATGTTGCCCTTCAGTGGGGATATGGTCAGAGTCCTATCCAGGAGGACCACTGCTGTGGAGAGCCACTGGAGGTGGTGAGGGCAGAGGAAGGTGATGTGAGAGCTTGTACTGAGAGTCAGACACAGCTGGAACCCAGACCTGAAGTTCCTCCGGGTGGGAGTGGTCCTGTGCACTGCAGGGTGCTGAGCAGCATCCCTGGCTTCCACTCCACAGACCTCAGCGGGACACAGTGCTGGTGACGAAAAGGTGGCTTAGAGGGGGAAGAGGAAGGGCCGGTGGGGGTGCTGTGTGTCCCTGAGCTGACAGGAGTAGTCAGGTCATGCCCCTCCGTCCTCCCACCTGGGCTCTGCCCTTGTTGGGCTCCTTGAGAGGCTGCTGGGACTGGGTGGGCACATCTGGGTGGCATGTGGGGGAAATCCCTGCACTGGGAGGGGAATTAGAAGCTCCTAAAGGCCTCTCGTTGGCACCCACCAGGTGTATGGCACATAGCTCGGGGCTCAGGGATGGGGACCTGGAGGCATAAGGCACCATCGATCTCTACCCCAGGCTCCTGCACATGCCAGGGCAATACATAGGGGCCATCGTGGTTGTCCCAGTCTAGTCCAAGTCTCTCAAACACAGAGATTAATCAAGTGCCATCCTAAGGCCTGTAGAGAACTGCTATCTCTCTGTTGAAGTCTCTTCTCCCAGGGGACAGATGCAGGGTCCGTGCACTGGGTGTGGCTATGTGTCAAGACAAAATGATGCGGTCATGGCTTGGCCTGGCCTAGTCTCTCTGGTCCACCCTCTTCCTGCTGGCAGAGTCCTGGTGGTGCTGATGCAATTTGGGAACGCAGAGGACTATGAGCCCAGGATAGCCGAGTGCCTTGGCAGAAACAGCACCGGCCTCTGGGTGTGGAGCAGAGCAGCAGGGGTGTGGGGACAGAGGCCCCCAGCTCTCCAGTTCCCCAGCAGGAAACTGAGGCACAGAGAGGGGAGAGTCAGACACAGCCAGAACCCAGACCTGAAGTTCCTCCAGCACTGCCCGCTGCTCCCCAGAGTCCTTGCACATGGACAGCTCCTGTCCACCCATGTGCCTCCAGGCCACGGAGGTGTCTACCAGACCCTCAGACTCCAGTGGCTGGGAAGGAGAGGTGGGAAAAGGTGTGGTTCCGGGAAAAGTGGGGGCTGAAGGAGTCTGAGGTGGGGACACAGGTCCAGAGAAGCAGAGCTGGGGATCAGAAAGAGGGCGAGACCTGGATATGCAACGACAGAGAAGCAGAGACTGAGAAGATAGAGACAGGGAAGGAGAGATGGAGGCAGAGAGAAAAAGGGGCCTAGGGGAGAGAGGCTAAAAGAAAGAGAAAGAGAAAAGGACAAAAAGAGACAGAAAGGCAAGGCTCCTGAAGACGAGGGGCCGGCATGCAGGGGGAGTGTCTGGCCTGGACGGGGCTTAGAAGAGGACAGCTGGGGGTGCGGGAGCAACAGCCAAGCAGCAGCCATCAGCCCAGCTGGGCCTCTGCTCTCCTGAGCCGCCCTCCTCCTCCTTGTGGGCCTGGGGGCCGTGACTGGCCCAGGCAACCTGATATCCACCAAGACCCTCCCCAGACAAGGACGTGGGAGGCGCTGCCCTGTCTCCAGTACTGCTGTCACCTTGTCAGCCTCAGACTTCCATCCTGACACCCTCAGCATCCCATCACCTGCCACCTTCCTCGCTCCTGAACCCCAGAATATGTTTCCCCAGCATCCCCTCATCCCATCACCCATCACCCTGTTCCTGTCATGTCCTGGGGCAGGGGGCTGGCAAGAGGCGGCATGGCCAGGCCTTGCTGCACATGTACTGGATGAGCTTAATTACTGCGAAACCTAATTCTTCAAGGCTGCGTGCATCGGTCAGTGGGGACTTGCGCGTGTTTTCCTTGGCTGTCTTCTGACAACAGGATTAGGGGAAGCGAAAAGTAATTGGGGTGGGAGTGCTGCAGCCCAGGGGGGCCCTGCCTGTTGCTCCGTTCAGCAAACCCCACCAGCACTTCTGGGTGCCAGCCTTGGCTGGATGCTGGGCCCAGACTGGGTCTTGGCCTCGGCAAGATTGATGTCGGGGCTGGATCGTTCTCCCGGGTGGGAGTGGTCCTGTGCACTGCAGAGTGCTCAGCAGCATCCCTGGCCTCCACTCCCCAGATGCCAGTAGCACCCCCTAAGTCATAACAACCAAAAATGTCTCCAGATGTTGTAAAGGGGACCCAAACTTGCCCCCGTTTGAGAACTGCTGGTAGGAGACACCTCAGCTCTGCTTGGAGGGGTTTGGGGGACACAGACACTGCACAGACTCAAGGGAGATTGGTGAGTGCCAAGGGATGGAGGGGTGCCCACCGTAGGAAGGGAAATTTCCACTTGGGTTGGGGAAGTGCTATTTGAAGGCTGAGTTGAAATTAGACAGCTTGGCCGGGCGCAGTGGCTCACACCTATAATCCCAGCACTTTGGGAGGCTGAGGCGTGTGGATCACTTGAGGTCAGGAGTTAGAGACCAGCCTGACCAACATAGAGAAACCCTGTCTCTACTAATAATACAAAATTAGCCAGGTGTGGTGGGGCATGCCTATAATCCCAGCTCCTTGGGAGGCTGAGGCAGGAGAATCACTTGAACCCGGGAGGCGGAGGTCGCAGTGAGCCAAGATTGTGCCATTGCACTCCAGCCTGGGCAAGAAGAGCAAAACTCCGTCTCAAAAAAAACAAAACAAAACAAAAAACAAAAAAAAGCAACTGGCCAGATGGGAGAGGGCAGCAGAGACGTCACAAAGGCCACTGGCCAAGTTGGGAGGTAGAGGCAGCCCTTGCTGGGCAGAGAGCTGGGGAGGGGACAGAAGGGGCACATGAGGCACAGGTGGGAAGGCCACACCCATATCTAGGCGGTAAGGTGATGTCTGTGGACCAGGGTCTCCATGGTGGGGTGTGTACAGCCCAGGGGTCAGGTTGGGACGGTGGCAATAACAAATATCGCATTTTAAAATCTGGAGGCGTGGGAAAGAAACCAGGCATGGCTGCTCTTAAACTCTGAAATGCGACTTGCGGCCCCTCTCTGGCACCTTCACGCAGGTCCTCATGAGGGACTTTGTGGGTTGCATTATCCAGTTTTAACAGAACCAACATGACCCAAGATGGACAGCTGCCTAAAGTCAGGCCAGGGCCTACTGAGACAGCATCCATGACACAAGCCCTGCAGACAGTAACGTTTCGGTGGGAGCCAGGCCCCTTTGGGGTCCATGCAAGTTAGCTCAGTGTCCACAGAGCAGCCCTGGGTGGTAAGAATGATTGTTAGCATCCCTTTTCCAGGTGGTGAAACTGAGGCACAGAGTGGTGATCCTAGAGGCCACCCCGGCTGTGAGGGCGTCTGCATCAGAGCCCCGAGCTCACCGAGTCCTCCATCAGATAGGGCTTCACACCGAGCACGAGGCTGCCTAAACTTTTGCTGCACCTCCAGATATTATCGAGTGGGAGCAGGATGGGCAGATCTTTTCCAGATAAGTAAACCTACCTATTGGGTGGGTGTCCCCAAAGTCCTGTCCTGGAGTGGTTTCGGCAAAAAGAATTTGGAGTTGAGCACCCTAGGCGATGAGGGAGCACAGGTCTGATTTGGGCATGAGAAAGGTGGTGAGGACGTGCTGAGAGGAGAGGACTTTGGTCTCAGTGAGGAGGGCCTGGGGTACAGACTGCATGGGGATGCGGGGTGGAGTCCACACAGAGGCTTCTGGAAGTGAAGGTGAGGTGGTGGCCGGAAGCCCAGGCCCTGGAGCACAAGGTGTCACCTGTCTCACCACCAACCGTCACTGAGGGGAGGAGGGTGGCAGAGGAGTCGTGGTCGGCTCTCAGCTGTGGAACTGCCCCTGCAAAAGACCCAGGCGCAGGCTTCCCAGGGCTCAGGTTGCTGCTAGTTGAAGCCTCTTCCTGGGAATCCAACCCTCACAGGTTTTGATTTTCACACCTGGTAAAAGCTGTTGGCTCCTTTGGCAAGTCAGGGGCGGGAGTGGGGGTGATGGGACAGGTTAGGGAGTAGATGGTGTACTGACTCCAGGCCAGTGCCTCCCTCCACTGTCCTTTCCACGGAGCTGGGCGATGCACCAGGATAGGACTGGGCCTCAGGTGGATGGTCCAGGGAGCAGAGGCTTCTGGTGCTTAGTAGCACATCCCAGAACTTCTCCCAGAACTGCCACCAGATACAACATGTCCCCAGCTCCCGGGGAACTCAGTAGGAAGCCTTGCGGGTGTGCCAGCCCTCTGGCTTCTACCCTCTGCCTTCAGTGAGCTTTTGTCTGTTTGCTGGGGGCTCAGGGCAATCACAGCACATACATACGCACATACACACTCTCTCACACACATGCACGCACCCACAGTACATTCTCATATGTACACACACTCACAAGCCCACACTTGCTCACACACTCACACACACATGCACACACCCACACTACATCATCACATGTACACACACATGCCCACACTTGCTCACACACTCACACACACATGCACACATCCACACTACATCATCACATGTACACACACTCACATGCACACGCACCTGCACACACACGCACACACACTGGTCCACACACATATGTTCTCACATGCATATGCACAAGCACTCACACACCTGCACACACAAATACACGTCCTGCAGCACCTTTGGAATGTGGAGGCCATCATGTGGTAGAGGACAGCATTTGGTGTCATGTGACCTGAGGCCAATGTCTGCTCACCTTTGTCCCAGTATAGATCCCAAGCCCTTTGAGACTCGATTTTCTCATCTCACTGCAGGCATCAGAAATCCAAGTCCAAGGATGAAGTATGTAGCTGACAAGTCCAGGGTAGGTCTGCCTTCAGGCACAGCTGGATCCAGTGGCTCCAGTGTGCGCCTCTCTGCCAGCTTCATTCTCAGATGGTCTCTCCCCTTGCAAAGTCAGAGCTGGCATGGGCACCCAGGGAAGCCTGTGTCCTTTCAGTGATCAGGGACGTGACCTCTTCCCCACTGACCCCAGCTAAGGCTCTGAGTGAGCTCTGACTGGGTGAACTTGGTCTTGTGCATTCATGGCCTATCGTGGTGCTAGGCAGACCAATGCATCAGGACCGCTGCGCTAGGATGGGGTCTGATCCATCGGAACCATACAGACGCAGAAGGCGGGCAGGTGCCTGTGTGAAATTAGGGGGCTAGTCCTGGAACAGGAGGAAAAACACCAAAAGCCATGCCATGGGGACACCCAGTGGGGAGTCAGTAGGAAAATCCCCTACAAAATGCGAAGTGCTGGTCTCTGGGGTTGTGTTGTAGGGTGGTGGCCAGGAATAGTCCCCTGGGTGCACCCCTGTGTCTCTGGTCTGTGGTCCCACCCGGCGTGGCAGGCACTCCACAAAGCAGCTGGGAAGGCTGATCTCCAAGTGCAGGCAGGCACCGCATCCTGCAGAGGAGGAAACTGAGGCCTCGTCCAAGTTCACTCAGCTGGGAAGTGAGAGTGGTGGGGGTCGTGGTGGGACCTTGGGCACAGGAATGCCAAGGGCCCGGTTGGGGATGGAGGAGGTCACAGCAGAAGATACAAAGCTGAGTGTTGAGTGCTGAGTGAGGCAGGACAGCCTGGGGTGGGGCTTCTGATGGGGTGGGGCCCTGGAGGGGCCTGGAATGAGGTGGGGCCTATGGCAGGGCTGGGGTAGGGTGTGGGAGGGCATCTTGTAGTGTGGTAGGGCCTGTGGTGAGGCACGGTGGGGTTGGGGAGGTGTTGTTGTGGGGGATCGGATCCGGGCCTGGGTGCAGGGGGTTAAAAGTGCTGGAGTACACAGTCACATTGCTGTGTCCTGTGCCGTGCCACCTGTATTCAAAGACCGTTGTTTCCTTCCTTCCTTCCTTCCTTCCTTCCTTCCTTCCTTCCTTCCTTCCTTCCTTCCTTCCTTCCTTCCTTCCTTCCCTCCTTCCCTCCCTCCCTCCCTCCCTTCTTCCTTCCTTCCCTCCCTCCCTCCCTCCCTCCCTCCCTCCCTCCCTCCTTCCTTCCTTCCTTGCCTCCTCCCTTCCTCCCTTCCTCCCTTCTCGCCTGCCTTCTTTCATGCAAACATCCTCCATGGGCCAGGACCAGAGGCAGAACTGGTCCGGGAGAGGGAGACCCAGCTGCAGCTTCCCCAGGAGCTCTGGCGCCTCCTTCCTGCCAGTCTCTTCCTGGAATGAGAGCCGCCTGCTGGTGGACTGGAGCCGGCAGCCTGTGCCCTGGCTGCACCTCTCACACTGTGAGCTGTGGGCAGGGCTTGCTGCTGCCACGTCCCTTGCTGCCTCTCCACTTAATTGAGCGAATGCGCTTCTCTTTGTTTTTGGTTTGCATTTGGTTTCTGTCACTTGTCACTAAGATACCATCACTGTGCACCCAATTCTATGGCTCCCACATCCTCTTGGCCTCGGTATCCTCTCTGTAACCTGGGCTCCTGATACCTTAAAGTAGAGCTTGACGACGCTGTGGACCTTGGCCCATCCTTGGAGTCTCCAGGCTGAAGGAGCACAGATCTGGACTACAGACCAGAGGGGCCCTGTAGCAGCTCGTCTGCAGGTGGTTGACCCCGGCTCTGACCTCTTGAGATGACTGTTTTCTGCTGGTTCTGGTCCCATCTCTGAACCACCTCCCTCCCTCCCTGGCATAAGAGCTGTTTACTGAATACTGCCAATGCCCAGTGATGGTTTGTTAATGTCCTTTACAAAATGTAGAGCAAGAAACAGGACATTTCTTGAGATGGAGGAGGATAGCAGTTCTCTCCAGCTACAGCGTAAGTGCCACCCTCTCAGCTTCTGAGGAAACCTAGTTTTCTTCGTGCAGCCTGAGACTGTATCTCTGTTTCGCTGTGAAGTCCTCATTTCAGCTTGCGGTCAACTAAGACTCTTAGCTGATTTCACAGGAGCTCTTGCCATGCCATGGATGTGAACCTCATTATGCTGGGAGCTGGGGCTCTGGGGCAGTTTTTTCTTGAATCTTGACACTAGCCAAGGCTCGTCCTTATCTGTGTGTTCCAAAGCTACTTTTGTCTCTAGTGGTTTAACGTGCCTCTCCCACCTCACCTCATTTCATATAGGGCCTGAAATGTCACCATCTGTCATACCTTTGGTTTCTTCCTTGGAGGTCCCTATTAAAAATACAAATGTTCTCTGGGCAGGAGATGGCCTGGATTAGGTAAGTTTTTCCAAATTCCAGCCCTGTGGGCACCACCTTCAGGCTTGGCCAGAGCTGTGGGCCTCGGGATCTTATGTATTTAACATTATTCTTGCAGAGGGCCTCGTTCTGACCGATTTTGCTTTGCGGTGCTCAAAGAAGCCATAGCTACAAAATGATGGACAAGTTACACTTTTCTAAAGTGTGCCCTGGTGACTATTACAATCGGTGTGCCACCTCCCTCCTCTGGCTCAGGGTGCTCTGCATGGGTTCATGGGAGGAGGGCTGAAGCCGACTCCTTTCATGGCCTCAACTCCTCATTCCCTGGTATCTGTGTCCTTTGCAATTGCTCCTGGAAGGAGGCTTGATTCCCTACCCTTGACTGCTTGGACAAGTGGGAGGCAGCTGTGGTCTAGGACCTTGATGCTCAGAGTGTGTGTTTGTACTACTGCTTCCCTCTTGTACATCTGACATTGCCCCAGGACGAATGTGCCTTCCTGGGGCACTCACATGGCTGTTGGTCCGGGACCTGAGGCAGTCAAGTTGCTCCATTGAGTTCAGTCTCCATCATCCCATCCTCAGTCAAACCTCAACTGAGCCACAGGCGTGGAGACAAATCCATGCTTCTGTCGTATTGCTAAATGTGTGCTTGGTGCGCTAAATGTGAGCTGTTGGAGTTGTTTGCTATATAGCATCTTTGCAGCCATGGCTAACCCATGCAATGGCCTGGCAGGATGAGTGCCAGGCTTCCTAAGGGGCTCATCTGGCCACAGGAGTCCTGCAGTGGGAAGACCCAGCATTGCCTCTCTTTCTGTGGGAAGATGGGTAGGGAATGGTAGCACGGGCTGTGGCTACTGATGCTAAATGAGGAAGCCTGGGGCTCCAGCCCCCCGGGACATAGACTCGCTGGAGGCCTTGAGCCTCTCCCTCTCTGGAGCGACCTTCTCACCTGTAGAACAAGGAGGTTGGACTCAGGCTGTGATGTCTGGGTCACTCTGATCTGCTCTTGCTTCATCCCAGCAACTTCCGGTTCACTGGACTGTGTGGGATGAACCACCCCGAGGTGGGGTTCACTGTGGTGCCCCTGCAAGACTACACAGCAGCAAGCTGCTCCTGACAATGGGTTCAGTTGAGGGTTCATGCCCATGCTTGAGCTGTCCCTGAATAGTAGCATCTATTGACTTCCATTGAGGGTTCCTGTGTGCCACGCACAGCGCTACAGCCCTTTAGGGCGATTCTATCAATCCACAGCTGAAGCAGCAGAGGCAGGTCTGTTACTCGTCCCGTTGTGCAGATGAACAGACTGAGCCCAGAGAGGTGAGGTGGCTGCTGAGCACCAGGGAAATGGGGCCTATATTCAACCCCAGACCCACCCAATCCCTCACTGGGGAGTTTCTGGTGGTGAAGATCCGGGTGCTCCAGACCCTCAATGGCCCATATCAGCTTCCTAGGGCTGCATAACCAAGCACTAGACCCGTGGTGGCTCAAACTGCAGTTTACTGTCCCACAGTTCTGGAGGCCGGAAGTCCAAGATCAACAGAGCAGCAGGGTTGGTTTCTTCTGAGGCTGTGAGGGAAAATCTGCCAGGCTGTTCTAACTCTGGTGTTTGGCAGCAATCTTTAGCATTCTGCAGCTTGCAGAGGAATCACCCAGTGTCTGCCTCCATCTTCACACGGTGCAGTCCCTGTGTGTGTCTCCAAATTTCCACCCCCTCACCCTTTTTTTTTTTTGAGATGGAGTCTCGCTCTGTCGCCCAGGCTGGAGTGCAGTGGCACAATCTTGGCTCACTGCAAGCTCCACCTCCCAGGTTCACGCCATTCTCCTGCCTCAGCCTCCCAAGTAGCTGGGACTACAGGCGCCCGCCACCACACTGGGCTAATTTTTTTTTTTTTTGTATTTTTAGTAGAGAGGGGATTTCACCATGTTAGCCAGGATGGTCTCGATCTCCTGTCCTCGTGATCTGCCCACCTCCGCCCCCCAAAGTGCTGGGATTACAGGCGTGAGCCACCGTGCCCGGCCAATTTCCCCCTTTCTTATAAGGACACAGTCATGCTGGATTAGGGCCCCTCTACTCCATTATGACCTCATCTTAACTAATTACCTCTGTAACAACCTGTTTCCAAATAAAGTCACACGGAGAGGTATTTGAGTTAGGGCTTCAACATGTACATTTAGGGGAACGTAATTCAACCCACATTAGCCCCCCAGCGTGGTTATCAGAGCCCTGGTTTGTTGTTGGTTGTTGGGGTGTAGGGGCACTGACTTGGGAGGGTGTGCCCCCTCCTCGAGGAAGCTGGGGCAACCTCTGTGTCTGTGGAGGCCTGAGCCGAGTTGTGGCCCTTAGGGAGAAAGGCAGGGGCGGGGCTGTGTGGGTAAGTCACAGCTTTGCCAGCACAGTGGCAGGACGCTGTTATGCAAATGCTGTCCCACAGAAACCCCACCCCAAACTGCAGAAAAGCCTGCCTCTGGGACAGGACCGCGGTGGGGGCTGAGGGAGGAGGAGACCCGGCCCTGAATGCTTGCCACTTGTACATTTTGAATTGTGAACCATGTAAAAGAATTGCAAAAACAGTTTTTGAAAGTTCGTATTAAAAATAGCTCTAAACTCTGAAAAACAGGACCTACCTGGTAGGCAGGATGAGGAGCCAGTGAGCTGATGGATGGAAACGCCCGCCCCGGCCTGGCCCCAGCAAACGGTGCTGCTATTATTAGCTCTCGGACCGTGCTGGCCTCTGAGGTGGCTCCAGGCTTGGCGGGCTTGGCAGTGCTGGGACACACCAGGTCCTTTTAACCCCCACAACCCGAGGAGCCCTGGGAGCCTGCCCTGGGCCTGGCTTCTTGAGAGTCAGCTCAGGGGACAAGCTAGAACCGGGACCAGGAGGCGGTCAGGCCATCTCAATGCAACAGGCCCAGCCCCATCCTGGCCTGGGCCTCCTGGCTGCCTTCAAACAGGTGGGAAAAGCCCCACAACCTCTCCCTTCTTGCACGAAGCCTTTTCCGCCCCCGCCAGCCCTGCTGCCAGGCCAGGCAGCCCGTGGGCCCTGGCAACCTGGTTGGAGCCTCCAGCTGGGCGGATGATGGATGGGGCCACGTCAGCGCCCGCCTCAGAGTGGATTTTGTGTGTGTTTGACATTTATTTACTGTCCGTATAAACACTAACACCTATGAAGCATGCTGGCCGTGTGATAGCTTGGCTGAAGGCAGCTCTGAAGTACATAAATTATGTGCACCTCGCTAATGAACGGTTTGACAGGCGGGAAGTTTTATTTACCGCTGGCCGGAGTTTTCATATAAAACCAGGGCACCGGCAAGCCAGGATTTGTGCACCGTCATAGTCTTGCCTATTCAGAATCCAACTCATTTCTTTTTTCTTTCTAAAAAATTTCTCCTCCTTCTTCTTTTTTTATTTCCCTCTTTTAAAGGCTTGACATAAAGCCGAGGTCTATGTATAACCGTGCTGCCTGGAGCAAGTGTCGGGGGGAGCCAGCCCATCTGGCGGCAGGCTCTTCTGACGGGCGTATGCTTGAACAATATGTGGTTTGACAAATTTCAAGGCAGGCTTATGAAAAAATAACAGTGGTGCAGCCGTCTCAGTAAGTGCCCGTCCACCTGCGGGCGCGGGCAGGGGTGCCAGGCCGTGTGAGTCAGGGTGCCCGGCGGGGGATTAGGAGGTCCGTGTAAATCACCGTCATCCGGCACGTGTGGGACACATCAGGGCCCCAGCTTCTGAGACTTGTTCCCCATCACGGGGTCTGCCCAGGGCCAGGTGCCGCTGGCGATACTGGCAGCCTGTCCCCTGTGACCATGCTGGGGTGCACTGCTCTCAGTGGGACGTCTGCGTCTTGGAGGGGAGGGTATGCCCCGAGGCCTGGGCAGGCACCTCCAGGCATCTGTCTTGTCAGCCCTCAGGAGGCCTTGAGACACTCCGGGGAGGGTGGTCCCCTGGCCAGACATTCCTTGAGGACTTAGTCTTTTCATCTGAGAGAGGGTGCAGTGGACCCCCTCACCCTGGCCAGGCTACGATGGTGGAGCCCTCTGTCTGTCCAGCCCTGTGGAGCCAGGTGGGGCTGAGGTGCATGGGGGGCTGGCCTCCAGGCGGCCCCTCTCTGCAGGCCCTAGCCGGCCATTTCAGGCCACAGCCCAGCGCTAGCACATGCTGTATGAGGCCTCAAGTCATTTCTATCCCTCTCTGTGCCTTGGTTTCCCCCTCCCGAAAAGTGGAGGTAGCACTAACCCCTGCCTCTCAGGGCTGCACTGAGGAGAGTCAAGGGCACAGTTTGTGCTGGGGGCAGTGAGCCCCTGCCACCCTGTGGCCAGCCTGTGCAGTGTTGCATTTCACCCCCACAATACCCTGTGTGCAGGGAGGAAAGGGGCTTCCCCAAAGCCTGGAGTTGGCCTTTGTGGGGCCCGATGCCCCTGCCCCTCCCCAGCCACCCCGCCTCTGGGGGTCTCCACTGGCCCAGTCAGACCCAGAGTCACTGTGATATCGGCCAGAGGCTTTCTGTGGTGCGGGGCCTCTGTCTGGAGGGAGACAGCCGCCTGCAGTGTGACCTGTGTCTATGGGGCCTTCCGATGGCTGCTGAAGCATGTCGCGGGGACGGCCCAGGGACTCTGTCTTTATGGGCGGCATCAGCCGTTCTGTTCTGAGCATCCTGAGTAGGTGCCCACTTCGAAGATGAGGAGATCCAGATGCCTGCCCAGCCTACCCTCTGCCTCTTGGGTTGGGGTGTAAGATGCCGACACTGCTCACATGGTCACGCTACAGCCAGCTCCCCACCTGCAGCGCAGGAAGCACCCACATGTGGCAGGGTGATAGCCACATACAGGGACTCACGGCTGTAAGGAGTGGCCTCTCTCCCATCACCGGCCATTCTCCATGGCCTCTGCCCTGGAACTTCCTGGCTACCCCAAGCAAACCAGCCGCCCCACTCCTCCTGGCCTGGTCGCAGCCTGGGCGCCCATCTCTCCCTGCAGGTTACCACGCCCACATCTGAGCCCCCACCAGGGCAGGGACTCGTTCCCTTTTGTCTGTGTCGCTGGGTCTCAGTATACAGAAGGTGCTCCTAAGTGTCACAGGAAGGGTAGGAAGCAGGAGGTGCAGAGACCTCCATCCAGCCAGTGCTGGGCCCTCAGGGACCTTGAGAAGCTGGGCAGTTGTCATCCCTGGGCCCTGCTCTTCCCAAGACCACTGCAGCCACCAGGCCCTGTTCCTGTTGGTTCTTGCCTGAACCTGGGTGACTGTTCCCCACTCCTGGAGTTCCAGTCTCATTCTCTACCCAGCAGCGGTGATGACACCCACCGGAGGCTGCTGTACCCAAAACAGTCTTGGGATGCTGCGGACCACAGCAAAGGGCAACTGGTGGGTGTGGCCATGGCCACTCAGGCCACACAGCCAGGGAGGACTTCCTGGAGAAGGTGGCCTGTTGGTCATAGAAGATCATAGGATATGGCTAGAGGGGAAACTGCAGCACAAGCAGAGCCTCAGACCCCAGAATGACTGTGCCGTGGTGGCGGCTTGGGAGCTACATGGTGGCTGAGAACCTGTTGGGGCAGGGGTGGCGCTATCTCCACACTCCCAGCTGGAGACTGTGTGGATCCTTCTGAGGCTCAGGAAGGAACAAGAGCTGCCAAGGTCACAGAGCAAGTAAGTGTGGAGCCTGCACCGGCCACCAGGCTGCCCAGCTTTGCATTCCCAGCTACTGGGACACATTCAGAGGCCCACGGAGCAGGTCCACGTGCCTCCAGCTTTATTAAATTCATATTTCCAGCTCCATCCCGCACAAATATCTGTATTTACCATCAAGCTCGGCAGTATTTATTTTCTAAAGTAGTTCTGTTTAAACAAAGAGTTTCTCTCTTAAATTCATCGACTCCAATTTCCTGTGGCCCCAGCCCTCCACGGAGCTGACATTAATCATTTGCATGACTGCAGGTTCTGCGGCTGCCAAGGGCCTCCGGCAGGCGGCAGCCATGGCGCCGGGCTTCACTGCGGCTTCCCCTGACTCTTTCAATTAAAGCCGGGGGAATGGGACACTGTCCCCCAAGAGTGACCAGAGGTGGAGTGTGGCTGGAAGGGACAGGAGGCAGGACCAGCTCAGCAGTTCCTGGCTCCCACGCTGGCTCAGTCCACTAGAGCCAGATGACCTCTGCCAGTCTCTTTGCTCAGGCTGCCCATCAGGGGCTGTACCCCAGCTGCTGTCTGCATCCAGCGCTGGCCCCACCATGGGCACTCACTGTGCCTCACTTTGCTGATCCATGACATGGGGACACTATGTGTCCCTGCTGCACCTGATGCACTGAGGCAGGTGCACAGAGAACACCAGCTGCCACTTCAGAGGCTGTCATTGATATTTGGTGCCATTGGCAGGGAGAGCACCCAGCCCAGGGCTAGCCCACAGCATGTACTCCATGGGGTTCCTTCCTGTCTTGTGCACAGCCTCATTCCCTTAGCAAGATGACGAGGCATCCCGGCGCTTTGGGAGGCTGAGTGGGAGGATTGCTTGAGGCAAGAGTTCAAGACCAGTCTGGGCAACGTAGCGAGATCCTGTCTCTATTTCTCTATTTCAAAAAAAGGCTTTCCCACAGCATAATATAACTCTAGCGTCGTCCTTGGCCTCTGCATAGGTGGGGCGGTGCATACAACTTGGGAGACCCACTACCCTCTTCTGGGGGCTGACCCCGCCCCCCACTTCAGGGCCTTCTGGATTCCTAAAGGGTGAGAGGGCCACCGAGAGAACACCCTGGGCCACGCCGCCCGCCTTGCTCTAGCCACACACCTCTGCTGCTCCTGTCAGTTTCCTGTTGGGCTCCTCTGTGCAGTGCCATGAGCTGTGACAGCCGGGGCAGCCTGGTCGACAGCAACAGCAAGAAGGGGATGAACGGGAAGGTTATGAAGCCATGGGAGAGCTCAAGAGTTGAGGGGAGGCTAGAGTTTTGGATTTTGAGAGACAGTAGGGTCAGCCTCATAAGACCTTGAAGGCAGAGATGATGGTAATAATGTTAGTAACTGCAACGACATCAGCTAAGGTTCACTGAGCGCTCACTGTGTGCTGGACACCATGCTAAGCATGTGCACATACAGTCTCATTGAATCCTCTCTGCAGCCCTGCCAGCGGGTACCATAGCCCATTGTACAGATATGAAAACTGAGGCACAAAGAGGGTGAACAGCTGGCTGGAGGTTGCACAGCTGGTGAGTGGTAGAGTGGGGATTTGGGCCCTTGATCTTGGACCCCAGTCATGATGCTGGGTTTGTTTCTATAGGCTGCACAGAACCCTCAGCTGGGGACCTTTTAGGAAGGAGCCAGCTGCTGCTGGGACCAGTCCTCACACCTTTGCACTGTGGAGGGATTTCAGGAAAGGGTGGAGCCTTTGGCTGCATGCCCACCTCTCGATGACAAGGGGAGGGCAGGCCTTGGAGCAGCAGTCCCAGCTGATTGTCTCCAAGGGAACAGGGAACCTTGGAAAGAAAGCTGGACACATTGGGAGGTCGAGGTGGGAAGATTACTTGAGCCCAGGAGTTTGAGACCAGCCTGGGCAACATAGCAATACCCTGTCTCCATTTTTTTTTTTTTTAAAGAAATAAAGCTGGGTGCTATTTCTAGAACAAGGTGTTATGGATTCCGGCCAGCCCAAGATTCCTCTTGTTCACTACAAGGACTGAAAATGTCCTAAGTCAGCAATACATTTCTAACTCTGATACTACAGGAGGGAAGCTGAGGCCTAGAGCGGGGACAGAAGCTATACCAAACTTCCAGATGCTCCTGCCCCATCCCAAAGCTTCTCTTCCAGGTGCCAGCAACAGCAGTAGTTTCTTAGTTTGCACCCCACTACCCTCATTTCTCTGGTCAAAACCCCAAAGATGAATGGAGGCCTGTGTCCATCAGCTATTGCCGTGAAACAACCCACCTTAAGACTTAGTGGTTGAAACAACAACAACAATAATTTAATTGCTTGAAACTCTGCAATTCATGCAGAGCTGGGCAGGAGCTGCTGTTGTGTGCTCCCGTGGCATTTGTGGGGCCAGTTGGGCCAACTCAATCGAGGCTGCAGACTTCAGGACCTACTCCCAGCACCTCTACTGGGGCTGGAAATGGGCACCTCTCACTCCCCACCCCTTTCTCATCCCAGGGCCTCACTCTCCATGTGACTTCCTGTCCTAGAGGCCCAGGAGGCCAGAGCTCTCTGAGAGGGAACATCGTAGGAAGTGGATGTGGGTGCTGTAGACTCCATAAGGGAGGAGGGGATGGAGATGGGTTGTGGGAACAAGGAGGAATTAAGTCCCATCTTTTCCAGGCCCAGGCTGCTTCAGAGACTTGGGCCTGTTGGTGAGAGAGATGGGTAAAGGAGATCTGGGTGTAAGATGGGGTCTTGGGGTGAGTGTGAGGGTAGGCTGAAGTGAACAGGAGTAGAGAGACTGTTATGGACTGAATTGTATCCCTCCAACCCATATGTTGAAGCCCAATGTGATCTCAAGACAGATACTGCTATTTTCCCCATGTTACACATGGAGACTGGCCTAGTTCCTGCCATAACAAATGATCACAAATTCAGTGGCTTAAACAATATAAATTTATTCTGTCACGGTTCTGGAAGCCAGAAGTCCAAGCTCAAAAGGCTCTAAGGGAGGCTCCTTCCTTGTCCCTTCCCATTTCTGGTGGCCCCAAGAGTCCTTGGCTTGTGGCTGCATCACTCCCATCTCTACTTCCACTGTCCCATGGCCTCATCCTTCCTGTGGATCTCTGTGTGTCCTCTCTTCTGATAAACGTGCTGGTCATTGGATTTAGGAACCACCCAATCAATCCAGTATGACCTTGTCTTAACCAATTACATCTGCAAAGACCCTATTTCCGAATAGGATTACATTCTTGGGTTCTGGTCAGACAGGACTTTTGGGGGACATGGAAATCTCTTTCTCTAGTCCCACAGTCAAGGCAGCAGAGCTGGAGCTCCCACCCTGGGGACAGCATCAGAGGGGTGGTCAGGAGTTCAGGGGTCACACCACTCCTACTTCCCTCATCTGTGATTATCTATCTCCTGGCTGAGTTGGAGGTGACACAATGGGATGTGCAGGTACAGAAGGGGCAGAGGCCTGGGGTCACCCATCTCCCTTAAGCCCCCCACCCCAAGGCAGTGCAGACATGGCTGTTGAGATACCTGGCTCTCAAGCCAGCATCGAAGCCCATGGTGTCAGCCTTTTCCTTTCTCTTACGTTTTTTGGTTGGGGCATATCTCAGTCCATTGGTGCTGCTGTAGCAATATACCTGAGATTGGGTAGTTTATACACAAGAAAAATTTATTTCTTATAGTTCTGGAGGGTGGAAAGTCCAAAATCAAGGTGCCAGCATTGGTGCCTTGTAAGGGCCTTCTTGCTGTGTCCTCACATGGTGGAAGAGTCAAAGGGAGCAAACCCACTTCTAAAACCCCAGTCTTTTTAGAAGAGCCCTGGTCCCATCCATGAGGGGTCTGCCCTTGTGATTTAGTCACTCTTAAAGTCCCCACCTCTTTACACTGTCACACTGGCCATTAAGTTTCAGCATGTGAATTTTGTGGCATACATTCACACCACAGCAGGGCGGGGGGCAGCCTTCAAGTGTGTAAGTAAAACCTGCAGGCAATAGCTCTTGAAAATATTAAAACCTTACAAGTTAAGATTAATGTCCCTGTGGACGTCACTCCCTCCCAAATCCCTGCCTTACCTCCAGAAGTGAACACCTTTACCTGTTTGGAACATATCCCTTCAGACATTTAAAGAAATGCCTTTATTTATATGCGTGTGTGTGTGTGTGTGTGTGTGTGTATAGAAAATACGTACTATTGCATTATGGTGCTTAACTCATTTTGTCACAATTTTCCATAGACGAAATAGTCAAACAACCCCACATCCTCACAGCCCAGCCCCACCTGTCACCCGCTCACGGCCAATCTTGGCTCCTCTGAGCCCCTCCCCCAATCCCAGGCATCCCCAACTCCCTGGCAAGTGTCTCAGGGTGTGTCTGCCTCCACAGGCAGGGCTCCTCTTTTCTTAACTAACACCATTCCATCAGCGCTGTCACCAACGTCAGCAGTGTTCCTTCAGATCATCTAATGCCCATTCAGCCTCCACATTTCCCTAGTTGTCTCAAAAATGTCTTCTCAGGCTTGGTTTGTTTGCCTCAGGATTTGCCGGGCTGTCAAAGGCCTTCGTGGGACCCTGCTCTGGGCCCCGCCGGGCCGGCATCTCCGAGGCCCATCCTGCCCAAACACGCAGAGGGCCTCCCACCTCCTCACGACCCTGCAGCTTCCTCCTTCACTCAGTCACACCTCTATTGATGGAGACACACTTAGGTGGGTCCAGGGTTTTGCTACAAAAACAAGGCTGCAATTAACATTCTTCATTCTTTCTGAGCCTCCTGGGTGTTTTTCTAGGGACAATGGCTTGCTGTTAGGCAGCCACTTCCCCTCTCTGAGCCGTGGCTTCCCCCTTGGAGAGGTGCAGAAGGCTGAGATTCTAACAGTATCTGATATTCTAAGAAGAAAACTCCATCATATACCCTGAGGCCACGTTGTTCTGGGCAGAGGGCGGCAATGGTGTTTCGCTGTGGGAGGCTTCCCACTGTGCTCACTGGTCCTCAGACTCCACAGAGGGGACACTGGCGTTGGGGACGAGCATCCTGGGGCCACCTCAGGATCTGCCCACCACACTGCCCAGGAGAAGGGCCCATGGGACTCTAGCAGTGAGAGCGGAGTCTGGGGATGGTCAGAGGAGTGGGGTCTGGGAAGTGGGGTGCGGGTTGCCTTCATTAGGGCTGGAGTGCCAGGGAGAGCAAAGCCGACAGGCACGGGTTCTTGTCCAGGCCTTGCCTCTCACTCTGCCCTTGACCTCTCCAGCCTCAGCATCCCAATCTGTGAAATGGCCACAGGGACAACATGCTCTTCCCGGGCTTGCTGTCAACACAGCAGTGCACACACGTTACTCCAGCACATTCAGGCACAAGAAGGTGCCCAAGAAATGTCATTTCCTTTCCCCAGACCCAGGCTGGGCTCCTATTCAGTGCACGAGCAGGTGCTACTGGTTGCCTGACCAGGCCCATATCAGGAAGTCGGGTCTTTGGGGTGACTCCCTGGGCAATGCCAGTGACTCTGTTTCCCTCTCAGTCTCACAGAGGAAAGACCCCAGCTTGTGGCCAGAGGTGCTGGGCTGGGTGCAGAAGAAGGCGTTACAGGAAAGGAGGGCCCTTCCCAGTGCTAGCGACAAACCCCTCTGACCTCAGGACCTCAGGTGTGTTCTGGGAACTCCCGCTTTCCAAGCCCTTTCCGTAGATGTTTTTGACATTCATAGATGGGGAAACTGAGGCCCGAAGAAGGCAGGGAGGCAGAGTGACTTGTCAATGGGCTCAGAGTGAGTTGGGGCAGGGCTGGGACATATCCAGAGATGGGCCTCTGTCCACCAGGTCCCGAGGGCAAAGGTTACATATCTGCTGGGGTCTTCTTTTTCATAAAGGGCCTCCTAGGATGTGTGGCAGGTTAGGAGCCAACAAGGAGGTAGCGTGGGTTGTGGGCCAAGCCCCAGCCTAAAGGACAGAGAGAGACGCCAGTGATGCTGTAGCCTTGAGCAGGGAGCCACTGCCTCATCCCCCCAAAGCCAGGCGGGCATCGGGAGAAACACCAACCTGTCCCTCTCCCGTCCTCCCAGCAGGTGGGGGCTCAGAGTCCTCTGTGGGGTAGGCTCCAGGACCCAGGGCTGTGAGCCAAGCAGGACTGGGTGGACCCTCACCTCAAGCAACCCCAGGGGGTTGTCAGAACCCTGCTGTCCCCATGCATCGCTGCCACCCAGCAGTTGTACTGTGCACGGTCGTGGGCTTAGCTCGGTACATGGGCCGTGGTGCATCAAAAGGGTCTTTTTGCTCATGTTTCTATTGGGACTTCAAGGGGCAAGGGCAGGACAAGCGGGGCCAACTGTCCCACATTCCATATGGAGGACTTGCAAAGAGGGTGGTGAGGCCAATTTCACCGGCCCCTCACCTCCCAGTGATGAGCACTTGAGTAGAGAAGGGAGTAGGGAAGTGAGACAGCAACTGGGGTCACCGCTGTGGCTGCTGGGGCTCAGGCCTGCTGCAGGGCTGGGGAGACCTGGAGAGCCCACATCAGTCACCCCAGCCAGAATGAGGGAGCCCGGAGCCATCGGCACCTTCCACGGGGCATGAGTTGGAGGTAACTCCCAGGTATGAGGAGTGCCTCATACCTGCCAGGCACCCTCCTGGCTGGAGAATGTTCTGACCCATGGGCTGCGGAACGCCTTGTAAGGAAAGAGCCATTGGTGGGTAAAAGTGAGGCCAGTGACCAGGGTGCAGGACACGGATGTCTCCGCTGCAGGAAGACCCATGACGCCCCAGGGAGCCTCCAGGAGAGGGGCTGTGTGTGGAGTCTCTGCTGTGTGGCCAGCATATCTTGTTTGCCCTCTGCTGGTGAGGGACACCTCTGTGTGCCCGGTGGGTAGAAGCTGCCAGGCTAGAGAAGGTGCCCCTGGGGCCTCTTCACACAGCAGACATGGGAGGGTGTCCCAGGAAGCCACTGGAGGTGAGGCCTGCAGGGAGAGGGGACAGAAGGAGAGATATTCCCAGACAACCACAGACGTCCCAAGAAACAGCATCAGCTTCGAATGTCAGCAGGCTCAGGGCACACAGCCACCCTGGAGCCGGTTACTGCTTCTGTCCTTCCCTCTGCAAAGGCCAGCCCTGTCCGTTTCCTGCTACGCACAGGCCAGAGTGGGTGGGGTACCACAGACGTGAGAGATTTGAAGTTAAAGGACTTCCAATGACCAAGAATGGTCAGAGGAGATTTAGGAAGCTGCTGGGGACTTCCTGCAGGGTGAGGGGCATCTTGTCCCTGGGCAGGTTGGAAGGACATTGGGGGAGGATCAAAGTTGCTTCAGAGATGGGGAAACAGGCTCAGAGAAGCTCATGGCAGCCCGAGGAGGGGCCCAGCTCCTGCTGTGGGCTCCACACTCCCATCTTGGCCTCATTTGCCATGGAAACTTGGGAATTGCACGAGCCGGGGCTGCTCCCCAGAAGCCCAGGTTCTGCAGCCCAACTGGGGGCATTGATGCCCCTGCTGTGTGTTTCATGCATTTGATGCGTAACCAGCCCTGCCATGAGTCAGGCAGCGCAAGTCACTAAAACGAAGCTCTGGAAGTCTGAGACTTGCAAATCCCTGACCTCAGGAGCCCCTGTCACCCAAAGATGGGGTTATGGCAGCAGCCCAGGGAGAGTCCCCAGGCGACTGCCCATTGTCTTCCCACAGCCCTCTACCTGCCTGAGTGGGGAGAGACCCCTCCAGGATGGCCCCCGCCTACCCCCACCTGCCACATTCTTCTGTGACAACACCCTGGTGCGGGGCAGGTGGCAGCCAAAACCCCACTGGCAGGCGGACAATGAGCCAGGATTAGGCCTGAATGACAGGCCCGACAGAGCCTTGGGTGGATCCTCACTGGGGCTACTGCTACCCTGAGCCAGTGGGAAGGGCTTGGCTCTGAGCTGCAGTGATAGGTGGGTGTCTATCATTGCGGGACCGCCCAGCTGCTGGGCTCTGTCCCGGGATGGCCCCTGGACCCTGAGCACTCTCAGACTGCTCTCTTCCCTGCAGCTCTGCAGCCCCCATCATCCGGTTCCCTGTGCTAAAGTCACCCAGCTAGAAGCTGGCAGGGTGGGGATCTGAACCCAGGGCCCCAGCCCCGGGGTAGTGTATACCCGCCTGCACCAACCTGCCACCCCTCATTTCTTCTGTAAGTCTCCCAGGCAGTCAGCACTACCTTCATTTTGCAGATGAGCAAACTGAGGCAGCCCAGCCACTAGGTGCCCATGGATGCTTGTGAAATGGAGGCTGGTGGAGGTTCCCCCGTGGGAGGTGATGCAGGGACTCTGTGGAGGGGCACCAGGAGGAACAGCTCGAGAACTCACCTTCCCTCCCACCTTGGGCTCTGGGGTCTGCCTGCATCAGCACAGGGTGGGCCTCTTGGGACAGAGACGAGAGGCCCCACGGACCTGCAGGCACTGAGATGTTAGAATCAAAACTGTCCAAGAAAGAGTGGGGCCTCCGAGGGGCTCCTTGAGGGGCTGAGGGACTGGGCAAGGTGGGCTAGGGCTGTCCTGGTTGGGAGGGGATTTGAGGCATGTCATTGGCTGGTGCCCTGAATGTCTGTCCATCCAGCCCAGAGGATGTGTCCTCCCCAGGGGATTGGGACAGAGCCTGGGTCAACCTTTAGCAGATGAATTTTAGCCCACAACAGGGAGAGACTCCTCCCCAGCCTCAAGAGCCTAGAGTGAGCTGCAGTGGAAGGCACCTCAGGATGAGCCACCACCCTTGGGAGGCCTGAACAGCTCATGATGATGGCAAGGAATGCTTGCCCGTCCCTGGTCTGGGCCCAGGAGCTCTCTCGTCTCAGGGTCCTCTGTCAGGTGGAGATGGTTGTCCTACTTCTCTGGACCACAGTGGGAGGACAGAGGATTGTGCCCAGGAAGTGTCTGAGGCCAGTGGATGCTTGACAGGTTAACACCCATCCAGCCCCTACCTCTTCAATCCACCGGCCCTTCATCCTCTGCGGCACCTCCTCTTTCTCCTCTTCCCTGCTTCTTTGCCTCCTCTGTGGCCGTTCTCCTGAAATGATCTCAGTGTTGGCCTCAGCATCCCTCCCTGCTGAAGAATATCACCCCCACCCCCAGGGCACGCTGGGGGCCGAGTGCCTCCCTCTCTTATGGTGCCTCCTGGATCTCCAGGGAGCCTGTGACCAGCCTCGCCCGATTCCAAGCTGGGCTGAGCCATGGGTGTAGGTGTGTCCTCTGGGAGCCTGCCACAGTTTGCAACACAGACCCCTGAGGCCAGTCTCCATCCCTATCTAGTTTCTGCTCGAGTCCCCATCATCTGGCACGCAAACACTGAGGGAGGCTTGGGGCTGTGCCTTTCACTTCTGCATCCTGATGGCCAGACACAGGTGTGTGGCTGCCTCTCTCCTGCTGGGCACCTGGGAAGAGGAGATGACAGGACAAGTGACCCCAGCATGCTCCTGGGTGGGGACTACTGTTCTGGGGATGGTCACAGGATCCACTGACCAGGTTGCCAGGAAGGCAGGACACACCCAACCCCATCTCCCTGAGCCTTCATTAGCTGCCCCTGGGCCCGGAGTGGAGGACACACGCAGGTAGGCTCTGCAGTCCAGGGAGGTGACTCCCAGGGCCATGCTCTCTGCTGGATGACCAGGTCCCCTGACGCTGCAAATTTGCTTTTTCTCTTGGAACAGCCTCTGCCATCAGACATCTGCCAGGTGGAGAAAGATGGGGCCCATCTCTTCCCTTGCTCTAGCAAATGGCCAACTGATGCCAGCATGGAACAAGGTTGGTGGGGCAGGATCTACGAATCCCTCGATTCCAAGCCCTCCAGCAGACATACCTTCCCCTAGTCCTTCAAATACTCCTCAGTTGCTGCTGTGAAGGGAGTTTGCAGATGCCATCAAGGTCCCAATCAGGTAACCTTAATTGACAGGGAACTGACTCAGGTGGGCCTAACCTACTCAGGAGAGCCCTTTCAGTCCGGTCTAGACATCAGAGACAGGCAGCCCGGGATCGAAAGCATGAGAGGAATTTCATCCAAGGAAGTCTCCATTGATGGCTTTGAAGACGGAGGGGGCCATCACAGCCAGGGCTGGGGAAGGCCACTAGGAGCCGAGGGCAAGGAGGAAATGAGGACCTGGGTCCTCTCATCTCAAGGAACTGAATTCTGCCAACAAGGATGAGCTGGGAAGTGGATTTTTCCCCAGAGCCTCCAGATGAGGACTCCGCCTGGCTGGCACCTCAATTCAGCCTTGTGAGACCCTGAGAAGGGAACCCAGACATGCCAGGCCAGGCTTCCGAGCTGCGAACCTGTGAGCTGACTGACGGTGGTGTTTAAGGTGGCTAAATATGTGGTAGTTTTTATGCAACAATGGAAAAATGAATACAGAGGCCAGCTCCCGGCCAAATGCCATCTGACCCACAGATGGGTCTAGCAAGGTCAGTGGAGGCCAGAAGAACTGACTGACCAGTAGACTCATGAGCAAAAGTAGACTTGTGGATTTCAGCCACAAAGTACTGGTGTAACTTGTTACGCAGCAGGAGCTAACTGTTACGGCTTGTCAACAACCACAAACTGTGAGGGAAGAAAGCCTAGGAGGTGCCGCACAGGCAGCTCTGGGAGGTTGGGGGTGGCAGGCTGGAGATCAGGAGGCTCCACAGGGACGCCTGGGGCTGAGGCAGGAAGGAAGGTGGAAAGGAGGACATGGGCCTTCGGGGACTTGGTGACGTTTTGGGAGGGCAGTGGAGGGAGAGGAGTCTGCAAGGCTGAGCTGGGGCAGGACCTCAGAGGGCCCTGGGTGACTTTGTCCTGGGGGTACCAGGGAGCTATGGAGGACTTGAGCAGGACAAGGGTGTGCTCATGCTGGGGTCTGGGAATTCTCCTCTGGTGTCTGGGCTGATGGAGGGGAAGGGAAGGGAGTAGGGCAGTGAGACCAGTCAGAAGCATTTGGGTGCTCATCCTGGGAGCCTCCTCTTCAGGGTGAATGGAGGCCGAGTGATGTGGGGCTGGTAGGGGTGGAGGAGGAAAGGGAGACCATGGCTGAGGTCTCTGAGAAAGGAGGCTCAGGCAGCGAAGGGTACACGCCGGCCCCCTAGACTGGGCCAGCAGGTCTCTTGCCTTGAGTGGGCTGGGCTTTATGGGAGGGAGAGGCTGCCTCTGAGGTCCCACCGAGAGGAAGACAGTCCCAGCCAGGGCCCCCCAGGTGAGAGGCCTGACTGCCTGGGCTGTCGTGAGACTCATGGCCCCTAGATGGGCTTAGGCACGGAAGCCCCTGTGAAAGACACTGCCAGACCGTTTTGCAATCTGGGAGACGGAGGTGTGGAGAGGCTGGGTAACCTGCCAAGGTAGCACAGGCAGTGAGTGGCCCAGGAGGGGTTTGCACAGAGGGCATCCCTTCCCTGAGGGGCGAGCAAGCGGGGAGACTGCTGCTGCTCTGTCCGGAGGTGGCTCTGTGTGAGGAGGGAGCTGGAGTCCCCACCGCCTCTGCCTCTTCCCTTCAGGAGGAGCTGGGAGTGATGTTATGACTTGGAAAGCTTGAGACCACACGAGAAACCAATTTTTGCCTCCACTTATGTAAAATAAAATAAAATAACCCCAAAGCATTTGAAGTTCTGCCCGCCTTGGCTGTATTCCCCAGGGGTTGTGTTGGAACTGCCCTGACTTTTGCTGGTGGAGGCTGTTCCAGGGACTGCCCATTCCCAGTGATTCTGGGGCCAGGGCCGGACACGGGCCCAAGGTCTCCTCCCCCAGCCTGGCTCTGCTCAGCCCCTCTCATTGCTGTACTGGCTATTGACCAGCACAGCTCCAAGTCCTAGAAAGGTAGGACCTCAGGACCTAGACTCTTCACGCTCAGGACCCTGGAACAACGGAAACCCAGAGCCGCAGGTTCTTAGGAGATGCACAGTCCTTCAGAACTTCAGGCCACCCACTCCTTCCCATCAGAGTCTGTGGTGGTCCAGGGAAGGGCTGTCAGCCCCGAGCAAGTGAGCACCTCTGCAGACAGGAGCCCCTCATCCTGTCGTGTGACAGTGGCGCCACCAAGTTTTTCCCGTGGGGGAACCGCCTCCTACTCCCTGTGCTGCCAGGGCCTCCGCTCTGGGTGGGAAACGAGCCTCGAGCCGCTGCTCCTGCTCTCTGGGCACGATTCCCTGGTCCACGGTTTGCTCTGGCCCCTCCTTTTTCCCCTAGAAGAGTCTCCTCCTGTCACCGTCACCTCACCGGCCATTCATATCATGGGCTGTAGGGACTGGGCTGTCTCTGGGGGTGCGTAGCCCTGTCAGCCACTTCCAGCCTGGAGACGGATAGGAGCCCAGGGCTTGTTTTACGGCTTGACAATGCTCAGGTTGTCTTTGGCAGGAAGTCAGAGCTCCCAGCAGACCACTGTGATGACCGCAGTGCTTTCTGAGGCCTAATTTCAGTCTCTGCTTATGTCTGCTTTTGCACCCAGACGTGTGCCTTTCCCTCTCCCCTTCCCTCTGCCTCTAGTCTCTCTCCCCGCTTATTCTCCCTCTGTGATGGGCTCCATTGTGTCCTCCCAGATTCTCCTATGGTACCTCAGAATGCAATCTGATTTGGAAATAGGGTCTTTATTTTATTTATTTTTCATTATAGTTTAAGTTCTAGGGTACATGTGCACAACGTGCAGGTTTGTTACATATGTGTACATGTGCCATGTTGGTGTGCTGCACCCATTAACTCACCATTTACATTAGGTATATCTCCTAATGGTATCCCTCCCCCCTCCCCCCTCCCCACAACAGGCCCCTGTGTGTGATGTTCCCCTTCCTGTGTCCAAGTGTTCTCATTGTTCAATTCCCACCTATGAGTGAGAACATGCGGTGTTTGGTTTTCCATCCTTGCAATAGTTTTTTTCAGAATGATGGTTTCTAGCTTCATTCATGTCCCTACAAAGGACATGAACTCATCCTTTTTTATGGCTGCATAGTATTCCATGGTGCATATGTGCCACATTTTCTTAATCCAGTCTATCATTGATGGACATTTGGGTTGGTTCCAAGTCTTTGCTATTGTGAATAGTGCCGCAATAAACATATGTGTGCATGTGTCTTTATAGCAGCGTGATTTATAATCCTTTGGGTATATACCCAGTAATGGGATGGCTCCATTCTGGAGACAGAGTCTTTAAAGAGGTGACTACACTTACAGGAAGTCCCTAGGGTGGAGCCTAACCCAGCACACCAAGGCCTGAGGTGCTTTGTGCTGGCAGCTCCAGGAAACGAATCTCCACTCTCCCTCGCTCCCTCCCCACCCCTCTGTCTTAGAGAAGGCCACCTTGAGACTTTCAACCTCAAACACCCTGAATCAGATGCACCTTCAGTCCCATCGTGCCCAAGGCAATGTGATGGGCTGCAAGATTTTAGGAGGCATTTTCCCCTCAAAGGCCTTTTCAGCTCATCATCTATATTTGGAGTTGAGAAGTAGCTGTTTGGTTCTTTAACCTCCGGCGAGTTTCTGGACCCTCTCCTTTCCTGTTCTGCTTGCAGTCTGACGAGTTTCTCTCCTCAGCACCTGTCTGTCCTGTCATCTTTGGACAGCTGCAGCCAGTGGCAGCCCGCACCCCTACCCCTGACGTCTGCTCCTCCCATCTCTTCTCTCCAAGCCACATGGTCACTAGGTAAGTTCTCATGGCCATGTGGGTCTTCATCCCTCCAGCCTCTGACATGGGATGCACCTCACTTTGTGTGCAAACACTATACCAGTGCTGGTTTTTGTTGCCACCCTATTTCTGGTGCCTAGCCAGTCCTTGGACACAGAAACACACAACCTCATTTTCAGACTTGGCACCACAAAGGCTTATTTCTGATGCAGTGGTCAGTTGGGGAATTGCTCCTCATGCAGCCCCTTGGGGCCCCAGGCTCAGGCAACTCCACATTCTGCAGCTGTACCACGTGCCCCTTGGCTCAGAGGAAGAAATAGCTGAAGATGTAGTCTGGCCCCTGCCTGCCCCAGCCTGGAAGTGACACCCATCACTGCTGCCCATGGCCATTGTTCCATGGCCCGCCTGAGGCCAAGGAGGCTGGGAGATGTGGGGACTTGGCAGCACTCAAGCCATTTTGTGTAGAAAACCAGAGATGTTCCCAGGGCACAGAGGACTTGGAGACACTGGGTTAGCTTCCATCCCCTTCAGCACCTATCCGGTGTGGGCTAGGGCCGGGGCTGCCCTTCACCTGCACTCGTGCACAGCTCACCTTGAGGGCCCTGGGCATTGCACTCTGCTGTCTGGGACCTCAGTTCTGAATCCTGTTCAGAACAAAATAGAAAGTAAAGGCTCCCAAAGGCTTTGCTTTCTGAGGCTGCAACTGCCTACCAGCCACCGAATTCACCAGGCTCCTGCCTGAGACCCAGAGGCAAGGTGCCTCCTGAGGGGTGGAAAAGGCCAGCTGGGGCCGGAAGGTGGCTCTGCGGGGCCTCAGGCCTTTGAGCCGCCTCTCCCTTGGCCTTGGCGCTCTCCTGGGGTGGGACCATGCATTCCTCCCGCCAGTTCCCACCTGCGGGACTATGATCCCATTCTGCATAGCAGAGCCCATTGCTGATATTGGCTCACCTGCCCTCACAGTGCGGGTGCCTGGCCTGCTGAGGCTGGTGCCAGAGGCATCCCTAGGACACTATGATAGATGAGGCCTGTGGAGAGGTTGGGGGCGGACCCGAGTCTCACAGTTCACTCTGCAGGCACTGCCGGGCGGCTGACCCCCTCTGCTGGGAGGAGCTGTGGCCCGGAGTTGGGGTGGGAGGCTCCTGGGCCCACCTCCCAGGGCCTCTCTCCAGCCGCCTCCACCTGCACCCTGTGTTGTTCCAGGCCTTGTGCTGGTTCTATACTCCCAGAGCCCTCAGATTGTGGGGGGACAGGGCCACTAACAGTCGTGGGTGCCATGAGAGGTGTGGGGGCTTCTGACCAGAGAATGAGCAGGAGGAGTCCTGCAAAGGGTAGTGGGGGTAGAATCCAGGGGAAGGAACAGCGTGGGTACGGTGATTCCTGGCAGAGGGACCCCAGCACCTCGGCTGACGGCTCCTCCCAGCCCAGGCCCTGATGCTGCCTCCATCAATCCCTCAAGGGCTACTAGGGATACCTGGTGCCCCTGGGCAGGGCCACTAGGTGGCACCTGCTGTGGCCCAGCACTCCCTCTCAGGAGGTGAGACCAGCCTCATCCTCTCAGGAACCAGTGGGATCTGGGGTTCCTTTGCCTCCTGCTTCCAGCAGGACTGCTGCCCCCCACCCCGGCCCCCACCACCGCAAGAATCCCATTGAGACTCACCCTCCAACCCCTCTGGGCACCTGGCTCTCACGGCCTAACCTGACCAGGGGAGGGCCTTCAGCCTGGTCTTCTCCCACCTGCAGAGGAGAGGTGCACCCATCCCCTTGGTCTCCTCCAGGCTGCGGAAACAGCCCATTACTCCCAGTGCCGATAATGGCCTCTCAATTGAATTAAGAGAGTTCATGGGAAGCCCAGGCATGAAATACATTTCCGTAAAAGTCCAAATTTGGGACAGTGGTGGGGAGCAGCGTAGGGAGGGGACTTCGGGTCCACCAAAGAAAATACCCCCGTGCATTTGTTTCCAATTCCCCTTCCAGCACCGTCGCTCCCTCCCTACTCACCCAGGGACCTTGGGCGGTGGGCCAGATGCTGCGTTTGTAATTCTCTCTCATTAATGGGTAATTTCCCCTCCTGTGAATGGAGGAGAGAGGCAGCCCCTGGGGAGGCAGGCAGCACAGGGCCCTCGGGCCTGAGGCTTCAAGGGGCAAGTGGGCGCGGCCTGGGCACCCAGGCATCTGCAGCCACCAGCACCTCTCAGGGCTCTTCTCAGGTAGCTCATGGCCCCCACCAGGCTGGCATTCTGATTCCCGTGGACAGATGGGGAAACCGAGGCCCTAGCAAGCTGTGGCTTATCCAGCACACCCAGCAAATGAGTGCTCCATGCTGCAATAATGCCATGAAATGACATGAGCACACGGAGAGGGGACAGGAGCCCAGGAAAGACACATGATGACCAGATTTCCAAAATATGGGCCATAAAGCTGAAAATCATTCTGTGGGTATGGAGTGGAGGATGGGGGAAGGGGCGGTGCCTTGAGCTCAGACGGGCCTGGGTGGGAATTCTGGGCCATCTCTTGGGGCTTTGGCAGCTGGCCTTCCCAAGGTAAGCCTCAGTTTCTCCATCTGCACATGGAGGTGTTTCACAGGGGGATCTGTGCCTTGCCTGGGTGAACCGGTCCATCTCAGAGACCCCTGCCAACTCTGGAAGGCAAGATTTTAGATTCTGAAACCTCTTTCCCTACCCACTCTTTTTATCATTCTTGAACCCTGTTCCCTGCTTTGCAAACTATTACTTTCAAAAACATCTGGGAAATGACCATGAATCGCTCAGAGGCAGCCCCCTGGTGGGTGTTGATCTGACATTAAAAAGCCAGGGTCTGAGACTGAAGTAACTGTCCCCAAGGTGGAAGCAGGCAGAGAGGTGAGGGGAGCCCTGCAGGGAGAGGCAGGAAGGGGGCGGGGTTCTCCGCCTGTTCATTCCTGCTGACACCACTCTGGGACCAGGTTGAGGCTGGGCCCTTCCTCCTGTCTCAGCAGGAGCAGTCAGCCCACCTGACAGGTGAGAGTACCTGCCAGGCTGCACACCTTGGCAAAGCTGACTCAGCTCCCCAGCACCAGCCCTGGCCCCATGTAGATGCACAGGGCAGACCCAGGTCAGACTCCAGACCCAGGGCAGACCCGATTTAGAAACCAATTGGGTGTTGTGGACCTCCTGAGCAGAAACTAGTGCTCCCTTGCAGTTTCATCAGCCCGGCCCCAGGTCCCTCCACACATGGAAGTGTTTCATAGGGGGATCTGTGCCTTGTTTGGGTGAACCAGTCCATCCCAGAGGCTCCTGCTCGCTTTGGAAGGCAAGGTCCCAGCCTGACTGCATGGGAGACCTACCCAGGAAGCTGTTCAAACCCAGGCCCAGCCCAACTCAACTCAGCTGCCAAGGCGGCCCAGGAGGCACCTGGGCTCAGAGCCTAAATGGGGGATCCCCTGGCAGAGCAGCCTGAGGCAGCACTGGGCAGATGGGATAGGCCAGGGCCAGGGCACCTGGGGACACTTTGAGATCAACTGGGATGTCCCACAGTAAAGGGGAAAATGCAAGCCAGCACCGATGTGGCCCAGGGTATGCTGAGAGCGGGCTCCTCCCCTTCCAGTGCTGATGGACGTGGTGTGACTAAAGGGCACAATCTGAGGCTAATGGAAAGCAAACAGCTCGCTGCACGGGGAAGAGCCTGGACACACACGATATTTTCTCAGGAGCTCACAGTGCAGGCGGGAGAGGCTTGACTGAGGCTGGGGCCGTGTCAATCACTCCCCGGCTGTTTGTCTAACCTCGCCAAGTGTGTTTTCTCCTTATTAGCAGAACGCAGATAGGGAAGCAGATCTGCCCGCAGATGCGCAGCTGCAGGAATGCGTCCTCCCAGCAGAGCAGGAGGGAGGTGGGAGGGGCTGCTCTAGAGACCCTGATGGGGCTTTGGGAAGCCAGGCTCCTCTCTGCTGAGCCCTCACCTGTGCCAGGCTCTGGGAAGGGTGTTTACGGATGTTCTGTCTGAATCCTCGAAAACCCCCAGGTGGCTGTAACTCCGACCGTTTTCCAAGCCTGAAGCTGAGGCTGGGTGGTGAGGTGAACCTACCCAGTGAGCAAGGGATGGGGGTGCCGTGGTTTGAACTCCACTGCTTCTGCTTCTTAACCCATCTCAGTGCCTGTCTCAGTGCCTCTGGGCTGAGCCCGGCCTGGGTCATCCCTGGTGACTCTGGCTGCCTCCCAAAATATCCCTGGGTCTTCATTTCTCCTCACCTTGTGCTAGATCAGGGGCCAGCAAACTTTTTCTGTAAATGGTCAAATAAAAAATATTTAGGCTTTGCAGTTCACAGAGGCTCTGTCAGTCACTCAGTTCTGCTTTGACAGTGTAAAGGCAACCATAGGTGATATGTAATAAAATGGGTATGGCTATGTCCCAACAAAACTTTATTTACAAAAACAGGAAGCAGGCCAGATTTGTCAATTCCTGTGCTAGATTGATTGCAAAAAAATGGTGTCAACTCTTTAGACCTCTGTTTCAACTGGATCTGCTATAACAAATTATCATCGGCTGGATGGTTTAAGCAATAGACATTCACTTCTCAATGTTCTGAAGGCTGAAAGTTCAAGATCAAGGTGCTGGCAGATCCAGTATCTGGTGAGGGCTCTTTTCCTGGTGTGCTGACAGCCTTCCTCTCATTGTATCTTCACATGGCTGAGTGCCAAGAGGAAGCAAGTTTTTGGTGTCTCTTCCAATAAGGAGACTAATCCCATTACAAGGGCTCTCTTAGGGAAACACCAGGGGTTCAGTCTAGGTCCTGCTTCTCTCAGAAAGCCAATCACTGAGACAGCAAGTATTGCCAAGGAAGAAGGCTTTAATCGGGTGCTGCAGCTGGGCAGGTGGGAGCTCTGTCTCAAATCTTTCTCCCTGCCCAGCTAAAATTAGAGGTTCATACAGCAGGGAAGAAATGTAACAACACATAAAAAACTGGGAACTAGGGAGGGATAAGGAAGCAACTACGATGAATGAAGGGCCTGGCGTCTCATTGTCTGGATGAGTTTCAGTTCTTTGTTACTTTTTTTTTTGAAAGGCCTGAGAGTTCTTCCCTGAGGAAGGAACTCAGATAAAACAAATGTAAGTTTCAAGCTTTAAGACCAGAAGGGTCAATTTCTGTGTGTGTGTGTGTGTGTGTGTGTGTGTGTGTGTGTAGATATATATATGTAGGCGGTATATATACCCACATATATATACTGCCTATATATCTACACACACACACACACACACACACACACACACACACACACATATATATACTGTCTATACAACTATTGGTTCAGTTTCAGCTCCACCTCCAATGACTTAAGTATCTCCCAAAAGCCCCACATCCTAATACCATCCCATTGGGGATTAGGATTTCAACATTTGAATCTGGGGGGACACAAACATTCAGTTCCTAGCAGCCTTCCTGTGTCCAACCCTCTGCAATCTGACTTTCAGTTCCTCCCAAGAAGAGGTCAAGTTGATCCCCTGCTCTGTGAATCCCAGCTGGCCTCTTGACTTTTGTGGTGACAGAACACAGTGGAGCTAGAAGTTGCTGGTTCCAAGCCTGAGCCTCAGAAGACAGGCACACATCCCTCCTCTCTTTGGGCACCTTGACACAAGGTGCAGACAAGCCTGGACCAGCCAGTTGGAGGATGAGAGTCACGTGGAACAGAGGGGAGCCACACTAGCTAAAGCCATCATGCCCCAGCCTCCCACCAACCAGCTATGGGATATGTGAGAGGCCAGCCAAAATGAGCTGGGTGGACAGCGATTTCCTCCAATGCCTGAGTCAGCCCAGCCCAGCCCAGCCCATCCCAAACCAACTACCCAGCTGTGGGCATAGCTAAGAGCAATGATGAATGTTTCCTGGATTTTGAGGTGGTTTGTTATGCTGCAGTAGCTCACTGTTACCTGTGCCAATTCATGTCCCTCACCATGGCCAGATTCGCCGCCCTGATTCAGAGATCCGATCAAGTTCCCCCTCAGCTCAGGGATCTTCCAGGGCTCCCTCTTCATCACCTCCAGCATAAAGTTCAAACTCCTTTAACTTGACACTCAAGACCTCTCCCAGTCTGGCACCTGTCAGCCACAGTGACCCACAGGGAGGTCTGCGGGACTCAGAAGCCTCCTCTGGCTCCACCCCACAGAAGCCCAGAGTCAGGTCAGGAAGCTAGGAAGGAGCTGGTACCTTCCAAGTGTAAAGTCCAGAGTTAGCTTTGCAGCTGGGATGTGCCATTGTGTGCTCTTAACCAGGCCTTTTTTTTTCTGTGTTCTGATGCTTTGACATCTGACTCTTGCTGACACTGGAGGAACTTCCCCTACCTGGGCTAACCAATTCCTGTGATCACACCCTTCCAATGCAGACCAATCCACCCAGAGCCCACACCCACCACCTCCTCTCTGGGGCCCTTGCACTCTGGGCCACCATCCCCCTGCCCTCACCCCAGGGCAGGTACCAGAGAGCCAGGGACAGTCCCTGTACCCCAGAGCCCACTGAAATGATCCAAACCAGCCAATCCTCAGCCTGCTTACCTGGACTCACCCATCTCTTCCAGTGGAAACCCCGATGAAGACTCGAGCCCACGCTTCCCCTGCACTCCCTCTGCCTCCTGACCAAATTGGTGCTTCTTCGTGTGGCCCTGCACAGCCTGCCCTGCCTCCTGTTTCCAGGGATCTGTATGAAAACTTCCTCATGACAGTCATCTCCATGTTTGCGTGTCTCATCACACCTGATGTTTCACTGGGCAAGTTCACTTCCACAGAGCTGCAGTCACTCCTAAGCCTGAGCCCATCTGACCACGATGCTGCTTTGTCTCTGATCACAGCTGCAGTTCCTCGCCATGTGACTCTGGACAAATCCCTTCTCCTCTCAGAGACCCCATTTCCTTATCAGTAAGATGGACATAGAAACAGCATAAGCAATTATATCATTTAAGGCAATGCCAAAACAGAGGAATCTTGAGATCTCAATGACTTAACACAATAGAAGTTGGTTTCTCACTCACATATGGTCTAGGATGAACACTGCTGATTGTTGGCTGTGGGGGAAAGTGAGTGAAGGGCCTCTGCTCTCTCAGTCATCCCAAGGTCAAGGTTGACAGGCCTCCTCCATCTCTAACCCACAGCTTCCCAGGTGCCCCCAGGGGACCAGCATTAAGAATCTTGTGGAAGGATCTGGAAGCAGCATGCGTCTTCTCTGTACATCCTGCTGGCCAGACTCAGTCACACAACACAACCTGGTGACAGGGAAGATTGGGAGATGCCATTTGGCAATATGCCAGGAAGAGGAGTAAGCAGGTTTGATGCTGAGCTTGCAGACTCTGCCACAAAAGTCATTGTATTGACAGTAGGAAAGGCCATGAGGTCAAACCTTTTAAAATGGGACCAACATTTTCTGGTATGTGTGAAAAAAATGACTCTGCCTTAAAAAATGAAATGGAAAATTCTGAGCACAAGTTCATTCTCTCCTTTATTAATACATTTAGGTTAAATTTAAAATGTTGTATTAGAACTCTTTCCCTTTTTAATGAGAAATAATATTCCATTGTACAGAGATGCTGCATTTTACGTATCCATTCAACTGTTGAGGGACACTGGCTTTTCTCCACTGTTGGCTACTGTGAGTAATGCTGCTATGAACATTCTATACAAGCCTCTGACTCCCTGTTTGCAGTTTCTTTGGGTACATACCTAGAAGTAGAATTGGTGGATCATATGGTAACTTTAGGCTTAGCTTTTTGAGGAACTGCTAACTGTTTTCTACAATGGCTGCACTATTTTACATTTCTACCAGGAATGTTTGAGGATTCCAATTTCTCCACATCCTTGACAATTATTTTTTGATAATAGCCACCCTAGCAAGTGTAAGTAATGTTATTTATTTATTTTTTTTTGAGACAGAGTCTCTCTTTGTCGCTAGGTTGGAGTGCAGTGGCAGGGTCTCAGCTCATTGCAACCTCTGCCTCCCAGGTTCAAGCGATTCTCCTGCCTCAGCCTCCCGAGTATCTGGGACTATAGGTGTACACCACCACACCTAGCTAATTTTTGTATTTTTAGTAGAGACGGGGTTTCACCATGCTGGCCAGGATGGTCTCGATCTCCTGACCTTGTGATCCACCCATCTCGGCCTCCTAAAGTGCTGGGATTACAGGCGTGAGCCACTGCGCCCGGCCAAGTAATGTTATTTTTAAAAATTGAAGTCTATAGTTTCTGTAGATTTCCTTAGTTTGTCCCTAATGTTTCTGTTCCAGAACCCCATCCAGGATCCCACATTCAGTCATCATCTCTTCTGTATTAGTCAGCTCTCTCACTGCTATAAAGAAATACCAAGACTGGGTACTTTATCAAGGGAAGAGGTTTAATTGGCTTATGGTTCTGCAGGCTATACAGGAAGCATGGCTAGAGAGCCCTCCGGACATTTACAATCACAGTGGAAGAAGAGCTGGTACGTCTTTATATGGCCAGAGCAGGAGGAAGAGAGAGGGGAAAGGCACTACCACTTTAAACAACCAGATCTCATGGCGACTCTATCACAAGAGAACAGCACTAGGGGTAAGGTGCTAAACCATTAGAAACCACCCCCAAGACCCCATCACGTCCCACCAGGCCCTGACTCCAACATTGGGGGTTACAATTTGACACAAGATTTGGGTGGGGACACAGACCCAAACCATATCATCTCCTTAGGCTCCTCTTCGCTGTGACTGTTCCTTAGATTTTCCTTATTTTTGATGACCATGATGATTTTGGGGAAATACCTGGTCAGGTATCTTGTAGAATACCCCACTGTTGGGATTTGCCTGATTTTTTTCATGATAAGGTTCAGATTATGGATTTTGGGGATGAAAACCCTAGAGGTAAAATACAATTCTTATTACATCATATCAAAGGTACACACTATCCACACGACTTCTGACTGTTACTGTTGTCCTTAATCACCTGCCTGAGATAGTGTTTGTAAGATTCGTACATTTGTGAAGTTACTCTTTTTCCTCTCTTTCCAATTGCACACGTTGGAAGGAAGTCACTACGTGCAGCCTGCCCCTAAGGTGCGGGACTTACGCTCCCCTTCCTTGAGGGTGGAGTGTCTACATAATTTATTTGGAATTCTGCACAAGAGAGCTGTATCTTCTCCACATTTATTAATTTAGTCGTTCATTTGTTTGTATCAGCATGGCGTCATGGATAGTTGTTTTATCCTTTGGATTATAATCCAATGCTACTTTATTTTCTTGTTCAAATTGTTCCAGCTTTGGCCATTGGAAGCTGTTTCTTTGGCTCCTGTGCATCCTTGACATGTCCCCATCAATGTGTGTGTGTGTTTGTGTGTGTGTGTGTGTGTGTGTGTGTGTGTGTGTGGAGCACTTCCTTATTTTCTGCCACTACAAGACACTACAGGTCCATCTTGTACATTTCCTGCCCCAGTCCTAGAATCAGCTATTTCTCCAGGAAGCCCTAAGTTCTGTGTATTGGAAAATAGTGTTAGAAATAAAGATCTGGGTGCTAGGTGTGCTCGTCAGTATTAGAGTGTTATTTCTTTTAGGTACTCTCAGCTAACAGTGCAAAAAAATACATGTGTTTAGACTAACCTATGTATATACACATATCTCTAAATATTTCTATATGGAAATATATATCCGTATCTATATTAAGTTAACATGGGTTCATACTAATGATTCCAACTCTAATCCACCACCACATGGATCATGCTAGCCCTCTTCCCTTGCTTGTCTGTAGTGGCCCCTCCAACAGTGAGAAATAGGCTCCCACTATCCACCATCCATTTACTTAATACATTCCAGTATGCATGGACGGAAGATTTGTTAACTTATACCCCTGTGGGAAACAATGTTATCAACAAGAGTACATTGCTTATGTGCAGTTCCTTTTGCTTTTAGTCTTTTTTTTTTTTTTTTCCTTTGAGATGGAGTCTTGCTCTGTCGCCAGGCTGGAGGGCAGTGGCACAATCTTGGTGCACTGCAACATCTGTCTCCCGGGTTCAAGTAATTCTCCTGCCTCAGCCTCCTGAATAGCTGGGACTACAGGCACGTGCCACCATGCCCAGCTAATTTTTTGTATTTTTAGTAGAGACGGGGTTTCACCATGTTGGCCAGGATGGTCTCGATTTCTTGACTTTGCGATCTGCCTGCCTTGGCTTCCCAAAGTGCTGGGATTAAAGGCGTGAGTCACTGCGCCTGATTCTGCTTTTAGTCTTATGGACTCCACTCGTTTTCCAAGTTACTCACATCAGCACATTTCCCCCTACCTGCTCAGTGAGTTTGTTTTATGCATTTGTAATACGGTTCAATTTTCTTGTCACGTCCGCATTCCACCCTGGGACCCCCAACATCCTAAGAGATTTTTTAAAACTTTTTACATGTTAAGGTTCACTGTTCATTCTGTAAAGTTCTATGGGTTGTGACCAATGCATGATGTCTTGTATCCACCATTATAGAATCATATGGGATAATTTTCCTACTCTAAAAATTTTCTATGCTCCACCTACTCATCTCTTCTCTCTCCCCCTGACTGGCAAACACGGACCTTTTTACCATCTCTATACTTTTGCCTTTAGCAGAATGTCCTAGAATTTGAATCATACAGTAGGGAAGTCCCATTCTTTTCACACCTACTGTCACACTAGTCTGTGCTCCCATTGCTTCTTGCTAGTGTAGTGGTCTCCACACAGGACTCCCTCCTCTGCCCTGGCTTCCTGTGTCTCCTTTCCACATAGCAACTGGTGTCTCCTTACGCAGAGCCCTCCCACAGCTGTCTCTCCCTGAAGAGGGCTTGCACGATCCAGCCCCTGCCCACCCTCTGATCACATCTCTCAACCCCTCCCACTTGCTCCTGTGCTCTAGGTGTTCTCAGACAGGCCAGGATGCTTCTGCCTCTAAGACTTCACACTGGCTATTCCTTTGGCCTGTTCCCAAAACCCTCAGTGTTCACTGTCTCACCTCCTTCAGATCTTCATCATAGGTTATCTCTTCAGTGAGACTTTTGCTCCACTTCCCTGCTTTGCCTTTCTTTCTAATACTTATCACCATTGAACAAACCATATGTACACACACACAGTTGACCCTTGAACATCATGGGCTTGAACTGTGTGGGTCCACCTACATGGAGGATTTTTTCAATAGAATATTTGAAAAGTTTGGAGATGAAAAAACTCCCAGACAAGACATGTAGCCTAGAAATATCAAAAAGATGAAGAAAAGTTAGGTATGTTATGAGTACATAAAATATATGTAGATACTAGTCTACTTTTATAAATTACTACCATGAGATAGACACAAATCTATTGTTTAAAAGTTAAAATTGATCAAAACTTACATGCGCAAACACAGACTGTACATAGCATCATTTGCAGTTGAGAGAAAGCTAAACAAACATGAAGATACAGTATTAAACTGTAACCCCATAAAATTAACTGTAGCACATGCTGTACTATTGTAATAATTTCACAGCCACCTCCTGTTACTGTTGTGGTGAGCTGAAGTGTTGCAGGTATCCACTTAAAATACCATGTGACCCTAATTATCTCAACATGAGCAGTTCACTTGTCTGGTAAATTGAGTATCACAGTAGAAAGTGATCTCTCATGGTTCTCACATATTTTTCATTGCGTTTAGTGCAATACCAGAAATCTTGACTGACACCATGGGGCCCACACAAAGTGCCACTAGTGATACTTGGAGGTGCTCCCAAGAAGCAGAGAAAAGCCATGACGTTGCAAGAGAAAGTGGAATTGCTTGATATGTACCATAGATTGAGGTCTGCAGCTGCAGGTGATGTCATTTCAGATAGACAATTCATCTTGTAAACAGATGATGTAAACTTACAGTATCAATAAATATAGTACAGTATTGTAAATGTATTTTCTCTTCCTTATGATTTTCTTAATAACGTTTTCTTTTCTCTAGCTTACTTTAAGAATATAGCATGTAACACATCTAACATACAAAATATGTATGTTTATGTTATCAATAAGGCTTCCAGTCAACAGGAGGTTATCAGTAGTAAATTTTGGGGGAGTCAAAAGTTATACTCAGATTTTCAACTGTGCAGGGGGCCAGTGGCCCTAACCCCTGCATTGTTCAACGATCAACTAGATATATAATTATATATGCATATAATTATAGAATATATACAGTTTAACAACTTTATTGATATAGAATTCACATAACATACGATTCATTCATTTGAAGTGTATACTTCAATGATACATTACCAACTTCAAAAATTGTGGCATATGTATACGTATACATGTATCTATATGTATATATTCTTATGTTGTATTATTCTTACGTATTATGTATTATGTGTTATGTATTATTCTTATGTTGTTCATGTGTGTGTGTATATATATATAAAACAAAATTTGCCATTTTAACCATTTTTAGTGTTCAATTATGGGACATTAATTAAATTCACAATGTCGTGCAACCATCATTATTATCTATTTCTAAAACTTTTCCATACCCTAAATAAAGTCTGTAACTACTAAACACTAGCTTCCCACCCTCCCCTCACCCCAGCCCATGGAAACTGCTCGTCTATTTTCTGTTTCTATGAATTTCCTTGTGACAGATATTTTACATAAATGCAAGCATGCAATACTTATCCTTTTGTGCCTGGCTTATTTCACTTAGAATAATGTTTTCAAGGTTTATCTGTGTGGTAGCATGTGTCAAAATGTCATTCCTTTTTAAGGCTCAATAATTTCCCATTGTATGTATATATCACATTTTGCTTATCCATTCATCTGTTGATAAACACTTGGGTTGTTTCCACCCTTTGGCTATTGTGAATAATTTTAAAATAAACATCGGCATATAAGTATCTGGTTGAGTCCTGTTTTCAGTTCTTTGGGGTGTGTATTTAAGAGTGGAATTTCTGGGTCACATGGTAATTCTATGTTTACTTTTGAGGAACTTCCAAACAATTTTTTACGATTCACTAGCAATGTATGAGGGTTCTAATTTCTCCATGTCCTTGCCAACACTTGTTATTTTCTGTTTTAACTGATTGATTTTAGCCATTCTAGTGAGCTTGAAGAGGTATCTCCTGGTGGTTTTGATGAACATCTCCCTAATGACTAATGATACAGAGCATCTTTTTGTGTACTCATGGGCCATTTGTATATCTTCTTTGAAGAAATGTCCATTTTGAAATGGATTGTTTTATATTGTTATTGAATTGTAGGAATTCTTTATATGTTCTAGATGTTAAACCATTATCAGATATATGATTTGCAAATATTTTATCTCATTCTGTAGGCTGTCTTTTCACCCTCTTGATAATGTTTTTTGATGTACAAAAGTTTTTGATTTTGTTGAAGTTTAACTTATCCCTTTATCTTTATGTTGTTCATATATTTGGCGTCATACCTAAGAATCCATTGTTCAATTCAAAGTCACAGCGATTTACACCCTACGTTTTCTTCTAAGAGTGTTATAGGTTTAGCTGTCATATGTAAGTCATTGATCCATTTAGAGTTCTTTTTTGTATATGCTGTCGAGTTTGGTCCAATTTTATTATTATTTTTATTTTTTGCTTGTAAATATCCAGTTGTCTCAATACCATTTGTTGAAGAGATTATTCTTTTCCCAAAAATGGACTTGGCACTCTTGTCAAAAGTCAATTGGTCACAGATGTATGGGTATATTTTTGTACTTTTAGTTCTATTACATTGGTACGTACATTTATCCTTATGCCAGTACCTCACTTCTTCTGATTGTGTAAGTTTGCAGTAAGTTATGAAATCAGAAAGTATGGTTCATTCAAACTGTTCTTCATTCTCAAGATTGTTTTGGCTCTTTGAGATCCCTTGCAATTATATATGAAATAGAAGATTAACTTTTCCATTTCTGCAAAAAGACTTTTGGAATTTTATTAGGGACTGTGTTGAATGTGTAGATCACTTTGGGTAGTATTGACACCTTAATGATATGTATTCCTATCCATAAACATGGGAGGTCTTTCTACTTATTTAGATCTTCTTTATTTCAGCAATGTTTTGCAGTTTTCAGTGTCCAAATAAATCTTTTACCTCTTTGGTTAAATTTATTCCTAGGGTTTTACTATTGTAGATGCTATTGTAAATGAAATTTCTCCCTTAATTTACTTTTTGAATTGTTCATCCCTGGTATATAGAAATACAACTAATTTTTGCATGTCAATTTTGTCTTCTGCCACATTGGTGAATTTTTAAGTTAGTTCTAAGAGCTTTCTTATGGATACTTTGGGGTTTTCTATATGTAAGACCATGTCATCTGATAATAGAGATAGTTTTACTTCTTTATTTCTTTTTTTCATATATATGAAAACTATCTTCTACTAATTTTTAACTAAAAATATCTTTTAACTAACTTTCTCTCTATATATATATCTATATATAGATATAATGATATATATGTCTATATATTTATGTATAATTATATGTATGATATATATGTTTATATATTATATGTCTATATATAGATATAGATCTATCTGTCTATTTTTATATATAGAGAGAGAAAGACAGGATCTCACTCTGTCACTCAGGCTGGAGGGCAGTGGCATTAGCACAGCTCACTGTAGTCTTGACCTCCAGGGGTTCAAGAGATCCTCCTACCTCAGCCTCCTGAGTAGCTAGGTCCACAGGCATGCACCACAGTGCCCAGCTAATTTTTCTTTCTTTTTTTTTTTTTTTAGAGACAGGGTTTCACCATGTTGCTCAGTCTGGTCTTGAACTCCTGAGCTCAAGCAACTCTCCCACCTGGCCTCCCAAAGTGTTCGGGTTACAGGTGTGAGCCACCTCACCCAACCTGACCTCCTTATTTCTATTTGGGTGTCTTTTATTAATTTTTGTCTCTAATTGCTCGGCTAGAACTTCCGGTACAATGTAGAATAGCGGTGGCAAAAACAGGCATTCTTGTCTTGTTTTTGATGTGATGAGGAACACTTTTAATATTTCATCATTGAATATGATATTGACAGAGGACAGGTAGTCAAGAAAATGACCATGTTCTGGGGATGCAGGGACCATGGTGACCGCCTAATCAACACCATAAACCTCAGCATTTGCACTGTAATTGAGCTAATTCAAGCAAAGCTATCTTCATTAGGAACTGTCCCCTCTAGAAAGCATACGCACTTTGATTTTACCTGTCCTCAAACTAACTGCTCATTATACTAGTAAAAAATCACACCCCTGGGTGGAGATTTAAGATGCTAATGAGGCATGTGATGTGTGAACGAGCATGTAGTTACTGTGCATGTGTACCCAGAGGACCCTCTAGAACATGCTTACGAGCAACACCTCTTTCCACATCCTTATGAATATTCATGTAAGACTCCCATAAAGGAGGCCTCCCTAGTGCCCGTCTTTGTTGTCTCATCCTTAGGAGCGGCCTGCCCTGAATTCTTTTCACTCGGGGGGTATTGTCTATTCTGCATCTAACTTTCAAAATATTATTTTTCCTTTGCAATAAATTACTCTATGCTGCACCTCCTTTGCCGTGTGTCTCTTGTTTAAATTATTTTAAACCAAGAAGACAAGAACCGAAGTATTACAATAGCCATCAACAATGTTAGCTATGAGTTTTTCATAAATGCCCTTTATCATGTTGAGGACATTTCCTTTTATTTCTAGTTTTCTGAGAGGTTTTTTTTTTTTTTTTTTCATGATAGGATGTTGGATTTTGTCAAATGACTTTTCTGTGTCACTTGGGATGATCATCCTTTGTTCTATTATTTTATTAATTTTAATTTAATTAACTGACTTATTTTTAATTGATAAGTAAAACTGTATGTAGTAGACAACATGATGTTTTGACATCTGTATACACTGTGGAATGGCTAAGTCAAGCTGTTTAACATACGCTTTCTCTCCCATATTTATCTTTTTTGTGGTGAGAGGACTTAAAATCTCACTTAAATTTTTAAGGATAAAATATATTGTTATTAACTCTAGTTACCATGATGTGCAATAGATCTTTTGAATTTATTCCTCCTATTTAGCCTTCATTATATTAATGTGATGTATTACATTGATTGATTTTCTTACGTCAGACCAATATGCATTCCTAAGATAAGGGTCACTCGGTCATGGTGTATACTCTTTTTTACCCTGCTGTTAGATTCAGTTTGCTATTATTTTGTTCAAGATTTCCACATCTATATTCATAAAGTCTGTAAATTAATTTTCTTGCGATGTCTTTACCCGGCATTGATTTCAGGTAATTGGCCTTGTAGAAAGAGTTTGGGAGTTTTCTCTCCTCTTCTCATTTTTAGAAGGGTTTTAGAAGGATTGGTATTAAGCCTTCTTTAAATGTTTGTTAGAATTCACTAGTGAAGTCATCTGGTTGTGAACTTTTCTTTGTTGGAAGGTCTTTACTAACTCAATCTCCTCAATAGTTAAAGATCTGTTCAGATATTCCATTTCTTCTTGAATCAATTTTGGTAATTTGTGTTTCTAAGAATTTGTCCATTTCATCTTGGTTGTCTATTTTTTTGGTGCAAAATTTGTCATCATATTTTCATATAATTCTTTTTATTTCTGTAGAGTCAATAGTAATATCCCAACTTTTATTTTTTATTTTAGTTATGTGCATTGACTCTTTTTTTTCTTTGTCAGTCTAACTAAAGTTTTGTCAATTTTGTTGAACTTTTCAAAGAACCAACGTACTAGTCTGTGCTGCCATAACAAAATATCTCAGACTGGGTGGCTTAAACAACAGACATTTGTTTTCTCACAGTTCTGGAGGCTAGAAGTTCATGAATTTGTAGGTACTTACAAATTAAGTTTCTGCTGGGCTTTCTTCGTGGCTGTGGACAGCTGTCTTCTTGCTGTGTGTGCCTTTACACGAAGTTTCTCCTGAATACTAGGAAAGAGAGGGATAGAGCATGAGAGAGAAGAGAGAGTGAGAGAGACAGAGAGAAAGAGAGAGACAGAGAGAATCCTAATGTTTCTTTCTCTTATAAGGACACCACACCTATCAGATTAGCACCCTACCTTTATGACCTCATTTCACCTTAATTACCTTCCTAAAGGCCTTATCTTCAAACACAGCCACATTGGAGGTTAGAGCTTCAACATATATATAGATATATAAAAATATTTACACATTATATAATATATTTAATATATTAGATATTATAAATATATTATAAATATAAATATACAACATATATTATATGTTATATAAGTTAACATATAATATATATAAAAATATTTTTATATATAAATACATATATATATAAATTTTGGAGGGCACAATTCCATTCATAGCAACCAACTTTTTGGTTTTCTATTCTCTAGTGCAATTATCTCCACTAGAATCTTTATTATTTCTTTCTTTCTGCTAGCTTTGGATTTGGTTTGTGCTTTTTTTTCCTAGATCCTTAATGTGTAAAGTTAGGCTATTGATTAAAGAGCTCTCTTATTTTTTAATATAAGCATTTACAGTGACATATTTCCTGTATAGCATTGTGTTCACTGTATCCCCTGAGTATTGGTATGTTGCATTTTCTTTTTCATTAAACTCTAAGTGTTTTCTAATTTCTCTTATTATTTCTCCTGGACACATTGATTATCTAAGACTGTGTTATTTAATTTTCACATATTTGTATATTTTCCTGATTTCCTCTTTATGATTTTTAGCTTCATTCCATTGTAGTCAGAGAAGATTCTTTACACATTTTTCTTTTTAAATCTATTGAGAGTTATTTGTGTCCTAACATATGATCTATCCTAGAAAATGTTCCATGTGTACTTGAGAAAAATGTGTACTCTGCTGTCATTGAGTAGAGTGCTTTATAAATGTTTCTTGGGTCTAGTTGGTTTACAGTGTCCTTTAATTGTCTGTTTTTATTCATTTTCTGTTTATATGTTGTCTGAATTACTGAAAATGCAGTGTTGGAATATCCAGCTATTAATATTGAACTGTCTGTTTCTCTAATCAAATGTGACAATGCTTTTGTCATATATTTTCGGGCTCTGTTGTTTTGTGTGCATATGTTTCTAGGTGTTACATCTTTTTGATTATTTGACCCTTTTATACAATCTACAATGCCCTTCTCTGTCTCTTTTAACAATTTTCTACTTAAATTATATTAGTATAAGCACTGCCACTATCTTTTGGTTCCCATATGTGCATGGAATCTATTTTCCATTCTTTTATTTTCAACCTATTTGCGTCTTTGAATTTAAAGTGAGTCTCTTGTAGACAGCATATAGTTAGATTTTTGTTTTGTTTTGTTTTGTTAAAGATAGGGTCTCGCTATGTTGCTCAGGGTGGTTTTGAACTCCTAGCCTTAAGTGATCCTCCCACCTCAGTCTCCTAAAGTTCTGAGATTACAGGCATGAACCACTGTGCCTGGCTTATTTTGTTTTTGTTTTAATCCATTTGGCCAATATCTGCCTTTTGATTGGGGAGTTTATTCTATTTACATTTAAAATAATTACTGTCAAGGAAAGACTAATTTCTGCCATTTTGGTATGGCAGAAATTTCTCTATGTCTTAGCATTTTCTCTATGTCTTAGCTCTTTTTTCTCCTTATGTCCTCCATTACTGCCTTATTTTCTGCTTAATTTTTTTGTTGTGAAACATTTTGATTCCCTTCTTATTTTATTTTGTCTATATTCTTTAAGTGTTTTCTTTGTGGTTACCATGGGAATAACATTTAAAATCCTAAATTTGTAACAATCTAATTTGAATTTTTATCAATTTAATGTCAATAGCATCCAAAAACTCTGCCCCATACAGTTCTGCCCTCCTCTTTATGTTATTTTTTGTCACAAATTATTTATTTCTATGTTATGTGCCAAATAATATAGATTTAGATTTATAATTATTTCTATGCATTTACATTTTAAAACATGCAGTAAATCAAAAGTGGAATTAGAAACAAAAATAACACTGGATTTTATAATTGCCCATGTATCTGACATTAATAGAGATATTTACTTCTTTAAACATTTTCAAATTACTGTCTAGTGTGCTTTCATTTCCATCTGAAGGATTCCTTTTTGTACTTTTGCAGGGTAGTTCTAGCAGTAATGCACTCCCTCAGCTTTTGTTTATCTGGAATGTCTTACTTTCTCTCTTTCTCTCTCTCTCTCACCACCACACACATCCCCTTTTCTCTCATTTTTGAAGGGCAGTTTTGCTGTTTATAAAATTCTTGGCTGACAGTTTTTTATTCTTTTAGCACCTTAAATATGTCAGCTCATTGCCTATTGGTGATCAAGGTTTCTAATGAGAAATCAGTTGTTAATCTTATCAAAGAATTCCTTGTACATGATGAGTCACTTCTCTCTTGCTGCTTTCAAGATTCTCTTTTGTCTTTCAACAATTTGTGTCTTGGTAGGGTTTTTTGTTTAGTTTATCCTACTTAAAATTTTTTGAGGTTCTTGGATTTGTAGATTCATGTCTTTCATCAAACTTGTGAAATTTTTGGACATTATTTCTTCAAATAAATTTTCTACCTCTTTTTCTCCTCTCCTTTTTGGACTCCCATTATGCATATGCTGGTCCACTTGGTGGCACCTTACACGTCAAAATTAGTACTGAAGAGTGGGACATTGCTATAAAGATATCTGAAAATGTGGAAGCAACTGTGGAACTGGGTAACAGGCAGAGTTTGGAAGAGTTTGGAGAACTCAGAAGATAGGAAGGTGAGGGAAAGTTTGGAACTTCTTTGAGACTGGTTAAATTGTTGTGACCAAAATGTTGACAGTGGTATGGAAAATGAAATCCAGGCTGATGAGGTCTCAGATGAAAATGAGGAACTTACTAGAAACTGGAGCAAAGGTTACATGTGTTATGTTTTAGCAAAGAGCTTGGCTGCATTCTATTCATGCCCTGGGGAACTGTGGAAGTTTGAACTTTATAGTGATGATGTAGGGTACCTGGTAGAAGAAGTTCCCAAGCAGCAAAGCATTCAAGATGTGGCCTGGCTACTTCTAACAACCTGTGCTCAGTTATGGGAGCAAAGGAATGACTTAAAGTTGGAACTTATAGTTAAAAGGGAAGCAGAACATAAAAGTTTGGAACATTTGCAGCCTGGCCGTGTGGAAGAAAAAGAAAAAGCTTTTCCAGGAGAGAAATTCAAGCAGGCTATGGAACAACCATTTATTAGAGATATTTGCATAACTAAGGAGCCAAGTGCTGATAGGCAAGAAAAAAGGCCTTGAAGGCATTTCAGAGACCTACATGGCAGCACCTCCCATCACAGGCCCAGAGGCCGAGGAGGAAAGAATAGTTTCATGGGCCAGGCCCAAGGTCTCACTGCCCTATGCAGCCTCAAGGAACTGCTCCTCACATCCCAGCTGCTCCAGCTCCAGCCTCAACTCAAAGGGCCCTAGGTATAGCATGAACCACTGCTTCAGAGTGTGCAAGCCATAAACTTTGGTGGGGGTGGAGCCCTCACAGAGAACCTCTACTAGGGCAGTGCCAAGGGGAAATGTGGTGTTGGAGTCCACACAGTTTCCAATGGAACAGTGCCTAGTGGAGCTGTGAGAAGGAGGCCACCATTCTCCAAACCCAAGAATGGTAGATCTACCAGCAGTTTGCACCCTGCACCTGAAAAAGCCACAGGCACTCAACATCAGCCCATAAGAGCAGCCCTGGGGGCTAAAACCTGCAAGAAACTGAAAAGTAGAATGAAAATGAAAAATTCACTAGAGGGATTCAATAACATATTTGAGCAGGCAAAAGAATCTGTGAACTTGAAGATAGGACAACTGAACAATTAACAATTCAACCTCAACAATTGAAATTATTGACATTGAGGAGGAGAGAGAAAAAATAATAAAGTGAATATAACCTGATGGACTATGTATTAGTTCATTCTTACATTACTATAAAGAAATACCTGAAACTGGATAATTTACAAGCAGAGAAATTTAATTGGTTCATGGTTCTGCAGGCTAGAGAGGTCTCAGAAAACTTCCAATCATGACAGAAGGCAAAGGAGGAGCAGGCACATCACATAGTGAGAACAAGAGCATGTGTGTGTGTGTGTGTGTGTGAGAGAGAGAGAGAGAGAGAGGAGCAGGAGTGGTGGAGGTGCCACACACTTCTAAATTATGAGATCTCATGTGAACTTAGAGTAAGAGCTTACCTATCACCAAGGGGATGGCCCAAGTCAATCATGCAGTATCTGCCCCCATGATCCAAACACCTCCCACCAGACCTCACCTCCCACATTGGGGATTACAATTCAACATAAGATTTGAGCAGGGACAACTATACAAATTATATCATTCTACCCTGGCCCTTCCCAAATCTCTTATCCTTCTCACATTTGAAAGCATAATCCTGCCTTCCTAATAGTCTCCCAAAGTCTTAATTCATTCTAGCATTAACTCAAAAGTCCAAAGTGCAAAGGCTCAGCTGAGACAAGGCTACTCCCTTCCACCTATGAGCCTGTAAAATAAAAAACAAGTTAGCTATTTCCAAGATACAATGGGGGTATAGGCAGTGGGTAAACATTCTTATTTCAAAAGGGAGAAATCAATCAAAAGAAAGGGGCTACAGGCCCCATGCAAGTTTGAAACCCAGCTGGGCAGCCATTAAATCTTAAAGCTCCAAAATAATCTCCTTCGTCTCTATGTCTTATATCTAGGGCACACTGGTGCAAGTGGTGGACTCCCAAGGGTCTTATAAATTACCCAGTTTCAGGTATTTCTTTACAGCAATGCAAGAATGAACCAATACAAAGTCCATCAGGCTATATTCACTTTATTATACCTGTTGTCTGCAGAATAATGCCCTCCAAAGATGCCCACCCTAACTCCTGGATCCTGTGAATAAACTGCCTTACATGCCAAGATGGATTTTGCAGTTGTGCTGTGGGATACAGACCAGAAATAGGGAAATTATGCTAGATTATCCAGTAGGGCCCAATCTAATCACTTGAGTTCCTAAAAGCAAAATACTCTGCCAGTTGGTGTCAGGGATATCTCAGAAGAGGAAATCAGAGAGATGTGAAGTCTAAGAAGAACTTGACCCTCTGCTGCAGGAGGAGCTATGTGGAACACTTGGATGGGATGTGGCACTTTCCTCTAGGAGCAAAGACACCCCCCAACCCTGGTTGAGAGCCAACAAGAAAGGGGACTTCAGTTCTGCAACCACAGGAAGCACTATTGAACCAACAACCTGAATGAGTTTAGCAGCAGATTCATCCTGAGCACCTCCAGAAAGGAGCACAGCCTGACTGGCACCTGGGTTTCAGCCTTGTGAGACCCTAAGCAGGGAACCCTGGTGAGCCTGAAGATACAGAACTTCTGTTGTCTGGCCCACAGCACTGTGAGAGCATGAATGTATTGCTCAAAGCTGCTCGGTTTGTAATGATTTGTTATAGCAGAGACAGGAAACCCATGCACCAGGTCACAGGGTCCCTTCTGCCCTTGGTAGCCCTGTGGCAGCTCTGAATTCAGGTTTCTCTGTGGTTCTGCTACTCCCAGCTCTTTTCACAGCCCATGACCCAGCTGCAGGGCACCAGGAGCTCTTTAAACATGGCTGTGAGGCCACTGGTATTGCTTGTGATTTCCTGACCTGAGCTGATTTCCATTCTACATCTCATCCACCTACAGCAAATTGTAGCCCTTCTCATTACAATCCGCCCCCATCTCTTAAATGCTAGATGCATTGCCTGGTCCGGGCCCACCCCCACCCCACAACTTGGAGGAAGGGGGAGTTGTAGCAGGTGCATTTCTGCAGCAGCCAGTGGTTTCTGCCACTCCACTCAGCACTAACAGTGGGGTCCCTATGGCCCTCCACCAGTTGGGGCCCCAACTCCAGAGTCTCACCAAAAATGTGCTTGCTAGGACAATTTTTTTTCTTTTTTCTTTTTCTTTCTTTCTTTTTTTTTTTAAGAGACAGAGCCTTGCTCTGGGCAACCTTGCTCTGTCACCCAGGCTGGAGTGCAGTGGCACAGTCACGGCTCACTGCAGCCTCAACCTCCTGTGTTCAAGTGATCCTCCCAGTAGCTGGGGCTACAGGCATGCAGTACCACACCTGGCTACTGTGTGTGTGTGTGTGTGTGTGTGTGTGTGTGTGTGTGTTTTATATAGCGAGACGGTGTCTTGTTGTGTTACCCAGGTTGGTCTTGAATTCTGGCCTCAAGAGATCCTCCTACCTTGGCCTCCCAAAGTGCTGGGATTATAGGTACAAGCCAGTGTGCCCAGACTGGATAGGACAATTTTCAATAACCAATCCCAGAAGCAGAGCCTGAGTTGAGGGCTGGTGTGAAGGTGACTTATGAGGAAAGCAGAAAAGGCAGAGGAGGCAAGCAAGGGTGTGAGGCCAGGCAAAGCCCATGACCCTCCCGCTGGGCACTTTTCAAGCCCATTCCAATGTGGAGCATGGATTGCCACATCCCCTGCCTGATGGTCACCGGCCAAGGACTGATAAGGCCTGAGGTCTGAATTCTGAGGTGCTCCCCATCCTTCAGGTGCAGATGCAAAGTGGGTTCTAGCAGCTTCAGGGCATCTCTCTCCCTGCAAAGGAGCCTCAGGTGCTGGTAGCGCAGTGGATTTCACCTCAAGACTGTGGGAACAGAGGGTGCAGGAGGCCAGGGCTGGGTGAGACCTGACAGGTCCACTAAATCCCAGACCATAGGAGGTCAGATGTCTTTGTGTGTTTGCTTAATAAATAGAGGACACTGGGGCAATCCCCTGTTTGGTTGCTTACTCATAAGAGTGCAGCTGCCCTGTCGGCTCCTGATACTCGGCTGGGTGCTGGGCATGGACAGGACCCACCAGATAGGGTGTCTGTCTCAGAGAACCTGGTGGGAGGAAGGTGGGAGGAAGGAGTACCGCTGTGTGTCCAAGTTGGAACAGGTGCTGCATGCATCACAGGGGTACCAGTTCATCCCGGCGCGGGGAGAGGGAGCCAGGGAGAACTTCCCGGAGGAGCGGAGGTCTAAGGGGAGACAGATTTACACTAAAAATAGCAAAGGACTCGTCCTGCCAGAGGAAAGTGCAGAATCGTCTAGCTCCAGGGGCCAGGGAAGGCCTGAGGGTTTGGTTGGGTGGGAGGCCCCATCCTGCTACCTGCCAGCTGTGTCGCAGCTACTCTCTGGATCTCAGTGTCCCCAACTGTGAGAGGAGAGAGTGGCCAAGTTGGCGTCCAAACACCAACAGAGCAGGAGGTCAGAGGCACCTGGGCTCAGTCATGGGGTGGCTGTGTGAGTGGTCGTGGGGTGGCTGTGTGAGTGACTGTGGGCAGGTGTCCTAGTCCCATAGGCTCAGCTCCCAGCCCACGGAACCCAAGGCCGCAGTGTGGCTGGGGCATCCAGTCGGGCTTTGGAAAGTGTGGCTGCTCAGTACCGTGTGTGTGTGTGTGTGTGTGTGTGTGTGTTTGTGTGGTGCACGTGTGTGTATGTGGTGTGTGGGGCTTGTGTGGTGCATGCGTTATGTGTGCATGTGATGCATGTGAAGTTTCTGTCCTCCTCCCATCCCCTAGGATGAACCCCACCAGCCACAGAGCCTTGCTCAGGAGCCGACATGGCTGTAAGACCCTCACCCTGTCCCTGTGTCTTCCCTCCAGCCTTGGCCTCCTGGACGGGGAACAAGCAGGTGGTAGCACGAGATATCTGAGGCTTGGCTGCTGCTACGGTCTGGGGTTCTGGGATGGTGGGATGTGGGATGCACGGTCAGGACTAGCTGAGAACTCCAGCCTGGCAGCCCACAGCTGACATTTCATCCCCTGCCCAGGCCATTCCACCTGGGGATGGGCTCCCCAGCAGCTGGCTCTCAGGCTTCTCCCAGGCCAGAGACAGGGGTGGGGACCTGCTGGGCAGGAAATGACCTTGTCCTCTCACTGTCTCTCCAGGGACCTCTGCCCACAGTTTGAGAGGGAACAGAAGGCCCTGGGCAAGGCTTGGATTTGGGGGGCTCTCTGCACATCCATGTCCACTCCACCTGCTCCACGAGTTCTCACTGGTTACTCATGGACATGAACTCCCCAGAGCCCTGGGTTCCTGATGAAAATGTGTCAAGGGGCCTCAGGCCAGGAGTGGTGCCTGCTGCATTGATCAGAATACCCCCCCCCCCGGCCCAGTGAGAAGCTCCTGGAAGCCCCAGGAGACTGTGGCCATCGTGACATCCTTGTACTCCACTCTGACAGTATTTCACAGGGTCTGTGCCTTTTGTGTGTAAAACTGCAGTTGTTATTTTCATCTGGGCCTGTTACCCAGTGCTCTCAGTTGGCAGGGAGTCAGCCCTACTGGCTGGCTAGGCCGCCCTCTAATTTAAATTTCGGACTTGTTCCCTTGTTCCCAAATCCCTCCCCGAGAGATCCCCATTCCTATGCGTTCGGGGTTTCCTTTTGTCTGGAATTTGCTTCTTGAACACATACTGTTTTGTGCCTGTGAGTTTTTCCTGTGGGTGTTTTGATTTTTCTGCTCAGCGCTGTGTCTGTAAAGTTCATCATTGCCTGTTACCGCCATCTGGCCCTCTGAACAGTGCATCAACAGTTGAATGTCACCGTCCACTGTGCTGGTCACTCAGCTCTCGCTGATCCCTGCAGGGCTGGACTCACAACTTCCTCCTTGTCCCCTCTGTGTGAAGTGAGTGCATTCTTTAACATAACAAGGCCATTGGTGTCCTGCGCAGAACAAAGGCCCGCACACAGCCTCTGATGCGATTTGTTTTGAGCAGTTGGCAACCAGGCTTCCAGGGAAAAGTCTGACAGCAAATCTGGGTTTGGAAATGAAAACTCACAGGGCCAGTGTGATAAAGTGAGTGATACACACATACATACGCACACACACGAATACATGCCTTGCATGGACACACAATACACACAAGTGCACACACACCATATATCCGTGTACACACATATACACGCACATACGTACATGTGCACACAGAAAACAGATACAATAATACACTCATAAAAACATACAGATAGACATACCCACACACACACGTGTAAATGTGCAATATACACATACCCACATAAATGCACACATACATTCACACATGTATAAATACATGATATACATATACATGCACAAATGCATACAAGCTTTTGCATAGCCATACATTTATACAAGCACACAGATTACAGACATACACACATGCACACACATGTATACATAGCACATACGTACACACACATATATACACATATGTATGCACCCATGTATACATACATACTGCTCTTACCATCTTCATCATCTTTTTTTCCATCCCCTCCCATTGTGTCTCACCAGTGCTGAGCTATCAGCTTCATCTCCTTGAGGCTCCCTGACAAGCCTGGGGCGAATTTATTACCATCTTACAGATGAGAAAACTGAGGCCCCATAAGAACGAATGCTCAGGGTCACACAGCCATAAAGGTTCGTGTCAGGGTTTGGTGTGGTATGAGTCTGACGACCATCCAGTGCTCGAACCCCCGTGACTCCATTCCGAACTGAGGGACGGTGAGTTCTGCAGATGCTCCATACACAGATGCCCTTAGGGGCATCCTTGAGCTCCACTGTGTGTCAGGCTCTGGGGACCGATGGCTCCTCCCTCAGAGGGGTTGCAGGCTGAGGGACATGGGCTCTGGGGACAGAGACTGCACAGGAACTGGTGACAGATTTGTTGCGGAAGTGAGTGGTGGTCTCAGGCTTGTTTGAGTGGTCGGGGAGACATACATCAAAACACAATGTACGCCTGTAATCCCAGCACTCTAGGAGGCCGAGGTGGGTGGATCACCTGAGGCAGGAGTTCGAGACCAGCCCCGCCAACATGGTGAAACCCTGTCTTTACTAAAAATACAAAAATTAGCTGGGCATGGTGGCGCAACCTGTAATCCCAGCTACTCAGGAGGCTGAGGCAGGAGAATCGCTTCAACCAGGGAGATGGAGGCTGCGGTGAGCCAAGATCGTGCCACTGCACTCCAGGCTTGGCAACAGAGAGAGACTCCATCTCAAAACACAAAACAAAAGCAAGCAAACAAACAAAAACTACAATGTGCAACATCATTAATCATCAGGGCAATGCAAATCAAAACCGCCATGAGGTATCATCTCCCTCCAGTTAGAATGGCCATTACCAAAAAGACAAAAGGCAACAAGTGCTGGTGAGGATGTGGAGAAAAGGGAACTCCTATACACTGTTGGTGGGAATGTAAACCAGTACAGCCATTACGGAAAACAGCCTGAGTTCCTCAAAAAAATAAAAACTACAACTACCATATGATCCAGCAATGAAACTAGCATGTTGAAGAGGTATCTTATCTGCACTCTCCCATTTATTGCAGCATTATTCACAACAGCCAAGATATGGAGTCAATCTAAGAGTGGTCAGCGGATGAATGGATACAGAAAATGTGGTACATATGCAATGGAATACTATTCAGCCACAAAAAGAAGGACGCCCTGTCATCTTGGCAACATGGATGAACCTGGAGGACATTATGTTAACGGAAAAAATCCAGACACAGAAAGACAGATACCACAAGATCTCACCCTTATGTGGAATCTAAAAAGGAAAAAAAATTGGTAATCATGGAAGCAGAGAGTAGAACAGTGGTTACCAGAGACTGGGGAGGGGAGAGACTGGGGAGGACAGGGAGAGGTTAGTGGACAGGTACAAACTTACAGTCAGAGAGGAGAAATGAGTTCTGGTGTTCTATTGCATAATAGGCTGCCTATGGTAAAGAGTACTGCATTTTACAAAATAGCTAGAAGGGGGTTTTTTGAATGTTCTTACCACAAATACATGATAAATGCATAAGGTGATGGATACATTAACTACCCTAATTGGATCATTACACAACAGATATACATCAAAACATCAAAATGTACCCTATAAATACGTATAATTACAATGTGTCAATTATAAATTAACTTTGTCATTTAAACAAAAAAGAGCATGTAGTTCGAATTATTAAAATTCAATCTGATGACATTTGTCTTTTATGGAAGCATTTGGCCCATGTACATAGAATGTAATTACTGGTGTAGCTGGGCTTTAATTTTCCATCTTATTTTCTGCTTTTTATTTGTGGTCTGTTCCATATTTCTTTTTTCTGTTCCTTTGAATTGATTATTTTTAGCATTTCATTTTTTCCACTACTAGTTTGAAAATTAGATACCATTTTCTTCTGAGATTACTCTAGAAATTATAATATGTGTTACTTCCCAAAGTCTAACATTAATAACTATTTTTATTCCTTGCAAAGAACGCTAAGATCTTAAAACACTTTAATTATCTTAAGCTGATATTTAACCTTAATGGATAATGTTATTCATGTGCCCTTTGTATTTAAAAAACTATTTTATAATTGTGAAATATATCAAACATGGGTAAGCATATGTAATGCATGAGGATGTTTTAAAGAAGAAAAATTAAAGGAACACTCAAACATTCCTAATCCCACAAAATAAAGCTTTTAAAACCTGACAAACCCACCCTCACCATGACGTTGCGGGTATAGATTCAGGATTGGGGGTTTCGGAGGTCGGAGGGCACAGAGGAGATGCTCCTAGGAAGTGACCTTAGGAATGAGACCGCAGGACCCGCCTCCAACTCCCCTGCCCCAGCCCCCACTGGGCACGGGGGTTGAAGGCTCAAGGGAGCTGCCAGAGAGGAGCATGAAGGTTCTGCTGACACTCCACCGTGGGGCTGGTTCTGGGCTGGGGTGGTCAGGAAATCTCTTTCAGGCTCACTAAAGTGAGTGCTGAAGGAAACTGGCCTTTTACCTTTACACTGCCGCAATGTTGCAATGTTCAATGTTCTTGTTATTTGAGTAGCAGGAGGGCCTGCTGAGGCCTCTGGCTCCGTTCCTGGAGCAGCCCTGGGGCCTGCTGCTAACAGGTGAGGCCAGCGGCCCTTGAGGGTCCGTTCTCTGAATCGCAGAGCCCAGTAAGTGGAGAGTGCCTCCCTGGAAGGGCATGGGCACCTGGGGGACAGGAGTGTCCCTTGGAAAGGCCTGGGGCCCCGATGCCTGCACGGTGTCCCTGCACCCTGCAGCTCCCCTGCCTGCAGCCCCTCCTGTGCCCACCCCAGTGTCAGGTTCTCAGCTCAGGGACACTGTCCTGCCAGGGCAGGCAAAACCCAGCCCTAGGAGCCCAGTCAAGTGGGGGTGGAGAGTGACCCAAGAAAAGAAGTAAATTGTGTGTGTGTGTGTGTGTGTGTGTGTGTGTGTTGGGGGCACAGTGAAGAAAACTGCAGGGCCTGGGCCGCAAGAGGCCCCCCTCAGAAGCTAACATTCAGTGCTGACGGAGGGGTCAGAGGTAGGGTCTCTGTGATGCTGTGGGGCTGGCTTCTCTCTCAGATGGCCATGGAGGGTCTAATCTGAGGAGGGATGGTCAGGCTTGGGTGGCCACAGTGGGGTCAGGCTGTCGGGGGAGGGAAGCCAGGGCCTGAGAGGCGGCGGCTGCCGCTGTCCAGGATGGGGATGAGGGCGTGACTGAGAATCGCAGAGACTGAGGCCAGGTGGGCAATGGTGAGTGGGGAAGGGAGCGGACACCCTGAGGCCTGCAGCCTGGAGAGGTGGGGCTGACATGCCCGAGATGAACCAGGCAGGTTTCTGGGGAAGAAGATGGACTTTTAACACAGTCCTGCAATATTTCCCCTCCCTATAAATGATAGCTTTCCATTTTCTGGAAGCTTTCTGTTTGTCCACCTGTGGAACCTGCAGAGATCCCTGGGGATGGGAAGCCAACAAGAGCTGCCTCGGTGAGGAGGGCCCAGGTCTGATCAGGCGAGGTGGCTGGGTCCTGCCGTCACCCACTCACAGCCTGCCTCTAGCAGTGGTGCCCTCTCTGCACCTTGCCCTCCTCTTGGCCTAGCAGATCAGGGCACTCGCTCCTCTGTGCTGTGAGGGCCATGCAGACAGCGAGAGGGTTTCATTCCCTGTGCCTGTGCGTGCATGGTTCCTCTGCCTGGGATGCTGTTCTCGCCACCTCCAGGTGGCCGGTTCCTGTTGCTCCTCCCAGACTTTGCTCAAATGTCACCACCTCCACGCAGCCCGCCCTGACTTCTCCCACCCCCACCTAAAGACCATAAGCCCTCTTGTGAGCCTCCCAAATGCTTTGTTCATCCTTCACTGCTGCAATCCCCCACCCTAGGTGAATACTCCTCTGAATCCCCTGGGCAGAAAAGGAAGGAGGAGGTGGAGCCAGGCTCTTTGCAGGGCATGTGTAAGGGGGCGGTTGGAGAGACAGAGAGATGAGAGAGAGAGATGAAGAGACAAAGAGAGAGAATCAGTCAGACAAGGAGAGACAGAGAATCCTACAAGGAGAGAAATACAGAGAAAATCAGAGAGCAGCACACCGGCACACAGAAACTGAGGCCAAGAACCACCACAAACAGGCCTAGAGAGTGAAAGACAGAAAGAAAAAAGAAAGAAGAGATGCAGGGTGAGACAAAGGGAGACGAGTAGAAGAAAGGCTAGAGAGAAAGGGAAGAGAGGGAGAGAAGCCGGTGAGAAGGTGGAGGAGGGGGGAGAGGAGAGGGGAGGAGGAGGAGTGGGGGAAGGGGCCCGGCCGGGCTGGGTGTCTCCTGGGGACGCTGACCCCACCGCAGGCGGACCAGCCCACTCACCTCCCAGCTGAGCTCGGATTTCAGGGCTTGGAGCGCACGCAGATTCAGTAACAAATGCATGTGTAACGCATTATGAAGAAAGCCTTAAAAAGCCCTCGTTTATCGCTGTTTACGTTATGTGATTGAGGGGAGAATTTGCCAAGACCAAAGGTTACTGCTGGTGTTTCTGTGACGAATATTACCTCAAACTAAAGCAATTAGCTTCAAGGAACCGTGCATTGTCTTTGGGAGGGTTTTCAAGAGGGAACCCCATAATGTGCCCTGATGGATTTCAACGCTACCAATGTCTCCACGCGGCGCACAACCTACACAATGCACAATCTGCCGTTTTGCTCAGACTTTCCATGGGAGCTGGGCCCGGCCACGTGGCCTCCATGCGCCTCAGCTTCCCTTTCTATAGAATGGGGAGGGGCCTAGACTGGACCCAGCCGCTCCGGGGCTCCCCGTGGCCTGTGTGGTCTGTTTCCATTGGTTTCTGCTCCCCGTGCTGTGCCTTTGGCTTCCCCCCGCTGAGGCTGTTTCTGCTCACAGTTTTGGCTGATCAAATCTTTTCTTGAGACAATTATGGAAATTGCCTGAATGGTAATTAGCGAATGGTAATTAGTAAATGTTCTCCTTTCTTCCAAAGAGGACAAGCCTAAGAAATCCGCCCATGGGCCCCTCTTTTCCCTGGCTTCCCACGCTGGGAGGCAGGGCCTTATGCACCCTCAGACCTGACTGGGAGCCCCTGGTTCCCCACCTGTAAGTACAGTGATGATGGCACCTACATTGCAGGGAGCTGCGACAGAGGGTACCAAGAGTTTCTAACAGTTCCCAGGGCACAGGTGGCACTAGTTGAGTGTTGTACCTTCTGCAGGACCACATTGCTATGTCAGCCAATCAGACTTCCCAGGGTTAGGGGATTGGAGAGAGGCAGGAGAACCCGCTGTGCTCCCTGGGCCCAGCACCTGCTGCCTGCTCCTCACTTCCTATCCCAGGCACTTTGCAAAGCAACCAGCTGAAGTCACGAAGGTGTTATATCACCCACACCCGCCTTTGGCCCCCACTGAAGGTGAGAGGTGAAGTCAGCTGGACTTCTGGGTCTGGTGGGGACTCGGAAAACTTTTCTGTCTTACAAGAGGATTGTAAAGTGCACCAATCAGCACTCTGTAGCTAGGATTGTAAAACGCACCACTCAGTGCTCTGTGGCTAGAGGTTTGTAAAATGTGCCAATCAGTGCTCTGTAAAAACGCACCAATCAGTGCTCTGTGGCTAGCTAGAGGTTTATAAAATGGACCAATTAGCACTCTGTAAAATGGGCAAGCAGCAGGAAGTGGGCCGGGACAAATAAGGGAATAAAAGCTGGCCACCCTGCCCTCTCCCCCCTGCCATCAGCAGCAACCCGCTTGGGTCAATTTCCATGCTGTGGAAGCTTTGTTCTTTTGCTGTTGCTCACTCTTTGGGTCCCTGCCACCTTTAAGAGCTGTAACACCACGAAGGCCCATGGCTTCATTCTTGAAGTCAGCAAGACCAAAAACATGCTAGAAGGAACCAACTCTGGACACAAAGGCACATGTTTTGCATTGCGGTAAGCTGCGACTCTGGCGTGACATGGGTTGGAGATACCCAGGCCCCCAGGCATGCCAAGAGCTACACTGGCTTCAGAGGGTAACCAGGCAGCAGGAGTCCACCCCTGCTCCTCCTCTCACTTTCTGTTGGCACTGGGCAGGTCTCTTTGCTCTCTGGGTTCCTCATTGGAAAACAGGACCAATAGTATCCCTCTGTCATAAGGTTATGGAAAGGGGGTAGTGCATTCTACAGCACAGCACCCAGAAACAGGCACAGAGCAGGCCCCAGAGGCCCTGGTAAGCCCCAGAGCCTGGATGATAAGAATGGGCCCAGAGGACGCTACAGGAAGGACAAAGCCACTAGGGCTTTGCTGGTGGGGAAAACCCACTCAAAGGAATGACACTATCGCTGCAGGATCTGGAAACAGCCTTAGATACCAGGGGCCAAATTTGGGGAGAGGTCTGGCTGCCTGCCCTCCTACATCCAGGAAGAGCTGGTGGGCTCCTTCCTGCTGAGGCCCCAGGACAGCCTCCCAGCCACATTCCTTCTTGAAATCGCTTCTGAGTCAACTGCAGTATCTGGAGCTTCAGTTTGTCCCCAACGGAACAGGCAATACAGTTTTCAGGTGGCATAATGGGCCCAAGTCACAGCTGGGAGCAGGGGACAGAGGCCACTCCGGGATGGGGGTCCTGACAAGGGTCTGTCCCCAAAGGGCCACTATTCCGGTCAGTGTGATTTCAGCTGTTGGAGACTCACCCTCTGCGTCCTTCATAGGAAACAGCCTGCCCCAGAGGGTTGTAGAGGGAGGATCAAAACATGCCAGGATGGCCAAGCTCCGCAGCCAGTAGTGGGCAGATGCCACAGGTCCTGGGCAAGAAAGGGGACGTTAGGGATCCCCAAACCCACAGCCTGTCGTTCCTCCCCTGCGATTACCCCATTTTATAGCTGTGGAAACGGAGGCTCAGGGTGGATGTAACCATGCATTCAAGGCTCTGATAGACTTTTGCCAAGTTGCTGAGCGTTTGTCTTACTCATTTGGGTTCGGAGCCCCCAGCACCAAGTGCACAGCCTGGCAGGTCCTGGAAGCCCAATGGACACCTTCTTGGCATCTCCACATACGGGTATCAAAGACACCTCAAGTTCCTTCAGTCCCAAGCCAGTGCACGGCTCACTCTGTGTTGGCACACCCCAACCTCTCCTCTGGGACATTTTCTGATACTGGATGGCAGCCCCCAGAGCCAGGTCCCCAGGCCGCACGCGGTCTCTTGAGAGCTCCCCCAGCGCCCCAGGCACTTTCCGCGGGACCACCCAGCACTCACGAGCCTGTCCATGCCCTCAGCCCCCTCCGCCCCCTCAGCCACCGCCCCCTGGCAGCCCCTGCCCCACCTCCACGCCTCTGATTCCACGCTCTCCCGAGCCTCCCTCCACGAAGCAGCCAAAGGGGTCTTTTTACAGCACACCGAGGACGTGTTCTCCCAGATGGACTCTCCCTAGCTCTCATTGCCCGAGGGTCCCGACCACTGCCCTCTCAGGCTTCAGGCCCTTTCCCACCTCTCCAGCGACTTAGCTCCAGGCTCGCCGCGCTGCCCCCGCCCTCCGCACCGCCCCCGCTCCTGCCTCAGGGCCTGGGGACAGACGCCCCTGCTGGCTCTTGCCCCCAGCGGCCCCGCCCCGCCCTCCGCTAGGCTCCAGGCCTCGACCCACGTGGGTCGATCACCCCCTCCGGGTCACGCCCCCTCCCCGTTTGCATGCTGGCAGCACTGCATGGCCCGATTTGTGCAATCCTTTGCTGCCCCGTGGCGCCGCCGCTCCCCAGGCTGTGTGCTCAGTACACAGGTGCCCACCCAAGAGGGACAGCCTGGGCTTCACGGCTAATGGCCAGGAGGGTGCCGGGTTCCAGGAGTGTCGGCACTGGTCCTCAGGCCCCAGCCCAGGGTTGGCCTCAGCATTGCCAGCCCCTCCTGGGTCAGTGACCACAAACCCTGTAACCCGAGGACACCCGGAGGGACCCGGCCACCAGTCACAACTTCACTTCCCCCTCCAGATGAAGGCAGCTAATTCCTCAAGGTCGCCTGTTCACCTCGGCATAAAGCACCCATTCTTCCTCAGCGTGGGGATCGGGTGGGAAAATATTTTCCAAAGGTCAGTTTTCCAATTATACTTAAAATTTGAAAGTTCTTTTTTTTTTTTTTTTTTTTTGCCTCCCCTCGGTGCAGCCGCGTTCTGCTAATTTCATAAAGATACCATTTAGCTGAGGTAGGTGGGATTCTGGGCATCAGAACAGCTTCCCAACGTCAACAGCCAGCCGTAACCGTAACTACCGACTTCCCATCATTTGTGGGGAAAAAAAGTTTTTCTCCCCAAAAATTATGGCCTGTAGGAACCAGACAACATCCCCATTGCCCGGCGGGAAATTACAGAGATTTTCTTATGTACTTAACATTAAGCCCAAGTTTATAAAGTCTACTCGGTTTTAATGATCTGCTCACGGGCCGCCCTTGCCGCTGGGGATGAGGGGCTGTTTGAGGCCATTGCTTTGGTGTGGGGTGATGTGTCTGAATCCCCAAGTCACAGGATGGTAGCCTGGGGTGTCTGGGGGCTGGCTCCATAAACAGGGCCATGCAGCTCTGAGGGCAGGTGCAGGGGCTGGGTCCCCAGGCTGGGATGGCCCTACATGAAGCAGCCTCATTCAGTGGCTGAGGTACAAGTCCCAGAGGGGACACAAGGCCAGACAGAACTGTCTCTCGAAGGGCTTCTGCTCTTCCCCTCCAAGATGAGGACACCAAAGCACTGCTTCCTGGGTTGCCGTGAGGATGAAATGAGGGAATGCGATGGATATAGCATCAGAGACTGTGGGTGTCAGTCAGGTGGGGGTGTCCAGGAAGGCTGGGTCCAACCAGGAAGGGAGGCCAAGCTTTTCTGGGATGGGGAGGGCAGGATGGACCCCCTACCTCCAGGGCTATCTCATTTCCTTTGCCCAGGCTGTGCCAAGGCCCCTCTAAGAGTGAACTGGGCTTGAGGTGGCTCCATCTAGGGCCCGAGGAGGCGCCCAACACAGCTGAGCTGAGCAGAGGACCAGGGGAGGCAGCCGGCAAGAAGTCTGAAACGAGGGCCCTGTTAGGGTCTGGGCTGGAGTCTGTACCTGGAGGATGGGGTACAGGGGGAGCGATGGGCCTCTCTCCTGTGGGGGCCAGGGAGGGCTTGACATAGGTGCATGTGAAGTTCAGGGGATAAATGAAACCCATGGAGAGTCCGGCAGGGGTGTGGGTGCAAATACCAGGCCTGGGAGCATAGGTCTTACTCCAGCTATGGGGCTGAGGCACCCGCCCAACCCAGCAGGGGCAGGAGCGAGACTCATGACCAGTTTACAGGCTCAGAGATGCCAGCAATACCGGTGTTTAGAAGAAGCTGGGCATCTGGCTTTTGATGTGAAATACCCTCATTTGTCAAGTCCAGCACTCATTTCCTATACTTTTTGGGCACATCAGACCACAGGGGGCTTTGGGCCTCTTCTGTTTTCTCATTTCCTGTCCTTCCCCCACTCCCACACCCCAGCCACCACTTTGGCTTCCCCGTTCCTGCCTCAGGGTCTTTGCACTCGCTGTTTCCTCTGCCTGGGACACCCTTAACCCATCACTGCAGGGCCAGCTCCTTCTCCCCTCAGAGGGCCCCGGCCATCGTCATGATGCCACTGCACATTTGTTTTCTTCCTAGCCCTGACCTCAATTTGACATATTATGCACAGTGCTGAATGGCTTGAGTGTTTACTATATTTCCCCCACAGCACAGTAAGCTCCTGAAGGCAGGGACCTAGCTGAATTGTTTACCGCATTGCTCAGTGCCTGAACAGTAGGTGCATGATACATAGTAGGTGCTTAATAAAATCCTAGCAAATAAACAAACAAATAAGCACATGAGCTTTCCGCCACGTCCTCCCATGGCTGGCAGCACCCTCTGCCCCTCATCATTCCACACTCCTCCCTAGACCCTGGGCACCTCCATCACCAGGTCCTGAGCTGAGTCCTGCAGGAAGGGCTTCCTGCTCCAGAGGGAGAAAGGGGCCAGCCTGGGGTGACACTGCTGGACGTCCTTCCTGCCCTACCCTGTCTTATTTTGCTTTCAAGACTGTTCACCATCTGAAATGTTTGGATTTACCAGACGTGTCTGTTCAGAAGTCCAGAAGCAGAACTGGCCTTAGCACATCTGAGGGATGGTCAGGAGGTCGGTCTGTATGTCTGGTCACTGGTGTGAGGGCTCTGATGGAAGTGGCAAGGTCACTGGGGCTGTGGGCACAGTGAAGAGTGGAGATTTTATTCTAGGGAGCCATTGATGGGTCTATATCAGACATGGGGAAATATAGAGAGGAGTACAGAGAGAAATCTGATGGACCCGACCCGCGTCCTCAAAGAGCTTCCAGGTGGCGAAGGTGTGCAAATAGAACAGTTACATTTCTTGGCAATGTCTGTGGTTGTCCTGATACAAACACACAAGGTATGGACCTGTCTTCAAAGACCTAAGACTCTAAAGAGGAAGACAGATAGGCAGATAGAATAAACATTAATTAACTCCCACATTGACATATCCATTCACCCATCCATCATCCACCCATCCATCCACCCACTCATCTATCCAACCACCCATCATCCACCTACCCATCCACCTACCCACTATCCATTATGCACTGATCAGTTCTCCTGCCCTTCCGGGTCAGGGTTCCCAACTGAACATTTGAAAATCGAAAAGATATTGGGCCCTGTTCTCAGTGGGCTCACAGCACAGGGAAAGATCGATAATAACCCCACAGTTCCCTTTCAGCAGGATTGTCATGATAACCACAAGAAGGAAGGGCCAAGGATGGCAAAGAAGAGGAATGACTCACTTTGCCTGGCTTATCAGAGGGCAGAAAGGAGCATGGTATATCAGAGCAGGGTTTTAAAGGATGAACAGGAGCTTGTCAGACAGACATTGGAGGGAATTTTTTCTGTGTAGTAAAACATATTGTACAAGCCTGAGAAGGCAGGAAAGAACCAAAAGTTTTCACACAAAATGTTTAGTTTTGGAAGGGTGGAGGCAGAGGCACATGAGATCAGTGGAGAGAAAAGTCACTGGAGATGGAGTGGGACCAGCTTATGGAGAATGTTGTGCTCTGGGTGAGGAGCTTGGACCTTGTCCTGTCAGTAGCGGGGAGCTGGGTGGGGGCATGGCCAGGGAATGAGCAGGCTTACATTTTACAAGGGCCATGATGGGGGCTAACAGGCAGAGACCTGAAAGGGCAAAACAACATAAAATCATCCTTCCCAAGCATGTTCATAAATGACCTCTCATTTTTATCCTCAAGGAACATATTTCCCCATTCTGTGATAAGAAAACAGTTTTAACAGGAATGAGAGAACTAACATAGCAAAGGAGTAGAAGCAGCACTGAGATTGGAAGGCAGATTCTGTGAGTCCAAATGCACCCATCATGGCAACTCCTAACAGCTTCCTGGAGGCTCCCAGGCCGTCCTGACGGACTTGGCTTCGCTGGCCTCCTGGCTGCCTGGACGATCCCCTGTGCTTACTCTTCCAAGGTGGGAATTCCAGTGGGCAAAAGGCAACATCCCAGGCTCTGGACCAAGGGTTCCGTTACTGGAGCACTGAGTGGGGAGGACAGAAAGAAAAAAACATTTTTGAGTACTTACATGATAGTATGGACTTGTAGAAGGCACTCTAGAGGAACAATTTCATCCAATTCTCAAAGCTGTCTTATAAGGAAAGGATTATCCTCTTTATTTTGCCTAAAAGAAACTGGAGATCAGAGAGATTAAGTCAGCTTACCCAAAGTCACAGAACTAGTAAGTGGCTGAGCCAGTATGCACACCGAGGGTTAGTTCATTTCAAACTCTCAGACTCCTCTCAGGTGAGAGGGAGAGGGAGAGTGGTTGGCAGGCTGTGAGGCGGCAGTGCATAAGCTGAACAGGCGAGTCACGCACTGCCTGTACTGGGGATGTTTACACCAACATTTGAAGAAGTTAATACAAAAATAATATATACATGAGGTGAAAAATTTAACTGCAAAATTTGAACAATAAAGAGGGAGTCTGTACTTCCAGTTATGGTCATGATGGAGTACAGAGTATCAGATTTACCCTATCCATAAGCATCATAAGCAGCTATAAAACTAGACCAAATATATATGAAGCAATTGCCTTCAAGCATTGGGCAGCAGACAAAGCAGAGCTGTGATGCTTGGGAGAAGGGAAACACACAGGCGAGCTCCGCATTTGCTCTGGCTTTTTGCCTGGAAGCATTTTTCGAACTGTGGCACAGGGATATAAACCTACAAAGCGAGCTCCATGGGCAGAGGAAAGACTGGAGGTTGGGACTTCTGAGGCAGATGGAGTTTGCAGGGCAGGGTACTGGGAAGGAGGAAGCTATGCAGAGAAGTAGTAGAATTCTGTACAGAAGAACTGAGTCTCTAGCAGAATGCTAAGCTGCAAATGCATTAGGGTGAGATTCTGCTAGATTTAGCAGAGAACCTCTGCTAGATGGTTGAGAGGTAAATGGAGATTCTAGACGTTGGACAATTCTTGGAGACATTGGAATTCTGCCCAGCCAGTGTGAAGGGCTACTCTAGGCCCACCGTAAAAAGCCTAACAACAGGTACCAATCATTCTCCAGTAAACTAAGTGCCTATCAGAAAACAAGTCAACACTCTTTAAAGAAAAACAACACCCAGGCTCTCAATATCATAGCATCCACAATGTTTAAAATGCAACAAAAAATTACTAGATATGCAAAAACAAAACCAAAAAACAGGGAAAGGGGAACCCACAACCAGAAGGAAAAAAAAAAAGTCAACATAAAGAGATAGAAATAAATCATTTGTTGGATTGACAGACAAAAACTTTAATTAGTTATACTATGCTCAAGAATTTAAAGAGGGGAATGGACACAATGAGTGAACAAATGAGAAATCTCAGCAGAGAAACTGAAACTTCAGAAATGGATCAAGTGGAAATTCAAAAACTGATAAATAACATATTTGCAAAGTGAAATTTGGACATGTCAGAAGAAAAGACCAGGCTTGAACTTGAAGACAAGGCAAGAAGCTGTCCAAAATGAAGCATACAGTGGGGAAAAGACCAGAAAAAAACCATCTAGAGCCTCAGAAATATGTGAGACAATGTCAATCAATCTAACATGCATGCAGCTGAGTTCCCAAAAGAGGCAGCAAGAGATTGGGACAGGAAAAAATGTTGGAGAAGATGTTTGAAATTGGATAAAAACTATAAACCCAACAGAGGCAAGAAGCTGAATTAAATTCCAGCAGAATAAATAGGAAGAAAACCATACCAGGACTCATCATATTCAGATGGCTAAAAAGCAAAGTTACAGAGAAAACTTTCAGCCAGGCAAAGACGCAATTATAATATGGAGTAGCCAAAGACTTGAAAAACAACAACAACAACAACAACAAAAACCAAAACACTGCTGAGTATCAGAAACAAGGCGAGTCAATAGAATGATATCTCTGAAATTCTAAAAGAAAAAATACTTGTCAATTTAGAATTCTACAGACTGCAAAAACAGCCCTTGAAAATAAAGGAAAAATAAAGATATTTTCATATGAACCAAAGCTGAGAGAATTCATAACCGGTAGATTTGACCTACTAGAAATGTTAAAAGAAGTTTCTTTGAATTGAAAAGGAATAACATCAGGTGGAAACAGACTTGTATGAAGAAATGAGGAATGCTAGGAATGGTAACTATGTGGGAAAATGTAACAGACATGGAAACTGGAGAAAGTGAATCAATTTATAATGCTGAGTTAATTCTATAAAAAGAACTAGTAACACTAAACACAAACACACCTACTAACAGACACTCAAAATGCAGAGAAGCATTTTGACAGGACTAAATGACAAAACTAATGACAAATAGACCGAATTAACAAACATAGTTGGAGAGTTAACCTTCCTTTCTAAGTAACTGATTAAAAAATAATTCTGTAAAGATATAGAACAATTGAACAACATTAAGAACCAAGTTAACCAAATTGACATTTACAGAAAATTATATTGGAAATATGTATTTTTTCCAAGTGTACTTGGAACATTCACCAAAACAAGTCTCAATAAGGTAAAAGAATTTAAAGCATATAGAATATGTTTTCTAGCTTTAACAGACTTATATTAGAAATCTATAATAATAAGATACTAAGGAAACCCTCAAATATTTTAAAGTGGCACATTTCTATAGCCTACAGATCAAAAAGGAAATCACAAGAGAAATTAGAAAATGTTCTGAACTGATGAAATTAAAACAGAACTTATCAAAATTTGTGGAATGCAGGTAAAGTTGTGCTTAACGGGAAATTTATAGCTTTACATGCTTATATTAGCAAAGAAAAAATCAATTATCTAACCACCTTAAGAATCCAGAAAAAGAAGAAATCAAATTCAAAATAGAAAAAAGGAAATAAAGAACAGAAATCAATGAAATACTGCACAGCAAAAAATAAATAAATAACTAAATTAAAACAAAGAGTAAACAGACAATGTATAAAACGAGAGAAAGTATTTGCAGATTATGCCTCCAACAAAGTACTAATATACAGAATCTACAAGGGACTTTAACAACTCAACAAGAAAAAAAAAGCCTCATTAAAAACTAGGCAAAGGACATGAATAGACATTTCTCAAAAGAAGAAATATAAGAGGCCAGCTAACACATGAAAAAATACTCATCACTAATTATCAGAGAAATGCAAATTAAAATTGCAATGAAATATCATCTTACACCAGTCAGAATGGCTATTAATTAAAAAGTTAAAAAAACAAAACAAAACAAAACAAACAAACAAACAAAAAACACAGATGCCGGTGTAAATGCAGAGAAAAGGGAAAGTTTATACACCAGTGGTGGAAATGTAAATTAGTTCAGCCTCTATGGAAAACAGTATGAAGATTTCTCAAAGAACTAAAAATAGAACTGCCATTTGACCCAGCAATCCTACTACTGGGTATCTACCCAAAGCAAATCATTATGTAAAAAAAGACACTTGCACTTATATGTTCATTGATTGCAGCACTATTCACAATAGCAAAGTCATAGAACCAACTTTTAAGTGTTTTACTAATGGTTGACTGGATAAAGAAAATGTTATACATACACACACACACACATACACACACCCCCCACAGAATTCTATGAAGCCACAAAGAAGAATGGAATCATGCCTTTGGTAGCAACATGGATAGAGCTGGAGGCCATTATCCTAAGTGAACCAACTCAAAAACAGAAAATCAAATGCCACATGTTATCACTTTTAACTGGGAGCTAAACAATGGGTACACATGGACATAAAGATGGAAATACTAGACACTGAGGGTTCCAAAAGTGGGGAGGATGAGAGGGGGAAAAAGGGTTGAAAAATTACCTATCATGTACAAGGTTCACTGTTTGGGTAATGGGTACACTAGAAGCCCAACCCCCACCAGTATGTAATATACCCATGTAACAAACATGCACATGTACCCCCGAATCTAAAATAATAAAATAAAAAGTGAGCAAAAGATAGAGAAAATCAATTAAATTGAAAGTTGGTTATTTGAAAAGATCTATAAAATTGATCTCTTTCTCTATCTCAACTGTTAATATATCCAATATAATGAACCATTACAACTCAATAAAAATAACCCAATAAAAATGGGTAAAAGGCTAAAAAAAAGAAAAAACGTGAAAGTGCTCCTCACTTTAAAACAACACAAGATACCACTACTACACACCCACCAGAATAGTTAAAGCTAAACTGATAATACAAAGTGTAGGTGAGGGTGTACTGCATACCTCATATATTGCTGATAGGAATGTAAAACAGTAAAATCATGCTAGGGAAGGTTTGGCAGTTTCTCATGAAGTTAAAAGTATATTTCCTACATGATTCAGCAATAGAGTCCCAAGCTCTGGCCTGGAAGAAATGAAATCACTTATCCATTCAAAGACTTGTATAAAATGTTCATAGAAACTTTGTTAAGAATTCTCCCATGTTGGAAATGACCTAGATTCCCATCAGCAGGAGACTGGATAAAGTGGAGTGCAACCACACAGTGCACCCAGCAACAAAAAAGAGCCAACTGTTGACACATGCAGCAACAGGGATGAATCTCAGAAAAATCATGTTGAGGGAAAGAAGCCAGATACAGCAGACTCCGTAATGTATGACTCCATTTATATGAAAGTGAAAAACAGGGATTTGCATGGCTTGATACAATACAGCATGTGTTGAACTCTGTCTGCACCTAGTCTTTTCCACCTCACAATACATCCTGGTCACTGGTCCCTATCAGGATGTTTGGATCTGCCTCTGCGTCTTCATCAGCAGCATGGCGTTCCATTGGGCAGAAGGAGCATAAATTATTTACTTTTGCTATTGGAGGACACAGATCGTTTTCAATCTTTTGTTCTTATGCCACCACAGTGAAACTCATTGTAGGTTTTCTTGTGATTGTTGACAAGTCTAGCTAGCTGGGGACAAACTCCTAGAATGGATGTCTGAGGTCAAAGAATGCACTGACTTTTTTCTTGGGAAGCCAGCACACAGTCCCAGGCAATCTGAGGGGCAAGGGCTCTCCCGGCCCATCTCAAGGTTATAGCCAAGGGCCCTGCATCCAGAACTGCTAATATGAATAGGCATTATGAGTCACTGATCTTGGTGGCTACCTTGGTGGCTACACATGGGACAGGATATGCCTAGGACAGAGCCTTGTTTGGACACCAAAAGGGTCTGAGAGGAGTCACAGGTGCCCTACCCCAGGGAGGAGGCAGCCAGAGCCCTGTGCAGAGCCCTTCCTGCCAGGTCTCCAACCACCCTGGGCCACGGGGCTGTAGCAGTGACCATGAAATCCTCCATACTTGTCTCTACGTCTGGTCCTGCTCCCTCAAACTCTAGCCTTCCAGTCCACACCCCCATACCTCTCCAAGGCAATCATTCTTTATACAAATAAACTTATGAAATTAAATTATAAAAAGCCTTCAGCTTCTGGCCAAGATGGAGTGATAGTACAGATTTACCTTTCTCCCTAAAACAACCAAAAGAATAAACAGGATGTATGAAACAATGGTTTTTCAAGACACTGGACATCAGGCATTGAAGGACAGTGATCTATAGGAGCCAGGAAATAAAGGAGGCAAACTCTACAATTACTCCAGATCACTGCCTTTGAGAGTTTCCAGGCCATGGTATAGAAAGAGGGAACTGCATGGAGTCTTGAGGTCTCACTGACTTGAGAGACAGAGCTAAGAGTCTGCAGAGACTAGGTGGCTACAGTTTGTAAGACACAGTACTAGACAGTAGAGAGCTGCATAGATAGAGAACTCCAAAGAACTGCGGAGAGTCTCTCTGAAGTATTTAATAGAGTCTGGATCAGCACATGCACGTGAAGAAACTACTGAAGGATGGAAAAAGAATCACCTGAAAGGATTAGCAATAACAATATCCAGTACTCACACAGGACCAGGAATAGTGCCTGAATCCACCAGGCAGACTGGAAAACGCCAATGAACAGGGCATTACACAGACTATGCAGAAAAGTCTTGCCTCATTAGTAGGGAATAATTTGCTGTAGACTGAACACTGCCCTGTCTCCACCTAAGAAACAAGCAAGACCCCAAATCATCACACTGTTTCCAGGTAACTTTATTGTGTTTTAGAACAAAGTTTAATCTTTGCAGGAATGAAAAATCATTCAGCATCCAACAAGGTAAAATTCACAATGACTATCACCCAATAAAAAATTACCAGGCATGAAAGAAAGCAGGAATATACAATCCATCATGAGGAGAAAAGTTGATCAATCAAAACTCACCTAAAAGGGACACAAATGCTAGAATTAGCAAAGAATATTAAAACAGTTATTGTAATTGTATTCTGTATGTTCAAAAGGTTAAGTAAAGACATGGAAAATATAAGAAAGACACCAAATCAAACTTTTTTCTAAAAAAGAAAAAATTGGGGGACAAACACTATCTGATTACAAAACTTACCATAAAGTCCACAGTAATCAGAAACTGTGTCACCGGCACAAAGATAGAAAATACATCAGTGGAACTGAAAACATCCAGAAACAAATTCTCACAAATGTATTTAGCTGAATTTTGACTACAGATAAAGGCAATTCCGTGGAGAAAGGACAGTCTTTCAACAAATGGTGCTGGAAAAATTGGATCAAGTAATTCAACCCAAAATTCAACCCAAAATTTATACCCCAAATTTAGTCCTCATATAAAATATACTGAAATGTAAACCTCCAAATTATAAAATGTCTAGAAGAAAACATGGCAGAAAACCTTGTGACCTTGGACTAGGCAAAGACTTACCAGCTACGACAGCAAGAGCACCATACATAAAATAACACATTGATAACTTCAACTTCATCAAAACTAAAAACTTTTGCAGTGCAATAGACACTGTTAATAGAATGAAAAGATAAGCCACAGATTGGGGGGAAAAAATTTGCAAAGCATCTCTCAAAACTAAAAAGTAAGAAAGATTCGAATTTAAAAATAGCCAAGAGCTTTGAACAGGCAGTTCACCAATGAATATATATGGATAGCAAATAGGCACATGAAAAGGTGCCCAACATCGAAATCATCAAGAGATGTAAATCAAAAACACAACGAAGGTCGGGCACGGCGGTTCATGCCTGTAATCCCAGCATTTTGGGAGCCCGAGGCGGGCGGATCACAATGTCAAGAGATCGAGATAGTCTTGGCCAACATGGTGAAACCCCGTCTCTACTAAAAATACAAAAATTAGCCGGGTGTGGTGGCATGTGCCTGTACTCCCAGTTACTCAGGAGGCTGAGGCAGGAGAATCATTTGAACCTGGGAGGCAGAGGTTGCAGTGAGCCGAGATTGTGCCACTGTGCTCCAGCCCAGCGACAGAGTGAGACTCTGTCTCAAAAAACAAACAAACAAAACAAACACACACACACACACAATGCGATACTACTACTACATATCTATCAGCTGAATAGACTCCATTGTGTATATGTACCACATTTTCTTTATCCATTCATCTCTTGATGGACACATAGGTTGCTTTCAAATCTTGGCTATTGTGAACATTGCTGCAATAAACATGGGAGTGCAGATACCGCTTTGATAAACTGATTTCCTTTCTTTTGGGTCTATACTTAGCAGTGGGATTGCTGGATCATATGGTAGCTCTATTTTTAGTTTTTTTGAGGAATCTTCAAACTGTTCTCCATAGTGGTTGTGTTAATTTACATTCCCACCAGCAGTGTGTGGGCGTTCCCTTTTCTCCACGTTCTCACCAGCATTTGCTATTGTACGTTTTTTGGATAAAAGCCATTTTAACTGGGGGGAGATGATACCTCATCGCATTTGATTTGCATTTCTCTGATGATCAACAATGTTGGGCACCTTTTCATATACCTGTTTTCCATTTGTGTCTTCTTTTGAGAAATGTCTATTGAGATCTTTTGCCCATTTTAAATCAGATTATTGTATGTTTTCCTCTTGAGTTGTTTGAGCTCTTTATATATTCTGGTTATTAATTCCTTGTCAGATTACATGTCTATTAGGATGGCTAAGAGGAAAGAGGCTGACCATATGAAATGTTGGTAAGAATGAGGAGAAACTAGAACTGGTGGGAATGTAACAGGGTACAAACACTTAGGAAAACAATTTGTCAGTTTACTGAGAAGCAATAGTGGGATGTTAGAATACGAATCTTTGCAGACTCACTTCCAGTGGAAAAAGCAAAACTAGACCAGGTATGGTGGCACACGCCTGAATTCCCAGCTGCTTGGGAGGCTGAGGCAGGAGGATCATCTGAGCCCAGGCATTCAGGCCTGTAGTGCACTATGATTGTACCTGTGAATAGCCACTTTACTCCAGCCTGGCAACATCACAAAACCCCATCACCAGAAAAGGAAGACTGTCAACAGCTACTTTTTTAAAAAACATTTCTTTAAGAAGTCATTGAAAGTCTCTGGAAATTGTCCTGCAGCATACAGCAAATGAAGAAATATTTATTCAAGAAAACACATTAAAACTCAGTAAGAATAGCAAGAATCTGTGGCATTGAGCCATGGCCCATTCCCTCCCCTTCCCGCTTCCTCTCTATTCAGCTTCACAGAAGCTCCACTCTGAGTGAGTGTGATCAAAATATGGTGCTCCCTCTCCCTCTTCCTCCCAACCAGGTCATTCCATGCCTTACTGAGAAGGGCAGACCACCCGCATTTCTAATCCCCTTCAATTCCAAGTTGAAGAATTCCTGGTGAATGTGGCTGAGAGATATGGAGCTTCCTTCCTCTGCCAATAGGACAGAAGCTCTACCCTAGCACATCAGGCAAGGATACTGGCACCCTAACCACCGTTGCCTCAGCTGAAGGCAGTGTTTACACCAAAATAGGAAAGCAATGAAGACAGAGGTCATAGGCCCATTCAGGGCTCAGAGACTGTGCCAGGGGAGAGGCAGCACATAGAAAAAGCTCTCTCCACAAAGGACCTGACATTATTTGAAAGAGACTGGAGAAGTTTAAGCCTAAGGATGCTCTCAAAATCAATAGTTGCTCTTAATTAAGAGGAACAAGCTAAACCATAGGCCATCTATGTCACCGGGGAGAATCTGGGAAAGGATAGCTAGGAAGACTTCCCCTGGGTACAGAACAAACCTTAAAGACTGAGCTCAAAATCTAGCCCTCTCCAAATTTAATTGGATTAGGCTGCTCAGAAATCAATGTTTCCGGGCATTGTCAAAAAAGACATAAAGCAATCAGCTGGTAATTAGTGGAGTCTAAAGGATGGAGAGTAATATCAAATGAAACAGACAGCTCCACAGAGAGATCAGAAAAGAGACAAAGAGAGTGTGCTAAAACCATCCTCATCCCAAGATAACTTTGTGCATGTCCCAGGCTGTGTCTTTTGATGAGCAACACCAAAGACTTCATTCTGTGAGTGAAATGGAGTTCACTAAGATAGTCTAGCCAAGTCATAAAACACATAAGCAAACAAAATTAGGCTTCAGAGAGGGAGAAGGGCAATCAGTCTCCACTGTTGCTATATTACCAGAAATGTTTTCATTTCCGACAAAATATTATAAGACATGCAAAACAAAAAACAAACAAACAAACAAAAAAAACAGGAACATGGACCCATATACAGGAAAAATGTAGGCAACAGAAACTGCCTGTGAGAAACTCCAGATGCTATACTTCACAGACAAAGTCTTCAAAGTATGCATTAGGAATATGTTTGGAAAACTAAAGGAAGCCATGCTTAAAGAAGTTATGAAAGATAGGAAGATCATGTTTCATCAAATGGAGAATATTAATAGAGATAGGAACTATAAAAAACCAAAAGTTCTGTGATTTAAAAGTGTAATAAATAAAATGAAAAATTCATTAGAGGGGCTCAACAGTAGATTTTAACTAGCAAAAGAAATACACAGTGAACTTAAAAATAGATCAATAGAGACCATGCAATCTGAAGAACAGAGTAAAAACAGACTGAAAAAAATGAGCAGAGCCTCAGAGTAATGTGGGACACCTTTAGACACACAAATACACATGTAACAGAAATACTGGGTGGAGAGAAGAAATGAACATAAATAATATTAGATGAAATAATGGTTGAGGCCATGTGTGGTGGCTTATGTCTGTAATCCCAGCACTTTGGGAGGCCAAGGCAGACGGATCACATGAGGTCAGGAGTTCGAGACCAGCCTGGCCAACACAGTGAAACCCTGTCTCTACTAAAAAAAACACACATACACACACACACACAAGAATTAGCCAGGCATGGTGGCAGTAGCTGTAATCCCAGCTACTCAGGAGGCTGAGGCAGGAGAATCACTTGACCCCGGGAGGCAGAGGTTGCAATGAGCCGAGATCACATTACTATACTCCAGCCTGGGTGACAAAGCAAGACTCTGTCTCAAAAAAAAAAAAAAAAAGAAAGAAAAGAGATAATATAATAGCTGAAAACTTCCAGTTGCTGAAAAACATTAATCTGTATATCCAGGAAGCTCAGCAAAATCTGATTAGGATGAATACAAAGACAGCCACACCTAGACACATAGTAAAAATGCTGAAAGCCAAAACCAAAGATAAAATCTTGACAGCAAGAAGAAAAAATTACATACAAAGGAACCCCAATAAGATGAACAGCTGACTGCTTAGTAGTATGACATATTTAAAGTGCTCAAAGAAAAATATTAACCATGAATCTTATATTCAGCAAATGCATCTTTCAAAAATGAAGGTGAAATACAACCATTCCCAGATAAACAAAACTTGAGAGAATTTACTGCTGTCAGGTTCACCTTATAAGAAATATTAAAGGAAATCAGTCAGGCTAAAAGCAAGTAAACCCAGATGAAAATTTGAACCCACATTAAAAAAAGAGCCCTGTTAAAGGTAGTTATGCAAATATTAATAAATAAACAAATGCATATTTTCTGCTTTCTTCTCTTACCTGATTTTAAAAGCAATTGTATGAAACAGAATGTATATATGCATACATATGTATATGCATGTATACATATGTATGACACTAACATATAGGTATTGTTAGGCCTATACATGTGATATGTTTGGCAATAACAGCACAGAGGAGGTGGGCAGGTACTGGAGTAAGGAAATGATCCCAGATGGTAACTCAGACCCACAGGAACCAATAAAGAGAACCAGAAATGATAAATAAAAAGGCAAATATAATAAGCTAAAAAAATTTACTTGTTCTCTATACAGAAGTGTCCATATATAAAGTAATAATTATAACAGTGTATTGATAGGTTTATGACATATTCTGATGTAATATATATAACAATAGTAGCACAAAAAGGAAAAGAGGGCACAGAGTTTTCTAGAAGCAACATTTCTATAGTTCACTGAAATTAAATTAGAAGAACTCTAAGTAGATTCTGATACATTTAGACTCTTTGGAAGCCCTAGAGCAACCACCAAAGAAATAACTCAGAAAATATAGAGATTTGGAGTACTTCTGGTTCCAAAATCATGGTGTAGAAGCAAGCTGGCTTCACCTCCTCCCACAGAAAACTAGAAACAAATAGACAGCATTGACATTATCACCAGCAATATTCCAGAACTCAAATATCAGGAGAATATATGTGGTTCCCTTAGCCACAGAGAAGTGAACAAACTCTGAGCAGACAGTAAGGAAATTGGATTTTCATATCCACAATGTCCCTCCCCACAATCCATCCAGCACCTAGTGCATAGAAAAATTTCCCCAACTCACAGTTGGAAAAATACTGGAAAAAATAAGATCAAGGTGGTAAGCCAACTTCCTTATCCTCTTGGGTTCACTGGCAGGTGACCCATTCCTGTTTCAACCATGGGAGGTATCAGGAATGCCTGAAAGAAGAAAGATCCCTGAGGATAGCCAGAGACAAAAGAGGGAGGCTAGACTACCCACCCCAGCCCTGGAAACTTAACCCTGTAACTTGGTCAAAGGAGACACCAAATCACAGTGGCTGTTCACCAGCACCATGCTGTAGGGGGTTCATCCCACAGGTCCCCTGGGCATGAGCCTATAGACAGCAGCCCCACACCACTGAGTCATCCCCTTTGAGACCTCCCCTATTTGAGACACATGACACTACTTGTTTATTAGAACTGAGGCAAACCTGGGCTTAAGGTACCATCTAGTGCAAAGAAGGAGGCAGAAACCTAGCAGAGAAAAAAAGAAAGAAAATCAATGGATAAACGACAAAGAATCTCTGAGGAAACATATCCAATAAACAACCAAACAAGCCAGATAAGACTGAAACAAATAACTAAGCCTTCAATGCAAAGATATAGACATACATCAACAAGAAACAACAGCCAACAGGGACCCATGATTTCTCTAGATGTACAAAACAAGAAACCAGAAACTGACCCTAATGAGATGGCAATATGTGAAATTTCTGATCAAAAGTTCAAAACAGGCCAGGTACAGTGGCTCACCCCTATAATCTCAGCACTTTGGGAGACCAAAGTGGGAGGATCGCTTGAACCCAGGAATTTGAGACCAGCCTAGGCAACATAGTGAGACTTGTCTCTACAAAATATTTAAAAAATTAGCTGAATGTGGTGACACATACCTGTGATTTCAGTTACTCAGGAGGCTAAGGTAGGAGGATTGCTTAAGCCTGCAAAGTCAAGGATAGAGTGAGCTATGATCATGCCCCTGCACTGCAGCCTGGGTGACAGAGCAAGACCTAAATAAAACTACTCCAATGTGTAATCAAACTCTCAAAGGTCAAGGACAAAGAGAGGATCCAAAAAATAACAACAGAAAAGAAGCAAATAACATATAAAGAAACTCCAATTTGTCTGGCAACAGATTTCTCAAAAGGAACCATACAGGCCAGGAGGGAATGGTATAACATTTTCAAAGTGCTGAAAGAAAAAAAATTACTGTCAGCTAATAATACTGTATCCAGCAAAGCTGTCCTTCAAGTATGAAGGAGAGATAAAGTCATCCTCAGACAAACAAAAACAGAATTCACCACCATCAGATCCATCTTCCAAGAAATGCTAATGAGAGTTCTTCAATTTGAAAGAAGAAAAACACTAATGAACAGAATGAAAACATTTTGATGTATAAAATTCACTTGTAAAATTAAGTACACATACAAACCCAGAATACTCTAATACTCTAATTGTGGTGTGCAATGCACTCTTAACCCTAGTATAAAGCCCAAAAGACAAATCTATCAAAAACAACAGCTATAGAAACCTATTAAGAGATAGGCATTATATGTAAATTGAGACAACATAAAGTCAAAATGTTGAGAGAATGGAGTTAATTTGTAGAGTTTTTAAAAAATGTTTTCTTTGTTTCTATTCTTCTCTGTGTTCTCTCTCTCTCTCTCTCTCTCTCTCAACAGGGTCTTATTGTGGCACCCAGGCTGCAGTGCAGTGGTGTGATCATGACTCACTGCAGCTTTAAATTCCAGGGCTCAAGTGATCCTCCTACTTCAACCTCCCAAGTAGCTGGATTACAGGCACACACCACCATGCCTGGCTAGTTTTTTAAAAAAACATTTTTTGTAGAGACAGGGTCTTACTATGTTGCCCAGACTGGTCTCAAACTCCTGGACTTAAGCAATCCTCCCACCTCAGACTTCTGAAGTATTGCGATTACAGGCATAAACCACTGTGCACAGCAGTTGTCATCTCTTCAAAATAATTTGTTACATATATACATGATTTTTTGTAAGCCTCATGGTAACCAGAATGCAAAAACCTATAATAGATTCACTAAAAATAAAAAAAGAATTAAAACATAATGCCAACGAATATCACTTAGCCACAAAGGAAGACTATAGGAAAGGAAGAAAGGATGCAGAGTTACAAAACAACCAGGAAACAAGCAACAAAATGGCAGCAATAAGTCCACATTTAATCAATAATAACACTGAATGTCAATGCACTCAATTCTCCAATTAAAAGACATAGTGTGGCTGAATGGATAAAGAAATAATTCCTAACTATATGCTACCTACAAGAAACTCACCTCACATATAAAAACACACATAGACTGAAAGTGAAGGAATGGGAAAAGATATTTTATGCTAACCAAAAAAGCTACTACATGCTAACCAAAAAAGGGCAGGAATATCTACAGTTATATTAGATTGAATAGACTACAAATCAGAGACTGTGAAAAGAGATTAAGAAGGTCACCATATGATGATAAAGGGATCAATTAAGTAAGATAATATAATAATTATAAACATATATACACCAAATTAACTCTAGCTTCCACGTATATAAAGCAAACATTAATAGATCTAAAGGAAGAGATGGATTGCAATACAATAATGGTAGGGGATTTTAACACCCTACTCTTAGTAATGGGCCGATTATCCAGACGGATAATTAGCAAAGAAACATCTAAGTTAAAAAAATACAGGATATCAATGAAATGAAAAGTTGATTCTTTGAAAAGGTAAATGAAATCAACAAACTTTTAGCTAGACTAAAAGAGAGAGAAGTCTTAAATAAATAAAATCAGAAACAAAAAAGAAGTCATAACAACTGAGACCACAGAATTACAAAGAATCATTAGAGGCTATTATAAATAACTATATGCCAACACATTGGAAAACCTAGAAGAAATGGAAAATTCCTGGACACATACAATATACTAAGATTGAACCATGAAGAAATAGAAAACCTCAACAGACCGAGAACAAGTAACAAGATTGAAGATGTGATAAAAAGTCTCGCATTAGAGAAAAACCCAGGACCTGATGGCTTTACTGATGAATTCTACCAAACATTTAAAGAAGAACTAATACCAATTCTACTCAAACTCACCAAAAGATTAAACAGGAGGATACTTCCAAACTTATTCTCTGAGGCCAGAATTACCCTGATACCAAAACCAGACAATACAACGAAAAAGAACATAACAGGTCAATATCACTGATGGATATAGATGCAAAAATTCTCAACAAAATACTAGCAAACAAAATTCAACAACACATTAAAAAGATTGTTCACCATGATTAACTGGGATTTATCCTAGGTATGCAAGGATGTTTAACATATTCAAATCAATAAACATGTTACATCACATTGACAAAACCAAGAATAAAAACCATATGATCATTTCAGTGATGCTAAAAAGCATTCAATAACATTCAGCATCCCTTTATGCTAAGTTTTAATGTTAAAAAGTTAAGAGTTAAGAATTTTTATGTTAAAAACTCTCAACAAACGGGTATTAAAGACACATGTTTCAAAATAATAAAGGCCATATATGACAAACCCACAACTAACCTCATACTGAATCGGGAAAAATTGAAAGCCTTTCCTCTAAGATTTGGAACAAGGCAGAGTCCCACTTTCACCACTTTTATCCAACATAATACTTGAAGTCCTGGCCAGAGCAATTAGCTAAAAGAAATATAGAAAAGAGGTCCAAATTAGAAAGTAAGAAGTCAAATTATCCTTGTTCACAGATGATATGATCTTATACTTAGAAAAACCTAAAGATGCCACCAAAAAACTTCTAGAACTGATAAACAAATTCAGTAAAGCTGTAGGATACAAAATCAATATGCAAAAATTGGTAGAACTTATATACGCTAACAGTGAACAATCTGAAAAGGAAATTAAGAAAGCAACTCTACTTACAATAGCTACAGAAATATAAAATACATAGGAATCTGGCCGGGCGCGGTGGCTCAAGCCTGTAATCCCAGCACTTTGGGAGGCCGAGATGGGCGGATCACGAGGTCAGGAGATCGAGACCATCCTGGCTAACCCGGTGAAACCCTGTCTCTACTAAAAAATACAAAAAACTAGCCGGGAGAGGTGGCGGGCGCCTGTAGTCCCAGCTACTAGGGAGGCTGAGGCAGGAGAATGGCGTAAACCCAGGAGGTGGAGCTTGCAGTAAGCTGAGATCCGGCCACTGCACTCCAGCCTGGGTGACAGAGCGAGACTCCATCTCAAAAAAAAAAAAAAAAAAAAAAGAAAACACAGGAATCAATTTAACCAAAGAAGTGAAAGATCTATATAAGGACATCTATAAAACACTGATGAAGGAAATTGGAGAGGACACATACACACACACACAAATTGAAAGATATTCCATATTCATGGACTGGAAGTATTAATATTGTTAAAATGACAATACAACTCAAAGCAACCTACAGATTCAATGCAATCCCTATAAAATAACATTGACGTACTTCATAGAAATGTTTAAAATACTAAAATGTACATGGAGCCACATCTATTCGATGAAGAAATTTTGAGCAAAAAGAACAAAGCTGGAGGCATCATGTGGCCTTTGAAACATACTACAATCAGCATGGTAGTATATATAGCAAAATATGCCACCAAATCAGCATGGTACTGGCATTTAAAAAAGACACATAGAACAATGGAACAGCATAGAGAACCCACATATATGTCTATTATTTTTAACAAAGGCACAAAGAACATACACTGGGGAAGGGGCATCCTCTTCCATAAACGGTTCTGGAAAACTGGATAATCATGTGCAGAAGAATGAAACTAGATCCCTATCTCTCACCATATCCAAAAATCAAATCAAAATGGATTAAAGGCTTAAACCTAAGACCTGAAACTAAGAAACTACTAGAAGAAAACACTGGGGAACTGCTCCAGGATATTGGTCTGGGCAAAGATTTTTCTGTGTGTAAGATCTCAAAAGCACAATCAAAGCAAAAGCACAATCAAAGCAAAAATAGACAAATGGGATTACATCAAGCTAAAAAGCTCTGCACAGGAAAGGAAACAATCAACAAAGTGAAAAGACAACCTACAAAATGGAAGAAAATATTTGCAAACTACTCATCGGACAAGACATTAATAACCAGAATACATAAGGAGCTCAAATATCTCAATAGCAAAAACTCCAAATAATCCAATTTTAAAATGGGCCAAATATCTGAAAAGACATTTCTCAAAAGGAGTCATACAAATGACCAACAGTATATGAAGAAAATGCTCAACTTCGCTGTCAGAGAAATTCAAATCAAAATCACAGTGAGAGATCATCTCACCCCAGCTAAAATGGCTTTTATAAAGAAGACAGGGATTAACAGATGCTGGCGAGAATGTGGAGAAAGGAGAGCCCTTCTACACTGTTGGTGGGAATGTAAATTAGTACAGCCACTACTGAAAACTGTATGAAGATTTCTCAAAAAACTAAAAATGGAACTATCACATGATCCAGCAATTTCACTACTGGGTATATATCCAAAAGAAAGGAAATTAACATATCAAAAAGACATCTGAACTCCCACATTCACAATAGCACTGTTCACAATAGCCAAAACATGGAACCGACCTAAGTGCCCATCAATGGATGAATGGATAAAGAAAATGTGGTGTATATATACACAATGGAATATATTCAGCCATAAAAAAAGAACAAAATCCAGTCATTTGCAGCAACATGGATGGAACTGGAGGTCACTATGTTAAGTGAAATAAGCTAAGCACAGAAAGACAAATGTCACATGTTCTCACTCATATATGGGAGTTAAAAAATGTGGGTCTCATAAATATAAAAAGTACATTGGTGATTATTAGAGGCTGGGAAGGTGGAGGCGGGAGAAAAGGGTTTAATTAATGAGTCTAAATATACAATCTGACAGAAGAAAGAAGATCTAATGTTTGACAGGTTGCTAGAGTGACTGTAGTTTCTAATAATCTATTGCATATTTCAAAATAACTAGAAGAGAATAATTCAAATGTTTCTAGCATAATGAAAAAACAAATATTCAAGGTGGTGAATATTCCAGTTATACTAACTTCATCTTTATAAATTATATAAATGTATTAATTTATCACATATATCCTGAAAATATATACATCTATTATGTGTCAACAAATTTTTTAATATAGAGAAAAAAATCATTAAAGGAATTAAAATGTTATACTAGAAAATATTAACTCCACACTAAAGAAAGAAATCAAGGAGGAATAGAGGAACAAAATAAAGGAGACATATAGTAAACAAAAATGAAATGTCAGATGTAAGTCCAACGATATCAATAACGACATTAACTTAGAATGGATTAAATAATCCAGTCAAAAAGCAGAATTGTCATACTGAATAAAACGCATGATCCAATTATATGTTGACTTTAGGAGATATGTTTGATTCAAAGATACAAATGGGTTGAAAGTGAAAGGATGGAAAAGATATATCATGCGTATAGCAACCATAAGAAAGCTGGAGTAGCTATATTAATACCATATAAAATAGCTTTAATTTTTTTCCCTGAAGATAAATAGGGATATTTTATAATGATAAAAGTGTCAATCCATCAGGAAGTTGTAACAATTATAAACATATGTGCACCTAACAACAAAGCCCTGTGATATATGAAGCAAATGCTAACAGAATTGAAGGTGGAAATAGACAATTCAACAATAATAATTAGAAACTTCAATACTCTATATAATAGATAGAACAAGTTGGCAAAAGGTCAACAAGGACATAGAAGACTTGAACTGCAATAAACACAAACTAGACTTAACAGATATGTATAGAACACTGTGCCTATCGAGAGCAGAATCACATTATTCTGAAGCACAAATGAAACATTCTACAGGACAGACAACAGGGCAGATCACCAAGCAAGCCTAAATAAATTTTAAATTTAAAATAATTGAAATTGTATAAATTAGGACCTCCAATTACGATGGAGTGAAATTGAAACCTAATAACAAAAAGAAATGTGAGAAATTCATAAATACGTGAGAATTAAACAACATACTATGAAATACCAATGGGTTAAAAAAATCCCAAAGGAAATTAGAAAAATACTTTGAGATAGGTGAAAATGAAGACACAACACATGAAAATTTCTGGAATGCAGCTAACATATTGCTTAGAGAGAGATTTATAGATGTGAATTACATGAAATAAAAATAAAGATCTCAAATCAATATCCTTCCACCTTAAGAACCTGGAATAAGAAGTGCAAACTGAGCCCAAAGTAAGCAGCAGAAAGGAAATAATGATTACAGTGAAAACTAATGAATCAGAGAATACAAAAATAATAGAGAAAATCAAATAAATCAAGCATTGGTTCTCAAAAAAAATTAACCAAATTAACAGACAACAAAATTTACACTTAGTCATGAATCCTTTTACACTAAGGAGTAGTGTAAATTCCTTTTTACACTAAGGACTAGTATAAATCATTTTTACACTAATGACTACATCTAGACTGACTAAGAAAAAAAGAGATGACTCAAAATACCAATATCAGAAGTGAAATAGGAGATATAACTACTGACTTTACAGAAATAAACACAATTACAATGGAATACTATGAAAAACTGTGTGCCAAAAATTATATAACTTAGATGAAATGGACAAATTACTAGAAAAGAGAGCAACTGAAGCTGAGTTGAGAAGAAATAGAAAATCTGAATATACTTATACAAGTAAAGAGTCTGGCTTAGTAATCAGAGAAACTTCTGCCAAAAAAGCCCAAGACCAAATGGCTTCACTGGTTAATTCTGCCAAGCCCTTAAAGAAGAATTGATATTATTTTTTCTCAAACTCTTGCAAAAATAAAAGAGGTTGGAGTACTTTCTACCCCATTCTATGAGACCAGTATTGCCCTTATTTCAAAACCAGACAGATACACCACAGGAAAACCATGTTTCATTCATTCTCACTTTTATGTATAGACACCAAAATCCTCAACAAAACACTATCAAATAGAATCAAGCAATGTACAAAAAGAATTATACACTATGACCAAATGAGATTCATCTCAGGAATGCAATGTTGCCTTATTATCTGAAAATCAGTTAAAGTAATACACTACATCAACAGAATGAAGGGAAAACCCATATTTTCATCTCAATTGATGAAAAAAAGACACTTGACAAAATCTAACACCTTTTTATGATAAAAAACACTCAACAAACTGGGAATAGAAGGAAACCAATGAAAAATCCATGAAGTTAACTTCATATATAATAATGAAAAGCTGAATTATTTTTTCTTAAGATCAAGGAAAAAACAAGGATGTCTGTTCTCACCACTTCTATTCAACTTTTGCTGGAGGTTCTAACCAGAGAAATTGAGTAAGAAAAAATAAAATGTATCTAGATTGAAAAGTAAGAAATAAAATTATCTCTATTTGAAGAAGAAATAAACTTTTATACATAAACTCCTAAGGAATTCACTAAAAATCTATTATTAGAACTAATAAACAAGTTCAACACAGTTACAGAATATAGGATTGATATATAAAAATCAAATGCATTTCTAAACAACTCTATTTATAATAACATGAACAATAATAAAATACTTAAGAATAAGTTTAACAAAAGAAGTGCAAAACTTTTACTTTCAAAACTACAAAATATTGTTGAAAGAAATTAAAGAGCTACATAAATGGAAAAATATCCCATATTCATCCCATATTCATGGACCAAAGACTTAACATTGTCATGAAGGCAATATTATCCAAAATGATGTGCAGATTCAATGCAATACCTATCAAAATTTCAGCTGATTTATTTTTGGAAACTGACAAACTGATCCTAAAATTTATAAAGAAATTCAAAGGACCTGAAATTGTCACAATAATCTTGGAAAAAGGACAAAGTTGGAAGAGTCCTTCTTTTCCTATTTCAAAACTTACTACAAAGCAATAGTGATCAAGACAGTTTGGCAGTGGTATAGGAAAGATCTTTATTTAAATGGAATAGAACTGTGAGTCCAGAAATGAGCTCTCACTTTTATAGTCAATTGATTTATGATGAGGGTATCAAGATGATTCAATGGAGGAAGAATAGTCTTCTTAGCAAATGGTGCTAGGACAACTGAATATCCACATGCAAAAGAATGACGGAGTATCCCTAGCTTGCACCATATACCAAAATTACCTCAAAATGAATCAAAGACTAAATGTAAAAGCTAAAACTATATGTCTTAGAAGAAAACACAGGTGTAGATCTTCAGAATCTTAAATGGGAAATAGTTTCTTAGATATGACATCAAAAGCACAAACAGCAAAAAAAAAAAAAAATAGGCTGAACATCATCAAAATTAAAACATTTTACAGTTCAAAAGACACCATCAAGAAAGTAAAAAAACACACATACACAAAGTGAGATAAAATATTTGCAAATCGTATATTGTATAAGAGATTTGCATCCAGAATATAAAAAAAATTACTACTAAATAACAAAAAGACAAATAACCCAATTTATAGACGGGCAAAGGGTTTAAATAGACATTTCTTTAAGGAAGATATACAATAGACATTAAGAATATAAAAAGATGTTTGCCGTCATTAGTCATCAGACAAATGCCAGTCAAAATCATGAGCTATACCACTTCACATCCACCAAAATGACCAGAATTTTAAAAAGTTTATAGGGAAATTATAACCCTTATGCACAGTTGGTGGGAAAGCAAAATTGTGCAATTGCTTTGGAAAACTGTTTAGCAGTTCCTCAAGATATTAGAGTTTCCATATTACCCGGCAATTATATACCTAGGTATACACCCAAGAGAAATGAAGACTTGCGTATGAATGTTCAGAGAAACTATGTAATAACCGGAATTAAGAGTCCCAAACTGGAACCAACCCAAGTATCCTTTAGCAGGTGAATGATCAAACTACTGTGTGGTGTATTCATACCATGGAATCCTACTCATCAATAAAAAAGAATAAAGTATTGATACATGCAACAGCATGGATAAATTTCCATGCAATTAGGCTGAGTGAAAAAAGCTACACATGAAAAATTTTGGGGGGTGAATTATATGTTCAATATTTTCATTGTGGTGAGGGTTCCATAGATAGATGATAGGTAGATGGATAGATAGATAGATAGATAGATAGATAGATAGATAGATAGATAGACACAAACACCCACACATATGTACAGAAGCATATCAATTTTATTAAGAAAGTGAAAAGACAAATTACAGGATGGAATAAAGTTATTTGCAAGCCACATATCTGATAAGGGTTTAATATCCAGAATACATAAAAACCCTTACAACTCAACAACAAAAAGATAATCCAATTAAATAATGGGCAAATAGCCAACAAGACATGAAAACATGCTTGACATCCTCAGTCATTAGAAAAATACAAATCAAAACCAGAATGAGATACCACTTTACACTTACTAGGATGGCTATAACCTAAAAAACAGAAAGTAACAAGTGTTGACAAAGAGGTGGTGAAATTAAACCCTCATACATGCCTGGTGAGAATGTAAAATGGTACCAACACCATGGAAAAGTTTTGAAGTTCCTCAAAGAATTAAACATAAAAGTTATCATATAACCCAGCAATTCCAGTCTTAGCTATATACCTAAAAAAACTGACAACAGGAACTTGAACAGATACTTGTTTGCCAGTGTTTATTGTAGCACTCTTCACAATTAGTCAAAGGGTGGAAACAACTCACCCTTTTATCAACAGAGGAATGTGGTTTATCCATACAATGGAATATTATTCCACAAGAAAAAGGAAGGAAATTCTGATACATACTACAGCACAAATGAACTTTGAAAACATGCTAAGTGGAATAAGCCAGACAGAAAAGGACACATACTCTGATTCCACTTACATGAAATAGCTATAATAAGCAAAATCACAGAGACAAAAATTAGAGTTTACCAGGGGCTAGAGGGGAGGGGAAATGGAGAGTTACTCTTTCATGGGTACAATTTCTGTTTGGGGTGGTGGTTGTACAACAATGTGCATTACTTAATGCCACTGAATTATACACTTAAAATAGCTAAAATGGCAAATTTTGTGTTACATATACTCTACCACAATTTAAAACAATTAATAATGTAATATACCAAAAATCACTGAATTTTACACTTTAAATGGGTGAATTGTAAAGTATGTGAATTGTATCTCAAAAAAACTGTTTTAAGAATTCATCGGCCGGGCGCGGTGGCTCAAGCCTGTAATCCCAGCACTTTGGGAGGCCGAGACGGGCGGATCACAAGGTCAGGAGATCGAGACCATCCTGGCTAACACGGTGAAACCCCGTCTCTACAAAAAAAATACAAAAATCTAGCCGGGCGAGGTGGTGGGCGCCTGTAGTCCCAGCTACTCGGGAGGCTGAGGCAGGAGAATGGCGTAAACCCGGGAGGCGGAGCTTGCAGTGAGCTGAGATCCGGCCTCTGCACTCCAGCCTGGGCAACAGAGCCAGACTCCATCTCAAAAAAAAAAAAAAAAAAAAAAGAATTCATCAACTTTCCTACGTTACATGTTTGCATTTTACTGCATATCAGTTATGCTTCAATAAAGCAGTTAACAAAATGCTGCAATGCATGACTTTGATAAAAATAAAAATTAGATTGTAAGGAAAAAATTAAATTCCAAATGCAGTCCCTTAATCATTCCAATCATACAGATTTATACAGTGCAGAAACTTGCAGTCGCTTTTCATTTCCCTGCTTCCCTGAAATCCATTCATTCCAATAAGAATAGTGTGTGCCCCACTCAGCACGTGCCAGCAGGCTGTGACCTCCAGCACACCATGTCTGAGTTTATTTACACTGGTCTCAGAAGGTGAGTGCTGAGGCACTGAGATTCAAGGGACATAGATGGGACAATGGCAACTCAAGCTCAACAAGCCTTGGTTTCTTTATCTATGAAATGGGAATAATCATATCTGCTTCTAAGGATTGATGGAGGCATCTTTCCAAAAGGCTTGCTTAGTAAGCTTCAAGTAAGTGGGGGTCTGATATCCTCCCATGAAGGACACATGGTCCTTGCCTGGACTTCCATATCGAGGGAGGGAGGAGAGAACTCAGAAGGGAAGGGCGAGGGAAGCAGACTGGCCTGGGATTGGTGTGGAGTCCATGTGCTTCTCAGCCCCTAAGAAGTTGTGGAGCAATGGGTGAGTGTGACTCGAGAGAGATAGGCAGCACCTGGAGGAGAAGGGGGAGCTGAATATTAGACAACAGAGGGGCCCGAAGTGGAGACAGAGTCCCCTGAACAGTAGACTTCTCAAAGTCCCTTCGGGCAAACGCTGGCCTTTGTCCCCAGGCCCACTGTTAGTAATGTATTCTGTCCCATCGCTGCAATGCGCCTCCTATCCTCACCTGCAAGAGGCAGTGAAGCTACCTGGCAAGGGGGTGCAGAGGAGGAAGAGGCTCAAGTTGCACCCCCACCCACTGTCTTCCCAGCCCCAGGTTCTGCTACTATAGCACCCCCTTCCCACATATTGCCCCTCAACCAGGGAGGATGTGCAGTGCCAGACATCCCTGGCCTGGCAGTCGGTGGCAAGGGGCTCTCTCTCTGTCCCTCGGTCTCCCCACCCCTGGGCTGTGATCTCCCCACACCTCTCCTGCCTGGGACCTAGCCATGCCCCCTGCCAACCTCCCAGATCTGTCCATCCCTTCAGGCCTTCAGCCCCCCAGGACCTAGCTCTGGACAGCCAGGCTGGTCTATGAATAGCACACAGCCCTTTTCCTTTCCAAATATAATATGTTTGCTTTCAATCAGGGGCGTCTGGGGAAATGGAAATTATAGGATTGGAGAGTGTCCTTGGGTAAAGAAATACCTCGAATGCCGAAACCTCGCAGGGCCTCTGATTAGGGCTGGAATAATTCCTGCTGTAATATAAACAAGCCTCACTAGGCTAATGGGGGGCAGGGAGCGGGGCCGGGAAATAGGGGCACACGCCTCGTCTTTGTTCTCTTTCCTCCCAGCATGCCAGTGCAGCAGGGCTTGGGGGCCCGGGCCCGGGACATGGGGCAGCTCTGGGGGCCCCTCAGGACGTCAGAAACCTCAGCTTCCTGGCGTGCCGAGTGACCACTGGCAGGTGGCTGTCCTGAGGCCTGGTGTTCCCACACGGGTGGGTTGGGATAGATGCGGCGTCTATCTTAAAGGCTGTCTGGTCTAGTCCCAGCTCCTTGAACCCCTCCATGCTTCTGGGCATTAGGCTGGCTCTGGAATTTGGTGGAGTGACCAGGGCTGAAGCCAGCAAGGCAGAGGGCCGGTGCCAGAGAGAAAAGAGGGGAGCCTGGGGAAGCGGTGCCAAGCAGAAATTTCCCAAGTGGTAGGTCAGTCAACAAACATTGGTTGGCATCTTCTCGAGGCACCAGGATGTAATGGGGGTGAAAATGCTGTCCCCATCCTCAAGGGGCACAGAGTTGAGTGAAGAAATCAATACACCAACCGTAAGTGTTAGCAGTGTGGCACAGGGCACACGCCTGGGGAGGGAGGGCCTTGTTCCCAGGGTGGGGACAGGAGGTAGCAGCTCACTTGCCTTGGAGGGCTTGGCCCTCTCCTCAGCACTGTGCTGCCACCTCCTCATGGCATTCCTTGTCAAGGGCTCCCATTAGACCAACACCTCAATTTCCCAGAGCAGGGAAAGTCCTCGGAATTGCTAAAGATGTTTGATAACAGCCAGCATCAAAGCTCAGACTCATTATTTGTTTTCTTTTTTGCAGAGTGAACTCTCAAGCTAACTGCTCTTGCTTGACATCCAGGATTAAGGTGTGTGGCCACCTCCATGCAAAGCGTTCAGAGAAAGGAGGCAGGCCCAGGTGAGCACAGCTAATGAAACATAGAGATTGGAAAACTCTGGGGAGCATTCGTAAAAACTCAGAGGTCTCAGAATACGTGGTCATGTAGTTTAGGAACCTCAGAGGCCTGCAGAGGAACAGGACATGGTGGGTGGCGGGTAGTGGGTAGTGGGTGGGGGTGCTTCGCTTCAGTTCTGGCTCCCTGTCTCTGTGGCCTCAGGCAGCTCCTTCTCCATTTTAAACCTTAGTCTCTCATCTGTAAAATGGGTACAGTTGGTAAAGAAAAAGCCATCTGAGGTGACACTGAGGAAGAAGGATCATCAGGACACTGGGGTGAGCAGGCTGAAAGCCCTGGAGCCCCCCAATCCACGGCACAGGCTGGCTCCGGTGTCTTGGTCAGCACCAGCTCTCGGAGAGGCCACCCAGCTTGGCTTAATGTATGCTGGAGGCCCAGACGGGTCAGGGAGGAGGCAGACGGCTCAGCTGGTATCTTTGGAGAGAAGTGGAGGTGCCAGCAGGGTGCACAAATCACCTTGTTTTGTCCTTGGGATAGCCGGGGGGGGGGGGGGAAGTTGAGAGCCCCTAGGTCTTGAGGGTGGGGGAAGCCTTGGGAACTGGGACCCATAGGTGAGGGAGGGGCTGAGAAAGTGCCCCAACCGCTCCTCCCCTGCCTCCAGGGGCTGAGCCTTGTCGGAATGAGGCTGAGATCCGCTGTCCAGAGCAGGAAGGAGGAGGGGAAGAGGCGGCCAGGCCCACCCAGCGTGGGACACCTGCCCAGTCTTCCCCTGGGTGGAAAAGAGCCCCGCCACGGCCTGCCAGGGGCTGCCGCGGACCCCCGCTGAGTGACTGAGGCGGGACTCACCCTTCACGCCCCTGTTCAGCCTCTTGGGTGAAAAACTTGAGAACCTGGCAGGCTGCAGCCGCCGGTCTCAGAACCAGCAGGGCCCAGCAGGAGGAAGCCGGCACCTGGAGTAGGCTTGGCCAGGGATGAGGGCAAGGGGTGGGACCCCTCCCCAGGAGGGTGGGAGCGGGAACACTCCCCAGGAATGTGATGGCAGCCTCGGCAGATGGCCCCCTGCCCGCCCGCCCGCCCTGGTCCGCCAGCGGTTCCGTATTTACACTACATTAATAATGGTTTAAACGTTCTCATAAATAGATGCTGATTAATTGGCAATCCATTTGCTGAAGCCCAGCCTGCCAGACGGTTTCCTGGAGGCCCGTTCCACATCCCTATAAACACCATCAGCGAGCAAAGCAGGCGCTAATGTACCGGGCGCCCAGCCCCCCCCTCCCCGGCCCCCGGAGCAATTCCTCAGGCCTGAAAGGGCCACCGACCCGCAGCTGCACCGGCTGCCTGGAATTCCCAGCCTCGGCCGTGGGAGGACGACTCCAAGGGCCCCTTTGGGGCAAAAGGGTTCCACTGCGTGGCAGGGAGGGCAGAGGCACAGTGGCCCGGCAGCCGGTGCAGTGGGGCGCAGCTGGCCCCCACAGGCTGTGCTGGCAGAAGCTTGCTGGCTGAGCTTGTCCCGCCTGAGCCAGTCGCGGCCCCTCTCTGCTGCCCCCAGTGGCCTGCAGGCCGCCATTGCACTGATCACACTATACCACCCGGTCCAGGCCCTTGGGTCTCTGGGGATCTGGAGACCATTCTGGGAGAGTGGGTTGAGTCCCTCCATGCCGGGGTGAACCAAGTCCGGGCTTATGGCTGCTTTAGGGAGTAGTCACTGCCCTTCACTGCCCGTGGGCAGTCCGGCACCTCCCTGCTCTCTCTCGGTCTCCCTGGCCTGCGTTTGCACTCTCTTCTGTTCACCTGGCAGAGGCCCCTCTTCTGTACATTGGGAACCAGGTTGCGCCTTGTGCACAGGGTGTGGGAAGGAAGGGTATGCATTCATGCAAAAAGCAGAGCCACTGCACCCTACCTGATCTCTTGGCTCTCCTCTGCAAAGCTCCTGTCCCTTAGCAGGAGGGCTGAAGGAGGGCTCGCCCCCTGCCGCTGCGGCCCCGCCTCCCTCAGCTCCTCACCAACATAAACCGTTCTCTGCGTGCGCCCTGCATCCATTTCGCAGATGGGAACACTGACGCTTGACAGTCACCTCACCAAGGTTGCCGGCTGGCAAGTGACAGAGTCAGAACTCAAATCCGGCATTTGTCCCAGGGGCCCTGACCAGGGAGTCCTGCTGCCCCAGGATGGGTTGTGGAAAGAATGAATGGGAGTAGTGAATGAATGAATTCTACAAACCCAGGTCCAGGGAGGGAAAAGGATGGGGGAGGGGAGAGCCAAGGAGAGGGAGCCCCTCCTACCCTTTCCCTGATGATTGGTTTTTAAAGCTCGGGCAGACCCAGCCCGAGTGGGGAGGTCAAAGGTGGCCACTGATGGCTGTCACTCAAGCAAAATAGCCCCGTTTTCATTTTTCACTTGGGCCCAGACCCCTCCAAACAGACAGTGATTAGGCCCTGATTGAGCCTTTCCTCCGCCTGATGACTCCCACATGTGACCCGCTCCCAAATTACATGCAAATGTTCCGCGGACGAGCTGCTGAAAGCCCCCGCCCGCCCCTGCCTCCGCCCGCACAGCCGGAAGGGGCTGCAACCCGCCCCGCGCAGACCCCTTCTCCCGCAGACCCCCTCCCCGCAGGTGCGCGTCCAGGTCCGGCTTTACCTTACCTGCGTCCCCTCCGCCGTTCCGCGCGCAGGTGCGAGGCCTCGCGCTCCGCAGCGCCGCCTGCCGGTGACGTCTGGCCTCCGTTTGCTCATCTGTGAAGAGGGCACGATGGAGGCCAAAGGGTGCGTGTGGGCTTTGGCACAGCCTGTGCGCGGAGCATTGTGTTCTCCAACCCAAACGGGGATGGTGGCGGCGGAGAAGACCATGACTGTAATTGCTGTTAGAGTCGTACAGCTGAAGTGCTACAAGCACCGACTGTGAGGCCAGAGTGCTAGGCTCAGAGGAGGCGCAGCACTCAGTGCCCACCGGCCTGGGGCAAGTTACTGGATCTGGCTGCCCCCGATTCTCGCCGATGGAATAGGGGTCACAAGAATGCCCACCTCACAGAGGTGTGGAGAAAGAATAAACACACTCATCTACAGTGCTTACAAAGGCACCGGCCACAGAGTATTACGTTTATAACTGATGCTGTGCAATTCTGGGGGCGCAGCGCATAAAGAGGGGACTTTGTGGGCAACAACCTGGGACGGGGCAGTCCTGCAGCCGGAACAGCCCCCATGTCTCACTGCCCCACACGGTGATCCCAGCAGCTGCTGTCCTGGAGGTTTCTGGGCGCCAGTCAGTCCTGGAAGCACCTCTGTGGCCAGCGCCTTCATCCTCAGTCAGTCCCGCGAGGTTGGTAACACCACGAGTTTCATTTTCAGAGGAGGACATTGTGGCCCAGAGAGGTTTGGCAGGTGGTCAGTGTTGGAGGTATCCTGAGGCTGGCCTCACCTGCAACTTGGGAGCTGAGGCCCTGGCCTGCAGAGGGCAGAGAGGACAGCTAGAGGAGGCTGCCTTGGGGTCAGCCTAGAGGCCTCAGCTCATCCTAGGCCAGCACCTCCTTAGATTATCCCATCTAGGCCCTCAAAGGGCAGGACTCCTCTCTGCAGCATCCTAGGGGTGCAGCCATACAGGGCCTGGTTACACGCCTCCTGTGACGGGGAGTTCAGTCTCATGCCTGGGAGAGCACTGCAGCCCTGAGTCAGGGGAGGGAAAGGACTTTCTATTGCACAAAGTCTCCTTAGCTTCAGGAACCATGCTTGTCTCACTCACTTGGGTCAATCACTGTGAAGAACACACTGAACACACATACACACACACGTGGAGAGGAGGAGGGAGAGGAAGAGAAAGTAAGACAGAGAGGAGAGGGGCCCACTCAGGGACCCAGGGAAAGGTGCAGATCTGGGAGGGAGATGATCAGGGTGTGCAGTAAGTCCCCAGGGCAAAGGGCTTTCCGAGAGATTGGGTTGGGGTTGGGAGAATTTGTGCTTTGGGCTGGGGAAGAGGGGAGTGAGGCTGAGGCAGACAGGAAGGCAGGTCTTGGAAGCAGCAGAGCTGAAGAAGGAAGGAGCAGGCAGGTGGGGGGCAGAGAGTTGGGGCCTTTGGCTTCACCCATTTGAAGTGACCAAGAGCTCTTTCTGGGGACAGGCTGAGTGGACAGAGTGAGGAGGAAGGAGATGAAGACACGAGCACTGCCAGGCTACAGAGCGTTATTGGGCAGGTTGTGCACTGCACACAGGAGCTCCAAGGAGTCCAGCCAGCTCCTTCTGGACACACTCAGGGAAGGCTGTAGCCTGCGGCCAAGAGGGGCATCTTCCCTTGAATCCCACAAAGGTACGCTAACACTAGCAGGTCCTTGGGCAGGCTCTGGGGGAAGGGAGGGCACTCGGGAAGACTGAACTGCTGGCTGGTGGGTTTGTCTGTCTGTGAATTTTGAGGTGAAATGGACCAGGGCCTGTGCAAATATTGGTTGGGGAGCAAGTCAGGACAGAGAAGGGACCCTGTGGTGACTTGCCTTGGGTCACAGGGCCAGCAGTGACACAGGTGGGAATTGCCCCCACCCTCTAACCATGCTGGCCACCCCTGCCCCTTGCACAGTGGCCCTCCATTCCTGGGCAGGAAGCCGGCCGAGCCCCTCCCTCGCCGGCAGGTGGGTGGCCCCTCATCAGCCTGATGTGGAAAGTGAAATAACTTCTCCCAATTACCCTCGAATCTGGAAACTTTTTGTGCCTCCGACATTTCCTCCAGCCTGGGAGTTAATCAGCCCTTTGGCTGTCCCCTTGCTGGGGCCGGGCGTGGGGGCACCAGGGGCAGTTGTGCCCTAGAAAATTATTTCTCATCACCAATTATTGCCCATTAGAGCTAATGGTTGCGCTTAATCACCGTACACTTATCTGGGGTTTTTTAAGCCACTGGAACGGCCTCCCCTCCACCTCCTCCCCCAACCCCAGTTCTCTCTTGAGCAAAGCTGAAGCCATTGCCAGAAATATATATTTTTTTAACCAAATCACACATCTGATACCGTTTTGTTTGAAAAATGAGCTGCCCTCCCCTTTCTCGTGTCTGCTGGTCACACAGCCTGTGAAGTTGCGGGACAGCAATGGGACCTCCGTGGGGTGCATTCCCAAGGCCTCTGGGGGAGGTGAGACTCTTCCTCCCCAACAACTCTGCAAGGGGGAGGATACTTAGCCCCAGTGACAGATTAGGAAACTGAGGCTCGGAGGGATGTGCTGAAGGTCACCAAGGAATGATGTGAGGCAGCATGAGTCAGCCCCGAGCTTTTTCTGCTTCAGTCTAGGTGCCAGAGAGGGAGCAGGAAGGCAGTCCTGGGGAATTCTCACACTGTTGGAATTGGGACCAGGTGAGTCAGGTGGAATGCGGCTCACCCACAGCAGCCCTGCTAGGCCAGGACATCAAATCAAAAATTCTTTTGAAAACATTATTCACATGTCCAACCAAGAAATGGACAGACTCAGATGTTCCACTCTGCACACACAAAATCTTTGGTTCATGTGGGCAGTTCATGATTTTCTTGGGCAGAAATCTGCTCCACAATCTCTTTCCAAAGAGATGCCAGAGCCTCTTTGAGCCTTGGTTTCCTAATCTGCAAAATGGGGCTCTGATTCCTGAAAGAGCAGGGCTGCTGTGAGAACTCTAGGTGCTGCCTTGCACCTGTAGCTAGTGTGGAGGGTCAAGGAATGGGCACAGAGGGGCCTGGGAGCAGCTCTGTCCCTAGAGGGATGGCATGAGGAGGGCTGCAGACAGGTAGCAGGGTCACAGGGCTGTTGCCTGCTACCACAAGCCAGGGCCTGAGACCACACAGTCCAACAAGCTAACTTGTTCCATTGACCATTGCTGGAAACCTGACAGCCTCATGCAAAGCCTTGTGGGGCCTACAGAGGTGGGTTCACTCATTTGAAAGTTCTTCAAGATCTCCAAGCTGGGCACACAGCGAAAGAAAAGACAGGAGGCCAATCCCCACTTCCAGGGCACTTAGGAGTGGATCAGGGAGAGGGAGGATAAACAGGTGTCAGATTAGTCACCCAGATCACTCCAGCTCAACCTACAAAAAAGCATGATGGAATGACAAGCTATTATAGAATACGATGTGGTGTGTGTATGTAAGGTCTTGAATGCATGCACACATCTTGTGTATCTGGCTCTGTCTGCTGAGAGAGCTCTGAAGCAGACACCTCAGTGGCAGTGAGCACACCCTGTACCCAGATGTTGGTCTCTAATACCATCCGTGGGAATGAGATCCAGGGCTCCTTGGAGAAATGGCTGATTCCAAACTTGGGGCAGGAACAATATGTTATTAGCCTGGAACATGTTGTTATACACTAAAAAAAGAAGATTATACACTGTTTATACAGGTATATAATACCTGACCCCAGACCAGATGTGGTGGTGAAGGGGAAAGATATGCAACAAAGGGCTGCATTGCATCAGGGCAGCACTGTGTCACTTGACAAAACTGTGGCAGATTTGTGGCTCTAAAAAAAAGACTTTCTCCCCCTCTGTTGCCCAGTTGAGAGCCAGCTGGGAAATGTTGGGGGAGGATTTGGGTGGAAAAATCAACATTTTGCAGGCATTGTGGCAAAGATTGGCTCAGGCAAAAGTCATAAATGGCTGATAAATCTGGTAGAAAGCTTTGACAAGGAGTTGGGTGTTTGCACGCTCTGTAAGTGTCTCCTCATAGACCGGGTATTCATTGCAAGGAGCGGGGAAAAGTTATACAGTGGAGAAATCAGGACCCACCCTGACAGGGTGACAAAAATCGACCACTGACCACCATGGGGGGGGGGCAGGTGGGCATCGGGGGCCACCAGTTGTGATGCCCTAGAAGTGCACATCCCTAACACCACTGACACCAGGTTAGAAGGCACAGCCCACACCCAAACAGGAGGAAATGCAGACAAACTCCAAGTGAGAAACATTTCACTAAAAACACTGTATTCTTCAAAAATGTCAATGCAATGTAAGATGACAAAAGATTATGGACACCATTTCAGGCTGAAGGAGACCAAAGAGACAAAACAACTGAATACAATACCTGACCACGGATCAGATGGGGTGATGGAAGGGAAAGACATGCTATAAAGGGCAGCATTGCATCAGGGCAGCATTGTGTCAGTTGACAAAATTGGCACATGGATGGCAGATTAAAGTGTTTTGTCAATGTTAATGTTAATTTCAATGTCACCAAAGTCAAGAACGGAGCTGTAGTTACATAAGAGCATAACTCTATTTTTGGGAAATCCACACCAAAGTATTTCGGGGTCAAGGGCTATGACATTTGCAATTTACCCTCAAAATGTGTCTCACAGAGGAGAGACACAGTGATAGAGACAGAGAGAAAGAACAAGAGCAAATCACACAGTAAATAATACAAACTTAACAGTAGGTGAGGAGTACGCAGGTGTTTTTGGTCCCATTCTCCTCCCTGCAAATTTTCCATAAATTGTATATTGTTTTCAAATAAAATGTTTTTTAAAAAGTGATGTGGGTAGGGGACGCCTTGAGACGCAAGTGGTCGGGGATGAATGCTCTGTGGAAAAACATTTGGGCAGAGGCCTGCAACATGAGAAAAAATCATCCAGTGATCCAGAGAAAGGGAATGGCATGTGCAAAGGCCCTGGGGTGGGAAGATAGGTTGGGTGTGCTTGTGCTCGAGACAGAGTGGTGTGCGGAGGAGGAGCAGGGAGACAATGAGGCTGAGGATGTTGGTGGGGACCAGGCAGGTCCTGGTGGGGAATTGGGGATTTAGTCTTAGTGCAATAGAGGCAATAGGTGGCTGCGCATAACCCCAGGGATGCCACTGGGTGAGAGAGAGCTCCTCCTTTGCTTATTCAACAAATATATATTGAGCCCCTCTCATGTCCTGGACTACTTGGGAAAGGTGATGGTGCAGAGAGAGCTTCTAGTGCTTTGGGAACAGTCACTAGGTAGATGGAGAACGTTCTGCTATGAAGAGGGGCAGAGATTTGCCCTGATTATAGTTTCAGGGTCTAACAGTCAGGGTGGGCTGGGTTCCATTGCAGTAACAAACAAGCCCAACATCTCATGTCTGCACATACAAAAATGCATTTTTCAGTCAGTTACATGATGTGCCTTCACGGGCCAGCCCATCAGTCACTCAGGGGAAGGGGACAGGGCTTCTACCCTGAAGCTGCACATGTTTCTTCTGCTCACATTTCATTTGCCAAGCAAGTCACACAGCCACACCTAACTTCAAAGGGACTAGGGACATGCCCAGAATGAAAGGGAGAAGCAGGTGTTTAGGAATAGCTGCAAAGACAGCCACAGGGACAGAAGGAAGCTTGCAGCCTATACAGCTGTCCATCCAATGTTTGGCTGGGAATGCGCCATAGGGACTAGCAGTAATACTTCGGCCTGGCACGTGACAGATTCCAGACCAGCAAGGCTTTCTGGCCCCAAGTGGCCGAAGTGGGCAGGTAGGTAAGCTAAATGATCATTAGTGGGAAGGAGAATGGCCTGGGACTGGGACCCTGGGGAGGGACGCCAGCATGTCCGCAGCAGGCAGCTAAAGTGACAAGAGGCCTGGGGAACTGGGGCTGCTAGACTCAACTAACAGCCTAAGTAGAAAGTAGTGACATCTACTCACTGTCCCCTGTCTCTGAGGGCCAGTCCTGGGGCAGGAGTAGCTGATGGAGTCCTAGGGCTAGGAGAGCAGAACTGGGTCCCTGGGAGGGGTGGGAGCATGGCAGAGATCAGCAGTAAGGACAGAAAAATGGGGAGGGCTGCTTGATGGGTGATGAGCTCCCCGTCATGCAGGGCATGCAAGTAGAGCAGCAGATGCCCAACATCTAGGGAAGCTGTAGAGGAACTTCCTGGGATCCAAGGGCCCTTCCTTTCTCCCAGAGTACATTTCTAGTGAGAATGGTGGGGGAGAGCCAGGTAAGAGAGGGAGCGTGTGTTCGGAGAAAGCAGGTAGTGGGAAGGGCAGTAAAACTAGGGCCACTGGGGGTAAATGAGGAATGACCTTAGCCATCTCCATCAGTCCTCTACCTCTCCCCAGCTTGGGGGCCACCCCTCCAACTCAGTCACTGTGGGTCACCTCTGTCTGTGGCCAGGCCCTCCGAGTTTCCCGTCATGAACAATGCCCCTGAGAGACCCTAAGGCATGTTGCAGGGACGAGCAGAAGACGGGCTGCTCACACCATCCCTTCTAACACCATGGGGCATGGCCTCAGAATGTTTCAGTCTTGTCCTGAGTACCTTGGGGATGTCAGCGGCTCTGCACAAAGTCAGGCCACGGTGCTACCCACGGGCTGTGATGTGCGGCCAGCAGCAGGCAGTCAGTGGAGCTCGGTGAGTTTGTTATTTCTGTCTCCAGCCCTCAGTCCAGAACACAGGGCTACAACCCTGAATGCCAGGAGGAGGAATCAGCCAGTTATCCGTGGTCAGACCCGGAGGTTGCAGAGAAATAACTTTGTTGTTTGTACAGGGGTCCCCGGAGGAATCAGAAAAAACAGCTGTTCTGAATTCAGACCCCTGAGTGGCCTGGCTGGCCGTAGTATCCCCACTTTCTATTGCCCCAAGGGAAGCCCTGTGCTTGGCTGGGCTGGTGTTCCATCTGTGACCAGGGGAGACACAAAAGGCCTACAGCCCCGGGGAGGGAGCAGGTTTCTGTGGAACTAAGGAAACTCTAGAAAATCTATTGTACAACGTGTCTGGGCCACCTCCGTCCGTAGACCCTGGAAGCACTTGGCTCATTACCTCACTCTCAGCTCTGAATCCCACCGATCAGGGCCGCAGCCACAGCAGAACAGCTCTGCCTCCACTCGGACGTTCCTGCTGAAGCCCCCAGCATCACCCTCCGGGCGTCCTGAGCGGTGGCACCTCTACAGTGGAGACCCATCCATCACAGAGCCCATCAACGGCCCAGCGCCACCCGGAAGGGGCCAACGCCGATGTCAACTAGGGCCACTCTGAAAGCCGCCAGGGCGCGGCCCCAAGGGCAAGATGGATGGGCGTAACCAGCCACTTTAAGGCTGTGTTTATGGGACATCCAAACAGCTGGCCAATCCCCCGGGACCATCACTCACCCGGCTACCAGGGGTCCCTGACAGGCTTGGAGATTGTGTTGCCACCTTAACTCCGGCAGCACTTAGAGTCTTAGCCTATCAGGCTGAGGGATCCCGTCCCAGCCACTGGCGCTTGACAGATGAGGCACCTGAGCCCCAGCAAGGAGGGCACGTGGCTGCTAGGATCACCCAGGCTGTGAGCAGAGGATGGGCTTGAACCTGGTCCCACCTCCAGCCAGGGCTCCTAGAGCCCTCCAGTCTCCTGTGCACACACCCAGGCCTTAGCTTGTCTCCGGCACTTGTAGTAATGGAGGGCTTGTCCACCTGGATTTACGAGCTCCCTCTAGAGACATACCTGATTTTTGATTTAGTCATGTTCTCATGTTCTACTCAGGGGAGCCCAGAGAGGAGCTGCACTTTTACTTCCTTGAGGAAATGACCTCCCCTTCCTTCCTTCCTTACTTCCTTCCTCCCCTCCCTCTTTCCCTTCCTTTGTTCCCTCTTTCCCTTCCTTCCCTCTTTTCCTTCCTTTCTTCCTTCTTTCCTTTCTTCCTTCTTTCCCTCCCCTTCCTTCTTTCCTTCCCTCTTTTCCTTCCTTCCTTTTTTCTTCCCTCTTTTCCTTTCTTCCTTCTTTCCATTCCTTCCTTCCCTGCCTCCCTTCTTTCCTTCCCTCCCTCCCTCCCTTCTTCCCTCCTTTCTTTCCTTTCCTCTTTCCCTCCCTCCCTTCCTTCTTTCTATCCTTTCCTTCCCTCCTTTCTTCCTTCCCTCTGTCCCTTCCTTTCCTTTCCCCCTTCCTTCCCTCTTTCCTTCTTTCCTTATTTCCTTCCTTCTTTCCCTCCCCTCCCCTTCCTTCCTTCATTCCTTCCCTCCCTCTTTCCCTTCTTTCCTTCCTTTTTTCTTGCTTCCCTCTTTTCCTTCCTTCCTTCTTTCCCTCTTTCCCTTCCTTCCTTCCCTTTTTCCCTTCCTTCCTTCCCTCCCTCCCTCCGTTCCTTCTTTCTTTTCCTCCCTCCCTCCTTTCCTTCCCTCCTTCTTTCTTTCTTTTCTTTTCTTCCTTCCTTCCTATTTCCTTCCTTCCTTCCTTCCCTCTTTCCCTCCTTCCCTTCCTTCCTTCCTCCTCCCTCCCTCCTTCCTTTTGATAGATGAGGCTGTTGATGTAGGAAACAGAGAGCATAGAAACTCTAGCCCAAAGTCACTACCTACACCTCAAACAGCCCAAAGAAGTCAGTAGATTGGGGTTTCTGAGGAAGAAAGAATCTGGTGAGTAAGGAGGTCACCCCACTTCATAGCAAAGCTTGTTTTTTCCTGGGGAGGAGGGTAGGAGGGTTAAAGAAAGAACACAGGCTCGCCTCACTCTGTCTCTTTGATTTTACCTCCTCCTCACAAGTCTCCATGTCTCCATGTGTGAAGTGGAGTCGCTAACATGTATAGGGCTGGGTGAGCGGGGAATGAGATGGTGGGTGTACCATTGATTTCCTCATGATGAGCTGCCTTGTAAAACCAACAAGTATTGTTCCTAATAAAAACAACATGAACCAGACACCACAACTGTTTCTCTTAAAGTGCCATTTTAAGGTAGTCAGCTTCAGAAAGAAATTTGTTACAAAGAACAATATACAAACCCATATGCAAACATTATCTCAAAATGGATCAAAGACCTAAACGTAGGAGATAAAACTACAAAGCTCTTAGAAGAAAACTAGAAGTAAATCTTCATATCCTTGGATTCTTAGATATGACACCAGAAACATAAGCAACAAAAGAAGAAACAGATACATTGGACTTCATAAAAATCAAAAACTTTTGTGCCTCAAAGAACACCATCAGGAAGGTAAAAAGAAAACTCACAGAGTGGGAAAAAAATATTTGCAAACTATATATCTGATAAAGGTCTTTTGTCCAGAATATAAGAAGAACTCAACAGTAAAGACAAATAACCCAATTTTTTTCAGTGGGCAAAGGATCTGAATAAATATTTATTCAAATATTTTTCCAAATATTGGCAATACAAATGCAAATACGTGCATGAAAGATGCTCAATAGCACTGTGCAAATGAAGTCCACACTGAGATACCACTTCATAGCCACGAGGGTGGCTAACATCAAAAGGACACATGATAACAAGCGTTGGTGAGGATGCAGGTAAGGTGAAACCCTCATATATTGCCAATGGGAACACAAAATGGTACAGCTGCTACGGAAAACAGTTTAGCAATTCCTCAAAATGCTAAAAAGAGTTAAGCGTATGACCGCAATCCACTTCCAGGTGCATGCCCAGGAGAAATGAAAACATCCACATAAAAATGCGTACATATGTTTATAGCAGCATTCTTCACAATAGCCAACAGGCGAAAACAACCCAAGAGTTAACCAACAGATGACTGGATAAAGAAAATGTGGCAGACACATACAATGGAATATTATTTGCCCACAAAAAGGAATGAAGTGCTGATTCATGCTGCAATATCAATGGACCTTAAAAACATCATGCTAAGTGAAGGAAGCCGGGCACGAAAGGACAAATAGCATAAGATTCATGTATACAAAATGTCCAGAATAGGCAAATCCATAGAGGCAGAAAGGAGATTGGGGGTTGTCAGGAGCTTTGGGGACACAGTGTAATTTAGGAGTGACTGCTAACAGGCATGGGGTTTCCTTTTAAGGGGATAAAATGCTCTGGAATTAGTGATGATGACTGCACAACTCTGAATACTAAAGCTATTCAATTGTATACTTTAAAACAGCGAATTTTATGTTATGGGAATTATATCTCAATAAAGCTATTATGTCTATTAAAAAGTAGTTATCCGAGCTGGTGCTAGGCAGTGCCTCAAAGCCATTTGTGAGAATTCCTGCTTTTTTCATTCTGGCTGCAAGTTGCTGTCAGGTGGGTGAGGGCTGCAGGATTTTATAGGGGAGTAGGGATTCCTCCACCATTTGGTTCCAAACCTCCTTCAAAACCCTGCAATCATTGGGAGTAATTAATGACTATTTGGAATTTTTTAACAGAGAGACCAGCCCACATGTGGTTAATAAATAAAGGGAAAAATTGTCCATCAGAACCTACAATGATATGTGAGTTTAGCGTGCTGCAATATTTGCAATGGAGACATTAAAAACACTGGAAGCAGCCCTCCCAAGTGCTCACAGTCCTTGGCAACGTAATCCCCCTCTTGAGAATATTTGTCTTATCATAATTACTTAAAAAGCAAGAAGCTGTATGCATATGATGACCTATCTTAGGGCTGGAGGAACAACAGACCCTTCCCACGTTTCAAATCAGAGCACCGAGGTATAGAGAGGTCGTGGCCAGCTTGGGAACATCCAGTGGGTGAGTGGCGTGGCTGGGGATGGCCATGGTGTCATAACCCTTTCTGAGCTATGTCCACCTCTTCATGTCAAACAAGCTTCACAGAAATTAGAGGAAGCCTAAATCCCAGGGGGTGTGGCAAAGTCAAGAGTGGCCCACCGATTAGGCAGAAGATCATGAAAACTTTGAAAAGGTAGGACGGGGAAAGCTTTACAGCAGAGGAAAACGCCCACGGAGGACTTGAGCGGGACAGCTGTTTTCCGTGTGTTGGCCTCTCACAGCATACCTGAGGCCAGCAGGGGCTAGAGAATGGGGCTCAGCCCACAGAGGGAGTCACAGAAAGCCCTCGTGTGATTAGAATACAGGGCATTTAAGGCAGAGACCTGGTTGAACATCCTAGAGAAAGGTGGGCTGCACTTAGTGCCAGCAGGAAGCTGCTGCCACCAAAGCTGGTGGACAGAGAGCAGTGGCTCCACTGGTTCAGATCATCCAGGGCAACTGCAGAGTGCTTGGGCCATGCACGTCTCTGGGCACAGATGAGAGGGAGGGACACCCGCCAGCTTCTCCCCTCCACCTCCGTCTCCCACACGGAAGGGAGGTGAGGAAGGGCTCGAGGGCAATGGGCCAGTGGAAAGGGGAAAGAGGAACGTACCCCTTCTGCTGGGCCACTGTGCAAATCAGGGTCCCACACTGGGTTTGGATGCGGGTTGATGGAGCTTGGGAGGTCAGGGTGACCGACCACTGTCTATGCCTCATGTCACAAGCCTGTGCAGGCTCCGCCACACCCTCCACTATGATTCACTCCTTTTCCCTTCCATGGATTTCTTTCTTTTCCTTAATCGAATTTACTTCAAAGGAGCCTTTTTACCACTACTATAAAACCCAACAGAACTTGCCATAAACTGAAGCATAGCCAGGAAAGTGAAGACAACAGGAAGCAAACGATGAGATTAAATTCTAGCACTGCAGAGCTTGGAGCCTGAGAGATCCGCTGCTGCGGGCTTGCTCCCAGAGGGGCCCAGAGGGTCGGCAGGGGGTGCTGCCCCTCCGCAGGGACCGCATTGTTAGGACGCCCTGTGTCTGTGCACTCTGAGCTGATGGGCAATGTCACGGGCATCAGTTCTCTACTCTAGGAAGCACCGAGGTCAGAGAAACCAGAGAGAGAGGGAAGGGGACCCACTCAGGGCTGTATGCCAGGTGCTGCCAGTGCTAGACCCAACTGGGCCCTCCACGTCCTCTCACGAAGTTGAAGCACTTCTTTTGTGGGTGTGGATGTTTGCTGTGCTCCTCTGCTCCCCTTCCTGAGAACATCCACGTCCCACCAGAGAATGAAGAAGCCCCCGTGTTGCTGAGCAGAGCTCTTCCTGCCTCCGTGCAGGGCATTTTGCTCGGAGCCATCCTTTGTGTGACTCTGCAGGTGGGGGTGGGGGCTTGAAGCAAGAGACTGTAGCCTAGTGTCACCGGGAGTCAAAAGCCTTTCCTGAAAGCATCCTGCAGCTGTCAGAAGGCCAGCCTCGGCAGGCGGCTGGTCCATTAGTGGAGGCAGGTGATTTGTATTGCTGGCTGCTGCTTGTATAAACAGAGGGCTTAGGGAGCTCAAGGGGGGCGAGGAAGGTGGGGGTTGCACCCTGTGCACCTGAGCCGGGAGGGCTTGGCCCAGCAGCTGCCGCAGTCGCTGGGTGTCCTTCCCTCGACACATACCAGGGTCTGTCTGTGCTCTGCCCACATCAGCACTTGGGCACAGTGACGAGGCCAGGTGCCACAACAGGGTGTGTGGCTGCACACAGAGAGAGCCAGATAGAAATATATGACCAATTCAACCACACCTATGCTCCCGTCAGCACCTGGGATGGAGGCTCTGAGCCTTCGGGGACACCCTGTAGGGTCCTGATGCCCCAAATCCTCTCCCACCTCCTGGCCTGGACACCCTGCAGAGATCTTTGCACGAAATTGGTGTCCAGTTCATTTCAACTCAGCTGGGCTTCACGTGGCAGCTTCTCTGTCCTCCCCCCATCCAAGGGGGCACTCAGATGCCTCCTCCAGGGTCTCTCATCAGCCTGTGCCCCCACTCCCAGCACTTACAGCGCGGCTTCATGATGGTCTGTTTACAAGTCTGTCTTCCGCACCAGACTGAGTGGTTCTTGAGGGATTTTAATGACCTCCACCTCCCACCGTCAGCACTAATCAGTGTTTCTTGAATGAATGGATAAAGGAATGAATGAATTCTTGAACATGTACCATTTGCCAGGCTCTGTGTGGAGGCTGCAAACAAGACAGGGAACTGTATGTTGGACGGTAAGGTGGTGGTTGATGGGGTGCAAGATTCTGGGAGACATGTTGAGATGGGGCGGGAGCTTCCTGAGCAAGGAGCTTACAACAAAGACCTGAGGAGGTGAGGAAAGGAGCTATGTGAATGGACATCTGGGGAACAGTGCTCCAGGGAATAGCACATGCAAAAGCCCTGGGGAAAGACCAGCCTGGGGGATTCAAGGAACAGTGAGAAGGCTAGCTAACATGACCAGAGTCCAGTGAGGGAGGGTTCGATTCCCGCCCTGGAGAAGCTCCTGGCTTAGTGGGCTGATCCCGTTCCATCCATTCCATCTCATAGGAAATGTGGTTTTAGTTGGCTTCACCTGTAATTTGCTAACCCTGACTAGGAGCCATAGGAATGATATTGAACTTCATCAATCCTAGTCCATCAGATCTGTGACTGCTTTCCTAAGAGCTGTGAAGTGTTTTGTTTCTTCTCCAACCACAATTACATGTGTCAAAAACGTCTGGAGAATCTGCTGGGGCCACCTCTTTCCCGAAACCTAACCTCCTTGGGCTCCTGGGTTACTCCCTGGGCTCCTGGGCTCCTCCCTGGGCTCCTGGGTTCCTCCCTGGGCTCCTGGGCTCCAGGCCATCAGCACTCAAGGGAACTCTTCTCAAACTTGGGCCCCAACGGGCTGTGCCCCTGAGAAGAGCCAGCGGGAGGCTCCTACCACCTTCAGCAATGTTTCCCCAGGGCAGAGGTCCCCAGAACGTGGTCCCATATGCTCTTGGAGAAAAAAAGAGTCAGATACCTTTAGGAAATGCCTGGAGGTAAGCATCACAGGTTCTGATGGGTCCAGCCCACCCCCACAGCCAGCCCCATGTCCTCTCCCCACTCTCACTGGAAGGGCAAGAGAGCCAGACCCTCGCTTTAATTTCCAGTCAAGGAGGGTAGGAGAAGGGCCGGCAGTTCTGGCCAGTGAGACAATGTAGAAAAAACTCCCTGTGAAGGAGGAGTCTGAAAGAGATTTATCCTCCCTAAGGAGATGAAAGAGGCTGTTCCAGGTGCCACCTCCAGCCTCAGATACACACATTCCATGTCCTTGCCTTCGGCTGTGGTCCTGTGTGCATGTGATGTCTGGAGCTGTGGCAGCCACCTCATGACCATGAGGGAAAGGCCAAGAGTACTTCAGAGTTCCTGGCCTGGCGCTCATGGGGAGAACAGCTGCATCCCCCGGTGCTGTGTGAGTCCCGGCTCTGGCTCGTGTCACAGGATTCTGACCCACGTCACCTCCCCAGGAAGCCCTCCTCCCAGGAGCCAAAGTTGTTGACCTCCTGGCCCATGACTTGTGTGACTTTCTTCAACTTGCTCTCTCTTTAAAAGGATTGTTTTCTGTCTAGATGTCTCCTTTTGGCTTTCCTCCTTGGAACACTAGTTCAGGGGCTCAGAGGTTGCACTTGTTTTGCTCATGTGTACCTCTGCTACTTGGAGCAGGGCCTGGCACAGAGCAGGTGCCCAAATATTTGTTTAGTGAATGAGTGAGTACTCTGCCTGCAACAGTGCGCTCGGGTGGGACCATCACTAGATGGCTCTCCCGCTTCCTGTGTTCCTGTCGGAGTTGGGAAGGGAGATCTGTGAGCCGAGCACAGTGACTACCTGGAGGCTGCAAGCCTGCAAGTAGTGGGAGGGAAAGGGGAGAAGTTTGTGGACCCCTCAGCCTGCCCACCTGCCCAGTAAGAACCAGCACCCACCTCCTGATGAATTTTTTTGACATCCTGTTACCACCTAATACCTCAACTACAATTGAGGAAGGCAAAGGAAATTAACACTTAATTTTTTAAAAGGTGCATTTCAAGGCTGGGCACTGTGACTCATGCCTGTAATCCCAGCACTTTGGGAGGCCAAGGTGGGCAGATCACAAAGTCAGGAGTTCCAGACCAGTCTGGCCAATATGGTGAAACCCCGTCTCTACTAAAAATACAAAAATTAGCTGGGTGTGGTGGCAGGTGCCTGCAGCCCTAGCTACTCCGGAGGCTGAGGCAGGAGAATCGCTTGAACCTGGGAGGCAGAGGTTGCAGATTGCAATGAGTGGAGATCGTGCCACTGCACTCCAGCCTGGGCGACAGAGCGAGACTCCGTCTCAAAAAAAAAAAAAAAAAAAAAAAAAAAAGGTGCATTTCAATAGACAAGTGTCAAGGCGTGGAGACACCAGACGACGTCAGGTGGCCCTCAGACGCCTGCACAATGAGGCAAGTAGATGTCGGAATTAAAGGCAGTCAGAGGCGCAACTGTGTCCCGCCAACACCTTCTCTAGGCATGTGCAACCTGGGAATTACTGCTGGGTGACAACGGCGCATCTGTGCGGGCCTGCGCAGTGCCAGGCAAGCTGCCGTTTCCCAGGAGACCCAGCAGAGCTTTACGAAGTAGGGTGTGGCTGTCCCACGTCTCCCATAGGCATTGCCTTCTTGGAAAAGTCAGAGTACATGGGAACCGTGGAAAAACCACTCATGTTTGTGTATAAAACAGTGTATAAACAGGAGCGCAGGCACGGATACTGACTCTCTCCACGTGTACTCTCCCCAGGTGGGTGTATGTGGGACCCTGTCTAGGGGAGGACGCTGAGCTGGCCCCGGCACTGGGAGTCCTGCACCTTCAGTGTCTCAGTCCCTCTCAAACGGCCCCCTCTGGTCTCCAGCCTGCCCCTGCTCTGGACCCCCAGACCTGTCTCCCGTCGGCGCCTTCTAGCAGCAGCCCCGCCCCCACTGGGGTGCTGGATCCTAGTCCCCCGGCACCCAGGAGACGGGCCGGGCCTACCCGGGCCCAAGGCCGGGGGCCCCTGGTGTCAGGCTGGGCAAACCCCCCTGCTGGGGCTGGGCACTGGCTGAGCAGGCCTCCGGCGCCCCCCAAGCCGGGCCTCCCGAGGCGCACCGTGGCCTGCCCGGCACAGTCAGGGGCTCGGCAGGCGGTGATGGATGGGTGGAGGAGGCTCCGTCCCGCCGGCCTCACAGACATTCCTCCCCGCAGATAAACGCGGGGGCTGCGGACGCCCCTGCAGGGCCAGCGGAGGGGCGCTCCTGAGAGGCAGGAGATGAGGGGCCTCTGTATATAATAAAGGTGAAAGAGTGTCATCCAGACATTTTTATGCTCTTTCCGAGGCCCCAACGGCCGTGAGGCCGGAAGGAAGGACGCAGGGCTCTTAGCGAGTGGCTGAAAAGTGGCTGCTTTGAGGAAGCCTGAGAAGGGCGCGGGAATGGAGGCACAGCCTGGGGCCCCCTCTGCAACCCGAGTCAGCTCCAAGCCCCTCCTCTACAGGAATTCTGGAGACGCCTGCAGGTGCCATTGGCGGCTTGCTTGGGCACTCTGAGCTGGTTTCTGTGCACACTTAGCCAGCGGGACCAGGTCAGTGGCTGGTCCAGCCCAGTTCCCCACGTGGGCGCCTCAGGCCGCCCCTAGCAGGGCTGTGGGCCGATTGCCTGAGCCAGGTTTGAGGATCGCCCAGCTTGTCACAGCCTCGGGGTGCTGAGCATCATCCCATAACACAGGTGCTCAGAGGCCTGGGCCTGACCTGCCTGTGACAGGAGGCCCATTCTGGTACGGCGTAGGGGTCGGTGAGACCCTCTTAGAATGGGGCTGGCACTTAGTGGGTGCTCACTAACATTTTAGCTCTCTCCCCTTCAATGCCCCTCCCTCCCTCTCTCCCAGGTCTGCAGTGGATGGGGAATGGAGTCTCTATCTCACACGCGAGAACCTGAGGCTCAGGCCACCTGAGGCCACAAGTAGGGAGAGGACCGCAGAGCTGGGGCTGAGGACTCTCACCAGCAAAGGCCCCAGCCATCTGAGTGTCCAGGGCAGGGGACTCGTTCATCCTCACAGGTCTGGTGCCCTCTCTTCAGCCAGCACCCAGGTCTGTTCAGCCCACCGACCACCTTGGTGTTGGGATCCTCTCAGTCCATCAGCCTATTACCCTACAGCTCTGGGGCAGCCCGCAAATGTAAGGGTAAGATAATGTGCAACAAACCCCGGGGCAGGGGTTGAATGAACCCATGGAGAGGAGGGGCCTCAAGCCTGGAGCCACTGGAGGCAAGAGTCCTACAGGAAGATCCCCAGGCCCGTGTGAGGCTGGGGGACCCATCATGCACTCAAGGCAACCCCGCAACACTGGCATTATTATTCCCATTTTATAGAGGAGTAAACTGAGGGACAAGAAGTGAACAGCTCTGCTCAAGATGTCAAAAGGGCAGAGTTGTGGATTCAAACCTGTGTGCCTCTGCCTCGAAATCTAGAATTCTTTGCACCACCCCACACAGCATGAACCCTCAGCCAACAGACATTAAGTGCCTGCTAAATGAATGAAAAAAGAAGCTCCTCTTGGAAAAGGAAATTGGAAATGGTCTTGCATTCGATCCACAGCACAGAGCTGACCCAACGCCAGGCAAGGGACTACACAGAGCTCAGAGTTTTCCAGAAAAGCAGCTGAAGGGATATTTGTTATGAGCCACTCAGGAGTGGAAGAAACAGCATATTCTTCAGCTTTTTAGTATCGTCCTAATCCTGATGGTGAACCCCATCCCACTGAGCCAGATCAGTATTGGTATCCCAGTCTGCAGGGGTCCCCAGCAATGGGCCCTGATCCTCTAGGGACCCCGAGAAGCCAATGGTTTCAGCTCCTTGCCATCCCAAAGCAACCTGACTATGTAAGTGGGAGCAGCTGGGGCTCCTGGCTCCTGCAGAGGAGGACTGGGAGGGCCCCAATCCTCTCTAAACCCTGCTGCCTTATCCTCTCCTTGTCCCCAACAGCCTGAGCTTGCCAAAGACCTGCGGGATGCGACTGTGAGGTGGAGAGTGAGCCTTTCTCAAGGATATTGTAGCTGGAACCTGCTGCACCTGCAGCAAACCCCGCCCCCACCCTGACTTCTCAGCCCGTGGCCAATAGCTCCCTCTGTCCTTTCACAGTGGAGCTGGGTTCATACCAGGCAGGTCATAAAGCCATCACCATGGTCCTTTCTTAGAAAGTCCTTGATGCTGAGCGCTCTGCCGCTTGGAGATAACAAATGGCAATGGGTTCGTGTCGGGGCCATTTGGGTCTGTCCTTGATGACACAGAGTGAGCAACCCTGGGGAGGCTTCTTCCTAGCTTTTAAAAAGTGACAGGTCCATGAAACCCCGTGACTAGGAGCTCCTGGGCCCGCTGGCCCTAAGAGCCTTCAGAGGGGGAGGGTCAACAGACTGAGGCTGGTTCGTGCCCTGTGTCCTCACAGTGAGGTCCTGGCCAAGTGGCCTTGGTGACAGGAGAGCCCCTTGCTGTTCACTAGATGCTTTTACATCAAAGTAGGTGTCTTTGACTGTCAGGAGCCATCCAAGCCGCAGGTGGAGAGGCACTGTCTTGTTTGTTTTAAATTTTGGATTGATAACGCAGTATCTGGTTCAAAATTTGAAAACTACTAAATAGCAAACAGTGAACAGTCTCCATCCCATCCCCTGGTCCAGCCACCTTCTGAGGCCGTGGGGCAGTTGCTGTCCCTCTGGGCTTTAGTTTCTGAGTTTCTGAGATGAATTGGGTCCATCCCTCAACTCAGTCAGGAGGAACCCATGGACTCCACACTGAAGCCCCCAGCCCTGGAGCCTCCAGCACAGGCCAGCAGGGCCTCTGCCAGCCTTGGGGACGGGACGCTCGGCTCCAAGCAGCCATCACCACCCACCCGCCCGCGGCCACGGGTCAGGTTTCCATCCGCCGTCATTAGGCAGATGTCAAACTGGAAGGGGCAGCAGTAATTTGGACAATTACGGCCGCTATTATTGCTTCCTCTTCTTAAACGGGGGCCAAATTACTCACTTAAACACAACCACCAGTCACTCCCCACAGGCGGAGGGGACAATGGATGGGGGAGGGGACACATGGGAGGGGAAGGGACAGCTGGCAGTGGAGGATTCAGAAGCTCCAGCAGCCCACTGTCGGTGACTGTCCTGTTTGAGCGCCTACTGTGTGATATCAGCATGTCTGTCTGCCCTGCCTGGGACTTGGTGGTACCATGGGCAGGGGAGGTGGAGACTGGTGCCCTGGGGAAGGGGGTGGTCACACTGCCCTGCTGGTCACTGTAGGACCAGGCTGGAAGCAGGTTAGGTTTCCAAGTCTAAAGTGGCATTGCCCCCTCTGAAACCTCTACATGGTGTGAGCTGAGCATCTGCCCAGGGCAGGCTTAGGAGGGGCCAGGAATCCTCAGGCTGGCCCAGGATGCCAGATAAACCTGCAGCCGAGGCTCATTCCTCAGGGGCCAGGCAGGCCAAGGTGGCTCTTCTGTGGATGTAGGCAGGCAGACCTGGGCACCCGGCTCCCTGGCTGAGTGACGAACTGGGACAGGGGCCCTAATGGGCACCATGCAGGGAGAGACGGTGAGTCCAGGCCTATTCCACTTCTTAGCACTAATCACAGCCACACCCGAAAGTACAGATAAAAGTCACTCTAATGATAGGAAGCGCTGACGTAGCACCTGCTGTGTGTCCAGCACTCTGTTCACATATAGTAGCTAATTGAACCTTCAGAACAAAGCTTTGAGGTAGGCATTCTTATCACCCTCATTTTATAGAGGAGGCTGAGGTACAGAGAGCCTAATTAACTTACCAGGGGTCACACAGCACCTTAGCAGAGAGCTGACCCTCTTCCCAGAGCCATAGGACTGAGCACCTTCCCCTGCTGAGTTCAGGCTGCTATGAAGCAGAAGGAAACCTAGCAAGGTATTTCCTTTTTTAAAATTTTTAATATATTTATTTATTTCTTCTAAAAAAACCAATGAAATATATGTGCAGAATGTGCAGGTTTGTTACCCAGGTATACATGTGCCATGGTGGTTTGCTGCACCTACTGGCCCATCCTCTAGGTTTCCTCCCTTCACCCCCCACCCCCTGCAACAGGCCCTGATGTGTGTTGTTCCCCTCTCTGTGTCCGTGTTCTTAATGTTCAACTGCCACTTATGAGTGAGAAAAGGCAGTGTTTGGTTTTCTGTTCCTGTGTTAGTTTTCTGAAGATAATGGCTTCCAGCTTCATCCATGTCCCTGCAAAGGATGTGATCTTATTCCTTTTTATGACTGCATAGTATTCCATGTGCCACATTTTATTTATCCAGTCTATCATTGATGGGGATTTGGGTTGGTTCCATGTCTTTGCTAATGTAAATAGTGCTTCAGTAAACATATATGTGCATGTGTCTTTATGGTACAATGATTTATATTCCTTTGGGTATATACCCAGTCATGGGATTTCTGGTCCAAATGGTATTTCTGGTTCTAGATCCTTGAGGAATCAGCATACTGTTTTCCACAACGGTTGAACCAATTTACGTTCCCACCAACAGTGTAAAAGTGTTCCTATTTCTCCCTAGCCCAGCCAGCATCTATTGTTTCCTAATTTTTCAATAATCACCATTCTGACTGATGTGAGATGGTATTTCATTGTGGTCTTGATCTGCATTTCTCTGATGATCAGTGATGTTGAGCTCTTTTTAATGTTTTTAATGTTTGTTGGCTGCATAAATGTCTTCTTTTGAGAAGTGTCTGTTCATATCCTTTGCCCACTTTTTGATGGGTTTTTTTTTCTTGTAAATATGTTTAAGTTCTTGTAAATTCTGGATATTAGGCCTTTGTCAGATGGGTAGACTGCAAAACTTTTCTCCCATTCTGTAGGTTGCCTATTCACTCTGATGATTCTTTCTTCAGTTTAGTTAGATCCCATTTGTCAATTTTGGCTATTGTAAAATTGCTTTTGGCATTTTTGTCATGAAGTCTTTGCACATGCCTATGTCCTGAATGGTATTGCCTAGGTTTATAGGTTTTCTCCTAGGGGTTTTTTTTTTTTATGGTTTTGGGTTTTACATTTAAATCTTTCATCTATATTGAGTTAATTTCTGTATAAGGTGTAAGGAAGGGGTCTAGTTTCAGTTTTCTGCAAATGGCTAGCCAGTTTTTCCAGCACCATTTACTGAATAGGAGATTCTTTCCCCATTGCTTGTTTTCATCAGGTTTGTTGAAGATCAAATGGTTGTAGATGTGTGGTGTTATTTCTGAGGCCTCTGTTCTGTTCCATTGGTCTATATATCTGTTTTGGTACCAGTACCATGCTGTTTTGGTTTCTGTAGCCTTGTATTATAGTTTGAAGTCAGGTGGTGTGATGCCTCCAGCTTTGTTGTTTTTGCTTAGGATTGTCTTGGCTATACGGGGTCTTCTTTGATTCCATATGAAATTTAAAACAGTTTTTTCTAATTCTGTGAAGAATGTCAATGGTAGTTTGATGGGCCATATGACCATTTTCTTTCTCTATTTAAAAAAATTTTTTTTATTATACTTTAAGTTCTGGGATACATGTGCAGAACGTGCAGTTTTTTTACATAGGTATACACATGCCATGGTGGTTTACTGAGCCCATCAACCCATCATCTACATTAGGTATTTCTCCTAATGCTATCCCTCCCCTACCCACCCACACCTCCTGACAGGTCCCAGGGTGTGATGTTCCCCTCCCTGTGTCCATGTGTTCTCATTGTTCAACTCCCACTTAGGAGTGAGAACATGTAGTGTTCGGTTTTCTGTTCTTGTGCTAGTTTGCTGAGAATGGTGGTTTCCAGCTTCATCCATGTCCCTGCAAAGGACAAGAACTCATTCATTTTTATGGCTGCATAGTATTCCATGGTGTATATGTGCCACATTTTCTTTATCCAGTCTATCATTGATGGGCATTTGTGTTGGTTCCAAGTCTTTGCTATTGTGAACAGTGCCACAATAAACATATGTTTGCATGTGTCTTTATAGTAGAAGGATTTATAATCTTTTGGGTACATACCCAGTAATGGGATTGCTGGTCAAATGGTATTTCTGGTTCTAGGTCCTTGAGGAAATCACCACACTGTCTTCCACCATGGTTGAACTAATTTACATTCCCACCAACAGTGTAAAAGCATTCCTATTTCTCCACAGCCTCACCAGCATCTGTTGTTTCCTGACTTTTTAATGATCGCCATTCTAACTGGCATGAGATGGTATCTCATTGTGGTTTTGATTTGCATTTCTCTAATGACCAGGGATGATGAGCTTTTTTTCATATGTTTGTTGGTCACATAAATGTCTTCTTTTGAGAAGTGTCTGTTCATATCCTTTGCCCACTTTTCAATGGGCTTTTTTCTTGCAAATCTGTTTAAGTTCTTTGTAGATTCTGGATATTAATCCTTTGTCAGATGGAGAGATTGCAAAAATTTTCTCCCATTCTGTAGGTTGCCTGTTCACTCTGATGATAGTTTCTTTTGCTGTGCAGACTCTCTTTAGTTTAATTAGATCCTACTTGTCTATTTTGGCTTTTGTTGCCATTGCTTTTTGTGTTTTAATCATAAAGTCTTTGCCCATGCCTATGTCCTGAATGGTATTGCCTAGGTTTTCTTCTAGGGTTTTTATTGTTTTAGGTCTTACATTTAAGTCTTTAATCCAGCTTGAGTTAATTTTTGTATAAGGTGTAAGGAAGGGATCCAGTTTCAGTTTTCTGCAAATGGCTAGCCAGTTTTCCCAGCACCATTTATTAAATAGGGAATCCTTTCCCCATTGCTTATTTTTATCAGGTTTGTCAAAGATCAGATGATTGTATATGTGTGGTGTTATTTCTGAGGCCTCTGTTCTGTTCCATTGGTCTATATATCTGTTTTGGTACCAGTATCATGCTGTTTTGGTTACTGTATCCTTGTAGTATAGTTTGAAGTCAGGTAGTGTGATGCCTCCAGCTTTTTTGCTTAGGATTGTCTTGGCTATACTGGGTCTTCTTCGATTCCATATGAAATTTAAAATAGTTTTTTCTAATTCTGTGAAGAATGTCAATGGTAGTTTGATGGGCAGTATGGCTATTTTCATGATATTGATTGTTCCTATCCACGAGGATGGAATGTTTTCCTATTTATTTGTGTCCTCTCTTATTTCCTCAAGCAGTGGTTTGCAGTTCTTCTTGAAGAAGTCCTTCACATCCCTTGTTAGCTGTATTCCTAGGTATTTTGTTCTCTTTGTAGCAATTGCAAATGGGAGTTCATTCATGATTTGGCCCTCTGCTTGCCTATTGTTGGTGTAAAGGAACACTCATGACTTTTGCCCATGGATTTTGTATCCTGAGACTTTAGCAAGGTCTTTTCAACATCATCACTGGCATACAAGTGGGACCTGCAGGCTCAGGGATGGTGGTGCTGCCCAGGGTCACACAGACAGGGCGTGATGGGCAGAGGCTTCTGGTCCTGCCAGCCCCGGGCATGGGAAGGGGTGAACCAGTGGCTTGGTGAGGGATCAGAGGAGCTGGGGACCTGAATGGTAGTGATAGGCCATGGAGGGGCTGAGGGTAGGGACGGTCAAATTGCAGGCCAGGGAAGGGCCAGGTGAGCGGGGGGAGGGTGGGGCATGCCTGGATGGCATTAGGGGCATCCCGAGGACCCAGGACTCTAGGAGGGTGGGACTAAGGCGACCTTCAGTTCCAGGAAGTCACCAATCATGAATGGTGTAGTCATCCCAGACTTTCCCAGCAAGCAGGGTCACACCATGAACTCAGAGCTGGCCCCATCACAGGGAGAGAGTGCAGAACCTCTTCCCTGGAGGATGTCATGAGCTCCAAGAGAGGCTAGAGAGAAACCTAAGAGGCTCCAGGACAGAGGCCAGGCCAACACCCAGCGGGTATGGGCAGGGCTGTCCCTGTGACCACAACTGCTGCTGCTGTGGGGCTGACTGCATGACACCCACAGCAGCCTGGGCAGCCTGGACGCGGGGACCACTCTTCCTGGAGTCCACAGAATGAATGGGCTTTGGGCTCCGATCTTGGCCGAGCCTCTTCTGTCTGATCTCTGCCTGGGGAGAAGTCGTTCAGCCTTTTCAAGCCTTGCTTTCATTGTCTAAATCTTCAAGCCCGTTCCTGAGTTGACTAGGTGGTGGAGACCAGCGCACCTCCCAGGCTTAAAGGTGGCAGCTGTGGGACCCCAGGGAGGGACTTCATTTCCCTGAGCTCTTCTGAAAATTCAATAATTTTGTGCTTTGGCCTCATGGGATTTTGTGTTGATTCAATAATATATTGAAGGGCTTCAAAGCAGGGCCGGGGACCTAGCATTTACTGTGTGAGGCTGGTGGGCCATCACCACCACTATGATTACCATGTGCAGAATGGAGGCAAAGTGGAGGTCCCTGAGCTTCCAGGCCTGCCCCGCCCCACCACACAGCAAACCCCCATGTGAGGACTGTGAGGCTGGCACATGTGCAGCTGAGGACCTCGAGGCTCAGGCTGATCACGGCCAAGGTGGCAGAGCCAACGTTAGAGCTGGGACTGTCCCACTCCACACACACACTGGTCAGGTGCCATTGTCTCAGGGAGTCCCCTGCAGCCGGACACCTGGACTTCCAGTACCCAGAGAGATAAGAGCTGTCTTCATCCTGCCCTGGAACTGGTGTCACTCCTTGTACTTTCTCCCAGTAAGTCACCTTTATGCCAGCCAGACTGGGGATGAAGCTGGGCCATCCAGCCCTGCCACACGTGTTAAAGTGTCTGACAAAGTGCAGGCCTCAGGACACTTGTTCTGAGCATGTAAACACTCGCTGCTTTGACAGCCTGCAAGGGACAGCTTTGGAAGCGGAGCCCACATGGCCCTGTCATTTATCAGCTCCTCATTAACTACGAGTCTGGAGGGCGGGCCTGAGGCCATTGCCCCTGCACCCTCCAAGGGCCAACAGGAGAGGCCAGGCACGTCTCTGCCTGGGAAGGGGATGACGACAACCGCAATGATGGCTGATGGTGATTAAGCCCTTCTTGTGCACTGAACACTTCCACTGCATGCTCTCGTGTAATCATGACCCCGTTCTGCAGCTGGGGAGACTAAGGTCAGAGTGGGGGTGTCACATGATCAGGAGAGGGTAGATCAGGGTTTGGCTGGCGCATCTCCCTGACTCAGAAGAGGTGTCAGCTGGAAGAGGCAGCTGCTGATTGCTGGGTGTCTGGCCCCTGAGCAGCCTCCATCTTGGCTTGGCTGGCCTGGTTCCACGGGAGGCAGGATAGCTTCCAGCCATCTCAGCCTCTTGCGTCATGGGAGAATGAGCCCCCTCAGACCCTGGCTGAAGCATGGCTTTCACGGAGCTCCCAGTCTCATCTAGGACAGAGTTAGACCTGCAAACAGACAGACCCAAACACTGGGGTGTGGAAAAGGCTTTCAGGATCAGAGAAGACAGTCAGTAAAGGCTTCTTTAGGAGGTGACCTCAAAACCAGAGACAGATGGTGCTCAGATGTGCCCACCCAGAACAATACGACATTTGTCCCCTGGAATGCCTGAGCAAGTGGGAAGAAGAGTGGGGCTCATAGAAGTGGATTACATGCCTGAGTGTACACAATAGGACTCCTACCCCACTGCCTCAGACCAGTGCCTTCAAACTCTGAAAACCCATAGCCCCAATTGTTCTACCCATCCCTACTAAATTACCCTTCCCTTATAGTATGTAAGCCCTGGATCTAAGGTAATGGTGTTGGGATCCACCATCTTGTCTCCCTGCTGTCAAAGACACAGACATGGTTTCTGTTAGTAAGACACTATTAAACATTTCTTTCCAAGAAACTGGGTTTCCAAGAAACTGGCCTCTTTCTTTGGCCTATCAGCTTCCTCTGACTTTGGGAAAGGTGTGCATAGGCCTTCTCACTGTGAAACACCCCAAAGCACAGAAGATAAGCCAAGTTATATCATCATCCTTAAGCACAGATGTGGTATCCATTGATACTACTGCCAAATATACAGATGAGGGAATGAATGATCCTGCTACTACCTCACTGTACAGATGCTGATCCCAGTGATATCACTTAACCTAAGTTATGCCACTCAACCCAATGTACAGATGAGAAACTAGTGGTTCTACTGCAGGTTGAGCATCCCAAATCTGAAAATCTAAAATCCAAAATGATCCAAAACTTTTTGAGCACCAACATGATGCTCAAAAGAAATGCTCATTGGAGCATTTCAGATTTGGGATTTTTTGATTTGAGATGCTCAACTGGCAAGTATACAATGCAAGTATTCCCAAATCTGATGTACAGATGAGACATAGAGTGATCCTATTACCATCCTAAGGTATAGATGAGAAATCAAGTAATCTTACTATTATTCCCAAGGTATAGATTATCAATCAAATGTTGCCCCATCAACCCAATGTACAGATGAGGAACACAGCGATATTATCATCACTCCAAAGAACTAATGAACTTAATGACTCTACTATTACCCCAAGGAGCAGATAATGAATTGAGTAATACTGTGATCACAGCAATGTACAGATGAAGATGTGACTGATACTGTTATTAACCTAGTATATGAATGAAATCCCGAGTGATACTGCATTCACTCCAATGTACAGAGAATGAATGAAGTGGTACTACTATCAACTCAACATAGAGAAAAGAAAGCAAATCATGCTACCACCCCAATGCAACATGAGGAACTGAGAGATACAATGATCACCTCTACACACAGATGAGGAACTGAATTTCATCCAAAGAACTCCTGGGAAACTTGTTAATACTATCATCACTTCTGTGGACAGGCAACTAACCTGAAAAATACAACAGCCAAATTAACTTGTTAACTGTACTTAATGGATAAGTAGGGATGACAGAAGAATGAATCAGAGAACTTGAAGACAACAGTAGTATTCACACAATGTGAATAATAAGGAGATACTAGACTGAACAAAATAAATAAAGCTTCAAGTGTTTGTGAAAGAATAACAAGTTTTAACATTCATCATTGATGTCCCAAATGGAGAGAAGGAAGAGTGTGTGACAGCAAACGTATTTAAAGAAATAATGGGCTGGGCATGGTGGCTTACTCCTGTAATCTCAGCACTTTGAGAGACCGAGGCAGGCAGATCACTTGAGATCAGGAGTTCAAGACCAGGCTGGCCAACATGGTGAAATCCAGTCTCTACTAAAAATACAAAAACATTAGCCAGGCATGGTGGCATACACCTGTAATCCCAGCTACTCAGTAGGCTGAGGCAGGAGAATCACTTGAACCTAGGATGTGGAGGTTGCAGCCTGGGTAACAGAGCAAGACTCTGTCAAAAAAAGAAGAAAGAAGGAAAGAAGGAAAGAAGGAAAGAAAGAAAGAAAGAAAGACTGAAACTTCTCAAATTTAGTTAAAGACCTAATCCTACAGATTTAAAAAACCGAGTGAATCACAAATAAAATAAGCCCAAAGAAATCTCCACTTAGTGTGTTAGTCAGCTCCAGTAACAAAATATCACATACGGGGTGGCTTAAACAATGGATGTATATTTCTCACCCTTATGGCAGCTGGAAAGTACAAGATCAAGGTGCCTGCAGATTTTATTTCCAGTGAGGGCCCTCTTCCTGGCTTGCAGGAGCTGCCTTCTCTCTGTGTCCTCACATGAAGAAAGAGAAAGAGGAAAGAGAAGAGAAAGGGAAGGAGGGAGGGAGGGAGGGAGACAGAAAGGGAGAGAAAGAGAGACAGTGTGTGTGTGCATGTGGTCTGGTCTCTCTTTCTCTTCTCATAAGGACACTAATTTTATCATGGGGGCCCCACGCTCATGACCTTATTTAAGCTAATTACCTCCCAAAGTCCCTACCTCCAAATATTATCACATTGGTGGTTAGGGCTTCAATATATTAATTTGAGGGAGGGACAAAAACATTCCATTTATAATATGAAGACTCATCATAATTAAAATTCTGAAAACTAAAGATAGAGGGAAAAAAAATCTTTAAAAGCACCAGAGAGAAGTTGTGTATTACCTATAAAGAAAAATCAACTCAAATGAAATGACAGCAGATTTTTCACCTGAAACCATGAAGGCCAGAGGAAGTGGCACAACATTGTTCAAATGCTGGAAGAAAAGACCTGGAAACCCCAAATCCTATATCCAGTGAAGCTATCTTCAAGACTGAAGGGGAAATATACACATTTTTTAAAATGGAAAAACAGTAAGAGGATCTGTTCCTAGAAGACCCACCTATCCTGAAAGAATAGGTAAAGGAACATATCTCTAACAGAAAAAGAATATTAACAAAAGTCTGGGTACCTTCAGAAAGGAAAAAACAACATGGTAATGGGCAAAAGTAGAAGTAAACATAATAGACAATCCCTCACTTCTTGAGTATCTTAATCATACTTTATTGGTATATTTGTTTGTTTGTTTGTTGTTTTCTTGAGATGAGATCTCGCTATGTTGCCCAGGCTGTACTCAAACTCCTGGGCTTAAGCAATCCTCCTGCTTCAGTGTCCTGAGTAGCTGAAACTACAGGTATTTGCCACCATTCCTAGCTATTGTACTTAATTGTTGAAGCAAAAGTTATAACACCATCTGATATAGTGCTCAATTTATGTAGAGGACATACTTAAAACCATCATCTTTAAAAAGTGGAGAGTGTAAAGGAAGCTAAGTGGAAATAAAAATAGAAGAAGAGGGCTCACTTCCCAATTCATTATATGAGCCCGGTATTACCTCGATGCCAAATCAGCAAAAAAAAAAAAAAAAAATTTAAAAAACCACCAAAAGAAAAATGCACCAATATCTCTGACTAACTTAGACCCATAAAATCTTGAATAAAATATTAGCAAATTGAATTCGGTAAGGTATAAAAAGACTAACATGCTATGACTGTGGGGGATTTATTGGAGGGACATCAACCTGATTCAGTATTAGAAAAATCATTTGGTGTAATCCAACATAGCAACAAGTTAGAGAAGAAAAACCATTTTACACCAATTGATGCAGAAAAAGTATTGGACAAAATTCAGTATCAATTAATGATAAAATTCTCAGTACAATTGGGATAGAATGGAACTTTCTCAACCCCATACAAAGCATTTATTTAAAAAAACCTACAACTAGGTGTGATGTCAAGAAAGATGACCGAGTAGGAAGGTTGGGAATCTGTCTCTCCACCTACACAACAAATATAAAGGCAGAAACTATCTGGAGTAACTATTTTGGAACTTGGGAGTCCATTTGAACACTTACAGCTTCCAGAAAAAAGCTTGGCTAGTTCATTTCAGTCAATTTTAGCCCTTAATGTGGTAGCAGCCATTCATCCCCTACCAACCAGGCACATTCCCTAGTTCTTGGTGCAGCTTGCTAGAACTAGAGTACAAAACAAGAATCTCATCCTTCAAATATTGGGATTTTGTGTTCTGATTTCTGATTGGTGCTTTTAATCATTGGGACAGATGCACAGAGGCTAGCTGCCATTGTTTCAACTCCACCGGTTGAAGTACCATCCAAGAGGTTTAAAGATGCAGTATCTGAGGGTTTGTTTTTTTTTCCTTTTTATTCTTTTGAGACTTACACATTTAAGGATTAGGACATTCAAAAGCAATTGCATATATGGGGAACTATAGAAAGCCAACATACATGCCTAGGTAAAGATGTAGGCTTTGTTAGACACAGTGGTCCATGCCTACATCACAGCGCTTCGGGAGGCTGAGGTGGGTAGATCACTTGAGGCCAGAAGTTCAAGACCAGCCTGGTCAACATGGTGAAACCATATTTTAGTACAGACTATGTTTAGTCTCTACTAAAAATACAAAAATTAGCCCGGTGTGATGGTGCACATCTGTAATCCCAGCTACTCAGGTGGCTGAGACACAAGACTTGCTTGAACCCAGGAGGCAGAGGTTGCAGTGAGCTGAGATTATGCCACTGCACTCCAGCCTGGGCAACACAGTCAAAAAAAAAATGCAGGCTTACAAAAGACCTAAGAATACCTTAAGCTTTCACTTCAGGATGATCCCTGGTACAGAGGCACTGTACAAAAATAAAACAAAACAGGAAATCCTGAGGAAGGGAGAGAATATAATTTTCAGAGTTGCCACATTATAAGATTTAATTGCCCAGTTTTCAACAAAAATATCACAAAGGAAACATAAAAATAAGAATGTATGGCCCATTCAAAGAAGCTAAATTGACAGACACTATTGCTGAGGAAGCTTAGATGGTGGACTGACTACACAAAGACTTTAAAACAACTGTTTTAAAGGCTCTCAAGGAGCTAAAGAAAGACATGAACAAACAGGAAAACAAATACATAAACAAATGAAAATATCAGTGAAGAGATAGAAAATATACAAATAAACCAAAATGAAATACTGGAGTTGAAATGAAAATTTACTTGAGGTATTCAAAAGCAGATTTGAGCAGGCAAAAGAATGAATCAGTGAACTTGAAGATAGGACGATGATTGGAATTATTGATAATGAAGAAGAACAACAGAAAGACTGAAGAAAAGTAAACAGAGCCTAGGGGACCCATTGAGACACTATCAAGCTAGTCCAGAAGGAGAAGAGAGAAAAGAGGACAAGTGAAAATACTGACAACTTCCCAAATTTGATGAATGACATTAATCTACAAATCCAAGATCAACAAACTTTAAGGAGGATAAACTCAAAGAGACCCACATTGTAATCAAACTGAGACAGATTGTAGTTAAACTGTAAAAAGACAAAGAATCTAGAAAGCAGCAAGAAAGAAGAAATTCATTACATAAAAAGTTCTTCAATAAGACTGTGAGCTAATTTCTCATCAGAAATCTTAGAAGCCAGAGGCAGTGGGTTGATAGTCAATGAATTGATAGAGAAAATTTTTCAACTGAGATTCCACATCTGGCAAACCGTTATTCCATAATGAAGGAGTAATTAAGGCATTCCCAGATAAATAAAAGCCAAAAGAGTTTGTTACCATTATATCTGCACTTCAAGAAATGCTAAAAGAAGTCCTGCAAGGTAAAATGAAAGGACACTTGGCAGTAACTCAAAGCTGTATAAAGAAATAAAGAGTTTTGGTAAAGGCAAATACATGGGAGATTATAAAAGTTGTAATTATTTTTACTTTGTAAATCCATTTGTTGTGTATCTGGATCATAATCCTGAAAGACACAATCCCAAATGTCATAATTCCAAGTTTTTAAAAATCCCAAAAGATAAAAATCTCTGGTCTAAATTCCTAAAGTCTAAAATTTCTAATGTCTAAAATTCTGAAAGTTGTAATCTCAAAAGATTAAAATCCCAAATGTTGAAATCCAAAAAGCTGAGTTCTGGGGATGGTATTAGTGCATTTGGAGTTGTACACAGGAACCCCAGGCAACCCCCATGTTGCACCATTTGTATTTAATTGTATTTGTATGTTAGGTAGAACTATTACATTGTTATTGTCTTTATCTAAAAATTAAATATAGTTTAAGGAAACATGTATGGATGTCAAGTTGACAAGGGGCGGACTTTTGGACTTAATTTTCAATATCAACCTGACTGAATTAAGAAGTACCTATAAACCTGGTAAAGTATTCTATTGGTTGTATCTGTGAGGATGTCACCAGAGGAGATTAACGTGTGAGTCTGAGCAGACTGGATGGGAAAGATCTATACTCAATTTTGGCAGACACCATCCCATCAGCCAGGTATCTGATGACAACAAATACAAAAGGCAAGTTGGTCTCTCTCTGAGAGCTGGGCAGCTTTTTCTTCTGCTGCTTGAAATCAGAAATTTGACTCCACAAAAGTGCATTGTCGCAGTGCTGACTGTGTGTAAGCACAATGCATGCACATAAAAACATTCAAACTTCCTCAATAAATGAAGAGATGTCCTTTCGTACATCTGCATGTGTGAAAGATAAAATTCCTCAAGATATCAGCTCTTTGAGTGACAGCATATGTTGTGGCGAACCATCATGATTTTTTACTGATCTCCTCAAAAGATTTAGGTTGTCCGTCACAGCATTTCAGATGACCACAGTTGTAAAGCTGAGTGCACACAATTACCAATCATAGTTATAAGCACTTATATATTTCCCTTTCTGATCTATTTCTTTATGCATATAATTTATCTGCTCATAACTGATTTACCTATGTGGCTGTTATTAGTGTACCTGAGTGTTTATGTTTGCAAAAATGTGTATGTTAATATTACCTATCTTATTGTGTAAAGTGGCCTATAAATTGTTCTGTCATGTTTTCCTATGTTTCTGAAATAAATTCCCTTTTGTACCACTTGAGGCTCAAAAAGTAAATAAATACCTTTTAATGAATTTTTTAATTATTTTTTTCCAGAATTATATTTTTAAGATTTTGATCATTTGGGGTTGGGATTTGGGGGATTTTAGACTTGAGGGATTTTGATCTTTCAAGACTTCAACATTTAGGTTTATGTTGTTTGGGATTATGTCTTTCAGGATTATGATCAGTTCCCTTTTTTTCCTAAAAAATTTAAAAGACAAATGTGTTAAAACAATGACTACTAATCTATATATTGGGCACACAATGTATAAAGATGTAATTTGTGATATCATACTAGAAAGGGATAGACAGAAGTAGTGTATAGGAGGAGATTGTTTGCATGCTATCAAAATTGGTAGTATTAATTGAAATTAGATTATTACTTTAGGATGTTAAGTGCAATTAAGTTTCTTTGATAACAACAAAGAAAATAGCTAAGGAATAGATACAAAAGGAAATGAAAAAATAATCATTACAAAAACATCAAATAAGCACAAAGGAAAGCAATAATGCTGGAAGTGAGGAAGAAAAAAGTCATAAGGTGCTTAGAAAACAAATAGAAAAATGGCAAAATTAAGTCCCACTTTATCGATAATCACTTTAAATCTAATAGATTAAACTACACAATCAAAAGAAAGAGATTGGCAGAACACATAAAAAAACATGATCCAACTATACACTGTTAGAAGATAGTCATTTTAGATCCAAAGACAAAAACAGTTTGAAAGTAAAAGAATGGAAAAAGATATATCATGCAAAGAACAACCGAAAGAGACCTGGGGTCTAATATCAGACAAAAAACAGCTTTTAAATCCCAAAAGTTTACAGGAGACAAAGAAGCAGATTTTGTGTCAATAAAATGTTCAATAAAGCAAGATGATATCATAATTATAAACATTTACAAAGCTAATAACAAATCCTTAAAACTTATGAAGCAAAAATGAACAGAATTGTAGGGAGAAATAGATATTTCTACAATAATGGTTGGAGACTTCAATAATTCACTTTTAATAATAGGTAGAACAACTACATAGAAGACAAGTAAAGAAAAATAGAACTTAAAGAACACAGTAAACCAACTAGACCTAATAGACATATACAGAATAATCTACCCAACAACACCTGAATATATATTTTTCTCAAGTACACAAGAAACATTCTCTAGGATAGACTGCAAAATAAGTCTCAAGATTTGGAAAGATAGACATCATACAAGGTATATTCTCTGACCACATGGTGATGAAGTTAGAAATCAATAACAGAATAAAAACTGGAAAATTCATAACTATGTGAAAATTAAACAACACACTCTGAAACAACCAATGGGTCAAAGAAGATATCACAAGGAAAATTTAGAACATGCGTATAGACTATTAAAAATGAAAATATCACATGCCAAATCTTATGGGATAGAATGAAATCATCACTCAAAGGGAAATTTGTAGCTATAATGCCTACACAAGAGAAAAATCTCAACCAATAACCTAACATTACATCTTAAGGAACTAAAATAAAATAGGAACAAACTAAATCCAAGGCTGCCAGAAGGAAGAAAATATAGTAATTACAGTGAAGATAAAATAGATAATATAATAGAAAAACAATATTTAAAATCAATAAAACTGGCCAGGAGCATTGGCTCATATCTGTAATCCCAGCATTTTGAGAGGCCAAGGTGGGAGGATCGCTTGAACTCAGGAGTTTTGAGACTAGACTGGGCAACATAGGAAGACCCTGTCTCTAAAAAATATTCAAAATACTTAAAAAAAAAATCAATGAAACTGGTTTTTTGAAAAGATCAGCAAAATTGACAAACCTTAAGCTAGACTGACAAAAAAAGAGCAAAGATGGAAATAACTGAAATCAATATTACTACTGACCTTGCAGAGACAAAAAGAATTATAAGAGAATACCACAAACACTTGTGTGCCAACAAATCAGATAACCTGGAAGAAATGCCAAATTATAAGGCAGACTCAAGAAGAAATAGAAAATCTCAACAGACCTATTACAAGTAAATAGATTTAATCAATAATCAAAAATCTCCCAACAATGAAAAGTTCCAGACCAGGTGGATTTACCAGTGAATCCTACCAAACATTTAAAGAAAAATTAATACAAGCCTTCTCCAAGTCTTCCAAAGAGTAGTAAAAGAGGGAACACTAAATCATTCTATGAGGCCAGCATTACTCTGATACCAAAGCCACATAAAGATTTCAACAGAAATTACAGACAAAAATCTTTATGAATACAGATGCTAAAATCCTTAACCAAATATTAGCACATTAAATCTAAGAGCATATTGGAAGAATTATTCACCATGGCTGTCTTAGTCTGTTTTGTGCTGCCATAAGAGAGTACCACAGATTGGGTAATTTATTTTTAAAAACATACATTTATTTTCTCACAGTTCTGGCTGCCACCATCTGGAGTCTTCTTGTTGTGTCATAACATGATGGAAACAACACATGGCAGAAGGCCAAAGAGTGGGCAACAAGAAAAGGGGGGCAGAACTCTTTTTTAATAAGGAACCCTGTCTCTCAATAACAAATCCATTCTCGTGATAATGGTGTTAATCCATCCATGAGGGCAGAGCCCTCATTATCTAATCATTTCTTAAAGGTCCCATCTCCTAGTGTTGTTACAATAGCAATTAACTTTTGATATGAGTTTGAGAGGAGAAAACATTCAAATTATAGCAAGACCAAAAGAGATTTATCTCAGGAGTACAAGGGTGGTTCAGCATAAGAAAATCAACCAGTGTGATACATCATATTAATAGAATGAAGAAACAAAACTACATGATAATCTCAATTGATGTAGTAAAGACATTTGACAAAATTCAATAGATTTTCATGATTACAAAGAAACTCTTAGAAGACTAAGAATAGAGAAAATTGTTCAACATGATAAGGAATATTAATGAATAACCCACAGCTAACATCACACTCAATGGTGAAAGATTGAAAGCTTTTCCCCTAAGATCAAGAACAAGACAAGGATGCCTGTTTTCACTACTACTATCTAACATTGTCGTAAAAGTCCTAGCCAGAGCTATTAGATAAGAAAAAGAAATAAAAGATTTCAAAATTGGAAAAAAAAGAAAAAATAAAGCTACCTGTATTCACAAATGGCATCATTCTATATATAGAAAATCCCAAAGAACTAAGAAAGCTCCTAGAGCTAATAAATTCAGAAAAGTTGTAGGGTACAAGATCAAAACACAAACATCAGTTGTATTTCTATACACCAGCAATGAATAATTCAAAATAGAAATTAAGAAAGTAATTTTATTTTTAGTAGTATCTGATACGGTTTGGCTCTGTGTCGCCACCCAAATCTCATGTTGCACCGTAATTTCCAATGTTGGAGGTGGGGCCTAGTGGGAGGTGACTGGGTCATGGGGATGGTTTCTAATGGTTTAGCACCATCTCCCTAGCACTGTCTCATGGTATAGTTTTCATGAGATCTGGTTGTTAAAAAGTGGGTAGCATCTCCCCTCTTCACTCTTTCCTGCTCCACCATGTGAAGACATGTCTACTTCTTTGCTTTCTGTCATGATTGAAAGTTTACCAACCATGCTTCCTGTACAACCTGTGGTGCTGTGAGTCAATTAAACCTCTTATTTTATAAATTACCCAGTCTCAGGTGGGTAATTTATAGCAATGTGAGAATGGACTAATATATATGTAAAAGAATTAAATGATTAGGAATAAATCTAAGCAAGGAAGTGAGAGACTTGCATATAAACACTACAAAACATTGCTAAAAGAGATTCAACAATATCTAAAGAAATGAAAATATATTTTATGTTCATAGATAAAAAGGCTCCATTGTGGTAAGATGTCAATACCACCCAGAGATCTATAGAATCAACACAATCTTATCAAAATTCTAACAGCCTTTTTTACATAAATGTAAAAGCTTATCCTCAAATTAATATGAAATTGGAAGCAGTTCTAAATAGCCAAAGTAATCTTGAAAAAGAACAATAAAGTTAGAGGATTCAAACTTCTAAACATTAAAACATACTGATTAAAACAAGATGGTACAGCCATAAGGACAGATATACAGCCCAGTGGAATAGGATAGAGAACCCAGAAATAAACTCTCATATGTGCGGTCATTTGATTTTTGGCAAGGGTGCCAATACCACTCAATGGGGAAATGACTTTTGTCTTTGGGGAAAAGACGTTTGTCTTTTCAACAAATGGTGTGGAAAACTAGATATCCACATGCCGAAGAATGAAGTTGGATTCTTAGCTTATATTATATACAAAAACTAATCCAAAATGTATCAAAGACCTAAACTTAAGAGCTAAAACTATAAAACTCTTAAAAAACAACATTAGGGAAAAATCTTCCCAACATTGGCTTTGGCAAAGATTTCATAGATGACATAAAAAGTTCAGGTAACAAAATCAAAAAATAGATAAATTGGATTTCATCAAAATCAAGTATGTTTGGGAGAGGCTGGAGCAAGATGGCTGAATAGAAGCCTTCACCAATTGTCTGTCCTGCAGGAAGACCAAAGTTAACAACTATATACACAGAAGAAACACCTTAAGAATCAAAAAGCAGGCAAATAATCACAATGTCTGGTTTTGACTTCATATTGCTAAAAGAGACAATGAAGAAGGTTGGAAAGACAATTTTGAATCACCGACGCCACCCCTCTCCCATCCCCTGGCAGTGGTCATGTGGTATGGAGAATCTGTGCACTTAGGGGAGAGAGAGCTCAGTGATTATGGGACCCTGCATTGAACTCAGTGCTTCTCTGTCACAGCAGAAAGCAAAATGGGGCTAAACTCAGTCAACACTCACTCACAGAGGGAGAGTTTGGACCAGCCCTAGCTGAAGGGGAACTGCCCATCCCAGTGGTCAGAACCTGAGTTTCAGCAAGTCTCACCACTGCGGGCTAAAGGCCTCTGGGATCCTAAATACACTTGAAAGGCAGTCTAGGCTGCAAGAACTACAATTCCTAGGCAAGTCCTAGTGCTGTGGTGGGCTCAGAGCCAGTGGACTTTTTGGGACACACAACCTAGAGAGACACCAGCTAGTTAGGGAGTGATGGCACCACCCTACATCCTTCCCCAGGGAGCACAGCTCATAGTAACAAAAGTGATTCCTTTCCCCTAGAGAAGAGGAGAGGAGGGAGTAAAGAAGACTTTGTCTCGCATCTAAGAGACCAGCTCAACCACAATAGGATAGGGTACCAGGCAGAATCATGGGAACCCCATTCCAGGCCCAAGCTCCCAGATGACATTTCTAGGCACACCCTGTGCCAGAGGGAAACTGCTGCTTGGAAGGCAAAGACCCAGTCCTGGTGGGATTCACCATATGCTGACTAAAGAGCCGTTGGGCCCTGAAGAACCAGCAGCAGTACCCAGGTAATACGCCATGGGCCTTGGGTGAGACTCTGAGACATGCTGCCTTCAAGTGAGATGCAGCACATTTCCAGCTGTGGTAGCTACAGTAAAAGACTCTCTTTGCTTGAGAAAAGAAAAGGGAAAAGTAAAGGAGACTTAGTCTCACATTTTAGGTACCAGCTTGGCCACAGTTGGCCTGGTAGAGCACCAGGTGGGCTCTTATAATCCCTGATTCCAGCCCTTGGCTCTTAGATGGCATTTCTGGACTTGCCCTGGGCCAGAGGGGAGCTCACTGCCCTGAAGAGTAAGTTTCAGGCCTGGCAGCATTCACCACAAGCTGACTGAAGAGCCTGTGAACCTTAAGTGAACATCAGCAGTATCCTGGCAGTACCCCCAATGTGGTCGTGGTGGTGGTGACCGTAAGTAGAGGTTCCTCTGCCTGTGGAAAGGGGAGGAAGAGCAGGAAGGACTTAGCCTTGTGGTATGAGTACCAGCTTAGCCACAGTAGAATAGAGTAGCAGGTAGATTTCTAAGGTTTTTAACTCCAGTCCCTGGCTCCCAGATGGCATCTCTGGGCCTGCCCGAGGCCTTGGGTAACTCGCTATTGTGAAGGGAAGGACACAAGCCTGGTTGGCTTTACCACCTACTGATTGTAAAACCCTAAGGCCATGACAGAACATAGGCAGTAGCTAAGTAATAGTTACAGAAGGCCTTGGGTGAGACCCAGTGCTGTGCTGGATTTAGGTCTGACCCAGTGCAGTTCCATCAGTGGCCATAGTGGTACTTTTGTCACCCCACTCTTAGTTCCAGGTGGCTCAGCACAGAGAGAGATAATTCATTTGTTTGGGAGAAAGTAAGGGAACAGAACCTCTATGAGTCTGCAAGAGCCACAGAATTACTGGGTTTGGGGTACCCCCTAATGCAGATATGACTTAGATCACAACACCCAAGTCCCTTCGAATATCTGGAAAGCCTTCCTAAGAAGGACAGGTGCAAACAAGCCTACACCATGAAGACTACAATAAATACCTAACTCTTCAATGCCCAGAAACTGGAAAACATCCACAGGCATCAAAACCATCCAGGAAACCATGACCTCCCCAAACAACTAAAGAAGGCATCAGGGAGCAATCCCAGAGAAACAGAGATATAGGACCTTTCAGACAGAGAATTCAAAAAAGCTGTTTTGAGAAAACTCGAAGAAATTCAAGATAACACAGAGAAGGAATTTAGAAGTCCATCAGATAAATTTAACAAGAGATTGAAATAATTTAAAAGAATCAAGCAAAAATTCTTGAGTTGAAACATGCCATTGACATATTGAAGAATGCATCAAAGTTTCTTAATAGCAGAATTAATCAATCAGAAGAAAGAATTAGTGAATTTGAAGACAGGCTATTTGAAAATACACAATAAGAGGAGACAAAAGAAAAAAAGAATACAAAGAATGAAGCATGCCTACAAGATCTAGAAGATAGCCTCAAAAGGGTAAATCTAAGAGTTATTGGCCTCAAGGAGGAGGTTGAGAAAGATAGGGTAGAAAAGTTTGTTCAGAGGTAATAACCGAAAACTTTCCAAACCTGGAGAAAGATATCAATAGTCATGTACAAGAAGGTTACAAAGCACCAAGCAGTTTTAACTCAAAGAAGACTAACTCAAGACATTTAATAATCAGACTCCCAACGGTCAAGGATAAAGAAAGAATCCTAAAAGCAGCAAGAGAAAAGAAACAAATAACATGTAACAGGGCTCCAATATGTCTGGCAGCAGACTTTTCAGAGGAAACCTTACAGGCCAGGAAAGAACAGCATAGCATATTTAAAGTACTGAAGGAAGAAAATTTTTATCCTAGAATAGTATATCTGGTGAAAATATCCTTCAAATGTAAAGGAGAAATAAAGACTTTCCCAGATAAACAAAAGTCAAAGGATTTCAACAGCAGACCTGTCCTACAAGAAATGCTAAAGGGAGTTCTTCAATCAGAAGGAAAGAATGCTTCCAGTTTTTGCCCATTCAGTATGATATTGGCTGTGGGTTTGTCATAAATAGATCTTATTATTTTGAGATACGTTCCATCAATACCAAATTTATTGAGAGTTTTTAGCATGAAGGGCTGTTGAATTTTGTCAAGGCCTTTTCTGCATCTATTGAGATAATAATGTGGTTTTTGTCTTTGATTCTGTTTATAGGCTGGATTACGTTTATTGATTTGCACATGTTGAAAAGGCCTTGCATCCCAGGGATGAAGCCCACTTGATCATGGTGGATAAGCTTTTTGATGTGCTGCTGGATTTGGTTTGTTAGTATTTTATTGAGGATTTTTGCATCGATGTTCATCAGGGATATTGGTCTAAAATTCTCTTTTTTTGTTGTATCTCTGCCAGGCTTTGGTATCAGGATGATGTTGGCCTCATAAAATGAGTTAGGGAGTATTCCCTCTTTTTCTATTGATTGGAATAGTTTCAGAAGGAATGGTACCAGCTCCTCCTTGTACCTCTGGTAGAATTCGGTTGTGAATCTGTCTGGTCCTTGACTTTTTTTTTGTTCATAGGCTATTAATTATTGCCTCAATTTCAGAGCCTGCTATTGGTCTATTCAGGGATTCAACTTCTTCCTGGTTTAGTCTTGGGAGAGTGTATGTGTCCAGGAAATTATCCATTTCTTCTAGGTTTTCTAGTTTATTTGCGTAGAGGTGTTTATAGTATTCTCTGATGGTAGTTTGTATTTCTGTGGAGTTGGTGATGATATCCCCTTTATCATTTTTTATTGCATCTATTTGATTCTTCTCTCTTTTCTTCTTTATTAGTCTTGCTAGTGGTCTATCAATTTTGTTGATCTTTTCAAAAAACCATCTCCTGGATTCATTGATTTTTTGGAGGGTTTTTTGTGTCTCTATCTCCTTCAGTTCTGCTCTGATCTTAGTTATTTCTTGCCTTCTGCTAGCTTTTGAATGTGTTTGCTCTTGCTTCTCTAGTTCTTTTAATTGTCATGTTAGGGTGTCAATTTTAGATCTTTCCTGCTTTCTCTTGTGGGCATTTAGTGCTATAAATTTCCCTCTACACACTGCTTTAAAAGTGTCCCAGAGATTCTGATATGTTGTATCTTTGTTCTCATTGGTTTCAAGTAACATCTTTATTTCTACCTTCATTTCGTCATGTACCCAGTAGTCATTCAGGAGCAAGTTGTTCAGTTTCCATGTTGTTGAGCGATTTTGATTGAGTTTCTTAGTCCTGAGTTCTAGTTTGATTGCAATGTGGTCTGAGAGACAGTTTGTTATAATTTCTGTTCTTGTACATTTGCTGAGGCATGCTTTACTTCCAACTATGCGGTCAATTTTGGAATAAGTGCGATGTGGTGCTGAGAAGAATGTATATTCTGTTGATTTGGGGTGGAGAGTTCTGTAGATGTCTATTAGGTCCGCTTGGTGCAGAGTTGAGTTCAATTCCTGGATATCCTTGTTAACTTTCTGTCTTGTTGATCTGTCTAATGTTGACAGTGGGGTGTTAAAGTCTCCCATTATTATTGTATGGGAGTCTAAGTCTCTTTGTAAGTCTCTAAGGACTTGCTTTATGAATCTGGGTGCTCCTGTATTGGGTGCATATATATTTAGGATAGTTAGCTCTTCCTGATGAATTGATCCCTTTACCATTATGTAATGGCCTTCTTTGTCTCTTTTGATCTTTGATGGTTTAAAGTCTGTTTTATCAGAGACTAGGATTGCAACCCCTGCTTTTTTTTTGTTCTCCATTTGCTTGGTAGATCTTCCTCCATCCCTTTATTTTGAGCCTATGTGTGTTTCTGCATGTGAGATGGGTCTCCTGAATACAGCAAATTGATGGGTCTTGACTCTTTATCCAATTTGCCAGCCTGTGTCTTTTAATTGGGCCATTTAGTCCATTTACATTTAAAGTTAATATTGTTATGTGTGAACTTGATCCTGTCATTATGATATTAGCTGGTTATTTTGCTCATTAGTTGATGCAGTTTCTTCCTAGCATCGATGGTCTTTACATTTTGGAATGTTTTTTCAATGACTGATACTGGTTGTTCCTTTCCATGTTTAGTGCTTCCTTCAGGGTCTCTTGTAGGGCAGGCCTGGTGGTGACAAAATCTCTAAGCATTTGCTTGTCTGTAAAGGATTTTATTTCTCCTTCACTTATGAAACTTAGTTTGGCTGGATATGAAATTCTGGGTTGAAAATTCTTTTCTTTAAGAATGTTGAATACTGGCCCCCACTCTCTTCTGGCTTGGAGAGTTTCTGCCGAGAGATCTGTTGTTAGTCTGATGGGCTTCCCTTTGTGTGTAACCCAACCTTTCTCTCTGACTGCCCTTATCATTTTTTCCTTCATTTCAGCTTTAGTGAATCTGGAGTTGCTCTTCTTAAGGAGTATCTTTGTGGCATTCTCTGTATTTCCTGAATTTGAATGTTGGCCTGCCTTACTAGGTTGGGGAAGTTCTCCTGGATGATATCCTGCAAAGTGTTTTCCAACGTGGTTCCATTTTCCCCGTCACTTTCAGGCACACCAATCAGACATAGATTTGGTCTTTTCACATAATCCCACATTTCTTGGAGGCTTTGTGCATTTCTTTCTACTCTTTTTTCTCTAAACTTCTCTTCTCACTTCATTTCATTCATTTCATCTTCAATCACTGATACTCTTCTTTCCAGTTGATTGAGTCAGTTACTGAAGCTTGTGCATTTGTCACGTAGTTCTCGTGTCATGGTTTTCATCTCTATCAGTTCTTTTAGGGTCTTCTCTGCATTGATTATTCTAGTTATCCATTCATCCATTCTTTTTTCAAGGTTTTTAGTTTCTTTGTGCTGGGTGCGTAGTTCCTCCTTTAGCTCTGAGAAGTTTGATCGACTGAAGTCTTCTTCTCTCAACTCATCAAAGTCATTCTCCATCCAGCTTTGTTCTGTTGCTGGTGATGAGCTGTGTTCCTTTGGAGGGGGAGATGTGCTCTGATTTTTTGAAATTCCAGCTTTTCTGCCCTGCTTTTTCCCTATCTTTGTGGTTTTATCTGTCTTTGGTCTTTGATGATGGTGATGTACTGATGCGGTTTTGGTGTGGGTGTCCTTTCTGTTTGTTAGTTTTCCTTCTAACAGTCAGGACCCTCAGCTGCAGGTCTGTTCGAGTTTGCTTGAGGTCCACTCCAGATCCTGTTTGCCTGGGTATCAGCAGCAGAGGCTGCAGAAGATAGAATGTTGCTGAACAGCGAGTGTTGCTGTCTGATTCTTGCTCTGGAAGCTTCGTCTCAGAGGTGTACCCAGCCGTGTGAGGTGTGAGGTATCAGTCTGCACCTAGTGGAGGATGTCTCCTAGTTAGGCTACTCAGGGGTCAGGGACCCACTTGAGCAGGCAGTCTGTCCATTCTCAGATCTCAACCTCCATGCTGGGAGAACCACTGCTCTCTTCAAAGCTGTCATACAGGGACATTTACATCTGCAGAGGTTTCCACTGCTTTTTGTTTAGCCATGCCCTGTCCCCAGAGGTGGAGTCTACAGAGGCAGGTAGGCCTCCTTGAGCTGCAGTGGGCTCCACCCAATTTGAGCTTCCTGGTGGCTTTGTTTACCTACTTAAGCCTCAGCAATGGTGGGCGCCCCTCCCCTGACCTCACTGCCGCCTTGCAGTTAGATCTCAGACTGCTGTGCTAGCACTGAGGGAGGCTCCGTGGGCGTGGGACCCTCCAGGCCAGGTGTGGGATATAATCTCCTGGTGTGCCATTTGCTAAGACCCTTGGTAAAGCGCAGCATTAGGGTGGGAGTTACCCGATTTTCTAGGTGTTGTGTGTCTCAGTTTCCCTTGGCTAGGAAAAGGAATTCCCTTCTCCCTTGTGCTTCCCAGGTGAGGTGATGCCTCGCCCTGCTTCAGCTGCACCCGCTGACCAGTACAGACTGTCCGACACACTCCAGTGAGATGAACCCAGTACCTCAGTTGAAAATGCAGAAATCACCCATCTTCTGTGTCGCTCACGCTAGGAACTGGAGGCTGGAGCTGTTCCTATTCGGCCATCTTGGGCGCCCCCCTCTATTAATACTTTTTAAAAGAAAAATAAGTGTTGGCTAAGTTGTGAAGTAATTAGAACCCTAATATGTTGCTGCTGATGACGTAAAATGGTGCAGACTCTGTGGAAAACAGTTTTGCAATTCTTCTAAATATTAAGCATGTGACTTTGCAATTCCACTCCTAGATACACATCTAAATATCCAATATATCCAAAACAACTGAAAGCAGGGGCTTGAGCAGATATTTGTACATTGATGTTCATAGCAGCATTACTCACAATAGTCAAAAGGTGGAAGCCCCCAAGTTTCTATCAACAGATGAATGAATATACAACAAAACGTAGTACAGGCATACAATGGAATATTATTTAGTCATAAAAAGGTCTGAATTTCAATATATGTTACAAGATGGATGGACTTTAAAAACATTATGCAAAGTGGAATAAGCCAGGCATAAAAGCACAAATATTGTATGATTCCCCTTATATGAGGTACCCAGAACTGGCAAATTCAGAACCAGAAAGTAGAACAGAGGTTATCAAGGATTTGTTGAAAGGGAGCATGAGAACACATTGCTTAATGCATACAGTGTTTAATTTGGGGATGAGGAAAATATTTTGCATATTGATAGTAATGTTGGTTACACAACATTTTCAATGTATTTCATGCAAGTAAATTGTATGGTTACAAATGGCTGGAATGGTAAGTACTATGTTATGTATATTTTACCACAAAAAAATCTAGTAAGAGGTGCAGAAGGCTGCACACTTAGAAATGGCATCTGAGGTTTGAGCACTAAATGATTCTGAATCTGAGAAATGGTAAGAAGGCTGACCTGTTTCCTTGATGCTAACCGTTAAGACACCCACCTCTTGTGTCATGTCACATTTACCTTTAGAGCACCTTCTATGCGAGATGATGGCTTCAGCACCTAAAATGATGGGGAGTTGAGGCTTCATTCACCTATAGGATAGATTGTATGAGTCGTTTTGTCTATATTTGCTAATAAATACTTGTTTACTTTTTTAAAAAGTCCCTACAGCTAACATCATCCTTAATGGTGAAAGGCTTAATTCTTTTCCTCTAAAGTTTGGAACAAGAAAAGGATGCCTGCTGTCATCACTTTTATTTCACATATTACTGGATGTTCCAGCCACGCCAGTAAGGCAAGAAAAATAAGTAAAAGGTACACAGATTGGAAAAGAAGAAATAAGATTATATCTATTTGTAGATGATGTAATGTCTTTGTAGAAGAATTCAAGGAATCTTTTTTAAAAACCTTCTAGGAATAATATATGAATTCATTAATGTCATTGGATACAAGATCAACATGTAAAAATCATTTACATACTGACAACAGAAATCAAAACCAAAAATGAAACAGCATTTTAAACCACTACAAAGTTAATAAAATTATTAAGTATAATACTAACAGAACATGTACAGAATCTGTGTGATAGAAATGACAAATTTCTGATGAAATAAATGAAAGAAAACCTAAATTAATGGAGATACGTATGGTGTTCTTTGATTGAAAGACTCAGTATAGTAAAGATGTTATTTCTCCACAAATGTATAGGCTTAACACAATTACTCTCAAAATCTCAGGGTTTTTTTTTTTTTTTTTTTTTTTGTAGACTTAAACAAGTTTAGTCCAAAATTTATATGGAAACACAGTTCCTAGAGTAGCCGATTTTGAACCAAAACTAATTAAATAAGAAGAATCACTCCTCCCAATGTCAAGGCATACTGTGGCTACAAGAATCAAGACAACATGGTACTGGCTGAAGGGCAGGCACATAAATCAAGGAACAGAATAGAGAATCCAAAAATAAACCCTTAAAAATATGCCCAATTGGCCCGGCCCAGTGGCTCATGCCTGTAATCTCAGCACTTTGGGAGGCTGAGGCAGGCAGATCACTTGAGGTCAGGAGTTTGAGACCAGCATGGCCAAACTGACCACTGTGAAACCCCATTTCTACTAAAAATACAAAAATTAGCCAGGCTTGGTGGCACACACCTGTAGTCCCAGCTACTTGGGAGACTGAGGCACGAGAATTGCTTGAACTGGGGAGGCAGAGGTTGAAGTTAGCCAAGATCACGCTACTGCACTCCAGCCTGGGCGACAGAGCAAACTTCCATCTCAAAAAAAAAAAAATTATATATATATATGTGTGTGTGTGTGTGTGTGTGTGTGTATGTGTATATATACACACACACCCCCCCATACATACATACACACATATATAGGACCATATTTAGTATAAATATTTTAAAATGTGTAATTATATGTAATTACATATATTTTGTATGTATTTTTTATGGATGCTCAATTAATTTTTAAGTTAACCTTTAATTTTAGACCAGTTTTAGATTTGCAGAATTACTGTGATGATAATGCAGAGGGTTCTCATATATCTAACACTCAGTTTTTCCTATGACTAATATCTTACATTAGTATGCTGTATTTGTCATAATTAGTGTATCAATACTATTATTGCTACTAACGTACTAAAATACTAAAATCCGTATTTAATACAGATTCTTCATTTTGCTCTTAATGTTCTTTTCCATTTCCTTTAGTCGAACAGTTTCTATTAATTTCCAAAGTTACTTACTTATGCCACTCTTTCGGTGAGGTTGCTTTATATATTTTTAATATGTTTAGCTTCTTTTGTCACATTCTGCACTTATCCAGGGATTACCTAACCTATTACATTATTTTTCTTAATTTACATGCATTGAGGCTTTGTGGTGTAAAGTTCTATGGGTTTGGACAAAGCTTAATAACTTATATTCACCAGTATAGTATCCCATACGTAAGTTTTACTCCCCTAAAATATCTCCTGTGCTTCACTCAATAATCCCCACATCTCTCAACCTCCTGGAAACCCACTGATCTGTTTCTAAGGTTTCCATTTTCCAAAATTTCTTTTTCTTTGTTTATTTTTTGCACTAATTGTGCTAATTTTACTAAGTACTTTGTCATACACTGGCAACCTCTTTAACATCTAGAGACTAGATGTTTCAAAATTACGACTCATTTGTCTGTTATATACATATATACACAGCAAAACAAAACATACACAACAATGGTGTCTAAAAATGTCTCAATATGAACACACAGGCATATCACCTTTTGCAATTTCCTCCCCTCCCACTTCTGCTAAGCCATTGAACAACTATAAGCAGTATTATACTGCTCACAGATGCGGTTTAAAAATTCCATTTCCGGTCGGGCACAGTGGCTCACGACTGTAATCCCAGCACTTTGGGAGACCTAGGCGGGTGTATCACAAGGTCAGGAGTTCAAGACCAGCCTGACCAACATGGTGAAACCCCATCTCTACTAAAACTACAAAAATTAGCCAGGTGTGGTGGTGTGCACCTGTAATCCCAGCTACTCAGGAGGTTGAGGGAAGAGAATCGCTTGAACTTGGGAGGCAGAAGTCGCAGTGAGCTGAGATCGGGTCACTGTACTCCAGCATGGGTGACAGAGCGAAACACCATCTCAAAAAAAAAAAAAAAATCCATCTCCAAAAGATAATATTTCCTATAAATTTTAGGGAAAAGATATTTACAAAGTGATATTTTACTACCTCTACAATTTGACACAGGTCCGGCACTTCTAGATAGACAAACTGTTTCAGGTAAGGAGTGAATTTGTCCACTGTGTACACAGCAGTCTGGAATAAACTGTACACATGTAACCATAGTTATAATTCGAAAGAGTCTGAAATATGGACATTCTGACCTAGGACCCTTCCTATCTCCATGAAGCATCCATTGCCGATGCTCCGTGAACATCAACAATGATGCTCAGATTTTCAGAAAAGCATCTTTCCTAGGAATTTTGAAACAAAATGTACGAAATACATTAGTTTATGAACTCTACTTTTGTTATACACTGACAACCTCTTTAAGGTCTAGAAAGATGAGATGTAAATTAGGACTCGTTTGGCCTTTACACTCACCACTTATACACAGATAAGTAAAACAAAACACACAGACATGAGCACCGATGGCCCATCTCACGCCACTGTGAGCACACGACACAGCGCTCCCTGCACTTCCTTCTCTTCCCTCCTCCCCTGAACCAGGGCACAGACACAATGTGTGTTGCTGAACAGGTGGTTTGGCCATCCCATCCCCTCCCCAAAACAATATTTCATATGAATTTTAACACAAAAACATGTACAAACTGTGTTATTTTACTACCTTTAATTTTAACATTTATTGGGCACTTCAGAACATCTAGAAACATTAACTATTTCAAAAAACAATACTTAGCACTATCAACTATATATACAGTAGTGAGGAACAAAATACACAAAACAATGGTTCGAATATGAGCATGGCTTCTTAATACACCCAGTCTGGCCGAGAGCCTTCTTTTCCTCCTCAGGAGGACCAAGCCCTTGTGGAGTTGGTGCCCCAGCACAGAAGACCACAGTAAGGACTGTGTAAAGTAAACTTTACATCTGTCAGAGGTCTAGGAGCTCAGGAGAGGAAGACAGGAGTAGTGAGGGCTGGCGTGGAGCCTGGCAGTTTCAGTCAGGTGACCTCAGGGAGGCCTCAGTGAGAGGAAACATTTGAATACAGTCTTGTGGCCAGTGAAGGAGAAATCCACAAGGATGAAGAGAGGGGAGAGCAAGGGCAAAGGGCAGAAGCAGGGCAGGCATGAGACTTGGAAGTGAGGAAGGCCCATGGGGGAGGCGGTGGAGGAAAGAGATGAGTCAGGGCCATGGACGTTCAAGTGAGGTCCATGGAAGCTGCCAGAAGGCTGCGAGCAGAGGAGGGGTGGGGCCTGACTATGGAGGTACAAATGGGAAAGGGAGGCTTCAAGGGGGAAGTGTGACAGTCCAAGAGGCACTGTGGGGGCTCAGCCCCATGGCCAAGAAGGGCATGGAAGAAGGGGGCAGATTGTAGGGGTATCTGAAGGCAGATGCTTCAGAGTTAGCTGGTGGATTGCAAAAGGGTGAATCAAGGAGACTCCTGAACTCTGGGGGACAGAAATGTTTTGAGGATGAAATGCAAGATGGCATCTAACTGCAACCAAGTTACAACTGATGGGCCAAAACTGATCCATTTTGTTAACTAAAGTCCACATTATATATTAGTGTTCACCCTTAGTGTTGTACATTCTATAGGTTTTGTGTAATGTGTAAGGGTTTCATCTGCTTTAGTTCCACCATTTCCACAGCATTCAGCACAGGACTGGCTTTGGGTATTGAATAAATATTTGCTAAATGAATGAAGGATGGAAGGAATAACATGGGTGGGGGACAATCATACCTGATTCGAAGAAGAAGAAACTGAAGCTCAAAGATATCCCAGATGTCTTAGAGTGTTTGGGCTGCTATAGCAGCCTAATGTGTTCATGTGTTCACTGTTATAGTATCATACAGAATAGTTTCACAGCCATGAAATCCCCTGTGCTCCACCTATTCACTCCTTGCTCCCCCTTAATGCCCTGGCAATCACTGACCTTTTTACTGTCTTTACGGTTTTGCCTTCTCCAGAGTGTCCTACAATGGGCATCACACAGTATGTAGGCTTTTCCGACCAGCGTCTTTTACTTAATAATATGCATTTAAGCTTCCTCCATGTCTGTTCATAGCTAGATGACTCATTTCTTTTTCATGCAGAGTAATATCATTTTCTCCCATTCTGTGGCTTGTCTTTTGGATATCAGAGTGGATAAACATGTTTATCCATTCACCTACTGAAGGGCATCTAGGTTGCTTCCAAGTTTTGGCATTCATGAATAAAGCTGCTGTAAATAACCATGTGCAGGTTTTTCTGTGTAGACATGTTTTCAGCTCTTTTGGGTAGATACCAAGGAATAAAATTGCTGGATTGTATGGTAAGAGTATGCTTAGTTTTGTAAGAAACTGCCAAACTGTCTTCCAAAGTGGCAGTACCATTTTGCATTTCCACCAGCAATAAACGAGAGTTTCTCTTGCTCCACATCCTCACCAGCTTTTGATGTCCCTGTTCTGGATTTTGGCCATTCTAATAGATATATAGTGGTATCTCATTATTGTTTTAATTTGTAATTCCCTACTGACAATAATATGGAGCATCTTTTCATAAGCTTACTTGCCATCTGTAAATTCTGTTTGGTGAAGTGTCTCTGAAAGTCTTTGGCTCAGTTTTTTAAATTGGGTTCTTGTTTTTTTTAATTGGGTTTTAAGAGGTGTCTTTTTTTCATGTTTTGGTTAACAGTTCTTTATCAGATGTGTCTTTTGCAAGTATTTGCTGCCAGTCTGTGACTTGTCTGCTAATTTTCTTCACATTGTCCTTCATAAAGCAGAAATTTTTATTTTTAATAAATTCCAGCTCATCAATTATTTATTTCATGAACCACACCTTTGATTTTGTATCTAAAAGTCACTACCATACCCAAGGTTTTTCATATATTGTCTTGTAGAAATTCTACTTTTTTTTTTTTTTTTGAGACCAAGTCTCGCTTTGTCACCCAGGCCTGAGTCCAGTGGCATGATCTCGGTTCACTGCAACCTCTGCCTCGCAGGTTCAAGGGAGTCTCTTGCCTCAGCCTCCCAAGTAGCTGCAACTACAGGTACACGCCACCACACCCAGCTATATTTTGTATTTTTAGTAAAGACAGGATTTCAGCATGTTGGCCAGGCTGGTTTTGAACTTCTGACATCAGGTAATCTACCAGCCTTTGCCTCCAAAAGTGCTGGGATTAAAGGCATGAGCCACTGTACCCGGCCTCTAGCAGTTCTTTACTTTCACATTTTACCTTTAGATCTATGATCTATTTTGAGTTAATTTTATGAAGAGTGTAAGGTCTATCTCTAGATTCATTATTTTGACCATTTATCTTTTTATGAGTGCAATCTATTTTCCTTTAGATAAATGACAGATACATAAGTAGATACATACATTTACACATAGAGAGAAAGATGGCTATATGAGAGACAATAGATAAATAAATAGATGATGGAGAGATGACAGATATATACATATATATGTATGCACATACACATGAATATATGTTTATATATAGGTATGTATGTATGATTCCGTTTATATCACATTTAAGAACTTAAGAACAGACAACACTTATCAATGATAATAGAAGGCAGAATATTGGTCACCTCTCTGAGGAAGAGTATTGACTCAGAAGACGCACAAGGGAGCTTTCCAGGGTGCTGGAACTATTCAATGCCCTGGTTCATGGGTGTACAAGAAGTACAAACTAATCAAGTTGTGCACTTTTATATAAACATAGGTCTCTCAAATTTTTTAATGTTAAGCTATGTTCACACCAAAAAAAGCAATATACGAGACTTTGCCTTCATACCAATTAAGCTTTTATCTCACAGACTTCATTTCAAATCATTTGACCAATGTTTCGAACTATTAAGAAAAATTTGAAACTGATTCTATCATCACTGGTAGTTATGTACGATTTAAATGAAATAGGGATGGAACCAAGAACAAGTTTTTAGTGCTAGCTCTTTGAGTTGCTTTAGCCACTGAAATCTTCCTAACTTTAGACTCGTACTACTTACATTTATTCATTTTATCAGGTTATCAAGAAAAGCGTTGTCAAATGACTCACCAAAGTAAAGACAGACTAGGACCCATTGATCTCACAAGTAAAACTATTTTACCCATTTAAAAAAAAAAATCCTTTATATCCTTACAGATACTTTACACTTGCTCCATCAGTTACCAAGGGAGATGTGTCAAAATCTTCTGTGATGACTGTGGATTTACCTATTTTTATTTTGTCAGTTTTGGCTTTATGTATTTTGAAGCTCTATTCTAAGGTGTTTGCAAATTTAAAACAGTTAAATGGCTCATGTCATTATAAGATGTTCCCCTTCATTACTGATTTACTTTTACTTAAATGTGGATGGGGAGGCCAGGCACAGTGGCTCACGCCTGTAATCCCAGCACTTTGGGAGACTGAGATGGGTGAATCTCTTGAGGTCAGGAGTTCAAGACCAGCCTGGCCAACATGGTGAAACCCCGTCTCTACTAAAAATACAAAAATTAGCAGGGTGATAGTGATGCACACCTGTAATCCAAGCTACTCGGGAGGCTGAGGCAGGAGAATCATTTGAGCCTGGGAGGCGGAGGTTGCGGTGAGCTGAGATTGCACCACTGCATTCCAGTCTGGGTGACAGAGTGAGACCCTGTCTCAGAAAAAAAAAAAAATGTGGAGGGGGTTTTTGCCTGCTATTAGCTTACTTTTAGATAGTTTGCTAAATGTATTTTTCTTTATCTTTTCCCTTTTTACCTGCCCCTATATTCTAATCTCTTTCTTGAAGTGTACTTATTTAAATAAAAGTGGAGTAAGGGTAAATAAAATTTTACAAAATGATAGTGCAGACAGTATGCTGATATGGTAAAAATCAAGAAGAAATTTCACAAACAAGTGAAGCTTAGGAAATGTCACCTTAAGAGTCTGGGAAGTGGCACTATCTAGGCTGAGCTATGAGGTGAGGGACAGAGTCCAGGGTGAAATGTGTGGCTAGAAGATGGCATGTCGAGGGTCTGAAGCCAAAGTAAGCTTGGCCAGTTTAGCGGGCAGGCAGGTGGAGCGCAGGAAAGCAGAGGGACGTAAGGCTGGAGGTCAGCAGAGACTCCGGTGGCCACAGAAGAATGTGGGTTTTCTCCTAAGCGAAACGGGAATCTGCTGTGGGGAAGTTATGAGATATGATTTATGTTTACAAGGATCTATTTGGCTACTCTGGAGTGTGGAAGGACCCTCTGGCTGCTGTGTAGAGAATGGACAGTAGGAGGCTCCAGGGAGGAGGCAAATGCAATTGCCTGGGCAGAGTCCAGGGTGGCAGCAGTGGGATGGCCCTAATGGAACTGACTCTGGGTGTGGATTTCAAAGGTAGCTTTTTTGAGATGTGACGTACATCAAGAAATTATAGCCATTTATGTTTGCAATGATGGATATCCTAATTATCCTTATCTGATCACTACATATTGTATGTATCAAAACATCATTATGTACCCTGTAATATGTAAAATGATGACATGTCAATTTTTTTAAGTAGCCCTTTTAAATATATGGTTTGATGAATTTAGACAAATGGATTCAACTGTGTAACCATCACCACAATCATGATATAGAATAATTCCATCACCCCAAATATTTTTTAATGGCCATTTGCACTTAATTCACTGCCATTTTCTGGCAACCACTGATCTGTTTTGATCACTATAGATTTGCCTTTTTCAGAATCTCAAGTAAGTAGAATATTACAATATGTAGCCTATTGTGTGTCTTCTTTCACTCAGTGTAATACTTTTGAGATTTATTTATATTGTTACATGTCTTTGTTGTTCATTCCTTCTGGTTGCTGAGTAGTATTCCATTTATGGATGTATCACAATTTGTTTATCAATTTGACATTTGATAAATTTAGGTTGTTTCCAATTTTGTACCTAGTACAAATAAAAGTGATACGAACATTAAAGTACAAGTCTTTGTGTGGACATATGTTCACATTTCTCTTGAGTAAATACCCAGAAGTGGAATGGTTGGGTCATATACTTTAACATTTATAAGAAATTAAAAATTATTTCCAAAGTAGTTGTACAGGTTTGCATTCCACCAGCAATCTATGACCGTTCTAGTTGATTGACATCCTTAGCAGCACTTGGAATTTTGTTTGCTTGTTTGTTTTAGTCATTCTAAAAAGAATATAGTGGTATCTCATCGTGATTTTAATTTGCATTTCCCTGGTGATGAATAAGGTGGAGCATCTTTTCATATGTTACCAGCCATTTGTATGTGTTCTTTGAGAAAATGTCTGTTCAAACCTTCTGCCCATTAAAAAGGTTTTCTCATTTCATTATTGAGTTGTAAGAGTTTTTTATACACTCTGAATGCTGAAAGTTTAGTATTCAGATATATGATTTGCAAATATTTTCTCCCATTCTGTAGGTTGTCTTCACACTTTCTTGATTATGTCTTTTGATGCACGAAGGTTTTAAATTTTAATGAAGTCAAATTTATCATTTTTTTTCTTTTGCTGTTTATGATTTGGTATCATGCCTAAGAATCTGTTGCCAAATCCAACATCTTGAAGATGTACCAGTATGTTCTCTTCTAAAAGTGTTATGCTTTTAGCTCTTAAGTTTTGTCATTGACCCATTTTGAGTTAATATTTGTGATATACAGTCAGATAGGGGCACAATTTCATTCTTTTGCATGTGGAAATACAGTTGTTCCAGCACTGTTTGTTAAAGAGACTGTTCTTTTGCCCTTCAAATAGTCCTGGCACCCTCACTGAAAATTAACTGACTGTAGATGTATGGATTTATTTCTGAACTCCCAATTCTAGTTCATTGTTCTATGTCTACTTGATGCTAATACTACACTGTTTTCATTACTCTAGCTTTGTAATAAGTTTCAAAATGGATAAGTGTAAGTTTTTCAACTGATTTTCTTTTCCAATATTATTGTGGCTCTTTGAGGCCTCTTGCATTTCTCATGAATTGGAGAGTTGGTTTTTCCACTTCTGCAAAAACAATGTGAATATTAATAGAAATTGCATTAAATCTGTAAAACACTTTGGGTAGTTGTAACATTGTGAAATACATATTGTGTTTGATCTTCTTACCTTTTCTTGGCATACAACTCTTAAGATTCTTAGAATCTCCAAAGTGATGACTCTTCACATTCTAATGAGTTGACTGATGGCTCGCAGCCCCTAGGCAGCTTCAGGATGGGGGCTGATCATAGGAAAGAACAAGGCAAGATTAGAGGGTTGGGACTTTCAATCCCACACTCCAATCTCCAGGGAAGGGAGAGGGACTAACGGTTGAGTTGGTCACCAGTGGCCAATTATGCCTATGTAATGAAACCTTCATAAAAACCCAAAGGGACAGGGCTGGGGAGCTTCTAGATAGCTGAACATGTGGAGGTTCCTGGAGGGTTGTGTACCTGGGGAAGGCATGGAAGCTCCATGTCGCTTCCTGCATGCTTTTATCCATGCATCTCTTTATCTGTGTCAGTTTTAATTATCTTTTATTTAAAAAATCAATTTAGGTAAGTGTTTCCTTGAATCCTGCAAGTCACTTTAGCAAGTTAATCAAACCCAAAAAGGGGGCTGTGAGAATCCTGATGTATAGCCAATTGGTCAGAAGCACAGACAATATAACCTGGGGCTTGCAATTGGCATCAGAAGTGAAGCTCAGGCTTGGTGCAGTGGCTCACGCCTATAATCCCAGCACTTTGGGAGGCCGAGGTGGGTAGATCACGAGGTAAGGAGTTCAAGACCAGCCTGGCCAATATAGTGAAACCCCATCTCTACTAAAAAATACAAAAAATTAGCCAGACGTGGTGGTGTGCGCCTGTAGTCCCAGCTACTCAGGAGGCTGGGGTAGGAGAATTGCTTGAACCTGGAAGGCAGAGGTTGCAGTGAGCCAAGATCGTGCCACTGCACTCCAGACTGGGCAACAGAGTGAGACTCCATCTCAAAAAAAAAAAAAAAGAAGTGAAGCTCAGTCTTGTGGGACTGCATCTCCAACCTGTGTCATCTGGAGCTATCTCCAGGTAGATTGTGCAGAATTAAATTGAATTGGAGGACACCTAGGTGATGTCCCTGCAGAATTGATGGCTGCTTTTTGTGGGGAGAAACTCTCACAGATTTGGTCATGGAAGTCTTCTGTGTTGATTTTTGTGGTGTGAGAGCTGAGAAAAAACAGTTTGTGTTTTTTCCATTCAGTAGTGTCAGATAAATGGGATTTGCTAGAACAACCCTGGCTCATAGACACTAACTCTGGACTGGGCTTTGCTTATGCAGTAGAATTAAAACCAGAACAGGAGATATTGCACACATTTGGAAGCCAGTCATCGTTTCTTCTGGCCAAGGAACACACAGTACAGTCCTTATGTCCAGCAATGGGCAGAGAGATATCCCCCTTAGAGTAATAGTTTAATAGAGAAGTGGAACAAGCCATTAAACATTGGTTATCTAGGCAGCCCTGGTGCTCATGAAGAGTCTTGGAGAAGGGGACTGTTTTTCCCCCTTGTCAACCACTGCAGAAACAACTGAGGCTTCTCCCACAGGAGACTGGCATGGGTGCACCTACAGACAGCCTTTCTGGAAAAATTCAGGGTGACTGCATCCCCACAAATGAAGCACCCTCCAGGTTCAGGCTTGCATGGGAGATAGAGTCACAATTCCTCTCTACTTAGAACATCAACATTTCTGCAGATGAAAAGAGATGCCTGTCTGTTCTGAATAGCTGGAACACTGTGTCAGGAGTGTGTCTGGGAGGTGGATCACTTTACTGCTGGACTGACAGGGGAGGTGAAGTGGTTTCCACCTTTCCCCCTGATAAAACCTCAGTGTCTTTCACTGAGAGCTCCCCCAGCCACCTCTGTCAAGACTGGGACTTTTCCCACTTCTGAATATTGAATTTACCCACCTGCTTTAACCACAACCAGTTTCAACCCAAGCACACCTCCTCTACTGACCTGAAGCCTGAACTATTCAACCCAGTAAATAAAATACTGGGGAAATAAATAAATAAATAAATAAATAAATAAATAAATGCACAGCTTGAGGGAACAAGGTAATCTTCAAGAGACCTCTGTCATTCCAACCCCATAGAAGACAATGAACTTGCTCAAACACTGAGCACATTGCTACTACAACCAATATCTGAGAAAGCCATCATATGAAGAATCTCTATAACCAAGGAACTCATACAGAGTCTTCACCTCTGAAAGCACCAAGAGCTGAATTAGGCTATAATAAACTATAAACATTAAAGTCACATCCTTAAGGGAGAAAAAGAAATTTTTGAAATGCACAGTCAAATAAAAAATAAACTCAAGAAGAATTAGAAGAATTAACACAAACAAATGGCAACACATCTCATGCTTATTGGTTGGAAGAATCAATAGTGTTAAAATGACCATACTGCCCAAAGCAGTCAATAGATTCAATGAAGTTTCCATCAAAATACCAACATTGTTTTTCATGTTTAGGATTTCAAGAAATCCTAAAATTCATATGGACCAAAAAAAAGCCCAAATAGCCAAAGCAATCCTAAGCAAAAAGAACAAATCTGCAGGCATCATATTATTGAACTTCAAATTATACTACAAAGCTATCGTTGCCAAAACAGCATGATACTGGTATAAAAGCAGAACACAGACAAATAGAACATAATAGAGAACCCAGAAATAAAGCCAAAACCTACAACCAACTGATCTTTGACAAAACACAAAAACATAAACTTGGGAAAGGACACTCTACTTAATAAATGGTGCTTGGAAAACTGGCTAGCAACATGTATAAGAATGAAACTGGGTCCCTGTCTCTCACCTTATATAAAAATCAACTCAAGATGGATCAGAGACTGAAATCTAAGACCTGAAATCATAAAAACTCCAGAAATTAATCTAGGAAAAAACTCTTCTGGATGTTGGCATAGGCAAATAATTAATAACTAAGACCCCAAAAACAGATGCAACTACAACAAACATAAATAAATGGGACCCAATTAAGCTAAAAAGCTTCTGTACAGCAAAATAAATAATCATCAGACTAAACAGACAACCCACAGAATAAAAGAAAATGTTTGCAAACTGTGCATCTGACAAAGGACTAATATCCAGAATCTACAAGGAGCCCAAACAAATCAGTAAGAAAAACAAATAATCCCATCAAAAATCAGGCAAATAACATGAATGGACATTTCTCAAAAGAAGAAATAACCAACAAACATATGAGAAAATGTGCACTATCACTAATCATCAGGGAAATGAAAATTAAAACCATAATGAGATACCACCTTACTCCTGCAATAATGGCTATTATTAAAAAGTCAAAAAACAATATATATTGGCATGGATATGGTGTAAAGGGAACACTTATATATTGTTGATGGAAATGTAAATTAGTACAACCTTTATTGAAAACAGCATGGAGATTTTTTTAAAGAACTAAAAGTAGATTTACCATTTGATCCAGCAATCCCACTACCAGTTATCTACCCAAAGGAAAAGAAGTCATTATATCATTATATCAAAAAGATACCTTCACACATATATTTATTATAGCACAACTTACAATTGCAAAGTTATGGAACCAACCTAAGTGCCCATTGCCCGGTGAATAAAGAAAATGTGGTATATATATGCAATGGAATACTACTCAACCATAAAAAAGAACAATATAATGTCTTTTGCAGCAACTTGGATGGAGTTGAAGGCCATTATTCCAAGTGAAGTAACTCAGGAATGGAAAATCAAATGCCATATGCTTTCACTTATAAGTGGTAGCTAAGCTATGGATATGTAAAGGCACACAGAGTGGTGTAATGGACTACAGAGACTCAAAAAGAGGAGGTGGGGTGAGAAATAAACTACATATTGGGTACAATGTACACCACTAGTGTGATGGGTGTACTACAGTCTCAGACTTCACCACTATACAATTTATCCATGTAACCAAAAACCACTTGTACCCCACAAGCTATTGAAATTTTAAAAATATTTATTAAAAACAAAACAAAACATTGGTTATTTAAAATGAGGGCAGATAAAAACATGAAGGGCTGGCCTACACTTTCATGAGTGTGTGCTCATGTTCAACATAAAAGGTACTAAGAGTGTCCTCAATGGAAATCTCTCTTTCTGTGGATCTGGGGAAGGGGCCAGGGAAGGATGCTTGTATGACTATGCAATACTTGCCAAGAGAGGAGGAGTTTGGTATAACAACTATAATTCTCTTCTTTTTATCCCCACTTAGCCTCAGTGTATTACCCACTACTTGGTGCAGTGGTCCTAGGACCAGGGCTGCAACTACAAGTGCTGGAAGCAGGGATGATTCCTAAACAAGAAACTGTAACTGTTTTTAAAACTTATGTCAGAATTCCCAAGTGCCTGATGGGGATGGATTGTGCCTGTTCCCTATCTGACAAAATTGGAGCTAAGAGTGAATGCAGCTACATTTATTGGTGGTAAAAATAGCCACTAATCCTTCACCTGTGTAACTTTACCATGTCTGAATGGGAGTGAACTGACGGGAGGCACTTGGTAGACTAATATTGTTGCCTGCAATCCAGACCAGCACAGTGGCTGAACTTAACATCCTTCCAAAGGTGAAAAAACTTGGGTATAAATGAAGAGCTAGAAAAATAGTAGCTGAGGGTAAAGGGTTATGATTGGAGGGAAATACAATTTTACATTAACATCTCAAAAGAGGCTTGGAGCAAGAGTTGATACTATGTCTTAGCTCAATTATGCCAGATGCCTGAAAGGGTGAAGGTATCTGTTTGCTGACACCACTGGAAGCCTGCAAACCTGAGTGCTCTTGTCCTGGAAGACATAGTTATACTATATGATGACAGGCTGGACTAATTATTAATGACTGAATGGGATTCTAGTCATGTGGCAGTATCTTTTGAGTTATATGCCTTTTTGTTTGTTTGTTTTTAAAGACAGGGCCTCACTCTGTCGCCCAGACTGGAATGCAGTGATGCGATCTCGGCTCACTGCAACCTCCGCCTCCCAGGCTCAAGCGATCCTCCTGCCTCAGCCTCCCGTGTAGCTGGGATTACAGGCATGTGCCATTACCACCCGGCTAATTTTTGTATTTTTAGTACAGATGGAGTTTCACCATGTTGGCCAGGCTTGTCTTGAACTCCTGACCTCAGGTGATCCACCCACCTCGGCCTCCAAAAGTGCTGGGATTACAGGCAAGAGCCATCGCACCTGGCCAGAAGTAGGTGGCAGTTTTGTGGGAATGAGCCCTCAATCTGTGGGATCTGATGCTATCTCCAGGTAGATATGCCACCACTGAATTGGGGGACACCCAGCTGATGTCCCTGCAGAATTGATGGCATGCTGCTGTTGTGGAAAAATCCCCAGGCATCTGGTGTCAGAGCCTGTTGTGAGCATGTAGTGGAAGAAACTGAGCTTGGCTTTTTGTCTATAGCCTCATTAGTATTGATATTTTAACACTATTAAGTCTCCCAGTTCATGAACAAAGGATATTCTTCCATTTATTTAGGTCTTCTTTAATTTCTTCCAGTAATAATTTATAGCTTTTAGTATACAGGTCTTTCCTATCTTTGATTAAGTTTATTCCTAGATATCTTATTATTTTGATGCAATTGTAAATGAAATTATTTCCTTAATTTCATTTCCAGATTATTTGTTTCTGGTGTATAGAAACAACATTTATTTTTGCAAGATTTTGTTCCTTGAGACTTTGTTGTATTTATTAGCTCTAGTAAATTTTGTGTGGCTTCTTTAGCATTGTCTATAGATGCGATCATGTCAGCTGCAAATAGAGGTAGTTTCATTTTTTTCTTTCTAATTTGCATGTCTTTTATTTATTTTTCCTGCTTAGTTGCTATGGCTAGAACTTCCAGTGCTATATTCAATAGCACCAGTGAAAGCAGCCATTCTTATATTATTCCTGATCTTAGAGCAAAGTTTTCTGTCTTTCATCTTGACTATAACGATAGCTATTGGATTTGTATAGATGCCTTTATTATGTTAGAGAAGTTCCCTTCTATTCCTAGTTTTCTGAATATTTTCACCGTGAAAGAATGTTGGGCTTTTTTCCCAAATGCTTTTTCTGCATCAACTGAGATAATTGTTTGGTTTTTTTTCCTTCACTTTACTAATGTAGTATATTGCACTGATTGGTTTTCTTTTTTGATATGGAGTCTTGCTCTGTCACCCAGGCTGGAGTGCAGTGGACCAATCTCGACTCACTGCAGCCTCTGCCTCCCGGGTTCAAGCGATTCTCCTGCCTCAGCCTCCAGAGTGGCTGGGATTACAGGCGCCCACCACCACATCCGGCTAATTTTTGTATTTTTAGTAAAGGCGGGGTTTCACCATGTTGACCAGGATGGTCTCGAACTCCTGACCTCATGATCCACCCTTGGCCTCCCAAAGTGCTGGGATTACAGGCATGAGCCACCGTGCCCAGCCAGCTGTAGGCTTTTTATAGATGCTTTCATCAGATTAAAGAAGTTCTTTCTATCCCTAGTTCGTCAAGAATTTTATCATGAATGTGTGTCGACTTTCATCAAATCCTTTCTTTAAAAATTCTGTTAATCATAAGGTTTACTTCTTTATTCTGTTAATATGAACTATATTGATTGAATTTCAGATATTCACTCAACCTTGCATTCATGGTACAAAATCTCTTGATCGTGATATACAATGTGGTTTTGGTTTTTTAATATTTTATTTATATTTATGTCTAGATTTAAGTCTCAAATGTTTTGTTAGGCATTTTTTTGGTCTGTGTTCATGAGGAATATTGCTTTGTTTTTCTTCTAATAACTTGGTTTTAGTAGCATGGCAATGCTACCCCAATAAAATGAGTGCAGAAGTGTTCTCTTTTCTTGTATTTTCTGAAAGAGTTGATGTAGAGTCACTGTCATTTATTCCTTAAATATTTGGTATAGTCAGAGAACTCACACGTGTTGATGTTACTAAAGAAATGGTTTTTAGCTATGAATGTGATCTAGTTAATAGACATAGGACTATGAATGCAATCTAGGTAACAGACAGGAATATTCAGGTTATCTAATTTTTCTTAAGTGAGCTTTGGGATTCAATGTTGGTTCAACAGATGCAAATCAATAATTTTGATTTATCACATAAACAGAATTGAAAACAAAAGCCATGTGGACATCTCCATGAAAAGAAATACTTTGTCAGAAAAGCAAAAATGGAGGTAATCTGTCACAAGTAGAATTTTTAAATAAGAAATATTAAAAGATATTCCTCAGACAGAAAAAAAACTGATTATAGGCCAGAAACTTGGATGTACATAAAGAAAGAAATAGTGTTAGAGAAGGAATAAATGAAGGTAAAATAAAATATTTTCTTTTTCTTTTTTTAGACTTAATTGACCTAACAGAAAACAGTTTGCTCAAACTAATTATGACAACAATGTATTTGCTGATTAGAGCTTAGGAATAAGTGAAATGAATGACAACAATATTAAAAGGAAGGGGAGTGAGGAATCAGGAATACTCTGTCATAAGGCACCTGCACTACCTGTGAAGCTGTACAGTGTTATTTGGAAGTGGACCAAATTAAGTTGTAAATGCATATTGCAAACTCTAGACCAACCACAAAAAACAATTTTTTAAAGGAGTGCGATTAATATACTAAGAAAGAAGACAAAATGGAATAATATGAAGTGCCTAGTTTAGAGAAGTCAATTAAAAACAGAAGACAGAAACAAAAACAAAACCCAAAGAACAATGGCAATGAATAGAAAACTGTTACAGATAGGGCAGATATTAATCTGACTATATAAATAATCATTTTAAATAAGAATCATCTGTCAGAGAAGGTTAAAAAAGACCTATGAATATGTGGTCTATGAGAAAGCTCCTTGAAATATAAAGATACAGATTAAAAGTGAAGGGAAGGAGAAAGGTATACCATGCTAATGCACTAATTAAATAAAGCTTGAGTAGCCATACTAGTTTAAGACAACACAGATTTCAGTGCAAAAAATATATGTATCAGGGATAAAGAGGGACACTAATTAACAATGAAGGTGTCAATTCTCCAAAAAGACATAGCAATTTTTTTTTTTAACTGTAAGTTCTGGGATACATGTGCAGAATGTGTAGGTTTGTTGAATAGGTATACATGTGCCATGGTGGTTTGCTTCATCTATCAACCCGTTATCTAGATTTTAAGCCCCACATGCATTTGGTATTTGTCCTAATGCTCTTCCCTCCCCTTCCCCCAACCCCCGACAGGTCCCAGTGTGTGATGTTCCCCTCCCTGTGTCCATTTGTTCTCATTGTTCAACTGCCACTTAGGAGTGAGAACATGTGGTGTTTGGTTTTCTGTTCCTGTGTTAGTTTGCTGAGAATGATGGTTTCCAGCTTCATCCATATCCCTGCAAAGGACATGAACTCATTCTTTTTTATGGCTGCATAGTATTCCATGGTGTATATGTACCACATTTTCTTTATCCAGTTTATCATTGATGGGCATTTGGATTGCTTCCAAGTCTTTGCTATTGTAAATAGTGCAGCATTAAACACACATGTGCATATGTCTTTATCATAGAATGATTTATAATCCTTTGGGTATATACCCAGTAATGGAATTGTTGGGTCAAATGGTAGTTCTGGTTCTAGATCCTAGGAATCGCCACACTGTCTTCCACAATGGTTGAACTAATTTACACTCCCAACAATGTAAAAGTGTTCCTATTTCTCCACAGCCTCACCAGCATCTGTTGTTTCCTGACTTTTTAATAATCACCATTCTGACTGGTGTGAGATGGTATCTCACTGTGGTTTTGATTAGATGTAGCAATTCTCAATGGGTTTGTATCTTATAATAGAGCATCAAAATATGTGAGGCAAAAATTGATAGAACTGCAGGAAGAAATAGACAACACTATGACAGTTGGTGAATTCAACACACCAACACCCCTCTATCATGAATTAGCAGCTCCAGCAGACAGAAAATTGGTAAGAATATTGTTGAACTGAATAGCACCATCAATCAACTGGGTCAAATTGATGTTGTTATAACACTACATGCAACAACAGCAAAATGCACATTCTTCTTAAGCTCACATGGTATATTCATTAGGACAGGACACATTCTGGGCCATAAAACACATCTCAACACATTTAAGAGAATAGAAATGATACAAAATATGCTCTCAGGCCACAATGGAATTAAACTATAAAGAAATAATAAAAACAAAGCTGAAAAAATCCATAAATGTTTGGAGATTAAGCCACGTGCTTTTAAATAACACATGGGTTAAAGAAGAAGTCTCAAAAGAATTTTTAAAGTATTTTGAATGAAATAAAATGAAAATAAAACATCAAGATTTGTGGAGTGCAGAGAGGGCAATGCTTAGAGGAAAACGTGTAGCATTGAATACGTATATTACAAAGAAGAAATACCTAGAATCAAAAATCTAAACTTGCACCTTAGGAAACCAGAAAAAAGAGCATGTTAAATCCAAAGTAAGCAGAAGAAAATTAACAATAATATTAGAGCAGAAATCAACGAAACTAAAAACAAGAAATAGTTAAAGAAAATCAACAAAACCAAAAGCTAGTTGTTGAAAAGATCAGTAAAATTGATAAACCTCTAGACAGGCTAATGAAGAAAAGAAGAGAGAAGATACAAATTGCCAATATCAGAAATGAAAGAGGGGCCATCACTACTGATCTCAAAGATAATAAATGGATAATAAAAGAATTCTATGAACAACTCTATGTACACAAATTTGACAACGTAGATCAAAGGGACCAATCTCTTGAAAGACACGAACTACCAAAACTCACATGAGGAGAAATAGGTAACCTGAATAGGCCTATGTGTATTAAAGGACTTAATAATTAATAACTTTCCTAATAGAAAGCACCAAGCTCATATGAGTTCACTCCTGAATTGTGCCAAATGTTTAAGGAAGAAATGGTTCCAATTCTCAAAAACAATAAAACATGAGCTATGAAGCCAATTGCCCCAAGTATTTCTACAGTCACTGACTTTAGCAGTAGCTTCAGCTGATGGTAAGCTGTAATTCTAACCTAACTCTTCAGTATCTTCCTAACTCTCCAGTTTTTAAAATGTTTTTTACATTTTTAAAATTTAACTTTTATTTTGACTTTCAGGGTATATGTGTAGGTTTGTTATATAGGGACACTTGTGTCATGGGGGTTTATTGTACAGATTATTTCATAACCCATGTATTAAGCCTAGTACCCATTAGTTATTTCTCCTGATCCTCTCCCTCCTTCCACCCTCCACTTTCTGATAGAACCCAGTGTCTGTTGTTCTCCTCTATGTGTCCATGTGTTCTCATCATTTAGCTCCAACTTATAAGTGAGAACATGCGGTATTTTCTCTTCCTGTGTTAGTTTGTTGAGGATAATGGCCTCCAGCTCCATCCATGTCCCTGCAAAGGACATGATCTCATTCTTCTTCATGGCTGCATAGTATTCCAGGGTGTATATGCACCACGTTTTCTCTATCCAGTCTACAATTGATGGTCATTTAGGTTGATTCCATGTCTTTGCTATTGTGAATAGTGCTGCAGTGAACATCCACGTGCATGTGTCTTTATAATAGAATGATTTATATTCCTTTTGGTATATACCCAGTAATAGGATTGCTGGGTCAAATGGTAGTTCTGTTTTTAGGTCTTTGAGGAATCATCACACTGTCTTCCACAATGGTTGAACTAATTTACACTCCCACCAATGGTGTATAAGCATTCCTTTTTCTCCACAATCTTCCCAGCATCTGTTATTTTTGACTTTTTAGTAATAGCCATTCTGACTGGTATGAGAGTATCTCATTGTGGTTTTGATGTTCATTTCTCTAATGATGAGTGATGTTGAGCTTTTTTTCATAAGGTTGTTGACTACATGTATATCTTCTTTTCAGAAGTGTCTGTTCATGTCCCTTTCCCATTTTTTAATGGGGTTGTTTAGTTTTTATTGTAAATTTGCTCAAGTTTCTTATAGATGCTGGATATGAGACCTTTGTCAGGTGCATAGTTTGCAAAATTTTTCTCCCATTCTGTAGGTTGTCTCTTTACTCTGTTGATAGTTCCTTTTGCTGTGCAGAGGCTCTTTAGTTTAATTAGATTCCATTTGTCTATTTTTTGTTTTGTTGCAATTGCTTTTGGTGTCTTCATCATGAAATCTTTGCCCATTTTATGTCCAAAATGATATTGCCTAGGTTGTCTTTCAGGGAGTTTGTGGGTTTGTATTTCACATTTAAGTCTTTAATCCATCTTGAGTTAATTTTTGTGTATGGTGTAAGGAAGGGGTCCAGTATCAATCTTCTGAATATGGCTAGCCAGTTTTCCCAGCACCATTTATTAAATAGGGAGTCCTTTCCCCATTACTTGTTTTTGTCAGGTTTTTGTCAGGTTTGTCAAAGATCAGATAGTTGTAGGTGTGTGGCCTTATTTGTGCATTCTCTATTCTGTTCTATGGTATATGCATGCTTTTGCACCAGTGCCATGCTGTTTTGGTACTATAGGCCTGTAGTTTTAAGTGTTGTTTTTAGGTCTTTGAGGAATCACCTTTGACGAACAGTTTTAAGTTGGGAAGCGTGATGCCTCCAGTTTTGTTCTTTTTGCTTAGGATTGCCTTGGCTCTTTGGGGTTTTTGTTGTTGTTGTTGTTCCATATGAATTTTAAAATAGTTTTTGTTAGTTCTGTGAAGAACTAAGTTTTCTTTTTTTGTTGTGTCTCTGTCAGGTTTTGGTATAAGGATGATGCTGGTCTCATAGAATGAGTCAGGGAGGAGTCCCTCCTCCTCAGGTTTTCGAAATAGTTTCAGCGGGAATGGTACCAGCTCTTCTTTGTACATCTGGTAGAACTCAGCTGTGAATTTGTCTGGTCCTGGGGTTTTGTTTGTTTGTTTGTTGGTTGGTTGGTTGGTTGGTTGGTAGACTCAATTTCAGAGCTTTTTATGAGTCTGTTCAGGGATTCAATTTCTTCCTGATTCAGTCTTGGGAGAGTGTATGTGTCCAGGAATTTATCCATTTCTTCTAGATATTATGTGCATAGAGGTGTTCATAATATTCTCTGATGGTTGTTTGTATTTCTGTGGGGTCAGTGGTGACATCCCCCTTGTCATTTCCAATTGTGTTTTGTTTGGATTTTCTCTCTTTTTTTCTTTATTAGTTTAGCTAGTGATCTATTATATTAATTTTTCAAAGAAACCACCTCCTGGATTTGTTGATCTTTTGGAAGGTTTTTCATGTCTCAAATCTCCTTCAGTTCAGCTCTGATTTTGGTTATTTCTTGTCTCCTACTAGCTTTGGGTTTGATTTGCTCTTGGTTTTCAAGTTCTTTTAGTCATGTCGTTAGGTTGTTACCTTGAGATCTTTCTCACCTTTTGATGGGAGCATTTAGTGCTATAAATCTCCCTCTTAACACGCCTTGGCTGTGACCCAGAGATTCTGTATGTTGTATCTTTGTTCTCATTAGTTTCAAAGAACTTCTGATTTCTACATTAATTTCATTATCTACCCAAAGGTTCTTCAAGAGCAGGTTATTGAATTTCCATGTAATTGTATGGTTTTGAGTGAATTTCTTAGTCTTGATTTCTAATTTGATTGTGCTGTATTTGAGGGGCTGTTTGTTATCATTTCAGCTCTTTTGTATTTACTGATGGGTATTTTACTTCCAATTATGTGATTGATTTTAGAATATGTGCCATGTGGCAAAGAGATGAGTGTATATTCTGTTGTTTTGGGTGTAGTTCAGCTCTCCAGTTTTAAGTCTGGCCATTTCCTCTACGAATTCAATTCTTGGGTGGATTTAAGAGTTGTTGATTTTCCATTTCTTCACCTTTCTTCGTTGTAGGGACAGAAGTGATGACTTCCAAGTTTCTTTCTCAATAGAACAGAAATTGAAAATCTTTGATGTCATCTTTTCTTAATCTATCAGCTCTATTTTTTAGAAGTTTTAGGTTTACAGAAAAATTGAGCAGAAAATACAGAGCGTTCTCCTACACCTCCTCCTCCCCCACACAAACACAGTTTCCCCCATTACTAACATCTTGCATTGGTGTTGTAAATGTATTAGAATTGATGAGCCAATATTGATACATTATTATTAACTAAAGTTCATAGTTTATATTAGGGTTCAATCTTCAGTTGTACATTCTGTGGGTTTTGAAAATTGTATAATGACATGTATCCACCACTACAGTATCATATAGAATAGTTTCACTGTTTTAAACATTCTCTGTGCTTCACCTATTTATCCCTCCCTCTCTCTCTCCTCCCTAGTTACTACTAATCTTTTCACTGCCTCCATAGTTTTGTCTTTTCAAAGATGTCATATAGTTGAAATCACACAGTATGCAACATTTTCAGATTGGCTTCTTTCACTTAGCAACATATGTATATGTTTCCTCCATGTATTTTTGCAGCTTGATCACTTATTTCTTTTTAATGCTGAATACTATTTTATTGGATGGACATATCACAGTTTGTTCATTCACCTATTGAAAAATATCAATTTATTTCAGTTTAGGGCACTTATGGATAAAGCTGCTATAAACATTTGTGTGCAGAATTTGTGTAGACATAAGTTTTCAATTCATTTGAGTGCACACCAAGGGAATTACCTGAGGATTGTATTGCAGGAGTATATTTAGCTTTGTAAGAAACTGCCCGATTTTCTTCCAAAGTGGCTGTACCATTTTACACTCCCACCAACAATGAATGAGAGTTCCTGTTGGTCTGCTCACCTGCATTTGGTGTTGTCTTTAGCTTCATTTTGCCTCCACTCTTGTCTGACTTGCGTAGATTCTGAGAAGAAGTCAGCTGTTTTTCTTATCTTTGTACTTCTGTATACAATGCTTCTTTTTTCTCTTAGATATTTCCTGTTGCAATTGCTTTTCAGCAATATGAATATGTTATGCAGAGACTCTGGATATGTTTTGAAGTTAGAGGCAAGAGAATACTGGTGATGGATCAGAGGTGAAGTCAATGAAGAAAGGGATCAAAGATATTTTCAGAGTTTGGGTTTGAGTAATTGGAAGAATGGGGTACAATTTGCTGAGAACAGGGAGACAGTTGTTGCAGGCCATGGGAACTGAAGTTTGGTTGATTTGGAGATGAAGAAGACACATCCTTTTGGGCTTTTCCATAAGCCAAACTGTGGACAAGCACTACAAGTGCAAGTAGTTTATTTGAGGCATAATTCCAGGAAACACCAAAAGGGGAGTAGGGTCATGAAACAGGGAAGAGCAGGCAGAGAAGTAGAAGGTACCTTTTTAAGAAACATACCACTGTAGGCAACTGGAGCTTAATCCCACTGGAGATCCCTGTGAACCAATGTAGAATATGCTCCTCAGTGATATTCAACCAAAGGGACAAGGAAAATGCAGTATTTGTCCAGTTGGAAGTAGGCTGAGGATACAGGCAGAGACTGGATGGTGGGCCAGAGGACAGTCACAAATCAGCAGCTTTCTAACCGGGGGTTGCCAAATTCAAGGGCAAAGAGAGCATTCGTGACACCTCCTATTGGTTTGCTGTTTGCCTAGAAGCTGCTCCATTCATCATTCCATTCCATCTTCTCCATAGATCTGGGAGTTGGCATCCTTTTCATCCACACTTTATAGAAGGAAATGAGGCTCAGAAAGCTGCAATGACCTATCTAAAGTCACACAACAAGGAAGTTGGAGCCAAGATTGAAACCCACTCCTGCAGGACATCTAAGTCTTTTTCTCCTGCCATCCCCAACTCACTCCCCACCCAGGAACCCATTCCCTGAGTGTTGGAGCGAGGATTAGAGAGGCTGTGGCTCCTATACACTATTCATCACCATGTCTTATGAATTAGAAACAACGTTCATGAGGTCATTTCCATGGGGCTCCGGGGTTGGCTGTGTAAATATTTGGCCTTCGGGGCTCTTCTCGGCCAAGCTCCTCAGGGTGCTGACGTTAAACACACTCCTTCAGGAAAAATGCAATTGGTTTCAGGAAGCCCCTAGAGTCGGGCGCTCAGAGGGCGTCTGCTCAGGCTAATGTCTGACAACACAAAGCCCATTTTTCCTATGACTTTTTCTCATTTAAGACAAGAAAGATTGCCTTCCACTCGTCAACGCACATACTCACCAGTCATTAATACACAGGCATTTAAAAACACTGGTGATCAGAAAGGTCTGTGTTTTCTCATTTCTTTACAGAGTCAGGGAGATTTGAGAGAGAGAGAGCAGGAGTGTGTAGGGGGAAAGAGAGAGAGAGGATATAAGAGAGGGTGAAAGGGAGAGGGAGGAAGCAAAGAAATAACCTTAGTATACACCAACAGCAGCTTTGTTAAAGCCTGTTCTTTCCATGCATGCAATGCTGCACTCATTTGAATCCATGCTGTAGATCCACGTGTAAATACCTACCATATATCTGCAAGCAGGTTTCAGAGCAGTCCGAGACGCACACCTCGGCGCTATAAATCAGTGCAGTGGCTATGCACAGGAACCACTCGGGAGGCGCGGCTGTCAGAAGCTGCAATTTCCTCTGGGTGATGGAATTTCAGGTGGTTTTAGCTTTATTTGGTGATGAGATATCCAGCGTGTTCGTTTCCTGAGCTGCCGTCACAAACCACCACAAACTTGGTGGCTTAAAAAATTAGGAATTTATTCTCACAGTTCTGGAGCCTGCAAATCTGAAATTAAGGTGTCAGCAGGGCCGCACTCACTCTGAAGGCTCCAGGGGAAGATCCTTCATGCCTCTTCCAGCTTCTGGTGGTGACCTGCAATCTTGGAATTCCTTGGTTTGTGGCTGAAGCACGTCACCTCTGCCTCGGTGGTCACACGGCCTTCTCCTCTGTGGGTCTGTGTCTGTGTCTCTCCTCCTGTAAGACCATGTCATGTTGGATTAGGACCCACTCTGCTTTAGTATGGCTTCTTAACAAATTACCTGTACAACAGTCTTATTTCCAAATAAGGTCACATCCTGAGGTCCTGGGGGTTAGCACTTCACTATAACTTTGGCGGGGCATTCATTCAACTCATGATTGAGTGCTATTCAACTCATAACACCCAGTGATGAAAAAAATGGGGTGCCCATCACTCAGGGGACTGAGCCCCTGTGTTTCTGGCCAATCACAGCCACAAACCCAGTGCCATGGGCCCCCATGGGCCTGTGTCCTGACTGCAGAGCAGCTCCACAGCCTGTCCTGGTGGTGATGAGCCTCAGGAAGAGGAGTCTGGACCCCGAGGAAGGAGAAGCTGACCACGCCCAGGGACAGAGGCTGGATGTTTGGCAAGACCAGGCCAAGGACACCAAGTGAAGCATCTGCATTCTGGATCAGAACGTCCCCACTGCTGACTGGGAGCCTCCAGAAGCATTTTCCCAGTGTATTGGGAGGGGTAGAGAGAGGACAGAACATCCAGAATGAACTGATGGGACAGGGAGGACACGCTGGGAATATTAAATCAAAATGTTTTATCACGAATCCCTTGTTCAATCTGAGAGCAGATGTGGAGGATGAGATCGGGGAGTCTTCCCTATGGCTACAGTAGAGAGGCCTCTGGCTAGACCCTAGAGGAAAAGCAAAGCCATCCTGTCTGGCCAGGATCTGCGGGAAAAAGAGAGAGTGAGGCCAGCAGGCAGGGAGGAAGGTGAACCGGGCTGTGTGTCTCAGGGCAGGCGCCTGGGCTATTAGCACACGAAGGGAAGTAAAATAATAAACTCCTTACTTATTTTCAATAATAGTGAAGTCAGGAATGATGATGTATAACACACATATAAGGGGTAAAGAATACCAAGAAATGCCCATCTATGCCCCATCACTTGGCTTAAGAAATAGAAATGCCCGTGGGCATCCCTTCAATCTAGAGGTAACAACCACCCTAATTTTGTGTTAACAATTGCCTTGTTTGTTCAGATTTCATCTCACCGTGGGTGTCTGCATCCCTAAATGCTGTAGTGTGTAATTTTGCATACTTTCAGACTTGATAAAAATGGAACCATATGATATATACTTTTTGTCACTGGCCTCTTCACTCAACATTATGTTCTTAAGATTCACACATGGCTAAGTACGTTGCTGTAACTAATTTGTCCTCAATGTGTTGTTTTTGTTGTATGAATTCACACAATTTGTCCACTATACTGCCAAGGGCTACCTCACTCCTTTGCTACTCTGAACAAAGTTCCTGGGAGCATTTTTGTGCCTGTCTCTGGGTACATATGTGTGGAGACTCACCCAGGAGTAGAATTGCTGGGTTTAGGGCAGGCATCTGTTAGCTCTGCTAGCTGATGTCACACTGGTTTCCAAGTGCCAGGGCCAAGTCACATACCCAGTCATGGGGCAGGAGCCTATGTTGCTCATACCCTTGCCCACCCTGGCACCCTTGGACTCTTAGTTCTATTTCTTGGATTTTCCAGAATTGTCAGAATATTAGTTACAAACACCACAGAGTAACAAGAGAAAAGGGCAATTGAGCAATTTATAATTCAAAACAAAGAAAAACCAGAAAAGGAGGTTTAAAAAATAGGAGAAATTTTTAAGAGGAGTAGGGTGAGACCCCTTCCCCCTTGAAATAGTCAGTGCACTCCATGGAATGACCCTATTGGCTGATCCCATCAAGGATTCTTTGGTGAGGAAACGAGATTAACATTTGTGGTTGTTCTTTTCCTAAAATCCCATGGCACAGTCTTTATCTGGAGCCACAACTTCATTCTTTATGACTCCCACAGCTCCAGCCAGATGGAGCCACCTCCCTGTAGCCTGGACCCAGGAAAGCCCTGAGCCCCAAGCCCCGAGCCCCAGTTTCCCCACTGTCTGCTTGTAGTGATGCTTCTAGCTACCCCGTCTTGCTGAAGGAAGCTGAGTCTAAGGAAATGACAGCAACCCATGGCGGGACACAGTTGGAACCTGAGCAACAACCCCAGAGGCTTGGAGTGTGTCTTTGTCTCAGGCTCACACACACACACACACGGACACACACACACACACACACACAGGACAGAGTGGGTGATGGAGTTTGGGAATGTCAGGCTGGAGGGTCAAAGTGGAGGCTGTGCTGTACTTGTCCCCTGGCAGGGGCAGCATCCTTAAGCTCCAAGACCTTGGAGAAGTTCCCCCACCTAGGATGCCAAGGACATTGGCTGAACAGAGCAATACTGATGACTCAAAAAGTCAGATCCTCTGTGCTTCTTGCCTGGCACCAAGGAGCCACAGCTGTCACCATCTGGTCACAGGCCCCTCAAAACCCATCTGCAGTGGATGATCCCTTGCTTCTAAGGGACATGCTGAACCTGGAGTGAGGCTGTGGGCATCGTGGCTGGGCTGGGCAATGGGCAAGCCTTGGAACTGGCTGCAGGATGTGGCCCCATGACCCCCACAGGGACCCGGGCTCCTCCCGCAGGGTGAGGAGGCGCAGGCAGAGGAGGGCCCAGAAACAGGAGTTAGCGGGGGACGTGGACGTGAGGACCAGGGGTCTGCAGGGGTTCTCACACCTGTGAGAGCTCAGGGGGAGGGTGTAGGAGGGGCCGGGCACCTCAGAGTATCACATGGGCCTGGTAAGATGAGCACGGGAGGTGGTCAGCAGCTGCTCTCTTGGAAGAGCTCCCAGCAACCCCGTGGTCAGAGCCAGCACCGTAACCTGGGACAGCCCAGCAATCCTTGGGCTCTCATGTAAGTCCAGCACTCTGGCTCTGTGAAGCAGTTGTTGCCTGGGCTGGCCTGAGCCGGGTACCGTGCTGCCCACCCCAGCACGGTGTTCACCCCAGCACGGTGTTCACCCCAGCACGGTGTTCACCCCAGCACGGTGTTCACCCCTGCTGGAGTTCACCCCAGCTTCTGGGCGGTCAGAGGGCAGACCCAGCACAGCAGAGGTGGCCTGGGTGGTGTCACAGCTGGTCTCAATCCCCAGTTCGGCCCTTCCCTGGACCTGGGACCTTGGAGAAACCATGCCCTCTTGGTGCCCCAGAATTACCATCTGCAGAGTGTGGTCACACCACCCTCTCTTCTGAGCCTGCTGAGTGTAGATGGGACCTTGCCGGGCAGGCAGCAGTCAGAAAGGTGGGCTAGGCTGCCCTCCCCATGCCAGGGTCTTCTCAGGCCTCACAGGACCCCGTAGCCCAGCCCAGAGGACTTGAATGATTCACAGAGGGCGGGAGACTGGGTGTGTCCTCAGTCTGAATCGGGAGGCTCACTGGCCTTGGGGTGCTGAGAATGGAGGTCTCAGGCCACTGGCCTTGGGGTGCTGAGAATGGAGGCACCCAGGACCTGACCTGCCAAGTGCAGCCACCCCAACCTGCCCAGCCCTGCTGCAGATACGTCTTTCTCATCTGTTACCACTACTTTGGCATTGTTCAGGATTCTGAGCTCAAAGAGTTCATGCAACTTGTCCAAAATCCCCAGCTTGCAAACTGGGTCCTTTCCATGCAGTGTTGACCTACATGGGTCTTGACCCATTGATGCTCGAGTTCTCAGAGGAGGAGGCACACAGAGAAAGTCACGGGGGATGGTGTGTCTTCCCACTCTCAGATCAAGCTACGCGTGCCTACCATGTGCCTGGAGTGCCAGCTGCCCCAGGAACCGGCCTTTCCCACCCAGTGGGGCCAGGCCCTGCCCAAGCTGCCCTCCCCTCCACCTTCCAGGCCAGCTCCCTGAAGGAACCTCCTGAACACCCCTGCCTGGAGCCCATTAGCCCTGCTTGCCCCTTGGGTAGGACTCTTGGTCCCTGGAAGGGGGTGGCCTTCCTAGTGTCAATGAGCAGGGGAAAGGCAGATCCTTCAGGGAGGAAGAGAGGTTCCCAGGAAAGGCTAACACCTCAGGCTGGGAGAGAAGGAAGGGCCCTCCCTTTTGTCCAGGAGTCTAGTTGAACCTTCTAGGTACTAAATACTGTAAAGCAAGGGCTTCTCTTCTCATAATGAGACACTGAGCTCTTCAGAGCTGCTCCTTCTCCAAGACACCAGCAAGCTGTTGAAATCAGACCTGTGTGTGTCCTGGGAATTTATGCTCCCTGACAGGTACGCAAACGAGAGGGGTGAGGAGGAAGCAGAGGAGAGAAGGCATCTGGCCATTCCGAGTGCTGGGGGCCATCAGATGAAGAGGTCACCTGCAGAAGGGGTGATAGCCCTGACCCTTGGCAACCCTGGGGACTCTCTGTGGCAGACATCTTCTAGAGACCTCACACACCTGCTCAGTTAAACCTCACCAGGAACTCAGTGCAGAAACAGGCTCAGAAAGTGCACATGGCAAAGCTGGAGCTGGCTGCAGCCTCCTGACCTCAGTCCAGCACCTTCCTTCTTGTGACCCTCACCTCATCAGCCCCTGCCTCACTCCTGGCTGATGAAGATGAAAAGTGGAAGTGTACTTTTCAAAAAGCCCCACCCCAGCACTGTTTTTTGGGAGACTTTCATGGGTTCCCTGGGCCTCCCATTCCTAGCACGTTCCTAACCCCAACCTCCTAACTGCTTATCCTCACCCGCGTGAAGTAATAAACTTTGGAGGCTGCTTAGGTATTTATTTTAGTTAGTAAAAATGTCTTGGGCTTTGCCAAGAGCCATTTGACTTTAATTGGAAACTTTTGAGGCATTAAAAATGCACTGAAGTTTAAGACGTGTCTGAAGGCTCTGGAATCATCGATCATGCAAGCAATGCTTTGGACCAGGTGGAGCGAAGGCAACCTTTTAGCAAATCCACCTCCCTTAATGGACTCATTTATAACTCTCTGCAACATTGGGCAGCGCCTCTTCCTTAGAACTCTACTAGTGCCAGCCAACAGGGTTAAAAGCAGCCAACATCTGGTGACTGTAAACGGGGAACCCAGAAATAACAAAACATGACATAAACAAAAGGCAGCACAGGGAGGGGCAATACGGACACCCCCATGCTGTGGTCAAGGCAGATATTTCCCCTAAAATGTGCAGGAGGCTAGAGGACAGGCACCATCTGCAGCCCATCGTAGAAATGTCAGCCATCAGCTTTGTTTATGGAGGATGTGCTGGATGCTGGGCCTGGTCAGGAAGCCTCCAGGCCAGGGCCGACCACTCTGGCCCCACCTCCAGACATATTCCCACTAGCTTCTCAGACTCCACTGTGTGCAAGGTCTTGCTCATGCTCTTCCCTGTGCCTGGAGCATCCTCCCTCCCTCCTCTCATCTGTGCTGTCTCACTATGGCTGCATAACACATTACCCTAAAACCTAGCAACTGAGAACAACAAACACTTATAACTGCACAGTTCCTGTGAATCTGGAAGGCACGAGCAACTTTGCTGGGTGGCTCTGGCTTAGGTCTATTGTGAGGATGCAGTTAAGCTGTCAGCGAGGGCTGTGGTCTCATCTGAAGGCCTGACTGAGACCGGAGGATCTGCTTCTGATCCTTGTGACTTGGATCAGAGCTTGGACTCACTCCCATGGCTGTTGGCTGGAGGCCTCAGCTCCTCACCATGTGGACCTCTCTACAAGCTTCTGAGAGGGCTTACAACATGGAGACTAAACTCCCCTAGGGTGAGTGATCTGAGAAACATAGGCAAGATGGAAGGCTCACAGTCTTTTATAACCTAATTTTGGAAGTGATATGCCATCACGTCTGCCATATGCTGTTGTGCATTGGTTTGAAAACATCCATCAAGGCTGAGTGCAGTGGCTCATGCCTGTATTCCCAGAACTTTGGGTGGCCATGGTGGGTGGGCTGCTTGAGTCCGGGGGTTCAAGACCAGACTGGGCAACATGGAAAATTCCTGTCTCTACAAAAAAATTAGAAATCAGCTGGGTATGATGGTACATGGCTGTAGTCCTAGCTACTAGGGAGACTGAGGTGGGAGGATCACTTGAACCCAGGAGGTTGAGGCTACAGTGAGCTGTAATCTCACCATTGCACTCTAGCCTGGGTGACAGAATGAGACCTTATCTCAAAAATTAAAAAAAAAAAAAAGAAAATACCCATCAAAATGCATGTGTACCCAGAAACTCAGAATATGAATTTATTTGAAAATAGTATATTTGGAGAATGTGATTAGTTAAGATGAGGTCATATTGGATTAGGCTGGGTCCCAAATTCAATAAGTGGCATTCTTACAGAAAGGCAGCATGAGGACACAGCTACCCAGAGGACACAGAGAGAGGGCTGTGTGAGGATGGAGGCAGAGACTGGAGTGATGCCTCTAGGAACAAAGGAATGCCAAGGATTATCGACAGCTGGGAGAGAAACATGGAAAGGATTCTCTGTCAGAGCACCTAGAAGGAACCAACCTGAACAACACCCTGATCCTGGCCTGGCCCCAGAACTGTAAACAAATAACTTCTTGTGGTTTTAAGCCACCCAGTTTGTGGTACTTTGCCATGGCAGCTCTAGGAGACTCAAACACATTGGTCACACACATCCCTGGTCCATGTAGAAGGGACCACAAGGCTGTGAGTAACAGGAGGTGGGAACCTGGGGGCCTACTGCAATGCCTAAGGGACTCCATTCAGACTTCAGGCCTCAGCGACTGCAGCTTCCTCCAGGAGGCATGCCCTGACCCCAGGCTTCCTGGTGCCCTAGGCAGGCTCCTGGGGCTTCCGGGGCTCCTTGGTAACACACCTACACTTGGGGTTGTTTCCACTGCCTTTCTTAGGCCAGAGTCAAGGGAGTTCTATCTGGTTGGCCACCTGCTCGCTCCTATCCCTGGAGACAAACACATGCTGGCATACAAGAGGTGCTCCATAAGTGCATGAGGAGTAGGTGGATGTGCTGTCCAGATGCTACTCGTAACACCCCTCCATTGTCAACAATCCTTTCCCCACTTTACAGATGAAGAAGCGGAGGCTGCAGAGCTGGTAGGACCACCCTCACCCCCTCACAAGGTCACACGGCAAGTAGGCGGCAGAGCTGGGATTCAAACCCATGTCTTCCTAGCTCCAAGTCTTGGGCTTTTCCCACTGCACCAACACGACCTCACAGATAGCTGTCAGTGCAGAGTGGGGGCTTCAGAAGTGAGTGTGGTCCCTAAGGAAGGGCATCTGTCTCACAGGGCAGCTCTGGAGAGAGACTGGGGCAGCTGAGATGTGAACCCTTCTCCCTGAGAATTCCCCACTAATTACCATAGCTATCCCCTGCTGACCTGCGCCCTGTGGCACTGTCTGGGCCATCTGGGGCTCAGGACACCTTCTTTTGCTCCCCTGAGGATGGTAGAGACCCAGCCAGAACAAGAGTAGATTTGATCATGGCTCAGGTGTGATGACAGGGAAATACACACAGAGGCTAAAAGGGGTCAGTGCTCACCCTGGCTGCAAGAGAAGGAGAGAATGGTTATATCCCTATGGCCCATTCTTCCATGCATGCTTACTCATAATCATATGGGGGGATGCATGAGCAGTCTCTACTTCCCAGCCTCCTGTGCAGGTAGGTATAGCCAATGTCATCCCAGCAGAAATTCCACATGCGACTTCATGGAAGTGATGTAAATAGAAGATGGTGAGCCCTTCTTTGCCACTTGCACTACTTCCCAGTTGCTGGAATGGCAGCTGTGATGGCTGGTGCTCAAGCAGCCATCTTTGACCACAGGATGGAAGCAGTGGATTGAGGAAGGCTGAGCAGAAAGACAGAAGGACCAGGGTCCTTCATTCCTACCTCTGCATCTTTTATATGAAAGAGAAATAAATTTTGATCTCTCTTAAGCTACTGTAACTTTGGATTTTCTGTTCATGATAGTCAAACCCAATACGAATGTGTGGAGAAGATTGGGTCTTCTCTGCCTTTAGCTGAGATTCTGCCATGAGAACTTTCAGATAGGGCACTTGAGGGCCACTGAATTGAAGCTGGGGATTTGTGGTTCTGACGCCTCTCATTCAGCCCGTTGGGGACTAGGAGCAGGGTGGGCTGTTGAATGTCGGCTGTGTCTGGAGGCTCCTGCACACACCAGCGGCCTCCCTCCGCCTCTTCATTTCCAAGATGCAGTCTCTTTTTCTGCGCCTAGAGACAGGGAGTTTGCACGTATTGAGCACCAGCTTTGTGACAGGTAAGGTAGTAGGTCTTATGTCAGTTGTCTCGCGTAGCTCTCACCATTAGGCCCCGAGACAGTGGTGGAGTCTACAGAAGCAGCAGCCGACGGTCAGAGATGCCACTCGCAGCCTGTGTTCTCGGTGAGCGTGTGCTCCAGTGGCCGGAACCTTGCCTGGCACCAGCGGGGATGTGCAAAGGCCCTGGGGGACAAAGCAGAGACGCTGGCTGCGGACTCCGACGCTATGTGATGATCACCCTCCCTCTTAGTCCTGGAGCCGCATCCCCCGTGCGGGCGCCTCTGCAGGGTCACGGACGCCAGTCTCCCGCCCCACCCGGCAGCCTCCCACACCCCAGGCTCTCTCTGACTGGACGGCTGAGGTCACGTGCACAGAACCGACTATAACTGTGGATTTGGCTGTTCCTCCTTTCAGCTCTCCCAGTTTTTCCTTGTGCAGTTTGAGGCTCTGTTGTTTAGTCAGGACCATTATGTCTTCCCGGTGGATTGAGCTTTTTCTCATGATATAATGTCCCCCTTTGTCTCTAGTAATTTTCTTAGCTCTGAAGTCTACTTTATCTGATATTTATATAAACATTTCTACTTTTAAAAAATTAGTATTTGCATGGTATTACCTTTTCTAATCTTTTACTTTTTTTAACCTGCCTATGTCATTAAAGTGAGGTCCTCGTAAACTGCACAGAGCCTGTGGTGCATTTCTACCCACTTTGCCAAATTCTGATCGGGCTGTAGGTCAGATGGCTCTGAGGCCATTATGACAGCCAGGGCAATGCCATATGTGCTGACCAAGGACTAGGCCAGAGTGTCAGCGCCACCTAAACCACCTGGACCAGGAGAGAAGGAGACCTGTGAGCCTCCAAAGAAAAACAGAAGATGGCAGGATGGAGGGTAGGCAGCAGAAACAGCTACCATTGCCCTGTCCCTTCATCCACCAGACACATTGTGGTCTCAGACCAAGGGGCAGACAGTCTTGTCATCCTGTTCCACCTCCGTGCTTCCGCTCCGAGGTCAGGGGTGGGTTATAGAAGGCTCCTCAGAGGGGCTGTTTCCTAGCCTTCTGCCTCCCCACACGTCCAGGTTCCAGCATGCCTTGGAACCCGGCAGCTGCCACTGTGTCTGACAGCACCCCAGCTCCGTGCTCACAGAGCCAAGAGCCAGGCAGAGTCAGAGGAGGCAGACCCACTTGAGGGCACCTGGGATTGTGCACCTGTGCCAAATTATCAGATAGGTGCAGCAGGACAGCCAGAATTCTGGGAAGGGGCAAGCCAGGGAGCTCTGTGCCCTTTAGAAAGTCCTGGGGGGCAGCGGCGTCTTTGGCAGGAGGGAGGAGGGCTTCGTTCCAGTAATGGAGGAGCCAGAGCACTCAGCACCCAGTCAGCGGGATCTCCTCCTCACACAGCTGGGTACTACCTAGACCCCCTTCACATCCTGGACCTGCACAGTCTTCCCGCTGCCAGGTACTTCCCAGGTGCAGATACGGAGCTGAAGGAGGGTGCCCAGGGCCGCACCACTGCCCAGGGCAGGCCAGGACTCAATGGAGGGCTGTCTGGCCCCAGAGCTTAGGCTCTGCAGGGAAACTGGGTGTGTGTTCTCCCAAGAGGAGCAAAAACATTCAGCCATTTTTACAGGGGGTGGAGGCAGGGGTTGAACCCCCTCATAGTCACAAGCCAGCTTGAAAGCGTAGCCAGGTCCTGTTCTCCCCTGAGCCCATCTCCTCACCTGCTGGGTGCAGGAGTAGTTCCTCCCTCCTGGGGTTGTGGAAGGTGGCATGCCCAGGTGGCATGCCCTGCGGCTGTGGGAGGTGGCAGGCCTGGAAACCCTATGGTGAGCTCACAGCCAGGAGTGAGGCCCGCATGGGCAGGAGGAAGCTATTTTTCCTCTGCTGGGTCTGAATGGACATTGCCTCCTCTAACTCTCTCCTTTCCCTCTCCCTGCTGGGTCCAGCTCCATCCCAAAAGGCACAGGAGGGCCCCCTGTGTCTCAGGAGCTCTCCTGGCTTCTGCAGAGGTTCCTGAGGGGCATCAGCAAGACAAGTGTGCTGTGGGGACTGGGGAAGATTTGGACTCAGAGCTAGGTAATGGCAATGCTGCTGGGGCTTCTGCTCTCAGCTCTGACTTCCAAAGATCCAGTGGGAAGGGAACGGGGAGAGAGGATGAGGCCAAGTCATCAGAAGGAACAAGGAAGCTCTATATATCCTTATGAGGACTAATCTCCAAGACAGAGTAGCAAGTTAAAAAATCGCAAGGCACAACATCTGTGCACCTAGACAGTATTTGCTTAAAATGGAAGCATATATGGATAAAATGTTTGTGCATAGAGAAAACCTGGAAGGATGTGCAGGAAATAGGTGGGATGGGGTGGCTGGGACTGAATAGGGAGGGAAGGGATTTTCCCATGCACCCTTTTCTACCTATTGAATTTTGAATCATGGAAAAGAGATACCTGTTTTTAAAAAGAAAATAAATCATATTTGAAATTTTAAAATTTTCCATGTTTTGTTTTGTTTTTTTGTTCTAAGTCAGCTTTGATTAACGTATCAATGGCTTAATTCTCCAACCTAATTGGAATTTGACTCAGATGAAATTAGGTGGCTTAGCCACACTGCAAGTCTAACTCTGAGAAAGTCTTCCTGCATCACTTGCCTTTTGGCATCTTCAATTTTAGTGGGAAGGTAACCTCTGTGAAATTCTAGGCTTAGACTTTTATATGGCATGGTAGTTATAGTACGGCTATGAATTATCTGAGTTTTCCGATAGCACTAATTGGTTTCTTAAAAGTGAGGTAGTTGGTTTTTATACAAAGAATGTCACTGTGCTATATCCCATCATTTCACAGCATTGGAGACCAACAGTGAAGCCTTCAGTACCTGCTTGTCTGAAAGACAGCAGAGCTCTGCAGACAGGCTGCCTGGCCTCCAACCCAGCTCCACTACCTACAGGCAAATCACTCAGACTCCCTGGCCGTCAGTTGTCACCTGTGTAATGAGAATACTCATGATATCAATCTCAGAGGGCCACCAGCAGTCAGAAAAAGAAAAAGGCCTATTCCACACAAGAAACAAAAGAAAAAATAGGTAAACTGGATTTCATTAAAATTAAATACCTTTATGCACCAAATTACTCTATCAAGAAAGTGAAAAGACAATCCCCAGAATGGAAGAAAATATTTGCAAGATCAATATCTGATAAGAGTCTAGTGTCCATAATAAATCAAGAATTGTTGCTGGGCAGGGTGACACATGCCTGTAATCCCAGCTACTCAGAAGACTGAGGTGGGAGAATGACTTGAGCAGAGGAGTTTGAGACCAGCCTGAGCAATGTAGCAAGATCCTGTCTTACAATTTTTTAAAAGTTTTAAATTTAAAAAAACTCTTACCATTGAACAGCAAAAAGACAACTCAATTATAGAATTGAGGAAAAGACTTGAATAGACATGTCTGAAGAAGATATTCAAATGGCCAACAAGCACATAAAGATGGCTGACACCATTAGACATAAGGAAAATGCAAATCCAAACGATGAAGAAATACTACTGCACATCCACTAGTATGGCTAAAATTAAGAAAAAGAAACAGAAAGTAATAAATGTCAGTGAGGATGTGGAGAAACTGGAACTCTCATATATTGCTGCTAGAATGTAAAATGAATGGTACAGCTGATGTGAAAAAACAGTGTGGCAGTTCCTCAAAATTTAAAAGTAGAATTACCCTACGACTGAGCAATTTCACTTCTGGATATATTCCTAAAAGAATTAAAAATGGTGTTCAACAAAAACTTGTAGATGGATATTCGTAGCAGAACATTCAGAAGGATGTGCTATGAATGCTTCCCAAGAAGTGGGAACATCCCAAATGTCCATCAACGGATGAATGGATTAAAAAAAATGCGGTTATGCAGGCAATGGAGTGTTATCCAACCATAAAAATGAACAAAGTATTGATATATACCACAACACTGATGAACCTCAAAAATATCATGCTAAGTGAAAGACATAAGACACAAAAAGCCACAGTAGAGCCTATTCTGGACATTTCACATAAAGGAATCATACAATAGAGATGGGGGGCAACTAGCTGTTGCTAGGGACAGGGGAGGAGAGAACAGGGAGTGACTGCTTAAAGGGGACAGGGTTTCCTTTTAAAGGTGCAAATGTTATAGAAATTAGTATTGGTAGGCCAGGCGTAGTGGCTCACGCCTGTAATCCCAGCACTTTGGGAGGCCAAGGCAGGCAGATCACCTGAGGTCAGGAGTTTGAGACCAGCCTGGTCAACATGGTGAAACCCTGTCTCTATTAAAAACACAAAAATTAGCTGGGTGTGGTAATGGGCGCCTGTAATCCCAGCTACTCAGGAGGCTGAGGCAGGAGAACTGCTCAAACTCAGGAGGTGGAGGTTGCAGTGAGCCAAGATCATGGCACTGCACTCCAGCCTGGGCAACAGAGCAAGACTCTGCCTCAAAAAAAAATGTATATTGATGACAATTGTACAACATTGTAAATACACTAAATGTAACTAATGATAAATTTTATGTTATGTGTATTTTGCCACAATAAAAGAATATAAAAATCTTTAAAGTCTATTCCCCCAAGCCAAAAAATGAAGACAGGTAGCCTAATAGCAGAAAACTGGCAATACCCACCCTACTCCAGCCAAAGATGAAGGGAAACCTGTACCCACCTCACCCTTGTGGTTTCAGCAGGTCTGATAAGGAAGTCAACCTTCCATTCTCTGCTTAGTATTACTCTGGATGGTATTGAGTGGGCTGTTCATCTTCCATCCTCTGCCCAGAAGAAGCAGGTGGCACCCCAATTCTCCTGCCAGTGGTGTTAGTGTGATCCAGTGACAACCTAAGCCTCCGTCACCTCCAGCATCAATAAGACTGAGCAAAGTGATATAAGTCAGGGCCCCTGGTGTCAGTGAGGCCCAGTGAGGAACTGAGTTTGCATCCCTCCCTGCAGCAACAAAACTGTGAGCCAGTCCTCCTCTTCCCCTCCCTGGTATCAGTGGGGCCCAGCAGGAGGGTAATCTTGTATCTCCATTAAGAGACAGTGCAGTGATTTGAGTTGGTACCACACTTCAGCCAAGAAGGTATCATCAGGGCCAAAGGGAAAGCTAAATATCCACACCCACTTGCCCCTTGTATTATATGGAGACAGGGGACTTCCAGATTAAAAGAAGAAAAAAAAAGAAGATTAAATAGAATCAAGAGTTTCATAATATAATCCCCATTCATCAACAATGAGATGTGTTAGATGTGGAATGATCTGAAGAGATGAATACTGAAACCAGTATTACCCTGATACCAAGACCAAACAACAAATACAGTACCAAAAAAGACAACTACAGACCAATATCTCTCATGAAATCAGAGGCAAAAATCCTCAACAAAATATAAACAAATCAAACCCAGCAATGTGAAACAAAAAATTATACACCGTAACCAAGTGGGATCTATTCCATGAATGCAAGGTTGGTTCAATATTTTAAAATCAATCAATGTAATTCACCATATCAGCAGGTTAAAGGAGAAAAATCATTGTACAAAATGATTGTATCAATTGACACAGAAAAGGCATTTGACAAAATTCAACACCCATTCATGAAACAGACTTCAGCAAATTAGGAATAGAGGGGGAACTCTCACAACTTCATAAAGAGTATGTACAAAAAAATCTATATTTAACATCTTACTTAAATGGTGAAAGACTGAATGCCTGCCCTCTGATTTTGGGAAAAGGGAAACAATGTCCACTCCCACTACTCTTATTCCACATATAGTGAAGTTCCAGTCATGGCAATAAGACCGGGGAAAAAGCACTTGGGTTGTAAAGGAAGACACGAAACTATCCCTACATGTAGGTGACATGGTTATTTGTATAGAAAATCTAAAGGAATCTACAAAAAGATTTCTAGAACTAACAAATGAGTTCAGCAAGGTTGCAGGATACCAGAGCAACATACAAAAATCTATTGCATTTCTAGCAATGGACCTGTGAAAATTGAAATTAAAAACAATAAAATTTACACTCACTCCAGAGGAAACAGAATACTTAGGTGAAATGTAGCATGTACAGAACTTGAAATGTTTATAGTTACAAAATGTTGATAAAAAAATTAAAGACCTAAATAAATGGAGAGCCATACTGTGTTCACAAATTGGAAGACTCAGCATGGTAAACATGTCAGTTCTCCCAAACTGATCTATAAGTTTGATGCAATCCTTACAAAAATCTCAACATGGTTTTTGGTAGACACAGACAAAGTTACTTTAAAATGTATATGGAAAAGCACAGAGCCATGGGTAGCTAAAGCACTGTAGACAAAGATGAGGAATAAAGTATGGGGAATCTTCACACTCAGCCTTAAGGCTTACTCCACAGCTATAGTGACAAAGACCGTGTGGTGCTGGTGGAGGGATGGATACACAGATCCATGGAACAGAACAGAGGTCCCACAAAGAGGCCCACATGAGCATGCTCAATCAGTTTTTTTATAAAGGTGCAAAAACAATTCAATGGAGGATGAATAACTTTTTCAACAAATGGTGCTGGAGCAATTGCACATCCATAGACAAAACAAGGAACCTGAACCTAAACCTCATACCTTTTACAAACATTGGCTCTAACGGATTTCTGAACTAAATGTAAAACATAAAACTAAAAGAAACACTTTTTTAAAAATAGGGGGAAATGTTTGTGATCTAGGCGAGGCCAAGGGTACTTATACTTGACAACAAAAAATGATTCATAAGAGCCTAATTGATAAATTGGACCCCATCAAGTCAAAATCTTTTGCTCTATCAAACTCTATTAAGAGGATGAAAAGGCAAGTCAATAACTGTAAGAAAATATTTATAAACCACATATAAAAAAAGAACAGTACCTCAAAGATAGAAAGAACTCTCAATACTCAACCAAAAACAAAAATCCCAACAAACCAATTAGAAAATGGGGGGAAAAAAAATACATGAACAGCCATGTCACTGAGGATAATCCGTTAGCAAACAAGAACATGAAAAGATGTTCAATGTCGTTAGCCATCAGGGAAATGCAAATTAAAACCACAATGGAGTAATATCTACACACCCATCAGAATGGCTAAAATAAAAAATAGCGGCAACTCCAAATGCTGGCAAGGATATGAAGAAACAGGGGCACTCATACTTTCTTGGTGAGAATTTAAAATGGTACAGCCACTCTGGAAAATACTTTGGCAATTCCTTGTAAACTTAAAAATAGAAGTACTAAAAGACCTAGCAGTTATACTCTTGTCCATTTATCCTAGAAATGGAGACTCACACAGAAACCTGGACGTGAATGCTCATATCAGCTTTTTTTTTTTTTTAATTAATTTAATTTTTTTTTTTTTTTTTAGACAGAGTCTCCCTCTGTCGCCAGGCTGGAGTGCAGTGGCATGATCTCAGTTCACTGCAATCTCTGCCTCCGGGGTTCAGACGATTCCCCTGCCTCAGTCTCCTGAGTAGCTAGGACTACAGGCGCGCATCACCACGCCCAACTAATTTTTTTTTTTTTTTTTTTTTTTTTGTATTTTAGTAGAGATGGGGTTTCACGATGTTGGCCAAGATGGTCCTGATCTCCTGACCTCATGATCTGCCCGCCTGGGCCTCCCAAAGTGCTGGGATTACAGGCATATCAGCTTTATTTGTAATAGCTGAAAGCTGGAAACAGCTCAGATAGTCTTCAGTGGGTAGAGCTAACCTATGGTATGTTCATACCATGGGGCACCCCTTAGCAACCAAAAGGAAAGAAATTATGTACACAAAATTGTGGATGAATCTCTAAACAATTATGCTGAGTCAGGGAAAAAAAGCCAACCAGGAAAGGTTATATGCTATATAAATCCATGTCTATGATAGTCTAGAAATGACAAAATTATTGAAATGGAGAACAAATTAGTTGTTGCCAGGGTCAGGGACAGGGTGAGAAGGAAGGAAGTGGATGTGACTATGAAAGTTTAACATGAGGGATCCTTGGGATGATGAAACTGTTCCGTGTCTGGGCTGTGTCAATGTCAGTATCCTGGCTGTGACACTGTACTGCAGTTGTTTTTCAAGATGTTACCATCGGAAGAAGCAGGGTAAAAAGGTACAAGGATCTCTCTATCATTTATTACAACTGCATGTGAATTTACACTTAACTCTAGAGGGAAAATGTAATTTAAAATAATCAACGATGTAACAAAATGATGCTTCCCACTCACCACAGCAGAGCCCACACTGCTGGAGCAGGGGACCACACCCAACTCTGGAAACCTTTCTCTTTGTCTCAACCACCTGGGGCTCCCCTCCAAAGAACCAATCCCTGACCCCAGAACCAATGGAGTCCAACTAGAAAATTATGACCTCGTCTCAAAAAGCTGCCTGTTACCAAGTCAGCTCCAGGAACGCAGCTGAACCTCCTTTGAAAACGCGTGCCTTTGAAAAAGCAGTACTCCTAAACCCGGGACAAATGGACTTTGAGGGGATCTGGGTTGAAAAGGAGGCTTTGCCCGCCAAGGCTCCATTCTTCATGGGGAAGGCACTTGGACCTACAGGTACTTGGACCATTAGGAAGTTCTTGGCTCTGCCTGGGTCTGCTCATAGACCTCCTCTAGTGGAGGAAGTTGCCAGGAACACTTCTCAAGGGGAAGAAGCTGCTGTGGTGGAATGGAGAGGGACGGTCTGGGGCCCGCGTTGCACCCCACCTGGGCAGCCCCTGCACTACCAGCTTCCCTGCAGCCACAAACCGAGGTTTGTCCCGGTCACCAGCCAGGATTATTCTGCAAAAAGCCCTGATCCCTCAGAATATTGTCTGCTGAGGTGCCGGCATTCTGGAATGTCACCTTGGGAAGAGAATAGCCAGGGAAGCTGGGAAGTTGCCACCAAGAAAAATGTCAGGGAGTTGGGGGAAAAGATCTCTCCCCGGAAACTGCAAGAAATTGACCTCTGGCCTTGCTCACCCTGGGGACAGACGGCTCATGCATCTCCATCATGCCCGTCAGGCCCCAGCGCTGGCTATGGCTTGTTTCCATTTGTGCATTTGTCATTCAACAAGCATGGGGTGAGCTTTGGCGCAGTGAAAACCCCTTAGTGTTGAGTCGCAAAGAACTGGGTTCCAGTCCTCTCTGGGTAACTGCCTCCTGGGGTAAGATGTGCTCCCTACAAGTCACATTCACCGTCTGTGAAAAGGAGGTAACATGTCCCGTTTTCTTGCCTATTTCTTGTTTTCGTGTGATGACTAGAAGTAATCTGTGAGAGGCACTGGAGTGTTAGGGTTCTTCAGAGAAACAGAGCCAAGAGAATATACCTCTCTCTCTCTCCACACCATATATAGAGTGTGGTATTGTGGGCTGGGTTTTTTTGTTTGTTTGTTTGTTTGTTTTGTTTTTGTTTTTGTTTTGCTTTGGAGGGTTTTTTGAGACAGGGCTTCAGTCTGTCACCCGGGCTGGAGTTCAGTAGCACGATTTTGGCTCACTGCAGCCTCAACCTCCCAGGCTTAGGTAATCTTCCCACCTCAGCCTCCCAAGTAGCTGGAATTACAGGCACATGCCAACATGCCTAGCTAATTTTTTGTATTTTTTGTAGAGATGGGGTCTCACTATGTTGCCCAGGCTGGTCTTGAATTCCTGGGCTCAAGCGATCTGCCTGCTTTGGCCTCCCAAAGTGCTGGGATTACACCTCAAAACCACTCTTGGCCGGTATTGTGGTTTTAATTTGCATTTCCCTGATGGCTAATTATACACACACACACACACACACACACACACACACACACAAAACACACACACAGATATATATATATATATATATCTCCAATCTCTATGTCCTCTCTCTTTCTCATGTGTGTGTGTGTATATATATATAAAAGAAGGCATTTGCAATGCGTTATGAAGCACTGGCTTGTGTGTTTATGGAGGGGTTAAAGTCCCGCAGTGTGGTGTCTGCAAGCTCAAGACCCAGGAAAGCGGTGCTGTAATTCCAGTTTGAGTCCAGACACCTGAGAAGCCGGGGAGCTAAGAGTGTAGGTCCCAGTTTACGGTCAGAACACTAAAGTCACAGCACGAACAGGCAGGCAGGAAGAAAAGGGGCAGATCCCCGCTTCCTCTGCCTTTTTACTCTATTTGGACCCTAGAGGGATTGAATGAGATCCACCACACTGGGGAGGGCCACGTGCTTTGCTCAGTCCACCAATTCAAGTGCTGATTTCATCCAGAAAGGCCCTCACAGACACACCCAGACATCGTGTGTAACCAGCTAGCTGGGCACCCTGTGACTCAGACAAGTTGACACATCAAATTAACTATCATAACTGGATACTGTGCGTTCATCAACACATCCTTCATCAACTGTGGTTGTTGGTTGTTGGGAACATTTGGTCTTGGCCTCCCCACATTCACTCCTGCTTCTTGCATCCACGTCTTTGACTGGCACTTGGGGAATGTTCCTCCTCCCTCCTTCCCACTTGGTCTATGGAGCAGGGTTAAGGCCCTACCGCCGATGGGAAACATGTGACCAGACCTAGCCAATCAAACGGTGTGCTCCCCGCCCTTACCCCCACAGGGCTCAGAAGAGGCCCTGATTCACTGGGGAGGTTGGCATAGAGTCTTGCAGCTCTGTGCAGGGCTGGAGTCAGGGAAGGGTTTTGCCGGAACTGCTCATGGCTGCCTGTGACCACTAGGGCAGGCCTGTCTGATATTAGAGTCAAAAATAGTTAAGTGGAGCCCAGAAATTGAGCGGGACTCAGGATCCTGGTAAGATCACTGGGACACCTGTATCCAGTCACACCTGAGGCCATTTGACCCGGAACTGTTTCACAAATGACCCACTGGAGTCCAGTGCCTGCTTAAACAGTGAGGCTGAGGCTGTCACTTGGGTCCACCAAGGAGACAATGATGGGTAAGAACTTATCACTTGCCCTAGGTCTCTAACATCTCAGATCCATTAAAGAAAACAAATTGAGAACAGTGTTGTGACCACTGTAGGAGTCAAAGCTAGCCACAGTGTGAGTTCTGAGGAGGAGGGGTCAAGGAATGAATCTCTGAGCCCTGATAGGGAGAGAATCTATGATAGGGATGGAATCTAATATTCTGGCAGTCCTAGACTCCTGTGAGAATATGATGGAGTTCTGTGCCCATGACCTGGAACAATGCACATTTGTGAGCACACACACCATGCACATGCACACACACGCACCCTACACGTGCATGCACGCGCGCACACACACACTGTCATCCACAACATCGGTCATCCATAAACCCTGCCTATGAACCCTCCCCCACTCACTGCACACTGGGGACTAGGAACAGCTTCACAGATGTGACAGTGATAGGCAGGGAGAATGGTCCTGGGGAGGCATCCCCAGGTGGTAGGGATGGAGGGGTAAATGCACAGTTACGCAAAGGCCACAGTGTCAGGAAACATGTAAGCAGCACCCACAACCAACTGCAGGGTGGAACAGGGAGTGGAGTGTTCCTGCTTAGAGATGGAACCCCAGATCAGGGAGCCCAGGCCTGAGCCTCAGTTCTGGTGTCCTGACCCTCCAGCCAGAGCCATGTGGTCAGGAAACAAGAAAACAGAGACAACCACAGGAGGAATCTAGGCTCATCCAGGCCAGCTGCTTGGCATTTGGAAACCACACACTGCGGACAGGAGCTCTTCCTGTGAATGAGGTCTGTGCCTCTCTCTTTTTTAAGAGAGAAATCTTGGCTTAGCCAGAGGCAGAAACCACTAAGAACTGCATTGCTCTTCTCCACTTGGCTTGGACAGCAAGTCACCTGAGAGGGAACAAACAAAGCAAGCAGATCCAGACTCCATCCTTGACCTGGTGACTTAGAGTACTGGTGTGAGTCATAATTAGATAGATAGATAGATAGATAGATAGATAGATAGATAGATAGATAGATAGATAGATAGATAGATAGAATAGAGATATAGATAGGTGATACATAGATGATAGGTGGATAGATAGCTAGATAGAGATAGATAATAGAGAGACAGATGACAGGTGGATGGATAGATATAGATATAGATAATAGAGAGCTAGATAGGTGATATATGATAGGTGGACAGATAGAAACAGATGATAAGTGGATAGATAGGTAACAGATTTTGATTGATAAGTGGATGATAGATAATAGATGATAAGTAATATATAAATTTTGATAGATTTTGATAGATAAAAGATGATGATGAAGACAGATTTAGATAGATGACAAAAATAAATAAATTTTAACAGAGTTAAGATAAATGATAGCTAGCTAGCTAGATGACAGATCAATGATAGGTAGATGATACATAGATCATAGATAAGATAGATGATTGATAGATCATAGATAAGACAGATGATAGATAGATAGATAGATAGATAGATAGATAGACAGACAGACAGACAGACAGATAGACAGACAGATAGATGAGGCACTCAAGGAGGGGGCCCAGAGTCTCCCCTCCACTGAATCGGAACCAGAATATAGATGGCACCATGAGGCGTGGTGCCACTGACTGAAACCAGAAAGGGATGTCAAGTTGCTGAGGCTCACACAGTGAACCCGTAGCTGAGCCAGCTCCCCATTCCAAGGTAGGGTTTCTGCCACCCCAGGCAGCCTCTTCCACAGTTCACATTTGACTCCAGAGCTCAGAGGCCACAGCAGGCACAGACCCTTCTCGTCTTGTCCTGGCTGCAGCCTAAACCATCACCCTACTTACCCTGATTTTCAATCAGATGGAGCAGGAGGACTGGGCTGGGCTCAGGGCAGCAGGGTAGGAGTGAGGACAATGAGCACAGCCATATTCTGGCCTCTATCCCATTCTGGTCTGTCGGGGGTCGGCATGCAGGCCTACCAGTTCTCATATGTGACTATATCAGGTTCCAGCTGGCCGCCACTACAGCCTGGCTGGATTCTATTCTTAGATTTCCCAGCAAACCTCACTGGGAAAGACAGAGACAGAAAACCTCCAAAATGACCACCCAGCACTGTTCCTGAGGCCTAGGGTTGGGGGACAAGGCAGCATCTGGTTTCCGACTGGAAGGAACATGGAAACCCCCAAATTCCCTCAATGCTCAGAGGAAAACTGAGGCCCAGAGAGGTGAGTGGCATGCCCAGTTTCGCCTGCAGAGAGGCAGGGTTGGCACCCTTCCCAGCAGCACCCTCTGGAGCCACCCTGGTCATAGGCAGCCAGAGTTGGCAGGGTCCTCTATTGGCCAGCAGGCAGGGAAACTGAGGCCCAGAGAGCAGCTAGAGAAAGCTGGAGCCACTTGTCAAAGCAACTGACTACGAGATGTGGCACCTGACCTTAACACGCAGTGGGGTGTCGGTAACACAGTGCTCCCCATACTGACTGAACCATGGCCTCTGTTTTCTCTCTTCAGAACTCATTGACGGGGGCAGTGACCCACGGAGGCCTCTCTGGGAAACATGAAGTGATAATACCAATAATAAGCCCTATACCCTATATCCCAGGCTCTGTTCTGTTCCCATTACCCAGCCGACCACCCTCCTAAGCACCTACTGTATGTGGAATAACCAACACCTGTAACCAGGGCTGGATATAGGTGTTTGGCATGCAGTAGGTGCTTAATAAGTTCCAACTCCTTCTTCCCCCTGCAGTCATGGTTTGCTCAGAGGTGCTTCCTAACCACCAGCTCAAGGCTACCAGGTCCATGACATCATTCAGAAGGGTGTTGTCCAAATATGGCAGAGGAGCTCCTATCCTTGCCCCACCCTCCTGGTGCCCCCCAAAGCTCAGAAGTAGAGGTCACTGCATGCTTTCTTCTCTGGCAGCTTGATAGGCCCTTCAGGAAGCCAGTGTCAGTACAAAGAATACAGATTCAAAGACAGATGCGGCAGTTTTTAAATGTGACTGCGAGCTATTTAACACTGCTCCATCAAGAAGTGGGCCTGCTTGCCCTTTTTGAATCTGGTAGGCTATGGCTGTTTTGACCAAGGAAAGAGTCAAGGAACAGAATTGTGTGACTTCCAAGGCCAAGGCACAAAAGGCCATGCAGCTTTTACCTTGTTCACTGGAACACCCACCTTTGGAGTCCCAAGAAGTCCCACTGCTCTGGGCTGCCATGCTGTGAGGAAGCCCAAGCCACACAGAAAGCCACGTGGAGTCACTCCAGTCGACAGTCCAAGCTGGCCTGTTCCTCAGCCATCCCAGTCCCTTAGAAAGAGCAAGAATGCTATCTTTAAGTGGACCATCATGCTCAGCAATCCTAGGTCCCAACTGTTGAAGTCACACAAGACCCAGCAGAAGTACCAGATATTGAAGAACAGAGATAGGTTGTTCCCACTGTGCCCTGTTCCAGTTTCTTACCCATTAAATCTTTGAAAATAATAAGATTGTTATTGTTTGGAACCACAAAGCTTTGGGGTGGTTTGCTATGTAGCAATAGATATTCAGAATACAGGCATACCATGGAGCTATTACAGGTTTGGTTCCAGATCACAACAATAAAGCAAATATCAAAATAAAGCAAGTCACACACATTTTTTTTTCCCCAGGGCATGTAAAAGTTATGTTTACACTATACTATAGTATACTAAGAGTGCAATCGTATATGGTCTAAAAACAATTACATATCTTAATTTTAAAATACTTTATTGCTAAAAAAATTCTGACACTGAGGCATAAAATGAATACACGCTGTTGGAAAAATTGTGCCAATAGACTTGCTCAATGCAGGGTTGCCATAAATCATTAATTTGTTAAAAATGCAATATCTGTGCAATGCAGTAAAACAAAGTGCAATAATATGAGGTATTTCTGTACAGGATTATTGGGTACTGGGTTCTGGGTCCAAGGCCCAGCTCTGCAATGGATCAGTTGTGTGGATCTCTCTGAGTTTCAATTTCCCCACATGTAAAAGGATCAAAGTCGGTCACGGAACACAGATGACAAATATGCAATACATGTGCCCCCCCCCCCCCCACATCCCATTCCTGGGCAGATATTACTAATTGCACACAGTATTGCAGCAAGCACAGGCATCAGTTAAACTTGCCCTCAATGAAGGGCCACAACACCCGCCCCCTAGAGTTCCCATGGTGACCAAGTGCACTTGCTATACACAAGGCTTGTCTGACTCTGGTACCCAGGTGTGGCTCAGAGAGTCCCTTTCCGGGCACCACATCATCTCTCAATCAGAGGGTTTTCATGAAAGAATGCTCAAGAGTGTGATCAACAAAATGGTGAACCAGGAAGAACCAAGCTCCTTTTCCTCCATAGTAACATTCTTCCCTCACCTCAAAAAACATCAAGCAGCAACTATCAGAACCAAATTTGTCCAAAGTCTGGAAAGTAGTCAAGTGTTTAGAGCAATCAAGCTAATGCCCAATAAGGAAATAATCTTCAAAATATTGATAGTAAGAAAGTTTTGTTTTAACCTATTCTTGTCTCACTCCCTCTCTGGTGCAGCATGTCTTGGTGTTGAGGTGGTAGCAGGCAGTCTGTCAACTCCATCTGGGATCATCAAACGAGCAACAGGAAACCCTAGAGAAGAGAAAGAAACTGACTTAAAATGTACTATATTATAGTAGTCAAATTCAACTTATTAGACAAAGATTTTTAAATGACTCTTAAAAATGCTCAAACAGCTAAAGCAAAATAGGTACAAAGGGTTGAAGGAAATCAGGGAACAGATATAAGAACAACATGAGAATATAAATAAAGAGAAATTATAAAAAGGAGCCAAACAAAAATTCTGGATAGTAAAATAACTGAAATTTGAAAAACTTACTAGAGGGTTTAATAGCAGATTTGGGCAGGCAGAACAAAAAAAAAAAAGTGAACTTGAAGAAAGAGCAATTAAAACCATTGAATCTGAGGAACAGAAGGAAAAAGCAATGAAAAAAGGGAATGGAGCCTAAGGGAGCTGTGAGACATTGTTGAGCATAACAACATATGCATTGTGGGGATTCCAAGTAGGAAAACTCAAAGATGTCCATACGAAGACACATTATAATTAAAGTATTAAAAACTAAAGACAAAGGGAAAATGTTCAAAGCAGCAAGAGAGGAGCAACACGTCACATGTGACAAGAAATCCATTATAAGATTATCAGCTGATTTCTCATCAGAAACCTCAGAGGCCAGAAGGCAGTGGGAATGAAATATTTAAAGTGCTGAGTAAAAAACAAAACAAAAACAAAAAAACCTTTCAACTAAGAATTCTGTATCAGGAAAATTATCCTTATAAATGAGGGCAAAATTAAGACATTCCCAAGTAAACACAAGCTGAGAGAGTTTCTTCCTACTAGACTTGCCCTGAAAGAAATGCTAAAGGGAGTCATTAGGCTGAAAAGAAATGATCTCAAATATCACCTGAACCTGCATAAAGAAATAAAGATCTCCAATAAAGGCAAATACATGAGAAAATGTAAAAGCCAATAATATTTGAAATTTGGTTTATAACTCCACTCTTTATTTTCTATGTGATTTGAAAGTCAAATCTATATTACTGAGCACACGATGTACAAAGATGTAATCTGTGGCAACAATAACCTAAAAGGGCAGACAATGCTGTGTAGAAGCACTGATTTGTATACTATGGAAGTTAAGTTGGTGTCAATTTGAATTGATAACTTTGGAATATTAAATGCAAGGCTCATATTAATCACAAAGAAAATGTCTATACACAAAAGGAAATGAAAAGGGAATCAAAACACTTCACTATTTTTTTAAAAGTCAACAAAACACTAAAGAACGTAGTAATGAGAGCAATGCAATAAAATAAAGTGCAATAATATGAGGTATGTCTGTATAGGATTATACAGAGAATAAAAAGTTATATTCTTTTGAGAAACGAAAAGCTGTAAGATACAAAGAAAACAAAGAACAAAATGACAACAGTAAGTCTTTCCACATCAGTAATTATTTAAATGTAAATAAATTAAACTCTCCAATCAAAAGGTAGATTGACAGAATGAATAAAAAAATGATTCAACTATACACCGTCTATAAGAATCTCACTTTAGATCTAAAGAAAAAATAGAGGCCAGGCATGGTAGATCACACCTGTAATCCCAGTACTTTGGGAGCCCAAGGTGGGTGGATCACTTGAGGCCAGGAGTTCAAGACCAACCTGGCCAACATGGTGAAACCCTGTCTTTACTAAAAATATAAAAATTAGCCAAGCATTGTGGTGCACACCTGTAATCCCAGCTACTTGGGAGGTGGAGTCACAAAAATCACTTGAACCCAGGAGACAGAGGTTGCAGTGAGCTGAGGTCATGCCACTACACTCCAGCCTGGGCAACACAGCAAGACACTGTCTCAAAAGACAAAATAGATAAAAATTAATAAGATGAAAAAATATTCCATGCAAGTAGTAACCAAAAGAGAGCTGGAATAGCTCTACTAATATCACACGAATAGACTTTAAGTCAAAGCAATTAGAAGAAGTAAAGAGAGTCATTATATATTGATAAAAGGGTCATTCATCAAGAATGCATAACAATTATGAACATATATGCACCAAACAACCAAGCACCTAAATATACAAAGAAACATTAACAGAATTAAAGGCAGAAACAGACAACTCTACAATAGTAGTTGAAGATTTCAATACCTGACTTTCAATAATGGATAGGACAACCAGACAGAAAGCCAATAAAAAACAGAGGACTTGAACAACACAAAAACCAATTAGACCTAAAGGACATATACAGAACAGTCCACCCAACAACAGCAGAATACAGGTTCTTTTCAAGTACACGTGAAACATTCTCCAGGATAGAACATGTTAGGCCACAAAACAAATATTAATACTTTTTTAAAAAATTGAAGTCATACAAAGTGTCTTTTCTGATCACAAGGAATGAAACTATAAATTATTAACAAAAAGAAAACTAAGGTCATGCGTGGTGGCTCACATCTATAATCGTAGCAATTTGGGAAGCCAAGACAGGCGGATCACCTGAGGTCAGGAGTTCAAGACAAACCTGGCCAACATAGCGAAACCCCATCTCTACTAAAAAATACAAAAATTAGCTGGGCATGGTGGTGCATGCCTGTAGTCTCAGCTACTCAGGAGGCTGAGGCAGGAGAATGACTTGAACCCTGGAGGCGGAGGTTGCAGTGAGCTGAGATCGCACCATGCACTCCAGCCTGGGTGACAGAGTGAGACTGTGTCTCAAAAAGAAAAAACTGAAAAGTCCACAAATATATGAAAACTGAACAACACACTTGTAAACAAATCAATGGATTAAACAAGAAATAACAAGGAAAATGAGAAAATACTTTAAGATGAATGTAAATGAAAACACAACCTACCAAAACTTAGAGGGCACAGAGAAAGTAATGCTAAGAGAAAACAGTACGCAGTAAACACATACGTTTCTTTAAAAAGATGTCAAATAAATAGCCTAACTGTACACCTTAAGAAACTAGAAAAGAAGAGCAAATTATAATTCAAGCTAGCAGATGGAAAAAAATTGTACTGAGATAAATGAAATAGACAGTAGAAAAACAATATTGAAAATCAATGAAGCCAAAAAATTGGTTCCCTGAAAAGATCAACAAAACTGACAAACTTCTAACTAGACTGACAAAGAAAATAAGAGTTAAGACACAAATTACTGAATTCAAAGATGAAAATAAAGACAATGCTACTGATTTTACACAAATAAAAAGATTATAAGAAAATACTATGAGCAATTGCACACCAACACATTGGATAACCTAGAAATAATGAACAAGTTTCTAGAAACACGCAATGTACCCAAACTGAATCATGAAGAAATGAAGGATCTGAATAGACCTCTAACGAGTAAGGAGATTGAATCAGTAATTCAAAACCTGGCAACAAATAAAAACCCAGGTCCAGGTGGCTTACTGTTGAATTCTACCAAATATTGAAAGAAGAATTAACACTAATTCTTCTCAAGCTCTTCCAAGATATTGAAGAGGAGGAAATAGTTCCTAACTCATTCTATGGAGCTAGCATTATCCAATACCAATGCCAGACAAAGACGGTACAAGAAAACTACAGAACAATATCACCCATAAATACAGATATAAAAACCCTCAACAAAAATACTAGCAAACCAAATTCATCAGCATTGTAAAATAATTATTACCATGAACAACTGGAATTAACCCCAGGAATGCAAGAGTGGTTAAACATATAAAAATCAAACAAGCAAACACATCATATTAATAGAATGAAGGAAAAAAAACACATAATCATCTGAATTATTGCAGGAAAATCCAATACTCTCTCATGATTAAAAAACACTCAATAAATTATGAATAGAATGGAACTTCGTCAAAATAATAAGGGTCATATATGAAAATCCCATAACTAACATCATACTCAATGATGAAAGACTGAAAGCTTTTCCCCTAACATCAGAAGCAAGACTTTGCCTACTTTTGCCACTTCTATTCACCATCGTATTGGAAGTCCTAGCCAGAGCAATTAGGCAAGAAAAAGAAATGAAAGCCATCCAAATTAAAAATGAAGAAATGAATTATCTTTGTTCAAAGATGACATGATCATAGACAACACAAATAGAAAAATATTCCATGCTCATGGATTGAAAGAATCAATATCATTAAAACATCCATACTGCCCAAAGCAATATATAGATTCAATGCTATTCCTATCAAATTACTAATGCCATTTTTCACAGAATTAGAAGAAAATTAAAATTCACATGGAACCAAAAACAAGCCCAAATAGCCAAGGCAATCCTGAGCAAAAAGAATAAACCTGGAGGCATCACATTACCCAACTTCAAACTGTACAATAAGTCTACAGTAACCAAAACACCATGTTACTAGAACAAAAATAGACACATAGGCCAATGGAACAGAATACAGACCCCTGAAATAAATCTGTACACCTACAACCAACTGATCTTTGACAAAGCCAACAAAAATAAACAATGGGTAAAGGATATCCTATTCAATAAATGGTGCTGGGAAAACTAGCTAGCCATATGCAGAAGAATTAAACTGAACTCCTACCTCTCACCATATACAAAAATTAACCAGGATAGATTAAAGACTTAAATGTGAGGCCTCAAACTATAAAAATCCTAGAAGAAAACCTAGGAAACACCCTTCTAGACATTAGCATAGGTGAAGAATTTATGACTCAATCCTCAAAAGCAAATGCAACAGAAACAGAAATGGACTGTTAGAACCTAAAGAGATTCTGGACAGCAAAAGAAACTACCAACAGAGTAAAGAAACAACCTAGGGCCTGGGAGAAAATATTTGCAAACTATGCATCTGACAGAGAAAATGTTTGCTAACTATGCATCCAACAAAGAACTAATATCCAGAATATATAAGGAATTTAAACAGATCATGAAAAAAATAACTCCATTAAAAGGTGGTCAAAGCACATTAACAAATACTTCCCAAAAGAAGACATACAAGTGGCCAATAAACATGAAAAAATGCTCAACATCACTCATCATCACAAAGATGCAAATCAAAACTGCAAGGCGATACCATCTCATACCAGTCAGGAAGGCTATTATTAAAAAGTCGGAAAATAACAGATGTTAGTAAGGTTGCAGAGAAAGGGGACTGTATACACATTGTTGGTGGAAATGCAAATTAGTTCAGCCCCTGTGGAAAAAAGTTTGGCGATTTCTCAAAGAACTAAAAATAGAATTACCATTCAACCCAGCAACCCCATTACTGGGTATATACCCAAACAAAAATAAATTGTTCTACCAAAAAGACACCCTCACTCATATATTTATTGTAGCACAATAAATAGCACAATAGCAAAGGCATGGAATCAACCCAGGTGCCCATCAATGGTGAACTGGATAAAGAAAATGTAGTATATATTGAGGTAGGAGGCAGGACTTGACTCCAGAGGTGGGGATCAGACACTGGACCAAGTTGAAGACTAGCTAAAACAGGGCCAGGGTGGAAGCAACTTTCCATAGACACACCCACCAGTGTGCCATGTCAGTTCACCTTGCCGTGACAACACCTAGGAGTTACTGCCCCTTTCCATGGCAATGACTCAAAAATTACCACTCTTTTCCTAGCAATTTCTGCATAAACTTCTCCTTAAGCTATGTGTAATTAAAAGTAGGTATAAATACAACTGCAAAACTGCCCTGAGCTGCTACTGTCAGCACACTGCCTCTGGGGTAGCCCTGCTCTGCAGGAGAAGTCATGGAGCTATAATACCACCAGAGCTCAAACACTGCTCAAACACTTTGATAAAGCTGTTTTCTTCTACCCTATGACTGGCTTACTCTTGACTTCTTTCTTGGGTGAAGCCAAGAACCCTTGTGAGCTCAGCCCCACTTTGGGAGCTTTCCTGTCTTGCATCACATATACAGCCATGAAAAAGAACAAAATAATATCTTTTGCAGCAATATGGATGCAGCTGGAGGCCATTATCCTAAGCTAATTCACGAAGAAACAGAAAAACAAATACCACATGTTCTCATTTGTAAGTGGGAGCTAAACATTGGGTATACATAGGCACAAAGACAGGACCAATAAACACTAGGGATTCCAAAAGGGTGGAGAAAAAGATAGGGATGAGGGTTGAAAAACTACCTATTAAGTGATATGTTTGCTAGCTGGGTGACAGGATCTTTAGAAGCCCAAGCCTCAGCCCACACAATATACCATGTGACAAACCTGAACATGAACCCCCTAAATCTAAGATTTCAAAAAAAACAAGGTGATATGATCTTATATGTAGAAATGCTCAAGATTGCACACCAAAAAATAAAAAATAAAAACCAAAAAACTATCAGAGCTAACAAACAATTCAACAAAGTTGCAGGGTATAAAATCAGTATCCCTAAAATTAATTGCATTTCTATGTAGTAACAATGAAAAGGAAATTAAGAAAATAATTATATTTATAATGACATCAAAAAGAATAAAATACTTAAGAATAAATTTAATGAAGAACATGATAAACCAGTATCCTGAAAACTATAAAACATTGCTGAAAGAAAATAAAGACATAAATGGAAAGACATTTCATATTCATAGAAACGTCTTTAAGTTCATAGGGATGTTAAGATGGCTATATTACCAAACAGTTCACAGATTCAATGCAATTCCTATGGCATTTTTTGTAGAAATAGAAAAACCTATCCTAAAATTCACATAGAATGTTAAGGGAACCCAAATAAACAAAACAATCTTGAAAAAAATTAAGTTGGAGAATTCACTTTTTCTAATTTCAAAACTTACTACAAAGCTACAGTAATCAAAACAGTGTGGTGTGGTATAAAGACAGACATATTGATCAATGAAATACAATAGAGAACCCAGAAATAAACTCTTGTATATATAGCCAAATGATTTTCCACAGAGGTGCCAAGAACATTCAGTGGGAAATGGATGGTCTTTTCAACAAATGGTGTTGGATTTCCAACTGGATGTCTTCATGTAAGAATGAAGTTGGACCCTTATTTTACACTGAATACAAAAATTAACTCAGAGTGGATCAAACACACAAACTCTTGCTCAAACCATAAAACTCTTAGAAGGAAATATAGGGAGTATCTTTGTGTTACTGGATTTGATAATGATTTTTTAAAGTATAACAGCAAAAGCACAAGCAACAAAATAAAAAATAGACTACATAAAAATTTAAAGGGCTGGGCATGGTGGCTCATGCCTGTAATCCCAACACTTTGGGAGGCCCAGGTGGGTGGATCACTTGAGGTAGGAATTCGACACCAGCCTTACCAACATGGCAAAACCCCATCTCTACTAAAAATACAAAAAATTAGCCAGGCATGGTGGCAGGTGTCTGTAGTCTCAGCTACTTGGGAGCCTGAGGCATGAGAATTGCTTTAACCCAGGGACAGAGGTTGCAGTCAGCCAAGATTGTGCCTCTGCACTCCAGTCTGGGCCAACAGAGCAAGAGATTCTGTCTCAAAAAAAAAAAAAAAAGTAAACTTTTGTGCATAAAAGGGCACTATCAAGAGAATAATAAAAAGACAACCCATGTAAATGGGAGAAAACATTTGGAAATCATGTATCTAATAAGGGATTAATATCCAAAATATATAAGGAGGCTGGGTGTGGTGGCTCACACCTGTAATCCCAACACTTTGAAAGACTGAGGCAGGTGGATCACTTGAGGTCAGGAGTTACAGACCAGCCTGGCCAACGTGGCGGAACTCCCATCCCTACTTAAAAAAAACAAAAATTAGCCGGGTGTGGTGACATGCACCTGTAGTCCTCGTTACTTGGGAAGCTGAGGCAGAAGAATCGCTTGAGCCAGGGAGGTGGAGATTGCAGTGAGCCAAGATCATGCCATTGCACTCCAGCCTGGGCGACAGAGAGAGACTCCATCTCAAAACAAAACACCACTACCAACAACAAATATATATATATTTCTTATAAATATATAATATATTACATAAATATATATAATATATTTATATTTCTTTATAAAAATATACATTTCTTATAAATAAATAAATATATATATATATAAAAAAAAGAAATCCTGGGCTGGGTGCAGTGATTCATGCCTTTGGGAGGCATAGGTGGGAGGATCACTTGAGGCCAGGAGTTCAAAATCAGCCTGGTCAAAATAGCAAGACTTCATCTCTGTCAAAAAAATTTTTTTTAATTAGCCAGATGTGGTGGTGCACACCTGTAGTCCCAGCTACTGGGGAGGCTGAGACAGGAATATCCCTTGAGCCCAGGAGGTCGAGGCTGCAGTGACCCATGATGGCACCACTGCTCTCCAGCTTGGGTGACAGAGTGAGATCTTATCTCTTAAAAAACAAACAAACAAACAAACAGACAAACAAAAACTCCTACCACTTAATAAAAATCAAACAATCAAATTCAAAAATGGGCAAAGGATTGAAAAGATATTTTATCCAAAGACTATATAGGTGGCCAATAAACTCATCAAAAGATGCACAATATCATTAATTACTAGGGAATTGCCAACTAAAACCACAATAAAATAGCAATTCATACCCATTAGGATGGCTGTTATGAAAGGAATGGAAAATAGCAAGTGTTGGCCAGGATGTGGGGAAATTGGAACCCTTGTGCATTGCTCATGGGAATGTAAAATGATGCAACCACTGTAGAAAGCAGTATGGTAGTTCCTCAAAAAGAAAAACATAGAATTACCATATGTCCTAGCAATTCCACTTCTAGATATATTCCCAAAAGAATTGAAAACAGCTACTCAAGCAGATATTTATACACCAATATTCACAGCACCATTATTCACAATATCTAAAAGGTGGAAGTAACCCAAGTGTCCACCAACAGATGAATGGATAAATAAAATGTAGTGTAGATATATAGTGGAATACTATTCAGTTGTAAAAAAGGAATGAAATTCTGACACATGCTATAGCACGATAAACCTTGAAGACACAATGTTAAGTGAAATAAGCCAGACATGAAAGGATACATATTGTATGATTCTACTGACATGAAGTGCCTAGAATAGACAAATTCAGAAATAAGAGAGTATCAGGGTATACTGGGTATCAGGGGCTGGCAAAGGCAAGATCAGGGAGTGACTGCTTGGTGGGTATAGAGTTTCAGTTCGGGCTGGTGAACGTTCTGGAGATGGAGGGTGGCAATGGTTGTGGAGCATTGTGAACGTGCTTAATGCCACTGAACTACACTTTAAAATGACTAAAATGATACGTTTTATGTGATGCATACTTTGTCACATTTAAAAAATAATCAAAAAAGGGAAGAAATGAAGGAGGGAGAAAGGGAAGGAGGGAGGTAGGAAGCAGGAAGCTCAACATCCTGGCTCGCCTGGCAGCCATGTTGACCTAACTGCACCAAGCAATTGGATTTTTGCCTTTCCCAACACAGGTTCCATGTATATAGTCCTCTCAGGCTGGGTATATTCACTTTTGAAGCAAACAGATGTTATTTTAATACTCAAGGAAGAAGGAGGGAGAACGTTTCTCCGATTTTCCATCTTAATTCTACAAGTGAAGGGAAAACACTCATTCTATTTCCAGATAAATCCTAGCATTTCACAAGGGGAAAATCTACTTTTTGAGTGGAATAGCTCTGGGAATAACCTGAGTTGTAAGGGAGTAAGGTCACTTACACTCAAAGCACTCAAAGGAAGGTGTGGGACTTGTATCTGAACAGGACCCGTAGCATTCAGTGATGATTGTTTGTTTGTTTGTTTCCAGGAAAGAAGGAAGACTAAGGTCTTTCTCTGAAGACCTTGGGAAGCCTGATGACCTTTGAGGAGAGCAGGAGAATCAGGAGATCCTTGGGTGCTTCTGGGAAGCCCTCGTGAAGGAGATCCTGTGAGTGAATGTGAGCCTTGGCTTCAGGCCCTTCACATTCTCCCCTTGCTGGCTGCATGACCTTGATCAGGTCACCTCCCCTCTCTGAGCCTCACTGTCCTCTTACTCCAGGTGCCTACCACCTTTTCTGAGCCCCTATAAAGTGTTCCAGGTCTGGCAAACAGAAGTGAGCAGATGGTTGTGAGTATGGTCAGACCTCCATGTGGAGACAGCACCTGCCTCCTGACTCCAACTGGAGTCCCACTGTGGAGTGTCATTTCTTCAGTTTAAGAGTTTGTTAGTCCTGAAAGTGTTTCCAACACCTACTACCCACCACGCTCAATGCTAAGTGTTGGACACAGACATCCCTGGGTGGGCACAATCTTCAGGCCCTTCGGGGTGGCTGAGTTTCAGAGCCTCTCCTGGGCGCAGGGGTTCTTAGCAGTGGGGAGGCTCCGACGGTGACCTCGTGTGGCCCTCCTGCGGGGGAAGCCAAGTCAGAGCAGCAAATGTGGTGTGGACATGAGCCAGAGTGAGCATAAGTGAGTGAATGGGCTGGGTGAAGACTGAGGCAAAGTGGAGATCCCCTGATCCCAAATAAAGCTACCACTCAGCTCAGCCACTTGTTTCCATGAGGTAGCATGGGCCTCTTGTGGTCAGATCTCAATTTTTCTAGAAAATCCATTCTATGAAACGTCTGCACCACTCAGGATTGTCTTGGTCTTGCTGCAGTCACAAACAATCCCCACATCTCAGTGGCTTAAAGCAACAGAGATGTTATCCTATGTCCCACAAAGTCTGCAGGGGTCTCTGATCATTCCAGTCATTCACTGCAATTTATGTCCCATGTGACTTATGGAGGGGTGGGATTTATAGGGAAGGGTCTGATTCAACACTGGCTCTAACAGCAGCCCTCATCTCAAATGCATCCTCAGCAAAGAGCGAGAGCTCTGAAGGGTTCTGAAGGGCCTCCCCCTTGCAGGCAGACACTCCTCCCAGGATGGACGCATCACCTCTGCCTAACCTGTCAGTAGGACAAACAATGCCAGATATCTCCTAGAGTCCTTAGAGTCCTTACTTACTTTCTTTTTTTTTTTTTTTTTTTTTTTTTTGAGATGGAGTCTCGCCCTGTTACCCAGCCTGCAGTGCAGTGGTGCAATCTTGGCTCACTGGAACCTCTGCCTCCTAGGTTAAAGCTATTCTCATGCCTCAGCCTCCCAAGTAGCTGGGAGGACAGGTGTGCGCCACCACGCCTGGCTAATTTTTGTATTTTTAGTAGAGATGGGGTTTTCCCATTTTAGCCAGGTTGGTCTTGAACTCCTGACCTCAAGTAATCCACCCACCTTGGCCTCCCAGAGTGCTGGGATTATATGCGTGAGCCACCACGCCTAACCCCTACTTTCAATTCTTGTGGGTATATACCCAGAATTGGAACTGGGGGCCGTGTGGTAATTTTATGCTTCATTTTTTTTAGGAAGAGATACAGTTTTAATAGCTTTTTAGTAATTCATACTCATTATAGAAAACTGGAAAAAATATAGTCAAGAAAAAGAGAAAACCAAAAGAGACTGTTTTTTCCAGCTTCCTAGAAGAAAACCACTATTAATATGTGTGGCGTTTCCTCCCGAGGTATCCACTCCTTCCCTCCATCTCTCTGGGTCTAGCTTCCAGCCACTCAGCACTCGGCTAGAGCCCGGGCAGTACCCGCTTGGGTGGACCTTGGAAGGATGCCCCCTGGCTGTGGGGTGCCACACCTGGGCCTTCCCCAGACGTCACTGGGGTCTCCAGTGCCCCTGCCTGCCCCAGGCGTTCCTCACAGGTGCCTGGGGCCAGCCTGCCTGCCTTGCAGCAAGCGGCTCCAGAGTCAACCAGAGAATATATTCGAGCTGTTGTGTGGAGTTGAGTTTCTCTGGGCAAATGCTGGAGACTGACAAAAATATTCATGTCAAAACATTTCTAGTGCAAAATTTATGAAAGCATTTGAATTTGGCCTGGGCATTTTCTCTTTTCCCTCTCCCCACCCCCTCCTAGTCCTGACTGGGAGTGGGAAGAAGAGATAGAGTCCAGATGTTGTGGGAACTGCTCTCCTCAGCTCCCTCCCCCGCCCCCTGGCCGGAGGAACCGAATCAATGACCGCTGTGTGCCACACGAGCACAAAAGGCCCCATCCAGCAGGGCCCTGGCCACTTGGCTGGGTGAGCTCTGAGGAAGTATCCCCCGCCTGGAGTTTGCCCCCTAACCCGAGGGTCTGGGGTAATTGTCTGCAGAGGCGGCCTGGGGCTGGGCGGGCCATAATGATTTAGGCAGGATCGATTTCACTTCAAGCCTTTTCTACTCCAAAGAGGCCTAATCGAAAGTAATCTGAAAATTAGGGAAAATAAAAACCATGCCCACCGTTACATAAATACCCATTTCCTTGCATCGGCTGCTCGAAATCACCTCATTCCAGAGCAGTGTGATGTTTCCCTGATGGGCAAGGCCAGGCCCTAGGGGGCCGTTTGATCTGCCGCCTGTTGACTGAGACCAAGGAGAGGATGGGGGTAGGCGGACAGAGGGTTGGCCTTGGCAGTGACGTCCAGGTCTTCATGGGGGCCAAGTCCTCCTTATAGATCCAAGCACGTGGCCTGGGAGTGGAGAGGGAGGGGACAGAACAGGGTTTGGGGTGGCCTTGGTGAGTCCTTCCTTTACTCATCCCTCCCATTTCCTCCCCTCCACCTGCAAGGCCCTAAGGACGACTCCAGGTGACCTCTCCACTCACACCCGCTCCCCAACCTCCCAAGTCTCTGCTGTCAGCTCTCACACCCACCTGGCTCAGTTGCACCCAGGTCCTTAGCATGTACTGTATCCAGTGCCGGAGGGCCCTTCCCCTGGGTCTGTGCATACCTCAGGCCTTCTCTGTACTGAGGTCTCAGATCACTAGTCCTTGTCCTACTCCTCACTGCACCCCTAACCCCAACCCTCCTGGGACTGGCATGTCCTTGTCAGTTTCTTGCCTCTCAAGCCCCATCCATGAGCTCCAGGAAACAAGGGCCTCGTCCAGCTTGGCGGCCATGACCGACGCTCAAGAAACATTTGGGCTGGGCGCGGTGGCTCACGCCTGTAATCCCAGCACTTTGGGAGGCTGAGGCAGGTGGATCACACAGTCAGGACAGGAGATCGAGACCATCCTGGCCAACATGTTGAAACCCCATCTCTACTAAAATACAAAAAATTAGCCAGGCATGGTGGCACACGCCTGTAGTCCCAGCTACTTGGGAGGCTGAGGCAGGGGAATTGCTTGAACCCGGGAGGTGGAGGTTGCAGTGAGCCGAGATCATGCCATTGCACTCCAGCCTGGCAACAGAGCAAGACTCCATCTCAAAAGAAAAAAAAAAAAAAAGAAATATTTGATGACAGAATGAAGGCCTTCATGCAACAATGGTGTGCAGTGATTTACAAATGGGAAAGGGAGGCTAGGTGGGGTGGCTCACGCCTATCATCCAAGCACTTTGCAAGGTCAAGGCAGGAGGATTGCTTGAGGCCAGGAGTTTGAGACCAGCCTGGGCAACATAGCAAGACCCCTGTCTCTGTAAAAATAAAATAAAACAAAACAAAAGGGAAGCAGGCTCTGGAGCCTGGGAGGAAAACCCTGGAGGCCAAATCTTGCCCACACTGCTGGCCTGACTCCTCTTGGGGTACCCTGAGGGTGGTAACATCCACCTCACAGAGTGTCATGGGTGGGCAGGAGGGGCTGGGCAACACCCAGCACCCAGCTCAGTGAACAGTCATTATCACTACTGCTATTTGTGCTGATGCTAAACTTGGCTGCAAATTCTCTGACATCTCTCCCATCAAGAAGTGGGTTCCATGTCCCTACTTTGGAATGTCCCTGGGCTTGTGACCTCATTGACTGACAGAGTGAGAGGAAATGGCTCTGTAATGTTTCCTGCTTTAGGGCCCAGCTTCCAATAGGTTCACAGCACCGCTGGCCACAAAGCCCTGCAGCTTCTCATAGAAGCCACCATGCTGTGAGGAAGCCCAAGCCGTGTGAGTCATCCCACTCCCCAGCCAGATAAATGAGCAAAGAAGCTTCCAGATGATTCCAGGAGTCTCCAGCTGTTTGCATCTTCTAAGGCAGGTTCCACTTGGAATGGAGGGATGCCCTCTCAGGGCCAAGCCAAGTGCCAGGTATGCAGATGTGACAAGGAGCAAGATTCCTACGTCCTCGAGATACAGGCTCACTGACACGTGTCCTGACGCAGACACCACAACTGCCCACCCACCCCTCGAACTCACCACTTCCAGCTCTGGGTCGACGTCCAACCTGGCAGGTGGGACTCCTGGCTGGAGGGCTTTGTCCAGTCACCAGAGAGCCCTCTGCCAATGCCAGATATGGGGGAGGTGCCAGGATACAGGTGTCCCTTGGGAGCAGCCCTCAACCAGCCGCTGACAGGAGTGGTGGGGGAACCGAGGTTTCATTTCTGCCCTGGCCCCGCTTCCTCACCCACTGCTGCTATTTCCTGGGCTTCCCTCCCAGACAAACTAGTGTACTCAAAGGCTTGTCTCAGGGTCTGCTTCCAGTGGGTTCACCTTGCTAGGACCCCATGTCCTCATTTGTTTCAAGAGACAAGTGTTCCATTCTGCTGCCTTTAGGGCCCTCGGGACACTCCAATGACATAAATGATGGATCCAGTGGCCAAGGGGGACGCCAGGGATCACTGCACCCGCATTTACTGAAAGGCTGAGACATCAGCTCATCTCCTCAGCGTGCCACCAGTCGGCTTGCCTTTAGCTCTCAGCAGCATTTATAAGAACAGGATCAGGAAGTATCCCCACAGTGGGGTCAAGGATACTCTCCAATGCCTGCCCTTTAGGCTGGCAGAAAATTCCAGAACACTGGAGTTCAGAGGGGGCAAAGTAGCAATTAGGGCAAGAGCTCATCAGGAACCAAGCTGATCAGTCACTGAGTTCAGGGGCCAGGGTCTGGGGAAGCTCAGACTGGTGTTGCTGGGGCAGGAACATGTTCCCCAGTAGCCTCCCACTCTGTGGCCTTTCCAGAGGTATAGAAGGCACCCACCACCAGGGCTGACCTGAAAGACTGGGCCCCAGCTGGGCAGAGGGCTCTTAGCTCAGAGGTCATCTGGTGCCCATAATTCTGGCAATTACACCCATCCATCCTGTATCCAGCCAGAGTTATGAGTTTCACACATGTCACCATGCCTAACGCCCACTGCAGCCTTGCAAGTTCAAGAAGTTGAAGTTCAGCCCCACATCTTTTTACAGATGAAGGTACTGAGGCTCGAGGAGACCTTGTGACTGCAGTATTCACTCTTCCTCCCTCCCTCCACACCTGACCTGATGCTGAGCCAGGCTCCTCCTTAGCTGCACAGGAGGGAGGCTCAGACCTGCCCTGGAGGCCTCCCCCTCCCAGCTCGCTGCTCTGTTTTCCCTGCAGCTTGATAGGACCACACGAGGCTGCAAGGTCTAGCCAAGAGGCTTCAGTGGTTCTGTGTGCAGAACGTCCCTCTGGTGAGAGCTCAGCCAGGGAGGAACAGATGCCTGGGAGGAGTGAGGATCTGTGGCTGAGGTGTGGCAGGGGAGGCAGCCCTGGGCAGGAGAACAGAGGCTTCCGGGCTTGGGTTGAAGCTGAACCCAGGGCCTGCAAGTGCCCCCAGCCCTGGCTTCCATGGGCCTGTGTGCCTGCATGGAGGCGGAGTCATTCAGATGCCCCCCACAGCCCTGTGCAGCCCCCCACCCCAAGCTCATGGAAGCAAGGGAAGGTCCTCCCCGAAGGAGAGTTGAGTTGTTTTAGGAGTCTGAGCACCAAATAGGAACACTCATGTCAATTCCTGGGTAAAGGCCACCCGCGAGGGGGACAGGGTGGAACTGCGCATGGCGGGCATGAGAGTCCTCGGAGCTGAGGCCTCCAGGTGTGGCAAGGAGGAGCAGGCCCCCCTGGGGTGGGCAGGAGGGGTGGCCTGGAGACCATTCTGGAGCTCTTCTGTCCCTGGGGACTCAAGTTGGGATGCCAGAGCTGAAGGATGAGTAAGGACATCCCTTACTCAGCGAGCATGGGAGACAAGACACCAAGGCTGAGGCCCGAGGAAGCTGCTCGCTCCCTTTCCCCACGGAGAAAGCCCCTTCCACAAGCCCCAGCCTTTGTCTTGTGGGGTGGGCACCCAACTGGCACGTTTTAGACCTTGAAGCCTTGGGGGTGGGTGCCGCGGGGCTCCAAGGCCAAGTCATGTTTACCCGCAGTAGTCGGGGAGGGGACGCCCTGTGGAGGCTCCCTAAGCAAGACAGTGTTCTGTTGCAATTACCCGTAAGCCTGGTGTTTACACGGCAGCGAAGGCGTATCAAGTGAGTGTTCAAAAGGGCGGAGCCACGTTTGCAAAAATAAAAACCAAATGGCTGGGTAATTTCCACCAGAGAAGAACTCTCTCTCACAATTGCACGGTCTATTTAGCACGCTTTTATAAAACCTTTTAACCAATCAGCTCTGAACCCCTGAGAGCGAGGCCCACCCCACCTGTCAGGCTTGGATTTCCAAACACAGGTAGGGCCATCGGCTCTGAGACTGGATGTGGGTTTCCTTCCCCAAATGCAGCAGAAGCCCTGGCCGTTTTAGGACAGGCACTGAACAGGGAGGCCTAAGGGCCGGGCCTCAGGGGCTCTGTGCCAGCCCTGTGGGTGGAGGTCCCTGCCCTGGAGGGATTTCTAGGGCAGAAGGGAGCCAGGGTTTCTGGAAAGACAAAACAGCAGGTCAGGACTGTGGCACCACAGGGACTCGAAGGACCCACAAAGGCCCGACTAAGCCTGGGACCCTGGAAAAGCTTCCTGCAGAAGGAAATGCCTGCAACAGACTGGAAGAGAGAAGTAGTATTCAACAGACCAAGAGTGAAGGGAAGGGCCTTCTGGATGGACAACAGCCCCGGGCAAAGAGGGGCACAGGTCAGCCTCTGCGGGGTTATGTTTTTTGTTTTTTCCCCCCCGAGAAGGAGTTTTGCTCGTTGCCCAGGCTGGAGTACAATGGCATGATCTCGGCTCACTGCAACCTCTGCCTCCCGGGTTCAGGAGATTCTCCTGCCTCAGCCTCCTGAGTAGCTGGGATTGTAGGCATGCACCACCATGCCTGGTTAAGTTTTGCATTTTTAATAGAGACAGAGTTTCATGGGGTTTCACCATGTTGGTCAGGCTGGTCTGGAACGCCTAACCTCAGGCGATCCACCCGCCCTGGCCTCCCAAAGTGCTGGGATTACAGGCGTGAGCCACCATGCCTGGCCAGGATTATGCTTACTGCCTGAAGGAAGCAAAGTAGGGGAAGAGTGCATTTACATGTAAGTCTCTGTCCGGGAAGAGAAAGGCACCGGCCGTGCCAAGCTCCCAAGCTGGGATGTTGGGGGTGATTAACCAGACTGAACTTTAGCCTTAGAAAAGGGCATTTTAAAATCAACTTTATTGAAGTATGATTTAAATGCCATGGAATCCACCCACTTCCAGCATTCAGTTCGATGTGTTTTGATTCTCACCACAGTGAAGCTATAGCACACACCCACCCCAGAAGAGTTCCTTCATATCCCTTGGTACTTAATCCCCACCCCATCACCTGCCCTGGCCCCAGGCAGCCAGTAATTGCCTTTGTTACCATTAGGCAAACTTCACTTGTTCAAGAGTTTTATATAAATGGAATCATACCACAGGTACTATTTTAGGTGGGCTTCTTTGGTTCAGCATAATGATTTTGAAATTCATCCCTGTGGTTGTGCATATCAGTAGTTCAGTCCTTTTTGTTGCTGAGTAGTATTCCATTGTATGAATGCATCCGAGTTTGTTTATCCATTCACCTGTTGCTTGATTTGGGGGCTGTTTCCAGTTAAAGGAACATAAAGCTGCTATTGCCAGGTCCTGTGTGGCCATAACCTTGGATGGTGCTTATGGTAAGTACGTGTTTAACTTGATAAGCAACTACCAAAATGTTTCGCCCAGTGGGGAGCATTTTATACTGCTGCCTCCTGTGTGAGAGTTCCAGTGGCTTCATATTTTCTTCAACACACGGTCAATCACTTTCATTTTAGTCATTCTAGTGGAAATGTAGTGAGTGGTACCTCATCAGTTTTAATGTGCATTTCCACGGTGAATAATGCCAAGCACCTTGTCATGTGATTATTGGCCATTTGAATATCCTCATTTTGAAGGGTTTCAAATATTTTGCCCCATTTTTATTGTGTTTTTTGTCTTCTATTGAGCTTTAAGAGTTCTTCATGTATTTCCGACAATATATTCCATTTAGATTTTTTTCCTCCAAACTGTGGCACCTTTTTAAATTTTTAATTTTGAAATAATTGTAGACTCAAAACAATTTGCAAAAAATAAAATGTATGGGGACGTCCTATACACCCTTCACCCAACCTTGCCCAATGAAAATATATTACATAACAAGAGTATGATATCAAAGCAAGGAAATTGACATTGGTAGAATCCATGGAACCTATTCAGATTTCTCCCATTATGCATGCACTAATGTGTGTGTGTGTGTGTGAGTGAGTATAGCTCTATGCAGTCTTATCATGTGTAGCTTTATGTAACCATCATCAGAATCAGGATCTTTAACTATGCCATCTCCAAAGATCATCCCAAAGTGGGCATCATCCCACTCCTATTATCCACAGCCCTAACCCTGGTCTACCTCTCATTTGTTCTCCATCTCTATAATTGTGTTACTTAATGAATATTATATGAAAGGAATCACGCAGTCTATGTCCTTTTGAAACTAGCTTTTTTGTTGCTCAGCATAGTTCCCTGGATTAATCCACATTTCTGGTGCATCAATACTCATTCCTTTTTATCACCAATTTGCACCCATGGTGTGGATGTACCTCAATGCATTTCAATATTCACTTGTTGAAGGTCATCTGGGCTGTTTCAAGATTTCGGCTATTACAATGAAAGCTGATATGAAAGTAATTGTTCATTTCTCAGGGATTAATGCCTAAGGGTTTATCTCTGGGATACATTTCTCTCAGATAAATTCGATTTCTGGGTCCTCTAGTAAATCCATTTATAGGCTTAAAAGGAACTGCCAAAGTACTTTCCAGAATGACTGCACCAGGAATGGGTGAGTGATCCGCTTTATCTGCATCCTAACCTCATTTGGTGTGGTCACTATTTTCTATTCTAGCTGTTCTGATAGGTGTGTAATAATATCCCATTGTGGGTCTAATGTGCATTTTCCAAATGGCTAGTGATGAGCATTTTTTCGCTTGCTCATTTGCCATCTGCATATCACCTTCGGAGAAAGTCTGCTCAAGCATTTTGCCAGTTTTCTGATGAGATTGTTTCCACTGTTAGGTGTTGAGGGGTTTTCGATCCTAGGCGTTTGTCGGATATGTGGCTTGCAGACATTTTCTCATGGGCTGTAGCTTCTCTTTTTATCCTCTTAATGGGTCTTTCACAGAGGAGCAAAAGTATTTATTTTTTATTAATTTTTCTTTTTTGGATGGTTATTTTGGTATCAAGTCTAAGAACCTTTTTATTAGTCTAATTGTAAACATTTTATTCTATATTTTCATCTAAAAGTCATTTAGTTTGACATTTTACACTTAAAACTATGAGCCATTTTGAGTAAATATTTTTATAAGGTGTGAGGCTTAGGTCAAGGCTCATTGTTTTGTCTGTGAATGTGTAATTGCTCCGACACCATTTATTGGAAAAGCTGTTCTTTCTCCACCATATTGCTTTTGTCAAAAACCAGTTGGCTGTACTTGTGTGGGTCTCTTTCTGGGATCTCTGTTCTGTTCCATTGATCTGTGTCCATCCCTCCAACAGCACCATGCTGTCTTCATCACTGTAACTGTGGAGTAAACCTTCAAGTACAGTGATTCCTCTCACTTTATTCCTCTTCGATCAAACTGTTTTAGCTAATTATATTATGGATAGTTGGCTAGGACTGCAATAGCAAAGTACCACAAACTCAGTGGCTTAAACAACAGAAATGTACTGTCTCACTTTTCTAGAGGATGAATGTCTGAGATCAGGGTGCCAGCAGGATTGGTTCCTTCAAAGGGCTGAGGGAGAATCTGTTCCAGGCCTCTCTCTTTGGCTTATAGATGGTGGTCTTCATCTTTCCTTGGTGCTCTTCCTGTGTGTGCGTCTGTCTCCAAGTTCCCCCTTGTTATAAGGACACCAGACATATTAAATTATGGCCCACCCTAATAACCTTAATTTAATTTGAATATCTCCATAAAGACCCTGTCTCCAAATAAGGTCATGTTCTGAGGTACTGGGGGTTAAGATGTCAACGTATGAATTCGAGAGAACACAAACATTACTCTAAGTCTTGTGCTTTTCCATATATATTTTGCAATAAGTTTCTCTATGTCTACCAAACGCCTTCTGAATTTTGATATGAATTGCATTAAACCTATAGATCAGCTTGGAAAGAACTGACTACCATGTTGAGTATGCCAGTTCATGAACATGGTATGACTCTCCATTTGTTTAGGTCTTCTTTTATTTCTTTTTATCAACATTTTGTAATTGTCAGTGTTTCGGACCCTGTATATGCTTTGTTATGCTTATACCTAAGTATTTAATTTTCTTTGGAGTGAGTAAAAATGGTATTGTAGTTTTAAGTTTCAGTGTCCAGATGTACATTGTTAGTATATAGAAACACAATCGACTTTTGTATAGTGATCTTTTGTCCTTCAACCTTGCTGAACTCACTACTTCTAAGAGTTTTTGTTTTGTTTTGTTTTGTTTTATAGACTCCTTTGGATTTTCTACATAAACAATCATGTCATCTGCAATGGGAACAGTTTCATTTCTTCCTCTACAATCTGTGTGCTTTTTTCCTCCTTGCCTCATCACAGTAGCTAGAACATCCAGTACTGTGTGAAATAACAGTGGTGATGCAAACATCTTTTCCTTGTTCCCCAACTCAGAGGGAAAACATTCAGTCTTCCACCAGTAAGTATGGTGTTAGCGATAGGGTTTTAGTAGATTTTATTTTAGCAAATTGAGGGAGTTCCTCTCTGCTCCTAGTTTGCTTAAGTTTTGCTTTTCATTAATTGTTATTGGATTTTGTCAAAAGCTTTTTCTGCATCAATTGATATAATTATATTTTTCTTCTTTAACCTGTTGATATGGTAGATTGTATTGTTGATTTTTAAATAATGGACCAGCCTTATATTCCTGGAATAAATCCTACTTGATCATAGTGTAATTTGTTTTATACTGCTGGATTTTATTTGCTTGTATTTTGTTGAGGACATTTTAAATCTAAGTTCATGAGAAATACTGGTCTGTCATTTTCTTTTCTTGTAATGTCTCTCTCTGGTTTTGGTATCAGGATAATGGTGGCCTCATAGAATAAATTAGAAAGTGTTTCTTCCTCTTTCATTTTCTGAAATAAATTATGTAGGAATGGTGCTAATTATTTATTAAGTGCTTGCTAGAGTTTTCCAGTGAACCATCTTGGCCTGAAGATTTCTTTTTTTGAAGCTTTAAAATTATCGATTCAATTTATTTAATGGCAATAAGACTATTCGGTTTGTCTTATTCATCTTGATTGATGGTTACTTGTGATATTTGAGAAATTGGTCCATTTCTTCTAAGTTATCAAATTTATGAGCATAGAGCTGTTTACAGTATTCCCTTATTACATGTTAAATGGTTACAGAGTCTCTTAGGATATTCCCTCTTGGTATTGGTGATTTGGGTTTTCCTGGTGTTGGTGATTCAGGTCTTTTCTCTGTTTATCTTAGGGTTTTTTTTTTAGAAGATTATAAACTTTAATAATTTTTAAAATTAATTTTATATATTGTTTTTCTGTTTCCAGTTGCACCAATTTATGCTCTTACCTATATTATCTCCTTTCTTCAGATTGCTTTGGAGATATTTTGCCTTTCTTTTTCTGATTTCTTGAGGTATGAATGTTGTCTTAGTCTGTTCAGGCTTCTATAACAAAAATATCATAGGCAGAGTAGCTGAAACAAGAAACATTTATTTCTCACAGCTCTGGAGGCTGGGAAGCCTAAGATCAAGGTGCTGGCAGGTTCAGTGTCTGTGAGGTCCCACTTCCTGATTCACAGACTGCCAGGTACTCACTGTATCCTCACATGATGGAAAGTGGCAAGAGAACTCTCTGTTTCCTTTCATAAGGGCACTAGTCACATTCACGAGGGTCCCACTCTCCTGAACTAATCACCTCACAATGATCACATCTCCTAATATCATCACATTGAGAGTTAGGAATTCAACACATAAATTTTAAAGAGACACAAGCATTTAGTCCATTACAAATGCAGATTACGGTTTTGAGAACTTTCCCTATTTTAATATAAGCATTTAATGCTATAAATTTCCCTCTCAGCATGGCTTTTGCCATATACCACAAATTTTGATATCCTTTTTTTTTTGAGACGGAGTCTCTCCCTGTCGCCCACGCTGGAATGCAGTGGTGCAATCTCGGCTCACTGCAACCTCCACCTCCCGGGTTCAAGCAATTCTCCTGCCCCAGTCTCCCGAGTAGCTGGGATTACAGGCATGCACCACTACACCCAGCTAATTTTTGTATTTTTAGTAGTGACAGGGTTTCACTATGTTGGTCAGGATGGTCTCAAAATCTTGACCTCGTGATCCACCTGCCTCAGCCTCCCAAAGTGCTGGGATTATAGGCGTGAGCCATAGCACCCAGCCGATATGCATTTTAATTTTTACTCAGTTATATTTATTATTTATTTTTCTTTGAGACCTTCTTTTTGCCCCATGGATTATTTAGAAATGTGTTGTTTACTTTCCAAGTGTTTGGAGATGTTCCTTTTGTGTTTGTCCTATTGATTTCTAAGTGATCATTGATTAAATCACTGACTATTGATTAAACTGGAATTGTCAGAGAACATTCCTTGTATGATTTCCACATTTTAAAATTTGTTAAGGTTTGTTTTATGGCCCAAGTCTATCTTGGTAAATGTCATGGCTATTTGAAAAGAATGTGCATTCTTCTGTTGTTCAGTGGATTGTTCTTTCAGTTGCTAAGAGTTGAGTGTTTAAGTCTTAACCATAATTGTAGATTTCTCTCTTTCCCCTTTCAGCTTTATCAATTTTTGCTTCATGTACTTTGAAGCTCTGTTGTTTCATGCATGAATATTAGGATTGCTCTATCTTCCTGATGAAATGATGCTTCTATCATTATGTCCCTCTTTGTTCCCAGATATTATCTTTTTTCTAAATTCTACTTTATGTGATATAATTTTAGTCACTTATTCTTTTCTCTTAAATTAATGCTTGCAATGTATATCTCTCTTTTCATTCTTTTGCTTTCACTTATCTATATAATTATGTTTGAAGTGAGTCTTTTGATGACAGCCTATAGTTGAAGCATGTTTTATTCACACTGCCAGTCTCTGCCTTTTAATTGATGTATTTAGACCATTTACATTTATAGCAATTACTGACATGTTAAGTCTGTTACTTTATTGTTATTTTCTATTTGTTCCTTTTGGCTTTTTATTCCTCTATTTCTTTCTTTCTTTCTTTCTTTCTTTCTTTCTTTCTTTCTTTCTTTCTTTCTTTCTTTCTTTCTTTGCCTTTCCATGCATTACTTAAACATTTTTGAGAGTTCCATTCTGATTTAGTTTTAGTGATTTTTAATAATACAGCTCTGTATAGTATGCTTAGTGATTGTTCTAGATATTACCATGTACATACATTATTTATTGCAATCTAGTGGCGCAAATGTTTTACCAATCTGAGTAATGTCTAAAAATCTTACTTCCACTTCCACTTCGTTTATAGTCTCAACTTTCAAAATATAATGTTCCTAATTATTTCCTCTACATACATTGAACGCCACATCTGAGGGTACTATTACTTTTGTTTCAACCACAAAATGTGATTAAAGAACTCTTTTGAAGAATTTACTTCTATTTTTAACTATTTCATTTACTTCTATTTTGTCTTTTTGTCTATTCTGTTGTTGTTCTTTCTTTTCTAAAGGTCCCAGTATTCTTGCTATTATTTTCTTCTTTGCTATTTTTTTAAGAGTGGATTTATTAGCAAAAAGTTATCTTAGTGTTTGATCATCTGAGAGTGTCTTTATTTCTTCTTCATTCATGAAAGATAGCTTCACTACATATAGGATTTGGGGTTGACAGTTCTTTCCTTTCACTTGAAAATTGTTGCACCACTTCCTTCTGAACTCCATGGTTTCAGATGAGGAATCTGCTGTTATTTGAATTGGTGCTCCTTTGTAGGAAATGTGCCATTTCTCAGACTTTCATAAAAAAGATATTGTCTTTGTAATTTTCATAAATTTAAATGTAATGTGTCTTAGTTGATGTGGATTTCTTTAGGTTTATCCTATTTGAAATTCATTTAACTTCCTCTATCTGTAGGTTTACAGCTTTCTTATGACTTATCTTTTAATTTTTTTATTAGAAACTTACAAAAAAATTTATTTTGAAGTCCAATTTGTCAATTTTTTAATATTATGTTTTGTTCTTTTTGTGTTCAGTCTAAGAAGGCTTTGCCTATACAAGTTTATTAAGATTTCTCCTATATTTTCTTCTAGAAAATGTATTGCTTTAACATTTAAGTTTAGGTCTTGAATCCCTTTGGCCTTAATTTTTGTGTATGGTATGAGTTAAGAGTCAAGGCTCACCTTTTTGCCCCTAGGCAGATGTCTAGTTTTTCAGCACCATTTGTTGAACAGACATTCCTTTTCCATATTGAGATGCCTTCATACCTTTGTTAAAACTCAATTAACCATATGCATGTGAATTAATTTCTGAATATTCCATTCAGTTCCATTTTTCTTTATCTACTACACTGTTTTGTTTACCCAGCTAATAAGAAGTCTTTATAACTTTATATTGCCTCTTGACATCAACCAGTGTAGTCCTCCCCATTTGTTCTTTTTGAAACTTATTTGTTTTGGATGTTCTAGGTCCTTTGTATTTCTATGTCAATTTATTTCCGTTTCTATCAAAAATATTGCCAAGATTGAAATTACAATAAATGAATATATTGGTTTGGGGAAAATAAAATCTTAAAAATAGTGACTCTTACAATTCGTAAACACACTTAATCTCTTCATTTAAAGCCTTCTTTAGTTTCTCTCAACAGTTTTTGTAGTTTTTAGGGTATAGGCTTTGCAAATATTTTTGTTAAATTCATCCTGAAATATTTCATCTTTATTATGCTACTGTAAAAAGTATTGCTTTATAATTCCATTTTCCACTTGTTCATTGCTAGCATATAGAAATACAATTAACTTTTTAGTATTGATCTTGTATTCTGTAACCTTGATAAACTGGCTTTTGCCAATCTTTCCAGTCTTACCACTTTTTCTCTTTGTCTCCTCCTTTGGCCATTATACACAAAACTGATTCGTGCTCCAGGTCTTTGCTCAAAAGAGTTCTAGTAGCTCTTTAGTAGATTCCTGAGGAATTTCTACAAATATAATAATGCCATCTGTGAGTGCCATCTAAAATATGTTTTTTAATTTGTTTTTCTTGCCTTATTACATTGGCTAACTACAAAGCTGAATAGAAGTGCTAAGAGTGGATATTCTTACTTCAATTCTGTTCTTGGGGGTAACTATTCAGTCTCCTCACCATAAAGTATGCATTGATGCCCTTTATCAGGCTGAGGACATTCCCTTTTAGTTCTACACTTCTGGAAACTTTTGTCTTGAATGGGTACTCAGTTTTATCGAGTGATTTTTAGTCATATGGTTTCCTTCTTTATTCTCTAAGTCTGGTTACATTGACAGATTTGAGATAAACATCACTTCAACATGATGTATTATCCTTTGTATATATTGTTGGATTTAGTTTTCTAATATTTTGTGGAGAATCTGTGACTGCATACAAGAAATATAAGTGTATAGTTTTCTTTGTAATTTATTTTTAATGTCTATAGTTTTGATATCAGGGTAATGCTGGCCTTATAAAATGAGAGGTTTTGCCTAATCCTCTATTTTCTGAAAGACTTTATATATCATATCTTTATAAAATGTTGGAAGACATTTAATTATGAATTCAATTTTAATATGCAGATAGCTAATCAGATTTTCTATTTCTTTTTGCATCAGTTTTGGTTACTTGTGCTTTTCAAGGAATTTTTCCATCTAATTTGTCAAACTTATTTGTATAAACTTGGTCCTAATACTCACTTATTCTTTTAATGCCTGCAGGATCTGTAGCAATGGCCACTCTTCTGTTTGTAATAATAGTAACTTGTGCCTTCTTCATTTTTTTTCTTAATTTTTCTAGCTAGAGGTTTATCAATATTATTGATCTTTTCAAAGAACCAATTTTTTGTTTCATTGATTTTTCTCTTTTGCTTTTCTATTTCTTTGATTTTTCACGTGATTAATTTAAAATTAAATAAAATTTAAAATTTTGTTCCACAGATCCACTAAATTTGGAAAAAAGAGAAAAAAACTTAAATTCGTAACTCAGTCACACTAGTCACATTTCAAGTGCTCGATTGCACGATATGAACATTTCTGTCACTGCAGAGTGCTCTATTGGATGGTCCTGCTCTGGGGAATGGGAGGTCTGTTCCTCAGTTGGTTTCATTTCTCTTAGCTAGGCATTTTCTCCAAGCTTCCCAGGATTTACAGGAAGACAGGTGGCTCTCAAATCTATGCTGTCCTCTTCATGACTCTGGCCTTGGCCCCAGCTCAGGACTTATTAACCACCTCCCTTCCTCTTGGTCCCTCAACCCTTACCATCTGTTCCCACTTCTGCTTCTCAAGGAGTTTCTAACTCAGTAATCCACCCTGAAGCATCTTGCTCAAATCTCAATGCTCTCATTACCTGGACTTCCACAGGGCTTCCTAGTAGGGGAGGATCTGTCTCTCCCACCAGCCTGAAGTATGGTTGTTTTTGGATGGGTCATGAGAATACCCACTTGGTGTCACTTGGCCTCAGGTGCCTACCATACTGCCAGGGGATGGGGGCCATAGACAATAGCTGACAGCCCCAGAGCTGCATTCCTACTTCTCTTTGGTTTGGTTTATGGCCTCAGAACCAGAGCTAAGATTGAGGCTAGAGGGGAAATTGTTTCTCCAGGCCTCACCCCTAAGGCTGGCCCAGGAAGGCAGCTTCCAATTCACAGAGTCTAGCCAAGTTTGGGCCGAGCACCCAGGAAGACATGGGCACCCTCAGAGGAGTATGGGATGGAGGGCCAGTGGCCACTTGTCTGGCATGGGCTGTGGTTGGGCAATCCAAAGCCTTGCCCTCTGCCATCTGGGCTTCCATGAGCCCCTGGCCTGCCTGGTTAGGCCAGCCAAGCCCACTGTGGTAGAAGTGGCCAGACCCACCCCTCTGCTGCCTGACCATGCCCCTGACTGCCTGCCTGTGCACTCTCAGGCCATGAATCACTGGGATCTCAGAGGAGGAAACAGCGATAACTCCAGACTCCAGAAGGGCCACTTGGATACACTGTGTGTCTTAATCCGCATCTGCAGGGCCAAGCTCAGTGCAGCTCCTCCCCCCACCCCCACCTGCCCCAGGACCCTGCAAAGCCCATACACTTCGCACTTCTCCAGCAGCCTGACCAGCCACCAGACCTGCCCCCTGTCCTTCCCTGCTGTCACTCTGGACCCTACTGTGCACTCATGGGTACCCCTGCCTGGAGCCCCTTCCTCTGACACCCTCGTTCCCCACCTGGGATCACAGTCTCTTCTTGTCAGACTCCATTCTGGCACTTCCTTTCCTAAAATTCCCTGTGTGCCCCTCCTCACCTTGGTCTCCAGTCCTTTTCTCCTCCAGGGTCCCTGGCCATTCTGTTCACATTGCTACCCACTCACCACTGAGGCCCTCACCTGCCCAGGAGCTGGGGCTCCCCAACGGGAGGATCACAGCTGGCTCACCACTCTGGCCCCAGCACCAGCCAACATGGGGTCAAACGGAGACCACCCTCAGGGGTGAAATCGGCCTGGAGAGGCCTGATGACTGCCCAAAGGATGCCCTGCTGGGGCTGTGAGAGTTGCAGTACAAGAGAATGGAGGACACAGAATGTCAGGATCCCGTAACAGTTAGTGGGGAGCCACAGATGGTGGCTGAGCTGGTAAGTGACCAGAGGAAATGGTGTCTCAAAGCTGAATTTGGGGCAATAAAGAAGGGAATCAGGAGACCTAGACAGGGCAGGGCTGGTGTAGGGGGTCCTGGGAGATTGCATGCCCTCCCCCCATGCCCTGCCCCAGAGTAAAGTGGAGAGCTAAGCCCAGAGAGTGTCTGCATTGAGTTGGGGAAAGAGGGAGGGTTTGACCAGGAGAGCGCACCCCTCCTCCCTGAGCAGGGAGAGTGGATGCAGACTGAGGTCATCAACAGCCTTCAGGTTTGCTTCATGGGTTTGCAGCTCATCAATCCGAGGAGGACAAGAAGGATGTGGTAGATTGGGAACATGTTCCAGCATTGCACGTGGAAACGCTGGAGGAGCAGAGTCCAGACATTGATTAAACTTTTACACCAGGAAACTAATTTCTGTGTATTTATATGCCACAAATACTTGGATACCAGTGGGGAATATATCCGGGCGATCCCAGTGCTCTGCAGCGAATTACGATACATCCCAGTGGAGCAGAGCTGCGTGGTTTAAAAAGCAAATAATAAGGAAACAGGACTGTCTTCTTCCCCAGATTTAAAAGTGAAATAAATGGCTTTTTTGAGCAATGATAATAATCCAGTAAACATCGTGTGGGTCGCCCTAGGAGCCGGGCACTGAGCTAAGGTGGCTTACCTCTGTAATCCTGATGGCACCGGAAGGTAAGATGATTGTCCCCCTGCGGGCCCCGCCAGCCCAGGGAGCAGAGCAGAGCTGCCGATGGCCCCCTGGAGGCGAAGACATGTAGTTTTCCTAAACGCTAACAGAAAGGAGCCCAAGAAGGAAGGAAGGAAATACAAATGTACTTCTGGGCATGTCGCAGACCAGAGCTTCCTCTACCAAATATGTGGGTCACTGCACATTTATGTAAGATTTCCCTGTGACAAGCAGATAAAACTTCATATTGGTGTACCCACGGGGTACTCCTGATGCTAGACAACACATGGACAAAATCCTTCCTCTTCTGGGTAAAAAGACACAGGTAACAACGCGGAGGTGGCCTCATACACCTATTAAATCAGCCACAGTGAGCAGCAATCACACAGCACTGCAGTGGGCCGCTCCCAGCCAGGGCGTGCGGACAAGAGGGCTCCGTGGAGCTGCCAGCCCGTTGGGCAGCCCACTCATCCCGACCAGGCAGCCTGAGAGACTTGTCCCCAAGAGCACACCAGGCAGGTGGAATCATGGCACACCAGGCCCCTGATTCTTATTCTCACAAGCCCTTCAGGAGGCCAGGGGTATTGCTGTGTTTTACAGGCAGGAAGTCAAGGACCCAGGTCACACAGTGGGGCAGGGCAGCGCCAGGACCTCCACCCCCCACATCAGCACGAGAAGTGGGGTGCACCCTCTCTTTCTGCTCCTGCCTGCGAAGCCGGCGCATCTATTGTTTGGCAAGTGCAGTTTGCAGGGACGAGGAGGATTCCGATTTTGGAATAGCACTGACTGGACAGTGGGGCCCAGGGCCCAGCCGGGCCGGCGGGAGGACGATTAATGACAAGGATCCTACTTGGAGGCCGGGCGAGGGCCCAGCCAGCGCCGGGTGTTTACAGCTCGCTCGAATGTTTGGGCCTGCAAATCCGTGTCAGATGTTAATGGAACAGCATCATTTTTCTACCGAGGTGGCATCGCTGGGGTTGTTTGGATGAGGCAGCAGTGGGACTCGGCCTGGAACAGGCTTCAAGGGCAATGGGTGGCTCAACGGGGCGGCTGGGGCTTGCCAGGGGGCATCCATCAGACATCCACAGCCCACTGGGCCCCTGAGGGCACCCCGCCTGGCACCCCAGTCACCACAGCCAGCTCCTCTGGCCACAGGGCTCTGCAGAAAAAAACTTTAAGTTGCAGCCAAAAAACATTTTTTTTTACTCCAAAATATGAGAAAGAACCAAAAACTGGAAATGAGTAAGTGTTTAAGCATCGGTACAGGCCCGCCCAGCACATGCCTTGAGGTCCAGGACACAGCCACCCCTGCACCTCCTGCTGCGCTTGGGTGCCAGGTCCACCCGCGGCAGCTCTCGGGCCAGGCCTGGCCGCCCACGGCAGCTCTGCAGGCCATCACCGCTCTTGATAAGGCCTCGAGGGCAGAAGTCAAAGCCTGGGTGGGGACACCTCTCCCCTGCCTCAGCTCCAGTGAGACCTCCCCCGCCCCCTGCCCCTCCAGGTGGAGGCAGCCTTGCTGTCAGGAAGGCAGAGGGAAAAAGAGGCCCAGAGAAGGAAAGTGACCTGCCCGAGGTCACACAGTGAGCAAGACCCTCTGAGCAGGCTTGCAGAAGGGTGTAAGAGTGCCCTTCAAGGGGCTGTTGGGAAGTGGGGGGCACTCACAGAGGCGTGGGCCCTGGAGCAACTCTATGTGGGGTCAGCGCCATCACCCCCACTCTGGAGACAAGGAGGCTGAGGCTGTCCCCCAAGGCAAGGACCTGCCAAGGGCTTGAGGGGATGAAGCCTCCCTCTAACCCTGGCCCTGCTGCCTCTCAGCGCCCTCTCCTCACCTCACTGCCTCCTGGCTCTTCCTCAGCAAGCTGGCTCCTGCCCGAGGGCCTTGGCACAGGCCGTCCCCTCTGCTCACACTCTTCTCTCAGGCTTTCAAGGCTCTGCTCAAAGGCTCCCCAGGCCAGACTGTCTAAGCCTGCCCAGCCCATGACCCAGCCCTGTTCCCTCCGTGCGCCGGGGATTAGGGAGCGTGCTAAGTGGTCAGCCAGCCGGGGGAAAGCTTGTAGTGCCCTGCATAGCATACAGTAGGTGCTCAGGAACTGTGACCACACTGGCCACAGAGTCACTGGACAAGACCAGCGGTATTGAACCCTGATGTCTGAGACCTTCTGTCTGAGTGTTTTATGTCACCGTCACCACTGGGAATTGTTATTAAGGAGACTGCTTTCATGAGGGCTGGAACACAGCTTGGATTTTAAAATCAGCAACATCTCTCTCTTTTTTAACCCTGGACTGTGAGCCCTCTCAACTCTTCCTTCCGCACCACCCTCCAGCCTCTTGATACTGTGAACAAGGAGGACAGAGTCCCTTGGCTGCCATATGTTCCCAACAAGACCTGCCTCAGTGTCACCATCCACAAATCGGGCTCCTTGCCCAGGGCTGTGGAGAGGCGAGGCTGGGACGGGCACAGAGCTCAGGCTAGGCTGGGGCAGGCAGGGGAAGGAGACCCGCCTATCTAGGGAAAAGGGGTGGGCCTCTTTGCAGCCCTTAGAGAGAGCCGCTGGTGCCCCTTAGATGAGCTCCAAGCTCCGCCCTGCCCTTCCACTGGCTCAGGCCCTGGCTGCAGCCATCCACCTCAGGGCCTTTGCTCCTGCACCACCCCTTGGCCCACACCCACAGCCCTCCTTTCGCAGACCTTGCAAGCGGCCTCCTGGCTGCTGACTGCAGAACTTCTCTCTGCAGGTTTCGCTTATAAGACCAAAGGCTCTGGAGCTGACCTGCTTGGACTTAAATTCCTGCTCTAGCAGCTGAGAGACTCTGTGCCTCAGTTTCTTCATCAGTAAAATAGAGACGTTCAGAAGATCTCCCTCAGGGGGAGACTGTGAAGCATGAACAAGGTAACACAGCACAGGTGCATCAATGACTAAGCTGATTTTTACTGTCGCCTTCCCAGCACTCACAGCATGCTTGTAATTTTTTTTTTTTTTTTTTTTTTTGGCCTGTAGTTACCGTCAGGCCTGCCATTAGCCCTTAAGTCCCAGCACCCGCCCCAGCCCCAGGCACTAAATAACCTCACGCAATTGTCCTCCTTGTTCCCGGCCCTGCCCTGCCCCCCGGTGGTTATTCTGGGTATGGCCCCAAAGGTTCGCAAATTGAACCCTGTTTCGCCAACTGCAGGTTCAGGGACTGGCTCTGGGTCCAGCCGGGGTCAAAGGACCTGGGCACATACACAGGCAGGGCCCTGCAGAATAGACTGAGCTGGCCGATTTTCTGAGCTCCCCACCAGGCATGGAGATGATGGGCACCTGGCAGGGGCAAGGGAGAGTCCCTTGCCTCTGGCCCACCAACAGCAAGCTGTAGTCCTGGAGAGCCCACTCCACCTGCTCCCAAACTGCCCGGCCCCCCAAGGGCCTGCCACATCCCTCCACTGTGAGGGTGGCCCCAGGGCCCTGCTCTGAGCCACTGCAGACTCTCCTTTCCGTTCAGCCCACAGGGCCCATGTCTGACAGCCCCAGGGTATGGCTGCCTGCCTCTGCCTCTGCTCATGTTGCTAGAAACACCACTTCCCACGGGTCAGCTCCAGGGGCCCCTGCAGACCTGCCCTTCCCACCTGGAGGCATGTCTCCCCCACATGCTGTCCTGTGGTCCTGTGGTCCTGTGGTACAGGTGGCAGGTGTGGGTCCCGCTCCACGGTGAGTAGCGAGCGCCTCCTCCAAGCCTCGGTGGACTCCTGGGCAGAACTGGCTGGTGACAATGCCTGCCCCAGGTTGTCAGTCATGGTGAAGGCTGGGGCAGGTTCTCCACACAGTGCCGGACACACAGCAGCCGCTCAGTAAACAACTGGAATCCAGCGAGTGTTGGAGGGCAGGACTGGGGGCAGTTTGCTTGTGTGTGTTCACTGTACTGTGTGCTGACCTTGCTCAGGCCAAGCCGGGCAGGCTGCAGGGACAGAGGACAGACAGGCCCGAATCTCAGAGGTGTGACCCACAAAGTCCGCTGCTGGTGGGCAGCTCCCTTCCAGACCTCAACCTCCCGACTTCACTGTCACAGGGCAGTCAGCACCGACACCAAAGTTAGGGGAAGAGCCACAGCTAGGGGCACGCTTGGGGACACATGGGCCCCTGGCCTCCTGGTTTCAGGAGCACACCCAGAGATGCATGACCAGGTCTGTGTGCCACACACCTGGGCAGGATCCTTGCATGACACCTGGCTCACAGGTTGCCTGGCACTCAATGGGGGCTGGGCTCCAGACACCGGGCCGGCCTGAGTGCAGCACAGGGAGGAGCCCGGGCTCCAGGAGATGCTGGGCAGCCGCAGAAGCCCCTTTGAGGGCCGAGGGTGCTCAGCTCATGTGAGTCCTAACAGCAGTGCTTGGTAGGGATGGACCCAACTAGCACCCAGACATCTCCACCTAGATCCAGCTGCTGGGCCCAGGGGGCCGGCCAGCCTGAGGGTGGTTGGAGCTTCAGAGCCTGGACCTGGAGGGTGCTGCACACTTTATCCCAGTGGCTGTGGGGCTGAAGGTGTGGGGACTCCTGGGGGAACCACAGGACAGTCTCTGACTGGACCTGGCAAGGACAGGCCAGCTTCCCAGGTAGCCTGGGGTGTGCAGAGGACACTCAGCTCTTGTGGGGTTCCGTGGAGTGGCTCAGGCTGTGGGAGTGCCCACAGCCCAGGGGCATCCAAAATGCCTGGCAGCCTGGGCAGCCCCAGCATGGGTCCCAGGCACCACCTGGGGACAGCAATGGGACCCCACCTCATCCTGCAGTCCCCAGGTCCTGGACGGGTTCCTTCTGGGGGCTCGACCACCGTGCGTGGTGGGAGCACCCCCCCGAGCCCCCAGCAGGGACTGGAGGAAAGCAAGCTCAGAGCAAGAAAGGACTTGCCCACGGGCAGCCTTGGGTTAGTTTCCGGTGTCACATGACAAACTGCACGGAGTGAAAGACCACAGACCTGCAGGTTGACAAAACCCCCTGGAATCTCGCAGGGGTGGGTCGGACGCCCGGCACGGCAGGGCCCTCTGCTCAGGGTCTACTGGGGAACCAGCTTCCCACTTCCTCAGGGTGTCGGCAGCCAAGGCCGACCCTGCTCAGCGAGCTGCAAGCTGAGAGACCTTGGGTGACCCAGGCCAAACTCCTGTCCCCAGCTCATCTCACTCCCAGCTCCCATGCCAGGGCAAGACCCCATGTGTGGAGGCTTGGGCCAGTCCAGCCATCATCACAGCCCCGGATTCTCAACGTCTGCACTGCCCAAATGGCCCGAGGTTATTCACGTTTCTTCAATAAATGCCAAATGGCCTGTTTATCCGTGGTCCTCAACATTGTCACCGGCGCCCCACGCATGCACCACCCCCCACAGACTGACCCAGGCCTCATCCATGTCCCAGCAGCCCTGCCTGCCACGCACCAGCGACCCTCCCTGGGCTCGCACCATTTCAGTTCCTCTGTCAGGCAAGGGCTGCTCCTGGTAGTTCTCTGTAATCACATCAGACTTAGGCTGGAGCTCGGCAAGGCACTGAATGCTTCTGGGTGTGCATCCGTGCTGGGGTGCACATGTGTGTGCCTGCTGGACCCAGCCAAACCCCATATCCATGAGTCCAAAAGAAGGTTCCAGAGGCTTCTCGAGGACATCCTCAGGGCTGGGACTGGCAAAGCCAGAGTCTCAAAGGCTGCTGCCACCCCTGCAGCCACCAAGGGTCTCTTCTGCCCATTCCTGCCAGCCAGCTTGGGGTGCTGTGTGTGCCCCTCAGGCGGGGCAACCTGAGGCTTTCCATGAGCAACACAGGTGGCCGGCGTCTCCCCACTGCCCTCGCTGCCAGGGTGAACAACTACAGTCAAGGCAGAAATGACACAGACATGGTTCTGTACAAAACCTGAAATATTTTTACTTTTTTAAAACTTTGATCTAAGTTGCCTTAGACCTCATGGACTCGATACAAGAGTAATATGAATTGGGAAATAAAACACTTTAATAGCCACGATAAACTTTGTTAGAAATGTACATGTTGCCAAAATAATAATAATAAAATTAAAAATAAAAGAGAGAGAGAGAGAACAGCTTGATGTCCAGGTTAGATTATATAAATGTTCAACAAGGGCAGGGTAAAGGAAACTTTAAAAACACCGGTTCTGAATAAGCCTGGGGCCCCACGAGACTCCCCCTCTCCCAGCCTCGGGCCCTGGGGACTGCGTCCCTCCAAACAGGACAAGTGGGAGTGGATAAGGCCTCCACCAAGCTGCCTCTCCCCGTGGACAAAACATCCAGGTAATGGGTATATAAACAAAGCTCATAAGAAATGTACAAATATAAAAAGCTACAAACATTAATAAATTACAGCATCACAAAACACGGAAACACTTCACAAGGTGCTAGTAAAATAACTGTATCCCCCAATCCCCTCATCATACAAGAAGGAAAACAAAGAGCTGGTATTAAAGTTGAAGATTCATCTTCAAAATGTGTCTGGAATAGATCTTTTGTGTACTATTCGCTTCTGTAAAGAGAGTGTAAGGCTGCACAGACATCACTTGTTTTTCAGGCAATACCTTAGTTCTTAAAAGAAAAAAAAAATAATAATAATAAAAGGAAAGGAGAAGGAAAAAGCATCAGAACCCAACTGTCCATCTGACTCAGCAAAAAACTCGTATAAATGTTAATGAAGAACTCTATAGAAAGAAATTCCTAAAGATACTTTTACTCTTATAAAAAAGAAGTTATTTAAAAAGCTATTTACACGCTACATTCTATGAAAAATATGCTTCAGGAAATACATCTAAAATTAAAATACAGGATTGCCTGAGAAACAAATCCAGCCCCTCCGTGTCGATGGTGGACACACCATCCAGGTACGACCCATGCAGGCGACACCACACGCTGACACGGGAGAACAGAGAAGTGCCGACCGTAAGTCCTCGGGCCGCCTGGCCACTGCCCCTGCCCCGCCAGTCCCAGGGCAGGGGCGCCTTGGCTGAGAAGTGCTTCTCCAGAGTGTGGCCAGCAGGGCAAGATGGTCCCTGCCACATGGCTTAGCCTGGGTCTCCCAGACCCCAAGATATGGCTGAGCCCTTGCCCTTTCCTGGGGACCCCACAATGGCTCCCCTGCCTGCTAACACACCAACCCAGCTGCCAGTCTTAGCTGCCCCCGAGAAATGCTCCTGGGCATTCAGGCTGGACACACACCATCCTGCTGCCACCTGCCAACCAGGGAGCTCGGGGCAGACCCTTCCTCGCCCACCGAGCACGGTCTGGACTTGGCTGAGAATCACTCAGGAAGAGAAGGGGGGACATAAACATCCCACTTGCGCCTCCTCTTTCTGTGTTCTTTGCCTTTTTTTTAAGCCCCAGGAGGCTGCCAGCCTGTGGCCAGCTCCGAATCTGGGGCTGGTGAGCACTGGCTCACTCTGCCTTCCTTGAAGGACTCATGCTCTCAGCAGAGCTGCAGAGGCCCTGCAATCACACCCACGCTCAGGGGAGCCTGGAGGCTGTCCTTAAAGTGGAATGAACGGTCCTCAAACTTGCAGGGCCGCTTTTCTGGGACAGGTCACTCTTAGCAACTTGAGAAAAGACGTCCATTTTCAAATCGAGGGGCCGCACTGGGCTTGCTCTGCCGGCTGAAGGGACAGACGCTCACTGGGGTGATGGCAGCCGGGAAGAGGCAAGGCCCTCCCTGGTGGGGCAGCTCAGCACCCTCCTGGGAGGCAGGTGTTTTTTTCGCGGGGCTCCGGGGGTCCTGAGCGGAGCAGAAGGATCCTGGCTTTCCAAACCTTAAAGGAGCAGTTTCCCGTTCCGATGAATTTTCAAAATTTTCCCAAGCCTCTGCTTGGCGGTCGCCATGCCCTTTTTTGTACGTTTTCCTAGGGGAGTCGGGGAGGGGACACAAAAAAGGAAGGTGAGCTAGATGGCAAGGAGCGCGGCATGCCAGTGCGGGGGAGGGTCCCGCTAACACCAAGGGGCAGCCTGCAGTCCCGCATCTGTAAAATGGGCCTATGAGGCCCCAGCTCCGAGCTCAGCACCCCTCAGGAGTCCGGGATCACCGGCAAAGCCTCCACCTCAGAGGCCATGTCCTCAAGGGGCCCTGGCAGGTAGGATGGGCATGGACTTGGGGATGGCATTACGAGAAGGATGCGAGGATGTCTGGGCCCCACCCCCAGTAACAAGGCCAGGAGCCACTGCCAGCACCCCGTGCTGCGTCACTCAGTCTCCACAGCTGGCCAGCCCCACGGCTGGGGTGCAGGGGTGCAGGCAGATCAGGGGCTGAGCACGCCCACTGAGGAGAAGGATGAAAGCACACATGTCCTGTGCCGTAGGACACGCTCACACGAAGACGCAACTAACTTGGACCACAGCACCCTGCCACCTGAGGCACAGGAGCCCCTCCCGATGTGCTGCCCTCTACCACAGGCTGAGTCTGCACGTCTGGGACTGCACAAGGGGGCAGGCAGGGCAGCGGGGCTGCAGGCTCTCTCCAGCAGGCACGGTACCTTTGGCAGCGGTGTTGTTGTTTGGAGACGACGCGGAGGGCCGCCTCTGTGTGAGAAAGACCCCAGGGGCCATGGGCTGGGAGGCGCGGCCCGCCTGGGCCCCAGTGAAGGCGCCAGCGGCTGTGTACTCATGGTCAGCCAGGCTGCTGCTATGAGACTCAGGCGGGGGCTCTGGCGAGCTGCCCTCCTGCGAGGCCTGGCTGCTGGCTGTGCTGGTGGAGGCCGGGGTGGTGGAGGCCGGGGTGGTGGAGGCAGGGGTGGTAGAGGCCGGCGTGGTGGAAGTGGAGGTGGTGCCAGCAGAGATGGAGGTGGAGGTGGAAGGGGAGGTGGTGTTAGGAGTCAGCTTCCTCTTGGCACTCTTTTTTTTTCTGCTTTTCTGCTCCTCCTTTGAACAAAACATGCAGGGCAGACTCAGACGCACGGCCCACTTGGGCCAACAGAGCAGGGAGCTCCCAGCATGGCCTTGCCAGGGGCCCTTAAGCATAGCAGGGCTGGGCAGTAGGAGCCTGAGGCCTGACTCTGGGCCACCGGGGGCACAGGACGCAAGGGGACAGGGTGCCAGCACCCACAGCAGTTGCCTGGCCTCCCCGTCAGTGTGAGTTAACCTAGCAGTTGAGCCTATAGGATGGCACTCCTACCCCATCACCCCACGCAGCGGCCATATACATCTCCCAGTTTTGGAGGAATATTACTTTGATCGTAATAAATTCCTTGGGCACCCAGATGAGGTCGGGCCTGGTCTGGAGGGTACGTGAGGCTCCAGGAGCCTCCATTTCTGAGCTGGGATGAGCTGAAGGTGGGCGATGAACTTTTAGGAGCATGTAGAGACAGAACACCTCATTTCCCACCTGAGGACAATTCAAAACTACCCGTGTGATGGGGGGAGGGAAAGGGGCACTCCCTCCATGCCGCTGTCGCACCAGAGAGCAGCCCAGCCTCGGCATGGATGGGGCTGTCCAGCGTCAGGGCCCCAGCCGTCAATTCCTAGCTCCCCGGACCCCACGCGGGGAATTTAGGGCCTGGAGGAACAGGGCACTCTCTAATCAAATGTTGTCAAGCCTGTGACTGCCCCTGGCTCAGGGGGTCTGTGCATGGGGTGGAGAAATAGGTGCCTTGGGGAACCTGAGCCCAGGTGGGCGTAGCAGGCACCTGGCTGCCCTGTGTCCCTCTCCCTCGCCCCTCCTCACCTGCTGGGACAGCTTAGCTGCAGCGGCCGCCAGCCCGGTCTCGATGGAAGCCACCCGTGTACCCTCACGCACAGGCCTGTCCTGTCTTGGTACTGATGGGCCGACCCTTGCTGTGGAAGAAAAGGGCCAGCCCCCTCAAGCGGTAGGCCGCGGCCTGTCCACCCCTCCTGGTGGGGGGCTACCCTGCCCCCACCACAGCCTTTCCCCTGGCCAGGCAGGCCTGAGCACCGGGCTTCCTGGCTGTGAGGCCGCCTCACAATAGGGCAGGGCCAGCTGCTCCACCCCAGGAGGAGGATACCACAGTGGGGTCTGCACGGCGCAGAGCCCAGGAGGCCCAGCAACATCAGAGAGGCTGGGCAGGCGGGTGAGGGTAACGTGGAAGGAGGACAAGGCCTCACCCCACTGGTGCCCCAGCAGGTGTCCCTCAGCCACCATCAAGGGGGTGCCCCCGGTACAAAGGTGACCCTCACAGAGCTTCCCATTGAGGAAGAAACCAGAGAGAAGCCGGCCAGAGGAGTGAGGGCTTTTGAGTGGGGACTGTGTAGAGCACATCTGGGCTCCCAGGTCCCCAGAAGGTCCCCAGAAGCAAAGCAGAAGGGAAGCCCACAGCACTCCTGCAAGTGGCCGACCATCCCCAGCGGGACGGGCCGCCCAGCTGTTGGGACAGGACAGGTGCAGAGCTGAGCCCACATTCTCAGGGGCTGGAGGGACCACAGACAAAGTCACAGCTTCCACACTGGATGTCGGGTGGACCCCCCACCCCTGTCCCAGCACTACCTGTTGGGCTGTAGGGAGCATCATCTGAGCCTTTCCTTTTCTTTGACCGGGACTTGAAGATGGGGTTGTCTTCGTCTGACTCCAGTGAGGGGTAAACTAGAGGGAGGCAGAGGGAAGGCGGGGCCCGCTGAGTGCAGGGTGGGGCCACAGAGGGGCGGGGGAGTACAGGTGGCTGTAGACCTTCCTCACCAGCGACCCCAGGGCCTATGCTAAGGCCTGCCACACTGTCACTGTTGGCTGTGATGGAAACTGCCCATGGTGAGGACACCCCAGGCATGGGCATAGGTGCCCCAGAGATTATCCAGAGGGGCAGGGACTCGCCCAGACAAGAGGGCATCTGCATTTACCTGACCAGCCTCATCTGCCCAGCCTAGCCCCGGTGCCTGCAAGCTCCTGGCCTCTAAGGGCTGCCCTCCGTACATCTGTTCACGGAGCTTGAGATCCCCAGAGGCCCCACCTGGAGGAAGCTGCAGCAGAGACTGGGGGACCAGGGAAGGATGGGACCCCACAATCAGACTAGGGCATCTCCGCTCCTGCAAGAGGAACACTTTGAGGCTCCAGGAAACGTTCTGTTTGGTGAAAAGTCTCTGATGCTATGAAAAGGGAAAACGTCTAACGTCCATGGAGGGTGGGCTCTGACAGCCCCGCCCTGCCCGACAGGTCTTGGTGGAGGGGACCCTGTAGGGCACGACCTGTGGCTGCTGGGGAGCTGCCCCAACACGGTGACGCAGTGACCCTGTGACCCTCACAAGCCAAGTGCCACCCTGCACTCACTGCAGGTTGTGGTCCTTCAACTTGCGAGGCCTGTTGAGGAACGCCCAGGAACCAAGGCTCAGGAGGAGGCAAGATGGCGCCCGGCACCACACCCCCCCACAGAGCCCAGAAAACAGGAGTTCACTGTGCTGTCATTCTGTTTGTCAGAGGAGAGTAGGCCCCACCACGAAGCCCACGTCTGTCCACCAGATGTGGGCCAGGGCCAGTCTCGCTCACAGGAGGGTCTCCCAGGACAGCAGTCAGAGGCCGAGGGTTTTGCTGAGCTGAGGCCGGCTGTAACTTGGAGAGCTGCATGTTTATGCTACTGTCTCCATTCTCAGCCAGGCCTTCTAGGGCTGAGCGTGGGCCCTGCCCCATGCAGGAGTGACACTCACCGTAGTCTGAGTCCTTGAAGCAGGCATCCAGGTGGTCCTGCTCTTCCTCGTAGTCATCCAGGTCCACGCTGTTCTTGGCAGCCCTCTTCAGCAGTCGTTTGCCTGCACTCTTGCCACTGCCACCCCCATTCTTCCGGGCACCATGGGCAGCCAGCGAGCTCCCCTTGGCCTGGCCGGCGCCCCACGTGGTCTGCAGGCAGGAGTCGGAGGCCTGCAGGTTGGCCATGGACAGCATTCCCTGAATGGCTTCCTGCGTGCTAGGGGAGGCCGGGGGCTGGCTACGGGCACAGAGAGACAGGCACTCAGCCCAGCGCTCTTGGCCTGCAGCCCAGGTACTTAGACAACAGTCTATAGCCTGCACAAACTCCTGGCCCAGGTGGCAGGCAGAGGGCGTGGAGTAGAGGGTGGCAGTGAGCTGATGACTTCTCCCTTGGAAGAGGCCAGCCACTGCCCCCATCCAGCTCTGTTCATCCACCCATATACCACAGAGAAGGCTGGAGGCCTGGGGAGAGAGATGGGCATGGAGAGGAGACTTGGGAAGACGGCAGATGGGAAGGAGGGTCCAGACCCTCACATGATCACACACTGGTCTCTCCCACCTTAAAGCCAGCCGACCCAGTGACCTCCCTCCTGCACCCCAGCCACTCTGTGTACCCCCTCGGTCCACGCTATGCCTCTCTCCCAACTGCAGAACTAGCCCTGAGGATTCCTTACCCCATTCTGTAGGGAATCCTCCCAGATGTCACCCTGAGATGGGGCAGTGCAGCCCACTGCCTCCCATGGCACACGCTCTCCCCAGTGACCCACACTCCTCTCCACACCCACACCTGCACCCGCACCTGCATCTACACCTCTACCTACCCTCACACCTGCACCTGCATCTACACCTGTGCCTACACCTACACCCGTACATGCATCCACACCTGTACCTACACCTATACCCATACCTGCATCTACACCTGTACCTACCTTCACCCCTGCACTTGCATCTACACCTGTGCCTACCTCCACCCCTGCAACTGTATCTACACCTGCACCTACCCCCACCCCCGCACCTGCATCTACACCTGTACCTACCCCCACTACACCTACATCCACACCTGTGCCTATCTCCACTCCCGCACCTGCATCTACACCTGTACCTACCCCCACACCTGCACCCCATCTACACCTGTACCAACCCCCACACCTGTAGCCCCATCTACACCTGTACCAACCCCCACACCTGCAGCCCTACCTGCATCTACACCTGTACCTACCCCCACACCTGCACCCCCATCTACACCTGCACCCACACCTGCATCTACACCTGCACCTACCCCCACACCTGCACCCCCATCTACACCTGCACCCCCACCTGCATCTACACCTGTACCTACCCCCATACCCACACCCGCATCTACACCTGTACCTACCCCCACACCCGCTCCCCCACCTGCATCTACACCTGCGCCTACCCCCCACACCCACACCTGCACTACACCTGTACCTACCCCTACCCTGCACCCCCACCTGCACCTACCCCCAGCCTGCACCCCCACCTGCATCTACACCTGCACCTACCCCCACCCTGCACCCCCATCTGCATCTACACCTGCACCTACCCCCCACACCCACACCTGCATCTACACCTGTACCTACCCCTACCCTGCACCCCCACCTGCACCTACCCCCACCCTGCACCCCCACCTGCACACAGACCTGCAGCTGCATCTGCACCTGAACAGGCATAGCTGCACCTCAGTTCAGCCCAAGTTCACCAGACTGTGGCAGGCTCCAGACTCCCAGACTTTCCCTTTGCCCTGCCCCCACACCCCACAGCCCTCAGCTTCAGGTGGCCCCTCCCATAATGCCCCGCCTGTCTCTCATTCGCATCCTCATCCTCTGCCCCATGCCTGTGCACACACCTTCTTCTGTCTACACTGGCTCCCCTCCTTCCCGAAGCTTCTGAGACACCCGGTCTGTGATCAGTCTGTCTAGATTCATAGAGTGGTGAATCTATGGGGTTCCACCAGAGATGGGGTGGCCACTGTCATCCCACAGAACCAGGCTCTTGGTGCTGCTGGACAGCAAAGATCCCCAAGGCCAAGTCCTGGGCTCCTTGGGGACCTCCCTGCCAGGCCCTCTCATGGGATCCAGCCCTGGCCTCTTCATGGGGCCTTGCCCCACCCCAGCCCACAACTCCCCGCAGCCAGGACTCTCGCCTGTCTGTGCGCCAGAACCACCTGGGCAGCTCTCACATGTCCAGGCCCAGGCCCCACCCAGAAACTCTGAGACAGGGGCCCGCCCTGGGCTCCAGATGCTGTGTGTAGCCAGGACAGGTGCCCCAGACTTCCCCACCACTCACGTGGTCCAGCCCAGCAGGTACACCCTGCAACATCCCTTTCTAGTCCTCACCCCTGCCCACTTCCCTGTGGCCCAAACCCGGCACCCAGCCCACCCCACCTTACAGGGGAGGCCCAGCCACACCTGTCACCGCATCTAGCCACTCCTGGGCCCATACTTGAGGCACACGGGGTGCCTACCATCCTCTCCCTCTGCTCCCTGGACCTGCCCCTCCAGGACTCCTGCATCAGCATCACTGTCTCTTGCGCTGCCCATGCCCTCTCCACCACCTCCCAGAAGTACTGGAGGCACTTTCAGTAAAGCCATTCAAATGAGAGGGGCTGGCAAGCCTGTGGCTGTGAGCACACCCAGGGACTGTATGGGGGCCTGTATACCCGGAACCCCTTGCCAGAGATAGCCCACATGTGAGACAGGAAAGAAGAAGCCAACGCAGTGGCAGGCGGGCCACACAGCTCTGCATGCCTGTGCCCACCTCTGTTACCAGACACGGAGACTGAGGCACCAGGGGCAGTGGCCCCCACAGGACAAGTCCCAGTTCAGAAGCAAGAGGGCTCCCGAGACTGAGGCTCTGCTGCAGCGGGACAGGGAGAGGAAGCTGCCCCTGGGAGCCCAGGCACAGAGGGAGTCCTAGGGCTGGTGAGGCAACGTGGACAAAAGCTGCCCATGCTGGACAGCGCTGAGGCCCGAACTCACTGCTCTCTGAGGGTCCAGCAGACTCGGGGGGATGCCCAGTGCCGGGGGAGGCACCCTCGCTGCAGCCTTCACCAATGCCACCTCCCAGGCCCTGTCTGAGACACACTAGGCTGTGCTGCATTTCGGGTTTCACAGGAACTGAACAGGACTGAGGTTTGAAAGGCACAACAATGCGGAAATCAAGTATGGTCAGCCTCGAGCGCTCCTCAGAAGGCACTGCCGGGAGCTGCCCCCACAGGGCCAGGACCACACTGCCCCTGCCACACAAGCTGCAGCGCTGAAGGCCTGCCTAAGACAGCGCGGTCACTTCCGCCCTCACTGACATCTCCACAGGAACAGGTTCTCCCAGCCCCAGCTCAGGAGCCAGCCAGAGCACGCAGCTTGCCCTGTAGCCTCTGGCAGGCCCTGCCCCGACACCTCAACTGGCCTGCAAGGCCAAGACAGACTGGAGGGTGGCGGTCTGCACCCAGCCACAGGGGAACGGGGGGTGGCCAGGGACACCCACTATGAGGGTGCATGCCATGCCATCTGGGCAACCCAAGAGGGTGAGGGCTGCATGCCCGGGGCCCGCAGGGTTGCTGGTGAATCAATGAGTAACGTCTAACTAGTCAGTATGGAAAATAATACTTTTAATCCACCAATTATCATACTCAAATCCTCTCCTTTTCCCTCAGCAGTAAACACTGAGCAAACTATCCACGATAAATTAACATATTTTCCTCCATTTTCTTCAGCAGTTTTTTCCAAGCAGCCGATACTTAAAACAGAGCAAATGGACCATCAAAAACTGACCTACGCTCCAAATGGGAGACTTTGGGAGAGGAACTGCCTGCAGCGGGCTGAGGGGGGCTGGTGGCCTCAGTGGCCCCTGGCAGGCACATGTGCACGTGCACACCACCCCTAGGCGCGGGCTAGTCGTGCGGGGCGGGGAAGCTCTGGGTCTTTTGTGATCAGTGTGTCCACGGATGGGTTGCCCCACTCCCTCCCGGGCTCAGATTCACAGCCGGGAGCCCGGGACACAGCGCCTCCTCACAGACTCAAGCACAAACCCCTCCCCACCTCTGTCCCCATCTCCATGCCCCCTGCAAGCCCCAGGTGCCCATGAAAAAGCACCTGGTGACCCACGGGCTCTTGGCCCTGTCTGCCCTCATCTTGGGTGGCATCAGACACCCCCCACCCTCAGGGCCCCCCGGCCTCTCCATGGACCTTGGGAGGGGCCTAGAGTGTTTAGGGGCCTCTCCCACCCCTAAGGCCAGTCACTGAGGTGTCGGCTAGTGCATACTTCTTCCCAGAAGACAGGCATTCCCCAACAAGCTGTGTGGAGCACCACAGCCTCCAATAGGGAGAAGGAGCTCACAGCCAAGCTTCACCCCCAGCCACAAGCACATCTCTGCAGCAAGAGGCTTAACATGGACAGGAACCACCTAGTGCCAAGCAGGAAATCTGTCCCCTAAGGCGCTATGGAAGCCTCCCGTCATGCTTCACTCCCATTAAAAAAAGCATCTTACAGCTGGCTTTCTGATCAATATTACATGAACATAATATTGCATGTAAAACAGTAATATATGAAATAAAATACGGCCAACTGATTTAGCAAAAGCTCTTTTCAATCAAGCCCTTAATCCACCTTGACCAAGCCCCACCATCTGTCTAAAAGCAGACCTGCCCTGCGGCCTCCACCTGCCACTGAACAAGCCTGAGGTTGTGTCGAGCAGTTAGCAGGACGGCCCTGGGTTGCCCATCGATTCTGGAAACCAGAGTCTCAGGCAGATCTTGGGAACCAAGCGGGACCCAAGCACGGGGTCCATCTTCCTCAGTCCAAGTCATTGCTGGACAAGGGACCAGCCGCACACACCCAGATATCACTGCCCAGCACTAGTCAACCCCCCAGGACCCCCAAGTTCAGGTTCTGCAATCAGGCAGATGGACATTCTGGGTCTGCCTCTGCGGCTTCCTAGCAGTGTGGCCATGTCCAAGTATAAGCCCTCAGAGCCTCGGTTTCCCCATCTGTGCAATGGGAATCTGCAGCTGTCATGAGGACCGGGAGGGCTGTGCTCCCCTGTGGCAGCTGCAGCCCTCTGCATGGGCTCAGGGGCACCATGGAGGGGTTACAGCTCTGCCCCCTGGGTTACCTGTCTGTAGTACATGTGGAAATTCCCGTAAGATTTCCACGTGAAAAATACAACAGTCTCGGCACATAAAATTGAAAACCTGTGGCTCTGAGAGAATTTACCCAAAAAATAAAAAGAAAAAGAAGCCCTTGATTGAAAGCAAAGCCCTAGTGGGACCAACCAGTCCAGCATCTGTACCCTGAGGTCTGCCCTTCTGCCCAGGCACAGGGGCAGCTCAGCACTGGCTCCAGCTGTGCGTCTAACTCACAGGCTCCCACCACCGTGGCTGAGGGCCAGCCCTGGGCCTGCCTGGTCCCCGCTCTTGGGTGCTGCTGGGTGGTGGGGCCCACCTGCTGGGGTTGTACTCCAGGGCGCCGACCTCCTCACTGGCCTGCAGCAGGTCCAAGATGCCGGCCGCCGAGCTCCCGCTCTCCTTCTTGACTCTGGCATTGCGGCCGGGCTTGGTGTCTGTATCGATGTGCAGCGAACCCTCGTCCGAGGAGTCGTCACTCTGCTGTGTGAGGGACAGGGCTTCGGTCAGGGGAGGGTCTGGCCACCGAAGCGGCCTGGGAGTTGGGAGGGGGATACTTTTTCCCTTCAGGGACTAAACTAGGTTTTTTAACGTTTTCATTTTATTTATTTATTTATTTATTATTTATTTTGAGACGGAGTCTCGCTCTGTCGCCCAGGCTGGAGTGCAGTGGCGCAATCTCGGCTCACTGCAAGCTCTGCCTCCCAGGTTCACGCCCTTTTCCTGCCTCAGCCTCCCAAGTAGCTGGGACTACAGGTGCCCGCCACCACGCCCGGCTAATTTTTTGTATTTTTAGTAGAGACGGGGTTTCACTGTGTTAGCCAGGATGGTCTCGATCTCCTGACCTCATGATCTGCCTGCCTCGGCCTCCCAAAGTGCTGGGATTACAGGTGTGAGACACCGCACCTGGCCAGTTTTTTAACGTTTTTAAAGAGCCACTGCTCTTCTAATGAACACTGCTGGGGTCAGACAGAGGCCCCTGGAGCTGACAGGGCTGGATGGCTGACACACAGACACACAGGTCAGACGCGGGTGCCAGAGCTCTCTCAGAACCACAAAGGACCAGACTGTCTTCACACTGTGCACTGTATTCACAGAGGAACTCTGGTTCAAAGGAACCCTTACACGAGAGAGCCCCAGTGTGTGACACATGTAAAGAGATGCCGCCGTGGCTGGAAGAGGCGGGGGCAGGGCCTGCAGCCCCAGAGGGACCTCAGGCTGGAGGAAAGCAGTTAATCCACTAGATCCTGATAACCTCCCCCGGCAGGGGGCCCAGTGGGGACACACCCCTCGCAAGCCCAGGCAGAGATGACCACTGTGTCTTAGAGTTGGACGTGACCTTAGAACACTCATGAAAGGGTGGGGTGAGGGTAAGGGGCCCGTTCACCATCTCATGCAGAAACACCCTCAGAGACCACCCTGGAGTTACTCAAACTATGGCCTTGGGGACTGCCCAGAGATGGCCCCCGAGACCAAGGCGGGCCCGGAAGGCAGCTCACCTTGTACGCTGCTGAGTCCAGCTTTGGCTTCGTGACAGGCGTGGGCAGCACAGCCTTCTTATCCAACAGGACTGAAAGCACAGCAGATGGGAGTCCAGCAGGCAGCCTTGCAGGGAGCCAGCCACCCCGGGAAGACCTCTCAGAGGAGGGACGGGCCTCTCCCACACCCCTCCCCCAACACCCCCTCCCAACTCACAGGACAAGTCCCTTTTTGGGGTGTTTTTCTTCCTCCTGATGGGAAACTCGTCGATCTTGAGCTCGCCGTCGTCCGACACGTACTCATACTCATCCCGCACGGGCTTGGGCTTGTCCTCCTTGAAGTTCTGCAAGGCCCCGAACACACCAGGGCTCGTCGGGGGCCTGAGAGCCTTGGAGCTAGGGCAGAAGCGAGCGGGTCAGCAGCATCCACACAGCCCCAAGGCCAGTGGACCGGCGGGACCTCCCAAGGGGTCCCTGCCAGAGCCATGGCAGGATGGCCTCCAGGAGGCAAGTGATGTTGCCACCATTTGAATTTCCATTCGAAGAAGGCTCAGGCGAGTTGAGATGGGAGGAGGGCGGAGGGCCCAAGCCTCTGCAGACAGGACGCGAGGCTGGGCCCTCAGTCCCCACGATGGGAAGCTACCTGCCCACAGGAAACGACACCCCCATCCCCATGGCCTCCTACACAGTGCTGTGCCTCCCCCCGCACCACATTCAGGCAGAGAGAGCCCTTCCCCAGGCAGTTTAGATGCTCAAGACAGTGACCCCCAACTGTCCCAGGGCCACTGGACAAGCTTAAGCCCTGCCTCCGGCCTGCCTGGGAATCCTGGCACATGCTGAATCGGTCTTTAACCAGAACAGGATCCAACTTTCCTGGTTTTTTCCTCCATAGCTATGTTGGAAAAATAAACTCCGGGCCAGGGATACCGGATAGATGTAACGGTCTAAGAAATAGTGTGTAATTTGTCTCCCTGCCGGGGCGAAGGAGGACTACTTCAGAGCTTGGCCTGCAAGCAGCTCCGGCCTTGGCCCTCCCAGGGGTTTGAGGACAGGTTTCTCTCTCTATGGCAGCAGGGACAACAGGCTGAGGCAGAAAAGTCCGGAACTTCAAACAGACACAGCGCCAATCCCGAGCAGGTGGAAGTGCAGACACCTGGACAGAGCGCCGGGCGAGGCTGCTTCCAGTGCCCTAAGTGAAGGGGTGGCGCCCGCTGCCTCACGGGCTGGGCCACAGAACACACAAGTGTCCACGGGCTAGAGTCACACTGCTCTTTCTCATCTCCACCCTCAACTCCCTAGCACCATCACAGAGTGAATGCCATCTAATAGCTTCCCCTGAACCTTTAACTTCAGATAAAGCAAGCGACATGCCCAGGGCAACGAAGCTGGGCAGCCACAGGACCCTGCAGACCTGCCCCTTGGCTGAATGGCCTCACCTGTTGCCCTGAGCTCCCTGGCCCTCACAAGACTCTGCCTGGGCACTGCTCCCTTTCTCCACCACCCAGAAAGAGGCGTTCTCCTCCCATCTCTTCAATGAGGAAACTACAACCCGGCCAAGTCAATCTGTGGCTGCTGCAGAAAAGTGGCCGCCCCTCCTGCTGGAACCTGTCTGACTCCAGCCAGGCCTGGGGCCTCAGCAGGTGACATGCCCCACGCACTGGGAACACACACAGGCCCAAGCGTTGCCACTGGAACCGTGAGGCTCTTGAGGTTGCCACTGCGCTCACAGCCCTCAGCACCCTCACCTTACCCCGAGGCTCATCCAGCATGACCACACCACCCAAACACACCCCCTAATCTCTGCTCAGGGCCATCTCCAGGAGGCCCTCCTGACTCCCAGATGGGTCACGCTCTCAGCACCCAGGGTCCCACGTTGGGTTCACACCAGGCCCTCCCCACTGGCTCTGAGAGCCAGGACCCTGTTCCCCACGCACGTCCTCAGCACCAGCTCACGAGAGCCACACATCTAACATTCATGGAGTCCCACAGCCTCCCTCCCTGACTTGGGGGCCCATCCCTCACTGCAGGCTGGCTGCATCCTCCAGCCCAGCCCCACCCAGGCATGTCTGCTTCCTCACACCCACCCTGCAGGTGGAGTGTGGTGGGAGGCAGGGACGTGGCTCTGCTGGTGTCTAGGTCTGAAGAAGACGTGCCAGGAACAGGGGCTGCAGTCAGTGAGGTCAGCAGCTCAGAGGGAGAGGGGTCCCCGGAGGTGTGTCAGGCAAAGGCTGTGTGTGTATGGGGTACGTGATATGCAGTGTGTGTGGTTGTGTGTGATGCAGTGTGTGGTGTGTGTGTGTGAGATGCAGACTGCATGCATGGTGTGTGTGTGGTATAAAGCAGTGTGTGTGATGCAGTATGTATGGTGTGTGTGATGTGGGGCACGTGTGAGGTCACCTCTCCCATCCAGGCACTCACATACCTGAGGAGTTTCTTGTTGGAGAAGGAAAAAGAGAACTTGTTGTCTTTGTTCCCAGCTAGAGGTGACTTCTCTAGCTTCTGCTCCTCTTCCATCTTCAGTAAGGAGTCGGGTTTGCTGTTCTGAAAAGCAAGACCAGGGCCGTCTCTGAGCCCCACACAGAAGTGGGGGGTCAGGACCCCGACTAGTGTCAGTGGGAAGAGGCAGCTGCTGGGAACACGCCTAAGGAAAGTCACCCATAGCTCTGGTGGCCACCCAGGCCGCTGTGGGGTGCTCAGGGGCCTGCACCCCATGGACTCAGTGCCTCGATGCTGCCTGGCCCCCAGGGAGTGGGAATGAAAACCAGAGTGTGGACAGTGAAGGGAAACACTGTTAACATACAGGGTGACACATTCAATCTATTGCATCCCAACGAACTCAGAGGAAGGCAGTCCATGGGTGGTCACACGTACCTCAGACCCACATAACCACACCCCATGGTACTACCTACTCAGGACAAGCAGACACATGTCTGCACATTCCTTCACACATACAGGGCCTCACAGATTCATCTCTGCTCACATTCACCGAGCTGACACACGCACACGCACGCATGCACACGTGCATGTCTCACCTTGTATTTCCACTTGGCCTCTGACTTGCTCTTGGTTTGCTCTCGAATTTCCAGCCTCTCCACATCATTCTGCATGTGAACCACGTCTTTGTTGGGCACACTCAGGACACTCTTTGTGGCCTAGAAAAAAGGGCTGCTGTGACCCAGAGGCAGACACAGAGGGTCGGTGGGGCTCCCTTGAGTCACAGATTCCCTGTCTCTCTCTGGTCCATGTGCTTGCAGTTCAAGTCTCCATCCATCTACCCATCCATGCATCCATTCATCCACCCATCCATCCATCCATTTATTCATTCATTCATTCATCCACCCACCCATCCACCATGCATTTGTTCATCCAGCTACTCTTCCATCCATCTGTTCATTCATCTGCCCACCCATTCATCCATTCATTCATCCCATTCATCTACCCATCCATCCACTCACCCATTCGTTCATTCATTCATCCATCCATGTACCATGCATTTGTTCATTCATCCCTCCATCTATCCATTCGTTCATCCCATTCATCTACCCACCCATTCATCCATCCACTCATACATTTATTTATCCATCTACCCATCCACTCATCCATTTATTTATCCATCTACCCATCTACTCATCCATTCATCCATTTGTTCATTCATTCATTCATCCACCCATCCACTTACTCAATCATCCACCCATTCATCCATCTACCCATCCATTCATTTATCCATCCATCGGTCCATTCACCCACCTATCCATCCATCCATTTGTTCATCTATCCATACATGTATTTGCTCACCCATTCATTCATCCATCCATCTATCCATCCATCCATTCCTCTATCTATCCATCCATCCATCCATCCATTCATCAATTTATTCATCCACCCACCCATTTGTTCATCCATCCATTTATCCACTCACCATTTGTTGATTCATTCATCATCCACCCATCCATCCATTCATTTATCCACCCATCTATTTGTTTGTTCATCCACCTTTCCATCCATTCATCTATCCATTCATTTATCCATCCATCCATTTTTTCATTCGTCTATCCATCTATTTATTCATCCATCCATCTACCCATCCATTCCATCCATCTATTGTTCATCCATCCATCCATCCATTTATTCATCAACCCATCCATCCACCCACCCCCCCAACCATCCGTCTATTCTTTCATCTATCCACCCAAGGATCCATTCATCTACCCATCTACCCATCCATCTTATGCACTCATCCATCTACCCACTCATCCATCCATCCCTTCATTAATCCATCCATCCATCCATTCATTCATCCATTCGTTCATCTACCCATTCATTCATCATCCATTCATGTACCCACCCATTCATTTATTTGTTCTTCCATCCATCCATCCATCTACCCATTCACCCATCCATCCATTCATTTATTCATCCATCGATCTACCCATCCATCAATTCATTCATGTTGCCATCTATACATTCATCTGTTCATCCATTCGTTAATCCATTCAACCATCCATCCATCTATCCAGTCATTCATCGATTCATTCATTCATTCATCCATCTGTTCATCCATTCGTACATCTATTCATTCATTCATCCATTCATCCATCCAGCCATTTAGCCATCCACTCATCTGCTCATGCATTCATTCATGCTTGCCCTGTTAAAGAGAACACAAAAGTGTCCCACTACACCCCTGTGATACTGGCCCTGAAGTGTCCTGGCCCCCAGGAAGTGGATAACAATCTCCTCCTGGCAGAAGCTCACACTCAATGGTGCTTGATCTCAGGGGTTTATGGTCCCTGAAGCCCAGACCTAAGATCTTCTAGTCAGAGTAGGTCTTCAGGGCTGGGCCCATCTCTCTCACTGTCCACAGGGGCTCAAACTATCAGGGCAACCCTGGTCCTGTCCTCACCCCTAAACCCCCTCCCCTCCAATGGCATTCTCCCTGTTGTTTCTGCACAGACACCTCATCTACCTTCAGGTTTTAACCTCAATGCTTTGGCCCCAGGGAGGACCCAGGGCTTCTTTGTCCCATGGCAACTACTCATCTGGCTAGGAAACCTAAACTAGACATCCCTTCCTGGAAAACCACCATGCCTCCTCCACCAGGTGGCCCTCTTGGGTGCTACCTCTGCCACAGCACACACACATTGTGTTGCCTTCCTCAATGAGGGCCCCTCTCCAGGCCCACTGCTCTGTGGCTTGCTGGCACAGCCTGTCCACTTGGGGAGGTCTGGACCTGGATGCAGCAGGACTGCATCAGGACCAGGCAGGGAAGTGCATCTTCTGGGCAAACTGAGCCCACAGCAAGAGCCCAGACCCCCACATCTTCCCAGGTGTCCCCGGGGAACAAGGACAATGGGCCCTAGCTATCTCCATGGGCCTGGCCCCCAAGAGATGCTGCGGCACCTCCGGTGCTGAGGTGGGGAGTCAGGGTGAGGGGGGCCCACCTTGCCCTTCTTGGGCGGCTCCATCTTGGTCAGTGCCTCCTTGGTGTGGGCTTCGAGCAGGTCCAGGTTGGGGATGGTGGGCGAGGCTGACTCCCGGGACTTCTTCCCTTTCTTCTTGCCTCCATCTTTGAGCTTCAGCGTTTTGGGGGGCCTTGGGGGCTTAGGGGGCTTTGGGGGCTTGGGGATTTTGGACGGCTTGGGCATCTTCACAGTTTTGGGAGTCTTTTTTTTGGACACTTTCTCCAGGAGGGATTGAGGCGGGGTGGCCTCAATGGGAGACGGGGGCTCCTCCTTCTCCCGGTCCCCGTCACACACCTCATCTGACGAAGCGACAGTATTCACTTCCGGTCGGACGGCTTTGGAGGCATTCTGGGATACAGAAAGGAAAGGGTCACATGCTGCTTCTGCCAAACTGTGGCCCAGGAGGGTCCACACACCAGGACGCTGGAGACCCTCACTGCCAGGCTGGTAGGGAGCTGTCAGTCCAGAAAGCCTCAGCTACCCCACACCATCATGTGACACACTCACACCCAACCCACGCTGTTGTGTGACACACCCGTCACATGCCATCAGTCACTTGCTCTCCCCAAGGCTCTTCTGTTCTACCCCAGCACAGCAGCTGAGGGCTCATCCAGGATCACACAAGCTGGGACTTGAGGGGCTAAGTCAGGGGCTCCTCCCACAGAGTGCCCTCCCCATGGGAGATTCAGAGAGGCTGGTGCCATCTCTCAGTCCCTACACACTCACACCAGAACACAGACCCAGCCAGAGACCTGGGACCCTGAGCCCTCACAAAGGCAAGCTCGCCCAGGAAAGTGCAGGGAGGACTGTCTGGGGCACTGGCCTTCCTGGAGCTGGCAGCTGTCTGTCAGGTTGGCCCCTGGGCCCAGAGAAAGACAGGCCGGCCCTCCCCCATCCCTGGGGATTCAGCCCAGCACCCGGACATGGCCCCACCTCACTGAGCCGGATCTCTTTGGCCAGGTCTTTGATGAGCTGTGAAGGTTTGAAGTGCTCCGGGAGTTCGTCCTCATGCTCTGCCAAAGCCTGCAGGACAACCAGGCCCAGGGTCAGCACCAGACACGTCCCGTGGCCCTGACCTACCCCTGCATTCTTGCAGGCTGTCGCCTGACTGCCAAGCCACTCTGATCAGCATGAGGCGAGGGGCTTCCCAGCCAAACTCTGCCCTGGCAAGAGGCCTCTGCTGTGAGCCCCCATCAATAGGGGGACAAACCGAGTACCGAGAGGACAAGCTTGGCTGAGGCCACCACCAGCCGGCCATGGAGTGGACATGGGTCCCATCCCTTCTTCCTAGTCAGAGGCCACTCCACCTGGTCACCTGGCTGAGATGAGCCAGGAGGGGCACCCTGGACTGCCCTGGGCCTTGAGACCTGAGGGAGGTGGCGGCTGCAGGATGGCCCTGGGAGTGCACTGGCTGCCTCTCCTGTGTGGCCCATCCAGGAGAGAGGCAGGCTGCACACAGTATTCCCTGCAGCCTGGCCTTCCTGAAAGCTGCCTGTAAATCTCCACTGGCCTTCTCTGGCCTGGGAGAGGGTCCTCCTCCCAGGAGCGGCCACAGTGCCTCTGCACAATGACAGTCCCAGCAGGAAACACTGTCCCAGAGGGTGCCCAAGGCTGAGTCAGGCCTTCCCCTCCGTTCTGTAGCCAAAACCAAGGGAAGATGCTAAGGAACACAGGAAGTGGCTTCTGTGGGGGCGCGCACATCGGAAAGAGTCACAGGGAGGGGCTGCCCCGGTCACAGAGCAAGGTGGCTGGGGTGCTGCACCCACTATCAGGCAGCTTAGCTTCTGAGCTAATGCCAGGGCCAGCCAGGAGGAGCTGACAGGGTGTCCCCAGCACTCCCTGTCCTGGAGCCAGCCACTCCCCCAGTCCTTCCCTGCCCCCACCAGGTTCCAGGCCTTTCTGTGCTCAGTGTCATCCCACCATGAGCCATCTGTCCTCCACCCGCAGACGCACCTTCCTCCCAGGAGGCACTGGCACCTGCTCACCCTCCTCCCACCAACTTGTGACCAAGCTGTGAGCCCCTGAGGGAGGGGGCTCGGCATCTACATCTGTCCTCCCCCAGCCCTCAGGTGGCCCAATCAGTGGACAGCAGGGGTGTCTGGGGCAAAGGCACACCCTGGGCCAAGCCAGGCAGGGGAGCACCACCATCCTTCCCAGGCTGGATCTCAGTGAAGCAGGACAAGTCCTGGACATTGCTGCTGGGTCTCCAGGGAGGTCCTCCCACCTATCACTGCTCTCCTGCCCTAGGCATTTGTGACATGATTCCTACCTGCTTCTTTGTCCACGATCGGAAAGCACCATTGAGAATTTTAGCTCCTTGGACTAGATGAGGGGGCAGCTGCTTCCCAGATTTGTGAGAGCCTGGGAAGGAGACACTGGGTGAGATGGGTGGATGTCCGTTGCCCACAGGTGCCTTCGTGCCCAGCCATACAGCCAGACCGGAGGATGCCAGGTCCAGCCTTCCAGAGGTCTCCCTCCACCCACGGCCACCAGCTCAACTGCCAACAGTTCCTCTTGGAACCTGGGGGTGCCCATCCTCCTGGTGGCCTCCCCTGCTTGAGGAAAGACTGGCCCTCCCACCATCCTCCCACTGTCTCACCCTCCAGGCCCCTAACACAGGCTGCCTGGCTCTCCTCACTCTGCCCAATACCCCAGCCCTGCCTGAGCAAGGGGCTACACATGCCAGGACCCGGGCCACCGGCTGTCTCCAGGGCCCACACAAGGCATCCCCAAGCACCTCTTCCCATCTCATGACGCCCCTTAGCACAGTGGAGGGACCAACCACAGTCCAGCTGGGAGGTGTGCTCCTGCCGTGGGCCTCCCTCCCTCTTCCCACTGGAGAGGGCTCCAGGGCTCCAGGGCTCCGACTCACCAGGACCATGGCAGCTCCCTGGGTCCTCTCAGTCCTGGGGGCCAACTGTACTGTCGTCCACTCAGAGAGGGAGGCCCAGGCAGAGAGGATATGGCCACAGTGGCCTAGCTGGCCAGTAGTCAGGCTGGCCCTGTGGGGTGGCTTCCCGGATGCTGCCCTGATCCCTGCCTCCCTGGCACGAGTCCCCTGAGGGCAGGGCTAGACTCCCATCTTGGGCACTTCCTTCTGCCGGAGTCAAGCTCAGGGCTCCACATTTGGGGAGCAACGGGAAAATCTTACTGAAACCTGGCCAGCCACAACTAAGGACCATTTTACCTTCTCAAACTAGGGCCAGAGTGCAAAGGGTTCTGCATAAAAGAACTCTTGGCTGCTATCAGAACCAAAAAAGAAAAGCTAAGAGTAACTTTTGGTGAAGGGCACACTGAGAAAGGAAGTCACACACAAATACAAACTCTCCTGTAGGCTCCCTCATGCTGCTGGGCAGTCTGGAGGCCGGAACAGGGTGGCGGCTGCCAGGAGCCACCTGCTCTCAACTCTGACGGTATGGCCAGGCAGGACCTGGGACAGAAAGGGGCAGCCCAGGGATGCCACAGTGCATCCACAGAGGGCCAGGACCGAGCCACAAGCCTGCCTCACGGTCCAGGTGCCACGCCCCTGAGGGATCCTAAGGGGACCCAGAGCCCACTCACACCCATTCCTCAGCTGGTGACAGAGCGAGGGCTCCAGCTTCCCAATGTGGAGGGTGGAGCAGGTGTGATTGATACCTGCACCAAGGCCACGCACACTCGCCCCTCTCAACCCACAGCCCAGTGTTTGTTCTAAAACAAGGGACAGTCCAATCGGAAAGAGAGGCCCAGGCCGTTCAATCCAGTCCTGCATTATACAGATGGGGAAACTGAGCCCCAGGGGGCTGAGTCCCAGAGGGCCTTGCTCAGGCCACAGGAAGGCGGCACTCACACCCAGTCAGCCCGCCCTGACCCAGGTTTGGCTGTCCCCACAGCCAAGAGCCCCAGGCTTGGACACCCACCCCGGAGTGACCAGTACCTCTGAATGCCTCCAGCAGGTGCTTCCCCATGTACCAGCAGGCAGTTTCAAAGTTGGGAAACTGAGTCAGGCTGCCCAGTTTCAACCTCCTTTCCACTTCATATGCTCTGGAAGCCACCAAAGAGCAGTTCTCAGTGCACTGACCATCAAGCAGGTGACACTGGGCGTCAATCCAGGCCCCAGACACACCAGCTCAGACCTCCCCACTGGGCCTTGCATAGCTGCAGAGGACCAGGGGACAACTGCCCTGGTGGCTGCAGGCCTTGGGGCCCATGAGAGCTCTGTCAGTGCCCAAGAAGAGAAGGCAGCAGCCTTTTAAGCAACCCCAACCCCAACCCCACCAAGGGCAACTACAACCGTCCAGCAGCCAGGTCCCTCGGGGAGCCGGCCTGCACGACCCCAGAGCCCACCTCCTCCTTCCCTCCACATCACGAAGAGGCCCACAGAGGCTGATGGTCATGTCCAGGCCACCCACAGGCGGGCTGTGGCAGGACTCAGCCCAAGGCGTCCAGCACCGACCCAGCTAGAGGGAGGACACTGCCCTGCGGAGCCCGAGGGCAGACAGCGCGGCAGGCACTACCTCATCTGCATCTCCACGCTCAGGCTGTGGAGGAAATGTCCCGCGAAGGCCAGGCAGTCCACAGGGGTGAGCGTGGCATAGATCCAGCCTGGGAGAGAGAGGGGAGTGGCTGGTGCCCCACCTTGCTACCATGAATGGGCTTCTCATGGCTCCAGATCAGGGAGCGGTGGAGACCAGCACAGGCCTTCCCCAGCCCAGCCCAGGATCCAGCTCCTGCCTGCCTATACCTTGGTGCCCTGTCCACCTCTGCAGCCTCACCAGCAGCCTGGGGCCTCCCTGGGAGAAGCTCTCTGGCCCTGGTCCAACCCCAGCCTCCACGGAAGGGGGTCGGGGGAGAGGCTGTGTCTGAGGCGGCACAGACTAGTCAGTCCAGCCCCGCACAGACAGAGAAACCAAGGCCCAGAGCTGAGGGGACTCACTCAGGCCACTTGAAGGGGCAGTACTCAGACAGAGGGAGGAAGCTCTAGCCTCTGTCCACCTACCCGGCCTCCCAACCACGCTCAGGAGCAGGAGACAAGCCCAGGGCAGCTGCATCGCCCCCAGAGCTGGAACTGGTCCCCAGGTTATCCTCAGAGACAGAGCCTGGGCCAGACCCTGGGAAATCCACAACTCTTTCCTAAATAGCTGTGACTGTGAGAAAGCCAACGGAGGGAGGAAGGACCCAGAGATTACAGAAGATTCTGAGGCTTATAAATCATTAAAATATGAGGGCTTCAGTTTGATACTTATTTAAAATGAAAAAAAAAATCTATAAAACGATTTAAAAATCTGAACACCAATTGGCTATTTGATGATACTACGGAATTGCTGTTAATTATTCATTTTTCGAGGTGTGAGAACAGTATTGCAGCTATGTTACTTTAGAAGGAAAAGAAGTCCTTCAGAAATAGTGGAATATTTAAGTGAAACAGCAAGATGTCTGGGATTTGTTCTACCATCATCTAGGGGCACACAGTGGCTCATGATGGGCTTTCTCCCTTAGCACAGGCTCAAAATGTCCCCTACTATTGCCTTAATTAGCAGCTAGTGTCCTCCTCCCTCACTGACTCTGATGGCGTGGCTGCTGTCCCCGCACAAGGCTCTCTGAGCTGGGTCTCCAGTTGTGGGCTCGGTCACAGTGAGCCCAGCCAGGATGTGAAGGCGGCTGACTGGCTGTGCAGCTCCAAGGTGGCCTCGGTGGTGAGGAGTGCTCATGCTGACCAGACAAAAAAAGCCCCGTGGCTGGGCCCTCTGCAGGGACTGGGCTGGGGTGGCGGTAAGTTCCGGACAAGGGAGCAGGCACACCAGGGACGCTGAGAGACCCCGTGGTGGGGACACGGCCCAAGGGACAGGGCACTAAGCTTGATGAGGCCCGGCAATCCCTAGGACACGGTCCCCAAAGCTGCCCGCACTCACCTGACGGGATGAAGAGGGTCTGGCCCTGCTTGACGATGCACTTGTAGCATTTGTCGACCTGGTCGGCAAAGAACATCTCGCTGTGGTTAGAGGCAGACCGCCAGCGCTCATACAGGGAGATGTTGGCCGAGGCCGGCCTGATGAGATAGAAGGTCTTCTCCCCCTGCCAAGAGAGCCTGTTGGCAGAGCCGCCCATGCCAGGATGCGGGGGTAGGGGTGCAAGTGACAGGTCCTAAAGTGAAAAGTACCCTGCCCAGGTCCACGACTCCTGCCTGCAACACTGAGGGCATAGGTGCTTTGCAATTCAGAAGTGTGGGTGTTAGGAAGGTTCTGGGTATCTGGGCCCCCAGCACAGTCAAGAGCTAAAGCCCATAATCCCACATTACATTGTTTTGAGGCACTACAAATGGTGTGGGTACCCAGGCTGCAAATAAAGCTGTAACTGGGTATCAAAAGCATTCCAGGTAGCTCCACTCTTGAGAGCCACTTGGATCCCAGGCTGGGTCAAATGATGCCACTGTGTCCCAGGCAGTCTTACGGCAGGCCCCAGGAGGGGTTCTGCCCCGGGAGCAGCGAGACCCCGTCCTACTGCAATGGGACCAAGGCAGGTTCCGAGGATGCCCCAGTGACTTGCTCAAGGCCTCCCAGAGGTGGGACGACCACACGCACCCGCCCAGCCCCAGGTCCAGCTCCAGCTGGTCTGCAGAAGATCAGTTAGCAACTGGGGGAGCCCATAACTTAGGGTTTCCTTTGTTCCTGTTGCTATTTATGTCTCATTTTTCTTCTGGCTTCCCTCTCTCAGCCTTGATGATGAAGCACCTAGCCTTCCCTGCCCCCTCAGATGCCCCCATCCTGTCCACTGGCTCCTGCGCGGGGCCCTGGCTATGGCTGGCCCCCCTTCCAGGATGTGTCTGCAACACCCCCTTTCTCCTCTAAGTGCACGGCCACCCAGCGGCCTCACCCAGCTGTTAACGAGCCTGAATCCCATTAGAACAAGGAGACACTCATGCGATTCTCTGGTCCCACATGCACCCCTGCCCCTCCACCCAGAGACATCTCCAGTGGCCTCCTGTCCCAGGGATGGACGGTCCAGGGCCCTCTGGGGAGTGGCATCCTGGCCACAGTCAGGGCTTGTGGGGACTGCAGACGATCTTGCAGATCGGTCGTGGCCATGGCAAGGCTGAGGTGCCCCGAGGGGCGTGGCTCACCTTGAGCACGTGGTACCAGGCGGAGGCGCCCCCCGAGTCGATGTGGAAGTCGGTGTAGCTGTCCTTCACGCAGATCAGGCAGTACTTGGTCACTTTGGGCTTGGCCAGCAATGCATCATCTGGCCAGTAGTTTTCTACCCAGGACAGTTTCTTCACAATGTCAGGAGGCTCCACGAAGCTGGACATTCTGAGGGTGGGAGAGGAAGGTGGTGAGGGAACCTGGGACTCCCTTTCTGATGTCCTCTGGAGAGGGAAACAGGCTCTGTGAGGCATGTCCCACACTCTCTCACCACCTGCAGGTCATGTGTCACAGCTCCCATTTCACAGAGGAGCAAACAGGATCACAGGGGGCGGAACAAGCCCAGGCACTGGCTGTGGCCCTGGCAGGAGACTGGGTCTGAGGCTGGCCTCCACCCTCAGAAGATGATGAGAAGGCCCCAAAACCATCCACCCCTAAGAGGGAACCTCCTTTCCTGGGAACTGGAAAGCAAGTCTTTCCAGACTGGCCACATGCACGTGGCTGTGGTGCACTGGGCTGGAGCGTAGACATCATTTCTCACGCTCAGCCCAGGTGCCTCTGGCGTCACCTGGATAACAGCCACTGCTCTCCAGAGCTGACGACAGGGCGCCCACGAACCCTGGCCATGTCAGGTCACTGTCCAATGCAGCCAACTCATATCCAGGGAAGATAGGGAGATGCAGAGGCAGTCTTCGATTCAATGAAATGTCACTGTCCTGGATAAAATGCGTTACGTTTCATCAAAAACGTCAAATTAGGCCGGGCACGGTGGCTCACGTCTGTAATCTGAGCACTCTGGGAGGCAGAGGTGGGCGGACCACGAAGTCAGGTGTTCGAGACCAGCCTGGCCAACATGGCGAGACACGACACTGTCTCTACTAAAAATACAAAAACTAGCTGGGCATGTTGGTGTGCCTGTAATCCCAGCTACTTGGGAGGCTGAGGCAGGAGAATTGTTTAAACCCAGGAGGCGGAGGTTACGGTGAGCTGAGATCACCCCACTGCCCTCCAGCCTAGGCAACAGTGCGAGACTCCGTCTCCAAAAAAAAGGAAAAAAAGTCAAGCTCAACAGCACCCGTGCAGTGACATTTCAGGTGCCACCAAGAACCAGATCTGGGAGTTCTTGCCTCCAGGAAGACAGGGCCTGTCATGTCTCTGCCAGCCCATCTGCAAGTGCTGCTGTCTCTGCCCAAAGGCCACACCAACCTGGACAAGCTGTCCCTGGACAAGACTGTCACAAATCACAAGCACAGTCCGCCACCCCAATCCTACCAGCTTCAGTCACAGACCTCACCTTTAAATCTCCAGCACGTTCCAAACTAGCACCCTTCTTCATCCCCCATGAGTTCACACCCACTGCCAACCTCTGAAACCTCAGCAGTCTGGGCACATTGCTGCCCACAGGAGAGGGTTCCCTGCCACAAGGGCCCTCATGACCCATCTCCAGCCATGTCCTTCAAACACCACACACCACAGGGGCCAGGCTGTCCCTGCCTCCCACCACACGCTCAAACGTCCTTCTTCCCCCTGCTTGGCCTGTTTAGGTGCAGGCCACACCTTTCTCTGAGTTGGCGGGGGGTGGTCCTCAAAGCCCCCATGGACACGCAAGGCCACCATGAGCAGAGTCCAGGTGTGATGTGTGTCTGAATTACCAGCAGGGGGCACATCACCCTAGACCTGCCACACAGCAGGCATCTCTCTGGTCTGGGGGTACATTGGTCACTGTGGGCCCCCCTGAGGCAGCAGGCCCCAAGAGCTACCCCAGACAGCACATGGGGTCAGGCCTGACCTTACCTGCTTGACCAACATCCTTGGGGACAGACTTACTGAGGAAGCAGAGCCCACTCCACGGCCCCACCCAAGCCCATGTGAAGGCTCTGGTAGGTCAGTGCCCAACAAAAGTTGCAAACAACCCCCTAATGGTCCATGGACTGGGCCTGTGGAAACAGGAGGCAAAGGGATGGCCCTGAAAGGCCCAACAGAAAACCACATGCCAAAGTACCATCTCTCCCTAGCTCTATAACCCAGACATCTCTCTGTGAGAACCCCTCAACCCAGGCAGGGCAGTAAATTAAGTTGATGGAAACACGATCAGTTATGTTGTTTGGTACCAAAGCAATACATACCACTTTCTCTGGTACCATAACCCACTCCAGTTCCCTTTTTGCCTTTGCTGTTAGGAAGCTCAAACCAAACTGAAAGCTCATTACATTTTTTTTTTTTTAAGTTTTTAAAATAAACACAGGATCCTGCTTTGTTGCCCAGGCTGGTTGCAAACTCCTGGTCTCAAGTGACTCTCCTGCCTCAGCCTCCCAAAGTCCTGGGATTACAGGCATGAGCCACCATGCACAGCCATATTCCCTTTTTGTGGCTCTTGGCATAGTTTTGTATTCTCTTTCTTGGTGTGGTTTTAGGTAATACTTTTGTTTCTCCTTACCTACCCCTTTGCACATGTTATGTGCTTTCAGGAAACAGGCATGACGGAAATGATGAAGACTGAAGCCATCCTTAGCCACCCATGCCTTACAGTGACTGAGTGTTGTGGATCGTTCCCAGGGGCCAGCAGGAGAGCAGAGACGATGTGATGGAGAGGGGGTGACGGGTGGATCCAGGGCAGGCACCGACCACACCCAAGCCGGTAGCCCGTGGGGAGAACAAGGTTAGAGCCACAAAGTGCAGGGCCAGCAGCTCTGCCACCAGGAAGCCAGGCTGGTGTAGGTCAGCCCTGACAGAGGATGCCCCAGCCAGCGACTGCAGGGCTGACAACTCGCGCCAGGAACTCAGCGGGACCAGGCCAACCAAGGCACATCTGTGTGGGGCCCGCCTTGCCTGGAAAGCAGGGAGGCAGGTCACAGAAGCTGCCCTGCAGTATCTCATGTGTGAGTGTAGACGTCTACACGGGTGTGTGCAGGTGTTGGTAACTGCGCCAGGGATGCAGGTGTTAGGAGTGTGAGTGTGCCAGTGAGTCAGTGTCTCAGTGCATCAAGGAAGTGCGTGTCATAAGCGTGTCATGAGTCTATTTATTGTGTTTGAGTGTGTCAGTGTCTGTGTATCGGGAGTGTGTCCGTGAATGTCCATGAGTGTGTATCACATGTCCATGTCATGTGAGCGGTATGCCGGTGTGTTGTGAACGTGTCAGAAGTGTGTTGGCGAATGTGTCCATGTGTGAGTATACCCTGTGTTGGTGAGTGCTGAGTGTGTCACGTGTGTCCATGTGTCCGCTAGTGTGTCGTGTCTATGAATGTGTAACGAGTACGTCCATGAGTGTTGGTGTGCTGTGTCACGAGTGTTGGCGAGTGTGTCCGTGAGTGTGAGTGCACCACGCATCGGTGTCTGTGAGTAGGGATGAGGTGTCGTGACTGTGGGTGCGTGACATATCTATGGGTGAGCGTGTCATGAGTATGTCCATGAGCGAATGTGAGGGTCAGACTGTCACGAATGTCTCATGCATTGGAGTGTTCATGAGTCAGTGTGAGTGTCATGAGTGTGTCCACGAGTGGGCGTCATGAGTATTGGTGTGTCCATGAATAAGCGTGAATGTTGTGTGTCCAGAAGTGGGGGTGTCATAGGTCTCAGTGTGTCATGAGTGTGCATTCCGGAAAAAACTACACACCGTTACCAACGGTTCTCTCTGAGGAGTGGGACGGGCAGGGCCAAGACCAGAGGATGCTTTGCCTTTCTACTCCTTTTTTTTTGTTTGAATTGTTCTCAATGTGTCACCTTCATACTTTAAAAAGAGAAACAGCTGTGGGCCAGCCTTAAAGAAAAAAAAAAAGGAAAAAATGAAAAAATTTAGAGAGAGAGAGAGACAGGAAAAATCAGTGTGTGCCGTGTGCAGTATTCCAACTCTGAGACCTTCGACCTGTGCTTCTCACCAAGGACAGCACAGCGCCCCTGCCCCAACCCCAGCCCCCACACCCCCAGGTGGCAGCACTCACCGGGTGTCGGAGAACTCGAGGTTGGTGACGTTGAGGACCCGCTTGCGGTTGGTGCTGTAATAATAGTCCACAAACTCCTTCAGCTTCATCTTGCAGTCCTTCTGCTTGGTGACGTCTGTCACATCCACACTCCGCTCCGGCCCTGGGGAGGTGGCGGGAGGAGCTTGAGCACCCTGGGAAGGTGGCACAGCCTCCCTGAGGCCAGGATGTGTGGAGTGGACACACACCCTTGGCTGCCCTCACACACAGCAGGAGCTGCCAGGGGCTGGGTGCAGAGGCTCTAGGTGCCAACGTCCAGCTTCACCTGCCTGCTTTTCCCCTGGCTCAACAAAGTACCCTGACCACTCTTCCTCTGGCCTGGTGATGCTGTGAGGCAGCCAGGACACAGGCCTCAGCAAGGGTGGCCAGATTAACAACTAAAAACACAGGACGCCTGGCCTGCCTGAATTTCAGACGAACAGCAAATACATTTTAGTGTATGTTCCAAGTAATTCATGAGACATACCTACATTTTAAAAATTAAGCTATCAAAACCCCTGCACTTCTAGGGCACCTATTCATTACTCTGAGAATTGGCAAACAAATAAAGGGAAAAGCCTTTTCTGTAGTTGACAAAGAAAAGTTCAGGATAACCAGATGAGCTGAGGAGGAAATTTTCATTACAAAAGACTCATGACCGATAGAGGGAGAAGGAAGGACAGAATTGCCAGTCGCCCTTTGCAAAAGTTCTCCATGGCTCCTCTGACCACAAACTGCAAGGCCGTGGGATTAGTGTGGACAGATGAGGTGGGTGCTGGGGCCACTGGCCTTGTCTGCATCACTGCAAGAGTGTGGTCAGGCACGATAGGCCTCCCCACGGATGGAAGCACACCCACTCAGAGGGAGTCCTGCCAAAAACCTGAAGGCAAGTCAAGCAAGCCTCTAGCCACGAGTTTATAGGAAACACCTGGGACAGAGGGACCTGCTTAGTGATACCACTGGGGACGCTGGCAACCAAATCCTGGATGTGGGACATTCTGCAGGACCAACATGGCCTTTTCTCCAACAAACCAACGGGATAAAACAAAATGGGGCTGTCAGAATAAAAGAGACTTCAGGGATATAAAAACCGAATGCAATGTGAGGGTCTCATTTGGATTCCACAGCCAAATGTAAAAAGGCACTTTTGAGGCAACTGGGAAGAATTAAACTGGGTCTTACATGCACCAACGAATTACTATTAATATAATCCAGTGCGATGATGGAATGGTGATTATATATTTTTTAAATTGTCTGCTAGAGCTATGTACTAGAATTTTTATGGGTAAAATGATGTATGTAAAAAGAATTTTTCTTTTTTCTTTTTTTGAGATGGAATCTCATTCTGCCTCCCAGGCTGGAGTGCAGTGGCACGATCTTGGCTCACTGCAACCTCCACCTCCCAAATTCAAGTGATTCTTCTGTCTCAGCCTTCCGAGGAGACGGGACTACCAGTGCCACCATCAAACCCAGCTAATTTCTGTATTTTTAGTGGAGACGGGGTTTTGCCATGTTGGCCAGGCTGGTCTCGAACTCCTGGCCTCAAGAAATCCACCCACCTCAGCCTCCTAAAGTGCTGGGATTACAGGCATGAGCTACCATGCGTGATCAGAATTCCTTTTAAAATACTACAAGAGAACAAAAAAGTAGGGAGACAGAAAATCAGCCGAAAGCTGGTGGTTTTTGTTTCCGGTGCTGGGTGCGTGAGGGTTTACTGTTTCTCTAATTTTGTGTGTGTTTATAAAGTTCCATCATAAAAAAAAAAAAATTAAGAGGAAAAAAAAGACATAGAAGCAATACAAACTACGAACCATCTCCTCCCTGCTTTTTCAGGGACAGCTGTGGAGGGAACAGGGCCAGAGGACAAACCAGGCCCCACCCGCATGATTAGGTGAGTCCAGGGTCTTGGTGGCAGGGCAGGACCCACCTCTCAGAGCTGTGGAAGGGAGGAAATTAGCTCTTACATGGGAAGAGCTTAGAAAAGTGCCTGGCACTGGGCAGGCCCTCACTATGTATTAGATGTTATCCTGTATGCACCATGCTAGGGTCTGGGAAGGTGAGAAAGAGCATTGGCCCGGCAAGCTGTATGAACATTACAGTGGGGGTACACAAGGCTGCCTGACCAGCACTGCGCAGCAAAACAGAAACAGCCCACCAGATGGCCACGGCCCGCTCTCAGGCAAACCCGTGGGAAAGCCGAGCACAGGCGAGACCAGGCGCTGGATCCCGGCTCAGGGCAGGATCAGCCACAGAGCTAGTGCCACAGCTCCAACTATGTCCAGCCTGCCCTCCTCCTCAGTAAGAACCCCACAGAATCAGCCCCTCTGCATGGACACCCAACATCCTCACCCCAGGTCCCAGGATGAGCACTTTCTAGCCCTTCTTCCTGAGATGTCTGACAGCTACCACGGTGCTCGCTCTTCCTCCTCACCACCAGTTTGGGAGCTCAGTCTCGGTAGCCCCAGGGTGTCCACGTGACTCTAAAGAAAATCCAGGGCCCTAGCCCCCTGTTGAAATTGAACTTGATGGCCTCCTGGTGGGTGCCCCTATGTGCCCACAGGCTTGTAAAGGTGACCTCATTTCACCTCCAGCACATACCCCACGAGGGGTGCACACAGGAAGAGAGTGAGGCTCAGAGCGGTGGGGCCAGTCATCTCGGAGCCCCAGCACTGAGAGGCCAGTGTGCCTGCCTGCCCATCTTCTGTCCTGGGTGTTTGCCCGTTCAGGGTTGTTCCTCCCCGGGCCGGCCATCCAGGCATCCCCCATGAGCACCTTGAGGCCCTGCAACCATGTGGGCCTCCATGCTTGGCCGTGTGGCCGCTGACCTGTCAGGGACACTGCTAGGTGTGCTGGCCTCTCCCTGCCGCTGCCTCTTGAACGGCACCCCCACAGGTGCCTCCTCTACCCACAAGTGCCCACCTGAGCCCAGTAGCTCTGGAGGGGACATGAAGTGGGCGCTGCTGATGGCAATGGCACTGGCTAGAACCCATATGGAATCCAGACGAGGAGGAGATTCTGGTGCCATGGGGGCAGGTCATGGTGCAGATGAGGAAGGCCAGGCCCCTAATCAGGTGGCCAGGCCCCTAATCAGGTAGCCAGGTTGGGGACATGGGCCCGCACCACCAGGGCCTCCCAGGCATGACAGTGTCAAGTAGCACCCACAGTAATGCAATTCATAGCTGCCAGAATCAAAGGGTCTCCCAGACCAGCCCCCACTTTGCAGTCAGAGTATCTGGGAGGGCAAGGGATCTGCCAGGTCATTTGTCATCTCAGTGGGACGCAGGGTCTGATCTAAGAGTACCGGGAACAGAGTACAGTGAGCCTTGAGGCTCCCCTGCTCATGGCACACGTGGGACACAGCCAGGGCACGGGGAAACAGCATGCACAGTGGTGGGTGCCCCAGCACTCCCGGCTCCAGCCCCAGAGCACTGTGAAGGGGATGGCACTTACCCACGTAGTTCTCGACATCGCTGACATAGAACGTGGGGGCCGGGACAGCCAGACCCAGCCCATCTTTCTTAGGGACGAGGATGGGCTCGGTGAAGCCGTGCTCCTCCATGTAGCCCAGCGTAAGCTGACTGCCTGGCACACGGGCCACCACGTCTTCAGCACTGCAGGGAAGCACAGGTCAGAGGCCACATCGGGCCCGAGGCCTCCTGTACCAGGACAGGTGTGGACAGGGCCTCGGCACTGGAGAGGCAAGCCTGGGTCTGGCCACCCACCTCCCACAGCCACAGGAGGAGGCCTGACCGTGACGTCACACGTGGGACCATAGGGCAGCCAGGGCAGATGACTCCGGAACCCCACTGTTTGGGGGAGCAGGGACATGGGGTCTCACACGTGTCAGATGGAAATGTCGAGAGGTGACAAGGGCCTGTCCTTCCCAACAAGACAGAGAGGCAAGAGGTACCTGGGCCTAAGCAAGGTCGCTCCCCCACCACCAGCACCCAGGCTGACCCATAGGTGAGGATGGGGGCAGCTCCTCCACTGCACCTCCCATGCACCCCTTCTCAGCTAGGTGCTTCTCCCCGGCAGGGCCACCAAATCACAGCTCAGGAACAAGAGCCACTAAGACAGCTCTGATATTGGGAAGGCCTTGGACAAGGCCACATAGAGAGCACGGGGTGAAAACTAGGTCTCCTGTCTCTCTCTCGCCCTGCCTAGCCTGTCCCCACATTCCTGCCCCAGAGGAAGCAGCAGAGGTGCAGAGCTGGGAGGAGGCCCCTGGCTGGCAAGGATGAACGGCATGTGCAGTATCAGCCCCAAGGACCCGGACGAGAGCATCCAGTCCTGGCCTGCTCCCTACTGGACATGGCCACCACCACAGGGCCAGAGGCAGATGAGAGGGGCCCACAGGCAAACAGGACAAATGACCTTGGCAGAGCACTGACACACCCTAGGAATCTTCCCAGGGACATGAGGCCCAGGGGGAGTATGGTCTGCCCAGGGTCATATAGCTGGACCCAGAGCTCTCAGCCCCAGTCCATGCCCCAGGCTGCCTCCTGCTCCCTGAGAGGTCCCTGGGCAGCTGTGGTCCACAGGGCCTGCTAGAACAGCCTCTGTTTGGTGACCCTGGGGACATGCTTCTATGGGATGGGCACAGCTGTGAGCAGCGCTGGGGAGGAGGACAGCAGGGAACAGGGGCAAGAGCACCCAGCAAGGCAGGGCCGAGGGGAGGAGTGCACCACCCAAGGTCTCTGACGCGGACAGACAGCAGCAGGTATGGGAATGACAGGAGCCACAGCTGGAGGGCTCCCACTGCACACCAGAAGCACTGGGAACTGCAGGAATTCTTTGCACACCAAGAGCACTGGGAGTCGCCAGAATTCTTTTTTTTTTTTTTTTGGAGACGGAGTTTCATTCTTGCTGCCCAGGCTGGAGTGCAATGGCGCGATCTTGGCTCACCGCAACCTCTGCCTCCTAGGTTTTAAGCAATTCTCCTGCCTCAGCCTCCTGAGTAGCTGGAATTACAGGCATGTGCCACCATGCCTGGCTAATTTTGTATTTTTAGTAGAGACGGGATTTCACCATGTTGGTCAGGTTGGTCTCGAACTCCTGACCTCAGGTGATCCACCCACCTCAGCCACCCAAAGTGCTGGGATTACAGGCGTTAGCCACTGTGCCCAGCCAAGCCTCTGGAATTCTAAGTAGGGCAGCGGTGTAGTCTGCGGGTTGCCCATTGCTGTGTGGACAGTGGCCTGCAGCAGGGCAGAGTGGGGGCACAGAGCATCAGGAGGCTCAGGGCACCATGCCTAGACTAAGGGACAGGGAAAGGGCCAAGGGGGTTCAGGAGATCAATAAGTCTGGTGATAGCTCAGAAAGTGGGAGGGAACAGGAAGAGGCAAATACAGACAGCCAGGAGACTATTGTGAGCAGAGGGGCAGAGGCGAGGCCATTTACAGAGGGCCCACGGTAGAGGGGCAGAAGCAGGGGACAGGGACAGACCAAGAGCTGATCTGGGGACACATGTGGTCTAAGACACATGTCAGATTGTCCAGGGACGTGCCAGTTGGGTAGACAGGACACAAGCTCAGAAGAGCTAAAGAGTTTGTGGAGCCAAGTCCCCAGAAATGCCTCAAGGAGGGCAGTTACCAGGAGAGGAAGCGGGCAGGTGGGAGGAAGCCCATTCCCAACAAAGGACAGGACTTCAAGGATCGAGAGGGCTGCAGTGCCTAATTTTGCCAAGAGGGCAATTAAAATCAGAACTGAAGAGTGTCCGTTGGCTTTGACCACATGGGAATAGCGTTAAAGATAATCCAAGGGGTACTGGACGGTGAGGAAGAAGAAAGAATGTGTACAGGCAACTGTGTGAGAAACTCGAGGTATATAAACCATTCAAACGAAGCTCTGAAAGCAACGGGGAAGGCCTCCCATCCACCTGGGCCACAGGCAGAAAATTACCCTTGATGAATCCCAATGCCAAGATCCTGTCTAGCAGTGAGAGTTCCAAACTCGCACTAAACCCATCGGTTGGGAACCCCAAACTGGATCTGGAACTAATCTGTGAAAACCATAAGACCTTAGCAAAAGGCAAACACAAACCATCTTGTAGGTGGACAGCAGCCAAGGACATACTAGTCCCAGTGGAATGTGACCCCGCTGAAGCACCATGCTCCACAGAAGGAAGTGAACCACCAAGAGGGTCAGTCAATAGACGCACCAGTCCAAAGAGACACCAGAACTGAGGATAACAGAACAACTGAAAAGAGATTTGAAGATAAATATATTGGAACACATTCAGAAGGAAAACAAGAGGATGCGGCAAGGCACAGGGATGTATTAAAAAAGAAAAAAGACCAGGCAACACTGAAAAGGAAATTTATAGAAATTTTAGAAATAAAAAATATGATGATCAAAATTTTTTAAACTCAGTGGATGCACTAAACAGTAGATGGCTGAAAAAATAGTAAACTTGAAGAAAATTTTTTAAATGATATAGAGAATACAGAAGAAATGCTACTAAAGAGAAAACCGTATTTCTCAGAAGTGACATGTGACTCTCCAAATTAAAGGGGCTTACTGAGTTCTAAGCAGAATAAACAAAAACAAATGAACATCTAGAGGCAGTACCATACACTCATGTACCAAGTACATCAAACAATATAAAGAAACAGCAACTAGACTAACAACAGACATCTCATTAGCAAGAGATGTCAAAAGACAATAAAATACCTTTCAAAGAATTAAAGAAAAATAGCTTTCACTCTAGAACTTTAGATCCATTTTAGAATATTAGAATCATGTAAGAAAAAAGACAGTCATTGTCAGACAAGACAGTATATTTTTCATAAGCCTTTGCTGAAAGAACTAAAAGACATAATTCTATAAGAAGGAAATCAAACCTAGAAGAAAGGTGTGGGATTCAAGAAACAATGGAAAACTAATCTACAGATTCCACACAATCCCTATCAAAATCCCAACTGACTTCTTTGCAGAAACCGACAAACTAAACTTGGAATGCTGAATAAAAATGCAAAGCACTCAGATGACCAAAACAGATTTTTAAAAGAACAATAATGTTGGAAGACCCTTCCCAACCTCAAAATTCAATACGAAGCTCCTACAGTCAAGACTGTGGTACTGTCCTAAGAAAAGATATACAGAGCAATGGAATACACTTGAGTGCCCAGAAATAAATCCTTACACCCACAATCAACTGCTTTTCAATGAGAGTGCCTAGACAGTTCAATGGGGAGAGGCCAGTCTTTTCAATAAATGTTGCTAGGAAAAATTGATATCCACATGCAAAAGAATAAAGTTCTTCCTACCTCACACAGTATACAAAAATTCAATCAAAATGAGTCAAAGACCTAAATATAAAAGCTTAAACTATAAAACTCACAGAAGAAAACAAAGGCATAAATCTTCAAGATCTTGGATTAGGCAATGATTTATTAGCAGTGATACCAAAAGCACAAGCAACAAAAGGAAAAAAAGAGGTAAGTTAGACTTCGTTAAAATGAAAAACTTTTGTGCTTCAAATGACACTGTCAAGAAAGTACAAAGACAACACAGAATGGGACAAAGTGCCCGGTAAGTGACAAGTATCCAGACTATGTAAAGAATTCTTACAACTCAACAATAAAACAACAGATAACCCAATGAATATAAGGTGGCTAAAATAATGTGGAACTGTACTTCCGGTTTCAACTCCAACATGTAAAGAGCTTGGATGTTGTCACTCCCCTTTTCCACACAAGAAAAAGGCTGAAAAAACAGAAGATCAACAACTTTTCTTATATTCATCAGAGAATTGAGCTCATAGGACAAACAAACAACCACCCAAAATCTGAGGAGACAGAAAATCATAGCTGAGATCGCCTTACCTGGAGCAGAAGCTGCTGGAGGCAGTGACCTGTAGGGACACTTAAGTGATAACTTTTGACAAACTGCCAAAAGTTAAGTGTAGATCAGTTTAAGAGTTAAAAACTCCTTAATCCGGCAGGAGGATGGAAATAGGAACTATTTTTTTTTTTTTTTTTTGAGACGGAGTCTCGCTCTGTCGCCCAGACATACACCGAGAGTGTTGTTCTCCACAACAAAAGTCTGCTCCCCTGTATCAGACTCTACTGGACATGGGGAAGGCAACTGGTCACCTCCAGCCCCCACTAGCCTTCCTGTCTCAGATAAGGAAAGAAAAATTAAAAAGGCTGAGAAATGCTCCTAATGATCACAGCCCAGACTCTATAAAACTGAGATTTAATCCTGAAATTATAGAACACTTCCCCTCCCCAAAACTTACTACCATACATCAGGGTAACAATAGCTGACTATAACTGAGAGAGCTGCAGACACAGACTCTGTTTAATATGAAATTCTTAGGAAAACCCAAAGAAACCGGGAGAAAAACAAAGAAACTAGAAGAAGCTGACATCTCTGGCACCTAGAGCTAGAGCAAATTTAACACAGCCCAGGTCCTACCCAGATTAACATAAAACTTCACACTAAACCCTAATTACCTCAATTCCTATTACACAATACATCATGTCCAGCTTTCACAAGAAATTATAAAGCCTGCTAAATGGCAAGAAAAACCATAGTCTGAAGAGACAAAGCAAGCATCAGAACAAGACTCAGACATAGCACAGATTTCTGAATTATCAGACAGAAAATTTAAAATAACTAGGATTAATAGGTTAGCTACACTAATGGGAAAAGCTGACAACATGTAAGAACAGATGGGTAATGTAAACAGAGAAATGGAAACTAAGACACAGCCAAAAGGGAAAGGCTACAAATTTAAAAATAATAATAAAAGTAGCAAAAATGAAGGATGCCTTTGATGGGCTCATCAGTAGACGAGACATTGCCAAGAAAAGAACCAGTAAGCCTGAAGTTACGTCAATAAAAACTTCCAGCCTGAACTCCAAACAGAATGAAGAAGCAGGTGGGTGGGGGTCAAGGGGAGGAGTAGAATATCCAAGAAATGTAGAAGAAGAATTACAAACAGTGTAATGTGCATACTGAGAATATAAAAAGGAAGAGAAAATGCAGTAGAATAAATATTTACTTGAAGTAGTAAGGGCTGAGAATTTTCTAAAATTAATGGCAGACATGAAACCAAAGATCCAAAAATATTAGACCACATAAAGGAGGAAAAATGCCAAAAATTCTGCACCTAGGCATATCATATTCAAACTGCAAAAAAAAAAAAAAAAAAAAAAAAAGACAAAGCAAATATCTTGAAAGAAGTCAGATGAGTGAGGTCAACTTCCAGCATGACAATGAACTGGTGAAAATTATTTAAAAAACAATTATTCAGAGCCTTCTGGAAATGGTCCCAAGACCAAAGAGCAAATGAAGAAACATCTATTTAAGAAAATCTCCAAAAACTCAGTAAGAAGAGTCTGTGACATTTGGACCAAGACTGCTCCCTCCATTCCCATTCAGAGCTCAGAGAGGACACTCCACTGTGCTACAGCCAAGAACACAGGCTTCATCCCCACCAGCTCCCAGCTAGAGAGCTTTCTTCTTGGAAAAGCAGGACTTCCACTTCTCATTCTGCCCCAGCTGACGGTTGCTGAGTTTAAGTCTGTGGCAAGTAGTGCCAAGGGGTGAGGGCTGCCTTCTTGCATCCAGCTCTGACTAGTGAAACTGAAGCTCTCCCTTGGGTGTGGCATGCTGATAGTACTGAGTGGGGCCCTGACCACCCTCACCTTGCCACTTCTATTCGAGGTGATATTGGGGGTTCTTGGCACAGCAATTAGGCAAGAAAAATAAATACAGGTCACCTAGATGGGAAAGGAAGAAGTCATACTATCTCAGTTTGCAAATGACATGATCATATGTGTATAGAAAATACTAAGGAACCCTCTAAAAAAACTATTAGAACTAATAAACTAGTTCAGCAAGGTTGCAAGATACAAGATCAACACATAAAAATCAATTGTATTTCCACACACTAGCAATGAACAATCTGAAAATTAAGAAAACAATTCTATTTACAAGAGCACCAAAAAGAATAAAATACTTCAGAATATATTTAACAGAGGAAATGTAAAATACTTTGAAAACTATAAATCATTCTTGAAAGAAACTTAAAAGATCTAAATAAATGGAAAAGCATCCATGTTCACAGCTTAGAAGTTTTAACATTGTTAAGATTGAAATACTTGCAGAGTGATCTACAGATTGAAAGCAATAGCTTTCAAAATCCCAGCTGACTTCCTTGTAAAAATTGACAAGCTGACCTTAAAATTCATATGACATAAAAGGGACCTAGAATGATCAAAACAAACTTGAAAAAGAAAAACAAACTTGGCCGGGCGTGGTGGCTCACGCCTGTAATCCCAGCACTTTGGGAGGCCGAGGTGGGCAGGAGTTTGAGACCAGCCCGGCCAACATGCTGAAACTCCGTCTCTACTAAAACCACAAAAAATTAGCCAGGCTTGGTAGTGCAAGCCTGTAGTCCCAGCTACTCAGGTGGCTGAGGCAGATGAATCACTTGAACCTGGGAGGTGGAGGTTGCAGTGAGCCTAGATCATGCCACTGTACTCCAGCCTGGGTGACAGAGTGAGATTCCAACTCAAAAAAAAAAAAAAAAAAGAAAAGAAAAAGAAAAACAAACTTGGAAGACTTGTACTTCCTGATTTCAAAACTCACTATAAATTACTATAGTAATTAAGACTGTGTGGTACTGGCATAAGCAGATATGTAGATCAGTGGAATAGAATTTAATATCAGAAACAAACACATCTATGGCCAATTGAGTTCGACAAGGGTGCCAAGACTGTTTACTAGCAAAAGAATAGTGTTTTCAACCAATGGTACTACAACAAATGAAGAGCTGCATGCAAAAAAAAAATGAAGTTCAATCCTTACCTCACACCGTATATAAAAATAAGCTCAAAACGTATCAAAGAACAAACTGTATGTGCTAAAACTACAAAACTCTTAGAAGAAAATGTATCAACAAATCTCCATGACTTTGGATTTGGCAATGGATTCTCAGATATGAGAACAAAAGCACAACAACAAAAAATAGATTAATTGGACTTTATCAAAATTAAAAACTTTTCTACTTCAAATGACACCATCAAAAAAGTAAAAAGACAACCCACAGAATAGGAGACAGTATTTTGAAATCATATATCAGGTAATGGGCTTGTATCTAGAATGTACTATATATGAAACTTTTAAACTCAATAATTTTTTTAAAAAGCAAAAACTAAAAATAAAAATGGGCAAAGGACCTGAATAGTCATTTTTCCAAGGAAGATATACAAGGATCGACAAGTTCATGAAAAGATGCTCGACATCACTAATTACTAGAGAAATGAAAATCAAAAAATAAGATACCAGTTCACACCCACCCACATGGCTAGAATCAAGTTAAGTCAGATAATAACAAGTTCTAGTGAGGATGTGAAGAAATGGAGACCCTCATATGCTGCTGGTGGGAAGGTAAAATGGGGAAGCTGCTTTGGAAAACAGTCTGACAGTTCTTCAAACAGTTAAACAGTTACCATATGACCCAGCAATTACACTCCTAAAACAATAAAAGCATATGTCCACATAAAAACTCATATAAAAATGTTTATGGCACAATTATTCATAGTAGCCAAAAAGTGGAAACAACGCAAATGACCATCACCTGATGAATGGACAGACAGAGTACCTATGTGGAATATCTATATGATAAAATATCATTCAGCCTCAGAAAAGGAGTGAGGTGCTAACACATGCCACAGCACAGATGACCCTTGAATGCACTCTGCTAAATGAAAGAGGCCAGTCTTGTTGTAGAGCTCCATTTATATGAAGCAAATCTACAGAAACAAGAAAGTGGATTAGTGGTTACTAAGGACATGCTGGGAAAGGGGATGGGAAGACAGGGATGATGTATAAAGGTAATGGGATTTATTTTGGGGGTGATGAAAATGTCCCAAAATCAGTGATGCGCACATATCTGTGAATACGGTAAAATCCGCTGAACTGCACATTTTAAATGGGTGAACTGTATTATATGTATTTTATCTCAATGAAGGTCAGAAAAGAAAAAATAAAGAAGCCAGGAGAAAAATACCTTGCCCAGAGAGGAGTCAGAACAAGAGTTCCATTGGATTTTGCATCAGAAATCACACACGCAAGAAGGGAGTTGGAATTTAAAATGTCAAAAGAAAAAAACCCCGCCAACTTAGGATTCTGTGTCCAGCGGAATTATCCCTCAAAAGTGAGGGAGAAATAAAGGCTGTGTGACAAACAGAAACTGTCTCTAGCTCAAGAACGGCCACAGGGCAGCTCGGAGGTGCTTCCCCTAAACAACTCCTTTCTCACCAGGAGCTGCTCCCAGCTGCGTCCTCCCTGTGGCCAGAATTCTGTCCTCTGCCCTCATGCAGAACAAGAGTGTGGGCACTGGGGGTCTCTGAGAAGGAGACATGAGGATGACGCCTGCCTGGGTCATGGGAGCACGCGTGTGGGCTGAGGAAGGACTGGGAGCCAAGGGTTCAGGAGAGTACCTGGCAGGTGTTGGGCATACTCAGGTTGGGAGAGAGGGGTCCCTTCCACCCAGCAGGAGAAGGGTCGCCAATGCTTGTTCCCCACCCCCAGGGAAGTGCTGACCAAGGGGAGGAGAGTTTGGCCCATTTGCAGGGAGCTCTGGGTTGCTGGTGCGGACTATGCTGCCTCCAGGAGACAGGCTCCCTGCTTCCTGCTTTCCAGCAAGCATAGCAGAGGGAGCTCCCAGTGATGGATAGCAGGGCGAGGGACGGAGAGAATGCTCATCCCCTGGCTGTAGGCGGAGCATAGAGGGAGGGCCAGCCCACCTGGGAAAGGTCCGGCTCCGCAGCTCCTTGATGAAGAGCTGGCTGCCGTTCTGCACAGGCTTGACATCGGGCGCTTGCCCCGGTCCGTGTTTGTGCCAGGTCCGCTTCTTCTTTACTGTAGAGGAGACCGGAAGAAAGGTCCATCACACAGCGCAGCCCCAGCAGGGCTCCACAACCTCCCCTAAGAACCTTGGCACCCAGCCTACTAACAACTCCCAACATTGCTGGGCTCACACTCACCTCCCAAGGCTGATGACAACCCCACCCTGCCACACACAGAGAGAGGAGTCAACTCCCCACCTCGACCTCGTGTCCTCTCCCATCCCACACCTCACCGCGGATGGCACCACTGTCCTCCATTCCCTGACCCAGAAGCTGGGGTCTCCCAGGACCCCTCCTCATTCAGGCTCTGAGTCTGCAGAGACCACCAGGGAGGCAACTCCTGAAAAGGTCCTCAGCCACGGTTCGGCCTCACCATCCCAAGGCCTCCACAGCTGGACTCTGTCACCTCCCTACTGGGACCTCCATCACCCCAATAGCCACAGCCACGGACAGGGGCAGGTCAGGTCCTACCATCTTTTTCCCTCTCCTCCCCACCTCTCCAGGTGGTGCACATCCCCGCTCCTCTGTGCTGGCCACACTCCAGCCCTCCCCTGCCCACCGCCAACCATGGACCTGTCCACCCCACCTACTTCCTCACACTGCCCAGGTCACACCTTCTCCCGGGGCACAAGGTATACACACCCTGGACTTCTTACATGTGCATGTGAGCACATGTACACACATCCCTAGTGGACTACACACCCGTGGAACAATGCATGCACACACACGCATGCACACACACATGTACATACACATGCACACACCCCTACCGAACCGCAAGCCCTATGCACGCACACACCCCCCTACTGGACTTCAAGTCCCTGAAGGGAGGGAAGCAATTTCTTCTCCACCCTGCTATGTCCCTAGCTCCCAGCCTTGTACTCAACCAGGCAGAAAAGAGCAGCTGGGGTAAGGGAGGCCCATCGGGGCATGGAGATGCCCTCCTTGGGGGCTGCTTGGCTGAGTCTGACACAGGCTGACCCTTGAGCAGGAAAGGGACTGAATTCAAGAGCAGAGCCAGGCAGGGCCCGTACGGTGCTCTTCCTTCACAGACAAAGGTGAGGTGGGGGGCGCAGGGGATGGGGGCCTTAGAAGGCCATGTGTCATTCTCCTGAGTCTCGGTGGCTGTGGGGGCAAACGGAACTAACAATCACCTAGTGACAATGCCTGCCTCTGAGCAGGCTCTGCTACCAACTCAAAGGAGCAGGGCTGGGTGGGGCTGGGATCTCTTATTTGCAAAGAACCTTCGCATTGTGTTCAATCTCTCTGCCCACAATTCAAATGGACACTATGGAAACTTGGCAAAATCTGAGAGTCAAGGCCAGAAGCCAGGACTTCTGAAGGAAGCATCAGACACAGATGAGCAACAAAAAGGGTTCCAATCTGTTTTAGCCAATCCTCTTCTAGCTGTGTAACCTTGGGCAAATTACTTGACATCTCTGTGCCTCACCTTTACTAGAGAAAGGCTCACACAGGCCTTGTGGGGTGGCTGTGGGATTCAGGTTGGCACATGCACAGTGTCTGCTCCAGACTCCGCTGGGCATTTTCTCAGGGCAAAGCCACCTGGCGTGGTAGCTGCTTGTCCACGGACAGAACACACTCGCAGGCTGGCTTGGTGCTCCTAACAGACCCTGGGCTCATCCCTGGGTGCCCCCTGTGACCAGTACTGGGCCCAGCACACAGTGGGCACAGGAGGAGTGTCTGCAGGCAGATGAAGTCTCCTATCCTTGTCACACTGGCTGCTCAGCTTCAGAGCAACTCGGAAGGAGAGGTAGATGCATCTGCCTTCATAACTATCAACAGAGAAGGCTCAGTTCAGCCCATGCTCCTGACCTCTTGGTGCCAGCCTGAGCCAGGCAATGCCAGGGCCACAGATAACTCCAACCTGCCCTCCTGTTGCAGTTTGCAAGCATTCACTGAGTAGCTTGGCTCCCTGCAAGGCTGGGAGTGCTGGAGCAGGTGTCACCCAAGCGTCAGATGCCTGGGAGCCCCTGCTTCTTAAGAGCTGAGATGGGAAGGGGGCCAAGGCTGGCCCTAGAAGTGTGTGTGCTGAGATGTTCAGCCCAGAGCATAAAGGAGTTGGAAAAAAGACACCCCCAATGACAGCCCAGACCCTCCTGACCCCCCAACAGTCCTAAGCCTCGGTGACTGTGAATACCATCACCTTCCTGCTGGGCCTGCTGCTACCGGGGGAGGTGTGGGTATCAAGGGAGCAAAGGGCTTCAGAGTTCACAAAGTGCCTTCCCTGCCTTGGAAGGCCTCGTGGAAATGGAGGCCGTTATATCTACTCCATGGGGGAGCCAAGTGGGACCTAGGGAGGAAACTTCCAGAGCTGAGCTTTCTGCACCAAGCAGAGCTCCCTGCCTGCCCTTAGGTTACCACCTGTGAGGAGTACCGAGTGTGGGCAGGGCTCCAAGGAGGGGCTGCAATGAAGGTCCAGGACGGCGGCGGCTCAGGCAGGAGCGCGAGGCAGCCCAGGCAGGAGCACGAGGCAGCCCTGTGATTACGCGGCAGCAGTGACACTGCAGCTGGGAGAGGCCTCAGGGCTGGCTGAGGAGATCAAGGAAGAGGAGGCAGCCCACAGAGACAGGGTGCCACGGAGGGGAGCCCACGGAGGGGAGCCCACAGGGGCCCAGCACGGCCGGCAGGGTGAGGGCATCCTCCCCATCACCTGTCTGCATGGTCATTATTTCATCGATCACACTCCTGTCCGAGGACGCTCACTGAGGCCAAGGGCCCCCGGCTACACCTGTGTACCTCCTCTCTTGTGGGGCAGGGTCCACACGTCACGGATGAAGCAACTGAGGCCAGAGACGTGGGGCCATGCCAAGGTCACCAGCAAAGGTACACAGAGGGGCAAGGAGGCCGACTGTCCCTCCTGCTGCTGGCATGGGGCACCCTGTCCCAGAGCCACATGCGGAGCATGACGACAGCGCCCCTGTGACAACACACCGAGACAGCCGCTGAGCAGAGTCACCCCAAACCCACGGGGCAGGACGGGATGAGGAAAGTCAGTTCAATAAGATAAGTGAGTGCGTGTAAGTCAGGAGCTGCAATTCAGGCCCGCTTCTAACCATTCCTCATCAGATAGGGATGCCTTCCCGAGTTCCTGGTCAGGCACCCTGGGACACCTGTACCCAATCCGTCAGTCAGGTAAACCTGTGGGCCTATGGTCCCTGCCCACAGGCCATGGCCAAAATCAGCTCAAGGGACATACTGGAACAGGGAGGGATCCTGCAATCCCCACCACTGTGGCTTTCAAAAAGAGGGGGCAAACTGTGAGGACCAGGCCTCAGGCACAGCTCGCTCTGGAACCCTGAGCAGCCCCCATCCCCACCCGCAAGCCAGGGTGGCAGGAGCAGGACAGGTGGAGGCAGGCTCAAGGCCTCCAGAGGTTCCCAGCACTGGCTTAGAGCTTCTCCAGGGACACAGAGGGGCCCTCTTGTCCCTAGAGCGCCTTGGTGTGCAAGGCGTGCCTGGAGTCAATGCAAAGACCAACTGAGGCATCACAGACAGACTCTGGGCACAGCGCACACTCACTTCAAATCTGAGCATACACACCGGTGGAAGGTGCTAGAACCGTGTACCTTTGTCCCTGATGGAGCACACGTCCCTCAATAATGACTGAAAATCTGCTTCACAGGATTTATACAGCACATTCAGCACATAGACACGTGCATGCAGACACACGTGCTTGCACACACACACACACACACATGCACACAGTCGTGGACTGAACATCCGTCCCACCAAAATGTATTTGTTGAAATCCTGACCCCTAAGGTGACGATCTTAGGAGGCGGGGCCTTTGGGAGGTGATGAGGTCATGAGGACAAAGTCCTCCTGAATGGGATTAGTATCCTTATAAAAGAGACCCCAGAGAGCTGCCTCCTTCCTTCCACCATGTGAGGACACGGCAAGAGGTCACTGTCTACGAACCAGAAGCAGGCCCTCACCACACTGAATCAGCCAGCACCTTGATCTTGGACTTCCAGCCTCCAGAACTGTAAGAAATCAATTTTCTATTACTTAAGCCCAGTTAAGTAACTGGGGCCCAGTTGCAAGCTGAAGCACCAGACCCCCACAGCCCTGTGGGATGAGTCCTATGGAATCAGCAGGGGCAGAGGGAGGATGCAGGTAATAGGTGGAAGGGGCCCCAGCACCCCTGTTCTGTGAGCTGAGGCCGGGTCGAGGGAGCCTTGGAGGCCTGGCCTCACAGCTGGTGATGCTGGGGCTGGGGCAGGTGGGGCTCTCACTACTCTGAGGACCGGGCTGCTCTTTTTTGGCCTCTCCCAAGGCCTGAACACTTTGTGCCTGTCCATTGCTGGACAACGGCGGGGGCTGCATGTGTTTCAGGTCTCGACCCGATCCCCAGCACAGCCTCAACAAATATGCAAGAGGGGGATGAGGAGAAGCTAGCAGCTCTTCTGAACTTACAGGCCGATGGTTTGCCTGTGGGGAGGTTCCGGGATTCCTAAATTGCCTTCTTACTCCTGGTCCCCTAGAGTTGGCTGCATTTATGCTCAGAATGCATCTGCCTATGGCAAGCTCATTAACCTATCATCTGGGTATTGCTCAGAAACAGCAGGAAGGATCAGCCTGGCGGGGTATCTTCGTGTTTCTGGCACCTCAATGAGCCCACCCGGAAAGCTCAGGGCCAAGCTGTCTTTACAAACAGGAACGACACAAACAGGGCTGAGCTTCCAGTGGGAATCTGGGGCTGCCCCATGGGGCCTAGGAGGCAGGTGTCAGGGCAGAGCAGGGTTGGAGCCAGGACACCCCAGGACGTGCTCTCCTGGGAGGCAGGACCCTCTCAGGTCCCCTGAGTGGGGGGCTCAGGAGGATGCTGGGGTGGCGTTGCTCTTGTGTGGTTTGTACACATGTGCATCACTTGAGAAGAGGCTTTCAGACTGGTAGAAAAGAAAGTGTCGGAAACCCCTGGGCCAGGAGCCCCTTCTCCTGATAGTCAGCATACGTTTCAAGGGGTCCTTGCTTGGGGGCTCCTGCATGAGTTGGGGTTGGGGTAGAGCAATGGTGTGGTGCTGGGGTTGGGCAGGTTTTACACATGGGTGAGCACACAGTTTCGATTTCTCTAATGTCCCCAGGCATCCCCAGAAACAGCCCACCTGCCATGGGAGTCCTGTGTGCCTGCCTCACCCAGACCCTGCCCCTGTGCCTGCGGGGAGTTTGGGCAGAGGCCTGGTGTCCCAACCTGCCCTCTATTGCACTAAAACATCAGTGCAGGCTCCCCTTCCCGTCTCCTATGGCCAACCGCCCAGGGAGAGACATCCAAACTAGCAGACAGTGCTGAGGTAGCAGGCGGTGGGACCCCCAGGCCCTGCCTGGCTGTACACATGCGCGTGTGCATGTATGTGTACGCTTACATTATGTGTGCATGTGTATGTGTGTGTGCACGTGCCTGTGTGTATGTCACACTCTGTTCAGGCTGCCATAACAAAATACCACAGACTTCTCCAGGGCTCAGGTCAGCAGGGATGTGATCAGCTGACCCAGCCAGGGCCCATGTCCAGCCTGCAGATTCTGTGAGCACCCAAGACCCTCCAATGACGTGGAAACAAGACGCCACATTAAACAAACACACCCACATCCATACCATCTGTCCTGTCTACCGGCCACACCCCTCCCGAGTCCTTGCAGACCACCACACAGCTCCCCGTCTGCAACCAGGGCTGAGGCTTGGAGCTCAAGGCTCATGTAACCTCCAGCTCACCTGGATGAACCTGAACAGTGTGAGCCAAGCCTGCATCCCAGGACCCAGCACACCTGAAAGGGCCAAGAAGAAAACGGAGCCTCAGCCCTTAGGACACACGAACAGCAGGCTGTGTGGGAAAGGCAAAGGCCCTCCAAGATTCTCTGCAGAGGAGGTGGGTGGCATGAGGCAGGGCTGAAAAAGGAGGGGAGGACAGAGCCCACCAACAATGCACGTGCCCAGAAAACACAAACAGGCTGTGCCCCCCCGTGTGGCAGTGGCTGGCTGGGCCGGGCTAGGCTGGGGACCCTGGAAAACCCCCGCATCACCATTTATCCAGGTCCCCACGTCCGTGTCCCCCTAACTCAGGCTGGTCTGGCCTCTCCCTAGGCCTCAGAAGGCCCTTTGGGTCTGTGCACAGCTGCCTCTGCCAGCGGGAGCTGATCAGGAGGGGCTACAGTGGGCCTAGTGAGGCTACAGGGGACAGAAAGCTAGGCTGGCAGAGTCCCCAGCCCTAGACACTACTCAGGGCGTTTTGCCCCCAGGAACCCAGGGCCCAGGGCCAGCAGAGACCTCGCCCTCCACACAGCGCAGGCAGGGTGGATGCTGCTCTCGTCAGCAAGAGGTGGCCGCTCGGGCTGCGGTACTTACAGGTGGACTTTCCATGGGTTTTCTCACAGTTTGGGCAGTGGTATATGTCGATGTCGGGCGCCTCCTCCTCTTCTACCCCAACACAGCTGAAATGAGACGAAACAGACCATTACCTCGGCACTCAGCACCCCCTCAAGCACTTTCCATCTGCCAAGCTCTAGGGAGAATCCCTGCTCATCGTCTGGGAACCTGGACCAGATGGAGCACAGCTGTGCAGGGACAGTGTTCTATCGAGAAAGCAGGGTGGAGGGAAAGAGCTGCAGAGATGTCCTCCTGGAAAGGCCTCTGCAGCATCTAGATATGCCCCACTAAGAGGACCCAATGAATGGGCCATCCAGCAAGCCTGCCTGGGTGAGGGCCACCAGTGCCCCATCACCGGGGGGGCAGGGAAGGAAGAGGGGTTCTCAGAGCCAGGCTGTCCCCATCACCTCACCAGGGGTAACCTGAGGGGTCAGAAAACACCAAAGGCAGCTCGGAGCCCCTCCTGCGGGCCACACCATAGCCACCCATCCAGCTCATCCTCATGGGGGCCACGAAGAGGCCCAGACACAGGCCTAGCAGCCTGGCCTTGGGACATGCCCAGGACTCCAGACACAGAACTATTCTTTCCTCATTCCCTCCCTGGAGCTCCTCCAGACCCCTTGCAAACGTGCTTGGAGACTTAGAACAAGAGAGCGCTCCTCCCACGCAGATGGCAGGGCTACAGGCTTTAAGCCATTTGAGGAATGAAGACAGAGTATCAAAGGATACAACCTAAGACATCAATAAACTTCTGCAGAAGCAAACCCAGCAAAATGGAAATGCTTTGTTTTATTCTGATACTTTTTTTAGTTAAAAGTGACATGAGGCCAGGTGTGGTGGCTCATGTCTGTAATCCCAGCACTTTAAGAGGCCAAGGTGGGTGGATCACTTGAGGTCAGGAGTTCAAGATCAGCCTGGCCAACATGGTGAAACCCCGTCTCTAATAAAAATACAAAAAAAATTAGCCAGGGCATAGTGACACACACCTGTAATCCCAGCTACTCGGGAAGCTGAGGTGGGGGAATTGTTTGAGCCCGGAAGGCGGAGGTTGCAGTGAGCTGAGATTGCACCACTGCACTCCAGCCTGGGCAACACAGTGAGACTCTGTCTCCAAAAAAAAAAAAAAAAAGTGACATGAGAATGGCCATCTGTAGCATGTAAAGAGGCTCCAAGACTAAATAAGAACATAGTGGATAATGGGCAGGGCACAGATCCAGACAACTCCCAGAAGAAGAATGCAGCAAACAAACTGGAAAATACTTCAACATCTTCCTCTAGTGAGCAAATGCACGTAGATAAAACTGACCAGTAATTTTAAAAATGGACATTCCCCCCAGGCAGCCCTAGAATGTCACTATAGAAGGGGGTCTGGGCAGCAAGCTACCTGGAATGGAAGCTACAGATGTGCATGAAGCAAACTGTTTTTAATCAGAGCAAACAAACAAACAAAAAAAACGAACATAAAGACACTGCTGACCTTAAGGAATAAAAAAGGATTATAACAGAATACTATGAAAAATTATAGGTCAATAAATTACATAACCTGGATGAAATGGAGAAATGCTCAGAAGCACACAAACTGCCAAAACTAACTCAAAAAGAAACAGAACATTTGAACAGACCTATAACAAGTAAAGAGATTAAATCAGGAATCAAAAAACCTCCCCCAAAAAGAAAATCCCAGAACCACCAATAGTGAATTCTATCAAATATTTAAAGAAGAATAACACCAATCCTTCTCAAACTTTTTCAGAAAATAGAAGAGCGGGGAACATTTCCTAACTCGTTCTATGAGGTCAGCATTACCCTGAGTCCAAAACCAGACAGAGACACTATAAGAAAACTATAGACCAGTATCTCTACAGAATCCTCAACAGATTCTTGATGTAAAAATCCTCAACAGAATACCAGCAAATAAAGTCTAGGAGCACATTAAGGGGACAATGCACCATGACCAAGTGGGATTTATCACAGGAATGCAAGGATGGTTCAGCACATAAAAATAAATCAGTGCTTCAACCCCTGAAGCATCACGTCTGACTGCAAGAAGAAAAAGATGCAACCCTGGGGCTCTGTCCTGGAGGCTGGGACAGCAGAAGTTGTGCTTCTCTTTCCTTCACCCAGGAGGACAGATCTCATTAAGTGGGTAAAATACAAGAAGAAGCAGGGCTCACTGGGCTCCTTCTCCTGAGCCAGCACAGCCCTCTGCCTCATTCCTATGTTCCCATCTCTCCCAATCCTTCCCCAATTCCCCATCCTCCCCAAGACACATTATACCATATTAACACAATGATGAAAAATCCTATGTGACCATCTCAATTGATACAGAAAAAGCACTTAACAAAATCCTTTCATGATAAAAACACTCCACAAACTAGGAATAGACGGGAACTTCTTCAACATGATGAAAGCCATCGATGAAAAATCCACAGCAAACATTGTATACAATGGTGAAAGGCTGTAAGCTTTTCCCATAAGATGAGGAAGAAAATAGGATGCCCATTGTGTTGCCACTTCTGTTTAACACAGTACTGGAAGCTCTAGCCAGAGCAATTAGGACACAAAAATTCCTGAAATAAAAGGAGTCTGAATTGGAAAGGAAGATATAAAATTATCTTTATTTGCATATGACATAATCCTGTATATAGAAAACTCTAAGGAATCCATATGCAGAAAAACTTTCTATAGCTAATAAATAAATTCAGAAGTTGAAGGTGCAAAAACAACACACAAAAACCAGTTGGATTTCTATACACTAGCAATGAATAATCTGAAAATAAAATCAAGAAAGCAATTACCATTATAATAGCATCAAAAATAACAAAATATTAATATATAGGAATAAATTTAACCTAGGAAACACAAGACTTGTACACAGTTGAAAGAGGTCTTAAAGGATACAATAAATGGAAATATATCCCATGTTGATGAACTGGAAGACTTAATAGTGTTAAGACAGCAATACTACCTAAATGAATCTACAGATTCAATGCAATCCCTATCAAAATCCCAACAACTTTGTTTATGGAAATGGAAAAGCTAAGGAAACTTACCCTTCCTGATTTAAAACTTACTACAAGGCTATGATAAAACACTGTGGCACTGGCGTAAGGATAGACATATAGATCGATGCAATAGAACTAAGACCTCAGAAATAAACCCATACATCAACACCCAACTGATTTTTAACAAGGGTTCCTAGACCACACAATGGAGAAAGAATAATCTCTTCAACATATGGTGCTAAGGCAAGTGGACATCCACATGCAATGGAATGAAGTTGGATGCCTACCTCACACCACATACAAAAATTAACTAGAAATGGATTGACAGCCTAAATATAAGCTAAAATTATAAAACTCTTAAAACATAGGAGTAAATCTTCATGACCCTGAATTCAACAATAGATTCCTAGATATGACACCAAAAGCATGAATAACAAAAGAAAAAATTGCTAATTTGGATCCCATCAAAATTAAAAACTTTTTTGCATTAAAGGACACTACCAACAGAGTAAGAAGGCAAGTGACAGAACAGGAGAAAATATTTGCAAACCATAAATAAGACAAGGGCACAGCATCCACAAGATGTAAAGAACTATTACAGTTCAACAATCTGATTAATAAACAGGTAAAGGACTTGAACAGACATTTCTTCAAAGAAATATGCAAATGGACAACAAGCACATGAAAAGAAGCTCAACATTCTCAGTCATTAAGGAAATTAAAATCAAAACTACAGTAAGGTAACACTTCACACCCAGTAGGATGGCTACATTTTATTATTATTATTATTATTATTATTATTATTATTATTATTATTTGAGATGGAGTCTTGCTCCGTCGCCCAGGTTGGAATGCAGTGGCGCAATCTCAGCTCACTGCAACCTCTGCCAGGTTCAAGCAGTTCTCCTGTCTCAGCCTCCTGAGTAGCTGGGACTACAGGTGCCTGCCACCATGCCCAGCTAATTTTTGTATTTTGAGTAGAGATGGGGTTGGTCAGGCTGGTCTCAAACTCCTTACCTCAGGTGATCCACCCACCTCAGCCTACCAAAGTACTGGGATTACAGGCGTGAGTCATTGTGCCTGGCCAATTTTTTTTTTTTTAAAGTAAGTGTTGGAGAGGATGTAGAGAAATCATAACCCTCTTACATCAATGGTAAAAATGTAAAATGGTGCAAGCACTGTGGAGAAAAATTTTATGTTTCCTCAGAAAATTAAACATAGAATTACAATGTGACACAGCAATTCCACTGACAGATACATACCCAAAAGAATTAAGAATAGGTACTCAGGCCAGGTATTGTGGCTCATGCCTGTAATCCCAGCACTTTGGGAGGCCAAGGTGGGCAGATCACTTGAAGTTAGGAGTTTGAGACCAGCCTGACCAACATGGCGAAACCCTGCCTCTATCAAAAATACAAAAATTAGCTGGGCATGGTGGCACACACCTGTGGTCCTAGCTACTCAGGAGGCCAAGGCACGAGAATCACTTGAACCCAGGAAGTAGAGGTGGCAGTGAGCCGAGATTGTGCCACTGCACTCAAGCCTGGCCAATAAAGCGTGACTCTGTCTCCAAAAAAAAAACAACAACAAAAAAGAAATGAATAGGTACTCAAACAAATCCTTGTACACAAATATTCCTAACAGTATTATTCACAATAACCAAAAAGTGGAAATTGCCCAAATGTCCACTGACATTTGGATAAACGTCAATGAATGGATAAACAACATTTAATCTGTATGTACAATGGAATATTATTCAGCCTTAAAAAGGAATGAGGTCCTGATACACCCTACAATGTGGATGAATCTTGAAGGCATTACACTAAATGAAAGAAGCATGATACATAAGGACTAATGCTGTATGATTCCACTTATGTGAAATGATAATATGTTTATAATAGGCATATCCACGGAGACAGAAAGCTGACTGGTAGTGCTTTCAGAGGGTGGGAGGAGAGAGGAATGAGGTGTTACTGTTTAGTGGGTACGGAGTCTCCTTTGGCAATTAAAATATTTTGAAGCTAGATAGAGGCAATGGTTGCAAACCATTGTGAATTTACTAAGTACCACTGAATTGTTCACTTTAAAATGATTAATATTATGCTATGTGAATTTTAACTCAATAAAAGAGGAAAAACGAACCTGGCCCTGTAAGAGTGACAACATCACCATCTCCATCACCACCATCACCATCACCAACATTGCCACACCATCATTATCATCATTACCTCAACCACTATCATCACTACCATCATCATTATCTTCACCATCACCACCATCACCATCACCAACATTGCTACACCATCATCATCATCACCTCAACCACCATCATCATTATCATTACCATCACCATCACCAACATCACCACACCATCATCATCATCGCCTCTACCACCCTCACCACCAACACCATCACCCTCACCACCAACACCATCACCAACATTGCCACACCATCATCATCATCACCTCTACCACCATCACCACCACCATCATCACCCTCACCACCAACACCATCACCAACATTGCCACACCATCATTATCATCACCTCAACCACTATCATCACCACCATCATCATCATTATCTTCACCTTCACCATCACCATCATCACCATCACCAACATTGCCAAACCATCATTATCATCATCACCTCAACCACCATCACCATCGCCATCACCATCACCACACCATCATCATCACCTCTACCACCATCACCACCACCATCATCATCACCCTCACCACCACCATCACCAACATTGCCACACCATCATTATCATCATCACCTCAACCACTATCATCATCACCACTACCATCACCATCACCAACATTGCCACACCATCATTATCATCATCTCAACCACCTTCATCATCACCACCACCACCACACCATCATTATCATCATCTCAACCACTATAATCACCACCACCACCATCATCATCACCAACATTGCTACACCATCATTATCATCACCTCCACCCTCATCACCATCATTTTCATCACCATCACCAACACTGCTACACCATCATTATCATCACCTCAATCACCATCATCATCCTCACCAACATTATCATCACCATGACCTTCACCATCACCATGACCACCATCACCAACTCCATTATCACTAACTCTGGCTGAGCGCTCACTCTGAGACAGGCAGCATGTCAAGAACTCTAATAGCATTATTTTCCAGCAACCCTGCAATAATGGGAATTCTTATTATTAGCCTTATTTACCACAATAGGGAAATTGAGGTAGGTATGAGAGGTTAAGTGCCTGCCCACAGACAGAATAGTCTCCTTATTCATTCACTAAGGATAGTACAGCCCTTGGCCTTGGAGCACTTATACATGCAAATGAAGCCGGGTAAAGAGATGGGTGGGCCTGGCCCAGAGTGAATACTCATTAGAGTGAGCTGTTACTGCAAGTTCCCAGTGTATCAGACTAACCCTGCAAGGCCACCAGGGTCTTGGGCCCTAGACGGATGTTCTCTTCCACAGCCACCACAGTCCTGAGTTCTGGAAACAGAGCATGAAGCCCAGAAAAAGATCTTAGCAAACTGTTTTTGAAAATAAAAAGTTCACTCTCTTAGAACACAAGCTAAAGTCAATCTATGCACTCCAAAGAGTCAAGTGTAAAAGAAAAGCCATCTAAAGCACAATGTGAGGGAATATTTGTCTGCTCTCAGGGTGCAAAGTGACTTTCTTTATAAAGAAACAAACAAAAATTGGAAAGGAAACTCAGAAAGAACACTGATGGATGAAAATTATGCTCCAAAACACCAAAACAAACTTTAAAATGCACGCTATGAAAAATACATCAAATATGGCAAAGTGTTAATATTCTTCCTTCATGAAATTTATACTAAGGGTGTCTGCCCAATAGAAGCAAAGGCCCAAAGCCAGGAACGGGACCAGGGCACAGCACTATGGCGTGTGAAGAAGAGCTCGGCACAGAGGAGGGCAGGAGAGGGCTAGAAAACGTCACATGCACTGACCACAGTGCCATGTATACCTCAGGTTCTCATCAGTGACACTGAGTTTCAGCCACATGCAAGGACTTTTGTGGGACCAGATGAGCTAGGAGCTGAGAACAGTCCCTTCAGCACCATCATTACTCATTTCAAGGACACATGTTATAATACATTGCCCTGGAGGGGAGCTGGTTGAGCTCTTGCAGCCCAGAAATTAGACCCAGAATCCACACTGCATATCAGACCCCACATCCATGTGAGACCCCAAATCCACACCCACAGCCACATCCATGCTCCATGTCCATGCACACATCCATAGTCACACCCATGCCCCATGTCCACACCCTCACCTGGCCCCTGGCTGCTCCAGGCTGTGCCCTCACTGCAGCATCTGGAGCAGACGAAGGCACAGGATGGCCTACACCACCCTGACCTGGTTCTGCCACCATCCCAGCAGGGCCCTTGCACACTTATGGCCCATCACACACACCTGCCTGCCAGGCCTTTATGGGTTTTTGCTGACCCTCAGGCAGAAGGTCAGAGGTCAGACCACCAAACTCAGAGTAGGACAGACAGACACGGGGCTCAGTTAGCAGAGCCAGCACTCCCTGAAACATGGCTGTTATGGGGACAAGACTTAGGGTGAGAGGTTGGAAATACCAGGATCCTCACAGGGCCTTCGGATAGGAGCCCCCTGAGGGACTCGCTCTCCAGGTTGGAGATCAGAAGTCCAAATGGGTCTCACTGGGCTAAAATCAAGGCATGGGCAAGGGCAGCTCCCTCTGGAAGCTCTAGAGAGAATCTGTTTCCACCTCCTCCAATTCCTAGAGGCCCCTGCACTCCCTGGCTCCTGGCCTCTTCCACGTTCAAAAACAGTGATGGCCAGCTGAGCTCTCACAGATGTTGCCCTGACTCCACCCTCCTCCCGCCCTCCTCCCCTCCTAAGGACTACTGTGACGACGCTGCAGCCGCCAGGTCATCCAGGACAGTCTCCCCATCCACAGTCCTAACTCCATCCACAGCTTCCCTTCCTCTCCTCTTGCCATGCAACTTAAAGTTGCAGGATTAGGACATGGGTGACAGCAGGGGCTGTTATTCTGCCAACCGAGCTAAGAAACACACCTCAGGGTGACCTCAGGCTTGGCATATGGACAGACTGGCTGGGCCCTGACTGGACCCCAAGCCCAAATCGAAGCCTGTATGAGGCCCCAGCAGTGCCTGTGAGGGTAAGGAAGTCCCAGTCTCCTCAAACTCCATCCCTCTGGCATCCCAGGCCTCACCCCTCCCTGTGATGTAGCAGGGACAAGGTGACAACAGCCATGGTGAGTCAGTGACTCAGCACAGGAAGGACAAGTCACAGCCAGGAGCTGCACCCACAGCCTGGACCACCTTGGTGCATGGAAAGGCCCCCAAATGCCCCAGATGGTTGGGCACATCCCTAGTGAACAACAACCTTTTAATAGTCCAGGGGTTGGCGCACCGCAGAAGTAGCTGAAGGGCTCTCCAGACCTCGGCTCCAAGGGTGCAGAGGGAACTGCCCTGTCCAAAGGCCATATGGGAATTAGGGCTGCAGTCAGTAAACAAGGATGGAGATCAATATGTCCTTAAAATACACCTCCCCACCAAGAATCAGGTTCCTCGGCTCTGGACGTTGGCACAGGATCCTGGATCCTGGGGAGAGGCAGCACAAGCCCACTTTACAGGTGGGGAGGCCGAGGCTTGGGGGTCACAAGAACGTGTACAGCCAGCACCAGGAGTCAGAGGCACAAAGGTCAGGTGGGGATATGGTCCTCACACCTGGCCCCGCCCTCCATGCGGTGCCTACCTGTGTGGCTGCAGGCTCTGGGACAGTGTCCACTGTTGGACACTCTTCCCTGGCACAGCCAATTCACTTACACAAGGAGAGGCCCCTTGCGGGCTTCCTCCTTCCAGCACCACCCACCCCTGGGCCACCCACCCACCCATGAACTGGGTGGCACAGGGGACAGGCCTCACCTTGGCCAGGACGGTTGCCTTGGTCAGTCATTTACTGCTTTGTGCAGGAGATTCCGAGAGACTGAGAGAAAAGAGAGGTGGTCACGGTGGGAGGGTCCTTCTGCTGCCCAAAAGCAGCTCAGAGAACCAAAGGCCTCAGCACCCCCTCACCACCTAGGTGCCTGGGCCAGACGCAGGGGCTGTATCCAAGGCCTGCCCACCAGGGTGGGGTGGCCACTGGGCTGCCCCTCCTCCCCCACCAAGGCTGTAGGAAGTGGACCCTCCGCAGGGATCCAGGCCAGATCCCCTGCTGGCACCGACCCTACATCTGCATCACTGCTCCAACCCCTACCGCCTGTGCCACCAACCCTGACAGGGGCCACTTGGCAGGTGAAACTAAGTCTCAGGGCTTTCAGCCTGGCTCTGCCACTATACGCCGAGGAGACAGCACCTAATGAGGATCCAGGGCCCCGACTGTGCAAGCTCCAGTAGAGTGAGCTCCATCGGGGGCCATCCTGTCCTCACAGGAGAGGCTGTTTGCTAACACTGGGCATTAATTTTATTGTACCAGAATTAGAGCTCTCTAAATGCCCCCTAAGAAATTACTCAGAAAGTTGGCAAAATGAAAAATAAGAGGAGAATAACTACAGAAAAATGGAAAATATTTTCCTCGCACTAAAGAAAGGAGCATAAGACACTGAGAATCTAAAGGAAACCAGGCAACACCAAAACAGTTACGGCATCCCAAGGCCATGTTAGCAGACTGCATTATTTCAGAGACAAAAACAAGCACATGCTTCTTTCTCACTAACATAAAACCAACCTCATCCCCTCACTAATGCAGAGGGGCAATTCCCAGATGCCCATGTACTTGCGGCCTGTGTCCACTCTGCCCTCTGCAGGAAGCCCATCGTGGGCCACCTGAGAGGCAACCAGCCAGATTTTGTTGACTTCAAAGGTTGCCGCCCATGGGGACAGTGCTGGCTCACAGGAGCTGAGCTCCCAAAGGACCCCCCAGCCAGGCCCACTCATCCACCTGCATCCTGCAAACAGGCCCTCGTGCCTCACCTGCTGCCCCTGCCCCAGCGTGGAGATGCATCCCAGGACACAGACAGAGGCTCCGTGAGGACCCAGATGTGGGGGAGGGGGTGAGGACGGTCCTCACAGAACCAAGGCCCCAGACTCAGACCTTTCAGAAGACAGAAGGTGGGACTCTCCCTCCTGGGAACAGGCGCTGGAGCCCCCTGCAGGCCGCTGGCCACCCGGCCTCGCACACCCCCAGGCTGGGCCCTGCGGGTCTGTTCCGGGAGCCCACCCCCATCTGCAGAAAGAGTAGGCCACAGGCTGCTTGTGGTGCGGTGAGCCAGGACTGCAGAATCCGAGGGCGAGCGGGGCATGTGGCTGAGCTGAAGCCCAGGGATGCCTTCTAAGGCTGTGCTAGGCAGGGCTTCTGCTTCTCCAATAACTCAGGGCAGACCAGACCAGGAGAAAACCCAGGAGCTGAGAGAGGCGGTGCCCGGCCACACACAGACCTCAGAGGCCACCAGGGGCACAAATGTCACCCCAGGACCTTAGTATTAAACAGAACATCAACAAAAAGACAAAGTTGGCCAGCCCTTTTCCCTTTTTAACCCTGGCTAAGAGCGGCACCTCCTGAGATGCCCCAGGGGCTGCACTCCTTCGTGCTACAACAGAAGCTTGTTGGCCGAAGTGCAAACTTCAGGGGCCGCAACAGGCCCACCACGGCTGGACGGCAGGCATAAAGCACAGGGCATGGGGAGCCACTAGCAGGTGTGGAGCACGGGCCACCGGGGGCCACCAGCAGGCGTGCAGCACGGGCCACCGGGGGCCACCAGCAGGGGTGGAGCATGGGCCACCGGGGGCCACCAGCAGGGGTGGAGCATGGGCCACCGGGGGCCACCAGCAGGCGTGGAGCACGGGCCACCGGGGGCTACCAGCAGGCATGCAGCACAGGCCACCAGGGGCTACCAGCAGGAGTGGAGCACGGGCCACTGAGGGGGCCATCTGAGCACCAGCCTAGCGAAGGCCCACATCCACCACCCCCCCGACCGCTTTCTTGGCCTCCACACTCCACCCTGAGGACACTTGAATGCTCAGTCTTGTACAGGCAAGGTCAGCGGATCAAAGTGCCAGCCCAGGACGCCAGCCCAGGATGCCGGATCAGGTCCTCTGAGCAAGTCCTCCTCAGCCAGTGAGGATGAAGTTGCCTGGTCCCTAAGAGAGGGGCTACGACGAGAGTGGTGTTTCCACCCACTCACAGGCCCAAGGGTCTGTGTCGCAGCTTGTGGCCTCCCAAGAGCTGGGAGATGGCTGGGCAGGGGTCTCGTAAAGGCACGCTGAGGGGTAAGGTGAGGGCAAGGACCAAGGACAGACCCAGGCCTCAGGGCTACAAAGGAGAAGCGGAGAACACCCGCCTGAGCCAGTGAGGCCTGGGGGTGACCCACCTCTGCACAGGCAGCGAGGACTGCAGATCCCCAGTGTACCCCACGGTGGGGAAGTACAGGCAGCTGCCTGTGAGCAGCTGGAAGGGGACTCAGACCCACAGGGAAGTGACCAAGCACTAGAGTGAGGCCTGGGACCTGGCTTAGCACACATACAAACACACACACCACACATGCAGACATACACAAACACACCACACACAGGCAGACATACCACATGCACACACCACACACACACAACACACATGCGGACACATGCCACACACACACAACACACACACAGATACAACACACATGCAGGCATACATAAACACACTATGCACAGACACACACACACACACCACACATGCAGACACACACATCACACACAGACATACCCCAAACACGCAAACACACCACACACATACAGACACAAATACACACGCAGACACACACCACACACATATCACACACAGACACAAACACACCACACACATACAGACACAAATACACATGCAGACACACCACACACATCACACACAGACACAAACACACCACACACGCAGACACACACAAATACACAACAGACATGCAGACACCCATCACACACATGCAGACACACAGACATATACACCACACATGCAAACACACAACACACGTGCACACACACCACACACACACAGACACACAAACACCACGCATACAGATAAACACACATTACACAGACATGCAGGTACACATACACCACACCTCCAGGCACACACACACACACCACACATCCAGGCACACACACATCACACATGTACACACAACACATATGCAAACATACATGTGCACACACAAACGTGCAGACACACACAGAGACACACAAACACCACACACAGGCACACGCACACACCATACACATCACACATGCAGACACACACCACTCACACAAAGAAATACACACAGATATAGACACAAACACATGCAGACACAAACACAGGCATACACACACACAGGTGTGCAAGCGCAGAGTGCTGTGTGACCAGGATGCTGTTACTATTACAATTTTTAAAAATAAAATAGATCTTTACTTACTGACATGGTAAGATATCAAAAATATATTGTTAAGTGAAGAAAAGCATGTTTGAGAAGAATGTGTATGGTACAATTCTTTTTGGTGGAAAACCCAAAATAAAGTAAGTGTGCATATGTGCGTGTGTTTCTATGTCCACATCTATGCACATGCAGGTGTGTGCACGCATGCATGTGTATATGTGTGCACTGTGTGTGCCTGTATGCCCGTTTGTGTGTGCACGAGTATGCAGGCAGATGTACACTGCCATGTGTATGCGTGTGTGTGTACATGTCTGTGCGCCTGTCTATGCGTGTGCCCATGAGTGTGTCATGTGTACGTGGTTCAGTCCACCACACTCACCTTGCCCCTGGGGGGCCCCAGTGGTGAGAAAGGGGTGGAGGGCTGTGTGTTCAGGTGGCACAGGTACAACAGCTGCATTAGCTCACTTGCACAACCAGATGAGGCCACGCTGGCTATTGGGTTCATCTGGGCCAACTGTGACCCCAGCTTCCCCAAACTGAGTCAACTCCAAAGAAGTTTAAATCTAATTTAGTGCCCAAAGTCCAATAACTAGAAAGAAAATAGAAATTTCAAACACAGGCCGGGCACGGTGGCTACACCTGTAATCCCAGTACTTTGGGAGGCCAAGGTGGGCGGATTACGAGGTCAGGAGATCGAGACCATCCTCATGAACACTGTGAAACCCCATCTCTACTAAAAATACAAAAAAATTAGCTGGGCCGGGTGGTGGGCGCCTGTAGTCCCATCTACTCGGGAGGCTGAGGCAGGAGAATGGCATGAATCGGGGGGGGCGGAGCTTGCAGTGAGCAGAGATCGCGCCACCGTACTCCAGCCTGGGAGACAGAGAGAGACTCTGTCTCAAAAAAAAAAAAAAAAAAGAAATTTCAAACACAGAGGTGAGTGGGGGTGGCGGTGATGAGACACTGCAATGACTGAGTGTCAACTTGATTGGACTGAAGGATGCAAAGTATTGATCCTGGATATGTCTGTGAGGATGTTGCCAAAGGACATTAACATTTGAGTCAGTGGGCTGGGAAAGGCAGACCTATCCTTAACCTGGTGGGCACCATCTAATCAGCTGCCAGCGTGTGGCTGGAATATAAAGCAGGGAGAAAAACCTGAAAAGACTAGACTGGCCCAGCCTCCCAGCCTACATCTCTCTGCTGTGCTGGATCCTTCCTGCCCTTGAACACTGGACTCCACGTTCTTCAGTTTTGGGTCTCGGACTGGCTCTCCTTGCTCCTTAGCTTGCAGATGGCCTGTTGTGGGACCTTGTGATAGTGTGAGTTAACACTTACTAAACTCCTATATAAATATATATATCCTATTAGTTCTGTCCCTCTGGAGAACCCTAACTAATATAGACATCAAAGGAAATGGCTAAGAAAAAGAAAACTGAAAGGGGTCAGGGGTGGGGAGTGTAGAATTCAGATGCTTCCAGAGGCCCCACAATTGCCTCTTGGGATCTCTAAAGACGCCTGCCTGCTTTCTAGGAAAGTAGCTTGCTCCCCACAAAACCTGCGCTCTCTCCCGGGTGCTGCTCCGGCTGCCTAAGACCCTCAGGCAAGGGCGGCCCCAGAGGGGAAGCGTCTCTTCTGAGCTCTTCCCACAGGAATCCTTGTTCTGCAGACAGGACACAGTGGCGCTCTCACAGGTGACATGGAATTCTGACCCCAAGCATGCCAGTGGTTGCTAGCCCCGCTCATGGAGCTGTGGCCCTGCTGTAGGCTACAGGGCGCAGCCTGCCATGAGGCCTTGAGTCGGCTAGGGCTTGCCTTCAGGGGGGCTGGAGGGTCCAGCACAGAAGCACAGCCAGGGATGGACACCTAGCCCTGGCCCCTGGCTCAGGCACCCTCCAACCATGCCACCCTCCAGACCATGCCGAGCCTGGAATGATCTCCTGAACAGCACAACTGGATTGCATTCCTGGTTTCTTCTATTGTTGTTCAGAACATTTATTTAATGTAAACCATAATTTTTGAACCTAATTTTGACATTTAAACAAAAAGTGGCTAGGTGCGGTGGCTCACACCTGTAATCCCAACACTTTGGGAGGCCGAGGTGGGCAGATCACCTGAGGTCAGGAGTTCAAGACTAGCCTGGCCAACATGGAGAAACCCCGTCTCTACTAAAAACCCGAAATCGGCCAGGTGTGGTGGCACACGCCTGTAATCCCAGCTACTTGGGAGGCTGCGGCAGGAGAATCATTTGAACCCAGGAGGCGGAGGTTGCGGTGAGCCAAGATTGAGCCATTGTACTCCAACTCCAGCCTGGGCAACAGAGCGAAACTCTGTTTCAGAAAAAACATATATATATACACATATAGGAGAAACGTCAGATAAAAAAAGGAAGTGGCTTCTTTCACTCCCAGAGGTGGGGCAAACAGGCAGACTTCGCCTTACCTCGCGGCCCTCTGCAGCATCTGGCGCAGGGTTCAAGGCGCTCTGTCAGAGCTCAGCTGGCGTCAGGCACACATTCAAGTTACAAATGTCCCTCTGGCGAGGCTTATCTTTTAATAATACAAATCCACAATGCAGGTGGGGCTGCAGGGCAGGCACTCTTACCCTTCTAGTCAGGGGACTAACTTGGGAAGGAGTTTCCTGAACCCCATCTGTATGTATCAAAAGCTTTAAAAAGATTTGTGCCCTTCAGGCCAGAATTCCACATCGACAAATCTATTTTAAGGCAGAATGCACAGATGCACACAAAGACTCATGTTAATGTAGTCCCTACTATGGTTATTTAAAACAGCAAAAACTAGGAACAGCACACATCCCCAGGAAGGGTCAGGTAACCCTTCCATGGCTATTTAAAACAGCAAAAACTAGGAACAGCACACATCCCCAGTAAGGGTCAGGTAACCCTCCCATGGCTATTTAAAACAGCAAAAACTAGGAACAGCACACATCCCCAGTAAGGGTCAGGTAACCAGGGCATGATGCGCTCATATGATGGGAGTATTACACAGCCATTAACCAATGGGTTGTACAAGTTTTTTAGTTTAGAAGTTTAGAGTTAGGCAGACACTAAAAACTACAGCCCTTTTCCCTGGTGCTAGGCAATGGCCACGTTCTTTCTTTCCTTACACTTTTCTGCGGTTTTCTAAACCACAGAAAATGAGCATGTATTCCTTTTATAACAAGCAACAAAAGTCCCGCTTTACTTTCAAAACCAGAATGGCCCCTGACAGCTCGCTTCCCAGCTCATCTCTTCCTGGCTTTCCTGTGTCCCGGTCCCCTGCAGAGAAGGCTTCCTAAGCCATCCACCCTGGAAAGAAGCTGAGGACCCCTGTCTTCAGACCAGTGGGCAGATGGATTCCTGCTGTTTGGAGTCCCCCAGGTGTCTCACAAGGAACCTGTGGGGAGGAGGGAAAAGATCAGTGTCAAGGGGCTAACAGGATGGCAAGAGCAGGGCTCCCAGTGCAGCACATGGGGCACCACCTGCAGCCTGTGACACCCAGTGCACGAAGAAACCCTGGGCAATGACTGCCACCAACAACTGTATGACCACAAGAGGTAATCAACGTCAGTGAGTCTCAGACTCCTTCTCTGCAGAGAGTGGATCATCGTACCCAGTAGAAGGTCAATGACAGAAATACTGGAGGGATTGTATGTCCCATGCCTACCATGGTGCCTGTAAAGATAGTTTACTGCTTGTCATAGTTATCATCACTATCACCATCGTCATCACCATCACTGTCACCATCATTACTATCACCATCATTACCATCACCATAATTGCTATCATCTATCACCATCATCATTATCACTATCACCATCATTATCACCAACACCATCATCAACACCATCATTACTAACATCACCATCACCAATCATCACCATCAGCAATCACCATCACCATCACCATCATCACCATCACCAATCATCACCATCACCATTACTATCACCACCATCATCACTATCACCATCATCATCACCATCACCATCATCACCATTAATTACTATCACCATCACCAACATCATTATCACCATCATCATCACCATCACCATCATCACCATCACTATTACTATCACCATCATCACCACCATCACCATCATCACTGCCATCACTATTATCACCATCTTTATTACCATCACCATCACTACCATCATCGCCATCACTGTCACCATCATTGCCATCACTATCACCATCATCATCACCATCATCACCATCACCATCATCACCATCATCACCTTTGCCATCATCACCATTACTATCACCATCATTACCACCATCATCACCATCATCATTGCCATCACCATCATCACCATCATTATCACCACCACTGTTATCACCATCACTGTCACCATCATCACCATCATCATGACTATCACCATCACCACCATCATCATTACCATCACCATCGCTATCATTACCATCATCATCCTCACCACCACAATCATCACTTTTTTTCTGCTGGGCTGATGGACCATGACCCTAGCTTTCATTTCTGGCAGGGAGTAGCTGAGAAAGTGCAAAACTCCATGGACAGAAAACACAGAATCTCCGTGGAAAGAATGTTAACATCTCTTCTCTCTTCCCAAGTGTGCCATGTCCTCTCCTCCAGGACTGTGAGCTGAACAGACCCCAGCTCAGCCCCTTCCTGTCTTTAAAGAAAGGATGGAGCGGCTGGGCAGCCTCTGTCCAGCTGGGCTGTGCCCACACTTCACCCAAAGTTTCTTCCTCCCAAGCCATGATGCCTTCATTTGCATTTCTCTGTGCTTCTCTTCAGCAGGAGAGGGCAGCCAGACGGAACAAAAGCTAGCTGGGAACAGAAGCCACAGGAGAAACAGAAGTCACGGGGTATAGAAGCCAAGAGGGAAACGAAGCCGGGCCAGTAGGCAGGAGGGGAGCCTCACCACCCTCCATGTCTGCCCCGGGGACACTGCTCCAGGAATCTGGAACATGCCCTGCCGCTGGGTGAGGAAGTGAGGTCCACCCTGTGCTGCTTAAAGAGCCTGTGCTGTTTTAACTTCTCAATATGTCACAAGTGGGTGACGACCCTATAAGCCAAAGCCACTCACTCTAGAGGGAGGTGCCCATGGTCTGAGGTAGAGGGCAAGTCCTGACACCTTGTGCCTCTCCTGTCGGCAGCCTCGGAGCAGGTAACTCAGTGCCTTCCTTCATCCAGAGAAGGGACAATGCGCCACCTACTCCACAGGCACTTGTGAGGATTAAACAGCAAGAAAGGGATGTGTAGAGGCAGCAGCACCAGGTCCACTCAGCAGCCAGGAGGAGAGGGGCCAGCCCAGGAGCTGACAACCCATAGAGACTTCTGGTCTGAAAATGTGGGCCAGGTGTGGTGGTTCATGCCTGCAATCTCAGTGCTTTGGGATGCTCAGGTAGTATCCTTGATACTTGAGCCTAGGAGTTTGAAACCAGTTTGGGCAACACAAGACCCTGACTCTACAAAAAATTAAAAAATTAGCTAGCCATGGTAGCACATGCCTGTAAATCCCAGCTACTCAGGAGGCTGAGGCAGGAGGATCGAGGAGTTCCTCGCTTGAGCCCAGGAGTTTGAGGCTGCAGTGAGCTATGACTGCTCTACTGCACTACAGTGTGGGAGGCAGGGTGAGACCCTGTCTCAGAAAAAAAAATCAGAACCCCAATTCCCACTGGCACCTACTGAGTCAGCACCTGGTTCTAAAGACAAGCCAGGTCTGGGCACCACTATAGCAGAGTCTGTTTTAGGGCCCTTGGCCAACCCTAAGTGCCCCATCACTAATTACCCAGGGTTCTCCATGACCCATCGGGGCTCCAACTTCTGTTACGGGGACCACGGAATCCCATCTAGAGGAGCAGCCCAAATGCATGGCTCAAGTCCCAGAGCTGCCTTCTGCAGGCATCTTTGCACGCGGCCACGGAGTCTGTGCCGAGGTGCTGCCTTTGACCCGCTCCTCTGGGAATTCACTTCTTAACTACATTTCTAGAATATATTTGCTCAAAGAAAACCCCAAACATGACCAATGGGAATCACACACGGAGCAGAGCCACCTGAACCGTGGAGGCAAGTCACTCACCCTGCACAAGCCCTGATTACTCAGCTCTCAGGCAAAGTGCTTTGCCAGGAACATCTCAATAGCCCCAGACAGCTAAAGCTCTGTGACCAGGAAGCCTAGAGGCCTGGCACCAGCTGTGCTCGCTTATAGAGGAAGTGGGGAAGCCCTGGAGTTCCCATCGGCACCATCTGTGAGCACACAAGAGCATGTCAGGGCTGGCTACGGCATGGGCCTCAGAGGAGAACTGGCCCTTCTCACAACCACACAGAGACACTGGTGGGTGGGGGACACCCCTCCCAGAGCCCTGCAAGAGTCTGCTGCAGCCAACCTTGTGGATGCAAAAATCAAAACAATTCAGGACAATACCACAGCTGCCTATTATTCTAAAAAACATCAAGACTCAAAATAAAAGTTTGCTGGCAAAGGAGTCATATGTACCTAAGGGAAACCTCCATCTACTTCTGAAATGCATGTGAAGGATGTAGTACACAATACGAAAATTCATTTTTCAAATCACAAAATGAAAACGTATCTGCCTGACTAGTGATTTAAATTGTGACTTTAAGTAAACAGTTTATATAAAAGGCTACACAGTTTTTTGCCATATGAGAAGCTGTGCAACGTCACTTGTAGTAATAAATGGAACCTGCAACTGCAGTAAGATTTCTCACCTATCAGGCCGGCAAAGGTCAAAGGCCTAGGGTGTGCCTCACATGTTCCTGCTGCCACAGACCAACAAGCATTCTCCCATATTCTTGGCAAAAACACACGTTAGTAAAAACTTCTTGGGTAGGAGCTGTTGGTATTTTAGACACAGATCCCGTTATACGTCCTCTCCCCATAGATATGTGGATCATGTGTATTCACTGCAGCAGCCATAGATTAGAGCCAAGCTGAGTGTCCATTCTTGGGAGACTGAGAGGAATATTCTGGAGTGCCAAGAAGTACAAATCCTGTATTTGCTGATCTGGAACAATTTCCAGGACGTATATTGTTCAGCAAAGAGCACAAGTTGCAGAAGAGTATACAGACACACCTTTTGTGTGTGTGGAAGATCGAAGGAAATCCATAAATATGCCCGTCTGTAATCAGAATGTTCAGGAGAGACACACAGCCCCTTGACTGCAGTGGCCATCTCTGGAGAGGTCACACTTCGGTGGCTGTGCTCGGCAGGAAGAGAGGGCAGGCTTCTCACTGGAGACAAAGTTTTGACTGCTGAGTATTTTCCTATATATATATATTGCTACTCATCAAGAACTTTAAAGAATATTTTTAATCCTGGTGAGAGACAGTGGCTCATACCTATAATCCCAACACTTTGGGAAGCCGAGGCTGGAAGATGGCTTGAGTCCAGGAGTTCAGGACCAGCCTGGGCAACACTGCAACACCCCATCTCTCCAAAACATAGAAAAGAGCCAGGCATAGTAGCATACGCCTATAGTCCTAGCTACTCTGGAGGCTGAGGTGGGAGGGTCACTTGAGCCTAGGAGTCCGAAGCTACAGTGAGCTATGACCACACCGCTGCACTCCATCCTGGGGGACAGAGCAGGACCCTGTATTAAAAAATAAAAGGAATATTTTTAATCCCAACAAACTGCTTTGATTCAAACCAGAGCTATTTTAATTTAAAATTTTATAACTGACTTTAAAAAGAATACTTTTTTTTGAGACAGAGTTTTGCTCTTGTTGCCCAGGCTGGAGTGCAATGGTGTGATCTCGGCTCACTGCAACCTCCACCTCCTGGGTTCAAGCAATTCTTCTGCCTCAGTCCCCTGAGTAGCTGGGATTACAGGCACACACCACCACGCCTGTCCAGTTTTGTATTTTTAGTAGAGATGGGGTTTCACCATGTTGGCCAGGCTGGTCACAAACTCCTGACCTCAGGTGATCCACCCACCTCAGCCTCCCAAAGTGCTGGGATTACAGGTGTGAGCCACCACGCCTGGCCAAGAATACTCTTCTGACTCTCAAAAATAAATCTGTATAGAATGCAAGTCAAAAAAAAGGGATGATATGCACAGAACTTCCAGAGAAAGTTGCTAGAAGCAGGCAAGAACTTGAGGCTGTCACAGTATCCGAAAGAAGACTGAACAGAAGCCCATCCTGCCCAATCTTCTGATCTGTGAAACAAGGACAGGAAAGTCAGGAGTGGAGACTGAGTTTGCCACAGCACTTTCAATCCTTCAACAATCACTGCCTGGCACTGCTGCAGGAGGCCCAATGCACAGGGAGAAGTCTGCTCTAAGACCATCCTAGGGAAACGTACAGACTAAAACAAAAGAAGCCCCAGAAGTCACATTTCTCCAAATAGGAGCAGGGAGGAAGTGTATACAGATACTCCAGGTGACCTCCTCTGGATGGTAGTGTATAAAGGAACAGTCTTTTTGTTTTCCAATTTTTTTTTACTACAAAAACATTATAAAGTATAATAAAAGCAAACAAAATGAAACAAAACAAAACAAAAACCCACACAGTCTGAAAAGACAAAGCAAACATGAGAACTAGACCCAGAGATGGCACTGATGTTGCAACGACCTAAACACGAATTTATTAATATGCTAAAGCCTCTAATAAAGAAGACAGACAGCCTGCAAGAATAGATAGGCGATGTAAGCTGAGAGGTTGAGACACTAAGAAAGAAACAAAAGGAACCGCTAGAAATCAAAAACACTGTAATAGAACTGAAGAATGCCTTTGATGGGCTCATCAATAGACTGGACACACCCAAGGAAAGAATCAGAGAGCTTGAAGATATGCCAATAGAAACGTCCCAAACAGAAGCATAAAGACAAAAAGGAACAACAATGACAAAACAATATTCAAGAACTATGGGTTAATTACAAAAGGTGTAACAACATGTAATAAGAATAACAGAAGGAGAAGAAAAAGAGAAAGGAATAGAGGATATATCTGAAATAATAACAGCTGAGGATTTTCCAAAATTAATAACAGGAAGCAAACCACAGATCCAGAAAGTTCAAAAGATACCAAGCAGGATATAAACCTCCCGGCCAAAAAAATCTACACCTAGGCATATCACATTCAAACCGCAAAAAAAAAAAAAATCAAACACAAAAAGAATATCTTGGAACAAGTCAGGGAGGTCAGGCGCAGTGGCTCACACCTGTAATTTCAGCACTTTGGGGGGCCAAGGCAGGCAGATCACGAGGTCAGGAGCTCAAGACCAACCTTGCCAACATGGTGAAACCCCGTCTCTACTAAAAATACAAAAATTAGTTGGCCGTGGTGGCACATGCGTGTTATCCCAGCTACTTGGGAGGCTGAGGCAGGAGAATTGCCTGAACCCAGGAGGTTGCAGTGAGCTAAGATTATGCCACTGCACTCTAGACTGGGTGACAGAGCAAGACTCCACCTCGAAAAAAAAGAAAAAAGAAAAATGTGAGAGAATGGGCTAAAAACACCTTACCTACAGAGAAGCAAGGACAGAACTACGCTTGGCCTTCTCCTCAGAAATCATGCAAGCAAGAAGACTGTGGAGTAAAACATTCAAAGTGCTGAAAGAAAAAAAAAAAACCAACCCACCAACCTAGAATTCTGTATCCAGCAAAATTATCCTTCAAAAGTGAAGGAGAAATAAAGTCTTTATCAGACAAACAACAATTCAGAAAATTTGTCACCAGTAAATCTGCCTTGCAAGAAATGTTAAAAGAACTTCAGAGAGAAGGAAAATGATATAGGTCAGAAACTAGAATCTGCAGAAAGAAAGGGAGAGTATTAGGGAAGTAACAAGTGAGGATAAAATAAAAACTTTTTTCTTATTCTTGATCTAGCAGACAAATTTGTTCACCATAACAACAGCAACAATGTACTTCATGACTACTTCATGACTAGAGTTTACGAGTAAGTGAGTAACAATAATATTCTAAGGCATGGGAGGGAACAATCAGGAATACTGCTTCTTGCTATACCCATAGAGTGCTAATTATTTGAAAGAGGACTTGGATTAGTCATAAATGTATTTGCGTATTTTAAAACAATCACTAAAAAAAGGTTTTTAAAAAAGCATTATTGATACGCTGAGAGGAGAAAAAAACGGAATCATAGAAAATGCTCAAAGCCAGAGAAGGCATAAAAAAGAAGACAAAAAGAAAAAACAAATAACAGGAGCAATAAACAGAAAACAGTAACAAATATGGTATATATTAATCCAACTACATAAATAACCACTTTAAATATCGATGGTCCTAAATATAACAACTAAAAAGCAGACACTGTTAGAGTGGATTAAAAGTATAAAAATAAAAATAAAACAAGGTCCAACTATGTTGTCCAACAGAAACCAACTTAAAATATAAACACACAGACAGACTAAAAGTAAAAGGATGAAACAACACTATGCCCACAAATTCAATACCCTAGACGAAACAGACAAATTCCTCAAAAGATATACTTTGTCAAAACTCACACAAGAAGAAACAGAAATCTGACTAGGTCTATAACTATTAAAGAAATTGAATAAATAATTAATAACCTTCCAAAACATAAAGCACCAGGCTCAGATAGAACCCACTGGTGAATTCCACCAACATTAAAGGGATAAATTATATCAACTTTCTACAGTCTCTTTCAGATGATAGAAGCAGAGGGAATACGTCCTTACTCATTCTGTCAGGCCAGCATTACCCTAATACCAAAACCAAACACATCGCAAGAAAAAAAAAAAATTACCAATCAGTATTTCTCATGCAAAAATTCCCCCCAAAACCAATGATGTATAAGAAGAATTATTATTATTATTAGACAGTGTCTCAATCTATTGCCCAGGCTAGAGTACAGTGGTGCAATCACAGCCCACTGCAGCCTTAAACTCCTGGGCTCAAGCAATCCTCTAACCTCAGCCTCCTGAGTAACTAGGATTACTTGAAGCTTTCCCACTGAGATCAGAAAAAAGGCAACGATGTCCTTCTCACCACTGTTTTCCAACACTGTCGTGGAAGTTCTAGCTAATACAATAAGACAAGACCAAAAAAGAACTCCTGGACTAATAATCCATCTTCCTTCCTTCCTTTCCTTCCTTCCTTTCCTTTCCCTCTCTCCTCTCTCCTCCTCTCTCCTCTCTTTTCTCTCTCTCTCTCTCTCATCTCTTTCCCTCTCTCTCCATTACATGCTGCTATGGTCTGATTAATAAGCAATTATATAGCAAGGATGCAGGAATACAAGATTGATATACAAAAGTCAATTGCTTTCTTATTTATCAGAAATGAACACTTGGAATTTGAAATTTAAAACATGGTATCATTTACACTGAAAATAAAATAATTAGATATAAATATAACAAAATATGTAGATCAAAGAATTAAGTGGAGAGATATTCCATGTTCATGGATAGACTAAGTATTGTCAAGACGCCAGTTTTTCCCAATTTGATCTATACATTTAGCACAATACTAATCAATATCCCAGGCCAGTGGCTCACACCTGTAATCCTAGCACTTTGAGAGGCCGAGGTGGGCAGATCACTTGAGTGCAGGAGTTCATGATCAGCCTGGGCAACATGGTGAAACCCTCTCCCTACCAAAAAAAATACAAAAATTAGCCAGGCATGTTGGTGCATGGCCTGTAGTCCCAGCTACTTGGGAGGCTGAGGTGGGAGGATCACTTGAGCCCAGGATGTAGAGGTTGTAGTGAGCTAAGATCGCACCACTGCCCTCCAGCCTGGGTAACAGAGCGAGACCCTGTCTCAAAACAAACAAACAAAAAACAACAACAACAACAAACCCAGCAAGTTATTTTGTGGATATTGACAAATTGATTCTGAAGTTTACACAGAGAAGCAAAGGACCCATAATAGCCAACACAATAGTGATGGAGAAAAACAAAGTCAGAGGACTGACACTCCATGACTTGGAGGCCTCCTATAAAGCTACAGTAATCAAGACAGTGTGGTGCTGGTAAAAGAATGGACTTTAATGGAACAGATTAATGGGACAGAATACAGAGCCAGAAACAGGCCCACACAAATATAGTCAACCAATCTTAGAAAAAGGAACAAAAGCAATACAATGGAGACAAGACAGTCTGATTAACAAATAGTGCTCTAATAATTAGACATCCAAATGCAATAAAAAAAGAAAACGAATCAACAAAGATCTTACTCATTTCACACAAAAAAACTTTAAATCATAAATCTAAATGTAAAATGTAAAATCATCAATCTCCTAGAAGATAACAGGAGGAAATCTAGATGGCCTTCGGTTTGGTAATAAACTTTTAGATGCAACACCAAACACACGATCCATGAAAGAAAAAATTGTTAAGTTAGACTTCATTAAAATTAAAAACTTCTGCTGTGCAAAAGACACTGTTAAGAAAGTAAAAAAGACAAGCCACAGACTGGGAGAAAATATTTTCAAAATATGTTCTGTTAAACGACTGTTATCCAAAGTCTGCAAAGAACTCAACAATAAGAAAACAAACAACCCAGTTAAAAATTGGGCCAGATAACTAAACAAACACTTCACTAAAGAAGATATACAGATAGCAAATAAGTACATGAAAAGATGTTCCACATTATATTTCATCAGGGAAATGCAAATTAAAACAACAATGAGTTTATGAAGGCCAAAATCCAGAACACAGACGACACCAAATGCTGACAAGGATGTGAAGCAATAGGAACTCTCATTTCTGGTGGGGATGCAAAATGGTACGGCCACTATGGAAGACAGTTTGGTGGTTTCTTATAAAACTAAACAGGCTGGGCATGGTGGCGCCCAGCCTGTAATCCTAGCACTTCGGGAAGCTGAGGCAGGTGGATTGCTTGAGCTCAGGAGTTCAAGACCAGCCTAGGCAACATGGCAAAACCCCATCTCTACAAAAAATACAAAAATTAGCTGAGCATGGTGGCAGAGTCCCAGCTACTTAGGAGGCTGAAGTGGGAGGTTGGCTTGTGCCCAGGAGGTGGAGGTTGCAGTGAGCTGAGATCACGCCACTGCACTCCAGCCTAGGTGACAGAGCCAGACCCTGTGGCAAAAAAAAACAAAACAAAAAACTAAACATACTCTCACCAAATGATCCAGCAATCATCATACTCCTTGGTATCTACCCAAAGGAGCTGAAAACGTGTTTACACAGAAAAACTTGCACATGGATGTTTACGGCAGCTTTATTTATAATTGCCAAAATTTGGAAGCAACCAAGATGCCCTTCAGTAGATGAATCTATAAACTGTGGTATATCCAGACAATGAAATATTATTCAGTGCTAACAAGAACTATCAGGTCATGAAAAAAACATGAAGAGTCTTAAATGTATATTACTAACTGAAAGAAGCCCATCTGAAAAGCCTATATACTGTGTGATTTCTACTACATGACATTCTGCAAAAGGCAAAGCTATGGAGACAGTAAAAAGATCAGTGGTTATCAGAGGTCTGGGGGTACTGGGAGGGATGGATAGGCAGAGCACAGAGGACTTTAGATGAAACTGTTCTGTATTACATTGCAATGACGGATACATTTTAATGGTGTCTATTACATTGTAATGGTTTGACTTTACAGTCAAAACCCACAGAAGGCCAGTCGCAGTGGCTCATGCCTGTAATCCCAGCACTCTGGGAGACTGAAGTGGGAGGACAGCTTGAGTCCAGCCATTAGAGGTTTCAGTGAGCTCTAATCACACCACTGCACTCCAGCCAGAGCAGCAGAGTAAGACCCTGTTTCAAAAAATATATAAAATAAAAACGTACAACACAAAGAGTAAATCCTAGTGTAAACTACAGACTTTGTTAATGAATATGTATCAACACTGGCTCATCAGTCATAATAAACATACTACATTAATGCAAGATGTTATGAATGCGGAAGTGGGGGGAGGAGTTATGTGGGAACTCTTGATCTTTTCACTCTGTCTTACTGAAAATCTAAAATTGTTCTACAAGACTTAAGTCTATTAAAAACAAATCACGTAGAAAAAGTTCTATATGCATGTCTACACGCTTCCTAAAGGAAAGATCCTGGGGAAATTTGGGGTCATCAGTGGTCATGGGTGGGAATGCTAAGACATAAAGGGGAGAACTACCCAGATGGGAAAATCTCATAAAGGAAATGCTAAAGAAAGGCTCAGAATTCAAGGATTCTATCTCAGGTATTACTTAAAATAAGAATGTGCATGCAAATGGATAAGCACTAGAATGTAAGAAATTCTGGCCAGGCGCAGTGGCTCACGCCTGTAATCCCAGCACTTTGGGAGGCCGAGGCAGACGGATCATGAGGTCAGGAGATCGAGACCATCCTCGTTAACACAATGAAACCCCATCTCTACTGAAAATACAAAAAATTAGCCAGGCATGGTGGCAGGCACCTGTAGTCCCAGCTACTTGGGAGGCTGAGGCAGGAGAATAGTGTGAACCCAGGAGGCGGAGCTTGCAGTGAGCCGAGATCGCGTTACTGCACTCCAGCCTAGGTAACAGAGCGAGACTCGGTCTCAAAAAACGAAAAATAAAAAAAGAAATTCTGTTTATTGGGTAAGGAGATCATGAACCACGCTGCTACGGAATCTTAGAATCCTCTACGACTATAAAGAAGTCTCGCTCAATTTAACAGCAAGGCCTCCTGCCCCTGCCAGAGCCCATTCCTCCTCCAGGGCTCCTCGGCACCCAGGAGTGGAGCGCCAACTCACTCACTCGGTCCCCGGCCCCTGCACTATGCCACCCCTGCCCAGACCTCAGCCCCGCAGGCCTCTGCCCTACCACACATCAACCTGTCTTTCCCATCTCAGAGGGGTGTCCCCATCTCAGAATCCCCTCTGTGCCTCCCTGCGCTCCCCCGTCTGTTTCCAGAGTTAGAAGCTGGGACTCTGCCCAACTCAGCAGAGATGCTCACTTTGACAGTCCAGGAGAGGCCAGTGGGCACGCACTGCCCTCTCCTGACTCCAGCCATGGGTTGCTGGGGCCTGGACCAGGCTTCAGGCTGCGGGATCTGGAAGTGGCGAAGCAAAGCCAGCCCCAGGCCTCAGACTGAAGGTGAGCATTTAAAGAGAACGCCCTGTATCAGGGCACACAGAACCCTACGGGGATGCCACGGGAGAGAGGAACGCCTCTGGGAGGAGGCGATGCTGGGGCTGGTCCTGACAGATGAATGAGGCTTCCCCAGGCAGGTAGGTGTGCAGGTGAGGGGCACCACCAGGCAAAGAAAGGTGAATGTGCACCTTGAGGTGGCCCTGGCAGTGACGTAGGGTAGCACCCAGCATGTCCTGACAGCAGGTTGAGGTCAGATCCCCCTTGAATCTGCAGATGATAGGGGTGTCCCAGGCTCCATGAGGTCTGCATTGTGGGTGAATGTTCCACAACTGGACTTAAGCAGGGAGAGGCTAGAGGCAGAGATCAGCAGCTGTGGGTCCCGAGGCAAGGGCTGGCCCAGAGGGGAATGGTGACCCCAGCAGTGTGCCCTACGGGAGGCCAGAGCCAGCATTACTTTGGGAAGCCCGCGAGCTTCTCAAAAATAACCACAACAACACAGACCATGTCTACTGCTTGTCAAAGCCCTACACTCTGTCGCCGGAAATGCCAGCCTTCCCTGCCGTAGACACCCACAGCTGAGTCGGGGTCGGGAAGGCAGTGTGCAGCCACTGGCCTCTCCTGGGCCGTCAGAGTGCCTCTGACCCTGGGGGCTTTTCTCCGACCGGGATCACAGAAAGCAAGTGTCTCGGTTGGCCTTTGTTTCTCCAGTCCACATAGCCTACTGATGCAGAGCCCAGCCCTCAGCACCAACACAGAATCCGCAAGATTCATGGCATGAACGTGATCATCCAGCCCAGCCACCTCTGAAGTCCCGGGGCCCTGAGAGGAAAGGGCAGACCTGGGCATCCACTCCATTTCTCAGCCCCCACCTCCATGCCCCTCCACCCCTGCCCCAGTCCAAGCAACTCAGCGGTTCCCTTGCTTCACAGCAGTCACCTCTGCCCTGCTGTATCCTGAGACCCCTGGATAGGGCTCCCAGCCTCAGCTCTGGGACAGCTAGAAGGTTCCATTCTTCATGCTGGCCTCACCAGACTGTCCGGAGGCTAGACCACACCTAAGTGACCCTTTGAGGGGCAACATCACAACAAATGAGCCATACAACTCGACTACAATCCTTGACCAAATAACCTTACTCCTGGAAATCTGCCCCCAAGAGTGAGCCCAGAGAATCTAAAAAGATGCTTCTGTCATTTCCCACGCACCCAGGGCTCCAGGTGGCAGAGACGTCCCCCCAGCTAGAACCCAGGCATAATCATGAGCTTGCTGGGAAAACAATATTCAAAACAGGGAACCGCACATTCACACACACTCGAAAAAAATAATCAAAGTTGATAAACAAGAACCTCTAGGAGGCCGGGCATGGTGGCTCACACCTGTAATCCCAGCACTTTGGGAGGCCGAGGTAGGTGGACTGCCAGAGCTCAGGAGTTCGAGACCAGACTGGGCAACACGGTAAAATCCCGTCTCTACTAAAGTACAAAAAATTAGCCAGGTGTGGCAGTGTGCACCTGTAATCCCAGCTTCTCAGGAGGCTGAGACAGGAGAATCACTTGAACTTGGGAAGCGGAGGTTGCAGCGAGCTGAGATCGTGCCATTGTACTCCAGCCTCGGCAACAGAGCAAGACTCCATCTCAAATTAAAAAAAAAAAAAAAAGAATCTCTAGGAATGAAAAATGACTTTAAAATGTAAAACTCAACAAACAATTTAAACAACAAATTACATACTTTGGCTCGATAGTTCCACCATCTTCAGGGAACTGGTGAACTGGAAGAGAGATCTGAAGAAATAACCCAGGCTGTGATACAAAGAAGCAGGTGGAGGACGGGAAAGCCCAGTTAGCAGCCACCGGGATGGAAGAAGATGGACAGGTGAAAAAGAGCTCCAGAGGGGAGGACAGATGGCCGTGTGATGGTGTGGAATTGATAAAAGGCTGGCCACCCCCACCCCACCTTACCACCCCTGCGCCCCCATCCTTGGGCGTGAGCTCCCCGTGAGAAAACCTGCACGCTCACCAGGCTCCCTTCCGTTTCCACAAGCCACAAGCCTCCTCCCATTGCTTGCCACCCTCATCAGGGACCCTGGCTGCTCTGCCCCTAGAGTTCCAGGAAACTAATGAGCCACTGATTCCTCCAGGGACAGGGGTGCCTGAGCACAGCCCTCAGCACCAACAAGGAATCCACGAGATTCACAGGGGCTCTGCACACATCTTCCCAAGACCTTGCTGAGGCCCTCCCTGCACACCGAGCCGCCCCCTGGTCTTCCGTGGGACGATGGAGACACCCTTGCAGCAGTGGGCCAGCCTGGGGGTGCCAACCATCCTGCCTACCACACACTGAGCCCTCCCAAAATGCCAACCCAAAACGTTTGCTTAAGTCCACCACTGGCTAATTCCTCCTCTTTTATTTATCAAATAAAGACACTGAAGGGAATAAAAGACTAGGCCCTCTTAGGTGTGTTTTCCACCTGTCACAGCCTATTTGCAAACTCAGCACTACTGCAGTGTCTGATATTCCTTCCCTCTCAAGCCCGAACCAACCTTAACTATTTTACAAAGTTATGCTACTTACAATGTCCCTTTCTCACACAATTGCCACTGGGGGCCCTCAAGAGGCTCCCACCCTGGGCTGGGGTTCCTGGCTGTATATGTGCAGACAGCCAAACCTGGGTGGGCCCCGGCCAGTCTACGTGGTTTCAGTAGATGGTAATGCAAAGCTCTGCACACTCTTGAACACAAACAGCCAGGGGAAGTAAGGATCATTTGCCTTTTTTTTCTCCTAGGGGATGTAAGTACTCACGGGACAAAGTCATTTGTGCTAATTAATAAAAACTGCAGAAGCAAACCCTTACACTCCATAGCACGTTGGAAGGCTATTCAGTTATTGCAGGAGGATTCTGTCATTCTCTGAAGTCACTCTAGACATTTATAAATCCAGAAATACAAACGTAACTGTTCCTTGAATGTGGTGGACAAACACCTGCATTAGGAGGCTCAGATCATCTACAGCAACCCCACACTGAACACACCAGATCTGGTCCAGTCTTGGAAGCTAAGCAGGATCAGGCCTGGTTAGGCTTTGCATGGGAGGCTGGCCTCCCCACAGCTCAGCAGAGCAGCAGCTCGGGGCAGGGTTGCTTCCTGCCGCAGCATGGAGCTTGTGTCACCACTTACCCAGCCCTCACACACGCCAGGGCCACCATCCCACAACCTGCGAGATGGCTGTGTCATCTGCATCTTACAGGTGAGCAGGAAGAGGCTGAGAGAGGTGAAGGGCTCACTCTGGTCACACCTGAGGTGGTGGAGCAGATCTGAATTGCAAAGCTGTCCCACACTGCAATACTGTCCCATGTTGGGCCTTTCCCCCTCAGAGCAGTGTGGCTAAGGTAATGTGGGTCCCCACAGGTAAGGACAGGCCTCGGACTGGGAGATCACAAAGCAGCAGCTCTGGACACTGCCTGTCCTGCCCTCCAGGAGCTGCCTCTTCCCCTCGGAAGAAATGTGAGGTGCCTACCACTTAGGACCAGAGCCTCCAGCAGACTGTCAGGGTGACACACACACACACACACACACACAACACCCCACGCACCACCACACCACATACCACACACACATGCACATATGCTACAGACACACACTACACAGACCGCACACCTCACACACATTACACACATACACACGCACAGACCACAAAGACACAAACATCACACACACACACCACCCACAAGCACAGCAGGTACCTCCTCTCACTTGGCCACGCAGGCTGCATGGAGCTGGGGGCCAGGGGAATCCCCGGGGCTGTTCCTGGGCAGCATGAGGGCCATGGACGTCCTATCTTTCTTGGCCTCAACGTCTTCATTGATAAAGACAAAGGGTTGGTCTGCACCTGGGTGGCCAGACTCAGCAAACAAAAAAGCAGGACACCCAGTCAGGAGAGTTTCAGATCAACAGAACTGGGAGCGTGGCTGGGCATCATGTATACACCTGGCCCCACCAGCACCTCTAAATCCCTTTTGTGCTCCAGATCCCCCTTGCTGCAAGCAGCTCCCATGTGAAATGAGGCACTGGACCACATCACATCAGCCTTTGTGGTGGCATGTTATGGTCCAGAGAAGGTGAAATTCACAGGTAACCATCGAGTATCTCGGCTGAGAGGCCAGTCCCCCGTGAGCGGCTTCACCGGCACTGGTTCCTGGTTTTGTTTTTTTTTTTTTTTTTTTTTTTTTTTTTGAGACAGAGTCTCACTTAGTCGCCCAGGCTGGAGTGCAGTGGCGTGATCTCCGCTCACTGCAAGCTCCGCCTCCCGGGTTCACGCCATTCTCCTGCCTCAGCCTCCCAAGTAGCTGGGACTACAGGCGCCCGCCGCCTCGCCCGGCTAATTTTTTGCATTTTTAGTAGAGACGGGGTTTCACAGTGTTAGCCAGGATGGTCTCGATCTCCTGACCTCGTGATCCGCCCGTCTCGGCCTCCCAAAGTGCTGGGATTACAGGCTTGAGCCACCGCGCCCGGCCAAGGTTCCTGGTTTTGAAACACTGGCATTCGGGCAGTGAGTGTGGCATGCTCTTTGGCTCGTTTTCTAAAATCACTGTTTCCAACCTCCATGCACTCCATCTCCTCGCACCACCTCTGCCACTGTCATTTGGAATTTGTCAGGAACCCCTGCCTGGATCCCAATGAAGTCCCACTTCTTGGGCTTGCTGGAGCAACAGGAGCTGGCCTCTGGGAAATGAGAGAGGAGAGGGCAGCCCACAACGTGGTGGCGGGGCAACCTCCCAGTGGGCACAGCCACCCTCCAGCCAGGCCAGTGCCACCTAATTCCTGCCCATCATTGCCCCCTGAAAATGAAGATGATGACAGCAAAAACAAACACAGCAGCAGCCCAAGGTCCGGCAGGCCTTCCTCGGAACCCACCCCAGAGAGCCCCTGCAGGTGCATGCAATAGGCCACCTGGTACTTCCCCATCTCCCTGCAGAGGGTCCCTGGGATACCACGAAAGCCACACCCATGGAGATGGACACGGGGCAGCTCGCTGAGACCTGTGCTGGACACAAGAAACAGGCTGCCAAGCAACAGAGCAATAAATGACATCATGTCTGAGAGGCACGCACGGTACAAAACAACGCTGCTTCCAAGGGCGCACACGGACATACCAGCCACGTCAAAACGTGGGGCTCAGTGGGAAGCCTGTAACGGTGTGGGCAGCAGGGACAGGCCAACAGGAAGGGAGGAGCTTACAGGACGAGGCGATGGGCTTCTTAGGGAAATGCATTCCTGTGTTAGGTGATTAAAATGAACTTTTTAAAGAAACAAGGGCCTCCGCCGGGCGCGGTGGCTCACGCCTGTAATCCCAGCACTTTGGGAGGCCGAGGCGGGCGGATCACAAGGTCAGGAGATCGAGACCACGGTGAAACCCCGTCTCTACTAAAAATACAAAAAATTAGCCGGGCGCGGTTGTGGGCGCCTGTAGTCCCAGCTACTCGGGAGGCTGAGGCAGGAGAATGGCGTGAACCCGGGAGGCGGAGCTTGCAGTGAGCCGAGATCGCGCCACTGCACTCCAGCCTGGGCGACAGAGCGAGACTCCGTCTCAAAAAAAAAAAAAAAAAAAAAAAAAAAAGAAACAAGGGCCTCCATGTGAGCCCTGCCCTGCCTGCCCTGTGCTAGCAGCCTGGGATGGGGACTGAGGAATAACGATCAAAGTACAGCCTCATCCTAGCCCAGGGCCCTGTGGATGCCCCTGCTCAGTGGGGTCTGCCAGGGTGAACCCCCACCCTGACACTCACGAACAAGCTCTTGGGAGGGTGGGGGGGTGACAGACTGTCTGCACCATGCCTGCTCTTAGCAGGTGACGGGACAAGTGCGGTTCAGAGGCCAGGACTATCATGGACACAACCCGCTTCTGACTGGGGTTGGCAGCTGTTTTTTTCTCAGAACTGCCACTTATGGAAGGGTACATCCAGCCCACCCGGGCCCCAGGGACTGACTGCCCGACAGACACCCAATGTCCCTCTGGACTGCCATCCTCTGGTAGGATGGGAGCCAAGGTCCTGGTGATGAGCACAGTGGCAGGGTTCCCGCAGCACGGCCCCATTCACTGGCTGGGAGTGAATCACGATTAAATGCTAAGCCTGATGCTCACTTGTCAAAATAACCCGTCCACAGTGTGCTGCGTGCCTGGCTTGAGTCGGGCTTTTCCTGTCTCCCCTTAGAGGCATCTGGACTTCTCAAGCCCCACCCCTAAGGTGTCACCAGGCAGATGGCAGGCCTCCCCCTAAGGGGCCTGAGGAGCTGCAGGGGCAGGCCTGCCAGCTTCCACCCCAGCTGGGGACCATTCAGCCATAACAAAACACACTTGGCTGGCCCGTAAAGCCCACTGACAGCCAACTGAGCTGGCAGAGGAGCCCCCAACATCCCATGTTGACCAGAGGACCCCTACCCATCAGGGGGACCCCAGGGTGCCCAGAAGAGGAGAGGTGTCAGGCCAAGATGCTCTCCTGGGAAGGAGGAGGGGTTCGGAAATTTCAGGAAGATCTGAGAGGAAGGGGAGAGTTCTTTAAAAATCCCCCAGTCTTGGCTATGAGATACTTCCCAACACTGTTCCCAAAACGGAGGCTGGAAGAACCCACAAATGTAAGGGGCACGTGAAAAGGCGCTCAGCAGCAAGGTGACTGCAGTGCCACACAGGAAGGGTAGGTTCCAGCCTCACGGGGATGAGCCTCCCTCACCTCAGGACTGTACCAGGCTCCTCCCTGGCAGATCCTAAAACACTCTACCACACCTGTACCCCGAAACCCAAGCCGAGCAGCCAAGCCATAGCCATGCTATGGACCAATGTCCCACTGCCCACCCCCAATGCCGCCCCCACCCCGCTTCCTGCCCCACAGCCTGCCTGATTCCAGGGCTCTGTACTCTCACCCAGGTCAGCCCACCGTGCTCCCCTTTCCTGAAAGAAAGCGGGTGGTAAGCTACCTGCACAGTCTCCCTCCAAGCCCAGTGGCCCGAGGGTCTGCATGGTCTCTGCGGCTCAGCCTTCCACTTCTCAGAGCTAAAGGGTGCGGAGCCCCAGAAGCAAAAAGAAGCTAAGACCAAAGACCCAGAATGCCTGGCCCTCCTGCAGCCTGGCCGGATCCCATGGCCAGGCACTCCTTTTAAGATTTTTTTAAAACTTGGCAGAGGCCCGGCGCAGTGGCTCACACCTGTAATCCCAGCACTTTGGGAGGCCAAGGCGGGTGGATCACAAGGTCAAGAGATCGAGACCATCCTGGTCAACATGTTGAAACCCCGTCTACTAAAAATACAAAAATTAGCTGGGCTTGGTGGCACGTGCCTGTAGTCTCGGCTACTCAGGAGGCTGAGGCAGGAGAATCACTTGAACCCAGAAGACGGAGGTCGCAGTGAGCCGAGATTGCACCACTGCACTCCAGCCTGGGCAACAGAGCGAGACCCTATCTCAAAAAAAAAAAAAAAAAAAACTTGGCAAAAACACTGAGGCATGAAGGTGCAATTTGCCAGACTCTGCCCAGAGACACATGCTCAGCTGCATGCATCCACACCTTCCTGGGAAGCGAGCTCCCTAGGCACACAGGAGGCCAGAGACGATGAAGCCCTCCAGCACCACACAGCCTCTCTTCCTGCTACAAAGAGGAGTGGCGCTTGAGCCCCGCCCCTCCCCTGACTGCCAGCCCTCTGAAGGTTCTGGGGGCTGGCTCTCCCACTAGCATAAACCTGGCCCACCAAGAAGCCTACCATATTCAAGAAGGGCAGGATTTTAGGGCTGAGACATCACAGCACACACCAGCTAGCCGGTGCACATGCATTTCTTCATTCATTCAAGCACTCCTTCATTCCTTCAAGCATCCATGGAGCCTTGATCCCTGGTGCTGAATTTGGGCTAAATGAAAACTGCAGGGGCCCCAGGGAAGCTTCAGTCAGCTCCACTCCTCCAGCCGCCAGCCAGGTGACACGCAGCTTGCCCGCCACTGGTAGGCACAGAGAGTCCTGATAGAAACAAGGAAACCTCCTCCCAACCCACAGCTGTGCAAAGGTATCATGCTGGACTGAGGTCAGCTTCCCAGGACACTCCCCACTCCACACAGCCTGCCTCAAGTGCCCCTAGACCCAGCACACAGGAGAGGAGAAGCGAGCTTAACCAGAGAGGACAGGAGCAGTGGAGCCAGGAGGGCAGTTCACCCACGAGGACAGACCGTGGGTAAGCCAGCAACTGGGAAATGCCCCCATTCTGCTGGCAGCCACAGACATAAGAATTCAAAGACTAGTCATCAAACCTGAAAGAGTACAGTATCACCGGTGCCTGTGAGACAGGAGTAAAACTAACATTAACACAACCCTTATAAATTAGCCTGCTCAGGGAAATAGAGAAAATGGATTAACATCAGGATGTTGACTTTTTGTTTCACGAAATCCACCTCAGGAAATCCAGGTCTAGCATCCTCAGGGAAGCTCCATCAAGAGGAAGGCATCTCTGGTTATGCACATATTGAGGTGCAAACCAGCTATGCGTACACACATATGCCCAGTGGGTGCACGCACAGTCACGTTCATCCTTGTTCACGGAAGATGCGAATCTCGGTCTGTGTAAAGTGTGTCTGCACATGCAGACAGGAGCCATGCACAACGCACTGCAGACACAGCTTTGGGCCAATGAGTGGTCACACCACAAAGACAACCAGGAAATATCTTCTGTGACTCCAAATCCTAAATGTCTTCAGGATTACATTATATTTTCAGAAATTCCTTACTGTCATTCCTAAAGTAGATTCAATTGAAAGTGGCTCCTCATATTGTGGGGTCAGGTTTCCCTATTCTACCTCCAGGCGAAGAGTATCCATAAGTATGTGAGCATCCACAGGTAATCACATAGCATCCGTAAGTATCTAAGTACATATAAGTAATCATTTAGTGTCCATAATTACCCAAGTATCTGTTAGTAATAATTTGGCATCAGTAGGTACCCAAGTATGTGTAAGTAATTATTTAGTATCTGTAAATACCTGAATAGTTATAACTAATCACTTCATATCTGCATTTGGGTACCTGCAAGTAATCATTCAGCATCTCTAAGTACCCAAATATCTGTAAGTACTCCTTTACAGATAAGTACCCAAGTACCTGTTAGTGATTATTTAGCATCTATAAGTACCCAAGTAGCTATAAGTATTCCTTTAGTACTTGTAAGTACTTGAGTACCTGCTGGTGATTGTTTGGCATCTGTAGATACCTAAGTAACTGTAAGTATTCCTTTAAAGCCTGTGCAGGAAGAATCTCCATTCTTCCAATGAAGATACATAATTCTTTCAGAATGATATCAGACTGGAGCAAAAGTAATTGCCATTAAAACTAATAGCAAAAACCGCAATTACTTTTGTACCAACCTAATAACATCTTCAGATTGGAACTTAGGCTGGTCTGTGCCCTCAGCCTGTGTGGGCTAAGGCTGGCGTAAACTGGGCTCTCCCCAGCAGTCCCATCTTCCATCAAATCCCCATGTACCTTGCAACCCACATGCTTTAGGCACAAGGTCTCAATGCGTTCTCCCACTCATGCCGTCACTGGGAGCAGTGACTGGGAGCTTAGCTGCCAATCATCAGGAGGGCAGTGCCAGAGGAAGCTCAGTTCATGTAGCCTGTGGAGTCCTCTGCAGGTGTCCATAAGCTGGGATCCCCACTTGCAGTAGACACTTGGGGTGAGGAAGTACACCTGATGACAGCTGCGAGACAGCCCTGCTGCTCTGGGAGGTGGTGGCTGCTCCTGGTGCCATGGGAGGCCCATCCCTGACCCAAGAGTCCGGAACACATCAGCCTGAAGAGGTTGGGAACAGGAGCCTCCCGAACCTGGAATGTTCCCAAAGCAGGGGAGGGGCTGACTGGGCCTTTTCAACTGAAAACTCTACGTGCAGCCTCGAGGTCAATGGCCTGTCCAGCCACAGGGACCCTCGGGCGGCTCTGGCCATCAGAGGCAGATAGGCTACAGACCAAGCTAATGTGCATTAATGGGAGGGGTCCCACGAGAAGAGGGGGTGTGCTGGAAGGGCAGAGACACCTCACCCACTACAGCCTTCAGGGAGGCCTGAGGCCAACTGCTATGCAGCAGGAAGAGCTACCCCAGCCCCAGGGTCTATAAAACCCACAGCCCGGCCGGGCGCGGTGGCTCAAGCCTGTAATCCCAGCACTTTGGGAGGCCGAGGCGGGCGGATCACGAGGTCAGGAGATCGAGACCACAGTGAAACCCCGTCTCTACTAAAAATACAAAAAATTAGCCGGGCGCGGTGGCGGGCGCCTGTAGTCCTAGCTACTCGGGAGGCTGAGGCAGGAGAATGGCGTGAACCCAGGAGGCGGAGCTTGCAGTGAGCCGAGATCGCGCCACTGCACTCCAGCCTGGGCAACAGCGTGATACTCCGTCTCAAAAAAAAAAAAAAAAAAAAAACCCACAGCCCATAAAATCTGTAAAACAGGAGGCCAGGCAATATGACCTCTAAACCCTGATGGTCTTATTTCCTTGTTTATATCTGATTATAAAAGTATTCTGCTCTTGGAAAACAAGTTGGAAAGTATAGAAAAGTACAAAAGTGGGAGGAAAAATAATCTTAACGTTTAACATGTTAGCATATTTCCTCCTAGACCATCTTCTATTTTAATTGGTTGACACCAGCCATCACATTGTGTGTGCAGTGTTTCATTTAATATCATCATAAACATATCCCCATAGCATTAAAGCCTTGCTGTAAACATCACGGCTGATGACTGCATAATTTCCGATTATGTGAGGACGTTGTCATTTGCCTAATCATCCCAACTCTATCATTCAACAGTGTAGAACTCTTGATAAACTAAACGAACATCCAACATATTCATTATTTATATACTTTTAAGTTTGTTATGGAGGATTTTTAACAGATATTACAGATAAAGGGCATGGTCTCTTTAAAAATCTGAAGCAGGTTTTGGAGCTTACTCCAGTGGTTTCTAAGGAAACCAATTGTATGCAGATGTAGAGCAAATATCTCCTTTGGGAAATTCTGGGAATTACAGCCTTCTATCTGGATAAAAGCCTCAGGGACACAAGACAAATTTGACCAGAGAGCAAATGTAGTCCGAGGTCATATTAACAGAAATAGGAACTCTAAACTAAGGGAGGTGAGGCCCCTGTCCTTAGCCCCCACCATACCCTGGAGGGTAATGACCTGGCAGGTGCCTTGGGTCCAGGGGGTGCAGCCCTCAGGGGTCAGCTTTGGAATCGAAAATGGAAGTGAAGGAGGCCCTCCCAACAACTCCAGGGAAGGGGGTGCTGCCATGTCCCATCCTGCTGGAACAGGAATAGTCTAGCATCTCTTCTTAGCACCCCCCCTTTTTTTTGGCATAAAGCACAAGAAAAGTAAAGATTAGGATATGGAAACCTGGATGGCCATCAGCAGCTTGAGGCCCTCCCTCCAAGGACCTCTGGATGTGCCCTGCCCTAGACCCCTTGAGGGTACGGCTGCAGGGCCTGGGGCCTGGAGCAGGACAGAGCTGTCGTCCTCCAGCTGGAGAGGGAGTCGGGGGCTATGAGGCTGGGATGGTACCAGCTAGGGCCTCTCTAGCAATACTTTTAACAACAGCCAGGTGGACCGTGAGCCGAGGTGCAAGGCCACTGGCTGGTACTTGGCCCCCTCTGTCTGCAGCTCCTGAGCCACTCGGAACATCAGTGTTCACATCTATAAAATGGGGATACGACCTGGCTCACAGGATGAACTGAACTGCAGGTGGCAGACATCAGCTGAGATACCCCAGCTACACCTCTGGTCACTGGCACCAACAGAAGAAAGAACAGACAGCAGCACGCTTTGGCTTGGGAAAGAGCCTCTGAACACTGGGCGACAGAGACTCACCAAGCAACCACAAGCATTAGGTCTTGTCCCTAAGCTCCACCCAGCAGGTGGGATATTCCAGGAACCGCCATGAAACATTCTCTTATCAGGCAATCGGTAAAAATTACAGGTTGCCAAGTGTTGCTAGGGGAACTTCACCAAGAACCCATGGCTTAAATCACTAGGCAAGGGATGCAGATACTTTTAAACAGCTTAGTGATGGGGCAATGACGCTGCGCTCCCCAAATGAGTAAACAAGGGGCCAGCCCTGAGTGTGGTGTCTGCCTGGGATCACTCCGCTGCTCCCACAGTGGGGACCAGCAGCCCCCACAGAGGCAACTATCTTCCCAGGGATCCCCCAGGAGTTTGAGAAAAAGACCCTGAGATCCCAGCAGGCCAGGAACAGCAGGGTGGCCCCCGTGAAAAAAGGCTCCTGAGAGGTGCACACTGAGAGTCCCGGGCCTTGCCGCCCATCACAAGATGGCAAGACTGGGGACCTCCAAGAATGGGAACCAAAGTGTCCCTGGTGAAGGAAGAATTACAATGACCTCTGAGTAAAGAGTGAAATGCACAAACACCAGTGCAGGCAGGAAGCAGAGTAGGCGCTGAGCAGCTGGGGAAGGAGCTGGCTCTCCCAGCAATGCCCTCAGGCAGGTATGTATTCACAGCCCAGAGCCTCAAAGCCTCTGCAGGTGAGGAGCCAGACTAGGAGCAGGCCACACAGCTAGGTCCCTAAGCAATGGCCAGGCATCCAGGGGTCAGGTCCCTGTGGGGCACTGGGCTCTTGACAGACGCTGTCTCAGGCTTCTTCCTCTGACTCCCTTGCCAGGGAAGCGGTGACAAAGCTTGTCATTCATCAAGGCCAGAAGCAGAGGGGACCCCTGCACTCAGACATGTAGGCCAGGACACTCCACCCACGAGGACCCTGCCCAGGGTCTGGGGTCTCCCTAGGATCGAAGCTGAATTCTGTTACAGAGATTTCATTCAGAGAAAAAATGCAGTGTAAGGGAAAGAACAGGCCAAGGAAGGAAGCAGGGACTCTGGTCCTCACCCTGCCCCTAACTCACTATATAGCCTCAGTTTCCCACTTGTGAAAAGAGGGGCTTGCTCCCTGAGACGCCCCCAGCCTGCATGTTCTACTCACATGGTCACAGAGGCAGGCGCCCGTGCAGCAAGGCCACTGTACAGCCTGCTCCTGGATGGGTGCCTAGCCCAATCCCAAACTGTTCTACGAGATTTGGCTTTTAACAGAGGTGAGTTCAGAAGACCAATTTCATTACCGTCTTCCTTTCCAAACAATAGTTTAAAATGTAAAAAAATAATACACATTTGGGATCTAGAAGAAACTATGATCAGGAAAAAGCATCTGTGGCCATAAATGGTTATCACAGACACAGTCAGGGCCAGACAAATGTCAGTGGGGCAGGGGTGCTCGGGACCCTGAGTCCCAGCAGACTGTGAGTGAGCATGGGTCACAGGAGCCACGGCTGCTGGCCCCCATGACAGGGCCTCACCCACCACCTGTCTGCTGAGTGATGCCGGATCCCTTGGAGGGTCACAGCAGTCTGCCACCTAACCAGGCCAAGTATGGCCCCGGAGCTGTCGGGATGTCCTCACTCAGGTTGGGGAGCCACCCAGAGGTGTGTGAGGGCGTCTGGGGAGAAGTGGCCCCTCAAAGGAACACAAGTCATAAAGGGATATTCAAATCTCAGCAGTGCTGCTCAGGTGTGCCAGGGTCACAAGACAAAGGGGAGTCAGAAGACACCACTGCAACCAGAGGGGCTGAGGAGACCTGAGGACCAGCCCATGGCCTCCGGGGTGGTCCCAGCCGGGGAAGGATGCTGCAGGGAGGACCGCGGCCCCAGCAAGCCTGCAGCCTCCTTGGTGGGAATGGACACTGGCTCCTGCCACAGAGATGTAAGATGTGCACATTCAGGAACACTGGCCGGGGTATGTGGACATGCTTGGTACCATGTTTGCAACTTCTCTGTAAATCTAAAATAATTCTAAAATTAAAAGTTTATGGGGAAAATAAAGCAAATGAGGCTTGGCCTCACAACAAGAGTCAAACAAAGAGGAGTATTTAGGAAACAGACTGAGCATCCAGCAAGCACCTGCCCTGGAGGTCTGTGGGGCTACACCAGCTCTGGGTCAGGAATGCTAGAGAGAGGAAGGGCCTGTTCCCAGCCTATCAAAGTGGGGCACCCTTCTCATGTCTGACTTCTCAGGGAAAACCTGCTTTTCTGTTTTCATTAAAAAGTACCAGGGCTACCGACACAACTCTACAACTCTAGGGAGGAAAGGATTGAAAAGACAGTGAACTCAATAATTAGGTAACTGCACATTAAACTATAGTGAGCTACTCTTTTTCACCTTTCAGGTTGAATTGACAAAGATCAAAAGCTCAGAAAATGTGTTGCCCAGTGTGTAGAGAAATCGGTACAACCAATCTGACGATTTCAATCTGAAATGCTGTATCCTTCAGCCCAGCAACTTTACTTATTGGAATATATCCAGCAGATATACATGCATACATGCACAAAAACATACAGACCAGGATAGCCAGGGAGCAACACCACAGTGGCCTTGGTTGAGAAAAGAGCTACATGCCAACCAGGGGAAGCAGGAAGTGCAGGAGGAGTATGTTTGCTGCAGTCCCAGCGGTCGAGAGTGAGGACCCAGGGTCACTGCAGAACCACATTCATAGCGCACTGCTGTCTGTGTGAGGAGAGGGAAAAGGGGTGGCTGTGGAAACACGAGACATCTCTGGAGCTGGAAGGGAGTCAGTTCCAGAGAGAAGAGCGGGGAGACGGGGAGAGGCACGCATTCCACTGCATTTCTTTCGAATTCTCACTCTTTTTAAAACTTTTCTTACCACGTGCTAATGTTCTGTTTGCAAAATAAATTCAATCAAAAAATTTCAAATGAGTAAATGCAGCTGACGCCTTACCAAAAATAAATAAATGTAAGAAAAGACAGGTGGGTCACTGAGTTTCATTTCCAAGTGATAAAGACACGATGCATTCAGCAGAAGGTTAGTCATTTCTTGCCCCCAACTGGGTATAACGGTGTCCCCCAGGAGACAGTTGGTAATTTCTGCAGACACTCTGGGTTGTCACAAACGTGGGCGGGGGGCAGGCATCAAGATGCTCCTGGCATCTGCTGGGTGCAGACCAGGACTCAGCATCTACAGTGCACGGAAAGCCCCTACACGAAGAATTCTCCAGCCCAGACGTCAGCGGTGCAGAGGCTGAGAAACCCTGCCCACCATACACACAGTTTCCCCACACAGCGTCTGCTGTGGGGCCAGTTTCAATTATTAGAAAGGTTTCCCTCAAACTGAACCCAAATCTGCCTACTTATAAAGCTTCCTGCTCCAAACTTTCACTGAGCACTTGGTTCCTTCCCAGCACTGTTGCTGGGACAGCTGCTTTGCAGAAAGAACAAGAGAAAGACACATATCAGGACATGACTAAGCCTCAGAGTCCCTGGACCTTGAGGGCCCTGGGAAAGCAGCTTCACCTTCCTGCTGCCTCCAAGGTCCCTCTTCTTCACTTGGTGGGGTGAAGGATGGCCCTTCGAGTAGCCAGGGGGGCTTCCCTCAACATAAATACCATCAGGTCACTCCTGGCATTGCCTTCAGGGCCAGGAACAGAGACTTCACAGGGTGTTTTTGTTTGTTTTTGAGACAGAGTCTTGCTCTGTTGCCCGGGCTGGAGTGCAGCGGCACAGGTTCGGCTCACTGCAATCTCTGCCTTCCAGGTTCAAGTGATTCTCCTGTCTCAGCCTCCGGAGTAGCTGGGATTACAGGCACCCACCACAACGCCCAGCTAATTTTTTGTATTTTTAGTAGAGACGGAGTTTCACCAGGTTGGCCAGGCTGGTCTCGAACTCCTGACCTCGTGATCCGCCCACCTCATCCTCCAAAGTGCTGGGATTACAGGTGTGAGCCACCGGGCCCAGCCCATAGAGTGTTTTTTTAGGAGGCAGGGAGTGAGGGGACAGTGGGGAGGGCGGCTTCAGTAAGGCTGGGCTCATCCTCTGAGTCCCACGGACTCGGGCCTCTCAGGTACAGGCTCCCTCCAGATCTATGCCCTCCGACCTCCAAAGGGAGTTCTTCTCATTGCTGGCTTAACTTTGAGAAGGGCTGTGTCTGCCCTGAGGAATCATTTCTCACAGCCCCCAGGCTAGAACGGCCCTCTCACCCTAGCTGACTCCAGAGCTCACCTGGAGCTGCTCCCTTCTACCCCACAGTCCCATGGTCCCCAACACAACGCCACCAGGCAGGAAGACGGAACCGTCTTTATCCAGATGTACACCTGCGACAGGAAGTGACCTGCCTGCCGAGGGCCACACAGTGCAGGGCACAGGTCCTCCCTCCAGAGCATGTGGTCAGGCGCTGAGATAAACAGGTCCGCAGAGCCGTGGTTCTGCCCCCAGCTGCTGCTCAGCAACAGGGAGAGAGGTGCAGTGGCCGCCCAGACCCGCAGACACACGACTGTCCAGGCACCCAGCCCACTGTCATGGGGGCCTCCAGGGAGGTGACCGTGTGCTGCTTCTTCACCTGCCCACCCCGCCATGCAGCCACCTCCTTCACCAGGATCCAAGTCACATGTCTACACAGCGGGCAGGTGGCAAGATGGCCAATGGCAGGGTCAAGGGCTACCCAGCAGACAGGGGGCCCACGCTGCTGGAGAGGGGACCGGTCAGTGAAGCCAATGGGTGGCTCCAGGGACAGATGGGCCTTAGGTGGACCAGACGGCTGGCTACACAGACACAGCCTGGGATCACAAGAGTCACATAACAAACACTGTCCCATGAGAACCTCCAGACCAAATAGCAGCTAGTGTTTCCACCCTCCAACTGGCACTGGGGGAGCTCGGGCAGAAGCAGTGGCTGACAGGCAGGGTGGTAGGGTGAGACACCCTACCGTCCAGCCCTCCCACCCCTCAGAGCTCCTCCATCGCTCACCCAGACCTCTCCATCCTCCCTCACCCGGGGCTCCTCCACCATCCCTCACCCGGGGATCCTCCATCCCTCACCTGGGGCTCCTGTGTCATCCCTCACCCAGGGCTCCTCCATCATCCCTCACCAGGACTCCTCCACCATCCCTCACCCAGGACTCCTCCACCCATCACCTGGGGCTCCTCTGCCGTTCCTCACCCGGGGTTCCTCCATCCCTCACCCAGGGCTCCTTCACCATCCCTCACCCAGGACTCCCCCACCCATCATCTGGAGCTCCTCCATCATCCCTCACCCAGGGCTCCTCCACCCATCACCTGGAGCTCCTCTGCCGTTCCTCACCCGGGGTTCCTCCATCCCTCACCTGGGGCTCCCGCATCGTCCCTCACCTGGGACTCTTCCATCATCCCTCACCCGGGGCTCCTCCATCATCCCTCACTGGGACTCCTTCACCATCCCTCACCCAGGGCTCCTTCACCATCCCTCACCCAGGACTCCTCTACCTATCACCTGGGGCTCCTCTACCCCCTCACCTGGGGCTCCTCCATCATCCCTCTCCTGGGGCTCCTCCATCATCCCTCACCTGGGGCTCCTCCATCATCCCTCACCTGGGGCTCCTCCATCATCCCTCACCCAGCACTCCTCCATCATCCCTCTCCTGGGGCTCCTCCATCATCCCTCTCCTGGGGCTCCTTCATCATCCCTCACCTGGGGCTCCTCCATCATCCCTCACCCAGCACTCCTCCATCATCCCTCTCCTGGGGCTCCTCCATCATCCCTCTCCTGGGGCTCCTCCATCATCCCTCACCTAGGGCTCCTCCATCATCCCTCTCCTGAGGCTCCTCCATCATCCCTCACCTGGGGCTCCTCCATCATCCCTCACCCAGCACTCCTCCATCATCCCTCTCCTGGGGCTCCTCCATCATCCCTCACCCAGCACTCCTCCATCATCCCTCTCCTGGGGCTCCTCCATCATCCATCACCCATGACTCCTCCATCATCCCTCTCCCAGGGCTCCTCCATTGTTTCTCACCTGGGGCTCCTCCATCATCCCTCACCCAGCACTCCTCCATCATCTCTCTCCCAGGGCACCTCCATCATTCATCACCCGGGACTCCTCCATCATCCCTCTCCCGGTGCTCCTCCATCATCCCTCTCCCAGTGCTCCTCCATCATCCCTCTCCCGGTGCTCCTCCGTCATCCCTCTCCTGGTGTTCCTCCATCACCCCTCTCCCAGGGCTCCTCCATTATTTCTCACCCAGGGCTCCTCCATCATCCCTCATCAGGGACTCTTCCATCATCCCTCACCCGGGGCTCCTCCATCGTTTCTCACCAGGGGCTCCTCCACCATCCCTCACCTGGGGCTCCTCCATCCATTACCTGGGACTCCTCCATCATCCCTCTCCCAGGGCTCCTCCATCATCCCTCACCTGGGGCTCCTCCATCCATTACCTGGGACTCCTCCGTCATCCCTCACCCAGGGCTCCTCCATCATCCCTCACCTGGGGCTCCTCCATCCATTACCTGGGACTCCTCCGTCATCCCTCACCCGGGGCTCCTCCATCCATTACCTGGGACTCCTCCGTCATCCCTCACCCAGGGCTCCTCCATCATCCCTCACCTGGGGCTCCTCCATCATCCCTCACCCGGGGCTCCTCCATCATCCCTCACTCAGAACTCCTCCATCCCTCACCCAGGGCTCCTCCATCATCCCTCACCCAAGGCTCCTCCATCATCCCTCACCCAGGGCTCCCACATAGTCCCTCACCCGGGGCTCCTCTATCCCTCACCCAGGGCTCCTCCATCATCCCTCATCCAGGGCTCCTCCATCCCTCAACCAGGGCTCCTCCATCCCTCACCCAGGGCTCCTCCATCCCTCACCCAGGGCTCCTCCATCATCCCTCACCTGGGATTCCTCCGTCCCTCACCTGAGGATCCTCCGTCCCTCACCCAGGGCTCTGCCAGCCCCTAACTAGTCTCTGACCTCTCTCCATCTTGCCCTATACTCCACGCCTCCCACAGAACTCTGAGAGAACTTTATAGACTGCAAACTAAAGAAAGTTGTGCCTTGTCCTCATCTTCCTGCACTGGGGTCAGAATGTAACTCCCACCCATGGCTAACAGGTCAAGGTGCCTCCCTAACCATATCTCCCCTCATTTGGGGGCCAGCCACATGCTGCCCCTCACCCCACACAGGGCAGTCTACTGTCACCCCAATCTGCTCTGGCACAGACTCGTAGGTGGCTGGTGATGAGGGCCACGCCACCCCAACCCTGTCCCCCGGCACTAGCTGCAGGGGCCATGCGGTCTTCCTCACTGCTGCCCGTGCCTACAACTGAGCCTGGCCCCCCACGGTGCTCAGGAAACGTCACCAGCTAGACGGACAGACTGATGGACATGCTCACTGATGAACAATGAGCCAAGCCCAGTCATGGCAAACCTCTTGACTCCTGGCGCAGCTCATGCTGGATGCCCGGGCCCTTTTGAGACTCAGGATTCCTCATGTGTGACATGCAGAGTGACCAAGCATAGCCAGGAGTGGCACAAAAGCCTCACAGACTGTTCCCATCCAGCCTGCACTTTGGCTGGCATGGGAGGAGTGGGGGCTGTTGGCCGGCTGCTGGCCCTCCCCCAGCTGGCTTCTCCTAAGTAGCCCCTCCATCCAAAGCCCACCAGGGGAGCTGCTGCAAGGAACAGGGTGGCATCCAGAAGTGCCTAGTGCTGGGTACAAACAGTGGAGGAAACCTCTCCCTGCCTGGCTGCTGCTGCACGCCTCTGCTACGTGCTGCTGGGCAGTGGTCGCCACAGTGCCTCCCACTCCCAGGGAGAGATTCCACAAGCACCAAGGGCAACTAATCCTCATGTCTGACTGACTCCAGCCAGAGACTCCTCCCTGCTTCCGACTTGAGCCTGTGTGTGCTGATTCATGCAGGGCCACGGGGTCCTTCCCTCTCCCCTGGGTTCAGTGAGCCCTCCCGAAGCCTCACCTCACCCCTTCTCCAGGCAATGCGCAGAAGACTAGCTAAGGCCGCGGTTTCTATGCTGCTCCAGGACACCACGTGTCTTAGGACCCCAGGCCCCAGTCTCTCCTTCAGGGAAATGGGCCTGAACCCCTAAATCAGTCTGTACCATTGCTCCAGCAAATGCAGGTCAGCCTAGGAGGCTGGTGAGGTGGGACCTGGCAGGGAAGGGCCTCGTGCTCCACTTGACGTTGCCTTCCCACCAGGCCGAGTGTTCCTGGGAAGTGCTTCCTGACTACTCTTTCCACGGCCCACGCTTTCCCTGAGATTCATACACAGAATATGCCTTGACGGGGTTTTATAAGGGGAAGGGTAAAATAAGGGACAAAATCACAAAGTTACAATAAGATCTTAGTGATCTGGAATTGTGGGGTGAAGGTGCTGGGGTCAGGGTTCAACGCCTGAGTCTGGCAGCCCCAGGGGTGGGTGTATCAGTCCCCAGGTCAGATCCTGGTCCCAAAGCACTCTCCAAGGCCAGTCAGATCCTCATGTTTATCCAATACTGTGGCCTTGTGCCCAACCCATGGCATGTCAGGAACAAGAATGAACAAGGGCTTTACACATGCACTCCACCTGAGCAGAACCATCCACTCGATGCATGGAGACCAATGAGGCCACGTGCTGCTCACATAGAGCGGCTGGCACTGCTCCATAACTGTGCTTGCTGTCCCTACTCTAGCAATCCAGAACCCTGGCCTTGCTCCACAAAAGCATCCTCAGCAGAGAAGCAGGTAGCCAAAAAGACAGCCCCTGGGGAGGATGGTGGTCAGGGAAAGGAGATGGAGACCCATATACAACATGAGAGAAGTCTTACACATGTATGGAAAATGCCTAGTTCAACATCTGACTTACGGTTAAAAAAGAAGATAGCAACCCTCCTTCGCAAGTATGTAGGCATGCACTGGGGCACACAGCAGCACATGCACGAACACGGAGAGCTTGCCAGGGGTGGGCAGCACCCTGCACGTGTACAGTTCTGGAAATTAGGTCACCACACATTAAAAGGTGATTACAAAAAAAGGATAAAAGTACCATCAATGAACAATCTGAAAAAGAAGTTAAGAAAATAATACCATTTACCATAGCATCCAAAAGAATAAAACATCTAGGAATAAATGTAACTGAGGAGGTGAAAGACTCGTAAACCAAAAACTATAAAACACTGGTGAAAGAAACTAAAGAAAACACAAATAAGTGAAGAGGTATCCCATGTTCATGGATCAAAAGACTTAATATTATTAAGATGACAAAGCAATCTACAGGCTGAACACAATCCCTATCAAAATTCCAACAGCCTTTTTATGCAGAAACGGAAAAGCCAATCCTCAAACTCATATGGAATGTAAGGAGCCCAAAATAGACAAAACAACAGTGAAAAAGAATATAAAATCAGAGGACTCATACTTTCTGCTTTCAAAACTTAATACAACTTTGCAGTAATCAAAGCAGTGTGGTACTGGCATAAGGAGACACATATAGACCAATGGAATAGAACTGAGAGTCCAGAAATAAACCCCTGTGTATGTGGTCAAAAGATTTTTGGCCAGGGTGCCAAGATCATTCAACGGAGAAAGAACAGTCATCAACAAATGATGCTGAGACAACTGGATATCCAGCTTCCAAAGAATAAAGTTGGACTCCTACCTTCCATCATTACAAAAATAAACAGAAGATGGATCAAAAACCTAAGATAAGAGCCAAAACTATAAAACTCTTAAAGGAAATCATGGAAGTAAACCTGTACAACCTTGGATCTGGCAAAGAAATCTTAGAAATGGCACCAAAAGCATAACAAACAAAAGAAAAAAGAGCTAAACTAGACTTTATCAAAGTTAAAAACTTTCGTGCATCAGTAGTCATTATCAAGAAAGTGAAATGACAACCCACAGAATGGAAAAATGTATTTGCAAATCATGTATCTGATAAGGATACTGCATTTAGGCCGGGCGCAGTAGCTCATGCCTGTAATCCCAGCACTTTGGGAGGCCAAGGCGGGTGGGTCACCTGAGGTCAAGAGTTTGAGACCAGCCTGACCTACATGGAGAAACTCCGTCACTACTAAAAATACAAAATTAGCTGGGCGTGGTGGCGCACGCCTGTAATCCCAGCTACTCGGGAGGCTGAGGCAGGAGAATCACTTGAACCCGGGAGGCAGAGGTTGCGGTGAGCTGAGATCACGCCATTGCACTCCAGCCTGGGCAACAAGAGAAAAACTCCATCTCAAAAAAAAAAAAACAAAGATACAGTATCTAGACTATATAAAGAACTCTAACACTTCAGCAATAAAAAGACAAGCAATCCAATGTAAAAGTGGGCAAAGTCCTTGAGTAGACATTTGTACAAAGAAGATATACGAATGGCTAACAAGCATGTGAAAGCTGTTCAACATCACTGGTCAGCAGAGAAATGCTAGTCAAAAACATAAAGAAATCCCCACTTTATACCCACTAGGATAGCTTTAATTAAAAAAAAAAAATAGGAAAACAAGTGTCGGCGAGGATGTGGAGAAATTGGAACGTTGCTGAGGAGAATTTAAAATAATGCAGCTCCTGTGTAAAACAGTTTGCTGGTTACCCAAAAAGTTAAACATAGAATTACCATATGATCCAGCAATTCCATTCCCAAGTATATATCCAAAAGAACTGAAAACAGGTGTTCAAACAAATATTTATACACAAATGTTTATAGCAGCGCTATTTACAACAGCCATAGGCGGAAACAACCCAAATGCCCATACACTGATGAATGGATAAACTGTGGTCTGTCCACACAATGGAATATTATTCAGCCATAAAAATCAACGAAACACGGACACATGATACAATGTAGATGAACCTCAAAAACATTGTGCTAAGTGAAAGAAGTCAGACACAAAAGGTTACATATTGTATGACTCTATTTATATGAAATAGTAAATATCCAGAATAGACACACCCATCGAGACAGAAAGCAGATTGCTAGCTGTCAGGGGCTAGTGGCTGTCAGGGGCTAGTGGGTGTCAGGGGCTAGTGGCTGTCAGGGGCTGGTGGGTGTCAGGGGCTAGTGGCTGTCAGGGGCTAGTGGGAGAAAGAAAGGGCAGTGACTACTTACTGGCCACTGGTTTACTTTAGGAGTGAGGAAGATGTTTTGGAACAAATAAAGGTGGTGGTTGTTCAACACTATGAAGACACTAAACGCCACTCAACTTCACACTTTCAAACGGTTAATTTTATGTTACATGAATTTCACCTTAATTTTTAAAAAAGGTAGAAGGCTCGTTTCCCTATATGCACATTTCTAGCTAAATATTTTCAGTAAAAGCAAACATTCTGGTGATTAAGATGAGGCTCACGCCAAATTGCTTCCTTCAAGACACGCCTCCCTCGGAGAGGTTTGATAGACAGGGACAGATATCACAAAGATTTTTCAGTTCCTATGCTTTGAGATCCAAACCACTGGCTAGAATTCTAAATATGCTCATATGTTTTTCTGTGAGTGACCCAGCACTATGGTGGTGGGGGGTCCGGGAGAAAAGTAAATAGGTCCTGCACCCTGAAGCATAGAAGCCAAGTCCCATTCTGGACCCCCACAGCTAGGGCCACATATCTGCCATGGAACCAAAAAGCTGAGAATCAAGGTTGGCAGAAGATAGGGGACAGAGAAGGAGAGATGCAGAGAGGAAGGCACTACAGCGAGAGACCCTGAGAGACACTGGGCATATTCAGACCCAGAAGGGAGCTGCTGTTGTCAGCTGCTGGGACAAGGAAGCACCTCCCATCCCCTAGCTCAGTATGTGGCCTTCCTCTGTGACTACATTTCCGTCCGTGTTACACTGCCGAAACCATGGACACGAGCAGTTATCAGCCCCTGTATTTGCTCAGGCCCTTGAGCCAGAATAACCTAAGCCAGGTACCACATCCTCACCTGCACCCCCTGGGAGGTGAGTGTGTCCACCTGCTGCAGCTCAGAGTGCACCTGATGAAGCCAGAGACCTGCGTGTGACAGAGGCCCTGGCTGCTTCTGTGTCCATGCTGGGAATGGAGGTGACAGGGTGACCCACACTATCTGCCCCTCACAGTCGACATGTGAACCAAACATGATGAATGAAAAACCCCTATGGCATTAAACCCCAACTGAACGTTAGCTTCTGCAGCACAATCAGGCCTGTCTTATTTAAAAAACCAAGAGATGGACTTTGTTTTACCCACACCCTAAATTTCAAAAGTGAGATTTTCCCAGATAACTGCAACATGGAACACTATTTTCCGGCCCACACTTGCTCCCACCAGAAAAACTCACTCTTTTAGAGGACCTGGCATATTTCGAGGTACTATCGAGATGGCCAAAAAAGAGGGTGGCCAGGGGTGGCAGGGTCTGCCCAAACCTCTGCCCAGATTTTAGGGCATCTGTGGCCACACTGCACCCAAGCAGCCCCAAACAAACGTGGGCTGCAGTCCAGAGGTTCACACCAAGCACACTTCCAGCCAAATATTAACTATATCTAAAACCAGCAAACATTCTGACAATTAAGATGAAGTTCCTGCTTCCTCCAAGACACACCCCCTTTGGAAAGCGCTGACAGGCAGGGATGTCTACTTTCCCCTCTAGAAGCTGGCCTGACATTCTTCCCACCTCCTCCAGAACTCTAAAAACTCACACAGGGGGAGAATTCCTTGTTGTAAAATGATTAATCATCATTCCTAAACACTTCACAACAACATCTCCATGAGGAGAACCCCTTCCCCCAGTACTCCCCAGCATTTGAGGTTCTAGGATTTAACTGTCAGTTCTGATCACCCAGATTTGACCCATGGCAGGACCTCCTTCCCTCTCACACACACACTCCACTGGCCAACAACAGAGCTGGCCTGCAGGGCACAGCCACAGCCCCAGGCGGTGTTCGCAGGTAGCCCCTGGACATGGCTCTGCCCCAAGGAGCTTAAGGCTGGGTGGGCACAATGAGACCCCAGAAAGGCCAACTCCATCCCTAGGGAGATGGACATAGAGACAGTGCCCTGAGGAGGAGGGCAGGCTGAGCCCAGACAGACAGACAGACACACAGGAATTGGAGGGAGCCATGCCACGCAAGTCTTGTCCACTCTACTTTCTGAGCACTTCCAGAATGTGACCCTTCTCCTGACCCCAGTCCCCACTCGCCACCCCCTGGGTACACATGCAGGGCCTCCTCACTGGCTCCCTGCCCCTAACTTCCTCCCGACCTGTCCCCACAGCAACACCCTGTCAAAACCTCAGTCCACTCCTGCCCCTCCTCTGCTGAGACACTCCCCCTCCAGGGTGGCTGCCACCATTCTCAGAGGAGCTGAGCTAACCTCGGTGAGGGCCCTGGCTAACCCCTGGGCCCTCACAGCCAGCTCTGAACTCCGTACAGAATACATGCCCAACAAATATTTACTGAGGTATGAATGAAATGTCTGTCACTTAAGTGACCTGAACAGCTTTCAATTTCTCTCAAGTCAGTTTTACTGATTATACCTCCAAAACCCCTTCCAGTGCAACAGAACAAGCAGTGGAAAGAAGGCCAGAAAGCTACAGGTGAAGGATGCTTAAAACTTTAACAGAAGCATTCCTGCTTCCCAGATTGAAATCATTCAAAGTAAGCTGGTGACAAAGTGAGATGCCAGGTCATCTACCTTACGGCTGCAGGCAGGGGTGGAGGGCATGGGGTCTGGTCTCCATCCTCCAGTTAGAAGACACGGGCACAAGGGACCACAGTGTGTGGCCCAAGTGGCTTTGTGCAAGAGTGAGATCCCTAAGAGGAGAGGACAGGTCCTCCTCAGTGCCTGTGCAGAGCCACACATCCCCACCAAACGAGGCAGACAAGACACCTCCGAAGGCAACAGGCCTCCAGCTGTCTCCTGCCAGGTCCTGCCACAAAAATCCATCCCTCCCAGGTCAAATTCTGTGACAGCACCCCAGTCGGTGCCAGTGAAGAAAGGCTGGGCTGACGAGGATCCCTACCCCAGGAGTGATGAGTCACGGTCAAGATGGGGCTGGAGGAAGAATCTTGCGAGAACTTGGTGAAGGGACAGCTCAGGTATGGCACACACATCCCAAGGACAGTGGGGAGCCTGAAATGAGGGCCTGTTTCCCCGACCTCCACTCCACACTGCCTCTCCAGTGAATGGAGGATGCATGACCCCAAGGATAGAACACAATTCTCCCTCCCCATGGTGAACATTCTTCCCAACCCAGGCCAGCGGGGCAGCCCCACCCACCATGGCAAGAACACTGGGAGGGGTGCTCAGAGTCCCTGAGTAGGAAAACTCACCTTAGAAGCAAGCTCTGGCCCCACAAATGGCCAAAGGTCTATCCCAAACAAGTTCTCGGCTGCCGCCAAAGCTGCCAAGAGCAAAGACGCAGCCACTGTGAGTGTGGGTGACGACTTAGAGACCCTCTGCAATTCTCCCCAAAACGGGGCTGGCTGGAGGAATGTGATGTGACCACAGGTGGGACAGACAGCCTTTTTACTCTAATAGTTGTGTGTTTATTTTGATAGTTACTGTGTATGGCAAGTTACAGTAATGTTCTATTTCAGGGAATGATACGAAGTTTCCTTTTAAAAGCAATATTTTCGAAAGTAAGGACACATGAGGATTAAATGCAAGGTGGGATCCAGGAACAGAAAAAGTACATTAAGGGGAGAACACTGGTCAAATACATCTGAATAAAGTCTGTAGTTTAGTTAGCAGCCCGGCACCAGCGTTAACTTCATTCTGGTACTGGTCCCATGGCTGGGTAAGATGTTCACTGCAGGGAAACACAGGGAAGGATACAGGGAAACTATGCCATTTTTGGAACTCTTTTGGAAGTCTAAAATCCCCACAAAATAAAAAGTTTAAAAGTACTCAAACTTTTAAAAAGTGAGTTGAAATGTTAAATAGGAAGTAAATCACAGTACAAACGGTACGAAGATGAGGAAAGAACCACTGGGGCCCTACGAGACTATCTGGAGGTGAACACAGGGGTCTGGTCACACACGTTCATTTCACTGATGAGAAAAGTGATGCTGAGAGACCAAGGGCTTTGCCCACGGCTGTGAGAGCTGTACCAATCCCACCAACCCCTGACGCCTGTCCTCCCCATCACACACCTGCCCAGAACCATCCGGGAGCAGGCACACCCAGAGGCTTTTTCCCCATAGGGTTCACTTTGGCAGATGACCCTCGATTAGATGCAGGAGAAAATGACTTTCATGGCCGAGGGAAAGCACAGCTCCTTTCAGACCCCACGGCCACCCCAAATAGGTGAGAAGAAATCTGTGCTGATCAACTGCCTGTATTGGATTCAATCAGAGACCTCAAATAAGAAAAAAGGAGATAGAGCCTCCCCAAACATCCCCCCTTTGGGGATTTTTGCATAGGCCAGCACAGCAAACGACAGCAACCAGCTCTCAGGCCAGCTCTCAGCCCCTGTCGCCTGTCTGCCCCTCATTCCTGGAGTTTTTCCCTTGGCCTCGAAGTCTAGTTCAGAACTAGCCTTCCCTTCCCAGAGGGACCCCTGAGCGGTGAGACAAAGGTCTTCTCGCGCCCTCTCACCCTCCCCAGTCTGGGCCCCAAGTGTGGGCAGCAGCCAGGAGCTGACACAGGTGCCCAGAGAGTTCTGTAGCGGGGTGACTGCTTGCCAGGTCAGGGCCCCGGCGGAGATGGGGGAGAAGGGACAGGCCCCACCACTTTCAGGGCTTTTCAGGGCCAGCTGCTCAGCATCCTTGGATATGAGGAGCCTTAGAGGCTCTCACCCACTTTGGCCCGGCCATGAACTTCTTGATGGCTGCCAGTTGACGGTGTGCATGTCAGCCCTGTTCTGGGCAGAGCCTCGTGTTCACACTCAGTCTCCCCTGCTCTGAGGTGCTTCCATCGCCCTGGGCATACTCAGGAAGGCAGCCCAGATTTCCGTGGGCATCCCCATCCCACAGAGTCCCAGGCCCTTCTTACAGCATGGAGGTAGGACTCAGGACTGGGGCTGACAGACGTAGCAGGCCCTGTCACATCCCAGTCACCCAGGTCCCCACATGTAAACTGGCAGGACTGGACTCGGGGCCACAGCCCACTCTTAAGGGCCACTGACAAGTCTTGAAGACCCAGGCTTAGAACCAGCAGGAGAGTCTCCTCTCTGGAAGGAGAATCCCAGAGCACCCACCACCACACCCCCCCTCTCTTCCCCTAGGCTGCTTGCTCCTGGTGCTTTGGCACTGGAGCCCCAGAGGGCACACAGCCCTGGCTAGCCCCGGGTCCAAACACCTCCCACAGGCAAAGTCAGATGCAAGAGAACCTGTTGGAGCAGTTTGGGCAAGACTATCACCTCCTCTTCCTCCTCCTCCACTTACTTCTTGGTGGGAAGGGACCTACCCCAGGCACGGGGCCAGGTCATGGCCACAGGCAAGGGCCAAGAGGGCTGGGGTTTTCAGTGTCTCCTAGCGTTACCTCCTTTCCCCCCCCAACCGTCTTCCTTAAGGAGCGTAAGATATGTCAAAACTGGTGTTCCTGCCGGGAACTGAGAGGAGGGAATAGGGGAAAGCTGAAGGCCAGGGAGGAGGCGGCAAAGCCACAACAAACCCCCTTACCCAACTCAGACACTATTCTGTCACCACACTCCCGCCCGGGGAACTGCAGGCCTGCCGGGTCTAGCTGCTCCGCGGGGGTCGGGGAAGGGTCCTGCCCTTGGGGACAAGGTCCGAGGGAGCTCGCAGGCCACGGCGGAGAGTGGGCGCCCCGGCTGCCACCTCGCCGGAGCCCCCACGGACGCCCCAGCCCTGCCGGCGTCGGAGCCCGCCACTCGCGCCTCTCCCGGGACCCGCGCCGGGCTGCGCGCCCGCTTCTCCCGGCCCGGCCAGCCCCGAGCCCGCGCGGGGAAAGTTCCTGCAACTTCGCAGGGGGGAGGCGGCGGGGGCTCCGGGCCTGGGCCTCCCTCTGGATGCCCGGCCTCTGCGGCCGCCGCGACCCCGCTGACAGGCGGCCTGGCCCGGGCCTGGAGCCCCAACTTCCCCGCGCCCCGAGCCCACCTCCCGGCCCGCGGGCCTCGCTTTGTGCGCGGCGGCCAGGGGCGCCCAGCGCGGGCCCCGTGCTTGGCGCCCCCGCCCTGGGCACAAAAGGGCGCGCGGCCCGGCACGGCCCAGCCCCGACCCGGGCGCCCGTAATGCGGCGGCGGCGGCGGCCCGTCCCCGAGCCGGGCCTGCGGGCGCGCAGCCGGGGGCGCGGGGCTCGGTCGGGCGGGGTGGCCGGGCCGGGCCGGGCCGGGCCGAGCGGCCGCCGCGCGCTCACCTGCCGTGGAACCAGTCCTTGCAAGCGTCGCACTCGATCATGAAGCGGGTAACGTCGTAGGGGAGCCGGCAGACGCAGTACACGGGCACCGTCGCCATGTTGCCGCGCCGCGCCGCCGCTCGGCCCCGCCGCTGCGCTGCCCGGGTCGGTCCGGGCCGGGCCGGGGGCCGGGCCGCGCGGGGGCGGCGGGGGCGGCGGGGCGCAGGCGGCGCCGCGGCCGGGAGGGGACGGGGACGGGGGCGCACGACAGCCCCCGCGCGCGCTCCCGGCCGGGCGCGTCCACACAATGCCGGGCGCGCTGGCTGGAGGGGCCGCGCCGGGAGCCGCCCGCCGGCCCGCGGGGCTCAGGGCGCGAGTGTGCGCGGGGGACGGGCCGCGCGCGGGACACAAAAGGGAATGGACGCGCGGGGGCGGCGGGCGGGGAGCCGCGGCCCCACCGAAGGGACCCCGGCCGCCGAGCGGCCTCTACGTCAGCGCCCCGGGTGGCGCCGCCTCCGCCCGCCGGCCTGGGCCGCCGCTCCCGCCGCCGGGAAGGCGGGCTGGGGAACCCTGCGGGGGAGAAGGTGGGTTGGGGGACCCTCCCGGGGGAGAAGACGGGCGGGGGGACCCCGCTGTGGGAGAAGGCGGGTGGAGGGATCCCGAAGGTGGAAGATAGGCCGAGGAGGGCCCCCAAGGCGGAAGGTAGACCCAGGGGTCCGCGGGCGCGAAGGTGAGCTGGGGGAGCCCTGAGGCTGAAAGTGGGGTGGGACCCCGGGGAGAAGGTGGGCGGGGCCCCGGGGAAAAGATGAGCTGGGGGAACCCGGGCAAGGCAGGCGGGGAGACCCGGGGTGCGGAAGCGGAGCCCGCAGGAGAGCCTTCCTAGTCTAGAAGGCCGACATGCAAATACTTGGCCCTAACTTTCTAATGACCCCCACGACGGTGGGGTGTTCCTCCTCCTCGACTGCGCTGCCTCCCGCCTCTGCCCGTTCCCCACTGAGTTTCTGGCTGGGACACCACTTCCCCTTTCCCCTCATTCCAGGCTGGGGACTGCCGCCTCCCTCGCAGGATCCCGCGGACTTCCCTGATGCTCAGCCCCAGAGGAAGAGGACAGAAGCCCGGGCGGGGAGTGCGCTGGCACGGGCGGGTCAGCTCTGTCAAGAGAGAGCTCCCTGGCATTTGAGCCCCCCAGGCCCGTGACCTAAGGGGCGACGAGTACGGGAACCCTGGCCCCCGTGTCCAGGGAGCTGAGCCCCCACGGTGGGGAGGAGAAGCGGAGGTGCGCTCTGAGTGGTCACTTGCACCCTTTCTAGAGGCCTTCCCTGCCCCACCAGCGCTGCATCCTTGGGGCATCCGCGCTGGGCGGGGGCCACATCCCTGCCTGCCCTTCCTCCCTCACCGTCTTTCTCTCCCCATCCTCCCTCAGCAAAATCCGCATCATGCTGGGAAATGCGGGCCACCCCTGCTCGGAATTCCAGAATCTCGGGAAGGAAAACCCGACCCAGTCTCCTAGCAGCATCCATAACAAGGCTCCTTAGCCCCTCGGCCCCTCACCATCACCGCCCACTTGCTGCTGCCAAGGGGCTGTTTGCTCCACGGCAGGCGGCTCAATTAAGGTCCTTCCTCCGACTGAGCAAAAACCCGCCCTCAGAGTCAGCCACCCACCCCCAACAAGTGACCCCGTGGATACAGACTCAGGGCAGTGCCCAAAGAACTGGGTATTGGGGAAGGGGACAGAGGAAGAAGTAGCTGGCCATAGAGGGAGAGGAAAGAGCAAGAGACCCCCAGCTCCCACACCTCTGGGCTGGCCAGGATGGCCTGCAATAGGCCTTCCTACCTGAATTCCGGTTGTCACTGGTTGCCTTCCTCCAGGGTGAAAGCCTGGAATTTTTTTTTTTTTTTTTTACATACTAAAGTTCTGGGAAAGAAGTAACTCTTAAGCCGTTGTCTACTATTATATATTATGCTCAGCCTGAAGGTTGAGAGCCCAAAAGGAGGGTTTCAGGTGAGTGGTGCCCACTTCCTTGATGGACACACTCTCTCCATCGCCCTTACAGCAGTACTAAAGCAGTCAGGTGAGCAGTGCCCAGATGAAGCTGGAAACTTCTAGAGGCTGCTGTGGTGCAGGGGAAGCTGCCCTGATGTGGGTAGCCCCCCATCCCTTTACACTCCTATTAGCCTGTTTACAAACAATGAGGGTAGTTTGCCAACATTTAGCAAATGCTTTTACCAGGACAGAGCCCTGGGCTCGGTTCTTCATGAGGTTTTACCAGTACCCAGCCAGATATTTGTCAGCACTTAGCAAATGCCTGGGTCATGATGGCTATTAATGCATACTCAGGACTCTCCTTTGGTGCCTTTAGGTATTGGTATTGGTGCCATTTCACAGAAGTGAAAACTGAGGCGCTAAGCAATTAAACACCTAGCTGGACAGAGGATGTCTGCTCCCTGGTGAGACGGCAGAGGGTGGGAGCCAGTGAGGAGCCCTCGGCTGATCTCCAAGTCCTGGGTCTGTGCTCCCTGCCCCGCAGCCACTGCACAGAATGTGTCTGGAGAAGCTCCGCCTCCCCTCTAGTCGTTCAGGGGTGTCCACCCCACCCACCTCCCAGCCCTGCCCTCCAGATGGTCTTCTGTGCCCACCTGCACCTCCTGTGCTCCGCCAGATACATTCCTCTTGTTCAAAGCCCTTCCATGGCTGCCTGTCGTCTGTGGGAGAAAACAAGTATCATCACGACCCCACAAGCTCCCTCTGTTTGGCTTGTCCCTATGGCTTCCCCTTTCTTTTTGTTTTCTTCTTTTTTTTTTTTTTTTAAATGGAGTTCACTCATGTTGCCCAGGATGGAGTACAGTGGTGTGGTCTCAGCTCACCGCAACCTCCGCATCCCGGGTTCACGCGATTCACCTGCCTCAGCCTCCCGAGTAGCTGGGATTACAGGCATGTGCCACCACACCCAGCTAATTTTCTATTTTTAGTAGAGACAGGGTTTCTCCATGTTGGTCAGGCTGGTCTCAAACTCCTGACCTCAGGTGATCCGCCCGCCTCCACCTCCCAAAGTGCTAGGATTTCAGGCGTGAGCCACTGCACCCAGCTGACTTCCCCTTTCTTTTCTCCATCTCCTTCGGGACACGCGCCTCCCCATTCCTCTCTCCTTCCCTGCTTCTCTCTCACTCCTCTACTGAGGTATTTATTGAGCATCTACTGTGTCCCAAGCAGTGTTGTAGACACTGAGGACTCAGCAGAGTCTCAGCTGTGTTGGAGTTCACATTGGAGTAAAGGGAGACAGTCAGTACATACATCAATGCATACAAGATGATTGGGTAGAAAGAAGGGCACTGGCTAGAGGGACACCCCCCCGAGAAGGTGAGCTGGGGGCAAAGGCCACGATAGGACTGCTGAGAGAGGGCAAGGAGCACAGTGAACTCACTCTTGCCTGGTGGTAAGGAGGGAAAGGCCCCAGAGAGGAGGAGCATGGTGGCCTTGGAAGTTCAGGTAGCATCTTACTGCCTCCCACACCTCATTGCCTTTCAAACTCAGTGGCCTCCTCTGCTTAGTAGTTAGCCAACTACTAACTCCCTCAACTACTAACTGCCTGGTACCTCAATGCCTGCCCACCACACCCTCCCTGTTGCCCAGGGCTCAGCTGCACTTCAGTACTTAGGAGGCTATGCCAGGGTCAAGATGTCCCTACCCATAACTCAGTCAGGCTGGCATTGTGCAGGTGCAGCACGGGTGGGCTCACAAGCTCCAGGGCCTCCACACACCTGCACCCTGGTGCTGCAATGACAGTGCCGCTGCAGCATGGATGTGTTTTATTCCCCTTCCTACCCAGCCATCAGCACAGCCTGCTCCAGGGCCTGTGGTTCACATATTCACTAAACGTGTTGAGTGCAAATGCAGGTTTTTTGGTAAAATTGGGGTTACATATACATAATATAAAGCTTACCATTTTAACCATTTTTAATGCACAGTTTGGTGGTATGAAGTACATTCACACTGTTGTGCAACCACCACCACCATCCATCTCCAGAAATTTTTCCACAGTCCCCAGTGGAAACTCTGTCCCTTATAAACACCAAACCCCTCCTTCTCCAGCCGCTGGCAGCCACCATTTGCTTTTTGTCTCTATGAATTTGACTCCTCTAGGTATATAAGTGGAACCACACAATATTTGTCCTTTTGTGACCATTTTATATCACTGAACATAATGTCCTCAAGTTTCGTCCCCATTGTAGCATGGGTCAGAATTCCTTTTTAAGACTGAATAATATTCCATTGTATGTATGTGCCACCCTTTGTTTCTCCATTCCTCTGTCAGTGGATACTTGGGTGGCATCCATCCTTTGGCTATTGTGAATAATGCTGCTATGAACATCAGCGTGCAGATAACTGTTGGAGTCCCTGCTTTCACTTCTTCTGGGTATATATCCAGAAGTGGGACTGCTGGATCACATGGTGATTCAATGTTTGTATTTTTTGAGGAACTGCCATACCATTTTCCACAATGGCTATACTATTTTACATTCCCACCAGGAATGCACAAGAGTTCCAGTTACTCCACATCTGCATCAACACTTACTATTTTCTGTTTTGTATTTGTCTTGGTTTTTTTGTTGTTGCTGTTTTTGTTTTTATTTGGTAAAAGTCATCTTTAATGGGTGTGAAGTGGAATCTCATTGTGGTTTTCATTTGCATTTCCCTAATGACTAGTGATGTTGAACATCTTTTCATGTGCTTAATGGAGAAACATCTATTCAAATTCCTAGACTCTTTTTTTTTTTTTTTTAATAGAGAGAGACAGGGTCTTGGTCCATCGCCCAGGCTGGAGTACAGTGGAATGATCATAGCTCACTGCAGCCTCAAACTTCCGGGCTCAAGAGATCCCAAGTAGCAGGGACTACAGGCAGGCACCACCACATCCAGCTAATTTTTTGTAGACACTGGGGTCTCCTTATGTTGCCCAGTCTGTTCTCCAATTCCTAGCCTCAAGCAGTCCTCCTGCCTCAGCCTCCCAAAATGCTGGATTATAGGCATGAACCACCTCGCTTGGCCTCTTTGCCCATTTTTGAATTGAGTTGTTTTCTGGTTGTTGAGTTTTAGGAGCCATTTATATAGTCTGGGTATTAATCCCCTTATCAGATACATGATTTGCAAATATTTTCTCTCATTCCATAGATTGCCTTTTCACCCTGTTGTGTCCTTTGCACAGAAGTTTTAAATTTTGGTGAAGTCTAAATTATCTATTTTTTCTCCTGTTTTGCCTGTGTTTTTGGTTTCATATCCAAGTAATCATTGTCAATCCAATATTATGAAGCATTTTCCCTAGTTTTCTCTCTCAGTTTTACAGTTTTAGCTCTTACATTTAGGTCTTCGATTCGTTTTAATTTTTGTAAATGATGTAAAGTAAGGACCTAACTTCATTGTTTTGCATGTGAATATCTTGTTTTCACAGCATCATGTTAGAAATATTGTCCTTTTCTCACTGAATTGTCTTGGCCCCTTGTTGAAAATCATTTGATCATATATATGTGAGGGTTTATTTCTTGGCTCTCTATTGTATTTTGTCTGTCTGTATGTCTGTCTTAATGTCAGTACCATACAGTTTTGATTACTGTAGTTTTGTACTAAGTGTGAAATCAGGAAGTGTGAGATCTCCAACTTTGTTCTTTTTTTTAAGACCATTTTGGCTACTTGGGGTCCCTTGAGATTCCATATGATTTCTAGAATGGATTTTTCCTTTAGAAAATTTATTTCTGCAAGAAAACATTGTTGAGATTTTCATAAGGATTGCAGTAAATCTGCAGATTGCTTTTAAGAGATTGACCTTTTAACAATAAGTCTTATAATCCATAGACACAGGCTGTCTTTTCATTTATTTGTGTCTTTTTAAATTGCTTTCAGCAGTGTTTGGTAGTTTTCCATTTTCAGTGTACAAGCTTTTTGTCTCCTTGGCTAAGTTTATTCCTAAGTATTTTATTCTTTTTGATGCTATTATAAATGGATTTTTTTCATAATTTCTTTTTCAGATTTTTTTTTTAAAGATGGAATCTTGCTCTGTCACCCAGGCTGGAGTGCAGTGGCATGATCTCGGCTCACTGCAGCCTCCACCTGCTAGACTCAGGTGATTCTCCTGCCTCAGCTTCCCGAGTAGCTGGGATAACAGGCATGTGCCACCACACCTGACTAATTTTTGTATTTTTAGTAGACACGGGGTTTCCCCATGTTGGCCAGGCTGGCCTCGAACTTCTGACCTCAGGCAATCCGCCTGCCTCGGCCTTCCAAAATGCTGGGATTATAGGTGTGAGCCACTGCATCTGGCTGTTTTAAGATTGTTCATTGTTAGTGTATGGAAACAAAACTAATTTTTTTTTTTTTTTTTTGATACGGAGTCTCGCTCCGTCGCCCAGGCTGGAGTGCAGTGGCGCAATCTCGGCTCACTGCAAGCTCCGCCTCCTGGGTTCATGCCATTCTCCTGCCTCAGCCTCCTGAGTAGCTGGGACTGCAGGCGCCTGCCACCACGCCCGGCTAATTTTTTTGTATTTTTAGAGAGACGAGGTTTCACCGTGTTAGCCAGGATGGTCTCGATCTCCTGACCTTGTGATCCGCCCGCCTCAGCCTCCCAAAGTGCTGGGATTACAAGCGTGAGCCACCGCGCCCATCTTTTCTTTTTTTTTTTTTTTTTTTTGAGACAGAGTCTCACTCAGTTGCCCAGGCTGGAGTGCAGTGGTGCCATCTCGGCTCACTGCACCCTCCGCCTCCTGGGTTCATGCCATTCTCCTGCCTCAGCCTCCTGAGTAACTGGGACAACAGGCACCAGCCACTATGCCTAGATAATTTTTTTCTGTATTTTTAGTAGAGACAGGGTTTCACCGTGTTAGCCAGGATGGTCTCAATCTCCTGATCTCATGATCCGCCCGTCTCGGCCTCCCAAAGTGCTGGGATTATAGGCATGAGCCACCATGCCCGGCCAACTAATTTTCGTATGTTGATTTGGTATCTTGCTCTTTACTAAATTCATAGGTTTTGGGATGGTTTTATGTCTGTGGACTCTTTAGGGTTCCTATATCTTGATGATCTTACATGAAGATATAAGATCATGTCATCTATGAACAGATAATTTTACTTCTTTTCCAATTTGGATGGCTTTTTTTCCTCTCTCTCTCTCTCTTTTCCTTTTTCTTGTGTAATTGCTCTGGCTAGGACTTCCGGTACTATAATGAATAGAAGTAGTGAGAGTGGGCATCCTTGGCCTTCTTCCTGATCTTACAGGAAATGCTTTCAGCTCTTCACCATTGAGTAAGATTTTAGCTGTCAGCTTTTCACATATGGCTTTTACTATGTTGAGGAAGTTTCCTTCTATTCCTAATGTATTTAATTTTTTAATCAAGGAAGGGTGTTAAATTTTGTTAAATGCTTTTTCTACATTAATTGAGATGACCATGTAGGTTTTTATTGCTCATTCTGTTAACATGTGTATTACATTGATTGATATTTGGATGCTGAAACATCCTTGCATTCTGGGAATAAATCCCACTTGGTCATGGCATATGATCCTTTTAATATGCTACTGAATTCAGTTTGCAAGTATTTTATTGAGGATTTTGGCATCAATATTCATAAGGAATATTGGTCTGTAGCGTTCTAGTATCTTTGTCTGGCTTTGGTATCATGGTAATCATGGTCTCATCGAAAGAGCTTGGAAGTATTCCCTCCTCTTCAGTTTTCTGTAAGAGTTTGAAAAGGACTGGTACTAGTTTTTCTTTAAATGTTTGGTACAATTCACCAGTGTAGCCATCTGTTCCTGGACTTTTCTTTGTTGTGAGGTTTTTGATTAGTGATCCAATCTCCTTACTAGTTGTAGGTCTGTTGAGATTTTTTGTTTCTTCATCATTCAGTCTTGGAAAGTTTTGTATGTCTAGAAATTTGTCCATTTAATCTAGGTTATTTTGTTGGCACACAACCAATGCAGGTTTCATACAGTGAACAAGGCAAAAACATTCCTACCTCCATAGATTCCATAGGCCAGAGCAAGAGACAGGTAACTAGTAATTGATAGGGGGTGGAAGATGTTAGAAAGGAAATACTAGCTCGAGGCTGGGTGTGTATTTGTGTATTTGTGAAAGATGAGTCGATTTGGTCACTGCATAGAAACTTCAAAGACTGGGCCCCTTCTTGGAGTACCTGGGGAAATTTTTTAAGCCATCTGGGCTTTTCTGACAGATATGAAAGTGACCCTCCTTGTTGACCATCTCTAGGATGGTCCTGTGATGTTTGGATGCAGTGAGCCTGTGGACAAGTCTCTGAGCCAGGTGACCACATTATTTACTACTATCCAAAAGGGTGCTGTTAATAAAGCACCAGAACAGGGGCAAACTGAGGCTATCCTGGGCAAACTGGCTGAGGATATCCTGGGCAAACTGGCTGAGGCTATCCTGGGCAAACTGGCTGAGGCTATCGTGGGCAAACTGGGACTGATGTGACCCTCCCTATAGCCCATACTGGCATCAGTTGAGTTTGTGGGGATGGACATGCACAAATGCTAGGAGCAGGCATGGTTTCATGAGGTCAGGATGGGTCTACACAGGTGCCTCCAGCTGTTTGCTTCCTGAACTGATGGAACTTGCTGGGCACAGCATGGGAAAAGGATATCCTGGTCCACCCAAGGTGCCCATAATCTGCTTGGGTAGCTCCCACCTGCCCTCTAGGTCATTTTTCAGAGAGGTTTCCCTGACACCTTCCTCCTACCCCCACCCATGTAAATTCCTCATTTCCTCTGCATTTGTCCTTCATAGAACTTACTACCACTGCTGTTGCATTTTTATTTTTTCTTGAGTGCACTTTCACATGACTGTCCTTTACAAACTCTGGTGAAGTCCCACAGCCAGTTCAGCACAGGGCAAAGCACATTAATGAAAAGCCTATTTTGCCCCATCTGCAGGTCTTTGGTCAACTTAGCCTGAGCTGTGTTAGGGCCAAGACTGGAGGCTTCCCTGGGGTACAGGGAGGAGTAACCAGGCAGCTTGGGGACCAAGGTGGGGAGGATGAGGGCAGAGCTGACAGGCTGGCCAGCGCAGGCTCCTGGCAAAAAGGCCTCTGCACCGTCTACTCCACAACATGAGGAGCTAAGTAGCAAAGGACTTTTGTCCAAGATATAGTGAGTAGGGGTAGGGAGTTGGGGCTAACAAGAAATCAGTGTATTCTCAGAAGAACTGAAAGTAGAATAAAAGGGAGGGAGGGATGAGAGTCAGCCCCAAGGTTAGCGTCCGTCATAAAACACATGTATTCTGCTGTCTGCCCCGCGCAGTGCAGGGGTGGGTTCCCTCTGAGCAGGGAGAAGGAATGCAGGGCAAGGAGGGGTGTCCTGGAAGGCAGAGCAGCCTAGCACTACCTTGGTCCTTGTTGGTGATGATACAGAGGAAGGTACAGACAGTGAATTATTTCTTAAAATTCTTACCTTTGGCCTGATTGTTTGGGAGATCATGAAACAGCCAGGAGAGACATTAGAAGTTCCCTGTCAATTGAAAAATGAAGAAATTATGGGCAAATTAAATGTAAGAGGCGAAATGTTCACCCTCACTAGAAATCAAAGTCATGCAAATAAAAACCCATTTTTTAACCTGTCAAATTGGCAAACACCAGTGCCTTGACTGTGCCCAGCAGCCAGGCTAGTACAGACAAACGGCTTCTGGACCCTGGATACCAAGCAGCATTCCAGGGCTAAATCAGCAGGAGCACCAAAAGACTCCCTTCCTTCACCCTTCCCCACTGGTGAAATGCTAACCAGGAATAATGACACTGGTCCTCGCAAGACCCACCTACAGGGTAGCGTGGATACCTGGAGCCCACTGGGCATCCAAGCACAACCCGTCCTGCCCCAAAGCCTTCAACAGACCACAGCACTGGAGGACACAGCAAGCCCTGTCCTCAGGGTGGCCATGGGGCTCTCCGCTCTCCACGGATTCTCCTCAGCTGGGTGCTCCATCTGCTGCTCCTGGCCCAGACCTGTGTTCCCAGATAGCCTCCACTCATGGCTGCATCATTTGCCCATGCCACCCATCTCCCCATCTTCTTTTTCTCATTTTCTTGCTTGAAATATTCTTATTTGTACACATGTATGTTGTCCCCCTACTCAAATGTAAATGCCAGAAAGGCAGGGGCCTTGACATCTATCCCATGGGGCCTAGGGCTGGACCTGACATGGACTCTCCCCAAGTGCTTGCAGAACAAGGAAATGTCCAACCATGCTGGTGGGGAAAGACTGAATATGTTACGGTGCAGCCCCACCGTGGAGTCTGTGGGACTGTGACAGGATATGGTATGGTAGGGAAAGGCAATCATCAAATGATGCTAAGTGGGGAAAATGTTACAAAATATTAACATGATTATTTTTTGTATAAGAAAAGAATCTATATATTGCATAGGAGAGAGACTAAATGTTAAAAACAGGTGTCTCAGGATGGAGGAGTCACTGGGGACTTCTTTTCCTTTTTGTGTATCTAGCCAGTATTTTTTAAACTTACCACAATAAACACATACTGCTTTTGAAAGAAGAAAAAAAAAAGTAAAACCTATTTTTGAAAAGGAAAAGAATAAATGGCCAGGCGGGAGGGCATACGACTTGCCCCAGGATATCATGCTGCCAGGAAGGTGAAACATCAGCATCACCGTTCAGTCCAGCCCGCACCAGCGCCACCCAGAGTCACTGGCCCTTAGGCCTTCCTCTGCAATTCTGGTGGTGTGGGAGGAGTGGCCAGGATGGCTCCAGCAAGGAGGGGTGTCCTTGGCCTCCTTGTTCCAGCCACAGGATCGCTGGAGCCCCAGCACCCTCTCCCTTCCTCTTTCCTTAATGCCCAAGCCTGCACCTACTGGGGCTTTAGGAGCGGGTGGACAGACCCAACCTGGAGCTAAGGGTTGGATTGCAGCCGAGTCCCTGCTGAGAGTGACCTGGAGCAAGCTGTGCTGCTCTCTCACCTACAGCAATTGCAGCTAAGAGACCAGAGCCACCGGAAGGAAGGAGCACCTGCTTGTCAGGGAGCTGAGCGGGACCCTTGACATGCGCGCGCTCCTGCTGCTGAGACTCTGCTGTTCAGAAGCCTGTCCCTCTCCCCTCTTAAAGCCAGAGGGCTGTCCCCGTCAGTTTGCTATTCTCAAGTGGGGTGGACCTGCCCCTTGGGAGAGGGAAGAAAAGTGCATGGTTGTCACGGTGGGAGAGGCACTGCCTAGCAATGGGTGGTGGAAGCTGGTGGGCCTGGAAGGTGTTCCTCCACAACGCTGTCCCTCTGCCAGGCATGTGCGATCCAGAGTGGGTGAGACTTGTTCCCGTCACAGGCAGGGTCCTCAGTGGAATCGTGTTTTTGAAAGACCGAGACGTCCGGGCGCCCCCATCTTCCCACAGCACAGAGACGGGCTGGGGGGCCCGCCACCGGAAGGCTGGCGCAGAGGGACTCAGCCGCAGGCCCGAAACAGCGGGCCACCGTCAGGGACGGGCGAGTGGGGGTAGGAAGAGGCCCTGGAGTGAGTGATACTGGCTTCACTTCCTTCAAACTCTGAAAGCCCGCCCCATAAAAAGGGGTGAATTCGTCTGAGGTCTGAACAGCCAGGACCAGGAGAGCTCTCAGGGTGTTAGTTGGAGAAACTGGCTCGGCTCGGGCTTTGCTGGCACTCGAGCTCCCGGGGTCTGCTCGGTCCCTCTCGGGACACACGGGTCTCTGCTGGGCCCGGCGCCGGCCTCGCACACAGAACGGGCTTCACGGCGCAGGCTCGGCCGCCGGGAGGAAAAAGCAGGGAGTAGGCCTCACCCACACGGACACGCCCCGCGGGCTGCGCGCGCACCTGGGCCTGCGCGGTGGCGGACCAGGAAGCGCCACGCAAGGCCCCGCCCCGCCCTTCCACAGGAAGGAAACGCGCCCCCGGGCGAGCGCCAGCCCCTCCCTTGAGCGGGATCGCCGCGGCTCTCCTGGCTGCCTCCGGCGCCGTTAGCCCACCATCCGCCGCTAGGGGGCAGCACGGGACGCTTTCCCCAGGCGTTCGGCGGACCTGGGTATGGGGACCTCATATCAGGCTGCAGAGAAGAGCCGTCAATCAAAAGGATAGCATGAAAAACGGACTATATTTCTAACATCCAGCTTTTAAAACGTGGTGGAGTCAAATTTATTGCTTCCTTGGGGCTTAAAAAAACCTTTTCTGTAAGTCTGCTTCATCAGAATTTTTTTTTTAATCCCCTTGGTTGCTTGAAATTTAGCTATCAAACAAATTAATCATATATTAATGTTCCTCTAAGCCGGAAACCTGGAATTACTTTGAAAAGGTAAAATATTTTTAAACTTTGGTTTTCTGATCTTTTCAGTAGTTGTTTCGATTTGAATTAAACCTCGGTAAAATTAGCTTTTACAAGTGAATTTAAAAGCCACGCCATACTTTATACTAAAAGAATAAAGATTTTTATTAAGCATTGTAAGTTGCATTCAATAGCCTTCAGATACACCACACCACAATCCATCGACAGTCAGTCAAACCCAACAGCAGTTCATTCTTGCACAATCCATGAGTTAGGGCAAAACTCCCTTCAACTTACAGTAAGATCCTACTTAGCTCTTGCGGGCAGGGGTTGGGGAATTACACCTCATTTCTGATCACTAATGTGATGAAGAGCATCAGAAGTATATGAAAACGATAAGAAGTGATTCTGATTTCAAAGTACATTGTTTGGAAACATTAACAAAAACATCAAAATGATAGAAGTATACCTGCTTCTACTAAATTCTTGATGGGAAAGTTCTCAAGAACAAGCAATTTGTTTCCTGCTACAGAAGGGGGGGGTGGTTTTTTTTTGTTTTTTAAGATCAAAGGGTTTTTTTTCACAGAATTTCATATTTGCTAATATGAAGGCATAAAACAGCAACAAAGAACAATAATGCATACAGCAGTGAATACACCAGGGTAATGTTGATATTCGAAACGGCTAGATAATTTTTGGGGGGCTTTAGAATAAATGCAACAGAGGTCAATAATCACAAAATTTTAAGGTTAGAGCAAGATCAGTCAATGACTAAACAGAGTTAACATCTTTTATAGGACTATTACTGATTATTAGCATTTTTGTTTTGCAAATGGGCACATACTGGTAAGAATGGAAGAAAGGACAATAACATGCATATTAACTACACACTTTAAAAATTATGAACCATGCAGAAGTTTAGCTCAAGTAGTAGTACTAATGGTCTACATCCGATTCAAAACCACATAGTTCATTGATCACAGATGCATGGTATTAGTCACGAAAGTTTCAGAACACATTGTGTTGATTTTGAAAGGTCATTTGCATCTTCTAAGATTTCAACTTTATCTCCATTTAACTTGCTTGTAAAGTATGTATGATGTATTGTATATTTAAAATCAGCAGAACGGCAATATTACTCTATAATTTTTTAGTTCTGATAGTTGCACTTTTTTTTTTTAACACAAAAGAACCACATCAACAGTGATGAAATTTAAGAAAGAAAAACTGTGGTTGTGCCTTATTTCTTTCATAATCATAAAAATCAAAGCCTTAAAGAAAGCTTCATTGTGAAACAGTAATGCAAAATCAAATATAATGGCATACATATGGTGCCAAATGCTAAAAATTATATTTTAAGCTATATATACTTAAAGACTGCCAAAATTTGTTTTCTTTATAGTTCAAGAAACACAACTATAGGCTTTTGTCATAACCAGTTTAAACTTTATGTGTACTTCATTTTAAGTGCGGGAGTCAAATGCTCTTCATTTTCTTTCTCTTTTTTGTTTTATTGTAGCATTTTGACTACAACTGGTTAAAACTAAAAATGTGTTGTTTAAATCTCTGATATCAAAGAGGGATCTGAATTTCCAAAGTCCTCATTTTTCTCTTACGGAAAGGACAAAATGTACATAACTGCAGGCTCTCTTTCTCTCCAGATATTCCTAAATCCTTACCCTTCCAGCATCCTTCACCCTCTATAAAAAATAAGTTTACTCTTCTTTATTTAAGACAGCTGCCTCCAGAGCAGCTTCTCTGCGGCAAGCGCTGTCTGTACTTAGTGCATTTAAATGAGGATTTGTATTGCACGTTTTAGAGTCATTATTCAAGGCACTTTCAGAGTGGCTGGGGGCCCTGGCGTCACCCGTGCTCCCGTTCATCTGGGGAGCCGGCTTCTCCTCGGCCATCACTCCGTTTTCAGCCAGGGACCCGTCTGAAGACATAGCAGAGGACTTCGATTCCCCAGATTTTGACTTAAGTTCTTTGGCCACTTCTTCTGCTGAAGCAGCGTAAGGAGGTCTGCCCTGTTTAAAATGAAGGACAACAAATGAGAAGGTGGTTTCTGATAAACAGTAGAGAGAGGATGCAAATGTTGGCCTAATGACACTCTGAAGATTCAACAGCAGACACTGCCCAGCTGGGTCCCTCTCACCCTGTCTTTGCTTTGACTTTTGGGCGGCAGACGCTCTACCTGTCTCTGTCAGTTCCCTCCACGGCCCCTTCTCTCAACTCTCTGTAGTTAATATCCTGAAAATGAGGGAGATTCCCCCTTCAGGAGATCTGTCTAATCCTTTGAATGGCACCAAATTGTTTAAAGTAACAAACGCCCCTCAAGAAGTCTTCTCTAAAACTGCGACTGTTCCCACCGCCACAAAACAAACAGGGTCTCCCACATCTGCCTGTGACATGCAGTAGTGCACATACCCCATTTCTACTGGGGAACTATACTCATTGCTAGGGAACCTCAACAAGAAATCTGCACTGATAAGCACCACGTTTTGTGAAACAGCTCTTCTGAATGGGCCTTCCCCGCTCCTCTGAATAGATTTAAAAATAATTCTCTGAAAAAAAAAAGGTCCTTGAGACTAATCCAGCCCATTTTCTGAAAGACATGGCTCTCTGTGAAGGCCATGAAGACACATCTTGAATTGCTTCTATCATTAGACCAGGCTCAACCTTGGCATGTGATACGGTGGCTCTGTTTCCTCTCCGTGACGGGCCTGTCCCATACACCGTAGGGTGTCTAGCAGCATCCCTAGGCTTCACTCATTAAAAGCCAGTGCCCCACACCAAGTCGTGACAATCAGCGTCTCCAAATGTCCCTTGGGGGCCAATCACCAGGGCTGAGAGCCGCTGTCATAGACTGACTTGGTGCTGAAGAAAATATGGATGGTTTTCACCTTCAAACGGTCATTTTACAGACAAGAACAGAAATCTTCCAGCTCTCGTCATCGCATCCCCTTCCCAATAAAGATGGTGGTAACTTCCAGCATCTTCTAGGCCTCCTATTCTGAAAACCAGGGTATTTGCCTTGTTGATGACAAAATCCATTCACTCAACCAGATGGAGATGTGACCCTTGCCTAAGGAATGACCTCCATAAACCAAGGGTCCCCACATACTCTCCTACAACAGCCTCTATTTTAGCTTCCAACCCTAAAATTTCAGAAATACTAACACACCTTCTCCATGAATCAATGCAATCATTTTCTTTGAACCTTGAGACAAGTAATACAAAACATAAAAATATAGCAGGACTGCTGGGCACGGTGGCTCACGCCTGTAATCCCAGCACTTTGGGAGGCCAAGGCAGGCAGATCACCTGAGGTCAGGAGTTCGAGACCAACCTGGCCAAAATGGTGACACTCCAACTCTACTAAAAATACAAAAATTAGCCAGGCGTGGTGGCACGCACCTATAGTCCCAGCTACTCGGGGAAGCTGAGGCATGAGAATCGCTTGAACCCAGGACGTAGAGGTTGCAGTGAACAACGACTGTGCCACTGCACTCCAGCCTGGGCAACAGAGCAAGACTCCATCTCAAAAAAAAAAAAAAAAGAAACTGAAAGTGGCTGTTCCAGCTCCGTCAGGGCCAGGCAATGCCTAAGGTGAGCCCAGCCCATCGTGTCACACCAGGCGGGAAGCCACCAGAGACACAGGGTCATGGCAAAGGGGAGAGACCACCTGAAGAGGCACTCAACAGCAAAATGATCTGGGCTCTAGGAAATGGACATTTGGTGAGCAGCTGTGTGCCAGTTACTGTGTTAGATGCTTGACAGCTAAAGCATTACCCTCACAGCCCTTCTGTCTGAGCACAGGCACTAGAAGTGCAAGCTCAGACAGGAGACATCCCTGAGGGCCCTGAACTGGCACAAACATCATGTTGTCTTCTTACCTGAATTGCTGCCTGGTTTTTGTAACCTCTGCCACAGTACCTTCCACCTCTTCCAAATGTTCTAATCACTGGGGTGGAAATAACTCCTCTTGGACGCCTAAATGAATTAAAAAGGACAACAGTAAACACTTAAATCTGTTACAGACATTTAAGATAGTATCAGATGACTTTGAAGCCATCCAGTCTTACACTTTATGAAGCACTGAATTAACCCATTGATGCCGGAAGTTGCCATTTTTTGAATTTTTGCAATCAGACTTTGGTATGACTTTGAACAGTAGGACATAAATAACTCCCACATGCTTCACGTTCCAATAATGGAACACTAGGTGTAAACAGATTAAGTATGATTATAGGGAAGATTTATTCCAAACAATCAATCTTATTTTTTTGGTTCATATCCAATACATTTGCAGTCAAATGCTCTACCCCGGAGCTACATCCCCCATATCCAATGTATTTGATTTGAAAACTAATACTTTAAAAATGCTACTTCAAAAAAATTGCTAAGGCACCTGGTTAATTGAAAATTGCATGGTTAATTATTTAATAATGGTTAATTAAATAATTACATAATACTATAAATGGGATCCTATGCAAACATTATAAATGATGTTAAAGGCCGTGTGCAGTGGCTCACACCTGTAATCTCAGCACTTTGCGAGGCTGAGGCGGGTGGACTGGTTGAGCTCATGAGTTCAAGACCAACCTGGGCAACAGGACGAAACTGTCTTTACCAAAAATACAAAAATTAGCCAGACATGGTGGCACATGACTGTGGTCCCAGCTACTCGGGAGGCTGAAGTGGGAGGATCGCTGGAGCCCAGAAAGTCAAGGCTACACTGAACTGTGATTGTGCCACTGCAGTCTAGCCTGGGTGACAGTGAGACCCCATCTTAAATAAATAAATAAAAACTAAATAATTAAATAAATGCAAACGATATTAAAGAATGTATCTAACGATATAAAAATGTTCCTACTAAACTTCCAAGTCAAAAAAGCAAGTTAGAAGTTGTTTTCGTTATTTATACAAAAGACATTTTCGTGGCCCAGAACTTACCCTCTAGCTGGTCCTCCGACAGAAACCACCTGCAGGGGGAAGGGCCCCCGGCCCCCACGGCCCCGCCTGCTCCCGGCCCAGTGGCCAACCACAGTGCCAGCTATTTCTAGTTTGCCTCCCTGAGAAGGTATAGGTTGGACTCCTGCACAAAAAATAAATGAAAAGACAAAATCTTTACAATCACAGAATTAAGAATAGCAAAAAGATAAAAGCAAGAAACTTCTTTCCAGTTTTGGTTTATATTTACTATGAAGCTACTTTCTCCTGTTTTGTACAATTTTTTATTATGTAGTGTATCTATGTGCACACTGTTTGACTTAAAACGATTGTGAAGAACCCATGACAACTGAATTAGGTTACAACTGCAAATGTGCAAGCCTTTTTAGATAGAAACAGATTCACTAAAGTGTTGTCATCAGGTGCGTTTGGCATGCCTTCTATACTACCAAGATGGAAATCTGCAAACTCAGAATGTTTTTCTCTTTAGGCAAATACTTCCAGGTTTACTACCTTAACCGAACATCATAGAATCAATAAACATAGCCTGTATTTCTTATTGTATTTTTAAATTAGAATTTCCATAAGCAAAGTCACAAATAGAAATTTACTAACTTCTTTTGATTACTGCAAATCGTAAGCTTTCTGACCTAAGAAAATTCTCTAATTGCTAATTAGCAGCAAAACTTCTGATTAAAAACAAAAAAATAAGCAAATAAAACCAGACCCCCAAGCATCTTGTTTTCTGACAGTGGAAATGGATAATAATAAGCTATCATCTTGGTGTTAGCTGTGGCAATTCAGCAGTGTCCAACAGAAACCTACAACAAGCCTTATATTTTCTTGTAGCCACATGAAAAATGTACAAAGAAACAGAGAAAAGAAGTTTTAATAATGTATTTATTTAACTCAGTGTATCAAAAATAACACTATTTCAACACGTAGTCAAGATTTTTTTTTTTTTTTGAAACAGGGTCTCGCTCTGTCACCCAGGCTGGAGTGCAGTGGCGCAATCATGGCTCACTGCAGCCTTGACCTCCCAGCTCAAGCGATCCTCCCACCTCAGCCTCCTGAGTAGCTGGGACTACAGGTGTGCACCACCACACCTGGCTAATTTTTAAAATTTTTTGTAGAGGCAGGGGTCTCACTATATTGCCCAAGCTGGTATTGAACTCCTGCCTCAAGCAATTCTCTCTCCTTGGCCTCCCAAAGTGCTGGGATTACAGGCATGAGCCACTGTGCCTGGCCCAAGATAAAAAAATGATGAGCTATTTTAGTCTGCTTCCCATTTTAAGTTTTAAAATCTGATATATATTTTACACATTCTAGCCAGAGCTGAAGTGCTCAACAGAGCAGTGGCCAGCAGCTACTATACTAGGCAGTGCAAATCTGAGTTCCAGACACAATTTTAAGAAAATTAGGAAGCAGGTTCCTTTTATCATTCCAGTCTAAAAATTCACTTCTTGCCCTACACTATCCACAGTGCAATCTCCCCTCTCCCTCCATCTTTGATCCCAACTACGGGCCAGCCTCAGTTTCAAGGCACTAGAAGGAGCTGAAGCAAATCAAGAAGCAGAGAGGAAACATGGCTGCGAGCTGCGTAAGGAGCAGTCACAGAGCAGAGTAGCACCCTGCAGGAGGCCGGTTTGCAGACAGAGGAGGCAGAGAAGCATGCAGCTGCACCAGGGAAAGGAGAGGCGACCTGCAGACAGAGGGGGTGACCCACGGCCAAATCTGCAAGAGTCACCTTCCCGCACAGTTCCCTTGCTGGCCTCCCTAACTATCCCATGTAATTGAGTTGGAAAAACATTGTTAATCAAGAAAGGCTTGCCCATCCTCAATGTGACTCCAAAATCACATCTGAACAGTCAGTCCTGTTATGTGACTTGATGGGCAGGTTTAGATCTGCAGTCCCAAAATGCGGGATGAGGTCAAAGACACAGGTGACTGGCTTCCGATTACAGCCCCGTCACAGGACACTGCTTCCTGTGCTAAATGTTAAGACCCTTTTCTCCTTTGCAAGTCGAATACAAATGCAAAGAGAAGCACTGGGAATCTACAGTAAACTGCCTTGTTTATATTCCCAACATTAGATCTGTGTTTACAAATGCTTCTGCGAAACAAACTGCGACAGACTTTTTATGTCAGGAATTCTGTGACCATTAGAATGTTCTATACAAGCATGATAATCTTTACCAAAAGATGGCTGCTTGGGAAAGAAACGCCACTATTAGTCAGCAGCTCATCCTATGAACACGAGGCGATGGTCAGGTTACCCAGGTGCACAGAAAGGTTCTGTTCTAGGTGGACACTCAGTGGTCTACCCTGAAAGGAGAGACTGGCCACAGCAGGGCCGCTGCCGAGCCCTGAGAGCAGAGAGTCTCAGGAGGAGCGGTCAGTGAGGGCCAGAGCGGGGACCCAGAAGAAAGGCCGTTCTGCTGGAGGAAGGGCTCATGAGGACAGTAGAGGAAGGAAGGCGCCAGACGATGGAGCGAAGGAAGTGCTGGCAGGCAGAAGCTCTGGGAAGGGGTGGGTATAATTACCGCCCTGGGACTTGCTAGTCCTGCTGCTGTCACTGCCTGAGAAGGCTCCGCAGTGTCCCGATGCTGCCGCCACACGGAAGGCACGGTAAGGGCCTGTTGCTACCGTTTCCCCATAGGGGCCTCCAAAGCCACAGACGCCTGTGGGACCCGGGGTAGAGAGAGAGGGGAGAAGTGTAAGGGACAGGACTCAGGGCCCTGCTGGATATTCGGGCAGAGTGGCCCCTGCCTCCTCCGGCTGCCATGGAGGGGTCTCCTGGCCCCTCTTGTCACCTCGCTGTCCTGTGCCCATGGTCCCTGGGGACCAGCATTGTAAGGCCACCCTCCCTGCAGCAGGTCGTTCAACAGGGCACTGGCATGGGGCTCAGGATGCGCCCTGGGAGATGAGTCCTGGAAAATGGCTCTCTCTGCCCTGGGTGGGCTTATTTTCCTTATACATGAGAAAAAAATATATCTTAAAATGTGAGCAGAGTTTTCAGCTTGACTGACAGATTTGACGATGCAGCTTTTGCATTCGCAGCAGCAGGTCCCTCTCCCCTATCTCCAGGATCAAACTTGCTCCTCACGGACTTGAAGAACTGCTGCTGCGGGACCTCCAAGACCAACAGTGACAAGGTCAACACAGCAGATGGGCTTGCCTATAAGGGCTGCACGTTCTTTACAGGAAAATGGCATCTGTTACCCACAGGATCACGTCCCAGTCAACTCACCTGCAAAGCCTCTGCCCCTGCCCTGAGAGGGTGGGACAGGCCCAAAGTGCCGCGGGTACGCAGAGGTGGGGTAGAAGGGCAGGGCAGGAGGCGGCGGGAAAGGCAGCGTGTGGCTCTGCCGGGAGAAGCTGAGCCCCTCGAGGACACTCTGGCGCATCTTCTCTACCTTGGCAGCCTGATCAGCCTGGAAGTCAAGGACCAGCATGTGAAAATGCCATCCACAGGGGGTTTTAATTGAATTTAAATGAGCGCTAAAAAATAAGATCTATCAACTGTACAGTGGGTTCCCTTTATTCATGAATTCTACATCTGCACATTCACCTACTTGCTAATGTTTCTTTGTAACCACAAAAATCCATACTCACGGCAGTTTTCTGGTCATCTGCAGACTTGTGCAGAACACAGCAAAAAGTTTTGTTGCCTGATGCGCTGACCCCAGCTGAGGTCAAACAAGAGAACGCTTGCCTTCTTGTTTCAGCTCATACTGAAAACAAGAATCCTTTTCACAGTTTATTAGGTGCCACGTGTTTCACATTTTTGTCCTTTTTTGTTGGTGGTTTCACTGTTTAAAATGCTCCCCGGCTGGGTGCGGTGGCTCACGCCTGTAATCCCAGCACTTTGGGAGGCCAACGGGGGTGGATTGCTTGAGGTCAGGAGTTCAAGACCAGCCTGACCAACACAGCAAAACACTGTCTCTACCAAAAATACCAAAATTAGCTGAGCATGGTGGCAGGCACCTGTAACTCCAGCTACTTGGGAGGCTGAAGCAGGAGAATCACTTGAACCTGGGAGGGGGAGGTTGCAGTGAATCGAGACCGCACCACGGCACTCCAGCCTGGGCAACAAGAGCGAAACTCCGTGTCAAAATAAATAAATAAATAAACAAATAATGCTGAAGTGCTGTCTGGTGTTCCCAAATGCACAAGGAGGCTGTAATGTGCCTTACAGAGAAAATACATGTTACAGAAGCTACTGGCTGTGAGTTCAATAATAACGAGTCAACAATCCATACTATATAAGGTGTCTTTAAGCCAAAATGCACATGCAATAAGATTATATAGATTGGTTGACAAAAATATGTGTCCAGAGCCTTGAAGGAACCCAGCGCCTTGTATTTCCCCTAGGAGCAATGGTTCAGTATTGACTCATTTGGCATTTGAGGTGAATTTTAGAACATTACTACCACAAATAAGGAGAAACCATGTTACATCAGGAGCTTGGCTCATCCTGGGTACTGAAGTGACATTTAGTGACACTCAGCACCAGGCCCAACCTAAAACAGAATCTTGAAACACAGGATGATAAATACGGTACAAAAGATGACAGATTTGGCCAATGAGCTTTATTTCGCTGCAGTTAAAGGCAGCCACCCGGCCCCAGCATACCTGACCATCACAGAGGTCGACGAGGGGGGTCTTTTCCCGGCTGGCTTTGAGGAGTTTGGACTGGAAGAGCTTGCCATCAAAATACATCCAAGGACAACAGTGTTCCCAGGGGATTGGCTGTCCACATGCATCATTTGCAAACAAGGCCATGTCTACTCCACTCATGAAGAGAGCTGATAGCTGAATTCCTCGGGGATCTAGGTTCTCAATCTTTAAATTGAAAAGAGTAATTTCTATGGAATAAGAGTACTACAGTATTAAATTCTTCCAATGTCTTACTAAAACTCTCCAAAGTTAACAGAATATCCCTCAACGAAACAGCACCACTAAGTAGTCCTATCATTACCTTATATTGACCTAACACTGGCCTCATTTGAACAGAAATACTTATGTAATTTAACACATTTGAATTTAAGAGAATATTTTATAAACATACTCAAGTATTTCAGGTTGAGTTTATAAAGCATTCTGCAGTGTAGGGTAACACTGCACTTAAGGCTGACATGTGACAAAATGAGCAATGATCTGTGTCTCCTTAGAGTACAGAGCTCCACAATCTCTCTGTGAAGTAACACTTCACATTTCAGATCTGCACACAGGTAACGTATTAACAGAAAGAGTGTCAACACTGAACACTCTATTAAGATTCTGCATTTTCAAATAGTTACATTTAAAAATATTTGGTATAATTACATTCTAAAATAAATTTGTACTTTATGTTTACATTATTTTATATGTCAATGTTTTTAACTGCAACTTATCAGTAAGACTGCCAAAATGTCTTTTGGAGAAATGGATAGCTTATAAATGAAAGAAGACAACAAAAATATGGTTCTTGAACCATACATACTACTAGAATTTGCACAGACTTCTACTTCCCTCAGTGTTGAGAGCTGGGTGCCTACCTTCTGTACATAGAGCCCACGCTTCTAGTGTCTGATAAGCAGAGTAAGAAACACTAACATGAGTACAGTCAACTCTTGATCATCTGTGTGTGAAAGACCTAGTTTGTGGATTATCCAGGATAAAATTTTAGCTTTGCTCTGGCTTTTGTCTTCCGACTTTGGTGGCTTTTCAAGAATGCAATGTTTATGGGAGATCAATCTAAGCAATGCCTATATGTGGCAGGTTAAAGGGCCTTTTCATTAAAGAGAAAAAGGTCATTCTGGTGCCAAATGCTAATAAACTTATGATCACCTGCTGTTCTTGTTGTTTGTGTTAACATTCCCTATTATCAGCTAACACTGTTTCCCAACCTTTTTTTAAATTTTCACAATGCAGTTAACCTTCCAAACCTGGAGAAGTCTGTTCACCAATTTATAAAAGGTGTTTACACCTCTGGATCCTATTGTACATCACCAGCTCCTCCTTTTCCCATGTAGTTGTTGGGAAATGAACTAAAAAACGTTCCCTTGGGGGCAGGTAGGGCTGGGGTGATAGAATTAGATGCATTTTTATATTTACGTGCAAAGTGGAGGAACAGAGGTCATACTGCAACAAAATGGAGAAAATGTACTTGATTCATTTAGACCCCAGCTACCCCCACCTCTGAGCTGCAGAAAGGGGGAATTCTCAAGGCAGAAAGAGGGAGCCGACCCTGCCAGAAAGCAGCCAAGCAGAGGTGTGGCCCATGAATAATAGGACAACCATCTCCTGGCCCCTTGCACTGCAGAAATGATGACCACAAATCCCTTCCAGTCAGGTGGGACCCCGCTGCTTCTAGCCCAGGGGCCTCTGTGCCCCCTCTCTGCCCTACGCCAGAGAACAGAGAAGCCAGGTCAAGGATTAGGGAGCGAAAATGTTGCTATAAAGTTTTTGCCTGGCTATCCAAATGTCCAAATGTCAAAACATAAAATGCCACCAACACCCTCTGTGAAAGCACATGCAGCACCACCCTAATGGTTTTTTGTTTGTTTGTTTGTTTGTTTGTTTTGAAACAGTCTCACTCTGTCATCCACGCTGGAGTGCAATGGCGCAATCCTGGCTCACTGCAACCTCTGCCTCCCGGGTTCAAGCGAGTCTCCTGCCTCAGACTCCCTAGTAGCTGGGATTAAAGATGTGCACCACCATGCCTGGCTAATTTTTGTACTTTATTAGTAGAGTTGGGTTTTCACCATGTTGGCCAGGCTGGTCTCAAACTCGTAGCCTCATGTGATCTGCCTGCCTCGGCCTCCCAAAGTACTGGGATTACAGGCATGAGCCCCAGCGCCCAGCCCCTGCAGGTGTTTCTTAGGAACGGGCTGGTGATGATCACATCCAATGTAACTCAAAACCACTCATCCGCCAAATGGCTATCTGCATGCCAAACTTAAGAAACAGCAGCAGATGTATACGGCACAGAAGCACCCTAGTTAAAACTATTAATCTCCACATTTGCTGACAGGAAGAATATAGCAAGGCTACAGTGTGTGTGTGTGAGTGTGTGTGTGTGTGTGTGTGTGTGTATTAAATGGCCTTAACATTAAAGGATTATACTTTTAAGAATTTTTTAAAAGATATTTATAGTTTCAAGATAATTAACAGTTCAATTAGCATTAATCTAACAGAGAAAAGTTCTTAGAATAAGAGCTTGCATAAACAATCTGAATAAAATCTTCATTGCGGTGTAAATTTGCTTCCTTTGACAATTTTTTAAACTTACATTATGTGGTGTTTTTCTTTCCCTAAATGTTAGTTATATAAATAATAATATTTAATATTTATGGGGAACTTAAGAAATATGTATCAAGCGCTGCTTTTTCATTATCTCACTGCCATCTCTAAACAACAAAGAACACAGGCCCTCTAAAGAGTACTCCCTTGTACAGACGGGTCCCAGAGGGTTCAAGGTCACAGAGCTGGTAATTGGGAGAACCCAAATCTGAATGCTTGATTATAAAAATGGCTGCAATACTCACATTCTAACCTCATTCTATCAACTGAGATAAAATATTCAACATCATCCAAAGTTCCTCAACTAGAGAAATACAGACAAAAAATTCTGACTTTATAGGAAATACAAATATGGAAGTTAATCTCTCTGACCAATTAGCTCAAGAACCAAATTCCAGTAAAGTTACTTCGTCCAACATCTGATTACTGGGCAACAGACTCTTACTTCAATTTGTCATATTTACCTATATGCAAAATAATTCTTACACGTATCACAGACATGTTGCACGCCCCTAATACTGTCTTTAAAGCTCTTCATTTTCCATCTTTTATATTCTGCACTTGGCATGTGAAACTGTTAAAAGAATTTAAGGCAATTATAGGGATGTCAAGGCAAGGGAGAAAGATACTGGACAAATACTATAATGGTACAAAGTTCCTTCTCATCCTTTACCCACCCTCCTCAAAACACAGGGTCAGTGCTAATTTTACCTTAATTACATTCATGCTGGTAACCTAGGAGAAGGGCTTAAAAAATATAACAGGAAAAATGAGGGTCATCAATCACTGTCACAGGTATTCAAGGAGCCACATGGAACACTCTCAATTATTCATGGACATGGCGGACGAAGAAAGCATGGATGAGATGAAATTCTTAAAAATTCATTGTAACTAATGGTTTCAATGTCTTTTCCCACCAAACCTCCCATCAGAAAAAGCTAACAAGAGTCCTAACTGTCAGCACTGGGTTTTTCCTTCCTCTTTTCCTCCTCTGATGGCCAACCACAGAGTGGGTGATAAATGGGAGAAGAGAAACAGGGTCTGGGCAATCCACAAACTGGGTAGCAGGCCCAGACACACCAGTTAACATTCAAGAGTTGACTATATCACAAACCATGAAATGGTGTATTACAACAAAGCACTGTTGCTGCTTTTGATATTGCAAAAAATTTTAATGGTCAAACAAAAAGGCAATTTTAGAATTTAATTTTCTATCACTGAATTTTGGAACCCTCAGCTCTGCATAGGAATTTTTGTAGCATTTAAATAATGATCATTCCTATCAATTCTCAATCTGATGATAGCTGAGAGGATCTTCAATCTTAAAAAACAAAAAAGCAAATAACTGCCTTTCCCCCCAGCAAATGCTATTTTTCCTTATAGCTCTTTCAGAATTTATACTAATCATGAAAATGAAGCACTTAGGCTGCTCTTATTAAAGGGAACTGTCGACCTCCAGACAAGCAAGACCCAGAGGATCGATGAGTCAGACTGAAGTTTACTATACATACATATGTCTTTCTGAGCACATCTCTACAAATGTCTGGCTTTAGATGAAGAACCAGGAGAAAACCATGAAAGCACTAAGATCTCAAAAGAACCAAAATGAAAGCTTCGAGTGTGATTGTTTTTCAAAAGTTATATCCTATGTGTTGATCCAAAAATGAAAAGGATATGGGATATAAGATGAACTTTGAGTAAAAGTAACTTGATGGTGAATAAGGCTTAGTGGGCATACCTGATACCTGGCGGTCTGATTTTCAGAACTGGGATGTCAATACTGATGTAATAATCTATATAAGAGAAACAGGAGTAGAGGTAGAGGGATGGCACCACACTCTAGCAAAAGTATCTCCAACCCCCTGAAGCACAGTCTGTGACGAAGACGGTGGTGATGAGACAAACCAGGTGAGGACACGGGAAAGGACCTGACTTAGCACCAGCCACACTGCCTGACGGGGACACCTGACCAAACATTGAAAACAGAAACGTAAATTCAAAAACTTTAAAAATAATAATTTCTGTCTAACAAACAGAAAAGCTTGATCTACAAAGTAAAGAATACAATTTGAAGTGAATTCTCCTAAGTTTTGTTTTTTTTACTTAGCTTATTTCTAAGTCATAAGAAGTCTCAGGTGAGCTCCACACAATTGAGGAGGGCCACTTAACATCAAATTACTCAATTTAACATGATAATTTAGGATAAACTAGAAATTTATTAAGCAACAACTATTGAATACTGAAAATCTATTAAGTGAGCCTAAAATTCCCCTCCATGAAAAGAATGCCTTCATAAAGAATGCCAAAAAGATCTAAAGGTGAAGGCAATTTTGTGGAAAGAGATTAACTGATTACAAATCAAACTCTATAAAACAAAACAAAATAAAACAAAACAAAAGAACTGATGGCAAAGAAAAAAACGAAACCCTATACATTGAAAAGAAAAGGCTGATCTACTAATTTAACTAGCTTTGAAAAGTCTTGAACTTTCTAAAATTTAATATGGAAATTAGAAAGCAATTACAACCATGTGAACCAGGTAACTAATGAAAGTATATTGAAAAAGATATTCACACTGAAAAATTAGGTGACAACTTGGAGAAAAATCAATATTGTCAAAACAAAGAACAAAAGGAATTACTAGAAGGCAAAATTAAAAGGAATATGATGTTAAATGCTGACTTAAAAGGGGATAGAAATGATGATGTAACATCGTTCTTCAAGTGGTTTTTATAAGGGATTTTACACTAGTAGAGGGGCAAAGAATATTTTTTAGAGAAAACTAAAGTTGTAATTAGGAACAGTGAAATGAAATAAGAAAAAGAATCCTTGCTAGATGTTAGAAAATTCTTAAGATCAAGCCCTCTCAGGGTTTGGAATCCCCCCTAAAATATAAAAGGCAAGTTTATTTCATGATGTGATAAATAAGAATAAACATCCAATGGTAAACAAGGGGAAACCATTCTCTGACAAAGTGGGACTAATCATTTCCAAACTGGGGATAGCAAATCCATAACTAGAAAGGAATATTCCTTTTGCCATGAAGGCGATTGATCAAGTTCTTATCATATTAGTATTATTAGTTCAGTGGACTAAAGCAATTAAAGAATTAGCAATTCTGCCTGTTGAAAGTTAGCTGTATTACACCAAAATCCAAAGCGAGACTGTCCAAGACAATGCAATGAGGCTGACAAATTACCTTGAGCTCCTGGAGCTGATCAGGCTCGTAGAGTTTGGGGGACAGCGCCTGAGCCAGGAAGGCGTCCAGCTCCTGACGCCGCAGGATGCGTGCTCCCGGCCACTGCACCATGTACCTGGTGAGAGGCAGAAACGAAAGGCTGGTGATTACTGAGTGGTCGCCCGTCACATGGACAAGCCCAGTGGGAGGTTCTAGGTAAATTCCGGATGATGTGAGCTAAGAAGACTCATGTGATTTCTTATTCAGTTTTTCTACTTTTCTACTTTCATTTGATGATGCCATTACAAATGAAAACAGGATGATCAGAATGTTTTTACTTTAGAGTAATTAAAAACAGCACACTAAATTGTGGAGACTGAAAACTAGCTGGTCAGGGATTTTTGATACAACCTAACTCTTGTGAAGCATTTAAACCCTGAAAGCACATTCTAAGTACCAATTTTCAGGATTCATTCATTTCTTTGTTCAAGCCAGGATACCCAGGAGGCAGACTCTAGGTATAAATAAGAAAGACAAATCCAGAGATGAAAAGCAAAGACCATTGCCTGGCCACTCTGCAGCTGCAGGTCCGTGGAGCAGGTAAACAACCGAAGATGGGGTCGGTGACACAAGGTGAGTGGGAGTCAGACTCAAGAAAAGCAATGCGTAGGACCATCACTAGAACCACAGCAAAATATGTGCACCCTGAAGTGGCTGCTAAAGGACAATCAATCTCCAAATCTTCAACTGGAACAGGTCCACATAGGAGTCTCCTTCCCTTCTCAGTAACAGCACTGCCTGAATCACAAACACCCTGGAGCACTGCACGAGGCACAACCCCAAGGAGTGTGTCTGGGTGTGAAAAAGTGAAGGGCTAACTATAATGACTTAGTCATAAACCTTTCTGAAGTCTAATGGTTCCCAGTTCTTTGCATTCAATAAACTTGAAGGATGACCTAATCAGGTTGCCAGCTGATCACTAAAAATAACTTCTGATGATAGATTACTATGTGATCTCTGGCAAATAATTCAAAAGGAGTTCAGAGAACCATGACATGCTTAACAAAGCTCTTTCCATTCCCATCTGCGAAGTCTGCTCAGTGCTTAAAATCTGAGTTAACAAAACCCAGGGTTAGAGTTGGTGCTGAGCACTAAGTCATTCTTGTATTAATTAATATTCATCCATGGGAACACAAACTAAGTAGGGGAGGTTCTAGACAGCTCATTGAGATATATTTTCAGTTGAAGCCCAAAGCGGAAAGTTTATGTGCTCACTAGGTGCCAAGGCATTGGTCTAAGCACCTCACACACTTTAACTCATCTACTGTTACAGAAATTCTGAGACAGGAATAATAATTATCCCAATTTAGAGAAGGGGAAACTGAGGCACAGAGAGCTTATATACATCATGGTCAAATTAATGTGGCAAAAGTAGGATGTAAATGCAATTTCAAGGTGAACAAACAGTGAATGTTACATTTCTATAGTAATTATATTTGATGAGATACATAAAAGAGTGATGTGAAAGTTTCATTTAATTAAACCATCAATATTTGCAATGACAAAAATCACATCCTTTGCAATTGATTGACTGCCACAAATCTTAAATACAATGGTCTTACTGAGGTTTTTTTTATTGTTTTGTTTTGTTTTGTTTGAGATGGAGTCTTGCTCTGTGGTCCAGGCTGGAGTGCGGTGGCATGATCTCAGCTCACTGCAACCTCGCCTTCTGGGTTCAAGTGATTCTCCTGCCTCAGCCTCCCAAGTAGCTGGGACTATAGGCACACGCCACCCCACCTGGCTAATTTTTGTATTTTTAGTAGAGACAGGGTTTCACTATGTTGGCCAGGCTGGTCTCAAACTCCTGACCTCGGGTGATCCACCCGCCTCGGCCTCCCAAAGTGCTAGGATTACAGGCGTGAGCCACTGCACCCGGCCTGGTCTTACTGAGTTTTAATCGGGGCTGGTTGCAAGAAACAGCAAATATGAAGAAGGTCCCCTCCTCCCATTTTTGTCTCAAAAAGATTATATGCAATGTTTTTTGCCTTAAATATCTATGTTTTATTTTCCTTTTATTTTCATTTCTTTTTATGTTTTAAATTGAGGTAAAATACACATACAATTTACCATTTAAGCCATTTTTAAGTGTACAGTTCAGTGGCATTAAGCACATTCACATCGCTGTGCGACCATGACCATCATCTATCCACAGAACTCCTTTCATCTTCCCAAACTGAAACTGTTCCCCTTACACAACAACTCCCCAGTCTTCCCTACCTCAGCCCCTGGCTATTGGTTCCTTTTACAATTTTGTAATCCCAGCACTCTGGGAGGCCGAGGCGAGCGGATCACGAGGCGGGCGGATCACGAGGTCAGGAGATCCAGATCATCCTGGCCAACGTGGTGAAACCCTGTCTCTACTAAAAATACAAAAACAAAAAAACCAGCCGGGCGAGGTGGCGGGCGCCTGTAGTCCCAGCTACTTAGGAGGCTGAGGCAGGGAATGGCGTGAACCCGGGAGGCGGAGCTAGCAGTGAGCCGAGATGGCGCCACTGCACTCCAGCCTGGGCAACAGAGACTCCGTCTCAAAAAAAAAGAAATTTTTTTTTTTTTTGAATCAGAAAAAGACTGTCTTGCAGACACATTGGTTCTCTCAAGATCTTTCCTGGTTTTCCTGGCAGCTAAGACTCTCAGAACTCAACTTCACCAGGACAGCAAACAATTTTGTTGGTCAGACTATCTGCTATTTCCTCCATCTGGTGTTCTATAACAGAGTTAGTGTTTAGACCCTTTTCATCGTAGGTCCTCTGAACACCTTGCTGGATACAGAGTATGAATTACTAGATACATACATACATATACATATATAAAATACCAAAACACAGAGATCCTGGTTAAGAGTCAAGGTAAGAGCGGCTGAGAACTTAACTCTTGGTCAGCTTCTCTATTTGTGCTATTCCTACCTGTGCATTTAGAATGTTTTCAGATCCCTTTTACACTACTAAATCTACCTATGATATTTCTGGAAATTTTTTCTCTCCATGTTCTTTTCCGTGCAATCAAGCAGATTATGAAAGTTATTTAATGGGCTAATATAGCCAGCTATAGGGCCTCAGGGAGTTGTGCAACCTCCCGCAGCCTTCGTTTCCTTACCACAGAAGGGTGGGGGCAGCATAAATTGTTCTGGAGCTCTCCTAAGGCTGAATGACCTTGACCCTATCTCCTCTCGCTGCCCTTTACAAGCATGGAAGCTGGGGTGAACCCAGAGCTCCAAAAGGACAGAAGCAGGCCTCAGCCAGCACAGGCTGCCTGCTGCATCACCCAGGCTGACCTCCAACCACCCAGGTCGCACCTCTAGAGCACACACTGACGGCGCCAACATCGCTCTGGAGCCTTATGCCCTCCATCCCTGTTACTGTATTTACTGATTTAAGTCAAGTTTTTCTAAAACCTAACCCAGTCTGCATCTTTGTGTCTGCCATATTGCTCCTACAAGAACATAAGCTGCTGCTTTTGGACAAGAGCCTTGTCTATTTTATCCATGCTGCAACCCCAACAAAGACCTGCTCTGCTCTGTGCCCTCAGCCTGCACCCTCACACAGCAGCCACCTCTGCTCAGACTCCATCCCCCGTCTCTGCTATCAGGGATTCTAGAGATTTGACTGATGTTCTTCCGCTGCCCATCCCAATTGCTGCCCTAGTATAACATTTAAAATACATGTATGCCCAAACTCTACCTTAACCAAGTGATCGATGTTAACATCACTAGCAAAAGCAAAAACTAAACTGCCTTAGGGAGCAATGAGAAGACCACCATACCCCTTCTGTGGGGTTCCATCCCAAATGCATCACCTGACTCTAATCATGAAGAAACATGTGTCCAGAAGAAATTGACAATAGTCTACAAAGGAATAAAAAAATTATAGCCATGAGCTGGCTACCTGTGTTTGTAAAGAGAAGGTTACTGGAGCATGGTCGTACCCATTCATTTCTGTCTTGCTGACGGCCATCTCAACAACGCTGAGGAGATGGCTCAGGTGTTTCCAGGATCACTGCTGAGAAAGGGCCAGCACTCCGCTGCCAGGCCCCAGGCATCGAGAGGAGCAAACAGAAGAGTGGGCTGGGAGGCAATGCCATGAGGACCAGCTGCATGCATGGCCTCTTCCCTGTCCGTGCATCTCAGTGCTCACACACAGCAGGCCACGACGCACCAGCCACAGGAGGAGCAGAGTAAATACAGCAGATGGGACGGCATCAAGAGTCTGAGCATGAACTTAAACACGAAGCTGAAACGATGTGACCCTAGCCTCCTACAGTGCAATAGCAGCTCATCCTCTGCCACAGCTGCGGGGCCCCAGAGTGTGTCCTCACTCAAGGTCCCAGTATGTACCTTAGGTCAAGTATATGGTGGCCAGTCAGGTGCTCTGCTAGATTAAAGGCCATGTATCACACTAAACTTGGAAGAGAAAAATACAAAAAAAAAATCAAATTCATTATTGCTAATTTGATCTCACAGAATCCAAAGTCTTAAACTTTCTATGAATATAATATTGTTATTGATAGAAACATATCCTTAATTGAATGTGCCATCAGAGGAAACCAGAAGCCTCTAAAAACAAAAATAAAGAAGGAATCAGCTGGGCACAATGGCTCATGTCTGTAATTCCAGGACTTTGGGAGGCCGAGGTGGGCGGATCACCTGAGGTCAGGAGTTCAAGACCAGCCTGACCAACATGGTGAAACTCCGTCTCTACTAAAAATACAAAAAATTAGCCGAGCATGGTGGTGCATGCCTGTAATCCCAGCTACTTGGGAGGCTGAGGCAGGAGAATCACGTGAACCCAGGAGGTGGAGGTTGCAGTGAGCCGTGATCACGCCATTGCACTCCAGCCTGGGCGACAAGAGCAAAAAACTCCATCTCAAAAACAAAATTAAAAAAAGGAGTCTTTCCCATCAGTCAGTCTTCAATGGAAATCACATTCAGCTGACACACTGTGATCTAAGTCAATCTCCATTTAATTGAGTCTTCCTAAGTAAGTTATTGGCCTTAACATTTGTTATCAATTTAAGAACCACCAGGAAATAAAAACATGAATAAGCTCTGTCCCTCCCTTCCTGAAGTCAGGTAGTTGGGACCCAGTGGGAGGGATGGTCAGTCGTGCCTACAAAAGCAGTGCCAGCCCAGAGGGTGAGACGGCCCCCAAAAGAAGCAGGGGCAATGAGGACTGCGCCACACAGGGATCCTGACCACGTAAGGGGCCATGGGGCTTCCCAGCCAAGCCTCTCACTGCCAGAGTCAGAAGCTAAGAATGTAGCAGGATGCTAGACCGTACCCTAGCAACACGGGGAGGGACACTGGACTGTGCCAGCTTGGGAGGACCGGGGTGAATCCACTGTTTTCAATGAGATACAGGAATACGCAGCAGCAATGTTAGGGTGGATCCTCCCACGCTGCACTGGGAGGGCCAGGGCGGCAAAGTTCCCGCAGCACGGAACCTCCGACTCTGAGAGCCTGGCTTCTAAATGCCATCCCCTACTGGGAGGAACTGGGGCTGCTTGGAGAAATGGGGATCCCAGGACTGAGGCAGGGAGACACAGGGGCAAGCAGAACATCTGTGGAGAAGAAAGGAGGTGCTCAGAGAAGATGATGAAGGCCAGTTTGCAAGGTGACAAAGGGAACATCAAAACAGATGATGGTGCAGTGAGCTGAAGGCCCCTAGAGAAACAGAAGGCTCTGAGTCCATGCTGATAAAAATGTGCTGGCTCTCTGAGGAGTGAAACCTTTACAGGGCCTCCAAGCACTTCCACATGAGATGGTTACAAAAGGTGAGAGCAGCTCCACATGGAGAAGCCACAGTCACCCTGCACCAAACCCTCAGAACCAGTGTCCTGCCTAACGGGACAGAAGGAGGTGTGCATCCCCAGGCAGGGCATCACTCCTGAAAGCAGAGACAACCTGGAACAGGAACAGGTTCCTTGTCATAAAGGACACTGTTGGGACAACAAGCCTAACAGCTCTGAAGGGTGGAATGGACCATAGCATCACTGTGGATTGATTTTAATGGTTCTACGGTGGTTATGAAGTAAAATGCCATCAACTGTTAGAAAATCAGTAAAGTATTTAAGTTAAAAAAAAGTTTCTGTGTTGTACTTGCAACGTTTCTCTATGTTTGAGGTTCTTTTAAAACCAAACCAAACCAATCAACTCCAAAACCTAAGGAACATCCAGTATGCATCCCAACTCAATTGAACTTCAAAACATCAACAGTATCTACCCACACACCTGAGCTGTGGGCTGTGAGGGCAGAGACACAAAGACATCCCAGCAGCAGGACCGCACCAGCACCCACACCTTGGTTTCCAGACACCTTTTTCATGACAAGGAACCAGGGCTGCTCTTTGGAGACATGGCTGACGCTGGGGCAGAGAAACACAAAAAGTGCCTGAAGCATCTCGTAGGGCAAAAAAGCAAGGAAGCTCTCCCAAAACAAGAGGATGCTGTGTGTCACACGGGTCAACCTAAGAGAGCTCCCAAGGCCAGAGTGTGGGACAATGTAAGGATAAGGCAGGGCTGGATATAACCCCAAGTGAATTGATTATGACCCTCTAAAAAGAGGAAAGGAGCCCATACTGATATAAATACGGCATGTGCCACACTAACGTGTTGGTCAACAACGGACCACATATATAATAGTATAAGATTATAATACCATATTTTGACTGTACCTTTTTCACATTTAGATACACAAATACTGACCATCATGTTTGTGTAAATATACTCTATGATGTTTTACACAATGACAAAATCACCTAATGATACATTTCTCAAAATGTATCCCCATCATTAAGCAATGTGTGACTGTAAATGATTAAATAAATGAAGGGGGAAGAAGTGGCACATTTTCCCTACAGAAGAACTCCAAATAATATATAACAAGAATCCCCCTCTTATAGCCTTCAAAATCTTCAATATTTAAACAATAAACTATATTTAAAATCATTATATAATATTTACATACCATACATGCTTACGAAATATACCTATAAACATATTGTATCATATAAATTAAAATATATTTTGCATTTACATAACCTACACTTCTATCACATATATAAATATAGGATGAGGATAAATTTCAAGAGACAACATGATTGATCAGGAATAAACTTTACATCCTTTCTCGAACTCATCTGACACCGTGGTCACGGCCCTTACACCTGGCTGGGACCCAGGTCCCAGTTCCCATGCATGGCACCCACCGTAAGACGCAGCAGAGCACCATGAGGTGAGTGGGCACGTTGGCAGGGTTGAGCATGGCTGGGGTGTCCGACCTCATGCAGGCCAGGAAGGCCCTCATCCTGCGGTTCTTGTCTTCTACCGCCTTGCCCAACCACAGCCTCTTCAGGTTGGGGCAGGTCCACTCCCTGAAGGCAAGAGCTTCAACCAGTTCCGGGGTTTGGGGAGACTTCCCTTTGTAAGCTGCCCATTCTTTAATGATCACTGGTGAGACTACAGAAAAAAAAAAAGCCAGAAAAGACACATTCATGCATCATTCACCTACTTTCAGTCTTAACAAAAACAAGCAGCTCTAGTAACTGGTCTGAAGATTGGCCTCTCAGGTAACAATGCATTCTCTCTTTAGCAAAACCACCAATCATCAAGTCCTTGTGGGTATTTTGTTTGCCCCTCTATTCTGTGCAACTAATGGCTCATTCAGATTTTCAGTTAGGCCACAAATAAGTTTCATCCAATCAAATCATGACTTGATTTTCTCATATAATTAGTATGTATAAATCAAGATGTTAGACAAAATCCATTTTAATATTTTATATCTACACATAGTTTTAACAATTAGTGTAATTCACAGAAGTATGTGGTTATCTAATTATTTTAACACACAAAATCCAATTTGGACAGCTAATCCCTTTCTACGTGGATAAATACCCTCATAAATTAGATTTGAGAAATAATTTGCATGCAGTAGCCACTTTACTAAACCTCCCACTTCAACAAATGTAACTGTTAAACTCTATTTTTACGACTGGCCAGTAAAACATAAGTAGATGTAAATATTCCAAGTTTTGAAGTCCCAGATGATGCCAGCACAGTAATTCTATTCAGCAAGACTTCAGACAGAGTGTAAAGTTATCCACCATTTCGCCTCAGAAAAGACAAGAAGTTCTAAGTTGATATAATACAGAAACAATACCTTTTATCCACAGATGTTTTACTATTAGTCAATTAATTCTTACAAATACATAAACATGCACATTTTCCCACTTGATTTCCCCATAAATTAAGGAAAAAACAATGACAAGGAAATAAAACAAAAACAATCCATATTGCACAGCAGAATGTTAAAATCTCATCAACTGCACTGAGGTAACAACCCAATAGGGAAATCTGGAAATCTGGATGTGCATTTTATAATTAACAAGTGGTTCACTCTAGTTGAATAAACACCAGAACCAAAGCAGGGCCTGGTGTGGTCCCTTGCCCAGCGCTGCTACACATGGGCAAAGACGCCGTCCCCGGCTAACACACTCCAGTACACGGCCCACTCCAAGGCCAGGGGCTGTACGGAGACCAGGATGCTATCATAAACTCTAATTTGATCTTCAACCCAAATTACATTAATCTATCTGGGCTTGTCTTCTCTAAAGTAATACCTAAGGCATTCTGAAGAGTCCAAAAGCAGGACAGAGTTAAAGGTATTACTGGCTAATCTCCAGTTCCACTGAGTCTAAATATAGTCAGGCAATACAATAATCTCTTAAAATGTCATGAAAAACGCCAGGAGTTAGAAACTTGGATACACAGTTTCTCAGCAACAGAAAAAAAATGCTTAAACACATTTCAATACCTGACAAGTCAGGTAACAGTGTTACCTATAGGAACACGTTGAGTCAAGACCTCATGGCAAGGGCTCTGTGACAAGCCCTTCTGGAGCCAACTCCAGATAGTGTCCCCTTATGTGAAGCCTGTCGGGCAGAGCTGGGGTACAAGTTAAGGCAGTCACTGAAAATTTTCCTTTTACAAAATGTTACTGCTCTCATTAGGCAAATATCTTTCATTTACATTTGAATATCTTAGTGTTTAGATGTTAAAGAAATATTTCAAACACTCCAAATGCTTTAAAGTCCATCAAGTCAAAACAGACATACATGTATATATAAATACATGCTTATTTGTTTTTATTCAATACTTTTAGGTGCAGATATAAAACCAATAAAGTCTCCATCACGAAGCATACCCTGTCGTTGGACGCACAATCTAAGGCATCTCCCCCACCCCGATCCTGTGATCTCCAGCACAGCTCAGCTTCCAGAAGCTTTTCCAGAAGTAGTGTCAGAACATACAGGATCATCTCCACAACCACCACTACCATGCACAGGCCTTCCTGTGAGCCGACCTGCCTTCCCTCCTGTGACCCAACACCAAGGCTGCTTCACCCCAAGAGAACAACCGGCAAGGGGAGCTTCCAGAATGAGCTGTTCGCCAATATGCTATGTTGCTATCAGATTACATAAGCACACCTCGCAAACACATGGGACACACACATCACACATTTCATACCATGCACACGTTGCATACTTCACACAACATACCCCCAACAAGCCCCACCTCACACACACCCCCCACCACACCACACACATACCACAATACACACACTGAAACATACCCCACACACAGAGCATGGGTTTATGTGGTGCATGTCAGGAGACCCCTACGGGTTTTCAAGAGAGGCAATCTTACTAAATTGGCCTTTAGCTTTGTCATTTTTTTCTTTCCCTTTCATCGGCTCTGTTCTTGCCTCTCTTTAATCATTTTAACAATCATTCATGTTTTGTTTTCATTCTAGAAAAAAAAAATTATTGGTAGATTTTCCTTCTCAATTTCAAAACCTTTAGGCCTCTGCAGAGTTCATCCTGTGAGGCCCTAGGTCACAAAGTGAAGAGGAGGTCACAGGCACTAGTCCTAATGCATGGTATCCTCAGAAATCTGCGCTCCAGCTGCAGGCTCTGACAACTCTCCCCATTAGAGCTCGGAGGGCCTCCTGTGTACCTGAATGAGCCTGGCCTGGTGCTGTGTCTCAAGACTCAGCACAGCCCAGAAGGAAACAGGTGGACACACTCCTGAGAACCGAAACTGGACTCCTGTTGATGAACTCATGGCAATACTCCAGCCAAAGGCTGCTCCGAGTCCTAGAAGGGCTCAGAACTGTCCCGGGTAAGCCTGTAGACACAGCAGGCACAGAGGGGGTTAGTGTTCTCTTTCACAGCACTAAGCATGTTGTTGCCCATGTGCAACAGTCATGACAAGAACAGCAAGTCCAATTCAGGAAATACATGTCTTTATCAAAGAAAAAAGATGTGACTGACACAAAGGCTTGCTCCAGAAGCAAAGGTGCTCATCTCTAATAGTTAGAGAACTTTTGCGTATTCCACCAGAGAACAGAGGTGGAACCTTAGGCCAATCAGTTAATAAGTATTTACGGAACATCTACTATGTGCCAGGTAGGGCTGGGACAGGGGGAAGCTGGCGATCTGCACAGGCATGTGCTTGAGAGGGAGGGTCTCCTTGGGTTCTCAGACCTGGGCCTAGATCCAGGGACTAAGATAAGAGGTAACACCTAACTTTGCAACACACTCCTGATGATTAAACATAAAAAGCACCTAGCACCCCTCATTATGTAGAGATAATGAGATCAATTCACATTTTATACATTACTCACATTAAATTAATTACAAATGAGTGTTTATGAAGAATTCCAAGGGACATCCAATTTTCGGGTTGAAATAGCAGCCTCAAGAGTGGAAGAAGTTGAGGAAAGAAAAATGCCTGGCTCTGTTTCACAAGTCCCCTGCAAAGGGGCAGCTGGAGGGTAGCCACCAGAGATGAGAACGTCTGCTGCTCTTCTCTCTCTGGGCTGCTGTTTTCTTCCGAAGAGTCACTGTTGCCCAGGAGGAAGGACTTCTTAGCCCTCACGGTATTACTCAACCCACAGGAAATAAGCAAATACAAAGTACCCAGCCCAGCAAGTAATCTGAGCTTTTACAGAAACCTGGGGGTATGTGGGCTTGCCCATGGCACTAGGCTCCAGCACATCCTGGGTGGCTACCGTCTGGGTCTTAGAGCATGGTAGTGTAAAACGAACTCTGTACTGGTAGTTTTGAAGGGAAACCTGTTCCTACTGCATCTTACTAAAATAGTAAGATTCCTGGAGGTCAGCTCACGTATCACCATCAACAAATATTAATCTCATCTTTTCACTGTCAGAAAAATTCACTACTTCAGGAAGTAGCCTACTTCTGAAAGACTGAATATTAAACTGTCTTCCTTACCTTAAACTCAACCATATTTTTACACTGGCAAAAACAACTCTAGGGCAGACATGTTACTGGAGGCTAAATTTATAATGCATTTTCCTTACAGAAAGCACCCCTTCAAAATATAATTTGGGGCCATAAAATACTATCGTACTTAAGTTGTCAGCAAAAAACTCAATGTTTTCCATCAGATGTTAATCATCTTCTTTTAGTAGCACACTTAACATGACAACTAAGCCACCCTGGAAATCTGTTATAATGCTGACTTTGGGATCTATCCTAGCCCAGGTTCATTTTGTAAGCCAATCCCAACTTGCCGGAGTGGCCGCCTGTAAGATCATATTATAAAGTATGTCTCTAAGCTCAGTGCCAGAGCACGACCATTAATTAGCAATGCCCACTAAGAACATAGGAGAGAGAACTGCAGCATGCATGCACACGTGTTCATAGGTTAGGAAGAGATGCAGGCAGATGAATGGCTTCCAAGATGGTGGCCGACTAGACTCTGGTTGTGTGTATTTAGGGAGCAGCCACTATTATACTTGACGAGCTTTCCTGGGGTTGTTATGATCATAAACAACAAAAAAAACCTCCAACTCATTTATATTAGGACAGAAACAGAAAAGTGGATACAATGAAGACTGTTTTTTTTCCTTCTAATAGAAAAATTGCCCCCTAATTTCTAAGCAGCCCCAGCATGTAGGTAGCACATTGGGTTCTCTTCCTCAGGCTGATACGTCTGTAAGCACCCTCTGTAATTCTCAAAGGTAAAAGGCTGTGGATATTTTCTCAAACCTTTGATATTTGAGGTTGGAGCAGCCCACTGTCCACAAAAATATAAATGCTTAGTAAGGCACAGGACATGTAGCAGAACACGGTATTACAGACATGTAGATAAATGCTGTTCATATTCCTCATTCCACGTATGTTATTCATAATATATTAGAAACTCAAAAGCTCAAGGATTGGCAAGTAACACTGGTTAAAAAAAAAAAAAGAGTACGAGGACTTATGAAACAAATATTAATCCAAAAGAGTAATATCACAAATTGGCCTGTCATATCATTTGCCTTCCTAAGCAATTGTCTGCTGTGCTAGGTCTACTCAAAGTTCTGTGAAAAAAACCTTAATGCTTCTCCTAGAAAGCTTTGTAGAATAAAGAAATTCAGACAGACTTATTAGCAGCCTTCATAGAAATCGTGGGAAAAATGTTTACAATACCAATTTTCACAATATTCAATCAGTACAGTAATATTGATTAAAGTATTCTATTTCATAATATAATCCAGTGAGCAGACTTAGTTTACTTTTTATTAGCAATTCCAATTATTAGCACAAATAAAAACATTTTTAAAGCAAACTAGACCAGGAAAAAATGCTCCTTTCAGCTTTTCTTGGTGGTTTAAAAATACAGGAATAAATATAGGAAAATCTTTCATAAAAATAGTACTCATCTATAAACTTGCTCCCTCATTCCACATATTTATTTCATGTGTGTATAATTTTTATCTGTCTACTTTTTATAAGCCTGTTTCTCTTACTTACTTAATTTTGAGGTACTAGGGAAGACTTTTGTAGGAAATGGGAGGCAAGAAACAAAAGCCAATTTTATTAAGATGATGCTAATTTTAAAAATGTGTAAATCACTAAGCTTTACTTTCTGAATTTGTGCTCTTCAATTATAGCTGGGGATACTTATTACCCTACAATCTTTTTAAATGTAGGCCTTTTATTCCTTCTCATTTGCCCTCAAACCACTGCAGCCTCTCCCACTGACCCCTGGAGAGAAAGAACCCCAGTGACTGGGAGCGACAAGAGGCACTCTGAAGGAGGAAAAGCCACAGAGGCACATAAACACCTCTACCACAGGAACGAGAAGAAGAAACTCGCCACAGTATCTGTATTTTTGCAAAGTGAAGGCTTCAAAGCCAGAAGTTCCTGCGTCAGACCCTGGACACATCTCCGGGCCCAGCCTTTATTCCAGCATCAACAGAAAAGGTCTCTGGGTTCCACCTTCCCTACCAGCAGGTGCCACTATCACCGTGGATCACGTCTGGAGGAATCTGCATGCCCCTGGGTGTTAATAGTTCTCTTCTACGTACACCACTGAGAGGGCTTAGAATTCCAAGGCATATACTGCCATGATAAGCAAATATTCTTCTGAATTTCCTAAAAGTGAAATTATAGAACTTAAGGATGGAAAGAAAGGTGTGGAAAATAAATTGCCAGCACATAATACAACATGACTTTCAAAAGGCTGGAATTTTTTTTTTTCTTTTTCTTTTTTTCTTTTTTCTTTTTTTTTTTTTTGCTATCACCTAGTTCAGGAGCAGAAGGGCTAGAAATTTTTGAGGGTCTCATATCCTACTTTCGCCATATAGTGACTTTAAAAATGAAAGTTTAGTAAATCACAGGAAAGCTAGCTATAAATTATGAACACTTGACCATATGCCTTAATCACTGACTAGGTTTCCAAATGAATATACGTGACTTAAATCTGCTGAGAGTTAAATATTTTTAAGCAACTCTTAAGACTTCAACATGCTTGCCTTTTGAATAGTTCTCTCCGATAATAAGGCCATCTTGGGACAATCCTTATTGTTACAGTGACCATTAACAGGAACATAGAGCTGTGCAGATAAGGTTCTGAAGCTATTTTAGATCACAGATTTTCCATTCAGAAATGGCCACACCAGCTGCTGGAGCAGCAGACTCTCTCTGGAGTCCATATGCAGAGGGCTGGGTTGCCAGATCACTTCGGAAAGCCAAGGAAGCAGGGTTGGGGGAGAACAATCCTTCACAGGGACATGGCCTCCCAGGACTCTTTCTTTGGCTTATGGATCTTCCAGTATGACAATAATTTCATTCAACCTACATGTGGTCCAAGAGTGGCCATAGATTAGACAGCAAATTTCAACAAGATCTAAATACAATCATTGTTCCATCTTGTCAATCAAGAACTCCTGAGAAACTTTTCAATGTCAGCTTCATTGTGGCACAATCAGACATTTTCCTATCCTATTTAGATTGTCAAGAAGCTGTAGCACTCTCCTTAGTACAAATATGTGTTACCAATTAATAGATATTTCAAATAAGGAAGTTTAAATCAATGGTCCGAGCAGGGTCAGTATTTAATCAGCTAAAATCTAATGAACAGGTTATATGGAAGGCATTTTAATGCATGCAATGTTCATGAACATAGATCACACTGTGCACATTACTCAATTCTCAAACAAGGTTGGTTTTGAGCAAGTTGAGAGCACTGAGGCTTAACAATCACAAGATATTCTCAAAACAAAAATATCCCTTCTGGAGAGCTGGTGTTCCAATTAGGGTGATAATCATGGATGTATCACTGACATAAAAACCTTTTTTATTGGCTTGTTTCCCCCTCATGAATGTAACTACGCATGAAACAAGTTCAATTTTATCAGCTCCCTATAAAGACCTAGATTCCAAAGCTGCTTATAAAAATCTCACCCACTGAAATTACGGTACTGAGTAAGGTCTCTCAACTTCTAAACTCAGGTCAAATCTATACATCTTTTCCATTCAGAAATAAACTTGTATTTGTCATAGCACATTAATAATGCATCTTTCTAAACACTTACATTCTAGTGTCTTAACTGTCTACGCAAAGGTCATCTGCACCTGCTCCATCTTTGACACTTAAAGGCTTCATTTCTGTTTTGGTTCAGTCCATATATCGCTATCCAACTCATCTTTCTAAATGGAAACATCATTTGTAACAAACCTTCAATGGCTTCCCATCTCTACAGAAAAGTCAAAATCAAAGTTCATAAACCACTTGAGCAGAAAAGACTGCAATTTGTTTACCACTGACCTTTCAAAGCATCTCAGCACTTACGCACGCTCTCACATGAGTTTAATTTTCTGATGCACCAAACCAGGTCTTCATCTCCAACAAGCCGTGTGTACCTAAACCAATTATTCATTCTTTCACTGCCTGCTGCACACTGCTCTAAGAGTAATATACACAATAGCAAAAGACATAAATGTTTATGAAATCACTTTTAAAATCTCATTTACCATCAAAGAAGTACAAACTACCATTGGCAAAGCTCAGCCTCCACAGTGGAGAAAATACCCAGGCTCCATGATCAATTAACAAGTGCGGTTGGCTGGGCCTCTGTCCTTTTCCTCAGTGCTAGTTCACTCCCTTTCCCAAACCAAATCTGATGCATCCTTATCCCCAATCCTTCCTGCCTTCACCAACAAAGGTGGCCCCAAAGTATGAACTCCTGCCTCTGCTCCTCCTTCCCACCTAAGTCTACTAATACAAACTCTTTATCAGGACTAATTTTTTCCTATTCTCTGTGATAAACTCACCTCTTCCCCACTAAATCCTCCCCATTGGTCAAAAAAAGAACATAACAATAACCAAAAACTATTCAGTCTCCCATCCTTAAAAAGAAGGAGGAGAAGAGGAAAGGAGGGAAGGGAGTTCCTGAAAGTTCTCACTTTGAAGATACAGCCTTCCTTTGGCCATCTCAGCCACATCTCAAGAGAAGATCCAGTGCCACCTGCTGCCACCATCTTGTTTTGTGTTCTCCTGTGTCCCTTTCCTCCTCCACCGACATCAATGGCACCCCCATTCGCTTGAGTCATTTCAGACTTCCCCAACCCTTCTTGTCTTTTCTTCCTTTGATGGCACTCCTGTGACTTCTGATTCCAGCTGGAGTTGGTCTGCTCAGAGAAAGTCAGGGCAGTCTGACACCACGAAAGCTGTGGCCTGCCCTGGCTTCCACAATCCCCACCTCTCCTCCTGCCCCCCACCATCCACATGCTCTGCACATGCTGGCCCTTCTGAGAGCTTTCTCTACTGTGCATTAACAGGACAGCCTCTCCCAGGCCCAGCCGGAGACCTCTCAACCTAGACCAAGACAGCTGACAGGGAGCTAGCATGAGAAGCACCATCAGACGTGTGTGCTGCAGACATGCAGCAGGCACGAGGTCAAGACTCCACTTCCTGGGCATGTTTGGTACCGCAGCACACCAATGATGCCGAATGGCCCAACTCTGGAGGGGTAGGGGACAGTCACATCTGACTCCACGGGACAGCACAGAAGCCACAAAGCCCGTTCCTATTCAGCCCGAGGTGATCACTGGAAATGCCTAAAGGAGTTTGCTGTGTAAAGGTAACACTGTTTTTAGAACACACAAGCAAATAAAAAATAATACCTTCTACCACGAAGCCAGTGCAGTGCTCTGAAGCTGAGGACAAAGGAGCTGCAGCACCCAGGATGTCACAGGATTTGGGACTAGACAGAGCCTGCAGCGCAGGCAAGCTAAGCCCGGGAGAGAGGAACAACTGAAAAAAGGGGGTCTGAGGGCCTGGTCAGGCTGCAGGAGAAGTGAAGAGTAGTGACAGGCCAGGACAAGTGACCAGCCATGTGCAAAGTAAGAAATGCCATTCTTTTGTGAGCAAATGGATCACACAATGTGAGAAAAGAATGAAAACAGGTACATTGAAGAATGTCCTGAACCTTTGAGAAGAATGTCATTTACAATGTTTATTGTTCCACATGGTATCTCCAGCCATCGAAGACACAGAAGTCCTGATCACCTCCTGCCAGTGACAGTCACACTAGCAGCTCAGCAACCACTCTCAGGACAACTATCACCAAGGAAGGGTAGTGAGAAGTGCTTCACTTGAACGCCTTACGGATTGCAAGTTTGTCATAGTAATTGCAAACAGAAAAATTTTAAACCTAATGAACTGAGGTTAAAGTTCAAAGCTCAGCACTGCACACAGTCAGTGCTGACAAGGAGCTCCACCATCTCAGGAGGCCTGCATTGACCCACACACACACAAACAGTCTGTAACTAATTATCCATGGCTCAGAGAATGATCTAGTAATTTACAATTTTCACAATTCATAATATTCTTAGACTGTATGTTTGAGGATTCTTTTCTATATTTCCAGCTAAATATACAGTTACTTTTACATTCCTTACATTAGGAAATAAAATTACCTAGAACAAAAAGGCATCATTTTCTCCAAGTATTACACAAGCCCACTAGAAGATAAAAGAAAAATGCTTTGGCCTCATCTTTGACCACCTTTTCAATCCTTTTCAGTGTTTCCACCTGCACCCCCCACTCCCAGAGTTGATCAGCTGGAAGTACACATGTCTCAGAGGATTCCGAGACAAATCATCACAATCCTGCGACGATCCGTGAGTCCCATGACCTTCGCTACAGCTGCAGAGCCATGCGTGGTGGCACTCCAACGGCACACACATGGCCAATCAGAGACCTGCTGGAAGTTTTCTCCAGGACCCTGGCCTTCTGGAGAGAGCAGATCTTTGTTTCATGAAAACCAGAGCACAGAAACACACTCGTCCTGATTACCAAGACGTGGTAATTACAGAGAGTGGCGGCAATTCAGGTCTGCTTTCAGATCAACATTCACTTTAAAGTGTAAACCTGTTTTATTATTTTACCGAATAAACATCATTATTGGAATGTTACTGAGGAAGAAAGTCTGTGGCTTCTCCTCCTTTTCTAAGCGCTTTTACCCTGGCCTACTGCCCCGATGACGGCCCACCTCCTTTACACAGAGGCACTCGGGGTCAACTCAGTCATGATTCTTCTAAGGCTTTAGAAAACGCACAAGAGATTACGAGGTACCGAGGAAAACAAACAATGGATTGTTACAGTACATACATTCTGGTGGAAGTCTGTTCTTTCTAAAAGCAAGTCTCTCAGTTTTCTTTCTGCTTTCTGCCAAACTAAACAGGACTCCGTAAACATACTGACGAACTGGCCTATAGAGCAGAGCGGCCGGAGGCAGGTCCTTGTTGGCTTCATCTTCAATAGAAACAGCAATTTTGATTTCACCCTTTGCATGGAAGAAAGCAGAATAACATTGCACATTTTTCACATTGAATTTACAATACACTCACAGAAATACACTGTATTATCTCCAGTTAATGACACTGCAATTCCATTCCAAATCAACTGCTTAATAACTTGCCTAAATAAAGATGTTTAGGAAGAGTTCATTTGGCAGGCTGTGGCCAAAGCATATGCTCAAAGAATCAAAATAAAATCTGCATTATTTTATGTTTAATCCGAAACCAAGAACAAAAGAAAACCATGTAGATGTTCCAAAGTCTTTGAAACAATCCAGACAGATAACATCAGACAACAAACAGAATAAAAAAGACTGAGAACTTGCAACTTTTATTTAGAGAGTGGGGGTGGTCATATGCAATATAATTGAAAATTTTCAATGACCTACATGCAAACTAAAGAACTGAGTATCCTGAAAATATAATGGTCAAATTTTCTTTGCCAAGTTCTTCCACGGCAAATTACCACCTCATGTATTAGGCTTCTGCCACAGTGTGGCAGGTGTTCAAGAAATGTGTCTCATTGCGGGTAAGGACATGCCTAGCCACTAGGGCAGAAAACAAAAGCACTCCATCTTTTTCATGTCCCAGGACCAATACGGCAAGAACCGCATCTGACTCAAGAACGTGCTGCCAAGAGACAAATGACTGACTATGGCCTTTGGCAGCTGAGATTGTTACCAAAATTTATCAGTCTCAGGGATCTTATAGCATCAAAATACATCTCAAGATATCATGCAATAAATTTTATTTAATTATACTCAGAGCATAAAAATGCACTTATGACCTCAATGTCTGTGAAGTTCATTGATATATATGCTTTAAATAATAATTTTGTAACATCTGCTGTTTCTTTCACGTAAGTTTAATTTCAAAACTGGTCTTTCCCCTTACCCTCCGTACTTTCATATTCATTAATCCAGTAGCTACATGTGTTCTAACACTCTCACCTAGGGAATATTTATCTTAATAATATGATGCTTTGCAAATTCTCTTCATTACCATAAAGATGCATCTCACTGTAAATGTCTTAGCCTGGGCAATTAAATACCAGAGCCATTCAGCTTATAGGATAAACTGAAAAAACTTAAGTAGCATTTTAAAATCTGAAAAGACAATTATCTCAACCATGTCATTTTATCAGTCTTTGTCCTTGAAATTCATAAGAAATAAGAAAGTATGTCGGTACAACTTGCAACCCTCACATAGATCTAACCGACTATCCAGGCATCAGATCCCGCAGTGTGGACATATCAGGTGGCTCCTGGGGACCTTACATTTCAAACAGCCCCACGAGGAATGAGTGTTGTTTCTTAACACGTTGTTTTGAAAGATGTCTTCCCAAAACTTTGGTTCCTTAAACTTAGCAAAATGCTCTCCCCACAACACTTACTTTTCACTTACCCTTTATAATTTATGTTGAACCTGAAAAATAAAATGTTCACCTTACAACCATAATCTGAAAAGTGATACTATAAATGCGTACCCATATCAAATAATAGATGAGATTTGGAGGCATTACAACTAAAAAATAAATTAAAGGATCTGAGCAAATAGTACTGGCTACATGTTTTCCATGTCCTTTAATTAATAAAAGTAAGCAGTATTTGGATTAGTCGGTTAACAGTTGAAGTCCACCTCAGGAGTATTAGAGAACAGGAGTTCATTATTGCATTTATTGACTCTATTTTACAAACCACAGATGGGTTGTAGAGAACAGACAGAAAAGTCTGGTTATATATGGTCGTATAGGTACTGAGGAAAACATGTTAATAATACATGATAGTAATAAACCAATTCTGCAGGATTAATCTAGTAACTGAGGTAACTTGTTAAATTGCGGGGCTAAGATTAAAAGTGCCAACGTAAAGACTACACATCACTGAGGAAATTTAAATACACATAGATACATCTGAGACACCAAGATTAAAAAATAATTGATGCCACACTATATGTATATATTTAAGCATACATGCGATAAGACACTAATAAAGTGAAATTATGACACTGTATAAAAAGACAGTTGCATTTTCTGACTATGCGCGTGTTAACAAAATCCTGTATTCCATTTTTTGCTCTTAGCACTATTAAAACTGCACTCAATGAGGTTATGAACAAGTCAAAACACATGAAGTACTATGAGCCATTCAAAGGGGGAAACATTATTTTCTAAGCACAAATGATAAAGGAAGCAGATATTGTATCTGACATCAGAATTAAACCTGACGTTACAGCACAAATATGGTGTAAGAAAATTCTGAAATTGAAATAAAAAGAAAAAAATTACAAGTCATAAAATAATGTGATGCATTATTTCATTAGAAGTATAAAAATATTTTATACTAAGTTGAAGGAAAAAAGTGAGACTTCTCACGAGTTACTTTTAAACTGTATTTACAGTTATAAATGTTCATCTTTCATTCAATGTTTAGAAAGGGGAAAGTGAACTTTGCTTCAAATAGATTAGTAAGACAGAAAAATGGTTCAAAAAAGGACAAAAGGACAAAACACCCATAGGAATGGCCACTCATCAAATAACAGAAGCCACTCCAGGGCCCCTTTGATAATACCTTCGTCAGGACATGGAAGATGTAGGGGTACATCAGCCCCTTCTTGTGCCTGTGCTCGGCCACTCTCAGCACCTCAGGTGCAACGGGGGGCAGGGGAGGTGTGGTGATGTCCATGTGGTTCCTGGTGGGCATCGACAGGAGGCACGGGATTGGCTGGACAGTGCCCATCTGGCTTCCCTTGCCTTCGGCTAGTTGGCTTCCTGAAGAGGCAGTAGACGAGCCTTCTGCCTACAGTGCAGAGAGCAGAAGGGAGGAAAACGAGTATATGTCATGTTTTCATTCATTTAAAGTATGTTAGGTGCCTGTTCACCTGCCGGACACAGAGGGGACAAAGATGAGTCCTGTCTTGGAGAGACCAGATTTGGTGCCACCCTAAAGACAGAAGAAACAGACAGCACCCTGATCCAGTCCCTCTCCTTGAACAGCTTCCCACACTGAAACAGATCAACATCTACTGTGCCACAGGACAGTAGGCCTGTTGCTCCCCGCTGTTGTGTGTCATCCTGCAGTCCCTCTGTGTTGGGAGACGGAAGCCTCGCTATCTTGTTTGGCTCTCACTTGTCCATCATTCATGTGGTCCATTCCTGTGTTTGTTTTCTCGAGACCTTGCCTAAGATCTCTACACAAACAGGAAAACCAACACTCCAAGAGGCTGTGCAGTCTGAACACAGTTACACAACCCTAACACATAGAAATGGAATTCTAATCCAGGGCTGACTCTGTGCCACAGCTGGTACTTAAAGAACAAACAAAAACCCAAACTCAAGCATTCTCTGTAGTCATTATAAAGCCCTAACTATACACAAGCAAAGATTAAACCAAAAGCCCCAAAAACCTGCTAAGCCACAGCATAATCCCATTAAAAACAAGGTCTCAGATCTACGATAATGACATAGAAAGAGGTTCATGATACACTGTTCGGTGAAAACACCCATTCTGTAACAACTAAGCCCCCAGATGTGGAATGTATGAACATAACAGGAAAGAGTCTGGACCCCAAATTATTACCACAGTGATGGATTGCGGCGAGGCAGTAGAACTAAGGAAAGGAAAAAGGAAGGGAGACACTTTAGCACAGTCTGAATTATCTGAATAGTTGCCCAAGAGCAATGATTATTTGTATGATAAAATTTATCAGAATAAATGTTGAAAATAAGAATTGCTTATTGATTGATTTAAGGCCACCCTAAAGACATACACATTTTTCTGTTTCGAAAGTATACTCTTTATAATGGTGTGTAATTAAGTGCTTAATTTTATTCTTTAAAACACAAAGTGCCAAAATTAGTCTTAAGAAGAGTAACTCATAGATAATTCACTAGTGTTTTCTACACTCTCCATTCCATAAGAATACAGATGTGAAACAACTCAAAATGCTTTGGAAGGTGCTTTGAAAATAATATGTATCCACAAAGGATTTTTGTTGCTTATTTGTAGAACAATCATTTAATAGTACGACTTCTTTAGACAAACGTCTGATATTCAGGCAACCCTGCATATTAACCACCAAAACCTTCAAGCAGGAAACCTGCTCCTTCTTGGTAATGACATGTGGCAGACGTGGCTTTGCAAATTGAAAAGGTATTTTTAGATATCACAATTAACAAGTAGAAGTAGAAGAAAAGTGGAGAGGCAGGGCGTGGTGGCTCACGTCTGTAATCCCAGCACTTTGGGAGGCTGAGGAGGGCAGATCACTCGAGGTCAGGGATTTGAGACCAGCCTGGCCAACATGGCAACACCCCGTCTCTACTAAAAATACAAAAATTAGCCAGGCATGGTAGTGCACGCCTATAATTTCAGCTACCAGGGAGGCTGAGCCAGGAGAATTGCTTGAACCCCGGAGGTAGAGGTTTCAGTGAGCTGAGATCGCGCCACTGCACTCCAGCCTGGGTGACAGAGCAAGACTCCATCTCAAAAAAAAAAAAAAAGAAAAAAATGTTTTAAATAAAAAACTTTTTTACAAAAGAAAAAGAAAAAAAGGGGGGGAAGTTAAATTTAGCATCCCCGGTGCTTTCTCAGTGAATCTTCACAAAAACCTACAACAAATGTGGGCTCAGGAAGGTCCTAAGCACCTTGTCCAAGATGATGCAGAGAGCAAACAACGAGGAAATCAGCTGCCTGCCATGCAGAGAGACTAGCAGAGAGACCAGCAGGCTTGGGTGTAGCTCTGAACTCCTCCTTCCCCGCTTATCCCCTTTGTAAAGGTTTACATGACCTGATTAAAAGAGAGATATTCTCTTTCACTGTTTGATCACTAATACAGTATGCTAATACAAAATGAGTCAGAACTCAAAAACTAAAAGGCATAGACTTTCTACCTTTGTTTGGTCTCCTGGGTCTCCTCGTGCCTGAGGCTCTGAATGGCTTCCCGTCTTCTCCCAGCCAATCTTGTTCCCGCTGATATGGCTAAACATAAAATGAACATGATTACTGTCCAGTCACTTTCACAAACCAGCTGACAATGACAAGAAGGGCCTGAGCTAAGTCTGCAGGCTCATGATAACAATACTTTTAAAATAAACACGTCGAGAAATAACTCTATTATAGTAGTTATTTCTTCCTGCTTCAAAAGAGTAGGTGATAACCACATACTATGGAAAAGAAACTATCGAACGTCTAACTTAGAGGAGTCACCAGGCAGTTTAGAGATGGTCTGTGATGTGCTTAGCGCTATGGAGGATGCAGAGGAAACAAAGGCCAGCCTCGCCGTGGAGGATCTTTCCATTGTCACAGCGAGACAAAAGATCGGCATTTAATTGGCAATTATGAGGTAGCAGAAAACTTAAATGTTATCTGGATCGAATACTACACATAATTTATAAATAAATGTAAGGCGATAATACATCACCCAGGGCACTCCAGCCTATTCATGTGGAGGGGGCATTAGAGCTAAAACTAGAGGTGACTCGAACTGGCAAATCTGAAAGGCAGGGAAGGTACACTCTAGGCAAAGCGAGATGGCACAAACTTGGTGGGTTCACAGAACAGGGAGTTCACGGGAACTTATTTGGAGGATGGCTTTATTTAACAAAGTAGGGAGAAAAAAAGGGGTAAGGAAAAAGAGATGAGAAGATCACAGCATCTCAAATTCCAGAATAAGAGATAACTGTGCTGTTACCCATAACAGTCTGGGAAAACAATTTCATGGGTTTAATGAGCATTTAAAAAAACTGAAACCAGACAGACCAGAATGAGTGGTGTGAATGAGCATTATTTCCTAAAAGTCTTTGTTCACTTGTAGTATATGGGTTTACCATAGTCCTCAGGCAAATGTGAAATGCACTGTCTACAGGTAGCAGAGGATATGCAGGGGCTTGAGCAGGGCCAGCAGGACGCAGCACCACACTGGAGCCTCAGTACACAGTGTGACCCTGAGGCAGGGATGGCTGTGGTGCTCCGTGCACTCACCCTTCCACTATAAGGTTCTATGCCCAAACTACCTTCTGAAAACCAGTGTTGGCCATAGGGCATGCCAGCATGGGTCAACTGGCCTGCCTTTGTAACTGACTCACATGACAGATGGAGAGGTTTCAAGACCAGATAATTCTCCTGTCTTCCAATCAACTTCATTTTAGGTCTGTCTTTTAAAAAAGGAAAAAAAAAAGCAAAAAGATTCCAGTGTCGCACGATGGACCCATCCAGCCAAGGATACCGCACGCACGCCATGAAAAGTTCACCCACCCTGTTCAGGTTTCCCGGTCTTCATGGAGCTTGGAGAAACCACTGCTCTGTTCAAGTTCACTACCTCATGCACAATCTCTGCCTGCAACTTAAAACTAGAGGAGACACCAGCAGTGGCTCAGACACATCAAAAACCAGTGCAGGCATCCCCAGAGTGTGGTGATCTGTACCACTGAGAAAGCAGTCACTGAGGGCACAATGTGAGCAGACAATGGAGAAAGGATCAGGAGGTGGATGACCATGTGCTGATAGGGAAGCATGAGTCAGTAAGCTGGGAGATGCAGGGGGCAATAAATTACTAAATCCTGGCCTAGAAGTACATGGCAACATTGGCACAAATCTTGCTTATCTTCCATTGGATGTAAAGAACATTAAGCGTTCTCAAACTGTTGTTAAGCTTAAAGACTCATGTGGAATGCTTATTAACCATGCAGACCCCCAAGCGCCCATCCCCGGGGTATCTGTCCCTAGAGTGTCTGGGGCTCTTGCAGGGTAAGAGGATCTAGAGGATCATGCACCTAGGATGGAAGGCAGGGGAGGCCGAGTGTTAGGAAAGTGCCAACCAAGGAGGGGACGCACCTCTCTACTAAAACTGGAGAGCCAAGAGGTTCATGCCAGTGCCACCTGAGATCACAGAGACCCCTACACTCGCAAGCCTTAGTGTTGTTCTACGTAGATTATCAATCTAAAAATAAATGTCATAATCTGGATGCTCATATAACCTTCTAACAATCATACTACAAAATCTAAAATTTTGCCTGAAAAGCATCTTGACAAGAAACAGATTTTGAGAAGGTCAATATATTTCAATAGGACAAATATATTACTTTACAATTTGAAAAAAAAAAATTGAACATGACAAATGCCTTGCTTTGAAGAACAGATGGATAACATTTTAGAATACTACTTCTATATATATTTATGTTTCATTTCACACAACTAATAATACCTTAAACTGACACCTGGAACCATGTAGGTAAACCAGACGTTTCACTGTCTCACACTGCACTGAGATGTGCTGAGACAGGCACTAGCTACAGGGAAGTAGAGTCAGTGACCCGGGCACTGTGCAGGAAGCCTGCGGTGCTCTCACAATCTCGTCCCCACCCCCACACTATAAATCTCTAATGATAAAATGATCAAATCCAGGCTCAGAGAGAAGGAATCTACCCACAGTCACAAATAAAGCAGCTAGATTCAAACCCAGACCCTTATTTCAAACTACTGGCACCTGCTACCACAGCAGAGCTGAGCCGTGGCTACAGTTTCATACATATGTGAGAATGCAGCACGCAAGCAACAGAAAGGGTGACTCTGGCAAGTCAGCTCGGTGGCTGGGGAAGCCCAGCACTATAGGATGGGGTATTCGCAGGCTGTCAGAGAGGTGTGCCAAGGCCTCACTTCACTAGGAACATTTGGAGCTTCTGTACGAAAGCCTGGGAGGACAGCAAACTGTTCTAGTCACTGAATGATTTCTTTCCTCCATCTTTCAGCAAGTTGGTGAGACTGGGATGGAAATGTACTGGTGTTCTGGTGTGAATAAGAATTATTTCCCAAATGATGCTTGGTTTACACCAAGTAACACCAAATAAAACTGGGTTTATACCAAGTATACCAGCGTATGACGTGTCACTCATGTTCCTGACTGTCAGGGGTGTAGAGTTTTCCTTTATGGAGCAGAAAAGAAAGAGAACATTAAGTAAAAGCTGACTTCTGTGTCAACAGGAAAGAGCAAAGGCAAATACACCAAAATGGAATAAAATAAATCATTAAATTTAGAAAAGAAAAGATCAAATTCACAGCAGAACTATCTGGCATGTATACATTTTTCATTTCTATCTGCTCCCCAACTCAACAGGGCTGAGAACAGACAGCCGGGAGGGTCTCTGATAGTGTAACAGAGGGCCTGGGCAGCAGAAAGCCTCGGCCTGGTTGGACAGATGCTCAGAGTTCTCCTGCAGGGCCTGCCCTGTCAAGTGCTAGTTCCCTACAGAAGCACCAGTACCTGGGTGCCCTGACCAGGGAAGCTACAAGAGTAACAGAGACAGACACCTGATAGGTCTAGTCTCCTCATGCCCTAGTTAAGCTAACATCACACATTCAGGTTCCTTCACGTAATGGGTGAGCTTAAAATGTCAGGAACACAGAAAGCGCTTTTCCATGTGGCAGTCAGATGATGGCTCAAACTTCTTTCACAGCCTTGTCAGGGCTTCTCGCTGTCATCAGAAGACTGTGTGACCAAGAAGCCCCACCTGGCCACGGAGCAGTCCCCTTGGACCCCGCAAGTGAGGGTTCAGAGACACCTAACTGTGTCAACACATCTGTCTTAAGACCAATACGAAATGTCTACACAGATTAGTGGATGGCTAGCACACAATGTAATGATATAGATCATGATTAATTTTTGCCAACGTATAAAATTCAGAATCACTTTTATGAGAAGGTATTAGAAATGGTACCATGTGTTAAAAAGTCAAAACATAAATATAAAGCAAATATCTGTCTGGAACAAGAGTGTAACGGTCTAAAAGAAAAACCCACAGCTATAGTAAAGTCATTCCCTCAGCCCCAGGACCCATGCCTCAGGATCCTGGAGCAGGGCACGATGGAATTCTCCTTGTGAAACACAAAGTTTTTTTGGAAGTGGAGTTGGAAAGGACTTAAAGGACACGAAAAACATTCAACACCATCTTCAAGCAAAACAGGCACATCAGGTACATGCTTCCTAGGATACCAGATCAAAGGGAGCCAAATAAAATTCTTTTAGTTATTTTACACTAAAAACCGAACCAGTGTTCTGGTTTTCTAGCATACTAATAGTTAATTTTTAAAAAGTAGTGACAGCTACCATTCATTGAGCTTATTCATCAGCTAATTTAATATACAAACAACACAGCAAACCTGCCATGCACATCTGAACGCTCTGAGGTCCTGCGAGCTTCAGGTCACAACGCCACCGAGAAATACCAACCAAGAGACTCTGAGCAAACCGCTTCCTGCCAACAGCGCGGTCTCAGTGCTGCTCACGGAGCGTGCTAACACCAAACAGCCTACCCTCCTGTGGTCCGTCTTCACGGTCCAGATTTGGTCCAGGGAGGACAAGTCATCAGCAAAAATTCACAGGGCAGGGGGACACAAGACTTATGCAAGAGATGCCTCCATAACACCACATGTCAAAATAAATAATAAATGTGGAGATGTCCTGTGCCACAGGGCTTTCTCCACTAAGATACATATATAAATTCTCAAGAAAATGAAACACATTGATACAAACAAGGACACAAGGTGGAAAAAAACTCAGTCAGTCTTCTCTCTGAATGAGGACTTTTACATATCTAATTTAAAATGTCAGTAATTTTATCCAAAAATATTAAAGCAATAAAGTGGACATATATAGATCTTATTAAATATTAGGTATTAAGTACATATGCATATTAATACTTACACGCACAAATAAGAATACATAGTTACATAAGTATATTAAGTATAAAAGATGGAAGAAAAGGAAAAAGGGCAAGTTACTCTCCCTAAGATAGACCTAGTTATTGTAAAAATCTTATTTTAGCAGATGCAGAGGAAAATAAGGTGCTTGAATATTCACCAATCTTTCAAATATAATTACCTCTCTAGAAGTAAGATCATGGGGAACTCTCTATACTGTATTTTCCAGTGTTTGAATTCTATATAACTTTGTATCAAGATGATAATTAGAAAAAAGGTATAAAACAAAGAATTAAAAATTGTAATATATCAACCTCAGATTTGATTCAGATTTTGCAAATCCAAATGAATCTACGAAAATAACATAAAATAAATACCTCCACAAGGATTCAGTTGTAACTGTTTTGTTTTGTTTTGTTTCATTTTTTACACAGGATCTCACTCCGTTGCCCAGGCTGGAGTGCAGTGGCACAATCTCGGCTCATTGCAACCTCCACCTCCCAGGTTCAAGCAGTTCTCCTACCTCAGCCTCCCAAGTAGCTGGGACTACAAGCACACACCACCACATCCAGCTAATTTTTGTATTTTTTGGTAGAGAAAGGGTTTCACCATGTTGGTCTTGAACTTCTGACCTCAAGTGATCCGCCTACCTCAGCTTCCCAAAGTGCTGAAATTACAGGCATGAGCCATGGCACCTAGCCTCAGCTGTAATTCTTAATTCAACTGAAACAAGATTACAAACATCTGATAGGCACCAGGAAGGGAAAAAAGACAAGAATGTCACCTTAATTTTTAAAATTTAAACAAGAATAAAGCAAGTTTATGCTGGTACTGCTCTACCGCTCTAACAAAGGAACTGGCAGAGACATTACTTAGAAAGCCACACATTTCATTCCTTTTCTTTCTTTCCTTTTTAAGAGACAGGGACTCATTCTGTTGCCCGGCTGGACTGCAGTGGTGCCATCATGGCTCACTACAGCCTCGAAATCCTGGGCTCAAGTGATCCTGCTGTCTTAGCCACCCAGGTTGCTGGACCCACAAGCACACGCCACCACGTCAAGCCAATTTTTAAATTTTATGTTGCCCAGGCTGGCTTCATGTAATCCCCCAGCCTCAGCCCCTCAAAGTGTGGGGATTAAAGCATGAGCCACCACACGTGGCCCCTTTTTCCTATTTTATTGCCAAACTGTTTTAGGCCTAGAATAACTGCCAGTTCTGATCACTACCCAAGCACCAGCCTATTTTCTTTCAAGGAACATGCTAGAAAGAGAGTGTTGTGTCTCTTCAAAGTAGCCCATCAGACTCAGAACTGAGCTCCTAATGGGTTCACCTTCAATTTTGTTGGAAAAATACGTCAAGCAGGCACAGCTATGTGGCAAGGGGTCTTCTCACATTCTAAGAACTCCTCCTCTAACAGATTTTTCCAAAAATTCTAAAGAGAAATTTACATTTCAAAAGAGTAACACAGCCCATGACTTCCATTCCAACAGCACAGGAGAACTGTACGGTACAAAGACACTGAACAACTCACCCAACTAAAGAAACTAAAACGCTGAATAAGATATTAAAGAAATACAACAAAAAGAAGAGATAAAGCTCAGAGCTGCCAAGCGCACGCAGATGAAGACTGCCCTACTGCCCCTGAGGACTGGCTGAGAGCATTTCCCGATCTGCTGCCATCTGTGTGGATGCCTCCCCATGAACTTGGGGTTATAAAAGCAGATTCTCTGTAGTATGTATGAGGCTCCTGCGCAATGAACCCTGATGACAGCATGGGGTCACACACATCTGTTCCACCAATGTTGCTGCCATGCACACCCCACAGCCACCTTCCTACAGGCACAGAGCAAATCTCCACAAAGAGCACCCGAAGCCACACAGCTCTCAGACGTCCACAAGTCATGACAACATCAAGCAACACTCAGTGGCGACAGCCAGGACCCAATAACTCCGTCCATAACCCCTCACCACATTTTATCTTCAAAAATAAATGTTTGACAATTTTATAAGCTTTTGTAAAAGGTATCTTATGTTCTAAGTTATAGAACTTTGATATTCTTACTGAGGGTGAACAACTTTTTATGTTTATCGATGGCTGCTTCCTCTGTGAATTCCATGCTTATACTTTTAAGAGATGAGCTCTCACTACATTGCCCAGGAGAGAGTGCATTGGCCATTCACAAGTATGATCATAGCTCACTGCAGCCTCGACCTCCTGGGCTCAAGTATTCCTCCCGCCACAGCCTCCTGAACAGCTGGGACTACAGGTGTACAGTACCACACCCAGCACATTTGTATCTTTTTCCATTTAAAACAGTTGCCGTCGGCTGCACACAGTGGCTCACGCCTGTAATCCCAGCACTTTCAGGGGCAGAGGTAGGAGGATGGCTTCAGGCCAGGAGTTTGAAACCAGTCTGGGCAATACAGCAAGACCCCATAACTATAAATAATACAAGTTAGCTGGGTATGGTGGAACATGTCTTTCATCTCAGGGGGAACATGCTGAGGTGTGAGGATCACCTGAGCCCAGGAGCTTGAGGCTGCAGTGAGTTATGATGTCACTGCACTCCAGCCTGGGTGAAACAGCAAGACCCTGTCCCTAAAACAGTAATAATAATAATAATTTTAGAAAAGCACTTACCTGTTTAATTCATAGGAAGCTTTTTTCTTTTTTTGTTGTCTCTTTTTTTCTGTAACAATCCCCATCGCCCATCACTACCACTCTTTAAAAGAGTGCCACTGATTTATTGTTGGGGAAACTAGGCCGTTTATTTTGCAGGGTGTCCCACATTATTCCTTCCTTGTGGTGTCACTGAACGTCCACTACAGAGACAGAAGAAGTTAGGGCTGGACAATGAGAGGCAGAGCATAGCAGGTGGGGGCACATCTTGCTACGCATCTACAAGGCCAATCGCCTCTGCTATTTTATAGTCCAGAAATTATAAATGTTTCTGGCGAGGCCCGGTGGGTCACGCCTATAATCTCAGCACTTTGGGAGGCCGAGGCGGGTGGATCACCTGAGGTCAGGAGTTTGAGAACAGCCAGGCCAACATGGTGAAACCTCGTCTCTAGTGAAAATACAGAAAAACTAGCTGGGCGTGGTAGTGGGCAACTGTAATCCTAGCTACTCGGGAGGCTGAGGCAGGAGAATTGCTTGAACCCGGGAGGCAGAGGTTGCAGTTAGCCAAGATCATGCCATCGCACTCCAGCCTGGCCAACAAGAGCAAAATTCCATCTCAAAAAAAATTTAAAATATATACATACATATAAACATTTCTACCATCAATTTATTTTAAGACCAGAGTTCTGGAGTTCAACTGTTTCCACTAGCTGAATGGTCTGACTGTCCGGAGACCCACTGTCTCGAGGGTAAATGGCATCAAGGTGGCAGTAAACTCACCTCCAAAAAAACACCAGGGTCTCTCCAGCCTAAGGTCATGCTAAGCTCACTCGGGATCAGCAGTGTCCAATCTTTTGGCATCCCTGGGCCACATTAGAAGAAGAATTGTCTTGGGCCCCACATAAAATAGACTAACGATAGCTAATGAGCTTTAAGAAAAAAAAAATCAGAAAAAAAAATCTCATCCTGTTTTAAGAAAGTTTATGAATTTGTGTTGGGACGCCATCCTGGGCTGCGTGCGGCCCGCGGGCCACGGGATAACAAGCTTGCCCTAGATGTTTCCCGTGGCACTTAGAACACATCCAGCTGTGCACGGCCCAGCCCTGCTGGTCCTCACACCACAGCCCATCAGCTGGTTTGCTTCTTTCTCCCAGTCTTCCGGCCCCGCTTTGCTCTAGCGCTCCCAGTTCCCCGCTCCTCACTCTGGGCACGTCTTCTTCATGTACTCGTCAGGGTTTCTATGTTCACTGCTCACATACTGTCCTCTAGAATGCAAGCTCTGCGCACAGACCTCATCACTCCTATCCTCTGCCCTGTCCACTGGTAAATAAATGCCTAAGTATTTCTTGCCTAAGAGAATGAATAATTTCCATTCCCTTAGGACCATCCTGAAAAAGCAACATAGGTCCCGGGGTCCCCATTCAATTCTAAACCAAAGCTTAAAAAAGTAGTGACTTTTTTTTGGTAAACTATGAAAGCTATTCTCTGTCCTCTTATGCACAGCCTAAGGGGCACGTTACACACTGCAGATACAACCAATTCAACACACTAGAACCCTTGCTGAAAATCATGAACACTGTCCCTACTTGGCACACGCATCACACCCCTGTACCTGCCAGAAGCAAAGGATGCCCGTGATCAAGGGTTTGACCCCAAGCTGAATGCTAGTTTCTGACCCTGAAGCCTTCAGAAACAAGCACCCTTGTCTCCTCTGCCTTCATTCATCTCAACTCTAACATGTCTGTCTCTTCCTTATTATAATAAAAGTAGAAACAGATGCAAGGAAATTAAGTCACTCCTAAGTCACACAGCTTGAATCCAATCTTTTGATTACAGGGTGTACCCTGCATTCTTCATGGCATTTCATACCACAAGGATCGGAAAACACAAGCCTCTGAGCAGGTCAAATTCCAGTGGCAGAAACAAGATGCATCTCTAGAAAACACTAAAGATGCCATACCAGGGATAAAGATGATAAGCACTGCAAGAGGTCAGAGGGAGGCCAGATGCTCAAGCTCCAAAAAGCTTACCAGAACCTTCACAGACAGGGAGGAGGGTGTGTACACAGCAAAGACAGGACATGCTCAGGCAGTCCTACTCACTCCAAGTTCAGCTCATCCTAACAAAGACAACTTGCCAAATTAGATGGGCAATTCACATTCTTCTCAATCCCTCCCCACCGGAGGAACAAGCGCCTCAACTGAGATATGCTCCAGTCACCACCTACATCCCCAAGTCAGCACCCTGACCTGGTTTCCACATCTCCATCATGAGCACTGAACTCTTGTTGGGGTTATAAAGCTTACTTCTTTTGCTTTTTGTCTTATTTCTCACCCATGTTTCAGAGTTTAGAAAGAACATTTCTTACTAAAACAAAAACTGTATTTAACAGACACTTGGACCTTGCTGATATGAGTCACATTTTATAACAAACTGCACATGCCTTAGAATTCTGGTGCGTAAGGGCTTCTAAGACCATCTACCAGTTGTTCTCAAACTTCAGTGTGCTAAAGACTGACTGAGGTGTTTATGTAAAATGCAAATTTGGGGGCCCCAACCAGAGATTCTGATTCAATGGGTACTCAATCTATTATCTTGCTAGAGGTTAATTTAAAAGTTTGAATATTCAACTGCAACTCTTTACTTCATTTTAGAGTCTTGGCATTGCATATACAGCAAATAAACATTTATTAATTTTATACTTCTCTGCACATTTAGCAAATCAACATTTATTAATGTTATACTTCCCTGATGTAAACAGGGTGTGCATCCCTGGATGGCAGAGAGCCCTTCAATCAGATCAACAGAGGACCGAGAAGAAAGATCACCTGCTTCAGGTGACACTCCAGGTAAGAACTGGCATGGACACTGACAACTATGTCTCTTACATTTCTTACGTAAGAAATAGATGTAACATCAACCAGTCCTGGTTATCTACGCTGTAGATTTCACACTAAGGAAAAGGAGACATTGACTTAAAGGAAAGAAATTTTTTTTCTCTGTTTTTTTGTTTTAAACATAAGATAGTTTAAAGGAAAGGGAAAGTGCAAATTTAAGATTTCCTCGATCAAATTTTAACCAACTATGTATTTGTGAACTCATTTATTCAGGGACACACAGTGTTTAAAACACTCCTCTAAGGAAACAATCAGCCCGGGTCTAGGCAGCTTTCTATGGTTATGCTTGGACAAACAGTGTTATTTCAAAAGTGTCCTCTGATCTGCTGAGTTTAGGAGAAGGAGAGGAAATTCAGAGCTCCCTTGATCCAGGAGCCAGGAGATCAATGTTTCGGGGGTCGGCAGGGGGTTGCTGTGGTGGGTGTGAGTGGCACCACACCAGACAAATGGCCCCATGTTTGGGGCATCACACAAACCAGTTCTTGTCAAATTCCTCCCCAGAAAGGTTCCTGTGGCTCCAGGTCATGGGGCTGGGATGGTGCAGGTTTTAAATCATGGAAACTTCAAAGAACATACCTACTCTTCCTCTCTCCTCTCTGTCCAAGGAGCCCCCGTCTGAGTACAGACTGACCATCACCCACCTGCAACAAACTACATCTTTGAGCACAACATCAGCTGGGCTGGCAGGCCAGAAGGCAGCTTCCCCAGGTCACTACCCGCCAGGAAGCACCCCACAACCTGTGCACCACTCACTTTGTCGCCCCTCCGCTGCCCTCGTCGTTGTCAGAAGATGACGATGTAGAAGAGCCAGGGAAGTAGGCGGAATCCACGTGGTTGGGGCTGCCGCTCTGGGCCGGGTTGATGGGCGAGGACCGCTCATACAGCGGCGTGTGCTTCCCTTCGTGAGGAATGTTGCTGTAGCTGTTCTGCTCCGTCAGATTCTTCCCGCTCGTGTCCAACGTGAGAGGTGCTGGCTCAGAGAGGCTGTACGGGTATGGACCCTGGCCCGGGGCGCCCCCTGGGCTGGGCACCTGTGGGGCCTGAAGCGAAGGGCACAGGTCACGCGCATGTGGCCAGCAGGACCCGACTCAGGCCCAGGCTGACGTTTCCCGGCTCATTTTTATTTCAACAAACACTGGCATCTATTTCACACATCAATTCAAGAGCTTAGGAACTTATTTTGGCATTCATTGAAATTCAATGCACACACCGTGTCTGAGACCGGCCACCCGACCCAGCGCACGCAGGGAAGGCCTTACCACGGGCTTTGCTTGCAGAGAGGTCTGCGGAATGTTGAGCATCTGAGGAGGAACATGCGGCGGCACCATCCCAGGCATTCCAAACGGACCGGGTCTGGCTGCTTCACCAACACAGAAAGAAAAGAATCACACAGCTGTGAACAGAAGGCGTTTCCCAGGGCATCCTGGCGGCCAGCCCATGGCGCCAGGGATCTCACCCTCACCTGGCTCAGACATCGACACCACCATGGGTCCCACTTCTCAGAAATCATTACAAATTGCCATTTCACAGTAAGGACAACTTAATTTTATGATGCTCGATTTGATGGACTGGGACTGGGATTCTAACTTTCCAGGTATCTCGGTGAATTTGCCTTAGTGGTTCTCCTCTCGTGCACTTCCGAGGGCCTCGGCTGTCCGTCTGCCTGCAACTTGGTGGGGATTCTCTGTAACTCAGTCTCCCTGCTTAGGGCTGCTCCTAGCCTGAGGTCTCCGCAAAACCAGAAGCCCTGGCAGGCATGAAAGGAACAAATTTGGACCGAACAGTTTCCTTTACCTTTGTCAAGCAAGAGGACTTTTCTGTTTAAAGTACATTGCAACTACCATTATACTCTTAGCTAACTAGTGAGTTTTTAAATGTAAAAGGAATTGGTTTTCATTGTTCAGCAATTAGGTTACACATTTTAACACATATACAGGATGAGTAATTTGGGATTCTGTGTTCTCTTAAAACATAATTTCATAAACCTGCCTGATGTGTGCTGGCATGTGCTAGTCATCATTCCCATGCTATGTTGCAAACCGAAGAAATCTGTTAGGGGACTGAAAGCACATGGAGGAATGGCTGAAGCAGGACAGCAGAACGAGGAGCCGGGCCAGCCCGAAGCTGGGACAGAAGGCAGGGGCTGGAAGCCTCCACACTCAACATCTGGCCTCACGGAGTCTAAGGAGAAGAAGAGAGCTCAGGGGCCACGTCAGCCAACAGAAGTGAATGAGTGAGTAGATGGTGCCCATAAAGGGCTGTTCCAGAGACAGCACAAGACCCGCAGTAACAAGGACCGACTGGGGCCCAGATGTCAACAGCACTTCCAAACACCACCAGCAGGAAACACGAGGACATGGGACGCGGACCCCCAGGAGCTGCACTCCCTCTCAGAACACTTAGTTGCTAAGCGTCTATGTTGTGTCAGGCTGAGGACTGGGCCTGGGGATGAAAGGAGCCCTGAGGCGGTGTAAGATGCTTTGCTGAAGACACAGAGAAAAGAGAAAACCTGTGTGAGACACAACAGATCCGCCAGGTGCTCACACGGTGGCACCATCTCTTCCTTGGGCTTGTTTTAAATGTGGAAGAAAACCAAGCCTAAAGCTTCCTGACTCCAGTTTCCCTCTTTACTCAGTAGACACGCTTCTACAACCTCTTCATCTGAACACCAGGTGGTATGCTTAGGCCTCACGTCCCCCCTCAAATCTCATCTTGAATTATAATCCCCACAATCCCCACATGTCTAGGCAGAGACCAGGTGATCACAGGGGCAGTTTCTCCCATGCTCTTCTAATGATAGTGAATGAGTTCTCACCAGATCTGATGGTTTTATAAGGGGCTCTTCCCTCTTCACTCGGCACTTCTTACTGCTGCCTTGTGAAGAAGGTGCCTTGCTTCCCCTTCAACTTCGCCATGATGCTAAGTTTCCTGAGGCCTCCCCAGCCATGCTGAACTGTGAGTCAATTAAACCTCTTTCCTTTATAAATTACCCAGTCTGGGGCAGTTCTTTATAGCAGTATGAAATCAGAAGAAAACACCAGGCAAGGGGAACACAACCCACAAACCACCACCTCTCACACTGCCTACTGCCAATACAGGTAAGGACAGAAACATTCCCCAAACCTTCACTCTCGTTCTCTGAAAAGCTAACGTCCATGGCGGCATTCGCAAGAGGCTCCCTAAGCCAATACCGGTGTGGTGAGACCAGGAGAGCAAATGCTGTCCTTGGTCCAGCCTCCTGAGAGCCAAGTACAGCCAACAGACGCTGGGAGTGAAGCACAGATCATTGCTGACTCCCCCCAGAGAACAACTAGGAACCTTACAGACTAGAATTCGTCTGAAGTTCCTGCCTTCCAAGGGCCCTCAGCTTGTAAGCTCTAAAACGCCACAACCCTTTGATCCTGGCTCATACCAAGAAAAAACCTTGGCAGAGCTTCCACCTTAGTACCAAACAAAGACAACTGCAGTATAAGAAGCTGGGAATAATGAGACTGGCATGTGTGTAGTCACAGATACTTCACACTTGCACACAACATGCACACACACGCGCACACAACACATTCCTAACTGACCAGTAAGTCCACAGGTCCACACTTCTAAGGGATGTGCATGCACGATCAAGTGCTCACTCACACACAGGTGCGGATAAGCACAGGAGTGCACACAAACACACCCCACACGTGCATGCATGGCACACACACATGCATGGCACAGACAATACGAGGAGCTGTTCCTAAAACAGTATGTTCACTAGATCTGCACCTCCACGTGTGCAATCAAAGTCGCTATTAAAAAACTGTTCACAGGTGATTCTGATAGGCAGGTTTGGCCCAAAGAATATTATAAAATCTATTCAAGCTCTGACAGTATAATTTAAATCAATGTAAAATGTCTAGTGTATAATATCTTGTGGCTGACCTCACATACCTAACTTTGGAATAATACAAATGAAAAGCAAGACTCATGTAGCACCCATATATTCAAGTGAAGATGATCGTTTTTGTTGTTTGATTTTTGGCTATTACATCCTAAAACCGTCCTTGAAAGCACAAACTTTCCTTTAAAGCAAACAAACAAACTACATTACAGCATAAAACCAAAGAATTCCAAGGAAAGAATATTTTCTAAACTCACATTCCAATCATTGACCTCAAATAATTCTCTGTGAATCCACAGAGCAAGTCACTAGTCTATCAAAGCAGTCCAATGAGTTAATTAATTGGTCTGCATCTTCTGAAGGCTGCAGAAGTGCCTCCTAACCCAGGGTCTGCCTCTGTGGATTCAGGCCTGGGTCTAAATTGGTTCTTGTTCTCCATGCCCAAGTGCAGCTGAGCAGAACCGCTACGTATCTTCTCTACAACAAGAGGCATCTTTCTCAGAAGCGACGCGAGGCTCCAGAGTAGAGATCACACCACCAGTTTCTCATTCTCTTCCTTCCACACTTACTAGAGAGGTGAGCTTTCGGTAAAAAAAAAAAAGTACGCAGACTGAAGACAAGGAGTGAAAGAAGAAAAAAAGGCCAAAAAAGTATACTATATTTCAAAATATTTCGTAACTTTAAAAATAGTTGTTAAATAGTAAAAAGTTCTTTCAGAATGAAAAGAAACACGCACTGCAATCCCTCAGCTGTGTGATCTTGACTTTTTACAGCTCAGTCACCTACTTCCTCAAAGGACTCACTTACACCTCTATGCAGCTGTGTGGCTTTTGCTCTGAATTAAAACACGATAAAATTCTTATAGGAATGGTGTTAAACTGGAACCTTTTCTTAGAACTACAGTGGGCCTTACCCCAGTCCCCATTCCTAGCCCCACCTAACAAATGTTCCTCTATTACTTGGCATATGATTCTGAAATGTTATGTTAAACAAAACAAAGAATAACAACAAAGTAAGTCTTAAAAAACAAAACAAAACAAAACAAAAAACTGGCCTGGCTCGGTGGCTCATGCCTGTAATCCAGCACTTTGGGAGGCCAAGGCGGGCGAATCACTTGAGGTCAGGAGTCCAAGATCAGCCTGACCAACATGGCGAAAGCCCGTCTCTACTAAAAATAAAAAAAATTAGCCAGGTGTGGTGGCAAGTGCCTATAACCCCAGCTACTCGGGAGGCAGAGGCTGAAAATCGCTTGAACCCAGGAGGCAGAGGCTGTAGTCAGCAGAGATCGCACCACTGCACTCTGGCCTGGGTGACACAGTGAGACTCCATCTCATAAATAAACAAATAGGCAGACATTGTATGATTTTCAAGTATTACCCAAAAAATACAGCTTTGAAAATGTTGAGTCCAAGATTAAATAAATTAATATAATCCCTACCACCTTTAGTTTTCGTCGCTTGCAAAGACACACAAGGCAAAACTTTCCAACCATTTTAAGCATGTGCAAACGGACATGTTTACTAAATCTCAATAGTCTACAGAAGATAAAAAGGTATAGAAAGGAAACTGTCATGTCACCTGTTCCCATTACACTACAGATCCAGTGTCCAGAGAGGCCGGGTGGGGCCTGGAGCACAGTGGGAGGGCGCGGCGGCTGGCCATCCTGTAGGGAGAAGAGGACCAGCAGAGCCGGGGCTGAGCCTGGACTGAGACCAGGTGCAAGGTCGGTGCCCAGGCAGGCAAAGGATGGAGGAGCAACTCCCAAGAGCTAAGAGCCCAGGGGCAGCTGATGCTGGTCCAGAGCCTGCGGTGCTGGCCAGACTCCATGGGAAGAGCCAGATGCCGGTGCCCAGAAGACAAGGCCTGGTGACAGGAGGAGGCAAAACCTGAGGGATGATGAGCTTGAAGAAGGCTAAGTGCAAGGCCCATGAGAAGTAAGATTATGAACTCAGTGAACAGGCACGTCCTGTGCAGCACGTGAAAGAATTCAGAACAGCGGGAAAAATTAAACCACGGGAGCAAATTTCAAGTCAACAGAAACAAGAACTTTCTAAGAACGAGAGCAGTTCAACAATGAAAAGGGTTGCTTTACTGACTGCTCGACTGCTCATACAAGAACATTCTACAGCAGGGAGCTGGGCTGAACTTTATTATAAGCATTTCTCACTCTCCAAATCTCTTCCATCCCGGAATGTGGATAGTGAGAGGGTAGACATCACGAATACGGCATCATTCAAATCCACCCGGTGCCCAAGTCTCAAGTAGCAAGCTTTACCTAAATGTATTCAGTTCCTGGGTTCAATTATTCAGTTGGAACAGAATATGTGTACTGACTGAGCGAGGTTCAAGAAGGCAGAATAGAAACATTACATCGCATTAAGGCTGGTTACGGCGGCTCATGCCTACAATCCTGACATGGGGAGGCTGAGGCAGTTCAGACCGGCCCAGACAACACGTCAAGACCCTGTCTCTACACACTCACAAAAGCAACACAAAAAACAAACAAAAATCCCAAATCCCATTTAGGCACCGAAATGTGTTTTGTAAGTCTATGATGAAACAAGATAAATGAGTTTCTGACCATTTGTGGATTTTGGAAAAGCACAACCTAAAAGGAAACTCTACCAGCTCTCTATTTTGAAGTCACTGGTAAACTGAACTGACATTCCTCATTTGTTACCAAATACTGAAACGCCAATAACAAACCCAACATTAACAAACCTAAATGCATCCACTTTGGGAAGACACACGCTGCAGTCTTTTAAATCACACAATGGCTCAAAGGAGGGTGTAGGTTCTTCCAAAAGATTCGATTTTTAAGTTCAAAATAAAAATGACCTTCCAAACTGGCCACAAGATCAGGCAGCCTGTGTCACTTCCTTCTTCACTCTAATTACCACGAACTCACTGAAAATGGAGTGAAAGGTCGCAGAGCAGACACTGAAAGCAAAGTCCCCAGCACCAGCAGGAGAATCCAATTTTCTACTTGGGAATTCTGGACCAGAGGCGCAAGATAAGTGGCCTTTCTACTCAAAGAGAGTAATGCCCTGACTTCCCTCTGGTGCCCTTTATTCTGTCAGCCTCCAGGGCTTAAGATCAACGTCATCTGCGTCAGCTTTAAAGATAAAAACTCATCAAGATGAACTAGGACACATCTCAAAAAGACTAAGTGCAGAATAGTAAGCCCAATACAGCATTTAATTTAAAATTAAAGCAATGTATTAATTACTGCATATGTATGAGGTGAGGAAATATAAAAACACGTTCAAGGGGGCTGTACATGACTTTTAGAAAAGCCTGATGCATCTCTTTTTTATAAAGACTGACCTCAAGCACAGGTTGCCATTTGTGTAACCTGAAGTAGGTATGCCACCACTCACTCTACTGTTCCTTCTATTTTTTTTTAACAGTTATTCATCACAACAACAACAAAACTTTAGTATAAAAATAACAAAGGGCAAGTCTAGTAAGCAAAGCTATAGGACAAAGTGAGGATTTAATATAACTTTTTTTTTTTTTTTGAGGCGGAGTCTCTGTCACCCAGGCTGGAGTGGCGCGATCTCCTCTCACTGCAAGCTCTGCCTCATGGGTTCACGTCATTCTCCTGCCTCAGCCTCCCTAGTAGCTGGGTCTACAGGCGCCCGCCACCGCGCCCGGCTAATTTTTTGTATTTTTAGTAGAGACAGGTTTCACCGTGTTAACCAGGATGGTCTCGATCTTCTGACCTCATGATCCGCCCGCCTCAGCCTCCCAAAGTGCTGGGATTACAGGCGTGAGCCACCGCGCCCGGACTAATATAACACATTTTTAAGGAATGTCAAATTTTTAAGGTTATTAGTAAAATACAGCCATAGTATAATATTGAATACCTCGTGAAAAAAAATTTTTTTTAATCATTATAGTAGCAAAAATCTAAACACGTTCTTGACAATGACAGCAGGGACATGGCTAAGTTATACGGCACCTCCACACTGCACAGTATCAAACTACCTCTGGAGAAAATAAGAAAGTCATCCCCAGCTTCTATAATGGGCCCCGCTTACGGGTCATAGCCCCCAGGCTTGGTCAGTCCCAACCCCCGAGGCCATCCATGTCCCCTGCTGAGCCCACTCCTCCGCAGGAGGCCCCAGGGGTTCCTCTTCTGCCCAGACCACAACAGGACAGGAGGGCCACCGGGTGGGTCCAGGTGGGTCCAGCCGTCCAGCTGTCAGCCAGGCATGGCCTGGGGCAGTGTGGGCCACCGTGTGGTCTCTTTCACATTTCCATTCTTTCCGCACTAGAGGACCTGCCTCTATGCTTTGGCCCTTTTGCTAGAGCACTCAGCTGTCTCAGGCAGGTTACACTACAGACTTCTCACTAGAGCCTGCAGTGGGCTCTGTTCAGACCTCCAGGGTCTGAGTGGCATGCCACTGGGTTCCCTGGAGGCTGAACACCTTTTCTCCACAGCTTAGGATCAGTTGTCCGGCATTTAAAACCATTCTTTACATATTGTCTTTTCAGCTTCCAAGTGGGATATTTTCTCATCTTCTCCTCAGATTCTAGGGGGTATGTTACTGGAGAGAGAGCACGTGTATTTTCAAAATAACTGTTAACACTATCTATTGAGCAATGCGACACAGGGATCAGGGCTGTGGTGACACATGAAGTAGGGCTGTTTATTCTGAGGAAAAGTCAGGGGAGCAGCCGGACACACAGACCTCATGTAGCACAGGAGCCCTTCTCAGTCAGGATGGAGTGATGCCCAACAGCAAAGCAGCGGCAGGCTCCCCATGGCCAGAGCCCAGCACACCAGTCCCAGGACCAGCCCGACTTCTCCCTCAGGTTTGTCACAAGTAACTTTCGCAACATGAATTCCCTCTCCTGGGCAGGCTGCCCGAGCTGGAGGTAGCAGTGCCCACCCCAGACCACTCAGCCATCCAGGTCAGTCACTGGGCGTTGCAAGAAGGTGATCCCTCGGACACAGTCTGGTCTGGTAGAATGTGACCAGCCTTGGGGACCTGTCAGGACACAAGCTGACCACAGGTTCCTGACCAATGAAACACCCCACGGGGCCCTTCCCAAGCACCTGGCAGCTGCTACATCCAGAGGTCACTGTGCCGCTGTGACCGGGACCAGGTTGCTGTACAACATCCTGGTTGCTGAACAGCATCTGTTCTTTGCTTAGTGCTGATCAGCACCTTTTTCAACATGGTCCTATTTTGCAAATTTCTTCTCTGACACACAGCATTCTGGCTGCTCTATGTATCTGCCCTCGGTCTGCTCACTCTGTGACCTCTCCATGCTGCTTAGTGGAGGCTGGACTTTCAAAAGGCCAGGTAGCAGGAGGCTGTCTGCTATGAGAGATCAAGCTCCCCTACCTCCACTGTAAAACCACATGTGCACCAAAACCATCCCTTCTGTATCGTTAACCCATCTCTCTCAGCATTCATCATCCCCGTAACGACTTCAACCTGTTTAATTCTCCCCTGCATTTCAAAGCCCCACCCCTTTATGGAAATGACTGGAGAGAGGCCTGAGCTTGCCACCCATCCTATCCTCTTCTATGAATTTCTACACTGAGGAAGAAGGAAAGCTAAAAATGACTTTTCCTAGGATCTACTGCCTGTTGCTGAGGGCCAACCAACTGTACATACACAAGGTTTGGGAGCCCCAAATTCAGCAAAGCCTGCCCTGAGTGGTCCTTCTGACACTCCACCTATCAGGCGGCACCCTCATCCTGCCCAGCCTCTCAGAACTCAGCGCTGCTAACAATTGTGCACAGGGTATCTCCCCTAGCCTCGCTGTGCCACTCTTTCTGTGTATCCGCCTCCTGCATCTGGCCCCAGGGGCGCCATCTCTTTATCCTCCACTTCCACCACCATGGCTCCTCTCAGCATTGCACACCAGCAAAGCTGCAACCCAGCACTCCAGCTTAGCTCCTCACTCTGCTTTCACCTGTGCATTCTAACGCCTGTTTCTCATCTCCACCGGGATCCTAGAAGGCGCCTCAACATTCGTGTCCAAAACCATCCTTCAAATCTGCTCCTCCTCCAATCATCTTTATCTCATTAATGGCATCCTCACCTGAGCTGCTCAAGCCAAAACTCTGGGAGCCATTTCCCCAGAATTCTTTTCATTGAGCTTCTATAATCAAGCATCACTATCTACTATCTACTTATTCTATCTCCCCAAAATCTGTAAAATCCACCCAGCACTCCTGCCTCCCACAGAGGAGAACCTGCCCCAGGGACTGCAACCACGCCTTGCCTCAATGCTGAAAGAGTTTCCCACTCCTTTCCCTACACCTGCCCTTAACCACCCCGATCCCCTCGGCACATTGAGGCCTGAGCAATCCAACTGCATACCTCAGCACACCACTCCCAGATTAAAACTCTTTCATGAGGACATTTCTTTAATCTGGAAAAGGTAGAGGAGACAGTGCTAAGGGTTAAGATGACAAGACATCAGACTCCCCCTTAAGATCAAGGGCTAGACAAGAACAGTCACCATCACACCTTCTATTAAAAATCGTGCCCTGACCAGGTACGGTGGTTCACGCCTGTAATCCTAGCATTTTGGGAGGCCAAGGTGGGCAGATCATGAGGTCAGGAGTTCAAGATCAGCCTGGCTAACATGGTGAAACCCCGTCTCTACTAAAAATACAAAACTCAGCCGGGCGTGGTGGCATGCGCCTGTAATCCCAGTTACTTGGGAGGCTGAGGCAGCAGAATTGCTTGAACCCGGGAGGTGGAGGTTGCAGTGAGCTGAGAATGCATTGCTGCACTCCAGCCTGGGGGACAGAGCGAGACTCCATCTTGAAAACCAAAAAAAAAAAAGAAGAAAAAAAAAAATCATGCCCTAAGTCACAGCTGGCTCAGAGGATCACGGAGATCAAAAAGATACTAGAGAAGACACAATCAGCCAAAGCAAGATACAAATCAACTATGAAAATTAATAAGAACTGAGCAAAGTTGTTAAGATAAAATCAACTTACAGTATTAATTTGAAAATATAATTTAAGACACACATAGAAATAGCACCCAAAAATAAATACTTAGCAATATCTTTAATGAAAGATGTTATGAATGTTTAATGAAGAAAATTCAAGTTTATGGAAAGATATTCAAGACAATTCAAATTAATAGAGAAATGTAACATTTTCTTTGGTACACTCAATAATAAAGATTTTATTCTTTCCAAATTGATCTGCAGAGTTGGTGTGATTCCAATCAAAATCTCCACAAGGATCATAAAATGTATATAAAAGTGAAAAGGATCAAGAACAGTCTCAACCTCTTGCAGAAATATTACATGGGCACATTTGCCCAACCAGACATCAAGTATTATTACAAGGCTATGGTGACTAGAATGGCGTAATTCTGTGGCACGAGGATAATCAGAAATTCAACAGAAGTGAGCCCAGAAACAGACCCACATGGAGACACTCGATATGTCAGAAGAGGACAGCGTTCTCAGTGGACAATACTAAGGCAACAGGTTCTCCACACGGTGAACAAGAAACTGAATTCCCTTACTCAAACCATAAACAAAATTCAGTGCCAGGTAGAATCAAAGGGCAAAATCATAAATAAAACTTTTAGAAGACAAAATGTTTGTCACCTCAGGCTAGGGAGGAATTCTTCCTTTACGTTTTTTCTCCTTCTCATGTAACACTTTAAAACATACACAAGAAAAAAGGGAACTGTATTATGAGCCACATGTATCTACCAACCACCTTCAAAATCAACCAGCACACGGCCTATTGTGTGTCATCTGCACTTCCACCCTTCTTTGCCCACTACTGCATTATTATGAAGCAAATCTCAGACATGACATCATCTCACCATAAATACAGGATAGGACTTAAAGGTACAAACGATAAAGGGAAAAATTCATGTATTTGACATTAAGAACTCTGATATCAAAGCACATCATGAAGACAGAAAAATGCAAGCCACAGACTGGGAGATTCTTATTTGCAGTCCATATATCTGACTAGCATCCAATATATATATTAAGTATCCCTATGAATAACCAAAAGAAAAACAACCCAACAGAAACATAAGCGAACAACATGAACAAGCATTTTACAATGGAAGAAACCCTACTGGTCCATAAACATAAAGATTCTCAACCTCATTAGTAATCAGGGAAATGCAAACTGAAACCTTTACAGGATATAGTTTCATAATCACTAGCCCCCCGCCCAAAAAAAAAAAAAAACGTGGAGCAACGAGAGAGTTCTTTCACTTCTGCCAGGAGAATAAATAGGTGCATCCGTGTCCGGCAGCAGCAGAGGCTTGAGCAGAGCCCTACCCCGGAGGTTCCCTGGAATTCCACTCCTGTGCACATCAGGTCACATGAAACAAAGTTCACAAGTGCACTATCCATCATGGCAAGCAGCTGGAAACAGTCCATTTTCCATCAACAGTAGGATGGACGAATATATATTAATACAATGGAATGCTGCACGGCATTAAAAAATGAACTATGCCAACATGAATGAAACCCAATATAAATATTAAGAAGGCAAGTCGGAGGAGTACATGCTATATGATTTTATTTCATAACAAACAAAATGAAACTATTTCGTATCCAGACATACAGACATAAAATTATACAGAGAAGCAGAGAATAATACAAAACTGAGGGTGGTAGAGAGTCGAGGAGTGCAACCAGGGCAGACATATAAGAGGGCTAAGATATTAGTAATGTTCTAAGACTAACACATTGTAGTATGATAGTTACAAAATCATTTTTTTACAGGTAAAAATTCTTCCATGAGATTTCATGTTCTAAGACTAAAGTCTAAAATCCAAGGTGGTGCCTGGCAACTGCACTACCGTTCTCAGCATCACCTGACCACTCTCCCTGCTTTCTGTGCTTCGGCCACATTCTTCTTCCTCTTCTTCTTCACTATGTCCTCCTACCTCAGGACCTCTCACATGCCACCTCCCCTGCATGGAATACACTTCCTCCCATATTGGCACCTTGCTAGATGCCTACTGAACCCCCAAATCCCACTCGACAATAATCTAATCAATCAGAATCGTCACTTTAATCGTAGATTGATTCAATCAGGTTGATCTTCCTTAAAGTTCCTGTTCTCTTTCCTGCAGGATTCCCAGGTGTTCACTTCCCCACTATGCATTCATCTGCAGGGGCAAAGGTAACTGCTCTCTTATTTACCACACCATTCAGCACCCAGCGCACTGCCTGTCATGAAATCCACAAATCAACCAGCTCTTTACTTTAAACAAACAAACAAAAAAGGCCTTTTTTTTTTGAGCAGTTTCAAGGTTACAGAAATTTTGAGCAGAGGACACACTTTGCATTGGTGTGACACATTTGTTCCAATCAATGAGGCAAACCTGGCTACGTTATGATTACCTAATGCCCACAGTTGACATTAGGGTTCACTCTTGGTGCTGTACATTTTCTGGATATGGACAGATGTACAATGCCATGTATCCACCGTTACAGTATCATACAGAATAGTTCCACTGCCCTAAAAATCTGCCTAATCATCCCTCCCTCCCCACAACCTCTGGTAACCCTTGATCTTTTTCCTGCCTCCATACTTTTGGCCTTTTCCAGAATGTCCTATAGTTGGAATCACACAGTATGTAGCCTTTTCTGGTTGGCCTCTTTCACTTAGTAATATGTGCTTATGTTCCTCTGCATCTTTTCATGGCTTGATAGCTCATTGCTTTTTAGTGCTGATTATTTCATTGCTTAGATATACCAAGCTTTATTTCCCTATCGACCTACTGAAGACATCTTGGTAGCCTCCAAGTGTTGGCTATTATGAATAAAGTTGTTTTAAATATCTGTGTGCAGGTTTCTGTGTAGATATAAGTTTTCAACTCCTTTGGGCAAACACCAACAAGCATGACTTGGAAATTTCGTAAACATCTGCGAAGCTGTCTTCCAAAGTAGCTGTACCATTTTTGCAATCCCCATTAGCAACACCACCTGTTGCTACCCATCCTCACCAGCATTTAGTGTTATTGGTGTTTTCTATGTTAACCATTCTAACAAATGTGCAATTAAAATGTGCAGTAGGAGCTCATTTACTGTCTTCACTAAGGAAGGCCAATGACACAGTGGATGCTTCTTCAGCCTCAATTTCACCTGCACACAGGATCTGTGCCCAGATTCCACATCCACAGATCTGAGGTGAGACCCTAACACTTGTGTTACTTGTTATTTTGTAAATTCCACCAATGATTTTTAAGCAACTGGTCTAACCAGGGAACTAAATATTTTGAAATCTCAACTATCACATATCTTATTCGTGTTGCATTTACATTGGTGATTTCCTGGTGAGCTATGGCAGATTTTACATGTGACAGAAAGAACAAATCACAATCATTTCCAGATACGCAGGTCCTCGCTTAGTAATTATGACATAGTGAATGCTTAAAAAATAAAATTTAAAAATGTATCTCATCACCACTTATTTTCAAAATCATCTCAAAATACATGATTTCTGGGAGACTATACTGCAAGTGTGTGTGTCTGTGTGTGTATGTGTGTGTGTGTGTGTGTGTGTGTGTGTGTGTGTGTGTCCTCCTAAAAACTCTACATTACCCAATAACTGTTTAGAGATCTCAGGTGATTTTCTCAATATTGCAGATAGATTTACAGGCTTACAAGGAAAGGCACAGAGGATGAGTGGTGGTTCCTAAAAGCCAGGCCAACTGGTATCTAACTAGGAACATTCCTTTTTAAAAAAATATAAATTCCTAAGGCCCAATGAAGATGCTGAAAGAGCAGTTTCGAGGTGGAATCTAAAATTCCAGCCAAGTTTAGAAACCTCTGGTTAGATCAACTCGCCCCATGTTTTCCCCTATAGCCATGCTCTCTAAGCGGATCATACGATTACCCTAAAACTTCTCCAAAACTCTACACACGTTCCAATTTCTGAATGATTAATAAGACAAATTCTAATATAACAAGAAAGTGATATCCCCACATTGGTTATTCAAAATTCTGAATTATCTTCCTGTAGAATAACATAATGGACTATGGTTGGATTCTATGACAGATCACCAAACACCACTTAGGACCTATCTATTACTTATAAAAATATTTCTACGAAAAATGTATTGTGGGTTCTAACTTGGGGTGCCAAAAAGGGTCCCACCGACTCCATGTTGTTCCTTCTAGACTTTCAACTTAGGTTCCAGTCTTCATCCTGTTAGTTTCACTGGTAGGATTCCAGTAGTATGCAGGGGGAAAAAAATCAATGAGAGCTAATATAACTTATGTTTCTTCAGAGTTATCAGAAAAAAGCTAAAGTTATTTTTACAAGAATGCATTTCTGCTAGTTTCAAATTGTGTGTATGTAGCTTGAAACAAAACGTCCTTCCCAATCTTGCCTGAAGCCTCTCTCCAAGCTTGCCTCCTGCCATTCCAGACTGCATACCAGTCATCTTAAAATTCTACACTGCCCAAACTTCCTGCCTGGCTGTCATTCTGTGCCTGTACTTTTGTTAGTCCCTTCACATACAACCCGCATTTCTGCAACACCCAGAAGCATCAGGGAAAGCTGTACAGGAGGATTTAGAGGCAGTTCATGCCTACACTAAGCTGCCTGCAACTATCATCCCAAACATCCCAGACTCTACCAGTTACTTCCTTGTTCTCCGTAAGCCACCCAGTAGTGAAAATGAAAGTGAAACTAAATTCTGAGTAAACTTCATCTCTAAAATACTTACCTAAAATCTTAATAATTTGATAAGAACACAAAAGCACTTGGCAGAACATATTTTTAAGATATTCAAACTTAACTCACCTTGCCTATTCAAAACATCTTCATGATTGTTATCATGAGCCCAGATCAATGCCAAATGTTAAGTGTGCTGCCTTTCTCCATACTTATCTTCCTAATTGTCTCCCAAGCAGATTTTCTAGTCCCAAGTACACTCTAAGGGCTTTCTAAACCACACCTGCCATACAGATTGTCCCACAGGAGCACAATGTCAGCGAAACACAGGAGGCTGCCAGCCCCACCTCTGAGCGCTCCTTTCAGGCTCCTCACTGCTCATTCTAATGCCCAGTCATTCCGTGCCTGTTGAAGGCATTCTGCCAACGAGAAGAATAATGACAGTATCTACTATCAGACAGTATCTGTTATTCTCATAGGCAGAATGATCTAAAAGGGCATTGAATGATTGAACAAGTACTTCACTAAAGCACTTTACATATTCCTTCTCTTTTAATATTCACATAAAGACCCCATTCTAATAAAATAGGGAGCCCAAGGTCAGGAGGCAGTAGGCCACAGGTGGCAACGTTCATGCTCCCCATCATCGCCACAAGCAATTATTAGACATCTTCTGTATGCAGGGTATACAGCAGACACACCACGATCTGGTCCCATAATGCCTCATCCTAACTGATGAAACGGCATACAGCTAGTCTCCCTCCTGCCGATGCTCTGTGCCCCCTTTTCCAAAACTAATCCTAAAACACATCTCATCACTTTACTCTCTTGATTTAAAAACCAAGTGGATCAATTCATTCAGTCAAATATTTACCCACTGGGGATAAGCAAAATAAAGGTGACTAATAGGCCCTCATTACCCCAGACTTCACATTGTGGGGAGTGACGAGGGAAGGGGTGGTGGTGGTGAAAAAGAGAAGCCAAGGAGTGTGCAGAGATTTAAAGCCAGGCAGACCTTGGAGAACATGACAGCCTGGATCTCACAAATCAGAAGGGCACAAACACAAGCCGATCAGAAAAAGGAGCCCTCCAGGCACAAAAGCTGGCCCAGAGGCCCAGGGCAGAAGCTACCTCAGTTCATGCAAGGCAAGAAAGGCGGCTGCACTCAGGAGTGAGGAGCCAGCAGTCTCAGATCACGGGGAGGAAGCAAGGTAAGCAGTTGGGAATTTATTCCAAGTCTGATGGAAAGCCAGTGGGGAATTCTAAGCATGGGAGTAGCACAGTCCAATTGCCATTTTTAAACATTACTTTGGCTGTTGGGAAGAAAATGGATTGCAGGGGAGTGAGAGAGCAGCCAAGAGCCCCACCGGGAGGCTGTTGCCATTTACTGACCTCCCAGTGGAGAGGCCAGGGCCAAGCAGCCCTGGCCTCCACCCATGCCCATCTCCAAGTTACAAGCCGTACCTCCTTTATTACAGGGCATCAGCACAGGCCACGTTTCCCTGTCTACCACCCAGCCACATACATAGGCAGCCAAAGCCAGTGCCATGCCTCTGATCTCCAATGCCCAGATCTCCAATAGCACACAGCAGACACCATGCTTGAATAAATGAAAGGTGCAGCTCCTAAGGCCACTTTCAATTTTGGAATTAGTCTTCTCAAATAAACAAAAAGTCTCCTTCCAGTAAAAGTCTCTTGTACATGCATTCATTCTTTTGTTAACTTATATGAAGCGAACAACACAATTTAAACGAGAGTTGGGGTCTATTCCTCATACTTCTACTTACGATTTAGTGCTTTATAACCTCCACAAGATGGTCATTATGAAGCAGGCTTCAGGCTAACAGCTTATAAATATTTTTTTTCCCAATTTCAAATCTCTGAATTAACTTTTGATCTTCCACAGGCCGAACGTGGTAGCTCATGCCTGTAATCCAGCATTTTGGGAGGCTGAGATGGGCAGATCACTTGAGGCTAGGAGTTCGAGATCAGCCTGGCCAACATGGTGAAACCTCATCTCTACTAAAAACACAAAAATTAGCTGGGCGTGGTGGCGCATGCCTGTAATCCCAGCTACTCAGGAGGTTGGGGCACAAATATCACTTGAGCCTGGGAGGCAGAGGTTGCAGTGAACCGAGATCACACTACTGCACTCCTGGGAGTAGTGTGGGCGACAGTGCAATTCTCTGCTCAACAACAAAAAAGAATTAAAAAAAAAAAAAAAAAGGTCGGGCGTGGTGGCTCACACCTGCAATCCCAGCACTTTGGGAGGCCGAGGCGGGCAGATCACGAGGTCAGGAGATCAAGACTATCCTGGCTAACATGGTGAAACCCCGTCTCTACTAAAAACACAAAAAATTAGCCGGGCGAGGTGGCGGCGCCTGTAGTCCCAGCTACTCAGGAGGCTGAGGCAGGAGAGTGGCGTGAACCCGGGAGGCGGAGCTTTGCAGTGAGCCGAGATTGCGCCACTGCACTCCAGCCTGGGCAACAAAGCGAGACTCTGTCTCAAAAAAAAAAAAAAAAAAAAAAGGCAGAGGTCAAGAAAAGAGAAACTACAAATATACTGCATTTATGAAGTCACTTGCAGTTGTGGAGGCTCTTCTATGTCCTCAGGCAATTCTGTATTTAGAAGCAGATATCTCAGAGCTGCCAAGACATCAACATCCCCTCGACCTGCTGCCTCATCTGCACGATGCCCTCTGATTCTGATTCTTCTTCATCCTACGAAGGCTGTTAAGTTCTCTTCCTCCTCAATATTTTCAGGGATTGCTACTGAGTCTGCCCAGGAACCTTGGCTATACTTACTGGCATAACTACAGAAAATCATGTTTCAGAAACATAAACCTACAAGACTATATGGTGAATATTTAAACCTATTTGGATTATCACATGGTCAATATTGATCACAGGCTTTTATTTACTTACCTAAGTAATGTGGTGGATGAAATGACATAGGCTTACTAGTCGCTGAATAATATCCAATTGCTCTCTTAAATCGAATAACTTTGTCATCTGTTCTAGACTGAAATAAAGGCAGGAAAACCTTCATAAATGAGTGTGCCACTGGTCATGTGTATCACAATGTTTTTATAATTCAGCACATGTATAATATTCTGCAGCTTTTCAAGAGAAGAATTTAGAATGACGTTAAAACTTTCAGGGAAAATCCAGAGATTATTACAAAAGAATCAAACCAAATGTGAACTCTTTTAAAGCAATGTAGTTATAAGAGCAGAACTCCAACGTGGTGGTCAGGGCCCTGGGTTCTAGCTCTAGGACTTCTCTGACTTCCACTCTGCTCGGTCTCTGGTCCTGCCCGGAGACGAATCTCAAGCCATCTGCACCAAGGGAACGGATGGCAGTGACAGACTGGGGATGTGCCTACCCAGGGTTTCAGCTTTTTTTTTTTTTTTTTGAGACGGAGTTTCACTCTTTCACCCAGGCTGGAGGGCAGTGGCGTGATCTCCGCTCACTGCAGCCTCTGCCTTCCGGTTTCAAGCGATTCTCCTGGCTCAGCATCCGAAGTAGCTGGCATTACAGGCGCCTGCCACCACGCCTGGCTAATTTTTGTATTTTTAGTAGAGACAGGGTTTCACCACGTTGGCTAGGCTGGTCTCAAACTCCTGACCTGGTGATCCGCCCGCCTCGGCCTCCTAGAGTGTTGGGATTACAGGCGTGAGCCACCGTGCCTGGCCAGATTTCAGCTCTCCAGAGACATGGCAGTAGTTTCACAGAGCCTTGCCTATTCTACTGATGCCAACTTGTTGGCATACCTACTTCCCCAAAAAAGAAGAAAATCCCTGACCATCACCTGAAGAAAACAGACAAATCAGAGATTTATAATGCCATATGACTGACTTGATACAGTCCATATTCTGAAAACTCTGAAATACAGATTCTATTAAGCTTGAGAACTTATGAGCAGCAGACCTCACCAACCGTCTAACTGAATCTCCCTCCTTCTATTCAGGCTGGAAAAGCTGGGTGAAGCAGCTGAGACTTCCTGGCTGGCAGGGACCATGACCAGGCTACCTCAGCCTCGGCCTTGCGACTTGCAGCTTTCTTCCAGTGGCCTGAGCAAGAGCTCTCAGACCCATCCAGTCAGCTTGCACCCACAAGTCCCCTTCTTCCAAACCTGGCCACACTACTATGCAAAGTCGTATCCCATGAATCTGTTTTTTTTTTTTTTTTTTTTTTTACCTGTGAATGCTGGAAAACATCTTTAGCTATGGCATCCAAGTCAGAGGTGTCCTGAATGTTGCGTACATAATCAGCAACGGCTTTGATCACTACGTCGCAAGGTGGCAAGACCAGCTGGTGGGCCCGGACCTGAGAAAACAAACGCAGGTGTCAACAGTGGATGGTGAGCAACCAGAACCAGGCTAATCTGAATGCAGGAGCCAGAAATTCCAACAAGGAGCTACTATCTAAGATCTTATCAGCGCCTGATGATTGTCCACCTGTGAGATCTTGGCCCTAAGACTTCCCTGAGCGGTTCACATTTTGAAGCTCAAGAACGAGATTTTCCTTTCAGTGGATGAAATACAACTCAGCTGCTTAAACTGTGTTGGGTGAAAAGAGCATCTGACAGCCTTCCACCACTTCTGAGAAGTCCAAGACTTGTTTGCAATTAATTCCAAGCCCAGGACCTGCATCCATAACAAGTGAAGCACAAAGCAGCCCAGAAAGAAGGCTTGGAGCCACCATTCACTCCCTTTCTTTCAACATCAACCAGTAAAGATGAAGGCCTGCACCAGTAGGACCTTTAGATTACAGCCCAGGACTCCCTGAAACTGTAAGCATAAATGCAGTTACCAAGTTCTTGAATCCACCTTCAAAGGCCAACTTCAGCTCCAACTGGAGAAAAATGGTATCACTACCTGTTGAGGGGCATGTTTGAGGAAAGTGACAAAGAATATCAAATAAAGTGTAGGAACATCTCATTAGCCAAACACAGCTGATACCAGAAAAACATAAGTTAACAGGTTGAAAAGAAGACTAACCACATAATAAGAGCTTTGTGGTAGGCAGGACAATGACCTCCCAAAGCTGTCCACATCCTCCTCTCCAGAACCTGTGAATATGCTGCATTACGTGGCAAAATTCAATGAAGGCTGCCAGTCAGCTGATCTCCAAATAAGAATCCTATCCTGGATTATTCAGACAAGCCCAAGGGAATCACAGGGTCCTCAAAATTTGGAGAAAGGAGGCAGTGATGCAGCATGACAGGGCCTCAGATACTCAAGGCTGGACAGGTCAGGATCCTCCCGAGAGCCTGCAGAGGGACCAGCCCTTGTATGTCAATATACAAGGGAATGAATGTTGTCTTCATGTCTGCTGACACAACATTCATTCCTCATCCCATAATGGATCAAGGAGTAATTTTGACACTCAAGTCTTATTATTAAAGAAATACATTTCATCAGGCTAGAACTGCCATAGAAAATGACTCCTCTGATGCATCTGGGCTAAGTATATTGAAAACCTTCCGGACAGAATTCACTACTCTAGATGCCATTAAGACCATTCATGATTCATGGGAGGAGGTCAAAACATCAACCTTAACAGGAGCTTGGAAGACTCGCTTGATTCCAACTCTCGTGAATGGCTTTGAGGGGGTTCAAGACTTCAGTGGAGGAAGTCACTGCAGATGTGGTGGAAATCGCAAGAGAACCAGAATTAGAAGTGGAGCCTGAAGATGTGACCAAATTGCTGCAACTTCATGATAAATCCTGAATAAATGAGGAAATACTTGTTATGGACAAGCAAAGAAAGCAGCTTTTTGAGATGGAATCTACTCCTGGTGAAGATGCTGTCAAAGATGTCAAAATAAAAGCAAAGGATTTAGAATAGGACATAAGCTTAGTTGATAAAGCAGTGGCAGGGTTTGAGATTAACTCCAACTTCATAAAACATTTCTACTGTAGGTAAACTGCTATCAAATAGCATCGTAGGCTACAGAGAAATCTTTCATAAAAGGAAGAGTGAACTGATGTGACAAACTTGAATGTTGTCCAGTTTCCTGAAACTGCCACAGCCACCCCAACCTCCAGCAACCACCACCCTTATCAGTCAGCAGCCATTAGCAAGACCCTCCGCCAGCAAAATGATTCCAACTCACTGTAGACTCAAGAGATCATGGCATTTTTTTTACACTAAAGTATTTTTTTTTTTAAAGAAGGCAAGGTCAGTATTTTATTTATTTTATTTTATTAATTAATTTATTTTTGAGACAGAGTCTCACTCTGCCACCCAGGCTGGAGTGCAGTGGCGTGGTCTCAGCTCACTATAAGCTCCGCCTCCTGGGTTCACACCATTCTCCTGCCTCAGCCTCCTGAGTAGCTGGGACTACAGGCACCAGCCCCCACGCCTGGCTCATTTTTTGTATTTTTAATAGAGACGGGGTTTCACTGTGTTAGGCAGGATGGTCTCGATCTCCTGACCTCGTGATCTGCCTGCCTTGGCCTCCCAAAGTGCTGGGATTACAGGCGTGAGCCACTGCACCCGGCCCACTAAAGTATTTTTGATTAAGGGATGTACCTTGTGTTTCGGACGTAATGTCATTACACACCTAATAAACTACAGTACTGTGTAAACATTTCTATTATATGTACTGGGAAACCTAAAATTGACATGACTTCTCTGTCATTCCCCTCCAGGCCCCTGCTCTCCAAGGCTCCATGTATGTGAGGAGGTGGCTGCAGAACAGCAGAGTCCCCTTTGGTAAGTGCCTTTGCCTTTCCAAGTCTCTGTGAGTGAGAAATGCACAAAACAGGGACATGTTCCAGTGAGTCGTAACGGTGTATTAGGTTACTATTATTTTGTTGTTGTTGAGGATCACGATGATATATTAGCTAACATATCTTAGCTAGACACTCTTTTAGACGTTTTATGTATAGTACTATATTAATTCTCACACATCTGTCATGGCAGCCCTTGTTTGTGTTAGCGATAGTACCCTCCACAGGGTTCCGAGTGGTCAGTTGTGGCCCACAGGCCACTAGCAAGTGGAGACAGAGCCCTTGGCAGCCACGGAGGGCCTGCCGCCCACCACACAATGGCTACTCAGCTGCTGCTGGGCCCCCTGTAGGCAGCAGTACTAGTGATGTACAGAATCCTGGAACTAGTGCCAGTGAACCTATGGAAACCTTGCGTGATCTGGGCATGCACTGCTGTGGTGGCCTTCACATTCATGACCCACAGTGGGAAGAAAAGAAGAGTCGGCTCAAAGGTATTCAGCCCAGGGTGAGGTCCACAGAACGGCCAGATCCAAGATGCGGCTAGCACCCCAAGCTGGTGGTGGCCTAATGTTGCCCGCGCCAGAGGCCAGTCCTCGATCACTCCAAACCCCCTGCTTGAAAGTTCCAAATGAAACAAGCAGGTCTTCCTACCAGGACCTAGGTGAGCTTCTGAAAGAGCACAGACAAGCAGGCCTCCTGGATTTCCCCAAGTGACTGAACAAAGCAGGTCCCACATGCTTCACAGCACGATGGAGAAGATCTTCTGGGGCAAAGCACAGATGATCTGAATGACAGCACTGACCACTGGCAACCTGCAGAGCTGCCCGACAAAGAAATTATGAGATGGAAGCAATGCTTGCAGACAAGAAGGGGAAGATGAAAAGGCCGGAGCAAGCACAGACAACGATGGAACAAGCCATGAATGCTGGAGTGAGGTGAATGACCTCCCTATCTCACACCTCTCCAAGCATCCTGCATCTGCTGGAAAGCAGTAGAGACCACGTGAAAGATGGAGACTTGGAAATGGAGGGGAACAGGGAAGCAGGATATGGTGGTCCGCTAGCATCCCGGTTACAAGTTCCTCCAAAGAATGTGGATGGTGATGCTGACTTAGGTGCATCCTTCAAATGTCCTGAAGGAAAGACTGGAGCAACAGAAAAGCAACTGTGGGAAGAATTCCAAAGGAGTAAAGAACGCACAGCACAAATCCAAAGTCTGATGGGTGAGCAGGCCTCTCTGCAGGGCACAAGGTCACAGCTGGGGAAGGAGCTCGCAAAGCTGCAGCTGAAGCTTCCTGCTCTGCCTGAACTGCACTGAGAACCCATGATGGGGCCTCAGTAGGAGTTCACGCAGGAGGACACCTACTGCCTGGACCTCGAGCAGAGACCTCGCAAGGTGCACTAGTACTTAAACTGCATGTGTCAGACCTGTAACCACTAGGAATTGGAGGAAGACACTTCTAGTTTTCAGAGGGAGATCCTCTTCCATAAGAAAGGGCCCAGGAAGACTGGATGGCTGCCGGACCCACTGACAGCCCGCTCCAGGAGTTCCAGGAAGAAAATGACCACTTCGGACAGAAGCTGGCTGACTGTGAAGCCAAGTTTCAGCCTTTCCCAAATGGCCCTTTGGCTGCTGGGACTCTGCCCAAAACCCACAGGGCCTGAAAGCCCCCGGGGGACAGTGGGCCCCCAGGAGGGAGGCAGGTCACCATGTGAGGGCTTGGGTACAGAGCACCTGCCTGTTATCTCCCTGTAGTTGGGTCCTGGACACTCACAGACTCGGCAGAACATCAGCCGGTGCTGCTCCCTTTAGAGCACATTTGGGTACTCTCTTGTTAGTTTAGCTACCGTTCAAGAGTTGATGCTGAAACTGCTCTCACTCAACTTTGATAGATAGCATTAGGATTGTAAGGTACTGTTTATCAAATGAAGATTGTTTAATACAATTCTTACAAATACATTGATTCCACATCTTTGGGCCCTCCAAAATTATATAGAATAAGTATCATATTTTCATTTAGAGAAAGGGTCCCTCTTAACCTCAACATCATTGTGTTTGATATGGATGGGAAGGTTTAAAACAGAGTTGTTATTAGAAAATAGTACATTAAATTGGCTGGAATAAACTTTGGTTTGAACACAATGCCAAAATACACTCAAAAACAAGACCATACCACTCAAAGATCATATTTTTAATAGTTTGGTCCTAACCTTTGTGGTTTAATTTAGGGAGGTGGACATTTTGCCACCATTGCTTCTTATTTTGCAACAGGCACCAGCACCCAGAGAGCCTGGGCCTTGCATAGCAAACGAGTCAGCCTCCCGGGCCAGAGCAGGCGGGAATAGCAACAGGCTTTCCCCAGAAGTAAAGAAGTTCATAGAGAAGGGTACAGGGCCTCCTGTCTCCCAGGGGCATGTGCAGCCCATAACGATGGCTTACACCCATGACACCACAAGTAATTGGGCAGCCCTGCTTCACTCCCATCCCACTTCAAAAGAAAACAACAGAAACCGCTGCTTTTGTTCCTGTGGACATCCTTGTCATCACTATCCCCAGCCCTACAACATGCAGCTAAAAGATCCTTGAAGTAAACAGGTGCCATAATTAAAGTGTCCCCTAAATCCTTCTGAGCAGCTCAATAACATCAAACATGCTACCTCTGGTTTAACGCCGAAAACACTGGCCCTTTATAATTTGCTGACCATGCAGCTACCTTCCCCACCAGCCACCCTCCACCACCCGACTCCGCAGGCAGCTCCGAGCCTGTGCAGAGACAAGCTTGCTTCCCTCCTGGATGGCTCCTAATCTAGCCTTCTAAAGCCAATCCAGGATGAGCTCCCTGACGTCGTCTTTAATCCTTAGGGTCAGGACCTGGTGTGCATTCGCTACCCAGGTGCAGGAGGAGTCAGAGGTGCTGTCCTAAGGGCCTGGTCACATCAACAAATCCCACCCCTGCCACATGAGAAAGTGGCTGGAGACAGAAATGCAACACCAGAGGGACATATGGATGGACTTTACATGAGACATTTTAAATTGAAGAAGACGGATAGATTGGAAAGTTGGACATATGTCTTTATTTAAATATACCAGGGAATCTTGGTACTAAAAGGTATTCTAGGATAAATCCTTTAGAAACTTGTTAAATGTTTTAACACGATAAAAGCATATATGTATGAGAAGTTAATTTCTATGCTATCTATCTACATAACCCTATACATATACATACACACACACCCCCACACACACAGCCCTGTATAAACACCACACACATGAAGGTAGTTATCAATATACTTCCAACTGGGAAAAAACACATCAAGACTTGTTCGTCCATGAAAAGCGTCATCAGCAGTGTTGCTAACTTTCCCTGAGATTCTAAAATAGCACGTGGTTCATCTCATCACAGCAGTAACTACACAGGAGGGTTACAGTAATGTGTCCTTGCCTATTCATAAAAACAAAATTAACACTCAAACTAAACAAGTGAAGTGTCTGCTGCTTAGAGACAGCGTATAAAATATTGTAATTAATGTCCCATTTATTTCCTCCTCAGCTTTCTTTAATCAGTTTTTTAAATCTTAGCCCAAATACTTAACATTAAAAATAAAAAACAAAAGTCAAATAAATTGTGACATATCTAGAGCTAGAACCATATGTACATTCTATCTCTAAGGAGAGTAAGTAAACTTAATTAACAAGCAAATGCTTATGATCAATTGCTTTTTTCATGTCACTGCGTAGCAATTTCACCAATTGTGACTGAAATTTTGCCTGCTTTGTAGGTCAAGAAAATAATTTAGGACTGGGAAAGCCCTCTGAAAGATTCAGCTTACCCCTTTGCTTCCAGGCAGAATCATTAAATAATAGATACTGTTTGGGTAGAAATTGATGATTGTCTCTATGCAAAAATATCCTCTTATGTGAAAGATTTTCACTTTTAGCTCATCTTTCCCCAAATCTCCTCATCATTTCCTACTGAAAAACGTGTTCTGCAGTCATCATTGACAGATGGATATAGCATGCAGGGCTTTGCTGAATGCAGAATGCCACCAAACCTGACCCAGACAAGCACGCCGCAGGGCTATCTCCCTGACATGTCACAATCCATGAGCGGTGGCACCCCGTTGTCCCCTATGACAATCTCTAGTCCTCTGGCCACTCTTGACAACCTTTGTTTTGTTTTTACTTTTTTTGGAAAAAAAAAAAAAAACCTCCAGGAGGCTGCAATCTTGGAGCTGGGTCAGTGGTGTGGACACCTGCCTAGCCACACTACTGGGCCTGTTTCCCAAATGGGTGGTGCTGGGAGCACTGGCTGGACTTCTGCTACAGCCACGCAGGGTGAGCCTTTGGCCTCATCTCCAAGCAGCTTGACACCCCCAGGCGTAACTTTCAGAACAAGCAGTAGGTGTTCTCACCGATCTATCTACCAGGCCTGTATTACGGGTGAAGAGTGGAGGCTGGCACCCATACTACATACTACAACAACAAAAAAGTCCATGGAAAACCTGTCAGGCACGTCCTCAAAGGGGACTTCAATGGGAAGCCCTCACTGAAGCTGCATGGTGGCTACTCCAGACAGAAAAGATCTTTGACGCTTTAGAGTCACCGATTTCAGTGAATTATTTCAGGCACTCAAGGGGCACCTTAAGGAAGCTAAGAAACAACTACACTATAACGACGTTTGAAATCCAAAGAAAACAATCTCTTCCTGGTTTCTGAAATAAAATAAGAAATAATTTAGCCCCTCTTAAAGAAGCATTTATTTATTTATTCATTGTTTTCTAATATTTCACTGCTTAAAAATCTGCAGTCTCACTCTTGGTTATATCTTTAAACTCAAACCTTTTTTCTACAGCTGTGAATTCGTTTAAATGAACTTACCTTGTAATATTCCAACTGCTAAATCAAACCCAACATGCCACAGTACTCAAAGGATTCAATAAAATCCAGTATTCCTTTTCATGTAATATGTTGATTGAAAACTCTTTCCAAGCTCTCTAACATGTACCACTAGACAGGACCATCTGACAGGGTCTAACCTAATCTCTAAAATCCACTCGGTCATATTCCTGTGGGATGTATAAGCTAATTAAATATACCATACAAAACTATGATTAAATGATTTTGAGACTGTTGGTGCCACTGCTCCCAAAGTGTCTCTTGGCTGCTCATTTAAAATGCAAATGAATATAAATGCAAGTTTCACAAAGTATCATTGCTGAAGCAGAACTGATCCACTTCATTACCAAGTGGAAAACGGTGAAGGGCAAGTACTCTGCATTTTGGCAATTTCAAGGAAGGGAAACGGAAGCTCGATTTGGCCAATATTCATTCATGGGTGACGCCTGTGCTAGAAAAAAGGAACACAGAACAACCCTTCAAATTTCCTGACTTCGAGAAGCTCACATTCTTCTTGGCGACAAAACGTTGCCCCAGTCTCTCAGGGAGCCCCCGAGAGGACACAGTGGAGCACAGGTCCGGGGGCTGAGGACGCAGAAATGCTTCCTTGGTCATCCAAGGTGGGTGAAGCTCAAAGTGTGGTCCCCAAGAAACTGTCACCACCACAGTCCTTGGCCCCAGCAGTCTGTGCTTTTGACCAAGCCCTCCAAGCTATGGAATCACCAAATGCACCCTGCAGGCCCACGGTTTTCTACTATAACAGTCAAGGGAAAGGAAAACACGTAGACCCTAGAATTGTCAGATACCACTAATAGTCATGCCTTCAAAATTCGTGAAATGTTATGACATATATCAGTATTCTGTACACATTTGCCTAAATAAAGATTTGAGGCCGGGCGCGGTGGCTCAAGCCTGTAATCCCAGCACTTTGGGAGGCCGAGACGGGCGGATCAGGAGGTCAGGAGATCGAGACCATCCTGGCTAACACAGTGAAACCCCGTCTCTACTAAAAAAAATACAAAAAACTAGCCGGGCGAGGTGGCGGCGCCTGTAGTCCCAGCTACTCGGGAGGCTGAGGCAGGAGAATGGAGTAAACCCAGGAGGCAGAGCTTGCAGTGAGCTGAGATCCGGCCACTGCACTCCAGCCTGGGCCACAGAGCGAGACTGCGTCTCAAAAAAAAAAAAAACAAAAAAAAACAAAAAAAAAAAAGATTTGAAAGGCTGTTAAAATGCAATTAATCACAAATAATGGTAAGTGTGATCATCACTCCAAAGATGGAAACTGCTATGCACGTATACTGAAGTATCTAAAGGTTTTAAACTGGACAAAGAAAAGTGATTCATTCCACTTTATAGGCCTGGAGCCTAGGATGAAAAGGCAGGTAGGCCAGAGGTGGCTTCAGCTGCCCTGCTGGAACCTGGGCTCCATCGTGCAGTGACAGGATCTCTTTACAAAAAGCTGCCACCAGTCCAAGGAGGAAACTGTAGTGTACTGTGGTCACCTTCCCTTCTTGGGGGAATACCTGTCATGTATTCTAATAGTTTCGAAGGCTGTGTACCCAGGCCGTGCCCTAAGGATGCATACTCGATATAATCCTCACAACTCTATGAGTAGCCACTGTCAACGTCCCCATCTTATAGAGGAGCTTACTAAGTACCCACCACAGCCAACCAGGTGAGTGGCTGAGTGGACTCTACACACTTAGCCACAGCACTGTGGTCTTTTTATCTTCCATTCGAAATTGCGCCTTTTTTTAAGTGTTGAAATGTGCTTATTTAATGAAAAGATGGTAGACGGTGAATTCCTTTTTCTTCCAATATTCTTACTTAGAAAAATTAAGAGTTGGCAACACAACAGTAGTCTTCCAACTTTTTTTTTTTAACAGATACGTGGAATTCAAATCACTGCTACAGATGAAGAGAGTGACTGAGAAATTCTAAACAGGGGAATGATGAGATCAGACCTGAATTTAAACAGATCATTTTGTGAGCCATGTGGAAGACGGACAGCCGAGGAAAAGATCAGCAAAAGGGAGGCTCCATGGCTCCCGCATGAATCCCAGCAAGCAGTGGCTGAAACAGAAGCAAGGAGAGGATGTGGCAATTCAGGAAATATCAGAGCAGATGTAGGAAGGGGAAGAATCAAAGATGACTCCCAAGTTCTACCGTGGATGACTGGCAGGGTCACTGGTGGCACTAGGTGGCAAGTACAACACAGGAGGACAAGCCAAGTTAGAGAAGATGAAGACATTTGTAGATCAGAAATGCCAAATCTGACGTGCAGGTGCACATCCAAGTAGAGAGGACAGGGTGGAGAGCTCGGTGAAGGGGACTTGTCTGGAGAAATACATTTCAGGGTAGCTGAGACTTCAGCACAGATCTGCCAGGAGAGTGTGAGAATCACAGTACAGATGGAACCCGTAGGAGGCAACAGAGGCGAGGAGGAGGAAAAGAAAGACTACAGCACACTGACATGTGGAAAGCCAGGTGGGAGGGTCCCAGAGAGGAGAGGAGGAGTATGATGAGGCGGAAAACCAGCCACAAGATCAGCTCTCACGGGCATCCATGGTCTTGACAAAAGCAATCTTATGACAATGAGATTCAAGGGAAGGAAGTTAAGTGTTGGGGATGTGACAGGAGCTACCACAAGATGGTAGTCAGAAGAATATGGGGCAGATCTGTTCATATTTACAAACTGAGGGCCAAGAACCAAGAGAGAGGGAGATATTATACAGAAGTTCCACCAGATATGTTCAATGACAAAGGTTCAAGAAGGCCAGGAATACTCCAGTGTCAGGCTAGAAAAGAAATAAAAACGGGAAAATAAATGTGTAGATGAGGAAAGAGAAGTTGAGGAGGACCACGCCTGAAGGTGTCAATATTCTGGCAGAAAGAACCTGCTAAGAGAAAGCAGTGTGAAACTGAGCAGAGGCCCAGGAGAGAGTGACGAATGCTCACAGTCACTGGGAAGGAGAATAGAATGATACTGCCCACATGGAGGGGCTGCCTACAGTCAGACACCAGCATTTTTCAGATCAGTTTTACTGAAATATTTCGCATGGAATAAAATCCCATCAATTTTAGCATATAATTCAGTGAGTTACAACACACGCCTCCAATAGTGTAACTACTATCACAATCAAGAAAACATCACATTCCCATCACCCCAGAGTCCCACTGTGTCCGTTTCCCACCACAGTCCCAGACAACCACAAGTCCACCTTCTATCACTATCACTATTGTTTTGCCTTTTCTAGAGTTTTATATAAATGGGATCAGACAGATTTCCTTTGGGTTTGACTCTTTGCTTAAGACAATACTTTGAGATGCAAACTTATTGCAAAGATAAGTAGTATATTTGTAAATCATGCATCTAATAATAGACTTGCATCTGGAATATATTAAAAATCATTAGAATGCAGGCCAGGTGCGGTGGCTGACGCCTGTAATCCCAGCACTTTGGGAGGCCGAGGTGGGTGGATCACTTGAGGTCAGGAGTTCAAGACCAGCCTGGCCAACACGGTGAAACTTTGTTTCTACCAAAAATACAAAAATTAGCTGGGCATGGTGGTGCATGCCTGTAGTCCCAGTTGCTCAGGAGGCTGAGGCAGGAGAATTGCTTGAACCTAGAAAGCGGAGGTTGCAGTAAGCTAAGATCATGCCACTGCATTCCAGACAAAGCGAGGCTCTGTCTCAAAAAACAAAAACAAAAACCCTTAGAACTCAATGATGAAAAGACAAATAACCCAATTTTAAAATGAGCAAAGGATTTGAAGAGGCATTTATCCAAAGAAGGTCTAAAAATGACGCATAAGCACAGCAAAAGATATTCAACATCATCAGTCGTCAAAGAAATGCAAATCAAAACAAAAATGGGAAACCTCATTAAGCTCACTAAGATGGAGAAAATAAAAAAACAGACAATAACGAGCATTGGTAAGGATGTGGAGAAATCAGAACCTTTACACGTTGCTGGGGGGAATGTAAACTGTGCAGCTGCTGTGGCAACAGTTTGATGGTCCTCAAAAAGCTAAACATAGGTCAATCACAGTGGCTCATGCCTGTAATCCCAGCACTTTGGGAAGCCAAGGCAGGCGGATCACTTGAGGTCTGGAGTTTGAGACCAGCCTGGCCAACATGGTGAAACCCCATCTCTACTAAAAATACAAAAATTAGCCGGGTGTGCTGGCACACACCTGTCATTCCAGCTACTCAGGAGGTTAAGGCAAGCGAATCACTTGAGCCTGGGAGGCAGAGGTTGCAGACAGCCAAAATCATGCCACAGGTCTGGGCAAAGGAGTGAGACTCTAAAAAAGTCTCAAAAAAAAAAAAAAAAAAGAAAAGAAAAAGAAAGAAAGAAAGAAAGAAAGAAAAGAAAAAGGAAGAAAAAAAAAATCTAAGCACAGACCTACTACATGACCCAGCAATTCTACTCCCAGCCATATACCCATGGAAAATGAAAACATCCACACAAAACTTACACACAAATGTTCATAACAACATTATTTATAATTGTCAAAAGGTAGAAATAACCCAAGTGTCCACCAACTGATGAAAAGAGCAATAAAAATGTCATATATTCACACAATGGGATATCATTCAGTCATTAAAAAAAAAAAAAAATGCAGTAGGCTGGGTGCGGGGCTCACGCCTGTAATCCCAGCACTATGGGAGGCTGAAGTGGGAGGATGCTTGAGGCCAGGAGTTCGAGACCAGCCTGGGCAACATGGTGAAATCCTGTCTCTTAAAAAAAATTAAAACATTAGCCCAGTGTGGTGGTACGTGACTATAGTCCTAGCTACTAAGGAGGCTGAGGCAGGAGGATTGCTTGGGCCCAGAAGTTCAAAGTTACAGTGAGCTATGATCGCGCCACTGACTGCACTCCAGCCTAGGAGACAGTTTCTTTTTTCTTTTTTTTTTTTTTTTTTTTTAAAAAAAAAAGGAATAAAGTATAGATACATGTTACAACATGGAAGAACCGTGAAAGCACTATACTCAGTGAAAGAAGACAGACACAAAGACCACATGTTGTGTGGTTTTATGTGGTGGCAGGGGCCTGTAGTCCCAGCTATTCAGGAGGCTAAGGCAGGAGAATGGTGTGAACCCAGGAGGCGGAGCTTGCAGTGAGCCGAGATTGCACCACTGCACTCCAGCCTGGGCAACAGAGTGAGACTCCGACTCAAAAATATAATAATAATAAATAAATGTCCAGAATAGGCAAATCCGTAGAGACAGAAATCATATTAGTGGTTGGCCAAGGGGTTGCAGACGGAAAGAAGTGGAAAGTGACTGCCAATGCAGACATGGCTTCTTTTTGGGGTGACAGGGGCTAGAGTCTCAAAGACACAGCAAGAGGGTCAGGAAGAGAAGTTGACCCTGGACAAGGGCTGTGAGCAAGAGATATAAGAAACCAAGATGCTGGACATAGCTGGGACTGTTGCTAGCAAGCCCTCTGCTTCTTTTTATTTTTTGTTGAGACAGGGTCTTACTCTGTCACACAAGCTGGAGCACAGTGGCACAGATCAAGGCTCACTGCAGCCTAGATATCCCAGGCTCAAGCAATCCTTCCACTTCAGCCTGTCAAGTAGCTGGGACTACAGGGGCATGCCACCACACTCAGCTAGTTTTTTTTATTTTTTATAGAGATAGGGTCTCACTATGTTGCCCTGGTCTCAAACTCCTGAGCTCAAGTGATCCTCCCACCTTGGCCTCCCAAAGTGTTAGGATTACAGGCATGAGCCACCATACCCAGCTCAAGCCCTGTTTCTGACTAAGAATGTCTTGGAAGGAACTTGCCTGGCACGAAATCTGGTGCCAGATTTGGCTGGGCAGGGGGTGGTGGCAGTTCCCAGGCAAAATGTCTTGAGGGTGATATTCTCTAGGTTGAGGAGCCCTCGGTGTACAGTTAAGAGTGCAACAACAGTGTCTGATCTGCCATGAGTGGAGGGGGAGACATGGGACTAGGACTAGGACACGGCACTAATTCACACGTGTCACCATGGCATTCAGAGGAAGGTGAATATGCTAAGCAGAAAGTGATGGAGAAAGCCTGGTTAGAAACAGGGCTGACATTATGAACTCACAGGGTAGGAAATAAGCTAGAAAATGTTTACACTCTCATTTTTAAGACTGACATTATGCTGCTTATTTAAAATAAAACTAGAGCATTCTAGTTCTAAGCACAGTTAGCAGGCTGGGCGCAGTGGCTCATGCCTGTAATCCCAGCACTTTCGCAGGCCGAGGCGGGTAGATCACCTGAGGTCAGGAGTTCGAGACCAGCCTGGCCAACATGGTGAAACCCTGTCTCCACTAAAAATACAAAAATTAGCCCGGTGTGGTGGTGCATGCCTGTAGTCCCAGCTACCTGGGAGGCTGAGGCAGGAGAATCTCTTGAACCCAGGAGGCAGAGGTTGCAGTGAGCCAAGATCGCACCACTGCACTCCAGCCTGGGTGACAGAGCAAGACTCCATCTCAGAATAATAGTAATAATAATAAAGCACAGTTAGCAAAGACACTATTACTGAGCTTCTCTTTGCTTGCTCTATTCCAGGTCTCTCTCCCAGAGATACCGTAAGTGCCAGCACTACCAACACAGTATCTTTCAGAACCCATTCAGACTGTGTCTGTCTTTCCCTTGCTGGCCTCTGTTCCTGCTCCTGCTGGCAGGGTCGTCCATTCCAGGTCAATCAGGAAGAATTCTGCTTAGCAGTCCCACTCACTCCACGGGAGGAGCCAAACTAAGAGCAATCCTGCAACAAGGAAGGAGCACAAACCTCCCACAACGTACATCCCTTTCTTCCCAGCAATATGACAGGAGACCTATTCCTAATCTGTGAAAAAAAGACAGAAGCTGGGTGTGGTGGTGCGCACCTGTAGTCCCAGCTACTTGGGAGGCTGAGGCAGGAGAAGGAGAATCAATTGAGCCCAGGAGTTTGCATCTGTACTGCACATGATCACACCTGTGAACAGCCACTGCACTCCAGCCTGAGCAACAGAGCAAGACCCTGTCTCTTAAAAAAAAAAAAAAAAAAAAAAAAAGAAAAGAAAGAGAGAGACAGAAAAACTATTCTTGAGCCCCAAGAGATTCCAGCAGATTCCTCAGAATTCTAAGCTTTCCAGTTTTATTTTAAAACAAACAGGGAACAGAGAAGGAGACTGACTGGAAGATATAAACAAGCAGAAATTCTTTTGAGTTCAGTTTGTATTTTAACTTATTTCATTTAACAACCCCACATGTAAATTAAAAGGAGCAAAGAACAAATTTCTTATCAAATGCAGGTTTTCAAGACTTAAAGCTTAAAATCCAGTACAATGAATCTGTATACATTAACCATTAAAAACATTTAGCTAATGTCACACACATGATGCATCACATGCATGATGATGGATGGTGACAATGATGACCACCACTAGCAAGATAGACATTTTTATTACACTTCGAAGGATCAAATATCAATCTGTTTAAAGTGGTTATCTCTGAGAAGTGGGATTATAAGTACCTTTCATTTTCACATGACATATTTCTGTACTGATTAAATTTTTCTAATTATTTTTATAATAAAAAAGAGAATTTTAAAAAAGATAACGTAGGCTTCTAGTTAAGACAGTAAAAATGCAATAGACATATGAAGACTACAAAGATTAATAAAATCAGAGGGTTCAGTCAAACTACCTCATCTTGTCTGTCTCTCCTTTTTCCCCAATATTTAGACTATGTTTAGAAAAAAAAAAAAAAAAGAAACAGAAGAATGTTTTAATCTACTTACCTTCCAGGCCCCTAACATTATATTTTCTAAAGCTAAATAAGTACTTAGATTTTAGGAAGTTTTTCTTAGCTCTTACTAAACTATTATATAATGACTTATTAAGAAAAAAATATATGAAGTGAACTTCAATTAACACTAACATGTAAGGAGAAATTCCTTCTTTGGAGGGTTCATAGAATCAGAACCACCCCCTCCCGCTATGACAATATAGGTGAAAGTCAGAAATAAACAAAGTCCATCTTTCTATTTATTTACAGTTTATAACCAACTTAATTTTTTAAAAAAAGATTTCAGAAAGATCAAGTCATCTGATCACCAACCTAGCTCCAGCAAGGTTACATGGTATACGTCACACACAATGAAGCCTCAAAGTGCCTGAAATGCTAGAGCTCTTCTCAAATGGAAGCTGGCTCCAGACACTGCATGAGACCTACCAGCACCTCTCGCCCTAGTCCGGACACAGGCACCAGGCACAGCGGTCACTAGGACCACAGGCTGAGCAGCAGCTGCAACAGCCACCCAAGTGTCCATCCGGGAAACCCAAGAAAAAGGACTGTTCAGTTCCTCTCTGTCTCGAAGGGCCCTGATCTACTACTAGACTGGTTCACTGTGGGGTCTGCTGTGCGTTCCAACCCTGGAGATGACATGGTCCCTGTGATGAGAAGGCCAGACTGACAGCCCTACCATTGTTGCTCCTGGAGATCCTGATGCTACCCTCCTCACTACTCTCTCAGAGCCAGACCCAACTGCTGGCCCTAAAGGACATGTTTTAAAAGCAACACTCAATGACTTCTGGTTGAGGACAATAAGACATAAAAAATATAGTTAAAGATACCCCTGGGTAAAATTTAAGGTGAATGGCCGGGCGCGGTGGCTCACGCCTATAATCTTAGTACTTTGGGAGGCTAAGGCAGGCGGACTGCCTGAGCTCAGGGGTTTGAGACCAGCCCGGGCAACAAGGGGAAACCCCATCTCTACTAAAATACAAAAAATTAGCCGTGCGTGGCAGCAGCGTGTACCTGTAGTCCCAGCTACTCGGGAGGCTGGGGCAGGAGAACTGCTTGAACCCAAGAGGCAGAGGCTGCAGTGAGCCGAGATTGCGCCACTGCACTCCAACCTGGGCAAGGGAGCAAAACTCCGTCTCCAAAAAGAAAAAAATGGAGGTGAATCTAAAAGTTTTCTTGATATGGCCTGATAGATTGCCCCCGGTATACGGGTGGCTCAGGGAAAGATAAAGCTGGCAAAAGATTACCAAAAATAAGTGAATCAGAGTGGTAAGATGATAAATACACAAAGACATTTAAATCAAAAGGAAGAAATGCCAGGGCTAGGAATGAGAGGGAGCTCCTAAGATGATGCAGAAGAAAGCAAGCGTACTTTAGGAGAAGCTCTGAGAGAGGATCATACAGAGAAGACGGCGTTCCATGGATGACAGTGCAGCCTGGCCCAGGGCCCAGCCTGGCCCTAGGACAACCAGATGATGGGGTCAGAAAGGGCTGGAGGAGGACAAGTACTTCTAGGGGAGGCTCACCACACAGAGATGGGGTCTTTCAAAAAGACTGGGAACTGCGGAGTAGACAGAGTAAAACGGACTAAACCTAACTAGAAAGTAGAACTGCTGGTAGTGAAGTCTCAGGAAAGGGTAAACCCACATAAAATCTGCAAGCTGGGGTGTCCCAGACAAGGAGGCAGAAGGAGCTCAAAGGGCTCAGTGGTTGGGGATACTTGGCAATCACAAACAACTGGCAGGGATGGAAACTCAAAATATATGAAATTGAATATGAAGTTCAGGAACACAAAAACCATCAAAATGAATACAATGACCTGACACTAAACAGGTCCAACTTAAATGTTATTATATCCAAATACGAGGTCAATAGAATGTAGAACACCCAAGTGACAAAAAGCCTTCTATAAAGTGTTCTAAAAAACCCAAGATTCAAGAAAACCAGAGGCAACAAGAAATTATGTTTTTAAAAAAATAAATCCAGCAAACATCTATAAAACATACTAAAAAATTAAAACAACAAAATGCCCACCCAAGATAAAAAATTCCCGTACCCAGTTAGGACACAAAATCATACAATTTTTAAAACCCCAAAAAGCACATTTTGAAAAACTGCTCACCTAGCAGGTGTCTACAGCCAGGGGACCCTGCCCAGGATGGACTGCCATAGCCACAGGCACCCTCTGATGAGTACAGGCCACACCAGCTATGCAGGGCACCCACAGGCTCGCTAAACCTTATGACCAGGCAGACTGAATGGCCGACCACTCCCAGGGCACAGGAGGAGGTAGGCATGGGGGCACCACCTGAAGGGACACAGAGGCTGGGCTTGGGACTGGAGCCCATGCTCTGTGGGCTCAGCTGTCTGGGTACCAGGCTGCCTGACACCTTCCATTTCTCTCATGCAACACTGCCAGCCACACCAAAACCATCAAAGGAGCACAGCAGCCCAGAGCAACACAAGCAGTGGGAGCCTCTTCGAAAGACCAATATGCATCCAACCCACTTTTCATTACTGTAAATACAATCCCGAATCTTCCTAATTATAACAGAGTCCAAAAACACATTGAAAGGATATTCAATGTATTTTCCTTATTAAAGATATGACCCTTTGAAGAAATACTGCCATTGGAAAAAGTTTAAATGAGCACGGAAATGAGATGCACTCCTGGAATGCCTTCCCCATTGTTTGGGAGGGAGTGTACATTCCAGGAGTGTATCTCAACTCTTTCTGGTATATAAAAGATTCTCTTACGTTTCCAATCAAACAGAGTAACTTACTTACAGCAAAGTAAGGTAAACGCAGCCTCAGGCTTGGGTGCCTGTGCAGCCCTGGGGTTTTACCCATCCTGGCCCAGCCCGCTCTGTATCATCTGCTGCCAGGCTCCCTGCTCTGCAGGACCTGGGCCTGGGTGGAGACAGAGGTCACACTCCAGCCCAGCCTCTAGGCATCTCCAGGACTACAGTGAGGAATCTCAACAGCCAGGTCTCCCAAGGAATAGGGAGTAACACATTAACTCTCGTTTTCTTACTCTCATTATAGAACTGACCACATCTTAGACACTCCCTGACCCCTGACACCATCCTACAATTTTACAAGTTACATGAAATGGCCCAACTGTCCTGAACATAAATGAAATATTCTTTGCAACTAAACCTAAGAAATTCGACGCCCACCTTGGTAGCAGCTCTTAAGGTTACCACTGACGTATGAAAAAGTCACCTTACGTCCTATTTCCTACTGCCTTCTACCAATTTTAGGTTCTAAGTATGTCTAACATTGCAGTCATAATCTAGTAATAAGCACGATCTACTACTAACTAATAAAGCAGGACAAAACAGAATGTGGCTTCCGTCCTAGCTCTCCTCTTTGCAGATATTACCCAACGATTTAACAGTTGTTCTTCCCTGTGCTTCTGAGCCCCCAGAGCCCCAAAGCAGAGGTGCTATTCTTTCAGCACACCCCAGGGCTGTGGACAGTCAAGGAGGACTTCACAATTTCTAACTGATGTAGCTGGTTCAACGACAGTCGGAGAGTTAAAAATTCACAGTGAATGAATGAATGCATGTAGTGAAATTTGTAAAGACACATGTTTAAAAGATGAGTCTAAGAATGCTACTTATAAACAAAACAAATAAAAATTCATAGTGCTACCAACATACTGAAGATTTGGAATCACACAAATTATCGACTACTAATGACTTCCTATCCATGGTATTTTGTGATTTTCATCAGATGGTAAAAAGAGAAATTTTCTCATGATTTTTATTGGTTCCCTTTCTAACACAGTATACTGGAAAAACAGCTGTTAAAGACACGTGATTTTGCATCCTCAAGCTTAAGCTTTCTTGGTCCATCCCTTTTATCATATTATATTTGTACTATTTCGCCAAAGCCAAATTTATTATTGTTCACAGAGGGCTGGTGTTCTATGAAGTTAATATCTAATCAATTCAAAGCACCTTTTAAAAATGCAGTACCATAATATTAAACCTCTCATCATTTCAACACAATACAAAAACACAAAGAATATTTCAGAAAGTAAAACTCAGAATATTATGGAGATATGTAACAACTATCCAAATTTTCGAAAGATGCAATTGGTTTTATAACTGGGAAAAAAGAAAGAGACTACACAGCAGGTGGGATACATACAATTCTGCAGCACATCCATCAGTCATGCTCATGGGGAGAAAACCACATCCAATTTCCCTTATGTACATTAAAATTACTGAAATGGTGCTGCATACAAAATGTGAATGAACGGTCAAAACATTAAAGTGGGCCAGGTGCGGTGGCTCACACCTGTAATCCCAGCACTTTGGGAGACCGAGGTGGGTGGATCACCTGAGGTCAGGAGTTTGAGACCAGTATGGCCAACACGGTGAAAACCCCTCTATTAAAATACAAAAATTAGCCGGCATGGCAGCAGGCGCCTGTAGTCCCAGCTACTTGGAAGGCTGAGGCAGAAGAATTGCTTGAACCGGGGAGGCAGAGGTTGCAGTGAGCCAAGATCTCACCCCTGACTCCATCCTGGGTGACAGAGCAAGACTCTGTCTCAAAAAAAAAATTTAAAGTGGCTAACAAATGCAGTTTCTGAACTTATCTCAAAATCAGGTGCGCTTGCATTTCAGGTTTGACTTTAAAATCCTACAACTTATCAAGTCATCTGAAAAATAATTTAGGATTTCTTCTCCAATATGCCATAAAAGTACTCAGTTAATATCAAAATGCATCCATAAAGCTTGACTGGATCCTGATTAAAAAAAACTATAAATGACTCTGAAAAAATCTGAATATGAACTTAATATTAAATGATTTAATAGACACTGCACTCCAGCACAGGTGACAGAACAAGACCTTGTCTCAAAAAAAAAAAAATGATATTGGAGAATTATTATTAATTTAGTTGATGTCATAAGACTAATAGGATAAAGTAACAAAATGTCCTTATTTTTAGGAAGTGATGGAGCAAGCTGAAGTGGCAGAGCAAGCTGACATTTCCATGGGTAAAGTGTTACATCTGCAACTTACTTCCAAAGAGTTTTTGTTAAACAAAACACAGACATATACTTTATGGCAAAATGTTTATAATTGTCAGACTAAGATGGTGGATATATGGATACACATTCTCTATTCTTCCCACATTTTCATACTTAAAGATTTTCTTCACAAAATTTAGGAAAAATATACATGTAATGATGTTATTCACCTGGCAATAAATTGAGCTGGTTTTCCAATAATTCTTCAAACAGCTCTTCACTTCTAACCCTGTGACATATGAAGCAGGGCTAGTTTAACTTAGACATACACATATAGCCAGAGACCTTGGGAGTATCTCACCCCTGCTCTTCAAAACAAAATAAATCTTGTAGGAAACAAGCCTTCATTTGTGTCTCACTTATAAAAGCATAATGCTTAACAGAGCTACTGAGCACAGGTGCAGTGCTCTGAAGTTCAGCTGATGACACGCTGCATTTCCCCAACCCGCGTTTCAGTCATGGCATCACTAGGAGCTTAGGGTCCAGATGACAGATCACATCACTTCATTCATGAAAACATACAGGAGGGATTCTATGGCCAGAAATGTAATTTCTAACAAGAGGAGAAAAACTAATTTTTGAACAAGAAGTTGAAAACAGTCCATATCAAACCCTGTTAGGGTGAAAAGGAGAACATTTGATAGCATGCCAGAGATGAAAAAGAAAAAGAGTTTGAAATAGCAAGGAACAAAATGAGAGGAGGAAAGAATTCTACTTAAGCTTTTGGGTATGACCAAAGTTAAAGGTAAATTAAAATGTAGAAGAAAAACTCCCATTTGAAACTAGCCACCAGTTAAAATTGTTTATGGAGGGAGGGTAATTACAACAACATTCAGAATTTTACAGCCCTTCAGAAAACACCCAATTTAACCGCCACCCTTTACTATAAGGAAGCAGTCCCAGGGCGGGAAGCAGATACAAAGTCTAGGTCCCCATCTTCCCATTTGCCCAAGTCAAGAAAGGCATTTGAACCTGACAAATGATCATTGCAATCACAAGAGTCACTAACAAGTCCAAGCTGAAGTTTTCCAGTGCCTCGTGCCAATCTCACTCATTACTCCTATGCTCACATCAAACACAGACACCTTCCACTGTAGAAAATCAGAGTTAAGTGCCTCCCTCTCTGATGTCTGTTACTATCACAAACAGGAAGGGAATCAAAAGAGAGAAAAATAATATTAAGTTTTAATAAAACAGTACAAATGGATCATTTATCTAATGAATTTGAGTCTCCCCCATCATCCAAAAGCTTTAGATTATTTTATAATTGTAGAAAATTAGTTACAAAATTTATCAACTATGCTACCTAGAGAAAAAATTAAAATTTTTAAGAAAATTAATATATAAAACATCAGCTCAAAGATTTCCTTCTATCTAGGTACAAGGCACAAAGAATTCCTTAAGGGAAATTTTCAAGGGCATTTATACATTTACCTAACATATAGGTGTTGAGAACAAAGGATGGTAGCATTGTTGCTTGCTTTTTAAGGCAATGCATATCCTGAAATCATGGCAAAACATGATATTGCTAACTTTGTAGCACCACCAATAAAGGGCCTAACATGTTATTAAAGTAATAGCAGGCCGGGCACAGTGGCTCAAGCCAGTAATCCCAGCACTTTGGGAGGCCGACGCGGGCGGATCACGAGGTCAGGAGATCGAGACCATCCTGGCGAACACGGTGAAACCCTGTCTCTACTAAAAATACAAAATATTAGCCAGCCGTGGTGGTGGGCACCTGTAGTCCCAGCTACTCGGGAGGCTGAGGCAGGAGAATGGCATGAACCCGGGAGGCGGAGCTTGCAGTGAGCCGAGATCGCGCCACTGCACTCCAGCCTGGGCGACAAAGCACGACTCCATCTCAAAAATAAAAATTTAAAAAAAAAAACCCGTAATAGCAAACTCACAGTTGATTATTACAAATGCTAGACAAATAAAGTGAAATTTGTACCTTTAGTGAGGCTAGTGGATGTTCTGGACCAAGTAAACTCCAATGAAAGGAAGCCAGATCTTCATCAGGCAGAATGTGATTTCCTGGAATATAAACATGGATAACATAAAAGCAATCATCTTAAGTAACACAGGAAAACATTTAAAAGCACTGCATCTCTAGTAGAAAACTTTCAAACAGAAACTGAGAACAACTCTTCATCTCTTAACGTAAAGCAACATACAGCAGGCAGAATCCTTGCGGCTGCCTCAAGAATGACGGGAATTTCTAGTGGAGTCCCAGCAGCATCCAACCTAAGAACGGCATAAAACTGAAGCAACCTCACAGCACAGTATTAAAAATAAACACCAGTTTGCAAAAGGTCAGTCTGACAATGTCAGGCTATCAAACACCAATTAGATTCAAGTTTTCATTTGTTCATGAAATGGCTGTGGTTCAAGCTTTCATCTGTTCATGAAATAGCTATGGTTCAAAATTACATAAAAACACCAAATGTGAAACCTGCACAATTATAAAATCTTTCTTAGCAAGATTAAATGACAATGACTGCTGATTGTAACATGAATCAACACCCTTCTCCCATAATTTCCATCACCACCCATAAACATATGTGAAAAGGCCCATCCTCCAATAATACTCATGAGGCCATTAAGCTGCTCATCCTATCACCAGTGCTGTCACAGTCTACAAACAAAACTGTATTCAATGGAGAAACTGTATTTGCGGGGAATACTCTACTTTCACAATCATGTTCGTATGCCTGGTACACCTGATCTTTAGTAGGTTAGCTATCTCACTGAAATCTCCAAGCAGTAATTTCCTAAACAACCGTGATTTTTATAACATGACTTAATCACCTCCACATTATGATAGCAGATTCATTAATTTGCTACTAACAGAAGGCAAAACAAAGTAAGACCATTCGGAATATTGCTACATTATAATATAGGTTGAGCATCCGTAGTCCAAAAATCCAAAATGATGCAAAATTTGAAACTTTTTCAACATCAACATGATGCCACAAGTGGAAAATTCCACACCTCTGCTCATAAGATGGCACGCAGTCAAAAGGCAGTCAAAACTTTGTTTCCTGCACAAAATTATTTAAAATGTTTTATAAAATTACCTTTAGGCTATGTGTATAAGGTATATATGAAACATAAATGACTTTCATGCTTAGACTTGAGTCCCATCTCTAAGATACTTCATTAGGCATATGCAAATACTTCAAAATACTTCTGGTCCTAAGCATTTCAGATAAGGGACACTCCACCTGTATTCCAAACACACAAACACACAATCCAGAGGTACTGAACTCCCGTGACATCCAAATGAGCAAATCTGAACCGTAACTGCCCAGGTTTGCTGTGTTTGATATTGTTTTCCTCTGTTAAGGGATTGCATAGAATTTCACAGTGAAGAATGAAGTGTCTGGCCAGGCGCGGTGGCTCACGCCTGTAATCCCAGCACTTTGGGAGGCTGACACGGGCGGATCACGAGGTCAGGAGATCGAGACCATCCTGGCGAACACGGTGAAACCCCGTCTCTACTAAAAAATACAAAAAATTAGCCGGGCGTGGTGGCGGGCGCCTGTAGTCCCAGCTACTCGGGAGGCTGAGGCAGGAGAATGGGGGGAACCCGGGAGGCAGAGCTTGCAGTGAGCCGAGATCGCCCCACTGCACTCCAGCCCGGGCGACAGAGCGAGACTCCATCTCAAAAAAAAAAAAAAAAAGAAGAATGACATGTCTGAAATTTCGGAAGCTTCAATTTGAAATAATATTAAAGCAACTCGAACATTAGTAACAGTCTCTGTGAAAAATTGGGTGAAATACTTAAGTGAATATTCCAACATTCCTAAAACAAAATACTTTATAGAGCTATACTTTCCATTACAGAAGGGAAAAGAAAAATAAGCTTTCTCATTTGAGCACAGTGAAACTTTTCCAGCCTGGCCAACATGGTGAGAATTAGCCAGGTGTGGTGGCACACACCTGTAATCCCAGCTACTCGGGAGGCTGAGGCATGAGAATCACTTGAACCTGGGAGACAGAGGTTGCAGTGAGCCAAGATCACACCACTGCACTCCAGCCTGGGCAACAGAGAGAGACTCCATCTCAAAAAACAACAACGACAACAAAAACTCAGGAGCTTACCTATAACTTCACTAAACTTTTTGAAGAGATTCCAAGCCCTAAATTAAATTGACAACATATTGCAACTGATTTTGTTTTTCATTTATTTCAAAACTTCACAGACTAACAAGCTAGAAACGTATCAGTTGGTATTATTTTCCAAATACTATATTCAATGTTTCTTAAACAAGATAAACAGTATTCTTCCATTTATCAAATGAGCTAAGGCATCCATATTCTAAGAGCATGTGATTTTCACATTCAAAGTCAATTAATATGCCAAGTTATTTTGCATAGCATTTAAGCAAATATGGAACTTTCCATATAATGTGATACTGCCATACTCACTTTTAACATCAGAGGAAATATCCTTTTATATTTTAATATTTGAAAATATATTTAAAAGATTAGTTTTAATCCCCAAATCCCCAAAGGCACAAGAGTTCCCTTACTAAGCACTGTATTTGAGATTAGATTCAAACAAACACAACTTGTGAAATCACAATTTTGTTGACTGACTGATATAGTAAAACATGAAATGCTTTCACAAGATAATATATAAAAAATTGTGTGGCCAGGCGCGGTGGCTCATGCCTGTAATCCCAGCACTTTGGGAGGCTCAGGCAGGTGGATCAACCTGAGCTCAGGAGTTGGAGACCAGCCTGGCCAACATGGTGAAACCCTGTCTCAACCAAAAACACACACCAAAAAAACAAGCTGGACGTGGTGGCATGCACCTTTAGTCCCAACTACTTGGGAAGTTGAGATGGAAGGATCGCTTGAGTCTGGGAGGCGGAGGTTGCAGTGAGCCGAGATTGCACCACTGCACTCCACTCTAGGCAACAGAGTGAAAACCTGTCTCAAAAAAAAAAATGCTGGGTGCGGTGGCTCACACCTGTAATCCCAGCAAAGACAGAGGTGGGTGGATTGCTTGAGCTCAGGAGTTCAAGACCAGCCCGGTCAACATGGTGAAACCCTGTCTCTACTAAAAATACAAAAATTAAACAGGTGTGGTGGCGGGCGCCTGTAATCCCAGTTTTCGGGAGCCTGAGGCATGAGAACTGCTTGAACCATGGAGGCGGAGGTTTCAGTGAGCCAAGATCACACTATTGTACTCCAGCCTGGGCAACAAAGTGAGACTCCATTAAAACAAACAAACAAAAAAATTGTCCAAAGATATCTTAAAGATGAAAACTTGAACAGCACAGCCTCTGCAGCCCATGGGCTGGCAGTTTGCTGATCTTTTAAAGCTTCTTTCCTACCCAGTCCCCATTTTCTGATGAGGTTTCTAGGAGGTCTGTTAGGTATATATCCTACGGCTTATTGGCTTAAAATGTACTCTCATTTGAGACCAACTCGGAGAAAGAGAAATCAACAGCGCAACTGTTTTGATACTGAATATTGATTGGCAAGTGTCTTTTTGAAATAAAGAACCAGTCCCTCCAAAAAAGTAAAAATAAATTGTGACTCCTTCACTACAATTTCTAGTTGTGTAAAACTGTTTTGGAGTGTTTATAAAAATCTTTCTGATAACTAGGCATTTCTAAAACTAATCCACAATGTAATCCCCTCTTGAACAGGACTGGATTGGACGGCTAGCCTCTACAGAATATATACTGCAAGGGAGCACAGTAACTGGGCACTGGACACCACGCAGCTTCCCAAACTGGCCTTGTGTGTCCGAAACAGCCCCAAATCCCATCCGATTCGTGGATTGTAATCACAGGAGTGCCTCCCTCCAAAACATGTTTACTTATAGTTGGACACGATTCTTATCAACTCTAAGCAAACTAGAGCTGGATATTAAAGTAGGGTGAGACAAGCACAATGAAAGCATAAGAAAGGGTAGCTGACAAAAGAGCAAAGAAAGAAAACACACAATGCAAATATAAAGGGACAGATAAATATATTACCTCTTGGGAAATTTTTTCTTTTTTTTTTTTGGAGACAAAGTCTCACTCTGTCGCCCAGGCTGGAGTGCAGTGGCGCACTCTCGGCTTACTGCAACCTCTGCCTCCCTGGTTCAAGCCATTCTTGTGCCTCAGCCTCCCAAGTAGCTAGGACTACAGGTACCCACCACCATGCCCGGCTAATTTTTCTATTTTTAGTAAAGACAGGGTTTCACCATGTTGGCCAGGCTGGTCTCAAACTCCTGACCTCAGATGAGCCACCCGCCTTGGCATCCCAAAGTGCTCAGATTACAGGCATGGGGGAATTATTTTTAATTAAAGAAAATTAAAATATGTCATAGTGAAAACAACATTTCACCCTTTCTGGGTATTCAGCATAAGGAATTCCTCCAAGGAAATTTTTTAAAGACATGTACACATTTACTTAAAATGTAGGTGTTGGAAACAAGGTACGATAGCTTATTTTTGTTTCTCTTCTAAAGTAGTGAGTGTCCTGAAAATGAGGTGAAAACATCACTGTTCTAACCCCATAGCATATTTTCTTCTATTATAAACATAATTTATGTCAAAGGTTTAAATGTCTAATTTACCTAGTGACCATGTGTTGACATCTGTGATTTAGAATGTTAGTTTTCCAAAACCTTAAACAAGTTTATTCACAAAATTAATCTGAACAATTCCTGGATAGAACGATACCAATACCTCAACAAACACTTAAGAACAAAAGTAGCACATTAGCTATGCCAAAAAAAATAATACAAAGCAAGGAAGGCTAAGGAAGAGCCCACACCTTGGTTCTCTTCAATGTGAGACACACATCCAAAACATTCAAGCACAGAAATACTTAAAAGATCAATGTGCGCATCATATGGTCACTCCCTTATAAAATATTTTCACACTGCTCCACCTACCTAAGAGAGCAGCAAAAATAGGAAAACGATTTGGATTCAGGTCCAGTTGCTTGGCAACTTCATGCATCAGATATTGGCTTGTGGTGAGACTTTTCCCGTTCCGGCTCAGTTTTAGGGCATGGGCACTGAAATAGTAGGGGATGTTGCACAGTGCATAATCAGAGTCATATGCAACCAAGCCATGGAAACCATTCTCTCTGCAGAAACCAATCACTTCCTGATGGTGATCCTCAATGCTCTGTGCAACCTGGCAAACGAGAAAAAAACTTCATCAGATGTAGGGTAACACTGTAGCAACAAGCTCAATAAGCAGAAATGTTTGCACAGAAGCTGAAAAATCACATTTATGGAAACTATCCATGAAAGCCAAACAGTCAAAAAAATGCCATAATAAAGTTTGCGACACATTGCTCCACTAAGAAATTTCTGTGGGACATTGCATTTAAATCATCTCCTGTCAGTAACTTATGATCCCATCTAGACTACAAATCAATTTTCAATTCTTGTCAAGCTCAAAGATCACCCTGCTTGAAAACACACAAAGCCAGCTGACCCCATGACAGTATTTTCAAGGAAGAGACGGGGAGAAAGACACAAGAAAACAAAGAGGTGGGAAAGAGGGAGACAGAAAGAAGCCACCCAGTGTCAATGAAACCAAACCATTTCTTCAAAGTAGATCAAATGCGTCAGGTGAAATCATCAGAATTTTAAAAATAAAATAAAAGTATGATCCCTCGCCTACCTGTCAACCAGTTATTATCCTCCTAAAGCCTTCCACACGTGGAGACTGTGTAAGGATGCACACGTTCACCCTCAATGTAACTGCCACGGGCTTATTCTAAGTCCCACACACTATGTCAGGACTAGGTCTACATCAACTGCCTTTTCAGTGATGAAAAATCTAAGACACCCTCTTTACTTCTGCTGAATCCCCACTGAAACATCCACACTACCTCGGATTTCCACAACACACGAAGGAGCAAGCAGAGAAGCAACACCTCTGAGAAGTCAAAGTCCTCTGGACTCTCTCTAGTCCAAAAAATATAGCAAAAACACCTGGAAAAAATGTTCTAAATGATTTACAGTCCAAGACCACCAAATTCTCTCCTGCTGTTTCACATACTCATTAACACAACTAAATTTCTGGCAGATTTTTTGTTTCTACAATGGATAAGGTAATTTAGAGAACATTAATTTAAACTAAATTAGGTGATTCCAGTCACAATGGAGTATTAACTCTCCACAGGGCCTTAGAGGAGAAAAATGTGTGCCACTCTTAACCTTAAGTTTTTAAAACTACTGTCCAATGTGTGGCTACACTGAGAGAAAGTTTATATTAAATTAAATTCAAAATTAAGTTCAAGTACTGAGTGGTCACAGGACACCAGAAGCTAACATACTAATTGGACAGCACAGACAGAACAGCCTCATTACCTCAGATAATTCTACTGGACATCACTGTAGAGTTCACCTCACTTCTCACCAACTTTCATCATAAAAGCAGTTGCCACATTTTGTTGGAAAGTTAGCTATAACGAAATCTCACTGAGAGGCAAAGCAAACCTTTTCAAGATGCGTACGTAAAAGAAGAAATCACTTTCTGAATTCTTGGTAAATATTTCAATAAAAACAATTTACTTCATAAGCAAAAAACACAACAACATCCAATCAGTCAAATAACATTCTATTCTTTAGAATAGGAAACTGCTGTTTTATCCCTCAATCTAAAAACACTGTACACCAGCTAAAACAGAATAGATTTTTAAAAAATCTAAAATTAGGCCTGCTTCATCCTCTCACTTCTAGAAATGGTAATTTCTAATCCAAGTTCTTTACCTCAAATCCTTTTATTATGTACAACTTTACATTTACAGTGATTTTTGAACTACTTTAAAATCATTAGAAATTACTGGCTTTTTTCCAGACATCTTTAATAGTTAAGTCTATACACTCTGTTAAGAGACACGAAAATGAAAGGAGACAGTAAGTGACCACTCCCTTCTTGGCTCACCCTTCCTCACTCCTCCAAGGAGATCTAGAAAAGGCAGCTTGTTCCTTAGATTCACACATGTTGGGAAGGAAGCTGGGCAGAACTAAAACAGAGGCTAAAAGGAGGTGAGAGCCCAGCCCCGCCCACCTCCATCAGCAGGGAGTTCAGAGACAGCCAGCACTCATCTCCTAGTTTCACAGGGTGGGGAACAACGCCTGGGTGAGAAGGGGCTGCTGGCCCACAGTGGAAGCAAAGGCATCTCACAAGAAGTGGCTTTCTAACCAAGACCTGAAAGGAGGGGCTGGCCCTGGGCAGGACCTCCAAGGAGAGTGTCCACGGGGCATGGGCGGGGGACGTACAAAGGTCAGGAAGTGAGCCTGGCCTGTTGCCTGGACAGAGGGACCCACTGTGCTCCGACCCTGGGATCAAGAGGAAAAGTGGGGGATGATGAAGTCTGAGAGTAGCAGGGATCAGGTCTAATCTGGCAGCTTTCAAGTAATGTGGTCAGTGTTGTAAAACAGCAGGCAATATATTTCAAGAGCTGTAAAACGTTCATACTCTTTAACCCAGTAACCTCACTCCAGGAAATACAGCCTAAGAAACCAATTCACTAAATAAACAACATTAAAAGCATAAAAAGGATCACGGTAGACTCCTAGGGGAAAAAAATAAATTACGGAGATAGACACAGTCACTACACTGTACTGTGGAGAAACAGAAAAAGCTTCAGGTAAAGTATTAAACAAAAGCATTTCAGAATACAATATCGTGTATACACAACTATATAAAACTTCATTCGTGGTAAAAGGCTGCAAAGAAAAAGGCAAAGGCCAACATAGTTGTAATCAGGGTGGTTGAATTATGCTTTAAAAATTCCTTTTTAAAAGAAAAAAAACCTAACAAAAAGCTGAGGAAGTACTATTATAAACTATACCTACACTCTGGTCATCTCTCTGTTACAGCACTCCAGACAAACTACTGTTCTTTTACATGTATGTCTCTCCAAGAGGACAAGGGGCACAGCTTACGCATCTTTGTATCAAGGGTCTAGCTTGGTGCTGGCAGCCAGCAAGCACCAAAAAAAATTAAAAGCTGCCCCAGTTTTGGTGTTGCATTTGATGGTTCCCCAAAGAGTCCTTAAATTAGCAAATAAAACTAGTAAGATACAGTCTATTCAGTACAGGCCAATATCCAGTAGAACCTTATAAAACAAAGGTGGTAGCCGGGCACAGTGGCTCACGCCTGTAATCCCAGCACTTTGGGAGGCCAAGGTGGGTGGATCACCTGAGGTCAGGAGTTTGAGACTAGCCTGGCCAAGATGGTGAAACCCCGACTCTACTCACACCAGGTGTGGTGGCTGGCGCCTATAATCCCAGCTACTCAGGAGGCTGAGGCAGGAGAATCTCATGAACCTGAGAGGTGGAGGTTGCAATGAGTCAAGATCACACCACTGCACTCCAGCCTGGGCAACAAGAGTGAAACTCCGTCTCAAAAAAAAGAAACAAAAAACCAAAAAAACAAAGGTGGCATGTGGGGCTTTTCACAATTACCTCCTTCCTCCACCCATGACAGAATCACCTATTTGCTCAGAACACTTGATTTTAGATTGGCATTAAAAAGCAAAGTGATTGAACTATTAATAATTCAGTACAACTCTAATTTGCAAATGATTAACAATACCATAATCCTTCCCAAAACCAGACAGAGCATTAAACAAACATCTAACTGCTAGAATTTGTGTCCTAAAACAAAAAATAAAGGACCACACCCATGAACACAGCTTCACACCTGCAGCAAAGGTAGGACCTCTCCCAAGCTGGCCTCAGCCCATCTTTCCTTTCTCAAGTCTCCTGAGTAAAGAGGGTGGGGGGGCAGGAGGGGGGCGTAAATCAGAGTCCATGCTCCAGCTCTGCCCCAGATACCCAACCTGCCAGGACAACCTCCCCAAAAACCAATGTAAAATCTCACAGATCTCTATATTCCTTCAACTTCTAAAATTCTAGAACTCTTCCCTCTCATTAAAATTAATTGTGCTTTCATCTGAGGAAGTGCAACCTGGCATTAAAAACCACAAGAGTAACAGAGAGGATGTCCTTTTCCATGGGTGAATAATGGAAGTATGGAAGTGTAGTTCCGCAGTTACTCAATGGGGGAAATGCGGGGGGGGCGGTGGTGACAGCAGATCTGGCAAAGAAAATCAGAAAAAACTCTGAATGAAAGAGTTAAAAGTCAATTGCCTAGGGGTGGTAGGAACAAGATGACTCTGCATTTGTCAAAACTCATTCAATTGTACAACACACAGAATAAACTTTAATGTATGCAAATGAAAAAACAAATCAACCAGGGTGTCAGGGGATGCCAGGGTAGAATGCAGACTGACAAATGTATACAATTGTATTATAAAATGTATGAAATAGCCTCACTGAAACTGCTTGAGTACCTGGGAACCAGTGTACTCCACTTGTTTAAGCAGGCCTCCCAGAATCTGCATTAACAATTCTGAAATGACTTTGCAGGAACACTAGGGTTAAAGCAAATGCTATATGAGCCAGGTCCTCACTGTCAGAGAAACTACAAATAATCTGCAAAAGGAGAAGGCTAGAATGAACCTCATGGTGCTGGATTAGCCATGAGACATCAGTGAGAACTGGTATTCAGGCGAAAATGCACACATAGGTGGGTACAGAAACAATGGAAGATCTGGTGTCCACATAGATCTCCTCACAGGGGCCCCCAAGCAGCAGGAGCACCTGAAGCTGTCAGTTATGAGGGCCCAGACACAGAGACACCCCAGCAGCAGGACCACACCAGCACCCAGACCAAGGTTTCCAGGCACCTTCTCCATGACAAAGAACCAGGGCTTCTCTTTGGAGACAGCTGACACTGGAGCAGGAAAACACAAGGTGCACCGAAAGCATCTTGTAGGTCCAGAAAGCAAGGAAGCACTCCCAAAACAAAAGGATGGCATGTGTCACACGGGCCAACCCAAGAGAGCTCCCACAGCCAGAGCCAGGACAATGTGAGCAAGGATAAGGCAGAGCTGGATATAACCCCAAGTGAATTGATTATGACCCTAGAAAGAGGACAGGAGCCCATAATGATAAAAATAAATGATTAAATAAATGAAGGGAGAAGAGACACATTTTCCCTACAGAAAAATTCAAATAATACCATATAGTTTTCTCCCCAACAGGTAGAGTTTAACCCTCTCCCCTTTGAATGTGGGCTGGACTTAATTACTGCTTCCAAAGAATGAGGATGTTACAAATGAGCGAAAGGAAAACTGGTCACTACAGAGCAAACACCTGCAGACAGCTCCTTACCCAAGCAACCAAGGTTGGCATTGTCCAGTGCTAAGCCAAGTCAATGCCATGTGCCATGTGGGTGCTGAGAAGTGCCCTACACCTCTGGGCTAGTCTTCTCCCAAACACACAGCCATAATTTAATATAGAGAAAGCATCAGACAAACCCAAATTGGAGACATTCTATAAAACACCTGATTAGTACTCCTCAAAAGTGTCAAGATCACCAAAGACAAACAGAAGCTGTCCCAGAAGACAGGGGATGGAGGATACCAGAGGTCCTGACCAGAGTCCCGGAACAGAAGAGGACACTGCTGGGAAACAGATGGCATCCAAATGAAGTCCATAATGAAGTTCACAGTAGTCTACCAAGGCTAGTTTCTTGGTTTAGATCACTGTGCCAGCTAGCAGGAAGTGAACATTCCCTGGAAGCTGAGTGAAAGATATTGGGGAAGTCTCTACTACCTTTGCAAATTCTCTATAAAATTATTCCAAATAAGTTCATTTTTCTAAAAAAAAAAAGTCAATATTCTAGAAGACAAGACATCAGCTGAAAGACTATTTCTTTTTTTTTTTTTTTTTTTTTTTTGAGACGGAGTCTTGGTCTGTAGCCCGGGCTGGAGTGCAGTGGCCGGATCTCAGCTCACTGCAAGCTCCGCCTCCCGGGTTTAGGCCATTCTCCTGCTTCAGCCTCCGGAGTAGCTGGGACTACAGGCGCCCGCCACCTCGCCCGGCTAGTTTTTTGTATTTTTAGTAGAGACGGGGTTTCACGGTGTTAGCCAGGATGGTCTCGATCTCCTGACCTCGTGATCCGCCCGTCTCGGCCTCCCAAAGTGCTGGGATTACAGGCTTGAGCCACCGCGCCCGGCCTGAAAGACTATTTCAAACCACTTTATTAGATGAACAAAGTATAACAGACACGGGAAAAATAAATCCTGGCCTAAATGCAAGTTTCAAAAAGCCTATTATATAAAAACAGAAAACTTCCCACAGATAGTCCAGTTGAAAGAAACAGGAAAATCTACAGAGTATGGAATTTGGTTACCAATTAATTTATGAGTGAATAAATGCAGTCAAACTACTAAGAATATTCGTAAGAGGCCCAATATACAATTCCTTAAGATTTAAATCATGGAAAGTCTGGTTAAAAATCTGGTCAAGGATATGAGCAGGGGTAAAAAGATGATACAATGCAACGTTCCGGTGGGAATGGAAAAAAGATTCCGGGTTGCATCAAAATAACTTACGAGGCAGTTATTTAATTAAGAATAAACATTAAGTACCAGGCTGAAGCTTTGGGGATTCAGGGTCTGACAGACCTGAGCTCCCATGCTGTTCATCTGGTCTTCTGAAGCGCCTTCCTGTTTTCCCTTTTCCTGCACTAAGCTACTCTCTCACTCTTACGTATCTGCTTCTTCTCTTCCCTGGCCTTCCAACACCTGGCTTGGACTGGGCATAATATAATGAAATGTGTACTTCCAGTTCTTAATGTTAATTTCAGAAGTGAGTTAAAACTATTAAACACAATGTTGAAATTATTTCATTTTGAACCCCCTCGAAGAACAAAATGACGTAAAAAATTAAGCCCTGAAAACACTTACTTACAGGTAGCCCTTGAAAGGGGGTAAAGTCACTCACCGGAGGTAAATCAGACTTCGAACTATGAGCTGCCTCCTTACTGAAAGTCCCAGGCTAGTAGCCACTGAAAGTATCTGCCATTTCAAAAGCACCAGGCCTTGATTAATTTTTGTCAGGGCTACCATTTCCACTCTATCAAAATGCCAGCTTTGAGATCAAGGAAGTGAAACTCTCAAATTCCTTCTGTAAACAACCCCGAGGAGCATTCTGCTTCTCATCGCTTGTGAAGTGATGAGGGGGCCAGTGTCCAAAAGAACACTCTAACCTGGGGCAGCCAGCATGGGAAGCACAACACTTCCCAGCTTCTTCCTCCCTGTCTACCCCTCCCCAAGAAATGCGGCAGGTGTTATTAGTGTTAAGAAGTTTAAGAAGTGGCAAAAGGGCCCATTTCTGGTCTCAAGAAAGTACTCTGTACTTCATTTAAGATGATGATTTTATGCCACTCTAAATTTACCAAATATTCCTAGGTAAATCTTTTTATCTCATTAGATTTACATTTCATCATTAAAAAGGCAGATATATCAAAACTTAGGACTTTTACTAAGAATAATGACTAAAAAACTCCCAAGCTTACTTGGCAAGTATAATTGTTTATTAATTCTGAAACACAGCTACGGGACGACCCCATAAGAAAAAAAACTTAACACTGTTACTTACTCCTAGTCTCCAGTGAAGAAACACTTCTACAATGAGGTTTGTGTCTCTGGCACCAGCTGGGTGAACTCCACTGCCTACTTTAACACTTTCTGTACTTCCATTTCTTCATCTGTAAGAATAATGGTATTCCTCTATCTCATAGGGTAGCTGCGATGATTAAACATACTACATGTAAACAGCTCAGAAGCATTCACAAATAATAAGCACTTGACAAATGTCAGTTCCTATGTACTTTTAGGGAAGCTGCGTAAAAAGGTTTCTTTATGCTTTTCACACAGGACCTGAAATGCTATGGGTTCTCATACATAGATTTTCTGACACTAGGAAAACACCGTTAACCTGGTTTTTCTTCAGAATAATTTTACACCAGTTCAGGGAACAACGTGACACATCCTCCAGCCCGCTATCTGATTCAGAAGATATAAAACAACCTGATCATAAGAGCGTATAGGTCCACCTAAATTATTTTGTTTTAAAAAACAACTACCACAAAGGCAGTTTGGGGCCTCTTCCCAATGGGCAGTCCATAGCTCTGAGGTGGGAAAAACTAACGCTGAAGCTTCTGCTCCCTACTCTAGTCCAACTAAAGAATGAGAACATTTAAAAAAAGTCAACTCCAATTTGGTGGCAGAGTTTTGTTGCTGTTTGAAGGGCAATTTAAATGTTATGACACATAGCAGCAATGCCTCTAAAAAGAACTCTCTCTTCAGGTAAGGTGAAATCATAGCTGAATAAGCTTATCTTACACATCTCGTTTAGAATAAATGAGAATTGGGTACGGCGATCTTAAAAACAAGGAAAACATTTATTAAAATAAGGGAGTGGGACATGAAAAGATGCTCAGCTTCACTCATTATTACAGAAATATAAATCAAAACCACAATGAGACATGTATACTTCACACCCATTAGGATGGCTACTATTTTTAAAAAAAGAAAATAAGTGTCAACAAGAATATGTGGAGAAAAATATATCCCTTGTGCATTGCTGGTGGGAATGTAAAACGGTGTGGCCTCTTGGGAAATAGTATGGTGATTCCTCAAAAAACTTAATACAGAACTACCCTATGATACAGCAATTACACTTCTAGGTTGAAAGAATGGGTCCGAAGAGATGTCAGTACACTCATGTTCACAGCAGCACCATTCACAATGACAGAAAGGATGAAACCCAAGTGTCTATCCACTGATGAATGGATAAACAAAATGTGGTCTACCCAATACAACAGAATGTTACTGAGCCTTCAGGAGGAAATTCTGACACGTTACAACACGTATGAACCTTGAAGACATTGTGTTAAATGCAATAAACCAGACACAAAATTACAAACACTGTACGATCTCATTATATGACGTTCATAGAGTACACAACTTCAGAGACAGAGGGTAGAATGGTGGTTACCAGGAGCTGGGGCATGGAAGGACTGGGGAGTTACAGTTTAGTGGGTATATAGTTTCAGTTTGGGATGAGGAAAAAGTTCTAGGGATGGATGGTGGTGGTGGTGGTGGTTAAACAACAATGTGAGGCCGGGCGCGGTGGCTCAAGCCTGTAATCCCAGCACTTTGGGAGGCCGAGACGGGCGGATCACGAGGTCAGGAGACCGAGACCATCCTGGGTAACACAGTGAAACCCCGTCTCTACTAAAAATACAAAAACTTAGCCGGGCGAGGTGGCGGGCGCCTGTAGTCCCAGCTACTCGGGAGGCTGAGACAGGAGAATGGCGTGAACCCGGGAGGCGGAGCTTGCAGTGAGCTGAGATCCGGCCACTGCACTCCAGCCTGGGTGACAGAGCGAGACTCCGTCTCAAAAAAAAAAAAAAAAAAAAAAAACTAAAAAAAAAAAAAAAAACAATGTGAATATACTTAATGCCAATCTCAGTACTTTGGGAGGCCGAGGGTGGTAGGTCACTTGAGGTCAGGAGTTCAAGACCAGCCTGGCCAAGATGGTGACACCCTGTCTCTACTAAAAATACAAAAATTAGCCGAGTGTGGTGGCAGGCGCACACTGTAATCCCAGCTACTCAGGAGGCTGAGGCAGGAGAATCGCTTGCATTTGGGAGGCAGAGGTTGCAGTGGGCTGAGATCACACCACCACGCTCCAGCCTTGGTGACAGAGTGAGACTCCATCTCAAAAAAAAAAATATATATATATATACACATATACACTTAATGCCACTGAACTATACATTTAAAAATGGTTAAGTTGGTAAATTTTATGTTACGCGTATTTTACCACAATTTTAATTAACAATAATAATAAAAAGAAGGGTATCTCCTTGTCTTCTCAGAAGGCCTAGGTGCTTGGCTCCAAAATTAACTTCCTACTTATAAAAAGGGAGAGTTTTCCTTTTCCTTTGACTAACGACAAATAGCATGTATGTAATAGTTTGTATCTGCCAGGCTGTATCAAAGGGGGGTGATACTTCTTTTTTGCTTTTGCAATCTCTTTTGCACACACTGCTTGTGATGTGATCACAGTCTGGTTCAATGGTTATTCAATAACACAGGTTAGGTGTCCTTTACTGAAACACTTAAGATCAGAAGTGTTTTGGATTTCAGGCTTTTTCAGGTTTTGGAATATTTGTTATTATGCTTACCAGTTCAACATTCTAAATTCAAAAATCAAAAATCAAAAATGCTCCGGTGAGCATTTCCTTTGTGCATCATGCTGGTGCTCAGAAAGTTTTGGATTTTGGAGCATTTCAGATTTGGGATGCTCGAATTGTAAAACTGTTTGATTTTTCCCTCTAAAAATATTAACAATAATAATAACAATAAAGGAGTGGATGTCATGAAAGAAATGCAAATTAAACTTTACAAACTTTAAAAATAAAAAAATAAAATGATAAAAGGAGGAGACACCCACATAATTTGTATTCATAATCTATTTAGCCTACTCTAGTAATCTAATGACTCAGCTAAATCCTAGTAACATCATTCTTATTAAAATATCATTCCAAAATATAAAACATAAAATTTCAATTTTCATAATTTAGGAAAAAGAACCTCAGGTTGATACTATTTATTTCAAGATAGTAACACTTGCAAACTCTTCATAGGTCCAGGAAATTAAAACATCTCATCCATGGAGCCCAGTGACCCCCTCCAACAGTCTGGGCTGGCTTGTTACTACTGTTCATAAATATGCTCCAGCTCAGAGGATGAACGATGCACTTCAGACCTGTCAAGTCAACCCTCCAGCAATAAACCCTCTAGTATACTTCCCTGCACTAACCAGTAAAACACCAACATGGTAAATTCATCCTTTCAAGAAAGTTAATTGATTCTAGAGACAACTGAGAAAGGCCAAATGACTGGAGCACAAAAGTACTGTTTCTAAATCACGGATTCTAAACTCTATAATGCAGACTGACCATCACCTCTGCAAATATTGCAGTGGGTCAAGTTCAACTCTACACTTTTCCCTAAGATGCCTAGAAACAATGTGTGATAAAGCCAGGTATAACAAGAGGAAAGGTGGCTAAATGCAGCCCATTTCCCTAAGCAGTCACCCCTTTTATGCCCTCAACACATCTCCTAAGTTAAGAAGCATAAAACGCTTATTCAAAGATAAAAGCTCTGCACCAGGTGGCCAAGCTGACACCAGTGATTTTGGAATTAACTCTATGGGGACTTTAAAACTTCTGCTTCCTACCATCTTTCTGTCATCACACTTCCTTGCCTGTAACTAGTGATTCATACCCATTTATCAAATATTTTCTGAACATGTACTACACACCAAGTACCATTCCAAGAGCTGGATAACAGGCAAGGTCTTCATCAGATTTACTTCTAGAGAAAACATAAAAATAAGCAAAAATGGGGACAGGCGCAGTGGCTCACACCTTTAATCCCAGCACTTTGGGAGGCCAAGGCAGGTGGGTCACGAGGTCAGGAGTTTGAGACCAGCCTGGCCAACATAGTGAAACCCCATCTCTACTAAAAATAGAAAAATTAGCTGGGCATGGCGTGTAATCCCAGCTACTTAGGAGGCTGAGGCAGAAGAATTGCTTGAACCCAGGAGGTAGAGGTTGCAGTCAGTCAAGATCGTGTCACTGCACTCCAGGTTGGGCAACAGAGTGAGACTTTGAATTTAAAAAAAAAAAAAAGCAAAAATGAAATAAATGGTGAACTATATGGAGACATTTAGAGAATTTAAGAATATTTTTATCTGAACTGTGATTCATTTAAATGCCTGGTTTATTTAGAAAATTGTGCCTATAAATCTACTGGAAAGTAGTCTAATTTTTCAAATCCTAAAATCTCTCTTCTGCATATTACGCGATATTTGACATTTATTCCTACAGTGTAGTGCTTATTAAGGTTGCAATGTGTAATATGTGTTAATTAGTTTCTTCCTATTCATATAAATCTCAGAAAACTAAAATGAAGAACAATGTCGATCTAAATATGTTAGACATAGGAGAAAGTATACTTGTGTATATTTTGATTCAGAAAATTAAGTTGTGGTTTTGATTACTTTCTTCCTGGTATACTTGGACATCTCTATTGCAAACATTTATATGACTTTACAAAGGATAAAGCTTAGAATTTTTTGATTTGCTCATACCAAAATTTCCTTACCTTGGCACTACTGGTATTTTGGGCCAGATTATTCTTTGCTATGGGGGCTGTTCTGTGCACTGTAGAATGTTTGGCAGCATCCTTGGCCTCCACCCAATAGATGCCTTCAGTTAACATCCTCCCCCAGCTGTGACAACCAAAAATGCCTCCAGGCACTGCCAAATGTCCCCTGCCAAATGTCTCAACTGTTAACCCTACTTGAGAGCCACTCACAGGTCTTCACTGAGTAAACATATTGTTCTACAGTATCAAAGAAAGTTCCAAACAAGAAAAAAAGGATTTAAATAAACCTCTTCAACCCAGAGGCTATAGGTTCCCTAACGGTTTCCTTCCTTTCCTATTCTGTTCACTCCTCCAGGCCTGGTCATTAACAGGCACTCAAGCGTTTGCTGAAAGGAGAATTAATCACCATTGGGAACCAGTCAGAAAAGACTGTATGAGAAAATTAAGATTAAAAAAAAAAAACAAATCTTAAGTAATGGCCATTGATCCAGATTTTGAAATAATTTGTCTGGCTATATAATGGAACGCAGCAAATATTCTGATTAGAGTTGAGTGCCTATGGTAAGCATAAGGGGGTACAAGAGGAGTAAACACACAGTCCCTGGCCTCAAGGAGACTACGGGTGGCTGGGGAAGGTAAATATGCAGCTATGCAGGTGGGTGCAATACAACAGACTACAGAATGTCCACTGCACACACACTATGCTGTGTGTGTATTCCCGGTCCACTTTTTCAAATATCAAGAGATTCCATGAAGAAGGCTGGCATTTGACATGGGCTTTGAAGTATAAGTAAAACTTTGATGAGCAAAAGTAGGACACAGTACAGTAGTTAAACAAGAGGGAATGACATACGCAAAAGCTGGATATTTCTTGGGGACATAGTGAGCAGTTGGGTTGGGAACATTTAAAAAAGTACAGTAGAGGGATTGTGAAACATGAAGTAAGGTCAAATGAATTTGTTCAGGTCGCAGGAAGGTCTACAAGTCTGAACAAGGAATTTGGACTTAATGGTTTTGCTCAAGTCCCAACAGGAGAGTGACCTCCCTGAAGATGTGGCCGTCCACCCTGCCAAAGCTGTGCTAGATTAGTTCCACTGGGGAGCGGGTGTGGGTGCAGAGGCCATTCTGACCGCTACCTACAGGAATACAAAAGTGTAACAACAAGGAATTGACCTATAGTATATGCCTTGCATTCTATATTTCATTCTATTTTATTCTCTGTCATTTTTAAATAATGGCAAACATCCAATAATTCGGTTTCACAACCCACCAAACAGTTTGCAAAGCATTTCTTAGAGCTTTTGGGTAAATATGGTGAATTCAAATGTTGGGGGTACCGGAAAAAAGGAAGAGTATAACAGTTAAGTAGGAGACTACTGAGCCAGAATGGGCCTGGTGTGTCATTATTCTAGGGACCGGGAGGATGGGACGCTGGAATAGCAAGCATGACTCTATGGTGGTAGAGGGTGTAACTCTGAAGTGTGTGATCATGAAGCTCAAGCTAGTTATAGCTAAAAAGGAAGCCAACAGAATGGGAAAAGAGAAATGGCAGAAGGCAAGCAGGGGACAGACGGTGGGAGTGGCAAGGGGCGACGGGGACACAGCGTTCAGAAGTGTTAAAGATGGGGTCACTTTTCTCACTAATTATATAGTCCAAGCTCTGGAGTATCTAAAGTGCAATTAGAAATTCACTCCAGTTGCAGAATCAGAATGCCAGATTAGAGATGTGAATAGTCAGTGTCTGTGTTGATGGGACACAGTATAAACAATATGTAAAACCAGGTGCTGAAGTCTTTGAGGACAGCAAGGCTGTGCCTTGGAAATGGTGAGATGTTGAATAAACTTGTGGTTAGCACTCACCTCAAAAGATGTAACACTGAGAAGTACATAATAAAGAATATACCATGGAAGTGGCCAAGAGGATTGTGGCATTAAGGAAACATCATATTGCAGTAACCCCCGGAAATGGAAGCATTGTGATCACTGGAAAAGGTTCGAGGAGGCAGACAGGAAGACACAGAGTGGTTTCTGATAGGTTTAATTTTAAAGTTAAAAAAAAAGAAGGAAGAGATTTCGATGACCATGATAATTGTTGATAAAGATCAGTGCTCAAATAAATTGTTGGCACAAGAGCTGAAGCTAACTTAGAACCAAGTTTTCCTTCACTTGGCATTTTTAAAATGGAATGATTTTAAATAAAATCTGGGTTTCTGGCTTTCTTGCAGAGTCTGAAGGTCTGGCAATGTTGACTCTACGGCCCTACGTGGCTTTTAAAATGTGCATACCTTTGGCTCTACTGTATGTATATACCATGTGTACACCATCTGTCGGGGTTGGATAAATGATGGAATACTATTTAGGGACTGAAAAGATTTAGAGCTCTAAGTATAGACATGGAAAGACTTCTTACAAATAAAAAAGCAAACTGCTGAATAACGTATAGCGTGATCACATTAATGTGAAAAAATAGAACTATATTATAATAATATGTATTATATAACTTATGACATAAAATATATGGCCTACACAGTCACTGTGGAAAACGTATGGCAATTCCTTAAAAAGAAAAACAGAGAATTACCATATGACCCAGCAATTCTACTTCTGAGTATATACCCAAAAGAACCGAAAGCAGGAACTCGAACAGCTCTCTGTATACCATGCTCATAAAAGCATTATTCAGTCTCCACAATAGTGAAAAAGTGGAAGCAACCCAAGCATCCACCAGTGGATGAATGGATAAACAAAATGTGGTACACATACACAGTGGAGTATTATTCAGCCTTAAAAGTTAAGGAAATTCTGACACAATCTACAACATGAATGAATCTTGAAGACATTATGCTATGTGAATTAAACTAGTGACAAAAGTAGTACAGTAAGAGAAATATATACAATGACTAGTTTGAGGTACAATATGGTCAGTTTTGAATCTTAAAAATCTTCCAGTCAATTAAAGGTCCTTAAGAATAAGATATACTGTCAGATCTACTGATGGACATTTTTCTTCTGCATAGAAACTTTTCTTCTGAGTAGAAGCTTGGCTATTCCTATCCTAACTAGAAAACATAGTAGAAGCGGTTAGCTATCATAATTGACCTGAGGGTGAATTGTAGGTAGGCACACCCACAAAGTATTCTTACACAAAGAAGCTGAACTTTGACTTTAGCACTCCACTTCCGTCTTGAGGTTACTAATGACTTGTCCCCAGATGTCACTTAATCACTAGATCCTGTTTTTTCGCAAATAAAATGGGGTAACAAAGCACTCTGAGGATTAAATGAGATGGCATATGTGAGAAAGGACCTAGCAAGGACCTGGTCTGATACCATTCTCTCCCCCATCAAGTATACATGAAGAGAAATCATCTCTAAATACAAACATGTAATTATGCTAACCACGAACATTCTAAACCATAGTCTAACCTCACATTCTTCCACTGACTTAAAGCATGAACGCCATTTTATGTAAGAGCATTATTTAACAAAACTCCAATGGAAGCAAATTCAGAAGATCTGAAGGACTTCATTATAAACCCTTACACTGATACCACAAGTCATATAGCAGAAACATTTATGAAAGCTCCAGTGACCAAGATTTTAAAATAAACATAAGTCATTTACTGAAGTTTCAAAGGTTATAATGACCCAAAGCACACAACAGGAAACTGTCCAAGTAACTAGCTAAAACCAAGTTCAAATTAGGCTATTTCAGGACCTATCCAAAACTAGTCAATACACAGGCCAACGTATTATTACTATTTTCATTGTTCTGGCTCTCCTTCCACGTAGACCAACTTCTAATGGTTAAAGAAATACAATTACTACTACTGAACAAAAAATACAATTATTACTCTGTAAATGAAATAAACTCTAAGTCAAAAAAGATTTCTCCTGGCCGGGCACAGTGGCTCACACCTGTAATCCCAGCACTTTGGGAGGCTGAGGCGGGTGGATCACGAGGTCAGGAGCTCAAGACCAGCCTGGCCAAGATGGTGAAACCCCGTCACTATCAAAAACACAAAAATTAGCCGGGCATGATGGCAGACACGCCTGTAATCCCCGTTACTAGGTAGGCTGAGTCAGGAGAATCGCTTGAACCTAGGAGGTGGAGGTTGCAGTGAGCCAAGATCACGCCACTGCACTCCAGCCTGGGCAACACAGTGAGACTTCATCTCAAAAAAAAAAAAAAAAAGATTTCTCTAAGCAAGGGTAACAAGAAATTATGCCCCTCCGCCAATTTACGAAACACGAGAAAGCACCAGTAAGATGCTTAAAGTTTTCATAAATGTCTCATTTACCCAATATTATATATACTGAAGTGTTCATGTCAATTCCTTTGCCAGTGGTTTTTACTTAATTTTAAAAAAATTACCATACGATAAAATTAACACGTTTACTTTGGATGAATCATTCTGATTTTAATGTATGGTAGCATCACCACCATCAGAATACAGAACAGTTCCATCACTCCACAAAGCTCTCTCCTGCTGTCCCCTTAATGTGTACATCCTTCCTCTCCTCTACTCTCAGCACCACTGAATTGGTCCCCATCACTATAGTTTTATAATCATCCCTTTTGAACCTGGCTTCTTTCACTCAGTATAAAACCTTAATTAAAGATTCATGCAAGTTGTTACCTACACCTTCCTTACTATTGCTAAGCAGCATTCTATAGTATGGCTATACAGTAGTTTAACCATTCACTTATTAAAAGATATTTTGTTTCCACGTTTTGGCTATTATGATTTAAGCTGCTATGGACATTTGAGTACGAGTTTCTGCGCAAACAAAAGTCTTCATTAGGAAAATACCCAGGAGTGGAATTGCTGGATGGTATGATAAATGTATGCTTAACTTTATAAGAAACTGCCACTGTTTTCTGGGGTGGCGGTGCCATTCTGCATTCCCACAAGCAATGTGTAAGGATCCAGTTGCTCAGCATTCTTGCTAGCACTTGGTATTGCTCAAATTTTTTTCTCTTTTAGCCATTCTAATAGGCCTGTAGTGATACCTCATCATGGTTTTAAACCTTTTAACCATTTTATGGGTATATTTTGTTAAGTGGTATACGCTGTTTCGATCCCTTAAACAGAGAATGCTGAATATTAATTGTTATGACTCCCAATCATCCTTACAGAAAACACATTGTACTACCCTCAGGGACCACTGAAGTACATAGGGTTGTTCTCCTTTTCTTAAAATAGCCCCAGAATCATGTTTGCTTTTTATAGCTTTTTAAATCTTCACTCTTGTTGTCACTTCTTGCTATTAATGGTGCTCCTGCCTCTGGCAGACTCTCCTCTTCACCCTCTTCTCAAGCTGAGTTTAGAAAATAGATAACCAAGCTTGTTAGAATTACATCTAAAAAGAGACCAGTCCGTGAGTGAGAGAGCTTAAAAGGATTTTTCAGTGAGGAAAGTAAAGGCACCCCCCCACGCCCGCCACCCCCCACAACTTCCTGACATCTTGCTTGGTTGCTGAGAAATTTCTAGTAGCTAAATCTCTCAGGCACTTTTCAAAAAAGTAAGGTTGCCAGCTAAGAGACCACCAAGTAATCGAGTCATTACAATATTCATTTTGTGCAATTTACACTATAATATGATCCTAGCTCAATAATTAAAAGCTTAGCAAAAGCAAAATATAGACAAAATTATCCCGTGTCCAGAAACCTAAGTGAAAAAGACGATCTGAAATGGAGCTTAAATCTAGTTTCCAAACACTTACACATTGGTCTGAATTCTGAGCACCTACTAGGTGTGCGAGGCATTCAAAGGGGTGCAAAGATAAAGAAACTGTAGAATTAAAAAGAACTCAACAGTTCTTTAAAGATACAGTGACCATATGCATACACACTGATTCTAATCCTAAGTAATATTCAGTGTTCCCTTGAAACTCGCCTGACTAGTTAAGTAGATAGCTGTGCGGTTACCAAAGGCAAGTGCAGCCCATCCTGTCTTTTAAGTAGTCTTTTCCATCTCTGAACAAGACCAAACTTTGAACACTTTTACGCTCTATTAGGAAGATGGATCGCTTCAGACAAATGGCAGCACCTTACTTCCCTGAGCGCCCCAGGCTCCGATTCAGAAATTACTAGGCAGGCACTTCCTCTCACCCGAACTTCCCTGAGGAATGGCAGCTGTGTGTCTGCCAGGCGCAGGGGCCAATCGGGACTCTGCCGGCCGCCTCCACCCACGACTTAAACACCATCTCACCAATTGCAACCGGATCGTGGGTGGGACTTCCGCTATCATTTTAGGCTTAACTACCACCATCTCCTCGCGGGCACCGGGGGCAACCGCGAAGACAGAATTTCACAAACTTTCAGCTCCAGCAGTTTCAAGGAAATGTCAAAGAATGACAAGATGGAAGGCAGAGTGGCGAGAGCTAAGACACCAAAAAGGCCCCCAAAATTTGTTTTCAAGAAAACCAATGAAAAAAGCAAGCAATCAGAACGTGAAGTCCAGGATCATGTCTGTGCTTATCTCCACAGTCACTGCTGGGTCCTGAAGTTCTCCTCTGGCCCAGTGCCAGCTGCGGAACCCTCTGCCAAAGGGCCAGAGGAGGCCGGTGATGTAGAGCTCTGATTACCCACCCGTCAGGGCGCCGCTGAAGGTCACTGAATACTTACTGTGCACCCGAAAAATAAATCCTGCGAGTTCACGCCCCGTGTAGCTCGCCCCCTGACTTTGAAGGACTCCTTTCGCGTGGGATCTACAAAACCGAACTGCCTTAAAGACCTCTTTCACACCGACGTGAAGTCACAGAACTGACAAATCCCATCCTGTCAAAGTGCACGGTTCTTTGAAATCTAACACAAAAAGTCATAGAAAGATTCTCTAAACACCCTGTACTAAGAGGAACACGGACAGGGCACTGCGTTCTGAAGTAGAGGCCAGGGCACTGGCCCTTAGACACGTCTCGCTGTCACCGGGCTAACAGCATTGGCAAGGGCGGCGGCGGCAGCAGTGATATCTGCAGCCCCCGAGGGCCCTGGCGAAACCCCCTCTATTACTCTGTATCCTGCTTGCTTCCGAGATGAACCTGTTGCTGGGAAAGAACAGGCTAAATTAGAAAAGGGAGTCATATTTTGTCAAAGTTGAAGGTGAGTGATAGCCTGCCCGCCCCCACAGGACGGGAAAAACTAAGGATATTCGGGATGATGACACTGCCGCCTCCGAATTCTGGTCCGGTGCTCTCTCCCAGCCCTCAGGTGTCCCCACGCGGCCGTGGACCCCGAACAGGGACAGCTGGAGGCGGGCTTGGGCAGCGCGCGGCCTGCACCCGCGGCCATCCATCTTGCGGCCCGGCCCGGCTATCCCGAGCCAGGGCAGGGGGAGCTCGCTGCCCCCAGCGCCGCCACGGCCGGGCGACATTCTGTGCCCTGGGAAGGGGCATAGGGGTGCGGCGCGGCCCCGGTCCCCGGCCCGCCCGGATCCCCGGCCTCACCTTGACGTGGAAGCGGATGAGCGCCAGGCGGATGCAGTGGGCCATGCAGACGGGCGGCAGGAACCAGACCTTGGGCGGCGGGGTGCCCTTGTTCTGGACATGGCTGACGATCTGCTGTGCCGTCTGGCGCTCGTTGCCCTGCCGCTTGACCCACTCGTGCAGCCGGGCCTTCTCGAGCGCGCCGTTGAAGAAGACGAAGAGCTCGATGTTGCCGCCGAAGCAGGCCTTGGCCAGCGCCGCCAGGTAGCCAAGCATGTGGTTCCACTGGCCGCCGCTGACCCAGTCGGTGTAGAAGCCACCGTAGAGGCGGTGCAGGCAGTTGTCGGCGTCCACCAGCAGGCGCAGCGGGGTCTGCGGGGGCCGCTGCCGCCCGCCGCCCACCAGGCTGCCCCGGGCCAGCTTCTGCAGCTCCACCGGCACCACGGCGCTCGGGCAGTGCTTCTCGATGTAGTCCTGGAAGCCCTGCACGCCCATGGCGGCGGCGGGGGCGCGGGCGCGGGTGCGGGCGGGGGGCGGCGGGGCCGGGGGCGGTGGGGCCGTGGCGCGCGGGCGGGCGGGCGGGCGGGGGCGGCGGCCTCTAGGGGGGACTGGGGCGGGTCGGGGGCGCGCTCATGGCCGCCGCGGCCGCCATGTGCTGCCGCCTCCCAGGGCCATGTCTGGGGAGGGACCTGCCGCCGCCGCCGCTGCCGCCGCTGCGAGGCCGAGGCCGAGGCCGAGGCTGAGGGCCGGGGCGGGGCGGGCGGGCGGCGCTGACGTAGCGGACCCGCCCGGCGCGGACGCCGCCCAGGCCCGCGCAGGCCCGCCGGCGAGCAGGCGGAAGAGGCGGCGCCGGCGGGACGCGGTTCGGGGCTCCCGGAGGCGGCTGCGGCGGAGGCGGAGGCCGGGAGTCGGGCCGGGGCGGGATCCAGGGGGCGCCTGAGCCGGAGCAGGCCGCGCCTGGAGGCCACAGGCCGCTCGCCCGCCTCAGGCCCGTCGGCCGCCGCTCCCCTCCTGGCGGCCTGTTCCCCGCAGGACCAGAGAGGCCGCCGCCGCCGCCCGGCGGTACTCCGGCGAGGGAAAGCCGCGAAGCAGGTCCTGGGGAAGAGCTCGCCTGCTCCTGAGGGAAGCGGCGATAAGATGGAGCTTTGAGGGTGAGCCGGAGGCCGAATTACTCTGCTCGTCGGGACGCAGCCTTTCTAACGCCACGGTGGGCTCGCACCGCTCTGGGCCTGCTGCCCACACTGACTGCGGGGTCCGGGGGAGCGGGATGCTGGCCGGCCGCGCCGGGCTTCTTGGAAAGAGCAGGAAGGAGCGCGAGAATGCAGTTCCGCGGCAGGTGCTCATCCCAGCAGCTTCGGGCTCTCGGTTGTAGTGGTTTTTACACCTATGACAAATGACATGGCCAAACGCACCATAATGTCTGAAGGTACAGGTAGTCCTAAGCGCCTGCTCGTCACGGAAGAGACTGTCTTGAGAGCACAGGTCTGTTGCAGCGTGGAAAGCCTGCGTTCCCACTGCGGAATGGCCAGGCTGAAACGTGCGCCTTTGCAGTGGGTCGCCCTGCCCTTCTTAGGGAGAGGGATTTAAATCTTGTTGGTTTAGTAGCATCTTCTGGAAGGAGGTCGTTTACGTAAATTCTGTTCCTAAGCGCTGTCGTAATTGCTTCTAAAATGAGGTTGATACTGTATGTATATTAGGCTTGCATAAAACATTTTCAAAAAGAGATTAATGCCTTTCAGAATATAAATTTAGAAACCCAGCACAAAAGTTTTAAAGTGCCGCTTTTACTTACTTTCACCTCTCCATCTGTTCTTTTTCTGGAGAAACCTCTGTAGAGGAGCAGGATGCAACCGACAGGCTGTGGCCGGACAGCCCCTTCCCAGCACATGGAGCCTGCACGCGCACGATTTGGTCAAAGAAGCCCCCATACTCCCGGTGAAAAAGGCAAGTTTGATTTTTCTGCTTTCTTTTCTGATAGCCACGTCAGATACAAGCCAGTATCATATATACATAAATTAAATGCTGTTGGTATTTTAAGAAGTTACATTTAAAAACAGACTGACAAGTTATGCCACTCACTTATGCATCAAATTAGTCACAAAGCCAGGATGACATGTTATCTAGAAATAACACAGGCCAGGTGCGGTGGCTCACGCCTGTAATCCCAGCACTTTGGGAGGCCGAGGCGGGTGGATCATTTGAGGTCAGTAGTTCGAGACCAGCCTGGTCAACATGGTGAAACCCCGTCTCTAGTAAAAATGCAAAAATTAGCCGGGCCTGGTGGTGTGCGTCTGTAATCCCAGCTACTCGGGAGACTGAGGCAAGAGAATTGCTTGAACCCGAGAGGCAGAGGTTGCAGTCAGCACAGATGGTGCCACTGCACTCTCTAGCCTGGGCATCAGAGCTAGATTCCATCTCAAAAATAAATAAATAAAAGAAATAATACAGTTAGCCATTAAATAATAAGGTAAAATCCAGAAATATCCAAATTTCCTTCTATAACCCAAGGCAGGTTCACAAGGTGAGGAGTAGTAGTTTTTAATCACTTGTATTTTCATTCATAGCATTGCATTCCATGTATTTACCTTTTCTTTAAATACTCTTGCTTTTAATTTTTAAAAATGCATTAGTACGGCCGGGCGTGGTAGCTCACGCCTGTAATCCCAGCACCATTGGGAGGCCGAGGCGGGCATATCACAAGGTCAAGAGATCGAGACCATCCTAGCCAACATGGTGAAACCCCACCTCTACTAAAAACACAAAAATCAGCTGAGCGTGGTGGCGCACACCTGTAGTCCCAGCTACTCGGGAGGCTGAGGCAGGAGAATCGCTTGAACCCGGGAGACGGAGGTTGTAGTGATCATGCCACTGCACTCCAGCCTGGCAACAGAGCGAGAGTCCATCTCAAAAAAAAAAAAAAAAAAAAATGCTAGTGCCAGTATCTGAAATTCTGGAAATAAATTTATTTTCACCTTATTACATTGTAGAGTTCTAAGGTTCTGGAGTCAGACCCCCAGCATCTGTCTTTTGATAAGTCTGTGCCGTTGCAAAAATATTTACCCTGTTTGAACCTTGAATTTTATCATCTGTAAAATCAACATATTAATAGTACTTAACCTCCCAGGTTGTTTTAAGGATTAAATCAGATAATCTGTGTGCCTACCACACAACAAATGCTCAATAAATGTTGACTTTTGTAGTTATTTCCAGAAACTGTATTTGTCTAGACTTATACTCGAGAACATAGACCAGTTATTGTACTTTTGGAAAGTTTAAAATTCATTATTGTATCATAACACATAAAACTCAATTCTTAGTTGCCCTATTTAGCTGTGTGTTCTTTTTTTTAAAAAAAAAAAAACACTTTTTTTGTTGAGTAACTATTGATGGCAGGCAAAATATTTAGCTGACAAACGCTTATATACTCTGCATTCTCAGCTCAAATTCGGGGGTTGTTTGAAGTTAAATTGCTTAAATGTTGAGGTAAAAATAAACATCTATGTTTAAAATTTAATCAAAAGTTATGTCTTCTTGGGGGTCACAATATGACAACTAATAATTGGGGACTTTTTCTTTATTTTATATTTATTTTATTTATTTTTTGCCCCCCAAAATGGAGTCTTGCTCTGTTGCCCAGGCTGGAGTACAGTGGTGTGATCTCAGCTCACTGCAACCTCCCTCTCCCAGGTTCAAGTGATCTCCTGCCTCAGCCTGTAGAGTAGCTGGGATTACAGGTGCACACCATCACACCTGGCTAAGTTTTGTATTTTTAGTAGAGAGGGGGTTTCACTATGTGGGCCAGGCCAGTCTTGAGCTCCTGACCTCAAGTGATCCACTTGCCGCTGCCTCCCAAAGTGCTGGGATTACAGGCATGAGCTACCGCGCCCAGCCTAATATCTTTAATTAATATTTTACTTAGGGGAGGTGTCTAACCACCAGCAATAACAGATGAGTTTCCAGTTTTTCAAACAAGGTAATAAGAGACCTTGATCCTGCCCATGTAATCGTTAGCATATGTTGGGAGACCAGCAGGCTGGAGCTAAGCAGGGAGTCTGTGAAGAGAGCAAATTAATCCACACTTGGGATTCTAACCTATAACGTTTACCTAGCACCAGCCCTGTTAATTAATTATCAATTTTAATTACCCAGAAGAACACACACATCTGTAGGCCTGCTTCATAAATGGTAGATCAGTAACTGACCACACTGCAGCAGTGTGTCAGCAGTTGAGAAGTGTTTTGATCTTCAGGCTCTGCTCTCTCTCTAGTAGTATGAGTTAGCAGTAGCAGAGTATAGGAGAGCTCCATGGAGATCCATATTCAGACTCTGGAGACCATGACAAAATACATTTCATATTCCAAACTAATACGTAAACTGCCTGTTTTTTTTCTTTTCAGATTTCCAGAAGCTGTTCTGTCAATAACAAAGTCTCGAGGAAAACCACAAAACCACCAACACTAAGATCATTCTTGAGTCCAGTTTGAAAAACTAGGGTCAAATTCTGCAGAGGCATTCAAGGGACAGGATACCACCCTAATGCCCACTGTGTGAAGGAAAATGCTCTATTCACCATTCCTCAGCTTCTGCTTCTGGTTTCAGAGTTCTCTCTATATTGGAGGGTGTTTTAAAGCTAGAGTGATCTTTATCCACTTCTATTAACACATCTGAATGTGAAGGTCAAGAGGAGAAAGTGACATGTCCTAAGTCAGAGTAGAGTGAACAAGAAAATAAGACAAACAGCGACTGAGTCCCTGGTGTATACTGGGCATTGGCAAGTTACTGGGGATATGGAGATGAAGAAAATGTAATCCCTTCTTCAAGGAGCCCAATCTACCAAGGTAGACAGACATATAGACAAATAGATTATATACTTGCATAGAAAAAAGAAAGAGGAGAAGGAGATCAGTGTGATCTGTGTAACTAAGTACCCTGTACAACCCTCTTGGCCACAGATCATATTGCCCTTTATAGCGGGGATGGTAATCCCATCTCCAAATTCCACATGTACTTTGCAGGCAGACCACACCCATGTGTGGGTCCTGACTCTACCATTTATAAACAGCATCACTTTCAGCAATTCTCAGCCCTCCAAGCTAGGGTCATTGTCAATAGGGATACTGCCTCACAAGCATCAGAACACCAAAGGAGACCATGTGGATGAAAGCAACCAACACTGCCCTGGCGGTTCATAGGTGCTTAGAGTTTCCAGCTTTCACTTTCAGTCTAATGCAGCACTGCCTGCTTTTTGTTTTTGTTGCTTCGTTTGTTTTTTTCTTACCGTGTTCACCACACTTGTGTCCAAATAGCTTTGGGCTGATGCCAAAGTATCTATGTGGAAGAGAGAAAGAAGAGTTGTTCTCATGGAGGGCCTTCAGATGAGTGCTATAGACTCTAGGCAACTTCCAAAGAGGCTTCTCAAGCAGGGTGGGCAGTGGGAGCTGCTATGGAATCAATGGACAAACATTGACAGGGACTGCTTTGAAAGACAGTACCCAGTTGAGTATACTCTGTTAAGGGCTAAAACTTTATAGTCATCCCTTAAACACTGCCTGATGGAATCTTCAGGATCATATTTTGAAGTAAACTATATTTTACAATGTGATATAAATCAAATGAGTTGTTTTTTTTTTTAATTAGGAATTTCCATAAGTACAAAGCCATTTTAAGGTATACATTTTAGAGACTATTATTAAGCGGTCTGTGCATTTGTGTAAACCATAAAGATCTTTCCAGAGGAAGCAAGTCTCTCATACCAGGATATGAAAACGCCCCAGCCCCAGGCTTGAGTAGCCTAGATCACATGAAGCTGACATCCTCTGAGGAGTCTAGGACCTCAGATATAGGTGGGAGCACACAGTGACCCTTCTGGAAACAGCTAAGACTTGCAGCTCAGGCCTGTGACCTTGCTGATGACAAAGGAAGAGGTCAGGGTTGACTAGAGCTCCAGAAAGAATGCAAGTGCGTCTGGAAGGCAGGAAGAAAGTTACTGCAATACTTTATCCTCAGGGTGGAACGAGAGTCTGGGAAAGCTGTGCCCACTTCCCCATTCCTCCCGGGTCCCGGGTGTGGTATAAGGAGAGTTGGCCCAATCTGGGAGCTAAGGGACCTGAGACAGCTACTGCATCAGTGCACTCAGAAATGAGGATTTTGGCACAGTTATTCATGAGACATCAGCCCATCATATAAAACATGCCTCCAGTTTGGTTAAACTAGGAAGCACTATATAACATTTTAAAATCAGTTACATGTCACTGATAAAAGACTTAATATTACCCTGACGTTATTTTTCTTGAGGCAACATAAAACCCATTGTCTACAAAAAATCCAAAAATTAGCCAGATCTGGTGTGCACCTGTAGTCCCATCTGCTCAGGAGGCTGAGGTGGGAAGACTACTTGAGCCAAGGAGGTAGAGGTTGGAGTGAGCCCAGATCATGCCACTTGCACTCCAGCCTGGGCAACAGAGTGAGGCCCTGTCTCAAAAAAAAAAAAAAAATTGTGAAAGTTTGGAGAACCAGGAATAAGACTGGGTGGGAACTAATAATGACAGGTACTTTTAACAATACAGCTGGGGTGTTGTTGATGACATGAATGAACCCCAATCTTACTGTAGTCATTTGCTCAAGATTCGAAGTCATAAAAAAGAGTAGAATGGACCAAACTTAGGTACTAAGAGTCCCCAGCCCAGCAGTGAAAGCTGTATATAGTTCCTTTGACTTTAATATGGGGAGACAGGTTCCTGGATTGACAAATCTCATCAAAAGTAGACACAATTTTTTTTTTTATTTTTTCTCAGACCTCTCAGGGATGAATATATACAATTTCTGAGAAAGGAACCTGAGTACCTTTAGGAAGGGAAAAGGAATGCTGAATATCCCTAAACAAGAAGTTTATTGCATATTTGGTAAGACTTAACTATACCCTATCCTGGAAGATAGAAGATACCCTGCCCTTAGAACACAAAGAGACTGTAAAGCTATGCCTTCTGAATCTTAAGCCACTCTTTAGGTAGTGAATCCCTTCATAGTCCAAACATCTCAAGAACTCTCAATTTGTACCATTTGCCTTTTATTTTCCATTTATTTAATACCACAAATTCACTTTATTATTATGAAGCCAATATCTACATCTTCTCACAAAGATTCTCATGAGAAACACAGAACTCCTTACCAGCCTCAAAACGTACTGTGACATTTCCATAACCTACAGGTCTAGAAATCCTATGCCAAATATGGTTAATTTGTTTGCTGAGAAGGATGTAGAACTGGAACCCTCATACACTGATGGGAAAACAGTCTGGAACTTTCTTAAAACATTCTGGTAAATGGGGCCCCTGCAAGCTAGAAAGTGTGGCTATAATCCCTGGCTTTTTTCCTTTTTTAAACTTTTTCTCTCTCAGTCCTGACCTAAAGGTGACCCTAGTCAGGCCGGGCACGGTGGCTTACGCCTGTAATCCCAACACTTTGGGAGGCCAAGGCGGGCGGATCACCTGAGGTCAGGAGTTCGAGACCAGCCTGACCAACATGGAGAAACCCTGTCTCTACTAAAAACACAAAATTAGCTGGGCGTGGTGGCGCATGCCTATAATTCCAGCTACTCGGGAGGCTGAGGCAGGAGAATCTCTTGAACGCGGAAGGTGGAGGTTGCAGTGAGCCAGGATTGCACCATTGCACTCCAGCCTGGGCAACAGCAGCGAAACTCTGTCTCAAAAAAAAAAAAAAAAAAAAAAAAAAAAAAAAAAAACCCTGAGAGAAAACCTGTCTTTCCAGCCAGAGGAAGCAGGAAAAAATGACCCTATGGTCTGAAGAATGTAGAACTAATCCATCTTTTTTTTTCCCCCTTCTCTGCTTTCTGCCTGAGGGGCATTCCTTTTGGCAAAATGGAAAGTGGGCAGGTAATCATCAGAGAGAAAGCCCATCCTTCTAAGCCAGAGGATGAGGAAAAGGGGCCCCCTGGGTGCCAGGGAGTCTGGGGGGAAATCCTGAAGCGCAAAGTCCTGAAAAGAGGATTCTCTTATTCTGTACATGAGCAGAATTCTGTGCTCATCCCAGAGCTGCACATACCAGAGGCAGAGCCCAAGCAACACAGCCACACTCTGAACTGACGCTCGGATCACCACTAGCAAACAGAAGGCAACGCAGGACCTGCGGACTCAGGCTAACGAGGCTGACTGCCCCACAAAACAGAAAGAAAAGAAACATTCTTCAGGGAATTGTAGCAGAGCACAGAGGCTCCCAACATAAAACACAGTCCTCACTTTGAACAGCGGTCAGAACTGTAAAAATGACCTTCCAACCTGAAACTGTGCCATGTGCTGTGAATAATCATTAATGGGTAAAATTGTGATTTTTTCCTGTCTTTTGAAAATTGTCAAAACATTGGTAATCTTGTACTGTTAGAAACGTATAAGGAAACAATAAATATTTTTGTATGCTGTAATTTAAAACATTAGCAACACTGGGAATTAAAGTGTTTGATGTCTTCCTAAAAACCATCAAGAGACATTTGAACAGTGCTTGCCTTCTTCAAAAGTCATGTACCTTATGATATGCAGCGAGCGCCTTTTCTGTGTTTCAAAAACCTGTCATGCCCCTTCTAAGTTTGGATCAGCCTCTAATATTTTATCCTTTCTGCTTTCAATGTCATGAAATATCTCCAAGTCCATTCAACGTGAAGGTTTTTGCTGACGTTCCTTCCTCTGGGACATCATCCTTTCCATCACAACCGCATTCTTCATTTATTGGATGAATTCACCTTCTCGGCAGCAGTGCCAGCATCCCATAGTCTGTTTCTTCAGTGACCCCGTTTATGTTTGATTTCCGTTCACTTTCAGTGTTTTCGGTTTTGAGTTTCTTTGCTGCGCTTCTATCTTTATTTGTCCATTTTCTCTTTTGAATATCCATTTGTGTAAAATGCCTGTGGGTTTATCACTGGGAGACAAGGAGGCCACACAATTCATACTTCGCTGTCTGTGCATGAACTGAACATAGACGCACAGTGACCAATCACCCACAGGTTTTGGAAAGAAGAGACATGATTGGTCACTGATCATGATGTACCTTTGTTATTATGTAGTGATTTGTGGACTGGGGAGCTAGCAGAAAGTTTGAACTTCATGCAGTTACAGTTAATATATTCTGGTAACTCAAATTTGAACCATGTTGTCGCATGTTGTCAGGCAACTGGTGTTCACCATAGTAACTAAAATTTCAGAGTCATGAAATGTCACTTCTGATCTATTCATTAAAAGTCAGTCACTCATTCTGGCTCACACTCAAGGGTAAGGGAATTAGGCCCCAGCTTCTTTTTTTTTTTTTTTTTTTTTTTTTTTTTTTGAGACGGAGTCTTGCTCTATTGCCCAGGCTGGACTGCAGTGGCCGGATCTCAGCTCACTGCAAGCTCCGCCTCCCGGGTTCACGCCATTCTCCTGCCTCAGCCTCCCGAGCAGCTGGGACTACAGATGCCCGCCACCTCGCCCGGCTAGCTTTTTGTATTTTTTAGTAGAGACGGGGTTTCACCGTGTTAGCCAGGATGGTCTCGATCTCCTGACCTCGTGATCCGCCCGTTTCGGCCTCCCAAAGTGCTGGGATTACAGGCGTGAGCCACCGCGCCCGGCCAGGCCCCAGCTTCTGAAGAGAGGATCTCCAATGACTTTGTGACATATTTTCTGATTCTTCAGGAAGTCCATATTCCTGAAGAATATTGGCACTGGGTATAGAATTCTGGGTGGATGATTCTTTCCTATGAGTGCTTTAAAGATATTGTTCCACTGCATCTTGGCCTACACGATGTTTTGTTATATGTCTGAGATAATCTGCAATTTGAATTGTTGTTCCCTATACCTAATGTATTGGGTTTCTTTCTGGCTACTTTCAGGATTCTTTAAATCCTTGATTTTCAGCAGTTCGATTATGTTATGCTGAGCATCTTGTTTAGATTTGGCTGAGTTTCTTGAATGTGTATTTCTATTGTTTGTCAAATTTAAGAAGTTTTCAGCAATTATTTCTAAAAACTTTTTTTGTGTCTGCACCAATTTCTCTTTTCCCTCTGAGACTCCAGTGTCAAATATATGTGATTTTCTGGTGTTGTCTCCCAGGTTCCTGAAGTTCTGTTCATTCTGTTTAATCCATTTTCTCAGTGTCCTCTGTTTAATTTCTACTGATCTGTCTTCAATTCACTGACTCTTTCTTTTGTCATTTCCATTCTGCTACTAAGTCCATCCGTTACATTTTTCAACTTCAGAAATATAATTTTTTCAGTTCTAGAATTCTCATTTGTAATTTTTGTAGCTTCTGTGTCTCCATCAAAAACTTCTCTCTCTCTCTCTCTCTCTCTCTCTGTGTCTCTCTCTCTCTCTTTCTTGTGGAGTCTCACTCTGTCACCCAGGCTGCAATCTTTATGCACTGCAACCTCTGCCTCCTGGGTTCAAGCAACTCTCCTGCCTAACCGCCCAAGTAGCTGGGATTACAGATGTGCACCGCCATGCCCAGCTACTTTTTGTATATTTTTAGTAGAGACAGGGTTTCACCATGTTGGCCAGGCTCGTCTCGAACACTCAACCTCAGGTGGTCCACCCGCCTTGGCCTCCCAAAGTGATGGGATTACAGACATGAGCCACTGAGCCTGGCCCTTTGTTTTCATCTTAAGAGAATAGTTATAAAAGTTGTTTTAAGTTGTTGTCTGATGATCCAACATCCGAGTCATTTTTGGAATGACATGTGTTGGTTGTCTTTTTCCTTGTGAATAGGTCATACTTACCTGGTTCCTTGAGCATCTAGTAATGTTGGATCGTATTCTGGATGTTTTGAATACCAAGTCCCGAGAGTCTGCAGCTTGTTAAAATCCCCTGGAGAAGATTGATTGTAAGCAGACAACCAACTCAGTTAAGTTCAGATGACAAACTGTCTCCCCTTCTGTGGCGGTGGTCCCAGTGGCACCTCTTCAATTTTCAAAGACTCTGTTCGCTTCTCTGCGTCTGCCTGTGCATGTGCGGCTTAGGCCTGAGCCCAGGACTTGTGCCAGCCCGTACCCAGACTTAGGGATTCCCCTCCTCTAGCTCTCTCTTCTCTAGGATGCGTCAACACACACTGCTTGGCTCACAGAAACGTCTTGGAGTTTTGTTGCCCATCTGCCTCTTTATGGTAGCATGACTGGGGTCTCCCTCAAAGCAGGGCTGGGAAAGAAAGAGAAAGGGAGAGAGAGGAAGAACACAGGGATTTCCCCCTGCATTCCTTGGTTCACAGGGGCTCCTTTTCCTGGTCTGTTGGCCAGAGAGACCAAGCTCTTCTTGGAGTTTTTACTGCACATGTCAACTGGGAAGTTGCTTGACAGGGGGTTGCTGGGGGGCTGGCTATCTTTATATCAAAGCTGAAAGGGGCTGGTCACGGTGGCTCATGCCTGTAATCCCAGCACTTTGGGAGGCTGAGGTGGGCAGATCACTTGAGGTCAAGAGTTTGAGACTGGCCAACATGGTGAAACCCAGTCTCTACTAACAATACAAAAATTAGCCAGGCGTGGTGGCAGGTGTCTATAATCCCAACTACTTGGGAGGCTGAGGCAGGAGAATTGCTTGAACCTGGGAGGTGGAGGTTGCAGTGAGCCGAGATTGTGCCACTGCACTCCATCCTGGGTGACAGAGACTCCGTCTCAAAAAAATAAAAATAAAAATAAAAAACCTGAAAGGGGTAGGAGTACAGAAAACTGGGAAACACATGCCTGTTTTGTGACTTCTTCAAGTTTTGTCACCCTCCTTCTTCCAATTTGCCTGCCATTATTTACTTTCCAGAGACCTCAAGGAGTTGGCATTTCATTTTGTTTAGAATTCTTAGTTTTCTTTTTGGTTTTTTTTTTTGAGACAGAGTCTTGCTCTGTCACCCAGGCTGGAGTACAGTGGCGTGATCTCGGCTCACTGCAGCCTCCGTCTCCTGGGTTCAAGCAATTCTCCTGCCTCAGCCTCCTGAGTAGCTGGGACTACAGGCGTACGCCACATGGCTGGCTAATTTTTGTATTTTCAGTAGAGACGGGGTTTCACCATGTTGTCCAGGATGGTCTTGATCACCTGACCTCATGATCCACCCACCTCAGCCTCCCAAAGTGCTGGGATTACAGGTGTGAGCCACCGTGCCCGGCCTAGAATTATTAGTTTTCTTTGGGAGGCTGAAGTAGGTAGATCATCTGAGGTCATGAGTTCGAGACCAGCCTGGCCAACATGGCGAAACCCCACCTCTAGCAAAAATACAAAAGTTAGCTGGGTGTGGTGGTGCATGCTTGTAATCCCAGCTGCTTGGGAGGCTGAGGCAGGAGAATCACTTGAATCCAGGAGGCAGAGGTTGCCGTGAACTGAGATTGCGCCACTGTACTCCAGCCTGAGCGACAGAGTAAGACTCTGTCTTAAAAAAAAAAAAAAATCCTTAGTTTTGATGAGTGGGAGAACTGAACTGTGCTGTGCCTCCTCCATCCTGGCCAGCAAGTAGTCCCAAAACTTAAAAAAAGTTTATAAAATTTAAACTTGAGGAGTTGTTTTGTTTTTGTTTGTAGGTAATCAGGTGTTTTCGTTTGTTTATTTGTTTGAGACAGAGTTTTGGTCTTGTTGCCCAGGCTGGAGTGCAATGGCGCCATCTCAGCTCACTGCAAACTCCGCCTCTTGGATTCAAGTGATTCTCCTGCCTCAGCCTCCCAAATAGCTGAGATTACGGGCATGCACCACCACACCCAGCTAATTTTGTATTTTTAGTAGAGACAGGGTTTCTCCACGTTGGTCAGGCTGGTCTCAAACTCCCAATCTCAGGTGATCCACCCGCCTCGGCCTCCCAAAGTGCTGGGATTACAGGCGTGAGCCACTGAGCCCAGACAGGTGTTCTTCAATATAATTTTTTATCTCCTTTCCTACCAAGAGGGGTTTTTAGAATTGCTTGCTTGGCAGGTGAAGAATCTGCATGTTGTGGTTGTTTATTACTGAATGAGAAAATACCAGATTTTACCTTAGCTTTATTTGTTCCCCAGTTCAATGGTATTTAACCTTAGAATTTCCTAAAGATGCTTTCTAAAAGTTTTTTATTTCTCCAAGTGTCATAGTACTGTATTTGTGAATCCCAAATTGGCTTCCACTTTCTATTTAAACTTGATATAAGATACAGGAAGATTATTTTGTCACCACCCTCTCTCTATTCCAAACAATATTTATATGAAAGAAATTTTAGTAAGAGAAGATATTTTGGAAAAGATTCTGTAATCAACTTAAACTTATGTCTGTTTTTGTTTTTTTGGTTTAAATTCAAGGGGAGGCCAAGTGTGGTAGCTCATGCCTATAACCCTAACACTTTGGGAGGCCAACACAGGTGGACCGCTTGAGCTCAGGAGTTCCAGAGGATCCTGGGCAACATGGTGAAACCCTGTCTCTACCAAAAATACAAAAACATTGTCCAGGGGTGGTGGCATGCACCTGTGGTCCCAGCTCTTTGAGAGGCTGAGGTGGGAGGATAGCTTGAGCCAAGGAGGCAGAGGTTGCAGTGAGCCCAGATCACACCACTGCACTCCAGCCTGGGCGACAGAGTAAGACTCTGTCTCAAATTAATTAATTAATTAATTCAGGGGGAATGTGTACCTTATTTCATTAAAAGCACTCTTTTTAAGTAAATGGATTTTTTAAAAATCAAGCCAAACAAGTATGCCAGCGTGAATTTTTAAAATTTTGATTTTGAAACATGCATTTTCTATCTTGCTGTAGTTTAAAGATAGAATTTACACCATATGGCCCATCAGTAATGCAGCATAAGAAACTGCATCTGTATTCCTCAATAAATGAGAGTTTGTAGAGGTTCTGACCGGCTTTTTTGTAGTCCCCCATAGAGAGGAAGAGCCAGTTAACCTGTTGCTAAGCAACAGTGCTTCACAGACCAGAACTTCTGGACACCAAAGAGAGGGTAGGGGTATGAATTGTCCAAATTTACAAAGGGAAAGGGAGAGTGCAGTGCACAAATGAATAGAAATCCGGGAAGCCACCTTTTGAAAACCAAGCAGAGGCAATTCAAGTGAGTATTACAGAAATAAACCAAAGGCCCAGTTCTTAAGTTCTTCCATGCACATAACACCCATTGAACTCGAAGGAGATCTGCATGTGTGAGGGCCAAAAGATTAACCCCAAAATAGCTCAATGAAATCCAAACAAAAAATAATAGTAAAATGAACTTTTATTTGCATGCTTAAGACTTTGCTGAAAGTATCATCTTTCATAGGTCGTAAAAGAAAATCAACATTTAAGATTTTACTGAGAGATCACTAAACTTCAAATCTGAAGCACAAGAAGTCAGCAAAATTAAATGGCTACCATTGATTTGAGAATGGATTTTCACTTACATTTTAAATGAACTTGCTAACACTAGAAAGTGTTTAAAGAAAAACATGAACATTTCTGTTTTACTTCAGTTGTGAAGAGACTCTAATCTCCATCTCTGTTTAGAAATTCCTAAATGTGCAAATATAGGTTCTTTGCAAGCAGAACCACCAAGTAGTCCTTGGTACACAGAATTTATAAACCTAAAGAAAATATTGAATGGAAAACTTAGAGAACAGTTGGAATGGGAGATACCATTATCCCAAGTCCAGTGGTTGGTTACCAAATAGCTTTTCGATTCTCTCCAAATTAAGCCCACACCAACAATTTTGTATTGTGAGGCAGCTGGTTCTGTTCCTTTTCCTCCCCTGCTCTGCTCTTTCTCTGTCCTTCTATAGCTGCCAGCCTCAGGGGTTGACCCACGCAGGCCAGCTGCACTGATGTCCTTCTCTTGCTTTTGGTTGGATTTCGTTAGCAGGTGAAGCCCAGGGAGCAAAAAGAGGGAGTTGCCAGGTTATTTCTACCTCCACGCCCTCCCGCCCTGTCAAGGACTGAGTCCCAGGAAGATGACAGCTCCAGTGCTTTCTCACCCTTGCTGTCTCAGGCCACTCTGGCTGGCACCTGGGTCCCTCGACATCCCTTGTTGGTTCCTTTAGCCCGGTCCACACCGCTGGAAATAGGCCCTTCATGAGATTCTCTTCTAAATCCCAGAAAAGTGTATCCTCCGTTTCCTGAAGAATCCTGACAAGTACATAAACATTATTTAATTATTAAATAAAAATTAAATAAATAAATTAAAAATATTTAATTTTACATAAGACAAAGCTAAAAGTTTTAGTTTATAATTTTTAAACATAGACAATAAATTTCCCAGAAAGAAACTGCTGACTACCAAGTTTTCATTTTTATTTTTTAAATGTTGGAGAAATTTTCCCAAAAAGATTCTCATCAACCAATCGAATTGTGTTAGCAGTTGTGTTAGTAGTCACAAGAAAAACAATCAGTCATATTAGTATTCTTACTATTGTTCATATTTTATCTTTCAAAAATAGATGCAATGTACAAATACTTCTTAATTAGATATGCTTAAATAAAACATTTCATATTGTATTGATTTGGGTGTATTGCACTTATAGAAAATAAAAAGTTCCTCTTCAAAGTTTCCCTTCTTGTTAAAGAAAAAATCCTAAGTGTTAGAATTAATAGTTTCTTTAAAAGACTAACTTTATGCTAGACATGCTCACAGGCACGTAGTACATTCTACGTGCTTGCACTTTAACCAGGGTATCTGTGCTAGACGTGCTCACAGGCATGTCTCAGCTCGCAGCTTATGCCCCTTCCTTATTTGGGAATGTTTATTCCTTATTTGGGAATCTTATTACTTTTGTAAGTCCTTTCCTAAGCAACTTCCTTTTTTTTTTTTTTTTTTTTTTTTTTTTTTTTTTTTTTTGAGACGGAGTCTCACTCTGTCGCCCAGCCTGGAGTGCAGTGGCGCGATCTCAGCTCACTGCAAGCTCCACCTCCCGGGTTCACGCCATTCTCCTGCCTCAGCCTCCCGAGTAGCTGGGACCCACCCGGCTAGTTTTTTGTACTTTTTAGTAGAGACGGGGTTTCACCGTGTTAGCCAGGATGGTCTCGATCTCCTGACCTCGTGATCCGCCCGCCTCGGCCTCCCAAAGTGCTGGGATTACAGGCTTGAGCCACCGTGCCCGGCCTGCAACTTCCTTTTTTGCTTTGTTTTTCTATTGCCTTTACCTGTTTAGAAAAGTTTTAAACTGTTAGCCAATCGGGTTTTAGTTTAGATTGTGAGGTCTGGCTCCAGCCAATGGAGACAGGATACAGTAGCAGGGACAAACTGCGTGAGGGATAAAAATTGCTTCCCTCCATTGTTCAGGTGTCCTCTCGCCATTGTTCCATCTGCCATAAACACTCTTTCTGCGGAAAGTAAAAATGGCCTTGCTGGGAGAATTAAATTTATGTTCGAGTGCTATTTCTTTGGGGCACTGGGGAACAAGCATTCTATTTCTAAATAAACATTTTTACATATAACAGTACTGAATATAACCATGGACTGTTTGCAAATTATATTGGAATCATGTAGACACATCTTTAATAATGGATAATAGAATTATTACTTTTTCTAGCCAAAAATCAGGAGCAGATGATGTATACAAGTCTGGAATGGAGGACTTTCCATTCTAGTAGAAACAGTGGCCATTTTCAACTCTTCCTTTTGAGACCTCACTAAAATTAAAGGAACAGAATTTAAAAATACGCTATATCTCCAACGATAAAGAGAACAGGAAAGGAAATATCAACAGACAAGGGGATTTGACAGATAATTTTGGAGGGAAGAAGCGGTGGAGCAGAGGTAATTGAGTCGATTGGAGAGAGGCCGGCCTGCAGACCAAGTGAGACAAGGTCCTGGCACCGGAGAGGCTGCTGCCTGGATCCCTCCCCCAACACACGAAATCAAGAAATTGCCACGCCTCTTGCCCCAGGCCAGAGACTGTAGGTTTATGTAGACCATGGAAGGGTAGAGGCTCCGGACCTGGACCTCAGACAAAGGTGAGAGGACAGGCTTTGCGCTAAAGAGAGAGACAGAAAGAGAAAGAGAAAGGGAGAGGGAGGGAGGGGGGGGGGAGAGAGAGAGAGAGAGAGAGAGAGGTGGGGAAGAAGAAAGGAAAGAAAGGAGGAAGAGAGAAAAGGTGTGAAAAGAAAACAAAGTTTGAGGACCTTCTGTATTGGTTATGCCAGCAGAAACAGTTAAGCCATGGAAACTGAGTCACATACATGCTATTTTTCTTCTCTGGTACATGACCTTTGCTTCTGAGCTTTGTGTTGAGAATTAATCACGCTTCCTATTCTTCATTCAAACCTCAACTAAATGACATTGGAGATAGAGACCCTTACCTCTTTGCAATGAATGTTGAGTAACTCTTAAGAGTATAGTCAATGGTGGCCAGCCAACTCGTGTGTGTGTGTTTTATATCCTATATTAAAAAATGAAAAAAATGTTGTAATTCTGGCTGGGCACAGTGGCTCACAATTGTAATCCCAGCCCTTTGGGAGGCCAAGGCAGGCAGGTCACTTGAGGCCAGAAGTTCTAGACCAGACTGGCCAACAGGGCAAAACTCCATCTCTACTAAAAATACAAAAAATTAGCCAGGCGGGCGTGGTGGCGCACGCCTGTTATCCCAGCTGCTTGGATGGCTGTGGCTTGAGAATCCCTTGAACCTGGGAGGTGGAGATTGCAGTGAGCCAAGATCACGCCACTGCCCTCCAGCCTGGGCAACAGAGCAATACTGTGTCTCCAAACAAACAAGAAAGAAAATGTTGCAATTCTGTTCAGCACCCCTGTTTTTTTGCCTATATGATCTTCACCTTTCCCCACACCGAGGAGTGATGATCACCATTCTTTGGTGTCTGCTGCCCTCACCCTTGCGCTTGAATAAACTCTTTTAAGTGGAGCCTGAGACCTCTGATTATTTTAGGTTGACAGGGGGAAGGGAGGAAGGGAGGGCGGGTTAAAATTAAATCTGCATACTAAGCAACAAAATCCTTGCTGCTCTTCTTCAACCCTTTGTTGATTATTTCTGCTGTTAGGCTTCTGTTCCACCCCTAACTCTCCTGGCTACCCACAGGCAGGAGGTTATCTACTGGGAAAATCTCGAAAGACTGTAGAAAAAATGTCTCGGCCGGGCGCGGTGGCTCAAGCCTGTAATCCCAGCACTTTGGGAGGCCGAGACGGGCGGATCACGAGGTCAGGAGATCCAGACCATCTTGGCTAACACAATGAAACCCCGTCTCTACTAAAAATACAAAAAAACTAGCCGGGCGCGGTGGCGGGCGCCTGTAGTCCCAGCTACTCCGGAGGCAGAGGCAGGAGAATGGCGTAAACCCGGGAGGCGGAGCTTGCAGTGAGCCGAGATCGCGCCACTGCACTCCAGCCTGGGCGACAGAGCGAGACTCCGTCTCAAAAAAAAAAAAAAGAAAAAATGTCTCAAATTCTGGTTTTGGGAGTCTTCCAAAAAAATTTTTTTTTTTCTAATTTGGCTTGCCTCTTGAATATCCTATAGAGAAGTCCCAGACTGACAAGCCCGGGCTGTCTTCCCAGACACTCCACTGAGCTGTCAGTCTCTCCCTCTGGAAGGGGAAAAGACCACTAAGCATCACCTGTTATTTGAAGAAAAGATGCTACACTACACACGGACCCAAATGAACAAATATCAGGAGAACAGAAGTTAGGGGAAGCAGCAGTGATGAAGAGAACAGAACAAAAGTTTTGTTTTTAAAAATTATTATTATTATTATTATTTGAGACCGAGTCTCACTCTGTTGCCCAGGCTGGTTTGCAGTGGCATGATCTTGGCTCACAGCAAACTCTGCCTACCAGGTTCAAGTGATTCTCATGCCTCAGCCTCCCAAGTAGCTGGGATTATAGTTGCCCGCCATCACGCCCAGCTAATTTTTGTATTTTTAATAGAAAATTAGTTCTATTTAGAACTAATAGAAAATTAGTTCCATGTTGGCCAGACTGGTCTCAAACTCCTGACCTCAGGTGATCCACCTGCCTTGGCCTCCCAAAGTGCTGGGATTACAGGTGTGAGCCACTACGCCCAGCCAGAATAAAACTTTTAATATCTTTTCTTAATACCACACCCAGCCAGAATAAAACTTCTAAAATCTTTTATTTCTGTCAGCAGACAAATAAAATAAGGCATTACATTCATGAAACACAACAGGTATTAGAATATAAGAGAGAAGAAAAACCTCAAACAAAATTGTGGCAGCTGAACTAAAAACATCAAATAAGGATTGGAGTGCAATATTAAAGAAATTTCCCAGGAAGCAGAACAAAAAGGAAGTAAAACAGAAAAGGCTAATAGAGAAAGTGCAATTAATTCAGATAATCAATCCAGAAGGCCTGATACCTGACTGAATAGGGTTCCAGAAAGAGGAACAGAGAAAAAGGATGTGAAGAGTGGGCGTGATAATAGTACTACTAACACTATTGTTTGTTCTTTGTCTTCAAGAAAACCTGTCAGAGGTGCAGTGTATGAGTCTCTGGATTGGAAGGGCTCGATAGATGCCCAGCATGACAATGAAGAGGACCCACATCTAGACATATATTGGCCTGAAATTTTCATATATTTGGGATCAAGAGAAAATCCTGAAAGCTTGTAAATTAATGCTGTTCAATACGGTGGTCATTAGCCATGGCTGACTGTTCAGCACTGGAGATGCGGCCGCTCTGAATGGAGATGTGCTGTAAGTGTAAAGTAGACACTGAATATTGTTGGGCTTAGTAGAAAACAAAATAGTAAAATGTCTCATTAATAGTTTTCATTCTGAAAATATGCTGAAATGATTATATATGTATTTGGAGATGAAGTCTCACTCTGTTGCCCAGGCTGGAGTGCAGTAGCGCAATCTTGGCTCACTGCAACCTCCACCTCCGCGGTTCAAGCGATTCTCCTGCCTCAGCCTCCTGAGTAGCTGGGACTGCAGGCGTGCGCCACTATGCCCGGCTAATTTTTGTATTTTTAGTAGAGATGGGGTTTCACCATATTAGTCAGGCTGGTCTTGAACTCCTGACCTTGTGATCCACCTGCCTCGGCCTCCCAAAGTGCTGGGATTACAGGCCTGAGCCACCATGCCCGGCCAAAATGATATTTAAAATTTTTTAAATATTGGGCTAAATATAACATATTATTACAACTACTTCCACTTGTTTCTTTTTATTTTAAGGTAGCTCCTGGAAAATTTTAGATGACATAGACGGTTTCTGTTCTGTGTCTGTTAGACAGTGCTTTGCAGAGAGAAGCAGATAGGTCATGCATAAGGATACTGAGGTCAGAATGACAGCTGACTTTCAGCAGCAGCTCTAGGAAACTGAAGAAAAATGATCCCCATATTCAATGAGAAATAGTTTTCAACCTTAGTAGTCTACATTCTGCCACACTTTCAGTCAACTGAAAGACACTTAGAGACATGCAAGCATGCAAAAGTTTACCTTCTTTGCTCTCTCCTTGAATGTTCCTGAAGGAAGTGCCCAGGAAAATAAACTTGTAAACCAATGGCATGGAAGGCATGGGATCTAAAAGCAGGACGTCAAGTATAGGACTCTGAGCAAGTTGTGCAGCAGGTCCGGGAAGCAGACAAGCCAGTGCAGAACAGGAAGTCAGGAGGCTCAGTGGGAAGTCACGGCACCAGTGGATTTGCTGACATACGGAGGCTTCTGGCTCACTGGAAGACAGGTATGCAGACAACAAAGTTATTTTTTGAGAGATGATAATTTAAGAAAAAAGTTGTACTCTTCCTGGCTCATGTGAACAGTATCGACATGACACAAATAATAATGTGAACTCAAAGACTGTGGTATGCTTACACCAGGGGAATGGGGGAGGGAGAGCAAAGTGCACTTGAGCTAGATGACATCTGTCAAGACAGGGAGGAAAAAGATAACGTCTAAAATAAATAACAGCACATGCATATTCCTTAGGAATTGGAAGGTAAATTGCAGAAGAAATGGCTTAACAATTTGTACATGGTTTCTCGTGACTTCTTATGACAGTTTAAGACCAGGGAGCAATAGGGAGGGGAGGCGCAAGGGATGCTATTTTGTTTCTATTACTATTTGATTTTTAAAAACTATACACATCAATTAATATGATAAATATTATAATTTAAGTTTTTATTTATTTATTTATTTATTTTAGAAAAAACAGCAACAAAAGCAAGTGCAAAAAACAGCAACAGCAAAAAGCTCTATTAGACATCATTACATCCGTAGTACTATGTGAGGCTCTGTGGGGGATTTTTTAAAATGTAAATAACCAGTAGGCTTATAAATAATGCAGCGAGTGTGAAAAGCATCATTGTCAGGTCTAATAATAATGTATGTAGACGTCAGTAAAGTATACTTTTGCTTCTAGTACTTCACTTGCCTCATGATATCCGTCAAGCTTTTGAGAAGAAAGTACAGGATCTGTTAGGTTCTTTTTGTTGCTGTTTTTTTGAGACGGAGTCTCGCTCTGTCTCCCAGCCTGGAGTGCAATGGCGTGGTCTTGGCTTACTGTAACCTCCACCTCCCGGGTTCAAGTGATTCTCCTGCCTCAGCCTCCCAAGTAGCTGGGACTACAGGCACATGCCACCACACCTGGCTAATTTTTTGTAGTTTTAGTAGAGATGGGGTTTCACCATGTTGGTCAGGCTGGTCTTGATCTCCTGACCTCAGGTGATGCACCCATCTCAGCTTCCCAAAGTGCTGGGATTACAGATGTGAGCCACCGCACCTGGACAAGGATCTGTTAGGTTTTTAACATAGCAGTTTACCAGATGCTTTCCTTGATCAGCCTGCATCTGTCAAACCACTGAGTACCACATGTGTCCACAAAGACACCTCTGAGAGGGGCGGGCACTGACAAGTTCCTGGAGTCAGAGGCTGGGCTGGGCTGCTACCTGATTGACTATGCAACCCTGGACGTGCACGTCCCCACATGCTTTGAATTCATCCCGGATCACATGAGGCAGTACACGGGGTATGGCAGATCCTTTTTGGCATCCTTCCCCAAGTCTAAATTTCTTTAGTGTCATTCATTTTTCTGATTTTGTAATTGTTTCTAGTCTGTTTTTCTGATTTTAAAGCAATATACGCTCATTGTCAAAATTTTGTAAAATCCAGAAAAGTATGATAAAGAGAATTAGCATGCTGAGCCCTACTATTCAGCAGCAACCACCAGGAACATTTTGAGATACGTATTAATCTATGAGTATCTATAAGTGTGAATTCTAAAGAGAATATGTAGTAGCCATGAAATCATGTTTTCAACAAATATTCCAGGATATGGGAAGGTACTCACGCTTTCATTTTGAGTATAATATACATTAGTTGTAGTGTGTGTTGTGGCTATATAGTATTCTATCTTGTGAATAAGCTATACCATATGCTATGAATGAACCAAATCATTATTTGTGGACGTTTCCATTTGTTTTCAGTGTGTTATTATTATTGTTGCTTTTTGAGACAGGGTCTTGCTCTGTTGCTCAGGTTGGAATGCAATGGTGTGATCTCGGCTGACTGCATTCTCCGCCTTCCAGTCTCAAGCAATCCTCCCACCTCAGCCTCAAGAGTAGCTGGGACCACAGTCGTGCACCACCACACCCAGTTAATTTTTTTTTTTTTTTTTAAGTAGAGATATTGCTCTACCATATTGCCCAGACTGGTCTCAAACTCCTGAGCTCAAGCAATTCCCCCTCCTTGGCCTCCCAAAGTGCTGAGATTACAGTGTGTTATTATTGTAAATAACACTGTAACAAACATCACTGAGCATCAATATATTTCTGTCTACTAATTTCCTAAGGATAAATTTCCAAATTAGAATTGTCAGGTCAAAGAGTCTAACTATTCTTATCTTAGTCCTTTGATGCCCACTGCCAGATTCCTCCCAGGAAAGGTGGCATCATGTCACCACCCTAATACCATGAATGGTGTGCCTGTTTTCTACTCTACCCACACCAAGTGTTATCATTTTCAAAAATTTGCTCAACTGATGGATCAAAAATGGTAGCTCTTATTTTTATTGAGATTGAGGTGTTTTTTTTTAGTTTAGTTTTGTTTTTGAGATGGGGTCTCACTCTTGCACAGGCTAGAGTGCAGTGGTGTGATCACAGCTGACTGTAGCCTCAAACTTCTGGACTCAAGCCATCCTCCCACCTTAGCCTCTCAAGTAGCTGAGACTGCAGGTACGGCTAATTTTTTTATTTTTATTTTTAGCTAATGCCTGGCATATATATATATATATATATATATATATATATATATATATTTATATTTATATTTATATATTTGGAGGTGGAGTCTTGCTATATTGCCCAGGCTGCTCTTGAAACCCTGGCCTTGCCGGGCACGGTGGCTCACGCCTGTAATCCCAGCACTTTGGGAGGCCGAGGCGGGCGGATCACAAGGTCAGGAGCTCGAGACCACGGTGAAACCCCGTCTCTACTAAAAATACAAAAAATTAGCCGGGCGCGGTTGTGGGCGCCTGTAGTCCCAGCTACTCGGGAGGCTGAGGCAGGAGAATGGCGTGAACCCGGGAGGCGGAGCTTGCAGTGAGCCGAGATCGCGCCACTGCACTCCAGCCTGGGCAACAGAGCGAGACTCCGTCTCAAAAAAAAAAAAAAAAAAGAAACCCTGGCCTCAAGTGACCCTCTCTTCTTAGCCTCCCATAGTATGGGCATTATAGGCATGAGCCACTGTGCCTGGCTGAGATTGAGGTTTTAAAATATATCTTTTTGGCCATATATGTGTATTTTCAAGTAATTTCCCACTCATGTCTTTTGACACTTTTTATATTGAGGTGTTATTCTCTTATTTCATAAAAGCTCTTTTTACATCAAGTATAATAATGCTTACCTTATATAATACGTTTTAGTTAAAACATATTAAAAGATCCTCTTATCTTTCCCAGTTTGTTGCTGTCCTATTAAAAGGATTTTTTTTTGTTTTTAACGTAGAGGCTTTCTTAATTTTTATTTTTAATGTAGAGCCTTTCTTAAATTTTATCATGTCAATTAAGTTTTTCCTCTATGGTTTTTTTTTTCCTTTTATGCTTGAAGGGATATTTTTCACCTTGAGATCAGGTAAATATTTGCCTATATTTTCCTCTGGTTCTTCCCTGGTGTCGCTCATATTGATTGATCTGGAATTTACTGTAGGTATGGTCTATCTAACTTATTTTTTTGCACCTAGTTAGCCAATGTACAAATCCCTTCACCTATTTATTTTTAAACGTTAATGTATAAAAGTAAAAGTAAAATGGTAATGTATAAAAGAGTCTAGTGTAAGTCATTTCCACGTACCTGTCACCCAGCTTAGTAATTATCGACTTATGGCCAATTTGGATTTATCTGTGTCCCCTTCCCCTCCTACACTGGATGTTTTTAAAGCAAAATTCAGGCATCGTATAATTTTCAGCCACAAATTTTTCAGTATGAGCTCTAAGGACTGTCTTAAATAAGGACTCTCTTAAAGGCATAACTACACTACCATTATCATACCTAACATAATATCTGGTCATTGTTCCAGTTTCTTTGATTAATACTTTATCAACTTTAAAAAATTCTTTTACCACCAAATAAAACTGAAATTCTTGCAGTAAAACAATTTAAAACTTAGGGTGATTAAAAACAGTTGGCAACCTGGTTGGTGATGGGATGGGTCAAATTGAGGGGGACAAGAACTCAGAAAGCAGGCAGTTGTGTAGGATCAGAGCCGGCACAGGCAAGGACCCAACAGGGGGCAGTAGTAGAAGGTCCATGGAGCCCACTGGTGTCTGATCCTGCAGGGAAGGGGACGCAGAAAGCAGTGGCCCAGGGTGGGACCAGAGTCAGGGCTCACTCCTGTGAAAGCAGAGTTCCAGTCCTAGAGGAACTGTGGTAATAAGAAGGACATCAGACCAGGACCTCCATGTGATACCAAAGCTAGTGGTCTAGTTATTAGATGTGGACTGCAGTGCTGGGGCTTGTGCACAACTGGACAAGGCCTAACTCTGTTTATCAGAACTAGATTTCAACATCAGAGTTGAAGGAGAAGCAAGACTGACCTAATGCTGACTGGGTAAGCTCTTGTTCTCTTTATGGACAGGATGATCTCAGAGTTGAAATGAGTCAAACATATCAAGTAGAGATAAGCATAGAGATTTCAGTGACCTGGACACATGATCCATAAAACTTTATCTTCATTAGTATTAATGTTCAGATCATAGTAAGTAGACTAGCCACTTTTGTGGGCTGAATCGCTTCAACCTCATCTGCCATTCTCCTTACTTTGTTCCAGCCACACTGGCCACCTTACTATTTATAGATTTGGCTAGGCATGGTCCTGCTGAAAGATCCTCTTATCTGGTATTTTTCCAAATAGCCAAGTGACATAAATTCTCCTCTCCTTCAGATCTTTGCTAAAATGTTGCTTTCTCAATGAAGCCCTCCTTGACGACCCTATCAAAAATCCTAACCCGTGCTAGCTACACCCTTTCTTCTTTCGCCCCACAGCAGTGATCATATCTGGGATCAAATACTTTGCTTATTTGTTATAATAGTATATATGTTGCTTGTTTGTTTTTCCCTCTTCCCTGCCCAAATATAAATTCTGAGAGGACAGGGTTTTCAGGTGTTATTAACTGCTTTATCATCAGTGCTTAGAACTGTGCTTGGCATATAGTTAATTATCAAAAAAAAATGTTTATTGAGTGAGGAAATGAATGAATGAGTAAATGAATGGAGGCAGTTTGGAAAAGTTCGTATGCAAGTATTTTATCAGTCAGGATTCCAAGAGGAAATAGATGGAACACTGAAACGGGGTAATTAGGCAGAATGTAGGCTAAAGCATTATTTGCAAAGGTGTGGGCAGGATTAAGGGGTGGTGCGGCAGCATTACCGTCCCTAGGCCTGAATAGAAAAGAAAGAATAATTGAGAATCTTAAGGGAGCAGTGGTCAGAGGGGGTCATATGAAGAGTTTCCCATAAAGGTACACAGTCAACCCAGGTTGACCCAGCAGGGAGGGAGGCAGGGGAATAAATACCCATCCTCACTCTCCTACACTCTAACCTTGTGCTAGTGCCGCCCATTGGCAAACCTAATAGGAAACCAGAGGACAAAGAAATCCATCAGTGAAGTCCATAAAGACCAGTAGAACTGTGGGGCACAGAGTAAGGTGGAAAGGGATAAGGACAGGACCTGGAGGGAAAAGAGAAAATAAGCACAGCAAGTATTTCTAGATACCTGGTTAAGTAGAGCATTATGCTAGGCCTGGGATCTTCTTGTGGTGAAATTCTAAAACGATTATCCAAGATCTCCAGTCCTAATCTCCAGGACTGTGAAAGACCCATAGCTAACACCATGCTGTATGGTGAAAGACTGAAAACCTTCCCCCTAATATTAGAAACAGGACACTGAGACAGGCATTTGCCACTTCTACAAAACATAGTGTTAGGAGTTCTAACCAGAGTGATTAGGCAAGAAAAATAAATAAAGGACACCCAAATTGTAAAGAAAGAAGTAAAATTTTCTCTGTTTGCAGTGAAAAATAGGTTTTAAAAGACTCTAAAGACTCCACGAAAGGCCAGGCATGGTGGCTCATGCCTGTAATCCCAGCACTTTGGGAGGCTGAGGGGGGTGAATCACGAGGTCAGGAGATTGAGACCATCCTGGCTAACACAGTGAAACCCCGTCTCTACTAAAATATACAAAAAAATTAGCCGAGTGTGGTGGTGGGCGCCTGTAGTCCCAGCTACTCGGGAGGCTGATGCAGGAGAATGGCATGAACCTGGGAGGCGGAGCTTGCAATGAGCGGAGATTGTGCTGCAACACTCCAGCCTGGGCGACAGAGCTAGACTCTGTCTCAAAAAAAAAAAATTCCATGAAAAAACTATTAGAACTAATAAATGAATTCAGCAAAGTTGAAAGATACAAAATTGATACACAGTAAATCATCTGCATTTATCTACATTAACAATAAACAATCTGTAAAGGAAATTAAGAAGACAATTCCACTTAGAATGGCATAAAAAAGAATACAATACTTAGGAATAAATTTAACCCAGGAATTGAAAGACTTGTACACTGAAAACTACAAAACATTGCTAAAACAAATTAAAGAAGACAAAAATACATGGACATAGATCGGAAGATTTTACATTGCCAAGATGAAAATATACCCAAAGTGATATATAGATTCAGTTCAGTCCCCATCAAAATACAAAGGCATTTTCTTTTGTAGAAATAATAAAACCCATTCTAAAATTCATATGGGAATGTAAGGAAACCCAAATAGCCACAACAATCTTGAAAAAAGCAGAGCAAAGTTAGAGTGCTCACATTTCCTGATTTTGAAGTTTACTACAAGTCTTTAGTAGTCAAAACAATATGGTGCTGGCATGAGGCAGACATATGGACCAAAGGAATAGAATACAGATTCCAGAAGTAAACTCTCACATACATGGTTTTGAGCAGGGTGAAAAGACCATTCAGTTGGGGAAAGGACAGTCTTTTCAACAAATGGTACTAGAAAAGCCAGATATCCACATGCAAAAGAATGAAGTTGGACACTTATCTACTAGTATATGCAAAAATTAACTCAAAATATATCAAAGATCTATGCATAAGAGCTAAAAACCACGAAATTCTTAGGAGAAACCATAGAGAAAAAGCTTCAAGACATGGGATTTGACAGTGATTTCTTGGCCATGGCACTAAAAGGATAAGCAACAAAAGAAGAGATAAATCGGCCTTCATCAAAATTAAAAACTTATGCATCAAAGGACACAATCAAAAGAGTGAAAAGGCAATTTATGCCATGGAATTTTGCAAAGTATATACCTGATAAAGGATTAATATCCAGAATATATAAAGAGCTCCTATAACTTATCAACAAAAAACAATTTCATCAAAATTTGGAGTTGAATAGACGTTTCTCCAAAGAAATACAGATGGTCAATTAGCATATGAAAAAGTGTTCATCCTCATTTGTGATTAGGAAAATGCAAATCAAAACCACAATGAGATACCACTTCATACCCATTAGGGTGGCTATTATCAAAACAAACAAACAAAACCAAAAAATAACAAGTGAGAATGAGGAGGTGGAGAAATTTGAACAGTCAACATTGCTGATTGGGATGTAAAATGGTGCAGCTGCTGCAGGAAACAGTTTGGTGATTCCTCAAAAAGTTAAACATAGAATTATCATATGATCCGGTAATTTCATCTTCTAGATATATTCCCAAAAGATTTGAAAGCAATGATTCAAATAGATACTTGTATGCCAATGTTCATTGCAGCTTCATTCACGATAGCCAAAAGATGGAAAAAACCCAAACTTTGATCAACAGATGAATAGATAAACAAAATATGGTATGTACATAAAAAGAAATATTATTCAACAATAAAAGGGAATGAAATTCTGACACATGCTGCAATATGGATGAAAGTTGAAAACAGGCCGGGCGCGGTGGCTCAAGCCTGTAATCCCAGCACTTTGGGAGGCCGAGACGGGCGGATCATGAGGTCAGGAGATCGAGACCATCCTGGCTAACACGGTGAAACCCCGTCTCTACTAAAAAATACAAAAAACTAGCCGGGCGAAGTGGCGGGTGCCTGTATTCCCAGCTACTGGGGAGGCTGAGGCAGGAGAATGGCGTGAACCCGAGAGGAGGAGCTTGCAGTGAGCTGAGATCCGTTCACTGCACTCCAGCCTGGGTGACAGAGCAAGACTCCGTCTCAAAAAAAAAAAAAAAAAAAAAAAAGAAAGTTGAAAACAATATGCTAAGTGAAATAAGCCTGTCACAAAAGGACAAATACTGTATGTCTGCATTTATATGAAGTACCTACAATTGACAAATTCATAGAGAGAAAAAAACAGATCACAGTTACCAGCGGCTGGAGAAGGGGCAAGTTGGCAGTTATTGTTTAATGGGTACAGAATTTTGGTCTGGAATGATGAAAGTCTTCTGGAAATGGATAGAGATGATGGTACCACAACATCGTTAATGTAATTAACGTCACTGATTGTACACTTAAAAATTATTACTATGATAAATTTTATGGTGCATCTATATATAAAATATATACCACATATATACCAAATTATATACATATATAATCACAGTAAAAAAGAAAAACACCTGAAAACAACATTGTCCCTGCCCCACAGGGAGGACATTCCTTGCCCTCAACTGCAGCCACACTCCCTGTTGGTGAGGGAAAGGGTATCCACCATTCTCCTGACACTGCCTGGCTCCTCCAGCTGGCTGTATGTATCCCCATTTCAGGGACCCATGATTGATGCAGCCCTCAACTGGCTAGTCTGTTACATCAGTCAAAGATGTTATATAAACCAAAGTTGCCCTGGGTATATTGGCCACTAGTGTTTTTATTGATTAACAATAGGCTGAGATCCATTCATCGACCTCAAATTTTACACATCCAGCTGTTTTAAATGTAGCCCAGATAAGCATATTTTTAGTCATTTACAGGTCACCTGCTTTGCCTACTCCACAAAACCATATCCACCATCTATTAGCCATGGATAAGATGAACTTTGAGGCTATGGGGACCCCCAGCCACTGATGCCCTTGGGAGCTCTGACCCAGATCCTCCCTACCGGGCTGTTGTGTGACATCGCCTAGATGTGCAAGCCCCGTCTCTCACACCCTGTACCCAGGAGCTCCCCCATCTCTCACATCCTGCCCCCAAGAGCTCCCTTGCCTTCCTCTCTTTTAGTACGGTGTTTTGACAGGCTCATGCCTGAGGGGATTCCTCTGCGTGCAGCCTTCTTAGAGCATCTCCCAAATAAAGCATGTGTGTGCTACTGTCACTTTGTGGTCATATTTTTTCCTCTTGATCAGCTCCTCAATTCCTTGAACCTGCAATACTGTCCTGACCCAGGCCTGTGTGTAGAGAGGGTTTTGTGGGACAGCAGTCTGCTGCTGCGGGTATGGAATTAGACAGCCTGGCCTCCAGCTTCCCCATCCTGCTGCTGCCTGGCTGTGAGCCTGAACCAGGCACTCAACTTCCCTGAGTTCTTATCTATAAACAAGAATAATAAATGTGCCTACCACGAAGGGCTGCTGTGAGGATTAAATGGACTATGTACATAAAGAGCCTGAGCCAGAATCAGCACTCAACAAGTAATAGATGTGGTTTTTTGTGTGAATCAAAGGTTATGCAGGTTCCCCAAGGTTCAGCTGGGTAGGGTTTTAACATGATCTCGGATGCTTGTCAGATAGTTCTCTAGATAAATCACTTGAAAAGCCTTGCGCGCGCACACACACACACACACACACACACACACACGTTGTCTGCACTGTTTTTTGATCTGCTTTTTTCAACATAACAAAATACTGGAATGAAATTTAATGAAAATCACACAACTAGATCATTATTTTTGTGGGTTTTTTTTTTTTTTTTTTTTTTTTTTTGAGACGGAGTCTCGCTCCGTCGCCCAGGCTGGAGTGCAGTGGCCGGATCTCAGCTCACTGCAAGCTCCGCCTACCGGGTTTACGCCATTCTCCTGCCTCAGCCTCCGGAGTAGCTGGGACTACAGGCACCTGCTACCTCGCCCGGCTAGTTTTTTGTATTTTTTAGTAGAGACGGGGTTTCGCCGTGTTAGCCAGGATGGTCTCGATCTGCTGACCTCGTGATCCGCCCGTCTCGGCCTCCCAAAGTGCTGGGATTACAGGCTTGAGCCACCGCGCCCGGCCAACTAGATCATTATTATTACTGTGATTGCTATTGTCTTGTCGCCCAGGCTGGAGTGCAGTGGCACCATCTTGACTCACTGCAGCCTCAACATCCCCTCGTCAAGGGATCCTCCCACTGCAGCCTCCTGAGTAGCTGGGACCACAGGCCGGTGCCACTATGCCGGCTAATTTGTATTTTTAGTAGAGATGGGGTTTCACCATGTTGCCCAGACTGGTCTTGAACTTTGAGGCTCAAGCAATCCGCTCACCTGGGCCTCTGGGATTACAGGCGTGAGCCACCATGCCTGCCATAATTTTTAAAATAGTTACATTGTATGGTGATATACAAAGAAATATTTAATGAATTGCCTATTTTGGGACAGTTAAGTGGTTTTCCATTTTTCATTATGTAAAAATATTAGGTAGTAAAGGTATGTTTTTATTTATTTATTTATTTTGAGACAGAGTTTCATTCTGTCACCCAGGCTGGAGTGCAATGGTACGATCTCAGCTCACTGCAAGCTCAGCATCCCAGATTCAAGCAACTCTCCTGCCTCAGCCTCCCGAGTAGTTGGGATTAAAGGCATGCACCACCACACCCGGCTAATTTTGTATTTTTAATAGAGATGGGGTTTCACCATGTTGGTCAGGCTGGTCTCGAACTCCTGACCTCAGATGATCCCCCTGCCTTGGCCTCCCAAAGTGCTGGAATTACAGGCATGAACCACCGTGCTTGGCAAAATGTGTGTGTATTCACAATATTATTGCCATGTCTGATTTTTTTAGAATACATTTCTAGAAATGGAATTACTGGATCAAAAGATATGCCTATTTTAAGGTTTTGATTCCTAGTAATGTTGGAACATTACTGAAGGTAATTTACCAAGAAACCAAGTTAGTAGATTTTGGAATGTATTCTCGTCTAAAAAAAAATTGTGGTAAAATGCACATAACATAAAGCTTACCATCTTAACCATTTAAAAATGTACAGTGCAGTGGCATTAAGCACATTCACACTGTCATGCTCCCATCGCCATCATCCATCCACAGAACTGTTTTCATCCTGTAAAATGAGAATGTGTACCTATTAAAAATAACTCTCAAATAAGTTGAAAATTTATGTCAACAAATAGATCTGCATGGATGCTGATAGAGCTTTATTGATAATTACCAAAACTTAGAAGCAACCGAGACGCACCTCAGTAGGTGAATGGATAAATAAACTGGCCTGCAAAGCCTCTTGACAGTCTGCAAAGCCTCTTACGGAACCAAGAGAATCCATAAGTGGCCCTGTGACCCCCTGGGACTTCCTCCACTGCAAACTTGGAGGAAGTCCATACAAGGGAATATTATTTGGTGTTAAAAAGGAATGAGCTACCAAGTCATGAAAAGACAGAGTTACCTTAAATGCATGTTACTAAGTAAATGAAGCCACTCTGAAAAAGCTGCGTACTCTATGATTTCAGTCATGTGATATTCTGGAAAAGGCAAAACCATGCAGACAATAAAAAGATCAGCAGTTGTCGGGTTGGGTGAGGGATAGAGGGATGAAGAACTGGAGTACAGAAGATTTTTAAGGCAGTGAAAATACTCTACATAGACCAGGCACAGTGGCTTATGCCTGTAATCCCAGCATTTTGGAATGCCAAAGCAGGCGGATCACTTGCGGTCAGGAGTTCGAGACCAACCTCGCCAACATGGTGAATCCCCGTCTCTACTGAAAATACAAAAATTAGCTGAGCGTGGTAGTGCGTGCCTGTAATCCCAGCTACTGGGGATGCTGAGGCAGGAGAATTGCTGCAACCTGGATAGCAGAGGTTGCAGTGAGCTGAGATCATGCCATTGCACTCTAGCCTGGGCGACAGAGCAAGACTCCATGTCAAAAAAAAAAAAAAAAAAAGAAAATACTCCACATGACACTGTAATAAGGGATACATGTCATTATACATTTCTCCAAACCCATAGAATATACAACAAGAATAAATCCTAATGTAAACTCTGGACTTTGAGTGACAGTGATGTGTTAATGTAGGTTCATTGGTTGTAACAAATGTACCATGCTGGTGGAGAATGTTGATGGTCAGGGATAGTGTGCACGTGTGCAGAGGATAGATGGAAAATCTCTGTACCTTACTCTTAATTTTGCTGTAAACTTAAAACTGCCCTAAAAATAAAGTCTATTTTTTTTAAGTTAAGAAGAAATAAAGTCCTTCTCAGACAAACAAAAATTAATTTGCTGCTGTTAGACCTTGCAAGAATTGTTAAAAGAATTTCTTCAAACATCAGCAAGATCGTGGAATAGGTGGCCCCCAGTTTGCATTCCTCTACAGAATCATCTGGCAGCCATCCACAGATTAAAGGGCCTTTGTGAGAGCTTTGAGATCCAGGTAGGAGACTGTGAAACTCCAGAGAAGTCTAAGACCCAGAAGAGCTCCTTTGAGAAGGCAAACCTGTACTCCATGAGCTGGTTCACTGTATATGGTCCCAGCTGCAGACCGAAGCAGCCCCCTCCCCCTAAGGACTCTGTGTCAGCCCTAGTTTGCTGTGGTCCTGCAGCCCATCCCATCTTCCAAGAGAACCAGAAGGAGCCATGCCCATTCGTGTCCCCAGTAACAGGCCAGCTGGCCATGAACCCAACTGTGGATCTGTAAGTGGCCCTGTGACCCAGATCCATCCCTGATCTCAGTCCGGCCTGACCAGTGACCAAGTAACACCCACTTGTGTCCCTAATAGCAGGACCAACAACCTCAGTTTTGGCTGTGGACACTGAAGTCAGTCCTGGTCATGAACCCTGTAGTGGCTTTGACACTCAGTACCAGTCTCTGCTGTGGTCTGGAGGCAGTCCTGTCCACTCAGGGATCTGATAGGAGACACAGCCACCTGAAAAGTAGTGGGCCTGCTTTTCCGGCCCAACTGTGGACCCTGAAGCAGCCCTGTGACTCAGCTCCAGTCCTGGAGGCTGTTCTTCCCACACACAGACCCAGTGAGAGCCACACCTGTCTGCACCCTGATAACAGGCCTGCTGCCTATGGCTTTGACTACAGACACAGAAGTGGCTCTATGACACGGCTCTAGCCCCACTGGACTGATATGCCAGAGGAAGTCCTGTCCACCTGAAGCTCTGATAGGAACCATGCCTATCTGTACCTATGGTAACAGGCCTGCCAACAACAGACCCAGCTGTGGATTTGTAAACAGCCAAATTACCTCGCTCAAGCCCAGCTCATCTGTGATCCTGGAGACAGACCTGTCTATCAGTCCAGGGACCCAGCAATGTAAAGACCCAGGAGGTCTTTATCTGCCCAAACCAGTCTGTAAAACAGATGTGTTTGTGCCTTTAAATGCATAGACATTTGTAGCAAGGCTACAAAGAACATGAAGAATCATGCAAATATGACATCACCAAAAGAGACTAATATGGTTCCAGTACTGACCCCAAAGATGGAAAACTACAAATTGACCAATTATTCAAAATAATTATTTTAAGGAAGCTCTGTGAGCTACAAGAGAACACAGAGAGACAACTCAACAAAATCAATAAAAAATATATGAATAAAGCAAGAAGTAAACAAAGGGACATAAAGCATAAAAAATATTAACAGAAATTCTGAAGCTAAAGAATACAATGAATAAAATGAAAATGCAATAGAGAACATCAAGAGTAAACTTGTTCAAGCTGAAGAAAGTACCTGTGAAGTTGAAGACAGGCCATTTGAAATTATCTAGGCAGAGGAGAAAAAAGAAAAAAGAATGAAAAAGAGTAAAGAAAGTGTATGGGATTTATTGGACATCATCAAGAGAACTAAAATACATGTCACAGAAGTCCCAGGAGAAGAGATAGAGAAAGGGGGAAAAGCTTACTTTATTTATTAATTTTTTTTAGACAGAGTCTTGCTCTGTTGCCAGGCTGGAGTGCAGGGGTGTGATCTCAGCTCACCGCAACCTCTGCCTCCCAGGTTCAAGCAATTCTCCTGCCTCAGCATCCCGAGTAGCTGGGACTACAGGTGCCCACCACCACGCCCAGCTAATTTTTGTATTTTTAGTATATTCAAGGTTTCACCATGTTGGCCAGGATGGTCTCAATCTTTTTACCTCGTGGTCTGCCTGCCTCAGCCTCCCAAAGTGCTGGGATTAAAGGCGTGAGCCACCACACCCAGCCAATTAATCAATTTTTAAGGCTAGCCAGGGCCGGACATGGTGGCTCACATCTGTAATCCCAGCACTTTGGGAGGCCAAGGCGGGTGGACCACTTGAGGTCAGGAATTCGACACCAGCCTGGCTAACATGGTGAAACCCCGTTTCTACTAAAAATACAAAAAATTAGCTGAGTGTGGTGGCATGTGCCTATAATCCCAGTCACTCTGGAGGCTGAGGCAGGAGAATCACTTGAACCCAGGAGGTGGAGTTTGCAGTGAGCCAAGGTCATGCCATTGCACTCCAGCTTTCGCAATGAGAGTGAAACTCCATCTCAAAAAAAAAAAAAAAAAAAAAAAAAAAGACTAGCCAAGTGCATAGTGAGAAGGGGGAAAACAGTAGAATAAGGGGTTCTATCTGTAACTGACTGTGAACCATCAATTGAGATAATTTGCTACCATCAGACCAGCCCACTAAGAAAGGTTTTAATTAAACCATCAAAATTAAAGGCAAAGAAAAAAGTTTGAAAGGAGCAAGAGAAAAGTGATGTATCACAAACAAGAGAATCCCCATAAGACTATCAGTGGCTATCTCAGCAGAAATCATGTAGGCCTGGAGAGAGTAGAATGAAATATTTTAAATGTTGATAGAAAAAGTAAAGGTCAACCAAGAATATTTTACCTGGCAAAGCTGTTCTTCAAATTGGAGGCAAGATACTTTCCCAGAAAGATTAAAGCTGAGGGCATTCATCACTAGACTTGCCTTACAAGAGATGCTAAAGGGAAGTGGGCAGGAGGGGCCAAGATGGCCAACTAAAAACAGCTGCTGTTAGAAGTTCCCACTAAGAACAAAAACGGTGAGTGAATCCAGCACCAGCAACTGAGGTCTTCAGTTTCTCTTGTTGGGAATGACTAGGGGGTTGATGCGACCTACAGAGAGTGAGGAACACAGGGTGGTGTGATAGCCTTCCTGGGAGCCACACAGGGCAAGGGGAGCTCTCACCCACAGCCAAGGGAGGTGGTGAGTGACTGTGCTACCCCGCCCGGGAAACCACGCTTTTTCCGCAGATCTGTGCAACCCATGGATGAGGAAATCCCCCTTGTAAGCCCATACCATCATGGCCATGGATCCCAAGCACAGAGCTGTGCAGATTCTCAGCAGCCACTGAGCTGGAGACTGCCTAAGACTACCAAGTTCCCGGGGAGAGGGGCAGCCATCATCACTGCTGCTGCCTGCTGCCTAAGATGACTGAGCTCCTGGGGGAGGGGCGACAGGCTTAACTGCAGCTCCAGTCTGTCGCTTTTCCCCTGCTGGAGCCGAGAACACTACGCAGTTGGACCCAGGAGGAATTCCCCACAGTGCACCACAGCGGCCGTGGCAAATCGTAGCCAGACTGCCTCTTTAGGCTGGACCCTGACCCATCTCTCCTCACTGAGTGGGGCCTCCCTGCAGGAATTTCAGCAACTCCAAGCAGAGGTTTATGGACAGAACTTTGATCTCCCTGGGACAGAGCACCTGGGGGAAAGGGCAGCACAGTCTCTACAGATCAGCAGACTTAGTCTTTCCATCTGTTGGCTCTCAGGAATCTAGGCAGTCCGGTCGAGTGGGATTCCCCGCAGGGCAGCACACACCCCTCTGCCAAGGGGCAGTCAGAATGCTTCCTTAAGTAGGTGCCTGATCCCATGCCTCCTGACTAGGTGAGACCCCCTAACAGGGGTCGTCAGACACCTTATACAGGTGTCCCACCGTCATAACGTCGCTGACCTTCTGGAATGGAGCTCCCAGAGGAAGGAGCAGGCAGCCATCTTTGCTGTTCTGCGGTCTCCACTGGTGACACCTCCAGGTGCGGAAGGGACTGAGGTGACCAGAGTCTGGAGTAGACCCCCAGCAAACTACGGCAGCCCTATGGAAGAGGAGCCTAACTGTTAAAATAAATAAATAAATAAACAAACAGAAAGCAACAACAGCATCAATAAAAAAGTCCCCACAAAAACCCCATCTAAAGGTCAGCAATGCTAAAGGTAGTTCTTCGAGCTGAAATGAAAGGTTGCTGATTAGTAACATGAAATCATATAAAAGTATAAAACCCAGTGGTTAAAGTAACATAGAGTCAAATTCAAATTACTCTAACACCATAAAGGTGTTGTGTAAATCACTTTTAACTGTAGCATAAAGGCTAAAGACAAAAGTATTAAAAATAATTATTGCTAGCCAAGCATGGTGGCTCATGCCTGTAATCTCAGCACTTTGGGAGGCTGAGGTGGGCAGATCACGAGGTCAGGAGTTCAAGACCAGCCTGACCAACATGGTGAAACTCCATCTCTACTAAAAATATAAAAATTAGCCAGCTGTGGTGGCGTGTGCCTGTAATCCCAGCTACTCAGGAGGCTGAGGCAGGAGAATCACTTGAACCTGGGAGGCAGAGGTTGCAGTGAGCTGAGATCACACCATTGTACTCCAGCCTGGGTGACAAAGCAAGACTCTATCGCAAATAAATAATTAAATAAATAAATAAATAAATATTCTATAATCATTTATTAACAGATACACAATATTAAAAAGGTAAATATTATGACATTGAAAACATATAAAGTAGGCCGGGCGCGGTGGCTCAAGCCTGTAATCCCAGCACTTTGGGAGGCCGAGATGGGCAGATCACGAGGTCAGGAGATCGAGACCATCCTGGCTAACATGGTGAAACCCCGTCTCTACTAAGAAATACAAAAAAAAATAGCCGGGCGAGGTGGCAGCGCCTGTAGTCCCAGCTACTCGGGAGGCTGAGGCCGGAGAATGGCGTGAACCCGGGAGGCGGAGCTTGCAGTGAGCTGAGATCCGGCCACTGCACTCCAGCCTGGGCTACAGAGCGAGACTCCGTCTCAAAAAAAAAAAAAAAAAAAAAAAGAAAACATATAAAGTGAGGGAAAAATAAAAGTGTAGAGTTTTTGTATGTGATCAAAGTTAAGTTGTTATCAGCTTAAAATGAACCATTGTAACTATACCATGACTTATATCAGACTTATGGTAGCTGCAAAGCAAAAACCTATAGTCAACACAAAAACCAGAAAAGAATCAAGCACGTCTCTACAGAAAATCATCAAATCACAAAGAAAAGGCCAGGCGCAGTGGCTCAAGCCTGTAATCCCAGCACTCTGGGAGGCTGAGACAGGCGGATCACTAGGTCAGGAGATCGAGACCATCCTGGCTAACATGGTGAAACCCCGTCTCTACTAAAAAAAAAAAACACAAAAAACTAGCCGGGCGAGGTGGTGGGCGCCTGTAGTCCCAGCTACTCCGGAGGCTGAGGCAGGAGAATGGCGTAAACCCGGGAGGTGGAGCTTGCAGTGAGCTGAGATCCGGCCACTGCACTCCAGTCTAGGCGACAGAGCCAGACTCCATCTCAAAAAAAAAAAAAGAGAGAAAAAAATCACAAAGAAAGACAGCAAGAGAGGAAGAAAGCAACAAATATACTCTGAAACCACCAGAAAATAACAAAGTAAATCCTTATGTATCAATAATTACTTTAAATGAAAATGGATTAAATAAAAAGAATGGCTGAATGGATTAAAAACAAGATCCAACTGTATGCTGCCTACGAGTGACTCAATTCACCTTTAATGACATACAGACTGAAACTGAAGGGATGGAAAAAGTTATTCCATCCAAAAGAAAACCAAACGAATGCAGGAGCAGCTACACTTATATCAGACAAAATAGACTTTACATCAAAAACTTTAAAGTGAAACAAATAAAGTCATTGTATCTTGATTAAAGGGCTGATTCATCAAAAGGATCTAAATAATTATAGACATATATGCACCCAACATTGGATGATCTAAATATACAAAGCAAATATTAACAGAAATAAAGGGGGAGATATACTATAATGCAATAATAGAAAGGAACTTTAATATGCAACATTCAACAATGGACAGATCATCTAGACAGAAAATTAATAAGGAAACTTTAGACTTGAACTGTGATTTAACCAAACGGACCTAACAGACATATGCAGAACATTTCATCAAAAAGCAACAGAACATTCATTCTTCTCAAGCTCATAAGAAACATTTTCCAGGATAGAGCATACATTGGGTCACAAAAAATGTCTAAACAAATTTAAGAAGACTGAAATTACATCACATCTCTTTCCCTATTACAACAGTATGAAACCAGAACAACAAGGAATTTTGGAAAATTCACAAATATGTGAAAATTAAACAACACACTACTGAACAGACAATGGGTCAATCAAAAAGGAAACACAAATCCTTTGAGGCCAACAAAACAAAACAGAAAAAAGTAAACACAAAATACTGAAACCTGTGAGCTGCAATCAAAGTAGTTCTGACAGGTGAGTTTAGAATGATAAACATCCATATTTATTTTATTTTATTTTATTTTATTTTATTTTATTTATTTATTTATTTTTGAGACGGAGTCTCGCTCTGTCGCCCAGGTTGGAGTGCAGTGGCCGGATCTCAGCTCACTGCAAGCTCCGCCTCCCGGGTTTATGCCATTCTCCTGCCTCAGCCTCCTGAGTAGCTGGGACTACAGATGCCCGCCACCTTGCCCAGCTAGTTTTTCGTATTTTTTAGTAGAGACGGGGTTTCACCGTGTTAGCCAGGTCTCGATCTCCTGACCTCGTGATCCACCCGTCTTGGCCTCCCAAAGTGCTGGGATTACAGACTTGAGCCACCGCGCCCGGCCCAACACCCATATTTAAAGAAAGATCTTGTGTTAATCCATTTTCTTTGTCTATAACAGAACACTACAGACTGGGTAATTCATAAAGAAAAGAAATGTATTTCTCACAGTTCTGAAGAATGGTAAGTCCAAGAGCATGGTGCTGGCATTTGCTGAGGGCCTGCTTGTGGTGTTATCCCATGGCAGCAGAGCAAGAGAGCACGTGAGACAGAGAGAGACATCAGGGTGTACTGGCTTTATAACAACGTACTCATGATAACTAACTCACTCTCACAATAATGACATTAGCCATTCATAAAATCTTCGCCCTTATGACCCAGTCACTTCTCACTAGATCCCACTTCCAAACATTGTTGCATTGGAGATTATGTTTCCAACAAATGAACTTCAGAGGGATGCTTTTAAACCACAACAGATCTCAAATAGTATAACTTTTCACCCTAAGGAAGTAGCAAAAAGTCAGCAGAAGAAAGGAAAGAATAAAAACTAGAGGAGAAAGAAATTAAAGACAGACTTGAAAAGATGTAAAAGTCAATGAAACCAAGAGCTTGGTTTTTTTGAAAAAATAAACAAAATTGACAAACTTTTAGCTGTACCTATTAAGAAAAACAGAGAGAACACTCAAATAAATAAAGAAAGGAAATGGGAGCCATTAAATGGACACCACAGAAATGCAAAGGATCCTAAGAGACTACTATGAACAATTATACACCAACATATTGGGTAACATAGAAGGAATGTGTAAATTACTAGAAACACACAACACACCAGGACTGAATCTTGAAGAAGTGAAACATCTGAAAGACCACTTTTAAGGATATTGAAATCATAACCAAAACTCTCCGAACAAAGAAAAGTCAATGTCTAGATGGCTTCATGGATAAATTCTGCCAGACATTTAAAGAAGAATACCAATCCATCTCAATCTCTTCCAAAAAACTGTAGAGGAGGGAACACTTCCAAACTCATTTTATGAGGCCAGTGTTACCCTGTAATATCCTTTGGATATTTGTCCCCTCCAAATCTCATGTTGAAATTTGATCCCCAATGTTGGAGTTGGGGCCCAGTGAGAGATCTTTGGGTTATAAGCACAGGTCCCTCATGATCACCTTGGTATGCTCCTTGCGGTAACGAGTGAGTTCTCACTCTAGTAGTTCCCACAAGATCTTATTGCTAAAAAAAGCCTGGCATCTTCTTCCCTTTCTCTCTTGCACCCTCTCTTGCCATGTGACATGCTGGCTCCCCAACACCTTCTACAATGAGTGGAAGCTTCTTGAAGCCCTCACCAGAAGCAGATGCTGGCGCCATGCTTCTTGTATAACCTGTAGAACTGTAAGCCAAATAAACTTCTTTTCTTTATAAATTACTCAGCCTCAAGTATTCCTTTATAGCAATGCAGAACAAACTAAGACACCCTGGTACAAAAGCCATACCAGGACATCAGAAGATAAGAAAATTATAGACCTTATTCCTGATTAATATAGATGCAAAAATCCTCAGCAATACACTAGCAAACATAATTCAACATTAAATTTAAAGGATCACACAACATGATCAAGTGGGATTCATCCTTCAGAGGCAATGATGTTTAAATGTATGCAAATCAATAAATGTGATACACCACATTAACTGTAAAAATTTGGCAATTTTTACAGTATTTCAAACTTCCACTATTACTATATGTATTACGCTACAGAGAAATCTTTCATGAAAGGAAGTGTCAATCAATGTGGCAGACTTCACTGCTGTGGTGTTTTAAGAAATTCCCATAGCTGCCTAAACCTAAGACAATTACTGTAGTGACACCAAAGATCACTAATCACAGATCACCATAATACATATAGTAATAGTGAAAGTTTGAAATACTGTAAAAAATGCCAAAATGTAACAGAGACATGAAGTAGGCAATGCTGTTGGAAAAATGACCCTGTTAGACGTGCTCGATGTAGTGTTGCCAAAATTTTTCAATTTGTAAAAATCACAGTATCTGCAAAGCACAATCATGCTAAGTGTAATAAAAGGAGGTATGGCTTTATAAGGTAATACGCTGGGGCCAAAAAATGACCTGCCACCCTCTGCAAAGGTGGATTTCTGAAGAGGACTATGAGAATTGAAGAGGTGAGAACTGAAGGTGCACCTAGGGAGCCTGAGCTGCAGATGTCTGTGCCACACAAGGGAAGGGGCCTAGGTCACTGTGTGTCCACAGAGTGGAGTCACCCCATCCAGGACGCTCGGATTAGATGGTGACACACTGGATCCAAGGAAAACTCTTGGCAGTGTAGGACCCTGTTCAAATCAATTTCTCCTGAGTTGTTACACTTGAAATCCAGGTCTGTCAGGTAACACCTCTGCGGAGACCCTTCAGTCCTGTGGCCCTATGCGCCACCCTTGACCAAACACAGAGAGAGAAGGGAAGGTTTAAAACAAAGACCATTTCTAATCTATGAGCTCTCGTTAGAAAATAGTACAGTAAATTGGCTGGAATCAACTTTGGTTTGAAAACAATGCCCAAATAGAGTCATAAACAAGACCATTCAAAGTTCATCATATTTTGAGTATTTTGGTTCTAGCCTTTACAGTTAATTTAGGGAGGTGGACATTTTGCCACCATTGCTTCTTATTTTGCAGCAGGCACCAGCACCCGGGGAGCCTGGGCCTTGCAGAGCAGACAAGTCAGCCTCCTGGAGCAGAGCAGGCAGGAACAGGGACAGGCGCACAGGAAGCCTGGGCAGCACGTGCAGCTCCACAGAGCAGAAGCGTGGGTGCCCCTGTATTCACTGGCGTCTATGCAGTCAGTCTATATCCGTGAGCTGCAATGTCTTCAGCACTGATGCAGGCACCTGGGAGGCGGGATGGCAAAACAGCCCCAGGAGGCCTGAGGACCATGGAGCTCACGTCCTCATGGTGGGCAGGCAGACGTCAGGGCCCAGTATACATGAGATGGTAACAGGAGCTCTGCAGACACCTGTGATAGGGCCGAGGGCTAACGGGGAGGGAGCACACTGGGAGGTGACTCAGCTGAGATCTGAATAGGGCAGGAGGCAGCCGGAAAGGTCCAGGGGAATATTCCTGGCAGCAAAGCAGGATCAAGGCCCTGAGGGTTCAGAGGCTGTCCCGGGGGAATTGGAGAAAGATGGGGGAGGACGGTGGGCAGGGCCAGGTGCACAGGTGGGGACCTCAGTGCTGCCTGATAACCCCAGGGAGGGTGCAGGGTGGGGCTGGGATTTGGTGAGGGTCCTCACAGGGTCTCCTGGGAGCTCTGGGGCTGCCCTGGGTGGTCGTCAGGGATGGAGAAGGAAGAATAGACTGAGCTGGCTGTGGGCGGTTGTGGGGCAGGGAGGAGGAGTGAGGGACGACAATGAGAGGTTTCCTAATGATCTAATTAAGGGAACTGCCCCCAGGGAAGTCTCTGTGGGACCCAAGGACAGGTCCTGCTGCAGAGCCCAGTGAAGTGGGTCCCCCAGGGAAAAGCGTGGGAAGGTACATCCGTCTTGCACTTCTGTTTGGTGTCTACAATACCTGCCGGCCCTCACGACCAGGTGGCCTTGCCTCTCAGCTGAGCTCACAACAGGGACCCCAAGGGCAGGTGCAAGAAGGGCTTGAGGGCATGGCGAGGCCTCCCAAGTATGAAGCATTTATACCTCTCTGGAGGCGTGGGTACAGAGAAGTTTAGCCCCCAGAGCTCCTGGCCAGTGGAAGAGAAAGACTCATGAGCTGGAAATGCTCAAGAATGTAATGGAACAGTCAGGGTTGCCTCAACACCCGCTCTCTCACTGTCCCTGTCATGGCCTGGGAGGTGAGGATGGTCAGGGAGGGCTTCCTGGAGGAGGTGGCCCTGAGCTGAATATTTCAGGATGGGTAGGAGATATTTACAAGGCTCTGAAAACTTCACGGTACCTGGGAATCACTTGGAGGTCTTGTTGCAGTGCAGACTCCCATTCCTTAGGTGGGACCTGAGACCCTGCATGGTCATATGCCATGCCCTTACTGGGATCAGACATGGAGATGCTTCTTGGGTAGAAGTAGGGTGAAATGAAAGGGCTGGCAGGCTGGCAGAAGGTTCACCACAGGCTGAGACACAAGGTCACAAACATCCTGGATGGGAGTGCGGGTGGCAAGTTGGTGCAGTTGGTTTGCTGGGGCCCCGCATCAGGCAGGGAGGGCAGCATCATGTGGCAGAGCCTGTGTCCAGCTCTGCAGGGGCGCTGTTGCCAGCTGCACTCTCGAATGCCCCCGGCCCACTCGCTGCTCAGCCCGGACCCCAGATCCTTCCTGACTTGTGCTTCTCCTCACCCTTTACATCCCATCCATCTTGTGTCCCACAGATCCTACCTTCAAACGCCCTCCCTTCTCTCCTCTGTTCCACCACCATCTTCGTGCAAACCAGCTTGACTTTCCATGGAGCAGTTTCTCCTGGAGCCGTACCTCTTCCTGGGAACCACTTCCCTCCTGCCCCTCCCATGCACCTCCACGCAGCCATGGGACCTCTGACCAAAGGCCTGAGCTTGTCAAGCCTGAGGCCAGCACGTGGCCTGAGTGTGGTGAACGTGTAGCAGTCCCTGCCCATGCCGGCTCCCTGGCTCCAGGTTATGAAGGGCCACTGGGTGTTGCCCTGCGTGGTGCCTGTGTCTGCTGTGTTATTAGGAGTTGCCCTGCCCTTCTCACTCAACATTTTCCAGTTAGGATGATCAATTATAAGGTCACAAAATGATGGCTTAGCTGAGTTAGTCAAAAAACTACATATGTTTTTAAATATAACTATTGTAGTGTCATCACCTTTCTTTTTTAATCATCTTTTTAGTTGAGATCATTGTATTAGTCCATTCTCCTGTTGCTAATAAAGACATACTCGAGACTGGGTAATTTATAAAGAAAAGGAGGTTTAATGGACTCACAGTTCCACATGGCTGGGGAGGCCTCACAATCATGGCAGAAGACGAAGGAAGAGCAAAGGGACTTTTTATGTGGTGGTGGGCAAGAGAGAACTTGTGCAGTGGAACTCCTCTTTATACATCCATCAGATCTCGTGAGACTTACTCACTGTCATGAGAACAGCATGGGAAAGACACACCTCCATGATCCAATTACCTCCCATAGGGTCCCTCCCACGACACGTGGGAATCGCGGGAGCTATAATTCACGGTGAGATTTGGGTGGAGACAAAGCCAAACCATATCAATCATTCTACCTCCTTGAAGAGCAAAGGTAACCATTTGAGGTTTGAGCAGTTTCTAATAAAATCTGAATGATGTGCAAATAAGCATTACTTGGAGCCTTCTTTTTGTTAAAGTAAGGTCCCTACAATTTATCGTGGAACCAGAAGAGACTGCACCTGAAAATCTTCTCCCAAGAGCCCATTCTTGTGCAATGTTCATGTGATGCAGTATCTATGTGAATCATAAACAGATGATCCTTATATTAGACTCTAATTTAAGGACTTTTTTATGGTGAGATAAAACACTGAACCTCCAGGTACACTATAAAAATAGGAAGTTGTGATGCCAAGAAAAGAACTACTGAGAAGACAACGCGGAAGACAGTACAATAGGAAACATCCACATCTAGGGCCCCCCCGGATGTCTCTGATTCAGTTGATCTTAGGTGGGGCCTAGACATCTGTATTTTTTGCAAGTTCTTCTCATGATTCTGATGCAAAGTAAAGCTGAGGAATTCTGCAGTGGGGCATCACCTTTAGACTGATAGTGAAGAGACATGTGTCTTTCACCTACACCTAGGCATCTCATAGTCAAACTGCCAAAAATACAGGAAAAATCATGAAAGAAACTGCAGGGGAAGCTTACGTGTAGAGAAACATCTCATTTACATCTCATTTTTCTTCACAAACCATCCAAGCAAGAAGAGTGAAGTGAATTATTTAAAGTGTTGAGAGAAAAATATCCACCAACCTAGAATTCTGTAGCTTGCAAAATTATTCTTCAAAAGTGAAGGAGACCCAGAATATTCTCGGGAGATGGCAGAGTGGCAAACATCGGGGATCTCTCTCTACGCAGAAAGTAGATGAACTGACAGAGTTTGCTTGATGACAGACAATCTTGGAACTCTGAGTCTATTAATGGCTTGGAACTTCCAAGGGAAGGCTTGGATGTAAATTGCAGTTAACTTCAGCTTTTAGCATGGTAGCAGCTACCCATTCTCCATCCTTAACCCCTGGCAGGCAGCTCTACCTGTGTTCCTGGAGTGGCTTGCACACAGCTGGTGGAAGCCAAGGTGAGAAAAAGCCCTCTGTCCTCCAAGTATCAAGGATCCGTGCTCTGATTGCTGACTGCTCCTTCTGATCAGAGAGGTGCAAAGGGCCTGGAGGTCTTTGTGGTTGCAGTTCTATGTATTGGTACAAGCCTCCCCACTCCAGCTAAAATGATCACCAGGATACCTAAAAGACTAAGTATCTTTTCTTTTCCCCCACCCCCTTCATTTTTCTTTTTTCTTTCCCCTTTTGGGAACCAGACATTAAAGACTAGGGCACTAAAAAACAATGGCATATACAGGGAAAATTAGAAAGCGACTGCACATGCCTAGGCAAAGGTGCAGGCACAGAGAGAACCTGAGAAGAGCTTAAGTTTACACCTCAGACTGATCCTTGGCACAGAGATAGCCTACACAGCTAAGAAAGCAAAAACAGAGCTGGACCCGGTGGCTCATGCCTGTAATCCCAGCAATTTAGGAAGCCAAAGCAGGTGGATCACTTGATCCCAGGAGTTCGAGACCAGCCTGGACAATATAGCAAACCCTGTCTCTACAAAAAATACAAAAATTAGCCAGGCATGGTGGTGTGTACCTGTAGCCCCAGCTACTTGAGAGGCTGAGGCAGGAGAAGTCCTTGAGCCCAGGAGGTTGAGGTTTCATTGAGCTGTGATCACACCACTGCACTCCAGCCTGGGCAACAGAGTAAGACCCTATCTACAAAAAAAAAGAAGAAGAAGAAGAAAAGAAAAGAAAAAAATTTAAATAAAAGCAAAACCCAGCAAATCCTGAGGAGTGGAATAAATACGCTTTCCAGAGTTATCACATTAGTAAATTCAAATGTCAAATTTTCAACAAAAAAGTCACAAGGCATATAAAAAAACAGGAAAGTATACCCTATTCAAAGGGAAAAAATAAATCAACAAGAACTATTCCTGAAGAAGGCCAGATGACAGATCTGACAGGCCAACTGGACAAAACTGAAAAATAATAGTCTTACAGATGCTCAAAGAACTAAAGGAAGATGTGAAGAAAGTCCAGAAAACAATACATGAACACAATGGAAATATCAGTTAAAAGACAGAAGTCCTAAAAAGAAACCAAAAAGAAATTCTGAAGCTAAAAAGTACAAAAAAGAAATTAAAAATTTACTAGAGTGATTCAAACGCAGATTCGAGTAGGTAGAAGAAAGAATTAGTAAACTTGAAGACAGGCCAATGAAAATCATTAAGTCTGAGAAACAGAAAATGATATCATTTGGATATGTGCTCCTGCCCAAATATCGTGTTGAATTGTAATCCCCCATGTTAGAGATGGACCCCAGTGTGGGGTGATTGGATCATGGGGTTGGATTTCTCATGAGTGGCTTAGCACCAACCCTTTGGTGTTAGCCTTATGATAGTGAATGAATTCTCATGAGATCTGGTTATTTAAAATTGTGGCACCTCCCTGCTCTCTCTTTTCTTGCTTCTGCTTTCACCATATGACATGCAAGCTTCCACTTGGCCTTCCATCACGATTGTAAGCCTCCAGAGGCCTCCCCAGAAGCAGATGCTTCCATGCCTCCTGTATAGCCTGCAGAACTGTAAGACAATTAAACCTTTCTTCTTATAAATTACCCAGTCTCGGGTATTTCTTTATAGCAATGCAAGAATGGCCTAATACAGAAAATTAGTACCAGGAGTGAAGTATTACTATAAAGATACCTGAAAATGTGGAAGCAGCTTTGGAATTGGGTAACAGGCTGAGGTTGGAAGAGTTTGGAGGGCTCAGAAGAAGACAGGAAGATGAAGGAAAGTTTGGAACTTCCTACAGACCGGTTAAACTGTTATAACAAACATGCTGATAGTGATATGGACAGTGGAGGCCAGGTTGAGAAGGTTTTTAGATGGAAACGAGGAACTTATTGGGAACTGTAGCAAAGATCATGTGTGTTATGCCTTAGCAAAGAGCTTGGCTGGATTGTCTCCATGCCCTAAGGATATGTGGAAGTTTGGACTTGAGATTGATGACCTAGGGTATCTGGCAGAAGATATTTCTAAGCAGCAAAGCATTCAAGATATAGCCTGGCTGCTTCTAACAGCCTATACTTATATGTGGGAGTAAAGAAATAACTTAAAACTGGAATTTATATTTAAAGGGGAAGCAGAGTGTAAAAGTTTGGAAAATTTGCAGCCTGGCTATGTGGCAAAGAAAGAAAAGGCATTTTGGGGACAGCAATTCAAGCAGGCTGTGGAGCAACCACTTGTTAGATAAATTTGCATAACTAAAAAGAAGCCAAGTGCTGATAGCCAAGACATAGAAAAAAGGCTTCAAAGGCATTTCAGAAAACTGTATGGCAACCCCTCCCATTAGTAGGCCTAAGACCTAGGAGGGAAGAATTGTTTCATGGACCAGGCCCAGGGTCCCACTTCCCTGCACAGCCCCAAGGCTCTGCTCCCTGCATCCCAGCCATCAGACCCTAGCCTCTGCTCAGAGGAGCTCAGGTACAGCTTGGGCTGCAGCTCCAGAGGATTCAAGTCATAACTCTTGGCAAGTTCCATGTGGTGTTAAGCCTGGGGGTGCAGAGAGTGCAAGAGTAAATGAGGCTTGGGAGACTCTGCCTAGGTTTCAGAGAATGTATGGAAAAGCCTGGGTGTCCAGGCAGAAGCCTGCTGCAGAGTCAGAGCCCTTATGGAAAACCTCTACTAGGGCAGTGCAGAGGGGAAATATGGGGTTGTAGCTCCCACACAGAGTCCCCACTAGGGCACTGCCTGGTGGAGCTGTGAAAAGAAGGCCACCATCCTCCAGATCACAGAATGGTAGATCCACCAATAGCTTGCACCTTGTGCCTGGAAAAGTCAAAGACACTCAACATCTGCTTGTGAAAGCAGCCATGGGAATGGAGCTGCCCAAAGCCTCAGGAGCCTACCTCTCACACCAGTGTGACATATATACATCCTCTGAAATCTAGGTGGAGGTTCCCAAACCCCAATTCTTGACTTCTTTGCATTAGCAGGCTCAACGCCATGTGGAAGCTGCCAATGCTTGCACCCTCTGAAGCCACAGCCTGAGCTCTACCTTGGCCCCTTTCAGCCATGGTTAGAGCAGCTGGGACACAGGAAACCAAGTTCCTAGGCTGCACACAGCATGGGGACCCTGGACCCAGCCCATGAAACCATTTTTTCCTTCTAGGCCTCAGGGCCTGTGATGGGAGGGGCTGCTGTGAAGACCACTGACATGCCCTGGAGATACTTTCCCCATTGTCTTAGGGATTAACATTCAGCTCTTCATTGCTTATGCAAATTTCTGCAGCTGGCTTAAATTTCTCCTCAGAAAATGGGATTTTAAAAATTCCATTGTCAAGCTGCAAATTTTCCAAACTTTTATACTCTGCTTCCCTTATAAAACTGAATGCATTTAACAGCACCCAGGTCACATCTTGAATGTTTTGCTGCTTAGAAATTTCTTTCATCAGATACCCTAAATCATCTCTCTCAAGTTCAAAGTTCCATAGATCTCTAGGACAGGGGCAAAATGCCAACAATCTCTTTGCTAAAACATAACAAGAGTCACCTTTTCTCCAGTTCCCAACAAGTTCCACATCTCCATCTGAGACCACCTCAACCTGGATTTTATTGTCCATACCTCTATCCACATTTTGGGCAAAGCCATTCAATAAGTTTCTAGGAAGTTCCAAAGTTTCCCACATTTTCCTGTCTTCCTCTGAGCCCTCCTAATTGCTCCAACCTCTGCCTGTTACCCAGTTCCAAAGTTGCTTCCACATTTTTGGGTATCTTTTCAGCAGCACCCCACTCTACTCATGCCAATTTACTGTATTAGTCCATTTTCACATTGCTGATAAAGATATACCTGAGACTGGGCAATTTATGAAAGAAAGAGGATTAATGGACTTACAGTTCCATGTGACTGGGAAGGCCTCACAATCATGGTGGAAGGTGAAACACACATCTCACATGGTGGAAGACAAGAGAAGAGAGAGCTGTGCAGGGAAACTCCTGTTTTTAAAACCATCAAATCTCGTGAGACTTATTCACTATGAGGAAAACAGCACGGGAAAGACCTGCCCCCATGATTCAATTACTTCCCACCAGGTTCTTCCCACAACACGTGGGAATTGTGGGAGTTATAATTCAAGATGAGATTTGGGTGGGGACACAGTCAAACCATATCATCATATGACAAAAGCAGGAGCAAGACATGGGAGAGTCGAGAAAGGTGGCACACTTTCAAACAGCCAGATCTCATGAGAACTCAATATCATGAGAACAGCACCAAAAAGATAGTGCTAAACCACTCATGAGAAATCCACTCCCATGATCAAATTACCTCCTGCCAGGCCCCAACTCCAACATTGGGGATTACACTTCAATATGAGATTTGAGTGGGGACACATATCCAAACTATATCATTCCAGCCCCGACCCCTCCCGAATCTCATGTCTTTCTTATACTTCAAAATACGATCCTGCCTTCCCAGTAGTCTCCCAAAGTCTTAACTCATTCCAGCATTAACTCAAAAGTCTAAAGTTTCATTTGAGACAAGGCAAGTCCCTTCCACCCATGAAGCTGTAAAATCAAAAACATATTAGTTACTTCCCGGATACAACAGAGTTATAGGTATTGGGTAAACACTCCCATTCCAAAAGGGAGAGATCAGCAAAAAGAAGGGGCTACAGGCCCCATGCAAGTTCGAAAGCCAGTAGGAGAGCCATTAAATCTTGTTTCCCTCCATCCCAGCTGCTCTAACCATGGCTGAAAGGGGCCAAGGTAGAGCTGTGGCTTCAGAGGGTGCAAGCATTGGCAGCTTCCACATGGTGTTAAGCCTGCTAATGCAAAGAAGTCAAGAATTGGGGTTTGGAAACCTCCACCTAGATCTCAGAGGATGTATGTAAACACCTGGGTGTCCAAGCAGAAGTTTGCTGCAGGGGTAGGGCTCTCATGGAGAACCTCTGCTAGGGTAGTGCAGAAGGGAAATATGGGGTCAGAGCCCCCACACAGAGTCCCTGCTGGAGCACTGCCTAGTGGAGCTATGAGAAGAAGGCCATTATCCTCCAGACCCTAGAATGATAGGTCCACTGACAGCTTGTGCCATGTGCCTGGAAAAGCTGCACACACTCAATACCAGCCTGTGAAAGCAGGTGGGTAGGCTGGGGCATGGTGGCTCATGCCTGTAATCCCAGCACTTTGGGAGGCCAAGGCGGGTGGATCGCTTGAGGTCAGGAGTTCAAGACCAGCCTGACCAACATGGTGAAACCCCGTCTCTACTAAAAATACAAAATTAGCTGGGCATGGTGGCACATGCCTATAATCCCAGCTACTTGGGAGGCTGAAGCAGGAGAATTGCTTGAACCCAGGAGGCAGAGATTGCAGTGAGCTGAGATTGTGCCATTGCACTCTAGCCTGGGCAATAAGAACAAAACTTCGTCTGAAAAAGAAAGAAAGAAAGAAAGCAGGCGGGAAGGAGGCTGTACCCTGCAAAGCCACAGGGGCAGAGCTGCCTAAGACCATGGGAACCCACCTCTTGCATCAGCGTGATCTGGATTGAGACATGGAGTCAAAGGAAATAATTTTGGAGTTTTAAGATTTGACTGCCCTGCTGGATTTCAGACTTGCACGGGGCCTGTAGCCCCTTTGTTTTGGCCAATTTCTCCCATTTGGAATGGCTGTATTTACCCAATGCCTGTAACCACTTTTTATCTAGGAAGTAACTAACTTGCATTTGATTTTACTGGCCCATAGGCAGAAGGGACTTGCCTTGTCTTGGATGAAACTCTGGACTGTGGACTTTTAAGTTAATGCTGAAATGAGTTAAGACTTTGGGGGACTGTTGGGAAGGCATGATTGGTTTTGAAATGTGAAGATAGGAGATTTGGAAGGGGCCAGGGGTGGAATGATATGGTTTGGCTCTGTGTCCCCACCCAAATCTCATCATATAGCTCCCATAATTCCCACGTGCTGTGGGAGGGACCCGCTGGGAGATGATTGAATCACGGGGGCAGGTCTTTCCCATGCTGTTCTTGTGATAGTGAACAGGTCTCACGAGATATGATGGTTTTTATTATTTTATTTTATTTTTTTGATATTGGGTCATGCTCTGTCACTCAGGCTGGAGTGTAATGGCACAATCTTGGTGTGCTGCAACCTCCACCACACCTTGTGATGATTTTTAAAATGGAGTTTCTCTGCACAAGCCCTCTCTTTGCCTGCTGCCATCCACATAAGATACGACTTGCTCTTCCTTGCCTTCTGCCATGATTGTGAAGCTTCCTCAGCCATGTGGAACTGTAAGTCCAATAAACGTCTTTCTTTTGTAAATTGCCCAATCTCAGGCATGTCTTTATCAGCAGTATGAAAACGGACTAATACATATGACATACAAGCTCCCACTTGCCCTTCCACCATGATTATAAACTTCTAAAGGCATCCCCAGAAGCAGATGCTACTGTGCTTCCTGTATAGCCTCCAGAACTGTGAGGCAATTAAACCTCTTTTCTTATAAATTACCCAGTCAGGTATTTCTTTATGACAATGTAAGAATGGCCTAATAAAGAAATGAAAATGAATTTTAAGTGAACAGAGCCTAAGGAATCTGTGGGACACCATCAAGTGGACCCATATCCATTGTCAAAGTTCCAGATGGAGAGGAGAGGGAAAAAAGGGCAGAGAGAGTATTCAAAGAAATAATTCCCAAATTTGATGTAAGACACACATATAAACATCTAAGCAGCTCAATAAACTTTAAGTAAGATAAATTCAAAGAGACTCACACTGAGACACATTATAATCAAACTTTCAACAGACAGAAACATCTTGAAAGCAGCAAAAGAGACGGACTCATCACATAAAAGTGATTCTCAATAAGATGATCATCAGATTTCTAATCAGAAATTTTGGAGGCCAGAAGGAAGTGGGCCAATATATTAAAAGTGCTAAAAGAAAAAAAACCTGTCAATACAGAATTCTATATCCAGCAAAACTCTCCTTCAAAAGTGAGGGAGAAATTAAATTCCCAGATAAACAACAGCTGAGGGAGTTTGTTACCACTAGACCTGCCCTTCAAGAAATGCTCAAGGGAGTCCTGAAGGATGAAATGAAGGGACACTAGACAGAAACTTGAAATCATGTGAAGAAATACTTATCTATGAGAAAAACACATAGGTAATTATAAAAGTTAGCACTATTGTAACAATAATAATGTTTGTACCTCCAATTTATGTTTTCTACACTATTTAAGATATGAATACTTTTAAACCAATACATTTTAGAATACATTTAAAAACAATCATCAGTCTAAAAAGTTGTATTATTGTAATTTTAGTGTGTAACTCCAGATGTTCTTGTCTACAAATGTAAGAGACCAATGTACTTATAAGAGTTATTAGTTTATGTTTCTGGTCACAAAAGATATAAACATGTAATTTTGTAATATCGACAACTGTAAGGAGGGAAAAGGAGCTATAAAGGAGTAGTTTTTGTATGTCATTGAGATTAAGCTGGTATAAATTCGAATTAGTGTGTTATAACTTTTGGGTGTTAAAAGTAATTCCCATGGTAACCACAAAAAATAGATATGGAATACATAGTAGTCCCCCTTTATCTGTGGAGCATATGTTCCAAGATCCACAGTGGGTGCGTGAAGCTGCAGATAGTACTGAACCCTATAAATACCATGTTTTTTCCTATATATAAATGCCTATGATGGAGTTTAATTTATAAAGTAGTCACAGTAAAAGTTTAACAACAATAACTAATAATAAAATAGAATGATTATCATGACATACTGTAATAAAAGTTATGTGAATGTGGGCTCTCCCTTTCTCTCAAAATATCTTATTGTACTGTACTGTAGGTCACTAAAACCATGGAAAGCAAAACTACGAATAAGTGAGTATTGCTGTATACAAAAGGAAATGAGAAATGAATTTAAACATTTTACTATAAAAACTCAACACAAAATAAGACAGTAATGCAGAAGATGAGGGACATTAAAGAATATTAGGTACACAGAAACTATATAACGAAATGACAGAAGTAAATCCCTCCTTATCAGTGATTACTTTTTTTTTTTTTTGAGACAGAGACTCACTCTGTTGCCCAGGCTGGAATGCAGTGGCATGATCTTGGCTCACTGCAATCTCTGCCTCCTGAGTTTAAGCAATTCTCAGTCTCCTGAGTAGCTGTGACTACAGGTGCTAGCCACCACTCTTGGCTAATTTTTGTTATGTTTTGTAGAGATGGGGTTTCACCATCGTTGGCCAGGCTGGTCTCAAACTCTTGGTCTCAAGCATTCCACCTGCCATGGCCTCCCAAAGTGCTGGGATTACAGGTATGAGCCACCACACCCAGCCCATTATCAATGATTACTTTTTGTGTAAATGGATTAACCTGTTTGATGGAAAGGCAAAATTAGCAGAATGGTTAAAAACACATGATCATCTATGTGCTTCTATAGAACACTCACTTTAGATCCAAAGACACAAAGAGATAGAAAGTTAAAAGACAGAAAAAGATATTCTATGCAAATAATAACCAAATAGAACAAAGGTAACTTTACTAATATCAGACAAAATAGATTTTAAATAAAAGCTATTTCGAAAAGACAAAGTAAGATTTTATATATTAATAAAGGGTTAAATACAGCAAGAAGTTTAAAAATTTTAAACATTTATACACCTACTGACAGACCATCAAAATATATGAAACAAAAACTGACAAAATTGAAATAAAAGTAGTTCTATAATAATAGTAGGATACAACATAATAAACCAACTATATCTAATAGACACAAAATGCTTTACCCAACAGCGGCAGCATACATATTCTTCTAAGTACACATGGGCCGTTTACCAGGATATACCATAAGTTAATCAAAAATTAAGTCTCAGTAGACTTAAAAAGTTAGAGCTCCTACAAAATATCCTCTCTGGCAAAAATGGGATGAAGTTAGAAATCAATAACAGAAGTAAAACTAAAAACTTGACAAATTTGTGGAAATTAAACAATACAATCTTAAACAACCAGTGGATCAAAGAATATATTAGAAAGTAAATTAGAAAAGACTTCCAGATGAATGAAAATGAAATTACAACATGCCAAAACATATGGGACAGAAGTTCTGAGGGGAAAATAAAAAGGAAAGATCAGGCTGGGCGTGGTGGCTCACGCCTGCAATCCCAACACTTCGGGAGGCCGAGGCGGGCGGATCATGAGGTCAGGAGATCAAGACCATCCTGGCCAACATGGTGAAACCCCGTCTACACTAAAAATACAAAAATTAGCTGGGTGTGGTGGCACACCTTTAGTCTCAGTTTCTTGAGAGGCTGAGGCAGGAGAATCGCTTGAACCCAGGAGGCAGAGGTTGCAGTGAGCCGAGATCATGCCATTACTCTCCAGCCTGGCGACAGAGTGAGACTCCATTTCAAAAATGAAAAAGGAAAGATCTCAAATAAAAAGTGTAGCTTTACAACTTAAGGAACTAGAAACAGAAGAACAAACCAAATCCAAAGCTAGCAGAAGAAAGAATATGATAAAGCTTAGAGCAGAGATCAATAAAATAGAGAATAGAAAAACAATAAAGAAAATCAATGAAAATAAAAATTTGTTCTTTGAAAAGTTCAACAAAATTGACAACCTGTTAACTGGATGGGCTAAGAAAAAATGAGAGAAGATTTAAATTTTTAAAATCACAAATTAAAGCGGGTCATTAATATTGACTTTGGAGAAATAAACAGGATTATAAGAGGATACTATGAACAAGTTACGCCAACAAATTAGATAACCTAAAGGAAATAAACATCAAGAAACACAAAACCTACCAAGACAAATCATGAAGAAATAGAAACTCTAAATAGACCTATAGCTAATAAGGAGAATAAACTGGTAATTTAAAATCTTTCCAAAAAAGAAAAGCCTTAGAACTGATGGCTTCATGGATAAATGCAAGCGTAGGCTGCGGATGCACCTGGAAGCACAGAGCCCCGAGAAGGAGCGTGCCTTTGCCAGCACAGTCGGATGGGCATTTTTTACTGCGCTATGGGAAGTGCACGCTCAGTCCCTGCAGGATGCAGTGCAGGTAAGGAACCTCCAGGTGCAAGCAGAGTGCCTGGAGGTCCAGCTACACAGCTTGGAACCAGAATTAGGGCCTGCGGTTAGTGCAGGCCTGGGCCCACCATCGTGGTCAGAGACCCCTGCTCCGTCTGATACCGAGGAGGAAGAATCTGTTTTGCGGGCTCACCCAGTGGTCCGTCAGAAAATACAGCATGAACAGCCGTTAGGGCCCCAGGGGTGGGCTCAGGGACCCCCTACTGTGATGGAGCACACGTCATACAGTGCCTATAGGCCAACTGAGTTGCGGGAATTAGGTAAGCAGTGTCGACAGCACTCGGGGAAACCTCTACCCACCTGGATGGCTTTGGGATGAGGGAGCCGAGCCTATCGTCTGCTCCACCTCTGAAATGGAGAGGTTGGCCTCCATCACGACTCATCCCTCCCTCCGTTAGCGATTGCAGGTGAGCAGGCGGTTAGCACTGGGGCAAGGCAACCGCACCCTAATTGAATGGCTGATGGTGGCCATACAAACGGTATGGAACGATGCTGGAGAAATACCAGAAACTGTGAGTAAATGGCACTCGTATACAGATTTAGTGCAAGTAATTGGGGAGTTGGGTATACGGCAGGCTCTGTTCCATCTGAATATCCAAGGACCAGGTGATGAACGCTTTTTCTCCCACATGAGGGACCTCGTATTGGGCTCTGCGCCCCTCAGGGCCTTTGGCTCCCTCGCCACTGTCCTCATTCCGTATGTGGGGCACCGTACATATGAGGTGACTACTGCCATGATGTCCCTCAGGGAAGCAGAGGACTGTCGGCGAGACCCGGGAATCCACACCATAAAAAAGGGGAAGGTACCCCTTCTGCAGGGGATACCTCACAAGACAAAAAGGGGTCCCAATGAGTGACCCTCAAGCAGATGTGGATTGATTTAATTTTGGCTAGGGCTGACTGAGAGAAAATTGATAAGCAACCCACTGAAGTGCTGTTAACTTTGTGGAGGCAACTGTCCCGGGAGCACCAATTCCAGAAAATGCCCAAGAGGGAGAAGGACAAGGCTGCTCCACCCAGTCCCACCCAGACGCTCCAGCTCAAGGACTACTTGCAGACGGGCTGAGGTGTACAGCCTTTTGTGTTTGATTAGCGAACTGGCCACGGTGCCCAACTTGGGGGTACACCGGACAACCAGAGGTCACATGTGGAATTGGTAATCCACTGGTCCCCCACCAATGTACAGCGGGTGGTGGCGCTGGTAGGCATCAGGACAGATTGTAGCCTCATCCATGGGAACCTGGATAAGTTTCCAGGCAAGGCTGCCTATGTAGACAACTATGGAAGCTGGTCAGTGAAAGTAAAACCTGTATCTTTGCACCTTGGCATAAGCTGCTTGGCTTCCCGCTTGTACACTGTGTACATCTCTCCCAAACCTGAATACATTCTGGGGAACATGGATATTCTACATGGCTTGGCTTTACAAACCACAGCTGGAGAATTCAAACTCCAAGTACGTGTGGTTAAGCCAGTACTGTGCAGATATATGGATCATCGGCCCCAGGTCCTGCCACAACCCTGACGGGTTACTTCTACCCATCAATACCGCTTGCCAGGTAGGCATACAGAGATAACTGGGACTATTAAGAAGTTAGAGGAGGTGCAGATAGGGCATGGCACCCACAGCCCCTGTGGTTGGTTCTCTGGTATCACCAATCAGAAAGCCTGACGGAATTTGGTGAATGATGGTGAATTATCCAGAACTAAATAAAGTAACACGCCCTTTACATGCAGCTGTATCGTCTATCATGGATTTGATAGTCTGCTTGACAATGGAATTCCACTATGTGGTGGCCTTGGCCAATGCATTCTTCTCAACTGACATTGCTCCAGAGAGTCAGGAACAGTTTGCCTTTACAGGGAAAGGGCGACAATCGATTTTCACAATGTTGCCACAGGGCTATATGCATAGCCCCACCATATGTCATGGTCTCATTGCCATGGATTTAGCCACCTGGAAATGGCAAATGTCATAATTAGTGATATTATGCTAACCTCTGATTCTCGTACAGATTTAGAAGCGGCGGCACCCCTCTTGTGACAACATTTGGCAGCATGCGGTTGGGCCGTCAACGAATCCAAGGTTCGAGGGTCTGGATTGTCTGTCAATTTCTTGAGAGATATCTGGTTGAGTAAGACAAAGGCTATACCAGAGGTCATCACTGATAAAATTCAGGCATATCCCCAGCTCACAATGATGAGGCAGCTACAGACTTTTGCGGGCCTCTTGGGATATTGGCAGGCATTTGGGCCCCATTTGACTCAGATGATAAACCACTGTATCAGCTGACAAAAAAGGGAGCTACCTGGGATTGAGACAATGAGGCTCAGATGGCTTTTCTGGCAGCCAAGCAGGCCATACAGTAAGTGCAGGCCCTTTGAGTAATTGATCCAGGGTGCCCATTTGAACTTGATGTGCATGTGGCCACAGATGGTTTCGGCTGGAGCCTGCGGCAGCGCACGGAGCACTTTAGAACATGGGTAGGCTTTTGGTCCCAACTTTGAAAGGGAGCTGAGCTCCGGTATTCACTGATAAAGAAGCAATTAGCAGCTACATATGCCGCCCTTCAGGCTTGTGAGAGTGTGGCGAGGCAGGCTGTAGTCATCGTGCAGATGACTTACCCAATAGCAGGGTGGGTATGTCCATGGATAATGACCCCCCAGACTGAGATGGCACAGACATCCTCCTTAGCAAAGTGGGGTGCCTACTTAGAATAGTGGAGTACCCTGAGTATGAACCCCTTAGCAGTAGAATTACAAGAAGTCTTGGGACCTGTAGTCAAGATGCAAGGTAAGGCCATGGGTCTCCTGAGGCACCCTTAAACCTTGAGCCATCACCATTTAAAGAAGGATGCTTCCCAATTCCCAATGGGGCATGGTATACGGATGGGTCCGGCCGGGGTGTTATTACTGCCTGGACTGCTGTTGTGGTCCAGCCTAGTACTGATACCATATGGTTTGATACCGGGTGTGGGCAAAGTAGTCAATGTGCTGAACTCAGGACAGTGTAGATGGTGATCACCAAGGAGGAGACACCTATGGTAATCTGTACCAATAGCTGGGCAGTTTATCGAGGCCTGACCTTGTGGTTAACTGCTTGGAAGTTACAGAATTGGTTAGTTGGCCACCAGCCCATTTGGGGCCAGGCCATGTGGCAAGACCTCTGGGAAATGGGGCTACCAAAAAGATGTAACTATTTATCACGTGTCAGGCCATGTGCCTTTGGCTGCCCCTGGGAATGACAAGGCAGATGCTTTGGCCAAGGTCCAGTGGTTGGAGTCAGCACCTACACAAGATGTAGCCCAATGACTGCACTGAAAATTGGGCCATACAGGAGGTGAACTAATGCAACAGGTCAATAAGCGCTGGGGTCTATCCTTGCCCACACAAGATACCTGGGAGGCCTGCTAGAAGTGCCCAGCATGTGCACAGGCATACCCGAGATGGAGACAGCTGTCCAAGGTTACACAACAAGCGACAGTAGGGCAGATTCCCTTGACTAGGTGGCAAATAGTCTACATCGGGCTGCTGCTAAGGTTGCAGGGGCATAGGCATGTGCGGACAGCTGCACACGTGGCCACCGGTCTGTTGTTTACCTACCCTTGCAGGATAGCCGACCAGCAACAGACCATTCAGGCCCTGCAACACTTGTGTGCCCTATACGGTCCTCCTCTGACTGTTGAAAGTGACAAGGGAACACATTTTACTGAACAGCCGATACAACAGTGGGCACAACGGATGGATATAAAGTGGAGGTTCCATGTTCCACATAACCCACAAGCTGCTGGTATGACTGAGCGATATAACAGACCCCTGAAAAACAGGTTATGCTTGTATGTTACTCCCCTGTCTTTGTGGGGCTGGAGTCCAAGGTTGGACCTGGTGCTGCAAACCTTGAATGAACAGCCACGGAAAGGCGGCCCGGTGCTGGTGCAGGGACTGCTACACCGGACCGCCACCCGCATCCAGCTACAGACACACACCAAAGATGACCTCCCCCGACCAGGTATGGAGATGAATGGTAATTGTTGTTGCCTGCCCCAACGGCCCTGAAGGCAGGGGAAGAGAACAACTGGCTTTGGTCCTGGACCCTCCAAGCCCCCCATTGCCGATGGCTGGCTACTGTACCTCCCTGGTGGCGGGGGGCGTGTGGGGGTCGGGGGCTACAGTATGATTTACATGCCACTCCTCAGGTATTTAGTATGTGGCCTCCACGGTTGACTGTTCATAGGGGAATGGCTGGGGAAGGAACCCTCCTTTGGGGGACATATGTATTGTCTGTGTGTCCTATTATGAGCTCCCTGATTACTTTGGCATGGATACAGGACCCAAGGGAACCATGGGGAGCTGAAAGGGTGTGGTACCGTCACCCAGGGCAGAAGTCCTTGGTGGCTGCATTGTTATCTGGAGATGAAAGGTTGTCCTGTATTTTACCTGAGGGTTATGAGTTACCCCTGTTGGTACCTGCGCCTGCTTTGTCGTTTCAACAGTAGGTTGACATGCTCCCACAGCATCGTGGACTGGGGCCCGTGCCTATGCTGAGGTGACCAAAGCTTCCAACTGTTGGATCTGCACCACCCCTCCAGCAGCAGTGCAGATGGCTTTTGCCCTGGCACACACATCCAGCTTCTGTGGAAAACTGGACACGGTTAGAGACTTGGGGTCCCATGGCTGGCGTTGGAACATAGCACAGCAAAACCCACAGCATGCCTGCCCCCTGGCTGACCCACAGTGCCTACGATGGATGGAGCTGGTTAGTGGGAGAACACGTGGTGCCCCCACCACAGGTACCACGATGTATAGAGCAACACTGGGGTAACATCACCGTGGGGCAGTTGCCCGCCATAGCCTGCATAAATATAACATGTCACCACACCTGGTATGATGGAATAGGCAGCCTCATCAAGGTCGATCCCCAGTGGACTTTGTGTCCCCACAGAGTTTATGGGTCTGTGAAGACACAGTCATATGTGCCAGTGAACTGAACTGGCTGCTGTACCTGGGGGTGGCCTTATGTGCCTGCCACTGTCATTCCCACATTGCCTAGATGCCCACCTAACTGGGAGGCCCTACATTCCTGGTTTTTGCGAGTTCAACGAGCCCCCGATGGCTCTACCCCTTAGCATTAACCATTCCTGGAACAGGTGTTATAACTGTGGAAATGCAAGTTACGGCCCTCGTGGAGCACACTGCTTGGGCCTCGAATTACACCTGAGTTGCCCTCCTTCTGCTGACAGACGAGGTTGATCAAACCAGGAAGGTGGTACCGCAGAGCTGGATGGTCCTAGATATATGAACAGCTGCCCAAAGTGGCACCCGTGCTCTTTTGGGAACTCAATGTTGTACCTTCATCCCTGACAATCAACAAAACGTAACAGCAGCTTTGCAGGGAGTTCCCCAGGAAATCAAGGCAGTTGAGAGCCTTACTGACAACCTCCTACAGACACGGTGGGTGTCTCTGGGCTCTGGCCTACGCTGGACCCTAATAATTACAGGCAGCACCATGGGAGTATTAGTAATGAGTTGTTGCTCCCTGTATTGCTACTGTGACCTATAAGACCGGGGTTCCTCCCTGTGGGTACGTCTTCCCACAACGAGGGCTCTCCCAGTCTAGGGGATAGAGTGTAGAAAGAATGGCTGTGCTTCAGTCAGGAGCAGGCCGAGGCAGACATCCAGCACAGCATGACACAGCAGGTCTAGAGTGCGGGCACACAACCCTGTGCATTATGTGATCATATTTATGTAGCCATTTAATGTAACCTGTTTGTGTGAGCTTATACCTGGCTTTGAGCCACTATTGTCTGTAAGTCATATAAGTGCACTGCCGACTCTGTAGGAGAGAGAGAATAAATCCATGTCCCAACTGCCTATGGTCGCTCGAGTGTTCTTTCAGCTACTTGCCACCCGTCCACCCACTCCCCTCGGGCCCCAGCTCAAAGTGGAACCTGACACCTGGCACACTCTACATGGCTGGGGGTTGCTTTTAAAAAGCAGGAGTGGTGGCTCACGCTTGTAATCCCAGCACTTTAGTAGGCTAAGATGGGCAGATCATTTGATATCAGAAGTTCAAGACCAACTTGGCCAACATGGTGAAACCCCGACTCTACCAAAAAAATACAAAAATTAGCCGGATGTGGTGGCACACGCCTGTCGTCCCAGCTACTCAGGAGGCTCAGGCAGGAGGAACACTTGAGCCCAGGAGCTTGAGGTTACAGTGAACTATGATCATGCTACTGCACTTCAGTCTGGGCCACAATTTCATTTCTATACACTAGCATTGAATAAATTAAAAGGAAATTTAAACACAATCCCATTTACAGTAGCTTCAAAAGAATAAAACAGTTAGAAATAAACTTAATTAAAGAGGCAAAAGGCTTGTATACTGAAAACTATAGAACATTTATGAAAGAAATTATTAAAGATACAAACACATAGAAAAACATCCTGTTCTAATGGGTTGGAAGATTTCATGTAGTTAATATGTCTATGCTACTCAAAATGATCAATGATTCAATGCAATCCCTATCAAAATCCCCAAGGCATTTTTTTTTTTATTTGAGACAGGGTCTTGCTCTGTCGCCCAGGCTGGAGTGCAGTGGCACCATCTCGGCTCACCACAAGCTCTACCTCCTGAGTTCATGCCATTCTCCTGCCTCAGCCTACGGGGTAGCTGGGACTACAGGCGCCCACCACAACGCCCTGCTAATTTTTGTGTATTTTCAGTAGAGACAGAGTTTCACTGTGTTAGCCAGGATGGTCTTGATCTCCTGACCTCCTGATCTGCCTGCCTCGGCCTCCAAAAGTGCTGGGATTACAGGCATGAGCCACCGCCCCCCATAGCATTTTTTATAGAAATAAAAAAAAAATTATAAAATTCATACAGAACCACAAAATACCCCAAATCACCAAAACAAAGAAGAACAAAACTGGAGGCACCACACTTCCTGATTTTAAAACACATTATAAAGATACAATTATTTTTAAAGTATGGTTCTGGCATATAGACAGACACGCAGATCAATGGAATAGAAAGCCCAGAAATAAATCCATGCATACATATGGTCAACTGATCGTCAAGAGGATGCCAAGAATACACAATGAGAGAAGAGTCTCTTCAGTAAATGGTGTTGGGAAAACTGGATATCCACATGCATAAGAATGATAATGGACCCTTACCATACACCATATACCGAAAAAAAAAACAAAAAACAAACAAAAAAAACATCAGAATGGATTAAGAGCTTAAATATAAAATTTGAAACTGTAATATTCCAGAAGAAACCAGAGGGGAAACTCTTCATGACATTGTTCTTGGTAATGATTTTTTGGATACAATACCAAAAACACAGGCAACAAAAGCAGAAATAGACAAGTGGTGCTACATCAAAATAAAAAGCTTCTGGGCCAGGCATGGTGGCTCACTCTTGTAATCCCAGCATTTTGGAAGGCCGAGGCAGGTGGATCACTTGAGGCCAGGAGTTCGAGACCAGTCTGGCTAATATGGCAAAACACTATCTCTACTAAAAAAAAAAAAAAAGAAAAAAAACCAAAAATTATCCGGGTGTGGTGGTGCGTGCCTGTAGTCCCAGCTACTTCAAAGGCTGAGGCACGAGAATTGCTTGAACACAGGAGGCAGAGGTTGCAGTGAGCCGAGATCGTGCCACTGTACTCTGGCCTGGGCAACAGAGAGACCCTGTCTCAAAAAAAAAAAAAAAAAAAGCTTCTGCACAGCAAAACAGAACAAAAAACAATCAACAATGTGGAAAGGCAACCTATGGAATGGAAAATATATTTGTGAATTATGTATCTGATAAGGGATTAATATCCAAAATACCTAAGAAACTCCTACAACTCAATATCAAGCAAAACAAAACAAAACAAATAAATCAATTTAAAAATGCATAAAGAATTGGAATAGACATTTCTCCAAAGAAGACAATACAAATGGCCATTAGGTATATGAAAAGATGCTCAACATCCATTATGACGGAAATGCAAAACAAAACTACACTTGTTAGGATGGCCATTATTAGAAAAATCGCATTGACAAAGATTTGGAGAAATTGGAACACTTATGCACTGTTAATGGGAATGTTAAATGGTGCAGCCTCTGTGGAAAACAGCATGGAGTTCCTCAAAACAATTAAAAATAGAATTATTCCTATGATCTGGCAACTCCGCTTCTAGGTTATTTATCCTAAGGTATTAAAATCAGTGTCTCAAAGAGATATTTGCAAACTCATGTTTATTACAACATTATTCACAACAGCCAGGATGTAGAAGCAATCTAAATGTCCATCAACAGATAATGAATAAAGAAAATGTGCCATATGCACACAGTGGAATATTATTCAGCCTTAAGAAAGAAAGAAATTTTATCATATGTGACAACATGGATGAACCTTAAGGACATTATGCTATGTGAAATAAGCCAGGCACAGAAGGAAACGTACTGCATGATTCCACTTATATGAGGAAAGTAATCAAACACCATAGAAATGGAAAGTAGAATGCTGATTACCAGGGGAAGAGGAAAATGAGGCGTTGCTGTTCAGTGGGTATAGTTTCAGTTATGCAAGAGAAAATATTCCAGAGAGCTGCTGTATAGCATTTTGCTTGTAGTTAACCTGTGTGCTTAAAAGCGTGTTAAGATTATGTGCACATAAAATAATAATTAATTAATTAATTAAAATAAAATGAAATTTGAACAGACATCTTACCAAAGAAGATATACAGATGGCAAATAAGCATATGAAAACATGCTTAACATCATATGTCTTTACAGAATTGTAAATTAACATTTAGATACCACTACACACCTGTTAGAATCACAAAACTTCACAACACTGACAACTCCAAATACTGGTGAAGATGTGGAGCAGTGGGAACTCTCATTCATTATTGATGGGAATGCAGAACGGTACAGCCACTTTTTAATTTAATTTAATTTAATTTAATTTTTTGAGACAGGGTCTCGCTCTGTTGCCCAGGCTGGAGTCTAGTGGTGGGATATTGGCTCACTGTAACCTCCACCTTCCATGTTCAAGTGATTCTCATGCCTCAGCCTCCCCAGTAGCTAGGATTACAGGCGTGCGCCATCATACCTAGCTACTTTTAGTATTTTTAGTAGAGATGGGATTTTACCACATTGGTCAGTCTGGTCTCGAACTCCTGACCTCAAGTGATCTGCCCGCCTCAGCCTCCCAAAATGCTGGGATTACAGGCATGCACCACCAGACCCATCTAATTTTAGTAGAGACAGGGTTTCACCATATTGCTCGGACTGGTCTCAAACTCCTGACCTCAGGTGATCCACCTGCCTTGGCCTCTCGAAGTGCTGGGATTACAGGCATGAGCCACCGCACCCAGCCGGTACAGCCACTCGGCAGTACAGTTTGCCAAATGAAACTAAACACACCCTTACCATATGATCCAGTAATTAAGCTCTTAAGTATTTGCCCAAGGTGTTGAAAACTTATGTCCACACACAAACCTGCACACAGCTGCCTTATTCATAACTGCCAAAACTTGGAAGGAACCAAAATGTCCTTCAGTAAGTGAATGAAAAAAAATAAACTATGGTGCCGTCAGACAATGGGATATTGTTCAGTGTTAAAAAGCAATGAGCTATCAAGCCATGAAAAAACATGGAGGAACAAATGCAAATGACGAAGTGGTAGAAACCAATCTGAAAAGGCTACATACTGTGTGATAACAAAACATTCTGGGAAAGGCAAAACTATGGAGACAGTAAAAAGATCAGTGATTGCCAGGTGTTAGGGAGGAGAAGGGGATGAAGAAGTGGGGCACAGAAGTAGTAAAAGTAATCTGTATGATACTGTAATGGTGAATACACATCATTATATATTTGTGAAAACCCATAGAATGTACAATACCAAGAGTGAACCTTAATATCAAGGATGGACTTGGGTGATATTGATGGGTCAATGTATCTTCATCAGTTGTAGCAAATGTACCTCTCTTGTATGGAATGTTGATAGTGGGAGAGGTTGTGCGTGTGTTGGTAAAGGGGGTTTATGGAAATGCTGTACTTTCTGCTCAATTTTGCTATGAACCTAAAATTGCTCCAAAAAATAAAGTTGATTTTTAAAAAGACAAATATATTTTTAGTCCAGCAAAGCTGACAGGAGACCTGAACTACAGGAAATGTTAAAGGATGTCTGTCCTTAAGGCAGAAGGAAAATGACACCACACGGAAATATGGATTTACAAGAAGGAATGAAGAGTACAAACAATAATGAAAACGTGAAAAACATGTTTTTTGTTAAGTATCTTTAAAAGTTAATTGTATTTAAGCAAAAAAGTAGCAATATTTTATTGTCTTCATAACACATGTATAAGTAAAATGTATGATCAGGCCTGGCACAGTGGCTCACGCTTGTAATCCCAGCATTTTGGGAGGCTGAGGTTGGAGAATCACCTAAGGCCAGGAGTTCAAGACCAGCCTGGCCAACATGGTGAAACTCCTTCTCTACTAAAAATACAAAAATTAGCTGGGCGTGGTGGCGCACACCTGTAATCCCAGCTACTCAGGAGGCTGATGCAAGAGAATCGCTTGAACCCGGGAGCAGAGGTTGCAATGAGCCGATATTGTGCCACTGGACTTTAGCCTGGGCAACACAGTGAGACTCTGTCTCAAAATATATATATAAATAAAAATAAATAAATAAAATGTATGGTCATATGTAACATAAATCTTTTGAATGATTTATCCTATTTTAATATACTTAGATGCTACTGTAAATGATGTTTTTAAATTTTCAGTTTCCCAGCCGGGGGTGGTGGCTCAAGCCTGTAATCCCAGCACTTTGAGAGGCCGAGACGGGAGGATCACGAGGTCAGGAGATCGAGACCATCCTGGCTAACATGGTGAAACCCCGTCTCTACTAAAAATGCCAAAAATTAGCTGGGCGTGGTGGCGGGCGCCTGTAGTCCCAGCTACTCGGGAGGCTGAGGCAGGAGAATGGCGTGAACCCTGGAGGCAGAGCTTGCAGTGAGCCGAGATCGCGCCACTGCACTCCAGCCTGGGCGACAGAGCGAGACTCCGTCTGGAAAAAAAAAAAAAAATTTCAGTTTCCCATTATTTGATATGATTATTAGAAATAAAACAAGTTTTTTTAAAAAAATATAGATTGTGTTTCCTGCAACTTGTTAAAGTCATCTATTTGTCCTAGAAGGTTTTTGTGTTTTTTATTTTCTTTTTTTGAGATGGAGTCTCACTCTGTGGCCCAGGCTGGAGTACAGTGGCACAATTTCGGCTCACTGCAACCTCCACCTCCCTGGTTCAAGCAATTCCCCTGCCTCAGCCTCCCGAGTAGCTGGGATTACAGGCGCACGCCATCAGGCCCGGCTAATTTTTTTGTATTTTTAGTAGCGACGGGATATCACCATGTTGGTCAGACTGGTCTCAAACTCCTGACCTCAGGCAATCCGCCCGCCTCAGCCTCCCAAAGTGCTGGGATTACAGGCGTGAGCCACCGCGCCCAGCCTAGAAGTTTTTGGAGACTCCATTGTATATTCTACATAGATGATCCTATTGTGCATAGAATGACATTTTTTCCCCTTAGTCCTTATCACTCTAGATGCCTTTGTTTCTTTTTCTTCCCTGATTGTACTGGCTATGAGCTTTACCATAATTTTGAAAATAAGTGAGTAAAGCAAATATCCTTGCTTTATTTTTGGACTTAGGAAGAGAGCTTTAATCATACACAATTAAGTTTAATGTTAGCAGTAGATTTTCTGCACATACTCTTTATCAGCTTGAGGAAGTTCACTTCTATTTTTAGTTGCCGAGAGTTTTTTGTTTTTTTTTTAAATCGGGAATGGAAGTAGGATTTTATCAAATATTTTTTGTGTATCAATTGAAACTATTGTATGGTGTTTTTTAGTTTGTTAATATGGTGGATTCTACTGATTGATTTTTAAATATTAAACCAACCCTGGGATACTATTTCTGGGATAAACCTCACTTGGTCATATATTTTTGGTTTTGATTTGCAAAAAAAAAAAAAAAAATTGTTAAGAATTTTTGTATCTATAGTCACGGAGACATCAACCTGCAGTTTTCTTTTCTTTCCTTTTTTTTTTTTTTAAAAAAAGCCCGGTTTTGATTTCAGGGCAATGCTTATCTTAAAGGATAAATTGGGAAATATTCCTTCATCTCCAATTTTCTGGAACAGTTTGTTAGATTTAGCATTATTTCTTCCTTAAATTTTTGACAGAATTCACTAGTTAAGCCACAAGTCTTGAGCTTTCTTTGTTCAAGATTTTTAACTACAGAATAAACTTCTTCAACTTAAATAGCTTCACAGATATGAAGCTATTTAGGTTATCTGTTTCTTCTTGAGTAAGCACTGATAGACTGTGTCTTTAAAATAATTTGTATATCTAAATTTCCATTTGTTAGCAGAAAGGTTTTTTAAAAATAGTATCCCCTTGTTATCTTTTTATATCTGTGGAATCAGTCGTGACGTTACCACTATCATTCCTGATACTGGTTATTTGTTTCTTCTGTCTCTCCTTTTTTCTGACCAGTCTGACTTGAGATTTATCCATTCTGTTTGCCTTAAAGAATTAGCTTTGGTTTCATTGATATTCTCTGTTCTATTTCTTTTTCTCTTTCATTCATTTATGCTGTTTATTATTTTTCTTCGGCTTACTTTGCATTTGACTTATTTTTAGCTGTATAAGGTAGAAACAGATTATTGATTTTTCCTTTTGCTTTTTTCTAATAAAGATAGTTTACTGCTATAAATTTCCTTCTGAGTACTGCTTTAGCTGATCTCACAGATTTCTAGATATTGTGTTTTTATTTTTATTGAGTTCAACTTACTTTCTAATCTCCCTTTTTATTTCTTCTTGAACTCTGAGTTATTTAGAATTAATTTAGTTCCCACATATTAGATTTTCTAGATAATTTTTTGTTATTGATTTCTAATTTAATTCCATTTATGGTCTGGGAGCATACTTTGTACAATTTAAGTCATTTTATACTTTTGGGATTTTTTAATGGCCCAGAAAATATCTTGGTAAATTTCCCATGTGCATGTGAAAATAATTTGTATTTGCTATTTTTGACTGTTCTATGTCAATTAGATCAGGTTAACTTGATATTGTTGTTCAAATCTTCTATAATCTTACTGATATTCTGTATACTTGTTCTATCAATTGTCAAGAGAGTGTGTTGGAATCTCTGAGTATAATTTATATTTGCCTGTTTTTCCTTCCAGTTCTATCAGTTTTTGCTTCCTGTATTTTGTAGCTCCATTATTAGGTATAGAAAAATTAGAAATTATTATTTTCTCTTGATTAGTTGACTCCTTTATAATTACGAAATGACCATTTTTTGTCCTGGTAACAATATTTGCACTAAATCTATTAATGTAGTTATTCTAGCTTTATTTTCATTTTTTAAACATATCTTTTTCCTTTCTTTTACTTTTAACCTGTGCCTTTTTAATTTATTATAGGCAGTAATTGGATAGGTCTTGCAATCTTTCCAGTCTGATAATCTTTTAAAATTGGAATGTTTAGAACATTTAGATTTAATGTGATTGTTGACATACTTGGGTTTAAATCCATCATCTGGCTCTTGGTTTTCTATATGTTTATCTGTCGTTTGTTTCCTTTTTTCTCTTTTTTTTTTTTTAATTAATTGAGCAATTTTTATGATCCTAGATTTTCCTACTTTTTGCCTTAGTAGATACAACTCCTTTGTTCCTATAAAAGTTGATTCAAGGCCTGGCACGGTGGCTCACGCCTGTAATCCTAGCACTTTGGAAGGCTGAGGCAGGTGGATCTCGAGGTTAAGAGATTGAGACCATCCTGGCCAATATGGTGAAACTCCGTCTCTACTAAAAATACAAAACTTTTAGGACGCGGTGGCGTGCGCCTGTAGTCCCAGCTACTTCAGAGGCTGAGGCAGGATAATCTCTTGAACCCGGGAGGTGGAGGTTACAGTTAGCCGGGATCACGCTACTGCACTCCAGCCTGGTGACAGAGCGAGACTCCATCTAAAAAAAAAGTTGATTCAGTGTTTATAATATGCATCTTTAATCTATAGTTATCTATTGTGAAATAATATCACGCCTCTTTGCATATAAAAAAAGAGGCTTACAAGAGTGAATTTCGGCCGGGCGCGGTGGCTCAAGCCTGTAATCCCAGCACTTTGGGAGGCCGAGGCGGGTGGATCACGAGGTCAGGAGATCGAGACTATCCTGGCTAACATGGTGAAACCCCGTCTCTACTAAAAATACAAAAAATTAGCCGGGCGCGGTTGTGGGCGCCTGTAGTCCCAGCTACTCGGGAGGCTGAGGCGGGAGAATGGCGTGAACCCGGGAGGCGGAGCTTGCAGTGAGCCGAGATCACGCCACTGCACTCCAGCCTGGGAGACACAGCGAGACTCCGTCTCAAAAAAAAAAAAAAAAAAAAAAAAGAGTGAATTTCCATTTGGTATCCTCTAGCTTTTGGGCTAATGCTGTCATATATTTTATACCTACATGTTGTAGACCTCATACTGCATCATCATCATCATTATTAGTATTATTAGTATTATTAGTATTATTATTTGAGACAGTCTCACTCTGTCACCCAGGCTGAAGTGTAGTGGCACGATCTTGGCTCACTGCAACCTCCACCTCCCGGGTTCAAGCAATTCTCCTGCCTCAGCCTCCTGAGTATAGGCACCTGCCACCACACCCAGCTAATTTTTGTATTTCTGGTAGAGATAGGGTTTCACCATGTTGATCAAACTGGTCTCGAACTCCTGATGTCAAGTGATCCGCGCACCTCAGCCTCCCAAAGTGCTGGGATTATAGGCATGAGCCACTGCACCCAGCCACATTGTTATTATTTTTGCTCGAAACAATCGATTACCTTTTAAAGAAAATTTTAACAGAAGGAGGGAAGTCTTCCATAGATCTTCTACCACACCGGCCACTTCCATTGCCCTTTATGACTCGGTGTGCATCCAGATTTCCTTCTGGGATCAATCTCCTTCATTTCAAAATGTAGAAAACCACATTTGTTGTAGTGCAGATCTGCTGCTAATTTAGTCTTTCCATTTTTGTATGCCTTAAAAAGTCTTTATTATGTCTACGTTTTTGGAAGCTATTTTCTTTTGGTACAGAATTTTAGGATGACAGGTTTTTTGTGTTTTTTTTTCTTTCAGTACTTTAAGGTACTGCTTCATTATATGCAGGCTTGTGTTTTTCTGACGAAAACAAAACACAAAAATCAGAAAGACCTGATGTTCTCCTTATCTTCATTCCTTCCTATGCAGTGTGTCTTTCTTTATTCTGGCTGCCATTGTCACTGACGTCAGTTTTTCCAGCAATTTGACTGTGATGTGCCTTGGCTTAGTTTTTTTCATGTTTCTTGTCCTTGTGATTTGTTGAGGTTTCTGGTTCTGAGAGTCTAGATTTTCATCAGATTTGAAAAGTTTTTATTTTTATTTTTTTGAGTTATTGTGCTTTATCTTTCTCTAGAGACTCCAGTTACGTGTATATATTAGGTTACTTGAAGTTTTCCCACCACTCACTGATGTTCTGTTCATTTTTATTCTAGTATTTTGTATCCGTGTTTCTTTTTTTTCTTTTTCTTTTTTTTTTTTTTTTTTGGTTTTTTGTGCTTTGTTTTTGAGATGGAATTTCGCTCTTGTTGCAAAAATTAGCCGGGCATGGTGACGCATGCCTGTAATCCCGGCTACTCAGGAGGCTGGGGCAGGAGAATCTCTTGAACCCAGGAGGTGGAGGTTGCAGTGAGCCGAGATCATGCCATTACACTCCAGCCTGGACCACAAGAGCAAAACTCTGTCTCACAAAATATATATATATACTTTTCAAAATGTTGGTATTGTATTATATTGCTTTTTTTTTGGTTTTTTTTTTGAGACAGAGTCTTGCTCTGTCACCCCAGCTGCAGTGCAGTGGTGCGATCTCAGCTCACTGCCAGCTCCACCTCCCAGGTTCATGCCATTCTCCTGCCTCAGCCTCCCGAGTAGCTGGGATTACAGGTGCCCGCCACCATGCCTGGCTAATTTTTTGCATTTTTAGTAGAGACAGGGTTTCACCATGTTAGCCAGGATGGTCTCAATCTCCTGACCTCGTGATCTGCCCGCCTCGGCCTCCCAAAGTGCTGGGATTACAGGCATGAGCCACCACATCCGGCCGTATCATATTGCTTTTATAAGTTTATAAGTGTATACATTTTAAAGAAAAGATTATGTATTCTCTAAGTGAAATAAGGCTATCACGTTCTGAGAGGTGAAGTGCTTCCAGACACCAGAGCTCCATGTAAGAGCCAAGACACTGGACAGGTTATTCGCATCTCCCTTTTAAAATGATAGATACACATTAAATATTTATTAGTAGCACAGAGTGACACATTGTATTTGTGAAATTATAAAAGGCATCAGGTTCAAGAGAGAGAAGATTTTAGTGCAGTGCAATACCCCTACCACCCTCTGGGACATGAGCAAAAGGAGTGCAGACCAATATTCCTACAGATAGTTCATCTTCAATCCTATATTGTATTAAGTTGGACTGGCAATGAAGGTGAACTTATGTGACACTATCTATCATGTCAGTTTGGTCAGATGATCTCTATTTGACAGACCTAAAGTTTCCTTTTTTCTTAAATGGCTTTGCCACATATACTCTATGACAGATTAATTTTAAAGTAACATTTCAGAGAAACTGTATTCATTATGCAGTCTGATAAAATATATGCAGGTTTCAAACCCCGTGACATGGGTTTGTGTCATTAGGGTAGATGGGTGAACAGGAAGCACGAAGAATCCCTGTCTTCACTTTAACAACAATTGTGCTGGATCAATCTATCTGGTGTAATTATTTTGTGTGGTTTTTTTTTTTTTTTTTTTTTTGAGACAGAGTTTCGCTCTTGTTGCCCAGGCCAGAGTGCAATGGTGTGATCTCGGCTCACTGCAACCTCTGCCTCCCAGGTTCAAGCAATTCTCCTGCCTCAGCTTCCCAAGTAGCTGGGATTACAGGTATGTACCACTACATCCAGCTAATTTTGTACTTTTAGTAGAGACAGGGTTTCACCATGTTGGTCAGGCTGGTCTCAAACCCCTAACCTCAGGTGATCTGCCTGAATCGGCCTCCCAAAGTGCTGGGACTACAGGCATGAGCCACTGCGCCCGGCCTGATGTAATTATTTTGAAACTCTGGAATTTATTTGAAGGGTTGCAGCTTCCAGGGGAAGACTTGGCTGACATTTAAGAATTAGGACATTCCAAAGCAACCACATATATGGGGGAGTGTAGGAAGGCACCACACATGCTCAGGGAAAGACATGGGCTTAAAAAAAACCTGAGAAAACCTGAAGTTTACAACTAAGTCTGATTCCCAGCACAAAGACATCCTACAACAATTTTTGTTAAAAAAAAAAAAAAAAAAAAAGCAAACCTCTGGAGAAAGAAGAGTCAGATTTCTAAAGTTATCATATTATAGATTCAAATGTATAGTTTTCAATAAAAATCACAAAGCATACAAAGAAACAGAAAATTCAAAGTCTCACCATAAAATTTTAAAATGTTTAAAGTTATATTTTATATACATGGGAGCTCAACAATGTGTACACATGGACATAGAGAGTGGAAGATTAGACATTAGAGATTCCAAAAGGTGAGAGGAGGGAGGTGAGGGATGATAAATTACTTATTGTGTATAATGTGCACTATTCAGGGGATGGTTACGCTAAAAAGCCCAGACTTCATCACTATGCAATCAGTATATCCATGAAACAAAAATGCACTTGCACACCCTGAATCTATTTTAAAAATTTAAAAATCCAGAAAAATGATGTAATTTGTGACATCAATAAGTGAAAGAGGTAGGGACAGAACTGTATAGAAGCAGACATTTTGTATGCTATTGAAGTGAAGCTGGTAAAAATTCAAATTAGAGTGTTATAACTTTAGGCTGTTAAATGCAATCCCCATGGCAACTCCACAAAGAAAATAGATATAGAACATACACAAAAGGCAATATAAAGAGAATTAAAATGTTTCATTACAAAAAGTCAACTAAACCAAAAGGAAGCAGTAAAGCAAGAAATAAGGAATAAGAAATCTACAAGCCTATAGAAAAAAATAGCAAAATAGCAGAAGTAAGTCCTTTCATATCAGTAATTACTTCAAATATAAATGGATTAAACTCTCCAATCTAAAGACAGAGATTTGCAGAATGAATTTTAAAACCATGATCATCTATATGCTGTCTAAAAGAAGACTTTTTAGATTCAAAGATACAAAGAGGTTGAAAGTGAAAGGACAGAAGAAGATATTTCATGCAAATAGTAACCAAAAGAGGATCTATACTAACATCAAATGATATTGACTTTAACTCAAAACCTGTTACAAAAGACAAAAAGGACGTTATATATTGACAAAGGAATCAACTTACCAAAAATATAAACATTTATACATCTAATAACAGACCATCAAAATATATGAAGCAAAAAATTTCAGAAGGATGAAATAGTTCTACAGTAATAGTTGGAGACTTCAATACTCCACTTTTATAAATGAATATGAAAGCGAGACAGAAAATGTCAGTAAATAGAGGACTTGAATACCAACTAGACAATAAACCAACTAGATCTAACAGACATATGCAGAATACTCCAAAAACACAAGAGAATCTACATTTTTCTCAAATGCACATGGGACATTCACAAAGATAAACTGTATGTTAGGCCACAAAACAAGTCTCAATAGATACACAAAGATATACAGCATACAAATTATCTTCTCTGACCACAACAGGATTAAGTTAGAAATAATAACAGAAGAAAACTGGTAAATTTACAAATAGGTGGAAATTAAACACACTTTTAAATGACCAGTGGGTCAAAAAAGAAATCACAGGGGAAATTAGAAAAAACTTAGAGACGAATCAACATACAGAAACTTACGAGATGCAGTAAAAGCAGAGATAAAAGGGAAATTTATAGCTGTAAACATATATTTAGTAAGGAGAAATCTCAAATCAACAACCTAACTTTACAACTTAAGGAACTAGAAAAGCACAAACTAAACTAAAAGCTAGCAGAAAGAGGAAATGACACAGATTAGAGCAAATATAAATAAGGAATAGAACAAAAAATAGAGACAATAAATGAAATCCAAAGTAGGTTCTTTGAAAAGATCAACAAAATTGACAAACCTTAGGCTAGCCTGACAAGAAAAAGAGGACTCAAATTACTGAAGTCAGAAATGAAAGTGAAGCCATTGCTACAGATTCTACAAATAAAAATGACTTTAAGTGAGTACTAGGAACAACTGTACACCAAGAAGTAAGATGATCCAGATGAAATGGACTAATTCTTCGGAACACAAACCTACCAAAACTGAACCATGAAAAGGTAGAAAATCTGAATAGACAGATAACTAATAATAATAACAAAACCTCTCAACAAAGAAAATCCCTGCACCTGATGGCTTCACAGGTAAATTCTACCAAATATTTAAGAAGAACCACCATAAATCCTTCTCAAATGTTTCCAAAAAGTTGAATCAGAAAAAACACTTTCTAACTTATTCTGTGAGGCCAGCATTATCCTGACACCAAAACTAGGCAAAGACACTACAAGAAAAGAAAACTACAGAACAATATACCTTAAGAATATTAATACAAAAATCCCCAAAAATACTAGCAAATTGAATTTAGTAACATTAAAACTAGGATATTATACACTGTGACCAAGTGAGGTTTATTATTGTAATGCAAGGATGGTTCAACATACAAAAATTGATCAGTACACCACATTAATAGAATGAATGGGGAAAACAAACCATAATTATCTCAAATGATGCAGAAAAAGCATTTGACAAAATTCAACATCCTTTTATGATTAAAAAAAATTCAGCAAACTAGGAAAAGAAGGAAGGTACCTCAACATAATAAAAATTATATATGAAAAACCCATAGGTAACATTATATAGTGCTTTGTAGAGACATAAAGTAGAACAGTGGTTCCTGGAGGCTTAGGGAAGAAATAACGAGGAGTTACTGTTTAATGGGTAGAGAATTTCATCCTTGCTCAGGGGCCATGCTAATCTTCTCTGTATCACTTCAATTTTAGTATATGTGTTGCCGAAGTGAGCACAAGGTATAGAATTTCACTTTGAGATAATAAAAAGTTTTGGAGATGGACAGTAGTGATGGTTGCACAATACAAATGCACTTAATGTCACCAAAATAGTTAAAATGGTAAACTGTACATTATATATATTTTATCACAATTTTTAAATGCCTGTGACACTAAATCTTTTAAAAATGTATTTGTGTTTTTCTGTTCCACATTTCTTTGGATAGATGTTCTAATCAGTCAGGGGCACTTGTAAAAGAACTATTTTCAAAACAGGATAAAATCGTGACTCTCATACAGATATAAAATGAACATACTCTACAGATTTCATTTATTTCATCATTATGAGGAAACTGGTAAGGTACTACAACTTCACTTCACAGGATAAACACATGATATACTTAAAGTTATAAGTAACAGAAACAAAAACTATTCCCCCATGGGGAAGAGGGACATTGAATGAACCTCCTCCACAAGAATTCTGTGTTCGGCAACAAACAATATTTATGTAATCATGATAATGTAAACATGAACTACCATTTAAAACTCCAATTATAATAGAATTACATTGAAAACATGAGGGGAGGAGGAAGTAAACATGAGCAAAAAGAAAGAAAAATTAAACCTCAAATGTTCAACAGGTGTCAATAGATAATGTATACAATAAATAAGTCAATTTAGCAAAATAACAAATTATTTGGAAACATATAGGTAAATACTAGAAGCAACAACTGAAAATATTGAAAGTTGCTTCTGTGGATCTTCATACATGAGAAAACACAGCACCAGACTTATTTTTTAAAAAGACTTTTAAAAATTTGTTTTAAATATGCTGAAAGAGCTAAATGACAACATGGGAATAGAACTAAAAGAAATAAGAAAAATGATATATTAAAAGTAAGAATATCAACAAAGAGAAAAATTGTAAAAATGAACAAAAAATTCTGGAGATGACATGTATATAACTAAGAGATTGTGCCACTGCACTCCAGCCTGGGTGACAGAGCAAGACTCTGTCTCAGAATAAATTAATAAATAATTTTTAAAAAGTAAATGAATTAAACTACCCCATCAAAAGTTACAGATTGGCAGAAGAGATAAAAATATGTGATCCAAATAGATTCAGTCTACAAAAGAAGCACTTCAGATCTAAGGACACACCTACATTGAAAGTGAAAGGATGCAAAAAGATATCTCATGCAAACAGTAACCCAAAAAAAGAGCAGGGGTGGCCATATTAATACCAGACAAAATAGACTTTAAATCAAAAATGGTTACAAGACACAAAAATCACATGATACATTGATTAAAGTGTCAATTTACCAAGTTATAACACTTGTAAACATACGTGCACCAAATCCCAGAATTCCTAAATCTAAGAAGCAAGCATTGACAGAATAGAGGGAGAAATAGTTCCACACTAATAGTAAGAGACTTCAATATCCCTCTTTCAATAATGGATAGAACAACCAGATACAGGAGAAATAAGAAAATAGAAAACTTGAACAACACTTTAATTTTATGTGTTAACTTGAGCAGTCACGGTACTCAGATATTTGGTCAAACACTATTCTAGATATTTCTGTGAAGGTATATTTTGGATAGGATTAATGTTTACATCAGTAGACTTTGAGTAAAGCAGATTGCCCTTCATAATGTCAGTGGGTCTCATCCCATCATTGGAAGTCTTTAAGAAAAATACTGACTTCCAATGAAGAAAAGGCAATTCTGCTAGAAAACTCCATTCAGACTTGAAAGTCAACTCTTTTCTAGGTCTCCAGCCTGCCAGACTTCCTTGTAGATTTGGGACTTGCTAACCTCCACATTTGGGCCAGTCAGTTCCTTTAACACATGCACACATGCACATGCATACACACACACACACACACACACACACACACACACACACTCCATCTCTCCCTCTCTCTTTCTCTCTCTCCCTCCCTCTTTCTCTCTCTCTCTCCCTCTCTCTTTCTCTCTCTCTCTCTCACTCACATCGTCTGTGACTTAGTCCTGTTTGCCTCCACATTCCTTCGGGGTTTAAAAACATACAGTGCTTATTAAATTGATTTTTCATTGTTGTTATACGTTTACTACATCTGATTAGAAGAAGTCATAGTTGTTTGTTTAAACGGAGTTTTTGTATATTTTTCCTTAACTCAGAGAACTTACCTTTTTCTGCTTGGATTCTCTGCTCCTGCTGTGCAAATGTGTAAAGGCCTTAGGAGAAAAGCCCATGTGAACCTGTTGCTTCATTCTTGTGCTTCCTTCCCTTTTCTCAGGGACTGTAGCCCCTCAAGCTCTGTCTGCATGAGATTGAGATCTCTGGTCCTTCAGTTGTGTGTGTGTGTGTGTGTATTTTGTCCAGCTTTCTTTATTGCTGTCCAATGCAAGCTACTCAATGAAAGTGAAATATTTTATCCTGAACTGTTTTAAACCAATGAATATTTTGCCTAGAATTTCAAAAGCAATAATGAGTATTCTTCCAGTCAGAGTATCTTGCCTTTCACTGTTTAGAACTACATTGAATCTTTAATGCATTCTCCTCACAGCTTATTAAAATATCATTGTCTTTTACATTTTGATTTTTGGTGATGGGTTTGCATAAGACACTTAAAAATACTATTTTATACCCTCTTGGCCTTTCCTGTTTCTTGTATCTCAAGTAAATGTAGCAATGAGCTTTGTGGGTATCAGATTTACTTGATGGAAGAGTAGCCTAACCGGCCCCCACATTCTGTCCCTGTGCCATGTCTGCCCCTTCCAATTCTTGACATCCATGTTGATACTGGGGTATGGAATGACCATAATTAAAGCACACATGCACAGCCATAGTTCCTGTGTGAATGTGTGTGTTTGTGTTCAGCAATTTTGTGTGGCCACAGGGTGCATAGCCATTGTGTAATCTGTGTGTTGGTATGTTTGGTTAATGTGTATGTGCGCTTAGAGGGTGTATGGTCAATACGGGCTCTGAGATAAAGTGCGGTCTGTGTTGGTGGTTTGGGTGTGTGTATGGTCAGAGTATCGATGACTCCATTAACAAATTTTGTTTGTGGTAAGAATGTTTATGGTCATTTGAAAATTATGTATATGCGAGTGTGAGTATGTGTTATCAGTATTTGCCTGTGTTCAGAGGGTGCTTGTTATTGTGATAAATATGTATGGGATAAATATATTTTATTTTATTTATTTTTGAGATGGAGTCTCACTCCGTCATCCAGGCTGGAGTGCAATGACGTGATCTTGGCTCACTGCAACCTCTGCCTCCTGAGTTCAAGTGATTCTCCTGTTTCAGCCTCCTAAGTAGCTGGGATTACAGGTGCCCATCACCACGCCTGGGTAATTTTTGTATTTTTTAGTAGAGATGGGGTTTCAGCATATTGGCTAGGGTGGTCTCGAACTCCTGACCTCAGGTGATCTGCCTGCCTTGGCCTCCCAAAGTCCTGGGATTACAGGCGAGGGCCACCATGCTCAGCCGGATAAGTATATTTTAAAGCTTAGTAGTAGGCAACACAAACATTTACCTGTTACCTGTTTAACACTCAACACCCCTGAAAAAACATTCAGTCCAGAGGAACCTCAAGAAAGACATAGAGTGGACTGGGAAAAGAAGGAATGAGCAATGGATTGAAGCCTGCGGTATCTTCTAAAACTAAATAGATAGGGGAGGCACAAGTCCTGAGCAGTAAGAGAAGGGATTCAGGGTTTGAAGGATTGAAATATTGGGGAACAAAATGACCCCAGACCTTTGCCCTCTGGCCTTTTGCGGCAGAGCCTTGCTGGTTTCTGAATTATCTTCAGTCATTCCTCTCTTTCTTGAAGGATGTTCACAGTTGGACAGCTCTTTGGCTTATCCTGTAGAATCTCAGAAATCTGACAGTCTTCCTCCATTTTGTGCTGTCTGTTCCTTTCAGTACAGGCTGGCAACACTTCTGCTAAGATGGTTAATTGGGTCCATAAGCCACACTGTAATCTGTTTGTAGCAAATCTTTTCCAGCTACATTCTTGGTGTTCTCTCCAGAATACACTTTCTCAGTTTTTGCAATATGGATAGAATATTTTCCAAATCTTCAGATTCTGGTTCCTTTGTGCTTAAAAGTTCCTTCTCCAATTTACCTTCACACTCTCACAATTTACTATAAGTAGCAAGGAGAAACCAGGCAGTACCTTTGACACTCTGCTTTGAAATTTCTTTAGCTAAATATCCAAGGGCATCACTTAGATGCTCTACTTTTTACAAAACACTGGAGCACAATTCAGTCCAGTTTTCTGCCACTTTTTAATAAGGATCACCTTTCCTCAAGTTTCCAACAACATGTTCCTCATTTCCATCCGAGACCTCATAAGAAGCATCATTAACATTCATATTTCTAGCAACATTTTGTTTATGGCAATATATGTATTCTCTAAGGTGGTAGAAACTGTTTCAACAACTCTCCTTTTCTCTGTTTTGTTTTTTTTTTTTTTTCTGAGATGGAGTCTCACTCTGCAACCCAGGCTGGAGTGCAGTGGTGCAATCTCAGCTCACTGCAACCTCCACCTCCCAGGCTCAAACAATTCTCCTGCCTCAACCTCCTGAGTAGCTGGGACTACAGGTGCATGCCACCAACACTTGGCTAATTTTTGTATTTTTAGTAGAGATGGGGTTTCACCATGTTGTTCAGGCTGGTCTCAAACTCCTGACCTCATGATCCGCCTACTTCGGCCCCCCAAAGTGCTGAGATTATAGGCGTGAGCCACTGTGCCCAGCCCAACTTTCCTTTTTTCTTTATGATCTCTCACTAGAATGCCCCTTAATGTCCATATTTCTACCAAGAATCTTATCAAGGCAATCTAGGCTTTTCTATTAGGTGCCTCAAAACTCTTCTTTCCTCTACCTATTGCCCAGTTCAAAAGTGACTTCCACATTTTCAGGTATTTGTTATAGCAGCACCGCACTTCTCAGTACCAAAATTAGCATTGGTTTGCTAGGTTTGACATAACAAAGTACTGCAGCCTGAGTGACTTAAACTACAGAAATTAATTTTCTCACAATTTTGGAGGCTGGAAGTCTGAGACTAAGGTGTTGGAAGGTTTGGCTTCTTCTGAGGTGTCTTCACATGGTCTTTCCTCTGTGTGACTCTGTGTCTAAATTTCCTGTTTGTATAGGGACACCTGTCATATTGCATCGGGGCCTATCCTAATGATCCCATTTTAACGTAATTACTTCTTCTTCAAAGTCCCTATCTCCAAATACAGCCACCTTTTGAGGTACTGGGTGACGGGGTTCCAACATAAACATTGGGGAACACAAATCAGCCCGTAACACCCGGGGTCAGCAGCATCTGCACCTCCTGGGCACATGTCAAAGAGGCAGAATTGCAGGCCATGTCCCCAACCTGTGGAATCAGAATCTGAAATTAATGAGAGCCCCAAGCAATTTGCACATTATGCTGTGAGAAGTGCTGTTCTAAGTCTTTCTGGTTTATATACACTTTTCGGTTTGAGAGGTGCTGTCCTGGGAGTCTTCCTGGGTCCAAAGTAGAAGTGAGAAAACCAACAAACAGCATTAATTGTTTGTTGTAGTGGGGCTGAGGTCAAAAAGGGGTGCTTAGAGATCAAGAACAATGATGAGTGTGCTAAGGCCACAAGTGGATACACAAGCAGGGGAGGCCTCTCTGAGAAGATGACATTTCAGCTGAATACTGAAGCAAGTGATGAAATGACCATGGGAGTGTCTGGGTAAGGAGTAGCAAGTGCAAAGATGCCGGGGTTGGCATGTGCTTAGTGCATGTGAGAAACAGAAAGGAGGCTGGGATGGCTGAGGCTGAGAAAAGCAGGGAGCCAGTGTTAGGAGGTAGTGGATGTGGATTGTGTTGACCCTATAGCTCATGGTAAGGACCTGAAATACTTTTCTGAGTGAAATTTGAAGCCACTGGAGGGTTTCAGTTGAGCAGTCACAGGAACTGACTTTTAAGAGAAATCTCTCTGGTTGATGTGCTAAGAATAGACCAATGAAGACAAAGCAAGAAGGTGGTGTCGGAGGCGACTGCAGAAATCCTGGTGAGAGACGAATCCAGGCAGCCTGGGCTAGGGTGGGAGCAATGGAGAGAAAAAGTGCCCAGAGTCTGGTCATGTTCTGAAAGCAGAACTGATAGGATTTGTAGTGATGGGTGTGAGATAAGGAGTGGGAGAAAGAGAAGAATCCCCCAAGTCTGATCCGTGTACCCCTGCGGATCAGCCTTCTCAGAAGTGACTTCATATCTCATCTTTGGGGACTATAACAGGCACAGACAGATGTCTCTTTTAAACATGGTGGATGGAGCATACATGTTCATCTCTGTTCCTCCCCAAACCCCTAAAATGTTGACAAAAGAACAAAAGCAGGAAACCTACAGGACAAGGGCTGAAAGTCAGGGCACAGTGAGCAAGTTAGAAATGACTGATCTGCCTTGATCAAATGTAGAGGAAGGGATTCAAAGGCTTAGGTACCGCAAGCACAGGCAACCAAAGCAAACATGGATGAATGGGATCACATCAAGCTAAAAAGCTTCTGCACAAAAAAAGAAACAATCAAGAAAGTGAAGAGAATATTTCAACCCACAGAATAGGATAAAATATTTGCAAACTACTCATCAGACAAGCAGTTAATCACCAGAATACATAGGGAGCTCAAGCAACTCTATGGGAAAAATCTAATAATAATCAGAATAAAAAATGAACAATATGTCTGAATAGACATTTCTCAAAACAAGACATACCAACAGCGATCAGGTATATGAAAAGGTACTCACCAGCTCTGATAATCAGAGAAGTGCACATCAAAACCACAATGAGATATCATCTCACCCAAGTTAAAATGACTTATCCAAAAGGCAACAGCAAATTCTGGTGATGATATGGAGAAAAGAAAATGTTTGTATGCTGTTGATGAGCATGTAAATTAATATAATTGGAGGTTCCTCAAAAAACTAAAAATAGAGGTATCATATGATTCAGCAGTCCTGCTGCTAGAGATAAACCCAAAATGAAGGAAGTCAGTATATTAAAGAGACATCAGCACTCCATGTTTATTGCAGCACTGTTCACAATAGGCAAGATTTGGAAGCAACCTGTGTCCATCAACAGATGAATGGACAAAGAAAATGTGGTACATATATACAATGGAGTACAGTTCAGCCACAAAAAAACGAGATTCTGTCATTTGCAATAACGTGGCTGGAACTCTGGGGGGTCATTATGTTAAGTGAAATAAACCAGGCACAGAAAACAAACTTCCAATGTTCTCACTTACTTAAGAGCGCTAAAACTTAAAACAATTGAATTCACGAAGGTAGAGTGTAGAATGATGACTACAGAGGTTAGGGTAGTGTTGGGAAGGGGAAGTAGGGATGGTTACTGGGTACAAAACTACAGTTAGGTAGAATGAATAAGATCTAGTATTTGATAGCACAACAGGATGACTACAATCAATGATAACTTGTATATTTTAAAATAACTAAAAGAGGCCAGGCACAGTGGCTCACACCTGTAATCCCAGCACTTTGAGAGGGTGAGACAGATTGATCTCCTGAGGTCAGGAGTGCGAGACCAGCCTGGCCAACATGGTGAAACCCCGTCTGTAGTAAAAATACAAAAATATTAGCCGGGTGTGGTGGTGGGCACCTGTAATCCCAACTACTCAGGAGGCTGAGGCAGGAGAATCACTTGAACCCGGGAGGCAGAGGTTGCAGTGAGCCGAGATCATGCCATTACACTATATAGCCTGAAGAACAAAAGTAAAACTCTGTCTCAAAATAATAATAAAATAAAATAACTAAAAGAGTATAATTGGAGTGTTTGTAATACAAAGAATAAATACTTGAGGTTGTGGACAACTCATTTACCCTTATGTGACTGTTACACATTGCATGCCTGAATCAAAACATCTCATGTACCTCATAAACATATACACCTACCATGTACCCACAAAAGTTAAAAATAAAAAACAAGTATAAAAAGGCTTAGGGAGACTGGAATGTTAGAATAGATATGTCAACTAAGACCTACTCTCCCACCCTGAAAGAGTCCAAAAGATACACCTTTCATGACTGTGAGAAATAAATTGGTGGCCAGGTGTGGAGGTTCATGCTTGTAATCCCAGTGCTTTTGGAGGCCAAGGTGGGAAGACTGCTTGAGGTCAGGACTGTGTGACCAGCCTGGGCAGCATAGTGAGACCTCATCTCTAAAACAAAAGTAGCCAGGTGTGATGGCATGTGCCTGTAGCCCCAGCTACTTGGGAGGCTGAGTTGGGAGGATGGCTTGAGCCCAGGAGTTCCAAATTACAGTGAACCATGATTGCACCACTGCACTCCAGCCTGGGCAACAGAGCAAGACTCTGTCTCTAAAATAAAAAAAGAAGAAAAAACATGTGAAGAGATCCCCAGCATTCTTGAAAAGCTCTGTGATAGCTCTTCTGTATAGGCCAGAACTTACATAGGAGATGTGGTAACTGAATTGAGAAAACTATGTGCAATAGGAGTCATTGGATTCCAGGGTGACAGAGGCCAAGTGGATACACTCAATCACCAAAGGCAAGATGGGCATAGTTACCATAAGGAACAGCAGAGGCAAAGCAGCAGTTCAAAACTGTGATTCCACAAATCTATGGCCTTTGTTAGTTGATCATGGTGGTCCTAGAAGTGAAACAGATAAGAAACCTACAAAATTCTTACTTCATCTGCATTAGCATAAAAGTTCTAGGTTAAATGAACTAAAAGTCTAACTTGACTCAAAAAAACAGAGAGAAATAGCCCTGTATTAGGCCCTTCTTGCATTGCTATGAAGAAATACTTCAGGCTGGGTCATTCACAAGAAAAGATATTTAATTGACTCACAGTTCTGCAGGCTGTATAGGAAGCAGAGTGGTGCCTGCTTCTTGGGAGGCCTCAGGAAGCCTCCAATCATGATAGAAGACTAAGGGGAAGCAGGTACATCACATGGTGAGAATGGGAGCAGTAAAAAATGCTGTAAGTTTTTTAAGTGCATATAAGTAAATAGGCGGGGTGCGGTGGCTCACACCTGTAATTCCAACACTTGAGAGGCCAGCGTGGGAGGATTGCTTGAAGCCAGGCGTTCAAGACCAGCCTGGGCAACATAGTAAGGCCCTGTCTCTACAAAACATTTAAAAATTAGCCAGGTATCGTGTGGGCTATGATTGCACCATGGGACTTCAGCCTGGGTGACAGAGTGAGGCCCTGTCTCTAAAAAAACAATATGGCTGGGCATGGTGGCTCACGCCTGTAATGCCAGTGCTTTAGGAGACCAAGGTGAGTGGATCACCCAAGGTCAGGAGTTCAAGACCAGCCTGGCCAAGATGGTGAAACCCCATTTCTAATAAAAATACCAAAAATTAGCCAGGCATGATGGTGGGCGCCTATAATCCCAGCTACTCGGGAGGCTGAGGCAGGAGAATAGTTTGAACGCGGGAGGCAGATGTTGCAGTGAGCAGAGATCGCACCATTGCACTCCAGCCTGGGCAACAGAGCAAGACTCTGTCTCAAAAACAACAACAACAACAACAACAACAAAACCCAGAATCATGTCTTCATTCATTGGAGAATGCAGTTAAGCCTGGGCCGGGACACCTGCCTTCCAGGTGGTTAAGGGAGTTCAGCAGTGGTGACCACTCTGCACGCATCATGGTTGTGGTCCCTGAACTTGGCTTTATTAGACTTGCCCTTGAGAGGGGGCAGAAGGCCCGCATGCCACAGGCATCACTGTGCTGGTGGTGGCTCATGCCGTCCTGCAGAGGTGCGGAGAAGAGTCTCTCACCCTGAGAGGACACTAGGGGTCGAAGGCTGCCCAAGGCCAGGCTGGAGGGGGAGGCAATGCTGTCCCATGCAACTCTGTGAAGAATCGTTCATTTCTCACTGAGTGGACAGCAGGGACCAGGGTCCTGGGCTTCAGGGATCACAGCCACAGCCAGCTGGTTCTGCCTCCCACTGAGGCTGTGTGGGCTGGGGCAGGAGGGCTTTGGAGCAACAGCAATTCCTAAGAGTTGATCCTTTTGAGCCCAAGTCCTCCAAATTTGATCTCCAGCTCAAGGTTCTGTGAACTTCCACACCCATAAATCCAACTGCCTCTCCCCTCTCTCCATGCAGATCCTCAGTCATCTTGAAGATGCTCCACGTTGTAAGATGATATCGCTCCCAAGCTTCGTGGGGTCTTCCCAGATGTCCCAGTTTCCCAGGCTGGCATGACCAGTCACCCAGTTCATTCTCAGTCTAGGACTCAGACTCATCCTTGTCTTCTCATTTCCCAAATGTGGGCTGCGAACAGCCGAGTAGATGTTTTAGCTGAAATGTCCCCAACCCCTCTTCCATCCAGTCTCCCCACTGCGCCTGCATGATCTCTTCAGAGTCAAACAATGGATGCTCCGGTCCAGCCTCCTCGCCCGGCTCTGCCCTCTCCAGGTCTTTCCTATCTGCTGCTCCCCTCATTCTGAGCCCCACCACTAGGCGGGGTCCCTTGAGCCCCAAGGGGCCTGGCTCCGTCCTCCTAGGGCCTCACAAGTGCCTACTCGGTGCCCGATCTCTGCTCCAGCTTCACTTCCCCAGGTAGCCTCCCCAACTCAGGGATTAGGATGTGAAGTTCTTTGGTGAGGTCATTAATTAGCCTGCTACACCTACTTTAGTTTTGTTTTTCTTCATAGTATTTATCATTATCTGTCTAAGTCCAAATTGTATTGCTATGACAACACCTCAGACTGGATAATTGATAAGGAAGACAGGTTTATATTTAGCTCACAATTCTGCAGGCTGGGAAGTTCAAGGGCACAGTTTTGGCTTCTGGTGAGAGCTTTTGTGTGTTGTCCTAACATGGCAAAGAAGGTCAAAGTGGAAGCAAATAAGTGCAAAGAGACAAAACCCGAGGGGCATCATGTCGTTATGACAACTCACTCTTATGGGAAGAAATACAGGCTTGTGAGAACTAATCCCGTCTCTCCAGAGCAAGAACTCATTGCCAGGAGTACGGTACCAAGACATCATGAAGGATCCATCCCCATGACCAAAACACCTCCCACTAGCTCCCACCTCCCACATCACCATGTTGGGGGTCAAATTGCAACATGAACTTTGGTGGGAACAAACCATATGCAGTCATAGTGCCACCTGATGAGGACATAGTGTGGTTTCTGTCTATACAGACTATGTCTCCATCTAGAATGTCAACTCCATGAGAGCAGGAACTTTGTCTTGGTCACCACTGTATTCCCAGTGGTATGTGCCTGCACATAGTAGGTGCTCAATAAACACTTGTTGCAATATAGAGACTGAACCATCATAGAGACTAAACAGAGAATGAGAATGCACTGTGGTTATACAATGCCAATGCGAAAACCAGTCTCCTCTGTGCACTGCTAACATGCAGCACCCGTTGGAGGAAAACAATACAACTTCACTTAGAGATTCACAAGGAAGACCTGAATAAAAAGAGAGGCATTCCATGCTTCTGAATCAGAAGAACTTAGTTTTTTAACACATCAACTTTGGGAATCAAAATCCCAAAGGAATTTTTCCTGTACCTTGACAAAGTGACTCAAGAAAGTTTCATTTGGAAGAATAAACAGGTGAAATGAGCTAGATAGACATTTAGAGGAAAAGGAAGAGTAATCAATAGAAATTATACTACCAGTCATTAAAGTATTTAATGAAACTATCATAATTAAAGTAATATAGCACATAATTTTGGCAGAAAATTCAAAAGACAAATTAATGGAACAGAAAGACACTGGTTTAAACCAGACTCTAGTAATTATAAAACTTAGAATAAAATTAAAAATTTTTCAAATAATAAATTCAGTAAAAATTCCTGAAATATTGTGTAACTCTTTAGGAAAAAAAGGAAAAGAAAAAATGTGAGAGCCACGCCTCTACCATACATTTAGAGTGGTGACTAAAGACATGAGATCTGGGTTCAGATCTCTACCTCATGGCTTACTTGCTGCACCACCTTGGACTACTCACCCCTTCAAGTCTCAAATAGGAGTTAGCAATTCCTAGTATCATTGTGAGGATTCAGAGATTGAGTGCCTAGAGAATACTAAACACACCCTAGGTGTGTGGCTAAGCTATTTAGAGCTAATTCAATGAAAAAATGAAATGACGTAAAACCTGGAAAAAATGTAGTTTCGTGTCTATCAGAATTTGGCATTGGTAGCAATAAAAACAGCAAACAAAAGCATAAATAGAAATTTATCAGAGTTGACTACATAAAAATTCAAAGTATATGTGGTATATCACAAAAAATCTTCAAAATTGAAAGGGAAAAATGTTCTCTATAAATCAGATGCACATCTAGTTACCATTTATAAAATGTACAACATCATATGAATGAATTTATGTTTAATAGCACAATAAAAAATTTGGAAATAAAGGCCAGGCACAGTGGCTCCCACCTGTAAAATAAAGGCCAGGCACAGTGGCTCCCACCTGTAATCCCAGCACTTTGGGAGGCTGGCATGGCTCACATGAGGTCAGGAGTTTGAGACCAGCCTGGTCAACATGGTGAAACCCCATCTCTACTAAAAATACAAAGACTAGCAGGTATGGTGGCATGTGCCTGTAATCCCAGCTACTCGGGAGGCTGAGGCAGGAGAATCACTGGAACTCAGGAGGCAGAGGTTGCAGTGAGCCAAGATTGCACCACTCCACTCCAGCCTGGGTGACAGTGTGAGACTTTATCTCAAAAAAAAAAAAAAAAAAAAAAAGAAGAAGAAGGGAAAGGACCAGAAAGTAGCTATGGGTTATTGTCAGTGAAGCTTTTGTTTTGGGAGGAGATTTACAGGGTGCTTATTATGTTGCTGAAAATATACACAGTTATATATGCAAGTTGTCTGCTATGTACAAATCAACAGTGAGGTACCAAGGGATATAATCTATCCAATTCCAAGCAATGAAGACTCTGCACATGTGCACACACATACACAAATTATGTAGCATTTGAAGATAAAAATGTCTTTAAAGCTCTTCAAAATAGCACCAAAAACATAGAATACCAAGGGCTTTTATTGGCTCCATAAGTGAAGTTTGATTCCTTAAAGGAGAGCACACCATTCCAGTCAAAGCCTTGGTAAAATAACCAGTTCCTCCAATTGTGTCCTGTTACAAATGAAAACAGATTCTTATTGCATTTATGCAAATAATTGTATTGCCATAAGTTAAGAATACTCGCAAATAGTTTCCAGATTTTGGGGAAATCAGGTAGAGAGAAACAAATACGCTCCTAATTTTGTATATATGATTGTTCAAAGAAAAGTTTCAATACTAAAAAAAAACAAAACAAAGGATTAGCAACACTTAAAGCAAAAGTTGAAAATATTAGTCTTCTATCAGTTCAGTTTATGCAGTTAACTCCTGTTCTGCTTAATATTCCTGAACACTTCAGCTCTTCATGTAAGTCCTGAAAGTTTTTTCCCTCTATTCTAATGTCACAACCTCCAAAGTTGTCAGAAACCTACATTTAAGAACACCTGTTAGAGCCCAGGAGCAGTGCCTCATGCCTGTAATCCCAGCACTATGGGAGGCTGAGGCAAGTGGATTCCTTGGGGTCAGGAGTTGGAGACCAGCCTGACCAACATGGTGAAACCCTGTTTCTACTAAAAATACAAAAATTAGCCAGGTCTGATGGTGGGCACTTGTAATCCCAGCTACTTGGGAGGCTGAGGCAGGAGAATCACTTGAACACAGGAGGCAGAGGTTGCAGTGACCCGAGATTGCACCACTGCACTCTAGCCTGGGCAACAGAACGAGACTCTGTCTCAAAGAACAAAACAAAGAACACCTGTTAGAGTTCTATAACTGATTATAGAACCCCTTCCTTCCTTGCTTCCTCCCTCCCTCCCTCCTTCCCTTCCTTCCTTCCTTCCTTCCTTCCTTCCTTCCTTCCTTCCTTCCTTTCTTCCTTCCTTCCTTCCTTCGTCTTGCTCTGTGACCCAGGCTGGAGTGCAGTGGGGAGATCTCAGCTCACTGTAAGCTCTGCCTCCTGGGTTCATGCCATTCTCCTGCCTCAGCCTCCCAAGTAGCTGGGACTACAGGCGCCTGCCACCACACCCGGCTAATTTTTTTGTATTTTTAGTAGAGACAGGGTTTCACCATATTAGCCAGGATGGTCTCAATCTCCTGACCTCGTGATCCACCTGCCTCAGCCTCCCAAAGTGCTGGGATTACAGGCGTAAGCCACCACACCCAGCCTATAGAACCAGTTTCTAAAGAGGACCTAAACAAGACAACAATTGTCCATGCATGACAAAAAGTTGTAGGGCAGCCATAATCAAAGACACAATTGACAAGGAAATTTGTTATCTCTGTGGCACACAATAATATAATATAATAATTATAATTATTACTGACAATGTCCTCTAAGATATATCAGAATTATAGGAGTTTCCCATAATTTTGGAACACATACCAATAACATATTTATACAAATACATCCCAAAGAAAACCAAACACCATTTCATGTTTGACAGTGCTTCCTGGATAATTTTTGCACCAAAATAAGCCAAATTATGTCATTTTTGGACTTTAGGGAACCTAATATCTTAAATGATTAATTAGGTCAGAAAAAGACATAATTTGTAATTTGAAATGTTTAAAACATCTCTACTAAAAAGATACAAAAAATTAGCAGGACATGGTGGCATGCGCCTGTAGTCCCAACACTGTGGAGGCTGAGGCAGGAGAATCGCCTGAACATGGGAGACGGAGGTTGCAGTGAGCCAAGATTGCACCACTGCACTCCAGCCTGGGTGACAGAGTGAGACTCCGTCTCAAAAAAAAAAAAAGATTTAAACATTAGTTTTTATTCCTAAGCAAACCAAAACTTAATGACAATATGACAGCCTGACTTTATAAATGTTCTTGTGTGTTTTTTTAAACAAATTATTTTATTGTGACTTACACTGACCATTCATGACATTCTTGGACTTTCTGGTTTGTCTTGAACATCCCTCTTTCTTAAATAACCAGTCATTTTATTTTAGGACTAAATTTACCATACAAGATTCTTTCTCATATAAAATTATTTCTTTTTAAGGTTTCTTCCCACAAAAATATCTCTTCACTTATTTATTTATTTATTTAAGAAGGATTCTCACTCTGTTGTCCAGGCTGGAGTGCAGTGGCGCAGTCTCGGCTCACTGCAACCTCTGCCTCTGGGGTTCAAGCAATTCTTCCACCTCAGCCTCCCGAGCAGCTGGGATTACAGCCATGCACGATCACACCTGGCTAATTTTTTTGTATTTTTAGTAGAGATGGGGTTTTGCTATGTTGGCCAGGCTGGTCTCGAACCCCTGACCTCAAGTGATCCATTTGCCTTGGCCTCTCAAAATTCTGGGATTACAGGCATCAGCCATTGTGCCCAGTGAACCTCTTTAGTTTTATAACTTTCTTTACATCTCTCTTATTTCCTGGTTCCTTTTACCGTGGTTTATACATAACCTTTTTTTTTTTTTTAGATGGAGTTTCACTCCTGTTACCCAGGCTGGAGTGCAATGGTGCAATCTCAGCTCACTGCAACCTCCACCTCTCGGGTTCAGGTGATTCTCCTGCCTCAGCCTCCCAAGTAGCTGGGATGACAGGCATGCACTACCACACCCAGCTAATTTTTTGTATTTTTAGTAGAGACGAGGTTTCTCCATGTTGGTCAGGCTGGTCTCGAACTCCCAACCTCAGGTGATCTGCCTGCTTCAGCCTCCCAAAGTGCTAGGATTACAGGCGTGAGCCACTGCACCCAGCCTATACATAACCTATAAACAAGCTTTGTATTATATAAAACTTGTTCACTTTTTTAAAAAAACACATACTGTTTTTTTAGCAAGAATGTTTTCCTACAATATATATTTGTTGGAAAATACCCAAATAATGAAATTTTAGGTTCTAAAGTATAACAAGTTTGTCTACAAGTATTTATAACATTACATTTACCCTGTTAGAGACAAACAACAATAATTTACTCAGTTTAGCTAGATTACTTATGAAAACTTCAATAGTCATGATTTAAAGCCATGAAACTGCCATTTCAAAACTATAACTGAGACGGTGAAAAAAATATATAACCTGACTGACTCCATCTTGCTTCTAACCTCCAAGCTGTCCTTGTTCATTCCTGGACTTTGGGAGGAATTTAGTTTATAGTTTAGCTTTGAAGCAAATATATTAACAGTCCTTTTCCTTTCCCAAAACACAGCTCCTTACTGCCTGTGGACTAGACTGCCTAAAGCTACAAGATTATAAGTTATGGTAATTTTACTAAATAATTCAAGATGTAGCTATTTTCATTAAACCAATATCAATGTCTTATTTATTAAAGATTACACAAGCAAAGATCACTCCGTCTTGGGCTGGGTTTATAGCTTTGTAACCTTTGTGACAAATTTTGACACCTTATAGTATTTGGCAGGGATAGTATGAAATTGCTTGATTAATAAATGCAAACAAAAATGTATGCTGGCAATTCTTAAGACATTTCTAAGATTACTTTGCCAATAATTTTAAAGTTAGCTTACTTATTAAATATTTTAATTAAGTTACATAAACTTGAAAAAGCACTTGACTAGTCTTTTCCTTTTTTACTATCTGATTTCAGCACTTTTATTTCATTTTTAAGCCAATTAATGAGCACTCTTTTATATATTTTGTAGTAGTGAAATATTGTGTACACAATGCATAAATACATAGACATATTAGGCATGCCAACAGAAGTACATTTTATAGATTCATAAAAACCTCTTTTTTTCCTATTTTAGACTTTCAGATTCTTGATAACCTGTTTCACAACCCTGGGCAGTTGTCAACTAAATAGCCTTGAAATTGCCTGTTAAAGGAAGCAACTCAGGTGAAAGTCAAATAGCAAAATTTACATTATAAGGTATGGATAGAAAAAGTTTGGTGTGCTAGAGGGAAATTAAAACACATTTAATTGCCAATTAAACATAAAATTACAGAAATTATAAGGCCTTTTAAATACACACACACACACAATGATCCTATAGCTTTTACTTCAGAACTTCTAGCCGTGAGATAAACACAAATTTACTGGCTTGCAAAAAGAACTTGTTGGATCTAAATAGTGGTTTTTGTCATAATAGAAAAAATAACAGCAGATTTAGAGCAGCCAGAAAAGAAAAAAAATAGAGAAAAAGAGGACTTAGAAACTCTATAGTTTGCAGGTCGACCTTAGGGCTCTTTTTCCTTGATGTAAATGTGCATGAAGACCATATTATTCTGATTTTACATAAACTTTGGCAAGTAGAGGTGCCATAAAACCTATGGAGTGCTCAAAAGGGGGTCATTCTCCTGTTTTCTCCTCATTGTTAGATTGTTTCCTGCTTTTTTTTTTTTTTTTTTTTCTTAAAAAGAGGAACTGAGCTGTGGCCTAGGGTTTTTGTGTGGTGGATTTATGTGTGCTGCTTGTGCACCGGACTCCACAGTATGTCACTACTGCATCGTTTCCTCCTTCTTACATGTTTCAGTTTGTCTCTCTAGAGGTCTGTGACCTCAGAGAGGGCTCAAAACGGTGGGTGATCAGCCCTTATATGCGTTTCCTGGATGATCCATTTTTTATATTAATTTTTGCTGGAGATTTCCCTGCAAGGCTGCTGCATGTCATGGCGGGGTTAACCTCCTAGACACTCCCACGAGGCCCCCCATCACCCAGGGGCACCTTTCAGCTGGGAGGAGTAAATGCTCTTTCCCTTTGGAGCTGAGAAAATTCAGTCTCTCATTAATGTATGAAAACAACAGTTCAGTTCCTTATGCAAATGCATACACACAAACCGAATTAAGATTAAATTTGAGAGAAAGAGCAGTAGAGAAGATCCTTTAGAATGCATCTCCAAACTAGAATTAGGATTCTTAAACAACAACTTCAGACCAGAACAAACACCACCACAAAAAACCAACAACAATATGATCACTGAACTCTAATGGTAAGGAGAAATTAAGACCAGCTGGTTGTTAATCTTAACTTTAGCCAAGACAAAACTCCAGTTCAGTTACTTACCTAGGGATGGGTCTCAGGCTGAAGACTGCGCTCCACAATCCTAGAAGCAGGGAAAAAATACAAATAAACACGTCCTCCCTGTGGAAGCAAGCGCAAACTTCATACAGGAGTTCCCTGCCTTCCGTCGTTATGGAAGCAGGAAAACCTTGACCTCCTTGTGTTGGAAGCAAGTAAAACTCCAAAAAAAGAGGAGTTGTACAGCAAAACAAACTTTAGATCTCAACCAAATTTTGGAAGAGCAGAAATTTTCTGGAGGTGGTGCTCTCAGATCTCAACAAATTTTCCTATTGGTATGAGTCATAAAGTTAGCTCATGCTGGTACCAAGCATCAATAGGAGATTTGCCAAAGGTCGGGGTCCTCTCCATTCGGAATCCCTCCGTGGTTACCAAATGTGAGCCCCCAAAATTTGAGACAGGTCTCAGTTAATTTAGAAAATTTATTTTGCCAAGGTTGAGAACACATGCCCGTGACACAGCCTCAGGAAGTCCTGACAACATGCACGCAAGGTAGTCGGGGCACAGCTTGGTTTTATATATTTTAGGGAGACATGAGACGTCAATCAATATATGTAAGAAATACACTGGTTCTGTCCAGAAAGACAGGGACAACTTGAAACAGGGAGGGGACTGCCAGGTCACAGGTAGGTGAGAGACAAATGGTTGTATTCTCGGGAGTTTCCGAGAAGCCTTTCTAAAGGAGGCAATCAGAATATGCATCTATCTCAGTGAGCAGAGGATGACTTTGAATAGCATGGGAGGCAGGTTTGCCCTGAGCAGTTCCCAGCTTGAATTTCTCCTCTAGCTTAGTGATTTTGGGGGCCCAAGATGTTTTCCTTTCACACTAGTATGCTAGATTGTTACTAAAAAGTAAATCTTTAATCTTTAAATAGTCTGAGAAATAAAGATCTACAGTATATAGATTACACTTTTGAAAAACTTCAGAACATTATCAATAATTTAGTAAAGGGTTCTTTTTATCACAACACCAATTCAACTATCTGGTCAAATCAGTCTTTAAGAAAAGGAGTATACATGGAATGTCCAATCTTCTTAAGTCAAATCTATACAAAGAGATTAAATCACATCAAAATATTTTTAAAATAGAGATAGGGTTTCCCTCTGTTGCCCAGGCTGGAGTGCAGTGGTGGGATCACAGCTCCCTGTAGCTTTGACCTACCTGGCTCAAGCCATCCTCCCGCCTCAGCCTGACTACAGGGTCACATCACCACACTGGACTCACTTCGTTTTTTGTAGACACAGGGCCTTGCTATGTTGCTCAGACTTGTCTCAAGCAATCTGCCTGCTTTGGCCTCCCAAAATGTTGGAACAGGTATGAGCCACCACACCTAGACTAGAAATGTGTTACTTGCAGAAAGGTTCTAAAATGGCTAATCAAAGATATTGCCATACATTAATTAGTCCAAAAGATGAAAACCAATGGATTGATGTGAGTAAGGATCACCAATCAAACAAGGAAACAACACAGATGGTGAAGTTCAGGTACCTTTTTCTTTGCCCATCCTTGTTAGATCAGCTGCAAGACACTGATGACAAGCTCTGTCATTTTACTAACTTTAGGACAGTCAGCTACAAACTACAACAATTACATATTCCCCAAATATCCTCTATTTTACCTTCACTGTTTGAGTACAGGATAGTGAAATGTCAGTCCTCTTAATCATCCATTTTGCTAATGTAATGTACAAGATACATTCTACAATAAAACTTTACAGCTGCTAATATAAATAGCAGTATTCAGTTTATTCCAACTCTGAAATTAGTTCACCAAGGAAAAAAAAAAGAATCAGGTACAATGGGAAGGATGACTGAAAATCCAGAAATAAATATCATATTCCCAGACATTATCTTACCACTAATCATGATTTTATATTTTATACTATTACTTGAATAAATTTTGCTTTTAGAATTTTGGAATTTAAAGAATTTTATTATTCTGATACCATCAGTTGTTTGCTAACTACTTTTTCTTAAAGGTCAGTGAATTATAAAAGGCATATTTCACAGAAAATATAAGATATCATATGTTGCATTTTAAAAATTTAATTTTAGAGTTAGAATTATACTATTTAACTACTTTCTATGCTAGGTAATGTCACAATATACTTCAAAAGAGTTACATGTAATATATAAATAGTCACGAAATATAGATTATATGTATAACTAATACCCATGGGTGTGGAAAAAACACCATTCACTCCCAGTATCATATGCAATAAAAGACATGTTTACGAACCCATTTACAAGGGCACATTTGCAATCTTTCTTCTACTGGCTCAGCCTCTTTTTAATGAATGTCCACAATCACTAAGTGATACCGTGGCAAACTGTACTCTTCCAAGACTCCCCAGAGACAATCAGCATCACATTTTAATTCCAAAGACCGTAAAAAATGTACATTGTAGGAAAAAATAACTTTCAACAAGAGTCACTTTTTCTGACCTTGTCAACCTGTGAATCAGCTGTTCTTGGAGGCACAGCTATTTAGACACGACACCCTTCCTTCAGACGATGTGATCTTAAGGAATTTAGTAATTATGTGATTTACTAACATAAGACAGTATTTACTGACATGACCAGACAAACTGAAAAGGCCTTCTCACCTACTCCTGGAGTCCTCCCAGATTCCAGACACCCAGTGTAAGAAAGCAGGTGTTGAAAGCTCTGCTGTCACTTCTGTAAAAGCAAACTAAGTATGGCCTGAGAAAGACTCTGTACTTCTATATTTGGGTTCTTGTGGACAAACTGTAAGGTAGCTTAATAGGAAGACAAGATTGAAAACCTAATTTAGGAGTCTGTGCCTGTAACAACAGCTGAGTCTTGACCATACTTCAACCACTCATACACTGATAATTGTTCAAACTGTGTTCAAATACGGCAAATGCCAACCTGTAACCAATCCAGCTGTTTCTCTACCTCACTGCCAATTTCTTTCTTTCTTTTTTATTTTTTTGAGATGGAGTTTTGCTCTTGTTGCCCAGCCTGTAGTGCAATGGCGTGATCTCGGCTCACTGCAACCTCTGCCTCTTGGGTTCAAGCGATTCTCCTGCCTCAGCCTCCTGAGTAGCTGGGACTACAGGAGCCTGCCACCACACCCAGCTAATTTCTGTATTTTTAGTAGAGACAGGGTTTTACCATGTTGGCCAAGATGGTCTCGATCTCCTGACCTTGTGATCCACCCACCTTGGCCAATTATATTTTTAGAAGGCCTGTACACTTGGAAAAGACTGTTCTAATAATTAGAATAACTTGTCTCATTATTTATTTAGAAATGCTATATTTAAAAGTAGGCTAGGCCGGGCACAGTGCACTTTGGGAAGCCAAGGGGGTGTGGATCACTTGAGGTCAGGAGAGGGAGACCAGCCTGACCAACATGGTGAAACCCCGTCTCAACTAAAAATACAAAAATTAGCCAGGCATGGTGGCAGGTGCCTGTAATCCCAGCTACTTGGCATACTAAAGCAGGAGAATCACTTGAACCTGGGAGGCAGAGGTTTCAGTGAGCTGAGGTCATGCCATTGCACTTCAGCCTGGGAAACAAGAATGAAACTCTGCCTCAAAACATAAAAGGATGAAAGTAGGCCAACAACAGGAATTTTGCAGTTGCACAACAGAGAATGTAAATGAATTAACATTCAGTGTCCATGGCATGTTACATACTGTGACTTACCCCATCTACTCTGAACCATTTACTCCATCCATGTGGCGGCTCAAATAGAGTTTCCGTGTTAATCCCACAACGAACCTCAGTAATTCTCACATCACAGTGGTTGTAAACATTTGTTAATGGAAAAAGAATGTTTTTCCTAAAACAGCTACATAACACTAAGACTACTCAAATTTCTAAATAATCCCTTACAAGACAGCCTGGCAGCTTCCTTTTCATACATTAACATGTGGAGCGTATTTTAAAAGCTCTTTAACAGTGACTGTCGAAACAGCTTCCTCGTTATTCATATAATGTTTCTTCTTTTTTTTTAAGTTTTCAAATTGGTTTCAGAAAAACTTAAACACTGATGAATTTGGGCCACTATCAAATCCTTAAGAAGCATTTTTGCCAAGTAAGATGGGCAAATGTCCTACATCTGCTAAATATGATATGAGAGGCCATGCACTTTTGAAAAAAATGAATAAATGATTTCCAACAGTCGCTGAGCCCTTTTTTTTTTTTTTTTTTCTGTTTCTGTTTCTTTTCTTTTCTTTTTTTCTTTTTTTCGAGACAGTCTCCCAGGCTGGAGTGCAATGGTGCAGTCTCGGCTCACTGCAACCTCCGCCTCCTGGGTTCAAACGATTCTCCTGCCTCAGCCTCCCGAGTAGCTGGGACGATGCTCAACTAATTTTTGTATTTTTAGTAGAGAAGGGGTTTCACCATGTTGGCCAGGCTGGTCTCGAACTCCTGACCTCAAGTGTTCCACCTGCCTCGGCCTCCCAAAGTGCTGGAATTACAGGCGTGAGCCACCGCACCTGGCCTAGCCTTTTAGTTTAAAAATTATTTCAGTGTTATCCACTACTTTTGATAATACAATTTTTTTTGAGGCCGTTAGGTTTAAAGCATATTTTTTAAGAGCCGACCTGGCACATAAAGCCGGCCAGTCTGTACTGCTGATGGACCCCCAGTAGATTTGGGGCGCTGACGCTTACTTCACTGTGAAGAACCATATCCGAAAGGGATGGTGCTGGAAGGCAGGCGGGAGACCGGTGTGGGAGCAGAAGAGGAAGCCGTCGACGAGGAAGGAGCGGGTGTGGGACGCCGAGAGCGAAGGGCCAGCAGAGGAGCGAAGAGCGGAGCGCAGCGCGGGCGGAACCCGCGGGAAGCGCGTGGGAAAGGCCGTGTTTTTTCAAATGCGGCGGGCGCCGGGAGAGGCGAGCCTGGCCGGGGGCGCCCCGCGCTCTGCTGGGGAAGAGCTGCCTGCAGACTGAAGGCGAGAGGAGGCGGCAGCGGACCTCCAGGCGTCCCTGCATACCCCCGTTCTCTCCCCGCGCCCTTCGAAGCCCCCAGCCCGGCGGCAGCAGGAAGGCGCAGGATTCGGAGCTCACAGGCCCGGGGCCCGCGGCCGCCTTCCCCTCCGTGGCTAGGGGGCGTCGGCTGAGGCGGGGCGGAGGCGGGGACCGGGGTACCTCGCTTGCGCAGCCTGGAGCCCGCGCTGGGCCCAGCACGACCCTGCCTTGGCTGCTGCCCCCCGAGTCTCCAGCGCCGCCGGACCCTCACGCCGCCGCCTTCTCTCCAGCCCAGCCCCGCCGCGGCCGCTGCCGCCTGCCGAGCATTTTCCAGCCCCCAAGCCCTGAGAATCAGCTCTGGGATGTAACAGAGCAAGCGGACATTATTCTGGGACCAGCAAGCCTCCGTCACTGCAGCCACCACACTACGTGGGTGAGTAAACGCCTCTGGGATCAGCGTGGACCATGCGGTAATCCAAAGAGGTTGAAATATTCATTCACCGTAAAATCTTACAGATTTATTCCCTTGAAACGTGATTTTCTGCAGTCATACAGCCTGAGACAGCTGAGGCTCTAGCAAAAGGGCCAAAGGATAGAGGCAGGTCCTCTAGGGAAGAAAGAGTGAAAACGTGAGAGAGACCACATGGCGGCCCACACTGCCCCAGGCCAGGCCTGGCTGACCGCTGGACGGCTTGACCCATCCGGTGCACGTTCTGGCCTATTGTGGTCAGGGCAGGAGGGGAGCCCCCCCACCCCAGGCCTCCTGCAGAGGAGTGGGCTCAGCAGGGGGCAGGGACGGCCTTGGGGGTTGGGGACTGACCAAGCCTGGGGGCTAGGACCGGTAAGTGGGGCCCGTTATAGAAGCTGGTGTCGACTTCCTTATTTTCTCCAGAGATGATATGATACTCCACAGTGTGCAGGTGCCATATTTAGCCATGTCCCTGCTGTCAGCATCAATAATATGTTTTTTGCTATTATTATGACTTTTGAACCCAAATGCCCATCAATGATAGACTGGATAAAGAAAATGTGGTACATATACACCATGGAATATTATGCAGCCATAAAAAGGAATGAGATCAGGTCAGGCATGGTGGCTCACGCCTATAATCCCATCACTTTGGGAGGCCAAGGTGGGAGGATCACTTGAGGCCAGGAGTTTAAGACCTGCCTGGCCAACATGGCAAAACCCCGTCTCTACTAAAAACATTATACAAAAAGCCTGGCATGGTGGCGCGCACCTGTAATCCCAGCTACGCGGGAGCCTGAGGCACAAGAATTGCTTGAACCTGGGAGCCGGAGGCTGCAGTGAGCTGAGATTGCTCTGGTGCACTCCAGCCTGAGCGACAGAGCAAGACCCTGTCTCAAAAAAAAAAAAAAAAAAAAAAGAATGAGATCATGGCCTTTGCAGGGACATGGAAAGAGCTGGAAGCCATTATCCTCAGCAAACTAACACAGAAACAGAAAACCAAATACCGCATGCTCTAACTTGTAAGTGTGAGCTGAACAATGAGAACATATGGACACAGGGAGGGGAACAAGACACACTGCAGCCTGTTGGCGGTTGAGGTGTGGGGAGGGAGAGCATCGGGAAAAATAGCTAATGCATGCTGGGCTTAAGACCTAGGTGATGGGTTGACAGGTGCAGCAAACCACCATGGCACATGTTTACCTGTGTAACAAACCTGCATATCCTGCACATGTACCCCAGAACTTAAAATAAAAATTAACATTAAAAATTTTATTTTCACCAGGTATTCAATATTACACTTTTGCCGTATTTTACTAATAACTTTAAATTTTTGACATTCCTTAAAAATGTGTTCCATTAAATCCTCACTTTGACCTATAACTTTGCTTACTACACTCGTCCTTTCCTAGGTTTTCACTAAAGTTTTTTTTGTGGTTGTTAAGAAAACCTGTTAACATAACAAAAAATAGAAGGAACAGTAGAATGAGTGGTGGCATACCTACTTCAGGTTACACAAATGGCAACCTGTGCTTGAGATCATTCTTTTGTTTAAAAAGAGATACATCAGGCCTAAGTCATGTACAGCCCCCTTGAACATGTTTTTAGATTTTCTCACCTCATACCTATGGCATAATTAATAGCATTGCTTTGCTTTTTAATTAAAGGCTGTATTGTACATGCCAGTCTGCACTTGCTCTTTTTGAGATGTGTCCTTGTTCATCTTTATCAGTTTTGTTGTTGTCATCGTTGTTGTTTGAGACAGAGTCACACTCTGTCGTCCAGGCTGTAGTGCAGTGGCGTGATCTTGGCTCACTGCAGCTTCTGCTTCCTGGGTTCAAGTGATTCTTCTGCCTCAGCCTCCTGAGTAGCTTGGATTACAGGTGTGTACGCCTGGCTAATTTTTATATATTTAGTAGAGACAGGGTTTCAGCATGTTGGCCAGGCTGGTCTCGAACTGCTGATCTCACGTGATCCACCCGTCTCAGCCTCCCAATGTGCTGGGATTACAAGCATGAGCCATCACGCCAGGCCAGTTTTTATCTTTAAAGCTAATGCAGATGACATTGATGTTAAGCCCCGGAGGCTGACAGAATAAAGGGCACCAGAGGGAAGTCAGGGCATTACTCTCTTTGAGTAGAAAGGCCACTCATCTTGCGCTTCTGGTCCAGGATTCCCAAGTAGAAAATTGGACTCTCCTGCTGGTGCTGGGGACTTTGCTTTCAGTGTCTGCTCTGCGACCTTTCACTCCATTTTCAGTGAGTTCGTGGTAATTAGAGTGAAGTAGGAAGTGACACAGGCTGCCTGATCTTGTGGCTGTTTTGGAAGGTCATTTTTATTTTGAACTTAAAACTCAAATGTTTTGGAAGAACCTACACCCTCCTTTGAGCCATTGTGTGATTTAAAAGACTGCAGCGTGTGTCTTCCCAAAGTGAATGCATTTAGGTTTGTTAATGTTGGGTTTGTTATTGGCGTTTCAGTATTTGGTAACAAATGAGGAATGTCAGTTCAGTTTACCAGTGACTTCAAAATAGAGAGCTGGTAGAGTTTCCTTTTAGGTTGTGCTTTTCCAAAATCCACAAATGGTCAGAAACTCATTTATCTTGTTTCATCATAGACTTACAAAACACATTTCGGTGCCTAAATGGGATTTGGGATTTTTGTTTGTTTTTTGTGTTGCTTTTGTGAGTGTGTAGAGACAGGGTCTTGTGTTGTCTGGGCTGATCTGAACTGCCTCAGCCTCCCCATGTCAGGATTGTAGGCATGAGCCGCCGTAACCAGCCTTAATGCGATGTAATGTTTCTATTCTGCCTTCTTGAACCTCGCTCAGTCAGTACACATATTCTGTTCAAACTGAATAATTGAACCCAGGAACTGAATACATTTAGGTAAAACTTGCTACTTGAGACTTGGGCACCGGGTGGATTTGAATGATGCCGTATTCGTGATGTCTACCCTCTCACTATCCACATTCCGGGATGGAAGAGATTTGGAGAGTGAGAAATGCTTATAATAAAGTTCAGCCCAGCTCCCTGCTGTAGAATGTTCTTGTATGAGCAGTCGAGCAGTCAGTAAAGCAACCCTTTTCATTGTTGAACTGCTCTCGTTCTTAGAAAGTTCTTGTTTCTGTTGACTTGAAATTTGCTCCCGTGGTTTAATTTTTCCCGCTGTTCTGAATTCTTTCACGTGCTGCACAGGACGTGCCTGTTCACTGAGTTTATAATCTTACTTCTCATGGGCCTTGCACTTAGCCTTCTTCAAGCTCATCATCCCTCAGGTTTTGCCTCCTCCTGTCACCAGGCCTTGTCTTCTGGGCACCGGCATCTGGCTCTTCCCATGGAGTCTGGCCAGCACCGCAGGCTCTGGACCAGCATCAGCTGCCCCTGGGCTCTTAGCTCTTGGGAGTTGCTCCTCCATCCTTTGCCTGCCTGGGCACCGACCTTGCACCTGGTCTCAGTCCAGGCTCAGCCCCAGCTCTGCTGGTCCTCTTCTCCCTACAGGATGGCCAGCCGCCGCGCCCTCCCACTGTGCTCCAGGCCCCACCCGGCCTCTCTGGACACTGGATCTGTAGTATAATGGGAACAGGTGACATGACAGTTTCCTTTCTATACCTTTTTATCTTCTGTAGACTATTGAGATTTAGTAAACATGTCCGTTTGCACATGCTTAAAATGGTTGGAAAGTTTTGCCTTGTCTATGTTTGCAAGCGACAAAAACTAAAGGTGGTAGGAATTATATTGACTTATTTAATCTTGGAGTCAACATTTTCAAAGCTATTTGGTAACACCTGAAAATTATAGTGTCTGCCTGTATAATTTTTTTTTTTTTTTTGCCTGTATAGTTGGTTTTTTTTTTTTTAAAGACTTACTTTGTAGTCTTTTTTGTTTTGTTTAACATAACATTTCAGAATAATATGCCAAGTAATGGATGAGCATTTGTTAGGTTGGGCTAGGAATGGGGACTGGGGTAAGGCCGACTATAGTTCTAAGAGGTTCGAGTTTAACACCATTCCTTTGGGAATTGTATCTTATTTTAATTCAGAGCAAAAGCCACACAGCCGCATATAGGCGTAAGTGATTCTTTTGAGGAAGTGGGTAACTGAGCTGTAAAAAGTTCTTCATCTCCATCTGAGACCACCTCATCCTGGACTTCATTGTCCATATCACTATCAACATTTTGGTCAAAAGCTTTCAACAAGGCTCTAGGAAGTTCCAAAGCTTCCCACATCTTCCTGTCTTCTTCTGAGACCTCCAAACTGTTCCAACCTGTGCCTGTCACCTAGTTCCAAAGTTGCTTCCACATTTTGGGGTGTCATTATAGCTGTACCCCACTCTCTTCAGTACAACTGTATTAGTCCATTTTCATACTAGTATAAAGAAACTTTCCTGGGACTGTATAATTTATAAAGGAAAGAGGTTTAGTTGACTCACAGTTCAGCACGGCTGGGGAGGCCTCAGGAAACTTACAATCCTGGCAAAAGCAAAGGAGAAGCAAGGCACTTTCTTCACAAGGTGGTACAAAGGAGAAGTGCCGAGCAAAGGGGAAGGAGCCCCTTATAAAACCATCAGATCTTGTGAGCACTCAGTCACTATCACAAGAACAGCATAGGAAAACGACCCCCATGATCCAGTTACCTCCACCTGGTGTCTCCTGACACACAGGGATTATGGGTCCTATAAAGATTATAATTAAAGATGAGATTTGAGGGGGGACCTGAAGCCTAAGCATACCACCTGGTGTTCAGATGAAGAGGTTGTAGAAGCGTATCTACTGAGTAATGAGGGAAACTGGAGTCAGGAAGCTTTAGGCTTGGTTTTCTGCCACATTTAAAACAAACCCAAGGAAAAGATGGTGCAACCATGTGAGCACCTGGCGGATCTGTTGTGTCTCACACAGGTTTTCTCTTTTCTCTGTGTCTTCAATAATATATGTCTTACTTACACCACCTCAGGGCTCCTGGCATCCCCCAGCCCAGTCTTCAGCCTGACACATCACAGGCGCTCAGCCCCTAAGTGTTCCAAGAGGGAGTGCAGCTCCTGGGGGTCCGCGTCCCATGTCCTCGTGTTTCCTGCTGGTGGTGTTTGGAAGTGCTGTTGACATCTGGGCCCCAGTCGGTCCTTGTTACTGCGGGTCTTGTGCCGTCTCTGGAACAGCCCTTTATGGGCACCATCTACTCACTCATTCGCTTCTGTTGGCTGACGTGGCCCCTGAGCTCTCTTCCTGTCCTTAGGCCCGTCAAGGCCAGATGCAATGTTGAGTGTGGAGGCTTCCAGGCCCTGCTTTCCTTCCCAGCTTCAGGCTGGCCCGGCTGCTTGTCCTGCTGTCGTGCTTCAGTTCCTCCGCGTGGCTATCCGTTCCCAAACAGGTTTCTTCACTTTTGCAAGGTGGCGTCGGAATGATGACTAGCACGTGCCACCACACATCAGGACAGGTTTACGGAATTAGGTTTTAAGAGAACACAGAATCCCAAATTAGTCATCTTGTAATACGTGTTAAAGTGTGTCACCTAATTGCTGAACAATGAAAAACAATTCCTTTTATATTTAAAAAAACTCACTAGTTAGCTGAGAACCTAATGGTAGTTGCAACTTTTCTTTTCTTTTCTTTTCTTTCGAGAGGGAGTCTCACTCTGTCGCCCAGGCTGGAGTGCGGTGGCGCCATCTCGGCTCACTGCAAGCTCCGCCTCCCGGGTTCACGCCATTCTCCTGCCTCAGCCTCCCGAGTAGCTGGGACTACAGGCGCCCGCCACCACGCCCAGCTAATTTTTTGTATTTTTGGTAGAGACGAGATTTCACCGTGTTAGTGAGAATGGTCCTGATCCCCTGAACTCATGATCCGCCCGCCTCAGCCTCCCAAAGTGCTGGGATTACAGGCGTGAGCCACCGCGCCCGGCCGCAATGTACTTTAAACAGAAGAGTCCCAAAGGAAACTGTTCGGTCGGAGAGCAGAACCACTAAGGCAAATTCACCGAGATACCTGGAAAGTTAGAATCCCAGTCCCAGTCCATCAAATCGAGCATCATAAAATTAAGTTGTCCTTACTGTGAAATGGCAATTTGTAATGATTTCTGAGAAGTGGGACCCATGGTGGTGTCGATGTCTGAGCCAGGTGAGGGTGAGATCCCTGGCGCCATGGGCTGGCCGCCAGGATGCCCTGGGAAACGCCTTCTGTTCACAGCTGTGTGATTCTTTTCTTTCTGTGTTGGTGAAGCAGCCAGACCCGGTCCGTTTGGAATGCCTGGGATGGTGCCGCCGCATGTTCCTCCTCAGATGCTCAACATTCCGCAGACCTCTCTGCAAGCAAAGCCCGTGGTAAGGCCTTCCCTGCGTGCGCTGGGTGGGGTGGCCGGTCTCAGACACGGTGTGTGCATTGAATTTCAATGAATGCCAAAATAAGTTCCTAAGCTCTTGAATTGATGTGTGAAATAGATGCCAGTGTTTGTTGAAATAAAAATGAGCCGGGAAACATCGGCCTGGGCCTGAGTCAGGTCCTGCTGGCCACGTGCACGTGACCTGTGCCCTTTGCTTCAGGCCCCACAGGTGCCCAGCCCAGGGGGCGCCCCGGGCCAGGGTCCATACCCGTACAGCCTCTCTGAGCCAGCACCTCTCACGTTGGACACGAGCGGGAAGAATCTGACGGAGCAGAACAGCTACAGCAACATTCCTCACGAAGGGAAGCACACGCCGCTGTATGAGCGGTCCTCGCCCATCAACCCGGCCCAGAGCGGCAGCCCCAACCACGTGGATTCCGCCTACTTCCCTGGCTCTTCTACATCGTCATCTTCTGACAACGACGAGGGCAGCGGAGGGGCGACAAAGTGAGTGGTGCACAGGTTGTGGGGTGCTTCCTGGCGGGTAGTGACCTGGGGAAGCTGCCTTCTGGCCTGCCAGCCCAGCTGGTGTTGTGCTCAAAGATGTAGTTTGTTGCAGGTGGGTGATGGTCAGTCTGTACTCAGACGGGGGCTCCTTGGACAGAGAGGAGAGAGGAAGAGTAGGTATGTTCTTTGAAGTTTCCATGATTTAAAACCTGCACCATCCCAGCCCCATGACCTGGAGCCACAGGAACCTTTCTGGGGAGGAATTTGACAAGAACTGGTTTGTGTGATGCCCCAAACATGGGGCCATTTGTCTGGTGTGGTGCCACTCACACCCACCACAGCAACCCCCTGCCGACCCCCGAAACATTGATCTCCTGGCTCCTGGATCAAGGGAGCTCTGAATTTCCTCTCCTTCTCCTAAACTCAGCAGATCAGAGGACACTTTTGAAATAACACTGTTTGTCCAAGCAAAACCCTAGAAAGCTGCCTAGACCCGGGCTGGAATTGTTTCCTTACAGAGTATTTTAAACACTGTGTGGACTGGACGTGGTGGCACATGCTTGTAATCCCAGCACTTTTGGGGGCCAAGGTGGGTGGATCACCTGAGGTCAGGAGTTCGAGACCAGCCTGGCCAACATGGCGAAACCCCGTCTCTACTAAAAATACAAAAATTAGCTGGGTGTGGTAGCATGTGCCTGTAGTCCCAGCTACTCAGGAGGCTGAGTCAGGAGAATCACTTGAACCCAGGAAGTGGAGGTTAAAGTGAGCTGAGATGTCACCAGTGCACTCCGGCCTGGGTAACAGAGCGAGACTCTATCTCAAAAAATAATAATAATAATAATAATAAAAACACTGTGTGTCCTTGAGTAAATGAGTACGCAAATATATAGTTGGTTTCTGATTGAAGAGGCTGGGTGTGGTGCCTCACACCTGTAATCCCAGCACTTTGGGAGTCAGTGGCGGGTAGATCACTTGAGTTCAGGAGTTTAAGACCAGCTTGGCCAACATGGTAAAACCCCATCTCTACTAAAAACATAAAAACTAGCCGGGCGTGGTGGAATTCGCCTGTAATCCCAGCTACTGTGGAGGCTGAGGCAGGAGAATCACTTGAACCTGGGAGTCAGAGGCTGCAGTGAGCCGAGATCACACGACTGCACTCCAGCCTGGGTGACAGAGCAAAACTCCATCTCTGAAAAAAAAAATTCTGATCAAGGAAATTTTAAATTTGTATTCCTCCCCTACCTTTAAACTGTCTTATATTTAAAAAAAAAAAAAAAAAAAAAAGATAAGAAAGAGAAAGAAAATGTTTTTCCTTTAAGTCAGTGTCTCCTTTTCCTTAGTGTAAACTCTACAGAGTAGATAACCAGGGCTGGTTGATGTTACATCTATTTCTGATGTAAGAAATCTAACAGATGTAGTTGTCAGTTTCCATGCCAGTTCTTACCTGGAGTGTCACCTGAGGCAGGTGATCTTTCCTCTCTGTCCTCTGTCCATCTGTAAAATGGGAACGAATGTCTGTTGACCCAGGGCAGAGGTTACTGAAGGGCTCTCTGCCATCCAGGGATGCATACCCTGTTTATGGCAAAGAAGTATAAAATTAATAAATGTTTATTTGTTGTATATGCAGAGAAGTGTAAAATTCATAAATGTTTATTTGCTATGTGTGCAGTGCTAAAACTCTAAAATGAAGTAAAGAGTTGCAATTGAATATTCAAAGTTTTAACCTCTAACAAGAACAACCGCAAGATGGTCTTAGAAGCCCTTATGCACTAGAATTCTAAGGCATGTGCATTTTGTTGTAAAATGTGAATCAGGTAGCAAGATCAAAGTGTCTATACATACAGTTTTCATCTTAGTGAGAATGTTCTTTCTGAACTCTGAAACATAGGTAAGAAGTAAGACAAAAAGCAGTAAGCTTTATGACCCCAACAAGAGTTCAGTGCTAGTGATGGAGATGTGGAAACCAGGTCAGGGTGCTGACTTGGGGATGTAGGTGGTGACTGGAGCACGTCTCAGTTGAGGTGCTTGTTCCTCCAGCGGGGAAGGAATGAGAAGAATGTGAGTTGCCCATCTAATTTGGCAAGTTGTCTATATTAGTCTGTTCTCATGCTGCTAATAAAGAGATACCCAAGACTGGGTCACTTACAAAGGAAAGAGGTTTAATTGACTCAGAGTTCCACATGGCTGGAGAGGCCTCACGATCATGGTGGATGGCAAAGGAGGAGCAAAGTCACGTCGTGCATGGCAGCAGGCAAGAGAGCGTGTGCAGGGGAACTCCCCTTTATAAACCATCACATCTTGGAAGATTTATTCATTATCATGAGAATAGCACAGGGAAGACATTCAGTGACTTTCCACCAGATACCTACATGACCCGTGGGAATTATGGGAGCTACAATTCAAGATGAGATTTGGGTGGGGACACAGCCAAACCATATCGTCGTCTTTGTTAGGATGAGCTGAACTTGGAGTGAGTAGGACTGCCTGAGCATGTCCTGTCTTTTCTGGGTATGCACTTCCTACCTGTCTGTGAAGGTTCTGATCAGCTTTTTGGAGTTCTGGGCATCTGGCCTCCCTCTGACCTCTTGCAGTGCTTATCGTCTTTATCCCTGGTATGGCATCTTTACTGTTTTCTGGAGATGCATCTTGTTTCTGCCACTGGAATTTGACCTGCTCAGAGGCTTGTGTTTTCCGATCCTTGTGGTATGAAATGCCGTGAAGAATGCAGGGTACACCCTGTAATCAAAAGATTGGATTCAAGCTGTGTGACTTAGCAGTGACTTAATTTCCTTGAATCTGTTTCTACTTTTATTATAATAAAGAAGAGACAGACATGTTAGACCTGAGATGAACGAAGGCAGAGGAGACAAGGGTGCTTGTTCCTGAAGGCTTCGGGGTCAGAAACTAGCATTCAACTTGGGGTCAAACCCTTGATCACGGGCATCCTTTGCTTCTGGCAGGTGCACGGGTGTGACTTGGATTTATGTGTCCACAGCTAGCAAATAGGGACGATGTTCATGGTTTCCTGCAAGGGTTCTAGCGTGTTGAATGCGTTGTATGTGGTGGAGCAGAAGCACACGAGTAGAAACCTCTGCAGGAACCAGTGTGGGTGCAAGGAAACCTAAACTGTCATTGATAGATTGTTGGAGGGTCAACGTGGACAAACCTGAGAGTTAAAGACTCCAGAGGGCCTGGTGATGTGGGGGTCCACATGCATTTGTGATTTTACCTGCTAGATCTCTACCAGATTCTCATGGTAAATATTGGAGAAAAATCCCTTGTACCTGTGGCAAGGGAAAGGAAAAGATAATTATTTTAAAATGTGACAGAACACTCTTTTTTTTTCTTTTTTCTTTTTTTTTTTTTTTGAGACGGAGTCTTGCTGTGTCACCCAGGCTGGGGTGCAGTGGCGCAATCTCGGCTCACTGAAACCTCCGCCTCCCAGGTTCAAGCGATTCTCCTGCCTCAGCCTCCCGAGTAGCTGGGATTACAGGTGTCCACCACCATGCCCAGCCAGAACACTCTGTTCTTAACAAGGCTTTCTCTCAGGAGAAACTACCTAACCAGAGCCTAACCCACTGGGTTTCACCAGAACCTAATTAATCTGAGGGAAAGGAAACACCCAAATCTAGCTCCCCATAGCCATCCTGTCCCAGCTAAGCAGGGTCAGGGCCTGAGAGTCACATGTGAAGATCACAGCCCAGAGACTCATTATAAGACTCACCTAATGATTGGACTTTAGACCCTGTGCTCCCCTGTAAAGAGAAAAAGCAAAATCATATAAAGTGCTCAGCTGAAACAAGAAAAAGAATGGAAGACATGGAGAAAGAATGGAAAACAGTAACAAATATAGTAAGTAGCTCTTAATCCACATATATAAATAATTAAACATCAGTGGTGTAGATATGCAAATTAAAAGAAAGAGGCTGTCTGATGGAATCAAGACCTAGCTATTTGTACCTACAAGAAATCCATCTTACGTATGAAGACATATTCTTTTTCTGTTAACAAACGGTTACAGCTACTGTGATGTGTGAATTACTGAGGTTTATTGTGGAATGAACACAGGAACTCTATTTGAACCACTGCGTGAATGGAGACGTGGTGAATGGTTCAGGGTAGATAGTGTAAGTCACAGAATGTTCTAGTAGATGTGGAAACATGCCATTGGCCACTGAGTGTTGTTCATTTACTTTCTCTGTTGTGCAATTGCGAAGTTCCTATTGTTGGTCAACTTTTAAATAGAATATTTCTAAGTAAATAGTGAGACAAGTTACTCTAATTATTATCATAGTCTTTTCCAAGTGTCAAGGCTTTTTAAAAATATAGTTGAAGTCATGCTAATTTTTTAAGGAAATGTTTGTGTAGGCCTCCCAAATGGACAGTGTGTTAGAATAGAAATTTTTAAATTAAGTATTTAGAACAGATTTTTTTTAGTCAACAGATTTTCTTTCAGGGATAATATTTTTTTTCTGTGCTTCTTTCCCGCAATGCCTTCTTTGTCCTTATTTCTTAACGGTTGTTGTGTTTTCCCTCTTCATTTGTTTTTGCTCTCATAAAGCTTCATAACCATTTCTGCAGTGCTTCTTTTTGTTGCTGTGTGATTAGCATGCAGTAGTATTTTTATTTGAACATTTTCATACCTGAGGTTAAGATTTCCACAGTTTCTAGTACATTATCCTTTGCATTTATTGTTGTGATTATTCTCTTTGAAGTGACAGCAGAGCTTTCAACACCTGTTTTCTTACACTGGGTGTCTGGAATCTGGGAGGACTCCAGGAGTAGGTGAGAAGGCCTTTTCAGTTTGTCCGGTCATGTCAGTAAATACCGTCTTATGTTAATAAATCACATAATTACTAAATTCCTTAAGATCACATCGTCTGAAGGAAGGGTGTTGTGTCTAAATAGCTGTGCCTCCAAGAACAGCTGATTCACAGGTTGGCAGCATCAGAAAAAGTGGCTTTTGCTGAAAGTTATATTTCCTACAACATACATTTTTTATGGTCTTTGGAATTATTAATAAAATGTGATGCTGATTAGCTGTCTCTTAGCCATCTTGGAAGACTAGAGTTTGCCACGGTATCACTTAGTGATTGTGGACATTCATTAAAAAGAAGCTGAGCCAATAGGAAAAGAATGCAAATGTGCCCTTGTAAATGGGTTAGTAAACATTTCTTTTATTGCATATGACAATGGGAGTGAATGGTATTTTTCTACACCCATTGGTGTTAGTTATACATATAATCTGTGTTTCATGAATACTTATATGTTAGATGTAACTCTTTTAAAGTAGTTTGTGACATTACCTAGCATAGAAAGTAGTTAAATAGTATAATTCCAACTCCAAAATTTGATTTTTAAAGTGCAACACAAGGCATCTTATATTTTCTGTGAAATATGCTTTTTACAATTCACTGACCTTTAAGAAAAAGTAGTTAGCAAACAACTAACTGATGGTATCAGAATAACAAAAGCTTTTTTAATTCCAAAATTCTAATAGCAAAATTTATTCAAGTAATAGCATAAAATATGAAATCATGATTAGTGGTTAGATCATGTCTGGGAATATGGTATTTCTGGATTTTCAGTTATTCTTTACATTGTACCTGATTCTTTCTTTTCCTTGGTGAACTAATTTCAGAATTGGAATAAACTGAATACTGCTATTTCTATTAGCAGCTGTAAAGTTTTATTGTAGAATGTATCTTACACATTAGCAAAATAGATGATTAAGAGGACTGACATTTCACTATCCTGTACTCAAATTAAACAGTGAAGGTAAAATAGAGGCAATTTGGGGAATTTTTTTTTTTTTTCCAGACTGAGTCTCACTCTGTCACCCAGGCTGGAGTACAGTGGTGCAATCTCGGCTCACTGCAACCTCTGTTTCCCGGGTTCAAGCAGTTCTCCTTCCTCAGCCTCCCAAGTAGCTGGGATTACAGGCATCCGCCACCACACCCAGCTACTTTTTCCTGTATTTTTGGTAGGGACGAGGTTTCACCATGTTGGTCAGGCTAGTTTCGAACTCCTGACCTCAAGTGATCCACCCACCTCAGCCTCCCAAAGTGCTGGGAATACAGGCGCGAGCCCCTGCACCCAGCCCCAGGAATATTTAATTGTAGCTTGTAGTTGACTATCATAAAGTCTGTAAAATGATAAGAGTTTGTCATCGGCGTCTAGCAGCTGATCTAACACGGGCAGGTGAATAAAAAGTCACCTGAGCTTCAGCATCTGTGTTGCTTCCTTGTTTGGTTGGTGATGCTCACTCCCATCAATCCATTGATTTAAAAGAATAGGTTTTGTCTTTTGGACAATTTAAGTATGCCAAAATCTTTGATTAGCCATTTTAGAACCTTTCTGCAAGTAAGACATTTCTAGGCTAGGTGTGGTGGCTCACATCTGTCCCAACATTTTTGAAGGCCAAGGTAGGCAGTTTGCTTGAGGCCAGGAGTTTGAGACCAGCGTGGGCGACATAGCGAGGCCTTGTGTCTACAAAAAGTAAAGTAGGCCAGGCATGGTGGCTCACGCCTGTAATCCCAGCACTTTGGGAGGCCAAGGTGGATGGATCACCTGATGTCAGGAGTTCAAGACCAGCCTGGCCAACATGGTGAAACCCTGTCTCTACTAAAAATACAAAAATTAGCAGAGCGTGGTGGCAGGCACCTGTAATCTCAGCTACTCAGGAGGCTGAAGCAGGAAGAATTGCTTGAATCTGGGAGGAGAAGGTTGCAGTAAGCTGAGATCGTGCCACTGCATTCCAGCCTGGGTGACAGAGCAAGACTCTGTCTCAAAAAAAAAAAAAAAAAGTAAAGTGAGCCCAGCGTGGTGTGAGTCTGTAGTCAGCTACTCAGGAGGCTGAGGCGGAAGGATGGCTTGAGCCAGGGAGGTCGAAGTTTCAGCAAGCTGTCATCTCACCACTACACTCCAGCCTGGGCAACAGAGGGAAACCCCATCTCTATTAAAAAAAAAAAAAAAACTCTAATGTAATTTAATATCCTTGTGTAGATTTGACTTCAGAAGACTGAACATTCCATCATACTCCTTTCCTTAAAGACTACCTAGAAGACTAATGAGTGATTTGACCAGATAGTTGAATCAGTGTTATGATAAAAAGAACCCTTTACTAAATTCTTGATAAGGTTCTGAAGTTTTCCAAAAGTGTAGTCTATATAGATCTTTATTTTTCAGACTATTTAAATATTTTTGAGATTTAGTTTTTAGTAACATCTAGCATCCTAGGAAAATATAAATACTGTATGACAGCTTACATATTTTTTCTTTTTAATTTTCATTCAAATTTCAGGGTGCTTTGTTTCTCCCCTTCAATTTTAATTTTAATAGCAGCCATAAACACTTTGCTTCAGAATTATGGTAAATCATGACACAAAAGAGGTCTCAAGCACAGGTTTCCTTTTCATTTTACTGTAGCTAGCTCATGACCACATCTACATCTTGTTAGTGCTTGGCATAGCACATACCTTTCATAATAATACTCTTTGTAATAATTTATTTAACTACAAGGAACTCACAGCCTACTCAACTGTAGTATTTTAAGTTGTTGGTTCGTATATTAGATGTACACTTGACGTGGTTTGTAACACTTAAAACACACATTATTAATTTAAAGCTTTTGATGTGCCACATAGTTTAATATTAACTTGCTGAATGTAAAATGGACTCAAAGTTTCCTTTTGGAGTATATTGAAATATTATCAAGGGTATAGTTATTGGTTATACATAGTTACGTGGTTATAGTTATTTGTTTCTTGAAAATTAACAATCTTAAAGTTTAGAAACATAATAGTACTTGGAACATTGTTCTGCATCCTTGTGAACAAAAGAAGACCCAGTGATACTTAGAGGAGAGACAAACTTTGGAAGCTGTCTGTTGAGTATTAAGAGACTTGTCTTCCTCTCAGAGGCGGGACCAATGACTGGGAGTGACATAGGGAGGATAAGACCTGTCTCTAGAATTGCTGTGAATATTGTCCACGTAGAATGCCCTTCACTTCAGAATAGGTTGTGAATGGAAAGTATATCGATGTGCTAGAAAGGCTTTAACCAAAGGCCTGAGCTTGTCCAGCCTGAGGCCGGCACGTGGCCTGAGTGTGGTGAATGTGCAGCGGCCCCTGCCTGCGCCCGGCTCCCCGGCTCTGGGTCATGAAGGGCTCCTGGGCGTTTCTCCACATGGTGCCTTTGTCTGCCCTGTTGTTAGGAGCTTCTGCTTCTCACTCTTAACATCCTCCAGTTAGAATCGTCAAATACAAGGTCACAAAAGGATGGCTTAGCCGAGTTCAATCTCTTCCTGAACTGTGCTGTGTGGAATAAACAGAATGTCAAGCCTGCCTGGGCAAAGTTCAGGTCCCTCCAATTTACTGAGGAACCAAAAGAGACTGCAGTTGCCATTCTCTCTCCGAAAGCCCATTCTAGTGCCAAGCTCATGGGATGCTGGGCACACATGGATTCCAGACACGTGACCCATGTGTTCCACTCAGAGTCAAGGGCATGGTCATGGTGAAGTCAGCTACTGAGTCTCCAGATACACTGTGAGGACAGGAAGTTGTTCTCCCAGGAGAGAGCTACTAGGAAGACAGTGGGGAGGAAGCGGGTGCAGCAGTGAGCATCCACCTTCAGCCGCCCTCCGCCGCCCCTTCCCTCCCCACCTCCGTGTCTTCCTCAGATGCTGCTGGGTGTGGCCTGGACATCTGTGTTTTCTGCAGGCTCCGCTCAGGATTCGGAAGCAGAGCAAAGCTGGGGACCCTCTCCAAGGGCATTGCTTGAGCCTTAGGAAGCGGGAATTCGTTCCCCAGGTCCAGCCCGCAGGCCCCTGGCCTCTCCCGGCTCTTGACCCTGTGGTCTGCGGTGTGACCAGCCTGTCCTTCCACCCCCAGGCTCTGTCTTCGCCATCTGTTGTCTGTGGCTGAGCTGCGGGGTACAGCTCACACGGACTCCTGTCCTGCCAGCTTCCTTGGGGTCCAGCCCCCGGGGAACCCCAGAAGGAAACCAGGGGCAGGGGCAGGCTGGGGCCAGGCACTGAGCCTCCCGGCTCCTTCCTGCGAGGCCACCTCAGCTGGCTCTGTCGTGGGCTGTAGGCTGTGCTCGTCTTCCGGGGTGACTCTCACAGCTCTGTTCCTTGGGGCTCCTCCAACATGACCCTCCTGTGGTGGCCCCAGGCTTGGAGCCAGTCATGGCTAGAAGGGGACGGCCCCACGTTCCTGCATGCATGTGTTTCTTGCCGCTCTGAGGTCTCACCCCAACCTGGCAGCCTCAAGCAGCACAAACTTATTTTCCTCCTGTCCCGGAAGATAAAACTGAGAATCAGTCTTGCTGGGCGAAAGTCAAGGTCTGGGCAGGGCAGGCTCCTACTGGGGGCTCCTCCTGCCTTCTCGGGCTTCCCAGGCTGCCCAAGGCCCTGGGCTGCCGCCCTGTCCTCCCCTCCCAGTCTCCACTCAGCATCTGCTCTCCCGGTCCTGCTGCTCCTGTCACACTTCCTCCCCTGACCCCTCCCTCCTGCATGGAGGGACCCTGGAATAATGCTGCACCTGCCTGGCTTATCATGGCCTCTCCCCACCAGAAGATCCTGTCCCAAGTCCCATCGGTGAGGGCGCTGGTGCCATGTGAAGGTGACATGCACAGGACCAGGCATTCAGATGTGGGCCCCTTGAGGGGACATTATTCTGTCTACCAACACTGACTTCCAGACACCCACACTTTTGGAAACAGTTCCTTATGTATGAACCTTCCTCAAAGTCACCCAGTTCCAGCATTGTCTGTTTCCCTGACAGGGTGTGCTGTCCTTGGCTCTTATTTCAAAGCAGGTCGAAAAGGGAAACCCATGCCTGTCAACATTCCCTAAGCCCACTGTGCTGAACAGGTAAGCCTGTGGGGACCGGGGCTGTCCACTGTGGCTGCTGACTCTTGTTACCCTCCATGCAGCCACAGGCTCCTCCAGCTCCACCTGAGCTTCCCCAGGGGCTGCGTCCTCACCTTCTTTCCTCACCCTGCCCAGGATCCGGCTGCTCTCGCGTCCCCTGCCCACCCCTCCTCCATCCACACACCCTCTTCCCTGTCCCCAGCCTCCACTCACTGATTCAACAGAATCGGGCTGAGCGCCTCCCTCGTAGGAGCAGGAGGAAACAGGAAGTGAAACAGACAGGACTTCTGTGCCTAGGTGGCCGGCAGCCAAGGGGAGGCTGGAGGGGGACACACATGGGATCCCCTGTGGCCTCTGCCGTGCATCATCACACTCTGAAAAGTGAGGCAGGAGGTCCATAGGGAAGACCACATTCAGAAAGGGAGCACAGGGGCAGCAGGCTGACCCATCCTTGAGCTGGGGAGGCTGCCTGGGGAAGTGAAGTTGGAGCACGCCCCGGGGGCCTAGTAGGCATTTGTGAGGCCCTAGGAGGACAGAGCCGGACCCCTTGGGGCTCAAGGGCCCCTGCCTAGTGGTGGGGCTCAGAATGAGGGGAGCAGCAGGTAGGAAAGACGTGGAGAGGGCAGAGCCGGGCAGGGAGGCTGGACCGGAGCATCCATTGTTTGACTCTGAAGAGATCATGCAGGCGCAGTGGGGAGACTGGATGGAAGGGGAGTCGGGGACATTTCAGCTGAAACATCTACTCGGCTGTTCGCAGCCCACATTTGGGAAATGAGAGGACAAGGATGAGTCTGAGTCCTAGACTGAGAATGAACCGGGTGACTGGTCATGCCAGCCTGGGAAACTGGGACATCTGGAAAGACCCCACAAAGCTTGGGAGCGACATCATCTTACAACGTGGAGCGTCTTCAAGATGACTTTGAGGATCTCCATGGAGAGAGGGGAGAGGCAGTTGGATTTATGGGTGTGGAAGTTCACAGAACCTTGAGCTGGAGATCAAATTTGGAGGACTTGGGCTCAAAAGGATCAATTCTTAGGAACTGCTGTTGCTCCAAAGCCCTCCTGCCCCAGCCCACACAGCCTCACTGGGCGGCAGAACCAGCTGGCTGTGGCTGTGATCCCTGAAGCCCAGGACCCTGGTCCCTGCTGTCCCCTCAGTGAGAAATGAACGATTCTTCACAGAGTTGCATGGGCAGCATTGCCTCCCGCTCCAGCCTGGCCTCGGGCAGCCTTCGACCCCCAGTGTCCTCTCAGGGTGAGGGACTCTTCTCCGCACCTCTGCAGGACGGCATGAGCCACCACCAGCACAGTGATGCCTGTGGCATGCGGGCCTTCTGCCCCCTCTCAAGGGCAAGTCTAATAAAGCCAAGTTCAGGGACCACAACCACGATGTGTACAGAGTGGTCACCACTGCTGACCTCCCTTAACCACGTGGAAAGCAGGCGTCCCGGCCCAGGCTTACTGCATTCTCCAATGAATGAAGACACGATTCTGGGTGGTTTATTTTTTGTTTTTGTTTTTTTTTTTAGTTTGTGTTTTAGAGACAGGGTCTCACTCTGTCACCCAGGCTGGAGTGCAGTGATGTGATCACGGCTCATTGCAGCCTTGACCTCTTGGCCTCAAGCGATCCTCCTGCCTCAGCCTCCCAAAGTGCTAGGATTACAGACATGGGTCACCGTGCCTAGCCTTACCAGCCCTTTAGTAATAAGCACTTTTCAGAGAACTGAAGCTGTTCAGCCTGGAGATGAGGCACAGATATCACCCTGGACACTGGAAGTCTGGTTGGATGCTGGGGTCAGCTAAGAACAAAATGACACTGGAGAACAGAGGCTGTGGCTTGGCTGCCTTGCCCCTGCAGGAGGAGCCTGGACTGGCCCCAGGTGGTGCTGCCTTTGCTGTCCTAGGAGGGGCCTGGCAGGGTCCTTTCCATCCCGGAAATGCTGTGATCAGAGCCAGTAAGCTCCCACTGGCAGCTTCACCCGCCCAAAGGAGAGTCTGCCTTCATCAGCACAATTCACTCAGTGACTGTTCTGGAAGGTGCAGGGCTATCAAAAAACAGTTTTAAGTTCCTGCCTTCAGGAAGTCAAGCATAACAAAGAACATGCATCCATGAGAACTCTACACGAGGGGCTGAGGTCTCTGGGGCTCTGGTGAGCCATCCACCCAGACTGTGCGCTAGAACCCAGGAGAGGGGAGAGCAGGCTGCAGGCTGCAGCGCGGAGACTGGATGGAAGGGGGTTTGGGGACTGGGGGGGTCAAGAATGAATCCGGGCCCGGCTCGGACGCTGTGCGGCAGCAGTGAAGCCCGAAGCACGTCTAGTGGGTGAGGCTGAACACCAAGAGCCTTGGATTCTGAGACTGAGCCTTGGGGCCCCTGGAGGGCTGCTAGGTGGTTCTGAGCAGCAGATGAAGCTGGGATTCGGGGCCCCAGGGTCCTGGAAGTGCACTGTGCAGAATCTCCCCAGAGGGTGCTGGCTTGACCATTACCGTTTCATTGACCATTTTACTACTATTTACTACCACACTACCACCAAGTTTTACCATTGACATTTACACTATTATTCACTTACAGAGAATGATTAAAATAAATGTGCAGTTTGAAAGGCAAACTGCAGCCGGGCACGGTGGCTCATGCCTGTAATCCTAGCACTTTGGGAGGCTGAGGCGGGCGGATCACGAAGTCAGGAGTTTGAGACCAGCCTGGCCAACATGCTGAAACTCCATCTCTACCAAAAATACAAAAATTAGCCGGGTCGGATGACGCACACCTGTAATCCCAGCTACTCAGGCGGCTGAGGCAGAAGAATCCCTTGAACCTGGGAGGCGGAGGTTGCAGTGAGCCGAGTTTGCATCACTGCACTCCAGCCTGGGCAACAGAGCAAGACTCTGTCTCATTAAAAAAAAAAAAAAAGAAAAGAAAAGGCAAACCGCATTACTATGGTCCACAGAAAACCAGTCACATGAGCCACCAACAGAAGAGAACACAAACTAAGACCAAGGGAAGCCATGTTCCTAGCACTGTGCCGTCACTGCTCCCAGCTGAGGCTTGGAGGAGGCCTACCCTGCTGATCACACGGAGGAGAACCAGGGCTCCGAGGCCACCCACACACACCGGGGTGGCATCCCCGACACTCCTGTGGGGAAGCAGCGTTGCCGTGCCCTGAAGACTCATGTCTGAGACGGGCAGGCAGCACCGCTCTTATCAGCCGGCTGGACAGTTTTACATCTCAGGGAAGGGCACCATGTCATGGATGTAAATGAAACGGCACAGCAATATCTGTGGTTTCTAGTGGTGATGAAGTCCAGGTGCTGTTAATGGAGGAAATGCTAAGTTGCAGTTAGACATTAATGACAATAAAGATGCAATGCTTTCTCATTGTGATGCATGGGGCCCCAAATTCTCCCTAGACCTCTGGACCCAGCGTAAGGCCCCTGTGCCTGCTGGCCAGGCTAGGGTTTGGGGACCTTACCATGGCATGTTTTCTTGGTGAGGCCATGCCAACATTCCTCGTTTTTCACACTTAGGACCCCTCCCAGGAGTGGGGGGAATGCAGCCTTCCAAGGAGCCGGTGGTCTCAGGCCTGCCACCCACAGCCAGAGGTTTCCGACCCCAGGCCACTGGTGTTTTCCCTGCCAGTACAAGTGAATTCTGGAAGGAGGGTGCCTGGGAGGTGGGCGTGGGGGTGGTGGGTGGCTTCAAGCCTCCAAAGACCAGAGGGAAGGCCCTGCCTCATGGAGCTCTGTGAGCAAAGGCCAGGAGGCACCCAGCACCCCGAGTCCATGCCAGCTGGCATCGGGGGAACGTGGAGATCAGCCTCCTGGGGGCCGCCACCTCCAGGGCCCTGCAGGGAACAGAGCTGCCCTGAGCGTGCCAGGGCTCTGGGAATGTCCCCCCACCGCCGTCACATCCCAGTCACCTGGCTGGCGGAGGGCCACCAGAGAGGAAAGAGTTTGAAAAACCAAAGTCCTTTCTGCCCCAAAATATTTTTTATTCTTGCATTACATTTGTGTTTCCAATTGTGAATAAAAAATGCTTAGAAAGTGGTTACAAAACAGCGTGAACTGGACAGGAGGAGCAGCTGGCCCTGAGGGTCCGTCACGTCTCCACTTAGACGGCGTGAAGTGGGCCTGGCGTCTAGGCGGGGTCAGTCAGGCTTCTCACCCTCAGGATCTGGAAAACAAAACCGCGCACTCACTGTGGGCCCGCTGCGGTGCTGGCCGCTCGCCGAGGCCGGGCCCTGACGCCCTCCCGAGCTGCCGACAGGAAGGCCGCGCCAGCTCTGCCGTGACCCACGCCCTGTGTAGATGGTCTTGTCCTCAGCATAGCCCTGGCAGCCTCTGTCACCTGGGCCACCCTTCTCTGTGTGACCGGTCAGCACACTGAACGGCTGCCAGAAACCCAGACGCTCAGCTCCTGGACTGTCCGGAGCATCTGGGAGCGAGCTGCCCCCAACACCCAAAACAGGAGGCTCTGGGACGAGCGCTCCTCCTCCCTCCATGCAGAAGCTCGAAGGCTGGCGCTGCAGCTCTCTGAGGAGGTGGCCCCACAGCCATGGCAGCCCCCACAGTGGCCCGGGCAGGAGACACTGGGACCCTCAGCTTGCTCACGGTGAGGCCTGTGATGCAGCATGTGCAGGAGGGACTGCAGTCAGCTGGAGGCTGTCTTTAGTGGGAAGCCGGGGGGCTGGCTGCCACCATGCACTGTGCCCCCAGGATGAGTCCCCACCCTGGATGGCCACTTTCCCTAAGGCCCCTGTGCCTACCAGGAAAGCCACTGCCCTTGCATAATACCCGGGCAACCCCAGCCCCAAGTCCTCTCTCAACAAGCCCAAGCTCGTCCAAGGACCTCCCACCTCCCCTGAGCTCGGCCCACCTGGAGCAAAGAGGGTGGCCCCAGGGGCTGCAGCAAGTGATGCAAACCAAGCCTCCTGGAGACAGGGGCTGCAGGTGTGTCTCGCTGACCAGGAGGCTGGCTCCCTCCATCATGGGCACAGCCTGTGGCACTGCTAAGCGTAACCAGGTGCACAGTGGTAGGAAGCCCAGCCAGCTAACCCGACCGGCAGAGCTGACTGTGCTCAGGGCCCAGGCCACAGCTGGCAGGGGCAGTGTTGGGGGCCAGGCAGCCCTGCCAGATGCCCTGCTCTCAGACCCCTGCCAGGGCCAGCCCTGCCCAGCATCCGGTGGCACCCACAGCCCCTCAGTGCCCTCCTCCAGAGGTGTGGATGCAGCTGAGCCCAGTACTGGCTCCCAACTCCTGTGCTGCCTAGGAGGCTGGTTGGTTTGGATTTTATATGGACAGAGGGTAAGAAAAAGATGTTGTTTCACACTGTTTTCGAGCAAAAGTGTTTATTTTTCTCCTTCAGATATACAATCTCTTGGGGATTCCGTGCCACTGACCACCATGTACGAGGAAGGGATTCACAGGCAAGGGGGACAGGTGAGGGCAGCCCCCACTTCACTCAAGGAACAGGGCAAGGGGGCCCAGTACAGAGAACAGAAATCTCTTACGACAGCATCGTGCCCTGGCAGAAGATTCTGCATAACACCTAGAAAATTCAATTCTAACTGAATTGATGGAATAATAGATTTGAACCAAAATAATGTACCCAGTTCTAATAAGTACAGAAACTATACAATTCACAGCTGGGCAGTCCCAAGCAGCCTGCTTTCCAGCAGGAGGTGGAGGAGGCTGGGGCCTTCCCCTCCCACCAAGGGCTGTGTTGTGCCCGCTGGGGACGAGTCCCACTGAAATCTCCAGGAGAAGAATGACCCCGCCCTCCGCAGAGCAGACTGAGTGGTGGACAGGAGAGCGGTCTGCGTGCCAGGGGTGAGCAGAGCCGCAGGCCTCCATGGAAATCATGGAGAAGGGAGGGAAGTGGGCAGGAGAGAGGGCAGCCTCTCCAGCTGAAGGAGCTGTGCTTGTCTCCACAGGGTGGGCGGGCAGCCAGAGTTTCTACGCCCAACACACACCTTATCCTCACAGCAGCCCACTGGCGCCGAGGCATGTTTGCTCACCTAACGTTTTCTGGTGGATTTCTCATGGCCCAGTGCAGCAGCTGACATTCCCTACTGAGCAAGCAGCTCCGCCAGTGTGCCCTGCCCCAGCGTCCTGCCGTCTCTCAGCCCCTGGATGAGCCCAGGGAACCGGCACTCTACTGAGGACAAAGCAGGGCTCGCCTAGCACTGGAAGCTCTTCAGTACTTAAGGTAGCTAATTCAATGTTTTAAAAAGGCATTTACAACAGAAAACCAAAGATTGAACTTCAGCTTCAGATTTGTAAACCATTCACATCTCTGCAACTTAAAACAGTAAATAAAGATTATCAATGCACAAGCCAATTGCAAATGAAACCTTTTCCGATAATTTTTTTAAACATATCTTTTCATCAGGGAACGGAAAAGCTGGCATTCAAGGCACTGTACTTCTGCAGGGTGACGACAAGGTTCTAACCACCAACTCAAGTATAGGAAGTGGGTGTGGAGACGGCGCGTGGACCACAGGAACCTAGGAGCGAACAGGGTCTGAAGCCGCGAAGGAAGCAGTCTTGCTGCCCCCCCGCTGTCCCCCTCGCGGCTGAGTGCTGTGCCCACAGCAGGCGGTGGGGGGGACTTGGAGGCCAAACCACACCTGGTTTCTCCGGGCGGTTCCGCGGGCACCATCTGGCAAGGGACAGGGCAGAAGGCTACGTGATCCGCAGCCGGGCGCCGGGCATGCTGACCACAGGTGGCCGCAAGAAGACCGGCAGCACGGGCACCTGCGGGGGGCTCCAGCTGCCCTGTGCCCCCAGCTGGCCCACCTGGCCTGCCCAGGGCCCCCAGGACACTGGAGCTGGGAGCAGGCCTCCGTACTGACCCAGAGGCAGCGCACAGGATGGGGCTGGGAGGCTGGAGAGGGCAGTACCTGGTGTGGGCACGGACAGGGCCGGGGCGGCTCCGGGAATGACCGTGGTGGAGAGAGGGCCGGGCGCTGGGGGCAGACGTGGCATCCCCACTCCTGCTCGAGGTGCGGTCATCTACAAAACACAGAGACGAGAAGAGGAAGGTACACGTGGCTGCAATCAGCTGGCCTCCCTGAGTGGCCCCCAAGGTGCCACGGTTTCTCCATCCTCAGGAGACAGTGGTCCTGGAACCTGCGGTGACAGGCACCCCCTCAGGGCTGACACCAGAATGATGGTGTGGGGCCACGAACCATCACCCTCCCTTGTTTGCTTCCCCAAGCTGCAGCCTGATAGTCTCTAGGCCACACACCCGATGTCCACCAGCCAGAACGGGCCTTGGAGGAGGACTGGTGGGGCCTGGCCCCTGAGGGCGCGTAAGTGGCCCCACACGCCTCTACTCAGCCACCACAAAGGCCTCCTGCTTGGCTGCTCAGTGCCCTCACAGGAGCATGAACCACCCAGGAGCTGGCAGGCGCAACGCCCCAGGACCTGGGCGAAGCAAGCGTGCAGGGAGGTGGTGGCAAGGCAGCCCTTCCACTCTCCCAACCCGGGGAGAAGCCGTATGCGGGGTGTGCCCCAGGAAGGCAAGGCTGCTGGCCACGGGGAGTCACTCCGCTCCACTCCAGGGAGGGCCCCACTGGGCACTGGTCACAGGTGCATGGAGGGCACTCGGCGACTTCCACACCCCTTCCTGGAAATCATGCTCAGCAGCCAGGGCTGGAGGGGGCTCCTCATCTGGAAGGGCCTCTACGGAACTAACAGCTGAGCCCCTGCCCACAGCAAAATGCCCAACACCTCCCCGAGGTGCCTCCATGCTTCCAGTCGACACAGCAGGGATCTCCAGGCGGGCAGGAAAAGGAGTCACCCGCACAGAATGGACAGAGAGAAGGAGAACTGGCCTCGTGCAGATGATAAGACTGTGTGTGCAGAAAACCCACAAGAACGGACAAACCAATTCCTAGAACTAATAGCAAATTTAGCACAATCGCAGGATATGAGATATGAAAGTCAACCATAGTTTTATATTCTAGTAACAGGAAGCTGGAAAAGGAAATTTAAAGAAAACTAATATTTATGATAGCATTCCAAAACATCAGCTACCTAGGGATAAATTTAATGAAAGATGTATAACATCTTTACACTGCAGAGAAACAAAAAAGATGCCAGTAAATGGACACCACGTTCACAGGAATGCTCGTGTTGTTCGTATGTCTAATCTCACCCAGCTAATCGGCAGACTGAGTACACTCCCAATGGAAATCCCAGTGGGCTAGCCTACAGAAAGTGACAGGCTGTTCCTAAAACATATGCAAATATTAACGACCTGAAAAAAATCAAGAAATTCTTGAAGAAGATCAATACTGAAAGTCTTTCCTGAGCAAAGATTAAACTTCCTAGAAAACGTCAGTCATTAAGAGAGTGTGGTGTTGCCACAATAAGGGAATTCCTACAGGAAACAAAATAGCAAATTCAGAAATGGACCTACACACCGACGGCCACTTGACAAATGTCTGCCCAATTCAGTACAATTCAGTATGGAGAGGAAGGGACTGGAACGATCAGATATGCACAGAGGAAGAAAACAGACTGACCTCTACATCAGAATATACACGAGTGTTCATTTGAGATGGCTCACCGGAGCAAAAGCAATAGCTAAAGCTGCAAAGCTTTTAGGAAAAACAAAATTAAAATTTTTGCCATTTCATGTTCACCACTAAGAAAGCAAAAACAGAAGCCACAGATCAGTAGACTATATCCATTACGGGGTCTTCAAAAAATTCATGGAAAATACATATCATGAAAAAACTATGCATGACTTTCAAAAAAGATCTTCGCACCCAAATACACTTGTACTAACTCATTATAACATGTCTGAAGACGAGGCAGTCTGAGGCACTAAGAAGGAGAAGATTTCAGTTTGAAAAGAGCCTCCATCACAATAACGTGAATTCTGCCAAGCAAGAACCAACATCACATGGATGGTGACGCTTGGGTGGAAGAATGGTGAGATCACTGATGCTTTCTGAAAAGTTTACGGGGTTCATGCCCCCAAAGAAAATAGCAGTTTACAAATGGTTGACTTGTTTTAAGAAGGGATGGGACCATGCTGAAGACAGAACCCACAGTGGCAGGCCATCCGTACCACTTGGTGAGGAAAACACTCATCTGGTCTGAGCCGTAAGTGCAGAGGACACTGGATAACAGCAGAAGCAGTGGCCAACACCGCAGACATCTCAGTAGGTTCAGCTTACACAATGCTGACAGAAAAATGGAAGTTGAGCAGACTTTCCACTCAGTGGGTGCCAAAACCACTGCACCGAGATCGGGCGCAGGGAAACAGCAGAGCTGTCCGTGGAAACTTTGAACAAGTGGGATGGAGATCGTGAAGCTCTCTTTGAACTGTAACGACGTGAAACATGTTTTTCCCAGTGTGGTCCTGAAGACAAAGCGCAGTCAAGGCAATGGCGCTGAGGGCTGGAAGTGGTCCCATCAGAGCAAAAGTGGGCCAGTCAAGAGCAGAGATTGTGGCAACAGCTTTTGGGATGCTTAAGGCATTCTGCTTGCCGACTTTCTGGAGGGGTAACAAGGAATAGTGGCATCCGCTTAGTATGAGAGTGTTGAGGGAACATTAGCCAAAGCTTCAGCAAACCCCCTCCCGGGAAAGCTTCCCCAGAGAGTCCATCTCCATCATGACAGTGCTCCTGCTCATTCCTCTCAGCAAACAAGGCTGATTTTGCAAGAGTTTCCATGGGAGATCGTCAGGCATCTACCCTGCAGTGCTGATTTGGCTCCTTCTGACTTCTTTTTGCTTCCTAATTTTAAAACATCTGTAAAGGGTACCCATTTTGTCAATTAATAATGTAAAAAAGACTCAATGGCCATGGTTAAATTCCCAGAACCATCAGGTCTTTAGGGAGGGACTAAATGGCTGGCATCATTGCTCATAAAGGTGTCTTGAACTTGATGGCGCTCGTGTTAAGAAAAAAGTTTCTATTTCTTCTTTAGTAGCTATAACTATAGGTATGCGCCACAATGCCCAGCTATTTTTTTTTTTTTTTCGACAGGGTCTTGCTCTGTCACCCAGGCTGGAGTGCAGTGGCGCCATCTCAGCTCACTGTAGCCTTGAACTCCCGGACTCAAGCGATCCTCCTACCTCAGCCTCTTTAGTAGCTGTAATTATAGGTATGCACCACCATGCCCAGCTATTTTTTTATTTTTTTTGAGACAGAGTTTCGCTCTTGTTGCCCAGGCTGTTGTGCAATGGCACAATCTCGGCTCACTGCAACCTCTGCCTCCCGGGTTCAAGCGATTCTTCTGCCTCAGCCTCCTGAGTAGCTGGGATTACAGGAGCCACCACCATGCTGGGCTAATTTTTTTGTTTTTGTTTTTGTTTTTTGTTTTTTGTTTTCTGTACTTTTAGTAGAGACAGGGTTTCACCATGTTGGCCAGGTTGGTCTTGAACTCCTGACCTCAGGTGATCCACCTGCCTCAGCCTCCCAAAGTGCTGGGATTACAGGCGTGAGCCACCGCACCCGGCAGTCCAACTAATTTTTGTATTTTTTGTAGAGATGGGGTTTTGCCATATTGCAAAGGCTGGTCTTGAACTCCTGGACTCAATCAATCCACCCACCTCAGCCTCTAAGTGCTGGGATTACAGGTGTGAGCTACCATGGCCAGTCATATATTTCTTATATTTATCTTTTAATTTCATTGTTCTGTGAACTTTTGGAAGTCCCCTTGTATACGACAAAAGATATATAATGAACACCCACAAATCAATAATAAAAAGATAAATAAATCAACTTTTAAATGGTCACTATCCTTGACCACTTTTTAAAAGATGGCTGATAAGAATATGAAAAGGTGCTCTAAGGCAAATTAAACAATAATGAGAAACCTACTATTAGACCTCAAATTTTTTTTGCAAATAAAATTTCAACTACAATGTTCTACACACAATATTTAAAAAGTCACAAAAGACAAGGCAATATGAAGAAAAACTAGGCCAAAGAGCAAACAAAAACTAAAAAATATTATGTGAAGGAGATACAAGATAGAGATTTTTGGTAGAGAGTTAGAAACCTTTTTTTTTTTTTTTTAAAGATATGGCAGATGTGGTTTAAAAAAAAAAAAAAAAAAAAAGAATTCAAGTGAAAAACACAATAACCCAAATTAAAAACTGAATGGATAGGTTTAACAGCAGTTTAGACACAAAGAAAAATTTACTGACCTAAAATCTAAAGAAAATAAAACAGGAAGGTATGATTCATTCAGAGGAAAATATTTAACTGACAAAAACATCCCCAAGGAAGCCTAGACATTGGACTTAGTAAACAAAGGCTTTAAATCAAATATCCTAAATGTGCTCAAAGAACTCACGGAAGCCACGGACACAGAACTGCAGGAAGTCAGGAAAATCACACAGGAACACAACGAGGATATCAACAGACAGGAATTATGAAGGGGACCAGGTGGAACTAGAAGAGCTGAAAACAGTAACTGACATTTACAAATTCACTAGAGGGGTTCACTGGCAGATCTGAGCAGGCAGAATAAAGAATCAGCAAGCTGGAGACACTTGAAATGATTGTGTGAGGAGCAGAGGAAAAAGGTGGCAGAGTGGACAGAGCCAGAGGGGTCTGTGGTCCACCATGAAGTGGATGAGTAACACACTGCAGGAGTCACAGGAGAGGAGAGCCCAGAGATGAAGGTAAACTCTTACGCTGCAGTGACTCTCCACGAGGGGGCCAAGACCATTCAAGGGGGAAAGCAGTTTTCAACAACTTCTGTGGGGAAAACTGGATATGCACATACCAAAAAAAGAAGGTGGAGCCCTGCCTTGCCTCACAAAAATCAACTCTATCCCAGCACTTTGGGAGGCTGAGGCAGGCGGATCATGAGGTCAAGAGATTGAGACCATCCTGGCCAACATGGTGAAATCCCGTCTCTACTAAAAATAAAATAAAATAATTAGCTGGGCGTGGTGGCGGGCGCCTGTAGTCCCAGTTCCTTGGGAGGCTGAGGCAGGAGAACTGCTTGAACCCGGGAGGTGGAGGTTGTGGTGAGCTGAGATTGCGCCACTGCACTCCAGCCTGGGCGACAGAGTGAGACACAATCTTAGGAAAAAAGAAGAAGAAGAAAAAATCAACTCATTCTAAATGTCAAAGCAAAAACCAGAAAACTCTTAATAGAAAACTTAAGGAAAAGGTTTCACGACACTGGATTTGGCAGTGATTTCTTGGATATAAAGGCATAGGCAACAAATGAAAACAAGACAAATTTTAAAACCTTTGTGCATCCAAAGGCACTGCCAACAGATCATATATCTGATAAGGGATTAATATCTGGATTATGCAGAAAATTCCTAAAACTCAACAATGAAAAAAACAAGCTGATTCACACATTGGCAGAAGACTTCAATAAATACTTCTTCAAGGAAGACATAGAAACAGCCAATAAGCACATGAAAAGCTGCTCAATGTCACTACTTAATTAGGAAAATGTAAAGCAAAACCACAAGATACCAATTCACACCTGAGAGGATGGCTCCCATCAAAAACCTGAAAGGATGGCCAAGCGCAGTGGCTCACGCCTGTAATCCCAGCACTTTGGGAGGCTGAGGCGGGTGAATCACTTGTGGTCAGGAGTTCGAGACCAGCCTGACCAACATGGTGAAACTCCATCTCTACTAAAAATACAAAAATTAGCTGGCCATGGTGGCAGACAACTATAATCCCAGCTACTCGGGAGGCAGGAGAATTGCTTGAACCTGAGGGGTGGAGGTTGCAGTGAGCCGAGATCGTGCCATTGCACTCCAGCCTGGGCCAAAGAGCAAAACTCTGTCTCAAAAAAAAAAAAAAGAAAACAACAAAAAAACAAAACCAAAAAACCCAGAAAGGAAATCTCCTGTTGGCACCGATGTGGAGAAACTGGAAGTTTTGTGCACTGTTAGTGGAAATGTCAAATGGTATAGCTGTTATTGAAAACAGTTCCTCGAAAAACTATCATATAATTATCATATGATCCAGCAATTCACTTCTGGGTTTATACCCAAAAGGATAAAAGCAGGATCTTGAAGGGATACTATGTTCACAGCAGATTAATAACAGCTAAAAGATGGAAGTCACCCAACTGTCCACTCACAGAAATGACAGACAATCCCATAACAGGATTCCACTGAGAATGGATGTGGTACACAGATACAATGAACTATCACTTGGCCTTCAAAGGAAAGGAAATCGGACATGCTACAACATGGATGTCATCAAAGGTGCCCTTGGAGGACGTTTTGCTAAGCAGAATAAGCCAGTGGAAAAAGACAGACACTGTGTGATTCCACTCTGTGAGGTACATAGAGGAGTCAGTCAGAGAGACCGGAAGCAGAATGGAAGTTGCCAGAGGCTGGGGGAGGGACAATAGGAAGTTATTATTTAATGGGTACAGAGTTTCACACAATAAAAAAAGGTGGAGATGAACAGTGGTGGTGGCAGCACAGTATTCTGGATTTATTTATTTTTGAGACAGCGTCTTGCTCTGTCGCCCAGGCTGGAGTGCAGTGGTGCGATCATAGTTCACTGCAGCCCCGAACTCCTGGGCTCCAGCAATCCTCCCACCTCAGCCTCCCGGGTGGCTGGGACCACAGGCATGTGCAACCATGCCTGGCTGATTTTAAAAAGTTCTGATACATACTACAACATGGATGCACCTTGAAAACACTGTATCAAATGAAATAAGCCATTCACCAATCATACACATACTGTATGGTTCCACTTATATGAGGTACTTAGAGTTGTCAAAGTCATAGAGACAGAAGGAAGGACAGAGGCTACCAGGGCCTGGGAAACCAGAGGTGCCAGAGAGAGGGCTGGGGAACTAGTGTTTAATGGGGACAGAGTTTCCTTGGGGAAGATGAAAAGGTTCAGTGGATGGATGGCGATGGTTGCACAGTGCTCTGAATGTACTTCATGCCACTGAACTGTACGTTTGAAAATGGGTAAAATTGGCCAGGCGCGGTGGCTCAAGCCTGTAATCCCAGCACTTTGGGAGGCTGAGACGGGCGGATCACGAGGTCAGGAGATCGAGACCATCCTGGCTAACACCGTGAAACCCCGTCTCTACTAAAAATACAAAAAAAACTAGCCGGGCGAAGTGGCGGGCACCTGTAGTCCCAGCTACTCGGGAGGCTGAGGCAGAAGAATGGCGTAAACCCGGGAGGCGGAGCTTGCAGTGAGCTGAGATCCGGCCACTGCACTCCAGCCCGGGCTACAGAGCAAGACTCCGTCTCAAAAAAAAAAAAAAGAAAAAAGAAAATGGGTAAAATGGTAAATTTTGTGTTTTATATTTTTTGCCATGACAAAATTAATAGTTAAAAAAAACCCTTATACTTAAAAAGAATCCAGAATATCTGAACAACAGTTAGCTCTGCTAATCCTGAACGCCGATATAGCTGGAGCCCAGGCAGCAGAGATGAGCCTGCCCAGGCTCCAGGTGCAGCCTCACGGAGCTGTGGGGCCATGTTCAGGATTCCTGACTTTGTCCTAGAATAATGGGGTTCCACTGAGAATCAATCTGAGGACTCAGACTGGCGGAGGTGTACCTGTCAAGAGGGCCCTGCAGTGGTTCAGAACAGAAGCCACAGCGGTGGAGCTTGGGAGTGTGGATGTGGAGAGAGGGAAACAGATTCAGCTCCAGCATCTGGAACAGCAACAAAGACTGACAGCCGGGTCAACAGCCAGTCCCGGAAGATCTCCACAGACCGAAAGCACCGAGTCTGCTCTCCTAGCACAGTGCAGCCACACAAAAACACACGGACAAAAGGTCATCTGAAAACTAACAACCACACTTACTTCCAATAGCAACAGAAATTATACAATATTTTCAAACAAAAGTTAATGAGAAGCTGCACACTTTTGGGATGCAGCTAAAACCATCAGTGGGCACTTTATACCCTTGAATGCCTACATTATCATGGAAAGGCTAGAAATCAATGAACATGTCTTAAGAAACTTTCCAGAACAACAAAATTAACCCAAAGATAGAAGGCAAGAAATAAGAAAATAAATTAATGAAACACACACTAAAGACTATCAAACACAAAACGTGTTCTTTGAATGGGCTAATAAAATGGACACCCCTAAGGAGACTGCATAAAGAAAAAGAGCAAAGGAGAGGCAGAGAGAGGAGGCAGAAATCACCACCGTCAGGAATGAAATCAGGACATCACTGTAAATCCTGCAAATGGAAAAAAATAAAAGCTATTATGGATAATTTTATGGCAATTTACAATTTTAGATAAATTTAGAGGAGAGATACCAATCGCCAGAAAGGCAGAATTTAACAAAACGAAACAGAAAATCCAAATGGTGTGAGAAGTTCAGAAGAAATTGAATCCATAGTAACCACTGGGCCCTCAAGGAATGAACAGGTGTGTGATAAATACAGCAGAAATGTCAGTTAGAGTGTACGGAGTGGGTCTAACTAAGGATGTTCACGGCAGAATTTTCAACTCTTCTGTGTGTTTGAAAATTTGTAAGGTAAAAGATCATAGAGGAAAGTATCCCACGCTAAAAAATAGAAAAACAAAACTCCAGCCCAGATGGCTTCACAAATGACCTTTACTAAGTATCTGAGATAGAAATAACACCAGTCTTCCACAAACCCCTCCAGAAAGCTGCAAAACAGCAGATGCTTCTCCAACTCACGCTGACATCAGAACAAGTTAGGTGTGAAACCTAGGACAGCAGGTCCTCACTTCTGCCCCACGTTGGCTCAGGTGCGTGTGAGCTACGGCCCAAGGCTGGTGTCACTTGGGTGACAAGCACAGCTGCCCTGGTCTCCAGCGTGGGCACAAACAGAACCCAGGCAGAGGTGGGCCCGTCCGCCAAGACCGGGGCCACCTGCTCTGAGTGCAGGGCTCGGGCTGCCCAGGCTGGGGCTGCTGCTGTATCTGAGCTGTGGAGTCACAGCCCCGGCCTGGCCTGGCCTGGCCTTTCCACCTGCCAGCTGCAGAGCTGTGGGCGCGTCGCTCACCTCCCAATCTGTAATGTGGAGAAGCCTAGTTCTTGGGGCTGTGGGGAGAATGAACTCGGATCATGAAAGTGAAGAGCTTAACTGGACACCCCTCTGCCACACAGGGCACTAGCAAATGCTGGAGGCAAGGCTACCCCACCCCAGGAGCCCCCGCCCCGCCCGCCCGGCACTCACAGCCCGCGCCTCGCCAGGGGCAGCCCAGCCTGCCTGGGCCTCCATGTCCTGCAGCTTCTGGGTCTGCTTCAGCTGGTTGAGCGTGGGCTTCAGCTGTGCGGCCCCCACCGTCTTGCTCGTCCACTCATCCACCAGCTTGTGCAGGTCGTCCGTGAAGGTGCCCTTCTTGTTGTTGCTGTTGTTCACCTGCGCCTGGACGTGCAGGGCGGGCTGGGGGCCTGGCTCAGGGCCTGGGGCCAGGCTGCTGGTGGAGGACCCTGGGGAGTCACACACAGGCCAGGATTGGTGACGCCACACGTGCGCCCAGGCCCCCAGTGGGCTGGCCGCGTTCGTTCTTACGTGACAGCTGAGACAATGGTCTCACTTGGGCCAGGCAGCACCTTGCTTCAAGAGGCGGTCGGACTAAGGGGCCTGGCTGCCCAGGGTCAGACACGGTGGGGCATTTCCATGGGCTGTGCCAGGTGGCCATCACCCACCTCAGAAGCCAGGCCAGGGGACAGGACCCTGTAGCAGCCGGCAGCCTCTGCTCAGCATCCACTCTGTGCCCACCGCTGCCCGTCCCCAGACTCACGTGTGAGAGAGCTCAGGAAACTCCTGGCACAGCCAGACACACTGGGCTTCGCCGTCACGGTGCCTAGAGTCAGGTTCCTCGGGCTCTCTCTGGCCTGTGCATCCTCAGCCGTAACATGAGGACGCCGGGCGGTGGAGTACTGTGTGAGCGCTCAGCACACGCGGCTGGCTGGCTGGCCTGCAGGCGGCCCCCTGGCCCGTGGGAAAATGCCTGCCAGGGCTGTCTGACTTGCATTCCCATGAATTTTAATGGTCTGGTTGTTTGGAATTCCAGACGTAGAAATTGTCCTGACCAGAGCGTTAGAGGAAGGTATTCATAAAGGGTACCCATGCCTGGGGCTGCCTGATGAGGCCCCACCAGCTCCTGCCGTGGGCTGCGGCCAACGCCCTGCTGCAGGAGCGAGCTGGGAGCCGCTCTGCTGACTATTAGCACACCAGAGCACTCGGCTGCTTCATTCAAAGCATAAACGAGACTTTAAAATTTTTAAATCATACCCTTTCCACACAACACATGTCATTTCTGGTTGGCAATTTTGAATAAGCCAATTTAAAAATGTTCTGCATAGAAAAACAGCCTAATGACCATCTCTTCAAACAAGCTGTCCCAAAATGTAGTGGACTTTAGTGGCTAGCAATGAAAAAGCACAGACACAGACAATTAAAAATTAGTGATGAGATTTGACACACATGGAGCTATTCCTACATGAAAAGTTCAGCCAGAAAAGAAAAAAAAATTTTTTTCAAGAGAGAAAGATGAGAGAGAGAGAGAGAAGGTGAGTGGCCCAGGGAGACTAATACCCACTCAGTCCTGGCATCTCTCCTCGTGGGGAGGCACTCATCTTTAGGACTTCAAGGAAATACTCATTCCTATGGTTTTGGAAAAGGAGCCAATTAATGATTGGCAATTTGCGGGTGTTCCGGGGAAGGATAAGCCCGTTAGATGTGAACTGGCGAGACCGCACAAACTCTAGGCGCCACGGAGACACACGGGGGAGCCGAGGGCAGCGATCCCGCCAGGCAGAAGCGAAGCGGCGCCTGGCCGAGAGGCATGGAGCAGGCGCGGGGCAGGCACAGGGCCGGCCCACGCCCGCCCAGCCGCGGGAACCCTGATGTGTACTAGCCACGAGAAAGCCCATGCAATGAGAGAGGACAAAGGGGGAAAAAACCCGGATAATTACTACTGCTGTGTTCTTTGCCTAGGCAGAGACGCTTCAGGGCAGACCCTGCAAGGGAGAAAGAAACGACACAAGACCACAGAGTTAGGCAGAACAGCACACACCGGGACACGCTACCACACTAAGCAAAAGTCGTCAGTGTGCAGGGAGGGGCAGACACAGGCAGCAGTTCAGAGAGAGGGCCGACCCGGCTGGGGGAAACGGGGCAGCCCCCGGAGAGAGGGTGCAGGCTCCCACGAGCTTCGCCGAGGGGGCAGAGGTGCCAGGGCCAAGCCCCCAAGCTTCAGGGAGAAGTGTTTGTCTCTAGAAGCATATTCAAAGAAAAGTAAAAGAGAAAGAAAAAAGAAAAAAAGAAAAAAGCAAAGCACAGCGCTTGGCTTTCAAACATCAGGCTTCTGGGAGCCCCACTGACGGAGGCAGGACACCCTGCTGAGAGTCGGCCACGGGAGCTCTGGAATGGAGCCGGGCACGGCTGGGCTTGGCCGCCGAAGCCCATCAGAGGTTTTCCAAGTGCAAAAAGATACATTGTTTTGCAGGTTGGAGGCCAAGTCTGGATCTCAGATGGCTGCCTCAGGTGATGAGGTCAGCAGCAGGCGTTGAGTAGAGGACCCAGGGTTTCTATCTAGGGACTGACCCCAATGTCTGGGGACACTGCCGCCTCATTAGAAGTCAGTATCCACAAGGGGTAGGGCAAGGCCTCAGCCTGGAACACTTCTGGCCTCCTTGTAATTCGGACCGCCACTAAACTGACTGGTCCCAACTACCCAGAGGCCACCTGGTGTACACTGAATGCAACGTCCTAGCCAGTCAGTGCCCAGCCTGGTGGGGACAAGGTCCCCAGGGCAGGCTGGGCCGGAAGGCGCGGCCATCCCCGCTTATCCTTATGGGCAGGCAGAGCTGGGACGGGCAAGAACAGGCTCAGGCTTCCCCAAGGTCACTCAGCAAAGCCACACTAGCACGGAGGCTCTGTCTACACTCCAGCCCACGGCCCCCTGCCAGGAGCACACTCCCTCCGCAGCAGGGAGCTGTTCCCGAGAGACCTAAACAGGAGCGACTCTGATCTTCCAGGGACTCAGAAAACCTGGCGACGTCTGCCTGCCTTCTCCAGAAGGGCCCATGCCTCCCGCCTCGGGGGACAGTGGGCAACTTGTTGTCCAGCTCCTCGGCCCACGCTCGGCCTGAGCTGTGCATCCTGGACTTGGAAACTTAGCTCAACTGAGTATTTTTAGTCCATTCTGTCTGTTCCTGAGCTAATGTGGGGAAAGAAAGGTGAGGTGGCGTTCTGTTGCAGACTTTACTGTTCAAATAAAAAGGAGGGAGCGCAGCGGGAGGGATTCAGACCAGTAGGCTCTGGGTGAGCAGCTCCGAAGGGCTGTTCCCTGGCTGCTCTGTTCTGAGATGAAACCCTGCCAGGAACACAGAGTTGATACCCCCTCGATGGCTCACTGAAGTTTGCAGGGGAGGTATGGCTGGTTTTCTGTAGCGCAGGAGGGGCCCCTAACGTCTGTGATGTAGCCTAGGGGGGATCCAATGTGTAGGGGCACTGGGTGAGCACCAATTTCCCTGGCAGGCTTTGTGGGGGACTATAGCCCATGGTCCCATGTAGATGGCCCTAAGCCAGGTGCTTCAAAAAGCTGCTTTGTGCCTATCTGGTAGCTCTTGGTGTGGCTGGAACTCTACATTCAGGGCTAATTCCTGGCTGTTGCCCTGCTGGGAAGAACACCAAACAGGCCAGCTGCCGGCTGGGAACCACCAGAGGGAGCCTGGACCTGCGATCAGAGCTGGGACTGACTCACCACCCTGGGAACCCGGGGTCTGGAGTGTGTGGAGGACACCGCACCTGCTCAGAGCCAGGGAGCAACCCTGGCCCACGGAGGCCTCCATGGGCCCTACCTAAACTCGGGCCCCAGTGACCAGTGTGCAGACGGCTCCTAGACCTCTGGGCAAACTGATGGGTGCCAGCCTTTCAAGGCCACTCACAGCAGACAACTGGACTGGGGCAGAGACCTCTCCACACTCTGGACAGCCCTGCCCATCCTTAGGTGGCTCCTTAGTCCACCTCTCCAGAGCCTCAGCCTGCATTGGGCGCTGCCCCTCACTTGCCCACCATGCAGATGGCACCCGAAGACAGCCCCCCCGGCCCCCTGCCACTCGCTCTGTGCCAGGACAAGCACCCCCACCTCCTGTCCATAAGGCAGCAATGGGAGAACGAAGGAAACTTTCAGGAGGCTGCTGATTGATGCCAGGCCCACCTCGGTCTCCCTGTGGGGCTTCTCTCCCTAGCCAGGCCCAGGAAGAGGCAGCGCCAAGGCCCTGGACTGCTCAGTGGTGCTGGGGCGGGGGCTTGGCGGCCTCATCCCAGCTGTTGGGAGATCCGCTGCTTTCTTCCCAGAATGTAAAGTGGCAGCACACAGGATGACAGGAGGGCCGGCTCTTGGACTTGGCATCTCCTGCTTTTGTGCAGCCGACATCAGCTGAACCCCCGAGGCACAAGCGGAGGCTCCCTCCCCACTCCAGCCCTGATTCGCTCCGGCACAGAAACAGCCTGCTCTCGGGTCAACGGCCCTGGCCTCTGGGTGCCCCGAGCACCTGCCCCGTCCAGACCCTCAGCCTGTGGCCAAGAAGACTTCTCAACCACGAAGGATTCAAACTGAGGGTGTGTGCCTGGGACAGGGGGCCTAAAAAGTGGTCAGCCCCTGAGCGATCTGTCACACTCACTTTTCACCTCACAGGGCTCAATACCGCCCAGCAGCCCACAGGACAGCCAGGGCAGCTCACCTCCCGTCACGGGCGCCCTGGTGGCTTCACCTCAGCCCCCTACGACCTCCCACGCGCCCTCAGCTGGGTCAGCCCCCACCACGGTCAGCACTGGCTCCTTTTTCACAAGAGAAAAACGGGCATCCAGGGACGAAACCCCTTTTAGGGTGTCTACGTATTGAACAACCATGTTTTTGAGCCAAAAACTGTCTACAAAGCATGCATTGGGAAGCAGGATCCGCCTTGGCTCTGCCCAGGGAGACCTGAGGCTGTTTTCTTGTTGCCCTGAGCTAAATGACCCCACACTGCACTAGGCCCTGTCGCACACAGGCCTGCTCCACAGACAGCCCACAGTGGTGTGCAGCACTGACCACCCTGGCTGCAGAGGGCAGGGCCTGGTGGGCGCAGTGCAGGGTGGGGGCCCTCCTCTCTGGATGCCCTCTACCCCGAGGCCGCCTGAACACCTGCTGCAAAGGGGCTCGCTGAGCACGCACTCTCTCCCCGCCGGGAGGGATGAAAGCATTCCACGGTGGGAGGAGGCCTAGAAGGGACCGTGCAGTGACACTGGAGGGTGCCTGAGCCAAACATGCTGCAGCCAACAGCCAACATGGAGAAAACCCAAAGAGAAATCCCATGGCTCTAGCGTGCAGAGAAAGGCCCACAGGGTGCCAGCACCTGCCCGGTCAGGTGGGAGGATCCAGAAGGACCCGTTTCTAACCAGCAGAACCAACAGAACCATGACCAGAGGTGCCATCTCAGCATCGGCACCTGACCCTCCTCCCCGTCTCCAAGGGCAACATCCCTTAGAATGCACTGGGCCAGGTGAGGTGGCTCACGCCTATAATCCCAGCACTTTGGGAGACCAATGTGGGTGGATCGCTTGAGCCCAGGAGGTCTAGACCAGCCTAGGCAATACGGTGAGACCTTGTCTCTACTAAAAATACAAAAAAAAAGTAGCTGGGTGTGGTGGTGCAGACCTGTGGTTGGGAGGCTGAGGTGGGAGGATTGCTTGAGCCAGGGAAGCGGAGGTTGCAGTGAGCTGAGATCTCGCCACTGCACTCCAGTCTGGGTAACAGAGCGAGACTTTGTCTCAAAAAAAAAAAAAAAAAAAAAAAAAAAAGACTGCTCTGGGGCACTGAGTCATGTGAGCTCCCCAGAGCATCTGCTGACCACAAGGGGGCATCTGCAAGCTGGGTGACAGGTCTGTGCCAAGGGGCCCAGCTCATAGGGGTTCCAAGCAGGGGCCTTGCACTCCCTAGGGGTCTGTCCACCTGCTGCTCCCAGCCTCCACTGCTTTATTCCCTGTCCTGCACCTCGAGTCAGCTCAGGCCTCTGGAGGTGCCTGCTGCACTGCCCTGCTCTATCCCTGGGCACAGCCACCTGGGCACCCCCAGCCCACCCTCTGGCTTGGCCTCAACCCACCCTGCCTGGGGCCATTTTATCTCCTCTGATCTTCACAGAGGCCAGGATCCCTCTATACTTCAAATTTTAACACATTCTGTTTTCCTGGAACTTTCTCTTCCAGGAAGTGGGGTGCCCCACACCAGGAGAGTGAGCTGAAAGCTCTCCCTAGGCCCTAGGGAGCGACGGCTGGACAGGCTGCGCCGGCTGCCCCTCCCTAGCCGCGCCTTGGCATCCACCCCGCTCCTCCTCTACTTGCAGCGCGACCCCCGACTCCTCGGCATCTTCCATGCACCCACCTCAGCGTCTTCCTGCCCATCTGCTCACACTACCCCTGCCTGCATCCCTCCCTCCTGGCCTCCAAGCCTGGCGCAATCCCACGGCCTCCGCCCAAGTCCTCAGCCTCAGCGCTCACAGGGCTGCCCCCGCCCCTGCAGTCTTTCCCCTGGAGGTGCCTGGTCTCCTCACAGACCCCACAGCTCTCCCTTCTCTTTTGCGCTGCCCTGTGGGTTATCCAGGAGCGGCAGATGTGCCAGTGGATGGCTCAACAAGAAGTCCAGCCTCCAGAGCCCAGGGCAGAGACAGGAGGGGCCCGTCCCAGCCACATCCCAGGAGAGTGGCAGAGACTTCAGAGGCCTGGAGCTGATCCAGACAGGGCTTGAGAGGTGCCCAGGGGAGGGGCCCACCTGGGCTCTCCCTGGCCAGCAACTTCAGAGTGTCAGGGGATTGGGGGAGACATTATGGCCCAAAAAGACTAAGACCAAGACTTGCCTGATGGGGGCTAAGCCGTGAAAACAAGCAATACCACAAAACACAGCACGGGGGTGGAAGTGGGGCCTGGGTAGGTGCCATACCCGACAGCAACGCCCTGCACTGAGTCTCCCAGGTGCCCTCACCCCCAGTGACAGCCCCAGATCGAGCCACACACGCAGGAGCCGGAAGAGGAGCAGCAAGTGAGGCACAAGGCCAGCAGGGCCAGGAACCGGCTGCGGAGAAGCAACCACAGCTGGCTGCCATAAGAGGACCCAGAGACGCAGGGGTGTGGGGGGAGGCGCCCACCCCTCCCCAGACTCAACTCAGCAACTCACCAGACACCAGGCCGCCCAGACCCACAGACTAACGGCCCAGACGACACGGTGGCCGAAACGGGGCAGCCTGTTAAACAGACGAACGGGAAGCCCTGGGAAGGCCCTGGCATTTCTACATGGCCCTTGTGTCCTCGACCTGCCTGCCTGGAGAATGATGACCCACGTGGACCTCTGATGGAGTGGGTGGATGGCAGTGGACGCCTCCCACGGGCATGGCCTCTGGCTCCCAACAAGTACAATGTATCTTTATTGTACAAGCAAAAAGTCACGTGCCCCAAACCAGCATATCCAATCCAATTGTTAAAAAGCTTAATTTTCCTGTTAAAAAGACAAAAGCCTAAAAATCTCGCAGCTTTTGGTTCACTGGCCGATTGTCCTGAGGGTGAAAAACAAACTGCCTGCTTTGGGACTGGCCCCAGGCAGGCAGAGCCTTCCCTGGAGATGGAGATCCTGGGCACTAACTGTGTTCCAGGGGATCTGAGCAAGGCTGGGACTGGGTTTTGGCTTAGTAGCGACTGGAGGAACTGCGTCATTGACTTCATCCCTGTGGTCACAGGAGGTGACAGGAAAATACAGCAGTTAAAGTGCTCCCACTGGCTGGAGGAAGGGAAGGAGCCGGCCAGGCAGGATGCATGCTCCAAAGAAGAGCTGCCCGGGAGGCTGTCACTCTCCTATTTTGGGTTGGAGACAGCGGTGGGTGAGGAGCAATGACAGAGGGGACCAGACCTGCCCTTCCAGTGGGGAGGGGCTGGGGAGGCCCGAACTGGAGCACGTTCTCTCAGCATTTCCACATGCAGGGCGCGGGGCGGTGGGTAGGCAGGGTACTGGGTGCTGGGATCTGGCCCTGGTACAGAAACCACGCCCTCCAGTGACCTTTAGAACCGTATAGGCTCACTATGTGCATGTCTTCACAGTCCAGACACGCGTGACACACACTGTGCATCTGGAGGAGGTTGGGGTTGTCTTTTTGTTGTCGCTGGAACTGGGGACAGCGGACATGTATATTTGCCACAATTGCAACAGAAAAAAAAAAACTACATCCAACATAAAAAAAATTAAATAAATGAGGTGACGAAAAAAACGCAAAGGGCCCCAGACCATCTGGGCAGAGGTGCCCGGGGCGGAAGGCAGGCCAGCCGCTGCACATGCTTTCCGTGCCCAGGCACCAGCCATGAGCATGCACACGCGCTGTGCGGGGCTGGGGGGTAGGCGCGGGCGGCCGCCGCTCCGGGGACCGACTCATGGGGTTCCACTTTGATATTAAATAGGTGACTTCAATGGGGTGGGGGAGGCATCCTATGAAATGTATGAAAGGTAATGAAGACAGGGAGGGGGTCGGGGGAGAAAACCAAGGGCCAGGAGGTGATAAAATACAAAAGAACAAATACAGACAGATGGACACAGATACGGGTCCACTGAGGAATCGAGCACGAGGTTTGCTACTAGACTTATAGGTCACTCTCTCAGACGTTGGGTGGTAAACCGTCCAGCCTGCAAATGAATATAAAGGGAAGAAAACAAAGAGACACTCATCAAGTACAGGTTGCTGCGATTCCTCCTCCACACCAACAGCCACACCAGCCTCGTCACTTAACATCCACGGCTCCATCTAGCCCAGCCCGGAGCACCAAAGCCACTGACCATGTAATGGGAAGGAGGCAGTGGGAGAGCAGAAGAGAAGCAGCCCGGAGAGGGGCGGGCAGGGTGGGGTGGGCGGGGCGGGGCGGCTTCATGGTCACCATGATTTCTCTGGACAGAGATGGCGAGGACAGGAGAGCACCTTATTGAGCAGCTGCTGCTGTCCACGCAGCGTTGACGAGAGAATTTCCTCCTCAAGGCCAAACTCCCAGCTCGAAAGCTGTGCCCTCGTCCCCCCAGCCGGCCCTCTGGACTTTGGAAGGACCCGGTGTTTAGCACCATCTGGCTCCGCTGTGGGGGTGGGGGTGGGGCAGCCAGTGCCTGGGAACTGGCGCCGGAGCACACGGCCGGATGCCAGGTCCCCTGCCCTCCCCAGTCCTAGCCACTTCCCCAAGGTCCGCTCTAGCAAAGCATCACCTCCCCCTGAGCTGCTGACAAGCAAGACTTGGTGGTGGTTGGGACAACTCCATTCCTTTCATCCACAGACTATGTCTTTTTTCTTTTCTTTCTCCTTTTTAAAAGAAGCCTCTCAACAGCCTTTGCCACAGCTCGCAACCCCTCTACACAATACGGGAGTGCTCCTGGGGACACCACTGAGGCCCTACGTGGCTAGCACATGCTCGGAGACAGGCAAGCTGGAAATCACCTTGGCCACGCGCTCCGCCTCCATCACTGGCTAAGCCGGAGCAGATGTCCGAAGACAGGGAGGCCCGGACGGAGCAGGGCTGCTGGGTCTGCACTGCCTTCCCGCTCAGGCCCGTGCTGTCTGCAGTGAGCCCCGCACTGGCTTGGGCAGGGTCCTTAGCGGGAGGGCCTCTGCTGGAGTCAGCCAAGTGACCTGGGCGGGGGGAGAAGAGGCGACAGGCACGATGAGGCCCGCCGGGTCGGGGCTGTGTGGATCGAGTCTGTTCTGCCTGCTCGTTGCTGGGTGACCTTGGGGAAGCTCGCGTCTCCTGCAGACCACAGGCACGTGGCCGCATCTCCCACACAGGAGTGATGGGGAAGAGCAAAGGAAGTGCCCAGTCTCTACCAGCCCCCACTGCCGTGCGGGACTTGTGTTGAGCAAATACAGTGACAGAAGACACACCCAGGCACGGAGTGGCCTGTGTACTTCTCATCTCAGTCTTCCCTTAGCTCTGGGAACTTTCTCTGAATTCGTGTAATGGGTATAATTCATGGATGTATACCCCAAAGGCTGTGGGCTTACAGTGAGCTTACGGTGGCTTGCCTGGCATGCTTGGGGACCTGGGCTCACAGGGGCTCCAGCCCAGAGTGCCGGGGCTCTCAACCAGCAAGCAGGCTGCACTGCTGCTCAGCAGGCCTCAGGAAGCCCTGACATGCAGGGATGTGGGCTGGTGACTGCCCAGGGCCAGGACAGTGCCACTCCAGGACTAGGTGTCAGCTTTAACCAGACTGGGAGATCATCACCGTCCTCCCGTCCTCCCCAGCCCCTAACGACAGCTGCTCAGCTGGCACACACCGAGAAATGGGTCAAAGGAAGCAGCCGCCATCCGTCCATGCAGTGCCCTGCAGAGGAGCAGGTGAGGGAGGGCAGCCTGAGTTTCCCTGGCACAGCCTGCAGCCTAGGGGCTCAGGCCCAGCGCTGAGCAGCCCCTGCCCACTCACAGACCTTGCCTCTCTCTGCATGAGGACAGAGGACCAGGACTGCCTTCATGCTGCAATGACTCCCCTGCTCCAGGGAAAGGAGATTCAGTAAGGAGACAACCCCGAGTGGTCTTCGAGGTCCGAGGGTGTCACACCTGCACGGAGCCTACCTCCCAGGCTCACTCAGGGGTCCCCAGGCCCGCTCCCATCCCAGCCCTGCACCCGGAGGCCGACCTGTGCTGGAGGCCACGACCTTGAGCTGCCGCACCAGGGGGTTCAGCAGCTTGCCCGCCTTCAGCTTGCTCTTGCTGGTTTTTCTCCGGCGGCCAGTGGGGGGCGCCGTGTGGAAGAAGCCCACGTTGGGGGGCAGTGGCTTGCCCAGGCGGCGGTACAGAGCCTCGATCTCCTGCTTCTGCTGGCTCTGCAGCTCGGAGATCTCCTTCAGGTGCCTGCAGGAGGGGACAGGAGGGAGTGCCGCTGGGTTTCCTCCGTGTTTCCAATACCGCCAGCCCCTCCAGGAGGGAGGTGCCGTGGGAGAACATGGGGTGCAGGGTGGGCGCCCCGCCTGTGCCTTGGCCTGGACCACTCAAAGCGCCACACGGGGGCTGTAAAATGACACTGTTTGTTCACATCTAAATGGGGAGGTGCCAAGGTGGGGGGCCTCTGGCATCGATGTGCCCAACGGCACGGGCCAGACTAAGGGGCCTCAAACTTCCAAATACCTAGACTCAAACCGCTTCCATTGATACTTACAATGAAAGTCCCAAACACGAACACAGGCGAGGGGAAACCAGCAGGTGCCAGGCACCAGAGACTGCCTCTGTTTATCAGGCAAATGTGCGTTACTTCCCCCATGGGGGAAACAGAGAGTGGAAGGCCAAGGGATGCAGAGGGGAAGAAACAGAGGGGAAGAAAGTAGGGGGGTAGAATGGGGAGGGGAGTAGGCCGAAGGGAGGACGCGGAGGGGAGGAGGCCAAGGGGAGGAAGGTGAGGGGAGAATGGAGGGGGAGGAAGGTGAGGGGAGGATGCAGAGAGGAGGATGGAGAAGGGAGGATGGAGGAGGAGGAGGAAGGTGAGGGGAGAATGGAGAGGGGAGGAAGGTGAGGGAGGATGGAGAGGGGAGGAAGGTTGAGGGGAGGATGGAAGGGAAAGAAGGTGAGGGGAGGATGGAGAGGGAATGGTGGAGAAAGGAGGATTAAGGGGAAAGATGAGGGGAGGATGGAGAGGAGAGCATGGAGAGGGGAGAAAGGTGAGGGGAGGAGGCCGAGGGGAGGAAGGTGAGGGGAGGAGGCCGAGGGGAGGATGGAAAGGGGAGGATGGAAGGGAAGGAGGGGGACGGGAAGATAGAGGAGGGAGAAGGGAGGATGAGGGGGGAGGAAGGTGAGGGGAGGATGGAGGGGAACGAAGGTGAGGGGAGGATGGAGAGGGGAGGATGGAGGGGAGGAAGATGAGGGGAGGAAGGTGAGAGAAGGATGGAGAAGGGAGGATGGATGGGGAGGAAGGTGAGCAGAGGATGGAGAGGGGAGGAAGGTGAGGGGAGGATGAAGAAGGGAGAAAGATGAGGGGAGGATGGAGAGGGGAGGAAGGCGAGGGGAGGATGGTGAGGGAGGGTGGTGAGGGGAGAAAGGTGAGGGGAGGATACAGAGGGGAGGAAGGTGAGGGGAGAATGGAGAGGGCAGGAAGATGAGGGGAGGATGGTGAGGGGAGGTTGGTGAGGGGAGGAAGGAGGGGGGAAGATGGAGAGGGGAGAAGGTGAGGGAAGGCTGGAGAGAGGAGGAAAGTGAGTTGAAGATGGAGAGGGGAGGAAGGTGAGGGGAGGATGGAGAGGAGAGGATGGAGAGAGGAGGAAAGTGAGTTGAGAATGGAGGGGGAGGAAGTAAGAAGAAGATGGAGAAAGGAGGAAGGTGAGGGGAGGATGGAGAGGGGAGGAAGGTAAGGGGAGGATGGAGGGGGAGGAAGATAAGGGGAGGAAGGTGAGGGGAGGATGGAGAGGGGAGGAAGGTGAGGGGAGGATGGAGAGGGAATGGTGGAGAAATGATGATTAAGGGGAAAGATAAGGGGAGGATGGAGAGGAGAGCATGGAGAGGGGAGAAAGGTGAGGGGAGGAGGCCGAGGGGAGGAAGGTGAGGGGAGGAGGCCGAGGGGAGGAAGGTGAGGGGAGGAGGCCGAGGGGAGGATGGAAAGGGGAGGATGGAAGGGAAGGAGGGGGACGGGAAGATAGAGGAGGGAGAAGGGAGGATGAGGGGGGAGGAAGGTGAGGGGAGGATGGAGGGGAACGAAGGTGAGGGGAGGATGGAGAGGGGAGGATGGAGGGGAGGAAGATGAGGGGAGGAAGGTGAGAGAAGGATGGAGAGGGGAGGATGGATGGGGAGGAAGGTGAGCAGAGGATGGAGAGGGGAGGAAGGTGAAGGGAGGATGAAAAGGGGAGAAAGATGAGGGGAGGATGGAGAGGGGAGGAAGGCGAGGGGAGGATGGTGAGGGAGGGTGGTGAGGGGAGAAAGGTGAGGGGAGGATACAGAGGGGAGGAAGGTGAGGGGAGAATGGAGAGGGCAGGAAGATGAGGGGAGGAAGATGAGGGGAGGATGGTGAGGGGAGGTTGGTGAGGGGAGGAAGGAGGGGGGAAGATGGAGAGGGGAGGAAGGTGAGGGAAGGCTGGAGAGAGGAGGAAAGTGAGTTGAAGATGGAGAGGGGAGGAAGGTGAGGGGAGGATGGAGAGGAGAGGATGGAGAGAGGAGGAAAGTGAGTTGAGAATGGAGGGGGAGGAAGAAAGAAGAAGATGGAGAAAGGAGGAAGGTGAGGGGAGGATGGAGAGGGGAGGAAGGTAAGGGGAGGATGGAGGGGGAGGAAGATAAGGGGAGGAAGGTGAGGGGAGGATGGAGAGGAGACAATGGAGAGAGGAGGAAAGTGAGTTGAGGATGGAGAGGGGAGGAAAGTGAGGGGAAGATGGAGAGAGGAGGAAGGTGAGGGGAGGATGGAGAGAGGAGGAAGGTGAAGGGAGGAGGGTGAGGGGAGGAAGGTGAGGGGAGGATGGAGAGGAGAGGATGGGGAGGGGAGGAGCTGAGCCTCCCTGCTGCATCACAGTGCTCTGAGCTTCTGCAAGGCCCAAGGCCACCCCATGGGCCCTGGCTGGAGGCCTGTAAACCCTTGCCTTCACCCCAAGTGCCCCTCCTCTTCCTTTGATGACAAGGAAAACAGGTAGTTCACAAGGTCGGAAATGAGGAAACAAGTTCTGATTTTACTCCTGAATTTCAACACCCACCACATAGGCTTTTTTTTTTTTTTTTTTTAATGACTTCCTCTACTAAAAAAAAGAAATAAATAAAAACAAAACTCCAAACGGCTTTCTCCCTACAAACACCAGGGAGACACGGCATCAGATGATCTTCTGGAAGGGAGTACTATTTCAAGAGAGTGCTGACTGCCCCAGGGTTGGGGAACGGCTGCGTGGGCAGGGGAGCGTCTTATCTAGGCTGGAGCTGATCCAGGCTGGTGGCTCTGCTCCGAGGCTGCACCCACATGGCCAAGCTCCCACGGTCCCAGACTGCAATGTGGCTCCCACACTGGGGGTGCCCTGACTGCTCCAAGCTGCCCCTGGGCTGCTCACCAAGAACCCTGCAGCCTGGGACATCTGAAAGCACAGCCTGGGCTCAGCACAGGGTTCCTGGAGTCCTAGGAAACCCCAGCGCTCATGGCAGAAATGCTGCAGTGAGGCACAGGCACCTCGGTATTCAGAGGGTTCAAATGAAAGGAAGGTTGGGGAGCTGCTGGCTACTGCCTATCAGAGGCCAAGTCACCTCAATTCCCAGTTGAGGCTGAAAATTTACCCCACCCTCTCCTAAATAGCCCCCAATTCCCCCTGGACTCCACGGCCCTCCCAGCATTCACCTTCCTGTTCTTAGGCTACTGGAACTCTCTCCTTCCGGTCCTCTCCCTGCCCGTTCCCTAGGCCCCACCTGCCCCTGGCTCCCAACCACTTCTGCCATTTCTAGTCCCTACCCCATTATCTCTACCCTCTGTCTCTGGCTCCTGGCCCCTGTCACCCAGGATATAGGCTCTCAGAGCCTACAGCAGCTCCTCTCCCCAGTGTTTTCACATCCACACCTTCCTGCCCCCCACAAGCCTCTCTTCGTAGCGCCACAGCTGGGCTGTGGCTTGGCAACATCTCAGCTCCCCTTTGTTCCTGCTGACTCTGACCACTGTCTCCCCAGGGTGACATTCCTGCTGAGCAAACGTGCCCAGGATCTGCTGCCCTCTATCCCAAAAAGTTCTAGGTCATGCCCACCTTGGGCCCCATCCACTCTCTGGCCTCCACCAAGAATCTGTTGAGCCATGTGGCCAGTGGGGGCCACCCTCCTGGATGCCTCTAAGATCAGCAGTGATTCCACTCATCCCTACCTTCCTGCCTCTCCCAGCAGCTCCAGTTCCCTCCTCAGTTCTGCATGAACACACAGACACTCACTATATCCTCAATGCACGGCACTGACCACCCCACCAGCCTGGGCAGACAGTCTCTCAGCCCCTGTGCACACTGTGCAGAGAGGGTTCGTAGGAGAGAAAGGAGATGTGCATGGCTCCTCCCACCTAAGCCTGTGATTTCCAACACGACGCGACTTACAAATGTGCCTTCAGGCACTGGTGAATTTGGTGTCAGCCCTCCCATCCCGAAGGACATCTCAGTAACGCCCCAGCTGCAGCAAGACAGAATAAATATTTGCTGGATGAGGGAAAGAGACAAGTAGAAAGAGAGAGGAAGAGAAAGAGGGGGAGAGAGAGAGACAGAGAGAGAGACAGAGACAAAGAAAGGAGAGACATATAGGAATAGAGAGAGTGGCAGAGACAGAGTGAGGGGAAGCGAGACAGGGAGAGAAGGAATGAAAGGGGGGAAAGAGAGAGAGAGAGAAGGAGAAAAGAAGAAAGAGGGAAGGAGACAGATGAGAGCAGAGAGAGTGAGGAAGACACATGCCTCAGCGATCCCCCAAGACATACCCCCAAGGGCAGCAGGAGGCATGGCATCCAGAGAAGCCAGAAGCCAGGCAGACAGCAGGGTGGTGGCCGGCCCAGCCCGGAGGACTCTGAGTGGGAGACTGCCTACTCGAAACCACAGGGAGGCTGGGCCTGGTGGCTCACACCCGAAATCCCAGCACTTTGGGAGGCCAAGGCAGGTGGATCATTTGAGGTCAGGAGTTTGAGACCAGCCTGGCCAACATGGTGAAACCTCGTCTCTACTAAAAATACAAAAATCTGCCGGGGAATGGTGGCAGGCACCAGTAGTCCCAGCTACTCGGGAGGCTGAGGGAGGAGAATCGCTGAACCTGGCAGGTGGAGGTTGCAGCGAGCGAAGATTGCGCCACTGCACTCCGGGTTGGGTGACAGAGCAAGACTGTCTCAAAAACAAAAGCCTTCATCACTCCCTTGTCACCTGCTTGGCAGCTCCAAGCGGGCACTGCTTGGCCAGGACTTCAGCCCCAGTGCCAGGGTTCCCTCACAACCGGGAAGTGGTGCCACGGCCCGGGATAGGGGGCGGCGCTTCCCGCCCGCAGGACCTACTTCTCCCGCAGACTCTGCAGCTCCTTCTTGATGTCAGCGTCCTCGAGCTCCGAGTCGTTGTCGCTGCTGATGTAGGACGACTGGGAATGGAAGGAGGTCACGCTGATCGTGGGGACCTTCATGCCTGCCCTGCTGGGCGTCTCAGGTCCCAGCGAGCCGGCCCGAGAAGGCCTCTGCAGGAAGGCGGTGGCCTTCTTCACGAAGTCGCCGGCCACGCTGCCACTCCCGGGCAGGGACGCCTGTTTCTGCACCGGGGGTCTCGCCCGAGGGCCCTCGTCCCCGGAGTCGCTGGACACGGGCTCGCCCACGCCGACCTCGATGGAGGAGGCCGTCTGTGCCCGCCGCACCGCCAGCTTCACATCGGGGCTGGAGGGGGCCTCGTCCAGGTAGACGTCGGGAGGGGCGGAGTACCTCAGGCTGTGGGGGGAGGCCAGGGTCCACTCATCCTGAGTGCTGACCACCGAGAAGCGGCCCACAGTCTTGGCTGGTGAGCTGACATCCTGCTGCTCTGTATGTTTCCGAGGGGACCCCGAAGCTCGAGCGCCGAGTGTCTGGGGGTGGCTGGCCTGGCCCCCCGCTGTGGAAATGCCCACGCCACTTTGAGGGGGCTCTGCTGAGCTTTCTCCAGCGACTCCACCATCCCTGCCTGTGGGCTCCACGCGTGTAGGTCTCACAAAAGCAGGTACATCCTTGGGAAAAAGCGGAGATGAAGAGGTTTCATGTGAGCATCAGCACAGAGCAAACCCTGCCAACCAGCCAGGGGGTCGCCAAGTCGCCCTTACCTGGGGGGTGCTGGGGACCACACGGGAGTCTGAGGCCACCTGCCCTCCATCTCTGTCATAGCCCAGCATGCTCTTGGGAGATGCCTCTGCTGTGGGAACATCGGAAATGTTACTGGGACTGAAGGAGGAGGAAGAGGCAGAGATGGCTCACAGCTGACCCAAAGCAGCCCAAAGTGATCCCACGGGAGTGCCGCCAGCCAGGCAGGACAACGGGAGTGGGCACTGGGAGGAGCCAGCTGTGGATGCTCACAGCAGTTTTGGGAACTGAAAATACACCACGATGTCTTGGCCCCATGGCGTTCTATGACAGATGCCCAATAAACCTGGGCAAGAGAAGAGGCGTCAGCCCCGGGCACCCTCGTGCCACCAGGCCTTCTGTGCACCCGAAGGCCAGCACCCTGTCTCGCCCCACCGTCTGATGTGAGAGGGTCCCACAACACAGATCAACGGGGCCGGGTTCCAGCCCTGCTCCCAGGGTGTCTCAAAAACTGTCGCCCACTGCACCTGCAGCTGTTTCAGTGCTCTCTGTCTAGGGAGCTATTTCTGACCAGCTTTCCCAGGGTTGCTGTGAAGAGGCAATCAGAAAAGCCAAGCAAGTTGACATGGGGGCCTCGCCTGAGCTGAGACCCTCATGTGACAAAAGAAACTCGTGGGCAGGCCAGGGCATGAGCCAGACCTATGGGCCGCGGGAAAGGTGGCAGGGCAGACAGAGTCTCTGGGGAGGTTGGGGCCGCCCGCACATGTACACGTGTCTCCTTTGCACACCCCACTGGAAACCCACAAGGGAACAACACCCAAATCAGATTCCCAAGGAGACCAAATCTAGTCCCTATCACATGTCCCCAACCCGTGGGCAACACCTGACTCCCCTCCTCACATCCCCGTGCCCACCTCCAGGGATAGGAGGCTCACTGTCAAATGTACTCTCTCCACTTCTAAATGGCTCCAACCGCCAGGAAAGGTCACTATTGTCAAACTAGAATCCGTCTCCTTGGAGCTTCCCCCATGAGTTCCGCACTTTGGAAAGAGCATGGACTTGGAGTACAAGTTATAGCATTTGTATGTTACTGAAGCTCAGTTTGCTCATCTGCCCAAGGGGCCCATGGGACGGACACATCTCACAGCACGAGGCCAAAGGAAGAGGAGCGCCACACGCAGCCCAGCGTGGTCAGGGCTGGCATTCCAACACCACCTCTCGTTTCCACCCTTGTGCAAAGACACTCTTGCTTCTGCCCCGTCCCTCATCTTCCTCAGGCTAAACATCACCAGTTCCTTGAGTACACAGCTTCTGACCCCAGTGCCAGCTGCCACAAGCCCTCTTAAAGTCTGGAAATAAATGTGGCCCGGGACTACAGGGTCCCACCTGCGGCTGATGTGCACTGAGGTTTCCGTGAGGAGGCTCACGGGAATCCTGATTCATATTGTGCCCATCCCCCAAGAAAGCCCGGGCTGAGAAGGAAGCTCAGACCTCACAAGATCAGTCCAGCTCCCTTAGAAGGGACACTGAGGCAGGCAGATAATGAAATGAGAAGCAAAGCAAAGGCGTTTCCACAGACAGCAGTGGCAGCCAGGAGCCACAAGGGAAAGCCCTGCACCAGGTCTTCAGGGACTGCCCTGGCCCTGGCGCTCCCAGCAGTCACAGGGCCCCCCAGCGCACTGCTCGGCTTTAGCTGAAGTAAGCCTGGGTTTTTGTGGGCATCTTGTTACCTTGCTGAAGAAAAGCAAGGGCTGGGGTGGATCCACTGGAACGTGTGCAGACCCTCAGCCACTGGAGAGCCCAGGAACTGTGACAAGTCCCTGCAACATCCCAGCACCCACCAACCGGGGCTTTATCCATTTCCCCGGAGGGCTTCCTCTCTCTGGAGTGTTAGCATGTGGTTCCTTCTAGAACTCTGTAGGTTTTAATTAAGCCAGGGGCATCTAGTCTTTTGGCTTCCCTGGGCCACATTGGAAGATGAAGAATTGTCTTGGGCCATACATGAAATACACTAACAATAACTGATGAGCTTTAAAAAAAATTGCAAAAAAAAAAAAAAAAAAAAAAAAGAAAGAAAAAGAAAAAGAAAAGCTCATAAGAAGCTCACCAATTTGTGCTGGGCCCATTCAAAGCCATCCTGGGCCACATGCAGCTCATGGGCCAGAGGCTGGACAAGCTTGAATTAAATCATGACGGGCTCCTGCTGTGTCTGGGCCCCACCCTAGATGCTAAAGGATCCCTTACAGATAAAAGGATCTTCAAGAAATGCTTTTATCCCTTAAAAGATGAAAGATGAGGATGTGGATGCAGAAGGTTCTGGGGCAAGGAAGCTGGGCAGCACCTTGCGAATGCAGGGTTCAGCAGGAAGCTGTTACCTGTCATTGACGAAGATGTGCCCTGCTCCATCACAGCCCCTCGAGTGGGGGCCAGTTCTGACTTTTCCACCTGGAGAAAGAAACACAAAAAGAGAAGAGCTGTGAGACTCACACGTCAGCATCTCAGCAGTTGTATCTGCAAATCCACTCCCCTCGTCTCAAGCTGCCCCTGGGCTGTCCCAGTCCCTCTGTGTGCATGGATGGGGCTGTGTCACCTGACGCTGCACAAGCATGACCCCAAACAGGGGCCACTTGTTGCAAAACATGCACGGGTGAGTCAGACACACGTGGGTGGGACATCAAGAGAGGGACAGGCCCTGAGTGAGGGTGGCTCTGCATAGTCGAGATGCCTGCCCACCCCCGGGCTCGCGCCTGGGCTCCAGCCCCTGACCCAGGGCGGTGTCTCTGGGACAAGGCAGTTACTTACCAAGGGCTGGGGCAGCTGGGCACGCCTTGCAACCGCCTCATTAGGCGCTGGGGGCAGGGCCAGGTCCCCCCCGCAGACCTCTGAGCGGGGCTGGTCCCCTCTCAGGGGCTCCAGGGTGAAGTCTCTGTCGCCCACCTCCACAGGGGTCCCGGCTGAGGCTGAGGAGGTGGGCACATGCTCCTGGTAGAGCAGAGTCCGCAGCTTCTCGTCCAGGCTCTTGATGGTGCTGTCCACAAAGCCCACCCTGGGGGGCGGCCCTTCCCCATCCGACTCCAGGGCCGAGGGTGGCTGTGGGGGGACGGTGGGTCCCAGGGGTGGGCTTGGGAGCTGAGAAGTGGCCAGACTGACAGCCCCCACTGAGGCAGGAAGCAGGGGAGTGGGCTGACCCAAGGCGGGCTGTGGGGCCCCGCTGTGGGGGCTGGGCTCAGGTGCAGGAGCTGGCAGGGGCTCCCCTAGGGCACTGGCCTCCCTGGTTGAGGCGGCCTCTGGAGCTGGAGCGCAAGGTCCTAGGCCCACCACGACGGGCTGCACAGCAAGCGGGGCCTCGTGAGTCTCCACTAGTGGCTGAGAAGTCTCGAGCTCACTGGTCGGCCCCTGAGGGGTCCCTGGACCCCCTGCCTGGATGGCAGTTCCTGATGCTGGCTCTGGCATGGTGCTGGTGGCTGAAGCTGCTCCATCTTGGGGCAGAGCAGTCACAGGAGGGGAGGAGGGGGCCAAAGGGGCTGGGGGCCCCCCAGGAGGGTTGCTGGGGCCCGCCTGGCTCAGGAGCTGCTGACCGGCTAGAAAGCCGGGTTGTTCCTTTGAGGACAGCTGGTCTTTATAGGGCGCTGGATCTAGAAGAAATGGGGAAAATGCCTTTGTACCAGGGTACTCCAGTTCCTATCTACCTGTCTCTTCCCTGGCTAAAAAGATGCCTCACACGGCCTGGCCATGGCCCCAGCGTGCTGGTCTTCTCTGTTTCCTGACACACCAGGCTCCTGCCTGCCTGCAGCTCAGCCCAGCTCCGGCTGCTGCTTCCTGTAACCCCTCCCACAGGTCTCTGGGCCACCAGCTTCACAACTCCAGGTCCCGGTTCCCATAGTGTCCCTTGCAGCTGAACCAGCACCACCCTTCCTTCTGTGTCCTCTGCAGCATGTGACCATCAGCTGCGGCTGTTGCCTGTCATCTGTCTGTCACCTGCACGGACAGCTCCGGAAAGATACGGCTCTTGTCTATCTTGCACTGGACAAAAGTTATTCAAGGAAATTTAAAAATTAGAGTTTAACTAGTGAGCTGTACACACTTCCATGTCCAGGAGTGTGCAGGAGCCTGGAGCCTTCAGATTCAGACCCCCAGTCTTCGGTATGGTCAGAAGCGCAGCCAGGGCTGGTCAGTGACCTTATGGGAGGTCCAAAACCCCAGCAGTCTAACCAAGTCTCACAGCGCCTTGTGCAGGAGCTCACGGAGCCTCCACCAGGCTCACAAGGACTGCGGGCATCTGAGAGGTGGCAGGACAGTGTTTCTCAAACTTAATTGGCCTTGGAGCCCAGTTTTCCTCACTTGCAACCCAACCTTTTTTTTGTTGTTTTTAGAGACGGTCTGGGCTGTCACCCAGGCTGGAGTGCCGTAACGCAATCTCACCTCACTGCAACCTCTGCCTCCCAGGCTCAAGCAATCCTCCCACCTCAGCCTCCCTTGTAGCTGGGACCACAGCTGGATAATTTTTGTTTTTCATATGAGACTGGCTTTCACCATGTTGCCCAGGCTGGTCTTGAACTCCTGGGCTCAAGCAATCCGCTGGCCTCAGCCTCCCAAAGTGTTGGGATTACAGGCGTGAGCCCCCATGCCCAGTCCACTTTGTCTTTTTAAAACACACACAGAAAATGCACACAAAAAAAGAAAACTGTTTAAAAAATAAAAGGTAAGAATGGGGAGATTACTAGGGCCCTGATGCCCTCCCTTGTGCCCCCAGACTCCCTTGGCCCCCATCCCCAGCCTGGCCCAACAAAGGTAAACTAATTTGACAAGCATTTCCTCCACTGCTCTTCTTTCCAACCTTACCGTTTGTCTCTCTAAACACCATGGTCCAGGGCTGCATGATCTATCAATGGAATGGTACTCTATTCTCTGGTGCCTGGGCTCTCTCACCTGTGTTTGTGAGATGTGTTCTTGTTGTGTTTGCACAACTGCACCACGATGCACACATCCATTCTGTGCTGGTGCTGGCTGGGCTGTGGCCGGGTGGGACCACGACTAAAACTGAGGCACAGTGTGCACGGGCCCGTGTCCCGCCAGGCACACGCCAGTGGGGAGCTGCAATCCCCTTTAGCCTTATGTAGGGGTGCTAAGCTGCTTCCCCAAGCGGAGTCAATGCCCCCACCATCGGCAGCCTCTGAGCACCCCTAGGACCATGTGACGGCGTCTCATTGTGGTTCGTTATTGTTTTTAATTGTGGAAAAAACATTGAAGATGAGATCTGCTGTCTTAACACATTTTTAAAAGCACGATACTCTATTATAACTATAGGCACGATGTTGTGTGTCAAAGCTCTAGAGCCTCCTCAGCTTATACAACTGAAACTTTATGTCCACTGAACTTGGTAACTCCGTTTCCCTCTCCCTCCAGCCGCTGGCAACTTCTATTCTGCTCTCTGCTTTGATTGTTTTTGGCTTTGACTGCTCTAGATACCGCATATGAGAGGAATAAATCGTGTAGTCTTTCTGTGCCTGGCTTATTTCATATAGCATAATGTCCTGCAGGTTCATCCATGTCGTCGCAAATGGCAGTTTCCTTGTTTCCGTGGTTAAATAGTACTCCACTGTGCAAACACATCACGTTTTCTTTATCCATTCCTCTGTCAATAGACACTTAGGTTGTTTCCATATCTTGGCTATTGTGAATAACGCTGCAGTGAACACAGGAGAGCAGATACTTCTTCCAAACCTTGTTTTCAATTATCTTGAATATATACCCAGCAGTGGGATTGATGGATCATATGGTAGTTCTATTTTAATTTTTTGAGGAAGGTCCACATTGTTTTCCATAATGGCTGTACTAATTTATACCACACTGCACAAAGGTGCCCTGTCTCCACATCCTAGCCAATACTTGCTGTCCTTTGTTTTTGAGAGCAGCCATCTTAACAGGTGTGAGGTGATAGCTCAGTGTGGTTTTGATTTGCATTTTCCTGATAATGTCTAATTCAATCGAGTACCTTCTCCTGTGTTCACTGGCCATCTGGGTATCTTCTTTCAGGGCACACCTGTTCAAGTCTCTTTCCTGCTTTTCTACAGAGCTGTCATTCTTTTCTTTTTAATTTGTGGTTCTTCATGGATGCTGGGTAGAGAATTGTTTGGGGGCAATCTTTACTACAGACATCTCTCGCTCTGTGACTTGCCTATGGGCTCGATTAGTGGTGTCTTTTGATGAACAACAGTTCTTGATTTTAATACAGTCAAATTTAACCAATTTTTAGCCAGTCTTTCCCACTTGCATATTTTGTGGAACTTGAACATGTATATTCTACGTGGGGGCCATAATGATACTGCCTCTTATTACTTCTAGGAACTTTACTGTTTTCCCTCTTAGAGATTCACAAGCCACTTGTTACTGAGTTTTGTGTGTGGTGTGAGGTCATCTCCCTGTGTGGACAGCCTACTGTCCCAACTCCTTCTGTTAAGAAGGCCATCCTGTCTCCACTGTCTGGCAATCGGACCTTTCTTGTCAACCAAAGATGTGTCCAAAGATGTGGGCCTGCTTCTGAGCTGTCTTGACTCCATTGCTCAATTTCTCTGTCCTTGTTCTAGGACCAGACTATCTCTGTGACTCCAGGTTTACATGAGTCACAACATCTAGGAGAATGATATCCTTCCTCTAGAAGCTGTCTTGGTTTTGACTGGCTTTTGCATTTCTATAGAGTATATAATCAGCTTGTTGATGCTTATTTAGAAATGGTTAGAATCTGAATCTACAGACCTAGTTGGGAAGAAGTTTTTATAATACTGAATCTTCCAGTCCATGAATATGGTACATATCTTCCTACTCATTTCTTTTTAAAATTTCTCTCAATGTTTTATAGTTTTTGGTGTACAGATCTTACATACTTTTTGTTAGACTCATACACTGGTGTGTGGCATTTTTGTGTTAATATAAATTGAATTTTTCAATATTCCTTATTTTCTGATTGTTGTTGGTATAAAGATAACTGCAGTCTGTAGCTACTTCACTAACTTATTAATTCTAATTTATCTGTAAATTTAAGTCTCTATGTATATAATCATGTTATCAGCAAACAGTGATAGTTTTATTTCTTCCTTTCCAATCCTTATCACTTTTTAAAACAGTAATTGTTTTAATGCTATTAGATATTGAGGCAAAATGATAAAATTACAGTGTTACCAAAAGGCCACGATTATTTCTTCTTCAAAATAGAAAGAGTTTTAGCAAACGTATTCCTTGGAAATAACTGCTATTTAGCCCAATAATTTTATAGGTAGAGCTTCTGAGTCAAAGAAGAGTTATCTTGTTCTGCCCGCATTTTTAACAAAAAATAGTAATGCTAAAAGGAATATTACCTTTTATGTAACACTATATAGCATTATATTGATCAGAACAATCATTCAGCTGAGTGTCTACTATGTGGCATACATTATGTATTTATTTCCATTTACAGAGTAGTTGATATTGGAGTAGATAATAGAAAAACACCAACCTCAAGTTAGTACCAACTCAAACAAGCAAACATTTTCTTTGGAAGACCGTGTTTAGAAATAAATACCATTTTCTTCAAAAGAAAAATAAAGTGATTGTGACGCCACCATGACACTTCCTTATATATACTTATAAAAAGTGGTCAGGGCGTTGGCTCTTAAACTGGGCTGCAGGTTGGGTCTTACCCCCGGAAATCCAGATTAAGCTGCATGAGGCAGGGCCTGGGCTTCTTCAATCCTATTGCTTTCCCTTCTTTCTCTTTCTCCCTTTTTACCTCTACCCCTTCCTTCCTTCCCTGCCCACCAACCCCCACTGCCCCCCACAATATCTAGGACACAGGTTACTGAATAGAAGTGGTGTGAATGGGCATCCTTATCTTGTTCCCCATCTCAAAGAGAAAGCATTCCACATTTCACCATTAAGAATATTTGCTGGGTTTTTTTTTTTTTTTTTTTTTTTTCTAAAAATAGAATTTCCCATCTATTGGGACAGTGAATAAATTTTTTTTTTTTTTTTTTTTTTTTTTTGAGACGGAGTCTCGCTCTGCCGCCCAGGCTGGAGTGCAGTGGCCGGATCTCGGCTCACTGCAAGCTCCGCCTCCCAGGTTCACGCCATTCTCCTGCCTCAGCCTCCCGAGTAGCTGGGACTACAGGCGCCTGCCACCTCGCCCGGCTAGTTTTTTGTATTTTTTAGTAGAGATGGGGTTTCACCGTGTTAGCCAGGATGGTCTCGATCTCCTGACCTCGTGATCCGCCTGTCTCGGCCTCCCAAAGTGCTGGGATTACAGGCTTGAGCCACCACGCCCGGCCTGAATAAATTGTTTATTCAAATTAAGTTAAACCAACCTTGCATTCTGAAATCACTGCAACTTAGTAACCTGTCATACATACTCTTTTCATGTATCACTAGATTTAATTTGCTACTATTTTGTTTAGTATTTTTTGCAAGTGCTGATGGAAGAGGGAGAGACTGACCTGTTATCTTCCTATTTTATAATGTTCTCAGTCAGATTTTTGTGTCAAAGTTATGCTAGTTTGATAAAACAAGCTTCTTTGTTCTCTGGACGTGTTGGGTTAGATCAGAATTATTTCTTACTTAAGTATCTGTGGTAAAGCCATCAAGTTGAAACTTTTCCTTATAGGAAGGTTTTCTTCCCCTTATACACACCTCTGTGTGTGGACACTCACTTTGATGGAGGCCAAGGGGTCCAAACTTATGTGCCTGATTTCTTTCTCACTGCCTTTTCTTCAACTATGATTTCTCTTTCCCTAACATTTGAGTGAGTCCATCTTTCTCATTATTGTGAACATTCCTTGTGTTTTGTTTTTGTTTTTTTTTTTTTTAACTATGCAGCATCCATTTGCTTCCTTGTTGGGTAGTGCCACTCCAAATTTCCTCTTGGGAACAACTGTCACTTACTTTAACTCCAGGGCTGTGCCTGCAATTTGGGCACAAGTCAGCGTGGATTCCAGCCACTAGCCACGACTGCTTTAGAGAATGTGTCCTTGTTCTGCATAATGGGAGTCAGGGCCAGACGTATGAAACCTTTTGAAAAGGGTCTCTATTTTCTGCCTGCACTTGAACCTGAAAGACTATACACTCTGAGTTGCTCCAGCAATCTTGCCACCAGGAAGGGTAGCCATGAGAAGGCTTCTAATGACTGATTTGACATTTTAATGTTTATAGCGCTTTTCAGATTTTCTATTTCTTCTTCAATAAGTTTGGTAAGTTGTAGTTCCCTAAGACACAATCCAAAGAAATTTTCACATTCTTATATTTGTCTTAATGTTTATAGGATTGTAGCAGTGTCCCCCACCTTTTCATCCCTAATATTGATTACGTATGTATTCTCTCTCTCTCCTTTAGTCAGTCTCATCACAGGGGGCTTACTGATGCTATGAGCCTTTTCAAAGAACCATTGCTAAGCTCTGTGGATACTCTATTGTATATGTGTTTACTATTTCATTAATTTATGTTCTTATCTATTCTACTTTCTCCTTTATTTGGGTTCATTTTCTCTTTTGCTAACTTTTTGCAGTAAATACTTTTATTACTATCAGACTTTTCTCCTGTCCAATATGTGCATTTAAAGGCTACAAAGTTTCTGCTCAATATGCTGTAACTGCATCTCACAAATTTTGGTATGTAATATTTTCATTAGCATGACGTTCTTATCATCATTCAGAATGTTTTATTAGTTTCCATTGTAATTCCTTCTTTGCCTAATGAGATATTTATAAATGCATTGCTTTAGCTATCAAATGTGGATATTTTCTAGTTATCTTCTAGTTAATGAGTTTGGGTTTACTTCCAACTTTAATCAAAAGCATGCATCAAGTGATTTTGATTCTTTGAAACTTGTTGAGATTTGTTCTGGGTCTGCGTAAGGTTAAATTAAAAATACGCTGTGTGCATGAAAAAATAGTGTATTCTTCGGCTGCCGAGTACAGTGTCCTGTATATATAAGATACTAATTCTGTGGTTGAAATTTTCTCTATCCCTACTGAGTGTCTCCCTATTCCAAAAGTTGAAATATCCCATGAGGACTGTAAATCGCTCCATTTGTTTTAGTTGTGTTAATTTTTACTTTATGCATTTTGAGGCTTTATTACTAAACATAAGCAAACATTAAATTATTGTATCCTCCTGGCCAGCTGAGTCTTTCACCATTACGTTTTTGCCTTAAAATCTACATTGATATAAAAATATAGACATTAGCTTTCTCTAGGTTAGTATTTGTGTGTTCTTTTTCCTTTTTTTTTTCTTTTTACTTTTAATATTTTTATAATCTTATGTCTTAGTTTGTCCTGGTTTTTTTCACTTTTGAAAATCTTTGAGATTTAGTCCATTTACATTTAATTACTGATCTACTTGGGTTAAAACTAGCATCTTACTAAAGATTTCTATGTGCTCTCCATGGTCAGTGTTTCTGTTTCTTTCCTTCCTTGCCATATTTTAAAAAACTCCTTCCCCACCTGCCCCCTCTACCACGAGTGTGGAGGTTATCTGCTATTCTACGAGTCTCACAGGGGTTACTCTAGAGACTATCACGTGCATTCTTGATTTGGCTCTCTGCCCAGGCAACATGGAATCCTGGAGCCCTTTAAGTGCATCTCCTGCCTCCTGATAAATATGCCCCATTTTCATGCATTGTAACATACCAAACATTTTAAACCTCAAGACATTATTTTTCACATCCAGTCAAAATGCACTTAGATGTACTCATACAATTATAATTCCATTGGTTTTTGTTCCTACCTGCGTTCTGGCCTTTCATCTGCAGTCACTGTTCTTCTGTCTAAAAATATTCCCTTTAGTATTTCTTTTTTTTTTTTTTTTTTGAGGTGGAGTCTCGCTCTGTCGCCCAGGCTGGAGTGCTGTGGCCGGATCTCAGCTCACTGTAAGCTCCGTCTCCGGGGTTTATGCCATTCTCCTGCCTCAGCCTCCCGAGCAGCTGGGACTACAGGCTCCCGCCACCTCGCCCGGCTAGTGTTTTTTTTTTTTTTTTTGTATTTTCTAGTAGAGATGGAGTTTCACCAGGTTAGCCAAGATGGTCTTGATCTCCTGACCTCGTGATCCACCCGTCTCGGCCTCCCAATGTGCTGGGATAGTATTTCTTTAATTGAGCTGTGAAGGTGATGACTGCTTTTCTCTTCATTTCATCTTCACGGAAGTCAGATCCTTTCACCAATATTTGAGGCTGGGGCTTATTTCCGTCAGCACTGCGAGGACAGCACTATCCCTTGTCCACTGACATATGTTGTCTGTACTGAGACAGGGCTTCCAAACCTTTAAAGAACCTGTTTTTTCTTTGGCATCCTTTAAATTTTCCCATGTGCCTTTGGTTTTCAGCACTTTATGATATATGTAAGTGCGGATTTATTTTTTAACTTACAGAGTTTGGAAGTTTCTTGAATTAGTGGCTTCAAGCCTTCCAATTCTCTGCATTATCTCTTCAAACTTGTTTTTGCCGCATTCTCTTGCTTTCTGGGACTCCAATTACACGATGTGTTTGATCATCTCACTGTAACCTCTATATTTCTTAGCACCTCTTTTCTATTTTCTGCTGTTTTCATTATCCTTATTTTACTTTAGTTTCTTTAGAGCTACCTATTTAGCTTGCTGATTCTCTCTCTGGCAGTGTACAAACCATCCTCTGATGTCTTAATTTTAACTAATGTATTTTTCAGTTCTACAACTTCCATTTAGCTCCTTTTTTTCTTTGGCATAGTTTCTAATTCTTTGACAAAAATTTCAATCTAGTCATTTGTCTCTTTTAATGCAGTAGGCAAACTTAATTCTCAGTCTGGTAACTCCACCATCAGGAACCTCTGCTGGCATGCTCTGTTACTGCTGTTTGGATCTTAATAGCTTTATTTAGGTGTAATTGCTGCAATAAGTTGCACATATCTAAGTTTTGACACAGGCATATAAGTAAAATCATCACAATCAATCCAATGAACATAGTCATCACCCTCCTGGATGTTTCCTTGTGAACTTTGCATCCGTTCTTCCCTCTCCTTTCCTGCCACGCCTTTGTTCCCAACTACTGATCTGCTTTCAGCCACCACAAATAACTGTGCATTTTCTAGAATTTTATATACGTCCAGTCACATGGCAAGCATTCTTTCTTGTGTTCATTCAGCATAATTATTCTGAAAATCATCCATGCTGCAGTGGGTACCAACAATTGATTCCTTTTTACTGCAGAGTAGCATTATAGTGTATGAATAAACCACAAAGTGTTTCACAAAGGCAGGTGGAAAAATTCAAAGAATGTTAGAGAAAAAACAGGTTCTTTAAAGGTTTGGAAGATTCTGCCACAGTACAGACAACATATGCCGGTAGACAAGGAATAGTGCTGTCCTCACAGTGCTGAATGAAGAAAATAAGCCCCAGCCTCAAATCCTGGGGAAAGGATCTGATTTCAATGAAGATGAAATTAACACAAAAGCATTCATCAGCTGCACATTTCAACTCAAGAAACATGGAGGATGGACACCTGAGCCGTTTCCAGGTCTTGGCTATTATCAATAATGCTGCTATGAACATTCCTTTGCAGTGTACAGGCATCTATTTTAACTGATTTTGGTTAAGTACACAGAAGTAAAATGGCTGGATCACATGGTTATCTGCACATATACTTTTAAAAGAAATTACCAAACTGTTTTCTAAAGTGGCTGTAGCATTTCATACAGTGCACAAGAGCTCTAGCTCCTCCATGGCCTCGCCAACACGTGATCTCTTAAAGTTTAGTTATTTTAATAGGTGTCTCATTGTGGTATTAATTTGCATTTCCCTACTGAATAACCATCTTTTCATACACCCCTTTGACATCCACATAATCTTTGGTGAAGCATCTGTACCAACCTTTTCATTAGATCGTTTCTTACCATTGTCTTTTCAGAGTTCCTGATATTATCTGGATACAAGACCTTTATCACATATATGCTTGGAAAATATTTTCTCCTAGTCTCTAGCCTATGTTTTCATTCCTTTTGTGTCTGTCAAAGAGTAGACAGTTTAAACTTTGATGAATTCAGTTTACTAATTTTTTGTTTTACAGATCATGCTTTGATGTTGTATCTTAGAAATCTCTGCTGACCCAAGGTTACACAAATTTTCTCCTAGGTCTTCTACTATAAGTTTCATTGTCTTCAGTGTTACATTTAGTTCTCCATTCTATTTTGAGTGGATTTTTGTATATAGCATGCACTATGAATAAATATATGTATATATTTTTTTGTATAAGGATGATCAACTGTTCTAAGACTGAAAAGATTATCCTCTCTTCCCTGAAAGTCATTTAAATGTTTATCAAAAACCAAGCATCTGTAGGTTGTGTGGGTTGATTTCCAGACTGTTTCATTTTGTTGATCTATTTGTCTTTGCATCAATACCACATTGTCTTGATTACTGGAATTTTATAGTAATTATTGAAATCTGGCATTGTTAGTTCTCTGATTTAGTTCTGTTTCCAATTTTCCATGTCCTTTGTGTTTTCATGTGAAATCCAGAGCTGGCTTCTCAGTTTCTACAAAGACTGCTGGTCTTCTCACTGCAGCTCATTGGCTCTGTAGGTCAATTTAGGGAGAATGAGCACTGTAACAATCCTGTGTCTTCTGACCCATGAATAGGGCACTTGTTTGGATCTTCTTTAATTTCCGTTAGCACTGTTCTGCAGTTTTCACTGTACAGATCTTGCACATATTGTCAGGTTTAACCCTAAATAATCCATACACAAATAATTTTTTAGAATTTCAATCTTTGATTGTTGTTAGCATACAGAAATACAACTGCTTTTCATATACTGATCACGTATCTTACCACCCAGCTCACTTACTGATTCTAGTTGTGATGGGGATTCCATTTGTTTTTCTACACAAACAGGTTTTCTGTAAATAAAGACGGGTTTAGTTCTTCCTTTTCAACCCGGATGTGTTTTGTGCCCTTTTCTTGTGAACTGCCCAGAAGCTCCAGGTGGATGAAGAGAGGTGGAAGAACAGACATCCTCACCTAGTTCCCGATCTTTGGGGATGCTTTTCGGCTGTTCACCATTAAGTACGATGTTGCCTGTAGGATTCTGTATATTCCCTTCATCAGGTTGAGGAAGTTCCTTTCAATTCCAAGTCTTCTGAGGATGTTTACAATTGTTGGGTTTTGTCAACCGCTTTTTCTGCATTTATTGAGACAACCATATGAATTTTGTTTTCTAGTTGATCAGTATGGTGAATTACACTTCCATAGCTTTTTGAACATATGAACTACAGTTATAGTAACTGTCTTAATGTGCTTGTCTGCTAATCCTAATGTCTGTATCAGTTATGGTTTGGTTTAGAAGGTTGCATTTTTCTTATGTTGTCCCGTCTCATAATTTGGATTGGATGCCAGATGATGTAAAATATACCATATTGGGTGCTGGATGAATTTGTATTCCTATAAACATTCTTGAAGTATGTTGTGGGATGCAGTTAAGTTACTCTGAAACAATCTGATTTTCTCAGATCCTGCTCTTAAGATCTGACAGGTGAGATAAGAGAAGCACTTAGTCTAGGGCTAATTATCCTCCAGGACTGAGGCAAGCCCCTTTTTTGTACTGTACCCAAAACCCCTTGAATTATAAGGCTTTCCAGCTGGCTGGCAGCAACAGACATCCCCAGGCCTGTGTGAGTTCCCAGGTCTACTGCCTCTGATCCTTCATGGTGGGCCACTCCTCGGCCTGGGTGAGTTTCCTCACACACAGCGTTCCGCTAAATCATCCAGGGGAATCACCCGTTATCTTCAGACTCTTCTCTCCGCAGCTCTCTCCTCTCCAGAACTCCGCCTTGGAAATCTTGACATTTGGGTCTCTCCACACTCGCAGCTTGGTCTCCTCACTCCACAATCTCCCAAGCTCGGCCTGGGCTCTTCCTTCCCCGCTCTGGAATACAGACTTTTTCAAGGCAGTGGGCTGACATAACTGTAGTGACTCTTTTCAGTCTTGCAGGATCCTTCACTGACTGATGTTCAAAGCCTTGAAAAAAACATTGTTCTATACATTTTGAATGCTTTTTAAGTTGTTTTCTGAAGGAAAACAAATCTAGAGCCTACTATTCCATCTTGGCCTAAAGCAGAAGTATGAGGGCCCTTTTTATTGTTGATGGTTTCTGCTGCTTTTCCCTTATGCTATCTCATCGCTGTCTCATTATCTGCCTGGTCATCTTTTTCAACACATGTAAACTTAAAAGAACTTTAAAACTTACCATACAGTAACATTAACTTTTTCTTTACAGGTAGGGTTCTATGAGTTTTGACACACACGTATCCATTTAGTTACCACCACAATCAGGATAGAAAACAATTCCATCACCCCAAAACACCTCCTTGCATGTTCCCTATATAAGAACACTCCCCTAATCTCTGGAAAGCACTGACCTTGTTCCTTATTATAGTTTAGCTTTTTAAAAGTGTCATTATAAATGGAATTATACAGTACGAAGCCTTTGGAGATTGGCCTATTTCACTCAGTTTAAGGCCTTTGAGGTTCACCCATGTTGATCAATTTACCAATGATATATTGCTTTTTCAAAGTACCATAGTTTTTATCTATTTACCCACTGCAGGAAAACTGGGTTGTTTCCGGTTTTGGCAACTGGGTAATTATGAGTAAAACTGTAATCGTTCATACGTAGGTGTTTAAGTGAACGTAAGTTTTCATTTTTCTAGGGTAAAAACTGAGTAAAATTGCTATGACATATAGTAAGTATATCTTTTATAATAAACTGCCTAGCTGTCTTCTAGAATGGCTGTATCATTTTACATCCCCCCAGAAATGTATGAGTTCCAGCTGTTCCACAGCCACACCCAGATTTGATGCACTCAGTCTAGTCATTCTAACAGGTGTCCAGTGATGCCTCCCTGTGGCTGCTTTAATTTACATTTCCCCAGGAGTCAATAATATTGAACAACTCTTCATGGACTTAATTGTCATCCTTATATGCTCTTTGGTGAAGTGTCTGGTCATCTGCTCAAGTGAGTTGCTCTTTTTTTTTTTTTTTTGGAGACAGAGTCTAGCTCAGTCGCCCAGGCTGGAGTGCAGTGGCGTGATCTTGGCTCACTGCAATCTCTGCCTCCTGGGTTCAAGCAATTCTCTGCCTCAGCCTCCCGAGTAGCTGGGATTATAGGCGCCCACCACCACACCCGGCTAACTTTTGTATTTTTAGTAGAGACGGGGTTTCACCATCTTGGCCAGGCTGGTCTTGAACTCCTCACCTCATGATCCACTCGCCTTGGCCTCCCAAAGTGCTGGGATTACAGGCGTGAGCCACTGTGCCCAGCCGAGTTGCTCCTTTTTTTAATGCTCATTTTACTGTTGAGTTTTGAGAATTCTTTACATATGCCTGGCACAGACACCATGTTGGATATGTGATTTGCCATTATTGGCTACCAGTCTGTGGCTTGTCTTTTCATTCTCTTAACAGTAGTTTTCACAGAGCAAGATATTTTAATTTTGACATTGTATCCATTTTTTCTTTTATGCACCATATTTTTGGTGTCAGGTCTAAGAACTCCTGCCTGGCACAGATCAAAAAAGATTTTTCTCCAATGTTTCCCTGTGAAAGTTATACAGTTTTTGCATTTTACATTTGATCCACTTTGAATTAAGTTTTGAGTAAAATGTGAGGCTTAAAGGTTCATTTTTTTGCATAAGGATGACCAATTGTTCCAACATCTATTGAAAAGATTATCTTTTCTTGGATTGCTTTTGCATCTTTCTCAAAAAAATCAAATGGCCATATTTGTGTGGGTCTATTTCTGGGCTCATTCTGTTCCACCGATCTGTGTACCAATCCCTTTGCCAATATTATACTGTCTAGATTACTGTAACTTCATAGTAATCTTAATATTCAGTAATGTGATCCCTCTAACTTGATTCTCCATTTTCAAAATGGTTTTAGCCATTTCTATGTCCTTTGTACTTCCATATAAATTTTAGAATGTCAATATCTACAAAAAGTAGTCTGCTTTAATTTTTGTTACTGCAATGCATCTACAGATGCAGTTGGGGAGAAGTGACAGTTTTACTATGTTGAGTCTTCCAATCCATGAACACAGCATGCTTCTCTAGTTAGGTAACCTTTGATTCATTTCATTAGTACTTTGTCGTTTTCAGCATACAGATTCTGCATGTTTCATGAAATTTGGATCCATGTATATGCTTTTGTGGGGAGCTACTATAAATGGTAGAGCCTTCAAATTTTGGGTTTTCAATTGTTCACTGCCAGTATATAGAAATATTGAGGTATTTTTGTATGAGGACTGCGTATCCTATGGTATTGCTAAACTCACTTATTAGTTCTAGGAGTTGTTGCTGTAGAATCCATGTCATCATCTACATACATATGAAATCATGTTATCTGCAAATAAAATAGTTTTATTTCTTTCTTTTTAATCCACATACCTTTCACTTCTGTTTCTTGCTTGTCTTTAAGTCTGGCTAAAACAGTTCAATGCTGAATAAGATACGTGAAAACATATTATTGCCTTGTTTCTCAATATTAGGGAGAACACATTTGGTCTAATATGCTGTAAACAGTGGGTTTTTATGTTGTGTGTGTGTGTGTGTTCTACATTAATCAGACTGAAGAAGTACCCTTATTTTCTTAAGTTTGCTAAGAATTATATATATATATATATATATATATATATATATATTTTTTTTTTTTTTTTTTTTTTTTAAGAAACCTGGGTCTTGCTATGTTGCCCAGGCTGGAATGCAGTGGCCATTCACAGGCACAATCTTAGCACACTGCAGCCTCGACCTCCTGGCCTCAAGTGATCCTCCTGCCTCAGCCTCCCAAGGAGCTACAACTATAGGCATGTGCAATTGTGCCTAGCTTGTTTGCCGAGGATTTTTGTCAGGAATGGATGTTGTATTTAGTCAAATGATTCTGCTGTGTCAACTGTTATGATCATATGTTTCTTCCTTCTTTAGACTATTAACATGGTGGACTGACTCTTCAATATTGCTCTCCCAGCATATACCCACTTTCTCATGGCATACTGTCCTTTTAATATAGTACTGAATTTGACTTGCTAATATTTTGAGAATATTTGCCCTCTATGTTCATGAGACTTATTGGTCTATCATTCTGTTTTTTGGTACTGTCTTTGGCTGGTCCTAAAATCAGGGCAGTGCTGGCCTTGTAAAATGATTTGGGAAGTGTTCTTTCCTCTTCTATTTTCTGGAAGAGATTTTGTGGAAGTGGTATTGGTGTTGAATCTCTTTTAAATGTCTGGCAGAAGTCACCAGTGAAACTATTTTGGCCTGGAGAATTCTTTTTGGGGAGATTTTTAACTACAAATTCATTATTAAAAGAATGAATTCAAAAATAGGTACAGGGCTATTCAGATTATCTATTCTATCTTAGATGACTTTTAGTAGTTTATGGCTTTTGAGGAATTAGTCTCTTTCACCTAAATTGTTTAATTTGTCTGTAGGCTTGTTCAGACTATTGCAGTATTATCTTTTTATCCTTTACAGTAATATACCTCTTTTATTCCTGATATTGGTCTTTTATGTGTTTTCTTTAGTATTGGTATTTCGTTTTTTCCTTGTAGTCTTGCTAGAGGTTTATCATTTTATTAACTTCTAAAAACATAAGTTTGTTTCATTGGTTTTTGCCTATGATTTTTGTTTCAGATATCACAGCTTTCTGCTCTTGTCTTTATTTTCTTCATTATGCTTGCTTCAAGTTTATTTTCCTATAGGTTTTCCTTGTTTCTACCTAAGGTAGAAGGTTGAGTTATTGACTTGAGTCCTCTTTTCTCATCTAAGCATTTTAGTGCTATAAATTTCCCTCTAAGTACTGCTTTAACTACATCCCACAAATTTATTATGCTGTATTTTCATTCTTGTTCATTTTAAATTGTTTTCCTTCCAACTTTTTCTCTTACCCGTAAATTATTTATAAGTGTTATTTAATTTTATATTACACTGTATAGGAGAACATACTTGACATAATTTCAATACTTTTAAATTTGTTAAGTTTTGTTTTATAACTCAGGCTATATTAACTGTTCTATACGTACTTGAAAAAACTGTATTCTGTTTTTGAGTGGAGTGTTCTATAAATGTCAATTAGGTCAAGTTAGTTGATAATGTTTTCAGATCTTCTATATTCTCGCTAATTTTCTATTAGTTCTATCTATTATTGAGAGTGTTGGAGTCTCCAACTATAGTTGTGGATTTGTCTATTTCTGCTTTCAGTTCTGTTAGTTTTGAAGCTCTGCTATTAGGTGTGTATACATTTAGGGCTGTTATGTCCTTTGATGAATTTATTCTTTATAAATATGTAATGTCAGCTGGGCACAGTGGCTCACTCCTGTAATCCCAGCACTTTGGGAGGCCGAGGCGGGTGGATCCTGAGGTCAAGAGTTGAGACCATCCTGGCCAACATGGTGAAACCTTGTCTCTACAAAAAATACAAAATTAGCTGGGAATGGTGGTGTGTGCCTATAGTCCTAGCTACTTGGGAGGCTGAGGCAGGAGAATTGCCTGAACCCAGGGAGGCAGAGGTTGCAATGAGCCAAGATCACTCCACTGCACTCCAGCCTGGCAACAGAGTGAGACTCTATCTCAAAAATTAAGTAAGTAAGTAAATAAATAAAGTCTCTTTTTAACCCTGGTAATTTCTTTGCTCTGAAGTCTATTTTGTCAGAAATTAAAACAGGCACTCCAGCATTCTTCTGATTTGTGTTTGCATGGGCTATCTTTTACCATCCTTTTTCTTTTGACCTTTCAGTTCATCAGTATCGTTGTATTTGAACTTTCTAGTAGATAGCATATACTTAGCTCAAGTTGTTTGGTTTTTAAATTTAATCCATTTTCATAATTACTTTTTTTAATTGATGTGTTAAAACTGTTACCTTGAGGTTAATTATCAGTATGTTTAGATTAAGGTCTGCCATTTTATTGTTTGTTTTCTGGGTTTTTTTCTCTCAGTTTTTTAATTAAAAATTATTTTATTTCTCTTCTCATTTCCTCTTTCGGGTTATTTGAATTTTTGAGACAGAGTTTCACTCTTGCTGCCCAGGCTGGAGTGCAGTGGCGCGATCTCAGCTTACTGCAACCTCCACCTCCCGGGTTCAAATGATTCTCCTGCCTCAGCCTTCTGAGTAGCTGGGACTACAGGCATGTGCCACCACACCCAGTTAATTTTGTATTTTCAGTAGAGACGGGGTTTCTCCATGTTGGTCAGGCCGGTCTCAAACTCCTAACCTCAGGTGATCCCCCCACCTTGGTCTCCCAAAGTGCTGGGATTACAGGCATGAGCCACCACGCTTGGCCTTTGAAGTTTTTTAGTTCATCTTATCTATTATGATTTTGCCTATACACATCTTTTTCTACAATTCTTTCAGTGGTTGCTCTAGGAATTCCAAAATATATACTTAACTTTTCACAGTCTACATGGAATTAGTAGTTTACCTTCCATTTGTCACACTGGTGGAATGGAAGGTTAAAAAAAAAAAAAAAGAATTAGTAGTCTATCACTTGAATTGGAATGTAGTAATGTATAGGTAACCTGCCATATCATAGTTGTGTTATATATTACATCTACATACATTGAAAGCTCTATCAAACATTGTTACAATCTTTTTTTTACTTCAATTGTCAGAAATGTTTTAAAGAACTCAAGGAGAAGAATAGTCTATTATATTTACAACTTCTGTTGCTCTTCCTTCAGCCCGGATATTCCAGGTTATCTCCTAGTCTCATTTCCTTTCTGCCTGAAGATCTTTAGTAATTCTAATTTTAGAGTAGATGTGCAGCCCATGTATTCCCTTGGTTTTCTTTATTTGAGAATGGCCTTACTTCAGCCTCATTCTTGAAGGGTATTTTCCCTGGAAACAGAATTCTGAATGGTCAGTTTTTTTCTTTCAACATTTTAAAAATGGCCTGCTGCTTTCTTCTGAACACCACACCTTCTGGTGAGAAATCTATAGTCATTCGAATCACTGTTCCAATCTAGGTAACGCATAATTTGGGTCTGGCTGTCGTTACTTTTCAGCAGATTGATTTGCATTTAACCTATTTGGGGTTTGCTTAGCTTCTAGAATCTGTAGACTTATGTCTTTCACCGAACTTGGGAGATTTTTAGCATTATTTCTTCAAATATGTTTTCAGCACTACATTCTTTTTCTTTTCCTTTTGAGACTCTAATGACACACAAGTTAGCCCTTTAGTTATTCTTCCACAGTTCCTTGAAGCTCTGTTTATTTTTTTCTTTCTCCCCTGTTTTCCAGTTGGACGATTTCAGGTATTTTAACTTTCAATGTTAAAAATTCCATTTGTTTCTTCTTTGCATCTTCTGTTTCTTTGCAGATACTTTCTACTTTATCATTTGTTTCAAGAATGTTTGTCACTGCTTTTTCAGTTATATTTATAACAGTTAAAGTTTTTGTCAGATCATCCCAAAATCTACATCATCTTGTCACTGGCACCATGGCTATCTTTTTCCATGCAAGTTAACATTTTCATGGCTTTTCATTTGCCAAATTATTTCTAATTCTATTCTGAACATTTTCATGACATTAGGAAATCCCGAGACTTGTTCAAACCCTATGATGAACGTTAATATTTTTGCTTCAGTAGGCAATCAACCTAGTTAGATTCAGACTGCAAGTTGCAACCTGCCTTCTATGGGCTGTGGCTACAGGTCAGTTCCACTTTTAATGCCTTCGCAGTACTAATCGCATCTGAAACAGGTGTACTGGAACCTGGGCGAGGTCTACTCATTAGCTCAGTTGCCAAAGTTTCTTACATGCTATTAGGATCAGATGCATGCATGCACAGGTTGGGGGTGAGCCCAGGAGTCCATAAACAACTACAGGGTTACTTTCCCAAACTCCTTTTCTGTGCTCTCCATGATACTTCCTGGTTCCCTAGGACTCACCTTTCCAAACCTCTGAACAGAAACCACCCAATTCTGTAACTGTGCCATGAATGACAAGGTGGCATGAGGACAGAGAAAAAAAAATGCGACAGGTTTTGGTTCTGTGCTCCTAGAGCCCTGGCTTCCTCAAATAAAGAATGGTTCTCTGCTCTCACTATTTTGGCTCCTGCATGTTCCTATTACCTGCTGCTCCTGTTACCTCCAGAACTGTCTGGGTGCTGGTGCAAGAGAAGCGGGGTGAGAAATGGGGAGGGGTTCTCTCTCTTCTCTGAGCTTTAGGAGTTGCCTTTCCTGGTCTGGGAGCTGGAACTACAGGATCTCTCCTGGAGGCTTTCCTGCCTGCACCAAAGCATTTGCTTCTGGTCCTTGGGCTGTACTTCGTTCAAACCAGGAAATATCAGAGGAAAACATTCAACTCACCAGCAGCTCAGTGGCACTTTGAATTCTGGGGTGTGTCCCCAATCTTCCCATTGCTAAAATTTTCCCAAGTACTCAGACAGCTATGCCACACATCTGTCCAGGATTTACAGTGCATTTCAGTGGAAAGAAAAATGAGTGTGTGTGCTTCCTCTACCTTACCCAGAACCCAACTCTTTGGTCATTTTTATTATGTGCCAGATATTATATTCACAAAATTGTTCATACAAGTCACGTGAGGCCCAGAATAATATTCCTTCCTGCAGAAAGGACTTTCGTGCACATGCCTGAACCCACAGCACTCCAAGACCATCCTAATGAGGGGCTGAGATGCTCTGAGGTGGGCTCCTCTCTCTGCAGGCCTGTCTCCTTCCAGCTGGTCCTTCCTTCTCCAGAACAGCACTTCAGCAAGACCACCCGCAGGGCCCTGGACTCTATAAGCTCCCTTTCTCTAGCCTGCTGAGGCTGCTGAAGCCACACAGCCTCTTAGCCACCCCTGCAGGAATGAGAGATGCTCCCTGGGGAAAAGGAGCCAAAACTAGGTTCACGTCCCTATGTCTCCATCCTTCCCTGGATCCCAGCCTAATAATTCTCCACTATGATCAGATTTCAAATGCCTTCACACAGATGACGTTTATCATTTTTTGGTTATTCTCAGTAGATGGTTAATCTAAATTAACAGATCTGCCACCAATTTTTCCTTTTTTTTTTTTTTTAATACAGAAAGAAACCAGCTCTAACAGGTTTCCTGAGGTCACTCAGTGCATAGATGAAGGAAAGAGGGTTTAACTTCTTTCTATGAACCATACTGTCCCCTAAACTTACACCACAGTGTGCCCTGCACCCCTACGTCACAGGAAAAATTAGCTCTTAGAAGGGTTTTTCTTATAATTGGGTGTGTATGTATTTAAATCCAGAAGTAATATATGAACATATACTTATTTAAAAATTCAATCTTGTAGGCAAGGCTGCTTCTCTCCGATTTCTCAGCCCAGGCTGGGCCCAAGCCTTTTACCTGAGGTCACCTTGTTTCAGCTCGTTGCTTCATTTGGATTTTGTTATTAGGCTGACCTGTCCCCCATGGGAACGAATCTCCAAAAGATAATGGGAGTCACTGGAAGCACATGATATGAAATTAAAAATGATTTACAGATATTTTTTATGAATGTGCCATAAGGTTATGTCAAGTTATATAATCAGTAACTTACCCCTGCCAACTGATAGGGAATTAAACCTTAAATTTGTTCAAGTGACTATTTTCAGCCTCCCAAAGGACTATCAAGATTTAACTGACAGCCCAAAGCACGGGCTTATTGGCATCGGTACAGGCAGATGCAGGTGCAGATCAATGCACAGTGATAAACGTCTGTGTGAACACTTTAAAATCAGAGTCTCAGCGCCAACAGGGACTTTCCCACCCCACCCCCCAAAGCAAGCAGAATCAGCAGAGGCGTGTCTGCTGCAGGTGTGCAGCGCAGAGGAAAGGGACAGGAGCAAGGAGTTGCCAGGTTAACACTGTGAAGGAAGGACAGTGGAGATCTTCAACACACACCTGTGTGGCCATGCGAGCCACCTGCTTGGTGGGGTAACAGAGCAGACTCAAACCTGGAGGCTGCTTTGACTGAGCTGATTCGGCAGAAAACAGGGACAGGAACACAGCCCCACAGGCTTCTCTGTGCCATGGGTGACAGGGCAGGGTGAGCCCCCTGCATAGCCCTGGGCACTGTGCACATACCGGCTGGGTCATGCACAGAAGGAGGCCTGCACGTGAAACAGGGAGGGGTTTGCGTGGGCGCGGGCTGCTCATACCTTGGCTGGCTTCTGGAGGCATGGAGCTGAGAGGAAGTGGGGGCGAAGATTCAGGGGCCTCGGGGGCGGGGTGCTCAGCCACCGGACAGATGATGAACCACCTCTTCCCAGTGTGCAAGACTGAAGGGCAGAACAGAAACAGCATGCTGAGTGAGTGAGCGTCTCCAGGCCGGTGTGACCCCCATCACCTGCACCAGACTTGCCACAGTGGGTCTGGGGAACTCCTTTACATTTATGGGATTTTCTCCAGGAAGGGTGTGGGCAGAGAACACTGTTCCCAGTCATTAATCCCCATCACTTCCCTCCATGAAGCAGGTGGTTCCCCAGGCCCCTTGGTAAAGAGGCCTTGGTGATTGGCTTCTGCCTGCTCTTCCCTCACACCAGAGGGCAAGAGGTGCACAGCTGACCTGGGGTGCCTCACTGGCAGCCCCCGAAGCTCCCAAGAGGACCCCTGGCACAGGCTTGGTTCCTGGGATGCCCAGGGCACCATCCATGAAGGCCTGATGCTGGTTGCAGATGACAGCTCCTCAGACGGGGCAGCTGTCCCCAGACTGGGGCCCCTGGTCACCACATGCTTCCATAATCCCCCCATGCAATGGCCAAACCCCTGATAAGATGCTGAGCGAGGACTTTCATCAAATGCCTGCTAAAAGCAGGGAGGGAAGTTGCAGACTCACCGTTCTGCTGATACACGGGGGCGTTGGTTTGGGATTGCCGGCTCTCCTGAATGAGGTAGAGGGTCAGAAATGAGCTCACTGAGCTGCAGCGCCCACCTGCCCAGCCACTGCACTCTCGCCACATCCCACCCCGATTTCACCACCTCACCTCCCCGGCGCCCAGGCCACAGGTGCTGAGGTGTGGCGGGCTGGTCCCTGGGTCAGAGCCACGGTCAGCATCCGTGTCCTCGCTGAGCATGTCCTCTGCCTTGTCCATGACATCCTTCATCTGCTCGATGAACGTCTCCCGCTCGGCCTGCAGGATGAAGTCATGCTCCACCTGCAAAGGGACATACTGCCGGTGAGGACTGCCCACAAGCCAAGACCGCCCTGGGTCTTCATCCAGATTGACGGATGTCTACCCTGGGAAGACATGGTCAAAGGGTGTGGTCCCCAAGACAGACGCTGGACAGCACAGCAGGTGACACGGACGGCCCCAGGATGAGAGGAGAACAGCCTCATCTTGAGAAGCAACTCCGTTCTCCAAGCATGGGACCTGGGCCAGCACTGCCCTGCCCCAGCTGCAGCTGGTCACAGACCCTGAGGCCGATCCAGCCATCTGCAGAACAGGTGAGTACATAAGATGGAGGGGGCCAAGGATGGGGACTGGGAAGAGGGGAAGGGGTCCATTTGGGCACAGGTGCCCAGGCAGTCATGACAGACAAGCAGGGTGGGTTTGAAAGCAAAGGCTCCAGCCAGCAGGAGGTTGTGGGAGACAGAAAACAACAGAGAGATGGGAAGGTTATAGCAGGATGGCCACACGTCACCTCTCGGTCTGTGCACCCCCTGCTCTCCCAGCCTCACGCTTTGACTTTCAACTATGGCCCCGGCACACAGGCAAGCGTGGCCTGATGTCCAACGAGCAGCTCCTGTCATGGCTGAGGGGAGGTCCCACACCATAGCCTGAATGCCACAAAGCCTCCAGACCAGGGACTCAGGACACGTCCAAGTCCCCAACTTTCACAATGGGCACGTGACCCCGGGCTCACACCAGGCTCTGGCTACATCCTTGGCCACTCAGGCAGAGAGAATGCTGTGCATCTCATAAAACCATACCAATGAAAGTTCAGCCTGTGCCACCACCCAGTGGGGTCCAGACCTTGCCCCTTTCCTGCCATGGTACCTCCTCCCACGCACTCACCTCTGCAGTCACCAAGATGCTCTAGGCCCTGCCTGGGGCATCCGTGGTCTCAGATCCCTTCTGGGATGGGCACATCTGCCCTATACTATAACGAGCTGGCTGCAAAGCAGAGCTCCTCTGTGCTCCACACTCCCCTGGCACCCCAGACCCCAACCCCAGCAGCACCACCTGCATATACCCCTAAACGAAGTGCTGGCTTGTGCTGTGTTCCGTGATTCACTGCTTAATTTAGTGTAGCATGTGACTGCGATGTTGTCTAAGAGGAGTACACTGTGGCCAAAGTTGGAGCATCCAGCCAGCTGTGACTGGAGTGCCACATACGAGAATTTAAGCAACGTTCCAATTTTGTGAAACTTTCACTAAACAAAACTGAACTAGAACCCCTTTGCAACTAGAAAATGTTTTCATATTATGTTTCTTTTTAAGTATGTTGAGAATAAAATTAACTTGAAAACAAAACAAAAATCTAAAACTACAGGGTCCAGGTAAAACCTGGCATTAGAATCCACGCCAATTAAATGAAACTTCTGCAGTTCCACCTTTACTAAGGGGCTGGCAAGGTCGTCATGGTCAGAATGATGAATCCAAGGACTGCCTACCTCTAACCACTGATGGGACATTCAGGACAGCCAGTACCTCACGCTCACAGGAAGACAGTCCACAGGGCGGGCAGAAGCTTGTCCTGCTGGCCACATACCCACCCTTCAACTTGAGTCCCTGGAGCCAGTCTGTCCCTGGGATAGGAACAGGCTACGAGGAGGAGGGCTGCTGGACTGTTTTTACAGACCAAATTTGTGTATCTGTAGCATGCTTACTTCAGACAGGTATGTTAGGTGACTTGGTTTACTAAGATGACAGAAAAAGCAATAAAATGAGAGGAGTATCCGAGTGCTGAGTGAAAAAAACAAGGCTTGAGAAGATGCTATTTTTACAAAGCACACAGCTAAAGATAGCCACATTGCTTACTGTGCAGGACTTACATGTGTGCAGCTCACAGACTCACACACAGAGACACACAAGAAGACTGAAAACCAGGGGGCCAGTGGATACGACACAGGCCGATGTGGCTGATGTCGCGTGTGTGGCTTCCTGCTCCGGCAGGCGGGCGCTGGAGGCATCAGCCGCACACGCAGCGTCAGCCGCACACGCAGCATCAGCCGGTGGCTGAGTGATAACTTCACGGGAATGCACTTATTATTATGCTTTATCCTGTTTGAAACACGTGTGTATAAAGTAATACAAGACACAGGTTAAAAACACAGTAAGATGAGAGAAGAAATGTTCTCCAGTTTCAGCAGCCCAGCGAGGACCTGGTGTTCGTGCTGCACTGACGAACCAGCTGCTTGCTGCTGACAAAGGCTCCTCCCTGACTGAAGCACAGCTGGCGCCTCTGACCCTCCAAATAAGCTTGACTAGGCCCCATCATGTCTTCGGCCTAAGCCAGTTGTAGCAAGAATTCCCAGCCTTTGTATCTGACCATATTCCTCATCTCCCACCTTTGAGGTTGAACAAAGCCTCTCACCTGCCCGCAGCACGGATCCTGTTACGAGAGTTTCTCCAGAATCCCCAACCTTGATGTCTCCTCTTAGCTATTTTCCAGCCACCCATCACCATGCTGCTCCTCTGCTACCAATCCCCTGTGGTGTCTGCTGCATTCAGAGTTAATGCTACCAATCCCCTGTGGTGTCTGCTGCATTCTCTCGCCCATTGCCACAGTCCTGAACAAAGTCTTCCCGACCACTGTAGCAAGCGTCAGAAGAATTTCTCTAACGCTGCAGGGGACGATGCCCTGGGCCTGGGTTCTGGGAGGGCTTTGTCCAGGGTGTCTCTGCAAAGCAGACCCTAAGGCAGGGACTTGCTGCCTAGGAGCAGAAAGCCAGGGGCTTCCCCTGCAAAGCCCACAGGAGGATTTCATGAAGCCAGGGCAGGGGTGGTCAAGGGGATGCAGCCCAATGGGGGCAGCTTTCTGATGATGTGCAATGCAGCAGCCGCAGGCAGGCACATGGGGCAATCTATCTTATTAACTTGAATGGAATATTCTTTTTTTTTTTTTTTTTTTTTTTTTGAGACGGAGTCTCGCTCTGTCGCCCAGGCTGGAGTGCAGTGGCGCGATCTCGGCTCACTGCAAGCTCCGCCTCCCGGGTTCACGCCATTCTCCTGCCTCAGCCTCCCGAGTAGCTGGGACTACAGGCGCCCACAACCGCGCCCGGCTAATTTTTTGTATTTTTAGTAGAGACGGGGTTTCACCGTGGTCTCGATCTCCTGACCTTGTGATCCGCCCGCCTCGGCCTCCCAAAGTGCTGGGATTACAGGCGTGAGCCACCGCGCCCGGCCAACTTGAATGGAATATTCTATTCCCTACTCATGCCAGCCCACTCCAGGCACTTGGTGGCCATCTGGAGTGAGCGCTACAACACTGTCCAGTGTGCTGCTGGCCCCTGTAGGACCTGGCTCCCTAAACTTCACTTATGAAGGAATAACGGTCTGGGGAGAATGTCCTCCTGGGAGGCAGTCATGGATGGACCAGGAAGTTTGAGGAACACATGTGCATCCTTTCCATGTTTCTTCGTTGTGCTTTCAGATGGAGAGTCTCTGAGGGCCCGAAAACCATCCCCACTCCTAGCCTGGGTCAGGTGCTGGGGACAACAGGTGTGGGGCTGTGAAGGCCTACAAGGTGCTCATGGACTCAGGTTGGTCTGCACAGGCAGGGAGGGGTGGCTCCAGAGGGAGATGCAAGCAGAGCTGGGCGGGGATATGGGACATGGGTCAGGGCTCAGAACCCGCACCCCAGCTGGGGAGGCTGGAAGAAGCTCTAAGTAAGGACCATAGGACATTAGACTCCGGGATAGACTCCGGGATGTCCTCCCCATGCCTCACTCAAGGAACCCACCCACAAGGCTTCCTTTTATTTGGAGGAAGGGCTCGGACGCTCCGGAAGCCCTCAGGGAGCAGCATCTTAGAATGGTTAGAACATCCTTCAAGCTGTTCTTCCAAATCCAAGGGGTTTCCGCCCAGTGTGCGGAAGAGCCCAAGGCATAAAAGGTCAGCACTGTCCCCGAAAAGCCCCTGGGCCAACCGACACCTCCACACAGGGCCAGGCTCGACATGTGACCTGTGGCGCTCTGCTCAGGCCCACACGTGCGCAAGAAACACCGGGAGGCAAGCCACCCAGACTCAGCCTCACCATATACGTGGCAATCTCATCAGGTGCGTCCCCATCCAAGTCGAACTTGAAGGTCACCATCTTGTGGTTGTGCGTCTCCAGCTGGCACTCCACCATCTTGTCCCCAGTGTTGCAGACCTGGAAGGGGCGCCATCCGCACCTGCCATGCGCGCACCCGCCATGCGCGTACCCACGTGCGCACCTGCCACACCCCCACAGCCCCCCCCACCCGCCACGCGCCTCCCGCCACGCCCCCCGCGCGCCCCGCCCCCCTGCGTGCCCCGCCCCCCTGCGTGCCCCGCCCACTCACGTTCAAGATGGTAAGCCGGGGCCGGCTGGCCCTCTCCTGCCGGGAGCGTGCGCGCGTGGACCTGCGGTGGTGTTTCCGGGCTGCCCTGCCCTCCAGCCTGCCCCCTCCAAAGGCGCCTTCGCAGCTGTCACTCAGCTCTTTTCCAGAAGTGACATCAGAACCTCCGTAGCTGAGCAAAACCCAAGAACATTAATGGCACCAAAGGACAACCAGCACGTCGGCAATGGTGGGGAAAGTCAACTTCTTCGGAACAGTCTGGAGTCTCCAAGGCCCAAATTCGTGACCTACAGAGGCAGCCCCTGTCCTGTGCGAATACACCAAGCCTGCTTCTGGGCCCTCACCCAGCTCCCTGCTGCACCCAAGTGGCATGGGCAGAGGGAAGCACGGGCTTTCTACTAACTGCGTGACCTTGGTCCTCTCAGTCTCCTGACCTGTGAATCTGCCCCTGTGCCTCAGTTTCCCCATCTGTGCCACAGCAACAGAAACACATCCACCACTGTTGTGAGGCCAATTCATTTTGCAGTTTGCAAAATGCCAAGCACAGGCAGTGCCCAGAACCCCAGAAGGGTGGAACAAATGGTCACGGTTCAAAAAAGGACACAGTTCATTTTCTGAAACACCTCTGTCCACAGCCCAGGAGGCCAGGAGACCCACGATCTGGGCTGGATTCAGCCCTGTACATAGGGAGCCACCCTCCCAGCCCCCTCCTAGCCTCTGGGCACTGCCAACTCCGCCCATAGCCTCTCCGTTCTGGAACATTCTCAGCACTGCAAACCAGAGCAGGGACCCAGAGTCCAGCCAGGGGCCTCTGGCTACCAAACTCCAACAGCCAGCAAGACCCAGAGAGAAGGCCCCTGAGGCTCCACCATGTCAGGTTTGAAAAACCCCTAATGGCATCAGGGCGAACTGCAGTGGGTTCCAGGTGAAGCAGCGGCAGCAGCCAGGCTGAGTGGCTGTATGGGCCTGCGCCCCCACCCCCGTCCTGCGAGGTCGAGGCTGGGCCACAGTACCTCTCACAGCTCTGCGGGAGGCCAGGCGGCTTGTCCTGTGAGGCCTGCTCCTGAAATAAAAACCCAGAGAAAAGAGAACGGGTCACGCGGGCTCCTGCCTCCCTGTGGGCACAGCCGCGCAGTCAGCTCTCCCTCCCCACCGCCTCGGCCCAGCCTGCTCCCCTGCCTTCTCCTGTCTCTTCTGCAGCCAGGTGGGTACGACCCGGGGGGGCATCACAATGGGAGCAGGCATGGAGGTTTTTATCTTGTTGAAACGCTTGGACCCAAGTGGATTAATAAAAGCTGGGAGCCACTTCCTTTCCAAAAATGTTAACCCACTTTGATCATCCCTCAAAAAGGACACATTGGTGCTATGAAAGCTTTTCACAGTCTCTGGCATCCTGTCCCAGGGAAAGCATCCTCTAAACCTGTATCTATAAAAATCACAGCCTCCATCTTGATGTGGCTTACAGAAAGTATGAAATCTAGGGAGAGGTGAGAACAGAACCTGGGTGACTGTCCCAGAGCCGAGCAACCCCAACCTCTAGGACTAAGACCCCAGGTCACTGTGCGGACCCCCGGTGGCCGCAACTGCCCAGTCATGGGACAAGCTGGGGGGAGGGGCACACACCTCTTGGGCTGGTTCCACCGTCAGCTGGACAGCTGGGCAGGGGCTGGCGATCCCGGGCCCGCCAGGCAGTGGCGGGTTTGCTGGTGGCAGAAGCGTGGCGGTCTGGGTGGGCACACTCTGCGCAGAGACGGACACCGTGGCCAGGGAGCTGGGGAACTGAGGCAGGAGCTCAGGGGCGGTGGGCAGCAGCACTTCCGGCAGAGGCGGGGAGAGGACCGCAGCCGGTGGCACAGGCACGGTGGGGACCTGAGCGGCGACATCCACAGCATAGGGAGCTGGGTGGCCAAGCAGAATCTGGGGACACAGGGGACAAGATGCAAGTCAGGGCCGGTGCTGCCTTCACTGAGGGAGCCATGCCCAGGTGTATCTGGGAACACCCAGGCCAAGATGGGAACGCCCCTCTCCGGTCCACACCCTCCCCAAGGGGAGTCCCTGTCTCAGAGCACATTTGCCGGATGGAGTGAGCAGAAGCAAACAAACATAGGCATTCTCACAGCCCTTTCTGTGGAAGAGTCTATTTGTGTGGAAAGGTCAGGAACAGGGCTCTATGAACCTGCCAAGCTTGGCTGAAGGGTCAGAGAAGAGGACACACAAAGCATCAAAGCCAGGCCCCCACCACCCCTTGGGGCCCGCGGCAGCCTGCCCCATCTGGCCCCCTGGTCAGAGCGCGCATAGGGCCTCAGAGTGCACACCGACACCTGCCGCCTTCTGGAGGGCGACGGCGGCTTCGGCTTGGCTTTCCCACTGTTCTCATCTCCCTCTAAAAGCTCTTCGGCAGTAAAAGGTAAGACAAGTGGGGAAAGAGGAACCATGGACTGGAAAGTGCAAGTACCCTCTGTCTTCTTCCCCCATTCTGGAGGTAGGAAGGCTGAAAATGTAGAGGAACTTCTCACCTCTCAGGGCTGGAAGGAACAGCCACATTCACTGGGCCTGCTGGCCCTGAGACCCTCTGTTGGCAGCCAGTGGCTGGGTCGGAAATACCAAGCCCCAGCCTGGCCGGTGGCCACTTCCCTCCTGGACAGAGAGACACCCCAGCTGCTGCATTCAGGGGACCCCACGGGGTGGCTGGCCCAGCTCATCAACAGACTTTTGGACCCTTCCCCAGCCAAACAGCAGGGACAGCCACTGAGTCTGGCAGTGACCCTCACATGTCACAGGGCACCCCTCTGTAGCCACTAACTGTGGCCAGAAAGGCTCTTCAGGTAGGAAGGCCCAGACAGCAAGGTCCCCCTCCTGCTCCCTGCTGTGGCCCTCGGCTTTCTGAGAAACAGACCTGACTGTGAACCAGCAGGCTCTGAGCTGCCGCTGAAACCTGCTGGGACCAACAGTGCTTACTCAGGTGGGCCACAGGACGCACGCGATTCTTCCCACTCACTGTCTAATCAAACGCCACACTGCTATCCAATATGTACCACCCCTTCCTTCTCTACACACAAAGCCCTCTGGAGATAAGACAGCAAGAAGTGATGGCCAGGAGGGACGGCTCACAGCGGGGCAGCTCACTCCAGACTGGATTCAGCACTAACAGCTGGGGGGCACCTGGCACCAGGGATGCTTCACCCCAGACCCCTTCACATTAGGGCCACGCCAGCCACTTTCCTGCGGAGGCTGAGGCTCGAAAGGCAGGGCTGTGCCACAGTTACAGGACTGACAGGGCTCAGAGCTGGGGTAAGGCCAGGCAGGAGGAGGTCAGGTGAAGAGGCCCACGTGGGAAAATGCCAGGAAGGATGGGACCCAGGTAAAGAGGCCCAGGTGCGAGAATGCCCAGGTGGGAAGGCTCCCATGCCAGCCTCTCTCTCCTCACTCAAGTTTGAACAGAATAGTCTGCAAGTCCCAAAACGTGAGTGGACTGGGTAGGGGTGCAAATCCCCGTGGGAAGGCCCCCCACCAGCGGGGCGCATATCCTGTGTTCCAGAGCGCCCCTTCACAGCCAGCCAGCATGCTGCCACGAGGTATCCACCTGACCTGACACCAGGACATGGCCCCAGGTCCCACCATGACCACCCTTGCAGCCAGCAGTGCCATCTGCCCCCAGCCCCCACCCCGCAATTGGCCTCGCTTCCTCACCCTCCCTAAGATGGGGTTGTCACCCTGCCTCATCCTGACAAGGTGCTCTTTGAAGGGCAGACCTCAGACAGACGCCCTGTGCCCCAATGCCAGCCACACCAAGGCTGCCAGACCGGGCCTAGGTGAGGGCAGGTACAAAGACACCACAAGAGCAGGGGCCATAGAGCCGTGGGAAGGGAGGGACACAGAACCTATCAGGCACGGACTCCTGCACCTCCTGAGCATTCAGAACACGGAGGAGACGCAGATGCCCCGCGCTGACACCAGCCCCCACCTCCCTCAACCTCACACACATCTCTTCCTGAGAGGGGCCACCCCGGGCAGAGCTGCCTCCTTGCCTGGCCCCCAGCTGCCCCTCAATCAAGGTGCTCAGGGGTAGCACAGGCCCAGCGAAGGGAGCGGGAGGACAGAGCAGCCAAGAGTCCTTTGCATCTCTGGGTCCTGAGGGTCCCCAGACGCTGGGAGGGTGAGCCCCTGCCCAGCAAGTGATTACCTGGCTCCCTGGTGCAGCAGCTGGAGCAGCTTGTTCAGGAAGGTGGGGCTGGAGGGGCTCAGGGCGCACAGGCAGTGCTGGCTGCGGGGGCAGCACAGGTTGTGGGGGCAGCGTGGGTTGTGGGGGCAGCGTGGGTTGCGGGGGTAGCGTAGGTTGCGGGGGCAGTGCCGGCTGGGGAGGGGTGGCCCTCACATTCTGCACCGTGTGGTGGGGGGAAGGAGGGACATCGGTGGGTGCCATCTGTGGGAAGGCCACTGGGTATACAGGTTGGGCTGGGAGCTGGGCCACGGCAGAATGAATGGACAGGGCGGCCACGCCCGGTGGGGCTACGGCCAGCAGGGGGATGGTGGCCGGTGCATTTGGCACAATGGTCCTGCAGGGCACGGCCAGGGGTGTCCCAGGGGGGTGGGGCAGCTTCACAGCCTGCAGAGGCAAGGCTGGGGACGCAGCGGGGAGTGGGGCAGCGAGGCTCGGCAAGATCACGGCTGGAGAGAAATACTGAGGCGGTGGCACGGGAGGCACGGTCGCAGTCGGCAGGTCTGGGAGGGCCGGAGGGAGGCCGTCGATTCCCGCCAGGGGCGTGATGGGGGGCACAACAGGAATCGGGGGCATCTGAAAGAGACACAGAAGTGTGTCAGTGTGGGCCCCAACCAGGGTCCCTGACCACAGCACTTCATGCAAGGACAGCCACGGTCACTGGGGACGAGGGGACATGGGATGAAGAGAGCATGACCCTTTCCCTCCGAGACACCTTTGTGTAGCTGCTGTTGAAGGGAACCCAAAGATAAACCCAATAGAAGCAGAAATCCCAACCATGTAAAGCTCTTCAAATAGAAAAGGAAAGTTGGCAGGCTGGGAATGACCTGCTAGATCACCCCTGGTCCAGCGCAGGGAGATCTCCCTGTGTCCACACACACGACAGCCCTGCTGGGGGCTCTGAGGGAGTCAGGGGCAGCTCACACAGTGTGAGCAGCAGGAGCAGTGACCACGAGTCATAGAGGAGTGACTTCAGAGCCCTGGAGAGTTTTCATTTGGAAGGGCTGGGACTGCCAGGGCCACCAGACTGGCCCTGAGCATCTGAAATCACCTTAGCCTGATCCCTGCAACATGCACAAATTCAAGTTGAAATCTAACTTCTCAGAGGGTTCTCAGAGAAAGCAAATCTTTGAGCCACCGAAGCTGGCTCAGGGGACACCCCTATCCTGTCCAGCATTCCCCACAGCAGGGACTCCCGAAACCTCGCCTATATCTTCTCAGCAATGCATGTGCCTCCTGGGGGTGGCTGACACCCAGCGACGCGGACTTAGCATTTCCATCTTTGACAGCCTTCTTGTGCATGCTGGTGTGTGTCACGGCCTACACCTCCATGCAATCAAGAAGCAGCAAAAATGCACATGAACTCCTGTCTGTCTGAACGAGCAAGATAATGATTTCACTAGACTCTGAAGCTGCCTAACGTCCTATGGTGACATCTGGGCCTGAGCAGGGTGAGACAACACAAAAGAATCTTCCAGGTGGGGCTTGTGAATCACAGGAACACGTGCTTGCCCCATCTTCAGAGTGAAGCACACTTCTAGTCTGGGTCACCGAAGGCCTCGGCAACACCTAGAATCCTCCATGCCATTTACCTGGGCAATGGTGCCCTGGCCCTGGAATCATTCTGCACCAGTTACATGCAGTCGGGTCCCTCGAGTGATGGACAGTGTCCCCAGAGAGAGACAGCAGAAGTCACTTCTGCTGTGTGAGTCGAGCCTTGCTGGCTGGGCTTCCCTGCAGTCAGCAATGCCACAGGCTGGCTCTGGAACTCCAAGGAGCCACATGCCGCACGGCCCTGGGGGAGCTCCACAGGAAGAATGCTCCTCTGAGGCAAACTCACCTGCTTTCTGTGCCAGCCCAGCAACCACCTCAAGACTGCTGTCCACAACCTTGGACTAACAAGCCTTTTCCTATCCTGGATGAGCCTGGGCACATGGGTACGCTGAGGGCAGATGGGCATGTTGCTGGGAGGGTGCTGGGTGATGGGGTGCTGGGCTGCCCGCCCTCCCTGAAGGACCCCATCCGACACTCACAGCCCAGAAGGTGTCATGGCCTGGGAGGACCAAAAGCAGCCTGCCAGGTTGGGAGAGAAGGTGAGGCTGGAGGGCAGGAAACAGCAGCCAAGCCACCCACCAAGGGATACATGGCTGGTTGTGTGGGTCCCTGGAGCGTTCCTGGTGCATATGACTGTGCACAAAGCCCACGCTGCCCGGCCCAGACTCCCCAGCCCAGCCCCAACTCCCTGGCCAGCCCGACCCCAGGTCACAGGTCACATGCACAGACAACCCCCTCTGTGGGTGTCCTGGTGCACCAGCCAGAGCCTGGCAAAGCGTGCGCCACCACTGATGGCAGCCATCAACCTAGAAGTACCTGCGGAGGGACTTGAGCAAGCGGCTGCAGGGGCGCCTGTGGCATCTGGAGGGGCTTCAGCTGAGCAGGGGCCCCGACCTGGGAGGCTGGAGCCAGGTACGGTGGCAGGTGGGGGGGCACTGGCTGGAGGGGGCCCACGGGCTGTGGGGCCAGGACCTGCGGCAGGGGTGTCGGCTGGGCCAGCGGAGGAGGCTGGAAGAAGAGAAGGTAGCTCCTCTTAGACCACCAATCTGCCCAGACAAGCGCACCCCACTGGTTACACATGACAGGATATCAACCTTCAACCTCACATGTACACGGACACACTCACATTCACACATACCTGCACACACACTTGCACAGTCACACATACACACATTCAGATAACTCCAGTCAGCCTGGAGCCACGACACAGCAGATCTTGCAGAGATGTTCTGAGTGAGCAGAGCCTTCCATGTGCAGGGTGCTGCAAACGCTATGCACGCACGCAAACGCACACACACACGTACAAACACACATATACACATGCACATACGAGAGTTACCCCCATCCCTCGGCCACACCAAATACCTGGGGGAACCACAGAGGATGTGAGCGAAGGGTCTGAGGGAGGTGCTCACAGACCTGGGCCCAGGGGCCAGCAGAGCTGACTGCCTGCCTGGAGCAACAGTGGCCACAGGAGGTGCCACACTCACCTGCTGGCCGGGGGGCGCTGGCTGGCCTGGACCTGTGGGCAGCGGGGTGCTGGGCGGCGGCAGCACAGGGGCGAAGCTCATGGCTGGATCCGGGAAGTGCTGCTGGAGGGGCGGAGGGCAGGCGGGGGCTGGGACGGAGCCCACCGGCAGGCTAGGCTGCAGAGAGCACCACGGCCACACTCAGCAGCAGCTCTCGGCCACCAGGCCCCCTCCCAGGCAGGGGCAGGGTAGCCTCGTGTCATCCCTGTGCCTGGTCCTCACCAGGGTCCCTCTTCCCAGGAACATGACAGCAGAAGCAGTGAGGCGGCCCTGGGCATCATTCATAGCAGTGAAGGGCCAGGAACAGCACAGTCCCCAGCTCAGGGGCGCCCGGGCACGTCAGCCCCACAGAACGTTACACAACCACAACAAAGGCCAGCACAGGGGCTTTGCAGAACCGTGGAGAAAGGCTCCCGAGGACATTAAACTGGGGAAGCTCACGGTCCGTATGACTGTGACTACATCAGATGAAAACATATACACAACTCACAGACGATATGAAGCGAAATGGGCCCTGGAACAGCGTGTGGGCAGTCCGGCAGCGGAGCAAACACAGACCACAGAAGAATGGGAAATCTAAGCTCTCAGAATGGGTATTTGCTGCCATTGAGGAATTGCTGCGAATTTGTTAATTTGTTGGTGTAATAACGGGATGGGGCTTTGTTCTCTAAGAGTCCTTATTGTGCAGAGGCGGAGGCTGAATCATTTACAGGGGAAGTGTCTTGCTGTCTGGGATTTATTTCAAAACAATGAGAATGTGAGGAGCAGGCGGGGCTACAGAGGATCGTGGCTGTCCCACCCTGCCACGAACGTTCCCTCCCGTGCGGTTCTCTGGATCACATGAGTGACAACATGCCTGAAACTGCTCTCCTCACTTGTCTTTCGCGGTGGGTGCTTTATGAAAGGCAGCGTGGTGTGAGTGGCTGGAGCAAGTGTATCTGGGATCGAGCTGGGCTTCTGGATTCACCTGAAGCCAGGGAGTGGAGGATGGGCCTGACTGGGCCGGACCATCTGTCTACCAGCTCTGAGCACTGTGCACAGCCCAGGAGCTCGGGCAGGGCCTGGCAGCCTAGGAGCAAGTGGCCTCGTGCTCCCAACAGCCCCCAGGGCGGCCTGGCAGCCCCACGGCGGCTGCTCCTCCTTGGCTGCTTCTCCTGCTTCACTGGGCGCTGCAGGCACATCACCATGGCAACCATCCCAGGAAAGGCACAGGGGTGGTAGGGAGAGCCCTCAGTGCACCTGGGGACTCCTTCCAGGCCTCATCCTTTTTGAATAAGTTGTCTCTGTGTCACTGGGTAAGAAGACTGAGACTCGGGCCCCTGGTCCAAGGTGACTGTACCTGTGATGTCCCTGCTCAGGTATCTTGGCTTCCAGGCTGATGCTGACACCAGCAGCATCACCCAGGCCACAGGAGAGGGACTTGAACCAGTGGGAGCCCAGGCCAGGAGTGCCTCATGTGGCATCACATGGCACAGGAAGCCCTAACCTAGGCTGAAGAGGAATGAGAGCCAGACAGAACATTCCAGTCCAGCCCCAGTTCAGCCAATCCTCAAAGCCAAGAACCACCACTCTGGAGCAGCAAGTAGCCTTTTCTTTTTTTTTTTTTTTTTAATTTGTTGTAGAGACAGGGTCTTGGTTTTTTGCCCAGGCTGGCCTAGAACTCCTGGGCTCAAGTGATCTTCCTGCCTCAGGCTCCCAAAATGCTGGGATTACAAGCATGAGCCACCACATCCAGCCTCACCTTTCCTTAAATGAGGTCTTTCTGCTGTTTAAAATTGTATTTCACTTCATTTTGTGAAATGAAGAAAACGCAAATGCAAATTGCAAATGAGTGCTGGGGCTGCAGTCAGCAAAGGCAGACTCGGCAAATAGCTTCAACTGCTTTTCCAAAGGGCCCTTCTACACCCTCCTGACTGAGCAGACCTGGGAAGGGCGATCCCACATGCACGGGTGCAGCAGGGCAGCCAGCAGGACAGAGGAGGCCAGAACAGCCCATGTGCCCACGCTCAGACGGCATCAAGAAGACGGGCCACAGTGCTGAGTGTGTGAGTGACAACCAGCATAGCCAAAGCACCAGGCAGGAGCTGCCCGCTAGGGAAGAAGGAGCTTGGCCCAGAGTACACAGTGGCTGCACGTGTGATGTCCCTGTTGGGCTTCTTGGCTCACACGGGAGGTGAAACAGCCCACCCCATAAACCACCCTCTGAGGCCGGACACAGTGGCTCACACCTGTAATCCCAGCACTTTGGGAGGCCGATGAGGGAGGATCACCTGAGGTCAGCAGTTCGAGACCAGCCTGGCCAACATGGTGAAACCCTGTCTTTACTAAAAATACAAATATTAGCTGGGTGTGGTGGCATGTGCCTGTAATCCCAGCTACTTGGGAGGCTGAGGCAGAAGAATTGCCTGAACCCAGGAGGCGGAGGTTACAGTGAGCAGAGATTGCGCCACTGCACTCCAGCCTGGGCAACAAAGCAAGACGCCGTCTCAGATAAATAAATAAACAAACTACCCTCTGAGGGTACCAATCTACTGCCTGGGGCTCATGGGCAACCCCTCCGTGGCTGGGCACTTGGGACTGCAAAGAGCAATTGTTTTGCTTTCTTTTTTTTTTTTTTTTTTTTTTTAGTAGAGACGGGGTTTCACCGTGTTTTGCTTTCTAAAGTGTTTTGAAAAAATCAAAATAAAAAAATACATGCCGAATGTGACCCCACTCATCTTAGTCTTTCCCGTGGGAATCATCCCGCACGCGTCGTCACAGCCCGAGGCTCCATCACTCCTTCGCCACACGTGCTCCCCGAAAGTGTTCCCCTCAGCCCCGCCCTATTTTCATAGCTCTGACTTTAACCGCTATGCAGTATGTGGGAGAGAAGTGCCAGGAGCCCCTCAGGAGGCTGGGCAGTGAGATCGAATCTCAGGTTTCCTTCTTACAAATGATGCTTTTCCGTGATCTGTGGAACAGTCTGGGATAATGTCGCAGACCCAGGGCAAAGTCAATGGGTATCATGACTGTGGCTGTGGGCTGTCACCATTATCACTGTGCCCGCCCCCCAGGGGGAACCACTCAGCTCTATCACAGCCTCCCAAACTCTGGGTGTCCTGGGGTCTCTTTTCCAAGAGGGTGTCTTTCCTATCTAATAGGTCTTTACAGGAACATCAGGGCTACTCGGCCAGCAGTTCCACAGCTGGCAGCAAGGACGTGGCTTTCCTCTGGGCCTGGCTTTTGAATGTCTCCCCAGGGGAAGTGTGACTGGACACTGACCACAGGCCACTTTTAACGCTGACCACAGTGCAGTGCAGCCTGGACAGCCCATCATAGAATTCAGAGCCCTCAGGGCCCTCAGAACAGATAGTGGGGATGGGGAAGGGGGTGGGAGTGGCACTCTGACTCACCGCAGCTGTGGGCTGCTGGTAGGCCCCCAGCGAGGGCATGCTCTGCGGCAGGACGGCCCCCTCACTCACAGGGGGGCTGCACACACACGGGGCCGGGGGCGGCGCTGCGTCGGCAAGGGAGCCAAGCACCACGCTCTGCTGGCTGCTCTGCGAGTCCGAGTACACGGTAGAGCCCTGGCCGCTGTCGAAGGTGCTGTCCGCTGGGGAGGACAAAAGCAGGACTTAGAGTGGACATCTCCAAATATCACATGAACGAACATTGGCTCATCTGCATAGTTTCTTCTGCAAAATAAAGGTTTGACTGTTTCTCCAGATCACATAAATAACCGGTGCATACTGTTTATACAATTGGCTGCTACAGAACTATACTTGGGACGCTGTCACTGTGCCTCACTCCAACACTGCCCATGTCTGGCCAGCATGATGCCAGGGCAGGTACATCGTGCCAACCCTCCCACAAGACAGGTACCCACAACCAGCCCGCCACAGCCTGGGGGGCAAGCACACAGTCCAGCTCTTAGGGGAACAAGGGGCTTGGGAGGCCAAAGGAATGTCCGAGGTAAGAAAAAGCTGATGTTTTCACTGTGTGGGACCGAGGTCACGGGACCAGAACTAACTTGGCTGGAAAATGGGGCCAAGGTGTCCGAACACCCACAGAGAGGCCTTGAGAGGGAAATGCACCCACCATTCCCCTGTGCAGTGGATGCAGTGGCAGGGGTGGCACCAAGTGCCCACGGCCTGAGCTCCCCCAGAGGCCTCACATGGCTCAGGCTGGCCTGGCCCCCATCAAACCCAAACAGACCCACCCGCTAGCAGAGGCGCAGACAGGACCCCGGTGTGCCTGGAACCATCTTCACCTGTGGGGTCATGCCAGCCGAGGGGAAAACGAAACCCTGTCTGAAACGGTACTTTGGGTTTCCTGCTTCCAGAAGCCAAAAGCTACAGAAACTTTAGAATTTACCACTTACAAACGCCACGCTATTTTCGCGAGGAGCTGCATTTCAGACTATTGTGTCCATTTATAATTTAAACAAAGGGGAAATCCCGTTGGCTTGGCGTTAAAATAACTTTTCCCAGGAATGGATACAACCTACTGTAACCTAGGAAGACGTAAGAAATGCTGAGGTTTAATTGAGCAAAGCCAATCAGACAGGCAGCTCTGATTTTTAATGAGCTGAGTGGTCATAAAGTGCTCATTTCCACTTGGAGAGGGGAGGGGAAAGGAGGATGGGGAGGAAGGGGAGAACATGTATGGACCCGACAAGTCTCAAGTAGAGCGATTCTAACCATATGTGTAGCATTTTATTTATTAATTTTTTTTTTTTTTTTTTTTGAGACAAGGTGTCACTGTCATCGGGACTGGACTGCAGTGGTGTGATCACGGCTCACTACAGCCTTGACCTCCCAGGCTCAAGCAATTCTCCTGCTTCAGCCTCCCAAGTAGTTAGAACCACAGGCATACACCACCACACCTGGCTAATTTTTCTATCTTTTGTAGAGATGGGGTTTCGCCACGTAGGCCAGACTGGTCTCAAACCCCTGGAATCAAGTGACCCACCCACCTTTGACTCCCAAAAGGAGCCACCGTGCCCAGCCCACATTTTACATGTTTAAAGTGAATATGTGCTGAGCACAGTGGCTCACGCCTGTAATCCCAGCACTTTGGGAGGCCGAGGCAGGAGGATCATGAGGTCAGGGCTTTGAGACCAGCCTGGCTAACATAGTGAAACCCTGCCTCTAATAAAAATACAAAAAAAATCAGCTGGGCATGGTGGCACATACCTGTAGTCCCAGCTACTCGGGAGGTTGAGGCAGGAGAATCGCTTGAACCCAGGAGATGGCAGTTGCAGTGAGCCAAGATCCCACCACTGCACTCCAGCCTGGGTGACGGAGCGAGACTCCATCTCAAAAAAAAATTAAAAAATTTAAAAAATAAAAAATAAAGTGAATATGGGCCGGGCACGGTGGCTCATGCCTGTAATCCCAGCACTTTGGGAGGCTGAGGCGGCCAGATCACTTGAGGTCAGGAGTTCAAGACCAACCTGGCCAACAGGGCAAAACCCCATCTCTACTAAAAATATAAAAATTAGCCGGGCATGGTGGCACATGCCTGTAATCCCAGCTACTAGGGAGGCTGATGCAGGAGAGTCACTTGAACCTGGGAGGCAGAGGTTGCAGTGAGCTGAGATTGTGCCACTGCACTCCAGGCTGGGTGACAGAGCAAGACTCCATCTCAAAAAAAAAAAGAAAAAAAAAGTGAATGAGTTCATTACTTACACAATTAAACATTTTAGAAGACATTTTTGAAACTATTGGCAAATGTGCTACTACAGTCATCAGCTGCTTAAATGGAGTCACCAAGGAAGCCCCCGCTTGGTCAGGACACTTGATGGGCAGTTTAAGAAAACACAAGGGAAAACTGTAAAAACTGACATACTGTTGCATCTTCCAATGCACTAATGTGTGTCTATGTGCCAATCTTGTTACACAGAGCAGGTTCTTCTTGGATTATGGGGTTCCTGCTCTTACCTGGCACACCCGAGAGCAAGGTGCAGAAGGCTATGTGGGGTGCTATCCATTATGAAACAGAAGGGGATAAGGGTGTACATGTGTGCACACATGTGGATGTGAGTGTGCAAGTGCATATTCACGTATGAGTGCAGACATGTGTGCATGTATGTGTGCATGTGAATGTGTTCACATTTGTGGAGGGTATTCACAAGTATACATACATGTGTCCATGTGCATGCAGGGTGGGCATGCATGTGTACACACACGTGGGGCATACATGTCTGTGTGCAGGTGTTCATGTGTGAGTGTCCACATGTATGTGCATATGTAGGTGTGCCTATGTATTTGTGTGTGTTCTATGTGTGCCTGTGTGTGTTCTATGTGTGTGGTAGGCTACATGTTTTATTATTGTTTCGTATTATTATATTTGTATTAAGATACAAAATTTTATATTAAAAATTTGTAATTTTGTATTAAAAATACAAAATTAGCTGGGCGTGGTGGCTCACACCTGTAATCCCAACACTTTGGGAGGCTGAGGCGGGCAGATCACAAGGTCAGGAGATCGAGACCATCCTGGCTAACACAGTGAAACCCCGTCTCTACTAAAAATACAAAAAAATTAGCTGGGCGTAGTGCCGGGCGCCTGTAGTCCCAGCTACTTGGGAGGCTGAGGCAGGAGAATGGCGTGAACCTGGGAGGCAAAGCTTGCAATGAGCTGAGATCCGGCCACTGCACTCCAGCCTGGGCAAGAGAGCAAGACTCCGTCTCAAAAAAAAAAAAAAAAAAAAAAGTGTTTTTGAGAAGCATGGCCATGGCCTCTGCACAAAACACACAGAATCCTTCTCAGTCAGTCTGGAAGTGGGCCTGTCTGCAGAGAGAACACCCACACCTGAACTGCAATCATCAGTCGGTCAATGTCTCCATCTGATTTTCCCACAGTGGATCAAACCTGAATTAGACTATCTGACCACAAGCTAAACATATAGAAATATCCTCAAACTATGTCTCTTCAAAGTTCAAAAAAAGAAGATTTTTAAACTCCCATCCTAGAAATTGTTTAACCCACAATTATGATTTAAAAGTGTGTGTGTCGTGCTGTGTCGGACATGAATTTTTTCTTACAAAAAGTCTGTGCTCTTTAATTTTTTAGATGTATCAGAAAATGGAGCAATAATGTACCAATTTTATTCTCCAAAGCAAACCTACGCAGGTTTGAGTGACATAAATAGTAGGTGAACAGTCTCGACATGATGACTGCTTGTTTGAATTTAAATAGCCTACTTTCAAGAACTAGCCATTTCAATGATAAATGAAGGACGTGCATATTAAATAAATTAAACAGACTATTTCAGTCTTTGCACATGAATGATCTGAAATATTGGCCCGGGCAGGTCCCTTGGCTCTGTCATTCTATCCCATGTGTATTCACAGAATGAACAAAGCCATGTTCCTCAGTCCTCAGCTCACTGCTGAGTTCTTGGGATGTGGAAGGCACAGGCAGGAACTTTTCTGCCTGTATGTGCAGAAGATGCTAGGTTCTCCCTAAATGGTCTTAGATGAAGGCTGATCCAAAGTGATTCCTGCCAATTCATCAGTAACACCCTGCTGAAAATATACAAAAGGTCCTAAAGGTTTTGCCTTAGAAGGGAGATACTACTGGGAATGGCAGATCCCCATGGCAACACCACAAGCCAAGCCAGCAAGCAGCACACTCTGTTCCCAGGACAGATGTCCCACCAAGCAGCCGCAGCCGCCACCTCACCTGGCCTTCACATTCCCCCCAAGGGGCCAGAACTGTCATTCTCAGACGGGTTAAGGAACCTGCCCCCAGTCCACAGATCCATAGCAGAGAGTGGGACTGAACTGGCTGTACCAGACCCCGCTGGCTCAGGGCCCATCTGTCCCCATCTGTCCTGAGAACATGGACTTCTGTGAATCTTAATCTCCTTCTGGTTACAGACCACCGGGAAATGCTGAGAAAGCCCCAGTCCCTTCCCTGAAACGGGGCTCACCCATACCTAGAGTCCACACCTTGCATGGTGGGCCGGGGGGACTGGCCCCAGGCCGGTCACAGAATCAGGCCCTGCACATCCCAGTGCTTGGGTCTGCTGGCCCCACCACCCTGAAAGTTGCTCTCTTATGAAGTTCACGACATGCCCTGGCACCAAGGGTGCTGGCAGAAGGCAAGCCTGTCATGGGGCACAGGCACCCAGCCAGGACTCCTGGGAACCACCTACAGCGAAAGCAATCACCCACGCTATGTGAGGACAGCTCAGAGCTGCACCATGTCTCCTCCGAGGGGATGCTATGCTGACCCCCTTCCTCACAAAGCATTCCAATAAAGACAGAGGACTTCATTTTTCTTTGCCCAATAGCTGGTTTTTGCAGGCTAGGTGGGAGGGGTACCCATGGCCACCCCACCCCTGAGCACTCACAGGCCAGGGAGGTGGCGCTGGTCGGCAACGTAGGTGGCAGGAGGTGCTGGTCGGCCTCTGGCTCCTCGGGCTCTGGTGGCCCGGGCTGCCCAGTCTGTGCATGGTAGGTCACCTGGACCTGCAGGGGCACCGGCGGACCCCTGGTCTTGTCCGGGCTGCCCACATCCTGCTGCTCCTTGGGCTGCAGTGCAGGCCAGATCCTCTCCCGCCGCCACTGGATCAACGCCACACGGTCACGGATAGACTTGGCCACGATCTTGACGTCACTCTCGTGGAAGAATCCAGACTCAATCTGTAAAGGCAGTCATGTTGTCAGCATCGCAGGGGATCAGCCCACGCCAGCCCATACCCCTTACCTAAAGTGCTTTCCCATCATTGGTTCATCCACATAGGACACACTCGCCACCCCACTGCCACTGAGCGTAAAATCCGCAGGGCCAGCTCAGAGATGGCATGGCAGGGGTTTGCCAGGCAAGGCAAAGGAAGACCACCACCACGCAGGCCTGACTTGCCTCCCGCAGAGTCCGCACCAAAAGCGAAGCAGAGCAGCCCCTGGACCGGACTTCAGGGCTCCCTGAGCTCCTGGCCACCCCCGGGCTGGTGGCGGACGGGAAGGAGCTCCTGCTTGTCTCCATGCTCAGAAGTGGTGACAAGGAGCTTTGGGGCTAGCATTTTCCTGAAATGTCTCTGAGTCTGGGGCTGCCCAAAGATGGGGAACGGGGCCACACCCGAGTTGTAGATGGAGGAAGGATGTGCGTTTTGTATTAGACCAGTAAGGTATGCACTGATGCCTGGCAAATTTTAAAACTGATTTACCAAGCAGAACCTTGAGGGCATTTGTAAAAGAGCCCCAAGGTCTCCAGGAAACATCATGAGCTCGCAGAGAATATTCGTGGAATAACTACCAAGCTCGCAGAGAATCTTCGCGGAATAACTACCAAGCTCGCAGAGAATCTTCGCGGAATAACTACCTTCTTTCTTCTGATGAAAGAGATGGCTTTGGAAGGGGCCGCTCTTGCCAGGCTGCAGTTGTAGTGATCACAAACACATGAAAATACGGGAGAACAAAGATTCCAAATCCACCTGCGCTTCCCCTCCCTTCCTGAGCACCTCAGTTCTAAAGGCGCTAGGTCAGGCTGGACCAGCCAGGCCTCTGCAGTAGGGCGGAGGTGCCCATGCAGGAGGGCATCCTGGCTTCAGGGCAGTGTCAGGCGCAGAGGGAGTCACACTGTGGGGGAGGGGAGGTGGTGACAGCACCACTGGAGGCCGGCGACCCCGCAAAAGTGACCAAACAAGAAAATATATAGGAGTAGTGGACACCAGGCTCCTCAGGTGTGGAGAGGTAAACATTTTCAACAGGAACCTTTTTGCCGGGTGGGAATTGGAGCTGTTGGTGTGAAGCGCACAACAGACGTGAATAAACACTGACAGACTGCACGGGCAGACTCACGACACCTTCGTGGTGTAAATGCACAGACACATGTGTACTTGTGAACTGAGTTCACCAGGAGGACCCATAGCAAGGAGCGCGTGGAGCTCAGCCAGGACAGGAACGCAGTGAGGCTCCACGAAGCGGCAGCTCCCGGCTCGGCAGGAGAAGGACAGGATGAGCTTGACAGTGAGGACGTGCTCAGAGTGACAGGGACGTGCAAAACAGCACGGGAGCCAGTGCCGAGGGCCTCCCGCTGGCAAATCTGGGGCATTTTGAGCATCAAAATGCACAGTAACACAATGACGGTTTGAAGGACATGTCCACAGACTCTGACATGCATTTTGCATATGGGGGTGGCAGAAGGGACGAGGTGTCACTGCTGGTATCAGGTGGGGGACGGCGGGTAAGTGTGGCCTCTCGACCTCCATCTCTCCCTCCCTCTGTTTCTCCTCTGTGGCTCCCTCACCCAGTCTCTTTCCCTCCCTTTCCTGTGGATCATCTGCTCTAGGGGAAGCCATGTCACAAATGACCCTATGCAGAGGCCCTCCTGGCAGAGAACTGAGTTCTGAGGCAGGGTCTGAGACTGCAGCCCTGGCCAACACCCGATCCCACCTCACTGGGGCCCTGAGCCCAGGCACCTGATCCCTGACCTCCAAGGCTGGGGCCAGGGCGTTTCCAGTGACTCGCTAGGCAGCAATGTGACAGCTCATCCATGGAGCAGGACCCATTGAGTAAAACAGAAAACCGTGAGGCCACAGACAGGTAAAGAAATAAGCGGGAAGCTTGGTGACAAACAGATATTTCCAGTGCCCAGACGTTCTCCATGAGACACGTACAGTTGCGAAAGGTGAGAGGAGCTCCACTTAGAGAAGCCACAGGCGCCCTGCACCAAGCTCAGAGCCAGCATCTGCCTAACCGGCGGGTGAACCCGTGCACCCCTGGGAAACACATGCAAACTCAGCCCCTTCCACGAGATTCCTGTGGAGACGCAAGACCTGACTGTGACCCACCCACGAGGGACGCCTGAGCCCGTCCCTAGGGACAGGACATGGAAGTCAGGCACAGAAGGGGCCCAGAGGCCTCGTGATGGTGTCACTGGGACAACTGGGGACCTGAGTGGCCCGAGGATGGGAGGATGGGGCTGAGGACTGACGGTACTTCCGGATGCAAGACCGTGCCCTAGTTTCAGGAAGCAGACATGAAAGTATTCAGGGCTTCAGGGGAATCAGGTCAGCCACTTAGTCTCAAATGGTTCGTGGAAAATAAATGGTTCTTTGTAGTGTCCTTGCAATTTTTCAGTGTTTGTGATTATTCAAAAATCTTTGTTTCAAAAGACAATTTTTTTCCACAGAATGACGTTCCCTAACAAAAACAGCTGCGGTCAGTCTCCCCTGACTCAGAAGAGACATGAGTGGGGTGGGGGAGGGGGGTCAGTGAGGTGGGACAGAGAGTGACAGCTCAGTCAGTGGGACCCGCCCACACTCAGGGTCACCACTGGCCCCAAACCAGCCCCAAGGCCACTCAGCAGCAGGGCAGCCCAGCTGGGAAGGAGGAGAAACGAGGCACCAGGTTCTCTTCTGGCTCAGAGTCCGGAGCGGACTCTTTTCTAGGGAGCCCCAGAGAACGGGCTCCAACCCTAGGGGGTCTCACAGGGAGGCCGAAGCAGGTGTCCCTGTCACTGGCATCCAGGGGCAGGTATGCACAGCCTGCCAGACCTGTTTGGCCCAGGCCTCTGCTCCTAGTGAGCACGTGGGTGAGGCCATTCCTGAGGCTCCATGTAGCCTCAGGGTCATATCCAGGGCGTGGCCCCACCCTTGCCCACCTTGGCCCAGATACGTGACCAGAGGCTGCCGAGGCCACGTCCTCCTGCTGCCGTTACTATCTGCTGCTGGTGCCGCAGCCCGCAGCCCGTTTTCCCTGGAGACTCTGTCTTCATCATCACCCCCAGCCTTCCTCTCTAAAGTGTTTCTTCTATTTTTTTCCCAAACAGGAAAACATTTAGCCATGGTGAGTGCCACACATGCACATCGCATTATCAGGAGAGTATGAAGGTGGAGGGAAGGGCTGGCTGGGAATCCCCTTGGGGGCCGACTCCCAGAGTCCCTTCCAGATCGAAGCTGGCCCAGGCCCCACAGAGCCCGCTATTTCCTCTGTCTCTCCCTGGGGAGCTCCATCTGGCCCCTTCCATCCGCCCAGTGGAACTCGTTGAGAGGTGACTTCAGGGGGAAGAGAGCTCTGCCCCATCTGCATCCTCTCCCACCCTCAGGGTCCTTCCAGAAGGAAGTCTCACCTGGATTCCGGAACATCTCTAAGACCCAACACCTGCTAATCTCAGGGACTTTTGTTTGTTTGAGACAGGGTCTTGCTGTCATGCAGCGGCATATGGCTCACGGCAAAGGCCTCCTAAGCTCAAGCAATCCTCCTGCCTCAGCCTCCCAAAGTGCTGGGAAGACAGGCGTGAGTGACTGCACCCAGCCTAATCTCAGATGTTAGGAACAAGAGCGGCCTCAGAGCCAGGTGCTAGTGTCTCTCTAGCCTCAGCAGATATACAGACATCAAGCTGTTTTCACTGCATCATGGCAAGGCCCCTCCAGTCTAGGGCCCATGGCAGGGCTGGTGTCAGGACCCCAGGGAGGCCAGTGACGGACTCTGGTGTCTGAAATGGGTGGGAAGGAGGAGTGTGAGGTTAGAACCTGGAAAGGCCCCATAGAGACCCAGTGTCGACCTGCCGGGGCACACAAGCTGTTTCCAGGGAGTGAGACCCAAGGTAGGCACATGTAGCTTCCAACTGCTGTCAGGCAGCTCTTGAGGTGCTGCCTTCCCTGTTCTTAGCAGAGTGGGGCGGGTGCTGTTTATTGTTGTGCTTTAGCCGAGCACAGGTCGTGTCCCTTCTTCTTGGATGCTCTATTTCACAGGAGACGTGTCTCACCATGAAAAAAATGTAAAAGATGCAGAAGAGGGTGAAGATGCTGGGGCCAAGGGGCCTCTGCTGTGAACTGACACAGGAACAGCCCCAGAGTTCAGCCAACTGCTGGGGTGGGGACTTGTGTGGTGACGGGTGCAAGAGGCTGTAGGTTAAAGGGACAGCTGCATCCTCAACGACCCTGCAGGAGGCGGGCGGGGCCGGGGAGGCAGAGTCTCCATGTGAATGAAAAGCAGGGAGGAGTCGGAGTCTTGTGAGTCTCCTCCTGCTCGCCTGTCTCGGGAACAGCTAGACAAGGCCCAGGGCAGGTTCTAGGCTTTGCCACCTTAGGACAGAACCCAAGACAGGCAAGGAGGCCATGAGGTCCGCTGGAGGCAGCAACACTGCTCCTATAGAATCCTGGGCCCCTCCCCAGGCTGCACCACCCATATTGGAATCAGCGCTGAGCCAGCTGTGATGTCCCCTCTGCCGCTCAGCCATCGCTGCAGCACTTGGCCTCCTGACACGGCTCCCCAGTCCCTCGTACCCTGTCCCCCCAGCACTGACCAAGCATAAACACATTCGTGGAAGGAACAAGAGCGCCTCATTCTCCTGTCCTTCCTGAGCTGTCACCACATCAAAACCAGGTCATCCAAATGTCCTCCTATCCTTGCCATTGGCCCAGACCTCAGCACTGGGACAGAGGTAACTCCCTGCAAGGCAGAGCCAGCACAGCTGCCCCAGGACCTTCCTCATCCTCACTTGTGCATGAGACTCCCAGAGATCATCCTCATCCTCCCTCGAGGCCACCTTCTGTCCCCTCAAAACCTCAGCCCTCCCACCAAGCGGCCAGCCAGGTGCCTCCAGAAAGATGTTCTTGGCCTGCAGCCACCATCTCAGTCCTTAGCTGGCAGGCTGTACACAGCCTGTGCAGCACCTCACTTAGCACTTGCTATTTGCATTGAATGTGTGAAGGGACAGCTGTATTACATCAGCAGAGAAATGGTGCACCTGAAGTCACAGGACAGATGTGCTGCTAATTACCCGAAAGTAATTCACAGCAAACTTGGAGCAATTCGATCTGAAAATGTACCTCTGTGCACCACACAGTCATCGAGAGCCATGAAAGATCCTCCAGGAAGCACAGAGCTCATCAACCCCGTTAGATCTGCTCACAGCAGAGGCTTCTGTGTCTGGGTCAGGGATGTGACCAGAGACAACCCAGATGAGAGTGGGCCGGGTGGGGACACAGGTGGCCACTTTGCAGCATCTGGGGTGATGGTGCAGCCAGCCTGCAGGAGCCCCACAGAGAAGCCAGCCTGGGCATCACCCCACAGTGGGATGCTGTAGCCATCCTCATTGTGCTATCACAGCCCAGGACATGGGCCACTGTGCAGGGGAAGGCAGAGCCCTGGCTGAGGCACTGGCAGCCTGAGGAGGCATCTCCTCCAATCCAAGTCCCAGGTGCTGAGGCCCTGCACTCAGGTCCACACCAGAAGCACCCCATCCTACAGCTGTGGAGAGGCTAGGAGCAGTAGGAAGCGTGCCAAGACCCCAGCAGGACCTTAGCTCATGTAGCCCAAAGCCCTCAGCCCCAGGAGCGGCCCCGTTCCACCTGCTTCCTTCCTCGGGGATCACAGTTGCAGGAAGTCCAGCCGAGAGACCGCTGCTCCCTGCACTGACCTCACGGCGTAGCCTATACCATGTGGCCCACTGAATCCCTCATGCACCACACACCAGGACCCCCATGGACAAGGAGCTGCCAGGAGGAGCAGAGTCTGTGACAAGCATGCAGCTCACTGCACCCCAGCGTTCCTGGCTCTGAGGGCCCACGCACCTTCATGGCATCGCCAAGCCTCAGTTTCTGCACCTGACTGAGACCTTCGCAGGAACCTTCCAGAGCAGCCGCCCCTCCCACTTCTGTGCAACCCCCATCCAGGTATGATCCACTTCCCCTTACTGAGACCCAGCCCGGCCTGGAGAAGTGAAGCTTGGGAAGAATCATCAGCCTGGAACTGGTGACTGACGGACATTTTCAACACACGTCACATATTCAGGAAAAAGCTTATTTAAAAGACAGAAGAAAGGGCGAGCACCTCTGCGGTCAGGACACATGAGCCGAGGGCTCTCTGCCATGAGCACACTGGATTTATTTCTGCTCGGGTGTTCACTGAAAATACGCAACTTTCCTACCCTGCGATACGAACCGCCTTCTTCCCAGCCTCTCGTGCCCACTGGTCTTCCCCTCTGTGACTCTGTTTTCACCTGTTCCGGTACAGACATTCCTGTCCTTCGTATCAAGTTGTCTGACTTAATGTCAACATTTGTTCGTGTTTTGTAGCCAACAACAAAGACGTCTCCGTCTGTCTCTAGGCCCCGCGTGAGGGTTCTCAGGAGGCGGCGTTGGCCCGGGGGCCCTCCCAGGCCAGGCTCCCACCACTGTCCCTCTCTGGCGTCCACTGCCCAATGCCCAGCAAACATGCCCTATCTGCAGGGATGTGACCAAAGCCCGCTTGTCCAAGAACTTCTAACAGCCCCTGGCCCAGGGCAGCAGTGCCCCACAGAACATTCCAGGCCAGAAACGTCCTGCATTGCTCAAGACAAGAACCACTAACCACCCTTGGTACTGAGCACTTGAAATGTGGCCAGTGGGACTGAGAAAGTAGATTTTAAATTTTAATTAATTTATATTTTAATAGCACATGTGGGCAGTGGCGATTTTACTAGATGGCAGAGACCTGAGAATCAAGTCAGAATAATCTAGATCCATCCCACCTGCTGTGCCTGTCCCCACATCCCACACAATTCCCACTCCATCGCTGACCCCCTGGCATCGTCAGCGTGGCCTCTCCTCCTACCACTGCGTCTGGACCGCTCCCACTCCCTTCTGCCTGTGCCTGTGGCTCTGTCTCTTCTGCCTCTCATTCCAGCCGGCTCAGTGCCCCCCACTGAGGCCCAGATGACGCCCCAGCACAAAGGGGCACTTCTGCTGCCCGGCCCAACCACTCCGCATCCACAGAGCTGAAGATGATGGGAGGAGAAGGAGGAAGAGAAGAGGCGGAAAGGTACCCCCCACCCGCCCTTCTAGGTAGAAAAGTCCCAGATCCCAGAAACCCAATACAACAGTGCCCCAAACAAAAGGAAAGGCAAAGATCCCAAACGCAAAGCCACCACATTGGCACAAAGTCAGCAAGAGTCCGGCAAAGCAAGCGAGGCCTTTCTGACAAGTCAGAGGTCCTGGGTTGCTCTCTGCACACCCACCCTGACTTCCTGCACTGCACTGGCTCGGAGCTGCTAATCCCCGGGATGCTGTGCCCTTGAGCGGATTCCCACTTAGGCCACCCCTGTGCAGACCCTAGGCAGACGTGACCGGGCTGTGAGACCTCAGCTGCCCACACCTGCCTGGATGGCACCGCCGCACCCGCCGGCCTCGCAGTCCCCTCCGGAGCGAGCCCCCTCAGCCCACTTTTGTTCTCATCCTTGGAAGCCACGAGCTGCGAACACCTGCATCCGCCACACCCCACCTGAGTCCCGCTTACCATCTCTTGGGCCACCTCATCCGGCGTCTCCTTCTCCAGGTCGAAGGTGAACTCTATGGCCCCATTGTCCTTGGGCTTTCCCTTCAGTTTCTTGGGGTCTTCCACCCAGAGCCTCAGGGCAATGGTGGACTTCCTGCCGTGGTCCTCCTCCGCGAGCTCCACCCTCACGCCCGTGTCCTCTGCGAAGAAGGCGTGGCTCAGCAGGTCTTTGATCTCGTACCTGGAGGGAGAGCAGCTGACAGGCGGGGGCACGGGTGCCAGGGCCTCCATGCCCAGGCTCCTGTGGCCACGCACACCAAGGCAAGGACAGGCACACCTGCAGGTGCCTGAGGCCAGGCCTCACGTCTCAGCACTCCCAGGGGTGAAGCAAAGATTTCAGTGAATCTGGTCTTACTATTAACACATAGTGTTTTAAGACTTCCTTTATTCCCCGTCATTATTAATAAAAAAACAAAAAAACATGCTCACAAAAGATTCAATGACACAAAAGAGGATTTGGAAAAACATGAGTCCTCCCATTATGCAAATACAGCCCCTGTGGATGTTCTAGCCAGTTTTCGATGGCCAGAAGACACAACTGAAACATTTTAGTGTTAGTCCTGGGTAGGTCTAAAATGGACACAGACGCAGAGTCCCCACACACTGAGCTCCCTGTGCCCAGTGCCATGAAGAAGTGACCTTTTCAAGGGGGCTTCCTTCAGGACACTGGCCAGTTGACAGAGAGCAGGGCAGAGGGCGAGCCGCAGGAGAGGACCTGCAGAACCGGGGGCCCAGCCAGACCCAGCCTCGAAGGCTCTATGCGGGATCCAGGAGGGCGAGCCATAGGCTGTTGCCATTGTGACCACTTCGGGGCTCTGCAGGCCTTGGCCACCCAAAGAAGCCTCCCTAACCACTAACCTAACCCCCTTTACCCTGTAAATGGAACCACACAGCACGCACTCTGGGGCCTGGCTTCCTCTGTGTGTGCTCCAGAGTCACCTGCGTGGTTCCGAGGATCCAGAATCCATCCCTGCTTACTGCTGAGGGGTGTCACATCAGATGGTGGGTGTACTCCAGTGTGAGGGGGAGGGAAGGCTGAGGAAGCACCCCCAGTCTTCCGCCTGAGCGGCTGGGAAGGACAGACCCTGCTTGGAGGTGGGGAGCCGGCTTTGTGGAGCGGTTCCAGGCCTGCTGTTTTTGAGACGGGTCAACCAACCAGGTCCACGAAATACACGTCAGGGCTCCAAAGGGAGGCCCGCATCTAGAGCCGCTGGCATGGGAGTCATGCAGGGAGCAGCAGACGGGCTGGGGAAGCCCCGGGCGCTCAGACACTACAGGCCGGGTCCTGGAGGAGCAGCCAGCCAAGGACAGGACTGTCCCCAAAGCCAAGGAGGGGGCTGTCCCCAAAGTCAAGGAGCAGGTTCCCAGATGACCGACAAGGACGTGAGGCCTGGACTCCTGGCCTGGCGTCGCCCACACGCACTCAGGACCGACGTGCCCACCAGCCCCTGCTGATGTGCCCCAGACACCCTGGCCTGAACCTGTCTGTCCTGAAGTGTTCTCATCAAGAACACAGTTCTCAATGCCAGCTGGAATGAGTTCAGCTGGAGACGGACCCCAGAACCCAGCCCTTCAGGGGAACTCACCTTTCCTCCTTGTTTTTGCAGATACACTCCCCAATAATCTCCTTGATTTCGGGATCGTGCACTTTCTCAAAGCTGGCCGGCTTGATACCCTGACAGGGAGAGAGCAGAGTTACCTGACCCGACCGGCTGCGGAAGGCGAGGTCTCCACCACGGTGGGAGGAACTCCTACTTCCAGTCACGGCAGGACATGGGCATCAGACTAACCTGCACAAACCACTAGAAAACTGGGCAAAGTATGCGAAAGAGATGACAGGGCGGCGCCAAATGTGGGCTCTGGGAGAAACGGACACAATCCCCCATGGCCCCAGCTCACTGCCCAGAGCAGTTCCCAAACAAGGCACCTTAACCCAGCAGAGCCCTGTGGCCCCCTGAGTTGAGGGGTGGAGCTGAGTTCAGGGAGGCTGAGGAGGCCACAGGCAGAATTCCAGAAAGAAGAGAGCATACAGCAAAAAAAAAAGAGCCCAAAGTATCTGCACCTGGGTCCCCTCCAGCCTTTGCTGAGGACCAGAACACAAAACCACATGTATATAGTCAACGCCATAGGGTCGGGCAAAGAACCACGGGGAGCTGCGGGCAGGGCAGTTTGCAGAGTTCACACAGGTCAGGATGTGTACAATGTACAGCATCCAATAAAAAATTACTAGAAATGCTGAGATGCAAGAAAACGTGGCCCACGAGCCTGCGGAAAAGCCGGCCAACAGAAAGAGACCTGCAAATGAGAGGGGCTGCAACGGGGAGGTAAAAACTCTTCACAGATACACACAAGTAGTAAAGGAAAATGAACATACAAAAATGAGAGATAAAAACAGAACCAGGCCAGGCACGGTGGCTCAAGCCTGTAATCCCAGCACTTTGGGAGGCCGAGACGGGCGGATCACGAGGTCAGGAGATCGAGACCATCCTGGCTAACACGGTGAAACCCCGTCTCTACTAAAAATACAAAAAACTAGCCGGGCGAGGTGGCGGCACCTGTAGTCCCAGCTACTCGGGAGGCTGAGGCAGGAGAATGGCGTAAACCCAGGAGGCAGAGCTTGCAGTGAGCTGAGATCTGGCCACTGCACTCTAGCCTGGGCAACAGAGCGAGACTCCGTCTAAAAAAAAAAAAAAGAAAGAAAAAAAACAGAACCAAATAGAACTCAAGATGAAAAGTACATCTGAATCGAACACTTCACCGCAGCAGACTGACAGCAGATTACACACTGCAGAAAAAAGACGAGTGAACCTGAAGATGTGGTGCAGCAGAGAAAAATGGTCACTGAGGCTCTATTCCGTTCATTTCAGAATCTGGAATGCTACCAAGGTCACACAGGCACATGACATCCATAAAACTGGAATCCCAAAAAGGATAAGGGAACATAAAGACATAACGGCTGAAAAATTCACAACTTTGATGGAAACTCTATGCCCACAGATGAAGCAAGATAAAGCAGAGCAGGGAATAAATTGGAGAATTCTGTGAAACCACTGCAATTCCCTTCCAAGGTCTCCCCTCCCCACTGCTTGAAGCCGGGAGCCTGGTCTCCTACCATTTAGAACCTTTTGGGTCACTCTATGTCTGTCAAAGCCACCATCACCCCAGCCACAACACACTGCACACCTCCACCTAAGCTGCAGAATTCGATACTGGGGTTAACACCTCAAATGCAGCAGTCAGTCTCTGGAAAGGTGTTGATCAGAGCTTCACCGAGCCTCCCAAGTAGGGCCATGAGGGCCCCTGTGCCAGGAGGCTGGCAGAGGCAGCGCCATGACGCGGAGGATGGGACGCCTCCCACAGAGCCAGGCCTTTCTAACCACGCCTGGGCTTCCTCCCTACACCTCCTCCTTGAGTGTGCAGAAGTACTATTTGTGGTCACTGCTGCTGGGAAAGGGCCAGGCCATGCGGCTTTGTTGCAGGGGGGTGCAGGTGGCAGCCTGAGGGACGGTGGCTCCTCGCCCAGCCGATGGCTGTGCATGAAGGGAGCAGAGGGCAAGCCCTGCAACCGGACTCAAACCTCAGAAGCAGCAGGGCGGGGCCAGGTGCCGCTTGCAATCTGCTAGGTTGTTTTGTGTTGGAAGCAGAGTGAGACGGTGTATGAGCAACTAATTTTTTAAAATTTTAAACACAATGGAGGGTACCAACTATCACATTCTTCTTCCTTCAACATGATTCAGCCTTCAAAAGCTTCACCTGACTCTTAATATACAGAATATAAAGCATAAATGTTCCCAAGGTCAGGGAGGACAGTGGGGGCACGACCACCTGCCGAGGCTGCTGGAGCCCCCAGCCTGGGGCAGACACAGGAGTGAAGAACCTAAGGGCTCTGCCCAGTAGTGTACACCCACAGGGTCAAGGAGCACCACCAGCCCCTTGGGATGGCTTCCGGACAGACCACCATCCACCCTCCACAGTGAACCCAGGGGCCCTCCCATCCCACACCAGCACCCCAAGTCCTGGCAAATGGAGCTCTTGATCTCTGGAGCGCCCCACTTCCCCCTGCTGCAGACCATCCCTGCCTCCCTGGAGGGCCGCTGCACACAGCCCGCAGGTCCCTACTCCTTCCAGCACCCATGGAAAACTGTGCACCTGTCTGTGAAGTTTCTGACCCAGGCCCACAAGTGAGCCAAGAACTCCGTCTGCCCTCCCACGTCCTCAAGAGCACACAGGAGGGGCTCAGAACAACCAAGCGACTGATGATTTACAACAACCAAGGGACAGAAATGCAAGTAATCTGCAAGGAGGGCTCAGGAAGGAGGGATGGGTCAGGGTGAGGCTGCACAGCTGCTGAGGACCACAGCCCCTGGTGCACCGGCAGAAGCAGCCACAGTGCCGCAGAGCAGCACTAAGGGGCAGCGCGGCCCCATCCGGTCAGGTGGCATGTGGAGACAGCAGGGACTGCAGGGATCAGGGCAGCCTGGGCCCTCAGCATGGACACCACATGTCAGGGACAGCTCTGCAGGCCCCTGGGCTTCACGACAAGACGCACGGTGCAGAAAACAGGCACAGAAAGCCTCGGCCTGGCCATTCCATTTCCCGATGTTCTGTTTGCATTCCCCCCACCCAGCGGGGCCACCACAGAGGGAGGACAAGACACATCTGTTTATGCAGCTGAAGCCATCCGATTAAAGAAAAAAAACCACAGCGACAGCAAAACAGGGATTAATGTTCCCAGCTGCCCGGTGCTAACGACTGCCTAGAGACACACTTGGTGTAGGGGTGACTGGTTTAGCTGAAAAAGAAATCAAACCATTGTTTCAAAATAAGATAGGAAAGCAGGCAGCCTTTGGGCAGCCCAGAGTGTGCGCACTGGGGATGGGTGGCCTGGGCACGCCTCCGGGCAGGGGGCTATGGTGAAGCTCCAGCCTCTCTGAGCCTCAGTCTCCCCACCGTCCCTGCTGTGAGAGCAGCAGCCTCCATGGCTAAGCACTGCCCACAGCGCCCCATGCACCACCATCACTTCAGGTAGGAGACCTTGAGTAACCAACCCCCTACTAAGCCTCCGTTTCCCCCTCTGTAAAATGGCCAATCTCCTTCTTTACCCAGCTGCCAGGAGGGCTTCACAGAGGCACATGGAGCCCAGCCCAGGGCACGGCCCAAGGCCTCCATGTCCTTATTAATTAACCAAGGGGCCAGGTGGACTCACACAGGTGACCTTGCGGTAGATCTGGGCCGCGTTCTGGCACTCCGAGTAGGGGTACTCCGAGGTGGCCATCTCCAGCATGCACATCCCAAAGGCATAGACGTCCACGGACTCATCGTAGTGTTCCTCGTACATCTCGGGCGCCATGAACTCGGGAGTACCTGCGCCCAGAAGCAACAGACACAGTGGTCAGCTGGCCACGGGCCCAGGAAGAGCTGGAGCCAGTGTCCCGGGAGCTTTGGCTGCCCAGAGCCCCATGTCCCCTCCACATCCCATGGCACACTCAGAACACCTGGACCCCAGGGCCAGCCCTGCCCCTCACTTGGGACATAGGTGTGCTTTACAGACGGAGGGGTTCCAAAAGTTCCACCTGGAACCACAGGAGTCCAGAGTTAGAAATCAGGTGACAGAGCCATCCCCTGCTCATAAGCTGGGAGGCTACGACTTCCCAGGGGACGGGGTCCGAGCCTGGAAGGAGGCAAACCCCTGAGCACGCCCTCGCCTGTGGACACTGTGATCCTGCCACAGGCTCGGCTGCAGCCACGTTCAGATGCCCTGGAGCACAAAGAACTTGGGTTACTACAGAGCTACCTAAAGCCGCAAAACCCCTAAATGTCCCAACGCGGGGAAAGGCTGGGTACACTCAGCCCATCCCACAACAGTGTCACGCAGCACGTACAACAATCAGCAACACCGAAGACAGCGCCCCTGAATGGGGGTGGGGTAGAAAATGGTGCCCACTGACAGAACCACAGAGTTGCTAAGAAGGGAACTGCACGTAGCTCTTAAACACAAGAGATGCACAAACAGTGTCTTGACTGAAGTTTTAAGGACGTGGCGAAGTTACCATAGGCTGAGCAAAATGATCATGAGGCTAGACGTGCCGGCTGGTCTCACCTGTGCAAAACCAAACTCCCAGGGCAAGATGACGTCTGCGGGCGCGAGCGCTGATTTTTCTTTTACTTATATTGGTCTGGGGTTTCTCTATTCTCTATAATAAGCTTTTGCGTTCATAACACAGCAACTGGAAAGGCCTTTTTATTAATATAAGTCCGGGTGCGTGTCTGTCACGCTGAATGCAAGGAAAGGCGACTAGAGACTTCAGTACGGATGTTTTTAATGTCTGGATATTTGTTGACTTTGGAAGGTCTTCAAAATGTTCTAGTTTCTTTTTAAAAGCTCATGCTAACTAATTAGTGCGTTTTAAAAGCACATGTTTTGTTTACCCGTCATTTCAATTTAAAATGTGTTACTTTTTGTTTTTTTTTTGAGACGGAATCTCGCTCTGTCCCCCAGGCTAGAATGGAAGGGCGCGATCTTGGCTCACTGCATCCTCCACCCACCAGGTTCAAGCAATTCTCCTGCTTCAGCCTCCAAGTAGCTGGGACTACAGGCGTCCGCCACCATGCCCAGTTAATTTTTTTGTATTTTAGTAGAGATGAGGTTTTACCATGTTGGCCAGGCTGTTCTCGAACTCCCGACATCAAACGATCTGCCTGCCTCGGCCTCCCAAAGTGCCCAAAGTGCTGGGATTACAGGTGTGAGCCACCATGCCTGGCCACTCTTTTTTAAAGTTAACGTTTTAGATAAAAATTGGGACCAGAATATTGTTTAGATTTCAGTCTACGCACACAGAACTCTGGAAGAACCCATGAGAAACAACAGGAGCTGAGTGGAGGGACCTGGTGCTGGGAACTTTTATCCTTTTGGGTTTTTCAACCACATGATTATACTGAAAATTTGCTGCACTAGACTTTTTTTTTTTTTTTTTTTTTTTGAGACAGGATCGTGCTCTGTTGCCCAGGCTCGAGTGCAGTGGCATGAACACAGCTCACTGCAACCCTGACCTCCTAGTCTCAAGCAATCGTCCCACCTCAGCCTCCCAAGTAGCTAGGACCACAGGTGTTCACCACGCTGGGCTAATTTCTTTCTTTATCTTTTTTTCCTTTCTTTCTTTGTCTTTCCCTCTCTTTCTCTCTCTCTTTCCTTCCTTCCCCTTTCCTTCTTTTTCTCTCTCTCTCTCTTTTTTTTTTTTTTTTTGTAGAGACAGGGGTCTCACTGTGTTGCCTAGGCTAGCCTCCAGCTCCTGAGCTTAAGCAATTCTGCTTCAGTCTCTTAAAGTGCTAGGATTACAGGCATAAGCTACTGTGCCAAGCCCTGTACTGATAATTTTTAAGTTAATATTTTTAAGTTTCTTTCCTTTCCTAAGCTTCTCACTAAATAGCAGCCCTGTTGGAGCAGGAAGCAAAAATGCCACAAAAGGAAGTGGCCTGAGCTGTGGCTGGGAGCCTGGCCTGACCACAACGTGAACACCTGCTCCCTGTCCTCTCCCACTCTCTTGATGTGTCCAGGGGTCCCCTGGCAGCCACCTGGAGGGATTCACTGCCTGCTGCATGGGCCTGGACCTGCCACAGCCACCAAGGAGGCCCTCCTAATGGCAGCGGGCACACAGGGAGACGTGACGGCTGACTCAGGGGAAAGCCCCAAGCCACAGATGCGAAGCACTCACTCCCCAGGGCCACCTCGGTTGTCCACAATGACACCCACGCTACCCCAGCCCTGTGACTGCTGAGAGGGACTTCTACAAAGCTCCTTCCTGCTAGGAGGGTATGACGGGGAGCCCCACAGCCACATCCTAGGCCCTCAGCCCGGCCATATCTGCATGCACGAAAAAGCTTCAAGGGAGCCCCAACCCCAGGGCTGCTGGGCAGGAAGCCAGGAGCTGAGCCAGCCACTGTCTGGCACCTGCGAGGACCCCAATGGCCTGGCTGCCAGCACAGTACTGGGGGGTCTAACAGAGGTGACAGTGTCCCTGGGCTCCAGCTCTTCTGAGACCCTCAGGAACCGAGGATGCTACTCTGTAGGAACTAATCCAAGGCCCCAGACAACCTGGCTCTGAGGGGTGGATCACAGATATAGGGGCAGCTCTGAGTGGGGGCACAGGGACCCCCTCATGAAGCCCACTCTTGCACATGCTCAGACGCTGGTGCTCAGACACTGATGCACTCAGACTCTTTTTATCTTTCCCTCAAACTGCAGTCACTTAAATCTGAATTCTAAAAATGGGCATGTATGTGTGTGTCCAGTGGACAGTCTCACCCACTGCCCCCCACTCCGTGGACAGCCATCAGCTGCAGAGCCACCCAATGGGGCACCCCTGCCCGCAGCCCCCTCTGCACATTCATCTGCACCTGAAGTCCCTGCAAACAACTGTGCAAAAGTCAGGATGTCAGGGCTCTGTCTCCCTCAGCCAGGCCAGGGCCTGCCTGTGCCGACTGGCAGTGTAGGCCCCACACAGCCCCCTCCCCAGACCCCTCCTGCCGCAGGCAGATAAGGGCTCTGGCAGAATGGCCCTTCTTCTTTTCAAGGAGAAGCGGCTGTGGCTCAGCCCTCTGTGGTTACTAGGCAGTCTCGGTTCCTGGAGGGTGGGGTCCCTGCTTCTGGCTAGATAAGAGGAGGGAGGGACCCACTCCAGCCTCATGCCAAAATCACCTTGTATCCCCTGAAAACCACCCTGCATTAGGATTTGCTTGTTTCCAGATCTGTAACGAAAGACCAATGACTTTCTTTAGGGAAATCAAAAGATTCCTTAGCCCTAACTATCTTCACCATTTCTATTAAAACCAAACCAACACAGACGGCCCTCATCCTTCCTCTCACCAGACAGGCAGAACCCACCTCCCGGGCTCTCAGGGGGGCAGGTGAGCAGGCAGCACCTGTTGGCAGCAACAGCTCCACTGCCTGGAGCCCCCCTGAGTGCTGCTTAGGGGCTGCAAAGAGGGTCTGGATAAAGTGCCACAGCCACTCAACAGCCCAACCCCTCCCATCATCCAGGGCAGCCGGTGGCTCTTTCTACAGTAACCACCCTCGGTTCACTTTGGTCCCTCCTCAGTTCATTCACCACTGGATCTGCTTCCATCATCACCTCCTCCAGGAAGCCCTCCCAGGTGGGCAGGGCACCTCCGAGGCACACAAGACCCTGCTCATTCACATGGCTAGGCCCAAGGGTCATGGTCGGGGCCCTCACAATGAGAATGACATCGGGCACAGGGACCCCGTCTCCCTCAATCTATCCAGGTCCCTCCCAGAGCAGCCCTGGGAAGCCGGTGGCTGACCCTGGTCCCTCGCACAGGCCACATGTAAAGTGCAAACCAAATGCCTACTTGCTCTCCTCTCCTATCTGCAAGAGGAGACCTTGACAGCCTCAGCTGAAAGGGGCCCACAGCACCAACTGCCCCAAGGGCATTCATTGGTGAGCAGGGAGGGCCCTCCTCCTGAGGAGACAGGGGCCTATGGCCTGAGGCTGTCCTTCCAACAGGACCATGCATCCCAGAAGGACACAGACCCCAGGAGGGTTGGACCCCTTTACCACCAGGGCCAGCACTTGTGGGTTGCCAAAGCCAACACCATTCACAGGCCAGGGGAGCCCTACTAACAGGCCTGGGGGGCTCCTATAAATAGACCTGGGGCTCCCATTCATAGGAGCTGGGGGACACCTAGGTAATAGGGCCTAAGGGGAACCCCCGAACTGGCCACAGTCCCGCACTTCCACCCCCGCCAGCTGCTGGCCCCTTGCTGAAGATTGGCCTTACTGCCCAGAGCCCCGGGGTGTCACATCAACACAGCCTCATTCTCTAGGAGCCTGAGCAGCTGAGGACACCCCTGGTTGCAGCCTCTCTAACCAAAGCTTCCTGGACTCCAGCGGAGCAAAAGCTGGGGTGACGAGGGACAGCCCACAGAGCCGGGCAACCATGCGGGTCACAAGGTCTCCACACTGTGCCTGCTGGAAACACCTGGCCTTCATCTCAACCCGATCCAGCAACTCAAAACCTCATCTCCAAGAGGGCAAAGAGCCACCCAGCCGGAGGAAGCCGAGGGGCTCTGGCAGGGCGGCCGCTTCACAGTGGGCTGTGCTTCTTCCTCCAGGAGTGTTGACTCCTGAGTGGGAGATCCCAAGCCTCCCTCCTGCCACCCGACTGCGCCCGGGGTTTGAGACCTGGGTTCCTACCACTTCCGAGGCCAAACCTGCAAAATCTGCCCAGAAAGTGTGCAGAGCTCAAAGCCCTGGGGAATGGACTCTCCACAGTCCTGGGCCCCTGCTCTCAGCCCCTCCAGGAGGGAGTGGAGACCCTCACCCATACACCCATTTCACAGATGGGGAAACTGAACCCTGGGTCAGCCCCTATGCCCCACCACTCAGCTCCCCCAGAATGCCAGAGGCTTTGTGTCCACAGGGCCACCCCCGGGCAGCCACCCTGCCCCAGATGTCACATTCTGAAGACACTTCCCAAACCAAAGCAGCTCTGGAGTCTCATTTCCCCATACCTGCCAAGTTCTGTCCCCAAACATAGAGCAGAACTAAGAATTCACAAAGCCCCAAGATCGACTGCTCACTGTCCTGCCCTCACATTAGGGGCACACTGGGTCTTAAAATCAGGGAGCCTCTCCCAGTCTAATCCGATCGGGTCCCATCTGGGCTTCCTGAGCCCTGACCCATGCTTCTTGCCGTGCACATGTTGGAGCTTTCCCATCATCCTGACCCCAGAAACAGCTGCTCCACGACCACCCAAGCATCTTTTCAAAGTCCGTGGAGGCCCCACCCAGGACCAGTGGACACTTCACACCCACTGTGCCAGGAACACACGTGGGACCAGGCACATGGCACAACGCAGACCCCTGGTCTCTGCAAAGAAGCTGTCCCTAGGGTCGAGGGCATCTCAGCCCAAAAGAAGGCTGGGAAGGCTTCTCACAGGAGGGGCGCCTGCACCGAGGCCTGAAATGCCCAACAAACTGAATTAATTACTCGGCGCCCTGTTCCCCTGTGCACAGTGCCTGCTGTGTGCCCCGCTCCGCAGGTATGTGGATTCCCCAGATACTCCAAGTTCTCACTGTCTTGGGCCTCACAGCCTGGGTGGCCCCTTCCTGCCCACTGAGACAGCTCCAGCATCACTGGCTACAAACTTCCCAAGTTCCTCTGTGGTCAGGGCAGCTTCCCTCTCTCGAGTGCCCACAGCGCCCACACACACCGCGAGCATCGGCACCCAGCCCACCTCCCCTGCTAGACAATCAGAGCTGGCACCCAAGCCACAGCCAGGGAGGGAACACAAAGACCATCTGGGGCCAGAGTCGGACAAGGCGGGGGCAGCAGGGGAGGGAGGGAGCCAAGTCAGCTGTCCCAGCCCAAGTGGCCTGGGAATCCAACGAGTGGGCAGGCCCTCCAGCTGAGCTACCAAAGGCTTGGCGGCGTAGCCCAGACACCCCGGCCTGAGGCTCCCGTGCCCAGATGCTCCTCCCACTGGGTCTCCTGCACCAGGTCTGAACAAAACTGGATGCTCGCCAGCCCTGAACACTGCCCGGCTTCTCACGGGCTCCCAGGGCCTGGGGAGGAGAAGCAGGTTTACCTATCACACTTTTGGCAAATGACGCTCTTTTGAGAGTGGCCAGGCCCAAGTCGCCAATCTTCACAGACCCAGTTGGTCCGGTGATAAAAATATTGTCGCATTTCAGGTCTCGGTGGATGATGGGCGGCGTCCTCGTGTGCAGGAACAGCAGGCCCTTCAGGATCTGCCGGCACCAGCTGCGGAGAACCTTGGGCTTCATCACCTTGAACCGCTTCAGGTACCTGCAGGGGTGCACAGGCACAGCTCACCAAGCAGCTCACCGGCAGCGGCCCCCTAGCAAAGCCCCCGCCTAACACTGCTCAGGAAGTCCATTCCAGTGCACGTGACGCACACCTGTGACAGGTAGTGAAGGTGAGATGGGAAGGCCGGACAGTTCTGCCCTGGAGCCAGGCCCCTGAGCAGGCAGCAGGGTGGGCTCACGACCCTCTTGCTCCCCTCATGCCAAGGACCTGGCTGCTAAAGCTCATACTAAGCTCCATCTTGGCCTCATGGGGAGACGGTGCCAGGCTGACTTACAAGTTGCCCAAGGCAGGACAGAGTCCCGGCCAGCAGATGCTCAGGCGCGGGGGTGAGGGTTACGAAAGCCCAGGGCCTGTCAGAACCACAGGGGCCAGGTGGGGCTCTCCCTGCCACTGGCCACCTGTGTGGCCTGCCCTGAGCTGTGACCTAGGAGGAGGTGGTGGGTGAAGCCGAGAAAAGGCTCTCCCCTTGCAGCACATCCACCTATGAGGGAAACCGCCTGGCTGAGGGGCACTGAGGCCCTGCCTAAGGCTGCAGGGTCCAGCGATTCAGGTGGACCCAGGATACAGCACCAGGCGGGGAGCCCCCATCCCCACAGTGCAGACTGGGGGCTTAGTGAGCAGCAACAAGCTGCCGTGGCCACCCCACTCCCCACTCCCCAACCCTCGCTAACCACCTCCACGTCCTCAGAATCCCACAGTCCCCACTGTGCACCCTGCCCAGCCTGCGTCCTGAGCCTGAGGATGTGCCAGGCTGGCTCCCAGGCGGAAACAGAACCCCAGCCAGAAACAAGGCCCAGACACCACAGACACATCAACCATCTCCATGGGAAGTCAAGCACCTCCACCTCCTGGCATCCCACACAGGAGAGGAAAGAGGAGACAGCCTCCCACAGGCACCAGCCAGGACCGCCCCAGCAGCCCAAGACCTCACCCCCAGCTATGGTGGCCCTGTACCCATGCCAGGACCTGCCCCAGCCCTCCGGAAGCGGAGCTTACGTCTTCAGTGTCCCTGAGGTCATCAGCTCGGTCACCAGCACAATGCACCGCTTGCCCTTGGCGCTAGACTCCCAGAAGTCGTAGAAGCGCACGATGTTGGGGTGCTGCAGGCCTTTCAGCATCTCGGCCTCTTCCTTGAACCGCTGCCGCTCCAGCTTGGTGAGCTTCCGGTCCTAGAGGGCCAGAGACATGCTAAGTGAGCAAGAGATGGGACACAGGAGGGGACACGGCGGTGTCACATCCCAGCGGCGCAGTAGGACCAACCCTTCCCGTACCCACAGGCAGCTGAGCGGCTACGACAGAGGGGCACGCAGACACTGGCACCATAACTGCTGACTCCTAGGCCCCCACAACCCTGGACACAGCCCCCACAAAGGAACCTCAGCAAAAAGACATCCTAGGAAGCCGAAGGTCTCGTAAATCCACACAGCCACACCTGAGCACTTCTCCCAAAAATACACCTCTAAGGCCTTTGCCTCCTCCACAATCACTCCCATTCTGTGTGTTTGTGAAAAGAATGAACCATCAGTTTACTTCTAATGTATACACAACTCGGAGGAAGTGCTCAGGGCCCAGTAGATTGGAACAGAGGAGACGTAGACAGGTGACTGAGACAACAGCTGAGAATAGAGGGAAGAGAAAAGCCCCAGCAGAGACAAACTGACCAGCCAGCAGCCCAGAGGGCAGCCCAGGCCCTCCAGTGCAGGAGGGACACAGCAGATTACCTCCCCAGACCTTTGGCCCACTGTGTCCACACAAGCCAGCAGAACCAATCACTGACCTAAGTTTACAATAGAAAACGGCAAACAAACACGACCATCATCACCCGGGAGCCCTGGTCAGGTGCATGCCCCACACTCCCGCTCCACCCACCATCCCACAAGGGGACCAGCAACCCCGGGCACCACATTCAAACATGCCCCAGCACCGGCCACCCTCCCGCCGCCTGCCCAACCTCCGCCTCTCCCCTCTGACTCCCATCACCCATCCCTCGCCACCCTGTCTCCCACCTCCTCCCTCACTGCAGTCCCCCTGGATCCTGGCCCTTCCCTTCCTCCAAATACTTCAACAGATTCTCTCCACAGAGGGTTCAGAATAAATCCAGGGAGCCCGCATGGTCCCGAAGGCTCCATGTGCTTCCAACTTCCCCTCACGAGGTGGTAGCCACGCCCAAAGGCCCCAGGACTCTCCTCCTGCTGCACACATGCCACGCCCTTCTCACCTCCACCCGGGCCTGCCCCCAGGATCAACTCCTTGTCTTGGTCCAATGAGCCCACGGAGCAATGCCGGCCTCCGTTCCACCATTCCCATGAGAACGTCAGAAAAGAAACGTGTATTTTCAGAAGGAAACTAGAAACATAACTGAACACAGAACAGCAAAATTCCAGGGAATTCTAAACAGACAGAAAGCAAGTAAATCTGGACTGATGAGGGGAGAGATCAGAGTGAAAGTAAAGGCAAGCCCAGACCCCTGGATCCTTCCGGAAAGGCCCAAAGAACGTCAAGCAAGCCAGACTCCAAAGCAGAGAGGAGAAGCGGGCGGCAGGATGGCGACAAGGGTCATCTTGGGAAAAAAAATTACATCCCAAATGCGGCCACGCCCATGAGACCCTTCTTCCTCCATCAATCCGCCAGACCCCTCCCCACAGCAGGAATCCTCATGTTCCCCTTCACTCCAGTATGGGACTTCGCGATGACTATCACCACAGGGCCAGGCAATACCCAGAGAAGCCACTGTCATGATGGGGCCAACCGAGAAAACAAAGAATTCAGAGACCAACGGCAACTCCCAAAAACATCTAATTAATGTTCCCATAAAGACTCAAGAGTTGACACAAGTAAGTAAAATCAAGCTTCTATTGAGAAAGGAACACTCGAGAAAGAGCTCTTGCAAATTAACACAGGGATGGGGACTGCCTTTCCTAACAAGCTCAGTGTTATTTTAGAAATAAGATATTCCATAATCCAGTGAAACATTGCGTACAAAAAAGTTCATGTTTAATCCAGACAATAAAATGCAAACAATGCTCTACTCATCAAAAACGACTCTTTAAGCCAGGTGCGGTAGCTCACGCCTGAGTCCCAGCTACTCGGGGTGCTGAGGCAGAGGATGGCTGGAGCCCAGAAGCTCGAGACCAGCCTGGGTAACACAGCGGGACCCCATCTCCAAAAAAATGGTTATTTATTTAAGTCAAGTCACAAACTGGGAAAAACTATTCTCAATACATAAATCTGACAAAGGACTCAGATCCAAAATGTATAGAGAACTCCTGAAATTCAATAATAAACATGTGAACAGATACTTCACCAAAGACACAGAAATGGCCAACAGCACACGGAAAGTGCCTGAGCATCATCAGTCACTGGGAAAATGCCAACAAAGACCACACTGAGATATACCCCACACCCACCAGACAGGCTAAATTAAAAGACGGATACGGCCGGGCGCGGTGGCTCACGCCTGTAATCCCAGCACTTTGGGAGACTGAGGCGGGCAGATCATGAGGTCAGGAGATCGAGACCGTCCTGGCTAACACAGTGAAACCTGCCTCTCCAAAAAATACAAAAAAATTAGCTGGGCGTGGTGGCGGGTGCCTGTAGTCCCAGCTACTCGGACGGCTGAGGCAGGAGAATGGCGTGAACCCGGGAGGCGGAGCTTGTAGTGAGCCAAGATCCAAGATCGCGCCACCGCACTCCAGCCTAGGCGGCAGAGCGAGACTCCATCTCAAAAAAAAAAAAAAAAAAAAAAAAGATGGATACTTCCAGCTGCTGGGGAGGCTGGGGAACAGCGAGCCCCACCTGGCACACTGCTTCAGGTGGTGCAGCCCTCAGAGGACGGCTTGGCAGGGTTCACACCTGCTCTGTGTCCAGCCACTCCCCTCCCAGGATCCATCTGGGAGGAAGGAAAACGTAAGTCCATAAAAAATGGACTTGGATACTGGAAGCAGCATAATTCATCATAGCCCCACCTGGAAACCACAAAAACGTTTGGGGCCAGGTGAATGAACCGTGCTGCACCCATCCAAATGGGGTCATGGCTCAGCAGCCACAAGGAGCACGCTCCTGCCTCTCAGCGGCAGAGGGGAAGGCCGAAAGCCTCGCACCGAACAAAAGAGGCCAAACAAAAGACTATGTCCGGTAGGACCCCATCTTCATGGGAAACTCTGGAAAAGACAGACTAATATCTGGGGGATGCCATCAGAATAATGGTTGCCTCCGGGGTGGGTAGAAGTGGGAGCCAAGAGATCTCGGGGTCGGGGGTGAGAGAGACATGTTCCACATCATAACAGCACACGTGGGCTGCACCTCTATGTGCGTTTGTCAGAGCTCGACTTGCACCTTTAAGTTCTGTGTGTTTCATTACATGCAAATTACCCTTCAATTTTTCATATGTAAAAACAAAAAAAGGAAAAAGATCCAAAGACCAAATGAGAGAAGGAGAAGAAAGAAAATAGAAGAGAAACATTAAGAGACATGGAAGAACTGCCTGGAAGTCAAACTATGTCAAAAGGGTTCTAGGAACAGGAACCAGGAAGTATAAACAGATGGTAGAATAGCATTTCCCTGAGCTGGAAGGAGAACGATTTAGAATAAAACGGCCCACCAAGGCCAGGTCAGAGTAAATGAACAGCCCACTTCCAGGCTGTTCTAGTGAAATGTCAGCACCCCAAGCAAGTCCTATCCACAAAAGACGGCCCAGATGAGCAGTGACTCTAAAAGGAGACACTGGGTGCAGGTGGCGGGGACAGTGTCCTCAACGTGCTAACTCGGAATTCTATACCCTGCCAAATGGACACGAAGCCAGGCGGCCCGGACTCATTTTCAGACATGCAGGAGCTCAAAGTTAACTTCCCATGCAGTCTAGGTGGAACAAGTTCCCAGAAGAAATGTTTCCACAACACACAACACAACATAACACAACAGAAAAACATGCACCCAGGGTGACCCTCGAGGTCCCTGGGGGTGAAGGAAGCTGGAGAGGAGATAGCAGTGCTCAGCTAGGCCAGTTAGCCCAGGAAGCCTTCTCTGGGAAACAGCATGTCAGTTTACGATTCCCTTTCAGTGCGCTTAGTCCTTGATTCTAGGAGAAACTCAAAGAATCATTTATAGCACAAGTTATTTTTGCCAGTGTTTTAGCACCAACAGTAACGTGTAAAAGATTTCATTGTAGTTTCAGAGCAAAATGTTCACATTCTAAATGACTAAGAAAAAAATGGGAGGTGGGGGGCGTACCCTGCATGCACTACAGTCTTTGTTTTTTCACAGCAGTTACCTACCGAAGTTGATAAATATAAGACACGAAAGTCAGAAATGGTTAATGGTGCCTCTTAGAGGTGGGCCTGGAAGGGAAGAGGATCTCATTTTAAATTCCAGGCCACACGACTATTTTAATCAACATGACACATTGCTTGGTGATTTTTATGGTAGGGGAGACAGGGTCTCACTCTGTCACCCAGGCTGGAGTGCCATGGTGTGATCATAGCTCACTGCAGCCTCAATTTCCTGGGCTCAGGTGACCCTCCCACCTCAGCTTTTTGAGTAGCAGGGGCTACAGGCGCATGCTACTATGCTGGCTAATTTTGTTTTTTTCTTAGAGATGGTGGTCTCACTATGTTGCCCAGGCTGCTCTTGAACTCCTGGGCTCAACAGATCCTCCTGCCTTGAACTCCCAAAAGTGCTGGGATTGCAGGTGTGAGCCACCACACCCAGGCTGCTTGGTACTTTAAGGGTCAGTTAGTGTGTCCCCCTCCGAGTCCTGCCCGGAGCCCACCTACAGGGTGTGCTGCCCCCCACAGAGCCTGTCCACATCCTCATCACTTGTTTGGTGATCTCGGGTTGGCCTGCATTGCAGGAGCAACTCCATGAACATCTGTGGGCTGAACTCACTCATTAACCTACCAGGAAGGCTCACAGTCAGCAAGCCACGGCAGGAAGATGCACCTGATCCCTAAACGATTCCCAAAACCTGCCAGGCTCACACGGTGCTTCAAGGTTTGGTGTTGAGTCAGGGGCCAGGGGATCCTGGCTGCTCACTCAACATGATACTCCTCCCTCCCAGACACTGAAGGGTAAGGTCAATGAGCACCAATCTTCTTCCTACCAAGTCCCCAGTGCTATGCAAATTCACGGCTCTTGTTCCCTCATAGTGGTGAAAATCAATCAGACGACAACAGATTTAAGGCATTCTGGGACAATGCCAGCTCTTGTTTGCTCTAGGAAAAAGGCCCTGTGGGTCACACACAGGCGAGGCAGGACACACCCTCCAAGCCGGGCAGCAAAGCCCCTCCGGGCCTGCACGAGTCACACAGTCAGGATGGTCAGAAGATTCTTGGTCCCAACGGGCCTTCCCAGCACCCCCAGGATACCTGGGAAACCTCCGGGGATTGCCTTCGGTGTGGACTGAGAGCATCAGAGGTTCCTGCCCTGAACATGCCAGGGTGTCTACAGGCAGCCCCCTCCTATGACACTTCAGGGCCACCTGCTCTGCCAGAACAGTCCCCAGTGGGCAACGGTTGGAGATGTCAGACCTACCAGGGGCACACTTGGGATTCCATGGCATCCCCCTTTCAGCTAGGCAGGACCCCAAAATCCAACCCCTTGAAGGGGCAGAACTGGGTCCCACCAGGAGGTGAGCCCCACACACACTCGGGCAGAGGAGTGCCCAGAACCAGCAAGGCTGAGCCCCGGAAGACAAGCCTACGGCAGGGACTCGCTCCAGTTCCATGGGGCCATAAATCAAAACCAAAGGAAGCCTGGAGCATCTCTGTCCACAGTAGTCCCATGCACGGAGAACTGGCCCAGGACAGAGGCCCCAGGTGCAGCATGGGAGGGCATCAGGTCTCTGGTAGAGCTTGGGCCTAACCAAGGACTCGCCTCCCTGTCACTTAAGTGCTCACACCCAAAAGCCATGATATCCACAGGGACACACTGGGAAGACAGCATGAGACTTCCACCATATGTGGCCCCTTCTGTCCCCTCCACCCCCGGGAGAGTGTCCCCACTGCTTCAGGAGGCCTGGCATCCCCACACACTCCACACCCTCTTGGTGGGAAGGGCCTCCCTGCTATTCCCAGGTCTGGAAGATTTGAACCAGTCGACCCAAGCTGGGGGCCAGCAGGCTCTTGCCTGCCCTTTCATCACGAAGTGGAGGGAGGGTCTGGGTCTGGTTCCAGGAGGTCAGGGTTTGGCAAGTGCACAGGCATGGCTGCTGCAGAGCAAGCCACACCATCCCCCATGCTCTGTCTGGAGTTGCTCAGATAGTCACGGAGGCTCTGCGTATGTGGAAAGGGCTGTTCACAATCCCATGGGAATGCAGCCAACAAATGAGAAAACCAATAAATATTCAACTACACACTGTGCCAAAAATTACCAGTCAGGGCAACCCTGGCCCCGAGGAAAAGCTCCAGTTTCAGGCAGCCTGGGGAGGAGGGTACCCCCCGCCACCCCATCTAAGGCATGGGCAGGTCTGGGGTCCCTGGAGGAAGCAGCCTCTGGGGCAGGCATGATGTTTGAGCAGTAGGCGGTTTACGTCACTACAGGGCCAGGCAACAGGGCACCACTTGGACAAGAGGCAGGCGCTGGGCCTGCTCTGTAGTGAGTGGTCGGTGGGCTCAGCGGAGCCATTTTGATATCAACACCGCGCACCCGCCACCGGCCAGCGAAGGGCAGGCCTGACAGAGCTCTTCCACCTGCCGCCTCCAGCATTCTCTGCTGGTCTTCAAACACGCTCACTTCCTTTAAAGCCAAGTTCCCTCTTTAACCTCATCTTGAGCAACAAAATGACACAACTGTATTGACAGGTGCGCCACTGTGTGTTTTCTCTAATTCATGTTTTTAAAAAGAACATCATAGCTGGGCACGGTGGCTCACACCTGTAATCCCAGCACTTCGGGAGGCCGAGGTGGGCGGATCACCTGAGGTCAGGAGTTGGAACCAGCCTGGCCAACGTGGTGAAACCCCATCTCTATTAAAAATACAAAAATTAGCCAGGCACGGTGGTGGGTGCCTGTAATCCCAGCTACTCGGGAGGCTGAGGCAGGAGAATCACTTGAACCTGGGAGGCGGAGGTTGCAGTGAGCCAAGACCATGCCGTTGCACTCCAGCCTGGGTGACAGAGTGAGACTCCGTCTCAAAAAAAAAGAACATCATTATAAAGATGAACATTTTTCCCGACACCACCAAATAAAAGTGGCCAAGGAGGGCAAGGAGTCACAGAGGCTGATATGGCCCCAGAAGGTTCACAGAAGAGGGACCCTGATGCCAGTGACCCGTCCCAGATGCCGCCCTCCATCTGGGTGAGTGCAGCCGGAGAAGGAGGTGCTCAGTAGGGGTGAGACGGCGGCACTGGGCTCTTCCCACATTCAGTCTTCTTTGTCAAGGGCTCCAAGAAGTTTATAATTCTCTGAGGCAGACACCTGAGCTTGAACATCTGGCCCCTGGTTGCTTTTGTAAATCATACTATTTTATCTGAAAAGGGAGGGAGGAATTATTAACTGGGTGTGGTGGCACACGCCTGGTGTCTCAGTTACTTGGGAGGCTGACATGGGAGAATCACCTGAGCCCGGAAGCAGAGGGTGTAGCTGAGCCAAGATCCTGCCACTGCACTCTAGCCTGGGCCACGGAGCAAGACCCTGCCTCAAAGAAAGGGGGCAGGGAGGGGCAGGGAGGGGCAGAGGGAACAGGGGGAGGTGCCAAGTGAGCTTTACTCTCTTAAAGGCCACCTGGCACCCTGCCCCCCAACATACACACCGGTACTCACCCTGTCACCCACACACAGAAAGAAGTAGGTGCCTGCCTGCCCCAGGGGTAAGCTGGGATGTAAAATGTGTCATCATAGGTTCAAACAGTTGTAAAAGATGCCATTTCCAGCATTCTATAAATACTGACTTTTTAAAAATGTTTTTTGAAATGTTTCCCATGGAACCCAAATGTCAGCAATCTGATGCCCTTCACCAGTTGTTTCTAAACACATGAATAAACATGTCTCCAGCTCCAGCCAGGACACACACCTCCATTCCCACGGAGCTGATGGACACGACGTGGCTCCTCCCAAAAGCCTCCCACTGACTGCCCTGCCACACTTTCCTGCCATCACATCGTTCCTATTGGAATCTAGCTTTTCTTAGTTCATAAGACTCTAAGGCCCACAGGATTTTCTTCAGGACTGAATCACTACCATAAATTAGCAGTGCATAGTTGACCAAAGCAAAGAGATAACTAATTTTGTTGAAAGTGCCTCCGTTACCGAGCCAGATGGAGCTCTTATGCCAATTACTTGGGGTGTCCGTGGGTGACTCTAAATCATGTCTAGAAGGAGGCAGGCCCAGCATCGTTCTGTCCACCTTCTGGTGTGTGGATGTTGAACTTTGAGAAGGCCTGATCCTGCCAGCCAGTAGACGAGTGGAGACAGTCTGCCATGGCCTTATCACGAACTCTCCACGCTCCCTCGAGCACGTACAAAACTCCAGCTGTCCTTCCCCGGGACCAGCTGGCAGCCGTGCCAGGGACTCCTCTAGGTTTTACTGAACACATGCAATGGGGGTGGTGCCCAGTCCATACAGGCCCCCCATACCAGCACCCAGCATAAGGGCCAGCAGCAAGGGAGGTCCAGGGAAGGTCAGGGGTCCCCACCCATCTGCCTGAAGGAAGCCCCCATGCCCAGCATGAGCACAGCAGGTCAGTTTTGGGCCAGGCCCTCTGTGCAGGGCCCCACCCTCCCCACCACAGAGCCCTGGTCACAGGGCAGGCTGCAGGAGCCCCCCCTCCCCATCCCAGGCCCAACCATTACCCTCCATCGTGGGCAGAGACAGGGCCACTGTGGGAAGCCAGTGGAGCTGTCACCACGTGGCAGGAATGTGTGGGCAGTCCAGGAGGAGGGCAGGACCACAGAATGGAGCCATGAAGGCCACCCCAGGGAGGTCTCCCCAGCTAGGGCCTCAGGGAGACCCAACCCTCTGCCCAACAGCAGCTGTGACACGCTGTCCAGTTAGTCCCTCTGCCCGTCAGCTCCTGGCTGGGCTGCAGGGTAATCAGCTCTAACTCAGTGGGCCCCACCCCCCTTCACAAAACAGTAAAGGTCGGAGGTCTCCTCAGGGTTGGTGCAAGGCTGTGCTAACAGGTGGAGTTGCCCAGAACCGCAGCTGCCACAGCCGGCCTCACCCTCGGCCCGTCCCTACCATGCCCCATCCTGCACTGGTGTTGGGCAGAGTGGACAGAACAGGAAAGGCTATTCCAACCAGAGAGACGGGGTGAAACCTACGCTCAGACACTGACCCTGCCTCTCAGCTCAGCTCCCCATTTGTGTACTGGGCGGAGAGCAGCACCCGTCCCCCACAGTGTCCAGCCCTCAGCCAGTAAGATGCACCCTGCATATACCCTCATGGGCTCTGGGTAGTGCACCTGCTCCAGGGGAGGCCTGGCCCCCTGCAGATCAAGCAGGCAGGACCTACGCTCATTCACACCCTGGGGGAACCACTTTAAACAACCAAGACTCCCTCCCCCACAACGCTGCAGCCAGGGAACCCTGTCCTGGAGGAAGAGGGGATCCCCTTTGGTCCCAGGCCTCCAACACCATGTGATGTCCCAGCCGAGAGGAGCCGGGCACTAGGCAGGGTGGGGCCCGGACATGCCTGCACTCTCCAGGCTTCCAGGGCAGGGCACCAAGGCCAGCGCCACCATCTGCACCTGCGCTCAGCTGGATCAGAAATGACAGAGCCCAAGCAAGGAAGCAGGTGAGCTAGCCAGTGGCAACAGGTGGAGCTGGGCATATGGCATACGGGTGTTTTGTTTCCAAATAAAAGTTTTAAAGCTTGCAGGGCTGACCTAGAGCTCCATAAAAGCAAAGGAGCCCCCACACAGCCTCTTCCACCTGAGCGCCCCCGTTCTCAGCACTGCGGGTCCCCAGACGGGCTAAGCCTCGGCCCACACTGCCCCGAGCAGACACCTGCCCAGCCCTCTGTGGACAGGGGTCTCCCCAAGGACCGGCATCCTTAAAGGAAGCCAATGACAAACTTGGAAACGATCCACACTTCATCCTTAACGTTAGGGGGTCTCTGGGGGGAAAGGGAAAGGGCTTCCTCCCTAGGGTCCATATCCACACTTTTGGACGCAGGTATCCCTACTGTGGTCAGAAGAACTGATGAGCATTTGTCCTTGTGTGCACTTTCTGAAAGACAGGAGCAGGAGGGACTCGAGCCCAGCATCACCCAGGGCTGCCGCAGGCCCTCCAGGACAGTGGCCAGCCCCGCCCACGGCATGTTGACCAATGGGACTGGGGGTATTGGTGGATACCGACCATTCACATTTGGGGGAAGTGGCTGACAGAAACCTACCTTGTCAGAGTGCCACCTCGTCCTAGATCAGGCTGGAGGAAGGGAGAGAGCTTGAACCCATGCCCCTCCCCTCCAGGGACATGCAGGTGCCCTTCTCTCCTGCCTACAGGTGGGCTTAACACGGGCAGGTGAGGGGCAGAGGGACACAGTCCTGGCCCCTGGTCTCAGCCACAAGTCCTGGTGCCGTGTCACTGGGTGGCCACCCCCCTCTTCAAGGTCAGAAGCCAGTAGGCTGCCCTGGCCCTGTGTGAGTCCTGACAGCCAACCTGTCACATCCAGGCTCCCCACGCCCATCCGTTCTCCCTCGGACACAGGGGAAAGAGGGAGAGCCAGGATAGGTGTTCCTGGGGCAGAGGGGTGCAGCCAACTCAGGACAACCAAACCCCAGGGAGCCGGGGCAGCCCTGGCCCTGAGGGCAAGACAGCCCAGACACACAGCCCTAGCATGGACAGGCAGCTGTGCAGGGCCAGCCCCAGACACCCCCCCAACAGACAGGCAGCTGTGCAGGGCCAGCCCCAGACACCCCCCAACATGGACAGGCAGCTGTGCAGGGCCAGCCCCAGACACCCCCCAACACGGACAGGCAGCTGTGCAGGGCCAGCCCCAGACACCCCCCCAACAGACAGGCAGCTGTGCAGGGCCAGCCCCAGACACCCCCCCAACACGGACAGGCAGCTGTGCAGGGCCAGCCCCAGACACCCCCCCAACAGACAGGCAGCTGTGCAGGGTCAGCCCCAGACACCCCCCCAACACGGACAGGCAGCTGTGCAGGGCCAGCCCCAGACACCCCCCCAACACGGACAGGCAGCTGTGCAGGGCCAGCCCCAGACACCCCCCCAACATGGACACAGGCAGCACACACTGTGCAGGGTCAGCCCCAGACACCCCCCCAACAGACAGGCAGCTGTGCAGGGTCAGCCCCAGACATCCCCCAACATGGACAGGCAGCTGTGCAGGCAGCACACACTGTGCAGGGCCAGCCCCAGACACCCCCACAACACGGACAGGCAGCTGTGCAGGGCCAGCCCCAGACACCCCCCCAACATGGACACAGGCAGCACACACTGTGCAGGGCCAGCCCCAGACACCCCCCCAACATGGACACAGGCAGCACACACTGTGCAGGGCCAGCCCCAGACACCCCCCAACATGGACAGGCAGCTGTGCAGGGCCAGCCACAGACACCCCCCAACATGGACAGGCAGCTGTGCAGGCAGCACACACTGTGCAGGGCCAGCCCCAAACGAGGAGGCCTTTCCTGTTCTCAAGGGAACACTGACATTACTTCCTGATGGAGAAATGTCTGCTCGAACCCTCAGCCTTGGACCAGAGCAGTGGTTCAACCACCTCAGGATGAAATGAAAATGGGGCTGGCCCAGCGGGCACACAAGTGAGGAAGAGAAATCCCCATGGGGCCATCCCACCCCAAAAACTTTCCTGATTGCAGGCCTGGCTCCTCCCCAGGAGAACACATTGGCACTCACCCAAGGTAACTGGGAGCCCGGTGGGCACAGGCCAGGCGGCCACTCCTGCATCTGACCACACCATGTATCTGGTATCTGGTTTCTAGAAAGGGCCAGCCCCACCCCATGGCCACTTCCCACAGGGACACCTAAAGATAGATTTGGATAGCACCGGGGACACAGGTCAGCAGGGTTAGCAGCTCCACCATCAAGAACAGCTCCTGTGGGGTGGGGCAGGCAGGGCAGCCCCAGGGCAAGGCCTGTGGAATCCTGTGGAGTCCCATAGAATTCTGAGGAGACAGCTGCAGAGGCCAAGCTACTAGGGTCATCCCTGTGGCTGCCCTGCCCCTACACAGGGTTCAAAGGCTCAGGGCACCCCAAGCTGGCAGTGGGTGAGGGTCTAACAGTCTGTGGAATATCGTGGACCCTCAAAGGCAGGCCCTTCCCCCCATCCCACCCCTCCAACATAGGGAAATACCCAGACCTGTGGCTCTGGGCACTAAGCAAGGGCTGGGCATTCTGGTGCCTGCTACTGTACAAGGCCCTGGTTCTGGCTCAGTCTTCTATGCCTACGCCCAGAATGAAGTCACCTAGGCCTCACTTCCTTCCCTACCCAGAGCCCCTAGGTGGCCCAAGCTATCACCAAGAGCTAAGATGACCTTGAAGGCCAGGCTACTGGGGCTCAAGGCCAGTGTTGGCCTCAGGTCGAGATGTCTGCTGAATAAACATGCACCCAGGCACAAACATCTGTGGTGTCCCTCTAAGCCAGGAATGGCACCAGGCTGCTTGGCAGGGGAGTGAGGGCACCAACAGATGGCCCCAGCAGCATGAGATCAGGGCCACAGGAGGACCACGGAAGTGTAAAGCAGCATGGGGATGAGGTTAGGCCCCGCTGCCCACATCTGCTCCCCAATCCCATTAACTGACTCCTCAGTACCTCCCAGAACTGGTGGCAAGAGCCTTGGGGACCACAACCGAGATGGCAGGTGCAGAGCGCACATATACCTGAGATAAACCTCAGCACCACTCATCCTCATGCCACCGTTCTGACTCTTCTGGAGAAAAGAAAACCCCACACTCAGCACTGCTTCTCCCAGTAAAGTTGTGCAGCCCAAAACAGTAGCTACACATGTGGCTAATGAGCACCTAAAATGAGGCCAGTCCAGGCTGAGATGTTCTGTAAGTGCGCAGTATGTTGCAGCGACATAGTATCTTCTTAAAAGATTTTTTGGGCCAGGCACAGTGGCTCTTGCCTGTAATCCCAGCACTTTGGGAGGCTGAGGCAGGCAGATCACAAGGTCAAGAAATCAAGACCATCCTGGCCAACACGGTGAAACCCTGTCTCTACTAAAAATACACAAATTAGCTGGGCATGGGGGCGCGTGCCTGTAGTCTCAGCTACTTGGGAGGCCGAGGCAGGACAATCACTTGAACCCAGGAGGCGGAGGTTGCAGTGAGCCGAGATCTCACCACTGCACTCCAGCCTGGGCAACAGAGCAAGACTCCGTCTCAAAAAAAAAAATAAATAAATAAATAAGATTTTTTTGAATCTTATTGATAATTTTATTGATTCACATCAAAAACATAATATTTTAGATATACTAAATTCCACCTGTTAAAATTAATTCCACCTGTTTGTTTTTTTAGGTCTGTTTCTTTTTTTTTTTTTTTTTTTTTTTTGAGGCTGAGTCTCACTCTGTCACCCAGGCTGGAGTGCAGTGGTGTGATCTTGGCTCACCGCAACCTTCGCCTCCCAGGTTCAAGCGATTTTCCCGCCTCAGCCTCCCAAGCAGCTGATACCACAGGTGCTCGCCACCACGCCTGGCTAATTTTTGTTTCTTGTTTTTTGATACAGGGTCTCACTCTGTCACCTACGCTGGAGTGCAGTGGTGTGATCATGGCTCACTGCAGCCTCGACCTCCCAGGCTCAAGCAATCCTCCCACCTCGGCCTCCCCAGTAGCATCACACCCAGCTAATTTTAGTATTTTTTGTAGAGACGAGGTTTTGCCATGTTGCCCAGGCTGGTCTCAAACTCAGCCTCCCAAAATGCTGGGACTACAGATGTGACCCACCACGCCTGGCTTCCACCTGTTCCTTTTATACTTTTAAAGTGGCTGCTAAGCTGAAAATTGCACATATGGCTCACATTTGTGGCTCACATGACATTTCTATAGGACAGGAATGCCTTGGAGCATCAGCACTAAGCAGTAGACTAAAAGCAGAGAAGCAGGGCAGAACTTCAGCAGCCTCACAGGGCCGAGAAGACAGCAATCAGAGCCCAGAGCCTGCCAAGGAAGAGAGGCCTTGGTAGACGTGCAGGCTTTGAGAAATACCCTGCCAGAAGGGCTGTATACTAGAAGCCTAGATAAAACAGAACAGACCAGCCAGCCCTCACAGGGGCTGAAACACAGCTTTGAATCAGTTCAATTCCAGACTGGATTAAGATGATTTGCTCTTATTCTGCTGCCTACTAGAGGCAGTAAAAAGTAAATCTCTAGTGAAAGACAAAATCATCCAGAGCCTCAAATATGTCCATAATTTCTAAATACATCAATAAAAAATGACCAAGAAGATCAGGAGACGAGACCAAGTGACGAAAATTAAAAATAAAAGAAGAAAAACATAGACAATAACAACAAATTCCCAGGGGATCCAAATATTGCAGTTATCAGACACAGACTTTAAAATTTGTGCAAAATTAAAATTAGTGTAAAATCAGTATGGCCCAAAAAATAGCAGGACAAATCATTTCACCAGAACTAAAATCTATGAAATCAGAATCAAATGGAAATCTAGAACTAAAAAAGTAAAATTAAACCCATCTATTGAGTTCGACAGCAGATTAGACATAGGTGAGAAGAAGATTAGCAAACTGGAAGGCAGTAGAAAATAAACAAACTGAAACATGGACAAATGCATATGAAAAAGAAAATAAAAAACTTATAGAAGACAAAGGAGAAAGTCCAACCTATGTGTAAATGGGGTTCTGGAAAAGAGGGTATAAACAATGAAATCAAAACATTATTTTTAAAATACGGCCAGGTGCAGTGGCTCACGCCTGTAATCCCAGCACTATGGGAGGCTGAGGTGGAGGATCACCTGAGGTCAGGAGTTCAAGACCTGCCTGGCCAACATGACAAAACAGTCTCTACTAAATATGCAAAAATCAGCATATTAAAAAATAATAATAATAAATAAAAATAATACCCCAGTTTGTGACCAGCTTGGGCAACATAGTTGGGCAACACAGTGAGATCCCATCTCTACAAAAAAATTAAAACAGCCAGGCATAGTGGCACACGCCTGCAGTTCTGGCTACTCAGGAGACTGAGATTGGAAGATCATGGGACCCCAGGGGTCCTAGGCTATAGTGACCTCCACCCTGGGTGACAAAGCAAGGCCTCATCTCTAAAATAATAATAATAATAATGCCCCCACATCTTCTAAAATTGAAGCAAGACACCCACATATTCAAGAAGTGCTAAAAGTCCCAAGCAGATTAGATACAGAGAAAGCCACATCTGGGCACATTATAGTATAAAACTCCAAAAAATCAAACACAAAGAGAATATCTTAAACTCAGCAAAGGGTGGGGGAGGGGCACTACCTTCAAACGGGCCTCAAGTAGACTGACAGCTGACCTCAACAGAAACCATGGAAAATGACTATGTATCTTCAAGTGATGACTAACATCTTCAAATGATGAAGAGGCCGGGCGCAGTGGGGAGGCTGAGGCGGGCAGATCACTTGAGGTCAGGAGTTTGAGACCACCCTGGCCAACATGGTGAAACCCTGTCTCTACTAAAAATACAAAAATTAGCCAGGCATGGTGGCCCACACTTCTAATCCCAGTTTCTTGGGAAGCTGAGGCAGGAGAATCACTTGAACCCGGGAGGCAGAGGTTGCTGTGAGCCGAGACTGTGCCACTGCACTGCAGCCTGGGCCACAGAGCGAGACTCTGTCTCAAAATAAATAAATAAATAAAATTTAAACATAAAAAAGTGATGAAGAAGAAAACTATTAATCTCAAAATCTGTATCCAGCAAAATTATTCTTTAAATAAGAATAGGGACTCTTTTAGACAGAGATAGCAGCGGCAGCAAATGGGTACTAAATGGAATACAAAGGGGAAAACTTCAGGTAAAGGGAAAGTGGTATGAGACGGAAACACAAGAACAGAAAGCAACGGAAAGGAGAAATGCACCAGTCATTGTCACTCTCTGCTAGTATTAACTATACAAAAGAACAATTTAATAATGTCATATGGGATACAAAAGACAGCAAGGGTTAAATTACATAACAGTACACAAAAAGCAGGGGTGGGTAAGAGGAGTGGGTAAATGGAGTTCAAATGTCTTAAGATGCTCACACTGCCCACGACGTGGGAAAAGTGCTAGTTTATATTAAACTTCAATAACTTTGGATACATGTTGTAATCTCCAGCATAACCACTACATTTTTGCTTTGCTTTGTTTTTGAGATGGAGTTTTGCTCTTTTTGCCCAGGCTGGAGTGCAATGGTGCGACCTCAGCTTACCACAACCTCTGCCTCCCGAGTTCAAGCGATTCTCCTGCCTCAGCCTCCTGAGTAGCTGGGATTACAGGCACACACCACCATGCCTGGCTAATTTTGCATTTTTAGTCGAGACAGGGTTTCTCCATGTTGGCCGGGCTGGTCTTGAACTCCTGATCTCAGGTGATCCACTGGTCTCCACCTCCCAAAGTGCTGGGATTATAGGCGTGAGCCACCATGCCCGGTTAAGACTAAAAATTTATAAACAAATATATAAAGAACTTTGTAAGTGCAAACTCAAAATTGCCCAAAGATTCATGAATAGCTCATCTAATTACAGGGCAGCCTCATCTGAGAATACACATTGGTTGTTAAAATTACCAACATGGATACATGAGTATGTGATAAAATAATGACCAAAAATTAGGAAGTGAAATAAAATGACAGGTGCAATGAACACAACTCGCAAAGCCCACCACCCCTGCCCTCTTGTCACCTGCTACCCTGCCCTCCTCAGCTGTCCAGCTTCAGAGCCCAGGCCTCCCAGACTTGCCCATTGCGGAAGCACAACCATCCTTGTTGCTCCAATCTACTCTGGGAAGACGGCTCTTGTATCCCTTCCCAAGATCAGAAGAGGATCAAAAGTACAACACAGAGCTCAGGGCTCAGTCGATGCCCCTCCCTGGAAGTAGGCTGATACACAAATGATAGTCTCCACCTCCACCTATGACGTTTCACATTCAAAAGGTGGGAACAGCCCCAAGGCGGAGTCCAAAATTCTGAGTCCAAACATCCCAAGACCACACACCCTGGAGAGCCCAAGTTTGAAGTGTCTGTCTTTCTCACTCACATCCAGAGATAAAGAAACGCCTTCCTCCACACCTTCCTCTCTCTCTCTCCCTTAAACAAACATCTGCCAATGGTCATGACCTACTGGGCAGCCACACACTGGGCCCATGAAGGTGACCTTGAGATAGGACTTCTGCCCTGAGGGCTCAGTCCTATGAGCCCTGCATGTCCGTGCTGCTCCCATTTTACAGAGAGAGAAGTGGAGACTCAGACAGGCTCAGCAGCTTAGCAAAGGGCAGGCCGGACCTTAAACCTCAGCAGCCTGACTCTGGCTACCTCCCCATCATGTACCCCTGACCAGAGGCCACTCTGGGGGCCACAGGGAGGGAGAGGAGGGCCTGGCTGAAACAACACAGCCAGGGTTTATCCCGGAAGACTCAAGATAGGAGCCTCTGAGCAGGCAGGGTGAGTAGACATCCGTCAGCCAGACGGGTGGGCCTGGGGCCAGCCTCTCTGGGATGCTGTCCTGCTGGGGGGCCACTCGCACACTGACTCCACCAGGCAGTCAAGCCACACCAAGCCCAGCAACAGAATCCACTCTATGCATGACTAACCTATCCTCATCCCAATGTCTGGCTGCTGGCTTTGCTGAAACCTAGAGTAGCCTGGGAAGAAAGGGAATGAAATCTCTCCATTTTGTAATTTCCTGCAGGGTCTGGGGGCACCTCCCACAATTGAAGAGTTAAAATTAGGTGAATGAATGAATGAGCTAGTGAATAAACAACTAATGAGTGAGGAATGATGAGTGAGAGAACAGATGATGAATGAGTAGATGAATAACTGAATGGTGAGCAAATGAGTAAATGAGTGAGTGATGTGTGAGTGGGTGAATGAATGAGTGAATGAGGTAGATGAGTGAGTGAGTGAGTGAGTGGATGAGTGACTGAGTGAGTGGATGAGTGACTGAGTGGATGAGTGAGTGGATGAATGAGTGAGTGGATGAGTGGATGAGTGAGTGAACGGATGAGTGAGTGAGTCGGTGAGTGAGTGGATGAGTGAGTGGATGAGTGAGTGAGTGGATGAGTGAGTGGGTGAGTGAGTGGATGAGTGAGTAGATGAGTGAATGTATGAGTGAGTGAGTGAGTGAATGAGTGAGTGGATGAGTGAGCGAGTGAGTGGAACAGTGAGTGAGTGAGTGGATGAGTGAATGAGTAAATGTGTGAGTGTGTGAATGAGTGAATGTATGAGTGGATGAGTGAGTGAGTGAGTGGATGAGTGAGTGAGTGGATGAGTAAGTGAGTGGATGAGTGAGTGAATGAGTATATGTGTGAGTGGATGAGTAAGTGAGTGGATGAGTGAGTGGACGAGTGAGTGGATGACTGAGTGAGTGAGTGGATGAGTGACTGCGTGAGTGAGTGGATGAGTGAGTGAGTGGATGAGTGAGTGGGTAAGTGAGTGGATGAGTGAGTGGATGAGTGGATGAGTGGATGAGTGGATGAGTGAGTGAGTGAGTGGATGAGTGAGTGGACGAGTGAGTGAGTGGATGAGTGAGTGGGTGAGTAAGTGGATGAGTGAGTGGATGAGTGGTGAGTGAGTGGATGAGTGAGTGGGTGAGTGAGTGGATGAGTGAGTGGATGACTGAATGTATGAGTGAGTGAGTGAGTGAGTGAGTGAATGAGTGAGTGCATAAGTGAGTAAGTGGATGAGTGAGTGGATGAGTAAGTGAATTAGTAAATGTGTGAGTGTGTGAATGAGTGAATGTATGAGTGAGTGGATGAATGAGTGAGTGGATGAGTGAGTGAGTGGATGAGTGAGTGAATGAGTAAATGTGTGAGTGTGTGAATGAGTAAATGTATGAGCGAGTGGATGAGAGGATGAGTGAGTGAGTGGATGAGTGAGTGAGTGGATGACTGAGTGAGTAAATGAGTAAATGTGTGAGTGGATGAGTGAGTGAATATATGAGTGAGGGAATGTGTGAGTGAATGTATAGTGAATGAATGAGTGAATATGTGAGTGAGTGAATGACTCAGTGAAGAACGCAGAGAGCGAATGACTGAATGATATGAGCGCATGAGGGTAGACATCCTCTGGGACATGTTCTCCTGCAAGCCACTGAAGTCCCTGGTGCTCCCATGGCAGCCCTGGACCACCCTTGAGACCAGTCTGTGTCTGTGCTGGCCTCACACAGCCTGGGACATAAAAGAGACAACAAACATCTGGAGAACAAATGACCATGATGGTGCCCTGGAGCCTGAAGCGGGAGAGACCGGCCCTCAGGCAGCAGGCCTGCCCATCTCGCTCTCTACTCTGAGGCCCAGAAGGGCAGAGAGCCCTCACCTGCTCAGGGGTGCAGAGTGGAGCCTGCGGGCTCACAAGGAAGGGGCCTGGTATGATCTCAGCAGGCTCAGGAGGTGGACAGATCTGAGTGAGAGCACAGGTCACCAGGCTGGTGCGGGGCAGGCTCAAGTGCCCCAGTACCCATGTGCACAGAAAGGCCAGTTCCCCAGCACCTGGGCTCAATGGGCCCAGAGGCAGCTGCAGACAGTGGGGTCCCACTCGCTCCCGTGACAGCCGCCCCTGACCCAACTCCACAGCCTGGCAGCCAGTGGTCTGCCCCGGGCTCATACTGTGGCCAGCGCCCCTAGTCACCCAGCAGGGGCCCAACAGTGAGCAATGCCCCAGTCCCCCATCCCTGCCCACGCTGCCCATTCCTCACCCCTCCATCAGCACAAACAGCACCATCTCCCTCGACACCCCACTGTCCTCCCCAAATCTCAGGAGCACCACAGCCCACATCCCCGGGGTGGGAACGCTTACTGCCGAGAGGCAGGGAAGTCACTCACGTGGGGACAGTGCATGAGGCTGCCGGTGGATCAGCCACACCAGCCATGGGCCCTGCTCACCCAAGCGGGCAGGGTCAGGCCGTGGGACTGCTGCCCAACCCTGCCATCCTCACTGTGGGGCCCCAAAGAGGGGAACCCCCAAGTTCCCACCACAGCATGGAAATGCATCTTCCACCTGTCCACAGAGAGGCCATGATCTTGGTGCCCACAGGCATGGGGCTCCTCCCTGGCCATGCTGTGGGGGTGTCCCACCAATCCCCCAGTCAGAGTGGGGGCACAGGCACCATGTGACCCTGATAGACCAGCCCCCCGTGCTTCCTGGCGGATGACATGGAGAATCCCCCTGGCATCCTGGGGGAAGGGCGGGCTTGGGCCATCAGCCATGGCGACTTTCAGCACTCACTCCACCCTGCCCTGAGGCACCCAGAGAGGCCACACAGCCAGTGCCACCAGCAGGCCTGGCTCAGAGACCCCAGCCCCCTTCCACCACATGCAGGCTTGCTCCTTCTACCCAAGTACAGCCCTGGGAGCTGCCCCTTCTCCTCTGAACTGCTCCTCCTCAACAGCACCCCAAAACCCTACAGAACCCCCTCTGAAGTGGTAAGAACAAACCAAGACCAGAAGAATCCCAGATGTTCCAAATTAAGGTTCCTGAGGCCTCAGCCAGGGTCTTGGACTTGAGGGAGAAGGGACCGAGGTCCACCTCAGGCTACAAGACCTGTCCCGTCTCAAAGGCACACAATGGCTGAGGTGTTCCATGGGCCACCCCAATGGAGAGCAAGCAGCCCCAGCCCACAGCTGTCCTGCTACACACGCGGTGGGTAGGGGCGGGGAGCAGGCACAGAGACCAGCATGTTCCAGCCTTGCGCCAGTGTGCCTTCAGGAGCCACAGGCCTGTCCTGTGGCCGTACAGCCCCAGGAGATCGCCATGGACTCCGTACCCCAGGGAGGCCGCCAGGTGCTCACACCTACCTGGGGTGGAGCTGGCCCCACCAACACATTCCCCTGCTCAAAGGTCTATGTCCTTCTGCTCAGCAGTTTTTTTTCCAGGAAATCATTTGGAAGAAAAAAAGCTATTCCTAAGGATCAAGGCCACAGTTTCACATGAGAGCTGCAATATCTTGGTCCGATTGTAAAGGAAAATCTCAAGAATGAGGCTGCTCTGCCAGGGCACCAAGCACCCCCAGAGCTGTGGTCACCAAGACGCCATCAGAGGGAGGGGCTCTGCTGCATGCATGTGAATGCACAAAGAACACGCACAACTTGTAGAACATGCACACTCACAGAACCTGTACACACGGAGGACACATGCATTCACAGAACACACACGAAGAACATGCATATACACAGAATACACATGCAAAGCACACACAGCCGCAGAACATGCACACAGAGGACATGAGCACATGCAGACAACACACAGAACACACACACACAAAGAACACACAGAACACACACAAAAAACACAAGAACATATACACACGAAGAACACACAGAACACACAAAACACACAGAACACACACACACAAAACACACAGAACACACACACAGAACACACACACACGAAAAACACACAGAACACACACACACAAAACAGAAAAAACACATACACACGAGGAACACACAGAACACAAACACACAGCACACACACAAACAGAACACACACACGAACACACAGAATACACACAAAAAACACAGAACACACATATGAAGAACACACAAAACACACATGAAGAACACACAGAATACACACAAAAAACACACAGAACACATATACACGAAGAACACACAGAACACATACACACGAAAAACACACAGAGCACACACACACAACAGAACATACCGAACAAAGAACACACACACGAAGACCACGCAGAACACACACACACGAAGAACATACACAGAACACATGGACACACAAAGAACACATAGAACACACTGACACACGAATACACACAAAGAATACACAGAACACATGCGAACACACAAAACACAAGAACACATGCACAAACACACAGAGAACACGCACAAAGAACACACAGAACACGCAAACACACAGAACACATGCACACACAGAACATGTGCACATGGGGAACACGTACATGTGCAGAACACGCACACACAGGACACGGGTACATGGAGAACACACTGAATACACACATGTGCAAAACACATGTGCATAGAACATGTGCACACACATAATACACATAACATGTACACGCTGAGAACACACATGCACATACAGAACACATGCACACGGAGAACATGTATACATGGAGACACATGCACACAGAAAACGTGCACACAGAAACCAGCCAAATGGCAGGACACACAAAAATAAGGCCTCCCTTTCAGCCTGGGTGACAAGGGTGTGGGTGGTTCTCCTTTCTCTACAAAAACGTGTTACCTCTATTGTTTTCAAAATATTTCTCAGAAGAATATAAAGTGAGAGGGCGGCAGACAACATGAACACAAAAACTCCACTTTCAGTGGAAACGTCCGGTTCCAGCAGGGTGGTGACAAGGGACACCCATCTCCAAAGCCGGTAATTTGGACCTGGGAACGTCCCCTCCTCCAGGAAACCAACCAAAACTGAGATACTTGTGTGTTCTGTCTGGGAATCGTCACTGCTGCATTATTTATAATAGCAAGAAAAGCCAGGCACTGGAGGCAGGGCCTGGGGAGGAGATGAAGGTCCTCAGGGCAGTCACGAAGCCCCTGGACAAGGAGGAAGGGAGCAGGCATCAAGGTGCCGCGTGGAAGGGGCGGGACACGAAGCTGTGCCCCTAAAGTCCACAGGCATGAGGACGGAACTGTGAACGAGAACGGTGGCTGTGTTCTCTCTGAACCCACGGGAATTTTTTTTTTCTTTCCTGTATTTCCCAAATTCTTTGCAATCTACTGAACTTCACAAAACTAAAAACAGACAGCGCCTGGAGAGGGCGTGGGTGCCGGCAGCAGGCGAGCCTCCCTGCTGCAGGCACCGCGATCCTGGCCCGTGACTTAGGCCAGCAGCAGAGCACTGACAGTGAGGCTATTTTCATTTCCACAGTGAGGTTACCATGGAGTTTAATTTCCTCAAGTGCTCCCTCTGGCATCTGTTCTATAAATGGCTTTGGGGTTTGCACCAAATACACTCACTGGAGACAGAATTACCAATTCTGTAAAGCTCACAAACCCCAAATGCTTCTGCCTGAGCTTTCACCAGCCTGTTGGGCTCCTCCTGAAGGGTCCAAAAAAGGAGGGGCTGGCCTGATCACCCCAGACGTGCACTGGACACCTACTGCACGCTGACCATGAAGTCAAGAATGACAGATGCACACCCTCCTCAGGAGCTGGTGGGGAGCTGAAGGTCTGCTGCCTGCAGGGGAACGGTGGACAAGGCCCCCCGCCAGGGATCTGGGGCAGGTCAAACCCACGGCTCTGCAACTTAGGAGTGCTATCCAAGCCTGAGCATTTTAGAACAAGGTAAAGGACATACGGGAGACCCTGATAACTAACTGGGGTGGGACGTGAGGTTTGTCAGGCATCCTCTACTTTCCGGTCTGCTTGCAAGTTCCCATGATAACGGGTTAATAATAATGCCTGGGGGTTCTGGTCTCAGCTTCCTGCACAGCTGGCCTGGCCTCTCATCTGGATGCCCCAGGATATTAACCTTTGGGAGCAGCCTCTCTGCTCTCCAAGGAAGCCTGGCAGGGTGGGCATCACAAGCAGCCCCAAGGCGCCCCTCCAAGCTGGGAGCTGCCCCCCCACTCAGCAGATAGAGACAGGGCCAGGCAGTCCTCCACACTCCCAGGGGGTGGCAGAACCAGAACAAAACGCACTGCCTCCCCCTCCATGTCCAGCTCTCAGGAACCCCAGGCTGCTGCACACCAGTCACTGCCACAGTGCGTCCCCAGAAAACCTACAAACACAAGGCGAGACCTGCAAGGCGGGGAAGCAGGTGTCACTCTGGGCCTGGACTCTGGCTGCCCTCCCCAAGAGGGCACCGCCTCCTCCTGTCCCTCCCCCAGACTCGGGGCCCTGATGGCAGCAGGAGCACTGGGGCCCATGGTCAACACTCACTCTTCAAGGGCAGGCCAAGCACACGTCTGCCCAGTGCTGGCCCCTGGGACAGGCCCGCCCACCTCCCCCAGTCACGCAGCTACCACCCTCCACAGTGTTGTCCCATCCAAGGGCACTAAATATGGCTGCCTAGAAATCCACCCCCACCCCCAGCCAGAACTCCCGGGTGCATCCAGGGCCAGGGTGGGGCAGGCCTCGTGCTTCTCAGGGTCTCCTGGGTCCCCGGGCAGGGACTGGAGCCAGGGCAAGTGCATGCCAAATGCTGTGCCCTCAGCCACGAAGGTCAGGGAGGTGAAGGGGTGGGGGTTTCCCCCAGCACCCTAGGTCCACATGCCCGTGTCACTGCAGGTGACCCTTGGCAACTCCCTGTGCCCACCTCGGCCTATCCACCAGCACCAGAGGGCTCAAAAGGGACAGCCCCAAGCCCCAAAGAAATGGGGCCCTACATATTAGAGAAAAGACACGCACTCCAGACTGTCCACACGGGCCTTGGCAGGGAGGACAGAAGGCACCAGCGATGCCCTGCGCCCCGCATGCCCCTCAGGCACCACCCTCTGCAGCATCCGTTTCCTAAACTACAAAATGGGCTGTGGGCAGAAGGATCCCATAAAATTGTGCCCCGAGGCTCCGCACGGGGTTTAGACTACAGCCAGCACTCAGCAATTGCCTCTAGGGGTATCCCCACCAATCTAGTGGCTTTACCTGAGACTCACACCCACCCCTGGTTTTCCTCTTGCCATCCAAAGCCCCCAGCACGTCTGGAGCCTGAGACCCACTGGCCCAGAGGCTGCCAGAAGGCACCGGCGTCACACAGAGCCAGTGTCCCCAGCAGAAAGCCATTCGGAGGACCCTGCACTCAAGGGGCCACGAAGAACGGCCCTTAACACCACGTCCTCCAGAGAGAAGCTTCTCAAAGCCTGCCCCCAGCTCCGTCTGTGTCACTCAAAGAGTAAAAGTCAACACCAAAGATAAAATAAAATCCCTCAGCAGTGCCAAAAATACCTCCCCACGGGATAAGGCTGAGCGGGCGCCAGCTTCCACAGCAGCAACTGTTGCTATGGAGATCAGGCTCCAGACAGCCGGCCGCGGGGCGGGCCGAGGGACAGAGTGGGGGCCAGGCACAGGGTGTAGGGACGGACAGGGGCTGACCAGCAGGGTGGGGGAGACGACCGAGGCTGGCCAGCAGGGTGGGCCCCCAGGAACAAGGGGGCCCAGGACAGGGCTAAGCCTGAGTGCCAGCCTCCACCCACTGGGGTCAATGGCCTCTCCAGACCTGGGGGGTCCAGGGGCTCCCACCTGCACATAGGCTGCCCACTCCCCATGAAGGCTGGTGCTGGCCCTCCCACAGAGTGGCCATCTGCTCACTGACACATCTGTGCTGACAGACGCCCTGACCTCAGGAAGTGGGTAAGGTGCTACCAAAGTGTACAGTCCCAGCCCAGTGTTCCTCAAGCCTCCCAGTCACCGGTAACACTGATCCACAAACGAAGGGGTAAGGAGGAGGTAGTATGCTCAACTGGAAAATTTGTACCAGAATGCATGGAGGAAAGTAGGACCTCCCACAGATGTTAACATAGCTCTGATCTGAGCCCAACACATTCAACATATTACAGAGTGCCTAACTCCAATATCCACTGGCCTCCTCTGACCTGAAGCTGTCCCCTGAAAGCTCAGTTCGCTTCTGGGCCTGTGGCTTCCAGCATGACGAGCTCTCCAGCCCTGCTGGACTCAGGCCTCCTCTGTCCTTACCCAGGGCCAGGCAGGACAGGGTCAGTCCAGGGCCACCAGACACAGCCCCAAAGCCCTGCCCAGCTTGGGGGTCCCCACACCCCCACCACACACCCATGCTCCTCCTTGGTGTCCTCAGACATCCCTCACTCTCTGAGCCTCCCTGAGCCCCGGAGAGTGCTGACAATCTGCTGCAACATTCACATCAGAGCCAGGCAGGACGCTGAACGCCGGCCCAGGTCACAGAGCCTCCAAACACCCACTCTGTCCCTTCCTGTTGCACACCCAGCCCGTGATGGCTCAGAGTCAGCACCCTTCCCCACCCCTGTCCCTCAGTGGAAGCCAGCAGCTTGTTCCTGCAGCATCCCCCATGCCAGGCACCTTGGGCACCCGACCACAGTTTGCTGGGGGAAAGTGGGGCTTCCCAGTACATTTAGAACCCTGAGTCCTCCTGGGGCCCACAGCCCCGAGGGCTGGCCCTGCATTTCTGGCCTCCACTCCAAACCTGGGCAGTTCTACCTGCAGGTGCTTGGGCCTGCCTGACTCTTGGAAGCTGTAACCTAATATACTTTCTCCATTCCATGCAGCTGACAGAGGCCATCATTTCTTCTGCTCGCCCTCGTCTGCCTCCCCAGCAGAAATGCTGAGCACCCAGGCTGTCCTTGCCTCTGCTTCTCCCACTCCCAGCACCTCACAGACACCTGTGAAGCCTGTATCTCTGAATGGTTTTCATATACTCTCCCCCAGGAGCCTTCAGTGGTCCCCTAGTACCCACTGACCAGGCAGGCAGTTAAAACACCTCCTCAGTGTGGCCTTATGTCAGCCCTCTCCTCTCCAGCACTTGCTAGAATACACCCCCCATCCCCACCACACACACACACCAGCCAGCCTTCCCTGACACCCGTTCCCAAGGCTGCCATCCCGCGGCCCCATCAATGCCTCCGGCCCTGCTCAGGGAGCTTTGTCTAGGAAGCCCTCGGGCCATCCCTCCCACAGGGCGCCTGACTGGCCCCGGCTGCACCATGTCCACAGGGCTGCATGGGTAACCAGTAGGGACCGTGATCAGGCTGCAGCAGCCTCCCCCGGCTTCAGTAACAAATCACCACACACAGGGCTTCCAACAACACCTTTATTCTCTTACAGTTGGAGATGCCTCGTTCCCTGTCCCACAGTCCCTTCCTCCCTCCTCCACACCCACATCCCCTTCTCTGTCCCAAAGCTCCTGCCTCCCACTTAGGACGGCCTGAAGACGACGTGTAGCCGACCCTGACAGCCCAAGACGATCTCCCAGTCTCAAGATACTTAACTTAATCCCATCTGCAAAGTCACCTCTGCCGCGTGCAGTGGCACGTCCACAGGCTGCAGGGACTAGGCCTTCGTCACCCAGCCCCTGTGCCCCCGGCCTGGACCCCGCAGCCACCCTCACAGGCTCCCTCCCAACCTGTTCTGTGGTCAGGGTCTCCCAGCTCCCCGGGGCTGCCTGTTCTCATTTGCTTTTTCTTTCAGTGAAAACCCAAAACCTCCTCACTCGGCAGGCGCCCCCCCAAGTCCCCTACCCCACCCTGCGCCACGCCTCCCCAACCTGGGTGGCCACTCCTCTGCATCCTCTGCTACCACCCCCACCAGTGCCCCCAGCTCAGACCACTGTCCACTCCAGCCACGGTCCTGACTGCCACACCTTTCCCTGGGCCAAACCCCCGGCACGCCACTCACCGCAGCTCAAGGTCCTGGAGCTGAGTTCAGCAAAGGATACTTGGGGTTCCCTACTGGGGTCATACCTGCAGCCCCCAGGAAGGACCTTCCCAGCACCCCCCAGAAAGCTTTGGGCCCTACCCCTCCAGCAGAAGCATCACTGCCCCACCCCACAAGGCCTATGGGGCCCTGAGCATCCCGTGCCTCCCACCCTCCAGCGTCACCCACTTGGACACAGACCCCAGAGGCCCCTCTCCTCCAATGGTTGCCATGTGGAATCCAGCCTGGGTGGCTTGCAAATGGCCTTAGATGTGGTCCTTGCAGGAAAAAGGGTGATGTCTCCCCTAGCAAGAATCCCCACCCCCGCAAAGGCAGCCTAGCCCTTCCGAGCAGGCCTTCCAGCTACAAGCGTCCAGCAAGCACAGCCTATGTGTGCCTCAGTGTTCCCAGCCCGGGGGAAAGCTCCTCAGGGGCTTCAGGGAGGCTCCAGTGAGGGAGAAGCATTGAGCCCCAGCTGCAGTGGTGTCCAGAATCACACTGGTGTCCAGAACCAACCCTCCTGATTCGGCCCCCACCACGCCACCTGCCCCAGCCCCACCCACATGTAATTTTCCCTCCCCCAACGAGAAAACACAGCAGAAACCTTTTGTGGAAAGGCCATCAGCCGTGCAAATACCCACCCCTCCCTGAGAGCTGCCCTCCCAGCAGTTCCTGCCCCTCCCAAGCAGAAACTGTCCTCTCCCCTGGTAGGGCCGGGCCGACCGCCCACGGGACAGGTGGCCCCTCAGTTAGGTCAACTCAAAGGGCTCCTCATTCCCACGGAAGCGCCAGAGGGGCGGGCCTGTTCCCCGGCAAGCAAGCCAAAGGCGAGACACACACACACACACACACACACACGTGCACACGGAACCCAGCAGAGGCCCCGACAAGCATACCAGGCCCCCACACGCAGCAGGGCCGGGAGCTTGGGGTCAGCCATGGAGTGAGGCATGGGTGGAGGTGGCCTGTATCATGCTGAGCAGCCGCCCCACCAGGGCCCAGTGGTATCTGGGCACAGAGCCATCTTGTATGGTCAGCGTCCCACGCCAAACCTTAGTCACCCCTCACTTCTCCAAGCCCACCTGGAGGCCAAGGCCTACGTATGTCCCAGGTAGCATCAGAGCGTGAGACCCCCGTGACCTCCAGCGCAGCCAGCAACCCTCATCGGCCCAGCCTGGTTTCCAGGTGGAAAGTTGGCAGCTGCCTCTGCTCAGCCTTGCCAGGCCCCAAGGGGCTCCACTCTGGCCTGCGGTGAGTGGGAGCGCGGACACAAAGGGCCTGCCTGAACCCCATCCATAAACAGTTGAGGGAAGCAGCCAGCAGGGCCGGAACGTTCCAATGTCACCATCTCGCTCCCCTCGGGGGAACAGAGCATGCCTTTGTCTTTTTATCATTGCCTTCATCAAATATTTACAGAGGCTGACAGGCCATTTCACACAGGCCAGATATGAGCCAAAAGGGCTCTTCTCAGGACACGGGGGAGGTGCAGGTCCTGGGCACTTGGGAGGCACATGGTCCGGCATATAACCCTGGGCAGGGAAGGGAACGAAGGGCCTTCCCTGTGGGACCTGTCCGTAGCCCTCAGACACGCCCCACCTGGGGCTTAGGCACTAGTTTTCTGCACACAGTGCTCAGGGCTAGAAACAGGCCAGGCCGGGCTGACTCCCCAGCCCTGCTCCCACAAGCTCTGCAGCAGGAAGAATGAGCCGTGTGGCCAGGCACGTGTTCTCCACGTTCCACCTCCCAGGCTGCCAAGAGCATGCAGCGTGAGCACCCCACCTAGGACGGCACGCAGGGGCCTCGAGCCGTGAAGGCCAGGTCAGCAGCCCACCTGGACCCGTCCCCACTCCCCCTGCTCCTCCAGCCCAGGGTGAACACTAGGCAGCCTCGCTCGGGACAGTCTCAGCCCAGACAGCCCCGGTGTCCACAGATGGCAAGAGATAAACAGACAGTGAAACGCCCTCGGCCACACAGACGGGGTGTTAAGAGCACAGACTCATCTCAAGCAGGACCCTAAAGCAGGCAGAGTACAGCCACAGGATGGAAAGGATCGGTGGTACCGGGACCCTCTGCCATGAGCGGACGCCTAGGTCCTCACTGGGGAGGGGCTGCACACACACTAACTGTCCCTAAGAATCCATCCCAGTAAAAGCAAGGCCCCTTGCTGTTAGCATTTTATTTTCCTTTACCTTTAAAAAACATCACCTGTCCCTTTCTATCTTCAAATCTATTTCCGTGTATTTTTTCATCTTCTTCTGTTTCGTTTCTAGCTGTTTTAAAGGTTTTTGCCCTTTTCCCTCAGCTAACCCTATTTCATCCTTCTCATAAATGCGCCTAGCCAAGTTTATCCGCTTTCATGCCTCCCTTTTTAACCCTCTTTTTACAAATGGCACAGGTGGCTGTCTGTACAAAGCCCACTACAACCACCACACCCTGAGCCCATGTGGCCGTCTCACCTCTCAGCCACCCAATCCAGAGGCCCAAGAGGTACCCAGAGCAGGAGGGCCATGCTCCGGCATCCTCTGGGCTCCGTTTTCCCCAAGCTCAGCCGCAAACGAGGGTGCCCAGTTCACTGCGTCCAACCACACCAAGCCAAGGGCACCAGAGGGACTGACAGGTTGAGGAACTGAGCACTGGCAGCCCAGGGTAGGCGTCCAATTGCCGAGAGGCTGAAGGGGACAATAGGCCATCACTGTCCAGCCAGCAACTGGGCTCCCCAACGCTGTGGCTCTCCCACCACCGCTGGCTCTCCAGGGAACGTGCAGAAACGTGCCCTCCTCCGGGCAGACACAGACAGCCTCGGGCCTCCCTCCTGTGAAGATCACCCAGCCATATCCAGCTGCCCCAGGACCTGCTACAACAGTGACAGACACAGGCTGGACAGCCCATCAGACAAACCTGCCCTGGACCTCTGGCTCGAGGGGCCAGAGCAAGGCCAGGCCTCGAGGAGGCACCCCATAAGCCATCCATGTCCCCAGGGGTATCAGAGTCAACAATTCCACTTGACGGACCTTCCCCACCCCTCAGCACCTTAACTCCTGCAACCCTCCATGGTGCGCACTCCCAGGTGGGGCCGAGGGCAGGGGAGGCTGAGACTAAGTCAGGCAGCATCCCCATGCAGTGCCTGCTCAGCACGGCCCACCACTCGCCCCCCTTGAGGAGATGGAGCGCCGAGCTGGGACTGCCCTGAACACACACACAACCTGCCCAACTGCTGCCCCTCCTAGCTCTTCTCCACAGCTTTGTGTTTTCTTTTCTTTTTCTTTTTCTTTTTTTTTTTTTTTGAGACGGAGTCTCGCTCTGTCGCCCAGGCTAGAGTACAGTGGTGCGATCTCGGCTCACCGCAAGCTCCGCCTCCCGGGTTCACGCCATTCTTCTGCCTCAGCCTCCCCAGTAGCTGGGACTACAGGCGCCTGTCACTACGCCCGGCTAATTTTTTTGTATTTTTAGTAGAGACGGGGTTTCACCGTGTTAGCCAGGATGGTCTCGATCTCCTGACCTCGTGATCCGCCCGCCTCAGCCTCCCAAAGTGCTGGGATTATAGGCTTGAGTCACCGCACCCGGCCCATAGCTTTGTGTTTTCAATGCTTCTTCCAAAACACAAATTCACTACACTGCTCGAAACTCTTAATTAAAGACAAGAAATCCCAAGAGACCTGTCCGGGCAGATGTCAACAGCCTTGCAGCTGGCTGACCCAGGAAGATGGCTGCCTAACTTAAAGACACAGGACAAGGCCAGATAGGAGGCCCAGGGCATCTCTCACCGCCTGACGCACAAGCCCAGCCGCCACCGGGTGGAGTAGCGTAGCCTAGAGTCACCAACCTGGGCAGGGCTACAGTGGGAGGTCACGAGGTCCAGAGCTCAGGACTGTCCTCAACATTGGGGGAAGCCTGAAAACACGAAAATCAGGGGCATCTCGGCTCAGTCCTGGTGCCACCAGAACGGGAGAGAGGTGGCCCACTCAGACCCAGGCATCGGTCATCTTCCTTCTGGGAGGCCTGTGTGATCCCAGCACCGCCAGGCTAAGAAGCTGCACTCCACAGAGGGCAAAGGGACTTGCCCACACGTCTAAGGTCCACACAAGGACCTCCAGCCACAGGGGACAGCATGGAGGTATGCAGCGTGTGTGGGAGCCTGGGTCCAGCTGGAGGGGGCCAGACTGGGACTGAGCCAGGCCTCTACCCACCCCGAACCGAGCCAGCGAGAGGATGACAAGTGGGTCTGACCCAGGCCTGACTCACACCTGAGAAGGCCCCGAGCCCGAGACTGCACCAAAGCTGCCCAGCTCAACTCCAGGTCTCGGGCAGCAAGGACAGGGGTGGAAGGACAATGGGGCAAGAGGGCAGGGCTGGACAGAGGGGCAGCAGGTCCAGGGCTGGGCTGGGAGCGGGCGCCCAGAGGAGGTCTGGGCTATTCACTTCACTGCACATATCAGCGCAGACGCTGTGATCATGACTTAGCAAAAATGCCCGAGAGTATAAAAAACAAGCTAAGAAGGGCATATACCAAAGTGAAAACTGCCATGTCAGAGGATGGAGGCTGTGGACAGCTCCTCCTCTGTCAGGCTTCCATGTCCATCATGTCATCTTCCCTAGGAAGCATCCCCTCCACAGTGGCCATCCCCCCCATCCCCATGAAACCCAATGCCCGGGCACCCTCCCCCAACTCAACAGAGTCAGTCCAAGGCTGGCACGTGGGAGGAACAACACAGCCCTGTGAGGCCTGAGGAGGGGCCCCACCCAAAGCAGCTGGATGGGCAACAGGTGGGTTCCCATCAGCCTCCTCCTGCCAGCAAGCCCCGCCTGCCTGGGGAAACTGCAGCCGCTCAGCTCCCTCCAGGCTGACAGCAAGTCCTGGTAGCATCAACCACTCAACCTAACTGAGTTCCAGCTCAGGTGCCTCAGGCACCTAAAGGGAGGAGGGAGCTGGGCAACCCTGAGCCCCAGAACCACCCCAGCCTGCAGTCCACCCTCCTCAGGCTGTGCCACAACCCCTCAGGCCGTGCGGGTCCCACTCAGCCCCTGGCTGCCCGGGTGGACAGGACAACATCCTGTATTCTCCTGTACCTCAGTTTCCTGCTTAGTAAACTGGGAAGCTTTACTGAGGGGGGAATCGCAGCACCTCCCGCCCAGGGAGCAGATATGCCCCTAGAGCAGTGCCCCACTGACGTGAGCATGGTCACTTCTGTGTTAATAACAGCACTCTGACTTCCTCTAGGTCCCCCACAGGGACAGCCTAGCCAGGTCTGACCTGCACACGCAGCACCCGAGCCAGGAATGCACAACCTCACACGGTCCTACAGAAACACTACACAGGGCCAGACAGTGGCTCACGCCTACAATCCCAGCACTTTGGGTGGCCAAGGCAGGCGGATCACCTGAGGTCAGGAGTTCGAGACCAAGCTGGGCAAGATGGTAAAACTGTGTCTCTACCAAAAATACAAAACTTAGCTGGGCATGGTGATGTACACCTATAAATCCCAGCTACTCAGGAGGCTGAGGCAGGAGAATCGCTTGAACCCAAGAGGGTTCCAGTGAGCTGAGATCACACCACTGCACTCCAGCCTGGGAGACAGAGCAAGACTCCCTCAAGAAAAAAAAAGAAATGCCACACAGATCCAGACGGGGTCTCCATGCAAGACCACTGGCCCTAAACCTTCAGAAGACAATGCTGACAGATTTAACAACAGTAATAATAAAAGGCGGAGGGACTGTTCTGGATTGAAATTGACATGACAACCAGACACAACACGCGATCCTTGACTGGCTCCCGGATCCCTTCCCTGGGACGCGCAGTCCACCCATCTGAGACCTCACTGAGCGCCTCAGGTCCTATCCTGGAGTGCCTGGAGCATGGCAGGGGGTCGACGTGATGTGGGAGCATCCTCGTTCCTACCAGGAGACACAGGCTGAAGCACCCAGGGGTGAACGGCAAATGGGTCAGGAAATCACAGGCACAGATATACAGGACAGTGGCAAACACCAACAACTGGTAACTCCAACTTCTCTGTTGGTTTTTCCAAAGTTTTCCAAAATAAAACGTTAGGGATACATGAAAACGAGACTGTTGGCAGAGAGGAAAAAGCTTTGCCAGGGTTGGCACAGAGGGTAGGGAGCTGGGGTGGCCACACAGGAGGGAAGGAAAATCATCAGGGCCCACAGATGCCTGGGTGTGGGAGCTGTGGGAAGGGAGGAGCCTGCAGATGCAGCAGGCATGTGTGCTGTGCTGTTCTCTGCAGGCCCGGGCAGAGGAGGGCTCTAGCGCACACAGACACTGACGGTCTTGAAGGGACAAGGTAACCAAGACAGACACAGCAGGCACGCTCCACCCACAGCCTGCCACCCCTCCTGACCAACAGAAACCCAGAAACTCACTATGCCCAGCCCCAGGGGACAGATCATAACCTGTTATACCAATCAAGCCTTTCCCAGATACACACACAGTTACAGTTGGCCACACAAACCCATGCTAACCAAGGAGACCAGAGAATCCCTGCTAAATATTTCTCTTTATGGATTAAAATATGAACAAAGCCGCTTGAGAAATTGACCTTTTGGCTGCTTGGCCCCCACCTAACCACCCATTTGTTTCCCGCCATCAAATGTGGTTGTGATGCCTGGAGCTGTGGCAGCCCTACTGTAGCCATGAGGCCAAGCAAGACTAGGGACAAAATGCCAACATGGATGAGGACAGAAGAAACAGAGAGAAAGCCTCATGTCCCAGCTGATGTTGCTGAGCCACCTCCAGGACTGTCACATTGGCCATCTCCAGATTCCAGATTCTGAGTAGGATCAAAGGTCAGCATTGCTTCCCACAGTCAGCTCACAGCTGAGAATTGTCCCATCTCCCCCACCGGAGAGCAAGCACACACAGTGCCCAGAAAGCAGGGGTGAGGGGTGGATGGGTGGGGGAGTGGATACCAGAGGGAGCCCCAGTGACCCTCCACCACCAGTCAGCCTGTTACACCCCTCCCCGAGCCAGTCCTGGCTTATAAGATAACTGTAAAATGAAAGAAAAAAAAGAGGCAGCCCAACACCTTCCCCCTCGCACCCTTCAAGAGCTTCACAACACAGCGGGCATTGTAAAGGCTCTGAGAAGTTCCTTAACACCTGCCTGACCCACCACTCCCCAAACACATCTAGTGACAGCACCCCTTCTGCAGCCAGCCTCAACAAAGGGTTCAAAACAGCACTAAGACCAGTGAACGAACCTCAGAACCATGGCCTCTTGCAAAACGATAGCTTTAAAGACACTCCAGAGACAGATATCAAGTCGTGACACCTTGAACTGCAGCTATATATATATATATATATATATATTTTTTTTTTTTTTTTTTTTTTTTTTGAGACGGAGTCTCGCTCTGTCGCCCAGGCTGGAGTGCAGTGGCCGGATCTCAGCTCACTGCAAGCTCCGCCTCCCGGGTTTACGCCATTCTCCTGCCTCAGCCTCCCGAGTAGCTGGGACTACAGGCGCCCGCCACCTCGCCCGGCTAGTTTTTTGTATTTTTTTAGTAGAGACGGGGTTTCACCGGGTTAGCCAGGATGGTCTCGATCTCCTGACCTCGTGATCCGCCCGTCTCGGCCTCCCAAAGTGCTGGGATTACAGGCTTGAGCCACCGCGCCCGGCCTGCAGCTATATTTTTAAATGATATATACATGTAAACAAAACCTAGAAGATCCTATTCAAAAATAAAAGCAGTTGTGTTCACTTGGATTATGGGTGATTTTGTTTTCATTTCTGCAAACATCTTTTTTTTTGGAGACAAAGTCTCACTCTGTCGCCCAGGCTGGAGTGCAAGTGGCGAGATCTTGGCTCCCTGCAAGCTCCACCTCCTGGATTCAAGCGATTCTAGTGCCACAGCCTCCCAAGTAGCTAGGATTACAGGCGCCCGCCACTACGCCCAGCTAATTTTTGTATTTTTAGTAGAGACAGGTTTTCAACATGCTGGCCAGGCTGGTCTCAAACTCCTGACCTCAGGTGATCCACCCGCCTCGGCCTCCCAAAGTGCTGGGATTACAGGCATCAGCCACCACGCCCGGCCCATTTCTGCAAACATCTTTAATGTAGCTGTTGTGTTGTTTAAATTAATCAACTATTTTTAGAGACATTCTAGATTTATGGGAAAATTGAGCAAAAAGTAGAGTTCCCATACACTCCCTCATATCCACACACAGGTTCCCCTATTATTAATATCTTGCATTAGTGTGGTATACTTGTTATAACTGATAAACCAATATTGATGATTAACTAAAATCCAACATTTACACTTGGGTTCACTCTGGGTGCTGTACATGCTATGGGTTTTCACAAATGTATAATGACATGTATTCACCAGTAAAGTATCATACAAAACAGTTTCACTGTCCTGCAAATCTGCCTCTTCATCCCTTCCTTCCTCTAATCCCTGGCAACCACTGATCCTTTTTTTTTTTTTTTTTACTGTCTTCATGGTTTCTCGCCTTTTCCAGAATGTCATCTAGTTGGAATCATACAATATGCAGCCTTCTCGGATTTGGCTTATTTCACTTAAATATTCATTTCTGGTTCCTCTCTGTGTTTTCGTGTCTTCATAGCTCATTTCTTTTAGCACTAAATAAGATTTCATTGTCTGGATGTGCCACAGTTTGTTTATCCATTCACCTGCTGAAGGACATCTGGGCTGCTTCCAAGTTCTGGCAATTATGAATAAAGCTGCTATAAACATCCGTGTGCAGGTTTTTGTGTGGACCTAAGTTTTTAGCTCCTTTGGGTAAATACCAAGGAACGCAGTTGCTGGATTGCATAGCAAGAGTGTGTTTAGTTTTATAAGAAACTACCAAAAGACCTTCCAAAATAGCTGTACCATTTTGCAATCCTACCAGTAATGAATGAGAGTTCCTGTCACTCCACATCCTCACCAGTATTTGGTGTTAGCGTTCTAGATTTTGACCATTCTAGTAGGTGTGCAGTGGGAGCTCACTGTTTTAATTTGCAATTCCCTGATGACTTATGATGGGCAACATCTTTTCATATGCTTATTTGCCATCTGTTTGTCTTCCTTGGTGAGGTATCTGTTAAGCTCTTTGGCCTATTTTTTTTTTAGCTGATTGTTTTCTTATTGTTGAGTTTTAAGAGTTCTTTGTATATTTTGGATAACAGTCCTTAAGCAGATGGGTCATTGCAAATATTTTCTCCCCAGCTGTGGTCTGTCTTCTCATTCTCTTGACAGTGTCTTTCACAGAACAGAGGCATTTAATTTTAATCAAGTCCAGCTTATCATTATTTTCTTTCAAGGACTGTGGCTTTGGTGTTCTATCTAAAGTCACTGCCAAAACTAGGTTTATAATTTTGGATTTTATATTTAGGCATATGGCCAATTTTACTTTTTGTGAGGGGTGTAAGCTCTATGTCTGGAATCATTTATCTCATGTGGATGTGCAGTTGTTCCAGTACCATTTGTTGAAAAGATGATCTTGTCTCTATTTTATTGCCTTTGCTCCTTTGTCAGAGATCAGTTAACTTTATTCATGAGGGTCTATTTCCAGGCTTGCTATTCTATTCCATTGATCAACTGGTCTGTTCTTTCACCAATACTGCACTGCCTTGACCACTTTTCTTCTGTCCTTTTTAAAAAAAGTTAATATAATTTAATGAGAGCTAACTTAAATTAGAAGTTGTAATCAAGTATTCTGGGAAATCCTTAGAATCCAATGCTCCAGGGAAGAGAACTGGATGTGAAAACTCTCAGAAGCAGGAAACTTGCAGACAGTGTTCAGGTTGCCAACCTCCAGCATCCCCGCTCAGGCCTCTCCACCCAGCTGGGATTCCCCAAAACGCAGCCCTGAATTGTCTATGGTCAGAGGCAGATCCTAGCTTGCTTTTCAAAAATCCCAGCTGCTGCTGTTCACACCCTTTTCCTTATCTGAGCTCAAGCGCTAAGGCAGCAGCGGCATGGGTGCCCACAGCTCTGGGCGGGTAGACAGGCAGCCCCGGGCACCAGCCTCCACCTGCTGGCTCGGCTTGCTCTCCACAGCTCTGCTGGAGACAACTGTTTACTTTGCAGAGGGAGCAAGAGGGGTGAAAAGAGGTTGACCTGAGGACCCTGTGTGCTCAGGTGAAACACACTTCTCTCAATAGTGCCCCCAGCCGTGAAAGGCAGCTAGCACCATCCGCACTGCACAAAAGGGTAAACCGAGGCTCACAAAAACAGGTGCCACACACTGGGAACATGGCAGGGCCCTCCTAACCCTGAGGTATTTTGTGTGCACCAGCGCAGGGTGGCCGGGACCTTTGGGTGATGTGCTTCCTGGCTGCAAGGCTCCCAAACCCCGCTTCCCATCACGGCAGGCAGATGCTGATGCCCCATCGTGGCTGCACAGCCAGGGCGGACCACAAGGGAGACCCAGACACACGGCCCAAACCTCTGCTGGGCCAGGTCAAGTTCTTCTCCATCAACGAGGCGACCTAAAGCTTCATGCCATCACCTTGGGTATCTTCCAGCTGCAGCCTGAAGCCAGGCCCAAGCCACAGGCCCTGAGAGACACCTACAAGATGCCTATGGGCATAGAAGGGCTGCAGGTCCCAGCTGTCCTGGAAGGTGAGGGGCCAGCCCAGCCAGCCCAGGACCACTGGCCAGCCCCACCCAGACCGTGGACTCATGGTGGCCAGCAGGGTCCAGGGGTGGGAAGAAGGGTAACTCCCGAGGGAAGGGACCGTTGTCTTTAAGGTGCAGTACAGTTCCCAATTTTGTCTGAGCACCTAAAACTCAGCATCTGCTGCCCATTGCATGAATCATGTTTTGAAACAGTGCTGGCATCCTGGAGCACCCTCCTGTCCTGGGCAGGCCCTCTGGGCACGGTGATGAGCTCCTCCCTCCAGGCCCCCCTGAGACACAGTCCTGGCCTATCCCTGCACTCCTGGGGTGCCCACCCAGGCTCCCAACTCAGATCAGCCTGGGAGATCCCACTCCCACGAGGACCACCCTTGGCCACCTACGAAGCACTCAGATTAAGCACATCCCAAGCCAAGGCCTGCTCTTCCCCCAAATCCACATTTCCTCCTCCCGCACGAGGACAGCAGCCGCATCCTGCCAGGCCCAAAGCTGCTGCCACCATAATTCCTACCTACCTTTCTCTCTCTCTCTCTCTTTTTTTCTTTTTTGAGATGGAGTCTTGCTCTGTTGCCCAGGCTGGAGTGCAGTGGTGCAATCTCGGCTCACTGCAAGCTCCGCCTCCTGGGTTCACAACATTTTCCTGCCTCAGTCTCCTGAGTAGCTGGGACTACAGGCGTCCACCACCACGCCTGGCCTTTTTTTTTTTTTTTTTTTTTTTTTGAGATCGAGTCTTGCTCTGTCGCCAAGCTGGAGTGCAGTGGCACAATCTCGGCTCACTGCAACCTCTGCCTCCTGGGTTCAAGCGATTCTCCTGCCTCACCCTCTCAAGTAGCTAGGATTACAGGCACCCACCACCATACTTGACTAATTGTTCTGTATTTTTAGTAGAGATGGGGTTTCACTGTGTTGGCCAGGCTGGTTTCGAACTCTTGACCTCAAGTGATCCACTCATCTCAACCTCCCAAAGTGCTGGGATTACAGGCGTGAGTCACGGCGCACGGACGATTCCTACCTTCTCTACCTTCAGATCTGATGTAAATCCTGTGCTCTCCACCTTCAATTGCACCCAGAATCTGATGCTTCCCCCTCCCCGCCTCTATCCCACCCAGTACCAGCCCTGTAGTCTCACACCTAGACAGTGGCAGTCACCTCCTTGCTGGTCCCCTGCCTCTACCCTCATCCCCAACTGTACCCAAGGTGGCCAGAGAGATCCTGTCAAAACCTGACTCCACTCGGCCCCTCCTCCGGCCTCCCTCAGAGCTCCCCAACCTGCCCAACACGTTTCCGGGTCTTGCAGCTCTGTCTCCCATGGTGGTGACTTGCCCTGCTCACTACGGTAGCCCCAGGCCTAGAACCAGGACACACACTCAACAAATGCTCACTGAGTCAACGTACACACAAGCCTGCGCTGTTGAGACCCAGGCACAGGCCTCTGGAACCTTCTGGAACATCTGCTCTCTCCCCTTCTCTTGATGATATCTTTTGTCTAGCTGTCCATCAACAAAGCTTTACCCAACCTGAGAGTAAGCCCCCAGCTATCCCAGGAAATGACAGGGCAGAGGTGGGGGATGCAACTCTCAGGGCCCAAGAGATCCTCCCGCTGACCTGGAGCTTGTCCTGGACTCGGTGGCCACTTGCTTCCCAGAGCCTGACATGGTCATGGCACTGTCACCAAGTCTAGGTCCTCACAGCCCAAGTGCCCCAATCCTGTCCTCCCCGGGAGTCTCCAGCAGGCCCCATCTCACGCCTCCTGGGCCTCTCCAGCCCTGATGTGTCCTGGCCCCTTTGTCTCCCTTGCTGTGAAGTGGTCTATAAGCTGTCCCCATCTGGGTCTGTCTGGTATCCCAGTGGCCACCTCTAGGTCACCTGGGTCTGTTTTATCCTCTGGAAAAGCAGCCACCTAGAGGAGGGCCCAAGATCAAGCCTGGAGATGCGGGTGACCCGTGAAGCAGCCAGGGCACGTGTGGACATTCGCATCCACATTTAATGTGAGGAAAAATAAGAACACTGACCCTCAGCTGCCCCAGCCACATCCCGGGCACTCCACAGGGCCTGCAGACACAAATGCAGAGGCAGGATGTTTCTGCCACCACGGAAGGTTCCAGTGCTGCGGGAGGGCGTGTCCAGCTGCCCTGGCAGACCTCCTAACACGCTGACGAGGAATGAGAAAACACAAGCTTTGGCAAAGGCAAATCAAACGAGCAGCATGTGGGGGCTGGCCCTCCACACATCTGAGCCAGGGCTGGGGTCCTCCCTCCAGGGCTCAGAGAGCAGCACAGCTACGCTCGAGTCCCATGGCGGCCTGGTCCTGATTCAGCTCAGCCAGGCGCCCGCGAGGCACGGCTGAGCCACGGAAGCACCTGCTTCTAGCAGAAAACAAGCTGTGGTGCCTGAGCCTCAACGTGTCCCCCATGACGGTGACCTGCACAGGCTGCTGTCTGTCATCGCTGCGGACACACCCCTTGCCACCACCACTCGGGGACAGAAGCACCACTGAGAGCTCAGTGCCCACATTTCTGCCCTGGTGGCAGGGGGGGAAAGCCCGTCTGCACAGGCCTTTCAGGCAGCTAGCGCCAGCCTTTTTTGCCAACTAACCCAAAACCATGGTCAGCATGGCGCAGAAAACATCTCACCCAGGAAAACGAATTCAGTGCTGGCATCCAAATGATTTCACATCACAACTCTCCCAATAAAACCAAGCACTTCAGAGAATTGTAAAAAGGGGTGACCACCAGCCAAATCGGGTCAAGCCTTCTGATTGTCTTGCCCCAGTGAGTGCGTGCCACGCACCTCCTCTGTGCTCGGCACTGGCTCGCCCCCTTGTCTCCTCTTCTCCCCATGTCAGCTGGGTCAGGGCTGAAAGCAGGTGAGGCTGGCAGCCGGGCCTCCAACAAGAGGCCATCGGTGCAAAACACGCGGGCTCTCCAGTGCCCCAAACCCTGGCCGGAGGCTGCATGGCCCATGACATGCAGAGGGCCTGCCTAGAAAGGTGATAAGGATCCCACCTGCAGGGGACAGTGGGCCAGCTCAGCACTGGCACTGGTGGGGCTGCTCATGGCTGGGAGAGAGGGTGTCGGGTGGCTAGGCTGTCCTTGGAGGATGGTGGGGGGACCACCCGCTTGGCACAGGCTATACAGGGCGAGTCTCCACGGGCATTATCCACTCCCAGACCCAGGAAGATGGACAGGACACTGAGACACCCGGCTGGGCAGGACACGTCACTCCTGCCCCCTCTGGGCAGCACCAAGCAGCAGCAAGACCTACTTTGTAACTTTCTGGAACTAGCAGCAGCACCCCCACCCTTAGTCCTCTGTAGGACTCACACCGCTCTGCCAGGGCCCAGCAAGTGCTGTGAGCCAAGGATCAAGGAATGCACGTCTCCATGAAGTAGAAAGACCCCCACGCTGGGTGCAGGCCCCAGCACCACCTCGGGAAACTCAGGTTCCAGCCCTGCCACAGCAGCTGAGAGGCAGCGGCACCGAGGTCCTAAGATCCTGTGTCCCCCAAAGTGGGGAGCTGCTGACAGGGAGGGGTCAGTGTTGTTAAAGGGGGTGAAAACCAAGCTTACTCCACGTCCCCAAGGGAGACACAGCAGAAACAGGAAGGTCCAGGAAAGGCGAACAGGCTGCCTCCCTGGGTCTGAGTTGGCTAGTTTTTCTCAATCTGGGGACCTATGGCCAGCTCAAAGGTGGAGGCAAGTGAGAGCAGGAGCCCTGAGCCACATGGAATAGTGTTGGTCCAGCAACCTGGGTAGCCAGGAAGGGCAAGGAAGTCACAAAAGTTCAACACCAAAACGAGGAGGGAACAAGGTTGTGCTGACCCAACAGAAGGTGGCAGAGCAAGTGGTGGCCACGGTACCACACCAGGATTTCCCCGTTGTGCCGTACTGTGGCCTCACCACTCCCCAGAGGAGGGTCTTGTAGAAGGTCAGGCCAGTGACCCAGATCGGCATCCCCAGTGTAGCTGGGCCGGCTATGGCAGGAGGCAGATGCTCCCAGAGCCGACACGGAGCCCCAGGCTACCCCACACCCTGTCTGACAGTACAGGGGTCTGCAGGGGAACCAGGGCTGGCCAAAGATGGCCACAGGAACACAGGACATGTGGGCAAGGAGGAAGGCGGTGGGATTCTGGTGTTTTACTTCCTTCTTTGTTACCGTAATGTGTTCTGCTGCCAAGAATGAAAGTTTATTCAAGAGAAGAATGACAGGGAGGTATTTTTAAACGGCTTCTCCCACAAAAAACAGTGCATGTTCCAGCTTTGCACATCTGGAGAATTCAGAAGGTGAAACACCTCACTGCCCTTAGATATGAGATAAATAAACATCACCCTCTCCACGGAGCTCTTTCAACGCTAATTATCAAAGGAAATCAGACATCCTCCAAGCCAGGCTTACTAGGTCCACATGAAGGCGTTTCCCCGTCTGGCAGGGAACCCTGAAAAACACAAGTGACCCCCACCAGCGCCTCTCAGTTCTCCAGGGAGGCCCCCCGGCCTGCAGAGGGCAGGAAGGGGAACAGAGCCCAGGCACCTGGGCAGACTGCAGGTGCTGCAGGCGTAGGGGAATAAAGGGATGGAGGCCAAGAGCAATTCCAAGAAGGGCTCCTGGCTGAACGCAACATCTCCCTAGACCCTCCCTCCGCTGTGTAAAGCGTGACTCCCAGGAACCCTCTCCATGCCCAGAATGCTGGGGTCATGTGCCGGATGGCATCTCCACACTGTGGACTAAGAGAGCCCCTCCCGGCACAAAGCCAACACACCTAGAGAAGGAGCGGCCACCTGTCGCCCTTCCCTGGCAGGGTGGCCCCTCTGCTCAGTGAGACCTGACCCCACATCCCACCCGGGAGCACACTCCCCTTGTGGAGTCCAACGCCCCTCCCACAGCCCTGATCTCCCTGCAGCCCTACACCCCACCCTCTTCCGTTCCACACGCCCACCAGCCCCTGGCCCACACCCACGACATCACACAGGCAGCCCCATCAGTCCCTCCAATAGCTCTGCACAAAGTCAGCCTGCACCACTCTACACACAGGCAGGGGCCCTCCTCCCCTGATCCCACAGTGCCCTGCCATCTCCTCACTGGCGACCTTGGGGGCTGCTCCCCTCAGTCCTCAGTTTGTGATGAGGCAGCTTCCAGCACAGCCCAAAACACACCAGGTTCCCAGCAAAGGGGGGGCTATTCTAAGCGGGTCCAGACTCCCTCTCATGGAAAACCCTCTCAGATCAGCACAGACAGAGGGAGCTGATCCCAAATGACACACATCGACCAGGGACAAATGTTGGAGGTACTTCTTCTGGGGGAGGTACAGGGAAACCACCAGTTTGGGGCACCAGTAACATCCCGGCAAGGAACATCAACATATAGACAAGAAGCATATAGACCAGAAGCACCTCCAGGATGCTGTTCCCATCTAGAGTCATGGAGCAAGAGACCCCTGGACAGAGGCCAGGCTCCACCCCATGCCCGCAGGGGACAGACCCGGAGACAGAACTGCTTGCCTCTCCTTAAAGGGAATGGGAACGAACAAGCTCCAAGAGTCACATGTGCCCGAGATGCCCCAGCCAAATCAGCAGGCTCTGGCTGCTGAGATCTAACTCAAATCCAGTCTGCGGCAGCACCCCGCTCCATCCGCCAGCCTGCACAGGCAGCGCTGGGAGGCAGCACCTGAGGGTGCTCGGGTCGGTGGGCAAGAGCAGGAAGACTGCTCACCAGAATCAAAGTCATCTCCCCTTTCAGGACCTCTCTTCCCTCTGCCTTCCCTTGCAGCAGGAATGCCCAGCACACCCCAGGACCCCCAGATCACAGCCCCCTGCCCCACCCACCGCCTTTCCCGTACCATCAGAACCTGCAGGGCCATGAAGAAGGGGAGCTGTTCAGTCCCTCCTAAGGACCTCACACAATGCCACTGACCCCTGCCTTGAAAAGCCACATCTCCAAGGCAGAACCAAGAGGTGGTGGAGAGGCAGGTCTCTGGAGCTCTTTGTCTTGGGAGAAAGGCTGACGACAGGTCGACACCCACGGAATCAGCCAGGCTTGCACACACATGCAGGCCACCCTGTAGGGGCCCGAGGATATAGCAACTGAATCCCATTTCTGAACCAAAAATACAAGCGTCCTGCAGTGTGGCCAGCGGCCCTAGAACACAGCTTGCCCCAGCTAGCCCCAGCCCGGTGTCAGGCCCGGACTGGATGGCCAGCTAACTTTACAGGCCAACGAAGTACATTTACACCTCCAGCCAGCACTCTCCCAGACTGGCTCACGCCTGACAGCTGCCCTCCTCTAAGGAGGGAGGCTTATAAACACCCCCTGGACAGGCATGGCCTCTGCTTCCAAGGCTGGCCCAGGACAGCTAGGGTGGCTGTTTATATAATCTTCCAGGGCTGGGGCTGACACCACGGAGATGGCAGGATCATGAAAAATGCATACCCAGAGCCTCTGCAGCCAAGAAAACCCCCACCCGCATTCTGCATGACTCGGTTTTAAGACCTCTCACACGTCCATTTTGTGAACAAATAGAGTTCTCAGAACAGCAGAGGCGACTAACCACACTTCCAGGCCTTGCCCAGCCGGCCCCAGAGCTCTACCAGGCACCACCTCTGGGTCACAGGCCCAGGGTCAGAAGCAGTTTCTGCAGGTATCCCTGCTAGGGCAGCCACAGCTTGCCGGACACAGGAAAGTACTAATTTATGGGCAGCTCAGAGCCCCCAAACCACTCTATAACTGCACACACCGGGCCTTGAAGCCTCCATACTGTTTTGCAAAGACACAACAGTCCAGACTCCCTGGGTCATTAAAGTAGGTCATCAGGACTGGAGAAGCATCAGCCTAAGAGACACAGCCTCCGAGGCCCACTCTCCAGGGCCCTCTCTATGCCCACAGCGCGCACACTTACACCAAAAGCACACCAGAGGCCTGCCCTCGCCACCAGCTGACTCACAAACCGCAACCTGCGCACGGACACAGCCGGGCCGCACATGCAGTCCGCACACCTGGTACGCATCCTGCCGGCCACCCACACAGAGGGCGACGCACATGGAGCTCCGTCGCCCCCAGGGCTTCTTAAGGCCAGGCGCAGGAGCAAGGACGGGCCCAAGGACGACTCGCGCAAAGACCCTGCGGAAAGCCCCCTGCGTGCTGGGGCGCCCTCACCTGAAGCTCACACCAGGCCACCTCCACCCAGGTCTCCGTGTCCAGCCCCTTGTAGACCGTCTTGAAGGAACCGCGGCCCAGCTCGATGTCGAACTTGAGGAAGCGGCCGTCCAGAGAGGTGGCCACAGCCTTGAGATCGTCCTCGTCGTCCTCCTCCTCTTCGGGCTCGTCCCGGCGTGTGCGCCCGGGCTCAGGCTTCGCCTCGGCCGCCCCCTCATCCTCCTTCCTCACGGTCGCCGCCGCCTCCTCCCTGGGGCCGCCGTCGGGGTCAGGCGCGGTTTCGACAGCGGCTGCGATGGGGTCCGGGCAGGGCTCCTGCGCGCCCAGGGGCTCGGGGCCGGCGTCCGCGGGGGCTCCGGGGGCTCCGGGCTGCGCGGCCGGCGCTGCGGGCGCGGGGGCGGCGGGGCGTCCGCGGGCGCGCTCCGCGATGAGGCGGCGCGTCTTGCAGAGCAGAAGCACCCGGCGCTGCAGGGGCTGCGGGGGCTGCGGGCCCGGTGCCTCGGCCGCCTCCAAGCCGGGCGGCTCCTCCTGGTCCGACTCTACCACGCTGCGCCGCAGGAAGCGCTGGGGCCCCGGCCGCGCCGCCTTCGCCCGAGGCTCCGCCATGCCCGCGGGCCCCGCGCCGCGCCCGGGCTCCATCAGCGCGCTGGGGGCGTCTCGGCGGCCGCCATCGCCGTCCATCTCTGTGGGCCAAGGACACAGGCCCGCGTGAGCGCCGGCCCTGCCGCACCTGCCCAGGCCGCGGAATGAGACAGCGCCGCCCCGGGTCCGCGCCCTGCCCAGCCCCGACCGCGGAGAGAGCCTGCGGGGGCCGTCTCTGGGGGCCCTGGGAAAGGGGGGCTGCAGACGGGACCAGAGGCTCGGGTTGGGGAGGAGGGGTCCGTGCCCTGCTCAGCCTCAGGCTGCGGAGAGGGACGGGCCTGTGGTGTCCCTGGAACCCTGGGAGAGAGGACCTGCTAGGGTGTCTCTGAGGGCCCCGGAGGCCGGCAGAGGGATCTCGCGCCCTGCCCAGCCCCGGCCCGGGAGGGTCCTGCTAGGCTGTCCCGGAGGTAGCTGTAAAGGGGATAGGGAGGCCCTGGGGCGGGAGGAAGGCACCGGCCTGGCGGCGGCTCCACAAAGGACGCGGGCCCGGGGCGCGGGAGGGGCGCGCGGGGAGGGGGCTGCAGCGCCGCGGCGCGCACACAAAGGCGGCGAGCGGCGTTGGGGGGAGGCTCGGCACTCACAGGGCGAGCGGACGCCGTCCATGCCCGCGGCCCGGCGGCCGGGGCTTGCGAGGAGTGCGAGATCACGCTTCGGGGCCGGGGTCCGAGTTCCAGGCGAGGTCCGCGCTGGGGTGGGGGCCGCTGCGCCGCTCCGGCTCCTGCGCGCTGCTCTCTCGGGCCGGGCCACTGCGGGGCCGCGCTCCCGCGTGCTCCTGCCGGCTTCGCGCGACTCCGCTCCCGCACCGGCTCCGACCCGGCGCGCGGGGAGGGCGGGGCTCCGTTCGCCCCGCCCCGGACCGGCGCAGGGGGCTGGGCCTGGCACGCCCACCTGGCTGCGGACGGGCGGGCGGGTGCGCGCGGCCACCTGCGGGCCGGCTACCTGGGGTCCCACCCGCGGCTCTTTGCTCGAGGTAGCGCTCCTGGCCTCGGAAGTTCTTTGGAACGCTCCGCAGGGCTGTCAGCTGCAGAGGACCCTATTTGTTCCTGAGAGGAGGCAGCAGGCTCAACGCCTCAGCACGCCGCAGCCCGGCGCGCCAGACCTCAGGGCCCGGTGCTAGGACAGAATGGGCAGGCTAGGAAGAAAAGGACCAGGGGTACCGCCACCCTCGGGAGCCCAGCCTGGGGCTAAGCCTGGTGGGAATCAGCATGTCATTTCCTGCCCTCACTTCACCACCAGGAACCATGAGGACCTCATCATCACCCAGGGAGGCACTGGTGACCATTGTGCCCATTTCACAATCTAGAGCAAACTGAGGCGCCAAAGGCAGAAGTTATATACTCTAAATCCCAGAACTTCCACGACCGAGGCTGAGCTGGAATGCCTTGGATGGGATATGGAGAGGCTTCCAGAAGCCCCTTGACCCAAAGTGTTCTTCCTTCCCACTTCTGCCAGATGCCACCTCTCCCAAGAAGTCTTCCATGATCTCTCTGTCCTTCCTCCACTAGACCCCCACGGACAAGCCCTCTCTTGGGCGTCTCTGGCCATAATGCAGCAGGTGACCTGTGTCAGTAACCATACTGCTAAGTTCTGAGCCCTGCTCCTGTCAACGCCCTGAGCTAACACCTCACTCTCACCCCAGCCTGCATGATCCTAGGTGAGGAAACTGAGGCATAAGGGAGATACCAGAGTATTCTTATCTCAGTCCCCATCTCCCTGGGCTGACACCCCCATCAGATACACACACACTTCCAGAGATGAAAAGATGCTTGTGGGCTGCTGGCCCTGGAGCCTGTGGCACAAAGTAACTCGTGTGACATAAAAGCCAGCAGAGGTGATATCTCACCTTCGCAATGTAGAGGGAAGAATATGCTAAGCCAACTGTTACCCAGAGAAGCAGGACTTCCTGGAGCCCTGCTGGACACTGGCATTGGCTGAAACTAACTTGTGAGGGGCAATAGTGCACATGCCTTCCCAGCTCTGGGTTCAGCAGTGCCACCCTGTAGCCTGAAGTCAGCAATGCTGGGAGTATTTACACTATGGAAATTGGCAAACACCTCACATCAGGACTTTTCTCCCCAGAGAGCCAGTGGTTAAACAGTGTGCTAGGTGTGGGGCTATGCATTTGGCACTTGCCTGTTATTTATATAATCTAATCCTCACATCTACCTTGTGAGACAGGCGTGCACTCCGGGGCTCGAGTCCGCTGGCATGAGCCCAGAGCTCACACAAGGAGGAGGCCAAACAGCAGATGCCAGCTCTGCAGGATGGAGAGGCCTGAGGGACAGGGATCTAAGTTGCACCTCCTGGGGCAGGAGTCTTCCAGGTAGAGGTCAAGGGTGGAAAAGGATATTTTGTCTTCCCTTTGGAGGCTAAAGACCCCCTAACCTTGCCCCTAACCAGCTGAGTGAACTTGGGCAAGTCCTGATCCTTCCTGAGCCCCAGTATCCAGCCCTGCAGAGCGGGCTGGTCATCCTGCTTGCCCACCTTAAAAGGCTACCAATTCCTTGTGGATTCAGTCAGTCTAGGAAGGGCACCATGTCCACAGACCTGTTCATGGTGGGTGTGTTCAAGCCTATCCAAGGGAAAACCAGGATGGGATAGAGCTAAGCATGTTCTGAGACCAGCACACACCTATCTGGCCTCCTCCTGCTCCCAACAGGCCACACTGGCAGTGTGTGGGCAAAGTACCTGCCAGCATTGGAGGAGGTTCATAAGCACCCATGGCTGCTGCCCACCCACACTTGTAGATATGCGTGGGATGGCTACACCCAAGGGAGCAGCCCAGGCTGTGGGGAGTGGGGGACAGCCTGTCCCTGAGAGAGCACTGTGTGCTCTCTGAGCCCTTGGGATGAATTCACGCATCCCTGCTTACACGCCTCCCATGGTGGAGAGCTCATTCTCTCTGCCAAGCCATGACCATTAGAGTACACAGCTAAGTCAGTAGTGGACAGGTCACAGTTTCCTCTGCAAGGTATCTCAGGCTGGGCTCAGGAGCAGCTCAGCATCCTGGCAGATGGAGCCTGAGGGATCCTTGGACCGACCTTGGAAGTCAGGACTTCACAGCACTGGCTATGTGCCCTTTGGCAGGTCACTAGATATCTCTGAGCTTCCATCTCCCTGCTGCTAAGACGGGGAGTGTACGTACTGTAGTCTGCTTTGCTGGGCGTCCTGAGGCTGCATGATCCAGGGTCATGATGCCAGCATTTGTCTTTTGGAGGTTTGTTTTTTGTTTTCTATTTTTGTTTTTGTTTTTGTTTTTTTGAGATGGAGTTTCGCTTTGTTGCCCAGGCTGGAGTGCAGTGGTGGGATCTCAGCTCAGCTCACAGAAACCTCTGCCTCCCAGGTTCAAGCAATTCTCCTGCCTCAGCCTCCTGAGTAACTGGGATTACAGGCGCCCACCAGCACGCCTGGCTAATTTTGTATTTTTAGTAGAGACGAGGTTTCACCATGTTGTTCAGGCTGGTATTGGACTCCTGACCTCAAGTGGTCCACCCACCTCGGCCTCTCAAAGTGCCGGGATTACGGGGCAGCATTTGTCTTCAATGTTTAGAACAGATGAGTACATTGAGGTCTCGCCCAGAGACTTTTCAACTTTAAGTAACTTTCTCAAGGCCTCAGAGTGGAGGCAGTGACCTCCATCCACAGCTATCACCTTAGCTTCCACAATGCCAAGGAGCCCCTTTGGTGAAACAAGTTTCTTCCAAGTCCAGGCTGTGCTCCAGCCTGCCCCAGCCAGTGGGCACGTGCAGGCACACACCTGCTCCATGCAGATGCAGTTCCAGGAGCTGGGCCCCAGCAAGCAACAGGACCATGGTGTCAGTTTGCTCATCTGTGAGATGGGCATAATGGTCATGCCCAACAGTCTTGGCAACAGAAGGCTTTCAACAAATGCTCATGAAAGAAGGGAGGAAGGGAGATGGGGCCAGCCTCACTGCCTCTGCTCACATCAGGGCCTGTCGAGGGTCACTGGGTAGAAGGAAGAGCAGGGTCTGGCCATGTCCAGTGGGAGCTCAGTCTACAATTGCCCCCTGGGGTAGGTCTGCCTCTGAGTGGAGTCAGGCAACCTATTTAGTGCACAGGTCCAGCATGGCCAGGCCACTTGCCTGAATGCCCCCTGGGTCACACCATGGGGAGGATACCCTGGTAGGAGCATCAGATGGGGAGGACAGTGCTGGAAGAGCAGAGCCCAGGGAGGCCAGGCAAGTGGCTTGGGGGAATGCAGGAAGACCTGTGACCTGAGGAAGGGTATGGGGACAGGACAAAGGCCTGACAGTGTGTGGTGGCAGGAAGGTGGCAGTAGGTGGGAGCAGGTGGGCTGTGGAAGCTTGGGCTCCTACTCCTGGAAGATGATGTCAGAGAATGGAAAGGGCATGACGAGGCTGCAGTATCTTCGTGCTGTGGGTCATAGAGCCTCAGGACAACCAGCAGGATGGAAGCTCCCGGTGGGTAGGGCCTGAGGTAGGCAGGTCGGCGGGTACGGGATGACGCAACGCTTCTGACTCAGCTGTGACGGATGAATGGTTGAAGAACTTGTTTCCTTCCAACAACAGGGTTCCATTAGAAATCTTCTGAAGTATGACACACAAATCAGAAAACGATCCCCAGTTTCCCAAGTCAACACTTCACTATGTAGGACTTTATTTGCGATTCTAGGGAGAGGTGAGATTTGGGGTAATGCTCTGTTCTGGTAAGGCAGATTATACAGCTAAAAGGAGGCCAGGTGCGGTGGCTCACACTTGTATTCCCAGCACTTTGGGAGGCCGAAGCGGGCGGATCGCCTGAGGTCAGGATATCCAGACGAGCCTGGCCAACATGGTGAAACCTTGTCTCTACTAAAAATACAAAAAAATTAGCTGGGCGTGGTGGTGTGTGCCTGTAATCCTGGTTACTCAGGAGGCTGAGGCACAAGAATCGCTTGAACTTGGGAGGCAGAGGTTGCAGTGAGCCAAGATTGTGCCACTGCACTCCAGCCAGGGCAGCAGAGTGAGACTGTGTCTCACAATAACAACAAAAACAAACAAAAAAACAAAAACAAAAAAGGCCACGCACAGTGGCATGCGCCTGTAATCCCAGCTACTCGGGAGGCTGAGGCAGGAGAATCGCTTGAATCTGGGAGGCAGAGGTTGCAGTGAGCCAAGATCACGCCATTGTACTCCAGCCTGGGCGACAAGAGCAAAACTCCGTCGCAAAAAAAAAAAAAAAAAAAGAAAGAAAAGAAAAAAGAAAAGTAAAACTGCAAATACAGAAGAAAAGAGAGTGCACGGTTGTGGGAGGAAGGCAGAGTCACCCTGACCTCCCCCGCAGCTCCTCTGGCCTTGGTTTTTCTATCTGTATTGTGGGCCCCGCTGGGCCATCTCAGCTGCTGGTAGGAGTCACTGTCAGACCTGCATGACCCTGTCTCACGCCCTCTAGCCCAGTGAGTCTTGCACACAGCTACCCTGCAGCATCTCCAAGGCCTGAGGTGCACCCCACCACCTGGAGATTCTGCTGTGTGGGATGGGGCGGGCCTGGCCTCAGGTGTTTGAAAGCTTCCAGGTGGTCCTGCGGAGACTCCACGTGCTGCGAGGGTCTGGCACACAATGGCACTCAATAAAAGCTGCCTGCGTCGGGGGGCACACCTGCGTGGAAAGAGCAACAGAGCAGACCATCCACTGCACTCTCTGGCCACAAATCTTGTTTTGCCGTGCTCACCGAGGGTGGCCACAGATCTTGTTTTACCGTGCTCACCGAGAGCAGCCTCGTGCCATGGGCCCCTTGGGGTTGCTTGTTTCTCTCAGGCGACGAATGAAAGTTCAGCTCCTGGAGTCCCACAGCTTCCCCGACTTGGACACTGACACCCGGCTCCCAGGTGGCCCTGAGGGGCAGGCAGGTACCTGTTGCCCCTGGAAAAGACCCCAGGTCCTGCTCACCCAGGCTTTTATTCCGTTTTTGTGGGTCAGGCCAGCTAAGCCAGCTCGTGTGGCTCAAAGGGCAGATGATGGGGGCCTTGCTGCTCTGGCCCCCCGGGGGAGGCTCCACAGCGGGGTGGAGGGGCTGCAGAGTACCCACTATTTAAAGAACCCTGTGGCCGCGTGAAGTGGTTCATGCCTGTAATCCCAGCATTTTGGGAGGCTGAGACAGGTGGATCACTTGAAGTAAGGAGTTCAAGACCAGCCTGGCCTACATGGTGAAACCTCATCTCTACTAAAAATACAAAAATTACCTGGGCGTGGTGGCTCATGCCTGTAATTCCAGCTACTCAGAAGGCTGAGGCAGGAGAGTCACTTGAACCCGGAAGGCGGAGGTTGCAGTAAGCTGAGATTGTGCTCTGTCAAGAAGAAAGAAAGAAGGAAGGAGAGAGAGAGAGAAGGAAGGGAGGGAAGGAAAGAAGGAAAAAAAGGAAAAAATAAAAAATAAAATAAAGAATCCTGTTCCTCTGCTCTTGGAAGTGCAGGGTCCAGCAGGGCCTCAGGGAGTTCAGGGTTGACTGAAAGGTCCATGGAGGGAGGGGCTCCATGCCCCCAGGAGGAAATAAACAATGCAGTCCACAGCCCCAGGGCAGTGGCCACCTGAGGCACGAGGACACACCCATGGCCTGTCTGATGGTGCAGGACTGGGTGGCACCAGTCCCTCAGAGACAGAGGACAGAGCCTGAGAAAAGCTAAGGGGCACAGCTGGCCAAAAACTGACATACCATGATTGCTGAATTGACGCCAGCCCGTTTGTAGTGGAAAACCAGCAGCATCCTCCGGCGTGACGTATTCCCAGTGGCCACAACAAATCATCGGGCACAGCTGGCAAGAATTGGAAACGAGGCCATGGTTGCAGGAAGTTGAGGCTGACATTTCAAGGAAATACCCAAGGTTGGATTCACTGGGGACCAGAAGCAGCCAGGGTAACGCTCGCTTTCGGCTTACATCCAGAGCAGAGCGTTTCATGTGAAGGGCAAGCCAGGGAAGTGCCAGGATTTTGCTTTCTTCAGGGTATGACCTTCCCAGGGGTGATCTGGCCAAATCTCCTTGATTGACCCCAAGCCTAGGCTACCACATGTTCCCCATGGGCCCACAGGGGAGAGTGACATCGGGGCCTAGAGAGGTGGGGGAGAATGTGGGGCCATTGGCGAAGGTCAGAGGGAGCTCTGGAGCGGGTGTGCTGTGGGAGGGGATGGTGAACTTGGCTTGGCCTGCTTCCCTGCTGCTGCTAGGGACATCTGGCCGCCAGAGTCAGAGATGGGGGTCTGGAGGGCAGAGGGAGGAGGTGCAATGTTCTAGAACACAGTCCTTATTTCTCTGTTTTTAATAATTTAAAAAATTATGTAACATTTCCTTTACTCCCAAATATCAAAACACTTTGATTTTTAAATAACAGCTTTATTTAGATATAATTCATGTACCGTAAAGCTCACTCTCATAAAGTGTGCGATTAGGAGGTTTTTAGTACATTCAGCGTTGTGCAACCATCACCTCTATCTAATTCCAGAACGTTTTCAGCACGTCAGAAAGAATCCCTGTCCCCACTAGCAGACGCTCCCCATTCCCTCCTCGCCTCAGCCCCTAGCACCCACTGGTCCACTTTCTGTCTCTATGGATTTGCCTATTCTGGACATTTCACATAAACGGAATCATACAATGTGTGACCTTTTGTGTATTATTTCACTGAGCATCATGTTTTCAAGGTTCATTCATATTCTGTCATGTATCAGAATTTCATTTCTTTGGATTCTTTTTTTTTTTTTTTTTTTTTTGAGATGGAGTCTCGCTCTGTTGCCAGGCTGGAGTGCAGTGGTGCAATTCTTTTTTTTTTTTTTTCAGGTGGAGTCTCCCTCTGTCACCCAGGCTGGAGTGTAGTGGTGCCGCCTCGCTTCACTGCAACCTCGCTTCACTGCCACTACGTCAGGTTAATTTTTTATATTTTTAGTAGAGATGGGGTTTAATCATGTTGGTCAGGCTGGTCTTGAACGCCTAACCTCAGGTAGATGATCCACCCACCTCAGCCTCCCACGCTTGGAATTCAAGCAATTCTCCTGCCTCAGCCTCCCGAGTAGCTGGGACTACAGGCGCCTGCCACCACACCCAGCTAATTTTTGTATTTTTTTTAGTAGAGATGGGATTTTGCCATGTTGACCAGGCTGGTTTCTAACTCCTGACCTCAGGTGATCTACCCACCTTAGCCTCCCAAAGTCCTGGGATTACAGGCGTGAGCCACCGCCCCCAGCCGCGATTCTTTTTTTAGGTCCAAGTAATATTCCATTGCGTGGATATACGGACTGATTTTTTTTTTCTTCTTTTCTTTTTTTTTTTTTTTTTTTGAGACAGAGTCTCATTTTGTTGCCCAGACTGGAGTGCAATGACACGATTTTGGCCCACTGCAACCTCTGCCTCCTAGGTTCAAGGGATTCTTCTGCCCCAGTCTCCCAAGTAGCTGGAATCACAGCCGCCCGCCACCACGTCAGGCTAAGTTTTTATATTTTTAATAGAGATGGGGTTTAATCATGTTGCTCAGGCTGGTCTTGAACTCCTGACCTCAGGTAGATGATCCACCCACCTCAGCCTCCCATGCTTGGATTACAGGCATGAGCCACCGCACCCAGCCTGGATTGATTTTTTTAAGAGCGCAAATTCATTATAGAAAAATTTAGAAGGCCAGGTGCAGTGGCTCATGCTTGTAATCCCAGCACTTTGGGAGGCCGAGGTGGGCGTATCACCTGAGGTCAGGGGTTTGAAACCAGCCTGGCCAACATGGTGAAACCCTGTCTCTGTTTAAAATACAAAAAAAATTAGCCAAGCATGGTGGTGCACCTCTGTAATCCGAGCTTCTCCAGAGGCTGAGGCAGGAGAATCACTTGAACCCGGGAGGCGGAGGTTGCAGTGAGCTGAGATCACACCACTGCACTCAAGCCTGGCAGACAGAGTAAGACTATCTAAAACAAAAAATTTTGAAACAGAAAAAGTCCAAATAAAAGTGTTTTAGGCCGGGTGCGGTGACTCACACCTGTAATCCCAGCACTTTGGGAGGCCGAGGTGGGCAGATTGCCTGAGGTCAGCAGTTCGAGACCAGCCTGGCCAACATTATGAAACCCCATCTCTACTAAAAATATAAAAAATTAGCTGGCTCTGATGGCAGGTGCCTATAATCCCAGCTACTCAGGAGGCTGAGGCAGGAGAATCGCTTGAACCTGGGAGGCGGAGGTTGCATTGAGCTGAGATCGCACCACTGCACTCCAGCCTGGGCAACAGGAGCGAAACTCTGCCTCAAGAAAAAAAAAAAGTGTTTTAAGTTGTGCACAATGTCACTACCTCAACATGATCCCCCCCACAGCCCCTGTGGCAAGTACACTTCTATCTGCGTGCAGCTGTCCACGCTGGAGTGCAGATCAAATAAATGAACGTGATTGAACATTTTTCTTCTAACTACAGGGTTATTATTTAATTTTACTTGATTAGGCTTACACCAGATAAAAGGTCCTATTTTCTGTTTTGCTTTAGCCCCTCAAACGTCCTGGGATTGCAGGTATTTGAGATGCTGACCAGGACTCCTGCTGAAGGGGGGCCAGCCCCCAGGCATGGAGAGCATCATTGCCTCCCAGCCTCCTCTGATCAGACCACTGCCAAACTGCACAAGGAACAGGAACTAGGACTCGTGAGAAGCTGGAGGTGAATTGTTGAGCCCAGTAAGTGGTGAAACCCCAGTTAAGTCTTACAGCTGAAATAATGATAATAATGGCCACCGTTACTGGGCACTCAGTGTATGCTAGGTGCTGAGCTAATGCTTTGCAAAAATGCTCTCGTTTCACCCTCAGGACCCCCTGGATGTGGCAGCATTCGGAGATGAAAATGCAGCATGGAGAGGGGACCCATCATGACAGCTCCACACCCAGCAGGTCGTGCAGCCTGGAGGTGAGCCCAGGAGGACTTGCCCATGACTCCATCCTGCAGCTGCCATCCAGCTTGTCCCCAGGCCTCTGTGGCAAGTCCTAGGTTCCCTCGAGGCTTCTCTCTTGGGACTCCTCTCTTACAAACAGAAAGTTGAGTCATGACCCTCCTTTAATTCTACGTTCACCCCAGGCCCAACCCTGTGTGCTCACTGCCCTCCAGCATAACCACTGCCTGCCAAGGCCCTGAATTTGGCCTTCCCCTTGGCCCTGACCATTCCTGCCAGCCCCAGCTCAGCCTACGGCCACTGTCTTATACCTGCTGTCTTTTTTGTTTTGTTTTTGTTTTTCGAGACAGAGTCTTGCTCTGTCACCAGGTTGGAGTGCAACGGCGCAATCTCGGCTCACTGCAAGCTCTGCCTCCCAGGTTAAAGGGATTCTCCTGCCTCAGCCTCCTGAGTAGCTGGGACTATAGTTGCGCACCACCACGCCCAGCTAATTTTTGTATTTTTAGTAGAGACGGGGTTTCACTATGTTGGCCAGGATGGTCTCGATCTCTTGACCTCATGATCCACCCGCCTTGGCCTCCCAAAGTGCTGGGATTACAGGCATGAGCCACCATACCCGGCCCCTGCTGCCTTTAAATCGAGTCACCTGTGTAGACTGGTACAGGCTTTCTGAAAGCAATTTGTGACTGGAGCAAGAGTCTAAAAATTGTTCTGACCCTTTAAGTTAGTAATTCTCTTTTGGAGAATTTACACTAACAAAGTGACCAGCAATGCAGATAGTCTTGTATAAAGATGTTCACTGAAGGATTATTTGTAATAAAACATTATGAATAATATAGTTAAGGAAACAGTGCTATTCCTACATAATCAAATATGGTCAAGCCAGGCACGGTGGCTCACACTTGTAATCCCAGCACTTTGGGAGGCCAAGGCAGGCAGATCACTTGAGGCCAGGAGTTCAAGACCAGCCTGGCCAACATGGTGAAACACCGTCTCTACTAAAAATACAAAAGTTAGCCAGGCATGGTGGTGGGCACCTGTAATCCCAGCTACTCGAAAACCTGAGGCAGGAGAAGCGCTTGAACCCGGGAGGCAGAAGTTGCAGTGAGCTGAGATCGTGCCACTGCACTCCAGCTCCAGCCTGGGCAACAGAGCAAGACTCTGTCTAAAAAAAAAAAAAAGCTGAGCCATTTAAATTCTCTTCATGGAGTTGTGTAATGATTAGAGATACTGTGAAGTGAAAACACACAGGAAGAAACGCTGGAAGGAAATACACCAAAGCACTGCCAGTGAATGCTTCTGCTCTTGTACATACGTCTGTACGTCAGACAAGAGGCAGTTCCGCCTGTGTCTTTAGACAGGGGGTGCTGACAGACCCCCAACGAGACCATGAGATGAAGGAGGGGGCTCAGCAGAGAGTGTTGAACGCAGCTCAAAGCTTGGGTCTGGAGGCTCCTGGCTCTGATTTAAGCCTTGGCGACGCCCTCTGGCCATGACCTTCAACTGGCTGGTTAATTTATCTGAATGTCAGTTTCCTCATTAGTCAAAGGGACAATGGAGGTGCCTCATCCCTAGTTGTGAGAGAGTCCTGGGGAAGGTCTTAGCAGCCCCAAAAGGAGGCAGATGTGTTGGCTTTTGCAGGCTGCAGAGATGGCCATCAGGTGTGCTGGGGCAGCTTGGGGAAACTGGCTACTGCTGTCCACTTGACTCTGGGCAAACTCAGGCCTTGGCTTGGACCCCCAGCTTCCATGTCCTCGCCTTGCCGGCAATGCCTGCCCACAGAGAGAGAAATGGCCACCCGTTCCAATCTGCCTGGGCACAGGTCCTCACCTCCGTTTCCACAGGGGGACACGGAGGTTCGGGAGTTCAGGGAACACAGCAACAGGTGTGTCAAGACCACAGAGCCAGCGGGGGTCTGTGTGGACAGAGCAGAAAGAAGGAGCTGGGCAGCCACCAGTTTCGGCCCCCACCCAATGGGCTTGGCGGGGTCCTCAGACCAGAGTCTACACTTGCTGTCCAGGCAGGTTCTGACCGTGGCCAAGGCCAGGTTGTCCTCCCAGCTGGGGGAGCTGACTCAGGCCTGGGACTGGCAGGGGTCTCTCCTGCCCAGAATTTCCAATTTGCACCCAGTGGGGCCCCAGGCAGCCTGGCAATTGGAGCCGATCACATCCCCTTGAGAACCCCCAAAGGGGCCGCATCATTCTCCATGTGAATATAGAAGAGGGTTTTTTCCACTTATTGATGAACTTGCCTGCCTGATTTCTGTTTTTTTCCAGCAGACTCAGTCCATGTTGCTTGTGCCTGTCCCTGGAAGTGCCTGGCTCACTCAGACTGAAGGTGTGCCTGGGTGGACATGAGGCCGTTATCAAATGGCCTACTGTGCACATGGCCTAGTGCTTGCCTTGGAAAACGACTGTAGCATGTGACAGACCACGTGGGAGGCATCATCCACCCGGGACAGCCGGGAAGCTGCCCAGACGAGGGGCACGGAACCCAGGATTAGGAGATGAAGAAGAAGATGATGAGACAATGTCATTTCTTAGAGGATCCAAACGGGAGGGCTTTCTAAGAATGCCACACAATCCAGGAGCTGGATCTACAGCTTATACAGTCAATTCTTGGATCCGGGGAAGTGATGCTTTGTAGTCTCTTCCAACACTGAATTAGCAAATCCCAAACCATTGTCTCCCAGCAAAACACAACACACTTTCCGATCAGCTCCATGTACAGACCGGCACGTTTCCTCTCCTCTTTGTGGACGGGCAGTTGATTGACTAACAGGGAACCTCAGTCAACAGCACCATAACTGACAGCACTGATAGCACCATAACTCACATGTGATGGAGGCTTCTCTAATACACATTTTCTCCCCTAGGCACATCACAGCTTCTCTATGCTTCAGAACACAGGGCAGGCCAGGCGCAGTGGCTCACGCCTGTAATCCCAGCACTTCGGGAGGCCGAGGTGGGTGGATCACGAGGTGGGGAGATCGAGACCATCCTGGCTAACCCGGTGAAACCCCGTCTCTACTAAAAATACAAAAAATTAGCCGGGCATGGTGGCGGGCGCCTGTAGTCCCAGCTGCTTGGGAGGCTGAGGCAGGAGAATGGTGTGAACCCGGGAGGCGGAGCTTGCAGTGAGCCGAGATTGTGCCACTGCACTCCAGCCTGGGCAACAGAGCGAGACTCCGTCTCAAACAAAAACAAAAACAAAAACAAAAAACAAAGAAAAAACAGGGCAGCTCTTCAGCACGGTGCCTGCAGCCATTTGAAACAGCAAAATCACCAACAAAAACCCAGAAAATGTGGCACTAAATAGAATGCAGAAGACTGACAACCCAGAAAATAAAGGGACAAATGTAAGTAGAGAATTAACAGGAAAACAATACAAATGGGCCAGATGTGGTGGCTCACACCTGTAATCCCAGCACTTTGGGAGGCCGAGGCGGGTGGGTTGCCTGAGCTCAGAGAACAGCCTGGGCAACACAGTGAAACCCCATCTCTACTAAAATACAAAAAAAAAAAGAGAGAGAGAGAGAGCGCCAGGCATAGCAGCGTGCGCCTGTAATCCCAGCTACTCCGGAGGCTGAGGTAAGAGAACTGTTTGAACCTAGGAGGCAGAAGTGCAGTGAGCCAAAATCACGCCACAGCACTCCAGCCTGGGCGACAGAACGAGACTCTGTCTCAAACAAAACAAAACAAACAAACAAAAAAACACAATAAAAATGGCTGCTAGATAGGAAAAAGTGCAACTTTGCTCATGAAAAGAAAATTGTCGATTGGAATCACAGCGAGAGCCCTCATGACGCCAGGTTCTACCTATTGGTCTAGCATAAATGAGGAAGCATGAAAGTGCACTGAGAGGTTTGGCCATGGGGACAGGCTGTCCCATGCTTTGCTGGGGGCAGCCATCCACTGTTTGTGTCAAGGAAAGTCACAAATGCATGGGGTCTCCGAGGCAGGGTTCTTTCCCAGGAGCTTGCTCTATAGGCTCAAGGACAGACTATTTCAGTATGAGTGACTTGCCTTTTGTCTCTCCCTCATGTTGCTATAGGGCTCATCCTATTCTTTCAGTTGTGTGTGCAGGGTTGCGTTATCTTCACATCTCATTTTCAGTAGTCTGAGGAGCAAGGCCCCAGGCATTTGATGAGTAGGGTGGGTGGGCAGGACTGCAGCCTTTCCTGGAGCCAGTACATTGGCCTCAGGCAACGCCTGCAGGGGGTCTCTGACAGGATCACCAGTCCCAGCCACAGGGCAGTGGCCTAGAGGGGACCACAGCATGGGTGCTGGGGCCTAGGCAGGGGCGGGTCCTAGATCCAAGCCTTCTTGCTGTGAGCTCATTCTGCTGAGGCCTGGGTGGGGCATGCCCCCTCCCACCATGACTCCCTCCCACCTCCTACCCAGTGCTGGCAGATTATAGATCCCACGTGGGGTGTGGACCACAGAGAGTTCACACAGATCAGACACACAGGTAACTTTTGTGCCACCCAGCCCGAATGTCTAGGGCAGACCCAGGGCAGTCACCCAGTCACGGGACATGCCCCTCCAACACTCCATAGTAATAACTGTCAGCCTCTAGACCAGCTTGGTCCACACCCGATGTACATGTGCTGATTTAAGATCCCACAGTGACCCTATAAAGTAGGAACTGTGATTCTGCTCAGAAAAATAATACGAACAGCTTCTCGATATGAAAATGCGCAACTTTGCTCATGAAGAGAAAATTGCCAATTGAAACCACAATAAGAGTCCTCATGATGCCAGGTTCTACCTCTTGAGTTGGCAAAAATGAGAAAGTGTGAAAGTGCACTGCGAAGAATCTCCCACAGAGTTAGGTTTACAGATAAGCCAGGCTCTGAGACACTAAGTCAAAGTCACCCGCCCAAGGTAATGTGCTGGTACCTGGGGAGTGTGTGCAAACTGAGGCAGGTGGTCCTGAGCCAGGCCTCACTGCTCAGGAGGCCGAGCTCCAAGAATCAAAGGTGCCCAGCAGGGTGGAGCAGGGCTCCTGACACCACACCTCCTGACATTCCCCATTGTCAGCTAGAATGAGATTGGTAGCGGAGTTGTTTTTGCTTACTAAATTTTTCATTCTTTTTTTAATTTTAAGAGGGGGTCAGCCAGGCACAGTGGCTCACACCTGTAATCCCAGCACTTTGGAGGCCGAGGCAGGTGGATCACGAGGTCAGAAGATCGAGACCATCCTGGCCAACATGGTGAAACCCCATCTCTACTAAAAATACAAAAATTAGCTGGGCATGGTGTTGCGCACCTGTAATCCCAGCTACTCCGGAGGCTGAGGCAGGAGAATTGCTTGAACCAGGGAGTCGGAGGTTGCAGAGAGCCAAGATCATGCCACTGCACTATAGCCTGGCGACAGAGTGAGACACCATCTCAAATAAAGAGGGGGGTCACTGTGTCACCCAGGCTGGAGTGCAGTGACTCTTCGTAGGCGCCATCATAGCACACTACAGCCTCGAATTCCTAAGCCCAAGTGATCCTCCTGCCTCAGCCTCCCAAGTAGCTGGGACTACAGATGTGTGCCACCTTGCCTGGCTCAACTTTTATTTTGAACAGTTTCAAACCCACAAGAAAAACTGTGAGATTTTGCCACATTTACTTTTTGCTTTCTCTCCCTGCTGCTTGCATTGACTGCCTTCAGGTATCACTGCGTCTGCCTCTGTGTGTCCCTGGCCGTCCTTTGGGCTGTTCCCCTAATGAGTGACCTGCACACAGCTGCAGGCCAGCCTCTCTTCACTCAAAAACTCTGAGCTCAAATGTGGAGACACTGCTGATTCTAGTATGTGTCCTCCCTCTAGTGCACATCTCAGCATTTTTGCTTGCAAGTGACAAAATGCTAGCTCAAACTGGCTTAAGCCCAAAAGGAAATTCATTGACTCCTAGAGTGGAAACTCTGGTAAGCAGTAATAGTTTCAGGGATGGCTTGATCCAGGCACACAAGTGCTTCCTTTCCCTCTTTCAGCTCCACTTCCTTTTTTTTTTTTTTTTTTTTTTGAGGCGGAGTCTCACTCTGTTGCCCAGGCTGGAGTGCAGTGGTGCGATCTCGGCTCACCACAACCTCTGCCTCCTGGGTTCAAGTGATTCTCCTGCCTCAGCCTCCCAAGTAGCTGAGATTACAGGCACCCGGCACCATGACCAGCTAATTTTTTGTATTTTTACTAGAGACGAGGTTTCATCATGTTGGCCAGGATGGTCTTGAACTCCTGACCTCAGGTGATCCACCTGCCTTGGCCTCCCAAAGTGCTGGGATTACAGGCGTGAAACACCACACCCGGCCTCCACTTCCTTTCATGAAGGTGTCATGCCTGGTCCAACTCCCCCTGGAGGGATACCCATGACCATAGCAGCTCCCACATGGCCTTCTTGGCCTGGTCTCTGCAGTCAAGGAAAAGCCTTGCAGTGGAATCTTATTGGCTGACTTAAGGATTTGCTCATCCCTAAACCAATCACCAAGAAGAGGGCTGCAGTGTTCTGATTTGGCAGACTGGGTCACATGCACCTGGGGTCAGAGGGCAGGGTGCTGGAATAGGGGTTGATCCCAGAAGAAGGGGGAAGGTCACCTGTCCCACCTTCCCATGACCTTGATCTTGGGGAGGCTGGTTTGGCTCACCTTGAAGGTCTCCACTAATTCCCAGGGGTTCCCAGGCATGCCTCTTACTCTCTTGGCCTCGGTTTGCTGGTCTGTTAAACAGCTCACTAAAAGCTGTGGAGGGGGTCGTGGGAGGACCCCCAGATGACCCCCAGATGGGAGGTGCCCATCAAATGCCAGCCCTGTCCTCCCAGGCTCCGTGCTCAGCACATGCCTGCAAGGGAGTCACATTCTCTTGTGGCCTTTGGAACGGGAACCTATGTTTCTCTAAAAGGCTTTATGTGAACTGCTCAAGGAAGTCACTGATCAATAAACCACAGCAGTGACCCTTTTGATGAACAAATACATATTGATCTTAGAAAAGAATTGCTGTTTCACAAGATAATTGGTTTGGTGAGACCAGAAGGCTTCTTTGTTTTAAATAAAGACCTGGAAAAGAGTGATGTCTGCAGGGCAGCAGCAGGTTACTCCCCAGCTGCCTGGGCCCCTGGGTGTTTTCCCACAGGGTCATCACAGGCCAGGCTGGGGCAGAGCCCTGCAGCCCGCAAGGCTACGGAACATGGGGTGGCTTAGGCTTCGCTTGTGCTTTGTGGGGCTTGAACAGGCTTTGGTCTCTGATGATGTGGGTTCGGAGGATGGGGGAAAGGGGGTCTTGGAGCTGAAGCTGAGGAGTGGACATCAGGCCAGGCCAGAGGTCAGACCCGTCCAGGGCTCAGAGAGAGAAAGCCAGTGGGCGTTCTGGCTGCAGAGGTGACAGGCGCAAGGAGCCCTCGGCCTCTCCCAGGGCGCTCCTCAAATGCCTGGGCTGGACATTCTACTCTTTTGACAAGTGGAGAAACCAAGGCCCAGAGAGGAAAAGAGAACTGCCCAAGGGCCCCCAGCAAGCAGGTCACCAAAGAGCCAGGTCTCTAGGCTCCTGGGCGGCCAGCCCAGAGGGAGTTAGTTATCTGTGAGCATCGGCCAGATGTGGGGAGTGTCTCTGAACACAAGAGCAATGGGGGTAGGTTGGAGAGATTTTAAAAGCAAAAGGTACATCTGACCTATTTAAAAAATATTAAATGAGATTAGAAGGCAGCCATCGATTTGAGAACGCGACATGAAACGTAAGAGGGCTTTTTTTTTTTTTTTTTGAGATGGAGTCTCACTCTGTCCCCCTTGTTGGAGTGCAGTGGCCGGATCTCAGCTCACTGCAAGCTCCGCCTCCCGGGTTCAGGCCATTCTCCTGCTTCAGCCTCCCGAGTAGCTGGGACTACAGGCGCCCGCCACCTTGCCCGGCTAGTTTTTTTGTATTTTTTAGTAGAGACGGGGTTTCACTGTGTTAGCCAGGATGGTCTCGATCTCCTGACCTCGTGATCCACCCGTCTCGGCCTCCCAAAGTGTTGGGATTACAGGCTTGAGCCACCGCGCCCAGCCAAGAGGGCATTTTTAATATGCACGAAACTCATGTGGATCGGCACAGTAAAGACCAAGCTCCCAAAAGAAAGGAGGAGTCACAGAATGTCACAAACCCAGAAGACAACAGTGTGGTCTCATTGGGAACAATTGTGAGGCAATGAAGGCAAACAGATGTCTTCACACGTGAGTTTAGCTGTTCTTGTTCCAATAAGGTCCAGAGTTGGCAGAAGACTGGCAAGACGGGTGCCCTCCGTGTTGCTGTGGGCAGGCCAGTCAGCAGAATCCTGCAGGAAAGCAATTTGGCAAAAGTCTCTCACATTTTCCTACTCTTTGATCTACTTCTAGGAATTTACCCCAAGGAAAGCAGAGATTGAAGGATAAAGTTGTTTATCTAAGAGTAATTCAAAAGGCCGAAAGAGGCCGGGCGCAGTGGCTCACTTTGGGAGGCTGAGGTGGGCAGATCACTTGAGGTCAAGAGTTCTAGGCTGGGCGCGGTGGCTCATGCCTGTAATCCCAGCACTTTGGGAGACTAAGGTGGGTGAATCACGAGGTCAAGAGATCGAGACCATCCTGGCCAACATGGTGAAACCCTGTCTCTACTAAAAACACAAAAATTAGCTGGGAGTGGTGGCGCGCACCTGTAGTCCCAGCTCCTCAGGAGACTGAGGCAGGAGAATCGCTGGAACCTGGGAGGTGGAGGTGGCAGTGAGCCAAGATCGTGCCATTGCACTTCAGCCTCGGTGACAGAGTGAGACTCCATTTAAAAAAACACAAATTCCAAAAGATTGGAAGCAGTCACAGGTTCTGGCCAGAGGGCCTGGGGCTGAGAACAGGACATGTCCTATTCCATAACAGATGGAATCGCTGGCTGAGGACGGTTGTAAGGAAATTGTGAAAGGCGTGGGGAAATGCTTGTAAAACAATTTCACTTTTTTATTTGGAAGAGGTGCTACATTTATTAATTGTTGCTCCCTGAGGTAGGTCGTCGTAATGCTGTTGCCATTCATTTATCCCCTCCACTGTAGGGAGATTATATATTCCTCCTGGTCATGTGTCCGCAGCTGTTCCTGCCTGGGGCAAATGCTCCTCAGCTCACCCACTGAAAGAGCAGCAAGGAGACTCTGTTTGCCTAGAGTCCCAAGTGCCGAAGGCTGTGCATCAGCACTGGCAGCAGCTTCAGATAAGATTTCAGTTTCTCTTGGCCCCTGTATTCCTCCAGAGGGTGACTACTCCTTGCCTACTCTGGCTGTGGGATGGGAAGGTACAGGGAGCAGAGTGTAGCTGTCACAAAACCCTCACATAAACTGAATGAAAGGTCAATATTTGTTATCCTAAGTGCCTGAGATTTTGAGATTGTTTGTTACTGCAGCAAATGTTCACTGATACACTCAGCACTGGGTTCCTGGCACTACAAGAGTTGGGTGTATCATAGAAACTCAATGAACAATTATTAAAAGATCAAATAGGCCAGACATGTTGGCTCACACCTGTAATTCCAGCACTTTGGGAGGCCAAGGTGGGTAGATCATGAGGTCAGGAGATCAAGACCATCCAGACTAACACAGTGAAACCCTGTCTCTACTAAAAATACAAAAAATTAGCCAGGTGTGGTGGCATGCAACTGTAGTCCCAGCTACTCGGGATGCTAAGGCAGGAGAATCGCTCGAACCTGGGAGGTGGAGGCTGCGGTGAGCAGAGATTGTGCCACTGCACTCCAGCCTGGGCAACAAATGTAAAACTCCATCTCAAAAAAAAAAAAAAAAAAAAGATCAAATAAAGAAATGACCTCAGAGAAAGTACTGCAAGGAACTATACCAAATATTATCTGCGGTTATTTCTTTTTTTCTTGGTGCTTTTCTGGTATTTTCAGATGGACAGCTACAGCTGTACCATGTGACTTTAGCAATTACAAACAACAAATAAATATTAAAGTTTTTTTTTTTTTTTTTTTTTTTTGAGACGGAATCTTGCTCTGTTGCCCAGGCTAGAGTGCAGTGGCGTGATCTTGGCTCACTGCAAGCTCCGCCTCCTGAGTTCACGCCATTTTCCTGCCTCAGCCTCCCGAGTACCCGAGTAGCTGGGACTACAGGTGCCCGCCACCACGCCCGGCTGATTTTTTGTATTTTTAGTAGAGACAGGGTTTCCCCGTGTTAGCCAGGATGGTCTCGATCTCCTGACCTCATGATCCGCCCGCCTCGGCCTCCCAAAGTGCTGGGATTACAGGCGTGAGCCACCGTGCCTGGCCTTTTTTTTTTTTTTTATAAGGATAACAAAAGTAATGCATTGTGTTGGACATCTGCTATAAAACTTTCCCAAGGCCAAGTGCAGTGGCTCATGTCTGTAATTGCAGCACTTTGGGAGGCCAAGGTAGGCAGATCACCTGAGGTCAGGAGTTCAAGACCAGCCTGGCCAACATGGTGAAACCCCCATCTCTACTAAAAATACAAAAATTAGCCAGGCGTGGTGTCAGACGCCTGTAGTCCCAGCTACTTGGGTGGCTGAGACATGAGAATTTCTTGAACCCTGGAGGCAGAGGTTGAGAGGTTGAGATCGTGCCACTGTACTGCAGCCTGGGGAATAGAGCGAAACTCAGTATCAAAAAACAAAACAAAACAAGAAAAGCAAAACAAAAAAAAAACTTTCCCAAGACCCAAGAGAGGCTGTGAGAAATCTTTTAACTATTATTGTCATTAAATATTTAATTATTATTGTCATGAAAAGGTATGGCCAGGCACTGTGGCTCACACCTATAATCCCAGCACTTTGGGAGGCCGAGGCAGGTGGATCACTTTGAGGCCAGAAGTTTGAAAGCAGCCTGACCAACGTGGAGAAACCCATCCCTGCTAAAAATTTAAAAACATAGCCAGAAGAGGAGTCACATGTCTGTAATCTCAGCTACTCAGGAGGCTGAGAGAGGAGAATCACTTGAACCTGGGAGGCAGAGGCTGCAGTGAGCCCAAACTATGCCACTGCACTCCAGCCTGAGAGACAGAGTGAGACTCTGTCTCAAAAAAAAAAAAAAAGTATAAACAGGTATAAAAGATAAAGCCTCTCTCACACCCCTGATTCCCCAGCACACATCCACTGACAGACAACCCCAACCCTCATTTCTGAAGTTTACACACAAACAAGAGTGCAGGTGCTTAAATTTCCTCATTTGTTCACACCAGAAGAGCCTGCAGAAGCTGCCCCTCAGTGCTTCCTTGTCAGCCTAACACTATGCTTCAGAGATCTTCTAGATGGTCTACACGAGCGGTGCTTGTTCTTTTTGACAGCTGTGTGGCATTCCCCCTGATCCGACAGGGATCGTGGTTTATGTAACCAGGCCATTCTGCTTTTGCGAATAAGGCTGCAATGAGCTTGTGACTTGCTCGTGTCATGCCCCTCTGTAGGATGAATTCCTAGAAGTGAAGTTATCGGGTGGAAAAGTGTATGCATTTGTAATTTTGATAGCTTTTGTCAGATTGCACTCAAGAGAGATTGTACCAATTCGCACCCCCTGCCGCTGAGGCAGGGGAGCCTCCGTTCCGCGGCCTCTCCCACCGAGAGCGCTAATTGACTTTGAGATTAGAAGAGCAGTAATTTCTATGTCTCTTGTTACAAGGGAGGCTCCGCAGTCTTCCCATGGGTCAGGGGCCTTTTTTTTTCAGACAGCATCTCACTCTCGTCGCCCAGGCTGGAGTGCAGTGGTGCTATCTCGGCTCACTGCAACCTCTCCTCCTGGGTTCAAGTGATCCTCCTGCCCCAGCCTCCCGAGTAGCTGGGATTACAGACGACCACCACCATGCCTGGCTAATTTTCTGTATTTTTAGTAGAGACAGGGTTTCACCATGTTGGTCAGGCTGGTCTTGAACTCCTGACCTGAGGTGATCAACCCGCCTCAGCTTCCCAAAGTGCTGGGATTATAGGAGTGAGTCACCGCACCTGGCCGGGTCAGGGGTCATTCTTACCGCTTTTCTGCCAACTGCCCACACAGGGGCTGGCAACTTCCTGCCCCATTATAAGGGCCCAGAGCTCCAACATGAGTCCTGAGTGTGGGGACACCTGAATGATGGCATGGCTGTCAGGACAAGGCCTCCCAGCCTCCGAGTATCTGGCCGTGGGAATAGGAGAGCCTCAGCCACAACACGAGCCTGCTCTCAGCTCATGTGTGGCATGGTGTGGACATGGCACCTTCCCACAGCCAAGACAGGCCAGGCTCTCTGCCCACCACTGGGCTCAAACCTGGACTCTGCCATCTCCATAACCGGAAAGCTGGAACAACACCGGCACCTCCTCCTGGGGATGTAGAGAAGAGTCAGTGTCCGGCGATGCCCGGCGGCAGAAATTCGTCTGACCATCGCGGCTAACCGAGGGGAACGTGAGGCTCTGCAGTGCAAAAGGCTTGTCCCAGCCCTGGCCATTCCCCAACTCACTGGGTCCATTTCCCTGTCCCCACTGCCCTATCACCAGAGTGTCCAGGGAGAAGCTGGATGGCAGAGCAGGACAACGAGGTCCCCAGGAGCCCAGCCGTGGACTCTGGATCTATCTCCCTCCCTGCTCCCGACACCCTTGTCCTCAGTACTCAATTGTGGTTCTGCCTCCTCAGTCAGATCCCAACTGAAAAGTCACCTCTGCACAGAGGAGAGGTTCCTGCAGGGCTCTCTGGTGACCTTCCTCTGTGCTTGCAACCCTGCCTGAATCATCCTCCAATTTTATTTATTTTTTTAAATTTATTTTTTATTTGTTGACAAGGAGTCTCGCTCTGTCACCCAGGCTGGAGTGCAGTGGCGCCATCTCGGCTCAGCAGCTCACTGCCAGCAGCTCACTGAAAGGGACATAGCTTTGGGTAGTTTTGCAGGAGGGCCACTTGTAACACAATATTAATTTGCCATTCTGTTGAATACGTTAATTTACCCAGAGATAATGTTTGTAACTTTGGAATTGTTTTGAAAATGTGCATAAGTTGTACATGACACAAAAAGTCTGGATGGGCCGGGCGCGGTGGCTCAAGCCTGTAATCCCAGCACTCTGGGAGGCCGAGGTGGGCGGATCACGAGGTCAGGAGATCGAGACCATCCTGGCTAACATGGTGAAACCCCGTCTCTACTAAAAAAAATACAAAAAACTAGCCGGGCGAGGTGGCGGGCACCTGTAGTCCCAGCTATTCGGGAGGCTGAGGCAGGAGAATGGCGTAAACCCGGGAGGCGGAGCTTGCAGTGAGCTGAGATCCGGCCACTGCACTCCAGCAAGGGGGACAGAGTGAGACTCCGTCTCAAAAAAAAAAAAAAAAAAAAAAAAGTCTGGATGGTCAGGTCCAACCTCCAGTGGATGCAGGAAGCCCCTCCCAAATCTCTGACAGGTGTCTGCCCAATGGTGGCTCACTGCATTCACATCTCGCATGTCACTGCCCTGGAACAGTGAATCGTCCTGCCCCCGCCTGCACGGCCCAGCCCCTCAGCTGTGCGTCCCTGGACACGCTGCTGACCACCAGATGGTCCATTACTTTCCAGCCCAGAGAAAGAATGATGGGGTGAATGAATGAGAACATGAATTAGAAAGGTCGAAAGGTCTGGAAATTGGGCAGAAATGCATAACAACATCCTGGAGGTTGCCAAGAGGCCAGCGTTGCAGGGAAATGCCCAACCATCCGCTACAAAATTCTCAAGCTGAACAACACAGTTTACTGAGACAAAATTCACATAGCATAAGTTTCATCCTTTTAAAGTATATAATTCAGTGTGATCTAGTATACTTACGAAGTTGTGCAACCATCACCACTAAGTCCAGAAGATTTTCATCACCTCTAAAAACCCTGTATTCATTAGCAGTCACTCCCCATCACCCCCTCCCCAGCCCCTGGCAACCACTAATCTACTGCCTGTCTATAGACTTGCCAATTCGGCACGTCTCATGTAAGTGGAATCATACAGTATGTGGCCTTCAGTGTCTGGCTTCTCTCATCTGAGCTGCTTCCAAGGCTCATCTGTGTTTAGCCTGCATCAGTACTTCATTGCTTCTTGTAGCTGAATAATATTCCACTGAATGGATAAATCACATTTTGTTCATCCATTCACCAGCTGGTAGACATTTGAGTTGTCTCCACTTCTTGGTGATTGTGAACAGTGCTGCAATAAACACTCATCTACTGTGTTTTTGTACAAACCTAAGTGGAATTACTGGGTCAAAAAGTAATTCTTTTTTTTTTTTTTTGAGATGGAGTCTTACTCTGTCACCCAGGCTGGAGTGCAGTGGCGTGATCTCGGCTCAGTGCAACCTCCACCTCCCGGGTTCAAGCGATTCTCCTGCCTCAGCCTCCTGGGTAGCTGGGATTACAGGCGTGCACCACCACCACACCCAGCTAATTTTTTGTGTTTTCAGTATAGACAGGTTTCACCATGTTTCCTAGGCTGGTCTCAAACTCTTTTTTTTTTTTTTTGAGACGGAGTCTCGCTCTGTCGCCCAGGCTGGAGTGCAGTGGCCGCATCTCAGCTCACTGCAAGCTCCGCCTCCCGGGTCTATGCCATTCTCCTGCCTCAGCCTCCCGAGTAGCTGGGACTACAGGCGCCCGCCACCTCACCCGGCTAGTTTTTTGTATTTTTTTTTTTTTTTTTTTTTTGAGACGGAGTCTCGCTCTGTCGCCCAGGCTGGAGTTCAGTGGCCGGATCTCAGCTCACTGCAAGCTCCGCCTCCCGGGTTCACGCCATTCTCCGGCCTCAGCCTCCCGAGTAGCTGGGACTACAGGCGCCCGCCACCTCGCCCGGCTAGTTTTTTGTATTTCTTAATAGAGACGGGTTTTCACCGTGTTAGCCAGGATGGTTTCGATCTCCTGACCTCGTGATCCGCCCGTCTCGGCCTCCCAAAGTGCTGGGATTACAGGCTTGAGCCACCGCGCGCGGCCTGCTGGTCTCAAACTCTTGACCTCAGGTGATCCACCCACCTCGGCCTCCCAAAGTGCTGAGATTATAGGTGTGAGCCACCATGCCCAGTCATCAAAAGATCATTCTATGTTTAACCTTTTGAGAAACCTCCAAAACGATTTTCTGCTGTGGCAGCACCGTTTTATATTCCCACCAGCAATGTGTGAGGTTCCAGCTTCTGCAGGTCCTCGCCAACGCTTGCCTTCTGCCTGTTGGTTTTGGTTTTAAAGCCAGCATACTGGAGGGTATCACCTGCCCTATGCCTGTTGTTTTTTTGTTTTGCTTTGTTTTGTTTTAGACCGAGTCTCGCTCTGTTGCCCAGGCTGCGGTGCAGTGTGGCAATCTTGGTTCACTGCAACCTCCGCCTCCTGGGTTCAAGCGATTCTCCCGCCTCAGCCTCCTGAGTAGCTGGGACTACAGGCCCCTGCCACCACACCCGGCTAATTTTTGTATTTTTAGTGAGACGGGATTTCACCATATTGGCCAGAGTGGTCTTGAACTCCTGACCTTGTGATCCGCCCGCCTTGGCCTCCCAAAGTGCTGGAATTACAGGCATGAGCCACTGTGCCCGGCCTGCCTGTTGGTTTTAACGCCGGCATGCTGGAGGGTGTGGGCAGAATCATGCTGTGGCTTTGGTATGCTTTTCTCAGGTGGCTGACGATGCCAAGCAGCTTCCCCGTATTCATTCTCCATTTGTATCTCTTTTTGGAGAAATGTCTATTCAGATTATTTGCCCAGTTGTGAGTTGGGCTGTTTGTCTTTCTGTTGTTAAGTTTTAAGAGTTCTTTATGGGCCAGGCACGGTGGCTCACGTCTGTAATCCCAGCACTTTGGGAGGCTGAGGCGGGTGGATCACCTGAAGTCAGGAGTTCGAGACCAGCCTGGCCAACATGGTGAAACCCCGTCTCCACTAAAAATACGAAAAAAATTGGACAGGCATGGTGGCGGGCGCCTGTAGTCCCAGCTACTCAGGAGGCTGAGGCGGGAGAATCGCTTGAACCCAGGAGACGGAGGTTGCAGTGAGCTGAGATCGTGCCATTGCACTCCAGCCTGGGCAACAAGAAGGAAACTCCGTCTCAAAAAAAAAAAAGAGAGAGAGAGTTCTTTATATTCTGGATACTGGTCACCTATCAGATATAAGATCCTTGCAAATATTTTTTTCCCATTCTGTGGGTTGTCTTTTCACAAGTTTTTAATTTTGATGAAATCCAGATAATCTATTGCTTTTCTTTGGCTGCTTGTGCCATCAATCTTTCGGCTAGATCTGCCACACTCTGGCCGAGTCCCTGCCCCTCCCTTCTGGGCCCCTGGTCACCTCCTTACCCCTCCCACACCAGGCCTGCTCTCAGAGCCCAGGTGCACTGCGGCCCCTGCTGGCGGCTGTAGGCATCTCCAACCCTGTCGTCTCAGTCCTGGGAGGCGCCTGCTGCCCTCCCTGTCCACACAGGCTGGTTATCAAGGCCGACTGGCTTAATGAGGGGCTCTGAGAACATGGGAGTTAGAAATGATAAACTTGACAGACCAGCATCTGTGCTCACGGCTACTGTCATTTTCCCAGGAAGGGAAGGAAAGGAAAACATTTCCCCTGCCCAGGTCCAGCACTAGACCACAGCCGTTCCTCATTTCATGCTTGACCCTGCGAGGTCAAGATTCTCATCCCCATTCAACAGAGAAAACCAAGACTCAGGGAAATGAAGTGAGTGCTCAAAGTTCTAGGGTTACTAAACTCTGGAACAGGGACTGACTGACTGACTCATTCATTCATTCATTCATTCAACAAACATTTGTGAGGATGTACTTCACACAGACCCCCTGCTGAGCCCAGGCTCAAGGCAGTAAAGAGAAACAGAGACCATGTCCTGGCGAGCTCACAGTCTTGGGAAACAGACAACAAACAAGAGCCCTAGGGGAAGGCCGGGCGCGGTGGCTCACACCTGTAATCCCAGCACTTTGGGAGGCTGAGACGGGTGGATCACTTGAGGTCAAGAGTTCGAGACCAGCCTAGGAAACATGGTGAAACCTATCTCTACTAAAAATACAAAAATTAGCCAGGTGTAGTGGTGCACGCCTGTAATCCCAGCTACTTGGGAGGCTGAGGCAGAAGAATCGCTTGAACCCGGGAGGTGGAGGTTGCAGTGAGCCAAGATGGCGCCACTGTACTCTAGCCTGGGTCACAGAGTGAGACCCTATCTCAAATAAAATAAAATAGCCATAAGGAAGTCCAGGCAGGACCCTCAGGAGCCACGAGCCAGGTTCTGGAGTTTAGAGTTGGGGGTCTGTGGGGGGAGTATGGGAGAAGGAATGTCACTTTCCTGGATCCCACAGCCCTATGCTGATGTCTGACTGTAGGGACTGGAAGCTTCGTGGTCCTGATCCTGCTACAAGCAGAACCTGTTGCTCAAGGTGCCCCCGGACCCTCCAGGGGCCTGCCTAGTGGTTCTGTTACCAAACAGAAGAGTTACAGAAAGAAACAAAGTGCAGGGCTGAGAGGAGGGCCCCTACCCTCGTCCATCTGTGTGGATAGACAGCCTAAGTTTGCGTTTGCTTCACGCATCTACAAAAAGACATTCTGGAAGGAAACAGAAGACCTAAATACATAAATAACCATGGCTACCTGGGTGGGGCGGTGGGGACAGGCATGGCTGGGAGGCCTTTTAAAAATGTAAATAGTTAAACATCAGTATTCAAAATTTAAAATAAAAAGGGGCCAGGCGCGGTGGCTCACACCTGTAATCCCAGCATTTTGGGAGGCCGAGGAGGGCAGATTACCTGAGGTCAGCAGTTCGAGACCAGCCTGGCCAACATGGTGAAATCCCGTCTCTACTACAAATACAAAACTTAGCCAGGCATGGTGGTGTGCGCCTGTAGTCCCAGCTACTCGGGAGGCTGAGGCGAAGAATCGCTTGAACCCAGGAGGCGAAGGCTGCCGTGAGCCAAGATCATGCCACTGCACTCCAGCCTGGGCGACAGAGCAAGACTCTGTCTCAAAATAAATAAATAAATAAATGAATAAATAAATAAATAGGAATGATGAAAATGCTCTAAAATTGCGTTGATAGATGTACAAGTCTGTAAATATACTAGAAAGCACTGAATTGCACACTTTAAACAGGTGCATTGTATGGTATGTGAATTATATCTTACTAAAGCTGTTTAAAAAGGAAGTAGGGGCCAGTTGCAGTGGCTCACGCTTGTAATCCCAGTACTTTGGGAGGCCGAAGCAGGCGGATCACTTGAGGCCAGGAGTTTGAGACCAGCCTGGCCAACATGGGGAAACCCTGTTTCTACTAAAAATACAAAAATTAGTCCCAGCTACTCAGGAGCCTGAGGCAGGAGAATCCCTTGAACCCAGCAGGTGGAGATTGCAGTGAGCCAAGATCCTGCCACTGCACTACAGCCTGTGCAACAAAGTGAAACTCCATCTCAAAAAATAAAATAAGGCCGGGCGCGGTGGCTCAAGCCTGTAATCCCAGCACTTTGGGAGGCCGAGACGGGCGGATCACGAGGTCAGGAGATCGAGACCATCCTGGCTAACACGGTGAAACCCCGTCTCTAATAAAAAATACAAAAAAAAAACTAGCCGGGCGAGGTGGCGGGTGCCTGTAGTCCCAGCTACTCAGGAGGCTGAGGCAGGAGAATGGCGTGAACCCGGGAGGCGGAGCTTGCAGTGAGCCGAGATCTGGCCATTGCACTCCAGCCTGGGTGACACAGCAAGACTCCGTCTCAAAAAAAAATAAAAATAAAAATAAAAAAATAAATAAAATAAAATAAAAATAAATAAACAAATAGGAAAGGGAAAACGAACGGTGCTGAACGTTGTTCCCTGAAATGCTTGGGCAGAGCAGTGTGAGAGTGGTGCGGATGGGGGCCAGGGAGACCCACAGCTAGATGTATCAGCCTGATTTTGCTCAGCCCGGGGGTGCTCAGACTTCAGCAGGCAGCAGAGCCCCTCCACTGGGCTTGCTAAAATACAGACTCCTGGCCTCACCCTCAGACCTTCTAAATCGGTGGGGTGGAGGAGGCCGGGGCCTGAGAATCTGCATTTCCAACACGTTTCCAAGGATGCTGGCACTGTGGTCCTGGGATCCTCTTTGAGGACTGCTGGCATAGATGGCCTTTGGTAGCACTGGGCACCTTGGGGATAGGAGAAGGAAGGAAAGGTTAACCGTTCACCATTTTGAATTTCATACTGTGTGGTTAGTCTGTAACAAAAACATATACATAAGGTTTAAACTTTTAAATATTACTAGAACTTATAGAAATTAGGAGTGTGTAGCTGAGATGGCTAAGTGTCCTCCGCTATTCATTCCCTTTTTCTTCCTCAGGCACAGAAACCCTGAACTTTACTTGAGAACATGGTTGCCTGGAGTAGAAATTACATCTCCCTGCTTCCCTTGTAGCTAGGTGTGGCCACGTGGTGAAGTTCTGGCCACGACACGTGAGTGAATGTGTCCAGAAAGCTCTGAGAAGTGTCTTGGAGGGTCAGAGCACACCTTTCTTCCTCCCTTCCTCCTTCCTGCTGGCTGGGATGCAAGTTTGATGACTGGAACTCAAGCAGCTATCTTAGGTCATGAGGTGGAATCTGTAAGTAGAGAATGGCAGGGTAGGAAGCTAGGAGGAAACAGGTGCCGGAGAATGTGGAGCTGCCACCCCAGCCTTGTACAGCATACCTCCAGACATCATTTGTGTAATAAAGAAATGTCTGTCTTGTTTAAGCAACTGGTACTTTGCAGTTGGTGTCACTCATAGTGACACTTAGCCCCGAGTGACAAAGCATATAGATCCCCTGGCTCAGGGCCTGACTCATGGCAGGTGCTCCAGCTGAGCCTCCCCCAGTAACCCCATGTCTGCAGCAGGGAGAAGGGAACCCAGTCCTGAAGCCCAGCGATTCCTGGGAGCCTGGGAGAGAAGCGGACCCAGAGGAGGACACAAAGTCCCGCCAGCCCTGGCCCCGACCTGCCCAGCGGTTGGTTGCGGGTCATCGGCTTTTGAAGGCCAGAGTGCCCACGGTTTCTAGCACTTACTGTCCCACTGGCAGAGGGCATTGCCCTAAGAAGATGACATGTGTCCAGCCGCGTGCTTCGCTCACTGCAGATTCTGCCAATTGAATGAGATTTTCCTCTGGTTGATGTTAGTGTGAGTCTTCATTTCCTGACCATCTGCTGTTTGGGTGGCAGGAAAGTCCTCTGGGTGCCAAAGGGATGGCAGCCCAGAATGGAAAAGGCTCCACAGACGCCAGTGAACAAAGGCTGCAGTGACGTTCTGCGGAGGCCCCATGCTGGGCTGCCCCCGTGCGCAGGCAGTGGTCCCACACACGGGGTTGGGCACTCGGCCACTTCCAAGCCCAGCGCCTGAGCCTTAACTTAGTCAAGAGCCCTTCTCACACTGAACACTTGTGAAAATAGGTTTACGGTCAACTAACAGGGGAGAGGCGTGTGAGAGACAGTGTGGAGGGGAGGCAGGGAGGCGGATAGCACAGTACTAATGCCTCTTGGGTCCATCCCAGCATGACCAGCGCAGAAAAAGCACAGTCTCAGGCCGCGCTGCACTTGTTTGCTTGTCTTCTAAATCCTAAACACCATGTGCAGGCTTTGGACGGCTCCATTGGCACCCTTCCCCCATCACCGCCCTGAGCCTCACTGCCCTGCGTTAGCACTGAGCAGGCACTGGGAAGTCATCTCCTTGTTGCTACCTGCCACATTCACTGACACATTTTCTTCTATCTGCACACCCAGGTTCACAGCAGCATTATCCACAGAGCCAGGATACAGAAGCAACACAAGCGTCCAGCAACAGATGAGCAGATAAACAAAATGTGGTGTCTCCATATGATGGAATGTTATTCAGTCTCAACAAGGAAGGACATTCTGGCACGTGCTACACACGGATGAACCTTGAGGTTCATCATTTAGCCACTGTGCTAAGTGAAATAACTGGATCATGAAAGGACACATACTGCATGATTCCATGTATATGCGATACCCAGCGGAGCTGCATTCATAGAAACAGAAAGTCAGATGGTGGCTGCTAGGGCCTGGGGGAGGGAGGAATAGGGAGTCAGTGTTGAATGGGGACAGAGTTTCAGTTTGGGATCATGAAAAAGCTCTAGAGATCTGTTTCATAAATCTGGATATACTTACACTATTGAACTATACACTTAACATGGTTAAGGCCAGGCGCGGTGGCTCATGCCTGTAATCCCAGCACTTTGGGAGGCCGAGGCGGGTGGATCACCTGAGGTCAGGAGTTCAAGGCCAGCCTGGCCAACATGGCGAAACCCCATCTCTACTAAAAATACAAACATTACCCATTCATGGTGGTATGTGCCTGTTGTCCCAGCTACTTGGGAGGCTGAGGCAGAAGAATTGCTTTAACCTGAGAGGCAGAGGTTGCAGTAAGCTGAGATCACGCCATTGCGCTCCAGCCTGGGCGACAGAGACAGACTCTGTCTCAAAAATAAAAAAAGCAGTTAAAATGGCAAAAGAAAATTCATGTCACATTGACCATAGACCTAAAGCTTCCAGAGGAAGACACAGAGGAGTATCTCTGTGGCTGTGTCATCAGGGATAGGAAACACACTGAGAAGATACAAGAAAACTCAGGTGCTCGAGGGCCGAGGGAGGCACCAGGAAGGCCCATGTGGAAGGAGGCCTCCACAGAGAAGGTGTATTTGAGGCCCACTAGATGTGCTATTGTCTGCTGCTAGGTCCGTGGGTTTGCCTGGGCCAGGCTAGTCTGCAGCCGCTGCTGGTGGGGTGCAGGCACTGTGGAACTGAGGCCCTGCTGGCCAGGCGTGCAGCAAGTCTGGGTGCAGGCAGGCCTGGAGCATGTGGAATTCCAGATCAAGAGGGCGTGGAAATGTAGTCACCAGCCAGGGTCAAAAGGGGACACGCATTTGGAGTACATGGCCAGCACCAGGCACCATCACCCCACACCATGGACCCACCCTGCAGCTGTGGGAGTCCGGAGTCGGCAAAAGAGCCCTTCCTCGTGCAGTGCCCCCCAGCGCCCTCTATAGCGAAAGGCTGGCACTGCACTCACTGGGAGGGAGAAATGTTATCCCGGAGCCGGAACTGAAGGGTGACTCGGAGCTCAGAGGTACTGAACAGATGCAGTGACCCTAGAGGAAGAAACAGACCTCTTGGACAGGATGCCAAAAGAAATAACCGTAAAACTTGGTGAGCTGGACTTCAAAATTTAAACCTTCTGCTTATCAAAAGACACTACTAAGAAAATAATAGACAAGATATAGAACCGGAAAAAATATTTATAACTATACCTGAAAAAGAATATGTATCCAGGCCAGGCGTGGTGGCTCACGCCTGCAATCCCAGCACTTTGGGAGGCTGAGGCAGGTGGATCACCTGAGGTCAGGAGTTTGAGACCAGTCTGACCAATATGGTGAAATGCGTCTCTACTAAAAATACAAAAATTAACTGGGCATAGTAGAGCACATCTGTAGTCCCAGCTACTTGGGAGGCTGAGGCAGGAGAATCACTTGAACCCGGGAGACAGAAGTTGCAGAGAGCCGAGATCGAGTCACCGCACTCCAGCCTGGACAACAGAGGAACACTCTGTCTCAAAAAAAAAAAAAGAACGAGTATCCATAATATATAAAGAACTCCTTTTAAAAGCCAATGCTAAAAAAAAATGAATAACCTGAAATTTATTATTATTTTTTAGAGACACAGTCTTGCTCTGTTGCCCAGGCTAGAGTGCAATGGTACGATCACAGCTCACTGTATGCAGCCTTGACCTCCTGGGCTCAAGGGATCCTCCCAGCTCAGCCTCCAGAGTACCTGGGACTACAGACATGCATCACCATGCCCAGCTAATTAAAACAAAAAACGTTTTAGATGGACCTGAATTGTAAAATGAGCCAAACACCTGAACAGACACTTCACAAAAGAAAATATATGAAGAGTTAATGAACATGAATTTGTATGCAATACCATTACTCACCAGGGAAGGGATAATTAAAACTTCAATGAGTTACTACTTCAAGCACATTATAATGGCTAAAATCTCAAAAGCCGGAAAATATCAAGTGTTAGGACACGGAGCAAATGGAACACACAGTCACTTCGGAGAATGGTCTGTCAGTTTCTTATAAAACTAAACATACTTTTACTATATAATCCAGAAATTTCATTCTGTTTACTCAGGAGAAATAAAAACCTTTACTCAAACAAGTACTTACACACCAGTGTCTTAAGGAATAGATTTATTTGTGACAACTAAAGCTGAACAGCCCAAACGTCTATTCCCCAGGTACATGGATAAACACGCTGGGTGCATCCCAACAGAGGAGTGCTGGTTAGCAGGGAGAAGGACTTTAGAACCGCTGATCCAGGTAACAACATGGATGAGCCTCAAAAACATTTTGTGGCCAGGTGAGGTGGCTCATGCCTGTAATCACAGCACTCTGGGTAGGACTGCAGGTAACACTCCTACCTGCAGTCAGGAGTTCGAGACCAGCCTGGCCAACATGGTGAAACCCAGTCTCTATTAAAAATACAAAAATTAGCCAGGCATGGTGGTGGGCGCCTGTAATCCCAGCTACTCAGGAGGCTGAGGCAGGAGAATTGCTTGAACCTGGGATGCAGAGGTTGCAGTGAGCCGAGATCATGCTATTGCACTCCAGCCTGGGCAACAAGAGCAAAACTCCGTCTCCAAGAAAAAAAAAAAAAAAAATGAAAGAATGGATACTGGATTGCTGGATATATCTATTCTCTGCCTCAGGGGACAACATATTCAGTCCAGGTGACAGGTCAAGACGCGGCCAATTCAGTTCCATATTTCCCAGCCTTCCTCGAAAATAAGGGTGGTCCTGAAACCTAAGGTGCAGTCTACTGGGGAAATTTAGGGCTTTTGCTTTCAAGAGAAAAGGGGGCCCATGTGGCTTGTGGTCTCCTCCCTGTTTCTTCCGAGACTGCACACAAACATGCTGTCTGGACCTCAAGCAGCCCTATTGTGACCAGTAGGCAGCAACCCTGAGGAGAAGGCCAACAGCATCACAGAGATGAGGCCCACACAACATCAAGCCTCTGAGCAAGATGGTCGCTGCCCAGGTCTGCTGTAGTGATGGGTGGGAGGAAATTTTATTTCTGTTACATGAAGCCCCATCCCATTCCTGGTGGACAGACATGGGTAGCTTATAGACCAACGCTGGCAGTGTGCCCAAGGATGAATTTTCTGGCCACCATCTCCCAAGTTCAGACTGGACACCAGAGGGGAGGACGCACATTTGGTTATAAGTTGTGATGCTGCCTTTAAAATATTCACTCTCACCTGACCTGGAGGTGAAGCACAAGCATTTCACCTACCTCCATATCTCCACGAACAGAGGCCTCATGTTGCTTCTGAAACCCATCTTGGGAAGAATGGGTGCCTCCCTCATCCTCAGCTGGGCCAGCACATGAGCCCAGTATGGAGAGAAGGAAGAAAAATGATAATCGGAGTCCACTTTAATGGCCATTTATGTTTAACGCAATTCACAGAAACAAGGCGGAAAAAAGGAGGGAAGTAAATGCTGCTATTTTCTAATATGGTTAGAATTTTTAACAGAGAAAAGAGCTTCTGACTCCTCTGTCCTACAGTCTTGTGGACACCAGGGTTAAGGGCAGACCCTGTGGGCAGATCCTAGTGACAGCAGTTGCTCCTGCCTTTCACCACACCCCGAGGACAGCAGTGAGTCCCAGGGAGTGAGGGCAGCTGTTAGAAGCCGCTGGAGCTAGCATTGCCACCTGCAAGGCCTCTGCGAGCCGGTACCTCACCCCAGGGGTGGCCCCCACCTCAAACTCTGAGTGCAGGGATGGGTGACGATTGTGGTTACTGGCCTTTGGTGATGATGTGTCCTGTACCAAAGCCAGAACTGCCACCCTAATTGGAGAGCTGCACACCTATGTCCAACGGCCACGGGGAGAGAGGAAAGGGGCCAATCCTGGCCAAGGATACCTGTTGCAAGGCCGCCAGAAGCAAGCCTTTGTGTCGCAAGGGCCCAAGCCAATCACTGCAGACGGGCAGACTGGTCGTGGACAGCTCCACTTGCTAGAGGGAGCTCATGGTCACTGTAGCCCGAGCAAAGTCAGCAAGAAGGTGGGCAGTGGCCTCAGGGGACAACCAGACCATGCAGGTGTGCCGGGGTGGGGGAAAAATGGGATAGGCTCGGCCCCCATCACCCCTTTTCCTCCCTCCCTCTCCCTATTCCCTTCTTTCTCTCTCTCCACACTCTCTCGTTTTTGTCCTCGTCTGTGAAGTTTTCCAAGAACTCTATGCACTTCAGTGTTTTCCATACTCAGACCCCATGTTCCTGACCCATCATGGCACAACCGTGAGGCCCCACCATTACTGCCTCACCTGCCTGCATTTGCGATCCAGGACACTGAATCAAAAGGAACCTCTGTGCCAGGCACGGTGGCTCATGCCTGTAATCCCAGCACTTTGGGAGGCTGAGGCAGGTGGAGCACCTGAGGTCAGGATTTCAAGACCAGCCTCACCAACATGGTGAAACTCTGTCTCCACAAAATTAGCTGGGTGTGGTGGCGGGTGCCTGTAGTCTCAGCTACCCGGGAGGCTGAGGCAGGAGAATCGCTTGAGCCCAGGAGGTGGAGGTTGCAGTGACCAGAGATCGCACCACTGCACTCCAGCCTGGGCGACAGAGGAAGACTCCATCTCAAAATAATAATAATGACAATAATGTAGGAAGTACACACGGCACTGCACCAGAGGCAAACCCTCTGAAGAAGGGCATTTTTGTTATCTAACAAATAAACAGATGGACAGAGAAAGACCAGCAGAGCTACAAATGTGCCATGCGCCCCCTGGGGGAACTGGGAAAGGACAGCAAGGACGCAGAGGAGGCAAACCTCATCCCATCACCTAGAGGACACCACTGGTAACATTTCAATGTTTATTTCCTATGTGTCTGCATTTACATCATTGCTGATTATTCAGCTCTGCAGTCTTTTCCAAGTAAGGCTGTAGCGTCAGCTTTGACGGGCTCCACTGTACTTCCTGTAATGCTTGCACATATTCTATCGCATGGAGGTGCCATAATTTATCTTTACTCTGGCATACATCTAAGTTGCCTGCAATTTTTCCTTATTTCATATAATGCTATGGTGAATTATGCATAAAGCTTTTATCTTATTAAAAAATATCTCCCTAGAATGCATTCCCAGAAGCAAAATTATTTGGGTCAAGGAATATAAATATTTTAAAGGCTGTTGATAAATCTTGCAATTTTGTTATCTGGAAAAGTCAAGCCCATTCTTATTCCTATCAGCTGTGTGTGGAAGTGTTTATCCTGTAGCAATTGTGGAAGTTTGGGTATTCTCAGATTTCAAAAAGGGAGTTTTGTTTATGCCATAGGAAGTGAAACACTGTGAATCAGTTTCAATATGCATTTCTGTACTTCTGGGAATTTTCACTTTTCAAATACATAGTAGTCATTTTTATTTCTCTTGATTCACTGTGGCAGAGGCAATACTAAAAAATTATCTAGTTATATTCTGGGGCATACAACTAAACTGTTTCTTGGCCCCATGCTGCTGGGTGTGATAACATGGATTTCTCACCACCTGAATGTGAGAAGAAGTGTCCTGCTTCTAGGTGAAAATACCCTCCATTCCTGGGACTTGAGTGCCAAGCAGGAGAGCCCTCCTACCCACATCAGACGTAAGTGAGGGTGAAATAAACCTTATCGTATTAGCCATCAAGATGTGGTTTATTTGATATTGTAGCAGAGCCTGGCCTCTTTCGCCAAAATAGTTACCATTTAAGTTATCACTCCTGCTGTGTAATAAGTTAACCTAAAACTTAGTGGTTTAAAAAACAAGAATCATTTACTATCACTAGCAATTTCTATGGGCCAAGAAATCAAGAGACACTCAACAGGATGGTTCTTTCTCTGGGTCTCTCATGAGACTGCAGTCAGGTGCTGGCCAGAGCTGTGGTCTCATCTGAATGCTTGGCTGGGACAGCAGATCCACTTTCAAGGTGACTCACTCACACATGGCAAGTTGGTATCAGCTGCTGACTGGGGGCCGAGCTCCTCTCCACAAGGGATTGGTTCTCCTCAGGGCTGCTTTGTCCTCATGACATGGTGACTGGCTTCCCCCAAAATGAGCAGTCCAGAAGGAAAAGTCTGAAGCCACAATGTGCTTTATGACCCAGCCTCAGATGTCACACACCATCTACCTCTGCTGGAATTTATTGGCCACATGCACTCTACCTGATTTACCGGGAAGGGAGACTACACTGGTTATGAATATGGAAGCAAGGATCATTGGGGGCCATCTTGAGGCTGGCAATTAATTCTTAAATCATTCAAGTATGTGTGCAGAGATTTACATACCAGAGAGGATGGTCATTATAGCGTTGTTTTCAGAAGAATAAAAGAAGGATGCCAGGCACAGTGGCTCACACCTGTAATCCCAGCACTTTGGGAGGCTGAGGCAGGTGGATCACCTGAAGTCAGGAGTTCGAGGCCAGCATGGTGAAACCCCATCTCTACTAGAAATACAAAATTAGCCGGGTGTGGTGGCACATGCCTGTATCCCAGCTACTTGGGAGGCTGAGGCAGGAGAATCGCTTGAACCCAGGAGGTGGAGGTTGCAGTGAGCTGCGATCGTGCCATTGCACTCCAGCTTGGGTGACAAGAGTGAAACTCTGTCTCAGTAAGTAAGTAAGTAAATAAATAAATAAATAAATAAAGGAAAAGATAAATGTCCATTGGGTTGAATAAATCATGATATGACCACAAAATAGAACTGCAAGCAGTCACATGTTGCAGAAGAATTTTTATGACATAAAAAGATGTAGTCGTAGATATAACTGAGTGGCAAAATAATATGTACAGTGATTCTGATTGGTAAAGAGTGTCTTTATTTTAAAAAGCATAGGAAAAGTGTGAAAGGGTATATACCTGGGATATTTTGGTCATCAATCAGCAAGTGTCCACACCCCTCACCTCCACTGTGATGGTTGGCTATCCGGCAGCCTTCGTGTACTATGAGGCTACTTTGAGGATGGAAGTTATATACTTTGCAAAACAGAAAAGAAAGATCCCCAGTAACATTATGGGGGCCAGGCATGGTGGCTCACGCCTGTAATCCCAGCACTTTGGGTGGCCCAGGAGGGCAAATCACTTGAGGTCAGGAGTTCGAGACCAGCCTCGCCAACAGGGTGAAACTCCCTGTCTACTAAAACTACAAAAATTAGCCAGGCATGGTAGTGGGCACCTGTAATCCCAGCTACTCAGGAGGCTGAAGCAAGAGAATCTCTTGAACCCAGGAGGCAGAGGTTGCAGTGAGCTGAGACTGCCTCACTGCACTCCAGCCTGGGAGACAGAGCAAGACTCAGTCTCAAAAAATGAAAACAAAAGAAACAGGCCAGGCACGGTGGCTCAGGCCTGTAACCCCAGCACCATGGGAGGCCGAGGTGGGTGGATCACCTGAGGTCAGGAGGTCGAGACCATCCTGGCCAACATGATGAAAACCTGTCTCTACTAAAAATACAAAAAAATTTAGCTGGGTGGGGCAGCAGGCGCCTGTAATCCCAACTACTTGAGAGGCTGAGGCAGGAGAATCACATGAACCCGGGAGGCAGAGGTTGTAGTAAGTGGAGATTGCGCCATTACACTCCAGCCTGAGCGAAACCCCATCTCAAAAAAAAAAAAAAAAAATATATATATATATATATATATGGGGGTACCATGCTGACCTTAGATTGCCTATCTCCAGGCTTTTTTCATGTGAGAGACAAACACATCCTAATTAGTGAAAGCTTTGAATCTTCAATCTCTGTACTAGCAACAGGACTGCTTCTTACCTCTCTAAAACTTTACTATCATTGTTTCTTTTAGCATAGTACAATGAGAGAAATTATTTATAGGTGTCAAGCGGGGCTTAATTCTTTTTCAGTCTGGGTATTTTGAGAGTCATTACAGGCAGAAGAAATAACACAAGCAAAGATGTACAAGCTGGGAAAGACAGGTATTTTCAGGGACACATCCGTCACTTCTGGAGTGTTTGCCTGTCTGCTCTTGCCTTACTAAGAGAAAGAAGGTGAAGTCATACTGTGGAGACCCTTGCTGTCAGGTGAGACATGAATTCCATTCCCATCATGGAGAACCATGGAGGCAGACTGTTCCAGTGGAGACAACCTACGTTTCCATCTCCCTCCCTCTCTCTCTCTCTCATTTTTTCCATCCCTCCCTGTCTGTCCCCATCTGTCTCCCTTCCTCCTTCTCCCCCAAGTCTTCCCCTTTTCCCTCCCTGCCTCTCTCCCTCCAGTTGCAGCAGGACCGTTCTCAGAGAGCGCCCTGTCAGGGACAGAACAACTCGCTGGGGAACATGGATGGGTCGCACAGCTTGGAGAAGTAGCTGGAAAGCCGACACCCTCCACAGCAGGCGAGCCCAGCCCTGCTGGCGCTCTGTGAAAGGCTATTTCTGTGTTTCCTGTGTTCAGACCGAGACATGCCATCCCCGCCTGATAAATGCCCCTTTGTGCTGGAAGGGTTCTCACCAACCCATGAGATGCTCTCAGCCAGACCCAACTGCACGTGGCCCTGAGCTCTGCCCAGCAACAGGCCTGTTGGGGCTGGGACCCCTGCCAGCCTAGACGCCATCAGAGCCAGAGACAGGAAATGTGGCATTCCGGGGAGCCGCCCTGGAGGCTGTGTGGCTTCTGCACAGCACAAGCAACATCCACAGGCGGGACAGGCAGCCACGCCACAGTGAGGCCCGGGTCACATGCAGAGGCCTGGCTCATGGCCAGACCTGCCTTAAATGTGGAGCTGGGAACTGAAGGGTCTGGCGACTCTGCTCCTTGTGATCCACTTCCTGAGCAGCAGTGGCCATAGGAGAGTCCCTGTGGTCATCCGGCCCCACCCACCCCATGCCTGGCCATGAGGACACACCTCACATCCTGCCTGATCTGCGTGTGTGTGTGTGTGTGTGTGTGTGTGGACAGAGTCTTGCTCTGTCACCCAGGCTGGAGTACAGTGGTGCGATCTCAGCTCACTGCAACCTCTGCCTCCTGGGTTCAAGCTATTCTCCCATCTCAGTCCCCCGAGTACCTGGGATTATAGGCACCTGCCACCACGCCCAGTTAATTTTTGTATTTTTAGTAGAGACAGGGTTTTACCATGTTGGCCAGGCTGGTCTTGAACTCCTGACCTTAGGTGATCCGCCCTCCTTGACCTCCCAAAGTGCTGGGATTATAGGCATGAGCCACTGTGCCCGGCCCCTACCTGCCCTTGACAGGAACCAGGGGGTCCCAGGGGCCGTTCCCTGCACAGTGCCATTTCCCTGGCAGCCCACCGTCCCCAGAACTTCACGTCCACTTTCTTGGACTAGCATATTTCAACTTCCAAATTTTTCCTATAGACTTCGGTTAAAAGGAAGGAATTGAACCAGAGGTTCGCCGCCAAAGCAAGATTCCAGGGAAATTTGGAAGGAGAAGCAGCTGTGGAAACCAGCGTTTTCAGACCGTGAGGCACAGATGGCCTTCAGATGAGGCCAGCAGTGGCTGGGGCAGAGGGCAGAGGACAGAGAACGAAGGGCTCAGTGAAAGTTAAGCCCACTGCTTGCCATCTGCAGTTACATTCTCTGCAAATAAGGTCATCTGGGACCCCTGCTTTTCAAGGTTATTGTCTCAGATGACATATCTTTTTTTTTTTTTCTTTTTTGAGACAGGGTCTCACTCTGTCACCCAGGCTGGAGTGTAGTGGTGAAATCTCCACACATTGCAACCTCCAACCCCTAGTTTAGGCAATCCTCCTGCCTCAGCCTCCCGAGTAGCTGGGATTACAGGCATGCACCACCACACCAGCTAATTTTTGTATTTTTAGTAGAGATAGGGTGTTGTCATGTTGGCCAGGCTGGTCTCAAACTCCTGACCTCAAGTGATCCACCTGCCTCGGCCTCCCAAAGTGGTGGGATTACAGGTGTGAGCTACCATACCTAGCCCCTGATGACATATCCTTGACCAAAATGAAGGCGACACTCGCTTTCCTGCTGGCCTGAATGTGCTCACCAACCCTCTACTTGACCCAGTGAGGACATCCCCATCCTGACCACAATGATCCCAACTAGCATGAAAACATGTGGGCCTGGCTCTCTCGGGCTTGGGACAGAGTCCTCTTTAGGCCTCGTCCCTTCACGGGTTTATGCAAGGAAAATAACTAAAAGTGGCATGTTTACAGTATGTTTGTTTCCAGCATGCCACACTGATGACTCCTGACTTTTCCACAGCGGGGGAACACCTGCCTCATGCTGAGTGACAGTGTGAGGGTTTGTGGGAGGCACTGCGCCCCAGGCTTACAGGGGGCAGTCGCTCAGAAGCAGGCCCTCCCCTACCCGTGCCCCTGCATCAGTCCTCAGCCTGGCCCACATCCCCGCCTCAGGACTTCCAGGGACAGCCGTGCCCATTGGCTTGGAGTAGGGTTCCTGGGCCAGCAGCATCAGCCCCTTGGGACTCGGCGCAGTGAGCTCTGCTCTCCTGGGGTTCTGATGCACGTCCAAGTTTGAAAACCGCGGGCCCAACCAGAAACAGGACCAGATGAGCCCCTCTAGGCCGGGAGTGATGGTGTTCTACTGCTGTGAGCTCGTGCTCAGAAGTTGCAGGTTGACCTCTGTGCCGTCCCTGCCGCAGCACAGGCAGGGAGTGGGGACCGGAGGCTTCCACAGCCTGAGCCTGAAGCCCCGGCCCCACAGCGGACTCTTGTGACATTCACAGAGGTCTCCATCAAGGAAGCTAGGGGCAGCCTTGGGCCTGAGGTGGGCTGAAATTCCCTAGGCAGGACAGGAAAGGGCTTTGCCTTGGCTGCAAGGTAGCTCCTGGCACCCAGCCAAACGAGGCAGAGGGTGCAGTGTGGACTCAGGCAATCTGGGTTTGAATCTCAGCTCTCAGAGCCCCAGTTTCCCCATCTGTAGAAAGGACACAACCCCATAATGAGATCATGCACACCACACCTGGGCTACAGTGTGCTCAGCAGCGACTGCTATTGAGACCCACCCAATAGTCTCACAGACGGGCTTTCTTTTCTCTTCTATATATATATATATATATTTTTTTTTTTTTTTTTTCTTGAGATGGACTCTCCCTTTGTTGCCCAGGCTGGAGTGTGATGGTGAGTTCTTGGCCCACTGCAACCTCTGCCTCCCAGGTTCAAGTGATTTTACTGCCTCGACCTCCCAAGTAGCTGGGACTACAGGCGCCTGCCACCACACCTGGCTAATTTTGTATTTTTAGTACAGATGGGGTTTCTCCATGTTGGTCAGGCTGGTCTCAAACTCCTGACCTCAGGTGATCTGCCCACCTCGGCCTCCCAAAGTGCTGGGATTACAGGCATGAGCCACCATGCCCAGCCCCATTTTAATTTTTTTTGTACAGACAGGGTTTTGCCATGTTGTCCAGGCCGGTCTTGAACTCCTGACTTCAAGTGATCCACCTGCCTCAGCCTCCCAAAGTACTGGGATTACAGGTGTGAGCCACTGCCCCCACCTTCCTTTTTTTTTTTTTTTCTTTTTTTTTTTTAATAAATCACCACAACCAGACAATGAGATGCCTGACCCGGATTCACCATGACCCTTTCTTGCCCTTCTCCAGTTCCTGTTTTCTTACACATTGTTACGTTTTTTCCCTGCTCTGTAGACCCCTAGTTGTAGTCAGTCAGGGAGATGGATTTGAGACTGAGCTCCCATCTCCTCAGTTACAGCACCTGATTAAAGCTTCTTCCTTGGCAGTACTTGTCTCAGTGACTAGCTTTGTGCGCGGTGAGAAGCTGGACCTAGACAGAACCCTGGTGTTTTGGTAACATTTCCATACTCAGCCTCTCAGTGGTGGTGGTATCATCACTCTTTCAATTTATTTATTTATTTTATATTTTTTTGAGACGGAGCCTCGCTCTGTCACCAGGCTGGAGTGCAGTGGTGCAATCTCAGCTCACTGCAACCTCTGCCTCCCGGGTTCAAGGGGTTATCCTGCCTCAGCCTCCCAAGTAGCTGGGATTACAGGCACCCACCAGTATGCCCAGCTAATTTTTGTTTTTAATAGAGACAGGGTTTCGCCATGTTGGCCAGGCTGGTCTCCAACTCCTGACCTCAAGTGATTCACCTACCTCAGCCTCCCAAAGTGCTGGGATTGCAGGTGTGAGCCACCATGCCCGGCCCTCAAATTTTTTAGGAAAACAGCCATAACTCATAGCTCTGGACACCCCAACAGCCTGGAACGGGTGGGAAAATGTGTGGGAGGCTGTTGGGTGCTAACAGACGGAAACAGCTACTGTTCAGCCCTCTGAACCTCCTGGGGCATGGGGTGTCCGTGGAGGGGGCTGAGGGTGGGAAGGGGAAGACTGTGGGCCCCAGTGGACCTAGTGAGGGGGCATGTGTGTGCAGAGAGGATGCCCTCAGGGGAATCTGGGGGTTTATTGGAGGAGGTGCCCCAGACTTGGAGAAGGGGGACTTTGGTCCCCGGCAGAGGAGGCAGGACAGACGGGGCCTGCTGGCTGGGTGCACTAGCCCCACCACCATCTGATGCGAGCTCACATTGGCCCGTTAATGGCTGTGCACTGAGCCCTGGGCCAGGCACTGAGCTTTGAGACCCAGTTGACTAAAGAGATGTTACCTAATTGTAGCCCCAGGGTTGGGCTTTCAGCCCAGCTGGCTCCCTGGATGGGCCAAGGCCAGCGGATGAGGCTGAGCTCGGAGCTCGGAGCTTGGCCTGGGCTCTTGGGAGAGGAAGGGGGAGGTACCCACGCTGAATCTGATTCGCCGGTGGATGTCTGTTCGCCAAACCACAGATCACCTGCCCCGCCAGAGGCCCATCCTTGCTCCCATGCTCTCTGGCCCCGTGGCTTTGTGGCCTGAGTCAGCGGTCGATGTCAGGACCAAGAATAAGAAGCCTGGGCGGCCCCTGTCATTAGTGGTTTGCTGGGAATGGGCTGGGCCGAGCAGGCTGGACAGAGGGACGCCTGGGAAGTGTGCCTGGAGGCTGGACAAAGAGAACGTGGCCAGGCCATGCCCCGGGCAACCACCTGGGTGGTGGGCAGCCTGTCGGCGGCACCTGGGGGCTTTGAAGTGGATTTCCCTCCCTCTGGGTCCACTGCCACTGAGATGCTAGCCTTTTGGGGAGAAGGGCAGACAACACTCACACAAGCACCGGCACTGACCCAGGTGTAGACAGGTGTTCCGCACTCAGGTGACGACGGGAAGGAGCCAGTCACGTGGCGATCTGGCGCAGGATATTCAGGTGGAGGAAATGGGGAGGACAAACACCCTGAGGTAGAGAAAAGTCGACAGAACAAAAGAAGGGGATGGCCAGTGTGGAGCGGGCGAGGGGAGGGCAGGGGGTCAGGCAATGTGGGGGCTCAGTATGCAGGGGCCAGGAGTAAGGATGGTCATGGGGAGCCTTCAGGGAGATTTAAGCTGGTCAGTGACATAATGTAATTCACTTTTGCAAAGTAGGATTGACATCAGCTCTATCAGAAAAAAACCAAATTACAGCAGCCGCTGAACAGGATAGTTGTTTGTTTTTTTGTTTTGTTTTGTTTTGTTTTTGTTTGTTTGTTTGTTTGTTTTGAGACGGAGTCTCGCTGTGTCACCCAGGCTGGAGTGCAGTGGCGCGATCTCGGCTCACTGCAAGCTCCGCCTCCCGGGTTTACGCCATTCTCCCGCCTCAGCCTCCGAGTAGCTGGGACTACAGGCGCCCGCCACCACGTCCGGCTAATTTTTTTTTTTTTTTTTTTTTTTGTATTTTTAGTAGAGACGGGGTTTCACCATATTAGCCAGGATGGTCTCGATCTCCTGACCTCGTGATCCACCTGCCTCGGCCTCCCAAAGTGCTGGGATTACAGGCTTGAGCCACCGCGCCCGGCCTGTTTTGTTTTGTTTTTGTCCTTACTTACACTTAAGAAGTCTGGAAGTGGGCAGCCCAGGGAGGCCTGTGCTGCAGGCTTTGTGGATGCAGGTTGTTTCTGTCTTCGACTCCACTATTTGAGGCTCCCACAGCCAAGGTCTCCTCATGGTCCAACATGGCTATTGGAACTCCAGCCATTACATCCACTTTCCAGCCAGCAGGATAGAGGAAGTAATAAAGAATGGCACACGCCTTCTGTTTAGGATCCCTTCCCCGATGTTGCACACGCACTTTCATTTCCAGATGTAGCCATAAGGGTATCTCTAGCTGCAGGGGAGACGGAAACGAAGCTCTGATTCTGAGAAGCCACTGGTGCAGCTGAAAGTCAGCAGCCTGGGACTGAGGGGGAAGAAGAGAGCACATAGTGGGGGATGACTACTCTCCCTGCCACTTTGCTGTGGCAGCTGGGGACAAGAGCTTTGCTGGGCACAGATGTCCATAAATGCAAAGTGGCATCAGCCCCAGCCTGGCCCCTGGGAGCCCCAGTGGGAGAGACGGAAGCACAAACAGGCAGGAACAGAGCAGTGTGTCAGGGCGCAGCAGAGGAAGCGGGGCCAGCCTCCAGCTCCTGCCTGTTCTCTGCCCGCAGTGCGGCTGGACCCCTCCACATCTCCTGGCCTGGCCTCGCTTGCTCTGTAGACGAAGCATCCCACTCCCGAATGCAGATGGCCATTATCCACTTAGCTACTCCCTTGTGGTGGACATCCACTTTGTTTCTGCTGTTATGTGGCCTTCTAGGGCCAGCTGTGCCTCGCTGTGCAGCCTGAACACATTGCTCCTCTGTGGTGGACAGCATGAGAGGCTGTCATACCTGCGTGGTGCTCATCTCCTGTCACCTAGCCCCTTATCATCCTTGACCTGGCTGTGCCTCCCCTCCCACTGGACCCTGCCTGGTGACCTTGGTGAGTCCCTTGGCTCTCCGAGTCTCTGCCATCCCGTCTTTAGTGTGGGGATGATGGCATGGCCACATCCAGTCCTCGCAGGCCTGGGCTTCCTTCCTCTGTCCTTCTGGAAATGGGGTGGCTATGCCACCCTTCCGCCTCCCTTACCTCCCTGCTCTGTCCGCTGACCTGGTGGGAGCTGTGGTCCCTGGGGACCGCCTGATAGCAACGCAGACTCTGGGCCCACCCTGATGCCAGGTAACGGCTCCCTCAGGTGGGTGGGGAGTGGATGGGCCACGCCTGGTGCTGGCAACACCACAGGCTTCCAGGGAGTTGCCACTGCCCTGGGCCAAATGCCGGTCCCGTCCTCATCCCGCTCACGTTAGCAAGAGCATGTGCAGGCGGGCAGGCGGGCATGCAGAACTGGGTCGCCTCGGGCATGCCACGCCACCTTGCCAAACTCGCTTTCTCCCTTGCTGATGTGGAAATGGCATCCCGGCCTGCAAGCCTCTCCGAAGTGGAGGCAGCCGGGGCTGGCTGCTTCTGAAGGCTTTCTGTGGGTAAAAACATGGTCCGTCTGACCCACTGACCTTTCAACAGCTTGGTGCTTTCACCACATGTTATCCAGGTCCAAGAGACACAACTGTACTCCCCACAGCAGGCGGTGGGGGGGCGCTCAGACCGTGCTCAGTCCCAGCTCCTAGGACAGTGGGTGAGTGAGAGGCCCAGGCCTCCGGTGTGCCTGTCCTCTGCCCCACTGGGGTCTCGTTCTTGGTCAGCGGGATGGAGTCCCCTGCTTGAGGTGGCACTGTGAGGAGTGGGCTGAGGTGACGCCTCCATGGTCCTCACACACCATCTTGCCATATACCCACTTTACATACGATGAAGCGCACCCCAAGCCAGAAGGGGCAGATCTGAACTCAACACAACACCAGCCCCAGAAGAATCCACCAGTCTTTGACGGGGGAGAGGGATGCACCACGCCTCCCTGGGCACCAGACAGGCATCCCGAAATACCCTGTGGGCTGCTCCGCAGAGGCCTGGGGCCCTCGTGCATATACAGTGTTTGTGTGAGCACACCCACCCACACATGGGCCTGCTCTGCCGGAGCACCTGCCAGCCCGTTCCTCCCAGCCACAGCCCTCCTCTGTGTCTCTCATGGGGGCGTGTCCCTCAGCTCAGGGTCAGCATCTAGAAACTGGTCTTGGACAGGCCATGCACTCATGGTCTCCAGGAGAACTTGAAAGTAGGTGGATGGGCCGGGCGCAGTGGTTCACGCCTGTAATCCGAGGACTTTGGAAGCCTGAGGTGGGCAGATCACGAGGTCAGGAGACGGAGATCATCCTGGCCAACATGGTGAAACCCCGTCTCTGCTAAAAATACAAAAAATTAGCTGGGTGTGGTGGCACGTGCCTGTAGTCCCAGCTACTTGGGAGGCTGAGGCCAGAGAATCATTGAACCTGGCAGGCAGAGGTTGCAGTGAGCTGAGATCACGCCACTGCACTCCAGCCTGAGCAATAGAGCGAGACTCCATCTCAAAAAAAAAAAAAAAAAAAAAAAGGTAGATGGAGGGGACACGGGGGACACTGTGCCTTTAAGACTTGTCCTGGGTTGGATCCAGCAGAGAACAGTTGGGTAAACAGCATTGAGCACAGTGGGGAAAACAGACACTACATACGCAAATGAGGATGACGGAGCAGACACGGGAACTCCGGGAACTCCGGGAACTTCAGCGCTGCAGCCTGCCTGAGCCCTGACACCCACACGTCCTCCCAGCAGCCCCAGGAGCTGAGGAAACTGAGGCTGGGAGAGGGTCGGATGGCCAGCACAGAGCAGGTTTACAAACCCTGAGGCTGATTTCCCAATGTCACTGGCGCTGCGACCCTCCCAGCTTCCTCTTAGAAGGTGGGAATGGGGCCAGGCACTGTGGCTCACGCCTGTAATCCCAGCAACTTAGGAGGCCGAGGTGGGCAGATCACCTGAGGTCAGGAGTTTGAGATCAGCCTGGCCAACATGGTGAAACTCTGTCTCTACTAAAAACACAAAAATTAGCCAGGTGTGGTGTTGCCACACCCGTAGTCCCAGCTACTCAGGAGACTGAGGCAGGAGGATGACTTGAACCTGCAAGGTGAATGTTGCAGTGAGCCAAGATCGCACCACTGCACTCCAGCCTGGCGACAGAGCGAGATTCCATCTAAAAAAACAAACAACAACAAAAACAAACAAATAAACAAACAAAAAACAGCGGGAATGGTGAAGCACACTGAGGAGCTGCCGCGTGGCCCGAAGGAAGGAATACTCTCAGGATGGGGTCTCCGCCCATCAACCCCTCCCACCAACCCCTCCCGCCAACCCCTCCCAACTCAGGGCCTCTCCACCCGCCCTTGGCCTTCCAAGGTCTCAGGGCTCGTTCCCAGGGCCCTTTCTGGCTGTGCCGTATTTTCTCTGTGGTCCCCCACCTCCTGCCCCTCCAGGAATTGAGCCCTCATGGGCCGGTACTCTCCCCAGAATAGCAATTTGTCCCATCCTGTGAGACACCTTTTTTTTTTTTTTTTTTTTGAGAGGGAGTCTCGCTCTGTCGCCCAGGCTGGAGTGCAGTGGCGTGATCTCAGCTCACTGCAAGCTCCGCCTCCCAGGTTTACACCATTCTCCTGCCTCAGCCTCCCGAGTAGCTGGGACTACAGGTGCCCGCCACTGCACCCAACTAATTTTTTGTATTTTTTAGTAAAGATGGGGTTTCACCAGGTTAGCCAGGATGGTCTCGATCTCCTGACCTTGTGATCCACCCGTCTCGGCCTCCCAAAGTGCTGGGATTACAGTTTTGAGCCACAAGATACTTTTTTGTGTGGATGGTGCTGGATTTCCAGCTGCTGGTGAACACTCAGGTGTGCCAACAGTATCCTGATTATGCATGAACAACAGCAACTATCCCCATTGTGGGTCATGATGCCAGACCGTCCTGCAGATCCCCTCTGAGGCAGAGCTGGGGCAGTGACAGCCTGAGCCTCAGTTTCTCTGCTGTGAAGTGGGCCAACAACAGCTCCTCCTTCATGGGATGACCCCATTGGGAGGAGCCAGACAAGCGCAATCCTGCTGCCCTGCCCATGCCCATACACTCCTACCTCCTGTCCCGCTGGTGGCCTGGTCGAACGGAGCCTGGGGTCTGAGCTGGCCTTCCTTCCTCTGCCCTTCTGGAAATAGGGTGGCCATGCTGCCGCATGCTGACTATGCTGTGGTCAGGATGAACTCCCCTGGCCTCCCAGGGTGGCCCTCACATGCTGTCAACCCCAGGTGGGCACAGTGCTGAGAAATGAACAGATGGAGAAACAAAGGCCAAGCAACCACTTCAATCATACAACAGGTGGAGACCTGCTTGGCATCTGGCCAGGGTTCTGGGCACTGTGATGCCCCCAGCCCACCTCCTGCCACAGGTGGCACAGATGTGCCCAAGTCAGGAGCAAGGCCTGGACAGGGTGGAGTGGAAGATCCTTTTTTTCCTGAAAAGTTGCTCATGGTGACTTGCATTTTCCCCACTTACAAAACTCACCCCCTCCCCCAGCAAGGGTGAGGCATGGGTCAGGGGGAGAATGGGAGCCCTACACAGGCGAGGCAGGCACAGGGTTCCAACGCTGGCTGGGTGGCCACCTGTGCAGCCTGAGGGCCAAGCAGACCTCACCTTAGGGAGCGTCCAATGAGGCAGGGGACAGTGCAGGCAAGCTGTGGCCTAGAGGACAGCACAGCCTCCTCAGGAGTTCTGAGGAGGGGCTCCGGTGCTGAGGGCTCCCTCCTGGGCTCTCCCCAACTGTGCCTCAGTTTCCTCCCCTGTCAGGTTGGGGGGGATGCCCACTTTCCAGGGCTGACAGTAAAATAAGAACTGACGCAGCTGTCTGTGTGCCTCTTGTTCATTGTCGGACCCCATCGGTGCCACAGGAGCAGGCTTCCACTTACAGGAAGAAACTCCAGACTGGGCTGGGCTCCAGGTTGCCCTGAGGATTTGCATGGTGATCTCGCACACTGCTACCTAACCTCTCTCTGCTCTTGTTTCTTTACAGGCAGGGAGAAGGGATCATGCTCACATGGCCTTGACCAAACCCCAGCCTTATGCTGTAGCAGGACGAGCCGCAGACAAAACTCCTCAGACACTGAGTTAAAGAAGGAAGGGGTTTATTTGGCCGGGGGCATCGGCAAGACTCCTGTTTCAAGAGCCCAGCTCCCCGAGTGAGCAATTCCTGCCCCTTTTAAGGGCTCATAACTCTAAGGGGGTGCACATGAGAGGGTCGTGATTGATTGAGCCAACAGTGGGTATGTGACTAGGGGTTACATGCACCAGTAATTAGATGGGAACACAACAGGATAGGGATTTTCACAGTGCATTTCTATACAATGTCTGTAATCTATAGATAACATAACCTATTAGGTCTGGGGTCAATCTTTAACTACCAGGCCCAGGGTGGTGCCGGGCTGTCTGCCTGTGGATTTCATTTCTGCCTTTTAGTTTTTATTTTTTCTTTCTTTGGAGGCAGAAATTGGGCATAAGACAATATGAGGGGTGGTCTCCTCCTTTAATGCTAATAGCACCAAAAGGGAAGCTGATGCAGAGAGGTAAGGGAGATAACCATTAGGTCTGGCTGCCTGAGAGCCGGGAGGAACAGAGCCATATTTCTCTTCTTTCAAAAGCAAATAGGAGAAATATCGCTGAATTCTTTTTCTAAGCAAGGAACAGCCCTGAGAAAGAGAATGTGTTCCTAGGGGTAGGTCTCTAAAATGGCCACTCTGGGAATGTCTGTCTTTTACCGTTGCAGATAAGGGATGAAATAAGCCCCGGTCTTCCATAGTACTCCCAGGCCTATTAGGACCAGGAAATTCCCGCCTAGTAAATTTTGGTCAGACCAGTTGTCTGCTGTCAAACCCTGTCTCCTGAAAAGATGTTATCAATGACAATGCGTGCCCTAAACTTCATTAGCAATTTTAATTTTGCCCCGTCCTGTGATCTCGCCCTGCCTCCATTTGCCTTGTGATATTTGTGATCTCTGGGACCTACACTCTATTCGTACACTCCCTCCCCTTTTGAAAATCACTAATAAAAACTTGCTGATTTTGCAGCTTGGGGGGCATCATGGAACCTGCCAACATGTGATGCCTCCCCCAGCACCCAGCTTTAAAATTTCTCTCTTTTGTACTCTTTCCCTTTATTTCTCAGACTGGCTGACACTTAGGAAAATAGAAAAGAACGTACGTGAAATAACGTTGAATTATCGGGGGCAGCTTCCCCCGATAGGACACAGCACCCCAGCCTTCACCCCAAGCTCCTGCAGCCCAGTGCCACCAGGGGAAATAATGTCCTCTGCATCTCACCTGGCTTTCCAGCCTGGAAGAGGCTTTACCAGCACGTCCTGGGGAAAAAAGGGCCGATTGAACCAAGGGCTGGAAGGTCCAACACACTTTGCCCAGCCCCTGGTGACTGGCCTGGGCACAGAGTGCCACCCTAGGGCAAGTCAGGCTCCCTCTAGTCCTCTGACACAGAGACGGCTCCATCATGCAGGAGAGGCTGAGAGCCAGCGCACCTTCATCCCCTTTGTGCCTCCCCCCGCCCCTTCAGGAGTCTGTGCCCTCATAACCCCCATTTCCCAGCAAGAAAGCCTAAGGTCAGGGAGTGGGAAGCTGCATGCCAGCGTGACCCGCAGTCAGGGGAAACCTGGACTCTGACGCTGTTACTAGGGGCGCAGTAGGCGCTGTGCTGGAGCGATCTGCGGTTCTCAGAGCGAACCCCGCCTGGGAAAAACCCAACGTGGGCGCCAGCGGCAACGCCCGCTCGCTTTCATGCAGTTTGCCTGGTGGCCAGGGAAAGGTCTGTTCTTGGCCTCATTTTGTGTATTAAAAGTGTCCGCGACGGAGGTTCAAAGCAAGATGCAGCGCAGGGTCCTCTGGGGCCATCGGCGTCGCGCCCCCTCCCTTGGGGGGTCCCGCGGGAGCGTCTCAGGCTGGAGAGGTTGGAGTCGCCCCGAACCGCTCGCTCTCAGCGGACGGCCTCTAGACCCGGTTCCGCCCTGAGTGGAGGCGGAGTCTGGGGCAGCCGCTGGCTGCGGGGCGGGCCGGGGGCGGGCCGGGGGCGGGCCGGGGGCGGGCACGCAGCTGGAGTCAGGTTGAGGCTCGGGCGCGCTCAGGCCCGGATCCTGGCGGCCTGGGCGGCCGCACCATGGACTCGAGGACCGAGGAGTACGAGCTCAACGGCGGCCTGCCGCCGGGCACACCCGGCTCCCCGGACGCCTCGGTAAGACCTTCCTCCCACTGCTGCGTGATCTTGCCCGGCCCTGTCCTTTCCGGGTGCCGCGGCTCCCCGGGCACCTGTGGGCGCCCGGCCGAGTGCGCGCCGCGTTCGCACTGCAGAGTGGTGGGGGACGTCCCGCTCCAGGCCAAGTCCCTCCTGCCCCATCAGGGTCAGAACGATGCCCACGGGAGTTCCAGCCACCCCCGGCAAGTGGGCGGGATGTGGGGGCGTGGGGGCGCAGGGCTGGCTGGCGTCCCCAGCCCTACTGAGCAGCGCCCGCGTTTGGCTGCGCGGCGGAGCGGGCCTGGGCGCAGCTCCTCGGGCTAAGGACTGCCGGCGCCCGGCTTTCCCGACCTCCCCCGACTCCCGCGCGGCCCCCTCTAACTTCAGCCTCGCCGCGCCGGCTCCTCAGCGCACTTTGCCCGGGGGTGGGCGGAGAGGAGTCACAGCCTCCGGGCTCCAGACCAGCGACATGCAGACACTTACGTCACCCCACGCTGACTACACAATCTGATGCGTGCCTTGATGGGGGAACTTGGAGCCCGCTGTGGTCCCTATTCCACTTACCTGCCTTGAGAAATAGAAACGTCACACAACCTTCAGTGTATGTCCCCACAGGCCCTCCAGAGCTTGCCCTGTCCGGCCTAGTAGGACTGTGGGCAGGGGCAGGCCCTGGCAACGGTCTTGCTTCAGAATTCTTCATCCCAGGACTCAGAACTTACTGAGCACCTTGTGTTTGTTGCAAGGTCCTGGCATGGCCCTCTGATGACTTGTTTACTTTGGACATTCTTTCCTTTTCCAACCCCCCAGGGATGGGGGCAGGGAACAGCAGCCTGTGGGTTTTTCCAGGCCTCTCCGTGGCGTGGACCAGACGGGGGCAAAGATGCTCTGCCCGCTTGCTGGTGGACAGTCCTAGGCCGTGCTGTGGGGACAGGCCATGTTCAGGGAGGTGGGGCCCCATGAGCCCCGGGATAGGATGGCCCTGGGGCTGCATGGACACTTGTCGCTAGGTTAGAGATGAGGAAACTGAGGGCTGAGAGGAGCTGTCGCACTGCAGGACTTGACCGGTGTGCAGGACCCCAGGGACCTGCCCCTACCCCAATGTGTGAGCACTTTGGAGCAATAGGCAGGGGGCTTCTCTGGCTGTGTGTCCCTGGGAAGTTGCCGCACCTCGCTGGGCCTTTTAGACATGGTCTTATAAAGACAGAACACAGGCTCCCACCTGCCTTCAGGGAAGTGGGGAAAGCAAGTCAGGTAGTAAACAGGACAGTGGCTTGGAAGCGCCTTGGAAAGGGAGGGATACTACTGCTCCCCCACCCTTGACCTTGCCTGGGCAGTGCCCTCCACTCAGAGCAGTCTCTGCTCACCTCTGCGGGCGGCAGGATGGGCTGTGCCTCCTGAGATGGGTACATCTCAGGCCCAGAGGAGATTGGGTTGGATTTGTTCCCGGATCACTGTCTTGGCTCTGGGCACCAGAGGGAGGGAAACACAGCCCCGCCCCATCACGCCGCGGTTGGAAAGCAGCCCAACCCAGACAGGGCAGGAGAGGCCAAGGCAAAGCATGGGGTGCCCTAGGGGCTGGCGGCCCGTTGTGGGGGGCGGGGCATGGTGGTCAGGGAAGGCTTTCTGTGGAGGTGGGGACATTGGCGCTGAGCCCTGGAGGGTGGGGAAGATGGGTGGGCAGATCTGGCTCTCTGAGATGTGTGGAAGGGCATCTAGGCAGAGGGAACAGCAGGAGCAAAGGCTCGGAGGCTGGACCACAAAGCACATGAGGGCTGGGTAGGAGGTGGGGGGATGGGAAGCCAGGCTGATGAGAGGGGCCTTGCAGGCCTGATCACGGTCTGGTGTCCAGGGAGCTGTGGAAGGGCTATGAGCCAGTGTGAGGATGAGCACATTTCCCCTTGAAGGGTAAAAACTTCGAGGGCCACTCTACTCACCGAGCCTGGAGGCCCAGGACCACCCAACACACCTGTTCCTCTTCCCACCCTCAAGACCTTGCTTCTCCGTTTCTTGGGCACATCATGTCAGCACTCTGTGCCTCAGTTTCTCATCTGTGAAATGGGCGTGATTGCAGTACCTGCCGCAGAGGGTAGTGAGGACTCAGTGGCTGATGTACATGAAGTGCTTAGAGCCAGGCCAGCACTCAGCGCCCTCATCCTTACTTCTGCCTGCCATGGAGACCCTCTCCCGGTGGTGAGCCCTGGCAGTGGTTTGGAGAGGGCAGTGCTTTGCCCAGCGTGGGTCCCAAGGAGAGTCTCAGTTTCCTTTTCTGTAAAATGGGGCACAACTGCTCACCTCCCAGGGTGGCCGAGGCTCAGGGAGGAGCCGCACGTGGAACTCCGGCCTGGGTGGGCTCTGTTGGGCCACGGCCGTGGGAAGCTCTCAGGTCTCCCCCGCCCCATGTGTCCTGTGCCCCTGTGGCCCTTCATGTGAGGGCCCCCATCAGTGTCCAGGGATTGAGTCAGCTCGCTGTGGCTGTCAGCAGAAGGAACAGTAAACAACAATTTCAATGTGAAAATGGCCTGAATCTGTTATCCCGAGGGCGTCTCAAGGCAGGGAGGTGGTGGGGATGGGGTTGGGACACGGCCATCTGGTGCCAGCCACACCTTCCTGACCCTCACGGCCCGCATGTTGAAGGTTCCTGGGGCCACATCTGGGCCGAGAGGCATGGTCTTCGGACGCAGGTAGCTGTGCCCGGTACACCTGCCGTCTGGGCCGTGCATGGCCTCAGCTGCCCAGGGGGAGGTTTGCTCTTTTTCGCATTTCTGCTTTCCTGGCAGATCCTGAGGCTGGCAGGGTCTGGGCCAAGTTCTGAAAGGCAACCCTATGGTCTCAGGGCCACTCCTGGTCAGTGCTGAGTCCACAGGAAGTGGGTCTGCTTGGCCCAGCTGCGGTGGGGACCCCGCCTCCCAGCACTTCCTGCTCTCTTGCTGGGGATTTCCTGCCAGGAACACAGACGTGGAGCTGGGAGACCCTCTCGGGGCCTGCTTCCTGGGCTGGCCAGTAGGAGATGGTGCAGGGCTCCAGTGCCAGTCCCCGCCTGTCTGTGTGGCATCTGGGGAATGGGCACAGCAGCTCATGCCCCTACTGGTGGGTCAGACAAGGGATGTCGGAGGCCCCAGGCAGGTCCTAGCATATGGTAGGGGAGAAGAGGGGTTGCCTGATTCTCAGGTCCCCCCACCGTCTGCCAATGCCTGCTGAGTCCGAGGTTAGGGCCAGTGAGTAGGACAGGCTGCGAGCAGCCAAGGTCTAGACTAGGAACCCCCAGGCACCCCGGGCAGGCACCTCATCCACTGGGTCCTGCTCAGCACAGGAGAGCCTGTGCCCCAGGCTGTCCTTTCTTTGCCGTGTGACTGTTATGTGAGCCTGTTCAGCTGCTTTTGAGTCAGTGGAGTTGGTTGGGGAGGCAGAGTCTTTCAAAACAGTGAGAGCCAGGCATCAAGGAAGAACAGCCCTGCCACCTACTGCCATGTGCTCCACCAGCTACGGGGCCTCTGAGGCCATCCCATTCAGTCGCCTGCACATCCTTGTCTACCCATTTTACAGATGAGGAAACTGAGGCATAGAGTGGTCAGTGTTGAGGCAGGACTGGGGAGGTAAAGGAGGTGCTGTGGCAGCTTCCAGCCCTGCTTCTCACAGGCCCTTGGAAGGGGTGGATGATATGCATCACCACATTTGTGGACCCACAGCCCCTGACCCTGTCTATGCCCATCCAAGCCCTGGGTGAGCCGGAGCACCCATTATGCTACGGCCAGAGCCAGGCCCGTGGATGCAGCAAGCCTAGTTCATATCCCACTTCTGTGCCAACCCCTCCTGCCTGAGCGGAGGATGCTCACTGCAGTGGCCCTGGGACCCACCGTGCGGCCCAGCCCCAACATGTGCAGCCTGCAGTGGGGAGGCTGACTGTCCACAGAAGGTTGCACGAAGAGCCAGCCACGCCCCTGCCCAGAGCTGACCTCCTCACCAAGCCTCCTTCCTAACTTTCAGAGGAGAAATATCTGGCCTGGCCCCAGGCCCCGGGTGCTGCTGAGGTTCTGGGAAAGTCCCGCTGGCCCTGGGAATATATTAACCAGGGTGTTTATTCCCTGCCCTGTCCAAGCTATGGGCACAGGTCTCGGCAGGGCTCAGCTCCTGGCAGCTCCTGCTGGCCGGTCAGGACCACAGGGCTCCCTCACGTGTGGTAGCTGGGTCCCCCGGCCACCCTAAGGCCCATCCCAACATAGAGGCAAGTGCCCAGGACTGGGGGAGAGTGGGGTCGTCCTCCCTGGGACCTCCCTGTGCGGTGGTCAGCTCCAGGGCTCCAAGGCCCAGAGCACCGAGGTTAGGGACAGGGAAGCAGACTGGCCCTGCCGCCCTCCCCTCCACATGACGCTCCCAATGTGGCCTGCTGCCCGCGGTGGTTGCCAGCTACGCTGTATCCTGGGGCAGCCCTATGCTTTGGGACACACAGTCCTGGGAGGTGGCTCTGGGCAAACCTCCTCCGAGCTGCAGTCTGCTGGTCTGTAGAATGGAGAGGAACACAGCCTCTCCCTTGGTGAGTGGGAGCTTCCCAGGTGCAACCCTAGATACACTGAGTGGGAGACTGAGGCCAACGCAGGGGGAGCTTGTGTCAGGGCCATGGGCTGGGCTGTGGTGAGCCAGGGCTTGACCTGCATGCAGAAGCTTCCTTAGCTGCAGGTTGGACAGGAAGCAGATGGCCGGATGGGCTGGAAGTGCCCTTCACCAGCAGGGGTGTGTGGTCAGGGCATTTGCTGGCCACTCAGGGCTTGGAGGCCATCCCGGGGCATCTGCTCCACAGCCTCGTGGTACACATGGGAGACTGAGGCACAAAGTGGGGCTAGTTGTCCTGAAGTGACACAGCTGGAGCCTGAAGCAGGGAGCCCCTGAGAGCTCAGCCCCTAAGGGGACAATGGCGTCAGCTACCAGAGCTTCTGAGACCCGGTGCCTGGGTTCAAATCCTAACCAAGCCCTCACTTGCTGTGTGGCTTTGGGTAAGGAACCACCTTTGCTGGGCCTCAGTTTACCCACCTTAAGTGGGCATGAGGACAGCAGGGGCACAGGCTCCCCGTGGCTGGGGGTGCTGAGAGCTGAGGCTTCGGGAGCTGGGGGTTCTGTGCGGACGGCCCTTTTTAATGGCTCTGAGTGTTCCTCGTGACAGCATGGCTATGAAATATTTAAACGGCTCTGCAGAGCTCAGAAAAAAGGGAATTCTTCCTCCTGCCCAGAGGCCAACACAGTTAGCCTGGGCATGTGTGTCTGTTTATGTATGTGTGTGTGTAGTTTGTGTATATATGTGCATGTGTATTTGTGTGTGCTGTATTGTGTGCACCTGTGTGTCTCACGTGTCTATGTGTGTCTTTCTGGGTGATGTGTGTTTCTGTGCCTGTGTGACTAGGAACATGCACATATTTGTGTAGATGCCCTTGGAAGGTGGAAATCCTCACAAGGTCTATACTTGGCCGCCTTCTCCCAGCACAAGTCCTGGGATGGAGACCTGGATGAGCATTAGGGTGGCCTTGAAAGAAGGCACTTTGGCACTTCAGGTTTGTGAAACAGGAGCACATGCCCACTGTGGCCAGCAGCCCCCTCGACACTGCACCTCACAGAGCACACGTGTGATGGGGTGTGACCCTCTGGACGGCTTCGCAAGAGCAGAGCTGGAGACCAACTCAGTGCCAGGCACAGGCCTTTACGTCTGGGCCGTCCTCACCCAGACCCTGGGCAGCCTGGAAGGAAGCCCCTAAGTGGATAATGGTGGGACAGGGACACACAGTCCTGGGAGGTGGCTCTGGGCAAACCTCCTCCGAGCTGCAATCTGCTGGTCTGTAGAATGGGAGAGGAGAGCAGCCTCCCAGTCGGCGTGTGCCCTGCCTGTGCTGGGGCCTGGGGAAATCCCAGGGAGTGCAGCGTCAGGCCCAGGGTGGGAGAGGCAAAGTACAGACCCCATAGTGGCTTCGGGATATGCATGGAGTGACCCGAGAGCACACCAGGGCCCCAGGGACAGGGCTGCTGGTCGGCCCAGGTAAAGGCGGCTGTCCGTGTGCACACCCGTGTCCACGTAAACTTGCTACTTAGAGAGCGGCTGATGCTGAAGGCAGGTTGTTGGAATGCCCAGGCCCAGGTGTAAGCAGCAGAGCCCCCCGGTGTCCCCTGACGCCCACTGTCTCTTCCTCCTGGGCACATAATTTTAGATGAAACTGAAAACGCACAGCACGAAAGCAAGGCCCCTGGCCTCTGCTGGCTCTGTGTTGGCTGCCTCATGTATTTTTCATTGTGCATGCTTCCAGCCTGCAGAAAGTCAAGGCCTGGATGGATGCCCGTGTCCGCCCCTCCCTGTGGCCCTGCGGCACCCCGGCCTCCCGGCCTGCATCTTTCATGAGTCTGGAAACAGTATCTCCCAGAGCAGGCCCCAGGAGGTCGGCTGCGCAGTGGGTTCTCACAGCTGCCTCCAAGCAGGTGACCAGTCCTGGGAGGCTGTGGTCCAGGGCCTGGCAGCTCAGGGGCGCCTGCGGACAAAGGGCTGGGCCAAGGGGCTGGCAGGTTTGTCCTGAGTGACTGAAGAGGGCCCCACCAGGGCAGCTTGAGAGGGGCAGACTCTTGCTCCAGAGAAAGAGGAAGTTGGATACTTCGGCCTGCCTTGGAACGAAGGGCCAGCGCTAGACAGGACCTTCCTGTGGCAGGAGAGAGGGCCATGTCCTGCCAGGTGAAGTCCTGGGAGGCTTCCTGGAAGCAGTGGCCTCTGTGTGGGGCCTTGGAGCTTGAGAGTATCTGGCAACAGGGAAAGTCACTGGGGGCTCCAAGAGAACTGTACGGGGCCCCTCCCAGATGGGCCCCTAAGGCAGAGAGGATTCCATCAGAACTCGCATTTCCACTTGATTACTCTGAGAAGTAATGTGGAAGCTAAGCTCCACTGTATGTGCTATGCCAAGGCATCTGTTGAGCCTCTGCTGTGTGGGGGCCCGGCTCTGGGTGGCCCACCTCAGTGAGGGCTTGCTGCTAATGGCCAGATAGTTCTGCAAGGCCTGTGCTGAGGCCTGGAGGCTGAGTGGCCTGTCGGGCCCCAAGTCTGGGAGGTTGGGAGGTGGCAGGGGCGATCTCAGCCCTTAGGTCCGGCCCAGGAAGACTCGTTTCTTGCCTGGGCCAGTGTGCACAGATCTGTCCACCCACACGTCACTTCCTTTCCTGGCATCAGGAGCTCAGACTCTGAGGCGGGGGGAGAGGAGGCCAAGGGCACAGACGGGTAGGGGCAGGCAGGGAGAAGCAGCCGCGCCTATGGCAGGAGGGCAAGGATCGGGCAGCGCTTTCCAGTGGAAAACCAGAGTGCATGTACTAGGGTTGCTATGTCATTTCTGTTCTCTCCAGGACTGTATTCCTAGAGGAGGTTTTATAAAGACCGAGCACATTCTCGCAGCCTCTCCTTAGGGTAATAAGCACTTCTGACTGAGCACTTACCGGGGTGGGGGCAAGGGTAGCCCTCACCTGCAGGGCCCAGCGACCCCCAGAGCCCAACTCAGGCGCAGCCCTTGCCCCTCCCCCACCCTCCTTGCTGACCATCCCCCTCCCCGCAGCCGGCCCGCTGGGGCTGGAGGCACGGGCCCATCAATGTGAACCATTATGCCAACAAGAAGAGCGCAGCCGAGAGCATGCTGGACATCGCGCTGCTGATGGCCAACGCGTCCCAGCTGAAGGCCGTCGTGGAACAGGGCCCCAGCTTCGCCTTCTACGTGCCCCTGGTGGTCCTCATCTCCATCTCCCTCGCGCTGCAGATTGGCGTGGGGGTGCTGCTCATCTTCCTCGGTAGGTCCCCCGGTGGGGCAGCCGGGCCACCTGCTCGCCTTGCTGGCATCTGCTCGCACCCCCGGGACAGGTGCCCACCACCTTGCACACTTGGCTCTCAAGGAGCTGCCGAGTCCCTGGCCCTCATCACCCAGACATGCAGTCCAGGAAGTGGTACCCCACCCCCTACGCCCTCCACTTTGGTTTTTGTTTCGTTTTGTTTTGTGTTTTGAAACAGTCACCCAGGCTGGAATGCAGCAGCACAGTCTCGGCTCGCTGCAAACTCCATCTCCTGGGCTCAAGTGATCCTCCCACCTCAGCCCCCAAAGTAACTGGGATTACAGGCGCTCACCACCATGCCCGGCTAATTTTTGTATTTTTTGTAGAGATGAGGTTACGCCATGTTGCCTGGTCGAATTTTTGAGCTCAAGTGATCCAACAGCCTCAGTCTCCCAAAATACTGGGATTACAGGCGTGAGTCACCTCGCTTGGCCTTGCTTTGTTTTTGAAACCGGGTCTTTCTCTGTCTTGATCATGGCTCACTGCAGTCTCAACCTCCCAGGCTCAAGTGAGCCTTCTGCCTCAGCCTCCCAGGTAGCCTGGACCACAGCTATGTGCCACCATGCCGGCTAAATTTTTTTGTTTTTGTTAGACACGGGGTCTTGCTATGCTGCCCAGGCTGGTCTCAAACTCCTGGGCTCATGTGATCCTTCTGTCTCAGCCTCCCAAAGTGCTGGGATTACAGGTATGAACCACCGTGCCTGGCCCCACCCTGCATTTTGAAAGAGCACAGAGTGGGGTCAGGGCCTGGCCTGTGGGCATTAGGGCAGGTGTTTCACTGGGTTCTTGTTGACTCATGCCATGAGATAGCCTCAGCCATGCCAGTCCTCACCTCCTGGGCCCAGGGTCCTCCTCGTGACTGCATGACCTTGGGCAAGTGGCTGAACCTCCCAGGCCTCACCTATAAAACAGGCATCATAATAGAACTACAGTTTGTGGCAGGAATCACTAGATTAAGGCCCGCAAAGGGCTCAGTGCATTTGCCCAAACCTGGCCTTTGGTTGACATCCATAGCTTCAATTCCTATAAGGAAAGTGCGGGGGCTACAGAAGGTGGGGTCGTAGACTGAGGGGCTGCCCAAGCCAGGGGTGCTGTTGTCAGTGTTTCAGCAAAACGTGTATTTTTCTCCGGGCGACAAAACTCATCGTAAATGTGATTGAGGGCCCTGTAATGTCCCAGGACAGCTTGACCACTGGGGTGGGTCCCCTTCCACTGTCCCAGGCTGGGGTGCTGCATCTGGGCTGCCCTTGGCACCATCCACTCCTCTCTCGCCCACAGTCAAGTACGACCTTAACAACCCGGCCAAGCACGCCAAGCTGGACTTCCTCAACAACCTGGCCACAGGCCTGGTGTTCATCATCGTGGTGGTCAACATCTTCATCACGGCCTTCGGGGTCCAGAAGCCCTTGATGGACATGGCGCCCCAGCAATAGGGCACCCAGGTGAGCCGGGAGATGGGGCGCGAGGCCTGCAGTCCTGGGGTTGCTCACTGTCGGAGGCTCTCGCAGTGTGGCGAGTCCCTGGCTGGCCAGCCTTGGACACCTTCCTACACTATGGGCATCCTTGTCCACACCTACAAGGCCAATGCCTGGCCACTGTCTTGAGGCCAGCCTTGCCACTGGTGCTGGCCACCTGGGGTCCTGTGGTCACAATGTTTAGATGTAATGTGTGTAAGAGCCACCATTTGAACATCCTGGAGAACTCACTTAAACATACGTTTTCTATGTATTCAGAACATCTGTCTGAAAAAAAAAAAAAAGATTTCTGGGTCAGGTGCTGTGGCTTACACCTATAATCCCAGCACTTTGGGAGGCTGAGGCAGGCAGATCACTTGAGGTCAGGAGTTCGAGACCAGCCTTGCCAACAGGGTGAAACCCCGTCTCTACTAAAAATACAAAAAGTAGCCGGGTGTGGTGGCACATCCCTGTAGTCCCAGCTACTCAGGAGGCTGAGGCAGGGGAATCGCTTGAACCCAGAAGGCAGAGGTTGCAGTGAGCTAAGATTGTACTCCTGCACTCCAGCCTGAGCGACAGTGAGATTCTTTCCAAAAAACACCCAAAACCCAGAGATTTCTGGCTTCTCTTGATAAGTCAGGGGCTCTGCACCCCTTATCAGCTCCACTTAGCAAGTGAAGCTTCCTCCCAGCCCTCATCTGAGAAAAAGGGGCCCTGGTATGACCGCCTGCCTGACCCCACTGTGCCAGTCTAACCAGGACGGTGGGATTCAGGATCTTGTCACATGAGCCCCTGTGACTCTTCAAGTCTGCCCCGTGCCGGACCTCACAGAGTCTGTTAGCTGCCTGCCCTAGGCTGGAGCCTGGTTGTGTGCGGGATGCAGACGGAGGCTGTCCCCACAGGACGAGGCTGTCCCCACAGGACGAGGCTGTCCCCACAGGACGAGGTACCCAGTGTAGGAAGACTTCCCACACCACACACACCCTCTCCCTGTGTCCTTGCTCAGAGGGGGTGAGCGTCTGCCCAGTGACACAGCCTAGGAGCAGGATCCACAGGAAGGCCTAGGATGCAGCCATGGTCAGGGCCACATGGTGCACACACTACAGTCCATGCAGCCAGGCCAGGGCCACACACCACAGTCCCTGCAACCTCGGGCCTTGGGGTCACCCCTCCGGTTTGTAGCAGAGGTGGAGGTGAGTTGCCAAGGGAGGGGTGGGCACTCCTGGCAGGTGGCCATCTCTCCACCAGTGGTGGCCCACGGCAGAGTAGACAGGAGCAGTGTGCTTGGGACAGAGCACCTGTGTGTCAAGGATATATAAAAATTTCCCCAGGCCGGGCGCGGTGGCTCACACCTGGAATCCCAGCACTTTGGGAGACTGAGGCGAGCAGATCACTTGAGGTCGGGAGCTTGAGACCAGCCTGACCAACATGGAGAAAACCCATCTCTACTAAAAATACAAAATTAGCCGGGTGTGATGGTGCCTGCCTGTAATCCCAGCTACTCTGGAGGATGAGGCAGGAGAATCGCTCGACCCTGGGAGGTGGAGGTTGCGGTGAGCCAAGATCGCGCCATTGCACTCCAGCCCAGGCGACAATGCAAAACTCTGTCTCGGGGAAAAAAAAAAAAAAAATTCCCCAAGAGGGCGTAGTGGAGGAAGAGGTGGGGTGCTGGGGCCAGCAGCTGGGTTGGGAACGCCCCGCATCCACCCGGCCTCGCCCCTCCCCACACAGGGGCCAGCTAGGAGTGGCTGCAGCTCGTGGTGACCGATGCTCTTCTACCACACCCATGGCCATTCCCCCAGTGGGGTCACACCAGCCCCAGTGTCCCGGCCGTGGAGCCTGAAGTCACCTTTCTGAAAGGGCCTGGATCTGAGCGGCCCCAGTGGGGTCCGAGTCACTGTTCAGATGCTGCCTCCAGTTTGTATTTGTCCCCTTCCAGAACACCTAGATGTCAGCTGTTCCCTGGCTTGGGGCATGTGGCCAGGCCATTTATTAACCACCTGCTGTGTGTGCTGAATGCACTCCCTAACTCTCCCAAACATCAGTTATCTGCCTGCCGGGAAGAGGGTGCTGGGCCTGTGGGCCAGGTGGGGACCCAGCAGTGGACCTTAGGGCTGTCCTCAGAGGCTCGGAGGCCAAAGCTGCTGTGTGTCCTGTCTGGAGCAGCCAGAGAGGTCTCAGGCTTCGTGGGTGGCTATGGTCATAGCTGCCCAGCCCCAGCCCCCCATGGTGGGCCAGGCCTTTAAGTCCTGGCAGTACCCCGGCCATGCTATATTCATTCCATTTTCAGAGGGGAAACTGAGGCATGGAGTACTTTGACACCTCTCATGTCAGAATCAGTCTCTTCTCCTTCCTGAGTTCGGGTGTCCAAATGGCACTGACACTTGGGGCTGGTCACAGCCTGGCTCAGAGCTTCTCTTCTCCCTCCTTCCAGGCCCAGACCCTCTCTTCTCCCTCCTTCCCAGGCTCCTATCCCTCCTTCCAGGCCCAGACCCTCTCCTCTGTCTCCTTCCAGGGCCAGACCCTCTCCTCTCCCTCCTGCCAGGCTCAGACCCTCTCCTCTCCCTCCTTCCTAGGCTCAGACCCTCTTACCTCCCTCCTTCCAGGCTCGGAGCCTCTCCTCTGTCTCCTTCCAGGCTCGGAGCCTCTCCTCTGTCTCCTTCCAGGCTCGGAGCCTCTCCTCTCTCTCCTTCCAGGCTCGGAGCCTCTCCTCTCTCTCCTTTTCAGGACCCTGGATGCTGCCTGCCCTGCAGCTCAGCCGCCCGACCCCAGGAGCCGCCGTACCTGTGAGGTGTCCACCTCCCTGCATGTGGCACTCCCCAGACTGCCAGAGCCCAGGCCGGCCTCATCTGCACCATGTCCCCGGATCAGCCCTGGCTCTGACTGCGACCAAGTGCCATGCAGGAGGCCACTCTTGTCTCTCGGCGGCTGTTCCCAGGAGGCAGCTCCCTCCTGGCACATGGGGCTGGCCACAATAGCCCAGAGGGTCAGAACTGGATAGCCACAGAGACCTGTGCCCAGAGAAGGGTCTCGACCCACCCAAGGACACACAGCAGGTCCGTGGATGGGCTGGAAGAGGGACCAGGGCCAGCCTCTGTCTTAGGACATTCCAGAAGGACGAGGAGGTGTCTCTCCCTCTCGCGAAGCACCAGCGTCCCCACCTCGCGTGGGCCCTGTCCGGGTTGCCATGGTGACCCCAGCCTCTATCCACTTCCCAACCCAGGGACCCTGCACAGCCAGAACTGCCTTTGGCCCTACTAATGGTCACTGGCTCTGGTCTCAAGTGCCTGGGCTTGGTGGCCATCAAGAGGGAGCCAGCCAAGCCTGTGAGGGCCATAGACCCTGTATATACCCTGCACCAGCAGTGACCAGGCAGAGCCCAGCCCCCTCCACGGGGGTCCCAGCGCCCACTTTTCTAATCATGAATGACCAATAAAGCCCATGCTCTTTGTCAGGCTCCATGTGCCATCTCCCTGTTCCCAGGGCTGGACCGGCCTTGACCTCCCTGTCCCCTCTCCAGCTATGCTGCAGATGCTGCAGGGGCGTCAGGAGCACACGGTTCTGGCCAGGGCCGCCTTCTCCAGAATCTTGGCTTGGGGAGCTCTTTGGCTCCTGACATCTCCTGGGGTGAGGTTTGGAGGCACAGAGGTGGAAGTCTGAGGTCACTGGCATCAGCAGCCCCTGGTGACTTCTGACCCAGGCAGGGTCAGGTGTGGAGCAGCGGCGTGTTGCCCCTCACACGTTTCCAGCACTGTTTCCTGGCCGCCTGCTGACAGGCCTTGAGGTTCTGCCCCTGCGTCTCTCTGCCCAGTTTGAAGTTGCTGCTTCCCCACAGTGGTGTCCAGTGATGCCTGTGGTCAGCGGGGACGTTCTCTGGGCAGAGGGGAGCTGGGAGCCATGCCGGGACCAGGCCCTGCATTCTCAGGGCCCACCTGCCCCACAGGACCCCTCACCCAGTGGAAATCTGGCTCCCGGGCCACCAGTGTCTGGCGCTTCACTCTCTTCTCCTTGGTCCCCTGTCCTTCCCCAACCCCCCACTACCCATTCTGTTCTCCCCACTGGCCCTCCCAGCCCCAGCCCCTCATCTCCCGGGACGCGGAGCATCTGATGGCCTGAGGTGGGAGTAGGGCCAGCATGCCCCATTCTCCATCCCACACTGCCTCTGTGTCCCCGCTGTGGTACCTGAGCATCTCCTGCCAGCCTCTGCCCTTTCCTCCTCCAAGCAGCCTTCCAGGGGCACAGGGGAGGGGCGAGGCCTCCAGCACTGCCAAGGCCCCCACTTCCTTCCTCATCGCTTTTCTTCTGTCCCCATCTGGGCTGGGCCCCATGACTTGGGGTGACTCCAGCTCCCGGTTCCTCGGATGGATGAGCGGCCCCCACCCTGCAGTCCTGTGTCTGGGCTGACATCGGGTCTGCACAGCCCCATTGCTGAGGTGACGGAAAGCAGAAGCACTCCTGAGTGAAGGGGTCTAACCTGGGCTCTGCTTGAAAGCACTCCCGGGGAAAACAGCAGCAACTACTGAGTAGGTGGACTGTGGATGCCGAGAAGCTGAGCTTGTGGCACTGCTTTCTCCGCTTTTGTGTTTGTCCCATAGAGGGTGTGAAAAGCAGTTGATACGGGAATGGGCTCTGAGACGTGCTGAGTGGAAAAGGAAGCTGTGAAGGTATATGGTGGGTGCGAAATGTGTCCTGAGAGGAGGCGATGTGGCGTTGGCCACAGGTTGCGTGGCCAGGGCTGACTGAGATGCATGCCGCCTAGCACTCGATCCCTGCTTTGGCCGTGGCCTGTGGTGTGGGCTGGCTGGCGGTCCGGCAGGAGAGAAGGCCCCCTGTGTGCCTGGCCTCACACACAAGCAGCCGGATGTTGGCCAACACATGTCTTAGCTCCTCCTTTGGCCAGGAAAGGAAGTTCACCAGGACCAAGGGGGAGGGACGAACCCAGATGGCTGTGCTGGGCCCTGGGCCATCCCCAGTTGGATATGTGCACCCTGACCCCCTGCAGTCCCCATGCCAAGGTGGCCTCACCTACTCAGACACCCATGCTGGCTGCCCCCAACCTCCCCGCCCACCAACTCCCAGGCTCATTCACCAACCACTCCACCAGCTCTGACCCTGATTTCTGGGGTTCCCATCTCAGTCCTCAGCCTGCGCTGCTGCCCCTTGAAGAGCATCCTTCCAGGCCCCCATCGGCTGGCCAGGGCTTAGCTCTAAGGTTGCTCCGGAGGCCTTCCTGATCAGTCTGATGCCGCCCCTCCCTGATCACTGTCTTGGCCCCATTGCAGTTTATGCTTTGGTGCCTTGGGCTAGAGTCACTGTCCATGTTGCCAGAGACAGTGCAGCCAGGTGGACTCTCCCCCTGGAGCTGGTGTCTGAGTCCAGCCCAAGTCCAGGGCGGGCACTCCAAGAATGAGTGTTCTACCTGCTGGGTCTCCTAAGGGCCAAGGGGCTCTGCAGGAGCCGGGGGCAGGGCTTGGCACCCGCATCCCTGTCTGTGCTTCTCCTACTTAAGGATCCTTGGTCTGACCTGGCTCTCCTACCAGATGCCACCACCTACCTGCAGCTTGTGTCCTCAGCACTGTCCAGCATATAGGAGGTGCTCAGTAAATGTCTGGGGCAGAACCCACTCACCTGCCTGTCTGTGCTAGGCCCTGTGCACCTGTCACAGCAGCCAAGGGACAGACAAAAAACAGGCCCAGGAGCTGCTGAGAGCCAAGCTAGCTTCTGGGAGGGTTTGATAGCCCCTATGGGATCCTAGGACCTGATGTATCCACTCCAGCCTGTCCTGCCCATGGATTCAGCTCTGCTGTCATGGGGGACCTGGAAAGTCAACAAGATGTACCCACCAAGTTGGGTGGTGGGGGGGACAAGGAGGGACACACAGGGAGCTCAGGAGGGATGGGCAGGGAGGTCAGTAGGTGACCTGGGATGATGGCGAGGGGCCATGTGGACGTCTGGGAAGAAGGTTTGAGGACAAGGAAGCCTGTGCACAAGTGCTGTGAGCTGGGCTGTTGCTGGGGAAGCAGTGACGTGTGGGAGCAGGTGGGGCAGTCACATACAGCTGGAGATGACCAACGGGGCAGAGTGCGATGGGAGGGTCTCCTAACCTCTTTCCTATAACAGAGAGATTATTAGATAGATAGATGGTAGATACATGGATGGATGATGGATGGATGATGGATGGATGGTCAGATAGATTAGATAGATAGATAATAGATAGATGATGGATAGATAGATTAGATAGATGATTAGAAAGAGATGATTGCTAGAAGCTGTTGTATTAATTTGATGGAAAAGATGAAAAGATTGATAGATGGATGATAGATGAGAATAGATGACATTGGATAGTTTGATAGATGATGGATAGACGATAGATACGTAGGCAGGCATAGATCTCAGTGGCTTGTTGCAAGGTGAAGAGGTACCACTGTGCCAGCCTGAAGCCCAGCCTCGGCCGCTCACTCCCTTACAGGGATCCCTCGCTCGGGTCTCTTCATGGCTGAGGTGCCCTGTGCATGTCCTTGACACTGCTTATTCCTGCCCACCTAAAAGCACTGGAAGTGTCTTCTAAGTCTTGTTGGATCTACAGGTTCCCTCTCCCAGGGCAGTGCTTCCTGTCTGGTTCACCGTTGAAGGACCTGGCCCATTCATTCCACATGTGCGGAGGAAGGATGAGGGCAGCTCATGCCAGATGAGTGGGGAGGCAACTGGGCCTCCATGCAAGGTGCTGGGCCCAGGCCTGGTAGGGCCAGGCAGGGAGGAGCACCTGATCCGTGTGTACTGAGGAGCTGGCCATTGTGACAGAACCCACGTCACACCCTATGTCCAGCCCTCCCCTCCATTTCCTAGGGACCTCCACTTCCACCTGTGTTCAATCAGAGTGGAGTGCCTGGTTCTTCACTGCATTATTCTTTTTTTTTTTTTTTTTTTTTGTACTGCATTATTCTTAACAATCAGAGGACTGGGCCCGGCACGGTGGCTCATGCCTATAATCCCAGCACTTTGGGATGCCCAGACAGGTGGATCACCTGAGCTCAGGAGTTCATGACCAGCCTGGACAACATGGCAAAACCCTGTTTCTACTAAAAATACAAAAAAATTAGCTGGGTGTAGTGGCACATGCCCGTAGTCCCAGCTACTCAGGAGGCTGAGGCACAAGAATTTCTTGAACCCAGGAGGCGCAGGTTGCAGCAAGCTGAGATCGCACCACTACACTACAGCCTGGGAGACAGAGTGCGAGATTTCTGTATCAAAAAAAAAAAAAAAAAAAGGCACGGTGGCTCACGCCTGTAATCCCAGCACTTTGGGAGGCCAAGGTGGGCGGATCACAAGGTCGGGAGTTCGAGACCAGCCCGGCCAACATAGTGAAACCCCGTCTCTATTAAAAATACAAAAATAAGCCAGGTGTGGTAGTGGGCACCTGTAATCCCAGCTACTGAGGAAGCTGAGGCAGGAGAATCTTTTGAACCTGGGAGACAAAGGTTGCAGTGAGCCAAGATCGTGCCACTGCACTCCAGCCTGGGCAACAGGGCGAGACTCCAAAAAAAAAAAAAAAAAAACAGGCACAGTGGCTCATGCCTGTAATCCCAGCACTTTGGGAGGCAGAGATGGGTGGATCACTAGATCAGGAGATCGAGACCATCCTGGCTAACATGGTGAAACCCCATCTCTACTAAAAATACCAAAAAACAAAAAAAAAATTTTGCTGGGTATGGTGGCAGGCGCCTGTAGTCCCAGCTACTTGGGAGGCTGAGGCAGGAGAATGGCCTGAACCTGGGAGGTGGAACTTGCAGTGAGCCGAGACCGCGCCACTGTATTCCAGCCTGGGCGACAGAGCAAGACTCCGTCTCAAAAAAGAAAAAAAAAAAAAAAAAATTAGGGGTCTGAATGCTTTCATATTTTTCTTCTCTTTCTCTCAAATACTTTACTTTAGAGGAAACACTAACTCCAGGTGCTGCTGCCCTGCTGTGACCTCAGGAAGCTGCCCCACCAGCTGCAGCCTCTTTGGCCCCCAGCCCAGCACGTCCTCGTCCTTCCAGCCAGCGGACAGCTGGGCTCTCCCACCAGCTGTCTGTAGGCCAGTTTTAGGCCAGCGTAGCCCACTCCCTCCACACTTGTGGCTGCAGCCTAGTCTGTGGAGACCCACCCCCGCTCCCTCGCCCCTCTGCAAGGCAGTGCTAGGTCCCCTCCCCAGATCTGATCACCATTTGGGGTCCCACCGCAACCCATCCAGCACTTGCCCAGTCAGGCTGCGGGACGGTGGGTGTTCCTCACCTGCCATGCTCATGCTAACCCTACAGCTGGGGGAACCAAGGCTCTGAGCTGTGACATGACCCCAGCAGGCCGTGGTGACAACAGCATGCCTCTCGTACTCCATCTCCCGAGTGCCCCTCAGGTGCAGGGGACAGTAGGGCGCACAAGAGGCTGGACCCCTTCCCAGATTCTGAACCTGTCTGTGTGAGGGGGGTGTCCAGGGCTCACCCAAGGAAGGCCAGAACCCTGTGGCTGCTGAGGCCCGGGTTGGTGCAGAGGTGTGAGAGGCACTGAGTGGGCAGGACCCCTGTGAGCCCTCTGCGGAGGAGCCGCTGGCCCCGGTCACAAGGCACTGAGCCGGCAGAACTGGAGGCAACAGCACAAGAAAGCCGCGTCAGCACCCCTAAAACCCAGTCTGTGTGTGTAGTCAGCAGGGCCATTTCTCCCAGACGGGTACCGCGGATTGTGCAAGACCCAGCTATACTTCCGGGCTCTGAGCTCAAGTGCTGACCTGTGACAAATATACTCCTAGGTTCCATCCTAGGCGCCCCCCAACACCCTTCCCTCACCCCTTCCTTACCCCCACCCTCACCCCTCCCTCACTCTCTCCCTCCTCCCTCAAATCCTTCCCTCACCTCTCCCTCACCCACTTCCACCTCCCTCCTTCACCCCTCTCTCATCCTTCCCTCACCCTCACCCCTCTCTCACCCTTCCCTCACCCATACCTCACCCCTCCCTCACCCCTCCCTCACTCTCTCCCTCCTCCCTCAAATCCTTCCCTCACCTCTCCCTCACCCACTTCCACTTCCCTCCTTCACCCCTCTCTCATCCTTCCCTCACCCTCACCCCTCTCTCACCCTTCCCTCACCCATACCTCACCCCTCCCTCACCCCTCCCTCACTCTCTCCCTCCTCCCTCAAATCCTTCCCTCACCTCTCCCTCACCCACTTCCACTTCCCTCCTTCACCCCTCTCTCATCCTTCCCTCACCCTCACCCCTCTCTCATCCTTCCCTCACCCATACCTCACCCCTTCCTTATCCCTCTCTTTTCACCCCTTTATCACCCCTCACCCCTCCCTCATCACCTCCCTTACCTCCTCCCTCACCCCTTCTCTCCCTTACCTCTCCCTAACCCTCTCTCATCCTTCCCTCACCCTCACCCCTCTCTCACCCTTCCCTCACCCATACCTCACCCCTCTCTCACCCTTCCCTCACCCATACCTCACCCCTCCCTCACCCCTTCCTTATCCTTCTCTTTTCACCCCCTTATCCCCCCTCACCCCTCCCTCATCACCTCCCTTACCTCCTCCCTCAGCCCCTCCCTCCCTTACCTCTCCCTAACCCTCTCTCATCCTTCCCTCACCCTCTTCCTCGCTCCCTCTCTCACCCCTCCCTCCCCTAACTCCTTCCCTCACCTATCCCTCACCCCTTCACCTCCCTCCTTCACCCCTCCTTTACCCCCCCACCCCTCCTTCACCCCCTCCCTCACCCCCTCCCTTATCTCCTTCCTCACCTACCTCACACACCCCCTCATTCCCCTTCCTTCATCTCCCTCCCTCATCCACAGCCCATCCCTCACACCCCTTTCCTCATACCCCCCCTTTCCTTCACTCACTCTCACAACCTGCATTTCGCCTCTAGCTCTCCCACAACCCCTCCCTCACACCAAAGCTTTGGTAATGGGAGTTCCCTCGACCCCAGCATCTCCTACCAGCTCCTGCACAGTTCTGAATGTGAGAACAATATCCCATGTCCAGGTGGGGTAGCTTGGAGGAAACTGCTCTTCTTACTAGGGTATCATGAGGGCTTCCTGGAGGAGGTGGCATTCCTGAAGGATGAGTTGATGGGCAGGGCTGGTAAGGAGTCCCAAGCTGAGGGAGCAGCATGGTTTTTGCCTGAACACCCGCAGCACAGGTGTGGAAGCACAGGACACGGCCATCTGTGGATGTAGTGTGGAAGCAGGGACTCAGGACAGCCAGGAGGGCCTCACTGCCCAAGGGTGCCTTCCCCTCCCTGGGGACCTAGTTCACTGCTGGTCACAGGAACTGGTTGGCCCGGTGGTTGGCAGGGCTGGGCCTGATGGGTGGCTGAGGCCCAGGCACGGGTGCCTATCATTCTCCCTCCTCCAGGCTCCAGCCTCAAAGGGTGGGGCAGCCACCAGGTGGGAGGCAGCAGATGCAAGAGTGGGCCTGGTTGGTGGTCAGGGACGTCACAGACTCAGACCCAGGCTTGAGTCCAGTTGGTCAGGGATGGAGCTGGGGGTAGCTGGGCGCTGGGAGGGCAGTCCAAGGACAGTGGGGCTCAGGACCTGGCTGATGTGGGCCTCGGGGCAGGGCGGTGAGTGCACACAGATGGACAGGGAAGGCAGCAGTCCTGGGGCCAGGCAGCCCCTCGCTGAGGAATGACACCTGCCCACGGGGCCTGGGGAGTCAGGGCCTCAGGTGGTGTCAGGCAGCCCTGAGAAGGTGTGTGTGTCCTCCACGGCCTCCGGCCGGGCCACCTAGGACTTGCCCAGGCCACACACCGGCCTGTGCCCTGCCTGCCTCGGAGGTTTCCTGCCTTCAGCTGACGCCGTAATAGAATGTTTTTTTGTTTTGTTTTGTTTTGTTTTGAGACGGAGTCTCGCTCTGTCGCCCAGGCTGGAGTGCAATGGCCGGATCTCAGCTCACTACAAGCTCCGCCTCCCGGGTTTACGCCATTCTCCTGCCTCAGCCTCCCGAGTAGCTGGGACTACAGGCGCTCGCCACCTCGCCCGGCTAGTTTTTTGTATTTTTTAGTAGAGAGGGGGTTTCACCGTGTTAGCCAGGATGGTCTCGATCTCCTGACCTCGTGATCCGCCCGTCTCGGCCTCCCAAAGTGCTGGGATTACAGGCTTGAGCCACCGCGCCCGGCCCGTAATAGAATGTTAATGTCCCTGGAGACCCCTCCTTAGCTCTCCAGGGACAAGTCACACCTGTCACCTTCACTAAGTATGTGTCTCCTTTACCCAGGCATGAGGGGGCACCTGGAGCAAGGTGGTCAATTCCTAAAAGGATTTCTGAGGCAGGGGGGCTGTGACAGAACCCATGCTCAAGGAGGAGTCCCGAGGGAGGGATCCCATTTCACAGGTGGGCAAACGGGCTGAGACTGGAGCACAGGCCCTGGCCCCGCGGCTCAGGGTGGAGGAGGGAGAGGGCAGCTAGGGCTGTCCCCCCGCCACCCCACTCAGTGGGCGCGTGGCAGCCTGGCAGGTGGGAGGGCTCTGAGGCTCTGGCTTTCCTTGTCCCTGGCCCTCAGATCCCTGAAGGGGCAGGCACTGTGATGACCAAGCAGCAGCGCTGCCCAGTAACGGGACATCATGTCCTGGAGCTCCACATTCCGCGGTCAGCCTGGTTCCCACTGTAACATGCGCAGCGACCCTGCGACTGACTGAGCATGGTCCCTCCAGGAGCCGCACTCATAGCCTCGCCCTGCCAGTGGCATCACCCCAGGGTTAGGGGCCCCCAGCACCTTCTGGGGCAAAGCCTGGGTGCCTCCAGAAACCCCCTGGAAAATGCAAACTCATGATGATTCTGCGGGTTGACAAATATTCTCGTTTCCCCACTAAAAGGCTTGGGGGAGGAGCTGACAAGGGGAGGGAAGCAGGTCTCCGGCCCAGGCTCAGCAGCCAGAGAGAGAGAGAGAGAGAGAGAGAGAGAGAGAGAGAGAGAGAGAGAGTGTGTGTGTGTGACAGAGAGAGGCACACAAGGTGGGAGGAGGGGGCAGTGTGGGGGACATCTGAGGTGGGGAGGCAGTGCCCGGGGGCTTATCCGAGGCAGGTGAGCCCATGTTGGGGGTGTCCTGTCTGGGGGTCTGTGCCAGCAGCTGGATGTGGAGATGCCGGGAACACCAGGGCCAGTCCCAGCTGAAGCAGCCATAGCTGCCGTCATCTCTGAAGCCCTCCTGAGACTGAGGAGCAAGGCAGGCTGAGGGAACTTGAACATTTAATATGGTCAGCACCTGGTAAGATGAAGGTGTTTTTTTGTTTTTGTTTTTTTTTTGAGACGGAGTCTCACTCTGTTGCCCAGGCTGGAGTGCAGTGGCGCGATCTCGGCTCACTGCAAGCTCCGCCTCCCGGGTTCACGCCATTCTCCTGCCTCAGCCTCCCGAGTAGCTGGGACTACAGGCGCCGCCACCACGCCCGGCTAGTTTTTTTGTATTTTCAGTACAGACGGGGTTTCACCGTGTTAGCCAGGATGGTCTCGGTCTCCTGACCTCGTGATCCGCCCGCCTTGGCCTCCCAAAGTGCTGGGATTACAGGTGTGAACCACCGCGCCCGGCCGAAGGTGTGTTTTTTACACAAATTATAAATAATGAAAAATAAGCATTTAGAAAAAGAAGCAGCAGTCCCCTTGGCGGGTCGGCTGGAGGACTCTTTGGTTGAGTGGCGGGTGAGGCCCTGGGTCCGGGGTCTGTCAGAGCCCCCCTAGGTCATCTGCCAGGAAGGCCAGCAGGTAGCGGCTGACATGTCTGTCGATGATGACAGGCGAGAAGCCGAGGACGCGCCGGGTCCCTGGCAGGCCCTTGGGGTCTAGAAGACAAAAGGGGAGGCAAAAAGCTCACGAGCCAGTCCCAGAGGTGAATTCTGTGTTTCCCTCCCTCCCACGGGGGTGGGGGGGAGCGGGCACTGGGGCAGGGTGCTCCCTCCCAGTCATGGTCTTGGCTTGAGTTGAAAAGACAAGAATTAGGGCAGATTCCAGAGCCCCCAGCTCCCACCCAAGTGACCCAGGGGCCTTGAGTCCTGCCATGTGTGCCTGTGTCCTCGCGCCCAGTAGGCCTCCCAGCACGACAAACTCAGGCATCACAGAAAAGGGAGACGGGGCAGGCCAGGCTGGGCGCCAGTAGACGGGCCCTGGGAGGCTCCTATGCATCAGGCCTGTGGCTGGTGGAGAGACCCAAGGCCCTGGGGCACGTGACCTGCTCAAGGGCCCCACATGGCTCAAGGCCACAGGTGTGGCAGGGCTTTGTAACACCCAGAGTCCCGGCTGCACCCCTCCTCCCGCTAGGGGTCATCATTTTCTGGTTCCCAAGGGCGGCAGGAGCCAGTGGACGCTGGGAGCCTCCTCACATCCCATTTCTCATGAGCCCTGCAAGGTGACACCATCCCACTGCTCAAGTGTGGACACTGAGGTGTGGAGAGGCCAAGGGGTCCCAAATTGGGCAGGGTCTGGGGCCCTGGCTTGGTGGCAGAGGGGAAGCAGGCCCAGCCCTGTGAGGGTCCACCTGCACCCACCTGGTGGATAGCAGTACAGGAGCAGGGCCAGTCCCACAGCAAGGCCCAGACCAGCCAGGAAGCTCATGGGTCCTGGGGAGACACCAGCGTGAACAGGGCTCCCCTGGGCCTCAGAGGGGTGGGGTCCTGAGGCTCGGGGGCTGCGCAGGGGAGGGGGTGCCAGGCTGAGGTGCTGCCTGAAGAGCCCCCAAGCGAGCACCTTAGGGGGTCTGTCACCAACAGAAGGCCAGGAATGGAGCCACACTTGGGGTGGAGAAGCCCCTGAGGCGGAGATGGAGCCCTGGGGAGGGTAAAGAGAGAGGGAAAGAGGGAGAGAGAGGGAGGGCAGCAGGGAGGTGTTACCCCTGTCACTCAGCTCGCCGCTCTGGCTGCCCGAGTCTAGCTGTGTGCAATCTGAGTTCTCTAGAAACAAAACCACAGAGCATGGTTAGTCAATGGGCAGGGCCGGAGAGCAAGGTCGTCACCCCATAGGAAGCCCAAGGCCACTGCCGCCTCCTGGGGCCGCCAGGCCAGACCAGGCCGTGGTACCCGAGACCAACCCTCCTCAGGGAACTATGCACAGTCTGGGTCTTCTCCGGTGGTCCAGCTGCTGTGACTTCAAGTGCCACAGGCATAGGGAAGGTCATTGTACCCTGGTGGCCACAGGCACCAAACGCGGCATGAACATTGCTGTGGACAGCGTGGCTGCTGCCGGCCTGGTGGCTGCCTCACTGGGTGCAGCTGGGCCAGAAGCTTTCTGCCCAGGCCTCCCCCGGAGGTTATCCAGCCTGAGACCTGCTGGACGGGCCTAAAGGCACGCGGGAGCCACAGAAGGTGCTCCACCTCCAGTGGGGCCGAGGCTTGGCCCTGCCTGGTTTTGAAAGCCCCCTGTGGCATACTCGTGGCTCGGGAGGGAGAGCCAGTCCCTCCTGCAGGGCTGGGCCTCCCCTCGAGCTCTCCCTGCCCACCATCTGCACTGTGTCCTGTGAGGCCTGGGGAGGCCTCCGGGGGCTCAGAGACCCCCAGCCCAGTAGCCTGGGGTGAGCCACCCAGTCCCTCTGGTCTCTGTCCTGTTGCTTGAGGGCCACGGGGCGGTAGCCCCTCCTCCTAGGGCCCTGACCACAGAGGCGACAGATCAGAGTTGCCGTCTTCACCTCGAGGCGCCCTGAACGTCCCGGCAGCTCTGTGGGCCCAGGCTACTGGCATCCACATGACTCCCGGGGCCTGAGCGCACACTGCCTGAGGACAGGAGCCTCAGAGCTGAAATGCATGTGCTTCGGACCAGCCATCCGGGCCTGACCACGCCCTGTGGAAACCCCCACACGTGTGCAGATCACGGCAATGAAAGGGTTCATCATGGGGTTGGGTAATTCCAGCGGGGACCGCCTAGGAGCGCTATGCAGCTGTGGGAACAAGGCTGCTGTCCACACAGACAGGAAAGGATCCCCCTGGAACGAGGCTAGAAAAGGAAGGGCAAGAGAGGACGCACAAGATGCCCCCTTCTGTGTGAAAACTGCCATGACAGAGAGAGATGGAGAAAGTGGGAGACAGAGACCAACATCTGCACTGCCTGTGCCTGCCACACTCTCCCCTCGGGGCTGAGGGTGGCCTCTGGGGAAGGGCTGAGGCGAGAGGGGATGCCAGGCCTGGGCTGCAGCAGACTTGGGAGGTCACGGAGAACATCCATGGCATCAGCAGCAGGCTGGGGTGCCCTCCCTGGGCCGGCACCAAGCATACATGGTTGGGGACGTGGAACTTACGCAGAGCGTGGCGGCTGGGCAGGCAGCTGTGCAGGGGCTGGGCATGGATATACAGGGCTCGGTAGAACTCCTGGCAGTCCCGCTCGCCGCTCCGCTGCAGGTGGCTCAGGAGGTCACAGAGCCGCACACGCAAGGACGCCTTGGGGTTCCGGAACTGAGGGTATAAGGGAAGATCAGGCCAGGGAAGATCAGGCCAGGGGGGCTGGCTGTGGGTCAGGGCAGGGCACCAAGGTCAGGCCCCCAGCCTCAGCTTCCCCATTGAGTGTCAGGACACCTGCTGGATGGCAGCTCCTGTGACACCCTGCCCCTTACCCACACCACATAGTGCCTGGCATTGCCTCTGTCACAGGCATCACTGCTACTCCTCATACTCCCTGTGGGGTGGGAGGTTGGGAAACAGGCCGGGAGCGGTCACAAAGAAATCACAGGGCTGGCCGGGCACAGTGGCTCACGCCTGTAATCCCAGCACTTTGGGAGGCCAAGGCAGGCGGATCACGAGGTCAGGAGATCGAGACCATCCTGGCTAACACGGTGAAACCCCGTCTCTACTAGAAAATACAAAAAAATTAGCCAGGTGTGGTGGCGGGCGCCTGTAGTCCCGGCTACTCGGGAGGCTGAGGCAGGAGAATGGTGTGAACCTGGGAGGCGGAGCTTGCAGTGAGCTGACATCGCGCCACTGCACTCCAGCCTGGGCAACAGAGCAAGACTCTGTCTCAAAAAAAAAAAGAAAAAAAAAAAAAGAAGAAAGCACAGGGCTGGTGACATCATTCCAAGTGTTAGGACATAGTGTGGCTTCCTGTGTGACCTCAGCCAGCTACTCCACCCCTCTGAGACTTGGTTTCTTCATTTGTAAAAAGGGGATAATGAACCCTCATGGTAGGCTATGACAGGGAATTAATGAAGTGAGGTATAAGTGCTAACTTCTGTTATTTTGCAGTCTACAGGAATGTGATTCAAGTTTTTAAAAAATAAGTTGAAGCTGAGCGCGATGGCTCATGCCTGTAATCCCAGCACTTTGGGAGGCTGAGGCAGGCAGATCAGGAGCTCGAGGTCAGGAGTTTGACACCAGCCTGGCCAACATGGCGAAACCCCATCTCTACTAAGAGTACACAAAATTAGCCAGGCATGGTGGTGCATGTTTAATCCCAGCTACTTGGGAGGCTGAGGCCAGAGGATCACTGGAAACTGGGAGGCAGAGGTTGCACTGAGCCGAGATCACGCCACTGCACTCCAGCCTGGGTGACAGACTCCATCTCAAAAAAAAAGAAAAGAGTGACAAAAGTATTGGCTCTTTTGATGTGTCTGACAGAGAAATGTGTGGTTCTCAAGGTCAGTGGACAGGCCACTGGGCCTTGACCGCCAGGACCCGGAGTCTGTGGCCCAGTGCTGCCACCTGGTGGCAGCATACCATTCTACATGGCCACAGGAAACGAGTAAAACCATGGCAGTGTGGAAATGACAGCCAGATGGGTGGCAGAAGCTATGGTGTCTGTGAGGAAGGAATATGTGGTTTTTCTTGTATAAACATCCGAAACTTTCTAAACTTTCTAAAAGTGAACATGCATTAGACTTCAATTACAATAATAAGAGATGGATTTGAGCTCCTAACTTTTAAAATTACTGTATCACCTTCACAATGGAAGAAGCACCTGAGCCAGTAGCAGGGCCCGTGTTGACTTGTGTTCTGTTGTGGGCCAACCTCATTGTGCCAGGAGATGCCCCAACCCTAAGGATAGCCCTGCATCATGACCCCCTGCCACGTGAGGAAATGACAGCTCCAAGAGAAGGGACTCAATTGGGGTCACCCAGAGGGGAAGGAGGCTGGCAGGACCTGTACCCCGAAGGCCTAGGGGTCTCTGGCACTCACTGCCCATCCCTCTGGTCTTGGTGATAGCTGTTAAGGAACAGGTGGCTCAGTGCGGGCGCCAGAGCCACAGATGTGGGCAGGGTCGGCAGGGTGTGGCTAACTCTCTCATCCAATGTCCCCTCAGGGCCACCTGGCACTGGGGTGATGGGGCAGGACAGACTTCCCAAGACAGAGCCCAGGAATTGCATCTTAAATGCCATCTCCAGCAGAGCCACCCTGCTGTTTCCAGCTCTGCAGCTCTGAGAGGCCAGGGCCATGTGACAGAGCAACAGCCACCGGCCCTGGGCACTTTCCCAAACAATAGGATGAACTCAGGACATGGCCTGGCACTCCTGAGATGAGCGGCCCCGGGCAAGCGGCTGCCTCTTGGGCCTTGGGATCACCTCTGTGAGATGGGGTGATGGGCGCGGTGCCCACAGGGCTGCAGGGCCATCTGGTGATAAGGGCTCTCGGGCAGGCGTTTACCCGGCTCAGCTCAGTCAGTCCACACCACACCTGCCAGGCAGGGCTCTCAGCGTCTGCTCCACACATGGGGAAGCTGGGGTTCCGAGGGGACCAGCCCGCTCAGCACTGCTGAGAGGGGCAGACGGTGGCACGGCCATGGGGTGGGTCAGCATCTGCCTTCCTAGAAGCTCGGTTGCCTACCTGTGACATGCTGGGCTTTCCAGCCGCGTACAGTAACATAGAAATTAGAGAAAAGGAAGCAATTGTTTGCCCACTTTGAACCTTCAGAAGATGCAGAATGCAAAGCACTGTGGCACTAGGGTGGGCCAGGACTATCTGTTCCCCATCCCACTTCAGCTCTCCCTCTGCCTCTGCCCTCCTCACCCCTCCCTCTCGCCCTCTTTCTTGCCTCCCTCCAAGTCTTATACTGTCATGTGCTTCATGTATTGTCACGTTATCTCCTATAATCTCCCAGCAACTCGGGGACAGCATACCCAATGACATAGGAAGAAACTGAGGCACAGAGAGCTGACGTTCTGGGCTTGTTTGGTCCAAAGGGCCCCAAAGGGTCAGTTTGTAGCTCAGGCAGCCTTAGGAGCCAGGTCCAGATATGTCACCTCTGAATCCTGACATACCTAGTGTGTCATTCCCGTGAGAGAATGACCCAGGGCTGGTCACCAGCTTCTCCCAGCCCAGAAGGGAAGGGAAACTGAGCAGTGTCTCGGGCACCCCCCTCACCTCCTCAGCACCTTTTCCGCCTCCTTGTTGGTAAGGATCTGTGGGTAGTAGCGGTTCAGCTGGAGGATGATCCTGTCCACCTGCTGCTCACTCAAGCGCCCGTGGCCTGTCAGGAAAGGCGTGTCCTGCACCAGGCGGTCACAATACGTCTGATCTAAAACAGACAGCACAGGGGCATGAGCCAGCACAGCCCAAGGGGACCAGAGACGACAGCCTTGTACTGACACCACAGGAGGGCATCACCCCCAAAGTGGGTGCCCACCAAGAGGGTGCACCCGCAGAATCACAGCCATCCCAGCCCGTGTGGTGTGCACTGCACAGCTGAGAGCTGCCCCTGGCCTGCCAACCTGCCTGCTGCCAACCTGCCCCACCAGAAGATGGAAGTGAAGGGTTGTGCTGGAAACCCACTTTCACAGAGCTCGCCACAGAAATCAAACTCAGAGGGGCTAAGAATCTACTTTTCATGGGCCACATGCAGGGCCATCAGGAAATAGCTGGGGCCTAGGGTGGCACAGGTGGCTCAGAATGCCCAGGGCCAGGCATGGTGGCTCAGACCAGGTGCGATGGCTCACCCTTGTAACACCAACATTTTGGGAGGCCAAGATGGGCAGATCACTTGAGCTCAGGAGTTCGAGATCAAGAATGCTCAGACGTGGGCTCTGCAGATCTTCACACTGGCACAGATACAGGGACACAGGGCTCAGGGTGGCCCGTGCTGGGATCACAATGGGACACAGTGTGTCTGAAAGGCCTTAAGAAGCTTCTACCAACAGTAAACCAGTGAGTTCTCCCAGAGGGCTAGAAATGCTTTTCATTTGCCTTTTTTTTTTTTTTTCCAGAATCACCATTAAAATATCATTGTACCACTTTTCCATTAAGAATGTTTCTTAGAATGACAGATCTTTAAGGCTGAGCAGTGGAGTGACGACAGGAGGGCATGGAGAGGATGGCACACAGGATCCCCACAGGGACTGAACATGTGCATCACCTTACATACTTGTGGCAGCTTGTCCTGTTTCCCCATGTTCACAAAGGAAATATTTATAGAACATAACACAGAGGAAAATGAGAAGGGAATCTAAATGTGTTGCTATAAAAAGTGAACAAAACACAAAAGAAGGCAGTAATAGAATAAATGAGGGTCAAAAAAGCTACAAGACATACAGGAAACACATAGCAAAATGGCAGTAGTAACACATTCCTTATCAGCAATTAATTCAAATGTAAATAGGTTAAACTTTCCTTTTTTTTTTTTTTTTGAGATAGAGTCTTGCTCTGTTGCCCAGGCTGGAGTGCTGAGGCCCAATCTCGGCTCACTGCAACCTCTGCCTCCTGGGTTCAAGCAATTCTCCCTGGGATTACAGGTGTACGCCACCATGCCCATCTGGTTTTTGTATTTTTTTTTTTTTTTTTTTTTTGAGACGGAGTCTCGCTGTGTCTCCCAGCACTTTGGGAGGCCGAGGCGGGTGGATCACGAGGTCAGGAGATCGAGACTATCCTGGCTAACATGGTGAAACCCCGTCTCTACTAAAAATACAAAAAACTAGCCGGGCGTGGTGGTTTTTGTATTTTTTTAGTAGAGACAGGGTTTTACCATGTTGGCCAGGCTGGTGTCAAACTCCTGACCTCAGGTGATCTGCCTGCCTTGGCCTCCCCAAGTGCTGGGATTATAGGCATGAGCTACCGCGCCCAGCCAAATTTTCCTATCAAAAGGCATAGATTGGCAGAATGGATTTTTAAAATATGAGACAACTAAGTGCTGTCTACAAAAGACTCACTTCAGATCTAAAGACACAAAGAAGTTGAAAATGAAAGGACCTAAAAAAATTCCCATACAAATAGTAACCAAAAGAGAGATGAGGTAACTATACTAACATCAGGCAAAATAGACTATAAGTCAAAAACTATTACAAGAGATTAAAAAGTATATTATGTATTAATAAAAGGATAAATTCATCAAGAATATGCAACAGTTATAAACATATATGCACCAAATATCAGAGCTTCAAAATGTATGAAGCAAACACTGGCAGAGTTGAAGGGAGAAATAGATACCTCTATAATAATATTTGGAGACTTCAAAACACCACTTTCAGTGAGAGACAGAACCACCAGACAGAAGATAAATGAGGAAATAGAGGACTTCAACAACACCATAAGCCAATTATACCTGGTAGACATAAACAGAACACTCCATCCAACAATATAGATATTTTTCTCACGTGCACATGAAACATTCCCCAAGATAGGCCGCAAAACAAGTTTGTGGCCACAAAAACCAGTTTTAATATATTTGAAAAGGTTGAAATCATATAAAATATATTTTCTGACCACCCACAATGAAGCTAGAAATCAATAATAGAAAACTAAAAAATTCACAAATATGTGAAAATTAAATAGCCAATGGGGTGCCAGTCATGGTGGCTCACACCTGTTATCCCAGCACTTTGGGAAGCTGAGGCAGGCAGATCACTTGAGGCCAGGAGTTTGGGACCAGCCTGGCCAACATGGCAAAACCCTATCTCTACTAAAAATACAAAACTTAGCCAGGCATGGTGGTGCACGCTTGTAATCCCAGCTACCTGGGAGGCTGAGGCACAAGAATTCCTTGAACCTGGGAGGTGGAGGTTGTAGTGAGCTGAATTCGTGCCACTGCACTCCAGCCTGGGTGACAGAGCGAGACTCTGTCTCAGACAAACAAACAAACAAACAAGAAAACCAATGGGTCAAAAGAGAAATCATGAGGGAAATTAGGAAGTAACATGAGAAAAGCGGAAACACACACCTACACACACACACCCACACACACACACACACACCCCCCTACACTATGCCAAAACCTAAGGGATGCAGCAAAAGCAGTGCTAAGAGGGAAAATTATAGTTGCAAATGCATATATCTAAAAAAAATCTTAAATCAGTAACCTAACATCACACTTTAAGGAGTGAGAAAAGGAAAAACTAAAGACCAGAGAGCTTGAAGAGCAAACTAAACCCAAAGCTCACAGAAGGAGGGAAATAATCAAGATTAGAGTGAAGACAAATGAAATAGAGAATCGAAAAACAGTGGAGAAAAATCAAGAAAACCAAAGTCGATTCTTTGATGATATCAATAAAAATGACAAAACTAGCTAGACTGACAAAGAAAAATAAGAGAAGACTCAAATTACTAGTATCAGGAATAAAAGTGAGGACATTACCATGAACTTTACAGAAATAAAAAGGAATGTAAGAGAATACTATGAACATTTGTATACCAACAAATTAGATAACCTAAATGAAATGAAAACATTCCTAAAAACACAATCCACCAAAACTAAACCATGAAGAAATAGAAAATCTAACCAATAACTAGTAAGATTAAATCAATAATGAAAAATATCTCAAGAAAGAAAAGCTCAGGACCAGATAGCTTTGCTGGTTAATTCTACCATAAATGTAAAGAACTAATACCAATCCTTCTCAAACTTACAAAAAAAACTGAAGAGGAGGGAACACTTCATAACTAATTCTGTGAGGTCAGCTTTACCCTGATACCAAAATCAGACAAAGTCACTTCAAGAAAAGAAAACCACTTTGGGAGAGAGAGGCAGGAGAGTCACTTGATGCCAGGAATTCAAGACCACACTTGGGCAATACAGCAAGACCTTGTCTCTATGAAAAAAAAGAAAATGGAAAAGACTACAGACCAATACTCCTTAGGAATATTGATGGAAAAAATCAACAAAATCCAGCAAATCAAATTCAGCAGCATGTTAAAAGAAGTATACATTGATTTGTTCCTGGAATACAAGGATGGTTCGACATGTAAAAATCAAAAATCAATCAATGAAATATACCACATTAATAGAATGAAGGAAAAAATACATGGCCATTTCAGTTGTTTTAGAAAAAGCATTTGATAAATGTCAACATCCTTTCTTGATATAAATATTTAATTAATTAGGTCTAGAAGATGGTATGGTTTGAATGTGTCAACAAGCATGTATTGGAAACTTAATCCCCAAAGTAACAGCACTGAGAGATAGAACCTAATGGGAGGTGTACAGGTCATGAGGGCTCTACCATCATGAATGGATTAATGCCAATTACAAAAGGGCTTGAAGTTTCGGGTTTGTTTTCTTCCTCTTAATCCCTCTCATTCTCTCTAGCCCTTCTGCCTTCCACCATGGAATAACACAGCAAGAAGACCCTCATCAGATGCTGGCTCCCTGATCTTGGACTTCCAAACCTCTGGAAGCATGAGCCTATACATTTCTGCTCATTATAAATTCCCTAGTTTCAAGTGTTCTGTTATAGCAGCACAAAATGGACTAAGACAGAAGGAAACTTCATCAGCATGATAAAGGCCATAGAGTTGGCACTCTGTCTCTGCAGGTTCCATATCCAGGGATTAAATCAACAGCAGATATAAAATATTTGGGGAAAAGCAATACAAAATAAGACTACAGCCAAAAAATACAAGTTTTAAAAATACAGTACAACGATTTACATAGCATTTACATTGTGTTAGGTATTACAAGTAACCTAGAGATAATTTAAAATATATGGAAGGATGTGTGTAGGTGCAAATATTATAGCACTTTATATAAGGGATTTGAACATCCTCAGATGATTTTGAGGGGATTCCTGGAATCATCCCACCTCATATATTGACGGACATTTTTATATGAAAAGCCCACAGCTAACATCATACCTTAATGGTGAAAGACTGAAAGCTTTTTCTTTAAGATCAGGAACAAGATAAAGATGTCTGCTCTTACCACTTATATTCAACATAGTACTGGAAGTTCCAACCAGAGCAATTAGGCAAGAAAAGGAAAAGGGAATAAAAGGCATTCAAATTGTAAAGGAAAAAGTAAAATTTTCTCTGTTCACAGATGACATGATTTTATATATAGAAAATCCTAAAATCTTTTTCTTTGAAGTTAGAGCTAATTAAAAGCATGCAGCAAGGTTGCAAGATATAAAATCAACACACAAAAATATTTCATCTCTACATACTAACAATGAACAATCCAAAAATTAAGAAAACGACTCAATTTATAATAGCATTGAAAAGAATAAAATACTTAGGAAGAAATTTAATCAAGAAGGCAAAAATCTTGTACACTGAAAGCCACAAAACATTGCTGCAAGCACTACCCAAAGCAATCTACAGATTCAATGCAATCCCTATCAAAATCTCAAGTGTTTTTTGCAGAAACAGAAAAACCCATCCTAAAATTCATATAGAATTTCAAAACAAAATACCTGTATAGCCAACAAGAAAAAAAAACTTAAAAAACAAACAAACAAAAAACAGGGTTGGAGGACTCATATTTCCTGCTTTCCAAACTTACTGTAAAAAGATACAATAATGAAAACAATGTGGTACTATCATAAAGACAGATATATGGGTCACTGGCATAGAATAAGAGAGTCTAGAATTAAACCCTATTTTTAATTAAAAGAGTGGAAAAAAAGAGTGAAAAAATAGTTCACATAAATGGGAGAAATATTTGCAAAGCATGTATCTCATAAGGGATTAGTATCCATACTCTATAAAGAACTCCTACAACTGAACAGCAAAAGACACAAAGAACCCAATTCAAAACTAAGCCAAGAACTTGAATAGACACTTCTCTAAAGAAAATATACAACTAGCCATCAAACACACAAAAAAATGCTTATCAGGCCAGGCACGGTGGCTCCCGCCTGTAATCCCAGCACTTTGGGAGGCTGAGGCGGGCAGATCACCTGAAATCACCTAAGGTCAGGAGTTTGAGACTGACCTGGTCAACATGGAGAAACTCTGTCTCTACTAAAAACACAATAATTAGCCGGGCATGGTGGTGTGTGCCTGTAATCCCAACTACTTGGGAGGCTGAGGCAAGAGAATCACTTGAACCCAGGAGATGGAAGTCGCAGTGAGCCGAGATTACGCCACTGCACTCCAGTCTGGGAAACGGAGCAAGACTCAGTCTCAAGAAAAAGAAAAAGAAAAAATGGTCATGATTACTCATTAAGGAAATTCAAATAAAAATCATAATGAGATATCGCTTCATACTCATTAGGATAGCTATACATTAATATAACAAATGTTGGTGAGGATATGGAGAAATTCAAACTTATGGGCATTACTGCTGAAAATGTAAAATAGTGCAGCCACTGTGGAAAAAAACAGTATGGCAGTTCCTCAAAAATCTAAACATAGAATTATCGTATGATGGCTGGGCACGGTGGCTCACACCTATAATCCCAGCACTTTGGGAGGCTGAGGCAGGCAGATCACGAGGTCAGGAGAGCGAGACCATCCTGGCTAACATGGTGAAACCCGGTCTCTACTAAAAATACAAAAATTAGCCAGGTGGGATGGCAGGCGCCTGTAATCCCAGCCACTTGGGAGGCTGAGGCAGGAGAATCGCTTCAACCTGGGCGGCAGAGGTTGCAGTGAACTGAGATTGCACCACTGTACTCCAGCCTGGGCAACGGTGAGACTCTGTCTCAAAAAAAAAAAAAAAAGAATTACCATGTGATCCAGAAATTCTTCTAGGTATATACCTTAGACAACAAAAAGCAGGAACTCAGTCGGGGGTGGTGGCTCATGCCTGTCATCCCAGCACTTTGGGAGGCCAAGCTGGGCAGATCACCTGAGGTCAGGAGCTCAAGACCAGCCTGGCCAACATGGCGAAGCCCCGTCTCTACTAAATACAAAAAGCTAGCCAGGCATGGTGGCACTCGCCTGTAGTGCCAGCTATTCAGGGGGTTGAGGCATGAGAATCACTTGAACCCAGGAGGCAGAGGTTGCACTAAGCCAAGATCACCAACACTGCACTCCAGTGTTGGGCAACAAAGTGAGACTCTGTCTTAAATAAATAAATAAATAAATAAATGCAGGAACTCAAATGGATACTTGCACACTGGTTTTCATAGCAGCACTATTCAAAATAAAGATGGAAATAGTGCAAATGTTCACCAGAAGATGAATGAATTATCAAAATGTGGTATATACCTATGTACAACAGAATATTACTCAGCCCTAAAAAGGAAGGAAATTATGATACATGGATGTCACAACATGGATGAACCTTGAAAACATTATGTTAAGTGCAATAAACATGGCACAAAAGGACAAATATTATATGATTCCAATTATATGAAGTACTTAGAGGAGTCAAATTCATACAGACAGAAAATAGAATAGAGATTACCAGGAGGTGTGAGCAGAAGGAGAAAGGGCAGTTATTGTTTAACGGGTACCAAATTTCTGTTTGGGATGATAAAGAAGCTCTGGAAATGGACAGTGGTGACAACTGCACAACATTGTGAGTGTATTTAGTATCACTGAAGTGTACACTGAAAGATGGGTAAGAAGGTAAATTTTGTTTCTGTATATTTTCTCACAAAAAAATGTAAATGGATAAATAAACTCTGGTTTATCCATACAATGAATATTATTCAGTGCTAAAAAGAAACGAAGGCTGAGTGTGGTGGCTCACGCCTGTCATCCCAGCACTTAGTGAGGCTGAGGCAGGTGAATCGCTTAACCTGGGAGGCAGAGGTTGCAGTGAGCCGAGAGTGCGCCACTGCACTCCAGCCTGGGCAACAGTGAGACTGTCTCAAAGAAAAAACCAAAACAAAAACAGTGTCATCGTGTTGGACATAGCGGGGCCCCCTCTTGGGTTTCCTCCTTGAGGCACAGACTCAACAGACTGTTTTACTTTCTCATGCCTCTTTCCAGTTGCCACTTCCTCCTGGCTGGCCTTTCTGCCCCCCAGAATGTGGACCCGCCCCAAAAGCAACCATGCTCTGTGGGGCCCTGTGCAGACCCTACAGACCCAGGCCCAGGTGAGAACAGCCCATCTCAGCATGCTCGCCCTGCGCCGGGCTGGGGACCACGGCGATGGGCAGATCCATCCACATCCTCCAGGGGCTCACAGTGTAGGGGTATGGGCTGGCATTCACCAAGCAACCCCGCAAACACATCCTTAACCCCACAGATACCTGCCCTCCAGAGAACAACAGGGGGGCCATCCTGGTTCACAGGGTCCCTGGTGATGCCCACATTGAGGCCATCAGCCACCCTATCATCTGGCTGAAGCCACTTGCCATGGGCCGCGCAGGGAGGCAGATGGCTGGGGGCTGACTCAGCCCTCACCTGCACTGAGTCCGCCAGCAGCCCCACCATGGTGAGGAAGCTGAGCGCAAGGCCGTCAAGTGACCTGCCAAGGCCACATGGACAGGCCCAGCTGGGCGGTCTGGGTCCAGCGCCTATAGTCCTCTAGTTAAAAGAACTAAGATGAATTAGCCAAGATTCACAGAGCAATCCCACACGTCTGGCACTCTGTGAGCCCTGCGTCTACCTACAACCTTCATCCTTCCAACAGCCCTGCAACATAGGGACAACCACCAGCCCCGTTTTCAGATAGGGAAACTAAGGCACAGTGAGACGATAAGGTACCTGCCCAAGACTGCAACCAGATACGAAGTGACAGATCAAGATTCAGGCCCAGGCACAGCCGTGTTGAGGACCACCTCTTGACATCCAGACATTCTGCCTCTCTAATTAACATGCGACTTCACTGTAATCAGTGACAGCAGTCTACTCCCTGCCAGACCAAGAGACCAAGAGCAGGCCCAAGGCTGTCCTCCCCAGCACTGCCCACTTGGCTAAGAATCCAGTAGTTAGGTGCTCACTAAAGAGTTCTGCAGGCTGGACACGGTGGCTCACGCCTATAATCCCAGCACTTTGGGAGGCTGAGGCAGGTGGATCATGAGGTCAGGAGTTCAAGACCAGCCTGGCCAACACGGTGAAACCCCATCTCTACTAAAAATACAAAAGAAATTAGCTGGTTGTGGTGGCACACGCCTGTAGTCCCAGCTACTCAGGAGGCTGAGGTAGGAGAATTCCTTGAACCCGGGAGGCACAGGTTGCAGTGAGTCAAGATAGCGCCACTGCACTCCAGCCTGGGTGACAGAGTGAGACTCTGTCTCAAAAAAAAAAAAAAAAAAAAAAAAAAGAGTTCTGCAATGAATGGTCCAAGGCCCAAGGGCAAGCACGGTAGGTGGACGGTGGCCAGCATCCTGTAGCGGCCTCCTCCTGCCCTGCAAGCCGCTAACCAGGCGGAGCCTCCGCTGCTGCACAGCCATGAGTCACCGTGAGCCGAGAGTCAGCTGGCACAGGCCGCAAGATCTGGGGGCTGAAGCCAGGCTCCGCGGCTTGGGGGCTCTGTGCTTCCTGTGGTTGCGAGTTGTGCACACAAACACACAGCACTTGGAAGCCAGAAAAGGCACGAGAAACGAAACCATCTCAGTGCCAGCTCCCGATAAACAAGTCCCTGAACTGTTTTTATAGGACAAAGGAAGATGGCTTGCTCTGGCACAGACCCGGCAAGCCTTCACCATGCCCTACATCCCTTTTCTTCTTGCCAAGCTGGCACCAGCACTATAGACCCCCACTCTATTACCCCAACATGAACCTTCTTATCAGCTCAGACTGATGCCCTCAGCCTGGCATTCGAGGCCCCATGGGAGCTGGCCCCACCCACTCTCACCCAGCCCTCCAGGCCCATGAGACTTCCTGCGTGGCAGTCCCCAACAGCACCATCCTGTCTGGGAACCTTGCCCCAGGCTGAGAATACCTGTTCCTCGGTTTCCACCTGGTTAATTCATGTTCACCTTGCTATCCTACGTGCAAGAGGGCTTCCGAAGCTCCTGTCATCCCCAACCAATTGGAGTCCAGACACTTGGGCATCAACCTCCACTCCCGAATTTTTTTTTTTTTTTTTTTAGACGGAGTCTCGCTCTGTCGCCCAGGCCGGAGTGCAGTAGTGCGATCTCGGCTCACTGCAAGCTCCGCCTCTCGGGTTCACGCCATTCTCCTGCCTCAGCCTCCCCACTAGCTGGGACTACAGGCGTCCGCCACCACGCCCAGCTAATTTTTTGTATTTTTAGTAGAGACGGGGTTTCACTGTGTTAGCCAGGATGGTCTTGATCTCCTGACCTCGTGATCCACCTGCCTCGGCCTCCCAAAGTGCTGGGATTGATTACAGGCTTGAGCCACCGCGCCTGGCCCCCTCCCGTATTTCTTCCAGAAGCCCCCTTGTCTCAGTGCTCAGCCCAACTAAAACTGCTCACTCGCCGGCACAGCCCGGGGGGTAACTTGTCAAGCACCTGCCCCACACAGACACCTCCTCAGTGTTCTGCAGGCACTGGCTCACATGCGCTGCTTGCAGCGAGGGCTGGCGGGAGGCAGGACCCCAGTTGGTGCAGGGAGGTGGTGAGCCTGGGACTATGGGTCTGCAGCCTTGCAGGGTTGTTCATATGACCCTCCCAGAGCTGTGCTCCAAGGGCCTTGGCTCTCCATGCCAAAGACTAAGGCTTGTGAGGGAATGTCTCCAGGCCCAGTGAGTAGACCCAGCAGGTAGGAAGCACACACTGGAAAAGGTGAGGCCTACAATCAGAGCCTTCAGGGACCCCTGCCTGACGTGATCTCCCAGCTCCAGCGTCCCCTTATGCAAGGAAGCTTCCCTGACAGAGAGCAAGGGACAGGGTCCCTTTGTGCAGGAAGGCTTCTCAATGGACAGCAAGGCCTCAGGCTCTGCCAATACCTAGTCCCTGGGACAGGGCTCCCTGGAGACCAGCATAGCTCTGAGTTGTGTCCCACGCATTCTGATGAACTCACGAAGGGAGTTAAGGAATTCCAGAGTGGGCAGGGCACAATTTGACTTTGTTTTCCCATCTGTACACAGACAAGATACTCCACGTGTCCCCATCTGATCATTTTCTTCCTTTTTTCTTTTGAGACGGAGTCTTGCTCTGTTGTCCAGGCCGGAGTGCAGTGGCGCCATCTCGGCTCACTGCAAGCTCCGCCTCCTGGGTTCAAGAAATTCTCCTGCCTCAGCCTTCCCAGTAGCTGGGACTACAGGTGCCCGCTACCACGCCCGGCTAATTTTTTGTATTTTTAGCAGAGACGGGGTTTCACCATGTTAGCCAGGATGGTCTCGATCTCCTGACTTTGTGATCCGCCCGCCTGGGCCTCCCAAAATGCTGGGATTACAGGCGTGAGCAACGGCGCCCGGTCCCCATCTGATCATTTTCAGACAGGAATCACCCAACATAGGGTCCAATGCACAGTAAGTGCTCAGATATGAGAGCCACAAATAAGAAGGGTTAGAAGGGAGGACAAAGGGGAGCAGGTGGCAGCTGGGGGGTCTCTTGTGGCCTAGGCTGGAAGTCTCTTCTGACCTGGTGTCCTGGAAGTCGTCAGTTTCCAGCCCATGAGATCCTATTTGTGTGCAGGACCTAGGCTGAGACTCAAGTGAGAGCACTGAGAGAGGACTAGGGACTTCTGGGGCCAACCTGAGCCCCTGAGCCAATTCTGCTCCATGAAGCAGAACAGTGAGAATGAAGTACAGCTTCTGGGAACCCCCATACTCCCTGACCGGGCTGCCATGGGGTCCTTTACCAGCCCATCACCCTCATGGGGCTTCTCCAACAGGGGAAGGTCCACAGAGCAGGGTCACCCTGTTTGGGATCAGGAGGATGGTGGGCAGGTCCCCAGAGAGGCCCTGGGGAGGAAGGCTGGGCTGGGGCCACTAGTGTGGAGCACAACAACACTGGAGGGTCCAGTCGTTGTCCCCGATTCCCTTAGGCCTAAACAGGGGCAAGACCGTCGTGGACCCCCAAAAGAGTCTGGGAGGCTCCAAGAGTCCCACAGAAACCACATGCAGCCGAGGAACGCACCGCCTGTGCTGCGAGGTCGTTGGGGTGGTTGCAAGGATGGAGCGTTGTTTCCGTGACCAGAATCATAGCAGGACCGCTGTGAATTCTCTCTGTTGTCATTTCTACCACCTCCTACTCTTTCATACCAAATTCCCCACCACGGGACACCTCCCAACACACAGACTGGCAGTGGCCGAGCCCAGACCCTGGCTGTGCAGCCCCACCCTGGAGCTGTCTTGTCGCCCCCGCCCTTTTCAGGCCCCGCACCTGGCCACCACCCATCGTGCCCCACCCCGCCTCGGCTGGCACGGCCCCGCCGGGCAGAAGCCCGGGACACCCACCACCTCGCAGGGGTGCACCCGCGCACCACCGGCAGCTGACGGGCCAAGGTCACTCGGCCCCCGCAGCCCAGGCGCGGCCTGCAGGCAACTCGCAAGACAGCCGGACCCTCCGGCCGGGCCACCCATCCAGGGCGCCCGCATCCCTGCCGCCCAGCCAGCCCCGTGCCCACCTGTCATGGCGACGGACACAGCGCCGCCCGCAGTCCCCAGCTGTCTACCCCTCCGCGCGTCAGCCCCTCGGTCAGCCGCCCAGTACAGCCTTTCCAGTGACCGCCGCCCGCGGGCCGTCCTCGCCCGCCCCTTTTGGCTAGGCCCGTCCCCCGACTTCGGCGGTGTAGACTCGGGGGCTCTAAACCCCGCCCCTCGGCGAGCCCTGCCCCCTTCCCGCTAGGCCCCGCCCCTTCCGCGCCCACTACGGCGCCGCCAGGGCTCTAAACTCCGCCCCTCACTCGAATCCCGCCCCCTTGCCGTCCTGGGATAGGCCGCTACGAAGATCCTTGAGCCTTGCCCCTCACTCGAGCCCCGCCCCCTCCGGATCGGCTTCCGCGCCTCCAGGAGTCCTGAGCCCCGCCCTGCACCCGAACCCCGCCCTCTCCGACGAAGGTTTCCAAGCTTCAAGGACCCACTGGGCCCCGCCCCTCACTCGGGCCCTGCCTCCTCCGGCACGGCTTCCGCGCCTCCAGGAGCCCTGGGCCAGCCCCTCGCTCGAGTCCCGCTCCCCTGCGGCGTCGGCCTCCGCGCGTCCAGGGGCCCTGAGCCCCGCCCCTTCCTGCTATACCCAGCCATTGCGGGCGTGGGCGGGCGCCACCGGACCGCCCGCCCGCCCCTCCCAGCGTCCGTTAGGGCGCCGCGAGGGGCCCAGAGTCCCTCCCCTTGCTGGGCCTACAACGCCGTCGCAGCGGCCTTAAGCCCCGCCTATCACTGGAGCCATGCCCGCGTCCGAGTCCCACCCTCACCGCTGCCAGAGCTACGGCGGCCGCGCGCCTTCGTGGCCGCGCCCGCTCCTGCCCGGGGCCCCGTGTATCTTGGGCCCGCCCTTCCGGGCGCTGCCGCGCTGGGTGGCGGAGTCGGGATCCAGGTGGCCCGGCGGCACCCGGCCCAGTCCACCGCCCCTCCCTCGGCCTCGCGCCCCACCCTTTGGCTGAGGAAACAGACTGAGAGGGGAGGTGACTGATCCAGGGGCATACAGAAATTCAGGCCCTGGGGAGTATAGGGCCAGGCCTGGGGCAGAAGACCGGTTGGCGTCCAGTACGCCGCAGGGACCCGCCAAAGGAGACAGTGCCCAGTGATGCTCTCCCAAATCCAGGGGAGAAGGACTCAACGGTGTGACCTCGGGGTGGGAGGAGGGGGGTGGCCACGCCTTCTTGGGGGACCCCAGTCCCCCACCTTCAAAAGACACTAGCTTGGCAGTGTGACCGTAACTAGGGAGGTCACTTAACCTGCCTGAGCTTCAGTTTCCTGGACTGTAAAATGAGTGATCTCGGGCAAACTCTCCACCTTCCCTCCCGCTTTCTGGCCTTTCCAGCTCCGGTGCCCACCACAAAAAGACGCCAGCCCCATATGATGTGAATGCACTGGGCCCCAGCCAGGAGATGGAGACCCGTGAAGGGAAGCAAAGCAGCGCCTTCCCAGCCAGCAGCAGCAGCTACCCCTCCCATTTCCTTCTTTGCCTGTGTGGGCCGTTCCCTCATAGCAGCTCTAATATGAGATGCTGGAGCCTGACCCAGAATCGGGGCCCAACACAGTATCCCCTTCTCGGACAGCACTGTGGTCCCTGCAGTTCATGCGCCGTCTGTCTCTGTGCCTCAGTTCTCCCCTGTGCCATGACCTCCCATCAGGGCCAGCATATGGGGCATCAGGAGAATGGGTGCAGTTGTCACCTGGAAACCTCAGAACTCTTGGGGCCCAGTTATGGCCATACACAGCAGCCACCCCTGTCCCCAAACACTGAAGGTGAGCCCCTGCCCAGACTCCCCAGGAGGCCAGGCTGCCATCAGACCCAGCCTGCCCCAGGCCTGTGGACAGGGCCAGTCCCAGGGCAGGAGGGTAGTGGCCCAGCCTGTGGGTCCCTCCAGGCCTCTCATCTGCTTGTGTGCCTGAGTAAGTCCAGGCTGGCTCTGGGCTCCAGGTGCTCCCCTGGAGGACCCAGAGGGGGCTTCCCCAGAGGGCCTCTTTTGCCCCATGGGATGTGGCCTGACGCCAATTCTTCTGCATCCATCACACCGTTATGGCGTCTAGGACTTAGCTCTCTGGGTTTATTTTGCACACACTCCTGCCCCTGAGTGATGTCAGAGCCATAAGGGTGGGGACAGAGTGGAAGGGAGACACAGTGGGGACCACAGTGGCTCCATGCACTGCCCACCTTCAGGGAGCCCTGACCCCAGCCCCTTTTGGGAAAGCTAGCATCCCACCTTCACAACCACTCCTGCACCCCCAGCACTGCCCCGACCATGTGATGGACAGGGAAACTGAGGCTTCGAGCATGAAGCCCCTTGCCCAAAGTCTGGCAGCCAGGTGTGGCCTCCCAAGTACAGGTCGCTGCTCCTCGGCCACCTGAGGGTTTGAAGAGGATTTACTTCAAGGAACCCAATCCTGCATGCAGGGACTCAAAAGCCCTGTGCCCTCTGGGATGTGCCCTCCAAGCCTATGGGATGGAAGGTCACGGCAGAAAGCAGGACAGCTGCTAGTGCAGCCAGGGGTCTACAGCCCAGATGCCCACCACGGGGACTGCAAGCAGGCATGGACACCCCCATGGTCAAAGGGTAGGTCCTGGGCATTCCCCCTCCCCCAGGCATAGCACACGCATCCTCCCTCCTGGCTAGCTCTTGCCAGCTATGGCTGCCTGGACCCCAAATGGAAAGTGAGTTCCTGAGAAAGTCGGGGGGGCCCCTTAGGAGGAGTGAACTGAGGTGTGACAGGAAGTCCTGCCCTTGGACACTGTCAAAGAAAAACCAGAGCTGGACTGTGGTTACAGATGTAAAAACAGATTTTTATTCAGGACTCTTGTGATAGGGGAAGACAGACATCAGCAGAGAACTGGGCTCAACTCCGAATACAGCAAGGACACTTGGGACAGGAGGCGGCTTTGAGGATGGAAAATTAGGAAGAGGAAACATCGGGGTGAAGGGGATTCCGGCTGACAGAATTCTTGCAAAGACAGCCTGGGCTGATAAGATCTCACCCAGAGGATGGTGCGGGTGAGGACCGTGATGGGGTATCAAGGGTGACCAGGTATCCAGGGTGGGGAGTTCTTGCTAAACTCACTAGGAGGATTCTTTGTTGAAACTGGATTTTACAAGGAAGTTCACAGATGGGCCAAGGCGAAAGTTCAGGAGACTGACTAAAGTTTGGTCAAGCAGAGAATCTTTGTGAATGTCACAGAAGCCAGGGCGCTGACACACACACACACCCGCTCCTCTGAACGGCCTCCACCTTACTATTTGCTTCTTTCAGATGTTCTTGCCATTCACATGCTGGATCTCGTTAGAAAGCAGGCAGAATTTTAAAATTATGCAGGCAAAGCTAATTTCCACAGGGGTTCTTTGCATTGGGTTGGGTGGGGGCACTTCCCCCTGGTTTTCCTATGGCCAGCCTTTCCTCACTCAGGCCTCTGCTCACCTGCACCCTGCACCTGTGGGCTCTGCCTTCCAAGCCCAGCCCTGCTCCCACCTCGGTGACCACCATCCCTGTTATCTCTTGCTTGGAAGGTGGCAGCTGCCTTCTCACGTCTCTTGTGAGATGTGAGACGTGCCCCATCCTTGTCCCCACAGCCCAGTACTCACATGGCGGCCACAGGCCATAACACTGAGTCTGACCGTCCTCTTCTCCCACCCCGGGCTCATAGCCTTCCTGTTCCTCCAGCAGCCACCTCTGCCATTTACAAATCTTCATGTGTGCTGTGACCACCCAGAATGTTCTTCCCAGCTCCCTGCCTAGCATCCTCGCCCCCGCTTGGAGTCTGGCCCTTCTGGACCACATCACTCGCCACCACACCCCACCCCCAGTCTCAGTTCTTCAGAGCACTAGCCTTGCCCTATGATGGTTTCCCCACTGACCATTATCTGTGCTGTAGTGTTCACTCCACAAAGGCTGGCATGCAGGAGGCACTTAATGAATGCACACAGATAGCTCTGTTGACAATTAGGGTTAAGGATAGGAGGGCAAGGACAGATGCTATAAAGATGACAGGGTGGCCTCCCTGAGAGGCTGACGCTGAAGACGGTGTTTCTAGGCCAGGGCAGGAGGCACGAGGCCCCCATGGGCTGTGGGAGACCTTCATGGCTGAAGCCAACTGTAACCAGGCCAAGAGGTGATGGTGGGTGATGAAGGGCCTGAATACTGAGGAGCAAAGACATTCTCCTCCCACATTCTCACATGGCCAGAGGCCATCATTTATCCATTCAGCCACTGATTAATTCATTCAACAATATCTCCTAAACATATGCCCAACCCAGAGCTGGATCACAGGGAAGACAGGAAGTTCCATCCCCCTGATGGAGCTTCCCTGTTACCAGAGGACACAAACACACATCTGCATGTTGATCTAGTAAGAGCTAGGGAGGTGGGTCAGGCCAAGAAAGAGGCAGAGGATGCCTGTGAGGTTGCCAGCCTCCAAGGTGGCCCCAGCAATCCTCACATTCCAGGTCATGCCCTTGTGTAGACTCCTCCCAGTCAATCAGGCTGGTCTGTGTGGCCAGTGAAGTGTGGCAGGGGTGACGGTGTGACTTCTGAGGCTGGGTCACAGAGGCATCATGGTTTCAGCCTTGCATCTTCAGATAGCTTGTTCTGGGGCTAATCAGCCACCATATTGTAAGGATGCTCAACCTGCCTTGCAGAGAGCCCTGTGTGGAGAGGAACTAGGCCCCCAGCCAACAACCAGCAGTGACTCACTGTGAGAGAGGGAATCATCTTGGAAGTGGATCCTAAGCCCCAGTAGAGACTTCAGATGAGACCTCAACCCTGGCTGACATCTGACTGCAGTGGCATAAGAAACCCTGAGTCAGAACCACCCTGCAAAGCCCAAATTCTTGACCCACCAAGTGAAAGAGAATAAATGGCGATTGTTGTGTTTGAACTCCCATGTTTTGGGGTAATCAGTTCCAAGGCAATAAATAACTAATGTACTATTCATCTGAGCAGAGGCCTAGCTGCACTGAGGAAGCCAGATGATAGCTGGGGAAGTGTTCCAGATGAAACAGGGCACGCAGGAGCCTCAAGGCAGAAGTGAACCTGCTGTGCCCGAGAGACAGCCAATGTGATGTTGTGGCTGGAGTGGAGCAAGGGGAACAATAACAGGGAGTGACTGGGCATATTAGGCCGGGTCACACAGGCCAGGCAGCTAGGAGCCCATGGTTTGGGGGCTGTAAGCTGGGGGAAGGGCATGGTGATTTGCTCTGATTTACATATTTTAACAATCCTCTGTATACACAAAATAACTAAAAGCAGGGTCTCAAAAGAGATATCTGCACACTGATTCACAGTAGCCAAGAGGTGGATACAACCCAAGTGTCCATCAAGAGATGAATGGGTAGGCTGGGCGGTGGCTCACATCTGTAATCCCAGCACTGTAGGAGGCCGAGGTGAGTGGATCACTTGAGGTCAGGAGTTTGAGACCACCCTGGCCAACATGGTGAAACTCCATCTCTAGTAAAAATACAAAAACTAGCTGGGCATGGTGGCAGGCGCCTGTAGTCCCAGCGACTCAGGAGGCTGAGGCAGGAGGATCACTTGAACCCGGGAGGCGGAGGTTGCAATGAGCCAAGATCATGCCACTGCACTCAAGCCTGGGTGATGGAGTGAGACTGCATCTCAAAAAAAAAACAAAAAAAAACAAAAAAAAACAGGTGAAAGGATACACAAAATGTGGCCTTATTCAGCCTTAAAAAGGAAGGAAATTCTGACCCATTCTACAGCAAAGGTGAACCTTGAGGACACCATGCAAAGTGAAATAGTCTAGTTACAAAAAGACACATACTGCGGGACTCCACGTATGCAAGGTATCTAAAGTAATCAAACTCATAGAAACAGAAGACTGGATGGTGGCTGCCAGGCACCTGGGGGAGGAGGGAATGGGGAATTAGTGTTCCATGGGGACAGAGTTTCCGTCTGGGAAGATGAAAAAGTTCTAGAGATCGATGGTGGTGACAGATGCACAGCAACGCGAATGCACTTAATGCCACTGACCTGTTTACCTAAAACGATTAAAATGGTAATCACACCTGTAACCTCAGCACTGTGCAAGGCCAAAGCAGGAGGATCACTTGAGGCCAGGAGTTCAAGACCAGCCTGGGCAACATAGTGAGACCCTGTCTGTACAAAAAAAAAAAAAAAAGTAAAACAGTTAGCTGGGCATGGTGGCACGTGTCTGTAGTCCTAGCTACTTGGGAGGCTGAGGTGGGATCCCTTGAGCCATGGAGGTAGAGGTGGCAGTGAGCTATGATCACGCCACTGTACTCCAGCCTTAGTGACAGAGCAGACTGTCTCAAAAGAAAAGTTACACTTTTCGTGTATTTTGCCATAATTTACAAAACAAACCTTCTGGTAGCTGTGTGTAAGTTGACTGGTCGGGGGCTTGACTGGAGGCAGGGAGACCATGAGGAGGCCACTTTCATGGTCCAGGTGAGAGGCCTGAACAGGACAAAGGTGCTTCTCCCTCCCACAGCTCTGAGGTGAGGAGGAGGGGGGGATTCTGGATGAAGTTTGAGGATGCACCAAAGGACTTGCCGGAGGATTGGCTGTGGGGCCTGAGAGAAAGGGAAGGGCTCTGGCCTGGGGGTAGGGAAGGAGGGAGGAAAACTGAGTTCTGCTCTGTCCATGCTGAGTTTGAGATGTCTGGGGTCATCCAAATCTGAGCTCTGGGACTGCCTGACCAATAGAACATCGTGCTAGGCTCAGGCCTCACAGAGCCAGCAGCTCCCACTTGCTCTCTCTCGGGCTGCTCACTCTTGAAATCCAGTGAGTGAACACGCATCTGGGAGATTCTGCCCCGGCCACTATCTGACTGCAACCACATGTGAGAGGCACCAGCCAGAACCACCTAGCTGCGCCCAGCAAGCCCTCAGAACCAGGAGCACGCAGGATAACATGGCGGCAGCGGCTGCTGCTTTAAGCCACTGAGTTTTGGATTGATCCACTGTATAGCAATAGAAAAATGAAACACATAGGTAACCAAGTTGTTGAGAATTGGTTCAGGAGACATGATTTTTTTCCCCAGTCACTTACGTTCTACTGAGTAAAGATGTCTCCTTTTGACACCTTAAGCTAATTCTCTAACTTTTCAGCCCCTTCTGGTTATCAGAATGGCACCATTCCTGCATTTAAGGCTGAGTCACGTTTCTTTGATAACTTAGCTTTCATCCCGACTGAAAAACATGGGTCTCGCCAACACCGAATTTGAAAGACAGCTGAGACCCCAGTGGTCTGGAGACGACAAGAAGGATACCATCGTAGCCTGGATGTTGCTCGCGGCTGTTTCCTCACTCCTTTACCACCCCTGGAGAGGGACCCCCGGTGACTTTGTGGTGTGGCTTAGTCTGATCCACACATTATGAACAGAAGCGATGTGTGTTCCCTCCAGGCCAGAGCATTTAATTGCTGGTGCAAGTACCACTTACCCTTGTATCCTCTTCCGTCCTAGGCCTAGCACAGAGGCCGTGAGTCTGTGGATTGTATCCTCTTCCCCTGCCATGAGACTGTGGACTCCCACACTGGAATGGGGGCTCCTCCACCAGCCGGGGTCCCTGGTGACTGTATGGAGTGGAGCCCACCCCTGCCAATCCAGCCGGGACACAGAGTGCAAGTGGGAAATAAACTTGGTTGTCTGACCCCCGAGATTCAGGGGATTGTTCGTTTCAGTCGCATAACCTCACTAGTCCTGATGGACACAATAATAACAAAAGTTACTGATTTTTGAGCTGAGGTGAGTGTGGGAATGTGCCATGTGGCCAGCAAGGGCCAAGCGTTCCAGGCAGTGGGAACAGCGTGTGCTAAGGCCTTCAGTGGGAGTGAGCGGGGTGTCCAGGAAAATCAGAGCAGTTGGTGGTCCCTTTTCTTTGTTCCCAGTACTAGTGGGAATTGGGCCTCTAGGGTTTTTTGGGGAGATTTGGGGCCAGCTCCTTGCCTTGGGAGCAAGGTGAAGGGAGAGCTGGCCCCAAATCTCCCCAGAAAAATCCTAGAGGCCCAGAGAGCCAAATCCTCTTACATGCATTGTCAGACCAATCGTGCAGGAGTACTCGGCTCTCTGCTCCCCGGCTGTACCATCTCTCGGTCCAGCTGAGACCCCTAGGCCATGGCGCAGACGTGGGGGGATCCAGCATGCTGCACTGTGAGGGGCTCATGCCCCACAGCTCCCCTGGGCAATGGCTCTGTGCTGCCACGCCCCATGTCATTTCCTCCCCTCTGGCCCCCCTGCCCAGTGCAGCCCCTCCATGGCCATCTGGACACCCATTTCTGTAACTGTCAGCTACTGGGAGCTGGAGCCCTTCACCCCAGTTCTCCTGTTCTCTGCTCCAATAGCCCAGGGTCAGCCACCTGGGCGCAAAACACCCATCTCCCTTTGCAGGCCCCTCAAATTTCAAGGGAGGCCTCTGGGCTCCCCTTAGCTCCAGCCACCTGGCCTGTCCTGTCCTGCATGGTGGTGATCTACAGCCTCCACCTACCTGGTCCCACCTCACAATGGGGGTTAGTGGTAGAAAGGGCTGAATGGGGACTAGAACTTAGAACAGGAGAGCCCGGAGCCTTTTGTCAACAGCGCCAAACCTTGGTGCTGCTTAAGTCCTTTAAGGAGCTAGAAGTGATTCAATATCCCTGGTATCCAGATCAGTGGTGGCAGCCTGGGCCTATGGGCCACCGTCAGCCCTGACCCTGACCGTATCCAGATCAGCGGTGGCAGCCTGGGCCTGTGGGCCACCGCCAGCCCTGACCCTGACCGTATCCAGATCAGCGGTGGCAGCCTGGGCCTGTGGGCCACCGCCAGCCCTGACCCTGACCGTATCCAGATCAGCGGTGGCAGCCTGGGCCTGTGGGCCACCGCCACCACCAACCCTGACCCTGACCTGCTGCTTAGCCTACCGGTCCCCAGAGGCCTGCAGCCAAGAGGCACCACTTCCCACTCCCATAAAAGCCAAGCAGAGGCAGGGCGTGGTGGCTCACGCCTGTAATCCCAGCACTTTGGGAGGCCCAGGCCGGCGGATCACAAGGTCAGGAGATCGAGACCATTCTGGCTAACACGGTGAAACCCCGTCTCTACTAAAAATACAAAAAAAATCAGCCAGGCGGGGCGGCGGGCGCCTGTAGTCCCAGCTACTTGGGAGGCTGAGGCAGGAGAATGACGTGAACCTGGGAGGCAGAGCTTGCTGTGAGCTGAGATCGTGCCACTGCACTCCAGCCTGGGCGACAGAGCGAGACTCCATCTCAAAACAAACAAACAAACAAACAAACAAAACACAAAAAACAAACAAAAAAGTCAAGGACAGCTCTCCTGAGCCTGTCAGGAGCCCCAGCAGAGGAAAGCTGCACTGGGCTGGCGAGGGCTGGATCTGTGCTTCCCTGCCTCAGTGTCCCTTTGTGCCCACAGAGGCCCTGAGACGCTCCAGCACTTGACAGGAAACCGCCAGGCACAGTCTCTGGCCTCACGATCCCGCTCCAGGAGTCCACCCAAAGGAAACGGCATCCCAGTATCAAGGTGTCTAGAAATGTGAAGGCCAGAAACGTGAAACCACCCAAGCATCCCTTGGCTGGGGATGTGTCACATAAATCATGGGACACCTGTCAGATGGACAACTTTGTGCAGCGCGAATCAGGAAAGTATCTGGTTCGAAGGGACATGACAAGTGTAGCTTCAGTCTGCAAGGAGCCATGCAGAGTAAGGGCTTCTTCCTCCCGACCTTTGGCTCCTCTTCCTCATGGCCCCAACGTGGCTGCTGGGCTTCAGGCAGGAAGCAGGAGAGATCAAAGGGCAAACCCAGTGGCTTTTCTCAATGGCCAGAGACAGGTCACACCCCGAATTATGGGAGGCTGAAGGTGTAGTTTTAACTGGCCCGGGACAAATGGGGGGCACAGAGGTGAGAGAGAGGGTAGGGCGGAGAGCTACAGAATGAGCTCTGAGTTCATTTTAAGTAGAAGCAAACAACAGGTGCAGCAGCAGGCAGAAATGGCTAAAACCACGCCTGCAGTAGGCATGGCTATGTACACACAGGCCTGCAATACAAATAACCCCTCTGGGAGTGAAGCTGGGAGAGGAAGAAATTAGTCTTTTTTTTTTTTGAGACGGAGTTTCACTCTTGTTGCCCAGGCTGGAGTGCAATGGCACCATCTCAGCTCACTGCAACCTCCGCCTCCCAGGTTCAAGCAATTCTCCTGTTTCAGCCTCCCAAGGAGCTGGGATTACAGGAGCACGCCTCCATGCCCAGCTAATCTTTGTACTTTTAGTAGAGACGTGGTTTCATCACATTGGTCAGGCTGGTTTCACACTCCTTACCTCAGGTGATCCGCCCGCCTCGGCCTCACAAAGTGCTGGGATTACAGGTGTGAGCCACCGTGCCCGACCAAAATTAATCACCTTTTATAAAATTGCTTTGACAAGTGATTGGGTTAAAGGTGACTGTGATGCTTGAACCCCGGAGGCGGAGGTTGCAGCGAGCCAAGATCGCGCCACTGCACTCCAGCCTGGGCGAGAGTAAGACCTTGTCTCAGAAAAAAAAAAAAAAAAAAAAGGTGACTGTGATGGTTGTAAAGTGTGTCTGCCAATTGTCTTCTCACCAGTCAGCACTCTTCCCACCTAGCAGGGGAGTCCAACTCTCCACCCCTTGATTAGAAGGCCCACTCGACTCCCAGTGAACAGACACAGCATGACTTCTGAGGCCGGGACCTGAAAGGCAAAATGACCTCCACCTGGTGCTCACATTGCAACTCCACCTTGAACACTGGCTGCCATGTTGTGAGGAAGCCCAGGCCACGAGGCTGCCACATGGGGGTGCTATGGCTGTGAAATAAAATCTTAAGCCCCACTGACTGACTGAATGGACCTGTTTTGGCCAAGGAGACCTGGCCGTGACTAAGACACGTCAGTCACGCCACAGTATGCTCCTTCCTCACTAATCAATACCAGATTTTTTTCTTCAGAGCTGAACAGAAACTAGTCCTGAAAACAAACAAAAAAAGGGAAGTCTCCTCTGCAGACTCTAACATCAACCAACCTTTATATTTTTCAGTATTAGATATAATGATGTAGTTTTACTTCATACCCCTCATCTGCACTTTTACAGACAACAGATGCAGAACCGTCCATGGGTCCTTCCTTGGAAGCTTCCTTCCTGTGGAGGAAGATGTTGAGGTAGCCATCTGTAGTTGCTGAAAAGAAGTTTATTGCTATTTTCTTATGTTATTATACAAAACTAGATTTGCTTAAAACATTTCCCAGTCTCTTTAAAAGAATACTAGTTAGTGGGAGGCCACAGCTGGTAAATTACCCTCAGTAGTAGTTTCAAGTAGTCCATAACTATAAAACTCGTTACAGCCAGGATATGTCGGAACAGAACACTCCCGCTGGGGTCCTCAGCCTTGGATGTCAGCTCGGCCCCCCAAGGGGTCCCTACACCTGGAAGCTGATTCCACTCATTAGTCTCGAGCTGGACGCATGTGGAGTTCACGTGGAGTTGCAGCTGACTGGCTGGTGGGGTGAGTCTGGCCTCCCATTGTGGAGCATGGGCGCCAGCCTCACTGCACCGTCACCCTAGGGCATACGCTGCAGGCTTTTGTGGCATTCCTGTGGCCAGCCCAGAGGCAGGCAGGGGCTGTCTGGGGTTCGCCATATGCACCATCACCTGGGCTTGGGGCGAGCTGGAGGAGCCACTGAGGCTCAGAGCTCTGGGGATCCCAGGGTCCTTGTCCACGCTGCGGGTCACACTGGCCAGCTTGCTGGTGCTCTCAACATGGTCTCTGTGGAGAGAGGAGGCATGAGTTGGCAAAAGAGTGTAGATAGGGTTTAACCCCCAACTCCATACCTTCCCAGGTACCCAGGCCCTGGGCCTTCAGTGGGCCTGGGGCAACTGTCGACCTGAGTACTGGGGAGCTCGCTTCCTCCTGCCAGGAGCTGCCCTGCACCCTAAGGTGCACAGAGGCCATTCCATCTCCCTGCTGGGCCCTGTTGGCAAGTGGGTCCTTCATCCACATAACCAGGGTGTGGCCCAGGAGTCAGACACTCGCCCCTCTAAGGTGTGGGAAGGGACTTCCTGGGACTCATTCAGAGTGTGCAGAAACCACCAGAAACCCAGCTGCCTGGCCAGGGCCTGGGACGTCCCGGGCAGAGGAGGGATGCTGGGGAGAAGGAGGTCAAGGGGAAGACATGTTCCCTCCTGCCAGGCCTGCCTCTTTGGTGGCCAGGAGCTGGATCACCCACCTGCTCCACCCTCAGTCCTCTCGTGGCTCTCTCACCCCCTAGACAAAAACCAAGCCATTCCCCAGGCTGACCAGACCTTGGCCCTGCCCCATCTCCAGCTTCCACGCACACTGGCCTCTGCTCCATGTGGGCTGCCTGGCGGCTCCCACCTCCAGCCGTTTGCCCTTTCCTCCTCTCAGAGGCTGTCTCTCTCCCCTCCCAAAGCAGGCCCTCTTAGTCCTTTCACTTCCGGCATCACCTCTTCCAGGAAGCCTTCCTGGACCACAGCTCCCACCCACAAATATTCTCAGAAAAACTCTAGTAAGTAGTAGGAAATAAGAAATGATCTGCTTATGCAATGAGTAAGTTAAAGAATCAATAACTGGTGGAGACAAAAGGGAGCTTCGGGGAGCCAGGAGCCAGACTGACTTCACCCAGCCTCTTTTACTGGTTGTGTGGGAGTCTATACAAGTTTCTTAATCTGACGGTTCTTCACCTGGAAAATGGGATAAAAGTAGTACCCACCCCTAGGTGAAAAGAGTTAATATTTGAAAGAGTTCAGAACAGTGCCTGTCACATTGCAACTTCTGAGAAGTACTTATGAAATAAAAACAAGGTCAAGAGGCAAACCTCACCTTGCTCAAGGAAATTTACCATCTATGGAGGTAGCCTGGGCCCTGCCTGAGGGGTGGGCAGTCCCAGAACAGGCAGATCCCGAGGATCCTGCCTGGCAGCCCGGGGCCCAGGGCTGGGGACTCAGGGAACTCTGCCTCCATTGGCTGCGAAGTCTTGGGCAGGACCTGGCTTCTCTGAGTCCCCACGAAGCTGGGCTGAGTGCTCGAGGTCCCTATGTGTGTGAGAGCTCTGGGAAAGGGCTCTGCCCGAAGTGTCCCCCTCCCAACCCCCCTCAGCCTCACCACCACTTCCTGCCTCTTGAGCTGACTATCAGAGTCCCCCAAGCTGGCCTCCTCCAGCCTCTCACAGCCCTGTCAGGGTGCCTCCCTCCCGCCCTGGTTGTCTCACTCCCCTGGGAGGTGAACACAGCTCTGTACACAGATCTGTGGTCACTCTTGGACGGGACGGGCACGTCCGACCACATACTGCTCAAGTTCCTGCAGTGGAAGAGATGGTGTCTGTGGCGCTGGGACCAGGCAGACGTGTGGCCCCAAATGGCTCCCCTGGGAGCCCCTCTGGCCAGCAAAGCCCCTGCAGCAGCAGCAGCAGCTGTGGCTGCCATCATCCCGGACACCATGTTGCCTTGAGAGGCAATTATTCCTTCCCCCATTCCACTTTTCCCAGTTATGACACAGGATGATGTGGTCTCAGTAATGGGGAGTGGGATCACAGGTGGGGCAATGGAGGAGCTCTGAAACTGGCTTTGGATATCTCACTACCCAAAATGAAAGGCATTAGCCACCATGGCCCCAACAAAACTAAAATAAAAAGGAAAGGGGGCCAGGCATGGTGGCTCACACCTGTAATCCCAGCACTTTGGGATTACACTTTGGGAGGCTGAGACGGGTGGATTGCTTGAGACCAGGAGTTTGAGACCATCCTGGCCAACATGGTGAAACTCCATCTCTACTAAAAATACAAAAATTAGTCGGATATGCTGGCATGCGCCTGTAGTCCCAGCTACTCAGGAGGCTGAGGCAGGAGAATTGCTTGAACCCAGGAAGCGGAGGTTATAGTGAGCCGAGATAGCACTACTGCACTCCAGCCTGGGCGACATAGTGAGACTGTCTTAAAAAAAAAAGAGGAGCTGGGCATGGTGGCTCACGCCTGTAATCCCAGCACTTTGGGAGGCTGAGGTGGGCAGACCATGAGGTCAGGAGATGGAGACCATCCTGGCTAACACGGTGAAACCCTGTCTATACTAAAAATACAAAATATTAGCCGGGCGTGGTGGCGGGCGCCTTTGGTCCCAGCTACTCAGGAGGCTGAGCAGAAGAATGGTGTGAATCCGGGAGGTGGAACTTGCAGTGAGCCGAGATCGCACCACTGCACTCCAGCCTGGGCGACAGAGCGAGACTCCAGCCTGGGCAACAGAGCGAGACTCCATCTCAAAAAAAAAAAAAAAAAAAAAAGGAAAGAGGCCTAATAAATTTATAACCAATCGATGGGTCAGGTGCCCTCCCACAACACATGGAACAAAACATTAGGAGGTAATTCAGCAGAGAAAATGAGAAAATGACTAATGCCAGCAATGGCACTGGTGAGCCAAGGCTGGAGAAAACATTCTTCCTCGACATTTATCAAAGAAATGCTGACGGAAACCACCCACACAACTTGTAGCTACTGTAAGAAACAAATGATAAACAAATGGTCAGCACTCAGTGATGATGCAGTTACCAGAAAAACATGGCCACACTCACTCGTACCAGAGCTCCCAGGGAAATAATGTGGTCATAAAATATTCAGACTGTTGGGCCTAAACAATCGAGTCCTAGGATCACCTCCAAGAGTTGTGGTCTTGAAAAGAAAAGCAGCACTAAGCAAAAAGACACTGACCACGCCTGGCCACTCAGCAGGGGACGGTCTAGCAGATGCTGGAAGCTTTGGAATAATGGGCTGCTGTAAGGAATGATAGCCTGGAGGCCTCAGACCACCGTGGTGGCCGGGAGCGTGTTGCTAAGTGCAGAAGTCTCGATAGCAGCGTTTCTGCTACCTCCGTGTTGATGTAATACACACCTGAAGCACCAGGAAAGGAGACAGAAAGGTGAATTCCTTCCCTGCAGGTGTTGGCTAGACCCAGCATGGGGTGTGCAACCCAGGGCCGCACAGATCACCACCTCCTGTGCCTCAGTTTCCCTGTCTGCATAAGGTCGTAAGAGTGGCAACGACACTAACAGCCAGTATTCACTGAGCTCGCCCCTGGGCCTGGCGAGAGAGGCACACACCTGGACTCAGGTAACCTCAACAACTTGAAAGGGTGGGCGCTACTGCAATCCTCACTTTACACATGAGGACACCGAGGCATGGAGCTGTTACAGTCATACAGTGAGGCCATGAGGGCTGGGACCAAGTGCACTGCAGGCTTGAAAGGCTCCAGCGGGAGGGCCTGAAGGAAGGGAACACAAGCTCAATGATGTCGTCTCGATGGCTTCCCGGAGCCCGGCGTCTAAGCGCTGTTCTCCACCCAGAGAAACAGAGCTCCTGGAGCAGTGGCGAACCACGGAGCTGGGCACAGAAAGCACGAGATGGGCCTGGGACATCCTGTGCAAGGCAGGAAGCACTCACACACTGATGGGGATGGATCAGAAGGACACAGGCCATGGCTTGGCACAGCTCCCACTGCCAAGAACAACTGGAGCCCACAAAAAGTGTGCTTGAAAATAATGCAGGGGAAGGGGCATGAATGAGGTGGCCTGGCTGAGCTGGTAACCGTGAGAATGGGAGGCAGGGACAGGAGATCCGTGACGATATTCTACTTTTGTGTATTTGTGAACTTTTCCCAAAATAAAAGTTTCAGAAAAGAATATTCATGAGTTCATGTGATGCTAAAACAACAAAACAAAATCGAAAGAAAAAAAGGGAAGAAAAAAACAGCTCATCCTCATCCTTGATAGAAGGAATGTCAGAAGTGCAACAGAATGAACAAAATCACCATTCTGTAATGCCCAAGGCAAGAGCAGATCTGGCAGGATCACCCTTGCACGCTGAGACCATGAGTCGGAGGAAGCTGAGACAGTGGAGGGACGCTTGCAGAGCCCCTTCCTCAGGCTCTGACAGTGGAGGGATCTGGGGGGCTTCGCCTCAGCCAAGAGACCCCATTCCATATGGCGTCTTGGGGCGGCCTGGCCCATGTCTGTGATCTGCACACACAGCCCTGTACCAGAAGTGCACAGCTGGCCCTGGTCACACAGAAACCCCAGACAGATCCAGACAGGACCTCTGCATGGGCCCACTGGCCTGGAGCCCTCAGAGGACTACACCATGAAAATCTGAAGGCCCGTACCCATTTAAGGAGCCCAGAGACCTGGCAGCTGAGCGCTGCGTGTGATTATGGACCAAAGGGTAGGCACGCTCAATGCTGCTCACCACACTGAGACGTTCTCCACTCGACAGGCCACGTGCAATCAATATTAGATTTCTGTTGGTTTTTATTTTTTTTGGGACGGAGTCTTGCTCTGTTGCCCAGGCTAGAGTGCAGTGGCGCAAACTTGGCTCACTGCAGCCTCCGCCTCCTGGGTTCAAGTGATTCTCCTGTCTCGGCCTCCTGAGTAGCCAGGATTAAAGCCACACGCCACCACCCAGCTAATGTTTGTGTTTTTAGTAGAGATGGGATTTGGCCTGGCGGTCTCGAACTCCTGACCTCAGGTGATCCTCCCACCTCAGCCTCCCATACTGCTGGGATTACAGGTGTGAGCCACCACGCCTGGCCAATCAGTATTAGATTTCTGGACTCAGAAAAAGAATGTCCTTGTATTGGTTCAGGGCAAAAAAAAAGTATGTGTGTATTAAGAGAGAGAGAAAGGAGAGGGAGAGAGCACGGGAGGGAGAGCAAGTGCCTGAAGCTCAGTGCAGAGCCCCGCTGGGTGTGGGTGGAGGGAACACAGGTGTGTAGAAGCTTCAGCTTCCCGGGAGGATGGACCCTCCAGATGAAAAGAATCTGGGGGGCAGTTCTGAGTCCTAGAACGTTAGTCAGGACAGAGGGCTGCAAGGACCCCCAGCCTCTTGTTTTAGAGATGGGAGTTAAGGTTCTGGGTGGGCCAGGTGTTCTCAGGCTCTCAGCATGTGGGAGCAGCAGGCAGCCCGGGGCCTGACCCAGCTGGACCCCTTGTCCCCCAGCATGCCCCCCACCCAGACCCGGGCTCACGTGGTGAAGCTGTGGTTGTCGTGCGCCTGGCTGGACCTGCTCACGGGTTTGTTGAAGTGCTTGAGGCCAAGGTATGCGGCCTGCACTGTCTCCAAGTCCTCATCTCTCAGTTGGGACCACAGCTGGGCTGACCTGGAGGAGAGTTTGGGAGGAAGGACTCTAAGCATGCACGTGTGTCCCCGACAGCGGTGAAAACGGGCTCCATGTAGGCCCACGGCACCGTCTGCAGGACCAGCGCAGGCTGGCAAACCTCTCAAAGAGCTGGGCAGTGGATGTTTTAGGTGCGGTGAGACACATGATTTCTCCCACAGCTAAGCTCTGCCGCTGCAGCCCAAAAGCAGCCACACACCAGTAGACGATGAACATGGCTGTGTTCCAATAAAACTTTACTCACAAATACAGGTGGTGGGAAGTTCTAGGGCTAGACAGTGCTAATGGCTGCACGACGTCGGGAACATACTTAACGCCACTGAACTGTAGACGTTAAAAAGGTAAGTCTGATGTATTGATATTTTACTACAATAAAAAATAAAAACAAAAAATAATAATAAATTACCACGGGGAAAAAACCTGACAGGGAGCTGGACTTCACTGGTGGGCTACAGCTAACCAGCCCTCCACCTGCAGTGACAGTGACTCCCCCTCAAGGTTTAGGGGGCGTGTGTGACAGCCCTGCAGGCCGTTAACACAGCAGAGTGCATACTGCATATGTGTGCAGGTTTAAGAATAAAACAATCCCAGCCTGGCCGCGGTGGCTCACGCCTGTAATCCCAGCACTTTGGGAGGCAGATCACCAGGTGGATCACCTGGTCAGGAGTTCGAGACCAGCCTGGCCAACATGGTAAAACCCCATCTCCACGAAAAATACAAAAAATTAGCCAAGTGTGGTGGTGCATACCTGTAACCCCAGCTTCTAGGAAGGCTGAGGCAGGAGAATTGCTTGAACCCAGGAGGTGGAGGTTGTAGCGAGCTGAGATCACGCTACTGTCCTCCAGCCTGGGCGATAGAGCAACACTCCATCTCAAAAAAAAAAAAAAAACCAAAAAAAAAAACAATCCCCCATGAACCCATGGCCTGGCCTAAGAGCAGGGCCTCGGAGGCCCACATGCTCCCCGGCTGTGATGCTGCCCGTGGCTGCTGCATGGGCCAGGAGCAGCACTTGGTGAGACGCAGGCTCAGAGCAGTGGTAGGAACGGGTGCGTGCCCTGAGGGCAGTGCCGGGGTTCCCATGAAACACTCTGCCCTTTTCTCCTCCCATGGTGCCAAGAGGCGCCTCCCGGGAGGACCCTGAGACCATGAGGCCACCATACCTGTCGGAGCGCCGCCGCTCACTCTTCTTCATGCACTTGAGGAGGCAGCAGGTGAGGAAGGCCATGGACATAAGCAGGATGATGGCGCAGCTCACGATGGAGGCAATCACGGCCACCCTGAAGCCAAAGGTCTCGTGTGGTGGCACCACTGTGTGGGAGACAACCACAGCTCCTGGGCGAGGTTTGCCCAGATCTGCCTGGCCCAGGGGTTGGGGATCTCAGGGGTGGTAGGGGCAGGGCCTGGGTGTGTACAGGGCCCGGGCAGCCCTCAGTGAGCCCTGTTGCATGGTAAGGGGGCAGTGAGGTGCTGGGGGCTGAGGCAAGGATCTGTGCAAACTATATTTGGAGGTGGGGCTATCAGAGAAGACTCTCCCCAAGAAGCAGGTATTTGAGCAGGGTGTGTAGGAGTATGCAGAGTGGCTAATTGAAGAGGGTATTGGAGCAGGGTTTTGTAGGGTGTGTAGGAGTTTGCAGAGCGGCCAGTTAGAGAAGCTCTGGCAGGGAGTTCAGAGTGATGGCCTCCGTGGCTCCTACCCAATGGAGTCCTGCCTGAGGAATGAAGGAAGGGCAGGCCACAGAGAGGAGGTGACAACAGACAGTGCTGAGGAGGCCTTGCCCAGTCCATGGTCTGGGTTCTCACAATGCCCCAAGGTGGCAACATTCTTCAGGGGGCCTACATTCCTTCTCAGGTCACTTTCCAGGAAGGCCCAAAATACTATGTATCTGCTGTGTGACCTCAGCTAGGCTCCAAACACTAGTTCCATCAGATTCTACTGGATGTTCTGGCTAAAAAAGGCCCCAGAATCCTAATTTGAGCAACATCATGTACTCCCCTAGTAGGGGCCACGGCCCTGTCCCCTGGTCCCCATTTCCCATGCTCCGTAGTGGATGCTGGCCACCCAGAATGGAGACTACATTTCCCAGTGGTCACAGGACCATGTTCTGGCCAGTGGAGGATAAGAAGTGATGTGGGACAACTTCTAAGAACCTTCCCTGAGATACTGGGGCCTGCCCTTTGGCCCCAGGGCCCCTTACCCCATAACAGCTGCCTGGAACACAGCTGCTGCCACCTTGAATCATGAGGCTGAGGGCATGCCCAGCAGAGCCATGCCAGGGAATGGGCCTGGCTCCCACTGCCGTGGAGCCCACACAGGCCTGCCTGCCCACCCTGAAGGTTGAGCTCCATCATAGTTAATCCTAGCATTTTGGGTTTTCTGCCTCTCAAAATCTAATCCTAACACTCGCATTCTCAGAGAATCACCTAGCATGTGAACATTTGAAAGAGTCTGAGAAGTCTTGCAGCATAAAAACCCAGACGCTGCTAAACTATAGTTTGACTCTGAGCCCTTTTCATGCACAAAACACATGAACATAATACACATGGCTTCATTCTGGAAGTGTCATTCTGGGCACTGAAAAGGGACTACCTTGTGGACCCTCCAACACCTTTACAACAAATACAACCAGAAAACCATCTCCTCCCACAGACTGGGAGCTCCAGGGCCAGGCACATCGTGACCTTCCGTGTTGCCAGTACTTAGCATTCCTGATACATGAAATAGCCTATTAAAGTTTGCCATGTCCACGTGTACATGAATGAATGAATGAATGAATGAACATAGTTTCCTGCTTAACAGATGAAAATGTGCTGGCTCAGAGAGCTTGCGCAGCCTCCTGGCAGTGAGGGGCTAAGTCAGTAGCAGAGCCAGGATTGGGGGCCCACTGCTAGGCTTCGGGTCCACGCTGCCAACATGGCACTGGGAGGGTTGAGGGCCACCAGCTGGCTGCTGATACGTAAGCAGGCTGTCAGTGTTGGGAACGGGATCCTACACACTGGCCTAGCCCTTGTGAGTAGACACCCATGCCATCCCCACCCACACCATCCCCACCCGCGCCATCCCCACCCGCGCCATCCCCACCCGTGCCATCCCCACCCATGCCATCCCCACCCGCACCATCCCCATGACAGGATTTGGGGCCATCCCCCACCCCCAGAGCTACCAAGCTGAGAGAGGGGTCCTTACGTTTGCACACTGGAGACCCTGAAGACCACTCAGCGATGCTCCCCTTCCAGGTGCAGGTGAGGAGCCCAGACCCCACCATCTGGTGGTTGGAGGGGCAGTGGAACATGAGCACGGTCCCCACGGAAGCACCATCGCCACGAAGGACTTGGAAGGTGGCTTGCGGGGGTAGCCGCAGCTGAGCGCAGGTGCCTGGGGAGAGAGGCAGGTGTGAGGCATGGGGGGTGGGCACGCAGGGCGGGGCTGGGCAGGACCCTGGAGGGAGGAGCTGGCACAGCATTGGGGAGCACAGGGGTGGGGTGCGGCTCCAAAGGCCATTGGATGCTCTAGAGGTCACATGGGGTCATCCAGACCCAGGGACAGTGCAGAGCTGGATCCCTCCAGGAAGTACACTCTAGACGTTGAGGATTGGAGCGTTAAAAAAAAGAAACACATGTTAGAAGGCAATAAAAGCAAATATACCTTCCCTGAGACACTGAGGCATGGCCTTTGATTATGACCTAAACACAGTTCCAAAGGCAGAAATCAGAACGAAAAAAACAAGAGGGACAGAGAGAGAGAGCAACAGATTTGACTGCATACAAAGCAGAAAGCAAAAGCTTCTGAGGCTCCCTAATAATGGAAAACAACCAACTCAGGTGAAAAATTCGGGAAAGGATATTTGGAAAGCACAGGACAAAGGTTGGTTCGACAGTCTTAATTTATAAAGAGGTCTTACACATCAATGAAAACTGAATTTTCCGTTTTAAAAAAAAAAACAAGTTCTAATGTGTGAACAAGCAATTCGCAAGGACACCAATGGCCCACAGTCAAGAAAAATGCAGACCCACAGGCAACTGAGTAAATGCTGATTCAAGGGAGAGCTCATTTTTCCTGCATCAGTGAGGTGAAGGCAAAAAGAAAACAATGTGCAAGCTGGCAGGGCCTGGGAAGCCCTGTACCCGGCTGGGGTACAGATCCAACCTTTCTGCAGAGCGTTTGGTAAATTCGTTAAGCACCCTATGTTGCATATGCACCCTCAGCCACAGGAAATAAGAATCTACTGGCCGGGCATGGTGGCTCACATTTGTAATCCCAGCACTTTGGGAGGCCAGGGTAGGCGGATCACGAGGTCAGGAGATTGAGACCAGCCTGGCCAACATGGTGAAACCCCATCTCTACTAAAAATACAAAAATTAGCTGGGTGTGGTGGTGCATGCCTGTAATCCCAGCTACTTGGGAGGCTGAGGTGGGAGAAATGCTTGAACCAGGGAGTCGGAAGTTGCAGTGAGCCAAGATCACACCACTGCACTCCTGCACTCCAGCCTGGCGACAGAGCAAGACTCCATCTCAAAAAAAAAAAAAAAGATCTGCTGCCAAGATTACGGGGAAGCCCACCTCAGAACCACATGTAATAGAGAAAGGCTGAAACAACCCACGTCTCCCGCAGAAGGGAATGATTCCCTCACCCAGGTCCATCCAGACAGTAAAATACCAGGGAGCACTTACAGTGATGTTCTTATTTTGTTTGTTTTTTTTTTTTAGACGGAGTCTCACCCTGTCGCCCAGGCTGGAATGTGCAATGGCGCGATCTCAGCTCACAACAACCTCTGCCTCTCGGGTTCAAGCGATTCTCTTGCCTCACCCTCCCGAGTAGCTGGGATTACAGGAGTGTGCGACCACGCCTGGCTAATTTTCTGTATTTTTAGTAGAGACAGGGTTTCACCACATTGGCCAAGCTGGTCTCAACCTCCTAACCTTGTGATCCGCCCGCCGTGGCCTCCCAAAGTGCTGGGATTAGAGACGTGAGCCACCATGCCTGGCCAGTGATGTTCTTAAATAAGGACACAGAGATGCTCTGGATGCAGCAGCAATCAAGAATTTTTATAAAATTCTAATGACGACAACAGCTGGGACTGAGAAGATTACTGTGGCTAGACGCCGTTGCACCTGCCTTACATGTGCCATCATCTATCGGCACAGCAGCCTACCCAAGGAGAACCATCATTATCCCCATCGACAGATGAGCAAACCGGGCAGAGGGTCTCATGACACTTTCTGCAGTCACACAGCTCTTATGCTGAGGGAATACTTAGAACCAGACAAGGAGGCTCTGGGCTAACTTCACACACATTCATACACACACACAATGCCTGTGAGTTGTTGTGCTATGCGTGTATCAGCAGCTGGTTACTTTTCACAGCAGTGAAGTGTTCCATTGTGCAGATGGGCCTCAGTGTGTGTCCCTGTTCCCCACATCTGAGTTGCCTCTGGGTGTCAAGGACGTTCAATGAAACTGCTAAAGACATCCTCGAGCAGGTCTCCTGGTGTCCAGATGCAAGAGGCTCTTCCTCCTGCTTATCTGGTATGTCCTGATTTTTGGGCATTGACAGTGGACCGCTGGTCCATCACAGGTAAAGAGCAGGGACAGGCTGGGTGCGGTGGCTCACGCCTGTAATCCCAGCACTTTGGGAGGCTGAGGTGGGCAGATCACAAGGTCAGGAGATTGAGACCATCCTGGCTAACACAGTGAAACGCAGTCTCTACTAAAAATAAAAAAATAATTAGCTGGGCATGGTGGCGGGCGCCTGTAGTCCCAGCTACTCAGGAGGCTGAGACAGGAGAATGGCATGAACCCAGGAAGCTGGAGCTTGCGATGAGCTGAGATTGCGCCACTGCATTCCAGCCTGGACAACAGAGTGAGACTCCATTTCAAATTTAAAAAAAAAAAAAAAAAAAAAGGGACAGCAGGCCGTGCTGATTCATGGCATTTGCAGAGGCAGAGACTGACCGGGACAGCAGTGAAGGGCCACCTAAGCATCTCTGTGTCTGTCTCCCTCTGCACAGGCAGAGACTGACACCCAGAGATGGGGGTGATGGCGGAGACAAAAACTGGGGCATGCAGTCTGAGGGACTCCAATATTCCACACTGACCTGCTATGACCTTCCTCTGTCCTCTGTGTGCTGTGTCTCCAGCCAGGACCGTGCCCTGGGTACCAGGCATGGAAGTCCCACTGCCCACCGAGCCTGAGATGAGACCTAGCCAAACTTCTGAGCTCCCCAAACCTGCTCACCATGTGGCTTCTCCTATTATAACTTTAATTTAAATCAGCAGTCCCTCCACCCTTCAGTTGCTTGGGCCCTAAACCTTGAAACCTACTTTCTCAATCCACAACCAATTCGCCAGCAAACTCTGTGGACTCTAATTTTAAAATGTTTACCAAAGACATCTGAGGTAGGCTGCATACCATCCCCCAGATTTATTCACGTCCGCCCAGGAACAGTCACGTGGGCTGGCTGTGCGCCCAGGCAAGGTCTTCATCTGCAAGACCTACCACTCCATTTCTTACCCCACATCTGAATTCACAAGCCCATCTAGGGGGAAACTGAGGCTCAGAGAGGTCACGCCACCCCTTGCCCCAGCCATGTGTGCCACGGCTATTAACGGGCATCAGCAGAGCTGGGCTTCAGGCCAGGTCCGGAAATCTGGTCTGGGATCTGGCAAAAGTGGAGGTTACCAGAGGCTCTGTGCCATGGCAGTGACAGTAAAGGACGGCATTTGGCTGTAGCTGGCCAGGTCACATTGACCTACTCCCCAGCAGCACCCAGTGGTCCCCCTGCCCCTGGCCTCTGTGTCACTGAGGACCCCAGGGCCTTAACAAGCTGAGATGCTGAGGGTGAGAGTGTGGAGGCAGGGGTGGCCCTCAGCAGGGGTTGAGGCAGACATGCCCCACCACTTTGGGAAGGTCAGGCTATACTGCTTCTGCCCTGAGGACACTTGCTAGTAAGGGAGGAAGAGGTGTGGGAAGGGCTTATGGTTTGTGTACTTTTCTGGGAGGGATGGGGGAGGGACTGATCTAACACAAACAACACTGGGGGCCTAATGGGTGCCGTACTGCATTATAGCTCTATGAGGAGGGTGGTCTACCCCTAACTTACAGATGGGGAAACTGAGGCACAGCAAAGCTCAGTGGCATGCCCAAGGTCACTCAGCGGGAAGGTGGTAGGGATGGAACTGGGACCCAGCACACTGTGTCGGGAGCCCCACCTGATGGCCAAGCCCAGGGGGTAGCATCTGCCCCATCTCACCTCATCCTGGGCAGCTTCCACTCTAGTTCCCACTCCTGGCTGTGGATGCCTCTAGTAACCCTTCTCCCCATTCCAGAGTTGCAGCTGGAAATGTGATCACCACTGAAAACTACATTTCCCAACCTGCCCTCCAGGGAGCTGTCACGTGACTGAACCTGGCCAATGAGGTGTGAGCATAGATGCTGTGCCAATTCTGCACTGGGGAGTGTGATGGTTAATACTGAGTGTCAACTTGGTTGAACGGAAGGATGCAAGTATCGTCCCTGGGTGTGTCTGTGAGGGTGTTGCCAAAGGAGATTAACATTTGAGTCAGTGGACTGGGAGAAGTAGACCCACCCTTAATCTGGTAGGCACCATCTAATCAGCTGCCAGTGAGGCTAGACTAAAAGCAGGCAGAGGAACGTGGAAGGACTAGACTGGCTCAATCTTCTGGCCTCCATCTTTCTCCCATGTTGGATGCTTCCTGCCCTTGAACATCAGACTCTAAGTTCTTCAGCTTTTGGATTCTTGGACTTACACCAGTGGCTTGCCCAAGGGTTCTCGGGCCTTTAGCCACAGACTGAAGGCTGCACTGTCTTCTCTACTTTTGAGGTTCTGGGACTCGGACTGGCTTCCTTGTTCCTCAGCTTGCAGGCAGCTTATTGTGGGACTTCACCTTGTTATCGTTTGAGTCAGTACTCCTTAATAAACTCCCCTTTATATATACATCTATCCTATTAGTCCTGTCCCTCTAGAGAACCCTGACTAATACAGGGAGCAAAGATGGTGGACGTGTGAAGGGGCGGAGCAACCTCTCGGATCCTAAGAAGAGACAGAAATAAACTCCAACTGGAGTTAGGCCACTGTTTTTTTGTGGATTTGTTAAGTGGACTGGCTCAAATCTGATACAAAGCTTCAGCAACACGTCTCAGCCCAGTGCCCTATTTAGCGCTTGGGATTCTACCTGGCCCACTTGGGGCCCCAAGGTGACAATAACAAAAGTAGGAATATCAGCAGCAACAATAATAATAGAAGGAAGAATAATGCCCAGGCTGTACTCTGTGCTGAGTGCTTCAGCAGCTGTCGGGCGACAGTACATAAACGAACACACAGGGTCCAGCCTGTGGGGCTCCTAGGCCACCTCCACCACACGCATTTGGGGGCCCAGGCAAGGGAGCCTGCCCCGGCGTCAACGTCAGCGCAGCTGTTGTGCCCACCTTGGACTGGAATGTGGAGGAAATGAGGTGTCTGGAAGGCATCTGGAAGGTGGCTGTGCCTGGTACACATGAGGGCAGGAGCCACGCTGTCCTTGGAAGAGCTGCCTCCCCCATTCTGCAGCCCCAGAAACCATGGCTCAGGGACACTGAGGTCACATAGCCAGTTTGTGGTTCTGCCAGGGTCAACCGCAGCCACCTGGCTCTTCATCCCCGGGCTGTCCCCATCCTTTCTGCCCCTTCAGTATCTGGGGAAGGCCAGCCTCTGGCCTAGGCAGGGTCATTCTGATGGCTCCCTGTCTATGCATAGATCCTCAGCATTCGCACAGCTACTAACAATAACAATGCATGTATGGATGGAATATTTTGTTCAAGAGCACCCCGCATTCCTTATCTGCATGATTACAGATAAGGCTCAAAGAGGTGGACTCACTTGCCCAAATGCCCACTGATAGCAGGGAGGGAGCCACCACTAGATGCAGTGTCTGAGATTCTTACATTTGTAACATATATGTAATAGGAGATTTGTATCTTCTCTGCATAAACAGCACTTAGATATTAATAAGCCAATGACAAAAATCACAACAAAATGGGGAAGTTAGAAAAGAAAGACAAATGGCTCTGCCAGGCACGGTGGCTCATACCTGAGAATCCCAGCACTTTGGGAGGCCGAGGCAGTGGATCAATTGAGGTCAGGAGTTCAAGACTAGCCTGGCCAACATGGTGAAACCCCATCTTTACTAAAATACAAAAATTAACCGGGTGTGGGTGGCACATGTCTGTAATCCCAGCTACTTGGGAGGCTGAAGCAGGAGAATCGCCTGATCCCAGGAAGCAGAGGTTGCAGTGAGCCAAAATTGTACCACTGCACTCCAGCCTGGGCAACAAAGTGAGACTCCATCTCAAAAAAACAAAAACAAAAACAAAAACAAAAAAAAAAGGAAGAAGTAAAACAATCTCCATTAGATGACATGATTTTGTATATATGTAGAAAAGCCTCAGAAATCCACTAAAAGCTATTATAAATAGAAATGAGTTCAGCAAGGTTGTAGAATACCAGGTCAACATACACAAGTCAAATGTATTTCTGTACAGTAGCAGGGAGCAAATTGAAAATTAAGAAAAACATTTTATACAATAGCATCAAAAAGAATGTTACAAATTTAATAACAGAAGTGCAAAACATAACTCTGAAAACTACAAAACGTTGTTGAAAGAAATTAAAGACCTAAATAAATGGGAAAACATCCCATGCTCATGGATCAGGAGACTTAATATTGTTATGATGGCAACATATTATGGTAGTCCCTCCTTATCCTTGTTTTCACATTCCATGGTTTCAGTTACCGGTGGTGGTTCCACAATCAGAAAATAGTTACCTCACAACAGTTGTGCTTTGGGGCCATTATTAAGTAAAATGAGAGTTGCTTGAACACAAACACTGCAGTATCAGGGGATCTGATAACCCAGAGGGCTACTAAGTGACTCACAGCAATCCCAGGCGGGGTGGAGCAGGATGGGTGAGATTTCGTCAAAATACCCAGAGTGGCTCACAGTGTAAAACTTACAAATTATTTCTGGAATTTCCCATTCCATCACAAGGCCTATGTATTTCATCTCACTTCATCTCATCATGTAGGCATTTTATCATCTCACATCATCACAAGAAGGGTGAGTACCGTCTATTAAGATATTTAGAGAGAGAGAGAGAGAGACCACATTCACATTACTCTCATTACAATATATTGTTATAATTGGTATAACTTATTACGAGCTATCATTAATCTTTCACTGTGTTTAATTTATAAATTAAACATCATAGGTACATGTGTTTAGGAAAAAAAAACAACGTATATAGTATCTGAAGTTTCAGGCATGCACTGAGGGGTCTTGGAATGTATCCCCCTTGGATACATTGTATCTACTATATGCATTGTATCTACTATATTCACTGAATCTACTGCATTCATTGAATCTACTGTATTCGTTGAATCTACTGTATTCCTCAAACTGATATACAGATTCAACAAAATCTTTATCAGAATCCAGCTGCTTTCTTTCTAGAAATCAACAAGCTGATCCTAAAGCTCATATGGAAATGCAAAAGACCTAGAATAGCCGAAACACTCTTGAAAAAGAACAAAGTTGGAGGGTTCACACTTACCAAATTCAAAACTTATTACAAAGCTAGAGTAATCAAAACAGTGTGGTACTATCATAAGGACAGACATAAAGGCCAACAGAATAGAACTGAGAATGCAGAAATAAACCCTTACATGTACAGTCAAATGCTTTTCAACAAGGGTACCAAGATAATTAAATGGGAAAGGAATAGTTTTTCAACAAATTGATGCTGGGACAACTGAAGCTGGACCCCTAGCTCATACCATACACTAAAATTAAAATGAATCAAAGACCTAAAAGTAAGAGCTAAAACTATGAAACTCTTAGAAGAAAACAGAGGGGAAAATCTTTGTGAACTTTGGCAATGGTTTCTTAGGTCTAACGCCAAAGACAAACACCAAAAGAAAAAGAAAAACAGGACTTCATCAAAATGAAAAATGTTTGTGCTTTAAAGGACACATTCAAACAGGACTTCATCAAAATGAAAAATGTTTGTGCTTTAAAGGACACATTCAATAAAGTGAAAAGATAACTTACCAACAGGGAGAAAATACTTGCAAATCATGTATCTGATAAGAGGCATGTGTCTAGAACATATAAAGAATTATTACAACTCAATTATAATAAGACGACAAAATTTTAAAATGGCCAAAGGATCTGAACAGACATTTCTCTGAAAAAGATAAGTTAGCAGCCAATAAGCACAAGAAGATTCTCAAAATTATTAACCTTCAGGGAAATACAAATCAAAACCACAAAGAAGTCTGTCAAAAAGACAGGCAATACCAAGGGCTGGCTGGGCGCAGTGGCTCACGCTTGTAATCCAGGACTTTGGGAGGCCGAGGTAGGTGGATTACTTGAGGTTAGGAGTTTTGAGACCAGCCTGGCCAATAGGGTGAAACTCTATCTCTACTCAAAATATGAAAATTAGCCAGGTGTGGTGGTGGGCACCTGTAATCCCAGCTACTTGGGAGGCTGAGGCAGGAGAATCACTTGAACCCAGGAGGTGGAGGTCGCAGTGAGCCAAGATTGTGCCACTGCACTCCAGCCAAGGCAACAGAGTGACTCTGTCTCAAAAAAAAAAAAAAAAAAAATTGACTGGAGTGATGGTAGCACGTATCTATGAATGTACAAAAACTACTCAGTTCTATGATTTAAATAGGTAAATTGTATGGTATGGTATGTGAATTATAGCCCGGTAAAGTTGTTTAAAGAATCATGGGGAAAATATGTCAATTAAAGAAATGCACATTTAAAACTGAAGCTACTTAGCTGGGCACAGTGGCTCACACCTGTAATCCCAGCACTTCGGGAGGCCGAGGCAGGCAGATCATGAGGTCAGGAGTTTGAGACCCGCCTGACCAATATGGTGAAAACCTGTCTCTACTAAAAATACAAAAATTAGCTGGGCATGGTGGTGTGAGCCTGTAGTCCCAGCTACTTCAGAGGCTGAGACAGAAGAATCCCTTGAACCTGGGAGGTGGAGATTGCAGTGAGCCAAGATCATGCCACTGCATTCCAGCCTGGGCGACAGAGCAAGACTCCATCTCAAAAAGAAACAAAAAAGCAACTGAAGATACTCTTTTTTTGCTTCTTATCTCTGTCAGAGTTAAAAAGACCAGCCCTTCAGATTAGGGAGGCTGCAGGGGAGGGGTGCACAATTTCTAGGGGTGGTACACAGAGTGGGGAGGGCCTGAGGAGCTGCCCTGCCCTTCCAGGGGATGGAGGGGACAGTGGGCAGGACTGGAGTCAGCAGGAGGCAGAACCGCCCAGGGATGCTGGGTCAATGACAGCTGACACTGAGCATTACCTGTGCCAGGTACAGCTCTAACCTCTGGCCTGGGCTATTTCCTATAACCCTGGACTGACTCTCGCTGGCCTTGGGTCACCTAGCTCCCAGTGGCACAGCTAGGACTTGAATTCTGTCTCCAGGGTTGGGCTCTTCATCAACTACCACGCTCCGTATCTGCAGATATCAGTGTAGGAATGAATAAATGAATGAATGCAAGAACAAATGAATGGAGGACTGGCAGCCTGACCTCACAGACAAGAGTCGTGATCAGCACTCCCCAAGGGCCAGAAACCACTTTGCTTTTTCAGGATCTTGGGATCTGGATATGCACTGTTCTTCTGGCCAAGGAGGTGGCTATGGGATTCTGGAGCCCTGGCAGACACAGCAGGGCAGCCACGGGCTGGCCACGTGGCCCCTTCTCCAGGGCAGCCAGGCGGCCAACACTTCCCAGTCCTTAATTTAGAGCTGCGACTTCTGCATTCTTCTGTGGCTTCCCAGTCCACTGTGGCCCTTGCAGAGAGGAGGCCCCACCAGCCATAGGTTTGGGAGTAGCCATTGGCAGATGGGAGGGGAGGTTGGCGAGGGTGAGTGTACCCAGCACCCACAACAAGTGCCTGGCTGTGTCTGCCCAGTGAGAAGATGAATGGATGAACGTGAATTCATTCTTTAAAAATAAAACGATAACTTCATTAGAATAATGAGATGCCTGGAAGGGTGGACCAAGGTATGGAGACAGATGTGAGAAAGCAGGCACAGTGAAATGCGAAGGGTAGAATCGAGCTGGTGCATGTCCAGGCAAAAAATTATTTCAACTCTGCCGCACGTTCAAAAGAAAAATGCTCGGGGAAGACCTTGAGCATCCCCACTGCTGACATGTAACTAATCGCCTGGGCACATCCCCTTCCCACCCACTGGGGTCCCAGGGAAGGGGCAGCCATACCACTCCCCATCCAGGACCCAGACACTAACCACTGCTGAACCGTCTGGGCACTGGGCTGATCCTCGAGACTTATTCTATTGAGACTGTGTGTCACTGCAGGAACACAGCTTTCTCTCAAACAAGACAGACGTGACTACCAGGGCCTCCCATGCACCCGAGGCAGCCAGGCCCAGCTCTGGAGCCAGAAGACCTGGGTTTGAGGGTCAGCCCGGCTTTTCCAGAAGAGCCTGGTCACTTCTCCACCTACAAATACCACAGCAGGCAGGGTGGGGCAAGGACTGGATGAAATGATGATCATCCCAGCAAGGCCACCTCTACAACTGACTTCCTCTAAGTGTGTCTTACAAGGAGCAGCTCCTCGGATGGGCGCGGAGGCTCACGCCTGTAATCCCAGCACTTTGGGAGGCTGAGGCGGGCGGATCACAAGGTCAGGAGATTGAGACCATCCTGGCTAACACAGTGAAACCCCGTCTCTACTAAAAATACAAAAAATTAGCCGGGCATGGTGGCGGGCACCTGTAGTCCCAGCTACTCGGGAGGCTGAGGCAGGAGAATGGTGTGAACCCGGGAGGCGGAGCTTGCAGTGAGCCGAGATCGTGCCACTGCACTCCAGCCTGGGCGACAGAGTGAGACTCCATCTCAAAAAATAAAAAATAAAAAAGGAGGAGGAGCAGCCCCTGCCCCTGCCCGCCCACATGTTGTGCTGAGCCGGGTGGGGAGTTCATGACTAGCCATGTCTGAGGTTGACCAGTCGGCTCTCGCCTAGGCATGTCTGAGGTCAACCAAGGTCTTGTCTTGGTTCACACTTCATCTGTCAAAAGCCACATCCTGTGTTCTCAGCCGCCAGGTTCTGCTATAGTGAGGGCTTTTGTCCTCAGACGGCAACTGCAGGTAGTGGATTACATGTCACAGTGAAAGGCATCAACAAGGGGGCAAGCATGGCCCCTTCCCAGCATCCCCAGAGCCTGTCCTGCCTGCATCATTGAGCCTCACAGACATGGGGGATGAAGGGTGAAGTCGGCTGGGTGCTGTGGCTCCCACCTGTAATCCCAGCACTTTGGGAGGCCAAGGTGGGCGGATCACAAGATCAGGAGATCAAAACCATCCTGGCCAACATGGTGAAACCCCATCTCTACTAAAAAAATAAAAATTAGCGGGGTGTGGCAGTGTGCACCTGTAGTCCCAGCTATTTGGGAGGCTGAGGCAGGAGAATTGCTTGAACCGGGAGGCAGAGGCTGCAGTGAGCCAAGATCACACCACTGCACTCTAGCCTGGTTGACAGAGTGAGACTCTGTCTCAAAAAAGATAAAAAAAAAGGTGAAGTCACCACCCACAACCAAAGAAAGGGGACCAGCCAGCGCGGTAAGACTGACCTACAAGAAGTCCGGGATGTGCTGTCAAATTAAAAACTCAAACAGAAGTATAAAACGATTTGGAGTACAAGCCCAGTACAACTGATGCCAGCCCCCTAACTGCACATGAGCAGAGAAGGATGGTGCCTGGTGGGGCTGGGGGGCCTTAAATGCAGTCCTGGGGTCAGACCCTCCATTTCTAGCCAGCTGACCAGGAGGGTCTCATGCCAGGTCCTAATGTAAGTGCCCTGCTGGAATGGCTTTCCTTCACAAGTCAAGCAGAGGGTCTGGGAAAGTTACTGGTAGGAGGGAGGGCAGGGTGAGTCCTCACTGAACGCTCACAGCCCTGATCTGCCTCCTCAGAGCAGCCGAGAGGTCCAACCTCCTTTAAGCCCTCAGCCAAGAGGGCACGGGGAGGCAAAGTCATGTTCCTGTGGCCTCTGCTGCTGCACTGACAGGGAATGCCCTGGTCTTAGCCCCCAGTTGGGTGGGCAGGTTTCCTGGAAGGCTAATCAATAGGTTCCCAGGGTCTGATCCTGACAAGACCCTTCCCAGCAGCAGGTCCTGGACCTGGATTTCTCGCCTGGCTCAGTCTCAACTTCTCCGTCTGCAAAACTGGTGACTTGCCCTCCTGGGGTCTGAGAGGAGCAGGACTGCCCTATGGAGACCTTGGAACAGGATCTGGTGCACAGGATCACTCCCTAGGTCAGGGCTTGAGCAGCCCAGGACATGAGCCCTACTGGGGCCCTGGGCCTCAATCCCCAAGGTCCATGAAACCCAGGAAAACTTTAGCCCTTAGTCCCTGATCCCCAAAGTCTGCAGTATACAGGGGACCTTCAACCCTCCAGGCCCCAGTGGGGTCTCCTGCACTCCTTTCCTGAGCCTGGGAGGTCAGGAAACACTGTCTCTGGGCTGGCTCCATTTTCCAGATGAGGAAACTGAGGCCCATAAACCTGCCCAAGGCCCCTGGCTGCACAATGGCAGTGCCAAGGGTAGGAGCCTGCACTCCTGTCCCCATGGGGTAGCCCTTTCCATAGGATTCACAGCGAACTCACAGCCAGGATTCCATAGGATTCACAGCAAACTCATAGCCAGGATGGGACAGGCAGGCAGCACAGTGCCAGGAGCTATGGTCTATGAAGTCTACCTGCACCCAACTCCCAGGGGCATTCCAAGAAATCACCAAGGCATGAGGATGGAGCTGGTGGATCACCCTTGGCTCTAACCGCCACACAGCCAGGTCCTGCTCACAGAGACTCCAGGACTCCCAGGGGACACAGGGCCACCCCTCGCCGACCTCCTGAGCCCCTCCCCATGCCCGGTGCCTGAGAGGCAGATCCCACCTGTCCCCTCCCCTGCTTCAAATACTCATGAACTCTCAGCTGCCCGCAGATGGCCCTCCTGTGCCTGATCCCTGCAGGGGACCCCACACCCCAGCTGTCTTTGAGGATGTCTCCTCCACAAAGCTGGAGGCAGAGGCCTTGCCTCCCTGGATCTGTCCTGCCCTCCAGCCCCACCCTACCTGCCTGCCGTTCCCCAGCCCTTGCTTGTGGCTGCCCTTGATCTGCCGGCCCAGCACTGGGGCATTTCTTACCTGGCACCCTTTAGATCCCTTTGCATGTAAATCTTAGAGGGAAAAACAACAGAAACCTGATTTGATGCAAACAAGGTACAAAATCAAACACATGAGGCCCTGCCTGGCCCTCCCACGACTCAGGGGCAGGTGGAGAGGGCCAATGGGTACCTCAGGGGCACACCTGTGGGATGCCTGAGCGGCCCTCAGCCCACACGCCGCACCTGCGCCTCTGCCCGGCCACCTACCGCAGCTGCGCTTCCTCCCTCTCTGGCCTTATGTACGGAGGCGGGCAGGCCTGACCGGGTGGGTCCTCATCCTCCCAGCCCATGAGACCAGTCAGGCGTCTGAGAACAATCCGTACTTGTTAATCTTTTATCTAGAACCTTGGACCCCAGGTCAGCCCTTCCATCCTCCCTCCTGGGATTCTCCACACAGCCCCTATACCCTGACCTCGCCTGCTATGCGGCCAAGTAACTATGTTCACCTTTATGCTGGCTGAGGCTGTGGGAGAGAGGGCACCCGAGTGATAGAGGCAGGCTGTGGACCCAGTCTCACCTAGACTCGATCCCCACCTGCCAGTGAGTCCCTGTGTGACCTCAATCTGGGTCTCAGTTCCCCCAAATGTGAAACAGGAACCTTCAGAGGAATTTCTCAGAGTTTAAAGGGGGTGACTTGTGCACACAGAGGTGCTTTGAGAATAGGACCCCCAAGACCCTGGCAGTGGGGACAGGGCCTGGCCCCAACACTACATGTGGGTGGCCCACAGCCCTGGTTGTGTGTCTTCAGGTAAGTCAACTGCCCTCTCTGAGCCCATCTGCACATGGAGGGTGGGCACAGGCTTCAGAGCCACTGCAGCCTTCCATCTCCAGGCTGAGCAGCAGGGTGGCCTTAGGACGTGGAAAGCTCACAATCCTCCAGAACACAGCTGGGCTAACTCCAAATGAGGAACGTGACCCCCACATCCCTGGTGGAAAACCGAGGCTCCGGGAACCTGTGTCTTCTACCAGCTGCTCTGTCAATGCCGATGGGTGGCAGGAGGCCGTAAACAGGCATCACGGGGCATGTCCGCCTCGCTTTGACTTACACAGGCATTGACGGGGTCTCAATTTCTCCTCTGTAAAATGGACACAGTCCAGTTCTGGGGCAGGAGTTCAGGGGTGAAGCCAAGAAGGTACCGGCAGAGCACGCCTCCTGCTACCCCCCCTCTCCAGGCCCTTCCTCCAAGGCCCTTCCAGGGATGCCAGGGGGTTACCTACAGCCACTGGAACCCTGCTTTCCTGGACAATCTCCCAGATCAGGGAGTGCTGGGGCTGACCTGGGAGCAGGGCCAGGGGCCAGTCATACAATAAATATGATAAACTCCTACTCTGAGCTAGTCTCCCCCGCACGCTGCCCTTCTCCCAGGGCGCTCATGGGAGATGAGGGAAGACCACTTCCTGCCTCCCAGGAAGACAAGTGTGTCTGCGCTACTGTGCTCTTCATAGCTACTCTAGGAAAGCCGGTGGTAATGGTCCCATTTTAAAGATGGTGGGAAAAACACACATGCCCATGCTGTGTTTTTGGTTTTTGTTTTGTTTTGAGACAGAATCTCACTCTGGTTGCCCAGGGTGGAGTGCAGTGAGATGATCACAGCTCACTGTAGCCTCGAACTCTGAGCTAAAGCAATCCTTCCACCTTTCAGCCTCCAGAATAACTGGGACTACAGGCACATGCCACCATGCTCGGCTCATTTTTTTTTTTTTTGCATTTTTTGTAGAATGAAGTCTTGCTATGTTACCCAGGTTGGTTTCGAGCTCCTGGACTCAAGCAATCCGCCCGCCTCAGCCTCCCAAAGTGTGGGATTAGAGGCATGAGCCACCACTCCTGGCCAGTGGTGTTTTAGTGTCAAATCCTCTCCAAAGACTCCCAACCCCCTAGCCTCTCACTTCACAGCACATTTCACAGATCAAGAAACTGAGATCTCATGGCAGGAGAGTGATGGAGTCCAGATGATGGCATCAGCCCTACACCAGAACAAGTATCCTCCCGGGGCTCCACTGGGCCTGTCCACAAGCTTGGGGGCAGGTATACAGTGGGGAAACTGGGGAACATGGGGAAACTGAGGCACAGAGGTGCAGCGACTCACCCCAGGTCACAGGGGGATTCTAACCCAAAACTCCAACAAGGGGGCCAGTGCCTGGGAAGTGGTCATGGTGGTCAGAGGCAGAGCCAGGGCCAGGGAGGATGAACAAGAGCACAGGGTGCCAGACTAAGCTCCATTCCCAGCACAAATTCCAAGGCAAACAACCTTTTGTATGCAAATATGCCAGAGCTTCCAGATACTCCCTGGCCTTGGGCTGACCTTGGGCAACTCAAGGCTATCCAAAGGGCATTGGCACCCACTCCTCCAGGCTGTTGTGCCAGTAGAAGGGGCTCCTAAGGCAGTACCAGGCCCTGGGCAGGCCTTGCTCAAACACAGGAGCAAAAGTGCTCATCACCCCAACACCAAATTAGGGACTCTGGACATTAGGCTGCCAGAGAGTCAAACTAAACAAACCAAATCCACCAGCGCCAGGAACGAGTCTCAGCGCCCACGTTGCCGAGTTGCGGAGCTCTGCTCGGTGAATTTGCTCCCTGAGCCGCAGTTTCCCCATCTGTGAGAGGAAGCCAGCCTCCTGCCACCTTCCTGCCAGTTCCCTGGGGCTGCGGGCTGACGGCGTGACCTGGTCCAGCCCACCCCACTCTGGGCTTCAGCTTCCTCCTGCGCTGAGCCTTAGCCCCGCAACGCCCGAGACAGCCAGGACCCTCAGGCCTAACGCTCGTGGGTAGTGGCCACGGAAAAAAGCTTTTGGGGTATCAGAGACCCCGAGTTCCGGTTTGGTTCTATTTCTACAAGGGTTAGACTTTATAATCATTCAAGGAGCAAGGCCAGCATTCGAACCCCGGAGCCTTGGGCACGGGAGCAGAAAGCTCTTTAAGCACATTCTTGAATTCAAACACTTAAAAGTAAAATAAAAAGCAGCCTCTCTTCCTTCCGGAGGCCTCTGAGCCTCGGCGACAGCCGAGGCGATCCCAAGCCTGGCCATAGGATAGCCTCGGACAGCCACTCCCCTCTCGCAGGCTCAGTTTCTCCATCTGTAAAGTGGAGCTGCGGTGGTCACCAAGGAATCGTGAAGATGACACCTCCCTCAGGCGCAGAGAGGGCTCCCCGCTCCCACCTCCGCGCCGCCCGCCCGCCAGGTGAGGCCGGTTTCGACTTCCCCCGGAGGGACGCGGAGGGGCGCGGAGGGGTCCGCAGCCTGCGGCGTGGAGAGGCTTGGCCGGCCGCGGTGTCCGCAGGCGCCCGGGACCAAGGCGCGGCGGCGACTCGGGAAGGGGCGCGCGGGCTGCTGCTCGCTGCCAGGCTTCGGCTCCGCTAGGGCGCCTGTTGGGCTGGCGGAGGGTCGAGGAGGTTCATACTCGGGGCAGATCGCGGCTGTGGCCCCCACCCACGGTTGTGCGGCCCCGCGACCCCCTCCCCTCGGCTTTCCCGTCTGTGAAATGGGCGCAGAGCCTCGCACGCGGCCACTCGGCCTCAGCCCTCACCTGTGCGGTTCCCTGGGGCAGGCGTGGTGACCCCGGCCCGCCCCCGGGGCCTCGCCTTGCCACGGAGGGTGGCGGCCGCCCCGCGCATCCTGCGCGCTCCGAGGCGCTTGGCGGGGTCTGCCAGGGCAGTGAGCCGGGCTTGTGGGGGCGGGACCTGGACCTGGGTGAGGGGCGGGACGCAACAAGCCCCGCCTCCCGCGCCCGCCCAGGGGCGGTGCCATGCAACGTACAGACCACGCCCACATTTGGGCTGGGACCGAGGTCCGGGCGGAGGCGGGGTCCCCTGGGGAGCCCGAATACCCAGCGGGCCCAGCCAGCCGGCCGAGCGGAAAGTGTTGCTCCTCCGGGGCGTTGCACGCGCGGCTACCTCTGCCTAACACCCTTCCCCCATCCCGCCCTGTTCTCACCTCCATTCCTAGTGTGGTTTTTCCATGCGCTTCTATGTTTTTATTTTTTGAGCAGGATTTTGCCTTCTCAGGGTGCCGGATTCGGCCGGTACCAAAGGGCAAAGAGCAAAACCCCTCCCCGGCCCGCCCCTCGCACACCCCACTCCCCCCCAGAGTCCTGTGTGGACCCAGCCTTCTTTCCCTGTCTCTCACTGTGCCAGGCCTGCTGAGGCACCCTGCGGTCTGGGTGCCCTTGTTGTCTTCGGTTCTCACTGAGGGGCCCCCAGCTGGGAGAAACAGGATTCACAGCCCTGGGGTCTGGCTGCAGGGCCCACACGCACCTGGAGGCCTCCTTTCTCCTGGCTTCCCCTTCCCACTCAGCTCCACCTGCAGCGGGCCCAGAGCTGTGATCCGGGCTCTTTCTCTCTCCCTGACCCCACCCAACTCAGGCTTAGCCCCCTTCCCAAACCACCACCAAAGGGTGGGGTGTGATGTCAGGCCTCAGACATCCTGGATCTTGGGCTGCTTGTGGGAGGCCACCTGAGCCGTGCCTATCCCTGTGGAGCTGGCAAAGGCAATCCTGGCAGAGGGAACAGCAGGAGCAAAGGCCCTGGTTTGGCAATGTGTGGCAGCAGAAGCCAGAGCAGCTGGCTGAGGCATGCCTGCAGGAGTGCAGAAGGTGGCCCAGGTGGGCCAGGCTATCTCCAGAGTGCCTGGCAGGTGACCATGAAGAGTGTGGATGTTCAGGTGGACCATGAAGCGGGGTTCCAGCAGGGCAGCCCCTCCCCACCTCTGCTTTCCGAGCCCTCCAAAGCTGAGGTCCAGTGTGAAACGTGAGGGGCCCTCCCCCTTTCACCATCAGGGTTGGCGTCACCCCTGATATCTTCTTCCTCCTTGCCCTTGTGGGTCACACACGATGGCTTACTTCAAGCTCCTTTATTCAAAACCCAGCATGTGTGTTCTTCCGCCGTGTTGGGAAGCGCCAGGACCATCAGCGGTGCCCACTGCAGACCACGCTCTGGGACCCCAGAATGTCTTGCCAAGTGGCCCCTAACCCATCTCTCAGGCCTGTGTGGTCCTTTCTCTGGTTTTGCCCACCATGCACCACTGGGCGGAGGGCCACTGCCTGTAGGTGCATGGACAGGGCTGGGAGGGAGGTCTGGGGCAGCCCTGCAATTGCTGGGTGGAGCTAGGTGGCGATGGAAAACACTAGGCTGCCTGCAGCTCCTTAAGCCACCACGCTGTGGCCCAGGCCTTCAGGACTCCTCAAATGCTAAACACCTGGCCATTTAGGAAGTGTGTTTCCTAGAGCTGTGTAACATAGTACCACAGACTGGGTGCCTGAGAACAACAGAAATTTATTGTCTTATGGTTCAGGAGGCCAGAAGTCTGAGATCAGGGTGTCGGCAGGCCTACAATCCCTCCAGAAACTCCAGGAGAACAGCCTTCCTTGCATCTTCCAGCTTCTGGCAGTTCCTTGGCTGGTGGAAACTTAACTCCTGTCTACACACGGTGCTTTCCCTGTGTCTCTCTGTGTTCACATCTCTCTTCTAAGGACACCAGTCATATTAGATTAGTGCCCATCGTAATGTCCTCATCTTAACTTAAGACCCTATAAAGAGTCTGTAAAGACCGGCAGGGCACAGTGGCTCACACCTGTAATCCCGGCACATTGGGAGGCGGAGGCAGGTGGATCGTAAGGTCAGGAGTTCGTGACCAGCCTGGTCAACATAGTGAAACCCTGTCCCTACTAAAAATACAAAAATTAGCTGGGTGTGGTGGTGCGTGCCTGTAGTCCCAGTTACTTTAAAAAAGAGTCTGTAAAGACCTTGTCTCCAAATAAGGTCATATTTGGAGGTACTGAGGATTAGGACTTAAACATAGATTTTGGGGGACACAGTTCAGCCCCTGACAGATGGGATCAAGGAGGACAGAGCATGTTTTTCTGAGCAGTCTGTCGCTTAGTTGGGTTGTGGACGTTTAGGCTTGTGGCGCTGGGCCTCCATTTGTACTGTTAGGGGACCTGGAGGTGGCCTAAGGACCTCTGTCATGTCCTTTCCACTGGAAACAGTATGCCTTGCTGTGGCTCAGAACACCCATTTGCTGCCAAAAGGCCATCTTCAGGAGCTGTGGGAGGGATCTGAGCCTGGTTCTGGAGGTGGGCCTGTCACCTATTTGAACCCTGATCAGGGCCATCTTGTCCACCTTTTCCCAGGCCCTTGGAATGGTTTGCTCTTACAAAGCCCAGCAATTCCAGCCACACACATGGGCGAAACTGAGGCACGTGGAAGGAACGGCATGGGCCCACCAAGGACAACCGCCTGGGGTGCCCCCTTCCATGGTGGGAACCATGGCTCTCTGAGAGGCTTCCCTGATCCCTGGGGCAGGGGTGGGCACCCTTGCACTGAGTCTTCGTGTTCTCATCTGAGGGGTGGACGTGGTCCTGCCACCCTCTCAAGGCAAGTGAGAGACCGTGATGTGCTCAGGATGGAGTGGTGGCCTCTGAACTGGACTGCCAAGGCCCCGTCAGCATTTGAGCTTGGCCCACCCACCCAGCTCTCCTAGTTGCCTGGTTTCTCAGACTCTCCAAGTCTAGGCACAAACTGGGAGCAGTACTTGGGCTTCGCCTGCCTGAGTGTGTCTCTTTGCCTTCCTCACCCTCCTCCTCCATGGAGCCCTCCCTGATGGCACTCCCTGTCAGAGCCATTTCGTGCCACCTGTCCTTAAGGCCTGGTCAGCCTGTGTCACGTCTCTGAAATGAAGAGGACATGTGGCCAGGTGTAGAGCTATGGACATGTGGCCGATTGTGGCCAAGAGGATCACTTGAGGTCAGATACACCAGTAATCCCAGCTACTCGGGAGGCCAAGGCACGAAAATTGCTTGAACCTAGGAGGCAGAGGTTGCAGTGATCTGAGATTGCACCACTGCACTCCAGCCTGGGTGACAGAGGGAGACTGTGTCTCAAAAAACAAAACAAAACAAAACAAAACAAAAAAATATGGGCTCCCCTGCTAAAGAGGCAGGGGAGGAGGCTAGGAGGAACGGATGGACTGCTGACAAGGCAGGTTGGGAGAAGGAAGCAGAGTCAGTCACAGCCTGAGGAACTGACCAAAGTCGCAGCCTCTTCCCAGCTCTATTTGCAACTGGGAGCACACAGTGCACTGTCAGTGGATGCTTGTTGGATGGAACCTGGGAGGCGGGGGAGGCCTGCCAGCCCTGGGGCTCAGTGTTCCACTCTGTAACATGGGGGTCTCATGCGCTGCCAGAGGTTTCCAGGGGAAGGTGAAGGTCTGGCTTGGGGGTTTCCTCTTTCCTCAGACCTTAGCTGAGGTGTTGCCACCCCCAGGAAGTCTTCCTCAACCCTTGGTTTGCCTGACTCAGCACCCATGGGCCATGGTGGCCTGGGAGTGGGCCCATGCAGGAGTCTGGTGGTGACAGAGTTCTTGGCTTGACGAGTTTTTCTAAAATTAGATAATAATTGTGGAAATCTAAAACATTTTGTTTTGCTTTTCTTTTTTTGGCAAAGTCTTGCTCTGTCACCCAGGCTGGATTGCAGTGGCATGAGCTCGGCTCACTGCAACCTCTACTCCTGGGTTCATGCAATTCTCCTGCCTCAACCTCCCGAGTAGCTGGGATTACAGGCATGCACCACCACGCCCAGTTAATTTTTGTATTTTAGTAGAAACAGGGTTTCACCATGTTGGTCAGGCTGGTCTTGAACTCCTGACCTCAGGTGACGCACCCTCCTTGGCCTCTCAAAGTGCTGGGATTACAGGTGTGAGCCACTTTTTTGCTTTATTCTTGATTTTAGTTTTTACTCAATAGAAAATGAGATTTTTGTCCTGAAAACCTCTCACAATAGACCACGTCCAGAAAGTTCTTTTGCAAAATGATAAGAGTCAGGGAAGCACTGGTGGCCTCATGGGTATCCTCTCTTTTTAAAAACTGTATTACCTTTTAAAAACTAAAAGCAAAACAAGAAAGAAAGAAAAAAAAGTAACCTGAGGTTGCAGTTCTAATAGGCCAGATGTTTGCAGAGAAAACAATTTTCCCAAAAATGTTTTCTGCTAGGCCATCTGGAGCCCTCAACACATACCACTTATCCTCCTAAAGCAAGGCAAGAGCCCTGTCCCCACTGTGCACATCGACAAAGGCCCCTCCCCAGGGTTACTCCGCTGCTGGGGCCTGAGCTCTGACCATCAGACTGTCCTACCTGGCCGCAGCCTGCACAAATAGATCAGTCAGCCCGGGTGACATGACATTGAGCCGCCGCCCTCAGGTTCAGAAATGGTGACTCAGAGACACAAAGCAAGGCGCCCGGAGGGCAGAAGGAATGACAGGTTCATGGAACAGGTACTACCAAGCACATACTGCGTGCCAGGCCAGTTCAGAAGCTGGGATACAGCTGGGCCTAGGAGGGACAAACTCTGGCCAGGGGCTGCTCCCCCGATCCTCATCCTACAAGCCAGGGCCTTTGCCCGGCCACTGCTGGGCTGGCAGATAGCGGCTCATCTTTTTCCCACCCCTCAACTCCTTTTGTGCTTTCTGAACTTCCCACAATGAGCATGTATCTATTCTCTGATAAGAAACAAGGATTTTAAATGCTTTGTAAATGTAAACTATTGCAAAATTTCCCACGACCATTCTGATGTTCACTTGTCAGGAAAGATGTGGACTGACCGGGGTCCTCGGCTGCTAGGATTACACGGCATTACCATGCTCTGAGGACTTACCACCAAGCATAGGATTTCAGGTGGGGGGTTGTGCTTCCATTGGCCTGGAGCTGTTCCCAGCTAAGCTGGCAGGTCAGGGGGTGCACAGGTGGGTCAAGGGCAGCCCGAGGCTTAATGCTCAAGAGCCAGTTAAGCTTCTTTGATGCCCGGCACCTGCACAGCGAGCAGCATGGGCCCCCAAGTGCCTGGTCACTGGAGAAGCGTGAGAGCCTCGCCTCCCCCCTCCCCACAGGCTTCCTGCCAGCTCCCACCCTGCCCCCGACAGAGCAGTGGCTGCTCAGCCCTCACCAGCTGCCAGGCTCAGTGTGTTTTAGTCCTGCCTCTTTACCAGCCCTCTGGTGGCCTCAGGTAAGCCCGTACCCCCTGGGCTCCAGTTTCCCCACCTCCTCTTTTTTTTTTTTTTTTTTTTTTGAGACGGAGTCTCGCTCTGTCACCCAGGCTGGAGTGCAGTGGCCGGATCTCAGCTCACTGCAAGCTCCGCCTTCCGGGTTCACGCCATTCTCCTGCCTCAGCCTCCCGAGTAGCTGGGACTACAGGCGCCCGTCGCCTCGCCCGGCTAGTTTTTTGTATTTTTTAGTAGAGACGGGGTTTCACCGTGTTAACCAGGATGGTCTCGATCTCCCGACCTCGTGATCCGCCCGTCTCGGCCTCCCAAAGTGCTGGGATTACAGGCTTGAGCCACCGCGCCCAGCCACCACCTCCTCTTAAAAAGGGCTGAATCGGAGGGTCCTGACAGCCCGGGGCGGGTGCAGTGTGTCTGGCAGCCATGCCGCTGAAGCTCAGAGTGTCTGCTGGGGTCGCTCAGGTTCCCTGGTCTACCGCCTGGCTTATATCTTTGGAGGAGGCAATCCTGCGGCCCCCCAGCGGGGGCAAGGGTTCCATCTGGATATGGCCCCCGGGTGGCCTCTCAGTGGCCTGTAAGGATGGCTGAGGCTCATCCATACAGAGACATCAGAGGAACTCAGCCTTAGGAAGCTCCTTGGAAGTCTCCTGTGTTACAGATGGGGAGACTGAGGCCTGCGGCGAGGGGAGAGTCTCCCTACAAACCAGGCTTTGGAGCCTGTCTGGGGTCAGCCTGTGGGACCTGGGCATGTGACTTGGGCTCTCCTTGCCTTAGTTTCCTCCCACTCCCAACAAAAAATGGGCATGCCAGGACTCCTGTCCCAGGGCCAAGGGTGGAGCCCATGATAGATGGAGCTTTGCTGCCATCTCTGGAGGAAAGTGAAGAGCAGGAAGGGCTGCTGGCGGCTCCCCGTCTACACTCGCCTCTCCCTCTGCCTGCATTGGCAGCTCCAGTTTTCTAATAATCACTCAGTTACCATTGATGAGGGCTTCACCATCCCCATTTTACAGACGGGAAACGGAGGCTTAAGCCTGTGAGTCACGTATTTGCTAAGTGGCTACTTTAGTTGCAGGGGACAAAAACCCAAGTTAAACCCATGAGTGAATAAGGAGGCAGGTTATGGGTGATGGGGGAAAGGTGTCTGTAGGACTCCATCTGTCTCCCCATCGCTCAGCATGCGTTCCTCTGTCTATTGGCCTCATCCACCCCACCACGGATGCTGCAGCTTCCAGGTTCTGAGCAAAGACCTTGCAGCTCACAGTCCTAGAGGCAGGGCAAGGCTGTCTCCCGGGATCCTAACATCTCATCCCAGGATGGATCACCCTCAACACTGTGGCCAGGCAGAGGCACTTGGCTGGGCGAGGGTTCCAGTATCTCTGTACCTGTCACTGGATAACCACAGATACTTCTTAGAATGGCAATAATCCTTTCCTTTGCTCACGAACCTGCAATTTAGGCAGGACCCAGCATCTGGTCTCTGATCCCTGGGGAGGTTCAGCTGGAGCAGAGCTCCATTCCCAGGCCGGCTGATCGCAGGCTGACGCGTTGGTGCCGGCTGTTGACTACTCTCCCAGGGCGGCTTGAGCTTTCTCACAGCATGCTGGCTGGCTTTCCAGGAGCAAGCATTCCAGAGGACAGGAAGTGGAAGCTGCCAGCTTCTCAAGGCCTCGGCCCAGAAACAACACTGCTGTTACATCATTTTCACCAAGCATAGAGCTCAGAGTCAAGGAGTAGAAACAAAGACCTCACTTTGAATGGGAGTGTCAGCAAATTGAAGGGCCGCCAGAGGGCCAAGCCCTGTGCTCTGGATAGAAGCACCAGGCCAGGTTGTTGTCAGCCACTTCTTGAGTATCTGCTGTGCACCTGAGCTCCAGAAGCCGCTCCTCATTAGAACGCCAAGATCAGGCTCAGACCCGAAATGTACACATGATCCCATGACTTTTATTTTCTTTTTTTGCCTTTTGTTATTATTTTTTTTGAGACAGAGTCTCGCTCTGTTGCCCAGGCTGGAGTGCAGTGGTGCCATCTTGGCTCACTGCAAGCTCCGCCTCCCGGGTTCACGCCATTCTCCTGCCTCAGCCTCCCGAGTAGCTGGGACTGCAGGCGCCCACCACCATGCCCAGCTAACTTTTTGTGTTTTTAGTAGAGACGGAGTTTCATCATGTTAGCCAGGATGGTTTTGATCTCCTGACCTTGTGATCTGCCTGCCTGGGCCTCCCAAAGTGCTGGGATTACAGGTGTGAGCCACAGCGCCTGGCCCCCATTATTTTTTGATAAAACACAGACACACACATATACAGACAGATCCAAACACATGGATGGCTGGAGGGTGCTAAGTGTGTGGTGTTATTACTGGGTGGAGATACAGGTGGGGTGCTTGTTCTTAGTGCCTATCCATATTTGCTAAACTCTTTAGAGGAATGTTCGTTTCATTGGTCTGTACTTCTGAGCTATAAGGACGCTGTCTGTGGGGGCAGGCAGGTGCACCCCATTACCAGAGACAAGACCATATTTCGTAGCCAGTCATGAGCGCATATAAATCCGATGATGGCAGTTTGTTTTTTCCCTGAGGCCTGGCTTAGCCCAGGTGGGTCCAAGCTCACAGCGCCATCCAGGGTCTCCCTGCGCTCTTTTCTTTTTTATTTTTTTGAGACAGAATCTTACTCTGTTACCCAGGCTGGAGTGCAGTGGCATGATCACAGTTCACTGCAACCTCTGCCTCCCAGGTTCAAGCGATTCTCCTGGCTCAGCCTTCCCGGTAGCTGGGATTACAGGCAAGAACCACCACACCCAGCTAATTTTTGTATTTTAGTAGAGACGGGCTTTCATCATGTCGGCCAGGCTGGTATCAAATTCCTGATCTCAAGTGATCCGCCTGCCTCAGCTTCCCAAAGTGCTGGGATTACAGGAGTGAGCCACCACTCCCAGCCCCCTGTGCTCTTTTCTTTCTTGTCTCCTTCAACCCCTATGATCCTGAGCCCTCCCGGAAACCACCTCATTCTCAGCTCCTCAGAGAGCATTGCAGAGGGCAAGGAGAGGGCCAAAGCTAGCCCATTTGGTGACTTTGTACACATTTGGAGAAGGCCACATCCCTGAGGGTGGTACATGGGCTGCATCTCAATGTATGTACACATTCCTCAGTGCCTCTGTGTAGCGGATGACCTGCTCAACGGAACATGGCGATCCTTGGTGGGGATCGTGTCACTGCAGCCTTCAGGGGGTAAGAGCGTACTGGTCCTGCGCTACAGACCACCTGTAGTGCAAACGGCCACTGCCTCTGGAAGTCAGACTTCAAGAAATGGTTCTGTGAACAGGCCCCTGCCCGGCTCTTCCGTGGAGTCAAAAGTCCTTCCCCTTGCTTCCCGATTTTTTTTTTTTTTTTTTTTGAGACGGAGTCTTGCTCTGTCGCCAGGCTGGAGTACAGTGGCATGATCTCGGTTCACTGCAACCACTGCCTCTTGGGTTCAAGCAATTCTCCTGCCTCAGCCTCCCGAGTAGCTGGGACTACAGGTGTGTGCCACCATGCCCAGCTAATTTTCGTATTTTTAGTAGAGACCATGCTGGCGAGGATGGTCTGGATCTCTTGACCTTATGATCCGCCCACCTCAGCCTCCCAAAGTGCTGGGATTACAGGCATGAGCCACCGCACCTGGCTGCTTCCCAATTTTATTCCATACACTCATTAACACTGACGGGCTCTGCCTGTCTCTGTGCTCCATGCTGCTGGCCCTGGAGGTCTCCCAAATCCACAGGGCCCAGGAGCAAAGTCCTCACTCCCCAGTGAAGCAGGAGACCCCCTCCCCCAGCCTGTCCCTGCAGTGTTCCAGCTGCAGTGAATTTCCTGCGCCAGCCCTGTCCCCACAGTGTTCCAGCTGCAGTGACTTTCCTGCCCGCTCTGCTCAGCTCTGTGGCCCTGCTAGTGCTTCAGCGCTCAGCTCGGGCACCACGTTCTCCAGCAAGGATTCCCTAGCCATCCAGGCTGGGTGGGGCTGGACCACAGGTTTGCTCCCTCCTCAAATCCCCTGCAGACAAATCATACCTCAAGGGCAGGAACCATGCCTGACTCATCTCTGTGGCCCCAGAGCCCAGCGTGGGGCCGGGCACAGAGCAGGCACCGGTGAGGGTCTGAGGAACATGCAAATGAGACACTCCGAATAGGTAATGCGGGTGATGACACTGGAAAACACCTGTTGTTCTTTTCTCTCCGCTCACCAAATTGAGCTCTAGTTCATAATATGGAATTTGGCTTCAGGCCATCCTGAGCTCAAACCCTGGTCCCGAGCCAGCTGACTTTGGGGTGGTCACCTGTAGCAGATGCCATCTGTGCCTGCCATGTCGCCTCAGCCATGCCCACTCGGGGGGCCCTCAGCCCAACTTCCAGCTGCTGGAGACTCCCTCTGGGGGCCTGTATTAATCATACTTTTTATTTTCTGTATTCTGATGCTTTGACATCTTGGGGACTTGCTGACCCTGGAGTGACGGCCCCTCCCAGGGATAGCCCGTCCCTAGAGAGAGTAAAGGACTTGGCTGTGATCACGCCTTTCAAATGCAAACCAACCCAGAGCCCACATGCTACACCGCCTATCCGGGGCTCCCACACTCCGGGCCACCATCCCCCTACACTCCTCACCCCGAGGCAGGTGCCAGACAATCAGCAAGAGCCTCCGTGCCCCAGAGCCCACGGAAATGATTCGCACCTGCCAGTACTCAGCCGGCTTACCCTGCCTTGCCCACACCTTCCTGCAAAACCACAGTAAAGGCTCCGGCCCACCGTCCCTCCATTCCCTCTGCCTGCTGACCAACCCTGGGGCTTCCCTGTGTGGCCCTGCGAGGCTGGAGGCCTCTTCCACTTTGGATCTGTGATAGCAAGCTATCTTCTCAATGGTAGTTGTCTACTGGTCTGCTGGCCTCACCATACCTGAATAATAACAAAACCAGAATCATCTTCAAACAGGTCCAAAGTCCCTCTGCTCAGGCAGGGCAGGCCGGAAACGTGGGAGAATGATGAATGGTCCCTAGAGAAGCCCTCAACCAGTGTCTCCAAGTGTCTCCGAGGTATTGGAGGGTAAATGCCCAGCTGGATGGTACCGGGGTGACTGTCTACCCTGTGAGAAGCCAGAACTGAATTGGCATTCACCGCTCCTGTTGAACATAAACAGTCTCCCAGGGCATCAGTATCAGACAAGATCACTTCAACATCTTGTCTTGGCACAGAAAAAACAAAGTCAAAGTCACAGGCCAAGTGTGGTGGCTCACGCCTGTAATCCCACCACTTTGGGAGGCTGATGCAGGTGGATAACCTTGAGCCCAGGAGTTCAGCCAAGACCAGCCTGGCTAACATGGCAAAACCCTGTCTCTACTAAAAAATACAAAAATTAGCTGGGCATGGTGGTAGGTACCTGTAATCCCAGCTACTTGAAAGGCTGAGGCAGCAGAATTGTTTGAACCCGGGAGGCAGAGGTTGCAGTGAGCTGAGATTGTGCCATTGCACTCCACATGGGTGACAGAGCGAGACTTCGTCTCAAAAAAAAAAAAAAAAAAAAAAAGGAAAAAGTCACTGGAAAGACAATACCAACATCCTGGGTGATACAAGTGGCTGCTGTTTCATACCAATTGCAGTTTGAGCCTCATTTCATTCCTCTGCTTTCTGATGGAATGTATTAAGATACCCAAGCATAGCATTGCTCCTAATAGCATCCAATGCAGACTGGCTTCTGAACCCCCCTCAAAACCACCTAACACAGCCCAAATCCTACTCCACATCCTCCCTAACAGCATCCCACTGCAACGCCCTAAGCTTTCCCAACGCATGTGCTCCGCTCATTGCCGCAAGTCTGCAAACCCAACTTTGTTCATCAGCAGATGTGTTCTGGGGCTATTAACTGGAGGGATGGAGTAGTAGCTACCAGACTCCCCTGCAGACTAAGTTCCAGTTGCCTCCAGACCTAGTTGCTTAGCTACCCACCCTGTGTGTTAGTGTTCCAGGGTCCCTGCAACAAAGTACCACAAATCGGGGTCTCAAAACAAAGGCATTCTTGGTACTCCTTGGCTTGTAGCTGCACCACTTCAATCCCTACCTCCACCACCACATCTCTGTGTCTTCTCTTCTTATCGGGACACTAATTATCGGATTTATGGCCCATCCTAATTCAGTATGACTTCTATATCTAACTATACCTGCAAAGATCTTATTTCCAAATAAAATCACATTCTGATGTTCCAGGCAGACATAAATTTGTGGGTACACTATTCAACTCACTACAGTGGGAACCCCTAAAGGTCGCTGTGGTCCCTTGTTCAAAATGCATTCACCTCATCCCAATATCCTCCAAAGTCTGAGCACATTCCAAAAGGGAGAAAAGGAGCCGGGCGCGGTGGTTCACACCTGTAATCCCAGCACTTTGGGAGGCCGAGGCGGGTGGATCACGAGGTCAGGAGATCGAGACCATCCTGGCTAACACAGTGAAACTCCATCTCTACTAAAAATACAAAAAATTAGCTGGGCGTGGTGGCGGCGCCTGTAGTCCCAGCTACTCGGGAGGCTGAGGCAGGAGAATGGCAGGAACCCGGGAGGTGGAGTTTGCAGTGAGCCAAGATCGCGCCACTGCACTCCAGCCTGGGCGACAGAGCAAGACTCCATCTCAAAAAACAAACAAACAACAACAACAACAACAAATAAATAAATAAAAAGGGAGAAAGGGAAGAAACAAAAGGGTCTCTTGGTCCTGAGTAAGTCTGAGACCCAGCAGGCAAGTTCCATTAGGTTTCACGATCTGAAAATAATCCTCAGTGGCTCAGTGTTCTGTCCTCTGGGACTGTGTTGTTGGCCCTGCACTCTGGGGCCTTGGCAGCAGCAGCAGCCACCCTCCTGCCACCTGCCCCCCGCAGGCCCACCCCTAGCCTGTCTCTGCATCCATGCCTGCTGTCCTCCAAGGCATTCTTCCTTCATTTCATCCCATCTCCATGCCTTTCTTTTTTCTTTTCTTTTTTCTTTTCTTTTTTTTTTTTTTTTGAGACGGAGTCTGGCTCTGTCGCCCAGGCTGGAGTGCAGTGGCGCGATCTCAGCTCACTGCAAGCTCCGCCTCCCGGGTTCACGCCATTCTCCTGCCTCAGCCTCCCGAGTAGCTGGGACTACAGGCGCCCGCCAACTCACCCGGCTAGCTTTTTGTATTTTTTAGTAGAGACGGGGTTTCACCGTGTTAGCCAGGATGGTCTCGATCTCCTGACCTCGTGATCCACCCGTCTCGGCCTCCCAAAGTGCTGGGATTACAGGCGTGAGCCACCGCGCCCGGCCTCTTTTTTTTTTTTTTAAAGACGGAGTCCCACTCTGTCGCCCAGGCTGGAGTGCACTGGTGTGATCTCGGCTCACTGCAAGCTCCGCCTCCTGGGTTCACGCCATTCTCCTGCCTCAGCCTCCCAAGTAGCTGGGACTATAGGCGCCCACCATCAGGCCTGGCTAAATTTTTGTATTTTTTTTTAGTAGAGACGGGGTTTTCACCATGTTAGCCAGGATGGTCTTGATCTCCTGACCTCATGATCTGCCTGCGTCAGCCTCCCAAAGTGCTGAGATTACAGGCGTGAGCCACCGCACCTGACCCCCCGCCTTTCAATTCAGGCTGGCAGTGTTTCTGCTGGTGCAACATTCTCAGAAATCTTGTTGGTCTCCTGTGTAGTTTACAGGGACCCATGCCATCAGACAAGAGGCTCTATCCACAGATCATTCCTGGATAACCTCATCTCTATTCCTCAGTTCCACTGAGATGGCTGATTGGATCCACGAGTCACATTCATAATGTCTTTAACAAAATGTCCAGCAACACCCTTGGTGTTATCTTCACACTTTCTTTCCACACTTTCTCAATAGTGAATCTGCTAATTTTAGCAATCTGGACAGGCTAAGGGCTTCCCAGATTACCAAGTACAGTTCCTTTTTGCTTAACAGTTCCTTCCTCGATTTATCTATTTTCTCTTAAAAGAGATAAATTGCTACAAGCAGCAAAAACAAACCAGGCCACACCTTCCACACCGTTTGGAAATCTCCTACTTTCTACCCAACACTAGAATGTAGTTCAGCCAACATCTCTACCACTCTATAACACAGATCACTTTTCCTCCTCTTTCCAATAGCATGTTCCTTACTCTCTTCTAAGGCCTCACCAGAAGCACCTGTGATGTTCATATTTCTATGAACATTCTGTTCTTTTTTTTTTTTTTTTTTTTTGAGATGAAGTTCGCTCTGTTGCCCAGGCTAGAGTGCAGTGGTGCGATCTCAGCTCACTGCAACCTCTGCCTCCTGGGTTTAAGTGATTCTCCTGCCTCAGCCTCCCCAGTAACTGGGACTACAGGCGCATGCCACCACACCCAACTAATTTTCATATTTTTAGTAGAGACGGGGTTTCACCATATTGGTCAGGCTAGTCTTGAACTCCTGACCTCTTGATCTGCCTGCCTCGGTCCCCCAAAGTGCTGAGATTACAGGTGTGAGCCACTGCACCTGGCCTGTTCTTCATGACATATATATTATTTAAGATGATAGATTTTGATCAGGTGTGATGACTCATGCCTGTAATCCCATCACTTTGGGAGGCCAAGCCAGGTGGATCACCTGAGGTCAGTAGTTCGAGACCAGCCTGGCCAACATGGTGAAACTCTGTCTCTACTGAAAATACAAAGAATTAGCCAGGCGTGGTGGTGGGCGCCTGTAATCCCAGCTACTTGGGAGGCTGACGCAGGAGAATCGCTTGAACCTGGGAGGCAGAGGCTGCAGTGAGCCGAGATCATACCATTTGCACTCCAGCCTGGGCAACAAGAGTGAGACTCTTTTCTCAAAAAAAAAAAAAAAAGACGATAGATTTCTCTATATTTTTTCTTTGATTTCTAATCCTCATGAGGAGTACCTTAAATAAATGTCCACTTTTCTACCAACAAGCACTTGAAGGCCATCTGGGCTTTTTCTATCAAGCACCTCAAAACTCTTCCAGCTTCTACCCATTACTCAACTCCAAAGCTACTTTTGCATTTTCAAAAATTTGTCACAACAGCACCTCACTTCCTGGTGCAAAATCTGTATTAGTTTTCTAGGGCTACCATACAAATTAATTCTCTCACAGTTCTGGAGGCCAGGAGTCTAAAATCTAGGTGTTGGCAGGGCCAAGACCCCTTTGAAAGCTCTAGGGGAGGAGGATCCTTCCTTGCCTCTTCCTAGTTTCTGGTGACTCCCAGAAATCCTTGATATTCTTTGGCTTGTAGAGGCATCACTCCAATCTCTGCCTCTGCTCTCCCATGGCCTTCTTCCCTGTGTGTATCTCTCCTCTTTTTTTTCGAGACGGAGTCTTGCTCTGTCGCCCAGGCTAGAGTGTAGTGGCGTGATCTTGGCTCACTGCAACCTCCACTTCCTGGATTCAAGTGATTCTCCTGCCTCAGCCTCCCCAGTAGCTGGGACTACAGCCGTGCGCCACCACATCGGATACTTCTTGTATTTTTAGTAGAGACGGGGTTTCACCATGTTGGGCAGGCTGGTCTCGATCTCCTGACCTCATGATCCACCCACCTTGGCCTTCCAAAGTGCTGGGATTACAGGTGTGAGCCACCGCACCTGGCCCTTTTCTTTTCTTACAGGGGCAAAAATCATTGGATTTAGGCGCTATCCTAATCTAATGTGGCTGTTACAACTCTCATTCATATTAATGCTGCCTCAACATCCATCTTGTCCTGTCGCTGGCTTGTCACACCTGAGCTATATATTTGGACACAGTCTCCACGCGGTTCCTGTTTTTGCATTTTGGATATAAGGTCTCATACTCTGAACAGCAGGATCACCTTACTTCTGCTTTAAGTCTGGTGAACTTGACAATGTAGCCAAGTTCCGGTGCTTACCCTCATGCTTCCTTTAAATCAACCAATGAGCCCCTGACTTGGGAAACCCACGTAGATAACACCCTGGACCCCAGTAAAGGCTTTGGCCCCCAGATCCCCCTCTCTTTCTCCTTACCTGCTGCTGAGCACGTGTCCCAGACGTCCCCTCCCTTTCCCATGGGCCTTGTGAAGCATGCTGCCCTCTGCTTCCTGGGCTTTGTGAATTAGAAACTCAATCCTTTTGCCATTTTGGTCTGAGGTCCCCCACTGACTAAACCGAACCTGACCTAAATGCCTCACTTAAGTCACAAACAGTGACCTCATCTTAACTTAACAAATTACATCCCAGTTCCAAATCAGGCCACGTGCTGAGGTTCTGGATGGACATGGAATTTGGAGGTGACATTATTCAACACACTGTACCTTGTATTGACTTTCAGCCTTTCTCTGCCTCAATCTCCACTCCCCTACTCGGTTTCCTAGATCACCTCCCAAATAAACTCCTTACATTGAAATCTACATAGCAGGGCCTGCTATGGGAGAACACGCCTCAGGCATGGCCTCCCCATGCTGAGCCGCAGAGTACTTCTCTCCGTGCAGGTGAGGGCAGTAGCCCTTTCCTCTGAGGTTTTGTTGAGGGCAGAGGAGAGAATACTCTTGTCTCACAGAGCAAAATATTCACTTCATTACTGCGGGAAGAGGAGTGCTTTGAGACTATACCCCAATATAATTTTTATTTTCCTTTTCTTTTTTTTTTTTTTTTTGAGATGGAGTCTCGCTTTGTCACCAGGCTGCAGTGCAGTGGCGCGATCTCGGCTCACTGCAACCTCTGCCTCCCAGGTTCAAGCGATTCTCCTGCCTCAGCCTCCCGAGTAGGTGGGACTATAGGCACGCACCACCATGCCCAGTTGATTTTCATATTTTTAGTAGAGATAAGGTTTCACGGCCGGGCGCGGTGGCTCAAGCCTGTAATCCCAGCACTTTGGGAGGCCGAGACGGGCGGATCACGAGGTCAGGAGATCGAGACCATCCTGGCTAACACGGTGAAACCCCGTCTCTACTAAAAAATACAAAAAACTAGCCGGGCGAGGTGGCGGGCGCCTGTAGTCCCAGCTACTCGGGAGGCTGAGGCAGGAGAATGGCGTGAACCCGGGAGGCGGATCTTGCAGTGAGCTGAGATCCGGCCACTGCACTCCAGCCCGGGCGACAGAGCGAGACTCCGTCTCAAAAAAAAAAAAAAAAAAAAAAAAGAGAGAGATAAGGTTTCACCATGTTGGCCAGGATGGTCTCGATCTCTTGACCTCGTGATCCGCCTGCCTCGGCCTCCCAAAATGCTTTACTGGCATGAGCCATCGCGCCAGCCATGATTTTTCTTAAATGGGAATGGGCTGTTCAGGTGTCTGCAGTTTTTCAATGTCTCTTCGGAACAGATGTTGTTGGAAGGGGTGGATCTTTTTTTTTTTGAGATGGAGTCTTGCTTTATTGCCCAGACTGGAGTGCAGTGGTGCAATCACGGCTCACTGCAACCTCCGCCTCAAGCAATTCTCCTGCCTCAGTCTCCTGAGTAGCTGGGATTACAGGCATCCACCACCATGCCTGGATGATGTTTTTGTATTTTTAGTAGAGATGGGATTTCACCACGTTGGCCAAGCTGGTCTCAAACTCCTGACCTCAGGTGATCTGCCTGCCTTGGCCTCCCAAAGTGCTGGGATTACAGTGTGAGCCACCGCGCCTAGCCAGGGGTGGATAATTTACGTGAGTTTTGATAAGGTGAAGGGAAAGCCAAGCTTCCTTTCTGAGACAGAGATTCATGAGGAAGTTGTGTGTAGAATTTACAGTGGGCAGCACTGGGGCACTGAAGACTAACTAAGCTTTCCGAGGGGGCCAGGCCTGGCCCCGGCAGAAAAGAGGAAGAGATGCTATGAGCCTGGATGCTGGGTGGGGGAAATATGGCCCAGGCAGGACATTTTGGAGAGCAGAGGCTGATCCATGCAAAACAGTGGCTGCTGGGTGGAGAAGGACAGTAGTTAGCAGAAAATCTGACTCCACGTGACATTTATTGACTCATGACTAACTACTCCAGATGAAACCAGAGATCTGACTTCCTCCCACCTCTGTTTGGGTCTCACTGGGAGGCTCTTCCGGTTCCAAGATGGCCGTCCAAGCTCAGCAGCCAGGCTCCCTCCTGCCATGGGGGGTGGGGGGGTGGGGAGGCCATCTTGGGCCATGTGACCTTGCAAACCAATCACTGTGGCCAAGGGAATGGGGATGCTGATTGGCTCGGGTCGAGTCACAGGCCCCCGAAGTGGAGTCTTCCTGAAACACCTTCACTTCCCAGAAATTCGGGGCTCAGCTGACACACACCCAGCCTCCAGCTCTTTCTCTCTTAGGTGATGATACCCATTGCTGTCCCCAAGCCTCCAGGGCACAGCCTTGTGTTTGCCCCGCCCTGGCTAGACAGGAAGGGCTGAGTCCAGCCTGGGGCCAGTGCTGGGCATCCCTCAACAGGGTGGGAGGAAGCCCAAGGGAGCAAGGACAGAAGCGTGGAAGTGGGCAGGCTGCTGCCGTCAGGGACCCCGGGAACACTCATGTCCAAGGCAACACTAAGGCCTGCACCTCCTGTGGCCCAGCTGGAAGGGGCCTTAGCGCACAAGGGATTCAGGGGCCATGGAGCCCGACAGCTGGGAGATGGCATGTGGCTGCTGTCCGACCACACCGTTGTCATCCTGGCTAAGCTGCAGCCTTCCGGAGGCTTGCAGGAGCCTCTGTCAGAGCTTCCCACCTAGGCGCAGGGCACTGAGCCCATAAATCCACCAAGGCAGTGTGAGGACAGCGGGGTAGGCCCTGAGGCCGGGCGGCCCAGGCGGCTGCTTTCCAGGATAGAATGTGCAGAATGTGGGGTGCCTGCCTGGTTGCTCCCCGATGGCCTGCCCTGCCTCCCTTTTTGGCCCACCCAGACCTTCAGCTTTATGTAACACCCCTGGAACTGCAGGAGGAGCCCTGGAGGTAGACGGAGCCTGTGGCTCCAGCGGGTCCCTTTCCTCAACCTCAGTTTTCTCCCCAGTATATGGGGAGCAATCCTCCATCCAGAGTAACGATGTGAATGATGTTGTGGGCAGGGAGCAGCCTGGCCTCTTGTTGCAGCCAGCTGCTGCAGAGACCAACAGGTGCCCCTCAGGAACCATAACTGCTTCAACCTGGGGCGAGAGGGAGGTCCTGAGGGGAAGGTGGAGGGGCCTGGACCATACCTGCCCAGTGCCAGGCGCTGCCTGCATGGACATAGTATTTCAGCTTCAGGGCCAACCACCACTGGCCCTGCCTACTGGGGCCCAGAAAGTAGGGTGTCTTGGGGTGGGTGCCTGAAGGAATGGGCTGTGGGGTCATGATGCAGCCGCCCCCAGGAACCACTGGGCCCAAAGCTCCCCCTGGATGGCCCTGGAGGGATCATCCAGAGGGAGTTTGTGGGCAGAAACACAGCATGCAGCCCCAAGGGAAGGTGAGCCCACCGTTCTTCCTGCATGCTCAGTGCCAGAACTGGCTGCTCAGAGGGGCTTGGATTCTGGAAAGTGGGAGATGTTCCTGGGGCAGCTGGTGATAAGACAGAGTTCTGGAGGCCTCCATGGCTGCAGGGAGGGCAGGGCTGGGACTACCCAAAGGCCTGGGCTCTGGCCTCTGGGGTAAGCCGCCCTCTTAGGCTGGGGCTTGTGGGGGCCAGTGGCTTTTCAGAGGTGCTGTCCTGCTGCAGATCCTGCTGCCTCCGTGGGATGGTGGGAGGCAGGCACAGCGGGAATTGGACTGACCTGCATCCCAGTCTCCCTCTGCCCATGTCCTGGGGACATGGACGCTTGTTTGGGTCTTAGTGTGCCCGTGTTTACAACAGGACCAACCATCTGAGAAGGAGCTGACTCTGATGTCCCCGAGACCCAGGACGGTGAGTGAGGCAGACGAGCACTGGGCTTTATGACCTCAGACAGGCTCTACTTTCCCATCTATAAAATGAGGATCCCAGACCCAAAGTGCTCAGGGCCCCTATGGCAAGGCAGGAGTTACTGAGCCTTTCCAAGGCTATGGACAGGTATTCACTGAGCACCTGCTGTGGGCCAGGCACTGCTAGAGGGGCTGCTTTCTGCCCTCTCGGAGCTTCTAATCTACGTGGGAAAAGAGAGGTTAAACCAGAGAGCAAATGGCTAAACAAACAAGTGGAGAGGCTGGAGGGCTGTCTGCGGAGGCGGCGTCTGAGCACAGTGAGTGTTGAGGAGGTGGCCCACGAAGCCCTGCAGGAGGAGCCCCCAGGCCCAGGGAACAGCATGTGCCAAGGCCCCAGGAGGAAAGGAGGCTGGTAGTTCTGACGGCCAGGTAGCTGCAGCCTGGTGATGGGGCTGAAAGTGTAACTGTGCCTGGGGCTACAGGTGGTGTTTGGTCCCCTATCCCAGAAGTCCAAATGATGCTCAGTGCACTTCCCTATGGGACAGGGCACTCAGGAGGCCCGCCTCCTCTGTGTGGTGGCCCAGACTGAGCCCCCAAAGAGTCTGCTAGCAGTACCTGGTGCATGAGCAAATGGAAGAAAAGTAAATTAGGGGCCGGATGCAGTGGCTCATGCCTGTAATCCCAGCAATTTGGGAGGCCGAGGCGGGTAGATCCCCTGAGGTCAGGAATTCCAGACCAGCCTGGCCAACATGGTGAAACCCCATCCCTACTAAGAATACAAAAATCAGCTAAGTGTGGTGGTGTGCACCTGTAATCCCAATTACTGGGGAGGCTGAGGCGGAGGGTGCAGTGAGCTGAGATCGCACCACTGCACTCCAAGCCTGGGTGACAGAGCGAGACTCCATCTGAAGAAAAAAAAAAAAAAAAAAAGAATGAGGGAATCCTAGATAGCCCCTAACTCACTGCGTGACCTTGGGAACGTGCACTTCCCTCTCTGGGTCTCAGTTTCACTGCTGCGAAAACGCCTTCTCAGTCATCATTCTCCTCTCAGGCAGCTGGGGAGCACTGGGGTTGCAGCAGGCCCTCCTGGAAGCTCATTCATCTTCCCCAGGACTGCCAGGCTGCAGCCAGCACCCTGCTCTGGGCCTAGTAAGGTGGGGTGTGCCGGGTGGGGAACCTGCCCATGGCAGAAGCACACTCCTTCCCCTCTGTCCTGGTTTGCTCTCACCGCCCACCACCGCTTGCACCTGTGAAAGCCTTTCAGCTCTGGTGTCCACTGTGCTCCAACCTTAGCCCTTGGGCTGGTACCAGGAGCCCCCATGCTGCAGGCTAGCGTGCGGGGGAGCCTCAGAAGGGCCCCCAGCCCAGTCCCTCCCTGACTCCTGTGGCGATGGACTCCCCAGACTCTGTGCTGCCCCGTTCCACGTTCTTCAGGCCCGAGACACCAGGAGCTACCTCCCACTCAGCCACAGGCATCCCTTCCCCTGACCCAGGGAGTGGTCTCCTATGCCTCTGGAGGCGGTGGCCTTGGGGAGAAAGGGCAGGGAAGATGGTAAAGAGGCCAAAAGCCAGCGTGCGTCCAGGCTCCGCCACTCCATTAATGGGCAGTGGAGTGTGCCCAAGCCCTGGACTGTGGGGTGGGAGGGCCGGAACGGGGGGTGGGGCAGTGTGTGGCGAGGGGCCAGGCCCGGGCAGCACCGACGCCCCGGTGTGGAGGCCCCCGTGGCAGCCAGCTCCCCAGCAGCATCTTTGGTGGGGTGTCCCACAGGAGGGGTCTCTGAGGACAGACCCTAGGAAGGCCGGATCTGTAAGGGCGCAGCACGTAGGCTCTGCATACCGGAGGCCTCTCACTGCCCCTGTCTGAGCCTCAGCTTCCTCTTTTGGAAAAAGTGGGAACAACAGCCTACAGCCACCAGTATGACAGCAAACAAGCTCCCATCAGGACTGGCCTCGCAGCAGGTGGCAGAGTCCGGGGGCACGCCCTGCCCCAGACCTGCGGTGACGCACCTTGTCCCTGCCTCCCAGTGGACTAGCCAGGCTGGTGGGTGCAAGACAGAGGGCTCGAGGCTAGGGGACTCACCATGGCGACCCCCACAGCACAGTCTTCGGCCCCAGCAGACTCCCGCCCTGCTGGAATCACCATGCCCGGCAGGCCAATTCCAGGTGCCTGCTCAGTGCCAGAGCTGTGGGGCTCTGGGGGTGTCCCCTCTCTGACTCAGTTTCCTCAGCTGTCAAGTGGGGATTTCCTGGGGCTGTGGTGAGATGGCAGAAATGGAACTACTGGAGCAGGCAGAGGACGGAGTCCTGACCCTTCAAAGAAGGGCCTCATGAGGGCTGCCGCGGATGCTCAGTAGATGTGTGTGAGGGAGCGGCTCCGCCACTGCTCCATAGGGGATGAATGTGGGTCAGAGCTCAGATCTGCAGGGCAGAAGGCAGGGCCAGCAGCTGGGGTCCCCTTGAGGCCTCCTCCACCCCTGTCCCTAGCGGGGTGAGGGGCTTTGCTGCTTCCTTGAGCAGCAGCTGGAGCCGGTCGGGGCACCTCTGTGCCGCTAGGAGGGTCTGATCCCATCTCCCCCGGCGGGCACTGTCCAGTGTGGAAGCATGCACGTTGTTTAGCATGCCTGAGCCTCAGTTTCCTCTGTGTGAAGTGGGACGAGAACATCCAGCACAGTGTGGGAAGCAGTGGCAGAGGCCCGGGTAGCCAGCAGGGGCTCCATGTGCAGTGGCTGCAGCATCCAAGCACGGCCCAGCTAGAGCTCGTGGGAGCTCACCCTCGCCCTCACCTGTGCCCCCATCTCAGCTGTCCCCCACTCACCTGTGCCCCCATCTCAGCCGTCCCCCACTCACCTGTGCCCCCATCTCAGCTGTCCCCCACTCACCTGTGCCCCCACTCACCTGTGCCCCCATCTCAGCTGTCCCCCACTCACCTGTGCCCCCACTCACCTGTGCCCCCATCTCAGCTGTCCCCCCAACCCGTGTTCCCAGCTCACCTGCCCCCCACCTGGGATCAGTCTCCCATTTCTGGCTCCTCCCCCTGCCCTCTCAGCCCCCGTAGGTGCCCTGCATGTCTTCCTAGGTGTCTCCACATGGTGCTATATGGATATTAGAGGAGTGGGGGTCCTGACCAGTGAGCATCCCCCATCACTGGTCCCTAAATTCCCCCACGCTCTCCCAGAGGCCTTTGGGGCTCTGGTGCAAAGAGCACCTGCACCCCAGTGGCCTCTGCAAGGTCCCCACTGGCACCATCTTGAGTGCCCTGCACCCCACCCTCCCCATCTCTGAGCCTGGCCATCTTCACCTGCCATCTGCCCACCCCGGGCAGGACAACAGATGCAGAACTGCTCTCCAGGCGGTGTGCGGTTCCATCACCCTTATCCCTCAACCTTTTATCAGTCAGCCCACCTTGTGGGGGGACCCCGCTGAGGGGCTCAGGAGAGAGCACTGAGGCTGCGCCACTGCCGGTGGCCAGTGTTTATTTATGCAGATAAGCACTGTGTGCCACCAGCATCAGGAACAGCCACAAATCTCATGCGTCTGCCACTCAGTGGCTGGGGTAAGTCCCAGCAGAGCTTCCGAGTGCAGTTATTTAGGAACCGTGAGTCCAGCTAGGACGTGGCAGGTCCACCTCCTGGGGGCTGGAGGCAGGACTTCAGGAGAGGACAGAGAAGGGAGGTGGGAAGCGAGTCATGATTCAGCTCACACGGTGTAGACAGGCTGGGCAGAGGCGGGGGTGGACCACACTGCAGACCGGCCGGATGTGGCTGTCCCTGGCAGTGCCCATGCTGCCTCCTTCTGCCTTCTGGGCCAGCATCACCACACGACCCGTATGGATGATGGTTACTGTGGCAGTCGGCCCCTGCTCTGGGCCACACTGCTGGGGCTGGAGGCCAGGCTCTTAGCCAAGACTTGCTGGGTGACCCTTGGCCAGTGGCTGCCCCTCTCTGGGCCTCAGTTTCCTTCCCTCCAAAGCCAAGTATCCTGAGCTCTGGGCTGTTGGCCCACCCTCAGCAGTCCAGGGCGCTCTTCATCTGGCCTCTGACGCCACCTCCCAGGAGACCACAGGCCCGATGTGGTGGAGTGCAGGGCAGCGGGAGACTCAGCTCACGGAGCAGCTGTGCCCATAGGGACCTGAGGCTGCAGGGTCCCCGGGCTGTCCTGGGCCGTGTCCCCACGGGCAGCAGTGTTCAGGGTCTCCAGCCATCGCTGCTGCAGCTCTGCGGAGGGGGCGCTCAGGTACCAGGATTGCTTGGCCCACTGCAGCTTCCACACATGCCCGGAGTCCAGCCTCTCCTCAGGGTCCGGCACACTCAGTTTGCAGCCGGGGAGAGGGATGGTGCGGGGCAGCCGGCCGTCCTGCAGCAGAGGAGCAGATGGTCAGCGGTGCCTCAGCTTCCCGGCCTCGGGCTCACCTCAGTGACAGGGGCCTCTCCCAGGAAGCCACTCCCAGACCCTTGTAACACAAGGCAGGTGCTGAGCCCGAGGGGCCTGGTGGCTGTGCCTGCACTGCCTTTGTCAACAGGAGGACAGTTGGGGGGACCCACTGGTTCTCCCCGAGGGAGGATATAGGGGAGGGGATGCCTTGCCCCTCTCACCAGACCCCCAGACTCCATGGCCTCCTTTGGGCTCTCTGGCCCCTGGGGAGGCGAGGCAGGACAGGCCAGTCCCTGTGACAGAGCAGCAACTGGGGCTCCAAGGGGCCAGGCCAGGGCTGTGTGGGTTCCTGAGTCTCACCTGACAGGTTCTGTGGCTCCTGGCCACCCTTTGTGCCCCCTTGGCCCACCCCTCCTTGCACCCTGGCTGGCTCTGGGGTCCACCCAGGTGCCAGTAGGTTCTGTCTCCTGTGACTGGGGAGCAGAGGGAATCCTGCGCTGCTGGGGAAACTGAGGCCCCAGGTGACACTGCTCAAGCAGGTGGGCCCCAGCTGGTGGCACAGGCCTGCTGTGGGAGCCTCAGGCCTGAGGCTCTGGGCTGCTGGCCCAAGGGCCTGGGGGCGTGGGGACACGTACCTGGCTGCCTCCCTGCAGGTGCAGCACCTGGGGATCCGACGTGGGGATGGCGGCCCACACCTCGCTCCAGGTCTCACCGCTGTCTGACAGCTGCAGGGGGCCGCAGAGCAGGCTGGGCTGGGGGTCTGCAGCGGATGTCTTCTGGGGATACAAAGACACAGGTTAGGGGCAGTCTCGCCTGCAGCGGTCACGCCCTGTTCTGAGGAGGCTGGGGCAGGGCCAGGGCCACTGCTTGGGAGGAGCTGGCTGTGGAGACCTGGCCAAGGCCTGCACAGAGACGGGGACCAGCCTCACCCGGCTTCCAAGGGTCACTAGAAGCCTGCAGGACATAGGCGTGTGTGGTATCAGGCGGGGTTTGCAGGCAGGGCTCTCTAAGGGGAGGGTGTCCATATGCTGGGTCAGGACACATCAAAATCACAGGAAAACCCAACAGCAAGTACCTGAGGGTGGGTCACGGGACAGGGACTTCACGCGTGTCAGTTCTACACACACCGTATACATGCGTGTGCATGCACACATAGCACACACACACACCACACGTGCCATACACAGGCCCTCCCTCTGTCGTGTCACTGTTGGAGCTACTGTCCACCATTTGGACATGGCTTAGACACCCCCTGCCAGAGTTGGACCCCTCAGACCTGGGCCCCCCTTCAAGGCCAGAGTCCACCTTACAGGACCCTGGAGGCCCGTGCCCCAAGGACCTGGTGCTCTCAGAACACACCTCGGTATTTAAATTGCAGGCATGAGGGAGCTCAGTGGGCAGAGCAAGGTCCTTCTTCACCATCAAGACCATTCAACGCTCAGTCCTAATAGACTTACATCCTTGACTTCTGAGACCGAGGACCTAGGTCAGGGCTCCAACCACAGCTGTAAGTCAGAGCAGCTGGGACCCTGAAAACACACTGACCCCCCGATCACCTCACTGAGCCTCCACGAGGGAAATCAACACTAGAAGCTTCCCAGGAGACCACAGCGTGCAGCCGGCACTGCGAACCGCAGGCTGTGTCGAGTGCAGAGAAAGGGCGATGCGCTTTTCTGGAAGCTCACGTTTTCTTTTTCAGCTTTCCTGCAACGCCCCAGAATAGACTGTGTTCTTGAGGAAAGAATGCAGGGAAAGCAGCAGCCACTCTCAGAAAGAGGAGTGGAGGAGGAACAGAGGAAGAGAAGGAGAGGAGTGTGGGGGAGAAGAAGATGGGGAGGAGGAGAGGGAGCAGGAGGAGGAGGGAGAGGAGAAGGAGAAAGACAGGGACGCAGAGGGAGAGGAAGGAGGGGGAAGAGGAGGAGGAGAAGGGGAGCGGGAGGAGGAGGAGGGGGTGCCTGCCTCCAGGGCCCTGCTCACCCTCTGACAGCTGGAGGTGAGGCAGGCCGAGAAAAGGGCAGTGTCTCCCCTCAGATGGGCCTCAAGGCCTGGACTTGAGGGCAGCTTCAATCCATGCCCTCCAACCAGGTGACCAGGAGTGACACTTGTTCCCATCTAACTCCTAGATGCAAATGGTTCCCAAGCCTTGGCCGTGGCTGGTCCTGAGAAGCCAGTGTGCACACACGGGATCTTCCGAGTGTGTTCCCAGCCTGGGGGCCCCACTGAGACACACCCACATCTGTCCTGGCCCCAGGACGCCCGAAAGCAGAGGCAGCTGGAGCTGCTGGGCACAGAAGCAGGTGTCTGGAGGCTCTGCCACACTGCCAGGAGGGCAGCAGGAGCTGGGAGCACCCACCTCTGTGCTCTGCTTGGGCTCGGCCGGAGCCTCGGGGCTGGGGCTCTCGGGGGCCACTGGCTGTGTCAGGAAGCACTCTCTGCAGACGCGGCTCTGCCGGCTGTTCTCGGCCTTGAACTCGGAGCACTTCCCACAGATGACCTGCCAAACAGAGGGCACCTGTGACCCCAGCACCCTGGGGCAGAGGATTATCCAGGAAGAGGCCAGAGGAGAGGTGGAGTGGGCGGGAGGAGACTTAACACAGTGTGGGGAGGCGTAAGGGCTTCTCCTTGACGTGCAGGGGGGAATCCTGTCTGAGGGCAGAGAGCAAGGCTGACCCTGCTGGGCATCTGGTATCCACCCTCCTGTCCTGGAGGGTCCAGAGTCCAGGAGTCTGTGTGCATGGGAGGAAGAGTGGGAAGAGCCGCCAAGCACACGGGAAGACACCCCATCACTGGCCATCAGGGAAATGCAAATCAAATTCACAACCAGAAACCACCTCTCGCCCCTCAGCACGGCTATCTTCCAGACCAACAGTGACAACAGCAACGAAAAGAAAATAGTGTTGGCACGATGTGGAGAGATCGGAATCCTTGCACTATTGGTGGGAAGCAAGCTGGCGCAGCCTCTGTGGGAAGCAGTAGGGTGGCTCCTCTGCTTCCCACAGAGTTAAACACAGAGTTACCATACGAGGCAACAGTTCCACTCGGGGCATGTACCCAAAAGAACTGAAAGGAGGATCTGAAGGGACGTTTGTACATTCATGTCCATAGCAGCGTTATTCACAATAGCCAAAAGCTGGAAGCAGCCCGTGTCCACTGGCAGATGGATGGATGAAGTCGTCGTGGTCTGTGTGTACAGTGGCATGTGACTCAGATGCATGGGTGGAGCATGGGGATGTAGCCAAGGAGTGCTCCTCAGTGACTTTTCGAGCTTTTCCTACCCTGGACACTCCTGGCAGGCCCCCTTGTCCCCCCTCCTCTGGCCCCTCCAGCTGCGTCCCGTCGGTGGTCCTGTCTCTCTCTGCCTCGGTCTCCCTCCCTCTGCTGGATCCTTTTCCCAGCACACAGAGGCTCCTGCTGCCTCAGGGCCACCCACACCCACTTCTGCATCTGCTTCTCCTGTTCCATCCTGCCCCGTGTACCGAATATTGCAGAGGACTTGGAGATCCTTGTTCAAACCTTGGGAAATTCTAGTTTGAACCTAAACCTGCGGGCACCGGCTGCTAAGGGACCACGGCACTCAAACACTGAGCTCATATCGAAGGTCTCAGGAGCCACAGCAGCGGGGAGATTGCGCTTTTTAAGTAGATGGAAGGCACCCTGTTCTGGAGTCCTACTTTTACGAGGATTTTATTTATTTTTGGAATTTATCTTTTCTCTATCACTTCTTGTGTGAGGAAGCAGGAATACTGGGCAAACCAAGGCAATGAAAGCTAAGCCCCAGCAGGCTGACATGGAGATGCAGTGACGTCAGTGAGGGCACCGAGCCACCTCTGCTGTGCGGGGAAGTCCAGGTTGGCCATGAGGACGCCCACTCCAAAGAAGATTAACAGAGGCTGCAGCTTCTGATCCTGAGTGGTCACAAAGCCTGAGGCCTAGAGCTGAGCAGGGGCCTGGCCACATATTCTGAGGATGGCTCTTAAAGCAACAGATTCCCCTCAGGTCTGATGGGGAAACCAGGTTTAAGTTAAATCCCCCAATTCTGGAGTATAAACTGGGCCCCAAACTGAGAGTTCTTTAAGAGGTACAGATCACATTTCACACTTACCTGCCCATCCATCCTCTACCATCCATTCATCCATCCATCATCCATCCATCCATCATCCCTTCATCCACCCATCCATCCCTCCACCCACCCATTCATTATCCACTCATCCATTCATCCATCCATCCAACCATTCATCTATCCATCCTCTACCATCTATCCTTCATCCATCCATCCATACTTCTGTATGCCATCCAACTATTTGTATATTCATCCATCCATCCATCAATTCTCTAGTCATCCATTTATACTTCCTATATATCCACTCCCATTGACACTTCCATATGCCATTTATCTAACTACCCACCTATCCATCCATCCCTCCATCCATCTCCCCATCCATCCATCCATCCATCCATCCATCCATCCATCCATCCATCCATCTACCTATCCATTCACCCACCTCTCCATCCACTCATCCATTCATCCATCCTTCTTCCCACCTATCCATCCATCATCCATCCTTCCAAGGACTCATCCACTTATTCCCCTCCCCCTGCTGCCTCCCGCCATGTGGCAAAGGTATGACAAGTAACACCAACTGCTTCAGGCACAAGTTGCTGGCGCCCTTTGGAAAAACACCAAAGAATTCTGTGTTGAGATCCAGTTGCTGACATAGATTCAACTTTAACCTCTTAACCTAAAGATACTTAAATCATCAGTTCCTTCCTCAGCGATACTTTTACATTCAACATTAAGCATTGAATTTTCTCCACTCTCAGGAGAAAGGGCTTTGGAGTGAGGGGAATGGAGATGGTGTGCAGCTGGGGTGCCAGTTGGAGGCACTGCCTCATCACATGGGCCCACCAGGCCTTCAGCACCACTGGAGCACTGGGGCAAAGCTCCTAGCACAGCCACACCCTTCACCCATCTCCAATACACCCTGCAAGGAATGAGGACTATCATCTCCTTGTTCTCAAGGTCACCCAGCTAGGGGTTCTGTGGTTCCCAATCCAGCACTTTTCCAACCACAAGGAGTGTTTGTTGAACACCAGAGCTGACCAGAGAAAAGTGATCAGATTCTACTTTGGACAGGACAGTTTTGCACTCAAGGGCATCTATATCCATGAGCCAGGATCAGGAAGCTCTTCTGTGCAGGGCTGGTGTGCTGCTGGTGAGGACTCAGCTGCTCTGTCGGAGCAGCGTGGCCTCCTGTCCCTGTCCCCCTCTCCTGGGACTCACCGCCCCACATAGCTTGCAGTGATGCCTCCTCTTCGTGATGGAGTTGAAGGTCTCGCCACAGCTCTTACAGCTCTGCTTCTCCTTGTCACGTCTGGTCTTAGAGGATAGTTTTCTGGGCTCGAGCTACAAGGAGGCAAATAGATGCCATCAGCTTCCGAGTCATGTGTGCACCCTACCCCACACGGCAGTGGAGTGGCAGCTCTCGTGACTGTAAAAGCCACACAGGCTCAAGGCAAAAAGTGGAACATGCAGAAGGGAATGAAGTGAAGAGCCAAGTCGGCCCCGTCCCTCTTCCCTCCCTCACCCCCCAAGCGGCTGCCTGTGCCCATTGCACCGAGTAAAGATTGTAAGTGGGTCAAGATCTTCATGTTTGGAACAACCTGGCCAATGACTTTATCTGGTGCATCTGATAAACTATTGAAAGGAGCCACAGCTGGAGGAACACAGCGCTTACTAGGGTGGGCAGTGGGCAGCACAGCCACGGCCTGCAGCCTTGGGGACAGAGGCACCCCTGCCCGCAACCCGAGCCATGTGGCCACATGCCTGCTCTATACTGGGCACCGGGGGGCCACACCCTCCAGGCACGCCACATGGATGAATATAGGTGTACACCCACATGCCTGAGTGTGCAGACAAGCATGGCAACATTTTAGGGGGAGGCTGGAGGCAGTGGCTCACACCTGTAATCCCAGCACTTTGGGAGGCTGAGGCGGGCAGATCACTTGAGGTCAGGAGTTTGAGACCAGCCTGGCCAACATGGTGAAACCCCGTCTCTACTAAAAAAAAATACAAAAATATAGCAGGGTGTGGTAGTGGCAGTGGTAGTGGGTGCCTGTAATCCCAGCTACTCGGGAGGCTGAGGCAGGAGAATCGCTTCAACCCAGGAGGCGGAGGTTGCAGTGATGCAGTGAGTCAAGATCGCACCATTGCTCTCCAGCCTGGGCAACAGAGCGAGACTCAAAAAAACATCTGGGAGGACATGTGAGGAAGCCATGAAGAGCTGTACCTCCCTCTGTCTCCTGTTGCCTGAACTGCCTATAGAGGAAGGTGGTGTGGAGGCTGCAGCAGGTGTATCCTGGGGCTGCCCAGCCCAGCCTTGGTTTCCCTGTCTGATTATGAACCGTGCAAGGTGGAGAGACCCCAGGCTCCTGCCTCCTGTCAGCCATGAGACCCTGGATGACTCACCTCTCCTTTCTAAGCCTCAGTTTCCTCACCTGTAAAATGGGATGAGTGACTGGTCCCTGGGCCCTAAGCCTCATCACAGTACATAAAACCGCCACTTTGGCAAGTGGCTAATTACCCTTTTTTTTTTTTTTTCAACTTGTGAATTTTTTTTAATATATTTTTTAAGTTCTAGGGTACACGTGCACAATGTGCAGGTGCAGGTTTGTTACATATGTATACATGTGCCATGTTGGTGTGCTGCACCCATTAACTCATCATTTACATTAGGTATATCTCCTAATGCTATCCCTCCCCGCTCCCCCCACCCCACAACAGGCCCCGGTGAAGCTAATTACCCTTTCATGTTATAGCCTGCAGCCCTGGAAAGGCCTCATCATTTGATGAAATAACTTCCTGGGCTTTTGAAGCTTGGTCCACACCCAGCATTTCCTCTCTGGGGAGGAGGCGCCTCCCTTGAGATACTTTGTTATGGGCGCAGAAAACACCCTTAAGAAGACTTTAGGAAAAGGCAAAGCTATGTCTCCCGTTCCCCAGGATGTCAGAGCTGGAGCTGCCCCTAGAAATGTTTATCTCAGCCTCTCCAGTCAGGGAAACTGAAGCCCGCAGGTGGTGTTTTTCTTTCTTTTCTTTTTTTTTTTTTCTGTTTAAAAGAAAATTACCTAAAATAAGCTAACCATTAGTATAGCTGCACAGAATAAAAACAGGTCTGGAATAGACTTTAAAATATTACAGTAAACAGAAGGCCGGGCGCGGTGGCTCACGCCTGTAATCCCAGCACTTTGGGAGGCCGAGACGGGCGGATCACGAGGTCAGGAGATCGAGACCATCCTGGCTAACACGGTGAAACCCCGTCTCTACTAAAAAATACAAAAAACTAGCCGGGCGCGGTGGCGGGCGCCTGTAGTCCCAGCTACTCGGGAGGCTGAGGCGGGAGAATAGTGTGAACCCGGGGGGCAGAACTTGCAGTGAGCTGAGATCCAGCCACTGCACTCCAGCCTGGGCGACAGAGTGAGACTCCGTCTCAAAAAAAAAAAAAAAAAAAAAAAATTACAGTAAACAGAAGTGTGTGTGTGTGTGTGTGTGTGTGTGTGTGTGTGTGTGTGTGTGTGTGTGTGTGTGGCGGGGCTGGGGGCCGAGGGGCCGTAAGAACAGCACCAGACTGAGGTGTCTGGAGCTGGGGAGGGACGCTCACTGCAGTTATCCCCACTTGCGTGGGTCCAAAACTGCCATAGGAAAACGCTGAACAACATACACTTAAAAAAAATTTAACAGAAACTCTTCAGGTTCAAGGAGAAAGGGCCAGGCGCGGTGGCTTGCGCACGTAATTCCAGCACTTTGGGAGGCGGGAGGGTTGCTTGAGGCCAGAAGTTCGAGACCAATCTGGGCAACATAGTGAGACCCTGTGTCTCAACAAAAATTCAAAAAATTAGCGCCGTGGTGGCATGTGCCTGCAGTCCCAGATATGTGGGGGGCTTAGGTGGGAGGATCACTTGAGCCCGGGAGGTTGAGGCTACAGTGAGTTGTGATCACACCACCACACTCCAGCCTGGAGGACATGACATCCCAACTCAAAAAATAAAAAAAAAAAAAAAAGAAAGAAAGAAAAAGATGAACTGAACTGGTTGAGGGTGAAGCAGCAAGAAAGGGGTGGCTCAGATTGGGCATAAGCACTGGAGGCTGGGATGGGCTGAACTGTGTCCCCCCGGATTCATATGTTGAAATTTTAATTCCCAGTATCTCTGAAAATGTGACTATATTTGGAGACAGGGTGTTTAAAGAGACATTAAGTTAAAATGAGGTCTTCGGTTGGGCACTGATTCAATCTTACCGGTGTCTTTGTAAGAAGAGATGAGGACACAGAGACAGAGAGAGAAGACCGTGTGTGGACACAGGGAGGAAACTGACATCTCCAAGCCAAGGAGAGGCCTCAGGAGAAACCAGCCCTGCCCACACCTTGATCTCAGACTTCAGCCTCAGGTAGTATTTTGTTCTGGCAGCCAAAACACATGGACACCAGTGCCTCCGGGCACATTCTGGCCGGGCACTTCCAGCTGTGTGGCCTGGTCTGTGGTCCCCCTTCACTGGCCCACCTGCAGGTCCCCCAAGCACCCGGCCGGTTTGGCACAGGAACCCAAGGGCAGGGCTGGCTCCTTTGAGGGTGACAGGGACGCTCACTCACTGTGCTGCAGCCCCCAGCACCTCTGATGAATGGGCCTTGTGCCAAAGACACAGGTGAGGCGGCCTCAGCTCCTTCTGCAGTTTTTCTTATGCTCAAGACCCCAGTGGGGGCTCCAAGCACACTAGGCGGGGAATGGGCATCACTGACCTGGTAGTGAAAACCTGTTCTCCAGGTGAGCACCCAGAGAGGCTGGGATTGGTGGAAGGGCGGCCCCGATGTGCACCTCAGCCCAGAACTGCCTGCTCGTGAGGACCCCAGAAGGGGGACCCCTGCCACGGCACCCAGGGGCAGCACTGCATAGCAGCTGAGAATAGCACACGGCATGCCCATGGGGCAGGGGGCAGCAGGGGCTGGAGGAGCGAAGAACAGCCATGTAGGAGGACAGGTACCTGCGGGGCTGGGTGCACAGCAAGAGCTTGGCCTCTGAAGACCAGCGGGGACCAGGTCCCAGTGAAGGGACAGATGACAATTCTGGAAGCAGCGAGTGTGGCTCAGGGCTGGGGCAGTGCCGGGAGTCCCACTGGCTTCCTTTATCTGGCAATTCTTCTCAGCTATGGAGCTGAGCTGAGCACTCGGGGTGGGTCCTGGCCCTGCACCAGCTCCCATGGAGCTGAGGCCCACAGCCCACCGAGGCCAACCCTCCAGCTCCCGTCATCAAGGTGTGGCAGAATCTGTAGGCATGACCCAGTGGCTGAGGGGCAAGAGGCCCACCTGAGTAGCCAGGGATGGTCTCTCGGCCGTGCACATGCCCCTTTGTGGATGAAGTTACCACGCAGGTTGACCCAAAGAAGGGAGCTCAGGTTTTCGTTGTGGATGTCAGGATATCAGAAAAGCTGGGCCCAAGTCTCTCCAGGAAGATGGAGAACTGTGGCTTCCTCAGTATCTGACCGAGTGACTTCACCCCCAAAGCGCCCAAAACACACCAGCGTTAACCCAGAAAGTGGTCTCCACCAAGGGTCAACAGGGCTGCCCCCTCCAGCAATTTTTCTTGAGCAAATTGAGCTGCACATCCAGGAATGGGGGGCACAGCTGAGTTACATAGAATTGGAGCCCAGTAAGTGGCCCTGATGAAAACAAGTCAGTTTCATCAGATACTAGAAATGACCCAGCAGGGGACATGGGCTGTGGGGCACAGGTACTGCCTGGGGCTGTTCCGACAGGAGGGTGGCTGGGCTGAGGCCTGAGGCCATGCCCCTCGTGACAGCCTTGCCCTGGAGCCCCGAGGGTAGACACAGGGTGCGGCCTTGTCCCAGGAGGGGCAGTGCCTGAGAAGGAGCAGTGCCTGAGAAGAGGCCCTGGCACTGCCCTGTCGAGGGTGCCCTCTGATGCCTCGCTGGCACCTTGGAGGGGTTCATGTGTCACCCACGGTGGGTCTGAGACCCTAAGAGACCTTCTGGATTCTGACATTTTGTGTTTCTGTTAAGAGCAACTCGATGCTTGCCCATCAGGGAAGCCTTTGAATTCTGCAAGGCCCCTTGCAAAACTTCCTGGCTTGGGCGTAGCTTCTCTTAGGAAAGGGGCTTACAGGGACTATACCACTGAAGAAATCGGGCTCAGGAAGTAAGTTTAAGTTTGGTATACTGTAGCAAAAATCACTGTTGTGGATAAGAGGATGAACTTGCTTTTGAGTGCTTTGTAAAATGCACACTGAGCTCACCTCCATCACACCACATTCACCCTGTGCAGCTCGACGCCGACACTGAGCTGTCCCAGCTCCCACCACAGTCTCAACTCTGCTGTTTTTGCTCACAGGAAGCCACCAGTGAGGAACACACGGCCAGGTCAGGCCACATCCACTGGGGGTAGGGACGCCGTGGGGCCCTGGGCTGGAGCCGAGGTCTGTTGTTCGGTGGTCTGTCGTGGGCCCAGCCCTGGCTTGGTGTGGGTAAGGGACAGAGACAAGAGACTGGAACTGGAATTGTGGCCCTGAGCACCTGGCTCCCTGGGCTGCTGCAGAACCTGAGGCAGCTGGGCCCTGAGCCAGGGGAAGTACAGGGAGTGGGGCAGGCGGCACTGTCCACCCAGCTGGGCGCACCCATGGAGGCACAGCGGGTCTGCTGGCCACAGCCTGGTCCAGCAGATGCCCGGACACTGACTGAGGCCCCAAGCCCCAGTTGCCTTCTCGCCTGTGATGGAAGCAGGGGACCAATAGGGGCATTGCCTGTGTGGCCAGCAGCGCCTCAAAGCCCTGCTCCAAGGCCATCTCCAAGCTGTGTCTTCCCACAAGTGAAAACATTTTAAACCATGGCCTTGCAGGTTCTTCCAGCTAGAACATTCTCCTGTCCAGGCACCAAACCGGGGTTCGACTCCCCAGGACCACACTCAGACACCCTGTGTGGATCCCCTCAGCCAGGCCCAGGCTCCTGCTGTTTCTACAGCCCACCCAGGTCCTGCCCACCCAGGGCCTCCCTCAGCACGTGGCCTCCACCCACTTCTGCTTCCTTGCCTCCCCAAGACACTGAAGGTGCCTCTCCAGGGCCTGTGGGCTCACACACAGGACAGACGCACTCACAAAGGACAGGTGGCTCTCACTGAGTCTTGATGCCTCTGCGGCGGGACTGTGACCACGGATGCCTCCATAAGCCTGGCCCAGGGCCTGGGGCTAGACATGGAGGGTCATCGAGCGGAAGCCAGCCTAGCTCACTCCTTACGTGAGCTGTATGTGTGGGAGGCAGTGCTCTGTGCCAGGACGTCACCATGGAAACCGTCAGGGATGCCTGCCCTGGCTGTGGGATGCCAGGCAGTGGGGCTGATCAGGCAGTGCCTCATACACACGGGTGTGGGCTGTCACGTCCCCACTGTGACCCTGAGATTGTGTGTCCACTGTGGGCAGCTCACGCTTCTGTGGCTGCACTCACACCATGAGGACACATTGCTTTTCATAACTTTCCTTACTGCTCCAGAAAAGGGACTGAAGAGCTCTGTGAGTCTGGGGCACAGCCAGCCTCTCACTTACTGCTGGCGATACGAAAAGTTGCTGATGGGCGGATTCCCGTCATAGGCCGGGCATGGTGGCTCTCGCCTGTAATCCCAGCTGAGGTGGGCAGATCATGAGGTCAAGAGATTGAGACCATCCTGGCCAACATGGTGAAACCCCGTCTCTACTAAAAATATAAAAAATTAGCTGGGTGTGGTGGCGGCGCCTGTAGTCCCAGCTACTCGGGAGCTGAGGCAGGAGGATTGCTTGGACCTGGGAAGTGGAGGTTGCAGTGAGCCGAGATTGTGCCACTGCACTCCAGCCTGGGTGACACAGCGACACTTCGTCTCAAAAAAAAAAAAAAAAGGCTGGGTGCAGTGGCTCACACCTGTAATCCCAGCACTTTGGGAGGCCAAGGAGGGCAGATTACGAGGTCAGGAGATCGAGACCAGCCTGGCTAACACGGTGAAACCCCATCTCTACTGAAAAAAAATATATATATATACAAAAAATTAGCCGGGCGTGGTGGCAGGCGCCTGTAGTCCCAGCTACTACAGGAGGCTGAGGCAGGAGAATGGTGTGTAAAGCCGGGAGGCAGAGCTTGAAGTGAGCTGAGATCACGCCACTGCACTCCAGCCTGGGCAACAGAATGAGACGCCGTCTCAAAAAAAAACAAGTTGCTGATGGGCAGATTCCTGTCACTGAGACATTTTTATCAGGGACCCCTGGGGCAGGCTACGGGGCTTCATAGACTTGGACAGAGCAAACAGCAGATGTCAAATCCCTGGGGCCTGGCAGGGCAAGGGGAGCCCAGGGCATCTCCAGGGAGGGTGGCCAGGAAGCAGGGTGAGGCCAGACAGAAGGACAGACAAGTGAGAGGAGATTTTCTCCTAGGAGGCCAGGGGACCAATTCCCGCAGGCTGTCAGACTTCCTCATTTTAGTGTTAATAAGCTGTCCCTGCAGGGTGCCTGTCTGCTCTGCAGAGGCCAGGTGGCTGTGCTTTGTGAATCTGGGGGTCTCTCCTCTTGCCTGTTGGGATGTATTTGGAAGTCCCCCCACGCCTGCGCACTCCATTGTGCCTCTGAAGCACTACATCCTTCCCGAGGCCTCCTGAGTTTCTTCATGGTTTCCCAACGCCGGGCCAGCCCAGATCACGATGGGTGGGGCCTGGTAAAGGTCAGGTCATGGGAGGCGGCAGCCAGCGGCCAGCCCACTTGGACAGACCCCTGTCTGGGGTGGGGCTAGGGCAGCCATCTGGGGCCACGTCATTTCTGAGCCTGCACAGCATAGGGGGAGGCGCAGCGCCTGGAGAATCGCCCTCCCGCATCTGGGTGCAGCAGCCACATGGGGTGCTCCAGGGTGATGTTGCTGTCAGCATTGGTGAGTGCCAGGCCTGGGCGCCAATGATGATGGCTCCAGGTACAGATGCTCTTGGCCCTCATCCTCTTTAACTTCCCGGATTAAATGGAGGAGGCAGGCCTCATCCCAGTTCCTACAGCACATCCCCTGGCAGGCGGGTGCGTGGACACAGCCTGCCTGGCCGGAGCAGCACCCTTGTGGGCTGGCTGCCATAAGGCACAAGAGAACACAGACGGGGAGAGGCAGGGAGGCTCAGGCCTCCCTGGCCGCAGCTTGGGGTGAAGGACTAAGCAGTCCTCTGTGTTACTGAGCCTCCTGAGGACCTTGCACTGTCAATACACGCTTTATGGGACGATTCACACATGTTAAGAGCAGAAATGTTCACCTGGAGCTCAGAGGATTCTCACATGTGTGCCCAGCTGTGTGACCACCTCCAACTAGGTAATGGACATCCCCACATTGACAGGCCTCCGTGTGCCTGCCTCACAGAGTCCTCTGCAGTGACCACACAAGTCATCAGAGCCTGGACTCAGACATGGCTTTACCTCCACACACCCAGGCCCCCAGGCACAGTGAGCAGGACAGGCTGGCCCCTCAGTCCTCAGCCTCCAGGAGGCCCCGGTCTGACCCTCCCTCTCCATCTTCCCTACAGGTCATCCTGGTCTGACCCCCTGCTCCGCCTCTCACCCCTGCTGACCGCTGAGCATATGGCACTTACCCCTGCTGCACCTGAACTGCCTTCGGTGGTCACCACAGACTCCAGAGGGCTGGTGCTCGTGATCTGGAAGGGACACAGAGGCCGAGTGAGAGGAGATTCCAGGGCCACGCAGCCCCTGTGCAGCCGGGACAGTTCCTGAAGCCCCCAGCACCCCCGTGCATTGAGGGCAGGCTCAGGAGCAGGAATTCCCAGGCCTAGGATTTGCTGTGCCTTTGGGGAAGCTGCTTCCTCCCTGGGCCTGGCCTGAGCTGGAGGCCTCTCCTAGGAGCATCTGCCAGTGTGGTGGGTGGCTGGTGGGTGACGCCTCCCTTTGGCCCACCCTGATCAGGGGCTCTAATTCACACCAAGTCACCAAGTGAGGAGGGTCCCTTTGGGTTCTCTCTCATCCTCCAGGGCTCTTTGTGGAGAGTCTCTGCAGCCCCCACTTTCTCAGCAGAGTGAGGCTCTGGGCTCAGCCTCTGGATAGAAAGGGCTTGGCCAGCTTTAAGGACAGCCAGGCTCAGTGTCTCACATTCCCAGGTCACCTCCACTCAAGGCAGTCCCAGGACTCTTCCTTTCTGGATGATGCAAAGTTCTTACAAAGTGAATGCAGAAAGCAGAAAAAACCTAGTGGACTTGATACAAATATGAAGTGGATATGGGGGAGGTGGGCTGTGCCAGGCAGACCCATGGAGGTGGTACAGAGGGCAGAGCCAGCCTGGAGTTGGGATTCGGGCCTGCGGGGTCTGGGTCAGGCGGCGAGAGTTGGGGCACCCTAACTCTGAGTCATGCCCGGTACCCCCGTGAAGGCTGGAGCAGAGGGCCTGGCATAGGGCTCAGGGCAGCGTCTCTCCTGGGTGCCTCCCCGGATGTGTCCTTGCTACAGTTCCAACCCCTATGCCTTGTCCAGGGCCAGTGGCTCCAGGGCCTTCCTTGCAGTGGGCAGACATCAGCCTCCTCACCCAATCCTCTCTCCCTGACTCCAGGGAAGCCCTGCGGGGAGAAATGGCCGATGCTTGGTCCTGGGGCTGCAGCCCTGACTCCCTGGCCAGGCTTCTGGGCAAGGACCCTGTAGCCCTGCCTCTTTCCCAGCCTAAGTCTCCACATGAAATCCCCCTGGGCCCTTGGGGCAGCTCCACATGAGGATGGGGAGTGAGATGCTCCTACTGCTTCCCCCAAGGGGCTCTGAGCCACCATCTCCCAGGGCATGGGGGCACTGGGGGGAAAATACAGTCACAGAAAGGTGTCTGCAGTCATGGGCCATCCTGGGCCAGAGTGGTATGTGGGCAGTGCACCACAGCCCTGTGACGCCGGGTCCACAACCCATGTCACCGAGCTTCTCTGAGACTCAGTTTCCACGGGGATGATGTAACATTCCTTGGTGCATAGGATGCTGTGCAGAAGGCACCAGACAACCAAACAGGTCACGCGGGAGCACTTCCTCCACGGCCACATCCTGCTTTCCCGCCCACCTGGGCACTGACCACGGGCCTGGGGCCCAGCAGGCTGCAGCGGGCACTTAGTGGAGGGTGGGTAGGGGTGAAATTAAGTTCAGTCTAAAGCTGCCATGGAAAGGTGGCCGACGCTTCAAACCATGTCAAACACGGCAAACGCGGAGCTGTAACCAACCCAGCTGCTTCTGGGCTTCACTTTCCCTTTTCTGTCCATACATCCTCTCCGACCACACAGCCGCAGAGGAGGCTCTCTGGACCTATTCTGGTCTCAAGGGTTGTAGGGGGCAGGTGCTGTCCCATCCACGAATAGTTGTTTGCTCAATTAAATTGTTACATTTAATTTGTCTGAAGTTTTTCTTTTAACGCAAGGGAGCGCCCGCTGTCCTGGTCCCTGGTACAGCAGGAGGAAAGCCTGGAGGTTAGGCTGTCCACCCAGACGCCGGCGCCTTCTGCTCTCCGCAGGCAGCCTGTCCCCTGGAGGCCCCTCTGCACCCCGGGCCACTGACTCACAGGCACGTCTGGAGAGAGGCTGGGGTCCTCATCCTGGCTGAAGGCGCCACCGAAAGCCTTGAAGGTCTCACTGTTCTGCTTGTGCTTCTCAATGGTGGCCTGGATGATCTGGACACAGCAACACAACAGGGGGGACCATCAAGGGGTGTGGGAGGACGCTACCCGCAGGAAGGATACGCCTGCCTCTGTCCCGAGGACGGGCCCTGGCGTTCCCGGAACAATGCCCAGGCCACTGGCCATCTCTTTTCCCTGCTACCAATGATGTGGTCTCCCCTTCGAGCTGTCCAGATTGAGGAGATCCACCCTGAGCGGGGAACCTGGCCTGTGACTCCACCAGGCCTGTTCATGTTTATTTGGGGGCTCTCAAACAATAGAATGGGTTGAAAGGCCTGTGACATCTGAAGGTGCTTATGAAGGCACAGTGTGGTCACTGCATCCCTGCAGGGTGCAGCACAGGGCCAGCAGTCCCGGAGGCCAGGGCCCCCACCCTCTGTCCCAACATAAATGGCCTTACTGCTCAATCACTTGGTCGTTTGGTTACTTTACAAGTTTAGAAGCTTCACCTGAATCCATTCTTTCTTCTCTTCCTCTGTCCTATAAAACCAAAACAGTCTTGTATTAATCCAGTCTTGGATACTGACTCTAAATGACCAGCCCTCTCTCAGCCCTGCAGCACACCCGAGCCACGCACTGGCTTGTCAACGCAGCTCAAGGATGGGAAGATTGTCCCCAAGGGCCTCAAAACACTTGTGGCCTGGTGGGGCCAGGTGAGCCACGTGGAGCCCTCTGCAGTGGCTGTAATTCAATGCCTCCTTGGACCATAATGGGTCATTACGAAGATCCCACTGTTGGTGGGCTGTGGGAGAACAGAACTCCCATATATGGCTAGTCAGAGCACAGCCTGACATCACCTTAAAGGGTAGTGTGACAACAGCCACCAAAATTTCAAACAGATGCACTACCCTGTGACCAGCAATTCTACGTCAGCAATCTATCTGATGGCTACAACTACACATATGCAGAAACACCTAAAAACAAGGACACTGCTTGCAGCACCATTTGTGATGGCCAGGTTCAGAAGGAGCCCAGGTCCTCGTCAGTGGGAACTAGCTAATGATCATTAATGGAAAATTATGTTGCTTTAGGAATGGTGTGCAGATATGGGATGATTCTTGACAAATTAAGTGAAAAAGCAAGATGCAGGACAGGTATAAACAGCCATCTGTGATTTAAAACGTAGATACAGGTGCATGTGCATAGAAAATCCTAGAAGGGGCCAGGCGCAGTGGCTAACACCTGTAATCCCAGCACTTTGGGAGCCCAAGTCGGTGGGTGGATCACTTGAGGTCAAGAGTGCGAGACCAGCCTGGCCAACATGGTGAAACCCCGCTGGGGTTTCACTCAAACAAGAAATTAGCCAGGTGTGGTGACGGGCGCCTGTAATCCCAGCTACCCAGGAGGCTGAGGCAGGAGAATCACTTAAACCTGGGAGGCAGAGGTTGCCGTGAACTGAGATTGCGCCACTGCACTCCAGCCTGGGCAACAAGAGCGAAACTCTGTCTCAAAAAAAAAAGAAAGAAAAGAAAATCCTAGAAGAATACTCAAGAGAGGACTAAGAATGTGCTGGGCCTGCTGAACAGGAGGTGGGCAGAGGCTTAATTTTCATCAACTTCCCTTGGTGCTGAAAGGGCCCTGATCATCCTATCGATAGTTTTTCCGATAAACATACAAATTGACCCTTCCAGTCTTCAAGCTTGAAAGTTAACATTTGTTTTATCTGAGTTCCTTCCTCAGTAACCTTAAGGCCTCTCAAAAAAACCATCAAGGGACTGAAACTCACCAGGTCACCACATCCAGACAATGAGATGCCCAGACCCTTTATCCATCATGATTGCTTCCTTGCCCCCCCAGTTCCTGTTTTCTTACACATTGTTACATTTCTTCCCTGCTGTATGTGTCCCTAGTTTTAGCTGGTCAGGGAGATGGATTTGAGACGGAGTTCCTATCTCCTTGGCCAATTAAAGCTTCTTCCTTGGCAATAATCATCTCAGTGATTGGCTTTCTGTGCAGCAAGCAGCAGGACCTAGACGGCACCCTGGTGTTTGGGTAAGAGTACTGTTAAATTTTAAGCCATACATAAATAAAAATATATTGCAGGTTATCCAGTTTAGAAAAAGAAGACATGAGGTCAAAGACATTCACTAGAAACAGCCCGTTCCGTACCGCGTCTGCAGCTCCAGGGACCTTTTCCTTCCCGTTATGATAAATGTATGTGCTGTGTTCGGCTTGACGATATCCTGCACCTGAAGGGGCAAGAACAAAGAACAAAGCAAACCCCAGCTGGTCATTTTAGCGGGTCCTTAACTCCAGCCTCACATTTTCTGACTTAGAAGTGTTTCCCCGAGGAGGTAGCAGAGGTGAGCCTGCAGCCCCACAGTTCTCAGGGAGAGGGGCGCAGAGGCCCAGGTCACCGTGGCTGCTGCATGAGCTGGTCCATCGGGAACAGCGGGCCTCCTACCCTGCTCAGACACAGCTGCGACCGCTCATCTTCTGTGCTTGGAACTCTGCTGACCAAATCCATCCCCCGACACCCAGCCTGTCAGGTTTCCTCCCCATGTCGCCCCCATCCATCCTCCTCGAAGCCAAGCCATTCCCCACAGGCACCACTGGCACTGCCCCCCTACAGCAGCCACGTCCCCTTAGGATGGAAAGGGACCTGATGAGAAGAGCAAGGATGGCCTTAGCCACCCTGTAGAGTCTGCGCCCCTGAGCAGGTGCGCCCTGAGATGAGATGTAAATAGGACAATGCGTGCCCAGAACTAATGAAAATGGGGTCACTTCTTCACAGAACCACAGCCTCAAATTCCATCCTCTTCCATCAGGATGAGACCACAGAGACCACGGCTGGGCGCGGTAGCTCACACCTATTCCGTGTCTCATTGCAGTGGGAGTTGAGAGGGCTTTGAATGAATGGGTGCTCCAAAAACATTTGCTAAATCAAAATATGTAGTCATTTGCTTAATGCCACCAAAAATCCCTTCTTACCTTGAAATTCTCTGAATTCGGGTTAAGAAATAAAAGACTAACTAGAGAAAATACCTTTTTTTAAGGTTGTTTTATTATTTTTTTTAAGTTATTTTTGAGACAGGGTCTTGCCCTGTCAGCCAAGCTGGAGTGCAGTGAGTGGCACAATCATGCAGCCTTGACCTCCTGGGCTCAAGCAATCCTCCCACCTCAGCCTCCCAAGTAGCTGGAAATAGAGATGTGCACCACCATGCCTGGCTAATTTTTTATTTTTTATAGAGACACAGTTTTACTACATTGCCAAGGCTGGTCCTGAACTGGGTTCAAGTGATCCTCCTGCCTCAGCCTCCCAAAGTGCTAGGATTGTAGGCGTGAGCCACTAAAACTACATGCCTGGCTTTTTACAGTAGTTAGAAGAAACCACTTTTCTAGTGTTTCTCTATAAAAAATCAGTCATGGCTGGGCATGGTGGCTGACGCCTGTAATCCCAGCACTTTGGGAGGCTGAGGCGGGTGGATCATGAGGTCAAGAGTTTGAGAACAGCCTGACCAACATGGTGAAACCCTGTCTCTACTAAAAATACAAAAATTGGCTGGGCATGGTGGCATGCACCTATAATCACAACTACTCGGGAGGGTGAGGCAGGAGAATCCCTTGAACCCAGGAGGTGGAGATTGCAGTGAGCCGAGATCACGCCATTGTACTCCAGGTTAAGAACTACCATTAAAAATAATGACTAACTAGGCTGGGCGCGGTGGCTCACGCCTGTAATCCCAGCACTTTGGGAGGTTGAGGTGGGTGGATCACAAGGTCAGGAGTTCGAGACCAGCCTGGCAAACATGGCGAAATCCCGTCTCTACTAAAAATACAAAAATTAGTTGGGCATGGTGGCGTGCACCTGTAATTGGAGCTGCTCGGGAGGGTGAGGCAGGAGAATCCCTTGAACCCAGGAGGTGGAGATTGCAGTGAGCCAAGATCACGCCATTGCACTCCAGCCTAGGCGACAGAGCGAGACTCCGTCTCAAAAAAAAAAAAAGTCATTCTGGACCATGCTACAGATCTGCCTGGAACCCTCCCCCAGCTCCGGTGCAGGAGGACAGGAAAGAGCTCGGGACCCAGGAACCAGGGAAGGGAAGCAGGCCCTTGCCCCAGCCAGGATTTCTCCCTGCAACCCTGGGCTTCATGTTTTTGTTTGTAAATAGGGCCCCGAGTCCCAGTCTTAGAGGTGACAGGATTCGGTCCAGGTCCTGGTGCCATCCCTACTGCCCCCTGCATCCTCCAAGGCTCTGCAGAAAGGGGAGTTGGCAGCAACGTGGCAGGTGGGCGAAGCAGAGAGGGATGGAATCCTGCCCTTCCGGCCTGGGGCACCAGGACTGAGACGATGCCTTGGTCACAGATGGGGTCTGTGGCTTGGAAAAGCAGGCAGGGGTGCCAGGCTGCACAGAGGTGAGTGTCTCAGCAGCCAGAGCCCGGTGTTCCCAGCCCTGCTCAGTGCCCCTTCCAGGGGGACAGGTTTGAGATGGAGGAGCTCACCCACCTGGAGGCCTGAGATGTCCATCTTCTCCCGGACGCTGAACTTCTGGCCCATGAGCCGTAGCTTGGGCACGCAGTAAAGGATCATGCTGTTGAACTGCAAGAGGGATGGCACAGGTGAGGAACGGGAGCTGCCCGCAGGCCACCCCCAAGAGCCCCAGTGAGCTTCATGAGATCTTTTCATTTTTTTTAACGTTATAAAGTGAAAAATATTTTTAAAAGATATGTGCAGTAATTTTAACTACGGTTACATCTTTGAGTGAGGAGACTCTAGTGACTAGCTTTATTTTTGTTCATTTCTATTTTTAAATTTTTAAACCATGAATATGAGCTAATTGTATAATCAAAAAAACAAAACTTTTTTTTTTTTTTTTTGAGACGGAGTCTTGCTCTTGTTGCCCAGGCTGAAGTGCAATGGCACAATCTTGGCTCACTGCAACCTCCACCTCCCGTATTTAAGAGCTTTTCCTGCCTCAGCCTTCCGAGTAGCTGGAATTACAGGCAGGTGCTACCACGCCTGGCTAATTTTTATATTTTTAGTAGAGATGGGGTTTCACTATGTTGGCCAGGCTGGTCTCGAACTCCTGACCTCAGGTGATCCGCCCACCTCAGCCTCCCAAAGTGCTGGGATTACAGGCGTGAGCCACCACATCCAGCCAAACCAAAACTTTTGAATGAGCTACTGATACATTCACCAAAACGGATGAATCTCTCAAACCCACATGGGGAGCTAAAGGAGCCAGACTCATCTCATGGCATTGATGTGACATTCAGGAAAGGCAAAATTCTAGCAACAAAGAAGAGATCCATGGTTGCCAGGGCAGGGGAGCATTTGCCCACAAAGGGGTGGGACAAGGGAATTTTGGTGGGAGGAGGGCAGTGATCAAACTGTTCTGTAACTTGGCCAGGCGCAGTGGCTCACACCTGTAATCCCAGCACTTTGGGTGGGTGGATCACCTGAGGTCAGGAGTTCGAGAGCAGCCTGGCCAACATGGTGAACCCTGTGTCTACTAAAAATACAAAAATTAGCCGGGTGTGGTGGCACGTGCCTGTAATCCCAGCTACTCGGGAGGCTGAGGCAGGACGACTGCTTAAACCCGGGAGGTGGAGGTTACAGTGAGCCGAGATTGAGCCACTGCACTCCAGCCTGGGAGACAGAGCGAGACTGTGTCTTAAAAAAAAAAAAAACAAAAACCAAAAAACTGTTCTGTAACTTGATTGTGGTCACAACTGTATTAGTCAAAACTCAGAATTGTAAAGCAAAAATGAGTTTTAGTTAACATAATTTTTAAAAACTTAAAAAAAACTTTCAAAGAAATAATTGTTTATTTAAAGAGAATTAGAAGCTAGAGGAAAATAGAGGAGGAAAGAAGAACCATATCTGTTTCTACTGCGCCACGGCACCCGGGGTGGGTCTCGAATTACACTTCCATCCCGCCTTCCCCTCCCTCCCGGCCAGGGTTTGGCTTAGGAATAGTTGAAAACATGATTTGCTGCTACAGTTCTCTGTGCTCTCCTGGTTGCTACAAGCTGGAGTCTGCTCAATTCTGGGGAGGAAAGAGGTATTGGCTGTGAGGGATTAAAAAATGAGATATTTGCAGCAAATGGGGAGAAGCCGCTGGCAAAAGTCTGGTGTCTGGATGTGGAGAAGCGAGGCTCCCTGTGGCTAGGGAAGGGATGCTGAGGGTCTGAGAGGGAGCCAGAGTCCCAGTAGGAGAGGCCACAGAAGAGCCATGTCCTTGGGCAGCCAGAGCCCTGCTGGCACTGCCCTGGGCTTGAGACAAATGGCAAGGGAGGCTCTGCGGCTGGGCTGGCAGGAGCCAGGCTCACCAGGAAGAGGTGGCGGTCCTGGGCGGTGCCGTTCTTGGCTGACAGCTTCTGGATTTGGCCCTCCTTGATCAGCTCATTGGCCGGGTTGACAATGTCCTCTTCCCCACCCAGCTGCTCGTACACCTCCAAGAGCTTGTGCATTTTCTCCTGCAAGAGACATGGGGCTCAGGCACCAAAGGTCTGTGAAAGTGGCTGGTAACCTAGAGATACGCGGAGCCCTTCCCTGCAACTGTGGCTCAGAATCCAGAGAGGACAATGAGCTACTGACAGGGGTGGGAGGGAAATCAGAGTGATGTTTGAGTTGAGTATTGAAGGATGACAAGGAGTTCGCCATGCAGAACATAGTAACAATGATAAACAGCAACAGAGCTAACCATGCTGTGAGCCAGGTGCTGTTCTACATATGATACACGTTTTAACTCACCTAGTGAGGAGAGTGCCATTGTTATCGTCATTTTACAGACAAGGAAACTGAGGCACAGAGAGGTCAGTTGAGTGTCTGAGACCCAGACTCGGACAATCCATATGTCACCTTTCCCTGGCCATGGTGACTGCTGGGGTGGTCACGTGGGTAACCAGCACCCAGAAGTGCGATGGGACGAGGTCAAAGCTCATGGCCCAGCTTTGAGCCGGATGCCAGTGCAGCGGAAGGCAGAGCTGAGCCTGCAGCAACCTCGACAACAGTCACGTGTCCGAGTCTGGACCTGCCGTGCCTCAGAAGCCCCGTCCTTGGACCTGAGTGATCTCAGCCTGTATACCCTGGAGGCAGGTGGGTTTGGCTGACCCTTCTGTCTCCGGCACCAATGCAGGTAGGTGCAAGTGGGCACAGGGTGTGGGAGGCACTAGAGGAGCCAGCAGCAGAGAGCTTAGAGGAGCAGACCAGGGTAGGGGTGAGGGTCTTTTGAGAACTGGGGGAATGGGCAGGTACCTGGTATATACACAGGGGAGCTGGCTGTGCACCTGCCCATTACTGGGGGCTGGGTGTGCAGCTGGTGTGTACCGGGGGCTGGGTGTGAACCTGGTACGTACTGGGGGGCTGCGTGTGCAGCTGGTGTCTAATAGTGGAGAACTGTATGCACCTGGCATGTACTGGGAGGGCTGGGCAAGCACCTGGTGTGCAGTAGGAGGGCTGGGTGTGCACCTGTCATGTCCTAGGGGGCTGGGTGAGCACAGAGCCAGTCCATGAAGGGACTAATGCACCTTTAGTGAGTGAATGAATGACAGTAACACTGAGCACTGACACTTCCTGCACCAGGTCCTGTTCTGAGCATTCTATGTGGAGTGCTCCCCCACACCCAGTGGCTTACAGGTGCGCGCCACCACGCCTAATTTTTGTATTTTTAGTAGAGATGGGTTTCACCATGTTGGCCAGGCTGGTCTCGAACTCCTGACCTCAAGTGATTTGCCCGCCTCGGCCTCCCAAAGTGCTGGGAGTACAGCCGTGAGCCACCCTGCCTGGCCTTGCTGAGGCTTTTGAACACAAAAGTTGCCATGGGCTCAGGCCATCTAGGGCTGAGTTCCACGGTACCCACGTGGCCGACACTGTCTGGGGCAGGCCGGAGACCGCTTTGTGGGGCAGGACTTGGGGCTGACCCTGGATATGTTGCAGCTCTCACTGTCTTTAGCGTTTTAGGGGTCATGAAACAGCCATTCTCTGAGAGGTGTGTGAGTTTTGGGAGAAAAGACCCGGATTTGGATAATTAAATGAAACTGCCTAGGGGAAGTACCTGGAACATAATGGATACTTAGAAAACAAAGGAAATTCCTTTTTTTTTTTTTCCCTGGTTTTTGTTTATTCTTTTTTTTTTTTTTCTTTCTTTCTTTCTTTTTTTTTTTTCTTTCTTTCTTTCTTTCTTTTTTTTTTTTTGAGATGGAGTCTGGCTCTGTCGCCCAGGCTGGAGTGCAGTGGTGGGATCTCGGCTCACTGCAAGCTCCGCCTCCCGGGTTCATGCCATTCTCTTGCCTCAACCACCCGAGCAGCTGGGACTACAGGTGCCCGCCACCATGCCCGATTTTTTGTATTTTTAGGAGAGACGGGGTTTCACCATGTTAGCCAGGATGGTCTCGATCTCCTGACCTCGTGATCCGCCCGCCTCAGCCTCCCAAAGTGCTGGGATTACAGGTGTGAGCCACCGCGCCCGGCCAGAGTGATTCTTTTAGTCTCCACAGATGCCCAATGAGACAGGCTGTCAGGGCTCCCATTTTATAGATGGGGAAACTAAGGCATAGAGCGTTAAATAACTCACCACGGACACAGATCTATCATAGCAAGGGGCGGGGCTGTCCAGCTCACCCCCCTGGGGACGGGAGTAGAGGAGTAAAGGAGTCACTCGTGGAGCCCCCCGAAGGATGGGGGCGAAGGGCTGGCCCACAAGGGCCCCCGGCCCTCACTGTTGCTCACCACCCTGCTGGTCCCCGCCGGAGCCCCACACTCACCACTTTCCGAATGGCAGCATTAGAGTGGTTGGCGGCTGTGGAGATAAGCTCCAAGGATCCTGCAGGAGGAAGACTGGGTTCAGCCTGGGGCCACGGTGGCTCCATTTTTGCTTGCCTGAGGGGCTCCAGGGCAGCTGCCTCCAGAGAGAGGATCTGTCTCTGCTGTCGGCCTTTCCTATGGTGCCTGGGCTACTCTAGAGGACTGGCCCAGAGGAAGGGGGTGACCCTGCCTCTGACCCTGCAGACACATCCCTTCTGCTGGGGCCAATACCAGGCAGGGGGCTCCCACAATCCTGCAGACGCCTGCCCGGGCTACCTGCCAGCCACACCAGGCAGTGACTGGACCAGGAGCAGCCCCCACCAGCCCCATAAGGCCCATTTCTGGGGCCTAAGCTCTGAACGGGGCCAGCATTTAGTAGCACCTTCCCTAGACCAATGTTTACCCGCATACTTCAAGCAGGGGAGATTTTTCTCTGCCCTCAAAGACACTAAGTCCCTTCCTGGGCTGTTAGGGGTCTCACTTTTTCTCTCTCTTTCTCTCTCTCTCCTTCCTCTGTCTGTGTGTCTCTCTCTCCTCCCCTCTGTTTCTCCCTCCCTCTCCCTCTCTTTCCCCAATGTCTCATCTCTCTCTCTGTCTCCATCTCTCTCCCTCCCCTGTCTCTGTCTCTTTCCCTCTGGTCTCTCTGTTTCTCTCTCCCCTACCCCCACGACCCCACGACTCTCTCTCCCCCTCTCTCCCCACTCCCACAGTTCTTGGCAGGTGCCCCTGTGCCCTCCTGGGAACCCTTGGCCCCAGCTTACTCTCCGCGTCCTTCCGGTCTGGGGCGTCCTCCGGGAGCCTCTTCAGATAGTCCTTGAGCAGCAGCTCGTACCGGGGGACCCTCTGCACGGGCTCCAGCATGTGGTGCTGCAGCGTCAGGTTTCCACACACCTCCTGCTTCTGTGGGGACAGAGGGAGCATGGGGCACCCCAAGGACACGTGTGTGGACGCCGGCCCCGCCACAGCTTCTGGCCACCACAGCCCCAGGAGGCTGCCTGGAACTGGCTGCCCGGAACTGACTGCCCTTCAAGACATGGCTGGCACAGACCACACTTTACAATGGGGGAAACTGAGGCTCGGAGAGACTGACCAATGGAGCAAGGACTGGAACCCCAGGCTATGGCCCTTGGCCCAGAGCTGGCTCTCTTACATGCATCCTCGGTGGAGAAAATAAATGCCTGGACGGGACTGTCTCCTCTCAAGAGTGGGTTCTCCCTACTCCCCACCCACCCGTGGGCCTATGCAGGGCTCCCTTGACCCCTCTGCTGAGAAATCAGGCAGAGCTTCGCCCAACTCTCCCCACTGGGAATCGGGCCAGGGCCCGTCCTCATGCCTAGAAGCCGCTGGGGAGTCCTCCTGCAGATCGCGCTCGACATAAACGCACCAGTGTTCCAGTCGGGTGCTGAGACCCTTGCACCCCACCCGTGCCCAGCACTGCTCACTGGCTCCCCGTGCCTGCCTCCCACCCTGCAGCACCTCCTTGCTGCCATGTCTCCGTCTGGTACCCGAACCCCAGACACGTGTGCTGAATGCTGCCACCCTGTCACCTCTGTGGTCCCCACTCGGGTCCTCCTGCCCGGGCCACTTTGCCTCTGCCTCCCCCTGACGATGCCCATTGGGCAGCCTGTGAGGGCCTACTGCCGCTGTCATCCTGTCCACCAGCTTCCCCACCCACCTGCCAGCAACTTGAGGGTCTCAACCACCCTCACCCGGCTCAGGGCCCAGAACAGAATGGCTTCCAGCTCAGATGAGCTCAAAAATGCCTGGGATACAACAGGGTGAGATAAACCCAAATCTTCATAAAAGCGACTGTTTCCAGCAACATATTGACATAATCTCCAAGTATCTCCCTACAAGAAACTTGTTTTTATTCTTCCTTCCTCCCTTCCTTCCTTCCTTCCTTCCTCCCTCCCTCTCTCTCTCTCTCTCTTTCTTTCTTTTGACGGACTCTCGCTATTTTCCAGGCTGAAGTGCAATGGCGCCATCTCAGCTCACTGCAACCTCCGCCTCCCAGGTTCAAGCGATTCTCCTGCCTCAGCCTCCTGAGTAACTGGGATTACAGGCACCCACCATCACACCTGGCTAATTTTTGTATTTTTTAGTAGAGACAGGGTTTCACCATGTCAGTCAGGCTGGTCTCGAACTCCTGACCTCGTGATCTGCCTATCTCGGCCTCCCAAAGTGTTGGGATTATAGGTGTGAGCCATCACACCTGGCTGAAACCTTTTTTTTTTTTTTTAATGGAGTCTTGCTCTATCGTCCAGGCTGGAATGTAGTGGAGTGATCTTGGCTCACTACAGCCTCTGCCTCCCTGGCTCAAGCAGTTATCCTATCTCAGCCTCCCGAGTAGCTGGGATTACAGGCATGTGTGTGCCACCACACCCAGCTAATTCTTGTATTTTTAGTAGAGATGGGGGGGGGGGGTCTCACTATGTTGCCCAGGCTGGTCTCGAACTTCTGACCTCAGGTGATCCACCCACCTCGGCCTCCGAAAGTGCTGGGATTACAGGCGTGAGCTTCTGCGCCTGGCCAAGAAACGTATTAATTGGGGGAAAAACCCAGCTTCACCTGAGGAGTCCTGGCAGACACGCCCTTAATCAAGTCAATATCCCCAGGACGCAGAGACTGAGCCACCAGGCAGAACGCAGGGAGAAGAACACAGCCTCACTCTGGGAAAAGGCACAGCCTCAGTCAAACTGGACAAACAGCAGAAAAGCCCAAGCAGGCAGTCTACAAGTAGCTAGCCTGCACCCCTCAAAAAGACAAGGACCTAGGCCTGCTCCAGACCCAGGAAGCCAAACACAATCATGAGAGCAATGTGCAGCCCTGGGCTGGGTTATGGACCAGAAAACAAGAACGTTATTGGGACAATCGGTGACATCTGAGTGTGGGCTGCGGAGTAGACAGCACCAGGACGTCTGTGTAAAATCCCCGATTTTGATCACTGAGCTGGGAGTACGCAAGAGAATATCCTTGTTCACATTTAGTGACAAAGGGTTACGGTGTCTGCAACTTAGTCTCGAAACGCTCAAAAGTCATCATCATTTGTAGGAGTTTAGAGAGAATAATAAAGTAAGACTATTAACAAAATGTTAATAGTGCATAACAATTTGGCATTTTTGCAACTTTCCTGTAAAGGTTTAAAGTTATTTCAAAATAAAAGTTTAAAGTTTAAAATATGCTTCGGAATAAAGGAAGGAAACCTGCAAAAGGCCACGGGAAACTTGACTGTCACGCGATCCTGTTTTGTCCATGCCAGGGCTTCTCACCCTGGGCACTATGGACACTCAGGTCAGAGAATTCTCTGCAGTGAGCCATCCTGTCCACTGCAACGTGTTTTGCAGCATCCCTGGACCCACCAGATGCTGGGCGCACCACCAATGTCTGCAGATATGGCCTGGGATCCCCGGGGTGGCAAAGTCACCTTCAGAGAATGGCTGGACAGTACTGAGTCCCGGCGGAGAGCCCTCTCCACAGCCTGCCTGGCCCTGTGCCCAACCTGCCTACAGTGAGGGGATGTGCAGACCAGTGGCTGGCCTGCAACCGGGACCATGTCTGCCTCAAGTGTCCCCAGGCAGACATCATCCAGGACATGGCAGTGCTGCAGTAGCTGCTGCAGACGTGTCTGCATCCCAATCCAGAAAGTGTCTAGCCTCCTAAGGGTTTGCTGGACCCAAGAACGGGGTCTGCCAGGGATGGACAGAGGACCACAGCCTGTGCCAGGAGAGTGACTGTTCGCTGCACCCTGGAAGGGCTCATTCAAGCTCGACAGCACACACGTATCATTACGCCACGTGGCCATGTGACTAATTTCACTGTCTCAGTGTCTACATAGAGTATGCCCTTCCCTTAATTCATTCTGAAGCCTAGATGGGAGTTGCCAGCTTGATTGGCAACCCGGGAAGAAAACCAAATTAATCCGAATTTTGTGTGGTTTTTTTTCTTTCTTTTTTTTTTTAACGGTGGGGGGTCTGGGGGACAGTCTCTCTCTGTTGTCCAGGCTGGACTGCAGTGGCACAATCTCAGCTCACTGCAACCTCTGCCTCTCGGTTCAACCCACTGTCCTGAATCAGCCTTCAGAGTAGCTGGGACTATAGGCTTGCCACGCCCAGCTAATTTTTGTATTTTTAGTAGAGATGGGGTTATACAGTCTTGGGTAGTGGGAAATGCATTTAAAAATAAGCTTTACATTTTAAGAAGTGGTGAGAGGAAGTACTTAAAAATAAAAAATTCTGGGCCGGGCGTGGTGGCTCACACCTGTAATCCCAGCACTTTGGGAGGCCGAGGCGGGTGGATCACGAGGGCAGGAGATCGAGACATCCTGGCTAACACGGTGAAACCCCATCTCTACTAAAAATACAAAAAAATTAGCCGGGCATGGTGGCGGGCGCCTGTAGTCCCAGCTACTCCGGAGGCTGAGGCAGAAGAATGGTGCGAACCCAGGAGGCAGAGCTTGTAGTGAGCCGAGATCGTGCCACTGCACTCCAGCCTGGGCGACAGAGTGAGACGCTGTCTCAATAAAAGAATAAAATAAAAAATAAAAGATGGGGGAAAATAATCTGTGACATGCATGAGAGAAAGCAGTTGATGTTCTTAGCATATAAAAGCCTTGTGAATCAAGAAGAAAGAGACCAACCCTACAGGAGATAAGAGCAGCCAGGGCTATGAGGAGGCTGTTAGCAGAAAGCGAAAAAGAAAAAAGCAATGTAACATATAAACAAAAATGCCTGCACTAGATATCGAGGGACACTGTGGAATCAGACTGTCCTTTGAATTCAGGTTCCATCAGATAATAGCTTGTGATGCTGCAGCTTGCACAGCCTCTTGAGCCACAATTTTCCAATGGGAATGCTGATTCGTCTCTGGGAGTTATTGTAATGCTCAAAGCAACAACAGAGCATCTGGACACATCTCATAATTTTCCTAATTTTCTCTATGTTCCAAAATTTCAGTAATGTCATATATTACTTTTTGGAGTTTATATATATATATATATATATATATTTTTTTTTTTTTAAATAAAACACCGGGCTCTGTGCGTCTTGAGAACATCCATGTCCACACTCCCGCTGCCCGCCTTACCTGGATGCTGTGGATGACGTCCTTAAACAGTGGGGAGCGCTGGGTCCACGTGCTCACCAGCCCCACGGCTCGGTCAAAGTTCTTAACGTACTCGCCGTACATCTTTAGGAATGGGGCCAGCTTCTGCAGGATGTCCCCGAGCCGTGGGTTTGTGTCCCTTCGCGGAGAAGTGAATCATCAGAGAAATAGCTGGGTGCAATGGGGGCTCCGAGGTTAGTGGACATGAACTCCACCAGGGGAGTGTGGGGTGGCGGCCAGCTCTGTGTGATGGTGAGCAAATTGGTCACCCTCTCTGAGCTTTAGTTTCCTCCCCTATGTCATGTAGAGTAGAAAATAGTTAACAGGGCAATTAAATGAAAGGTGCCTGTAAAACAGTTGAAAGCGCAAGCTGCAAGCTTAGAACCAGTGCCCCAGACACAGGAGATAGCAGTAGTAGCAGAATCACCTGAATGATGACCCACAGCTATCAAAGAGAACCAACAAAATACCATTATGCTCCTTTTAAATGGGCAAAGATTAGAAACAATGGTTCTATTCAATGCTGGCAAAGTCCTGGGGAAAGCAACTCTTTGTAGTACTGATAATGAAAAAAGCTGCTTTGGACAGGGATTTGCAAATAATTTTCAAGAAACAGAAACATACACTAATCGTCTTTGTCCTTAGGACTGTTTCAAAAAGAAAGAAAAAAGCCACCAGCACAAAGCCATCACTGAGGCGTGACTGAACTGCACTCATACATTTAATTTAAAGATCCAAAGGGCAGGGTGGCTAAGTCACCGGACCCCTGTGCTGTTATAAAAGGAGCAGAGGAGGTCACAGGTGCGCTCATGAGTTAGCAGTCTCCAGGGCCTTGCAGGAGAAAACCTGTCTCTAGCAAGCATGGATTTTGTCAGCCAGAAGGCCGCATCCAGTCCTGACTGCCTTGGGGACACAATGTAACCTGCTCGGCAGCTGGACCATGTCCTTGTACAGATTTATGAATTGACATAGTGCCTCCCTGAGCAACAGGTGAAAAGGCTCCCCCTGGCTTCCCATTCCAGCCAAGCCTCTGTGGTCTCCTGGGCTGCAGCTTGGAGAACAGGCTTGCGGGACACAGAAGGGCCTGGCTCCTGATGCAGAGGGAAGCCGGGCCTGCGAACGGGGCAGGCAGCAGAGACCCTAAGTCAAACAGCAGCTGGCACCCAGAATGAGGGGAAAGGTAACACGCAACGTGGCGAACTGATGAGCCTGGGGGCCACGCCTGGGAAGTTTCATGAATTGTGACTTGCACTGAGCTGTCCCTCTGCTAATGAACAGAAGCATTAGTGGGACGGAGGGACAGGCCCCAGGGACAGCAGGAGGAGGATCTGATGTCCACTGTTGAGGGGGAAAAATAGCATTTTTAAAACAAAGGTGGAGTATAAGCTAGGAGGGAAAAGAAAACCAACTAGCATTATCCACTGTGTGGTGTTTCCAGATGTCAAACCTCATTTTAGTTTCAGAGCCCCGAGGGGGGCGTTAAAAGCCCTTCATTCCGCATCATCTGCTTTCTCAGGAACTAAGCCTTGGAGACCGTAAGTGGCCGGTCAAGGTCACCAACCAGGAAGGGGTGGAGTCTGGACCGGACCCAGACCGTGCAGAGAAGGGAGGCGCCCAGCCACCATGGGACAGTCCCCCAGCGCTTGCCTGGCTCTCAGGCACATGAACCCAGGTCTAGAGACCACTTGAGGGGCCCCACGGGCATCCGCAGACGGTACTCACCACTCCTCCGTGATCCGCGTCTTCAGCTCCGGCAGCAGGAACTGCCCGTGGAAGCGGTGGATGGAAGAGATGTTAGAGAATATGCCCGTGATGACTTCTGGAGGGATCCCCGCATCCGTCAGCCTGGTGCAGAAAACCTGAGCATAGAGAAGCCCACGTGTGGCCAGTGAGCCTCTTCCGCTGAGCACAGCTGCGTCCCGCTTCGGCCACAGGTGAGGGCGCTCGGGAGGGGCCGCTGCTGCCACCTTGTGTTTTCTTAATGAACTTCAGAATTATTGTCCTCCCTTTTCATCGAACTGGTTCAGACACTCTCATGGTCTTAATGCAAGCTCACTTATGACTTAGGAATGTGGGTGCGGCAGGGACAGTCCCCTGAGGACAGGGAAGGACATCTTTCCTCAGCCACCTCTCACGCGAAATGGAAGGTTCAGACTTCCTTTTCTATCTCCTCAGATAAAAACAGCAGCAGCACCGTCTGTCAAAACCCCGGCTTCCACAGGTGCTTTATTTCCTGAGCTCATAAACCCCACATTGTCATGTGGATAGGGATGAGTGGCAACCCCTGTCCCGACTATTTATGCAGAAAAACATCCAGAAGCCATGTACATGCTCAGATCATGCAGCTGCCAGAATGAAATGTCCCACAGGTGACTTGGCAAAGCCTTTTCCTCAGAGCCATAAGCACTGAAAACAAAAAATAAGTTTCTAGGATGGGCGTGCTGGTTCACACCTGTAATCCAGCACTTTGGGAGGCCGAGGCTGGTGGATCACCTGAGGTCAGGAGTTCAAGACCAGCCTGACCAATGTGGTGAAACCCCATCTCTACTATAAATACAAAAATTAGCCAGGCATAGTGGCATGTACCTGTAGTCCCAGCTACTCGGGAGGCTGAGACAGGAGAATCACTTGAACCCAAGAGGCGGAGGTTGCAGTGAGCCAAGATCTCACCACTGAACTCCAGCCTGGGCGACAGAATGAGACTCTGTCTCAAAAGAAAAAAAAAAAAGTTTGTAGACCAGACTTAAATTTGTCTGAGTTTTAGTATTTAAGTCATTCATACTGCACCTGTAATGCCCAGCCAATGCTAAGAGATACTGAAACTGCCAACTGAAACTCTGGGAGTGGACTAAGGTGGGCCCCCAAGCCATGTGGGCTACCTGGTCCAGCAGGTGCAGCCGCCTCACATAGGTCTCCTCGGTGTGCAGGAGCTCCTGGGCAATGTGGAGAAGCTTCTGCGGGCCAGAGTGCTGTGGAGAGAAGAGATGCAGCTCACCTGGGGAAGATGAGTCTTGGGGAATCGGCACCTAACAGGCTGCCACTGTGTGCAGGAGAACCAGGGACCATGGGGGCGGCAGGAGGCCACAGGGGCAGGAGCGGGGACAGGAGGGGGCCACTGTGATGGCAATGTGGTGCTCAGTTCTCATAGATGATATTCGCATGGAAGATTTTGGGAAAAGCACAGTAGTTTCTGGCAGTCCCCCAAAAGCCTCTCTAGCCCAAAGATAACTCCACCCTCCTGGGCCTTTGACTACAGAGCAGTTGCAGCAACCACCTCAAAATATATTGGAGAGCAAAATAAAATTAGCTACAAAGAAACAGAAAAATGTAGCCCAATCAAAGGAACAAAATAAAAAACTCCAAAACTGATCCTAAGGAAACACAGATCTATGAGCTGCTTGAGAAAAAAAACATCTAAACAGTTGTCATAAAGATGCTCAATGAGATAAAAGAGAACAGATAGATGACTAAAAAACAAAATCAGGAAATGATGCATGAACAAAGTGAGAATATCAACAAAGAGACAGAAACTATTAAAAAGGACAAACCAGACATTCTGGAGCTGAAATACACTTTAACTGAACCGATAAATTTTTAAGAGGGGTTTGACAGCAGACTTGATCAGGCAGAAGAAAAAGTCAGCAAACTTGAAGAGAGGTCATTTGAAATCAGAGAGTCAGATAAGAAAAAAAAAAAAAAAGAAGAAGAAGAGCAAGGAGAGCCTAAGGGATGTATGGGCCACTATCAAGTAGATCAATATATGCACATGTAAGTTCCAAAGGAGAAGAGAGAGAAAGGGGCAAAGAGTTTATTTACAGAAATAATGGCTGAAAATTTCCCCAATTTGAGGAAAGCAATGGACTTAAAAATTCATGAATCTCAAAGACCTCCAACTGGAGTAAATCAACAGAGAACCATATCAAGACACTATATAACTGTCTAAAGTCAAATATACAAAGAAAATCTTGAAAGCAGTGAGAGAAAAGTAATTTGTCTCACATAAGGGTCTTCCATAAGATTATCAGAGGATTTGTCAGTGGTAACTTTGCAAACCAGAAGGTAGAGGGAGGATACATTCAACGTGCTCAAAGGAAAAAAAAACAACTGTCAACTAAGAATATTGTATTTGACAAAACTGTCCTTCAAAAATGGAGAAACAGGCCGGGCGCGGTGGCTCAAGCCTGTAATCCCAGCACTTTGGGAGGCCGAGACGGGCGGATCACGAGGTCAGGAGATCAAGACCATCCTGACTAACACGGTGAAACCCCGTCTCTACTAAAAAATACAAAAAACTAGCCGGGTGAGGTAGCGGGCGCCTGTAGTCCCAGCTACTCAGGAGGCTGAGGCAGGAGAATGGCATAAACCCGGGAGGCGGAGCTTGTAGTGAGCTGAGATCTGGCCACTGCACTCCAGCCTGGGTGACAGAGCAAGACTCCGTCTCAAAAAAAAAAAAAAAAAAAAAAATGGAGAAATAAATACTTTTCCAGTTAAACAAAAGCTGAGGGAGTTCTTTACCATTAAATCTGCTCTAAAATAAAAAAGATTAAGGGGTCCTTTATGTTGAAACAAAAGGATGGTAAAAAGCAACATGAAACCACATGATAATATAAGGTTCTTAGTAAAGGTGAACACATGGATAAATACGATAATTTGTACTATTGTCCTTTTGGTGCATAGAATTTAAATTACAAAAACATTTAAACATTTAAGTCTATACGAATAAATAAAGATGAACTCATGATATCAATAACAGTAGGGAGAGGGAAGTGAAACTGTAAAAGAGTTTTTGCATGTGATTGAAGTTGTTATTAGTTTAAAATAGAATGCTATGACTTTAAAATGTTTTAAGTAATTGCAATGGTAACCACAAATAAAATTATCTACAGATAAAAAAGGAAATGAGAAGGAAATAAAACTGTATCACTACAAAAAAATCAATGAAACACAAAGAAAGGCAGTAAGAGAGTAAAGGAGGGACACAAAAAACCTATAAGACATACAGAAAACAACCAAATGGTCCTTTCCTATCAGTAACTACTTTAAATGTAAATGGATTAAACTTCCCAATCAAAAGACATATTGGCGGCTGGGCATGGTGGTTCACGCCTGTAATCCCAGCACTTTGGGAGGCCAAGGTGGGGGGATCATGAGGTCAGGAGTTTGAGGACAGCCTGACCAACATGGTAAAACCCCGTCTCTACTAAAAATACAAAAAGTAGCCGGGCATGGTGGCACACACCTGTAATCCCAGCTATTCAGGGGGCTGAGGCAGGAGAATCACTGGAACCCAAGAGGCAGAGGTTACAGTGAACTGAGATTGTGCCACTGCACTCCAGTCTGGGCAACAGAGCAAGACTCCATCTCAAAAAAAAAGAAAAAAAAAGACATAGTGGCTGAATGGATTAAAAATAACAGCCCCCAGCCGGGCGCAGTGGCTCACGCCTGTAATCCCAGCACTTTGGGAGGCCGAGGCGGGCGGATCACAAGGTCAGGAGATCGAGACCACGGTGAAACCCCGTCTCTACTAAAAATACAAAAAATTAGCCGGGCGTGGTGGCGGGCGCCTGTAGTCCCAGCTACTCGGGAGGCTGAGGCAGGAGAATGGCGTGAACCCGGGAGGCGGAGCTTGCAGTGAGCCGAGATCGCGCCACTGCACTCCAGCCTGGGCGACAGAGCAAGACTCCGTCTCAAAAAAAAAAAAAATAAAAAATAACAGCCCCCAACTATATACTGTTGACAAGAGACTCTCTTTAGATATAAGGACACATATAGGCTTAAAGTGACAGGATGGAAAAAGATATTTTGTGCAAATGGTAACCAAAAGAGAGCAGGAGTGGCCATACTTAGATAAAATAGACTTTACAGCAAAAATTGTTACAAGGCTGGATGCAATGGTGTACACCTATAGTCCCACCTACTCAGGAGGTTGAGGTGGGTCACTTAAGCCCAGGAGTTCGAGGCTATCCTGGGCAACATAGTGAGACCTTGTACCAAAAAAAAAGAAGGAGAGTGACAGCAGTAAGATGGCTGAGTAGAAACACCTGGCATTCCCCTCATCCCAGGAAAAGACGAAGGCACAAAAAACTAAGCTTTGGCTGGCGCTGGAGTGAGTGGTGGAGTAGAGATGAACCTGTGATGACTGGGAGAGCAGTGTGGAGGCACCCAGCCTCTAGTGGTCCCATCTCCCTCCAACCAGATAGCATCTATCCAGAGTCAGGAGGGACATTCCTTTGCAGGGAAAAAGTACAACACGAGAGAATCCCACATTCCTTGCAAGCCCCAAGCCCAGTTTGGAGAGCTGTGAGAATTCGCACAGCTACATCGCCCAGATTAGGATCACAAAGTGTACATGCCCCACCCCCCCAAGCACCCACTGTGAACCAGGCTGCTGTGGCATGGCACCATCCTGAGACCAGAGCCACCTCCAGAGTGCTCCAGGCAGTAGCTACTGTACCTCTCCAGCATTGGGGCTCCATCTCCATTCCACAAAGACCACATGAGTGGTTGAATGCCACAGCCCCAGCTGCATAGAGCTTGGGCCCAGGATCAGCTGTGACTCTGTTCCTGCACAGCAGGGAAACCAACCCTCACTGCCACACTTTCAGCTAAAAGAACAGTCTGCCATTCCAACCCAGGAGGAGCTCAAGCAATCCTCCCAGCTATTCTTCAGAAAGGAAGGAGGAATAAAATCTTTAACCGACAAGCAAAAACTAAGGGAATTCATCACCACTAGACCAGTCTTATAAGAAATGCTCGGCCGGGCGTGGTGGCTCACGCCTGTAATCCCAGCACTTTGGGAGGCCGAGGCAGGCAGATCACAAGGTCAGGAGATCAAGACCATGGTGAAACCCCGTCTCTACTAAAAATACAAAAAATTAGCCGGGCACAGTGGCGGGTGCCTGTAGTCCCAGCTACTCAGGAGGCTGAGGCAGGAGAATGGCGTGAACCCGGGAGGCGGAGCTTGCAGTGAGCCGAGATCGCACCACTGCACTCTAGCCAGGGGGACAGAGCGAGACTCCGTCTCAAAAAAAAAAAAAAAAAAAAAAAAAAAAAAGAAATGCTCAAGACAGTCTTATATCTGGAAGTGAAAAGACAATAAACACCATCGTGAGAACATGTAAAACTATAAAACTCACTGATAAAGCTGATACACAAAGAAGGAAAGAAATGAATCAAACCTTATCACTGCAGAAAACCATCCAGCTACAAAAATAAATAATGAGAGGAGGTAAGTAACAAAAGATATACAAAACAACCAGAATGCAATCAATAAAATGACAGGAGTTAAGTTCTCACCAATCAATAATAATCTTGAATGTAAATAGATTAAATTCCTCCATTTAAAAGATAAACTAGCTGAATGGATCAAAAAACCAAGACCCAACTATATGCTGTCTACAAGAAACTCCCCTTACCTGTAAAGACACACATAAACTGAAAGTCAAGGGTGAAAAGACATAGTCCATGTAAACAGAAACCCAAAACAAGCAGGAGTAGCTATACTTATATCAGATGAAGAAGACTTCAAGTCAAAAACTATAAAAATAAACAAAGAAAGGCATTACATAATAAAGGGATTAATTCAGGAGGAGAATATAATTATAAATATATATGCACTGAATACCAGAGCACCTAGATATAGAAAGTAAATATTATTAGATATAAAAGGAAAGATAGATCTCCAACACAATAATGGTTGGAGACTTTAACACCTCATTCGTGGTATTAGATAGATCATCTAGACAGCAAATCAAAGATACATCAGATTTAAACTACACCATAGAACAAATGGACCTAACAGACACTTACAGAACATTTCACCCAACAACTGCAGAATACACATTTTTCTCATGAACACATGGAACATTCTCCAGGACTGACAAAATATTAGGACACAAAACAAGCCTCAAATTTTTTTTTAAATCAAAATTATATTAGGTATCTTATCTTACCACAATGGAATAAAACCAGACATCAATAACAAGAGAAACAGTCAAAGCTATATCAATATACGGAAATTAAATAACATGCTCCTGAATGACCAATGGATGAAGGAAGAAATTAAGAATGAAATTTAAGGGCCAGGTGGCCCTTACAATGGCTTACACCTGTAATCTCAGCACTGTGGGAGGCCAAGGCTGGCATACTGCTTGAGTCTAGGAGTTTGAGACCAGCCTGGGCAACATGGTGAAACCCCATCTCTACAAAAAACATATAAATTAGCTGGGTGTGGTGGTGGATGCCTGCAGTCCCAGCTCCTCGGGAGGCTGATGCAGGAGAATAGTTTGAGCTAGGGAGGCAGAGGTTGTGGTGAGCCAAGATTGCACCACTGCACTTCAGCCTGGGTGACAGGGTGAGACTCTGTCTCAAAAACAAACAAATCTCCAAACAAAAAAAGTCCAGGACCCAATGGGTTCACCAGTGAATTCTACTGAACCTATAAAGAACAATTGATACCAATTATCAAACTATTCCAAAAAATTGAAGCAGAGGAAATTCTTCCTAACTCATTTTATAAGGTCATCAAAACCTTGATATGAAAACCAGGAAAAGACACAACTAAAAAGAAAACTATAGGCCAATATCCCTGATGAAAATAGATGAAAAAATCCTCAAAATACCTGCAAACCAAATCCAACAGCACATGAAAAAGATAAACTAGAATCAAGTGGGATTTATCCCAGGATGCAAGGATGGTTCAATATGCACAAATCAATAAATGTGATACATCACATTCACAGAACTAAGAACAAAAACCATATGATCATTTTAATATATGCTGAGACAGCATTTGATAAAATTCAGCATCCCTTTATTATAAAAGTCCTCAACAAACTAGGTATAGAAGAAATATACCTCAAAATAATAGAGCCCATATGTGAGAAACCCACAGCTAACATCTTACTGAATGAGAAAAGCTGAAAGCTTCTCCTCTAATAATTGGAAAAAGACAAAGATGCCCACTTTCCCCACTATTATTCAACATACTACTGGAAGTTTTAGCCAGAACAGTTAGGCAAGAGAAAGAAATAAAAGGCATCCAAATGAGAATAGAGGAAATCAAATTGTCCCTGTTTGCAGATGATACTATCTTTTTTGTTTTTTTCATACAGGGCCTCACTTTGTTGCCTGCACCACCATGCCTAGCTAACTTTTTTATTTTTTTGTATAGACAAGGTCTCACTATGTTGCTCAAGCTGGTCTTGAATTCCTTGACTCAAGCAATCCTTCCATCTCAGCCTCCCAAAGTTCTGGGATTACAGGTGTGAGCCACTACACCTAGCTGATGTGATCTTATATATATAGGAAAACCTATACTCTATCACAAAATTCTTAGAACTGATAAATTTCATAAAGTTGCAAGGCACAAAATCAATATATGAACAACAGTAGTGTTTCTACACACAAACAACAAACCAGCTGAAAAAGAAATCAAGAGGGCAATCTCATATACAATAACTGAAAAATAAATACCTAAGAATAAATGTAATGAAGGAGATAAAAAAAAAAAAAAAACCTCTACAAGGTGCAAAAGGAAAACAAAAACTCAGGACCCCAATTCATGATACCAAAAGAAAAAAATTAAGCTGAAAGCTGAGTCATGCAAGAAACTGCCTTTCCTTTTGTTCCTAAGCAGACAGCTATAGATGAAAGGTTAAATATCTCCACAGGTGGCTGCCCTATGTTTACCCCACCTTATGTAAAGTGCCGATTTACTGAGCACCAGATGAATACATAATTGACTATTCCCCTACCAGCTTCTTGTCTCTTGCAACATGTGGATTAACATACCCTCCCTTTCTCCCCTCCAGTCCACTTTTCCCCTTTAAATACTGAAGCCTTCAAAGTCCTCTTTGGAGAAAGGCACAGGCCACAGACTGTTTTTCTATGATTCCATGTTTATTTCTTCCAAGCATAACCTCAACCTTGGCAAAATAAACTTCTAAATTGATTGAAACCAGTCTCAGATACTTTTTGGTTTACAAAAGAAAACTAAAAAAACACTGATGAGCCGGGTGCGGTGGCTCACGCCTGTAACTTCAGCACTTTGGGAGGCCAAGGTGGGCGGATCAAGAGGTCAGGGCTTGGCTGCATGCAGTGGCTCACACCTTTAATCTCAGCACTTTGGGAGGCTGAGGCGGGCAGATCACGAGGTCAGGAGATCGAGACCATCCTGGCTAACATGGTGAAACCCCGTTTGTACTATAAAAATACAAAAAAATTAGCTGGGCGTGGTGGTGGGCACCTGTAGTCCCAGCTACTCGGGAGGCTGAGGCAGGAGAATGGCGTGAACCCGGGAGGCAGAGCTTGCAGTGAGCTGAGACTGCACCACTGCACTCCAGCCTGGGTGACAGAGACTCAGTCTCAAAAAGAAAAAAAAAAGAGGTCAGGGGTTTGAGACCAGCCTGGCCAACATGGTGAAACCCTGTCTCTACTAAAAATACAAAAATTATCTGGGTGTGGTGGCACGCACTTGTAGTCCCAGCTACTTGGGAGGCTGAGGCAGGAGAATTGCTTGAATCTGGGAGGCAGAGGTTGCAGTGAGCCTAGACTGAGCCATTGCACTCCAGCCTGGGCGACGGAGCAAGACTCCATCTCAAAAACAAAACAAAACAAAACAAAAAAACACTGATGAAAGAAATTGAAGCAGATAATGTTTCATGAAAGGGCTGTGCATGCAGAGACCCCCAAATGCTGAAGGAGTTGAGAAACCAAAGAACAAGGCAGACTAATGTAGTTTCTCAGCAGAGGGTGATTTATTGGAGACGTTACAGACAGGAGATGTGTCTTAAGTGGCCACAAAACAGGTGGATCCTCACACTATCAACCCCCAAACCCAGGACTTATATGCCATAGGGAAAGGGTATACAGTGCTTCAGAAGGAATGTGTAGGACACTGAAATCAACCCCTTGGGGAAAGTCAAGAATGGTGTATTTATCATAGCGTAACAGCAGGATTTATGGTAAATATGTGTTTATGATAACATCAAAGTTGTCATGACCTAAGGGTAAGATTTACAATAAATACTTGCTCTTATACAAGGAACAGTAATAAGATAGAAATCTTAGAGGCATTCCTGGAACTATGATTAATCAGAAGTCAACATGGCAGATTAGCGTAAGGTAGGTAGCCAGGCAGACATGAGCAGGGCAGCAGGCTCCCCGCCACACCAGGAATATCGGGTGACCATCATCAGCGATGGTCTTGATAGATGCAGGAGGCAGGTAAGAAAGGGTCCCTGGGCCGGGCGCGGTGGCTCACGCCTGTAATCCCAGCACTTTGGGAGGCCGAGGCGGGCGGATCACAAGGTCAGGAGATCGAGACCACGGTGAAACCCCGTTTCTACTAAATAATACAAAAAATTAGCTGGGCGCGGTGGCGGGCGCCTGTAGTCCCAGCTACTCAGGAGGCTGAGGCAGGAGAATGGCGTGAACCCGGGAGGCGGAGCTTGCAGTGAGCCGAGATTGCGCCACTGCACTCCAGCCTGGGCGACAGAGCGAGACTCTGTCTCAAAAAAAAAAAAAAAAAAAAAAAAGAAAGGGTCCCTGGAGAATCTCCAATCTGCCCTGCAAGCATTTATGCCAGATTTTTTTTTTTTTTTTTTTTTTTGAGGCAGAGTCTTGCTCTGTTGCCCAGGCTGGACTACAGTGGTGCGATCTCGGCTCACTGCAAGCTCCGCTTCCCGGGTTCACGCCATTCTCCTGCCTCAGCCTCCCGAGTAGCTGGGGCTACAGGTGCCCACCACCACGTCTGGCTAAATTTTTTTGTGTTTTTATTAGAGATGGAGTTTCACCATATTAGCCAGGATGGTCTCCATCTCCTGACCTCGTGATCCACCCGCCTCAGCCTCCCAAAGTGCTGGGATTAAGGTGTGAGCCACCGCGCCTGGCCTATGCCAGATGATTTTGTGTAGGTAAGGGAACCTGCGCAGGGTCTTGCCTGGGCATGCCCGCAATGGACTGGAGGCCCACAGGCACTGGGGAAGTGGGGTGGAGCTACCAGGAATTCATGCCTCATGCAGGGGAGGAGCCTGGCCTCTTCAACTACTGTGTGGTGGCCTGGTATTCAATCTGTGAGGTGGTAGCCTGTTGGTAGGACCCCCTCTTTCTTTGCTGAGAGCTTTCTTTTTGCCTAATAAATCTGCCCTGCTCACCCTTCAATGTGTCCTCATGCTTAAGTTTTCCTGGTAATGAGACAAGAACCCGGATTTTAGCTGAACTAAGGAGCAAAAAATCCTGCATTGGTCAGGTGGTTGCTAAACAGCCTCTCTAAAATAATAATTGGTAGCAGCCAGCACCAGGGAAAGGCAGTCTCCAGATAGATAGAAAAACTTGAAACAGGTAATCAGCTTCCTGATAAGATCTCAGGAGTTGGATAAATGGGCTCATGCATGCGCACTAAGGGGCGAAATGGTGGAGTGTAATTGGTATATGACCTTCTAGGAACTCTTGACTGGTACAGGGAGAACGCCTCAAGTGAGCATGCTCACAACTCCAGTAAACACACTATGCATACGGCCCCTCCCAAGTGCTGGCGGGCCACTGGGCATGCAGACAGCCCACCACACAAAAGAATCAGGGGAGAAGGGATGTAACCCCCTGGAAGCATGCCAGTGCAGAATCGCCCTAAGTCAAAGGTTAAATGGAGCACTTGAATCTCTCAAGTCAGAGAGAAGGGACCTTGGAGTCTGAACTGAGTAGAACTGAGGCACCCATGGCCCTCCTAGACAGGAGGCTCACGAGAGTGTCAGGGCTAAAGCCTAACACCATGCAATGTCTGTTGTTTCCTCTGCTTTTTCTTTTTTTTTTTTTTTTTTTTTGAGATGGAGTCTCGCTATGTCGCCCAGGGTGGAGTGCAGTGGCCGGATCTCAGCTCACTGCAAGCTCCGCCTCCCGGGTTTTTACGCCATTCTCCTGCCTCAGCCTCCCGAGTAGCCGGGACTACAGGCGCCCACCACCTCGCCCGGCTAGTTTTTTGTATTTTTTAGTAGAGACGGGGTTTCACCGTGTTAGCCAGGATGGTCTCGAACTCCTGACCTCGTGATCCGCCCGTCTCGGCCTCCCAAAGTGCTGGGATTACAGGCTTGAGCCACCGCGCCCGGCCTTTTTTTTTTTTTTTTTGAGACAGAGTCTTGCTCTGTCGTCCAGGCTGGACTACAGTGGCACTATCTCGACTCACTGCAAGCTCCGCCTCCTGGGTTCACACCATTCTTCTGCCTCAGCCTCCCGAGTAGCTGGGACTACAGGCACCCATCACCACGCTTGGCTAATTTTTTGTATTTTTAGTAGAGACGGTGTTTTACTGTGTTAGCCAGGATGGTCTCAATCTCCTGACCTCATGATCCACCCGCCCTGGCCTCCCAAAGTGCTGGGATTACAGGCATGAGCCACTGCACCTGGCCTCCTCTGCTTTTTCAACTAAAATTGGTTCTTTTCCAAAAACCCATACTGCCTATTCTCCTGTTTTCTCTGTGTGTGTTCTGAAATGGCTTGTGCACTCACTGGACTGTCTGCCTTGGGGGCAAGTCTGCCACTTTGTTTTCACTTTGCATGTCACTTGACTTCTTAAACACACACTCCCTGTTATTCATGCACCCGTGGCTCTTGCTGCATTTGTGTGGCAGCAAAGACACAGGCTCCCTTGGGGATATGCCCTGAGATTTATACTTGGTTTTACCCTACCAGCTCGGATGACCTCTAACCCTTCCCCTGACTACTGGCACATGGTCGGGACAGACACTAATTGGAACCCTGGCTCTGCCAGCTCCTTATGACTTACCATATGCTTTTCATTCCTGTTATGCCCCAGGGCCAAGTTTTCCAGTGGCTTTTGAAGCAATTTGTCTGCAGGCACAGGGCCTCACTCTGTGGCCCTTTAAGGACCCTGCCTACTTGCTTTTTTGAGTTAGCACTTTTTGGGAGGAGGGAACATTCTTCCTTTGCCATTGCAAGTTCTTACCCCAAGCACCAAGTCCTCCAGAGGTTCTTCGTTTATGTCAGGAGGGAAAATAAACATCGCCCTCTCAAATGGAAGGGCTGCTATTTTTGTGAGCATATGAAGGTTTTCCATGAGTATTCCTCTCCCCTCCTCCCACTTCCTCCTGTAGCCTCCATTTCTCTAATCACTTCCACATCCTTCTCAACATGCATCAAGACCTTCAAGGTCATATTCGCAGGGAGGGGAGTCAGCCCCCTTGTGGCAGTTAGCTGAAAAACAGGCTTCTCATCTACTTGAAGAACATGAGAAATGGGACCTGAGAAAAGAGATCATCACTTTGTTGCCAGAATGCTCCAAGCAAGAGTCACTATAAGGTCATGGAGATAAGGATATAGGCCAGCTGAAAGCCACAGGCACAAGAGACCCATAGGACAGAGATAAAGGCTAATAGATTATCACTAAAACAGAGACGAAGGCAAGGTTAGGGGTACAAGGTAAGACATTGCAGAACCCCAAGATGAGCAGGGGCCCCGCTGTTCACTCTGGTATCTCCTCTGTTCTCAAGTGGGTAATTGTGATGAAATGGGACCAAGGTTTAGGGTACACAGTAAGACCAGTTCATTCTGGAACCCTAAGGATGAATGGGGGATGCCCTATTCAGGATAATAGGAAAGTAAGAAGGGACACCTTTTACCTGTTTTCTCCTCTGTTCTGTCTTCACAGATGGGTAATCATATCTCCACACCACAGGACACACCCCTCAGATGCATTCCCAAAAAGTGGGAAAAGTTTGATCCCCCAAACCTTAAGACAGAAAAATGGTCCCGGCACCGTGGCTCATGCTTGTAATCCCAGCACTTTGGGAGGCCGAGGTGGGTAGATCACCTGAGGTGAGGAGTTTGAGACCAGCCTGACCAACATGGTGAAACCCTGTTTCTACCAAATATAAAAAATTAGCCAGGCATGGTGGCAGGCACCCATAATCCCAGATACTTGGGAGGCTGAGGCAGGAGAATCACTTGAACTCGGGAGGTGGATTACAGTGACCTGAGATTGTGCCACTGCACTCCAGCCTGGGCAATAAGAGCAAAACTCTGTCAAAAAACAAACAAAAATAGAAAAACTAGGTTTTCTTTGTAATACTGTTTTTCCTCAAAATTGACTGGGACTAAATTACAAAAGTCAGCCTCAGAACCCAGTGTCCCTATGCAGGAAATCCTCAAAGTCACCTCCTCAGTCTTTTATAACTGGGAGTAGAATAAGGAGGACAGGGCTAAGGAAAAGGAAAAATGCAGGGACCAGAGGCAGGCTTAACTACTGGCTGCCCTGCAAGCCCACCAGCCTCCTCCAGGTTGCCCTAAGGACACTCCTCCAGGTAACTGCCATTGGAGTGGGAAGCCAGGCCACTGGAAGGCAAACTGTCCCAGTGGGACAAACGGGAGGAAACTTCACATGGTTTGCCCCCTCTGCCAAAAGCTTGGCCACTGGAAATGGGACTGCTTCAAAGGCTGAAGGGGTCCCAGGACAGAATCCCAGCCCCTGATGGCCTTGAGCTAGAGAGCTCTCTGCTCCAGCTGGCTTTCAAATCAGACATTGGCACTAACAGGGCAAAGCCAAGGGTGACTCTGGAGGCAGCAAATAAAATTATAAATTTCCCTTTTGGGTTCAAGAGCTGCCTACTCTGTGCTAATCTCTTCTGAGCAATTCTTCTCCAAATGCAGTCAGGTAATGTGGGCAAATAGCACTCCCTCCTTCCAAAAAAAAAAAAAAAAAAGATTCACACCCCTTTATATTATTTAAGAGACCAATTACCACTTTCACACCAGTCCCTGCTAGTGTCTAAATACCCTACACCTCTTTGGGGCAAATATATACTTTCTTAGATGGGTGCTTGCTTAATATTTACCTGACCTCTGAATTCATCTTTCTCTCTAATAGCTCTATTTCTCCCGGGAAAGCTACCTAAATCTTTAACCAATAACCTTAACCTGGACAGTCCATCCTCAGGGATTTAGAAATAGCCCACACTTATTTGGACAAACCCTAGCAAAAATCTAACCAAGGCATCTCTCAAAGGGGGATACCTTCTACAGTATGTAGATAACCTCTTTGTCTGCTCCCTGCTTCACAGGACTGATACAGCAACATGTAGTACAAACCATAACTTCCTAACGGAAAGAAATTACTTTGTCTAATTCAAAGGTTATAAAGGTAAAGGTATTGTTGGTAAGGAAGTTTATAAAGAAAAGTGATTTTGTATGAAAAGGATTTTGTATGGTAAATTCTTGTCCCAAAGTAAAATAACTGGTTGTTTAAAAGAGAGATGTTTAGGTCAAGTCAGAAAGTCCAAGCATGCTGTAGATGGTCAGTGCAAATTGTAAAACACTTTATAAACTGTGATCATGACCCTTAACTGTACAACTTGCCTGCTTTACAGCTAGGTAAGGCCTGGGGACATACAGAGTTAACCGTATCCCCATATCCATGCTGGAAAGAGTCAAACCTTATCTGCATTTCTGTTGGGTGTCCTAGGCTCCAAACCTAGTGCATAATTAGAATTGCTTACTTACCAGGGTTTTCACCAAATGTAAAAGTTGCTAAGAGTTAACAGTGTAATGTGTACTTGACACTACTGGAAAAACAGTTTACATGTAAGGTGTGTGGGAAAAGCAGAATGTGATTTTGGTAAAAGATTATAAGAAGGCATGGAAATATGGATATTTTTGCCTAGTTTAGAGGGTTAAAGGATGGTTTTAAATTATATATGATAAAGATAAAGGTTAAAGCAAGTTGTGGAAGGTTTGTTAAAATTAATCTTGTAAAAGAAATTCTGTATGTGACCATATTGGCTAGAGTTAAAGGAGTATTCAGTTTTTCCATAAATTGAACATTGGAATAAAAGCACAACAGAGTTTTATTACAGCATTATTCTGCTCCTTATAAATGTGTTATTGGTACATGTTCCAAAATTACGCAAAACTTCTATAATTATGATATAATTTAGTATGTTATCACTAATAATAATTGTTATGTTAAAATTAGTGTGCTTGGCCGGGCGCGGTGGCTCAAGCCTGTAATCCCAGCACTTTGGGAGGCCGAGACGGGTGGATCACGAGGTCAGGAGATCGAGACCATCCTGGCTAACACGGTGAAACCCCGTCTCTACTAAAAAATACAAAAAAAAACTAGCCGGGCGAGGTGGCGGGCGCCTGTAGTCCCAGCTACTCGGGAGGCTGAGGCAGGAGAATGGCGGGAACCCGGGAGGCGGAGCTTGCAGTGAGCCGAGATCTGGTCACTGTGCTCCAGCCTGGGCGACAGAGCAAGACTCCATCTCAAAAAAAAAAAAAAAAAAAAATTAGTGTGCCACAGAGATAACAAACGTCTTTTTTGATTGTGTCTTTGATTGTGGCACCATAAGATTTTTTGTCATCCACAGACAATTGTTGGCTTGTTTTAATCCTCTTTAAAAGGTGAGTTTGTTTTTTGTTTTTTTTTTAAAGACAGTCTCACTCTGTTGCCCAGGTTGGAGTGCAGTGGCACGATCTTGGCTCACTGCAACCTGCCTCCCAGGTTCAAGCAATTCTCCTGCCTCAGTCTCCCAAGTAGCAGGGATTCTAGGCAAGCACCACCATGCCCAGCTAATTTTTGTATTTTTAGTAGAGACAGGATTTGGCCATGTCGGCCAGGCTGGTCTTGAACCCCTGACCTCAGGTGAACCATTTGCCTTACCCTCCCAAAGTGCTAGGATTACAGGCATGAGTCACCGTGCCTGGCCAAAAGGTGGTTTTTATAGTCAGCTATAGGACTCTAACAGGTGCTCCTAAATGCAGGTTTCTGATAACTTTGGAGATTATGATATTAGAATAGAGGAAAAACTTTCAGGACTCTTATGGAGAGCTGAAATGTTCGTGAATATCAAGCAGAACAGGAGCTAACTGCATGAACAGTGATCTTGCCACTGCGCTCTAGCCTGGGTGACAGAGCAAGACTCTGTCTCAAAAAAAAAATAAAAAGAAAAGAAAAGGAAAAAAAGAATGAATACATTAAAAAACTAAAATTTTTTAAAAGAAAAACCATAGAACTACCATATGATCCAGCAATCGCACTATTGGACATTTATCCGAAGGAAGGGAACTCAGTATATTGAAGGGACAGCTGCACCTCCATGTTTATTTATTTCAGCACTATTCACAGCAGTCAAGATATGGAATCAACCCGGGTGCCCAACAACAGACGAGTGGATAAGGAAAATGTGGTATATATAGACAATGTCATACTACTGAGTCATAAAAATATGAAATCCTGTCATTTGTGGCAACATGAATGGAATTAGAGGACATTTAGTCAAGCAAAATAAGCCAGGAACAGAAAGTTAAACACCACGTATTCTCACTCATACGTGGAAGCTAAAAAAAAGTTGATCTCCCAGAAGTAAAAAGTACAGTAGAGCATACTAGAGACTAGGAAGGGTAGGAGAAAGAGAGGGATAGGGAGAGATTTGTTAAAGGATATAAAATCGCAGATAGATAAAAGGAGTAATTTCCAGTGTTCTATGACACTGTAGGAGGATGATAGTTAACAATCGTAGAGTATATAGTTTCAATAGCTAGAAGGAGGGTATTGAATGTTCCCAACACAAAGAAATGATAAATGTTTGAAATGATGGCTATGTTAATTGCCATGATCTAATAACTATGTATTATATGTATCAAAACATCACTATGTAACTCAGGCATATGTACAGCAAGTATCTGACACTTTAAAAAAAAGAATCACTGCTGCCAAGTGGAAAAAAAAAATAACTGTTACAAGAAGCAAAGAAGGACATTATATAGTGTTAAAAAGGTCAAGTCACCAAAAAGATGTAACAGTGATAAATATTCATGCACCAAACCTCAGAGCTCCTAAATATATGAAGGAAACTTTGGTAGAAGTGAAGGAAGAAATAGCAGCAAAATAATATTAGGAGACTTTAATATCCCACTTTCAATAAACCAATAGAATAAACAGACAGAAGATCAATAAGGAAATAGAGAACTTGAACAACTCTACAGCCAGTTGACCCAAACAATTACAGAACACGGTGCCCCAAAACAGCACGATATACGTTCTTCTCAAGTGTACCTGAAACATTATCCAGGATGGATCACAGTAGACATAAAACAAGTTTCAACAAACACACAAAGACTAAAATTACACAAACTATCTTTTTCTTTCTTTCCTTTTTTTTTTTTTTTTTGAGATGGAGTTTTGCTCTGTCACCCAGGCTGGAGTGCAGTGGCACAATCTCAGCCCACTGCAAGCTCCGCCTCCCAGGTTCATGCCATTCTCCTGCCTCAGCCTCCCAAGTAGCTGGGACTACAAGTGTGCGCCACCATGCCTGGCTAATTTTTTGTATTTTTAGTAGAGACGGGGTTTCACCATGTAAGCCAGGATGGTCCCGATCTCCTGACCTCGTGATCTGCCCGCCTCAGCCTCCCAAAGTGCTGGGATTACAGGTGTGAGCCACCGCGCCTGGCCCAAACTATCTTTTTCAATCACAATGGAAGGAAACTAGAATTCAATAACACAATGAAAATCCACAGACATGTGCAAATTAAACAACACATTTTTTTTCTTTTTTTTCTTTTGAGATGGAGTCTTACTCTGGCACCCAGGTATGGTGGTGGGATCTAGGCTCACTACAACATCCACTTCCCCAGTTCAAGCAATTCTCCTGCCTCCGACTCTCGGGTAACTGAGATTACAGGTGCCCACTACCACGCCTGGCTAATTTTTGTATTTTTAGTAGAGACAGGGTTTCACCATGTTGGCCAGGCTGGTCTCAAACTCCTGACCTCAGGCCCTCCACCCGCCTCAGCCTCCCAAAGTGCTGGAATTACAGGAGTGAGCCACTGCACCTGGTCTAAACAACACATTCGTAAACAACCAATGGATAAAAGAAAAAAAATGAAATAATAACATACCTATGGAATGCAGTAAAAGCAGTGCTAAGAGGAAATTTTAGTTATAAATATGTACATTTTTTGAAAAAGAAAAACCTTGAATCAACAACCTAACTCTACACATCAAGAAACTCAAAAAAGAAGAGTAAACTGAAACTGAAGATAGCAGGAGGAAGGAAGTAATAAAGATCAGACATAAAGAGATATCTATATACATACAGGTATCTGCAATAGAGAATAGAAAGACAATAGGAAAACCAACAACATGAAAAGTTGGTTTTTTGAAAAGAGCAAAAAAATTGACAAACATTTAGCTAGGTTAACTAAGAAAAAGAAGGCTGGGAATGGTGGCTCACACCTGTAATCCCAGCACTTGGGAGGCTGAGGCAGGTGGATCGCCTGAGGCCAGGAATTTGAGATAACCCTGGCCGAAATGGTGAAACTTCATCTCTACTAAAAATACAAAAATTAGCTGGGTGTGGTGGCACACACCTGTAATCTCAGCTACTCAGGAGGCTGGGGCAGGAGAATTGCTTGAACCCAGGAGGTGGAGGTTGCAGTTAGCTGAGATCGCACCACTATACTCTACCCTCGGCAGCAGAGTGAGTGAGACTCCATCTCAAAAAAAAAAAAAAAAAAAAAAAAAAAAAATCTATTCTACTGTCTAAATGTATAGATTTTTTTCTAAATGTTGTGATTTTTAAATAGACTGCCTTAAAATAAAAGAGAGAGAAGACTAAACTAAAATGAAAGAGGGGACATTACAAGAGATGCCACAGAAATAAAAAGACTGTAAGAGAATACTGTGAACAGTAATGGGTAAATTCCTAGAAACACACAACCTAGGAAGACTGAATCATGAAGAAATAGAAAATCTGAAAGAGCAATCATGAGTATGCAGATTGGATTAGTAATAAAGAACCTCCAAACAAACGTCCAGGACCAGATGGCTTCACTGATGGATTCTATAAACATTTCAAAAGAAATAAAACCAATCCTCCTGAAATTCTTCCAAAAAAATTGAAGAGGAAGGCATACTTCCAAGCTCATTCAGTAAGGCCAGCATTATCCTGATACCAAAGCCATACAAAGACAATACAGGAAAATAAAACTACGGGCCAATATCCCTGATGAATATTGATGCAAAAGTCCTCAACAAAATACTAAGAAATGAAATTCAACAGTACATTGAAAGGATTAATTACCATGACCAAGTTTATTCCTGGAATGCAACTCTGGTTCAACATAACAAAAATCAATGAATGTAATACACCACATTAAGAGAATGAAGGACAAAAGCCACATGGTCATCTCAACTGATGCAGAAAAAGCATTTGAAAGGATTCGACATGCTCTCATGATAAAAACACTCAACAAACCAGGAACAGAATGCAACTACCTCAATATAATGAAGCCCATGTATGAGAAGCCCACAGCTAACATCATATTCAATGGTGAAAAACTAAAAGCTTTTCCTCTAAGATTAGAAATAAGACAAAGATGCCCACTCTCACCACTTCTATTCAATATAGTATGGGAAGTCCTGGCCAGAGCAATTAGGAAAGGAAAAGGAAGAAAAGTCATCCAAATTACAAAGGAAGAAGTACAATTAGTTCTGTTCACAGATGACATGATTTTATAGTAGAAAATCCTGAAGATTCCATTAAAAACTGGTAGGACTAATGGACCAATTCAGTAAGGTTACAGGATACAAAATGAACACAAAAAAATCAGCTGGTGCTGGGCATGGTGGCCTGCAGCTGTAATCCTGACATTTTGGGAAGCCAAGGCAGGAGGATCACTTGAGGCCAGGAGTTTGAGATGAGCTTGGGCAATATAATGAGATTCCATCTCAAGGAAAGGAAGGGTGAGATTCTGTCTCAAGGGAAGGAAAGGGGAGGGCAGGGGAGGGGAGAGGAGGGGAGGGGAGAGGAGGGGAGGGAAGGGGAGAGGAGGGGAGGGAAGGGGAGGGGAAGGGAGGGGAAGGTACGTGTAACATGCAACTCATGTTCACCTTGGGGTGGAGCCTTAACATTTAAATGTATTACAGTCAGGCTCTATATGCTAAAAGGTCTTTTCAGGACACAAATGCACGCAAGTGGGCAGCCTCTGCAAACTGGCCAGAGCTAGTCCATACATAGTCAGTGATCTTATTGAAAGAAAGTTACTGAATCAGTCTTTTGTCCAATCAAGGCTGCAGTTATGACTGCTGGAATGGGGGTGGGGTGGGGGGTGGGCGGTGGGGGGGTCAGTCAGCATCTGGTGGAGCTACAGTTGTTTTAATATTGCTTATTGCCTGTTTAGCTGCTAAAGAAAAAGAAAATACCTTGTGGCTATCAGAATATAGTTTATTCTTTTTTTCTTTTTTTTTTTTGAGACGGAGTTTCGTTCTTGTTGCCCAGGCTGGCATGAATGGCGCGATATTGGCTCACCGCAACCTCTGCCTCCTGTGTTCAAGGTATTCTCCTGCCTCAGCCTCCCAAGTAGCTGAGATTACGGGCATGCACCACCATACCCGGCTAATTTTGTATTTTTAGTAGAGACGGGTTTTCTCCATGTAGGTCAGGCTGTGTCAAACTCCCAACCTCAGGTGATCCACCCGCCTCGGCCTCCCAAAGTGCTGGGATTACAGGCGTGAGCCACTGCACCCGGCCAGAATATAGTTTATTCTTTAAGTGTATGGTGTGTACACTTGCCAGGTCCTATTTACAATTTGGTATCTTATTGCCACGGAGTCTATTCTGTCAGTCTTCTGATCTCTGTTTTAAGATTAATGCTGCTCAGTTGTGTGTAAACTACAAAAGGAAGGAAGTTGAACCAGGTGTGTCTGACCTCCCATCCCATCACAGCTGGGAACTGAAGTTTTTAAGGTTTTTCTGGGGTCCCCTTGGCCATGAGGGGGTTTGTTCAGTTGGTGGGGGGCATAGGATTTTATTTTTAGTTTACAGGGTTAAATGACAATCTATCACTGAGCTTCAGCCTTCCCTACAGCCTCCTGTGTTATAATTTTAGCACACCAGGCTGCTTAAGCTAAAGCATGGGGAAAGGGGAAAGGAAAGAAAAAGAAAAAGGAGTATCCCAGGGGCGCAGCCAGGGGCCCCGCTGACTGCTGGCTGCGGCCCCTCTGCAGCCTGGCCTCTGGGTGCTCCTGCCCCTTTCCCTTGGTCGCTGAGTGGCCTCCTCGCGCTTGGTCTGTCAAATGCCTTCTACAGAGAAGGCGCAAGAAGTTTGCATCCTGAGGCAGCCGCTGGTCTCCAGATGGAGCCACATTCCCCTACACCCGGGGCCAGACCTCCAATAATGAACCCTGCTCAAACCTATCTGTGAAAAAATGCTTTCGTCTTGGATTTGCGTTTTTCACCTTATTCGACAATCTGGGGTTGGCTTACTCGTGTTCATTTACAGACTGGGTCCTGAGTCCTTGTGACCCACACCTCGGGGCAGAGGCCATGTGAATCCCTTTCAGCAGCTGCAGGTTAGTGGGGAAATTGCACAAGGCAACTAGCCAGGGTGACACCCACGGGCAGGGCGATCCAGAATCCCACGGGCAGATTTCCTGCAGACCCCTGGACAGGTGGCGCAGATCTGAGTCCCTAGCAAAGAAAGAGGCCCTTTCTGCGGCTGGTGGTGGGATGAGGCTGGGGAGGCATCTGTACCAGCCTGGGGCGGCGTGTGCACCAGCCTGGGGCCTTCAAATCAGGCCTCAGTGCCCAGGCGATGGGAAGAAGAGGGGAGTTTTCTGATAGCTGCGTGGAGGTGAGGGGATGCTGCCAGGGGGTTGCCAGGTGGGATGGGGCTATGGGAATAGAGAGGAGAGCACAGTTCCTGAGGGACTGAGGGATCCAGCCTCAGAGCGGGAGGGGCGGGGGTGGGGGAACACTGCAGCAGGGCATGGAGACCTCCCAGGTTCTGGTGAGCAAAGTGGGTTGCCCAGGGGATGGCTTCACAGGGACAGGCCTAAGGGGAAACCAGGGAGAGATGAGGGCTTAGCCTGGAACATCTTGATCCCATACTCATAACTCAACCCCTCTGTGCCTCGATTTCCGTATTTGTGAAAAAAAAGCCCCCACTCTCCAGTTTCCCCATGAACAATGCTGAAAGGACAGACAAGCTAGCGGTGTCCCCAACACTCATGAGGCCTCACCCCACCATGTACCAAGGACAGGAATGCAAGATGTTAAACATTTAAGTCTAATTGAGCCTCCCTTATTTTACCTAACCTTGAAAGAAACTCCTTTTAAAAACATAAAGGCAGGCTGGGCCCAGTGGCTCAAGCCTGTAATCCAAGCACTTTGGGAGGCCAAGACGGATGGATCACGAGGTCAGGAGTTCAAGATTAACCTGGCCAAGATGGTGAAACCCTGTCTCTACTAAAAATACAAAAAATTAGCCAGGCATGGTGGTGGGCGCCTGTAATCCCAGCTACTCGGGAAGCTGAGGCAGATAATTGGTTGAACCCAGGAGGCAGAGGTTGCAGTGAGCCAAGATCATGCCACTGCACTCCAGCCTGGGCAACAGAGCAAAACTCTGTCTCAAAAACAAACAAACAAACAAACAAAAAACATGAAGGCCAGGGTGGGCTGGGTGGAGAGTCCTCCTGAAACAGTGTTACTGAGAGAGTTGGAAGGGGCCAAACCCCCCTGTTGGTTTAGGGATGCCAGCCCAGCCCTGCCTGCCCTGCTGTGTGGCTCCAGACCCAGCGCTCCTGCTGTCTCCAGGTGAGTGGCAGGTTCATGCCTGACCCAGGCAACCCCACGTTCCTCGAGAGCTGGGTGATTTCAGGAACAAGAAGTGTGCTGCTGAAACATCCTTAACCTTTCCCCAATGCCTTTCCTGTATCACGTTCTAGGTTGCTTCTGGCTAATTCTTCACAGCACAGAGCCTGGCTCACTGGCTTGGCGTGTGTTCCCCTACATCACCCACAACATCAGACCCCTGTTCTTCCTCAGGGTGGGGTAGAGGAGACTCCGGGTCCCAAAGATCCTGTGTGGTGCTTTGCCCTGAGGACCAGCCGGAGTGTGACAGACTGCCCTCTGTCAAGGCATCCCACAAGGGAGGAGACAAACTCGTTCCCATCAGCGACAGAAGCACCGGAGCAAGCGCTGGAAACTTCCTATTGCAGACACCAGGACCTGGGCCTTCCCCGCACAAGCCTGGCCCTGTGCACACCCCAGAACCTGAGGGGCTGGGCCTGGGGTCTGCACTGTCCCCGGCACTCAGGAGACTGGACAGCCTGCTTGGGACACCCCTGGAGCTGTGGGTGGCGTGGCCAGGACTCACCAGGCCTTCTGTTGTCTGGGTTCTGATGTGCTGACATCTGGACCTTTCTGACCCTAGAGGGACTGCCCCTCCCAGGGTAGCCAATTCTAGAGAGAGTAAAGGCCCAGGCTTGCCCTGCAAACTCGCCTTTCCAATGCCCACCAACCCCCACAGAGCCCACACCCATCCCACTTCTATGGGGCCCTCACACTCCAGGCCATATGCCCCTGCCCTCCTCACCCCAGGGTGGGTACCAGACAGCCAGGGACAGCCCCTGTGCCCCAGAACCCAGTGAAATCATTCACACCAAGCAATCCTCAGCCCGCTTACCCTGCCTTGCCCGTTCCTTCCTGCGGAAACCATATTACGGTCTCAGGCCCACAGTTTCCCCTTGAACCCTCTGCCTCCTGACTGACCCTGGGCTTCCCTGTGGCCCCACGGTGTGGTGTGATGTGCCCCTTTCTCTTGGAAACTGAGGATGACAAACCATCTTGTCAATGGCAGTGGTCTCCTGATCCTTCCTACACCTGAGTGATAATAAAGCCTCCATTGAACACAGCCCTGGCCTCGTCTCCGTGAAGCCGGCTCCCAGTGGTCCAGGCACCGGGCTTCCCTTCACCTGCCCAGCCTGCCTCCTGATGGTACCCGTGTCAGCCACCAACATCCCCATGCAGGCGCCAGCAAGCCTGACCCGCAAAACGCTCCCATGACCTGGTCACTTGGCAGCTTACCCATGCTGTGCCCCATACCCACAGTTTCTCTTAGCCTGAGGCCATCCGCCGCCTCTCCATCTCCCCAAGACCCCAGCACCGAGCCAAGAGCCCCATAAATGCTAATGAGAACGCAAACAAACTCCCTCAATGCAGCCCCATCGTGTTGTGGGAACTGTGTGCTCTGGTCTCCACACTGCACTGCGGGCCTCACGGGTCCTGCCCCACCGTGTCCTGAAGAGCACAGAGCACCCAGCCTGTGCCACACCCCATGGATGACCCTGGCCAGGTACCATGCGCTCTGTGCCTCAGTTTCCCATTGAGGAAAACAGTTTCCCCACTCACACTGTCTCCTCCCAGGAGTTTTATAAAGTCGGCAGTGAGCACTGCGCAAAGGGCAGCTTTGGCAGCACCACCGGCAGGACTGACCATCATACCTTCCCAGGGTCGGGAGGTGCCCACTGCGCAGTTGTGGAAACTGAGGCTCAGGACTGAGGTCACTGCTCAAGGTCAGGTAGGCTTGGCCTGACCTGCATGGATTCTTCCCACAGGATTTTCTCGGGCACACTGCATCCCAGGACCTCCCCTTGCACACGGCACGAGCCTATGTGACACATTCCTGGAAACAAGGTGTGGGGTGACGCCCACTAAAAATCTCAAAACCCTCCCAAGGAAAGGCCTGCAGCCTGCAGCGGGGACAGAGAAGGGGAAGCCTACCTGGGCCAGGCTGGCGTCCTCGTCAGCCTTCTGGGGGGTGTTCTCAGGGTCAGGTTCCTCACCCACGTCGCTGTCGGCCTCCTCCTGGGGGGTGACCTTCGGGACCTGGCTGTCCAGGGTCATCTCTGGGTGTGCCCCCAGCACAGTGGGGCTTGGGCCAGCCTCCAAGCCCTCCTCGCAGGGGAAGTTCTCTCCAGCCACACTGGAGGATGGACTGTCGATCCCGCTGTCCCGGTTGGGGATCTTTAAGCTACCACTCTGGTCTCCCGTGGGGCCTGTGTCTAGAGAGCCGTCCCCTGCTGCAGCTGGGCTGCCAGGATCCCCACAGTGGGCCCTGGGCCCAACGGGGAGCGCTTGGAGCTTCCCCAGGGAGGAACTGCCAGGTCCAGTATCTGGCACCCCTAGGGCAGCAATGGGTCCTGGAGGGGTTGAGGACCCCCTGCCTGACTCCATCCTTAAAGCTGAGGTCACTGGGCTCAGGTGGAGGCTGGCCAGGGGTTTCCTGTAGGGGAGAAACAAGACAGAGTCAGTGCTAGCCAGGCATGGACCAGCCCCCTCAGGTGCAAACCCCAAATGCAGCCCCCAGGCAGTACCCTCTACCCCCCACCCAAAGCCTCGAGCAGGTGGGCTGGGGGCTGTGTGTGAAGTGTGAATACCCTGGTCAGCTTCAGTTGGGTCTTGTACAGACAGGCTTTTAGAGAACAGAAAGTGGAAAACATTTTCTTTTAAAATTAAGTTTCTTCTGCATAAAAAAAAAAGTAACCCTGTGGTGTGAAGCTATCTGCTGTTCAATAAATTCAAATAGATGCTCAAGGTAGTGACCATAACCAACAGGAACACAGTGGCTTCTGTTTATAGCGCATCCGTGGTGCTTTTCAATCCTCTGATACTCCCAGGATGTGAGGCCAGTGTCCTCCTCCTCCTCCTCCTCCCCACCACTGCCTGCTGGACAGGTCAGAAAACAGCCCCCAGGGGTCCACTATCTCCCTCAGGGGAGGGCTGGGGCAGGAGGTGGGTCTCACCAGAGGATGTGGACCAAGGTCTTTGCCCCAAAACTCCTCCTCCCTCCTGTGCACTGGAGCCACCTCCCACTGGCCCACCACACCTCTCATGGACCAAATTCAAGTGTCAATTCTAAGTGCACAGAGAATTCACCGGGCGCCTCTGAGGAGAAGCAAAGGTGAGATGGGCCTAGAGGGAAACTGTCATCCCTCAAAATCATCCTCTTGAACCCAAGACGCAGCTGCCGAGGAGCCTAGGGGCTGCAAGCGGCGGTCACTTATCCCCATACCTGATGCCACCAGCCTCTCCGAGGAGGGTGCTGAGGGTTGGCAGGCACAGGTGCCTGGCTCCGCGCTGGGGTCTGGGATTGGCCGGCAGGGGCTCGCACACGGTAGATGGTTTCCTTGAAAATCTTTTCCTTGCCCAGCAGGTTCAAAGTAGAGCCATTTAGGAGGTACTGAAAAGACATTAGAAGAGAAAGAAAACCACCTTCTCCAACTGGCATTTGGAGCAGCCAGAGGCCCGGCTCTAGGGGGGTGTGGAGGAGGGAAGCTCTATGCCACCGACCAGCAGAGTGGATCCCAGGACTGGGGCATGGCAGTCTGCACAGCCATATCCTCAGCCCCCAGGCTGGCACACAACACCTCCAAAGGGTGGGGCCTGCACCAGCAGCCATTCACTGTGGGGTGGGCAGTGTCTTGCTCGGCTGGAAACTCTGGGGTCAGGGCTGAGCTTGTCCCTGGCCATGTAGCATCCTGCGGCCCAGGGGAAGGGTCACCTTGAGGTGCAGGCACTGTCCAGTGTGAGGCGAGCCGGTGGGCATCGCCAGGCCCCTCCCCAGCCCACACCTCACACCCTCCCCCAGGCACACACAGAGAGGCTCCCTCAAACACTCACACCGATGGGCTGGTTCACACTCACTCACACACACGCACTCACACTCACACTTAGATATTCCTCTGCCAGCAGCTTTTCATGCTCCTGCCTCACTTACAAAGCAGAATAAAGACGAGGCAGTGAAGAAACAGGCTTCACACAGTGACAAGCACACCGTGAGCCAGCCCTGGCTGCCTTGAGCAGGCAGGTGTGCCTCTGGGCAGGGTGTGACGCAGGCCTGGGCTCTGGCAGCGTCCCAGTGGCTGTGGATGCCAACCAGCTCCACGGTGGAGCACCTCCACCCCGCACAGGCTCCTGAGTGCTCGCTCTCTTGGGGCAAAACCACTTTTGAGTGGATGTTTCTTTAAATGACTCCAGAATCACCCAGGTGGGCATTTATGATTGGCTACTGCCGCATTCCTAACGAATTCAATGGGGGGCAATATTAAGATTTCTGAACAGAAAATACATGTTTTGCCGCATTCTTCTCATAGCACAAGAGATAAACTCAGGTTTCCAGAGGTCAAACGTGGCACAGCAATAAAAATACACCGGATGGAATGTGAGCTGCGCTCAGCCTCAGTGTGTTCAAAGGTAGCTGTCTGGCAAGACAGAGCCTGGTTCAACCCCATCTCAGGGGAATTAGGGTTCTGGTCGGGATGGAGTAATAGAAACCAGATTTACTCTCACCTGGAACAACAACAGCAAACATGGACAAAACCTACGAAAGAGGTTTACAAGGCTCTACACAAAGCAATAAAACACCGTGGTCCCTGAGAGACGGGAATGAATGAGGTGAGCCCTCCTATTGTCCCAGCTCACTGCCCAGAGACCATTTCTGGACCATGGATCAGGGAAGGGGAGCCCTATGGGGCCCAGTGGACTCTCTGAGTTGAAAAGACAAAACTGGGAGGCCCGGAAGACTAAGGTGGCCAGAGTCCACAGCATGGCGCCCCGAAGAGGAGAGAACTGCACACAGACAGAGAACCTGGAGATCTCAGAGGGACCCCTCAAGGACCGTTCGGCATGTGTATAGCGGGGAGAGCACATGAGGCCAGAGTAAGAACTGCCTGCAAGGACCACAGGGAGCTTTCACAGGGCAGGAACACGCCTGTGCCCACCAGCCAGCCCGAAAAACCCCACAGTTCACGGGGCATTGCATTGAATACTCAGAGGGTCTTGCTTCAGGAACGATGGATAATTAGCCCTGCAGTGATCACTGCTCTGGTCCCACCTAGCAAATATTAACAAACCTTAACAGGAAGTCCCCATGTTTACACAACTGCATCCCTGAACAAAGCTAAAAAATATAGAACTACAAAAATATGTAGTGCACGGCAAGGTAAAATTCCCATAGTCTGGCATCTAATCAAAAATCACCAGGCATAGACCGGGCACAGTGGCTCACACCTGTAATCCCAGAACTTTGGGAGGCCAAGGCAGATGGATCACTTGAGGTCGGGAGTTTGAGACCAGCCTGGCCAACATGGAGAAACCCCATCTCTACTAAAAATACAAAAATCAGCCAGGCATGGTAGTGCGTGCCTATAATCCCAGCTGCTCAGGAGGCTGAGGCAGGAGAATTGCTTGAACCCAGGAGGCGGATGTTGCGGTGAGCTGAGATTGTGCAACTGTACTCTAGCCTGGGCGACAGAGCAAGACTCTGTTTCAAAAAGAAAACAAAGAAAAAAAAGGAAAAAAAATTACCAGGCATAAAAGGGACTATACATAATGAAGAGAAAAAATTCAATATAAACACATAACTAACACAGATGTTAGAATCAGCAAAAAGGGACATTCAAAACTGCTATCATGTCTGTGTCCTACTATGTTCCAAAATCCAGTAGAGACATGGAGAATGTAAGAAGGCCCACATTAAACTTCCAGAGATGAAAACTACAAAGTGTGAGACCAAAAACACACTGGAAGGAATTAACAACCAATTCAACATTGTAGAAGAAAAACTAGTGAATTTGAAGAGACAAGAACAGAAACTACTCAAAATGAAACACACACACACAGAGAAAACTGAGCAACAGCGAAATGTGGGAAAACTTCAAGTAGTGTAATACATGTGTAATTGGAGTCTCAAAAAGGGGTGGACAGAAAAAATATTTGAGGAAATAATGACAAGTTTTCTAGATTTGATGGAAGCTATAAATCTACACATCTAAGAAGCTCAGTATAAAGTAAGCACAAAAAATCCTTGTAGTTAAAACTTTTCCCACATAGAGAACTTCAGGCGCAGAGATCTTCACTGGTGAATTCTACAAACATTTCAGGAAAATAATGATGCTAATTCTAAACCTACATCTAATGATCTTTCAGACCATTTTTTTTTTTTTTTTTTTTTGAGATGGAGTCTCACTCTGTCGCCCAGGCTAGAATTCAGTGGCACAATCTATGTTCACTGCAACCTCCGCCTCCTGGGCTGGGTTCAAGTGATTCTCCCACCTCAGCCTCCTGAGTAGCTGGGATTACAGGCACCCACCACCACGCTTGGCTAATTTTTGTATTTTTTTTTTTTAGTAGAGATAGGTTTTCACCATGTTGGCCAGGCTGGTGTCGAACTCCTGACCTCTAGTGATCCTCCCACCTCAGCCTCCCAAAGCGCTGGGATTACAGGCATGAGCCACCACGTCCAGCCAGATCTTTCAGACCAGTTTTAAAAAGAGAGTAGAATGCAGATGAATCTAGAAATAATTATGCTGAACAAAAGGAGCCAAAGAAGACCTACAGTGTTTTCTCATTACTACGGAATTCTAGGAAGTGCAAAGTAGCCTATGGTGCTAGGAAGCAGATCATTGGGTGCCTGGAAGGAAGGGGAGGGGCTATGGGATTGGCGTGGGGAAGGGGGGTGAATGGGGAGGGGACTGGAGGTGACTGGGGGGTGAGGGGGCTGGTGGGGTGGAGGGTGCTCACAAAAGAGCACAAGAGCTTTGAGGGATGTTGCACACATACTCATTACCTTGATTGTGGTGATAATTTCACAAGCATACCCCATGTCAAAGTTTATCCAACTGTACACTTTAAACATATGCATCAATGGTATGCCAAGTATACCTCACAGGGCTGATCAAGAAAATGTCACCCTAGCCAGGTATGGTCGGGGGCTCCTGTAATCCCAGCTACTAGAAAAGGCTGAGGCAGGAGAATCACTTGAACCCGGGAGGTGGAGGTTGCAATGAACAGAGATCTCGCCACTGCACTCCAGCCTGGGGGACAGAGCCAGACTCTGTCTCAAAAAAAAGAAAAAAAAGGAAAAGAAAAATCCCACCCTTATCGCCTTTGAACTGTACAAACTTGGTGAACTTCAGACATTCCTGAGCATCATTTTCCTTACCACAGAAGGGAGGATGGATCTTGAGGAGAGGTGAGGAGGTGTGTGGTTGCAGCCTGGGAGGCTCAAGCAGCCCGGCCCCCAGACATCCTGTCCAGAGGAGAGAGGTGCACTGTGCTTATCGGAGGCCCTTAAATCACTCCCGTCTTGGAAGGGCTTTTGTCCAAGAGCAGAAGAACCAAAACAAATGAAGGACACTCACCTCCAGCTTTGCGTTTGCAACTCTGCATTGCCAACACCTGTGTTATGGATCCTGTCGGTCCCCCCAATTCACACACTGAAGTCCTAGCCCCCAGTAACTCAAAATGAAGACATGTTTGGAGACAGGGTCTTTACAAAGGAAATCAAATTAAAAAGTGAGACTTTTAGGGTGCCCTTGGTGGGGGCAACCTGGGTTGAGGAGCCCCTAATTGTCACTTCACTTCCTTCTATTCTGTTGCAGGGACTTTTTTTTTTTTTTTTGAGACAGAGTCTTGTTCTGTCGCTCAGGCTGGAGTGCAGTGGTGCGATCTCGGCTCACTGCAAGCTCCGCCTCCCGGGTTCATGCCATTCTCCTGCCTCAACCTCCCGAGTAGCTGGGACTACAGGCACCTGCTACCATGCCTGGCTAATTTTTTTTTTTTTTTTTTTTTTTTTGTATTTTTAGTAGAGACAGGGTTTCACTGTGTTAGCCAGGATAGTCTCGATCTCCTGACCTCGTGATCCACCCGTCTCGGCCTCCCAAAGTGCTGGGATTACAGGCATGAACCACTGTACCCGGCCCAGTTGCAGGGACTTTTTACAGAGTATGTGTTGTTTTAAAATAAAAGAGGTAATGAGAACAGACAAACAAAGCTGGATAGAGGGGCAGGAGAGGGAGGAGCCACTTTGGGAAGTGTAGCTGGGCAGAGCCCCTCTGCGGCCAAAGGCTTTACCAGCAGCAACCCTCCTGGGCTGGTGTGGCCACTGCCTGGCCTTCAAAGCAAGGTGCACACATGCATATACAAGCGCACATGTGTACATACATACACATGTGTGCACATGTATGCTGAAAAATAAAAAGACCTTTATCTGAGGAATGCCAGCCCCTTTATATAATCAGGCGTCGAGAGGCGCCGGAATGCAACACAGTCACGTGTCACTCCCCATCGAGCAAAATGGGTCCCTCCTGAAACCACTTGCTATGCAGGCTCTAGACTAACAGATGCCAAGTAACCCTAAAATGCCACATTCCCTGTAGTTCAACAGTGACTGGCCAATCACTAACCAGTGTTATTTCTGTGAACCAATGAGAGTTCCTGATGAACAATGGTCACCACCCCCTCTCCTGATTCATCCTTTCTTTAAACACTTGAGCCTCTCTTTTGTTCTCCAGACATTCCCTGAAGCAACTTGGAAGTGTCTCCCTGGCTGCAGTCCTCAACCTTGTGCTTGAATAAACTCTCTTTAGACTATATTGTGATTCTCTTGATTATTTTAGGTTGACAATGCATACACACATATAATACAAGTACACCCATGCACACCCATGCACAGGGTCAGTGCTGAGCCCTTTCTCACATTTGCAGGGGACATTTCAGTCCTTCATATGAGGAAGCCGAGGCTCAGACAGGCTGGCCCTGGCACACAGGTGCTGGAAGCCTGTGTGTTTGGGTCACTCTGATCCACCCAGGGCTATGCCTACGTTTCCACAGGGGCATTGAGGGAGCCGAGGTCAGTTCTCTGTACCCCACCACCTCAGCTCTCCTTTTAGGAAGCCCTGAGCCGCCTGAGGTGAGCAAGGCTGGAGCTGCTGACCCAGGTGAGCCATGCCCACTGTGGACTCAGCCAGGAAACAGGTCCCAGACACTCGGGGCTGCCACCACCTAGCACGAGGAAATCCACAAACCTGAAAAAATTAAGAATGCCCCAGAATCCAGGGCATCCTAGAACTGTTCATGTGTCTCCATCACAGCAGCCAGTGAGCAGGGGGTGAAGTGCTCTGGCCCCGCCCCATGTCCCTCCACAGTGCGGCGGCCCCCCCAGATGGGCAGGGCTGGTCCCACAGATGGGCCACCAGTCTGCCTACCACCCAGCTCTACCTGCCACCAGATGTCCCTTCCTGGGGGCCGTGAGGGAGTCCCCTCCCCTCTGAAAGAAACCCACCACGGCACCTGTCCACTGGGCTGCCTGGCACCTAGCAGGCAGGGACCTCCCCTGTCCTGTCGCTGGAGTGGCCCAGTGGCCCCCGGCACACAGAAGGCTCCATAACAACGGCATGTTATGTGGGGGGAGCAACAAACGTGTTAGTGGTGGTTTTTAAACTGCCATATATTCTTTGACGCCCCTTCAATATAAAAGCGGACTCTGACATCCCTCCCCTAAATACAGAGGCCCTAAGAGACTCGCTGTAACTAGAGAGGGCAGCATACGGGAGACCAGGTCAGGAGGGAAGACAGCTCCAGGCTCTTGTCCTTGGAAACCAGCGCCTCGCTGTGAGGGAGCCCGGGCCACGTAGAGAGGCATGCGGAGGCATCCCTGCCAACAGCAAGTGGCAGCCAGGCCTGAAGCCTTTGGGGGAAGCCTTTGCAATGGGTCCCAGCCCTGTGGGCGAGAGCTGCCTGCTGCACCCAGGTGGCCCAGAATCATGAGGGATGATGACAAGATCTCCCTTGAGCGTTACCTTGCAATAGAGAATCCAGGCAATACTGTAAGTGCCTCCAGGTGATACAATAAACCATGTGTACTGCCCATGTCTGCTGGTCCCCATATGGCTTCTCCCTGGCTTAACTTCAGTGCCTTGAGGTCCCAAACCCACTGAGGCCACCCACAGTGAGCAAGGCCCAGGGCACCCTGGCCATGCCCAGGTGTAATGGCTGATGGCAATCAATTAAAGCCACCAGGCTGGGTGCAGTGGCTCACACCCGCAATCCCAGCACTTTGGGAGGCCGAGGCACTTTGGGAGACCTCCACCTGAGGTCAGGAGTTCGAGACCAGATTGACCAATATGGTGAAACCTCATCTCTACTAAAAATATAAAAATTAGCTGGGCGTGATGGCTTGCACCTGTAAGCTACTCTGGAGGCTGAGACACGAGAATTGCTTGTACCCATGAGGCGGAGGTTGCAGTGAGGAGATCGCACCACTGCACTTCAGCCTGGGCCACAGAGCAAGATTCCGTGTCAAAATAAATAAACAAATAAATTAAAGCCACTTTGTGACCCAGAGGTGCCTGGAAGCACAGAGTAATTACCTTGGGGTCTCAGCCTGGGAAATGCCCTGTCTGCTGTGGGCGTGGATAGAGGGGGCGTCTCCATTATCTCTGCTGAGAACTCAGTGAGGTGCCACATGCTCCTGAATTGGGGTGGGGGTCAGAGGGACCTCGGAGAGGGCGGGAGGCGAGGGCAAGCTGAGCAGGGAGAAGAGGAGGCGGATCAATGCAGCACCTGCCCGTTTGCAGGCATGCCATGAGCAGACACTCACAAATACGGCTCACACTACCACCTTTACACGTTACCTCTACCGTTTAAGACTGTGTGACTCTTCATGAACCATAGCTCTGGCACGACGCTGTGACTGTGGAGTGGGAGGACAGGCTGGACAGCCTGGGACTGGGGGCTGGTGGGCAGGGGGTGTCTACCTCTCCCAAGGGTGTGGCAGCTTTTCTTAGGGCAGCCACATTTACTCCAACACCAGTTTCCAATGTGAGTCCATCAAGTCAAGAATGTTTCTCCCAAAAGTTTTGAAAGCAGGGTCTTAAACAGGTACTTGTACACCCACATACACAGCAGCATTCCCTACAATAGACAAAGGGTGAAAGCCGCTCAAGTGTCCATTCATAGATATCTGGATAAAGAAAAGGTGGCCTCTCCACAGAACAGAATCATGTTCGGCCTTAAACAGAAGGAGGCCGAGCGGAGCGCAGTGGCTCCCGCCTGTAATCCCAGCACCTTGGGAGGCCGAGGCGGGCAGATCACAAGGTCAAGAGATCGAGACCAGCCTGGTCAACATGGTGAAACCCTGTCTCTACTAAAAATACAAAAATTAGCCGGGCATGATGGCGGGCGCCTATAGTCCCAGCTACTTGGGAGGCTGAGGCAGGAAAATAGCTTGAACGCGGGAGGCAGAGGTAGCAGTGAGCCGAGATCGCGCCACTGCACTCCAGCCTGGCGACAGAGACTCCGTCTCATAAATAAATTAATAAATCAGGAGGAAATTCTGACCCATGACACAACAGGGGTGAACCCTGAGGACATTATGCTAAGTGAAATAAGCCAGTCACAAAGGGACAAATCCTGTGTGATTCCACCTACGTGAGGTCCTTGAGGAGTCAAATTCAGAGACAGAAACCAGAATGGCGGCTGCCAGGGCCAGGGGAGGGAATGGAGAGGGTTTAACAGGGACAGAGTTTCAGACTGGGAAGGTGAAGACACTCTGGAGATGGACGGCAGTGATGGTTGCACAGCAACATGAATGTGCTGAGGGCACTGTACTGATCACTTAAAAACAATGAAGGAGGCCAGGTGTGGTGGCTGACGCCTGTAATCCCAAAACTTTGAGAAGCCAAGGCCGGTGGATCACCTGAGGTCAGAAGTTCGAGACCAGCCTGACCAATATGGTAAAACCCCGTCTCTACTAAAAATACAAAAAATTAGCTTGGTGGCAGCCACCTGTAATCCCAGCTACTTGGGAAGCTGAGGCAGGAGAATCGCTTGAACCCGGGAGGTGGAGGCTGCACTGAGCCGAGATCGTACCACTGCACTCCAGCCTGGGAGACAGTGAGACTCCATCTCAAAAAAAAAAAGAAGATCAAAGTGCTATGCTTTAGGTTACGCGTATTTTACTGCCATTTTAAAAAAGAAAACTTTTTTTAAAGGTATGGATTTCAGAAGATTTTCATGAAAAGTTTTTTGAATTCACACCAAAATGACAAGGTGCGAAGGGCAAGGCCCTGCACCAGGCCAGCCTCCTTTTCAACCTCCCTGCCCAGCTGGGGGCGTCCAGGGGGAGGTGGGATCGTTAGTGTCCCTTTCTGAGGCTGTGGAGCTCAGCCCCTGTTCACATACTCTTGCCTTCCTTCCTTGGTCCACATGCACAGCCACCGTTGCTCCTCAGAAGACTGGCACCCTGGGCAGAGGCCTCACACAGACCCCCAGGTGGGGTGGGCCCCGGGCAGGACCCACGGGTGCAGCCTCCAGGCCTGAGTCTGCGGTGCCCCCACCTGGGAGGTAGGGCTGGGGGACAGCACACCTTGTGGCACAGAGTGGGGCGCCCCATCCTGGAGGGCTGGGATTATTGTTAGGAGTTCAATACTTGCTTTTGGGGAAATGCAGCAACCATTTGCCTGTGGGCTACTTTCCTGAGACCAGGGACACTCACCGGCAGGCGGCAAGCTCAGAAGGAGGGAGTGGGGAAGCTCATGTGTTCATCTTACGTGTGGGGACAGAGGCACCGCAGGTGCAAGTTCGTGTCACCAGGCATCAGGCAGCTTGTCCCCAGGCCCAGACGTGGCGGCCCCCATTTCACACAGGGCCTGCCCTGCACTGTCCTTGCAGCCAGCCAGATCCAACCATGACAGTGTCATGTCCCTGTCTCCCTCCTCAGACAATGGGCCCCTTGTCACCTACCAGGACCCACAATATCTGCAGAAAAGAGAAGGCAGCACACAGGGAGAAATGTAAGGGACGAATGAAGGTCCTCGTGTCCTGCTTCCTTCCTGACTGGCTCAGTCCCCACAGCTGATGGTCGTCCTGCCCAGGGCCAGGCAGGCACCACAGTGCCCGGCGCTGCTCTTCCTCTTGTCCTCGTTCATTGTTTTCAGCACATGCTTGCCTCCGAGCCTCCTTGTTCCACAAGCCCAGTCTCATCCTTGTCTAGGTTTCACACCTGCCCAGCACTGCCCTTACTGAGAGGCCTCAGTTTCCCTATCTGTAAACAGGGCTCCGGATAGACCCATCGGGGCAGGTGGGGAGGATGCATTGGGAGCTCCCAGCACATGCAGCAGTGACTCTTGGGTCACTCTTTCAGTCCAAGGACTAACCTGGGAGTCCTCAAGGGGCGCAGACCTGTGCAGCCAGGAAGGTCAGGCCCGTCCTTGTACAGCAGTGAGGCTTCTCAGGAAAAGGTCACTTCAGCTCTAACCTCTGCACAACACGGCTACAGGCCTCTGTGTGTGGCGCACTCAGCCTGGTGTAGCTCCGAGGGGTCTTGCACATGGGGTAGTGCTGGTTTCTGTGTAGACGCGGACCTCAGCCCCCTGAGGAGTGGAGCCGGGGCCTCCTCCGGCCTCCTGTAATAGCCCAGCTGGGGACAAACCACTTCCTCCGTTTCACACGCAGCTGGCTAGCCCCACCCGGCTCTGGGGCCACGGAGCAAGTTGTGAAGATTTGTACTGGGGCTCAGTCAGACATTTTGCAGGCTGGGGGGGCCAGGGCAAGTCAGCTCTGTGCCTCGGTTTTCTCCCTGCAAGAATGGCTGACCAGCATCCGCCCTGGGCATTGGCAAGCACTGATCTGAATGGCAGCGGCACCTGCTGAGCGCGTCCAGTCCCGAACTACAGTGAGCCCGGCACAACTCAGTCCCCACTTTACAGATGAGTGTGGCCATGCTGTGCAACCCGAACATGCCCCTGCCCCTTGGGCCCCCTCTGCACAGTGGGCACAATCACGGTGGCGTCGGGTTGTGCCGCCACTGTCGCTGGGACCCTGCCATCAGTCCACGCACCTCTTGAGGTGGCCCCGCCACTGTCCCACACTGCCAGGCACTGCACGGGGTGCGAGGAGGCTTCGGTGGGCGCGGCACTCCTTCCTCATAGCCCCGTACTACACAGGCCCACATCTGCTAATATCTAAACTGCAGAGTGCAGGGGAAGCTTCTGGAGCCACACTGTGTGGGAAAGCCTAGCCCCAGGACAGGTCTGGGACCACCCTCCTCTGCTCAGGCAGAGGAAGGCTCACACTGCCCCCGGCCCCCGGCCCCCAAGGCCTGGGTGACATGAGAGGGTCTGGCCGTGGTCTCGATGCCCTGGCTGGTGCACCGCCAGCTGATGGAAAAAGGCTCCTGTATCTGGTCAGCCTTGGACTTGGGCCCCTGCCAGACTTTGATGGGGACACAGGCAGGCACCGTTCATCTTGTGAGAGCCGGAGCCACCCCCAGATGATAGGCAACACTGTCCCAGCACTGTCCCAGGCAGTTTACAAAGGCTTTTCACACTTGCCATTTGAGGCCCATAATAACTCTGAATTTTTACACAGCACGCTCCAGGAACCCAGAGAAAGACGACAGAACAAAAACAAGACACCATTCCGTGCCACCACAGCCACTTCCTGCCTTGAAAACATCCGTCTCCCTCAAATGGCTCCTGCCCTGAATGCTCCCACCACCCCAAAGTTCCACAAAACCAGTCAGATCTCAGGGCTCCGCCAAGACCTCAGGGCCAGCCCCACTCACCTGTCTTCCGAAGGCGAGCGAGTTTCTCCTCCGGGCTGAACTTCGTGCAATAGCGAAACACAACTTCCTTCTTTCTAATTTTCGCAATATGGGTCACAACATGATGGTGTATTTGCATTTCCGCATCATTCTGCTGGGGTGAGAGGAGCTTGGCTTGCTGGTTCTAGAAGGTGCAACTTGCAGGGTGGCGGGGGCAACAGCAAACAAGCATGCAATCCACAGCTCTCCACTGACCAGGCGCTCGGCTCACAGCCGCGGCAGCCGTGCTGGTTTAAAGGTTAACAGGGCTGCGCACAGAGGACCCACAACCACCACCCTCCTGCTTCTGCTGGGTGGACTATTGTGAGTAGATCTGCTGTGTAGATCTTCAGGGAGGAGGGGCCCAGCAGGGAGTGAGGGGGCCGGCCCTAGACCAGACAAGCCCTGAGTGAGCCCAGAAACACCATCAGAGGCTTCCTCAGACCCTCTTGGTTGGGAACAATGAAATGGTCACAAGTTAGAAAGTGAAGAGACCTCCAGCAAACAGATATTTCAAGATGTTTCCTGGGAGACCTGACCCGCGAGTGCTGCTCCAGCAGGCCCAGCACCTGCCCTGCTAAGCAGCCCCACCAGGAGGACACCCTCATTGTTTTAGGGAAAGAATCAATAAATAATAACACCAGGTCCTGAAAGACTTAGAGTGCAAAGTCTGACTCAATTTTAATAAAGCTTGTTAATCCAGCCTTAAATTCATTTTTTTTTTTTAAAGCAATTTCTCAGCTGGGCATGTGGCTCATGCCTGAAATCCCAGCACTTTGGGAGGCCGAGGAGGGAGGATCACTTGAGGTCAGGGGTTTGAGACCAGTCCGGCCAACTTGGTGAAACCCCATCTCTACTAAAAATACAAAAATCAGCTGGGCGTTGTGGCGCATGCTTGTAATCCCAGCTACTAGGGAGGCTGAGGCAGGAGGACCGCTCAAACCCCAGAGGTGGAGGTTGCAGTGAACTGAGATTGTGCCACTGCACTCCAGCCTGGGGGACAGAAAGAGACTCCATCTCAATAAAAATAAAAATAAAATAATAAATAAATAAATAAAAGCGGCCGGGCGCGGTGGCTCCAGCCTGTAATCCCAGCACTTTGGGAGGCTGAGACGGGCGGATCACGAGGTCAGGAGATCGAGACCATCCTGGCTAACACGGTGAAACCCCGTCTCTACTAAAAAATACAAAAAACTAGCCGGGCGAGGTGGCGGGTGCCTCTGGTCCCAGCTACTCGGGAGGCTGAGGCAGGAGAATGGCGTAAACCCGGGAGGCGGAGCTTGCAGTGAGCTGAGATCCGGCCACTGCACTCCAGCCCGGGTGACAGAGCAAGACTCCGTCTCAAAACTTTAAAAATAAAAATAAAATAAAAAAAATAATAAATAAATAAATGAAAGCAATTTCTCTGAGCCTCAGTTTCCCTGTGCCAGGCGCTGCCACATGTGCCCTGTGGGTGGTTGCTCATGAGGCCCCTTCATGCCCCTATGAGGGGCTGTATGGTTATCCCCGTCTGACAACAGGGAAACTGAGGCTCGGGACACAGTGGTGTGCCCCCCTCTCCCAAAAGCTAAAGGCCAAGGTGATGTGGAGTTTGTCCCCTAGTTCCCTGCCTATGTAAGGATGCAGAGCTACACCCAGCTGTGACAAGGATGGGGTGGACAGTGTCACCTGAGCTCAGATGCATGGGTGCTGTGGCCTCAGTCACATAGCTGAACTTCTTCTTTTTTATGTTTTATTTTATTTTATTTTATTTTATTTTTTTGAGACAGAGCCTCACTCTATTGGAGTGCAGTGGCGCAATCTCAGCTCACTTCAACCTCCACCTTCCGGTTTCAAAGATTCTCCTGCCTCATCCTTCCGAGTAGCTGGGATTATAGGCACCCACCACAATGCCCAACTAATTTTTTGTATTTTTAATAGAGACTGTTAGCCAGGCTGGTCTCAATTCCTGACCTCAGGTGATCTGTCTGCCTCGGCCTCCTAAAGTGCTGGGATTACAGGCATGAACCACCACGCCCAGCCATTGATGAACTTCTTGAAGCTCCATTCTTCCTCCACGAAATGGAGAAAATGTGGGATGCACGTGGTGGAGTTTTTGTAAGAAATGAGGGCTTTGCCCATGGCAGGTACTCAAGGGATCCCAGCCACCAACATCTGAATCACCGTGGCTGTGCCGTCAATGCCTGGGCCCTGGAGTCTTGACTCCTGCCCCTTGAGGAGACAGCCCTGGACCATCCAGATGCTGCCAGCCCAGGCCAGGAAGGACAGCAGTGCCTGCCACCACCACCTGGTTCAGCCTTCTCCTTTACAGACGTCCCCTGTACCAGAAGGCCAGCAGTGGGGTCCCATTAGTGCCAGGGATACAAACCCAGGTCCACCAGGAATACACAACTGTCGTCCTAAGAAGGTCAAGATAAATTCTGGCAGCACAGCAGCAGGCTGGCTGTGATGACCTGAAAAGTGAGGAGTTGTGGTAGGTGAAGGACAAAAAGAGGATGGGGAGGGGTTTGTGGCTTGAAAGTAGAACTGAGGCCAAGTGTCCTGTCGTCCCTGGTGGGGGTGAGTGGGAGGAAGAGGTGCCTCCACCTGGGAGTGACATCATTCAAAAAGAAACATGTTTGTGGCAGCCAGCCCCACAATGGCCCAGTCATCATCAACTGCTGGTCATCTGCCTCTCCCACTGTGAATAGAGCTGACCTATGAACACTACTATACAATAGGACATTACAGAAATGATGAAGGTGACTTCCAAGGCCAGGCCATACATAACACTGCAGCTTTTGCCTTTCCTTCCTGAATCACTCACTCTGGGGGAGCCGGCTGCCATGTTGTGAGGATGCTCAAGCAGCCCTGCAGAGAGGCCCATGTGGAGAGGAACTGAGGTCCCCAGCCAGCAGCCAGCAACAACTTGCGATGAGTGAATGAGTCACCTTGGAAATGATCCTCAGTTTCAGTCAGGCCTTCAGATGACACTGCAGCCCCAGCCACCATCTGCAGCTTCATGAGAGATCCCCAAGCCATAGCCAAGCCACACCCCAATTCCTGACCCATCAAAACTAGAGTTAAGTGTTTACTGTTGTTTTACAGTGATGTAGTATTTTCATCAGGAAAAAGGGCAAGGGGTGACCTGAAGTTGGGGGATGGTGGGATCAGCCTGGTGGGGAGAAGTGGCCACCAGGAAATAGTAACACATATTCCAATTTCTTTAACCAATTATTTCACTCATGTTCCAATGGCTCAAATGAGTCCTCTACCCTGGAGGGCTCCTGCAGGCACCTGCCTCAGGGCCTTCCTATTTGCTACTCCCTCAGCCTGGACCACTGTCCCCTGGGTCACTCAGGCCCCTCAGCTCTCTGCCTCAATGCCCTCTCCTTGAAGAGGCTTTCCTGGCCACACTACCCAACCCATGGAGGGCTCCTGGGGGCCACAGTGATAATCCATGGGGGCCATTCAATCTCAAAGCCCCTGAATAACTTTATGGAGTCAGAAGCTCTGCAGAGAAGGCCCTGTGCCTCCAGTGTCCCTCAGCCTGTCCCTCAGGGGTACTGCTCATCCTCCCCCAGGCGGCTCACTTCATGAGGGGTGGGTGCCTCTGATGAGAAAGGGGGTTTCCCCGGGACTCCTGCTTTGTCCCAGGGACCCCCAGCCCTGTCTTCCAGGAAAGCTGGCAATGGCCAGGTAGAGGAGCTCTGAAGTCCAGGACCCAGAGGGACCTGTGTGGGACCACAGAGGCCAGGATGGAGAGAGCCTACGGGCAGGGAACTCTCAACCAGGGGGAGTGCCCGCCCACCAGAAGAGAGTCCCGGGGGAGCACCCACTAGGAGAGAGGCCTGGAGGAGCACCCACTCACCAGGAGAGAGTCCCAGGGGGAGCATCCAATAGGAGAGAATCCTGGAGGAGCACCCACTCACCAGGAGAGAGCCCCGGGGGAGCATCCACTCACCAGGAGAGAGTCCTGGAGGAGCACCCACTCACCAGGAGGGAGGCCCAGGGGAGCACCCACTCACCAGGAGAGAGTCCTGGAGGAGCACCCACTCACCAGGAGGGAGCCCCAGGGGGAGCACCCACTCACCAGGAGAGAGTCCTGGAGGAGCACCCACTCACCAGGAGGGAGCCCCAGGGGGAGCACCCACTCACCAGGAGAGAGTCCTGGAGGAGCACCCACTCACCAGGAGGGAGCCCCAGGGGGAGCACCCACTCACCAGGAGAGAGTCCTGGAGGAGCACCCACTCACCAGGAGGGAGGCCCAGGGGGAGCATCCACTCACCAGGAGAGAGGCCTGGGTGGAGGGTCCACCCACCAGGAGAGAGATCTGGGGAGAGGGTCCACCCACCAGGAGAGAGGCCTGGGAGGATAACCCACTAGGAGAGAGGTCAAGGGGGAACACCCACTCACCAGGAGGGAGGCCCAGGGGCTCTACCCTGTTTAGCATCCCCTGGCCTAATTTCTCTCACCTGGCCTAGGGGCTCTCCCCTGGTGGGTGAGTGCTCTCCCTGGGCCCCTCTCCTGGTGGGCAAGTGCTCCCCATCTGACTGCATGGAACAGAGGCCCCACAACTCTCCCATTGCAAGCACTGGACTATGACTAAGCCTGGGACTGTTACAGCAGCCAGCTGGCCCTGACTGTTACACCCCATTCCTTCCCAGGGTTGCCACCAGTTTATTTGCTGTGGGGGAAAGTGTCCACCTGACGTCTAGTAGTGACACTTGGGGTGCATTTTTTCAGGGAAGCCATCTTACACATGTTGATTCTGCGGCCTTTAAATGGAAGGTTTAAGGAGGAAGGCAGCTCATGTTTACCAAGCACACAGCATAAGGCAAACCCTGCTCTGGGCTGGTTTATGGGAGACATGAGGACATGGGGATAGGAGGAGTCTTCATGGGGGAATGAGGACGTGGGGATGGGGGACTTGAGGACACGAGGGATATGGAGACATGCAGACATGGCGACATGACAGGACATAGAGGACATGAGGATATGGGCATTTGGGGACACGAGAGCATGGGGAGTGGAGGTCATGGAGACATGGGGACGTGAGGACAAGTGGACATGGGAACCTGAAGACATAGGGACATGAGGACATGAGGACACGGGGACATGACATGGGAAAATGGGGATATGGGACATGGAGACATGAAGAATATGGAGATATGGGGCATGAGGACATGGAGACATGGGAATATGGAGACACGGGAACACAGGGACTCAGGGACGTGAGGGACATGGGGACATGAAGAATATCGAGATGTGGAGGTTATGGGGACGTGAGGAATGAGAAAATGCAGACATGAGGAATGTGGAGCCACATGGACTTAGAGAAATGAGGACATGGGGTACAGGGGACGTGGGGACGTGTGGTCTTGGACTTGTGATGGGGACTTGGGGGCATGGGGACACAAGGACATAGGACATGCAGACATAAGGGACACTCGCTTCAGCCGTCAACCTTCCAAAACACCCACACAAATGAGCAAGGACATTTTGTACAGTCTTATTAGGGCTGTTTTTTTGTTTGTTTGTTTTTGTTTTTGTTTTTGTTTTTGTTTTGAGACAGAGTTTCCCTCTGTTGCCCAGGCTGAAATGCACTGGACCTACCATGACTCACTGTAGCCTCGACCTCCTGTGCTCAAGGGATCCTCCCATCTCAGCCTCCTGAGTATCTGGGACCACAGGTGTGCCACTATGCCTGGCTAAGTTTTTATCATTTGCAGAGACGGACTCTGTCTATGTTTCCCAGGCTGACCTTGAACTCTCGGGCTCAAGCTATCCACCTACCTCAGCCCTGCAAAGTGCTGGGATTTACAGGCATGAGCCACCGAGCCTTGCCCAATGTCAGAGATGTGCTGAAGGTCCAACAACAGAGAACTAGTTCAACCAATTACCCTATTTCAAGACTTACTATAGTAATTATATTTTGTTAACTAAAATAATATTATTATAGTAATTATTTTCATTAATAAAATAATTATTATAATAAAATAAATTTCGGCCAGGCGCAGTGGCTCCCACCTGTAATCCCAGCACTTTGGAAGGCCAAGGTGGGTGGATTGCCTGAGCTCAGCAGTTCGTGACCAGCCTGGGCAACACGGTGAAACCCCGTTTCTACTAAAAATACAAAAAAATTAGCCAGACATGGCGGTGGGCACCTGTAGTCCCAGCTACTCGAGAGGCTGAGGCAGGAGAATTTCTTTTTTTTTTTTTTGAGACGGAGTCTCGCTCTGTCTCCCAGGCTGGAGTGCAGTGGCTGGATCTCAGCTCACTGCAAGCTCCGCCTCTCGGGTCCACGCCATTCTCCTGCCTCAGCCTCCCGAGTAGCTGGGACTACAGGCGCCCGCCACCTCACCCGGCTAGTTTTTTTTGTATTTTTTAGTAGAGACGGGGTTTCACCGTGTTAGCCAGGATGGTCTCGATCTCCTGACCTCATGATCCACCCATCTCGGCCTCCCAAAGTGCTGGGATTACAGGCTTGAGCCACCGTGCCCGGCCCAGGAGAATTTCTTGAACCCGGGAGGTGGAGGCTGCAGTGAGCCAAGATCGCACCACTGCACTCCAGCCTGGGCGACAGAGTGAGACTCCGTCTCAAAAATAAATAAATAATAAAATAAATTTCAAAAGCAAGACAATGTGGTATCAACATAAGGATAAATCAATGGAAATCAATGAACTAATAGATTTTCATTCATTTGTTCAACTGATTTTCAATGACGGTGCCAGCACACATCAATAGGGAAAGATAAGTCCTTTCAACAAACAGTGATGGAACATTTAGATAGTCCTACCAAAAAATGAACCTTGACTGCTTACTCACACTATACACAGAAAATAACTAGAAATGAACCAAAACCTTCCTTGTGAATGCTAAAACTATAAAGCTTCTAAAAACACATAGCTGAAAATATTCATGAATTTGACATTGGTAATGATTTCTTGGGGTACAAAAGGCACTAAGCCACACACACAAAAGACTTGGTAAACAACTTCTTCAACACGAAAATATGTTTCATCAACATAGAAAACTTCTGCTTATGGAAAGGCACCATTAGGAACATGAAAAGGCCGGCCACATATGGACTCTGAGTGACAATGATATGTCAAGGCAGGTTCATCAGTTACAACAAACGTCTCCTCTGGGGAGGATGCTGATAAAGGGAGTGTCTATGAATGTGTGGGGTCAGGGAATATATAGGAAATCTCTGTACCTTCCTCTCAATTTTACTGTGAATGTAAAACTGCCATTAAAAAAATTAAGTCTTTAAGGCCAGGCATGGTGGCTCACGCCTGTAATTCCAACATTTTGGAAGGCCACCTGAGGTCAGGAGTTGGAGACCAGCCTGGCCAACATAGAGAAACCCTGTCTCTACCAAAAATACAAAAATTAGCTGGGCGTGGTGGTACGCACCTGTAATCCCAGCTACTTGGGAGGCTGAGGCAGGAGAATCACTCGAACCTGGGAGGTGGAGGTTGCAGTGAGCTGAAATCATGCCACTGCACTCCAGCCTGGGTGACAGAATGAGACCCTATCTCAAAAAAAAAAAAAAAAAAAAAAAATTAAAAATTAAAAAAAAATTCAAAGGCAGCGGGGTGCTGTGGCTCATGCCTGTAATCCCACCACTTTGGGAGGCTGAGGTGGGCAGATCACCTGAGGTCAGGAGTTCAAGACCAGCCTGGCCCACATGGTGAAACTTCATCTCCACAAAAATACAACAATTAGCCGGGCATAGTGGTACACACCTGTAATCCCAGCTACTCTGAAGGCTGAGGCAGGAGAATCACTTGAACCTGGTAAGTGGAGGCTGCAGTGAGCAGAGATCATGCTACTGCATCCAGCCTGGGCAACAGAGCGAGACTCTGTCTCAAAAAAAAAAAAAGAAAAGAAAATTTCAAAGGCAAATCACAGATTTGGAGAAAACATTTGCAATACATATATCTGATAAAAGATTTGTGTTCAGAATACATAAAGATTCCTACAAGTCAATAATTAAAAAAAGGACAAACGATTCCATTTTTAAAATGAGAAACAAAAAACTGGAACAAGCATTTGACTTAAGTTACCTAAATAGACAGTAAGTACACGAGCTGGTGGGCAACACTGCGGCCACCAGGGAAACTAGAAACCGCACTGAGGGATGATTCCAGTCCCAGCAGAATGGCTACAGTGAAAAAGACTGACAATGCCATGTGCTGGCAAGGATGTGGCGCAAACGTAACCCTCAGTGCGAAACTCTCATGCTGGTGGGAGCAGAAAACTGCACAACCACTTTGGAAAACTGTTTGGCATTTTCTCACAGTTAAATATACACCTTCCCTATGACCCAGCAATTGCACTTCTAGGTACCTACCCAAGAGAAAAGAAAACATCTGTTCACACAAAGACCTGTACCCAAATGTGCAGAGCAGCTGTATTCATAACTCGAAGCTGGAAACGACCCAAGTGTCTGACAACCGGAGAATGTGTTATAAGCAAAGTATGGTGCAGCCATAATACAGATAGAACAGGATTCAGCAATAAAAAGGAGTAAGCCATTGACATAACAGTGATGTAGAGCTGGGGGTGGTGGCATGTGCCTGTAGTCCCAACTACTCAGAGGCTGTGGCAGGAGATTGCTTGAGCCCCGGAGGTCAAGGTTGCAGTGAGCTGTGATTGCACCACTGCACTCCAGCCTGGGAGACACAGTAAGACTCTGCCTCAAAAAAAAAAAAAAAAAAAAAAGCAATTATATGGATGGATCTCGAAGCCAGACACAAAAGACTGTTAGATGAAGTTCAAAGTCAGGCGGAACTAGTTTCTGAAGTCAGAACAGAGGTGCCCTGTGGCGCTCTGGAGGGCAGTGTCTTAGTTTACCGTGGGTTGCTATAACAAAGTCCCACTGGCTAGGTGGCCGAAAGGTCGAAAATTTACTTTCTCATGTTCCTGGAGGCTGGAACTCTGAGATCAAGGTGTTGGCAGGGTCGGTTTCTCCTGAGGCCTCTCTCCCTGGCTTACAAGCAGCCATCATCTCCCTGTGTCCTCACGTGGTTGTCCCTCTGTGAGTCCTCAGCTCTTTCTATTGGACACCAGTCATGACAGATCAGCACCCACTCTCAGCACCTCATTTTAACTTCATTACCTCTCTAAAGGCCCTGTCTCCAACACAGTTACATTCGGAGGTCCTGGGGATTAGGGCTTCAACATGTATTTTGCAGGGACATAGTCAGGCCCATAATAGTCCCCCAAAGTGAGAAGAAGGCAAAGACGCCTGCTCTCACCACTCTTATTCAACATAGTGGAGAAGGTTCTAGACAGCGCAATAAAACAAGAACAGAAAAGAAAATGCACGCTGAGCAGAAAGGAAGAAATAAAATTGTCCACGTTTGCAGATGACATGATTGTCTACAAAGAAAATGCCAAGAAACAGAAAAAAAAAAAAACCTCCCAGAACTAGTATGTGAATTTAGCAAGGTCAGGGATACAAAATCAAGTCGCAAAAATCACTTGAATTTGTATATACTGGCAATGAACATGCAGACACGGAGATGAAAACTGTGTTGCCATTTACACATGAACTATGGTACATCCATGCCACACAACAGCACTCAGCAATAACAAGGAAACACTACTGACACACACAGCAGCCGAGATGTGTGATGATTCCCCTGGATGAATTCCCTTAGACAAATCCCAAGGGATTATGCTGGTGGAAAAAGGATAATTTCAAAAGGTTACATGCTATATGATTCCATTTATAAAACATTCTCAAAATGACAAAATTGTAGAAACAGAACAGATTGGCTGCTGTCCGGGGCAGGCAGGGAGCAGGTGTGGACATCAAAGGGCTGCAGGAGGCTCCCTGTGCTGGTGCTGCTCTGTGTCTTGACTGTACCAGTGTCAATGTCCGAGCTATATTGTTTTGCAAGCTGTCACCACTGGGAACTCCTGGGTAAAGACCCATAGTGTCTCTGCATTATCTGTTATGTGTCTATACAGTCATTTCAAAATAAAAAGTTTAATTAAACAACCAGCTAGTGGCATCCCTTGGCTCTTTTTTTCTTTTTTTTCTTTTTGACAGGGAGTTTTGTTCTTGTTCCCCAGGTTGCCTCAGCCTCCTGGGTAGCTGGGATTACAGGCATGCGCCACCATACCTGGCTAATTTTGTTGGTTTTTTTTTTTTTTTTTTTTTTAGTAGAGATGGGGTTTCTCCATGTTGGTCAGGCTGGTCTCGAACTCCCGACCTCAGGTGATTACACCTCACCTCAGCCTCCCAAAGTGCTGGGATTACAAGCGTGAGCCACTGCGCCTGGCCATCCCTTGGCTCTTAAGAGAAGCAGTGAGCTGACAAGTGACTCACAGTAACACTGGAATCCTCAGCGTCATGTCAGAGTTGGCCCGGCTGGAACCCAGTCCTTGCAGCCTCCCAGCCTCATTCCCGGACTCGGCAATGGTTGGGAGCACCTCTCCCCACCGTCACGGACCCTGTTCTCTCTGCTTCTTGGCCGCCCCTGGCCACACCAGCTTTAGAGTTTCCCTCTGGGTGCACCTGGCTCTTGGACACACAGACACCATATCACCATCACTCTCCAGGCAGACCATGAGTTCCATGAATGCAGGCAACGATGCTCCAAGCATCCTCTCATTTCTCCTTTTCCAGAAGACAAAGCTGTGGTTCAGAGAGGTGGAGGAACTGTTAAGGCCACGACACTCAGAGCCTAACGAGATGCAGCTGAGGCGGCTGGTCTCTAGGACACAGCCTGAGGTGCAGGACAAAGGGGAACCAGGGGACCAGGGGCTCAGGGGAGTAAAGAGCTTGGAAGTAAGAGTCCCATTCAATAACCAGGACACTGAGGTTCAGAGAGGCCAAAGTGCTGTCACTCAGTCAGTCAACAACCATTTGCTGAGCGGCTCCTAGGACACAAGAATACTCGGCAGGCTCGGGAGATGGCCCCTGAGGAAGGAGCGGCTCTAGCCTGCAGAGACACTTACGGCTGCCACTCCTCCTGTGCAAGGTGACCCCGGCCCCTGCCCTTCTGCTCACTTATTAGGGTCACAGCCAGTCACTTGGGCCACATGGGCACAGGACTCAGAGCCCAGCTGCTTCTCCAATCACCTGCCTGCTTTTGGGAACCGAGAACCACAGGTCTTAGATCCTTCCCAGAACCCTTGAGACCCAAGGTTTGGACAAAGTATCCACGTTGAGTTACTCTCATTCTTTTGACAAGACAGGGGAAAGCCACAAAAATAACACACTAGCCAGGGCCGGAAGTGGGTGGGACCAGAGGAGTCATTCCCATGTGGCTTTGGATGGGGTTGGGGGGTGGTGCACCTTTGTCAGCGTTCAGGCTCCAAGACAAATCCTACTGAACATGTGACCTAACAATAGACAAGACCGAAGGAAACGAAGGCTCCCCAGACAGAGGCTGTGTGAAACCCTCAGGGTGACCGTCTCTGGGTGGTGAGCTTCTGGGAATTTTCCTTTGCTTCTTGATGCTTCTCAGTAACATACAAATTTCTACCAGGAACATTTATATTTGCAATTGGGAGGAAAGCCAACCTGTTTAAAAATACAAGAATGGAAATCGCTCATTGCTCATTGGAGATTCCCAGCTGGGAACTATTGCCCAATGAAAGCCAGCTGTCTCCATGCCTGTTTACATATGGAAAATTTAATTTCTACTTAGCTGTCCTAAATCTCTCTAAGGAAAGATGTGGTTGACAAACCAAAAAAAGAAGGGATACTGAGTGTAATTCTGCTTTCTGAAAACACATTTTTTGCAAAACATTTTCTAGGTTACTTTAAACTGAAATTACATGTGGTCCAAAGACAGACAATATTTCCTAAACCTTGGCACTGCCCTTAACTTTACCTGCCTTCCTCCTGAGCAGGCAGCTGGGAGGGTGGACAAGCCCAGATCTGGAACTGTGAGGCCCGTGTGCAGGTGACATTGTGTGAGCCCCTTCACCCCAACACGAGGAAAATATCCCTGGATGCCAGGTTCCTGGGGGCTCCCTGGGAAAATGCGTGTAAAATGCTACAGTGTGAGCAGTGAGGAGCTCGCTAGTCATCACTCACCATACCTCACTTCTTAAAAGTTGCTCTAAAAATATGTGATGCTTTAGTCATCTTAGCCAAAGTGGAGAGGCAATCCCAGCTTCAAACTCTTAGACCAAGAGGCATTTTGAGAGTTTTCCACTCAGGAGACGTAATTACAGAGCGGTTCTGGCAGTTGGCTATGACAACATTAGAGCCTGAAGTGGGAGCGATTGTTTCTTATCCTTGACAAAGAGCCCTGATGTGTCTATACTTACACGAAAGTGCTGCGTCTGGTGCATTTTTTTTTTACCCTGTCGGAAAAAATTATCAATGTGTAAATAGAGAATGATATACATTAAAAAAATAAGGCAATAAAGGGGTGGCCACACCCCCACTCAATCAGGCCCTGAATAAAGGATAATTCCAACATTGTTATGGGGCAGCTGCACAGCGTCAACCAGAAACACTCATATACCCAGGGAAGTGCGGGGTCCCTTCCTATGCACTCCATGTCCAATCCAGACATCACATTCTGCCAAGTGGTATTCTCACAATCACTTGGATCCACCCTTTACTATTCAGTCCTTAGTCTAAGCTCCTGATCAACCAGAGGCTATTCAGAATGCAACAGCACATGTTCATTTAGGTTTCCTTTAAGGGCAGATGCTGAGCTGGGAGACCTGGGGGGAGAAAGTACCCAGAAAGGTTAGAATTGGAGGCACCTGAGGGTGATCACAGCAGCACTATTCTAAAGGAGAAAAAAAGGGAAGGAAAGAGAAAAGGAAGGAAGGAGAGAAACAAGGAAAGGGAGAAAGAAGGGAGGGAGAGAGGAAGGAAGAGAAGGAGGAAGAGGGGGAAGGAAGGAGAGATCTGAGCCACACTTGCTCAACCTTCATGTTAAGGAGGGCCTTAGGATTGGAGGGTACAGGATGGGGTGGGGGGCACTTCGGCTTCAAAACATTTTGATTTTTGGGCCGGGCGCCGTGGCTCACGCTTGTAATCCTAGCACTTTGGGAGGCCGAGGTGGGAGGATCACGAGGTCAGGAGATCGAGACCATCCTGGCTAACAAGATGAAACCCCGTCTCTACTAAAAAATACAAAAAATTTGCTGGGCGTGGTGGTGGGCGCCTGTAGTCCCAGCTATTCAGGAGGCTGAGGCAGGAGAATGGTGGGAACCCGGGAGGCGGAGCTTGTAGTGAGCTGAGATCATGTCACTGCACTCCAGCCTGGGTGACAGAGCGAGACTCCGTCTCAAAAAAAATTTTTTTTTTTAAATTTTCAACAGTGATATGTGCATATATCCTTTGCATACTTGAAAATAAACAGAGATGTGCTCTGGTCACCCCCTGCATCGACTCCCATGAGCTGGAAACCAGGGATATTAAGAAGCCCGTGGGGAGTCAAGTGTGAAGTCTAATGGACGAATTAGGGCAACGAATTATTTCTTATGCAGCACAGTTTGTTTTGCAGACAAAATTTTTTGGAACTTGATTAAAAGCAGGATCAGGGAGAGGGTCAAAGAACCAGATGCCCCTTTTGCCACTGAAGATCTTAGCCCCTCAGATTTTGCCTGCCCTGGAACTGGGGGCCGGGGCATCCTCTCTGCGGCTGTAAAGTCAGGGTCTTCTGACTGGGATCCCCCCAAGCCTACTTTGCACCTACTTTGCATGGGCAAAGGCCAGCAGTTTTATTCCTTCAGTTTACCACCTCCGCAGCTACATGAATCCTGCGGGCACCAGCGTTTCAAGGACCAAGAACATGAGCATGCTCAGACAGGCTCGGGAGACGACCCCACGTCTCGCCAACTCTACACAACTTTAATTAATTAATCAATTTTTTTTGAGACAGGGTCTCACTCTGTCACCCAGGCTAGAGCACAGTGGCACAATCATGGCTCACTACAGCCTCAACCTCTGGGTTCAAGCAATCCTGCCACCTCAGTCTCCCGAGTAGCTGGTACTACATGCGTGTGCCACCACACCTGGCTTATTTTTGTATTTTTTTGCAGAGAAGGGTTTCACCATGTTGTCCAGCTGGTCTCGAACTGCGGGCTCAAGTCATCCACCCACCTCGGCCTCTCAAAGTGCTGGGATTACAGGCGTGAGCCATCCTGTTCGGCTACATAACTTTATTTTAGGAAGTTACAAGTTCCATGTAAGACATATTTCAGTGAAAAATTCTACCTTACGGGTTGTGTCTAGCTGGCATATTCTGAAAAGCAAAATAATTTACCCAGAGAAGACAAGCTAGGAATACTTAGAATTACTGGATATCAGTAACCAGAAAAATACAAGGCCTTCTTCATATATTCATTCAACAAGCACATATTAGTATGCTATACACCATTTTCCTTCTTCTTTCTTTTTTTTTTTTTTTTTTTTGAGACAGAGTCTCGCTCTGTCACCCAGGCTGGAGCACAGTGGCACAATCTCGGCTCACTACAAGCTCCGCCTCCCGAGTTCACTCCATTCTCCTGCCTCAGCCTCCTGAGTAGCTGGGACTACAGGTGCCTGCCATAACACCCAGCTAATTTTTTGTATTTGTAGTAGAGACAGGGTTTCACCATGTTAGCCAGGATGGTCTCGATTTCCTGACCTCCTGATCCTCCCACCTCGGCCTCCCAAAGTGCTGGGAGTACAGGTGGGAGCCACCACAAACAGCCACCATTTTCCTTCTAAAAGCCCCACATTCCTAAAAGGCCTGTTGGAATTCCCTCATGAACACACTAGCCCTAGAGCGGGACCCCCAGAGCAACCTGGTGTCTCAGTAGCCCCTGCCCACAATCCTCAGCCTGCAGGGCTCCCTCCACCTCTGTGACCTTTCTCCTAGGCACCCTTGCCTCTCCTCATTCTCCTCAGGGCCCAGGCAGGCCAGGGGCAGCCAGATCTCAGGGAGAAGCAAATCTCCAGCACTGGATGGGGCCACATCTGCTGCCCGTCTCCTCGTCAGCATGCAGGGGATGTGGCAAAACAAGGATCCTGGCTCCACTTCCATCTGCCTAGGCAGAAAAGGCAGCCGTCCCCAGGTCACTTAGCGGCTGTCATCCACAGATCCCTCCTGGGTGGACTCATCAGCATCTGGATTTAATTCTTTAGAGCAAATGTCACCAGGCACTCTGGCCACAGACTACCACAGCCTCCAGTTCATGAGGGCCCTACCAGGGGTCAGAAGGGACTCGGGCTACATTTGCCAGCCTTGAATGAACCCCTCCTGAATCATGTGTGACCCCTTCTTTCCCCACCCTCAGTCAGGGGCCCAGGAGTGTTGGTCCAAGTCCAGGCCTCTGTGAGCAGGGACTGCCAAGCCGCATGGGGCCGGAGCCTGCTCAGTGTCCTCAGACTTCATCATCCCCATGACAAGTTCTGCCTGGCAAATCCAACCTGCTCTTCCTGCTCTTACTTTTCACTCATTTGCTTCTTCTTTTTTTTTTTTTTTTTTTTTTTTTTGAGATGGAATCTCGCTCTGTCACTCAGGCTGGAGTGCAGTGGCACGATCTCAGCTCACTGCAACCTCTGTCTCCTGGGTTCACGCCATTCTCCTGCCTCAGCTGGGACTACAGGCGCCCGCCACCACACCCGACTAATTTTTCGTATTTTTAGTACAGGCGGGGTTTCACCGTGTTAGCCAGGATGGTCTCAATCTCCTGACCTCGTGATCCACCTGCCTCGGCCTCCCAAAGTGCTGGGATTACAGGTGTGAGCCAACGTGCCCGGCCCCATCTGCTTCTTTTTATCCTTTGCACTCTATGCTGAACCAGATCATTTCTGGAATAACAGGTGAACAGATGAAGGGAGGAGAAAAGGGGAAAAAAGAGGAAGGAAAGAAGAGAGGGGGGAAGGAAGGGAGGAAAAGAAGGGAGTAGGAGGAAAGGGAGAAAACAGAAAAGAAAGGGAGTTGATGAATTCGTTGCTTGGTTAGTTGGTTGGTTAGTTGAGCCCCTGCCGGTGGGCACAGAGCTCCTTGGCCAACAGGACAGGGAGAGCTCCTCAGAGGGTTGTGGTGGGAGGAGGGAGCCCCACCCCCACAGGCACACCCTGACAAGGGTGCTGTGGAGGAAGCCTGAGTCTCCCCTGTCCTTACTGGCACATTTCTGCACACACAAGCACCTCGCCCCTTCTTGGCCCACACAGATACACTCAGGGCCAAGAGCTGCTGCCTGGTGGCCCTGGGCAACCTGAGACTGCAGAGCCATGGCTACCACCCAAACCCATCCTGTCCCTGAGGGTGGGACCCTCAAGGAGAGATGCTGGATATCCCTCCTTGGGATGTCCTGGAGAATGAGGACACCCCAAGGCTGAACTGATGCTGCAGGACTGAGTCAGCACTGGTACTCATGAGCTTGGACACGCAGGGATGATGGGGAAATGGGCCCACATCTCCCCCATAGCCAGAGTGGACGGACGCCCCACTGCAGACCGGCAGGTGCTTGTCAGACACTGTCGCGGATGAAAGGCTTCCATACAGGTCACACACAGTGAAAATGCAGTCTTCGGCTCTTTCACCCAAGAGCAAGCCACCAGGGGGTGACACATGACCCCACTTACAAATGGAGAAACTGAGGCACTGGTCCACAGGATGGGGCCAGATTTCCTTCCACATTGCTTCCCTTTCCAGGCACCAGTCCCTCAGCACATGTGCTCCATGGTGACAGGAGGATGTGTCCTGCTCTGATCTCCCCCAGATCATGTGTGACCCCCTCTCTGGGGTGTCCAGAGAAAAGCCAGTACCATGATGGGCTTGGAGAAGCCTACAGTCCCCCAGGAGCCCAACTAAAGGCCCAAGGGATGAGCTGTCATAACCCTCATTTTGCAGATAAGGAAACTGAGGCCTCCAGCCCCAGCCCAACCTCTGCCCAGTGAGTCCTGAGGTCTGAGGATGAGGAGGGGCACTTGGGACACAGCCCAACCCCAGAACAGATGGTGTGAGCCGCTGACTCTCAGTGAATGAGCTGGGACCCTGGGCACAACACAGAGAAGGCGTTGTGTCCAAAGCCAGCTGGCCTTCAGCTGACCACCCGCTGCCCCAACACAAGGGCCTGGGAAGAAGAGCCATGGGCAGCGGCCAGAAAGCAGCCAGGTTTCCCTGCTGCTGAGAAATGTGTAACTTTTCTGCACAATATGAAAGAGAGGGTCCACCTCACTGGGGCTGGGGTTTGCTGTCATCCTAATAGTTCACAACATTAAATCCTGTGCACACACATACATAGATGCAACACACACACACTCATCATTTACACCTCAAACTGATTTTAGGCAGTGATACCTGTATTTCCCAGCCATCCCAGAAAATGACAACATTCTAACTGTCCTGATTCACAGACACAGAGCACAGGAAACATGCAGTCAAAGAGCCGGGACAACCTGGATCCGCAAGGACCAGAGACACCAACCACGAAAAGGGGCACGGCCGGCCTTGCGGCCTCTTTCCACCCATGTCTATCCGAAGAACCGGAGGTCTTAATGAACCTCAAACTTTTGCCTAGCAGCGCCAAAGCACCCGCTTTCACCCTGGTTTTGTTTTCTCCCTTACAAGAGGTGACACTTAGGGGAAATGCCGAGTGGTAAGAGTAAGGTAACAAAAAGAAAAGACAATCCCAGCATCTGACATGGGGTCTCCGTTGCCATGGCAATCGCCCAGGCAATGACATGTGTTCTTTTTTTCAAGCAGACTATTTTCTTTTCCCATCCATTTGAAAAGAAATGGGAAGAATGGGCAGGGGTGAAGAAATCCAGAAATAAAACAGGTCTCATCACAGTCCAGCCTAGCACTTCTCATTCAGCAGGTATCCTAGAGAATCCTGTTCCAGAGCCAGGGGCCCCAGCACCCACCGCGAGGACTGCCCAGGTGGTCTTCTTCAGCTCAGTCTCCCCTGGGCTGTGCTCAGGAGGGGGCAGAAAGCCGATTAAAACCCCTTTTCAAACTACACACCAGGCAGTCACCTCCTCCTCCTTCAGAGGGCTCCCGCCAGCCCGCCCCCTGGAGAAGCCCTGCTCAGCCCCGGACACCCAGAAAAATTACCCCACACAGGATCTCAAAGCCACCTGAAACCAACGAAAATCTCCACCTTTTCCAATGAACCTACTCACCGCCTTCCTCTAGGGACGGAAACCATTTACAAAGCAAACAGGGAAGTCGGAGGCTCCCCCAGCTCCGCACAGGCGAACTCGGGGCTTGCAGGAGCCGCTTCCAGAGGAGCCCCGGAGCCGTCGCTCACAGTGGGCGGCAGGAGGCTGGGGTCTCCCTGGGGACCCGGAGGGCCGCGCTGCGCTTCCCGCCCCAATCAGCCCAGCACTAAGTCTCTGGGGTTCCGAGGAGCGGTCCCGCCTCCCCGGCCCGCCCCGAAGGGCCGCGGCACCCACAGGCAGCCGCCGCGTCTCCACCTCCCCTCGCAGCTGCAGGGACGCGCTGAGCCCTGACAAAGCCGCCCGCGGAGAGTCCGCGGGAGGGCTGGGGGCGCCGGCCCGGGTGCGCAGGCCGCTCTCCATGGCAACGAGGGCTGGGGGCTGCGGGCCGAGCGGGTCCCTCAGGCCAAGGGGGAAATGCTGTTTATTTTTCCTGACACCTCTACCGGGAGCCATTACCTCTGCCAGACTTTTCTAGAGTGTCCTGGGGCAGCAGGAACTTTCTTTGCTCCTTCACCACAAGGAAACGCCTTTTTAGGCGTGAGCACTTTCCTCCAGGCTTAGAGAGGGTAGAGTGGGAAATAGGCTCTTGCTTAGAGAGGTCTTGGTGCAGAGCCTGTGCGTGCCTGTGCGTGTGTGTGACGTGTGTGTGCGCTGTGCATGCTTGTGTGTGCGGTGTGTGTGCAGCGTGTGGCATGTATATGTGGTATGTGTATGTGTGGTAGGCTGTGCATGATGTATCTGATGTATGGTGTGTGTGATGCGCTTTGTAGTGTATCTGTGTTGTGTTGTGTGTGTGTGTTGTGTGTGGGATGTGATGTGTGTATGGTATGTTTTGTGGTTTTTGTGTGGTGTGGTATGGATGCGCTGTGTTGTGTATGTGGTATGTTGTGTGTTGTGTATGATGTGTGTGTGGTATGGGGGTGTGTGTGCAATGTGTAGTGTGTGATATGCATGGTGCATGTATGGTTTATGTGGTGTGTGTTGTGTTGTGGTATGTGTTGGGAATAGGCCCCAAAATCTAGCCATAAACTGGCCCCCAGCCCACAGTGCTTCAGAAATCTCTGCAGCACTGTGACATGTTCATGATGGCCATGACGTCCATGCTGAAGGTTGTGGGTTTGCCGGAATGAGGGCAGGGAACACCTGGCCCCAGGGCAGAAGACCGCTTAAAGGCATTCTTAAACTACAAACAATAGCATGAGCGATCTGTGCCTTAAGGACATGCTCCTGCTGCTGATAACTATCCATCCCTTTATTTCCCATAAAGAATACTTTTAATTAATCTGTAATCTATAGAAACAATGCTTATCACTGGCTTGCTGTCAATAAATATGTGGGTAAATCTCTATTTGAGACTTTCAGCTCTGAAGGCTGTGAGACTCCTGATTTCCCACTCCACACTCTATATTTCTGTGTGTGTGTCTTTAATTCCTCTAGCGCTGCTGAGTTAGGGTCTCCCCAGCTGAGCTGGTCTCAGCAGTATGTGTATGATGTTCAAATCGCTTGAACCTAGGAGGCGGAGGTTGCAATGAGCCGAGGTTGCACCACTGCACTCCATCCAACCTGGGTGACAGAGAGACTCTGCAAGAAAGAAAGAAAGAAAGAAAGAAAGAAAGGAAGGAAGAAAGGAAGAAAGGAAGAAAGGAAGAAAGGAAGAAAGAGAAAAAGCAATGAAGAGAAAATATTTTGAAGGAAAAGGATGTCCCTAAGTGCCAAAACCGAGGTCTAAGCTTCGGCCCACGCCTCAAGCGAGGGACATCTTACCCTCAACTGTAAAGTGGACATCTTCTACATCTTCTAGCTGAGCCTCCTTCGGCATTGCCAGAGAATTCCGTGGGACACAAATACACCCATGGCCCAACTCCCCCTTATTGCTCTATTCATGCCAGCTGGTACCATTCTACTACTCCGGTATTTACATGTGCTTTTTATTTTTTAATCAGACTCTACCATGCCTGTTGTTTTAGGTGTGTTTTTCTCACCCTGAAACATATCGCAACCTTTTTGCTTTTAATAAGTGTTCTCCTATGGCCATGGGATTCTTCCAACCCAGTCCTTCTTGGGTCCCAGCCAGTTCTTTGCTGGTGCTTCTCTACTCTCTGCCCTTGCAGTCCCTGATAGGAAGTAGACATGGGTAGAAACCAGCAATCGAGCACTTTTTCCCTTCTCCGACGGACGCCTCTCTCTCACCGAGCCCTGACCCACAGACCCCACTCTGCCCAGATGCGCTCAAGGCACCGTGAACAATGGCTCATTTTTACACTCCCACACGCCCATCTTACAGAGGGATGGAGAAATTCCTGTAAACCCAGGACGCCACACACCACCCAGAGCATGTGGACCCAAGACCCTCCAGACCCCTTGTTCTTTTTTTCTTTTTTTATTCTTGGGATGGTGTCTCACTCTGTTGCCCAGGCTGCAGTGCAGTGGCACCATCTCGGCTCACTGCCATCTCTACCTCCCGGGTTCAAATGATTCTCCTGCCTCAGCCTCCAGAGTAGCTGGGATTACAGGTATGAGTCACCACACCCGGCCTAGACCCCTTGTTCTTACAAGGGGAGCTCAGTTCTGTCAAGCTGAGGACCTCCTGTGGGTCCGCGTTTCTGGTTTGTTCTTGGGACTTGCGTTGGGCAAGAACCAGCGGTGTGGCAGCAGCCTGTACCCCAGTCCCACAGGGTCAGCCTCACAGGGCTGCCAGTTGGTCACTATGTGCCTGCATGGTAGGTGACTTCCCACGCAGTGTCTGGACCAACAGGCCATGCCCGGGGATGGCTCTCAGGACCAGGGGAATCCTGTGCTTCTCATCCCTTCCTGTGGAGACAACTCCGGGTTCCTCACTCTAGCTGTCCTGATCTGGCCTTCGCTGTGCCGGGAAGAATCCCACAAATAAAAACATAGACTTGTGGTCTAGGAAAAATGCCTTCGTCTCACTAAATGGTCTTTTGCTCCTGAAGAGCTGATGCACAAAATGTCATGTGGCTGTTAAAATAATCAGGAGTGTTATGTGGCAACATAGGAAAACACTGCAAAGAATAAAAACAGAATCATGAAAGCTGCAATTACCACCTGGTCAAAACTATTTCTGCACGCGTGGAGAGGACAGAGTGTGTTGTGGGACTCTGTGCAGATATTCTTCTTGTTTTCTTTTGTTGTGATGAGAAATGTATAATAGGCCGGGCACAGTGGCTCACGCCTGTAATCCCAGCACTTTGGGAGGCCGAGGTGGGCAGATCACACAATCAGGAGATCAAGACCATCCTGGCTAACACAGTGAAACCCCATCTCTAATAAAAATACAAAAAATTAGCCGGGTGGGGTGGCGGGTGCCTGTAGTCCCAGCTACTTGGGAGGCTGAGGCAGGAGAATGGTGTGAACCCAGGAGGGAGGCGGAGCTTCAGTGAGTCGAGATTGCGCCACTGCACTCCAGCCTGGGCAATACAGTGAGACTCTGTCTCAAAAAAAAAAAAAAAAAAAAAAAAAAAAAAAAAAAAACAGAGAGAGAGAGAGAGAGAAAGAAAAATATGTAATAAACAAAAAACAGGAAAAAATAAAACATAATAATAAAAAACAAGGGATTTCCTTTGTTTTCGAAGTATCCATTATGTTCCAGGTACTTTCCCTAGGCAGTTTCATTTAATTATCAAAATCTGGGTTTTTTCACCCAAAACTCTCACACACCTCTCAGAGAATGGCTGTTTCATGACTTCTAAAACACTAAGGAGAGTGAGAGCTGCAACATGTCCAGGTCAGCCCCAAGTCCTGCCCCAGAAGGTGGTCCCTGGCCTGCCACGGAAAGTGTCGGCCACATGGTACCGTGGAACTCAGCCCTAAATAGCCTGAGCCCATGGCAACTTTTGTGTTCAAAAGCCTTAGCAAGGCCAGGCATGGTGGTTTACGACTACAATCCCAGCACTTTGGGAGGCCGAGGCAGGCGAATCACTTGAGGTCAGGAGTTCGAGACGAGCCTGGCCAACATGGTGAAACCTCGTCTCTACTAAAAATACAAGAACTAGCCAGGTGTGGTGACTCACACCTGTAATCCCAGCTACTGGGGAGGCTGAGGCAGGAGAATCACTTGAACCTGGGAGACAGAGGTTGGAGTGAGCTGAGATCACGCCATTGCACTCCAGACTGCGCAACAGAGTGAGACTCCATCTCAAAAATAAAATAAAATTAAAAAGTCTCAGCAAAGAAAAGGTGCCTTCACTTGAGGTTTGAGCAATGTGGATTTCCCCCAGAAAAATGCAGAAACACTTCAATTCCAAGCTTTATTTATCAGGTTTTTAAATATCCAAGTGGCTGCCTGCACCAATAAGAAAGTCCTCCTTTGCTGCCTAGGAGCACAAAGGTGCCAGTGCCTCATCTCAGGGGGCTGGACACGTTCCCCTTTCTTTGTAGCTTTCAGCCACAAGCTTGTGACATTTCACAGCGGAAGTATCAATTGCAGCTTCCTGTCACCCCAGTGGACAGTCTCACACCCGCTCCTGCTAGCCCCCACCCTCCCGTCTGATTCTGGAGGAGAAGGAACAGGTAGTGGCACCAACTCTTTCCAAACTGCTGAGCCAGGAACAAGTTTCAGCATCTGGGCATGCGGCCACAGGGCACTGGCTGTGTCAGACCTGCTAGGGCCCAGCAGCCCAGAAATGGCAGCCTCCCTCCGAGATGCTGAAGAACCTACCGGGACATACAACGCACTGTGCAGCGGCCGGAGGTGAAAGCCTACCGCAAAACAGAATTTGCTTTCTGTAGCAACTGGTCAAAGGGAAGGAGTAAAGTGTTACACAACAAATTGGAATTAAATAAGAACTCTTTACAAAATAACTGCATGTCCATCTGTATGTGGAATATATGATGAATACCTAGTTCTAAATACTTTGTACATGCCAGGCCCTCACACAAGGCTATCATTTGCTCCTGGGTGGTCCATCATTAACTCTGTTCCACAGGTGAGGAAACTGAGACTCAGAGGAGGGCATGGCCCAGCCAAGGCCCCACAGCTGGCCATCAAGGGCGCCCCACAGCAGCCCCTCTATTCCCGTCATGGAGACTGCTTGATCCACTTGGCTCGTCTCCATCAGCAATGCGTAAAATCCTTCGGGAACAGCGGTTCTGGGTGAGGGTGGGCAGTGAGTGTCCCTGGACATGGGAGCTCCAAGATTCTCTTTTCTGGGCTCCTGGGCTCTCTGACCTCAGTGCTAGCCCTGATAGGCTCTGGAGCTGAATCGGTGTAGCCCCGTCAGCCCCTGGGGACACCAGGGTCCCTGAAGGAGAATGCTCTTCCCCAGGTGGCCTCAAGGAGCACCCTGCTACCTAGCCCAGGTTGCCCCCTGCCTTCTGGACTGCATCTGGAGGGGATGGCAGTTTTAATTTTCAGTGGTGATGGCTCCTGGAACACAGTAGTCAGACCTGAGGATGCTGGCAGGACAGTGCTGGTGGCCGCCACAGCCGGGTAAGGGACACCAGGGAGGGTAGACTTGCCAGACATCCAAAATGTGGGAAAGATGCTTTACTGACACCTGCATCGCTCCAGAAACTCCCTCTGGGGGACCTCACTTGCAAAATGATGAAATGATGTCTCCTTGCAACCAGGGCCCTCCCTGTTGGGGCCTCACTGCCTCCCTACTCTGTCCCTGCAGCTCCACTTTCCAGCTCCGCCCAAGGCTCCAGCACTCCGGGATGATGCATCCCAGATCCCCAATCCTATCATTACCAGCTGTGCAAACCCACGGGACCTAAACACAGGGAAACACAGTGTTTCCACCCGGCTGAGGCAGGCTCCCTGCTCACAGCTGCTGGTCTGTGTACAGGCCCATGGCAGAATGATGGTAAGGGCAGCATCGGCCTGTCAATGTTCTGGGAATATGGTGTTTAAGACCCGTGCCAACTCAGCCTTGGTAAACAGTATGTTACAAAACCTCAACTTCAGACACTTTTTCCACTTGGCATCAGGGGACCCAGAAGCCCAGTCAAGTCACCGGCCTCGTGTCCTCTTAGCTTTGACGTCGGACTTTGTGGAAAAGACTCCAGGCCCCAAGTCATGAGGGCAGCTGACAAGGTTCTCTCCTTAACCAGACTCTACTCAGGCTCCACTGAACTGTCTTTCAACCAAGTCCTGATTTGGGGATTTCTGTTTGTCTCTGCATTGACCAATTTTTTTGAGATGGAGTTTCCCTCTGTAGCCCAGACTGGAGTGCAGTGGTGCAATCTCGGCTCACTGCAACCTCCACCTCCAGGGTTCAAGCAATTCTCCTGCCTCAGCCTCCCAAGTAGCTGGGATTACAGGCACCTGCCACCATGGCCGGCTAATTTTTGTATTTTTAGTAGATAGGGGGTTTCACCATGTTGGCCAGGCTGGTCTCAAACTCCTGACCTCAGCTGATCTGCCCACCTCAGTCTCCCAAAGTGCTAGAATTACAGGCGTGAGCCAGTGAGCCTGGCCTACATTGTCCAATTTTAGCAAGGATCCTACTAAGTCCAGTTTTGCCAGAATACTCCACCCTCAGTCTTCTGGTCACCCTCACTAACTGGCCAGACGCCCCATCCCCTGCCACACCCTGGGAGCTATCTGGTCACTGTGGCTGGCTTTCAGCAACAATCCTGTTAGGTGACTTAAGCCAGAATCGCCCTTCCCCCTGCTGTTTTCCCTTTGTCATTCTCCATCCAGCAACCCCACCCTGCCCTTGGCTCTCAATCTCCAGTGGTCCATGCTGTGTTTGGAGCTGAGCCAAATATCTCTCTTCCACTACAAGACCCTGTACCTATCTCAATGGGCCTGAATAAAGTTGGCCTTATAGGGTTTTAACAAGCAACGGGAATATTTTTTCTTTAATACAGCCAATCCCAACATCGTCCAGCTGTCTGCTCCACCTCTGCAGCCCAACACTGCCCTAACCCAGAGTGGATCTCCACAATCACCCCTTCTTTGACCCTGGGCACACCTGGACCTCACCCCTTCTTGTCCTAGGAGATGCTCTGATGTTCACCTTCAGGTACTGGCCAGAGTGAAGGTCCCCACCACAGTTTCCTGTGCTGTGTGAACTCCATGCTCCAACCCTCTCCCAAGAGTCTGGCGTGCATACTGGTGTCAGCCCTACAGTAGCTCTTTGAGGGGCTGCTGCCATTGCCCCTGCACCTTAGGGAGACCCCAGACCTGGCCAAGGGCCCAGTGGAGGGTGATGGTGGTGATAGTGCACTGGACCACTGAATCTGACTATGTGCTATGTCTCAGGCCTGGAAGACCTCAAGGGTCCTGCCCTCCACATTCATCTAGCACAAGCTCAAGTTCCACCCAAGAGGGAATTGGGGCCCAGAAAAGCCTCCAGGTTTCCCACACTGTGTGGTGGGTCAGGCCCAGGTCCCTCTGCCACCCTCACTGAGGGGGTGCCACTGCCACCCTTGTTTAGTGGGCTTCCTTCAACCAACCAGCCTGGTTGGGGCTTGGATGGGGCTTCCTTCATCTGCAACCCAGCAGCTTCCATTAGCAAGACACTAAATAGACATATCACTGCTGCACTGGGACCACACAGGACCCTGCAGACAGGACAGCTCAGACAACTGACAACATTTAAATGGGCTCTGTTCATCAGAGCGACCAAACAATGACACCCTATAACAATGAGCACCCCTTGTGCCCAGAGCTTGGTCCCTAAGCACCAATTTCCAGTAATAGAAATCAGAGTTCTCAGGGGAAGTGACTGACTCCAGGGCTGGGGCAGAGAACATAGAAGATGAGCCTGGAGCATCTTGTATACCAGAAAGTGAAGAGGTACTAAGAGAAAGAAGGAAAGGAGGGGAGGGAGGAAGGAAGGGAGGGAGGAAGCAAGGGAGGGAGGAAGGAAGGAAGGAGGAAAGAAGGAAGGGAGGGAGGGAGGAGAAAAGGAAGGAAGGAAGGAAGGAAGGAAGGAAGGAAGGAAGGAAGGAAGGAAGGAAGGAAGGAATTTGTCCAAACAGGACCCAACCTAAAGAAGCTCCTAATTGCCAAGGATGGAATAATTTGAGCAACAAAATAAAGGATGATATTAGATTTTTCACCCACAGAATAGAATATCCATCATGCCGATGTTAGTAATGGAAAAAAAGTCAATAAACAAATGGAGAAGAGATGATGCTTCTTCACAGAATTCCAATGAAGAAATGAAGATAGAAACATTGCTGACAGGCAAACACCAGGAATAAAGGCTGCAGACACAATGCCACAGTAGAGGCAAAAATTAGTGGGTGAAATTTTTGGGGGAATGGAATGTGCACAGTCTCCCTCAAGATACTGAACTACAAAAAGAAAGATGGTAACTATAAAGTGGAGAAATTTTGTCAAAGTGTACAGTGGAGAAATTTCATCAACTTAACCCAGTGGTCAAGGTTCACATGGCTAGTATCAGACGCACGGACATTCTGGGCCTCTCAGTAGGATGCACCAAGAAGGGCATATCATTTCCGTGGTATTCCCGCCAAAGATACAAAGCTTACTTCAGTCATGAGAAGACACAGGGCAAGCACAAACTGAGGGGCACTCTGCAAAGATAGCTGCTCAGGACTCTTTAATCCAAATCACCATTGACAAGGAAAGGCCAAGGCACCGTTACAAACTGGGGATGACCCAGGAGAAATAATGACACAACGCAGGGTGGGAGCCTAGACAGAAAAAGAACACTTAGTGGACAATTTGGTGAAATTCAAGAAAGGTCAGGAGTTAGTTAATAACTTTGTACTAATGTAAATATCCTCCTTTTGATCATTGTACTCTTTTCTGTAAGGGTTCACGCTGGGGGAAGCTGGGTGAGAAATACCCACAGGGAATCCTTGGCACTAGTTTGACAACTTTTCTGTAAGTTCTAGCAACAAAGAATTCAGTTCAGCCTTTAAGACAAAAGCTATTTGACTGGTCATGGTCGCTCACCCCTTTGGGAGAACTTTGGGAGGCCGAGGCAGGCGCATCATGAGGTCAGGAGATCAAGACCATCCTGGCTAAGACAGTAAAACCCTGTATCTACTAAAAATTCAAAAATCAGCCAGGGGCAGTGGCAGTGACTGTAATCCCAGCTACTTGGGAGGCTGAGGCTGAGGCAAGAGGATCACTTGAACCTGGGAGGCAGAGGTTGCATTGAGCTGAGATCACACACTGCACTCCAGCCTGGGCAACAGAGCGAGACTCTGTCTCAAAAAAAAAAAAAAAAAAAAAGATACAGGAAGGAGGGAAGGACGGAGGGAAGAGCAGGTGCTAAGGCCCTGAGGCAGGAGCCAGCCTGGTGGGAGATGAGACCAAAGAAGGGTGCTGAGACCAGCCCTGGGGTCTTCATCAGATCAGGAAGAGGCCTGGGTTCTATTCTGAGAGCTGTGGGAAGCCCCTGTAGGTTTTAAGCAGCAGGGTCCTGATAACTACAGGTTTCAAAGACTGTCTGGCTGCCAGACTGGGGGCTGGGCCAAAAGGGAGACTCAAGGGATGAGGGAGTAACCAGCAGATGTCAGGAGAGGTCAACACAGGTCACAGAGAAGAGAGCAAAGGCTGCAGGGATTGCCCAGGGCGAGAGCTGGGGGACCTCACGAGGTTCCCCACTGGAACACAAGGCAAGGCGGAGCCCAACCAAGGAGGTTGAAATTCATCCAGATAGTGGTGGGGGGCAGGAAAGGGGCTGAGTGCAGGGGGAAAAGTTCTTCTCTTCTTCTGAGATTTACCCTGCTGGAGGAGGATGGAGGGAGGGAGAGAGGGAGGAGGTGGATGGACTGAAGATGGGCAGAACTTCAGGAGGCCAGGGAAAGGAGGAGGATGAGAGCCATGTGGGCGAGGGCATAGCCACAGATCCACAGATCTCAGGGAGGCCAAGAGGTCAAGGAAGAGAGGATGTTGCAAAGAGCTTGTGGCTGGAATTTAGTATTAAGAGGATTCTGAGGCAAAGTCTAGACCCTCAGGAAGGTGTCCTGAGACCTTTGCTAAATCTGTGTGTTACTGGGGACTTATGTGACAGTGAATGTGGGCCGCACTTGCTTTACTTAGCAGTATCTAGCTCTACCCAAGAGAGCCCCTATAAAGGCTCGCCACTAAGTCTGAGCCCCCACCCTGCAGCAAAAACTTGGTGGCCTCACAAAAGCCTCAGCTTCCCATCTGTAAAACAGATGCACCCCTCCCCTGCCTCTGGGAGTTGCTGTGAGCACTCAGGGAGAAACCACTTGGGACCAGTGAGATCGGCCAGACACACTGGGGTGTGGGCAATTTCTTCACACCAAGCCCGAGTCCTCCAGGCCAGAAATGCAACTGTGAGTCCAGAGGAGGGAGGGGACACGACTTCACAAAAGCAGCTCAGCTCTTCCTCCCTAACACTCAGGCCCCACAGAGGTGCCGGAAATAAAATTCTCCAGTTTCTGACTCTGGGTCAGGTGAAGGGGAAAAAGCCAGCTCCAAGAGCGAGTCGGGGCCCCCCAGGCTCTCCAGGAGCACTGGAGCCAGGCAGTTGGAGTTCCCAAACCCACTCTGCCCCTGGCTGTGTGACCGAGGCGGGTGAGTCCCTTTCTGGGCTATGGGGTCTTCTCTGTGTGGCCCCCCCTCTCGGGCTGCTGGGAGGCTCAGACAAGCCAGCACACGGAAGGCCCCTGTGCCCTGGCTAGTGAGCAACCCCACACAGCAGGGCCCTGCCCTCTTGCCTGGTGGACAGCATGTGTGGGCCAGTCTGTGGTGGGACCCGCCCGACCACACAGCCCCCACCTCGCCGCGCTTCTGTGCTGTCCCCCTTGAAGTGAGGACCATATTCCTCCCAACCTGTCCCTATCATTGTTGAGAATTCCATGTGTGACCCCTCACTAAGCACCTAGTACACAGAAGGTGCTTAATAAACAACAAGTCCTTGGCCTTCTTAGATTTCATCACAGATAGTCTTTTATCAGGCGGAGGAGCCCCATCCCAGGGGGAAGCACAGGTTCAGCAAATACACCCTGAACCACTGTTCTGGGCCTCGCCTGGAGAGTCCACAGCCACCCCTAAACAGGAAACTACAGGAAACTCCAGTGACACTGCTGAGTCCACCCTATGCCATGGTGCCCAGGACAGAGACTGCAGCCTGTGCGTCCCTGTGCCTGAGGCACAGAAGCTCTGCAGACAACTTCTGGTTAGGGAGTTTTACTCCTTAAATCAAATCTAACCTTGAAGACCCTTTAGAGTCAAAACCCCCTTCAACATTTGTGGTTGAGGTGTTTCAGACTAACCTGGTGAGATGAGTTAAAAGACAGAAGAAGACAATGAATGAATATGCAGGCTAGAAACAAGGGAGGTGACCTCCGAGGCCCTGCCTGGCAGAACCCTGGATTACTTTACACAGGTGAAACAACGATTTCTCCCGTTAATCTCTCTGATTTAGATTGCCCTACATTTTAGAAACCCCAAGAGGAAATGGTTTTAGGAAGTGTTCAATAGTCTAAACACATGCTACCTTATTAGCAAGTTGGAAACATTGATAGAAAGAAAACAGCTGATAGACATTCAAACCCTTCGGCAAGTTCCTGCTCAGAGGGAATTCCAGCACTGGAGCTGTGGTGGAGTTGGGGGCTGTGGGGAAGAAACTGGAGGCCGGGCGCGGTGGCTCAAGCCTGTAATCCCAGCACTCTGGGAGGCCGAGACGGGCGGATCACGAGGTCAGGAGATCAAGACCATCCGGGCTAACACGGTGAAACCCCGTCTCTACTAAAAATACAAAAAAACTAGCCAGGTGAGGTGGCGGGCGCCTGTAGTCCCAGCTACTCGGGAGGCTGAGGCAGGAGAATGGCGTAAACCCGGGAGGCGGAGCTTGCAGTGAGCTGAGATCCGGCCACTGTACTCCAGCCTGGGTGACAGAGCGAGACTCTGTCTCAAAAAAAAAAAAAAAAAAGAAACTGGCTTGGAAATGAGGAACAAAGAGAAACCATGTGCAGTGGCTTTAAAATATATCCACAGATTCTTTGACATTCTTCTCTCCAAAAAGTGGAGCCTGGTTCACCTCCCCCTGCATGTGTGCTGGGCTTAGTGATTCACTTGTAACCAAGCAAATGTGGTAGGTGTGATATGATACAACTATTGGGTTTGGTCATAAAAAGAATACCTTCTGCCTAGCTGCCTGTTTTCTGGGTCACTCACTCTGAGATGAACCAGTCACCATTTTGTAAGGATGCTCAAGGGGCCCCATGGAGAGGCCCATGTGGGGAAAAACTGGGCCAACAGCCAGCACCAAGTGGCCGTGAGTGAGTCACCTTGGAAGTGTATCATCAGCCACAGTCAAGCCTTCAGATGAGTCCACAGCCCCAGCCATCATCTGACTGCAGTCTCATGAAAGACCCTGAGCTGCAGCCATCCTACTAAGTTGCATCTGAACTTTTCGCCCTAGAAACTGGGGTGGATGATAAATGTTTATTGTTGTTTCAAGCCACTAAGTTTGGGGGTAATGTGTTACACATCTCTAGATTTATTATACACCATTGGATGGTGACCTCTTCTCTGGATGGGAAAATACAAACCAAGAGGTCTTCAGGACTTGAGGTTGGGATTGTTTAAATTGGAGCCCTGCACAGATACCCTGTATCGGTCAGTGACCCCACCCCCCACCCGCCAGCTGCAGAGAGCACTGGCTGCTACCAGCTCACCCTGACCATCAGACTTCCCCTTCCTCAGACCTCAGTCAGTGACTGACAGGGCAACCTGAACCTTCAGAAAAGGGAAGGTGCTGATTTAGTCTGTTTTTGTTGTTGTTGCTTATAACAGAAAACCTGAAATTGGGTAATATATTAAAAATATATATTTCTTACAATTATAGAGGCTGATAAATCCAAGGAAAAGGGGCCAAGTCTGGTGAGGGTTTTCTTGCTGATGGGGACTCTCTGTGGAGTCCCAAGGTGGCCCAGGCCATCACATGGTGAGGGCACAAAGCATGCTGATGTACTTACTCATGGTTGTCTTCCTCTTCTTATAAAACCACCAGTCCCATTCCCACAATAACCCATTAATGGATTAACCCATTCATCTCTTAAAGGCCCCACCTCTCAATACTGTCATATTGGGGATTAAATTTCAACATGAAATGTAATGAGTTTTGGAGGAGACAAAAATATTGCAATCATAGTGCTGATGTTTCCTGTGGCATATACACACCAGGCAGGTTACACGTGTCATTTCTGTGGAGCCTCATAAAATCCTTAGATCCCCCACTTTACAGAGGAAAAAACTAAGGCTTGAATAATTCAGCCTGGCGCTGTGGCCCACGCCTGTAAGCCCAGCACTTTGGGAGGCCGAGGTGGGCGGATCACTTGGGTCCAGGAGTTCAAGACCAGCCTATGCAATATGGCAAAACCCCGTCTCTACAGAAAATGTTTAAAAATACAAAAATTAGCTGAGCATGGTGGTGCATGCCTGTAGTCCCAGTTACTCAGGGGGCTGAGGCAGGAGGATCGCTTGACCTGGGAGGCAGAGGTTGCAGTGAGCCATGATTGAGCCACTGCACTCCAGCCTGGGCGACAGAGCAAGACCCTATCAAAAAACAAACAAACAAAAAAATTCACCTGCTCTTAAATGATGAAGGCTGGATGAGATGTCTAACTCACGTGCTTTCCACTCAGCCATGCTTCTCCCCTGTAATGTGGCTTGAGGGCCACAGAGCATTTGCTGAGTAAATGGATGGTGCTCACAGGGTTGGCAGCTCTAGGCTTTAAGAAACTTCACACCCTCCTGCACCAGAGATGGGGTTGGGGTTCAGCTTCGCATATTGGACCACTCAGGGAAGCAGAAGGCACAAGCTGCACACCCTCAGAGTCCTGCCTCTGACCACCACGTGGCCTTAGGCCTCTTCACTCTGGGCCACCAGCTTTGCATCTGCAGAATGGGCATTGTAACAGAATCTTGCTCTCACAGGGCTGCCATAAGGAAGGTCCAGCCAGCAGTGGGTCCTCCCAAGACTAGGGTGACCATCGCTCCATTCCAGGAGAGCGAGAATGCCCTGAGCACAAAGCCAGCTTCCTCACTGATGCATTCTGAGGGCCGGATGGTCCCAGGCACAGCACGGGAGCCCACAGTTTGTAGAATGAAAGAACAAATGAACACAAGAGGTGGCCGGGCTCGGGCCAGGACCTAGGCTCTGTGTCCTTAGACCAGCTTCTCACAGGAATGGTTCTTCGCAAGGGCGGCCACAGAGCAGGACCCTCCCACTAGGATCCTGAGGGCAGCGTAACTTCCCCTCCAGTTGCGATTCTCTGGCCTCTCCCCTAGGTGCCTCTCCAAACTGCACGGGAAGGTCAAGTTCATTCCTCCAAGGCCTCTGTCCACTGGCCATTCATCAGCAGACTAGGGGTATGTAGTGATGCTGAACACAAAACCATGAGGATGAGAGGGACAGACAGGAAGGAGGAGGTGAGCAAGATGCCAAGAAGGGCGCAGGGTCTAGCAGCCACTGAAGTTTCCTAGGCCACCAGCTCCCTTGGTGATTCTGTTCTGCTCCTCAGTTGTAAAAACACCAAGCTTTTCTGTAGTAGGAAATAGCTCTGCTGTTTCTATTCCTGAAGATGAAAGGTGGCTTCTGAAATGAAAAGTTGACTTTCCTGCACAGTGCTAAGGCATGGCACAGGCACAGACATGACCTGGCCTTTAGGTATTTCTCTTTGGAACCTGGTAATGCCACCAACGGTCCTTTCTCAGGATGACGTGGACGCTGAGAAGCCAAGAGCAGCTTCCCCCTGAAAGGCATCACTGCAAATAATTTCCTTAAGATCCTGGGAGCTTTTTCTGTTTTCACATGAAATTTTGCTTTGGAGTTTCGCTGGATACTGTGGGAATCTAAAATATTTAAAAGAAAACAAGAGGCTGGGCATGGTGGCTCACGCCTGTAATCTCAACACTTTGGGAGGCCGAGGCAGGTGGATCACTTGAGGTCAGGAGTTTGAGACCAGCCTGGCCAACATGGTGAAACCTTGTCTCTACTAAAAATACAAAAATTAGCTGGGCGTGGTGGCGCACACCTGTAGTCCCAGCTATTCAGGAGGCTGAGGTAGGAGAATCGCTTGAACCCGGGAGGCGGAGGTTGTGGTGAGCCGAGACTGCACCACTGCACTCCTCCTGGGCAACAGAGAAAGATCCTGTCTCTCAAAAAGAAAAAGAAAAAGAAAAAGAAAAGAAAACAAGAGACCAGAGAGATGCAACAACGGGAGAGGCAGGAGAGATTGGAGGCCTATTATCTATTTCCTCTCTGTTCACAAACTTGTTGGCAGAAAGATATTTTCAATAGCTTCTTGCTATTTTTAATTTTTGGGAAATGTTTGTGGTGTTAGTATCTCTTGTAAAGAGCAGGAAGATAGCGGGAACAGCCAGCACTCTCTCACAAGGCCACCAGCACAAGAATATTCACGGAAACAGTGTCTTTAATCGTGAAAGGTCAGACGTCCGTAATCTAGAGGAGAAATTAATACTTCATGGTGTATTAGTAAAATGGAATACAATATAACACAGTAAAAATGAATAAAGTAAATCTACACATCTCAGTAGGGATGAATTAACTAACATAACATTGGGGAGTGAAGCAAGTTCAAAACATTAACTACGGTGCGAATGCATTCCTGTGAATTTGGAAATGAACACATTGGGAACACATGCTGGAGAAGGAAGGCAGCGTGGACTGCAGAGAAGGCAAATTCATAACACTGGTTTTCTCTGGGGAAAGACGGGGCATGGAGAGGGTGGGATTTGGGCTCAAGAGTGAATTGTAGGAACTGCAGCTTTGTAACCACTTAATGCTTAAAAGAAAACCTAGTCAGTCAGGCTTGGGGGCTCACACCTGTATTCTCAGCGCTTTAGGAGGCTGAGGTGGGAGGATTGTTTGAACCCAGGAGTTCGAGGCTGCAGTGAACTATGATAGCACCACTGCCCTCCAGCCTGGGTGACAGAGTAAGACCCTGACTCAAAAAAACCAAAACCAAACCAAACAAAAAAACCCTAAAGTAAATATGACTCCGTGTTGAGAGACAGAACGAAATATCAGTAAATAATCATTTATGTGAACAAATGATTCCCATTAAGGAACAGTATTACATCCTACAGACTTTTTTTTTTTTTTTAATCCTGAAGCCTTCTACCTGTAATAGGAACTGATCTGTTGTTTAAAAAAAAAAAAAAAAAAAAATTCTGGCTAGAAATAGACCTTTCTGCAGAGCTTGGGCAGAACAGAGCTACAGGGCATCAGCACCCACAGCCTGCAGGCCTGGATTTCTGACTTTTGGCAAGGGTTGCCATGGAGGTGATGCCATCCTCCTAGAATCTCACCCTCTTCCAGGTCAATCCCCAGGGAAGGCTGCCTCCCTGCATCTCGGATGTCTTTGCTCATTTCAAATACTGTCACAGTTGAGTTCCCAGAGAGGCGTCCCTGAAAGCCTCCACCCTTCTCTGCACAGTGCAGCGGCAGCCTGGGGCCAGGACAGCGGCGTCGCACACAGGCCCCTGAGGTGTCCATTTCCGGGCCACGGGCAGAGTGGGCTTGGCTAAAGTAATACGTGTGTCCAAGTTCATTCAACAGTCTCCAGAATCTGCTCTCCACCTGGCACTGAGGGCAGCGGGAGAGCCGATTATAAGATTTGTGGACCCCAGTGAAAAATGAAAACTCCAGCCACGCCCAATGTTTAAAAAGTAGAAGAGTGCCATATAAAGCCTTCTTCTCCTGCTATGGTCTCTCTCTTGACTTTTCACAGTGTTTATGTTTGCTATTTAACTTCATCTGAAATAAAGAAAACTTAGAATTCTAAATAATTAGCACGGTTTTTCCTGTGAATCTTTACGTTGCACAGTGCTGGTTTTAGATGCAAACATAAGGCACTTAACTCGCATGCAGAATCACCAAAGTTCTACAATTTGTATTTTGTAGCACCTTCTGCATGTAGAATGCCTGAAGCCAGACAGAAGAGACAAATGCAAGCTGAATTCTAGAAGGTTGGAAAGAGAAGAGGGCACCCCAGCTCCTGGGCATGGGGAACTTGAAGGGAGTCTATCCTCATGGCCAGGTCACCCAGCCGCCCTCTGACTCGGGTTCCACGGCTGCTGGGCACCCCCCTGGCAGCCCGGTGGGCTCTGAGGAAGTCAAGGTGGCCTTTCCCCTTCCCACAGCCATCACCCCAACCCCTGGCACACAGGCAACCCCCAAAACTCAGAGTCTAGATAGCTGCAGTGTTGCCTGTCCCTGTCCCCAGATGTCGCAGAGCGTACATACCTGACTCGACCCTCTGGCACCTGCACCCAACCTTCTTGGCTCAACAGGACCCTGTTGCTGCCCCGGGCAGACGTAGGCAGGGTTTCCAGGCTAGAAGGGGAGGATGGGCAGGACCTGGCACCAAGAAGAAGAGGATGGAGCCACCAAGAAATTGTCCTAGGGAGGCAGGAAGGCAGTTGGTGACCAGTGCATGACCAACACCCCATTGGACTTGACCTCTAAAGCCCAGGCTCAAAGATAAAAGTATTAAGAATCATGAGATGGTGACAGCAGAGCATTAAGCCAAGTGCAGGGCCTTCCTAAGCCTGAGGCCCTGGGACTGCACAGGTCACAGGCCCATGAAGCCACCCTGACTAAGGAACGGGGAGAAGGAAGGGGTCCCAGCCCCCCAGCACCTCGGTCTAACAGAGCAGGTGATAATGTGGCCTAACCACTGTAAAACAGTGGGAAGAAGGTCTCAGGGGAAGTGAGTGTGAGCACTACAGTTGAGCAAGCACTGGATCTGGATGGGGCAGCAAAGGCTTCCTAGAGGGAGGCTCTTGAGTCTTAAAGGATGAGGATGAATACCAATCAGCTAGAGGGAGGCTGGGACAAGCATTTCAGACGTCGGAACAGAATGTGCAAAGACAGGAAGTTCAGGTGGACACCGTCATGAGCCAGATTGCAGGTGGGGATCATTTTGAAGACGAGCTTGACCAGCACTGGCTGCCCTGATGGCTGCATGAAGGACTCTGCAGCTTTCTCTGCAGCCTGCGCAGGGATCAATTAGCAATGTCTGTTGTAGCAACAGGAGCAGGAAGTGGTAGCGAGAGCGCTTCCTGAGAATGAATCTGGGGCCAGAGCAGGGACCTGGGGAACAGCAGGGTGTGAGAATAGAGGTGGCAGCTCCAGGACCATGATGCACAGTGAGTACCAGCTGTCCCACAGGGTTCTGATGTTGTTTCTTTTTTTTTTTTTTTTTTTTTTTTGAGATGTAAATCTCGCTCTGTTGCCCAAGCTGGAGTATACTGGTGTGATCTCAGCTCACTGCAATCTCTGCCTCCCAGGTTCAAGCAATTCTCCTGCTTCAGCCTCCCGGGTAGCTGGGATTACAGGCTTGCACCACCACGCCTGGCTAATTTTTTTGTATTTTCAGTAGAGACGGGGTTTCACCATGTTGGCCAGGCTGGTCTCAAACGCCTGACATTATGATCCTCCTGCCTCGGTCTCCCAAAGTGCTGGGATTACAGGCGTGAGCCACCGCGACTGGCCAAAAGTATACTCTTAATGAAAAATGTTCTTCCTGGCCTTTTCATTTTTTTCTCTTACTGAAAAGTAAGTTGGCTGGGCCCGGTGGTTCACGCCTGTAATCCCAGCACTTCAGGAAGCCGAGGTGGGTGGATCACCTGAGGTCAGGAGTTCGAGACCAGCCTGGCCAAAATGGTGAAACCCCATCTCTACTAAAAATACAAAAATCAGGCCTGGCACGGTGGCTCACGCCTGTAATCCCAGCACTTTGGGAGGCCAAGGTGGGCGGATCACAAGGTCAGGAGTTCAAGACCAGCCTGGCCAACATGGTGAAAACCCATCTCTACTGAAAATACAACAACAACAAAAAATTAGCTGGGCATGGTGGTGTGTGCCTGTAATCCCAGCTACTCAGGAGGCTGAGGCAGGAGAACTGCTTGAACCCGGGAGGTAGAAGTTGCAGTGAGCCGAGATTGTGCCACTGCACTCCAGCCTGGGGGACAGAACAAGACTCCATCTCAAAAAAAAAAAAAAACCAAAAACCAAAAATCAGCTGGGCACAGTGGCAAATGCCTGCAATCCCAGCTACTTGGGAGGCTGAGGCGGGAGAATTGCTTGAACCTAAGAGGCGGAGGTTGCAGTGAGCCGAGATCGTGCCATTGCACTCCGGCCTGGGCGACCGAGGGAGACTCCGTCTCAAGGTGTTGGGGGGAAAGAAAGAAAAGTAAGCTTATCAACTATTAGATTACTTTTCTTAAACTTTACTTCTAAATAACTCTAATAACTCTAGTTTTAATCTCCACCCCTGTCCATTTGCCCAGTTCCTATCCCTCCATCAAGAAGCAGAGTTATCACTTTATTTTTCCAGAGACCTTTTTTCAGGGAATACATAAGTCAGTATAAATTCATTTGTCTCCCCTTTCCTTCTTTTAAAACACAAGCAGCAGTACACCATACACTCTACTCTGTGGTTTTCCTTTTTCACTTGGCAACTAATTTGGAGAACTTTCCCTATCAGTAAACACAGAGCTTCTTTATTCTCTTTCCTTGTGTAGAAATCCATTGTATGGACCGGTCATAATTTATGACCACTTCTTGGGGGACATTTAGTTTTTCCACATAATTGTTTTTACCAAAAAAAAAAAAAAAATCCTGCCATTAATATGCTTGTAATCTGTTATTTCACAGGTGCGTTAATTGGCTATTGCTGTGATAGTGCTGATTACCATACCACATCTCACTCACAGGACTGAGGATCCACTGCAGTTTGGTAGACACCGTCTGTGCTCAGCCAAGTAGCTCTCCTTGGAGCTGTAAGACACCCAGGATTGACTCCTAGCCATATAACAGGTTCCAATTTGTCTCATAAACCTCTCATCCTCTTTGAACCAGTGGCTGCCTGAAGCAAATTATGGCAAATGGCAAGAGTGCAATCAGAACCAAGCCACTCAAGCTTTGAGAACATTATATCCTTTGCTCAGTTTCCTGTTGGGTATTAGTCTTGATTGATATAGAACTCTATATATTAAGCATATCGCCCCTTGATTGTAAAATGAGTTGCACATTTTCCCAGTTGGTCATTTGTCTTTTGACTTTGCCGATGAGATTTTTACTAAGTAGAGGTTTTTCATTCCAATGTAGCCAAATGCATCAAGTTTTTCTTTTTAGAGTTTCTGGGGTTTTTGTCATAGTTAGAAAAGTCTTACGTCAAGTCATGTTCCACTAATTTTTGTGGGAGTTTTACATTTGAATCTGTGGTGCTCTGTATATAGCATGAAGCACAGATTTGCTTATTTTCTTTTTATTTTATTTTATTTTATTTTGGAGACAGAGTCTTGCTCTATCCCCCAGGTTGGAGTGATCTCAGCTCACTGCAACCTCTGCCTCCCAGGTTCAAACGATTCTCCTGCCTCAGCCTCAGCCTCCTGAGTAGCTGGGATTATAGGCACCTGTCACCACACCCAGCTAATTTTTGTATTTTCAGTAAAGACGGGATTTCGCCATGTTGACCAGGCTGTTCTCGAACTCCTGACCTCAGGTGATCCACCCATGAGCCACCACGCCTGGCCTGTTTCTTTCTTTCTCTCTTTATTTCTTTCTTTGCTTTTTACTTTCTCTTTCCTTCTTCCTTCCTTCTCTCTCTCTCTCTTTCTTTTTTTGCAAAACAGATATTCAATTTTCCCAGCAACATATATATTTGAAGTACCATCTTTGTCATATTTTAAATTCTGTATGTACTTGGGAATTTTTGGACTTTCTATTCTGTTCCAGTCGGGTGTCTATTTGCATATGAGTTTCACGTTGTTTAAAGTACTAAGCATTGCAGTAGGCTTTGATATCTTAGGTTCCCACCTGCTGTTCCCTTTCAAAAATGTCCTGAGTATCTTACTTTCCTTCGTCAAACCCCCAATATAAATCATATAGTTAGTTACCTTAGCTAGTTTAAAAAATTCCTAATGGCATTTTTGTTAGGATTGATTTTAATCTAGGAAATAACTCCGGGAGATTTGGAATTTTCATTATTTTGAGTCTTCCCATCAGAGAACTTGGTAGTTTTTCCATTTGTTCAAGTATTTGTTCATGTTTTCTGTTTGACAGTTTTCTTTCTTTCTTTCTTTGAAATGGAGTCTCACTCCGTCGCCCAGGCTGGAGGGCAGTGGAGCGATCTCAGCTCACTGCAAGCTCCGCCTCCCGGGTTCACACCATTCTCCTGCCTCAGCCTCCCGCGTAGCTGGGACTACAGGCACCCGCCACCATGCCTGGCTAATTTTTTGTATTTTTAGTAGAGATGGGGTTTCACCGTGTTAGCCAGGATGGTCTCCATCTCCTGACCTCGTGATCCACCGGCCTCAGCCTCCCAAAGTGCTGGGATTACAGGCATGAGCCACTGCGCCTGGCCCAATTTTCTTTCTTTTTAAAGAAATTTTTTATTTCCATAGGTTTTGGGGAATAGGTGGTGTTTGGTTACACGAGTAAGTTCTTTAGTGGTGATTTGTGAGATTTTGGTGCACCCATCACCTGAGCAGTGCACACTGAACCCAGTTTGTAGTCTTTTATCCCTCAACCTCTTCCCACTCTTTCTCCCTTAGTCCCCAAAGTCCACTGTGTCATTCTTATGCCTTTGCACCCTCATAGCTTAGCTCCTACTTATGAGTGACAACATACGATGTTTGGTATTCCATTCCTGAGTTACTTCACTTAGGCTAATAGTCTCCAATCCCATCCAGGTTGCTGTGAATGCCTTTAATGCATTCCTTTTTATGGCTGAGTAATATTCCATCATATATATACACCACAGTTTCTTTATCCACTCATTGATTGATGGGCATTTGGGTTGGTTCCACATTTTTGCAGTTGTGAACTGTGCTGCTATAAACATCTATGCGCAAGTACCTTATGTATATAATGACTTCCTTTCCTCTGGGTAGATACCCAGTAGTGGGATTGCTGGATCAAATGGTAGTTCTACTTTTAGTTCTTTAAGGAATCTTCACACTGTTTTCCATCGTGGTTGTACTAGTGTACAGAGCTGGAACAAGATAAGGATGCCCACTCTCACCACTTCTATTTAACAGTTTTCTTTCTAGGTCTTTGTATCTGGAGTTTCCCCATGAGCACACTAAGGTTTAATGATTCACTAGAATGACTTGGATAATCCAGAAAAGCTGTTATACACCTGGTTACTGTTTTATTAGAGCTAAAGGATACAGACTAATATCAGCCAAGGAGCACAAAACAAATCTTAATATATTTTAAAAGTTTGGGCCGGGCGTGGTAACTCATGCCTGTAATACCAGCACTTTGGGAGACTGAGCTGGGCGGATCATTTGAGGTCAGGAGTTCGAGACTAGCCTGACCAATACGGTGAAACCCTGTCTCTACTACAAATACAAAAAAATTAGCCAGGCGTGGTGGCATATGGCTGTAGTCCCAGCTACTTGGGAGTCTGAGGCAGGAGAATTGTTTGAACCTGGGAGGCAGAGGTTGCAGTGAGCCAAGATCGCACCACTGCACTCCTCCAGCCTGAGGGATAGAGCAACTCTGTCTAAAAAAAGAAAAAAAAAAAAAAAAAAAAAAAGTTTGAAATCAAAGTATATTTTTCTGTTTGAAATGGAATGAAACTAAAAATCAGTAACATAAGGAAACTGAAATTTTCAGAACTATGTGAAAATTTGAACAATATACTCTTTCTTTTTTTTTTTTTTTTTAGATGGAGTTTCACTCTTGTTGCCCAGGCTAGAGTACAATGGCATGATCTCAGCTCACTGCAACCTCTGCCTCCCAAGTTCAAGCAATTCTCCTGCCTCAACCCCCTGAGAAGCTGGGATTACAGGCGTGTGCCACCACACCCGGCTAATTTTGTATTTTTAGTAGAGACAGGGTTTCACCATGTTGTTCAGGCTGGTCTCGAACCCGTGACCTTGTGATCCACCTGCCTTGGCCTCTCAAAGTGCTGGGATTACGGATGTGAGCCACCATGCCCGGCCTAAATGATATATTCTTTTTTTGTTTGTTTTTTGAGACAGAGTCTCGCTCTGTTGCCTGGGCTGGAGTGCAGTGGCACGATCTGGGCCTACTGCAAGCTTTGCCTCCCGGGTTCATGCCATTCTCCCACCTCAGCCTCCTGAGTAGCTGGGACTACAGGCACCCACCACCATGCCCGGCTAATTTTGTTTTTGTGTTTTTAGTAGAGGCGGGATTTCACCGTGTTAGCCAGGATGGTCTCAATCTCCTGACCTTGTGATCTGCCCGCTTCGGCTTCCCAAGGTGCTGGGATTACAGGTGTGAACCACCGCACCCGGCCAACAATATACTCTTAAACAACCAGTGGGTCAAAGAAGAAATCATAAGGGAAGTCAGAAAATACCTTGAGACAAATGAAAACAAAAGCCACACATATCAAGACTTATGGTATGCAGTGAAAGCAGTGCTAAGAGGGAAATGGACAGCTGTGAATGCAGACATTAACAAAGAAGGAGGACCTCAAAATTTAAAAGCGAACTGTATACCTTAAGGAACTAGAAAAACAAGGAGACCAAATCCAAAGCTAGCAGAAGATAAGAAATAATAAAGATTAGAGTGAAAACAAATAAAATAGAGAATAGAAAAACAATCGAGAAAATCAACAATATCAAAAGTTGGTTCTTTAAAAGATCAACAAAAGGAATGAAATGTTAGCTAAATGGATAAAGAAAACAAAAGAAGCCTCAAATTACTAAAATCAGAAATGAAAGTGAGGATATCACTATTGATTTGACAGAAATGAAAAGGATTATAAGAGATTATAAGATAGTACTATGAACAATTTTACACCAATAAAGTTGATAACTTAGGTGAAGTGGATAAATGTCTAGAAAGACACCAACTACAAAAACCAACTCAAGAAGAAATAGGAAATCCGAACAGACCTACAACTAGTAGGGAGATTGTATCAATCCATTCTTGCATTGCTATAAAAAAAAACACCTGGCCAGGCGTGGTGGCTCACACCTGTAATCCCAGCACTTTGGGAGGCTGAGGCGGGTGGATCAATTGAAGCCAGGAGTTCGAGACCAGCCTAGCCAACATGGTGAGACCCCATCTCTACTAAAAATTAGCTGGGCATGGTGGCACGTGCCTGTAATCCCAGCCAGTCAGGAGGCTGGGGCAGAAGGACCACTTGAACACAGGACAGGGATGTTGCAGTGAGCTAAGATTGTGCCACTACACTCCAGTCTGGCAATAGAGCGAGACCCTGTCTCAGAAAAAAAAAAAAAAAAAGAAAAAAGAAAAGAAAAGAAAAAGGGGCCGGGCGCGGTGGCTCAAGCCTGTAATCCCAGCACTTTGGGAGGCCGAGGCGGGCGGATCACAAGGTCAGGAGATCGAGACCACAGTGAAACCCCGTCTCTACTAAAAATACAAAAAAAAATTAGCCGGGCGCGGTGGCGGGCGCCTGTAGTCCCAGCTACTCAGGAGGCTGAGGCAGGAGAATGGCGGGAACCCGGGAGGCGGAGCTTGCAGTGAGCCGAGATCGCGCCACTGCACTCCAGCCTGGGCAACAGCGTGAGACTCCATCTCAAAAAAAAAAAAAAGAAAAGAAAAGAAAAAGGAAATACCTGAGACTGGGTAGTTTATGAAGAAAAGAGGTGAAATTGGCTCGCTGTTCTGCAGGCTGTACAAGCATGGTGCCAGCATCTGCTTGGCTTCTGGGAGGTCTCAGGGAGCTTTGACTCATGGCAGAAGGCAAAGCAGGAGCAGGCCCTTTGCATGAAGAAAGCAAGAACAAGAGGGAGAGAGGGTGGAGGTGCCACACATTAAACAACCAGATCTCACAAGAACTCACTCATTACGGTGAGGGCAGCACCAAGACATGTGGGGTCCACCCCCGTGACCCAAACACCTCCTATTAGGCCTCACTTCCAACACTGGGGATTACATCTCAACGTGAGATTTGGAGGGGACATCCAAACTATATCAGAGATTGGATCAATAATCAGAAACCTCCCAACAGCTAGGCACGGTGAGTCATGCCTGTAATCCCAGCTTTTTGGGAAGCTGAGGTGGGCAGATCACTTGAGGGCAGGAGTTTGAGCCCAGCCTGGCCAACGTGGCAAAACCCCATCTCTACTAAAAATACAAAAATTAGCCAGGCGTGGTGGTGTGCACCTGTGATCCCAGCTACACGGGAGGCTGAGGCAGGAGAATCGCTTGAATCCCGGAAGTAGAGGCTGCAGTGAGCCGAGATGGTGCCACTGCACTCCAGCCTGGGCAACAAAACAAGACTCTGTCTCAAAAACAAACAAACAAACACAAAAACAAAAAAACCTCCCAACAAAGAAAAGTGCAGCAATAAATAACTTCATACCAAATAGCTTCACTGGTGAATTCTACCAAACATTGAAAAAAGAATTGCAGCAAGAAAGCCTAGGCTAACTGTCAAAGCCAATCCTTAAACTCTTCAAAAAAACAGAAAAGAGGGGAACACTTCCTAAGTCATTCTGTCATTCTGTGAGGCCAGTATTACCCTGATGCTAAAGCCAGAAAAAAACACCACAAGAAAACTACAGATCAATATCCCTTATGAATATAGATTCAAAAATCCTCAAAAAAGCTAACAAACTAAATTCAGCAGCGTATTTAAAAGAGTAAGCACCATGACTGGGTGGGATTTATTCCAGGAATGCGAGAGTAGATGCACACATGAAAACCAAGAATGAAGGAGAAAACCCACACAATCGTCTCCATAGATGCAGGAAAAGCATGTAACAAAACTCAACACCTTTTCATAATAAAAACACTCAATAGGCCGGGTGCACTGGCTCACGCCTATAACGCCAGCACTTTGGGAGGTCGAGGTGGGAAGATCATGAGGTCAGGAAGTCAAGACCATCCTGGCCAACATGGTGAAACGTCATCTCTACTAAAAAAAAAAAAAAAAAAGAAAAAAATTAGCCAGACGTGGTGGCACACACCTGTAGTCCCAATTACTCGGGAGGCTGAGGCAGGAGAATTGCCTGAACCCAGGAGGCCACTGCACTCCAGCCTGGGTGACAGAGGAGATACTGTCAAAACAAAACAAAAACACTCAATAAATTAGGAATAGAGGGGAACTCCTTCAACTGATAAAAAACAATCTGTTAAACCCACAGCAAACATTCTACAGAATGACAAAAGACTAAAAGCTTTTATGCTAAGATGAGAAAACAAGGATGCCCTTTTGTCATTTCTCTTTCACACAATAGTGGAAGTTCTGCCCAGAGCAACTAGGCAAGAAAGGGAAATAAAAGACATCTAAACTGGAAAGAAAGAAGTAAAATTATGTCTTTTCATAGATGACATGATCTTATACACAGAAATCCTAAAGATTCCACAAAGAAACTTAGAACTACTACATGAATTCAGCAAAGTTGCAAGATACAAAATCAGAAGCCAGTCCAGGCCATTCCTTTCTTTGGAAGGTGAAAGTTTTTTTTGTTTGTTTGTTTTTGTTTTTGTTTTGAGACAGTTTCCCTCTTGCTGCTCATGCTGGAGTGCAGTGGTGTAATCTCGGCTCACTGCAGCCTCCACCTCCCGGGTTCAAGCAATTCTCCTGCCTCAGCCCCCTGAGTAGCTGGGATTACAGGCGTGTGCCACCACTATGCCCAGCTAATTTTTTGTATTTTTAGCAGAGGCAGGGTTTCGCCATGTTGGCCAGATTGGTCTTGAACTCCTGGCCTCAGGTGATCTGCCCACCTTGGCCTCCCAAAGTGCTGGGGCTACAGGCATGAGCCACTGCACCCAGCCTGAATGTGCAAGTTTGAGCCCCACCAAGCCTACTGAATCAGCCCCCTGAGTCTGCACAGGCCACCTCCGTGATACTTAGGCTGACTCTCTTACTGCAAGACAGTTATATTTGTTTAAGCATCTACATTTAGTACAGAATTTGTGTAGCAGACAGCAATAGTATCAGTGTGAATGTGCCTGAAATGTAGTTGAGCCAGGATGGGGTAGGGCTAGATTGAAAGAAGTAAGTAATCCGTCCTATAAAGCCATTACATACATTTTCAAATTTCTGTACTAATTTGATTATTCAGTTCCCCCTTGCTCTACTGCTATTTGTACCTTATGATAGCCTCCTATAGACTCTTTAGCACAGAAATTAGCTGGTGGTTAACTAAATCCAGTTCTTCCAAAAGCCAGTGATTTTCCAGTGATATTACGTCCTCAGGAGGCTTTAACTCAATCTCCCAATATCTTTGGTCATCAACATCAGATTATCATATGACTTATATATGTAGGATAGTTGAATGTTACCAACGATGCCAGTGCTGTATCACACTGCAGTATGGTCATGGCACAATTTAGCTTCACCACAGAATAAATCAGTCATAATTTCTTTTTTTTTTTTTTTTTTTTTTTTTTTTTTTTTTGAGACGGAGTCTCACGCTGTCGCCCAGGCTGGAGTGCAGTGGCGCGATCTCGGCTCACTGCAAGCTCCGCCTCCTGGGTTCACGCCATTCTCCTGCCTCAGCCTCCTGAGTAGCTGGGACTACAGGCGCCCGCCACCGCGCCCGGCTAATTTTTTTTTGTATTTTTAGTAGAGACGGGGTTTCACTGTGGTCTCGATCTCCTGACCTTGTGATCCGCCCGCCTCGGCCTCCCAAAGTGCTGGGATTACAGGCTTGAGCCACCGCGCCCGGCCAAATCAGTCATAATTTCAGTGCTATTTGCTAGGCCTTTCCAACAGAATCTGCCCATGTTCAAATGCCACATATTATTATGACCAGGCATCATTACAATTGGCCATGACAGGCCAGGTGCAGTGGCTCATGCCTGTAATCCCAGCACTTTGGGAGGCCAAGGTGGGCGGATCATCAGGTCAGGAGTTCAAAACCAGCCTGGCCAATATGGTAAAACCCCATCTGTACTAAAAACACAAAAATTAGCCGGGCATGGTGGCACACGCCTGTGGTCCCAGCTACTCAGGAGGCTTGCAGAAGAATCTCTTGGACCTGGGAGGTGGAGGTTGCAGTGAGCAGAGATCGTGCCACTGCACTCCAGCCTGGGAGACAGAGCAAGACTCCGTCTCAAAAAAAAAAAAAAAACAATTGGCCATGACTTGGTAATTCCTGGGTTTCAAAGCCAGTCACCTTGTCTTAGTTCACAGGCTTGTACTGCAAGACTGGCTTCCGTTATACAGCGGGACTCACATCCTCTCTCCTACAGAGATGTGGGTGGTATTCAGACTAGTTCCTTTTCCTGCTGATTATACTACAGGATGTGGGTTATCCAGAGCAGAGTGCATTGGTCCAAGTTGCAAGAGCTCTCAGAGAGCTTCCATAGGTTTGGAGACCCATACGATTCCCACAGGTGGGCCCCTTGAGCCTCAGCAATCAGGGCAGAGGGCCACTGCCCCATGGCCACTTTGGCCTCCATCTGTAACGGATAGTCAAGGAACCCTGCTGGATGTAGGGAGAAGCCCTTTCCCAACACTGGGTGCCTGCTTTACCCAACATTACCCAACCCACTTCACCAAAGCCTCATCATCTCCCCAGGCTGACTCCTACCCATTGCTGCCTCTAATCTGCTTTTTTTTTTTCCAATAAATCTTTCCCCCCGAGTGCTGCTCCTCATCAAAAGCAAATTCAGGCTGGGCGCGGTGGCTCACACCTGTAATCCCAGCACTTTGGGAGGCCGAGGCAGGCAGATCATTTGAGGTCAGGATTTTGAGACCAGCCTGGCCAATATGGTGAAACCTCATCTCTCCTAAATACAAAAATTAGCTGGGCGTGGTGGCGGGTGCCTGTAATCCCAGCTATTGGGGAGGCTGAGGCAGGAGAATCGCTTGAACCTGGGAGGCAGAGGTTACAGAGAGCCAAGGCCACGCCATTGCACTCCAGCCTGGGCAACAAGAGTGAGACTCTCTCTCAAAAAAAAAAAAAAAAAAAAGGCAAATTCAGCTCATCCCATGAAGCCTAAGCCTAAGCCTAAGGCCCTTTTCTGTCTGGTGGGCCAGTGTTCAGCCACCATGCATGCTGTTGCCACTGTGTCCTCGTGGCTGAGTGCAGTTAGGATACATGTTTCATTACCCAAAAGTATTGGGTTTTCCCATACTTGCATTGTATAAGTGGTGGTCACACCTCATTGTCATTTAGTCTGAATATGTCATAGAGGTTTCCATTGTCTTCCTTGTGCATGGAGAGGATGCTCTCCTGGGGAATTTGGACCCACCAGGTGATGCCTACTCTTTAGTTCTATCAGAATCCCAGTGGTTTTTCCTGGTTTGTGTAGGAGCTTTCTGTTCACAGAACAGGGTGATTTGTGTCTGTGCAGAGCACACTGTGACATGTTGGGCAGGCCACCATTCTATGACGTTCAAGATAACCGGGGGGACCTTTGTAAGTCTCTGATCACCAGGGTTTATAGTTACACAGGAGTCAGTCAACCAGCAATCATACACCAAGCAGTGTGATGCCCCAATAGGGAGTAGTTCCCAAAAACCCCTTCCCAGATGATATCCTTTGTCATAGATGTACCTTGAAAAGTCACAGTTGAAAGATGCTAGAGTTCCACTTGCTCATCATCGTGTGACCACAGTGTCGCTGACAGTGATGTCACTAGGTTTGCAGGCTGCCATTCAACTTCATCAGATTCCGAAAGCGGGGATGGTTTTGACAAACATACAAGTTTACCCTTTCAGGCATCTGGTATAACTGTGCTAAGAGACAATATCATTCCCTTGCTCTGAGCTTACTTCAAGGCACCAATGTATTGTTGGGTTTCTCTCATTGCATAACCCATTTATTCATTCTTTTGTCTTCAGCTACTATTTCTCCTTCTCTCCATTTGTCATTGATTTTCACCCAAACTTTTACACCTTTAGAAAGGACGAAGGGATGTTAGATTCATCCACTGTGTAGGTCCAGATGACCAGCAGCAATCCTACTCCAGCAAGTGCCTCCCCCAGGGCCATTTCAGTCATGTACGGTAGGGCTGTATAGAGACAAACTGGGAGGCTGCCCTGACCACCAGGAGACACAGCTGCACTCAGTCACCACCTCTGATTTGCCAGATGCAGTGGAGGCATAGCCATCCCATCAGACCTTCAGGATTTCTGACACAAATGTTGAAAGATACAGCAACTGTTTCTCACTTAAGAATCATTCTTGCTTCCAGCCGGGTGCAGTGGCTCATGCCTGTAATCCCAGCACTTTGGGAGGCCAAGGCCAGCAGATCACAAGGTCAGGAGTTCGAGACCAGTCTGGCCATCATGGTGAAACCCTGTCTCTACTAAAAATAAAAAAAATATCTGGGCATGGTGGTGTGAGCTTTACCTCCCCAGTAGCAGATGCTTCCAACACTGGTGGCTGACGGGCCTGATTTCAGGCTCTTTTCATCAGGTGGGAAACAAGAAAGTTGAGGTGCTGTTAGGAAGAACTGCATAGTGATAACAGCATCCTTCCTGGCCATCTTCCCCAGATCACTCCGAGAGTGGAGGGATCTATCTAGTGGGAACCCTCCTTGACCCCCACATGTTAAGTGTGAGCACACATGCATGGAGGTGTGTAAGCCTTCATGCTTTTGTCTCTCCCCATGTAAGATAACAAATGTTTCCATTGCCCGTTTCAATTCTCTCACAAACTGCTCTGAGGATAATGTGCAGCATGATATACCCATTTGATGGGAAGTCTCCTTGCCCTGTGTGGGTTGTAAAGTGTGTTCCTTGGTCCGAAGGTATGTAACTTAGTGACACACATTGATACAGTGTCTTCTGCTCAGTACTTTTACAGTATCTTAAGCATTTGCATCTGCCACTGGGTAGGTAAAGCTCAGTCCGGAGTACGTGTCTATTCCTGCCAGAACCCATTTTTAAACTCCCTCCAGGGCTACCAGCAGGGGTCCCGTACAGTCCACCTGCCAGCTGCATGTGGGGTCTTCTCCTGCTGGGGAATCCGCCCCTTAGACACCTGCGGTCTCCATCTTCTTGTCGTCAAGACAGTTCTTGTTGGCATTTGTGTCTCTGAGGGTGCAGGAGGGACATGTTTCTGAGCAGCCCATCCCTGCACTGTCGCCCACTCCTTTGTTGAACCCAGGTGGCCACCTCAAGTTTGTTCATCAGGATATCCACCTACCGGATCTGACCACACATCCTGGGAGGGGTTCTTCAGGTGGGCATTGACATGACCTACTTTAATGTGCCCCTCAAATTCCTGCAGTGCTGTGCTCCACGTGGGCATCCCTTTCACAGCCCAGTTTGCCATCACCCTCTGCCTGGTCCCGTGGCCAGGCCATTGGCCATGGCCCACGAGTCAGTAAAAACCAAAACACAGGCTCTTATGATTGTTCCATTCTTTCGTCACAGCAAGAAATGCAGCATGCAGTTCATCTCACTGGGCTGATTTGTTCTTGCCTTTTTCAACGTGAGTTTTCCCATTATTGCTCACAATGTAGTGACCTTCAGATCTGGATGTTGTCCACCCACCTTGAAACTGCCAACCACAAACCAAATAGCTCTTTGTTGTCCATTGAGAAGTGTTCACAGGGCACCCTCTGTGACGCCACAGACCTGGTAGGTCCTCAGCTGGTTCCGAAACCAGCCCCAGGGGAAAAGCCCTCCTTGCATTCCCTCAGTATCATGCTCCTGTAGAAACCATTTCAGTTGTATTATGGAACTCTGCTAAGCACTGCCTTCTTTATTGAACTGTATCTCTGCCATCCCGCAAGACAACATGTGTATTTCAGGCTTTAAGACTAGAGTATGTCCTTCAGTCTTAGGGGCAGTTTCAATTAATGCTCAATCGCAAGCTACTACCTACCAGGTCTGGGGATTTCCTGGTCCAAAATCCCAGTGGTCACCACTGGGTGGCACTCATGCACAATGCTGTTGCACAGAGAACATAGTACCAGAATTCCAGCCTCCAACAGGTCATTAAAGTGAAAATCTCTTTGCTCACCAAGTGTTTCATACTTTTTCAAATTAACAGCCTGTTTGGGCTCGGGCCCATGGGTTCCCCTTTAGTGTGTCCAATTAATATTGGCCGAAGGGCAAACGTCCGTGCCATCTGCTTCACAATACTAGATACAGACATGTTCCCCAGTCAGACATAATATCCATCCTGTAAACACATTCAGGTAAAGGAGGTGCAACCACTTCACATAAAGTCCATTCAAATATTCCTATTTTCTTCCATATTTTCACCTTAATTCCATCAACCCATCAACCACTGAGATCATGACAGTACGGCCTTAATGATGACATGGAGGCTCACACCTGTAATCTCAGCACTTTGGGAGACAGAGGTGGGTGGATCACTTGAGGCCAGGAGTTTGAGACCAGCCTGGCCAACATGGCAAAGTCCCATCTTTACTAAAAATACAGGCCGGGCGCGGTGGCTCAAGCCTGTAATCCCAGCACTTTGGGAGGCCAAGGCGGGCGGATCATGAGGTCAGGAGATCGAGACCATCCTGGCTAACACAGTGAAACCCCGTCTCTACTAAAAATACAAAAAATTTAGCTGGGCATTGGTGGTGGGCGCCTGTAGTCCCAGCTACTCAGGAGGCTGAGGCAGGAGAATGGCGTGAACCCGGGAGGCGGAGCTTGCAGTGAGCTGAGATCGCGCCACTGCACTCCAGCCTGGGCGACAGAGCAAGACTCTACCTCAGAAAACAAAAAACAAACAATAACAACAACAAAAAATTAGCTAAGTGTGGTGGTGCACACCTGTAATTCCAGCTACTTGGGAGGCTGAGGCACGAGAATTGCTTGAACCCAGGAGGCCTAGATTGCGGTGAGCTGAGATCACGCCACTGCGCTCCAGCCTGGGAGACAGAGCGAGACTCTGTCTCACTAAATCAATAAAGATTTTTTTTTTAACGATGGGATTAGTGTCCTTATAAGAAGAGCGACACACCTGAGAGCTAGCATGCAGGTGCCCGAGCTCTCTCTCAACCCATTGTGAGGACACAGTGAGAAAGCTGCCACTACAAGCCAAGCAGAGAGCCCTCACCAGAACCCGACCTTGCTGGCACCTTGATCTTGAACTTCCATCCTCCAGAACTGCAAGGGAGTAAATTTCTTTTGTTTAAGCACAGCATGTGGTATTTTGCTATAGCAGCCTCAACTGATGACACATGTTTACACCATCTGACCTAGGTTTGGGTTGACCCCAGAAGACTAAGTTCCACTGGCTGGGACTGAGAAGGGAAGAAAGCAAAGTCCAGTATGAAACCTAAATTCAAAGATGACTTTAACTCCTAACAGTATACTTCATTACTTCATAGGAAAAACGTAAACTCCTAAAGTTGTCTTACATCTGAATTTTGGGAGATGGAATGACAGGTAGTGAAGGTGAGGGATCCTCCCGTCTCTACTTAAAACATTAAGGCCAGCCGGGCGCGGTGGCTCAAGCCTGTAATCCCAGCACTTTGGGAGGCTAAGGAGGGCAGATCACGAGGTCAGGAGCTCGAGACCATCCTGGCTAACACGGTGAAACCCCATCTCTACTAAAAAATACAAAAAACTAGCCAGGCGAGGTGGCGGGCACCTGTAGTCCCAGCTACTTGGGAGGCTGAGGCAGGAGAATGGCGTGAACCTGGGAGGCGGAGCTTGCAGTGAGCTGAGATCCGGCCACTGCACTCCAGCCTGGGTGACAGAGCGAGACTGTCTCAAAAAAAAAAAAAAAAAAAAAAAAAAAAAAAATTAAGGCCATTCAGTGGTGCTGAAAAGACTAGGCAAGCTCTCAACTTAGACACTGTCTTTCTCATAAGTTCTGCTAAAATTTCCTATTAATATATTCAGTGTCTGCAATGAATTTTGTGTTAGCCTACATGGTACCTTTCCATTGTTTTCAGTACTCAGCAAGTGGCCCACTTGACAGCTCCTTTCCAGCTAGAAGCTTCACTTTCTTTCTACTTCCCAAAATCTAGACAGGAAAGTTAACTCACAAAATCTAAAAATGATTTTAAAATCTTGTCATTGGAAGAGAGAGAGAGAGAGAGCGCACTACCTACCATCCTAAAATGGTACAAAGACTGCTTCTTTTAGTTTTTCTTTGTAAATGTCTGTGGTCTTCAAAAATAGATCATATTTCAGCTACACATATTAAAACCCACACAAAAACATTACATTTTATTTTAGCTTAAAAGCGAGCATACTGTATGGAGTTTTAAAATAATACAGCCTGAAGTCTTACTTTTCCCCCACCATGATCCACTTCAGAGCCATCTGTAATGTGTCAGCTACTTCTGTGAGGTCAGCCATATATGCATTACATGAAACATGTTTATGGAAATATTAAAAATTAGAAATCATTTAAAAGTGTGCATCTCAGGAAGCAGGTGCACACTCTTACAGAAAGTATTTGTAATTCTTTTTTTTTTTTTTTTCTTGAGACAGAGTCTCGCTCTGTCTCCAGGCTGGAGTGCAGTGGCACGATTTCGGCTTACTGCAACCTCCACCTCCTGAGTTCAATCGATTCTGCTGCCTCAGCCTCCCCAGTAGCTGGGATTACAGGCATGTGACACCACACTGGCTAATTTTTGTATTTTTAGTAGAGACGGGGTTTCACCATGTTGGCCAGGATGGTCTTGATCTCTTGACCTCGTGATCTGCCTGTCTTGGCCTCACAAAATTCTGGGATTACAGGCGTGAGCCACCATGCCTGGCCTGGAATTCTTTTATAAACATTAGGTGTTGAAAATGGGACATATTAATCTGTAGAAAGATAACTGTACAACCTATGAATACTCACAATTTATTTCCTATACTAAGGTACATCAAATCCTAATTAGATAACCCCTTCTTGCTGTTTTTATGCACTTAAACAAAAAGGTTAAATCTGCCAGGTTTTTTAAACTGTAAATAATTTTTAAACTGTGCTCAGAGTTAGATCTCCACAGACTTTAAAAAATATATAGATACACACACACACACACACGTGTATGTATATATATATATACACACACACACAGAGTCTCACTGTCACCCAGGCTGGAGCTCAGTGGCACAGTCTCATCTCACTGCAACCTCCGCCTCCAGGGTTCAAGTGATTCTCCTGCCTCAGCCTTCCAAGTAGCTGGGATAACAGGCATGCGCCACCACACCCAGCTAATTTTTGTATTTTTGGTAGAGATGGGGTTTCACCATGTTAGCCAGGCCAGTCTCGAACACCTGACCTCAGGTGATCTGCCCACCTCGGCCTCCCAAAGTGCTAGGATTACAGGTGTGAGCCACCATGCCCAGCCCTCTATAGACACTTTTAAAATAGAAACAGAAAACACTTTTTTTAAAAAGATATAAAAATTAAAGTTAACATGAAAATTAAGCATTTAAAGAATGGTTTAAGCTTTCAATATGGAATAACAGGGACCAGATTTGCCTTCCAGCCTGTAAAAAATAAACAAAAACAGATGAAACAGTTCTTTTCTGACACTGGTCCTTGGAGGGTGGTGAACAGTGTCCTGGGAGAGGAGAGCTCATGGCCTGGAGACAGCATCCAGGGTGCATGTCCAGGAAGAGACTCTAGGGGGAGCTGGTGGTCTGCTGGCATTGAGAACAGGGAGTTGGGAGCCTGGGCAGGCTAAGGAGAGAGAGTTCCCAGGGCAGGGTACCTAAGAGAAGAAAGCTGTGCAGATGAAGAGAAAGCTCTGAACGATTCCGGAGGGTCCCTTTTGAGGCCTCAGCTGGGTGCTAAGCAGTGTACTTAGTGCGAGGGAGATCACCTGAGGCTGGGGAAAGAGCCACCAGAAAGAAGCAGAGAGGCTGCGCGCGGTGGCCTACGCCAGTAATTCCAGCACTTTGGGATGCCAAAGTGGGCAGATCACCTGAGGTCGGAGTTCAAGACCAACCTGGCCAACATGGCAAAACCCAGTCTCTGCTAAAAATACAAAAAAAAGTAGCCAGGTGTGGCGGCGGGCACCGGTAATCCCAGCTACTCGGGAAGCTGAGGTGGGAAGAGGTCTTGAGTTTGGGAGATACAGGTTGCAGTGAGCCGAGTCACACCACTGCACTCCAGCCTGGCTGAGAGAGTGAGACTCTGTCTCAAAAAAAAAAAAAAGAAGCAGAGAGAACAAACCTCAGAGATCCATAGGACAGGAATAGTTCCTGCTGCTCCCACCAGCCGGAGAAGAAAACCTCTTACTTCATGGGCATCAGATAGGGTACTTGGAAATGGTGACATTAGTCCCTGAATAAAGGCTTCTCTAATCTCACATGACATAGCTGAAGAGCATAACAGTTGGGAAGATCAAGCTGTTTCCAAGTAACTTAACTGCATCCTTGAATACTATTCACTAATATTCATAGGAATTCAAAAGGAGCCAGCACTAGCAAGGTAAAATCCACAATGTTTGGCATGCAAAGGAATAGGAAACTAAGACTCATAATGAGAAGAAATATCTATTAATATAAATAGACCCAGAAATGACACAGATATTGGAACTAGCAGATAAAGACATTGAAATAATGATCATAACTGTTTTCCATATGTTCCACAAAAATCAAACACGTTAGCAGGAGTGTAGGAAATTTTAAAGAGACCCACATCAAACTGTTTGAGGTGAAAACACAATATCTGAGTTGAAAAATACACTGGATAGGATTAACAGAAGATTAGACAATGCAGAAGAAAAGACTGGTGAATTTGAAGAAATAGTAATAGAAACTGTCTAAAACGAAACACTAAAAAGACTTAAGAAAATTAATGGAGCATCAGTGAGTCATTGGACAAATTCAGTCATACTAATACACGTGGAGTTGGAGTTCCTGCAAGAGAGAATAGAGAAAGGGAACATTATTGAAGAAATAGCCCCAAATTTCCCAAACCTGATCTAAAAAACTCTAAACCAGTGGTTCCCAACGGAGGATTATTTTCCCCATGAGAACATTTGGCAATGTCCAGAGTCATTTTTGGTTGTCACAACTGGGGAATACCACCTGCCTTTCATAGGTAGAGACCAGGAATGCTATTAAACTTCCTAGAGTGCACAGGACAGCCTCCCCCAGGCCCCATAGGACTGAGGTTGAGAAACGCCGCTTTAAACCCAGAGATCCCAAGAAGCTCGATCAACTTCACGTGCAACATAAAATAGAAGAAAACAGCACCAAACACGTCATAATCAAATTGCTGCTTAAAACCTGTGATAAAGAGAAAAATCTTAAGAGCAGCCAGAGGAGGCCAGGCGTGGTGGCTGACGCCTGTAATCCCAGCACTTTGAGAGGCTGAGGCAGGCGGATCACAAGGTCAGGAGATCAAGACCATCCTGGCTAACAAGGTAACACGGTGAAACCCCGTCTCCACTAAAAATACAAAAAATTAGCCGGGCATGGTGGCGGGCGCCAGAAATTTTTTTAAAAAGTCCGTCAGGCAGAAGAAAATGATGTCAGATTGAAATCTGCAAGGAGAAATAGAAAAATCCACAATAATAATCAGAGATTCCAACATCCCTCTCTCAACAATTAAAAGAATGAATAGATAGAAAAAAATCAGCAAGGACATAGAAGACTTGAATAATATTATCAATCAACTTGATCTAATTAACATTAATGAACTACTCCACCCGACAACAGTAGGAATGCTTTTTTTTTTTTCTTTGAGATGGAGTCTCGCACTGTCACCCAGGCTGGAGTGCAGTGGCACAATCTTGGCTCACTGCAAGCTCCGCCTCCTGGGTTCACACCATTCTCCTGCTTCAGCCTCCCGAGTAGCTGGGACTACAGGCACTCGCCACCACATCCAGCTTATTTTTTGTATTTTTAGTAGAGACGGGGTTTCACAGTGTTAGCCAGGATGGTCTCTATCTCCTGACCTCATGATCTGCCCACCTTGGCCTTCCAAAGTGCGGGGATTACAGGCATAAGCCACTGTGCCCGGCCCCTTTTTTTTTCTTTTCTTTTCTTTTCTTTTTTTTTTTTTTTGAGACGGAGTCTCACGCTGTTGCCCAGGCTGGAGTGCAGTGGCGCGATCTCGGCTCACTGCAAGCTCCGCCTCCCGGGTTCCCGCCATTCTCCTGCCTCAGCCTCCTGAGTAGCTGGGACTACAGGCGCCCGCCACCGCGCCCGGCTAATTTTTTTGTATTTTTAGTAGAGACGGGGTTTCACTGTGGTCTCGATCTCCTGACCTTGTGATCCGCCCGCCTCGGCCTCCCAAAGTGCTGGGATTACAGGCTTGAGCCACCGCGCCCGGCCTTCTTTTCTTTTCTTGAGACAGAATTATGCTCTTGTTGCCTAGGCTGGACTGGAGTGCAATAGAGTGATCTCAGCTTACTGCAACCTCTGCTTCCTGGGTTCAAGCGATTCTCCTGCCTCAGCCTCCCAAGTAACTGGGACTACAAGTGTGCACCACCACACCCAGCTAATTTTTTGTACTTTTTAGTAGATACAGGGTTTCATCATGTTGGCCAGGCCGGTCTTGAACTCCTGACCTCAAATGATCTGCCAGCCTCAGCCTCCCAAAGTGCTGGGATTACAGACATGAGCCACCGCACCAGGCCAGAATGCATTATTTTTAAGTGACCATGGAACATTTACCAAGATAGACCGTATCCTGAGCCATAAAACAAGTCTTAATAAATTTAAAATAATTTAATTCATACAAAATGTATTCTCTAATCACCATGGAATTACATAAAAGTAAATTAGAAAGCCCCCTGGCTTTCCATCCGAGGCTTGCTGTTATAGTTTGTGCTTGTTAAATGGTCATAGGCCGGGCACTATGGCTCACGCCTGTAATCCCAACACTTTAAGAGGCTGAGGCAGGAGGATCACTTGAGGTTAGGAGTTCAAAACCAGCCTAACCAACATGGTGAAACCCTGTCTCTACTAAAAATACGAAAAAAAAAAAATTAGCCAGGTGTGGTTGCGTGCACGCATAGTCCCAGCTACTCAGGAGCTGAGGCAGGAGAACTGCTTGAGCCTGGGAGGTAGAGGTCGCAGTGAGCCGGGGTCGTGCCACTGTACTCCAGCCTGGGAGTGTGAGGGACACCAGATGATGGAGGCCTCATTCGCCATGATCACTTCCTGGCCCTTCCCAAGTTTCTGTTTTCTTACACATTGTCACATTTCTTGCCTGCTATATAAATTCCTGGTTTTAGTCAGTCAGGAAGATGGACTTGAGACTGAGCACCCATCTACTCAGCTGCAGCACCCAATTAAAGCCTTTTTCCTTGGCACTACTTGTTGTCTCAGTGGTTGGCTTCCTGTGTGGTGAGTAACAGGACCTAGACTGAACCCCTGCTGTTTCTGTAACAATAGCAATTGTCCTAAGTCATAAGTACCATTTGGTTATCAAAGCATTACTGTCAGCAGAGCCCTGCCCACAATGTACCAAGATCCCTTAGGGTGGAAGACAGGGCCACATGATGGACAGCAGAGTAGGGAAAAGCTGTCCCAGTGATGACCATTAGAGACTTTCTGCACAAGACCCCTTAGACCTAGGCAGGCGTCACCAGAAGCAGAGAGGGACATAGAGCTGGAGAGATGAGATGCCCTGAGGTAGCATAGTGAAGGTGTATTTCTGGCCTTGCCAACTGGAAACAAACTGCTTCTGGTGGTCTTTGTGAGCAGCTATTGAGGGGAAAAAAAAATTGGAAGGATCAATAGCTGCCTACCAAGTACCGGGGGTTGTGTTAATTTGCTCAAGCAACAACAACACATCAGAACAACAGCTGCAATTAGAGTTGACAACCAGTTAAACTTAAGATAATCCACTGTCATTCTTCAAGCCCCATCTGTCTTCTACACTGGCCAAAGAAGTGATTTGAATGGGGGATGATAGCAGAATCACCATCCCTGCATCTTTCAAGTCCTTGGTGGTGGCATTAATCTCTGCAATCCCTCCAGGGATACAGTACTACTTTTGGCTTACTATTTTCCTAGTTAGAGATAATTCTAGTGGCCTGTCCCACCATAGTGGCCCTCACTCCACAGGTCAGGGAATCAATACAGGAATTCTGCCAGTTGCTGTGCATGTCTATTCCAATGTTATGCATTCTAGAACTGGAGAAATAACCACAGGATGAGTTCAGTGGCCCACTGGACCCACTAGGAGAAGGACCTGAGCTAATACTCCATTGATCACCTAACCTCCACAAGACTCTGCTCGGGCTAATGGATGACAGTGACATTTTAGTTCTCCTGGAATTCATGTCACTTCAGAGCTGGTGCCCAGCAATCCCCAAAAAGTCTGATTATTTCCCTTCCCATAGTGCAGTCACCCTGATGAAAGACGATGGGTCCCTTTAGGGAAGGCTGGAAGAAAGATAAACCGTTTTACATTTTTGACAACGTAGCCGACTCCTTCTTCAAGGTGACCTGGATTCTCCTTCATTCAAAGGGTTCAGCGTCTGTAAACTGGCTCAAGTCTGGGCATTACTTGAGGGACCATGACTCTCTGCTCTGGTAATTCAAGTTAGACTTCCGTTTACCTGACCTAGAACTCTTCTGCTTACGCAGATCAAATAAGAATGTAGTAGGCTTCCTGTCTGTTTCACTTCTAGCAACACCATCATCAGCTAGTCAACATCATAGGTCTGAGCGAGTCAGAATATTCTGATTGCTGCTTTGATTCTGCTGTTCATTATAGCAACCCCACCCACCTTGCCTTTTTGGCAATTAAGTGCCTCCCCTTGGCTCCTGCCATCCTGGGATCCAATTACCTAAGTGGATTTAGGTTTCCCAACTCAGTGGCAGCAGTTCTCACTGTAATTTTTACCTACAGATAAAAGCAACCACGTAGGTTTTCAAAGATGCTGGGACTCCCTCACAAATTTATTTCTCACAATCATGGTTAAAGGTATGTTCTCTGAACCCACCAGGGGTGGAGAAGCCAGTCTTACATAACAAATCCACTCTACCACTCCAGTCTCCCTGAGCCTCTGGATACCTTCTACTAGAATATACCAAGGCAGTTCTGACACTTCAACTTCATTTAGTGCAGGTCACCTTTTGGTTCATGTTTCAGCCAATTAACCAGCCAAACATTAGAGTTCTTTCCATCCATCTGAGCCACAACACTGAGTCTAGAATCTCTGTTTTGTGGCAAGACATATTCTCCATATTTCTGTCTGTATAAACTGGAAAAATCATGTATTTCATTTGAAGTGTAACGCATATCCTTGGGGGTCATACTTTGTGCCTCATCTTTCTTTTTTTTTTTTTTTTTTTTTGAGACGGAGTCTCGCGCTGTCACCCAGGCTGGAGTGCAGTGGCCGGATCTCAGCTCACTGCAAGCTCCGCCTCCTGGGTTCACGCCATTCTCCTGCCTCAGCCTCCCGAGTAGCTGGGACTACAGGCGCCCGCCACCTCGCCCGGCTAGTTTTTTGTATTTTTTAGTAGAGACGGGGTTTCACCGTGTTAACCAGGATGGTCTCGATCTCCCGACCTCGTGATCCGCCCGTCTCGGCCTCCCAAAGTGCTGGGATTACAGGCTTGAGCCACCGCGCCCGGCCGTGCCTCATCTTTCAAGGCCTGCTTAGAGTGATTCTAGTTATAGGTGTAGATGCAAAGACAGGTGGTGATAGGTGGATGCGTGGGTCCTGAGGAAAATTAGCAATGTTTTGTAAGGCAATTTTCTCAGGGAGCCATTACAGTTTCCTCAAACAAAGCAGAATTACTCTCCTCAGATGTAGGTGGAACAGCTTCTACTGGCAAAGAAAACACCTCCAAATTTAGAAATTTAATGTCCCCAGCTTCATCCAGATCTCCCCATATGTCTCCATCTGTCTTAGAACATTTAGTGTTGCTATAAAGGGATACCTGAAGCTAGGTAGTTTCTAAAGAAAAAAGGTTTATTTGGCTCATCGTTCTGATGGTTGGAAAGTTCAAGATTTGGCATCATCTCCCGATAGGTCTCAGCTGCTGAGGCTGCTTCCACTCATGGCAGAAGGCAAAGGGAAGCCCGTGAGTGCAGAGACCACATGGCAAAAGAAGAGAAAAGAAAAGAGAAAGAGGTTTCAGTCTCTTTTTAACAACCAGCTCTTGCAGGAACTAATAGAGAACTCACTCACCCACAAGGGAGGGCATTACTCTGTTCATGAGGCATTCACCCCCATGACCCAAACACCTCCCATTAGGCCCCACGTCCAACATTTTGATCAAATTTTATCATGAGATTTGGAAGGGACAAACATCCAAACCATAGCACCATCTCAATTTTCAGGATCCCATTCATTCCCAATGAATGCTTTAGCATCAGACACCATGGAGGATTGGAAAATCAATTTGCTTTGTAACTCACCTGATTGTAGGATGAGACTCTGGGTTTGACTCTTAGCAATCTCATCTCTGTGGCTACCGAAGATAAGGGTTTTTGCCAGAGCAGACATTGAAGCTTTCAGGTCATTTATACAGAGCTTGAGTTGGGAATTCAGATCCCTAGGGTCCTTTTCCTCTTTCCCCACTTTTCCCATGCAATTAGCAACCAACCAATGTCATTATATTTGCCAGTGTTTTTGTCCATTTTGTGCTCCTGTTATGTAATACCCGAGACTGAGTAATTTATAATAACAGAAATGTATTGGCTCATGTTTCCGGAGCTGGGAATTTCCAGATCTAGTGGCTGGCATCTGACAAGGACCTTCTTGCTGCATCATCTTCTCATGGCAGAAAGCAGAAGAGGAAGAGAGAGAATAAATGGCAGCTGAACTCCCTCTTTTATAACAAATCCTCCCCTGGGATAATAGCATTAATTCATTCACTCTGGCCTCATGGCCTAATCACCTCTCATTAGACCCCACCTCCTACCACTGCCAGATTGGGGATCGAGTTTCCAATCATGAACAATAGGGGACACATCAAATCACAGCAGTTAGTTTGATTAAAATGTTCCAAGATATCAAATACGTGATCACCCAGAACCTTACCGCCTGTAAATATTTGATTAGGAGTATCAAAGGGTGATATTTGTTATATATGTATTGCCAGATCACACAATGGATTATCAGTGTTGTCTTTACTGCCAGAAATAGAGTCATCAGTGTCTTCAAATATAATCAAATTGAGAACCAATTCTAGATACCCTAGAGTTAATGAAGAAAGCTCATCCTTAAGATGGGGTACAGTGGCTCATGCCTGTAATCCCAACACTTTGGGAGGCTGAGGCAGGTGGATCACTTGATGTCAGGAGTTCGAGACCAGCCTGGCCAACATGAGGAAACCCCTGTCTCTAATAAAAATACAAAAATTAGCCAGGCATGTTAGCATGCACCTATAGTCCCAGCTACTCGGGAGCTTGGGTGACAGAGTGAAATTCTATCTAAAAAAAAAAAAGAAAGAAAGAAAAGGAAGAAAGAAAGAAAGCTCATCCTCCTTAATATTCTGTTCCTCTAGATACCTCTAGATACACTCTTGGTGCCAAAGTCTATATCAGTCAGAATTCTCCAGAGAAACAGAACCAGTAGGACAGATAAGATAGGTAAATAAGTAGATGGTAGACAGATAGACAGACAGATAGATAAAAAGATAAAGATATTTACTTCATAGAACTGGCTTTTGCTGCTGACTTATGCTGAATTTTGTAGGGCAGCCTGGAAAATCTTGGGCAAGAGTTAATGCTGTGGTCTTATAGCAGAATTTCTTCTTCAGGGAAACAAATTTTGCTTTTAAGACCTTTCAATTGATTAGATGACACTTTAGATGACACTCATCCACAGTATGCAGAATAATCTCCTTAATGTCAACTGGTTGTAGGTATTAACCATATCTACAAAGTACCATCACAGCAACACCTGGATTAGTGTTTGATTGAAGTACTATATTGATTGAAGTTACATTGAGGTACTATAGCCTAGCCAAGTTGACACACAAAACTAACCATCACAGTGGTCAAGTAATGATTTGACACATGTTTCTGTAAATGCCTGGAACCAGTAAGTCTCCAAGTCTTTGCCAGGAGGCTCTATATGTGCATTGGGGAATGCCTTCGCCACTCAGCCAGATGGTTTAAGCTCCGCCTTAGCCTTCACTTCCTGCTTGTGCATATCCTCATGTTCAGTCAGAGGTGAGACCTTCTCATGTCTTTCCTGAGCATGCACACTGCTGCATACAGCCCTGGGCATGCACATGGCCTCCCAGATTTTCAGGAATATGTTGGTGCCTTTCAAGGTCCCATGGACACCTCATTCCTCAAATTTTCCTTTTAACCTTGATGGTTAGTCTATTGTTTACTCCAACTATTATTTATCAGCTCAGGCAGCCCTGATGTTGAAATATTCCACAACTGCTGCCACTGGGAGAGTCATTTAGCACTGAGCTAGAAGCACCCTAATTGGCATAGTTGAAAAAGTTGATGTCTCCACCTCAAGGTGATAGTGATATCTAAGGCAGTGTGGTAGAAACTACTACTGCAGTTTAAAATTGGGACAAGAAGGAAGCCTCATCCTCCAGTCTCCTAAAGTACCTACTTGTTGAGAAAGAGGACAGTAACCTTGATTGTGAGGAGCATGAAGATGCAGTTTGAGAGCAATACTAACTAGTTGGTGCCTCCTTTGCAAGGCCACTGTTTCAGAGATATACTAAACCAAGGCTATTAAAGCAACAGCTAAAGTCAGAATATCTGATTGCTGGGATAGAGGAGATTCTTAGGTTCCTAGCTTCATAACCTAAGACTCAGTAAGCTTTTCTTTCTTTCTTTTTTTTTTTTTTTTTTGAGATGGACTCTTGCCCTATCGCCCAGGCTGGAGTGCAGTGGTACGATCTCAGCTCACTGCAACCTCTGCCTCCTGGGTTTGAGTGATTCTCCTGCCTCAGCCTTCAGAGTAGCTAGGATTACAGGTACACACCACCGTGCCTGGCTAATTTTTGTATTTTTAGTAGAGATGGGGTTTTGCCATGTTGGCCAGGCTGGTCTCGAACTCCTGACCTCGTGATCCACTTGCCTCGGCCTCCCAAAGTGTTGGGATTATAGGCATGAGCCACTGCGCCCAGCCTAATATTTGTAGTTTTAGTAGAGATGGGGTTTCACCATATTGGCCAGGCTGGTCTCGAACTCCTGACCTTGTGATCTGCCCACCTCGGCCTCCCAAAGTGCTGGGATTACAGGCATGAGCCACTGAGCCCGGCCTCAGTAAGCTTTTTGATTTAGGTTATTAGCTCTTCAATAAATTCAGATAGTTTATATGATTTACAGGTTTGAAAGAAACTTGTATTTTGAGAGAAATCCTTGTGATCATTATCCTGTAGGGCAAGAGTCAGCAAACTTTTTCTATAAAGGGCAAGATAGTAAATATTTTAAGTTTTGCAGGCTATGTGTTTTCTGTCACAACTACTCAACTCTGCCAGGAGGACAGCAGCCATAGACAAAAGAAACAATAAGCATGATTGTTGTCTCAGTCCACTCGGACTGCTGTAACGGAATGCCTTAGATAAAGTAATTTATAAACCACAGACATTTATTGCTCACGGTTCAGGAGGCTGGAAAGTCCAAGATCAAGGCACCAGCAGATTCGGTGTCTGGTGAGGGCCTGTTATTCGTGGATGGCACTTTCTGTGCATCCTCGCTTGGCAGAAGGGCAAAAGAGCTTCCTCAAACCTCCTTTATAAGGGCACTAATCACACTCATGAGGAGAGAGTCCTCATGACCTAAAGGCCCCACCTCTTAATACTATCCTGTGAGGGATTAAGTTTCAACATATGAATTTGGGGGAAGACAAACATTCAGACCACAGCAACGATATTTCTTTTTTTCTTTTCTTTTTTTGTTTTGAGCCAGAGTCTCACTCTGCTGCCCAGGCTGGAGTGTGGTGGCGGGATCTTGGCTCACTGCAACCTCTGCCTCCTGGGTTCAAGTGATTCTCCTGTCTCAGCTTCCCAGGTAGTGGGGGCTACAGGCACACACCACCACACCTGACTAATTTTTGTGTTTTTAGTAGAGACAGGGTTTCACCATGTTGGCCAGGCTGGTCTCAAACTCCTGACCTCACGTGATCCACCCATATTTTGATAAAACTTTATTTACAAAAACAGGCGGCAGCCTGGATGTTACCCATGAGCTCTAGTTTGCCAAATCCTGCTATTAGGCAATCCTGTGATGATGACATGGGACCCAACGCCAAGAGCAGACTAGTAGAGAAGGGCAGTCCCTGAGTCATCCTACTCACTGTCCAGCTTAGACGCGACCTAGAGATCAATGGACAGAGGAGAGCCTCCCAATGAGCAAAACCAGGGTCAGTGTATTAGTTAGCTACAGCTGCATAACCAATCACCCCAAAACTAGTGCATTAGAATGACAAGAGTGTTTTTAGTCATGCACCTGCGTCAGCTGGATGGTCCAGGATAACCTCACTCAAATGGCTGTCAATCTGCTGGGGTGTTGTGGGTGATGCACCAAGTGCTTCTCATCATCTGACAGACTAGCCCAGGCTTGTGTTCATAATAGCTGAGACAGTTTCTGTAAGAGAGTAAGAGGGTTTAAAATCTCCTGAGGCCCAGGCTGAAAACTAACACAACATCACTTTTGCCACATCCTGTTGGTGAAAATAATTCAAGAGGGCAGTCCAGAATCAAGGCATGAAGAAACAGACTCCAGTTCTTACTGGGAGGAGCTGCAAAATCACTTTTCAAAGGAATGAAGAGAGAGGGCAAGCTTCATGCCCTTTTTTTGAAATCTATTACAGGCAGCCAGATTTAGCTGATAAAGAAAGTAGAAAGTCATGCTACTGCCTAGAGAGGAAGACCTGTGGGTGTTAGGGTGTGTATCTTTCTTCCATTTTTCCCGGTGTAATGATTCCAAACTATACAAGAAGGAAGGAAGGAAGGAAGGAAGGAAGGAAGGAAGGAAGGAAGGAAGGAAGGAAGGAAGGAAGGTTTGCTTAAATGTGGGTGCAAATAGCAAAAGTCTGTGATGTTCCTACCTGGGGAAACTGTCATAACTTCCCAACACTGTTTAATTTGATGAATGTAGGGGCAGATAAAGAAACTATTACCTTTGATTACACTACCAGAGGGATGTCACTTGATTTAAATATTGTCAGCTAAATTGGATCTCACTGACAAGTGATCAGGGATGTCCAGCAGCTCTGCTAACCTGAAGTCAGACCTTTTTTGTTTGTTGGTTTGTTTGTTTATTTGAGAAACAGTCTCACTCTGTTGCCCAGGCTGGAATGCAATTGGGCCATCTCCACTCACTGCAACCTCTACCTCCTGGGTTCAAGCAATTCTGCCTCAGCCTCTCCAGTAGCTTGGATTACAGGCATGCACCACCACACTCGGCTAATTTTTGTGGTTTTCGTAGAGACAGGGTTTCGCCATATTGGCCAGGCTGGTCTCGATCTCCTGACTTTAAATAACCTGCCCACCTAAGCATCCCAAAGTGCTGGGATTACAGGCATGATCCGCTGTGCCTGGCCTAAACTCAGATCTTTTTTGAACAAGAAATGAACCAAAAGGATAGATAAGGTTTTACTAGGGAGTTCCAGGTGGTGAGACAGCAATAGAGGCCTTGATAAACTCTCACATATGCCACATTGAGAGGAGGATGAGCACATGTGTGACAAAGATTGGATTGAGCTGAAGCCACACATGCATCTCTGGCCAACTGAATGTGACTATATATGCGGAGAAGACGCAAGAGATCCTAGTGGAATCTAATAGCTAGAGTAGACTTGAATGTGGCCTGTGGTTAAAAGGTGCTCCTCTGCCAAATTGCAGATCCATCAGCACAGTGTGGAAGCCTCATTGGCTATGAGCATAGTCTGACTAACCTCCAACTGAATGCTAATGTATGAAGTCACAGTTGCAGAACCTAGGAAGCAGGCTTAAACATAAAAATAAGAAGAAAGCAGCCACACATTGCTGAGAAGACAGAGTTCACAAACAAACAAAACAAAAACAATAGTGCACAAGAGGGGGAATCCAGAGTTGCTTCAATACATTATCTCAAATATCAAGTATTCAACAAAACATTATAAGACATACAAAGACCCATCCTCAGAAAAAAGAGAATTCAATAGAAATTGTGTCTGACAGTCCTCAGATATTGGATTCAGCAAACAGAGGCTTCAAAGCAAAGCAGCTGTTGCAAAGAAGTTCAAAAAGCTAAAGAAACCCCTATTTAAATAAGCAAAAGAATGGATTATGGCAATGAATCAACAAATAGAAAACCCCAGTAAAGATAGAGGTTATGAAAAGTACCCTTCATCCAGTTTCCCACACATTTTCTTCAAAGAAGAAACACAAATGGCAAATAAGCACCTGAAAAGATGTTCAATATCGATTGATCATTAGGGAAATGTAATGATTCCAAACTATACAAATCAAAACCATGAGATACCACCTCTCACCCACTGGGACAGTTTTTTTGTTTTGTTTCGTTTTGTTTTTGAGACAGAGTCTCGCTCTATAGCCCAGGCTGGGGTGCAGTGGCACGATCTCGGCTCACTGCAAGCTCCGACTCCCAGGTTCACGCCATTCTGCCTCAGCCTCCCGAGTAGCTGGGACTACAGGCACCCGCCACCACGCCCAGCTAATTTTTTTGTATTTTTAGTAGAGCTAGGGTTTTACCATGTTAGCCAGGATGGTCTCCATCTCCTGACCTCGTGATCCACCCGCCTCAGCCTCCCAAAGTGCTGGGATTATAGGTGTGAACCACCACGCCCAGCCTGGGACAGTTATTTTTAAATGGAAGTCACAAGTACTGATGAGAATTTGGAGAAATTGAAGGCCTTGTACCTTGTTGCTGGCAATGTAAAATGGTGCAGCGGCTATAAAAAACATGGCGATTCTGCAAAAAGCCAAACAAAATTACTATATGACCCAGCAATTCCACTTCTAGGTACATCCTCAAAAGAATTGAAAGTAGAGCCTCGGGCCGGGCGCGGTGGCTCAAGCCTGTAATCCCAGCACTTTGGGAGGCCGAGACAGGCGGATCACGAGGTCAGGAGATCGAGACCATCCTGGCTAACACGGTGAAACCCCATCTCTACTAAAAAATACAAAAAACTAGCCGGGCGAGGTGGCGGGCGCCTGTAGTCCCAGCTACTCGGGAGACTGAGGCAGGAGAATGGCGTGAACCCGGGAGGCGGAGCTTGCAGTGAGCTGAGATCCGGCCACTGCACTCCAGCCTGGGCGACAGAGCGAGACTCCGTCTCAAAAAAAAAAAAAAAAGAAAGTAGAGCCTCAAGCAGTTACTTATATAGCCATTTTCACAACAGCATTCAAAATAGTCAAAGCGGGTCGGTTGCGGTGGCTCACGCCTGTAATCCCAGCACACACACACTCCGTCTTGCTCCTCTTCCCTGAATTTATCCCCAGGCCACACTCATCCATGATTCCACATCTTTGTGTCCCTGGGGACTTCTCTCTGGAGCGTATTTTCCATGACTGGCAGAAACCTGCTCCTTCGAGATGCAACCCACTGTCCCCCATTCTGTGCCACCTTCCGAGTTCTCCAGGTGGAGTGTTGCCCCTCCCAGGCTCCAGAGTGCAGCAGAGTCAGCCACTGACGTCTGTTCCATCTGCAACATGAATCCTTGAGGGCTGGGCTGTGTCCTGCTGCACCCAGGGAAGGCTGGCGGGCAGGGAGCTGGGATCTGGAGTCACATGGACCAGGGTTCAGATCCTGGGCTTCTCCAGTTATACCCTATGATATCTTGGACAAGTCATCTACCTTATTGTGCTTCAGTTTCCTGGTCTATAAACTGAAAACAGTGGTACCTGCCTTGTAACTTGTTTGTGAGGCTTAAGAAAGATAGTGATTATTTGCAATTGCTAGACATAGGGCTTGGAGCAGGGTAAATGCTCAGCACATATGGGGCCTTCACCACCATCATTGTTCCTGGACTGAACTGAGGGTCGGGCTGCTTGTACTCATGGTCCAGTAACGAGATGCAGATGACCTGGGAAATAAGAGAGTTTATTTCTGTAAACAGGTACAGGGAGAAGGGTAGGGGCAATTCACCAGACCAACTCAAAGTTACAAAGCTTTTCCAGTGCTTATATACCTTCTAAGCTATATGTCTACTTTCTAGTGTGCATTTGTCTAAAGACCCAAGTGATGGATTCCTTGTAATCTACAACTAAGGTGTGGGTCGGCCGGGCACAGTGGCTCACGCCTATAATCCCAGCACTTTGGGAGGCCGAGGTGGGTGGATCACCTGAGGTCAGGAGTTCGAGATCAGCCTGACCAATGTGGTGAAACCCCATCTCTACTGAAAATACAAAAATTAGCTAGACGTGGTGGCGTGCACCTGTAGTCCTAGCTACTCTGGAGGCTGAGACAGAAGAATTGCTTGAACTCGGGAGGCGGAAGTTGCAGTAAGCCAAGATCACACCACTGCACTCCAGCCTGAGTGACAGAGTGAGACTTTGTCTCAAACAACGACAACAACAACAACAAAAATGTGTGGGTCCTGGAGACCTTTCTCCAGAGCCTCATCTACTTGATCTAGATAGGTGCTGGCACCGGGGCTCATTACCTTTATCTTGTCTCCAGCTAAGGTATGGAGGTCTGGGGAGTTTCTTTAGACCCCCAATAAAACTTGCTTAATCCTAAACGGGTCCTGGTAGGAGGAATGTAAGAATTCCTTCATTGTCTTGACATGTTTGAAGGCCCAGGAGAGGCCCGGGCAAGACTCTTGGAGGGCTTCTGTTACATTCCAGCTATTTTGTAGGAGCACTGGCCCTTTCAGCCTTTAATATCTAACCATTCAGTCAGGGCTGAAGCAGTGGTTCTGGAGGCCTGCCTGTTCTACTGTTAGTGAGACCTGGCCTGCCACATCATCATTACTGTGTCGAAACTCCTAGCACAGAGGAGGAGTTTATCGAATGCATGACATTTGGGCCAAAGATCTTTCTTTTTTTTCTTTGAGACAGAGTCTTGCTCTGTCGCCCAGGCTGGAGTGCAGTGGTGCTATCTCAGCTCACTGAAATCTCCACCTCCCAGGTTCAAGTGATTCTCCTGCCTCAGCCTAGCTGGGAATAGTCCCAGAGTAGCTGGGATACAGGTGTCCACCACCATGCCCAGCTCATTTTTGTATTTTAGTAGAGACAGGGCTTCACCATGTTGGCCAGGCTGCCCTTGAACCCCTGACCTCAGGTGATTCACCCACCCCGGCGTCTCAAAGTGCTGGGATTACAGGCGTGAGCCATCATGCCCGACCTGTGCCAAAGATCCTTTGACATCATACAGCATGAAAGTGTGGAGGCTGCTATGTGACCCACCATGAGGGTGGCCCAAGCCACATACACCTGGCAGGCCATCACCTGTTGGGGAGATGGTTTTGTTCCTCAGCCAGTGAGGAGCAGAGAGGAGACAGAGGAAGGGGCTTACGTGGGTAGGCAGAGCTCTCCAGGGAACAGTGAGGAAGGGGAGGCTGAGCTGCCAGAGTGACCACACACCAAGTTAGGTTTGAGTCTGGGCATGTCTGTGTGTGAGGGCACTGCCAGCCTTTGCCTGGGCCCCTGGGGAGCCTTTGTTTATTTACAAAAGCCGAGCAGCTTGCTTGGGTGAACATCACTTCCCGTTTTGTTGCCAGGCCCCAGCTAAGCGGTCCATTTCTCCTAGAGGGAGCCACCGGGCTGTTCCCTGACACCCTTCAAGCCTCTCTCCCTCCCACCTCTGCCGAAGTCGAGGTCGCCTCTGTTATCTTGTGTGTCCCGCCTTCCTGGTGGAGGGCGCTTGTGTCCAGGAAGTGGTGCATGGTGAGCCCAGCCTGGTCTGTATCCGCTGAGCCCTGACCCCTAAGGGACCGTGGCTGGTGTCCCTGATATGGGCCCAAAGACTCACTAGGCCTCGTCAAAGCTCCTGCCCTCCTAGAGCTGACCTTCTAGGGGGACAAAAGTGTACAAAGGTGAATATGCACACCATACAGTATGCAACAGAGGGAGGGAAATAGAACCGGGGAAGGGAGTCTACAGCCTACAGCCATGAGGGTGTTACCAAAAATAAAATTTGAAGACCCGCCCAACCATCTGAATGAACTTCCTCCTCAGCCAGGGCATTCTAAAATTTAACCTGAAAGACTAACCTGTTCAGGCCATGACAGGAAGTGGGGGTTGGACATGTCCAGGGTTTACATCAACACAAACCTTAAGTCTGATAAGAAACATTTACAGTCTATTATCTCTAAAGCCTGCTATTTAAAGGTTTCATATGCATGATAAAACCTCAGCCTTTACAACCCCTGATCACAAACCAGATATTCCTTTCTACTGATCATAAATAACTCTTCAACCAATTGCAGTCAGAATATGTTTAAATCTGCCTATGACCTGGAAGGCCCCCCACCCCTTGCATGCTTCAAGTTGTCCCACCCTTCTAGATGGAACCAATGCAAATCTTACATATATTGATTGATGTATCACTGTTACTGGAAAGGGGTTCTGACCCAGACCCCAAGAGAGGGTTCCTGGACCTTGTGCAAAAAATAATTCTGGGTGAGTCCATAGAGTAAAGCGAAAGCAAGTTTATTAGGAAAGTAAAGGAATAAAGAGTGGCTACTCCACAGGCAGAGCAGCGGTATGGACTGCTTGACTAAGGATACTTACAGTCATTTCTTGATTATATGCTAAAGAAGGGGTGGATTATTCATGAGTTTTCTGAGGAAGTGGTGGGCACTCTGCAGAACTGAGGGTTCATCCCCTTGTTAGACCATATAGGGTAACTTCCTGACGTTGCCATGGCATTTGTAAACTGTCATGGCGCTGGTGGGAGTGCCTTTTAGCATGCTAATGCATTATAACTAGCACATAATGAGCAGTGAGGATGACTAGAGGTCACTTTTATTGCCATCTTGGTTTTGATGGGTTTTGTCTGGCTTCTTTTTTTTTGAGACAGAGTCTCGTTCTGTCACCCAGGCTGGAGTGCAGTGGCGTGATCTTGGTTCACTGCAAACTCTGCCTCTCGGGTTCAAGCAGTTCTCCTGTCTCAGCCTCCTGAGTAACTGGGATTACAGATGTCCACCACCACTCCCGGCTAATTTTTGTATTTTTTTAGTAGAGACGGGGTTTCACCATGTTGGCCAGGTTGGTCTCAAACTCCTGACCTCAGGTGATCTGCCCGCCTTGGCCTCCCAAAGTGCTGGGATTAAAGGTGTGAGCCACCATGCCCGGCATTGTCTGGCTTCTTTACTGCAACCTGTTTTATCAGCAAGGTCTTTGTGACCTGTATCTTGTGCTGACCTCCTGTCTCATCCTGTGACTTAGAATGCCTAGTCTCCTGGGAATGCTGCCCAGCAGGTCTCAGCCTTATTTTACTCAGCCCCTATTCAAGATGGAGTTGGCTCTGGCTCAAATGTCTCTGACATTATGTCTCCCAAAAATGTATAAAAGTAAGCTGTACCTCGACCACCCTGGGCACATGTCATCAGGACCTCCTGAGGCTGTGTCATGGATGCATCCTTAACCTTGGCAAAATACACTTTCTGAGTTGATGAAGACTTGTCTCAGACACTTTTTGGTTTACAAGAGCTACACAAGAGGAGAGGGGAAGGAAGAGGTAGGGGAAGAGCCACACTTGAGTGTGCAGGGCCTTGGAGGTAGCTGTGATGATTTGGCTTTGACTCTGCGAGGGTTTCGAGCAGAGTGGGAATGGAACCTGACTTGGGTCTAAGGAAACTCTTGGCTGCCCTGCTGTGAGAGAAGCCTAGGGGAAGGAGGAGCCAAGGAGGCAGTGAGGGGGTGACGGTAATGGTCCAGGTGATAGGGACAGGGAGGGGGTGGGGGGGGTCAGAGAAATTCCAGGCAGAAAAGGGCGGGTCCCTGGTGAAGCCTTACTATTAAGCTGAAAGGCCTGAAACCGCAGCACAAAATGAGAACTTGTATCTGTTTCCCACTTAAATGTTGCCCTTTCCTAAACCACCCATGGCTCCGCCCTGCCCCATCCTGTGCCTATAAGGACCCCCAGGCTCAGCCAGCAGAGAGGAGAAGCAGCTGGATGTCGGGGACTATGGCTGGATGTCGGGGACTATGGCTGGATGTCGGGGACTATGGCTGGATGTTGGAGAGAATGGCTGGATGTCGGGGACTATGGCTGGATGTTGGGGACTATGGCTGGATGTTGGAGAGAATGGCTGGATGTCAGGGACTATGGCTGGATGTCAGGGACTATGGCTGGATGTCAGGGACCATGGCTGGATGTTGGGGACTATGGCTGGATGTCGGGGACTATGGCTGGATGTCGGGGACTATGGCTGGATGTTGGAGAGAATGGCTGGATGTCAGGGACTATGGCTGGATGTCGGGGACTATGGCTGGATGTTGGAGAGAATGGCTGGATGTCAGGGACTATGGCTGGATGTCGGGGACTATGGCTGGATGTTGGGGACTATGGCTGGATGTTGGGGACTATGGCTGGATGTTGGAGAGAATGGCTGGATGTCAGGGACTATGGCTGGATGTCGGGGACTATGGCTGGATGTCAGGGACTATGGCTGGATGTCGGGGACTATGGCTGGATGTCGGGGACTATGGCTGGATGTTGGAGAGAATGGCTGGATGTCAGGGACTATGGCTGGATGTCGGGGACTATGGCTGGATGTTGGGGACTATGGCTGGATGTTGGGGACTATGGCTGGATGTTGGAGAGAATGGCTGGATGTCAGGGACTATGGCTGGATGTCGGGGACTATGGCTGGATGTCAGGGACTATGGCTGGATGTCGGGGACTATGGCTGGATGTTGGAGAGAATGGCTGGATGTCAGGGACTATGGCTGGATGTCGGGGACTATGGCTGGATGTCGGGGACTATGGCTGGATGTTGGGGACTATGGCTGGATGTCGGAGAGAATGGCTGGATGTCAGGGACTATGGTTGGATGTCGGGGACTATGGCTGGATGTCGGGGACTATGGCTGGATGTTGGGGACTATGGCTGGATGTTGGAGAGAATGGCTGGATGTCAGGGACTATGGCTGGATGTCGGGGACTATGGCTGGATGTCGGGGACTATGGCTGGATGTTGGAGAGAAGCGGCTTGACTTCAGAGTGACAGCTTGATGGTGTAACTTTGGAGAAGAGTCTGGCCAGAGACAGATAGACTTGAGGAAAAGAAGGTGGCATCATTTCTACCCCTCAGGGTATTGTGAAGATTGAATGAGAAGATGTATGTCACATACCTGGTAATGTTGGGGACACAGGCAGAGCTCAGTAAGAGGTGGCGCGTTATCTGCTGCCGGGACCACCCTGCTTCTCTTATGCTTGCCAGCCCCCTATTCCTGCAGCCTTGGGCTGGCCAATTCCTGTGCATCCTCTGCGCCTCCCTCAGGTGTCTTCTCAGGGAAGGCTGTCCTGATCCACTCCACCCCGTCACACACTGCAACTCCCACCCAGAGCTCTCCCTCCGGCCAGAAGGAAGCCCACAAGGGTAGTGACAGACCCTCTGCCCCCAGCACCTAGGAGAGCCCCTACCTGTAACAGAATGTTCCTGAAGCCTTCCCTGGCCTCCCTTCCACCACCACTACCTGTCTCCAAGTTCAAAGCGCCATGGTCACTCTCTGCGTGGGACCCCCACGGTCCTTCTCCATCCCTCCTCAGACCTGCCCCATGGGAAGGTGTGGGTGGGGCTGGGGCGGTTGGAGTCAGATCAGGCTGGATCAGGTGCAGGTGTTGCCCTGAGGCTGTGTGACCTTGGGCAAGTCACTGTGGGGCATCAGTCCCTCCCTTGTTAAGTACACACTCAAACAAGGCTTGTTCCTTCTTTACACTAGGAGCTGTCCCACTCATTAACAATTTGCCCAGCCCAAGACAGTCCGAGGCAAGCCAGGCCGCTTGGTCATCCTATTCCTACTACAACTGATTAGTTAATTTCACAAGTCAAACTATGACACATTCTCCTCAGACAAACAAAACACTAAAAAGAATCAGGGCTCCTTGAGGAAATAATTGATTTCAGGTCTGGGACATGGAGAGCACAAGATGATCTTGGAACAACTGGCATCAGATATCAAGGAAGTAATAACAATAATAACAAATTACGATGTTTTGAAGACATGGAGCCAGCTTGGAGAGCTCCCACAGGCCAAATCTGCTACCATTTGAGCATCAAAGCAAGTAAGGAAAGTAATGGATTGTAACCCACGGAGTAAAACAAGAATTCATGGATCCACACTGCTAATGAATGAGAGAGAAGGGAATAAATGAGAAGGTATAGCTGCCTCAGTACAAAGGCAACTCATAAATGGAGAAGGACTGATGGAAACAGAAAAGCAGCCAGTATGGCCGGGCATGGTGGCTCACGCCTGTCATTCCAACACTTTGTGAGGCCCAGGCAGGCAGATTACGAGGTCAAGAGATCCAGACCATCCTGGCCAACATGGTGAAACCCTGTCTCTACTAAAAAAAAAAAAAATTACAAAAATTAGCTGGGCATAGTGGCATGCACCTGTAGTTCCAGCTACTTGGGAGGTTGAGGCAGGAGAATCACTTGAATCCGGGAGGCAGAGGTTGCAGTGAGCCGATATTGCGCCAATGCACTCCAGCCTGGGGACAGAGCCAGACTCTCTCTCAAAACAACAACAACAACAACAACAACAACAACAAAACAGCCAGTATGGTAATAATTATTTCAGGCAAGAAGTAGTCTTGAATGCCAAAATTAGTGGGTCAAGGTTTGAGGAGTGATAGGCTATATCTATGGTTGCAAAGTCTTCACTCATGACACTAATTACCAAAGAAAATCCCAGCATCGATCAGAGAGATGCAAATCGACATTATGCGTCTCCCAGCTGGTGCTCTGAAAACTCAGCAACACCTCAGTGAGAGTCCTGCCAGAAACGCATCACCTCATCTCCCCATGAGCATATACCGGTGTGCACTGCACGCCGCAGAAAGGTCAATCAAAGGAGACTCAGGAAACCTGACGACTGAATGCAACTGGATCCTGGCCCAGAAAAATAATACTGAAACTCTCCGGTATGGTGTTGGGTCCTCGTGCCATTAGAGTGTGGACTGTGCATTAGATAGTGTCAGGACCCTGTGTGCTGTGATTTCTGCTGTTATGGCTTCTAATTTGGTCTTGAGAGTGACCATAAGCCAAGATAGCCACTCTCTAGGAGAACCGAATGGGTGTGGGGGCCTGGTGAGCTACAATGAGGAAGTTAAATGAAAAGGCACAAAACAGAGGAAATTTATTATTGTTAGGTCCCGGAGAGGTTAGGGACGCCTAAGGGAGGCGGACAAGCAGGTGGGGAGGGGCAGTGAGAGACGGTGGGAAGGAAGGGACTATGCCTGTGCTAGGGTCCTTGGGAATCATCCTTTAGGATTTCCCTTGGGGGCTGTGAACTGGTTAAAGAAAACACGAGGGAAGGGTGAACTCATTTGCAGTACCCCGATACTGGCCATTAGGTGCTATGGCGGTCAGCAGCTGTGGGGTGTGTTGCGCTATAGGTCAATGAGATAAGGAATAAACGGGCTATCTCACACATCACCACATACGGAGGAGAAGTGTTACCTACGCCAAGGCGAAGGGTACGACTGGCTTTCAAACAACTTAAGTCAGGCCTAAAAATAGATGCGGAGACAACAATTGTATTTACCACGTTTATGACCCTGTATTAATGGAAATGTCTTTATTTCCAAGAAATAGACCTTGAAGGACTGAGGGGCAGCGCTGAGGTTCCCGCTGGCCCCTGGGCGCCCCCTGCTGGCCCGTCCTCCTCCCGCCCCCAGACGTCTGCACAGAGCATGCGTCACACCGTCCCCAGGTTTCCAGCAGCAGCCGTTCACCCGCGCTCTCGGATGCGCTTCTCGCTCGCGGCCGCCTGGGCTCTGTCCGCATTGTACGCCCCAGGGTCGGGAGCCCAGTCCCGCCGCCCGCACCCGCCTCCCCTGGGGCGCTCCCGGCAGCCGTCTTGCCACCCCGCGTGGCCGCCGGCTGCCAGAGGCACAGGGGAGCGCGAGGCGCGGCGGCTGAGCAGTGTCCCCGGCTCTGAGTGCTGGGAAGGCCGCGGGGCCGCGCCCACTCGACCGCCGTCCAGGGGACTGCAAGGCGCCGGTGCATCCGGCTCTGACGCTGACGGCGCGGGCCAATCATGGCCGGGGACGGGTGGGCGCGGGGCTGGACGGGCCTTGTAGTCGGTGCGCGAGCGGGACTACTGTCCCCACAGTCCCCTGGGCGACATCGGCGTCAGTGGCTGCGCCCGAGGGCCCGCCCCTCACAGGTCATGGGCCAATCATAGGCGGGGGCCGGGCGGGCGCCGGGCACGATGGATCTTGTAGTCGGAGCGCGGGCTGGACTCCAGCCCCCAGCGGGCCCCGCGCGCCGGAGGGGAGGAGCCGTGCGGCGGCGCGGGCGGGCGGGCGGCCGTCGGGGCAGGGCGGCGGCAGCAGCGGCGGCGGTGGCGGCTGAGGAGGGCCCGGCCTGCGAGAGTCTCGGTGGGAGCCGGCTCGGCCCTCGGCCACCATGTCGGCGCCGTCGGAGGAGGAGGAGTACGCGCGGCTGGTGATGGAGGCGCAGCCCGAGTGGTTGCGCGCCGAGGTGAAGCGGCTGTCCCACGAGCTGGCCGAGACCACGCGTGAGAAGATCCAGGCGGCCGAGTACGGGCTGGCGGTGCTCGAGGAGAAGCACCAGCTCAAGCTGCAGTTCGAGGAACTCGAGGTGGACTATGAGGCTATCCGCGGCGAGATGGAACAGCTCAAGGAGGTGAGCCGAGCCGCCCTGCCCCGCGACCCCCGCCCGGCGCCGGGGCCTGTGGGCGTCGTCCCTGGCACCAGGGCGGCCAAGGTCAGCTTGCCAAGCGGGGGCCGGCAGGGGTGGGCGGAGGGGGCACGGGCCCAGAGTCGGGGACCCGGGCAGTATGTGGGAGTGGGCCCGGCCTTGGCTAGCGAGCCGGTGCAGCTTCCGTTGCAGACGGCGCTAATGCAGGGGTCCGGGCGCCCTGTCGCCTCCTGCAGCTGCCCGCCTGCTTCTGTGGGGACCTGGGCGGCCCGGGCGGGGCGGGGCTTCGTAAGGGCTGATGCTCTGCGGTGGTCGCTGTTCCGGGTGTGTCTGAGCTTGGGGTGGGGTTGGGAGGGCAGTGGCTGAGCCGAGAGCTGAGGCCACGGATGCTGGTGACCCGCTGGGAGAGGCCGATGATGGGCCTGGGTCTGAGTGGCTGCGGCTCTGTCACCTTCAGACAAATCACTTCCTCTCTCTGGGCGCAGCTACTTTCGGAGCGTTTCTGCTTGTTTCATGAGTGCCTCTGAGGTGGGGAAAGGTCGTGGACAGCGGCCTAAGTGAGTAGGGGCTCGGGGTTGCACGTGGAGGTTGCCCTTGGCATGGGTTCCCCAGTACCCTTGCCCCAGGCCCAGCGCTCTGTCCTCATTGCGGGGATTGCGCTCCCACCAGCTAGCATGACTTCCCTGGCCCACTTCCTGTCCAGCCCCCCATCTCAGGCCCTTCCCCTCGCTGTGGCTGGCTGTGTTCCTCTTGGACGGAGACCTCAGTGGTCTGTGTCATTCCCACTGTGGGGAGGGGAGGTTAGACCGCCAGGCTGGTCGAGGGTCTTCAGGCGGCAGGGCAGCGGGAGACCTGGGCAGTCCTTCCCCAGCTTCTCTTCTCCCCTTCCCTGACTCCATAGCGTTGTTGGCAGGAGTTGCTTTCTGGGAGGAGACACCAGGGTTTGGATCCAGGCTCTGCTCCTTGCTAGTGATGTGGCTTTGGGTAGAGGCGCTCCCTGAGCCTTAGCTTCCCCCCTCTGCAAAATGGGAGTGCAGTACTGCGTACCCAGAAAGGATTGTTGTGAGTGTCATGTATTTGGAAAGGACCGGTGTGGGGTCAGGAGTATAGCCTGGTGGTGTGCTCCCTTCCCCCACTTGACTGTGACCTGGTGAGCCCTTGGCTCTTGGTTTCCAGGCTTATCAGCTGGCACCTCTGCTCCGAGTCAGCCCAGACAGGTGCCTAAACCATTTGCAGCCTTCCTTGCCTCCCCCTTGTCTGAGGAGACCAGTATGACCCCCCTCTGTGGAGAGGACAGATTGAATCCAAGCAGGTGTTGAAGTCAATGTGTGGGCAGAGCAGGTGCTCAGTTAGTACCAGTCAGTGGCTGACCCTGGGCCAGCAGGAACTGGGTCCTTCCCCGTGACCCTCAGGACTCCAGTCTGTTGTCTGTCAACAGGTATCGGCGCCTTCTGCAATCCATGCTGCAGTGGTGCTGGAGCTACAAGAGGGGTGAGATGCGGCGGCTCTTGCAAAAGTCCTCATCTTAGGGTGAGGCGTGTGACAGGGAGGCCGGGGGCTCTGAGAATATGGAGTGGGAGTGGCCTCAGCCGGATTCTGGTCTCCTGTAGCGGGGCTCACCCTCTCCAGCAGGCTGCACTGTCTGTTCGAGCGCTTTCCCCTCTGCACACAGAGAAGCAGCCCTCTTCCTCCTACCAAGTGCATCGCGAGCCGCTCCTGGGCAGCCTCTACGGTCCCTGTCTCTGTCCACAGCTTGGGTTTGGCAGTGTCCTCTGTGAGAAGGAATTGTTGCTGACCTAACTTGTCCCCACTTTGATGCCCTTCGTTTGTCAGCTCTTTGCTATTCTGACACAAATGTTTCGGCACAGTGAAGAATCTTGGCATTTTCGTGGCATGTATCTGGAGGGTGAGTCCCTAGCAGGATCGGGAAGAGAGTGTATCTGTTTCTGTGGGTGCTCTTTAGGCATCTGCTTGCCTATTGTTTTCTGTCACCACCTGGCTTCCCCATGTACTGGTCACATGGCCTTGGACAAATTACTGCTCTGTTCAGAGCCTAGTTCTCCTTTGTAAGGTGGGATAAGAATGTTTCTGCCCAAAGTCTTTAGCAGAGTCTAGAGGAATGTACATCAGCATTTCAGTTTCAGTAAATGTTGCCAAAAAGTTTGTACCAGTTCACCCCCCCATCAACAGCATGCCTATTCCTCACACCTGTGCCAACACAGGCTCTAGCTAACCTATTTAATTATGGCCAATATCATAGTTGAAAATATTAACTCTTTATTTAAAAAAAAACCACAAGATTTAAGGAGACAATAATTGTGGGTTTTTTTCTTCTCCTGTAGAGAGGTGTACCACCTTAATTCTTTAAAAAACTTTATTTCTTGAACTAAAGTGCATTTAGTTACTAACAGATTGTGCTCCAAATGGAGTTGCTTGTGCTCCTGCCCTGCATTTGTAGCTAACAGGATCGTTGAGGGAAGGATGCTGGCCTGCTGGTCTCAGTGTGTGGGTTTCTCATCAGAGCTGAGGAGGGTCTTGTGGTGGTGAATGGGAGACAGTGCCAGTCCTGTTGCCTTTCTCATGCAATGGGGGATGTGTCTGTGTCCTGCCGACATCATAGCACGGTGCTGGCTGAGGCCATGAGTGAGGAGGGTGCTCCCTGGTTGATTTTGCCTAATCATTCTGCTAGTGATTTCTGGAGTCTAACTCAATAAGAGCCATATCTGTCCCAGTTCCCACTGCACCCTTTCCCTTCCTCTCCCTGGAATGGTGGGGAAGATAATTAGATGGGCTTTGGTCAGCAACCTGGTGTTCCTGGTCCTGCATGGCCGTGGGACACTTTGCCCTGTGTTCTCAGCTGCAGCTTTAAGAGGACAGGTGGACCGGGCGCGGTGGCTCAAGCCTGTAATCCCAGCACTTTGGGAGGCCGAGACGGGTGGATCACGAGGTCAGGAGATTGAGACCATCCTGGCTAACACGGTGAAACCCCATCTCTACTAAAAAGTACAAAAAACTAGCCGGGCGAGGTGGTGGACGCCTGTAGTCCCAGCTACTCAGGAAGCTGAGGCAGGAGAATGGCGTAAACCCGGGAGGTGGAGCTTGCAGTGAGCTGAGATCCGGCCACTGCGCTCCAGCCTGGGCGACAGCGCAAGACTCCGTCTCCAAAAAAAAAAAAAAAAGAGGACAGGTGTGCTGAGGTGGCAGCTCCTGCTTCCAGGGCACAAGCAGGGACCGTAGCTAGGTGGACTGAGGCTAGGTGCCCATGTGGTCCTCATGGTCAGGGGAGGATAATGGGGGAGGTCTGGGAACAGTCTTGACTCCACCTGAGCTCAGGCTCGGAGAGGAGGTCTGGACACCCTCACTGCCTTGGTGTACCAGCTCGGTGCCATAGTGCCAAGCTCTGGAGCATCATTGTCCTTGTCTGAGAGGTGCATGTGGGTGGAATTGGGTGTTGGACTGGGCACAGCACCCAACACGCAGCAAGTGCTTTGTAGGTCTTCTGCGGACTGAATCTCATGCCTCACTCAGGTCTCTGTCTCCTTGCTGCTGCACCTGCAGCTTCTCCCCGTTCTCGTCCTTGTCCCTGCTCAGTCTCAAGTGGCTTCCATTGCCATCTCCGTGGGGCTGCCCTAAGCATTGTCTCATGCCCCTACAGGCTGGCTTGGGACTGCCCTACCTCTCCTGTGCCCACATTCACCCTTCGTCTTAGAAGTCCCACCTGCCCTTCAAGCTTTTTGGGTGCCTCTAAAGTTCCCCTGCCTGCTGCCTTCTGCACTTGCCGAGCCCTGTTCCCAGCACCTGGGCAGCTGCAGGAAGTGGGGGCAACAGGGGGATTGGCAGAGGATCCTCCAGGAGGTTCCTCTGCAGAGTCACCGGGGGTGAGGCCCAGCCTCCTTGATTGTTTGCTTCCAGAACAGGAAAAGTCCTGGTCTTGGTTAAAGCAAGTGTGGGATTCTCCCATTCCTCTGATAACCCCTGAGAACATCCTTGTGTCCGTTTCTGAACAGAAGGCTGTTGGGAGCAGGGAGGCTCTGGGAGACCCAAGGGCCTTTCAGGGGGCTGGGTGGTGGCAGTTGGTATGAAGAAGCCTGGCGTGGGTGGGAGCTGGGGCCCTGTGAATCCTTGAAGCACAGATGGGTCTGACAGTTGGAGCGAGGCAGCTATAGGCATCCAAAGATGATGACCCTGTGGCCACACTGTTGTCACTTAATTGTTGGGCAACTCTCTGCCCCCCGGGCCTCTCTTTCCCACTTTTAGAATGTGGGGCAGGGGATCATGAAGGAATATTTAGGGACCCTTACACTTTTAAAAATGTCTGAAACTCCCACATCGAGCCCTGTTGCTATTTCTTCCTGCAGGGCCTGGCGACTGGGCACTTGTATATCTCAGTCATCCTGGGACCTGGCCAGGGAGTCTGCCCAGCCCTAGGCATGCGGATGGTGTGCTTCAGGCCAGCCCTGCCAGCATGTGGAGGCGTGGACCTGGCACCCTCCACGGGATACAAGGCAGGCACAGCTGTGATGGAGCAGCTCGTCTTTGGGGACGCCAAGCGAGCATGCTTTGTGGCTTAGCAGGTGGATCCGGAGGAAAGCCAGGCCTAGTACTGGGAGCCTCTGGGCCCCTGGGGGTGCCTGGCACCACCTGAGTAGGACCGACTATATGATGTCTGTCCCTGTGGACTCCATACTGACTCCACAGTGGGAGTCTGGGCCCTGCCTGGTCTCCCAGGAGCTTGCGGCCCTAGATGAGCCGCTGCCTGGGCCATAATGGGTTAATAATGATGCTGCTTACCTTGGCCCAGTGGTCTGTGAGCCCCGAAGGTCGGGGAGGGGTGTCCCTTTGCCCTTGTGTCTGAACATCCTGCCTAGGTTCATATAGGATTCCTGCTAGGTCTCCCCTGTCACTTAGGGACCACAGTCCCTTCCTTTGAGGGAGGAGATCAGTTTCTTTGTCAGTTTTGGGCATCCCCCAGTCAGTCAGACCTGCTTCCCCATGCACGTGGACCAGATGAAACTGTCACACACATCGGGGGTAAGAAAGATTTGGTTTCTTCTCAGACAGTATACCAGCTGTTTGAGGTGGTGGTGGCTGGTAGCCAGGGCTGGCCAGGACTATGCAGGCTTTGACAGGTAAAGCATTGGCCCTAGACCCTGTGTTGTCCAGTGTTCAGAGTGTGGCCCCTGAAGCTGAACTCCGGAGCAGGAGAGGGCCCAATGTGGCTGCCTAGCTGCCACCTTGGGCTCAAACCCTGCTGTCCCAAGCTGGGCTCTGCTCTGCTGTGGGAGGTGGATGGAGAGATGGGGACTGAGTGGCAAGCAGGCACCCCTTGCCACCCTCAGGGCATCGCAGGCCAGGGTTAGGGTTAGGGTTAGGGTTAGGAGGAAGCCACTGGGGGCCCAGCTTCTTTTGTAGAAGCTACTGTGTTTTAAAAATCATGCGTTTGCTTTAAGAACAGCAGAAAGTGGAGAGAACAGTGTCAATAGGACCTGTGTAGATGGTGCAGGACAAATGTAGGGAGCACTGAGCGTTTCTCCCTGCCAGCTCTTCTTCCCTTGTGAGTGTGTGATGTGTACAAGACACCATCAAACAGGGGAAAGACTTTGTGTGTCTGTAATAGTTGTTTTTTATTAAAGATAGTTTGTTGCTACTCTGAGAGAAAAGCAGGTTTAATTCAAATGAATAAAGACAGGAAGGTTTCTGTGGATCCAGAGCTTCTGTGGCACTTCTAGCTCATGCTGTTGTGTTATTATATGAAAAAATTGTCATGGTTTGCTTTTTATAGTTGGCTTTTAAATTTATTATTATTATTATTATTATTATTATTATTATTTTTATTTTTTGGTAGAGACAGGGTGTCACTATGTTGCCCAGGCTGGTTTGAACTCCTGGGCTCGAGCAGTTCTCCTGCCTTGGCCTCCTTGTTGGGATTAGAGATGTGAGCTACCACACCTCATCTATGGTTTGCTTTTTTTTTGAGACGGAGTCTTGCTCTGTTGCCCAGGCTGGAGTACAGTAGCTCAATCTCGGCTCACTGTAACCTCCGCTTCCCGGGTTCAAGCGATTCTCATGCCTCAGCCTCCTGAGTAGCTGGGATTACAGGCGTGTGCCACTACACCTGGCTAATTTTTGTATTTTTAGTAGAGACGGGGTTTCTCCATGTTAGCCAGGCTGGTCTCAAACTCCTGACCTCAGGTGATCTGCCTGCCCCAGCCTCCCAAAGTGCTGGGATTACAGGCGTGAGCCACCGCACCTGGCCGTTTACTCGTTATTTATTTATTTATTATTATTATTATTATTATTATTAGAGACAGAGTCTAGCTCTGTTGCCCAGCATGGAGTGCAGTGGCGTGATCTCGGCTCACTGCAAACTCTGCCTCCCGGGTTCAAGCAATTCTCCTGCCTTAGCCTCCCAAGTAGCTGGAATTACAGGCATCCGCTACCGTGCCTGGCTAATTTTTGTGTTTTTAGTAGAGACGAGGTTTCACCACGTTGGTCAGGCTGGTCTCAAACTCCTGACCTCAGATGATCCTTTCACTTTGGCCTCCCAAAGTGCTGGGATTACAGGCGTGAGCCACCGCACCTGGCCTTTACTCATTTTTTAAAGCCACCTTCTTTGTTGGACGTTTTAGACATAACCAAAGGTGGAGAGAATAATACGGAGAGTCCACGTGTGCTCCTGCCCTGCACCTGCAGTTTGCAGTTGTGGCCAGTCTTATTTCTTTACTGCAGTTCATCTTGTGTGGCTGTTTCTGTAAGTATATCCGTTGTTTTGCTAAGAAAATAGAATATTTTCTTTCTTTTTTTTTTTTTCGAGAGGGAGTCTCGCTCTGTCGTCCAGGCTGGAGTGCAGTGGCTGGAGTGCAGTGGCTGGATCTCGGCTCACTGCAAGCTCCGCCTCCCGGGTTCACATCATTCTCCTGCCTCAGCCTCCCGAGTAGCTGGGACTACAGGCGCCCGCCACCTCACCCGGCTAATTAGAATCTTTTCTTATAAAACTTAACCATTGTTGAATTTTCACACCTAAGAAACTAACAAAAATTCTTTAGTGTCATCTGTTGTCCAGTCAGTGTTTGGACTTCCCCAGTTTGGCTCATAAATTTCATTTTACAGTTGCTTTGTTTGCTTCAGAAGCCAGGCAGGATCTGCAGGTTGCATTTGGTTGAAGGCCTTGTCATTTTTTTTGTTTGTCTGGAGACAGCCTTGCTCTGTTGCCTGGGCTGGAGTGCAGTGGCGTGATCTTGGCTCAGTGCGATCTCTGCCTCCTGAGTTCAAGCAATTCTCCTACCTCAGCCTCCCAAATAGTTGGGATTATAGGCGCACGCTGCCACACTCAGCTAATTTTTTGTATTTTAGTAGAGATGGGGTTTTACCATGTTGCCCAGGCTGGTCTCGAACTCCTGAGTTCAGGCAGTCAGTCCACCTCTGCCCAGCAAGCTGCTAGGATTACAGGCCTTGTCACTTTAAAGACAGCGCCATGTGTGGCCTGTCCTGCCCCCTTTCATACTGTGCTGGCGTCAGCCCCCGCTATTCTATTCTCATGCTGTGGAGGGTGCCGGTAGGCGGAGATTCCCACTTTATCTGTCCCTGCCATACACTTTACCCTTGTCTTTCTCTTTTATTTACAGACGTATGTGTCTTTAAGCCATTGAACATGTATAAAAGTGTGCTGCCGGCTGGACGCGGTGGCTCACGCCTGTAATCCCAGCACTTTGGGAGGCTGAGGTGGGCGGATCATGAGGTCGGGAGATCGAGACCATCCTGGCTAAAACGGTGAAACCCCATCTCTACTAAAAATACAAAACAATTTGCTGGGCGTGGTGGCGGGTGCCTGTAGTCCCAGCTACTCGGGAGACTGAGTCAGGAGAATGGCGTGAACCCAGAAGGTGGAGCCTGAGGTGAGCCGAGATCGTACCACTGTACTCCAGCCTGGGCAACAGAGCGAGACTCTGTCTCAAAAAATAAAATAAAAACTGTGCTGCCTTTTAATCATTATTTTTTAAAAATGAACTACTTAGAAAATTTTTAGTTTTATAGAAAAATTTCTTTGTTTTTGTTTTTGTTTTTGTTTGTTTTTGAGACGGAGTCTCGCTCTGTCGCCCGGGCTGGAGTGCAGTGGCCGGATCTCAGCTCACTGCAAGCTCCGCCTCCCGGGTTTACGCCATTCTCCTGCCTCAGCCTCCCGAGTAGCTGGGACTACAGGCGCCTGCCAACTCACCCGGCTAGTTTTTTGTATTTTTTAGTAGAGACGGGGTTTCACCGTGTTAGCCAGGATGGTCTCGATCTCCTGACCTCGTGATCCACCCGTCTCGGCCTCCCAAAGTGCTGGGATTACAGAAAAATTTCAAAAATAGTACAGAGTTCCTGTATACCCCACACCCAACTGCCCCCTTATTATTATAACATTGTACATTAGTGTGGTGTATTTGTTACAATGGATGAACCAATATCACGGCATTATTATGAATACTTTATTCAGATTGCCTTAGTTTTTACCTGATGTCCTTTTTCTGTCACAAGTATTGTCTCGGATATCACATTACATGTAGTTGTCGTGTCTCCTTAGGCTCCAGTTGACTGATAGTTTCTCAGACCTTCCCTGTTTTTGATGACCTTGACAGTTTTCAGGAAGATTGGTCAGGTGTTTAGTAGAGTGTTTTTCCCTCGGAATTTGTCTGATGTTTTTTCTCATGGTTGGATTGGGATTATCGGTTTGGGGGAAGAAGATCACAGAAGTAAATGCCCTTCTCATCACATATCAAGAGTGTGTATTGTCAACATGACCTGTCACTGCTGCTGTTGACCTTGATCACTTGACCGCCACTGTAAAGTTATTCTTTCTCTTCCTGTCCCTGCTGTATTCTTGGGAAGGAAATTACTGTGCATAGCCCACATTTGAGTAGGGAGTTTGCTCCACCTCTTTGAGGGCAGGGTGATATCTACATAAATTATTTGCAATTTTTTTTGCGTGGGAGACTTTTCCCTCCCTCCCACTCTTGTTTATTTTATCAATGTAGACTCATGAAAGTTTATTTTATTTATTTTTTGTGAGACAGAGTCTCACTCTGTCGCCCAGGCTGGAGTGCAGTGGTGTGATCGTGACTCACTGCAGCTTTTGTCCTCCTGGGCTCAAATGATCTTTCCACCTCAGTCTCCCCAACAGCCAAGACTATAGGCATATGCCACCACCCCTAGCTGATTTTTTAATTTTTTTAGTAGGTACAGGATCTCACTATGTTGCCCAGACTCATCTTCAACTCCTTGGCTCATGTACTTCTCCTATCTTGGCCTTCCAAAGTGCTGGGATTGCAGGCATGAGCCACTGTGCCCAGCCCATAAAAGTTTATTTTGTTATTTGGGTTATAATCCAGCATTACCTCATTTTGTTGCTCAAGTTGCTCCAGCTTTGGCTCTTGAGAGCTCTTTCAGATGTCTTAGACCCCCTTTAATATACCACATCGTGGTGCTTCTTTTTTTTTTTTTTTTTTTAAGTGCTTCCTTTCTTTCTGGCACTACAAGATGTTGCAGACTTATCTGTTTCCTGCCTCAGTCCTAGAATCAGCTATTTACCCCAAGAAGCCCTGGTTTCTTTAGTTGAGAAAGATGTTAGAAACCAAGATCTGGTTGCTAGGTGTGCTCATTGCTATTAGGGTGTCTTTGATTTAAGGCCTGTCAGCTACAGAACAAGGAAATTGTTTTGAAAATGCAGTTAGTGGCCAGGCGCAGTGATTCATGCCTGTAATCCCAGCACTTTGGGAGGCCAAGGTGGGCAGATCACCTGAGGTCAGGAGTTCGAGACCAGCCTGACCAACATGGTGAAACCTCGTCTCTACTAAAAATACAAAAATTAGCTGGGTGTGGTGGTGGGCCCCTTTAATCCCAGCTACCCGGAAGGCTGAGGCAGGAGAATCACTTCAACCCAGGAGACGGAGGTTGCAGTGAGCCAAGATCACATCATTACACTCCAGCCTGGGCAACAGGAGCAAAACTCCATCTCAAAAGAAAAAAAATGCAGTTAGTGTATACTAACACCATGTATATACACATGTCAGTAAATATACCTATATGTATATTTAGTTAACCATGAGTTCATGCTGATGTAATGAACTCTAATCCATTACCACATGGATCGTTCTTACCATCTTCCCTTGCTTATCTGTAACCTCCCACTCCCAACAGTGAGACACCTGGCTCCCACCATCCACCATCCAGTAACTTAATTGTTTCATTCCAGTTCACATGTACAGCGGTAACAGAACTGTTAACCTGGGTCCCCATGGAAAACAATTTTATCAACTACAGTGCTTTTATATACTTCTTTTGCCTTTAGTCTTATAGACTCTACTTATTTCCAAAGTTACTTAAGTTAGGGCTGGGCTCAGTGGCTCACACCTGTAATCCCAGCACTTTGGGAGGCCAAGGAGGACCAATTGCCTGAGATCAGAGGTTCAAGACCAGCCTGGTCAACATGGCGAAAACCTGTCTCTACTAAAAATGCAAAAATTGGGCGTCCGCAGTCCCAGTTACCTGGGGGAGGCTGAGGCAGGAGAATCGCTTGAACCCAGGAAGCCGAGGTTGCAGTGAGCCGAGATTGCACCATGCACTCCAACCTGGAAGACGGAGACTTGTCTCAAAAAAACAAAACAAAACAAAAAAAACCAACCACGTGGCCAACATGGTGAAACCCTGTCTACTAAAAAAAAAACAAAAATTAGCCAGGCTTGGTGGTGTGTGCCTGTAGTCCCACCTACTTGGGAGGCTGAGGCAGGAGAATTGCTTGAACCCAAGAGGCAGAGGTTGCAGTGAGCTGAGATCTCGCCACTGCACTCCAGGCTGGTTGACAGAGCGAGACTGTTTCAAAAAAACAAATTAAGAAAAAAAAGAGTTGCTTAAGTTAGTGCTTTATTCTCCCATCCCCTTCAGTGAGGTTGTTTGATACATTTGTAATACAATTAGATTATTTTGTTACATTCTACATTCCAGTCCAGGATCCCTTGATCTCCCAAATGATTTTGTAAAACAGTTCACGTACTAATATATTAAGGTTCACTGTTTGTTTTTATAAATACAGTGGCGTTTATCTACCATTACAGGATCATACAGAACAGTTTTACTGCCTTAAAAAACAACAACAACCCTATGCTTCACCTGTTTAAATCCACCCCCATCAACCTCTGGCAACCACTGATCTTCTTAACACATCATATGGTTTTGCCTTTTCCAGAATGTCACATAATTGGAATTATACTGTATGTGGCCCTTTTCAGACTGGCTTCTTTCACTTAGCATTATGCACTTAAGATTTATCCATTTTTTTAGTGGCTTGACTGCTCTTTTTTTCTTCTTAAGTCATAATAATATTATCTGGGTGAACCACAGTGTATCTGTTCACCTATGGAAAGACATCTTAGTTGCTTCTGCTTTTTGGCAAATATGAATAAAGCTGCTTTAAACATTCACATACAAGTTCTAATGTAGACCTAAGTTTTCAAACCATTTGGGTAAATACCTGAAGAGTCTGATCGCTGGATTTTATGATAAGACTGTATTTAGCTTTATGAGAAACTGCTAGACTCTTCCAAATGTGAATACCATTTTCTGTTTCTGCCAGCACTGAACAAGAGTTCCCTCTCCTCAGGCTGCACCCTCATAGTTCGTCCTGTGGTGGGAAGAACTCTGGGGATTGCAAGGAGATTGCAAGGCCTAAGAGTCTCCTGCCACTTGCTGATTGTGAACCTTGCTGGCGTCTCTTTCTAAAACAGTACTAATAAGGTGAAGAAGTGTGATGAGGGTTAGAGATGAAGTGAGGAGAAAACCCGGGCTACAGCCATGCTCTCCTGTGGTTTTCAACCCAGCCTGGCCCAGGCTGCTGTGCCCACTGTGCCATCCGCCCCTCACTTGTAACAGATGTGGTCTGGACAGCTGCCTGGCAGGGCCCCCAAGCTGTCCCCTCCTGCCCTGACTACAAGCTGTTGAATGGAGATTTGTGTCAGGGCAGCCAGCTGCCATGGAAGATGAGGGCTGGTCCCCAGGCCCCAGGACTGGCTTCTGTGTCCTTGGGCGGGGGAGCCAGGGTCTGTGGGGACCTTTGCCAGCCCTGGGCGCAGCTGGCCAGAAGCCTGTCTGCTGACACTGGGGCAATTAGGGTGTAATCTTCTCTAAATGGCACCCAATTCTGGCTAAATCCCTCCTGCCCAGGGATGAATTCCCAGTTTTCTAAAAGCAGCTTAGCATTTGGACATTGCCCAGGGCAGCTGGGGTTCGCGGTTGGCGATGGGATGGCTGCTTCCGATTGATGTGGGCCTTACAGAGGAGGGGCCGTGGGTAGGCAGAGGCTGGTGACAAGCGCCACAGCCCTACAGTGTTCCCTGTGTGGGTGCCTCTCAGCCCTCAGTCCTAGCGATCCCCACATCCACAAGTGTAAGTACTTCTTGGGGAAATGCAGTTCCAAAGCCACACAGTGGGAAGGGTGGGCCAGCACCCCTCAGCCTTCTGTGGTGTGAGGGACAGATGGGTCTGCAGAGGGGCTTGGGCCTGGGCTGGTCCTGCGGTGCCCAGCCTGATGGATATAGGCTGGCAGAGGTGGGTGGGTGCTGTCTCCTGGCCTGGAGGCCCCACTTTCTCTTCCTGACCTGGACCCCAGTCCCCAAGAGGCACCACCCTCTCTTGTAGGGACTCCTGCATCTTTCCCAGGCTCCTGCTTGAGTGTTCCTGGGCCTCCTTCCTCCTCCCTGTCTACCTGCCAGGTGAGGCTGTCTGAGTTCCTCAGGGACCACCTCTACCTCCTGCCCCCACTCCTGTTACCCCCTTCCCCCTCCGTGTACCACTTCCTCTGGGAACCATCCTGCTGCAAAGAAGAAAAATGGATTTTGGAGTAAGAAACCTTATGGTGCCACTCAGATGAATCATCTCACCTTGTTGATCCTCTCAGTTTGTTCACCCGTGAAAGGGAGCGATAAAGGTTTTTACTTTGCAGGGCTTGTGTGAAGACACATGATTCACACTCACCTCTGTCCGCTCCTGGGGGCCCTGGACCCCACATCCTTTGTTGCCCGTGTCTGCTTAGGGAAGTACCTTTTGAGTAAAGAGAGGAGGAAGTTGGTTTGGTGATGGTGGTGGGCGTTCCTGGAGCATCCCCACCCAGCTGGGGGTGGGTGGGAAGAGCTGGCTGAGGGGTGGTGAGGTGGGGTCTCCCACATAACACCCATGGGATCCCATTGGGTGGGTCGTTGGGTCTGTGAGGGACCCAGGTAGTCAACAGGTCTAGTTCTGGCTTCTTAGCTGACTTGGGTTCCAGTAGAAGCATGTGGAGCTGGCTAGTTTGCTTGCACCCCAGGGTCACTGGGGGACTTTCAAAAATTCTAAAGCTCAGGGGCCACACTCAGACCTGTGAAATCAGTCACAGGAGTGTTTACACTTCCAGAATGATCGCAGGGGAAAGATGCATGTGGGAGCACCATCCTGTCATTGCAGTTTACACCCGGGAGTCTGAATCCTCCCTGCTCTGCATGTCGTGTATGATTCAGCCCTGGAGGGGGTACAGCCCCTCAAGTGGAGAACTTGGGGTGCCTCCCTGACCCTCTCTGGAGTGTGCATGAGCAAAGGGAAGACCCAGGGCAGGGGTGAGCCTGGGAGCCATTCCTGCCGCTGAGTCCCTAGGGTGTGTCCCCTCCACTGGCTGGAGAGAGAGGGTCAAAGAGGAGATGCCCCAGAAGAACCTCCAAGGCCTGCCCACCCTGTACCCCTGGAATTCCCTGCAGTCCTTGCCTCACTGAGCCACATCCAGCGCCTCTCTGCACTCTCAGCACGCTAGCATCTGGCTATTCCCTGGACCTGCCGTGCTGTCTACCCACTTCTGGTGTGGGGCCTGTCACCTCCCAGCTGTGTCCGTAGGTCCCCCTGTCTGTCCTTCATTCATGCCACAGATGCTTCCTGAGCCTTGCCACTTGCTGGGCATGGGCTCCTCACTCCGCTCCTGCACTCGCTAAGGAGGTGCAGATGTGTGGTAGACGTGGGTGTCCACCTGTCCACAAGGACAGGCCTGAACCCTTCCCGTGTGAGAAGCCTTGCCGCACCCACACTGTGTGTGTATCTGGATGGTCGGCCCGGCCTCCTGCCTGACCTGTTTCTCAGCATCTGCGAGCTAAAGTGATGGGGGTGCTGGCTGAAGCGAGGGTAGTGTTGGGCTGGGGGGAATTCTGCTGTCCTGGGACAGCTGCTGGACTTTCCCATCTTGCCCAGTGGGTCTGGCCCTCCCTGCTGACTCCCTGCTGACCCCACTGTCCTGAGCCATGCCCCTGGAGCTGTTTCATGTGTGGCTATGAAAGAGTTGGAGGTCAGGACCTCACCCAGGAGCCTGGCGGGGACTTTGGAAGAAAGCATACAGGCATGCAGACCCACTTCCCAGCGTAGCCAGGGGCCTGGGCAAAGGGCTTCTCCACAGAGCTGCCCAGCCTCCCGCACTAGGCCAAGATGCCAGGGGTCAGCACCTAGGAGGGGTCAGGCCTGAGGCTGCTGTTGGTGGTGGGGCAGGTGGTGGACAAGTCCATTCACTCTCTTGGCCCCCAGCGACATACTGGCTCTGAGATTTGGCCTACTGGGGACCCACCAGGGAAGTCATCCAGAAGGTCTCTCTGTGTGGGAGCTTGGCAGCACCACCAAACTGGTGGCCTTTCTCCAGAAGCTGCTGGGAGACCCCCGCCACCCACCTTCCACGTTGGTGTGGTTCACTGTGAGGCAGGGCTGAGCCCCATTTTAGTCCAGGCTGCATTTTTTAGGGTGGCCTTTGACCTCAACAGGCAGACATTTCCAGAGCAGCTCTGGCTGCTGACTAGATGATTGTTTTGTGCAGCTCTCAGTTTTAAATTGAGGTATGATTTGCCTGTAAGACCACATGCGGTTGTGCAGTTGCGTGCTCATGTGTGGCTGCCCCATGGTGCAGGTTACCCTGAAGTGCTCAGACCCTTCCTGTCCACCCAGCAGTGCACTGCCTGCCTTCTACAGTGATTAGCTTTCTTCGTAGTTGGTGTATGGCCCTTTGGGTCTGGCTTCTCTAAGAGCCATCACGACGGTTACTTGCATGAGGAGTGAGTTTTCCGGCTGCTGAGCATCATCCACTGTGTCATCGCACCAGAGTTACTGCCTTCCACCTATTGTTGGGCGCTGGGCGTTGTGAATGCACCATACTTGGTGTGGACATGTGGCATGTGCTTCCCTATTTCTTTGGAGACCATGCGGTGTCTCACTTTATCACCCAGGCTGGAGTGCAGTGGCGTGATCTTGGCTCACTGCAACCTCTGCCTCCCGGGTTCACACCATTCTCCCTGCCTCAGCCTCCCGAATGGTTGGAATCACAGGCGCCCGCCACCACACCCAGCTAATTTTTGTATTATTTAGTAGAGACAGGGTTTTGCCATGTTGGCCAGGCTGGTCTTAAACTCCTGACCTCAAGTGATCTGCCCACCTTGGCCTCCCAAAGTGCTGGGATTACAGGCGTGAGCCATCACACCTGGCCAGTGCTTCCATCTTTCTTGGGTGGTACCTGCAGCAAGCCCCTCTCCCCTCTGTGTTCACATGTCAACACATCCCAGCAGGAAGGCTAGTCCTTTTACTCATGCTTTGCTACCTCAGGTAACCTGCTTCTAGGGAGGGAGGGACCGTGTGTCCGGAAGGAAATGATCTCCATAAATTGTGGGAGGTGGGGCCCAGGGACCACTATGACTGGCTTCAGCCAGATCTCAAGTGTCAGGCAGTCCCCACAGTGAGCCCAAGCTTTCTGGGTTCCAGGCCAAGACCAGGAAGGACTGAGTCCCAGATGTTCATGCACCTAGGAATGGGAGTTTCCAGTTCTCCAGGTGATTCTGAGGAGCAAGCAGGGTTGGGGAATTGATCAGACAGTTGAGCACTGTGGGCCGGGGTCCAGGCCCAGGCCCAGGCCCAGCCACTTCTGGATTATCAGCCTCCTCTTTCTTGCTTTCTCTTCAGACCCTCTTGGGGAACCGTTTATGGAGATGTGTGTTCTCAGAGTTCAGTTTCTCACTTGTGAGAGGAGCTAATACCTCCTGTGAGAGAAGCTAATGAGCTTATGTTGGTACAAACTGTGAAGTGCAGTGGTGCCTTGGGGTTATTGCCCTCCTCCCCTGGGCACCAGAGTCCTCTTGTCTGTTAACAACTGTGTTGTCCTCTGTCTTCCTCCCTCTGGGCCCACATCAGAGCTGGAGAGGTGCTGATGGCAGCCCAAGGCTGGGAAGACATCTGGACAGAGCAGGGCCAGTGAAGATGCCTCAGGACAGGGGACCCCCCCCTCCCCTGTCCCCACCCTTAGTTAGGTGGATCCCCTTCTCCCGTCGCCACACTGCCTCTACCCTGTCTTGGATCTGGGTCATTACTGGGCTGAACAGTAGGCAGAGGTTCTAGCTCATCTCACATCCATCTCCCAACTATACCTCCCTCCTGGCCCTGGAGCCCTCCATCCCCCATCCCAGTGTGCCCTGTGACTCTGTTTCTGCTGATGTTTATAGCTGTAAGTTGTTTTCCCAAATTGCTAGCAAGGCTGTACATCTGTTTGTGCGGTGATCTGAAGCATCTGGCCCTGTGTAAATCTGAAGTCCATTTCCTGCCACCATTTCCTGACCTGATCCTTTGTTCTTGTATCAGGTTTTTGCTGAAGTTCATTTATGAAAATTTGATCTTTCGTCTTGTTTCTGTTACTCTCTATTTCATGAATAACAAGTAATTTAACTCCCTGTGATATGTTTGGTTTGGGGTTTTATTAATCTTTTAAACTAGAATTACATATAGTAAAATGTATAGATTTTAAGTGCACGTGTGTATGTTGGCAAATACATCATCCCTTGGGTACATTTGATATTCTGCAGCTTTTCTTTTTCTTTTTTTGCTTTTGATATGGAGTCTTGCTCTGTCGCCCACGCTGGAGTGCAGTGGCGCAATCTCGGCTCACTGCAAGCTCCGCCTCCTGGGTTCATGCTATTGTCCTGCCTCAGCCTCCTGAGTAGCTGGGACTGCAGGCACCCGCCACCATGCCCGGCTAATTTTTTGTATTTTTTTTGTAGAGACGGGGTTTCACTGTGTTAGCCAGGATGGTCTCGATCTCCTGACCTTGTGATCTGCCCGCCTTGGCCTCCCAGAGTGCTGGGATTACAGGCGTGAGCCACCGCGCCCGGCATCTTTTCTTTTTAATGCCCAGTAGTAATAGTAGCTAAGGCCCTGAGCTCATCTCGCGAGTGCTGTGCATTCGGATAGCGTTTCAGATACTGTGTGCTTATTGCTGGGTTGCTTCAGGATTTTTTTTAATAGGTTGATTCTATTTCATTATTGTATTTCAGAGATCATTTTGTTTCTCCTTTTTTTAAATCAAGATATAATTTATTTTTAAACCCTATTCATAATGCTTTTGATAGTTTTCATATTTCACTAATTTTTAATAAAAATAAACATTTACTGGAGCGTAAGGTAAATATGGAAACTATAAAAATCATAATTGTATACTTTGACAAATTATCAAAGTAAGTGCACCCATGTAGCTACCAGCAGATCAAGAAGTTGCATGTTACAGCTTCCCAGAACTGCTGTCTGAGCCCTGTCAAGGTGTGATCATTCTGGCTTTTGACAGCAGAGATGATATCTCCCCTGGTTTGGACATCTGATAGAGGGAGCTGCACTGTACTTTTTTGTGTGTTCCCTCAGTATTGTGAGACTGATCCTCATTGCTGCTTGTATTTGTAGGTTATTGGCACTCATTGCTACATGGGATTCGTTTGTGTGGACATACCACACCTTCCTCACCCACTGTCAGGTGGAGCGGCCTTAGGGTTGTTTTCAGCTGTCAGAACACTCATGGGGTGGCCGATGCCTGTTTCTGCTGGATGGACTGGCTAGGGTGACACAGGGCAGGCTTTCTTCTAGAGGAGCACAGGAGTGTGTGGCAAGCCCCTGTCCTCTCCATCCTCACCGCAGGCACTTGATGTGTTATTAATTTACATACTAGCCATTCTGATCAGCATGTCACAGTAGCTCTTTCTGGTGGTAAGTTGCATTCCCCATGTACGTTTTCATGTGTTTACTGGCCGTTTGGAGAGCCTCTTTTGTAAAGAGCCTCTTCAAGACCTTCTTCCAGTGTTCTTATTGGGTGTCTGCCTTTTTCTTATGTATGTGTAGGAGATCTTTATATATTCAGGATATGAAGCCCTTTGCCATCAGGCAGTAGTTCTGACCCAGTGATGCAGCAGAAAGACCCAGCATGGAGCAGGCAGAGATGGCTGTCTTCCATCTGTGTCTCTGCCTTGTCACAACCTTGGCCTCTTGGAGCCTTAGTTTCTACCTCCATAAAATGGGAACACAGATTCTCCTGAGAACTTTGAGATAGGCATTAAGTGAAATAATATACTTAAGGAGACTTACAGAGTGGTGGCTATTGTTGTTACTAATACTTTTTTTAATAAAATGGAAAGAGGCTGAGCACGGTGTCTTGTGCCTATAATCCCAACACTTTTGGAGGCCAAAGTAGGAGGTTCACTTGAACCCGGGAGTTCAAGACTAGCATGGGCAACATAGTGAGACCCCATCTCGAAAAAAAAAGCTGGCATGGTGGCACGTGCCTGTGGTTCCAGCCACTCAGGAGGCTGAGGCAGAAGGATTGCTTGGGCCCAGGAGGTCAAGGCTGAAGAGAGCTATGATCTCACCACTACACTCCAGTCTGGGTGACAGAGCGAGACCCTGTCTTCCAAAGAAAGAAAATAGGAAGAGCTCTCATACCCACTGGGATGGTTGTGACCAAAAAATAGACAGTAAGAAGTCCTGGAGAGGATGTGGCAAAATTGGAATCCTCCTGTGTTGCTAGTGGGAACATAAAATGGGATAGCCCTTGTGGAAAATTTGGCAGTTCCTCAAAAAAAGTTAGAGATACCACATGACCTAGCGGTTCCACTCATAATAGCCTAAAAGTGGAAACAACCCAAGTGTCCATCAAATGATGAATGGATAAACAAATGTGATCTGTTCATACAGTGGAATATTATTTGACCATGAAAGGGAAGGGAATTCTCATACATACTACAACATGGGCGAACCTTGAAAACATTGTGCTAAGTGAAGAGGCCAGTCACAAAAGACTGAAATGTCCAGAATAGACACATTCATAGAGATGGAAGATAGATTGGTTTTCAGGATGGCAGTGGGGAGAGCTGAAGAGTAATGCTAATGGGGACAGGGTTTCTTTGGAGGGTGATAGAATTGTGGAATTAATGGTGATGTTCACTCAACTCTGTGAATGTACTAAAAACCACTGAAAACCACTTTAAAAGGGTGGATATTATGACGTGAATTATGTCTTTTTAACATTTTTTAATGGAGGTAAGCAGGAGAGTCTTTTTGCTTGCTAAATCTTTGAGGTAAATTTCACTATTATTCTGAAGTAATCCCCAGAAGATTTGAGGCAGCTTTCTTCCAGGTCTGTAGCTGTGGTATCCATATCACATGAATCTACATGACAACTCGAGGAATCTTACCTTCCAACTTACCCTCTGTCTTTCTCATTAGTATTTTTATAATTTTCTTTGGATAAATCTCATGTTTCTAGTTAAGTTAATATCTGGGGGTTAATTTTTTAGGTCAAGATTATAAATGTAATTGCTCTTCTTTTGCGTACATAACTCAACAGTTTAATTTGGGAGGGTTTTGTGGGTATCTTGGTGTATTTGAGATCTCTGACTTTTTTGAGGATGTTTCTTAGTGCATTTTCTAGACAAAATCATCACTTGCAAAAAAATAGGAATTTAGCGGTATGCTTTTTTTCCCTCTTCCGATGTTTTTTGAGTGTGGTGAAGAGTGTAGTCCTGCCTTCTCCTTTTAAGGGGAGGGTGGGTAACTCAAATGCATCTTCATTTACCAATGCTTCTCCATTATTTATTAATGCATTCCATTATTTGCTATGTTTGCTTTTGTTTTAAATCTATCCAGGTAGATTTACTCTATTGATGCTCTTTTTATGACATTTAGAAAGAAAAAAAAAATTACCACATCCATTTTTCAAGTGCTTCAGTTGAGAAGAGTTCAGGCTAAATTATGGTAAAGCATATTAGCATAGATGACATTTTTAATTCCTTTTAAAATATGAGTTTGTGGCAGAAATATTGGTAGCTTGCCTTCAGTCTGTCTATATGGTTTACTTACTTGTTGTCCTATCTTGTTTCATAGCAGATGCTGAATATAGATTTTTAAAATTGAATTGGTTTACCCTGGTTTTATGTTCTTGGGCAAGGTCTTCTGATCACAGTAACTCTTAAGGTAAATTGTTACTTCTGTTTGCTAAGATTTTGTCAGTTTTTTGCATCCGTGTTGGGCATGGAGTTGGTCCATGAGTCCCTGCCCATTGGAAGGGAAGATCTGTTGAAACTAGCAGGTAAGTTCATGACATACCTGTTGAACATTCCTGTTGAGTTTGTAATGTCTTTTCTTCTGCCTTAGAGAGGACATTACAAACTCAGCAAACTCAACGGGAATGTTCAACAGATACATCAAGAACTGATAAGGCATGTCTTTCTGTTTTCCTTTCTCATTATTTGTTTGAGTGAATACGGATGTGGACAGGGACACTTTAGGCCGAGGTCAGAGCTCAAGACCTGCTGTGCTACACAGCACCCAGACTCCCTCCTGGGCACGCACTCCCTGTGTCAGTTCTCCCATGAGGCAGGCCTGCTGGTGCCGATGCCCATCTTGCCAATGGCTGTGGGGTGGAACCAGCGATGTGGTAGCTCAGTCCTCACGTTGCCTGTGGGGACTGGACAGGTTGGTAAGTGTTCAGTTCCCTGATTTAGGGGTATGTACTTTGCACAGACTTACCAACCTGAATACAGTCACTAGCGGGTTAAAAAAATACATGAACATGGTTGCTTTGCTTTTTCTTTTGTTTCTGGGTTTTTGTTGTATCACTTCCCCTTTGTGAGACTTCTGCTTGTTACTTTATTCAGTTTCTGCAATCCCAGTCTAGAGAGACTGTTTCTTTTTATCATTATTTATTTTTAGTGCAATCCCCCGCAACCCCCCGCACAGTACTGCTTTGGCCGTGATTCTGAAGTTTTCATATGATTTGTTTCTATTTTTTGTTTATTTGGTTTCCTGTTGGTTTGTTCTGTATACCCTCTCTAATACAGATGTATTTAAGAGATCATTTTTCAATTTTCACGTTTGAGTGTATGCTAACTTTTTACAGCATATATTTTTTAGAACAGTTTCAGATTTACAGAAAACTTACATGAAATACCGTCTTCTATTTGTTCTCCTGTGGTGCACCTACACATAAATGGAATTTCTTCCTTTTTTAGATTGCTCTGATGTCATTCTGTATCCTCTTGTGGTATCATTTCCTTATGCCCTGAGTCCTGGTGTCTGTGCCAGTTCTGATTTGCTGGCTATTGCAGAGCCTGGATCTCTCCCTCTGCGTGGTTGACATTTTGATGTATTTTATACTAGGCTGTTTGGGTCACGATAGGTTTGATTAATCTATGAGAGAGTTTAATGTCATAATGCTATAAATTCTTTTTTTTTTTTTTTTTTTTTTGGAGGCGGAATCTCACTCTGTCGCCCAGGCTGGAGTGCAGTGGCATGATCTCAGCTCACTTCAAGCTCCGCCTCCCGGGTTCAGGCCATTCTCCTGCCTCAGCCTCCCAAGTAGCTGGGACTACAGGCACCCGCCACCACACCCAGCTAATTTTTTTGTATTTTTTTATTAGAGACGGAGTTTCACCGTGTTAGCCAGGATGGTCTCGATCTCCTGACCTCGTGATCAGACCTCAGCCTCCCAAAGTGCTGGATTACAGGCGTGAGCCAGTGCGCCTGGCCTAAATTCTTTATCTCATAATAATATTGTTGAGCTTGTATTTATGTCAGCTTGATAGGCCTGAGCACCCTCATGACTGTAATAAGGCTTGATGCCACTTGGACTCCTGTGGAGTCCTGGCTATGCGGGACAGGACTCTGAACAGCACATGCAGAGCTGCCCGGAGTGGAGCAAGGTGTATAGACACAAGCGTCTGAGGCCTCCAGGTCTTCTCATGTCCTGCAGACCACCCCAGCTCCTTTTAAGGCCTCGGAAACACCTGATTTCCCTTTGACCCCATCAGGTGTTGAAGCCCTGTGGCTTGTTGTGGCAGTTTTTGGGGGGCAAGTTCATCATTTGATAGTATTTACTGACTGCATGATTGTGAAGGAGGTGGGTGCTGGACTTGAACTGCTGTTTCCTGGCTTTGCAGATTTCTTTGCCTCTTCCCTCTCACAAGGAGTAAAACCGTGGTCGGGGGTCGGGTCTTCCTCCAAAGGCTATGCCTCCCTGCCCGCCAAGTGCGAACTTCTGATAGGAATACTGCTTCAAAACTGTAAAGAGTTGACCAGCACTTCAGGGGCTCCTCACTGTGGTTGGGGGGAATAGAGAGCCTGGGATACTGACAATCCGTAATCGAGTGAGTTTTATCATCCTGTGGTTCCCCAGGGTGGGAGGATTTGTGGTCTCAATTGACTATCTGGGCTACAGGCCCTCAGACTTGGGTCTTGGGAGGCCTGATAGTCTGTTGTCCCAGTACCTACCAGAGACCAGGCATGCAGTAAGCACTAATAAGTGCTGTTAGTAAACATTGAGGGGATGGTGAAGCCAGTCCCTGGGATTTTTCAACAAGCCTGGGTAGGAAGATGGGTGCTGAGCAGAGGGTATTCACAGCCCGTCGAGTGGATGAGGATCAGGCCTTTCCCCTGCTTGGACCAGCCCTGACAAGGAGCCCAACAGTGTCTCTACCTTAGCAGGTGGTGGGAGGGCCCAGCGGAGGCAGCCAGGCTAGGACTAGTGGGATTCCTGGGATGCCCAGGCCCAGCCGTTCCCAGGAGGCTGGGCCCACCCTCATGCAGGCATCGTGGACCTTCAGGGACAAGTGTGGGACCAGCTGGCTGTCAGTGGGTGGTGCTGGATCAGCCTCGCAGATTAAGGAATTGAGGCTCCCAGTTTTGTTGTGGAAACTGCATCCTGGAACAAGTCCTGCCTCATTGGAATGCTGAGGCTGGCTCTCCTGGCTTGGCAAGTGTTGTTCCTGTTGTATCAGATGGCCAAACTGGTTTAGGATGAAAGAGAATTCCCTGGGACAGCCCTGCCTAGAGGCCTGGTTCCTTGCCCTGGTGGTGTAGGCCTTCTCCAGGGAGCCAGACCCCAGTGGAAGGTCGGCAAGTGGGGTTGGTTCAGTTTCCTGCGCAGACCTGTTTCCACGCCCTGTACAGGTTTGTCCGGAGACTGAAGGGTCAACCTCTACTAGCTAGGGCTGATGGCCAGCTCTTATTGTGGAGATATACACATTCTCTCTTGAGAGTGGGGAGGGAGTGGGGTGACCTTCCTTTGTAGCTGAGGGAACTGTGATTAGGTAGTTGCCACAGAGCCAGGCAGCCCCACTGGCTGACTACAGAGTAAGGACATCTTGCACGTGAAAAAGGACAGTGAGGCCACTTTGGAGCCAGCACCTGGCCTTGTGGGGACCATCAGGGACCAACCTTGTGGCAGGTGGGAGGGGGCAGGCACTGGCCTGGGGCTGCTCTTCAAGCCCTGCCACTTCTCATAAATGGGGTGATTGTGAATGACCCTGACCCGATGCCCATGCTGCCTTGGCATCAGGGTGGGCTTACACACGCCCAACTATGGGAACTTGACCCCGTAGCCCCTTTGACAGACAGGCACAGTGAGGGAGGAGCTCACCAAGTCATAGCTGACCAGTGGCAGAGCCAGGACGTGGGCCCAGGCAGCCTGGCTTCAGGTGTGCACATACCCATTGGCTCTCCTGCTGTGCCGCTGGGAAGTGGGCAGGCAGGGCAGTGCCTCTTGCACAGTGGGGTACCTCGGCAAAGCTGGAGGCCTACGTGGCTGAGGAGGGAGGGAAAGAGATTCTTGTCCAGAGGTTCAGAGGCCCTGGTATGAGGACCTAGTTCTCCTTCTGGCCTCACCTTGTCTTACCTCTTGCTTTGCTCTTCCTTCCACCTGGCGCACTTCCCCGTCCTCCCAGGCTCTGATCACCTGCCACTATTTCCTCCTCTGCACTAGGCACAGGCCAGGGTCTCAGCCATTCCAGCATAGACTTAGTTTTACTTTCACAGAAAGTAACGCTTGAAGAGTTGTTCTAAGGTGGTGGGAGTGCCCAGGTGATAACAGGGAGCTTTGCTGGTACTGGCGTCAGGAAAGAATGAAAACCACAGGGGTAACCGTAACCCGTTGTTGGTCGTAATCTTTTACTCTTCCTTCATCGTCCAGCTTCTGTTTCTGGATCTCAGCCTCTGCTGGGGGGTTGATGGGGGCCTAAGTATCTGCTATGGGCTCATTCTAAAGCCACCCAGCCTCCCATGCGCTGCCCCCACACTGGGGTTGTCGGGATCTCAGCATGTTAACACTGGTCCAGTGACAATAGCCTCAGCCACATCCTGAGTCAGAGATATGCTGACTCTGGAGGAGCTGGCTCCTTCTTGGGCATCCGAAAGGCAGTGGGAGCCCTAGAGAGGAGAACAAAGAGTAACTCCCTGAACCTGTATTTTAAAGCTCCTATCATCAGGGGATGGGTGGAGTAGGAGGCCACATAGACTCTGGTAAGTGAATTACGTTAACTGACTAAATCTCCTCCACAGCACTAAGCTCAGATTGGTGACATTATTAACGCAGGTTTCACATGAGGAAATTGAGGCACATTGTGATTGGCGCCCACCACAGTCACATAGCCCTGCCGCTGCAGCTTATTTCAGAGGTGCTAGCAGGGAATGTTGGCTGTGCTTCCCTGAGATGGGGGTGGTGGGCACAGATGGGCTCGTGCTCACAGGTGCCCCTGGTACCTGGCCTGCCTTCTCTATCTCCTAGGAGTAGGGGTAGGGTGGGGCACTGGGCTCATCTGTTGGACAGGATCCTTACTGCCCTGTTTTCCATCCTGAGGCGTATTCTGCCAGCCTTCTGTCTCCAGCCCTGCACCATCCCATACTGTGCACCCTTGGCAAGCATTGAACTCTGTTGTGCCTCAATTTTGTGGTCTCGATCTCCTGACCTCATGATCTGCCCGCCCCAGCCTCCCAAAGTGCTGGGATTACAGGCATGAGCCACTGTGCCTGGCCTATTCATTTTTTAATTAGGTTGTGTGTCTTTTTTTTTTTTTTTTTTTTGAGACAGAGTTTCGCTGTTATTGCCCAGGCTGGAGTGCAGTGGCATGATCTTGGCTCAATGCAACCTCCATAGTGGATGTCCTGCCTCAGCCTCCTGAGTAGCTGGGATTACAGGATTATCACACCCAGCGGATTTTTTTGTATTTTTAGTAGAGATGGGGTTTTATCATGTTGGCCAGACTGGTCTTGAACTCCTGACCTCAGGTGATCTACCTGTCTCAGCCTCGCAAAGTGCAGGGATTATAGGCGTGAGCCACCGCGCCCAGCCAGTTGTTTATCTTTTTATTGAGTTGTAAGAGATTTTTTATATGATCTGGATATCATATCCTTATCAGATAGGTAATCTGAAAACATTTCTTTTATGGTGTAGGTTGTCTTTTCACTTGATTATGTCCTTTGATGTATGAGGTTTTTAATTCTGATGAAGTTCAAGTGACTTAATTTTTTGCTGTTGTTAGTTAACGTTTTTGGTGTCATATCTAAGAATTCATGGCCAAATCCCAGGTCATGAAGATTAATCCCTACATTATCTTCTGAAAGTTTTATAGTTTTAGTTCTTATATTTAGGTATTTGATTCATTTTGAGTTAATTTTTGTGTATAATGTGAGGTAGGGGTTCAGCTTCATTATTTTGCATATATATAGCTACTTGCCCCCAGCATCATTTGTTGAAAACCTTTTTTTTTTTTTTTCCCTCTGGCGCGCAGCTTGGTGTACAGTGGGGTGATCTCAGCTCACTGCAACCACTGCCTCCCGAGTTCAAACCATTCTCCTGCCTCAGCTTCCCAAGAAGCTGGGATTACAGGCACCCGCTACCACGCCCAGCTAATTTTTTTTATTTTTAGTAGAGACGGGGTCTCGCTGTGTTGGCCAGGCTGGTCTCAAACTCCTGACCTAGTGATCCGCCTGCCTCGGCCTCCCAAAGTGCTGGGATTACAAGCGTGAGCCACCACGCCTGGCCGAAAAACTATTCTTTAACATCAAATTATTTTTGTACCCTTGCCAAAAATCAATTGACCATATATATAAGGGTTTATTTCTGGACTCTATTCTATCCCGTTGGTCTCTATATCTTTACACCAGTACCACATTGTTTTGATCACTGTAGCTTTGTATTAAGTTTTGAAATTGTGAGTTTTCTCACTTTGTTACTCTCTTTGAATGTTGTTTTAGCTCCTCTAGGCCCTTTGCAATTCCATATGAATTTGAAAATCAGCTTTTCCGTTTCTGCTAAAAAGGCTTTTGGAATTTTGGTAGGGATTGTATTGAATTTCAAGTTAATTATCTTTTAAAGAGATTTAAATAATAAAAATAAGTATTTTATGTTTGCCTATTTAATTACCATTTCTTCCATGTAGATATAGATTCCATATGGTATTATTTTTCTTCTGCCTGAAGGATTTTATTTAACATATCTTTAAATACCAATGCAGATCTGCTGTTGATAAATTCTTTCAGCTTTTGTACGTCTGAAGTATTTCACCTCTATTTGTGAACAGTTTTCAGTGAGTATATCATTCTAGTTAAGTTTTTTTGTTTTGCCGTTTAAAAGATGTTGTTCCACTGTCTCCTGGCTTGTTAGAGAAATCAGCTGTCATTTAACTTTGCTCCTCTTGAGTCATGTATCCTTTTTCTTCTGGCTGATTTTAATATTTTTATTGTAAAATTGGTTTTAAACAATTTTATGTTATGCCTTGGTGTAGTTTTCTTCATATTTCTTGTGCTTGGGTTGACAAGCTGCTGATGTCTGTGGGTTTATAATTTTCATGAAATTTGGAAAATTTTCAGCTCTGATTTCTTCAATTTTTTTTTTTATTTTCCTGTTTTTCTCCTTTGGGGACTCCAATTAGTCCTTATGTAAGACTTCCTGAAATTGTGTCATACTTCACCAATGCTCTGTTCGAGTTTTGCTTTTGTCTTTTAGCCTTTTTTCTCTGTGTTTCATGTTGGATAGTTTGCTGTGGTTTTTCAAGTTGACTAATCTTTTCTTCTGCGTTGTTTTATCTGCTGTGAATCCCATCCGCTGTACTTTTCGTCTCTAGAAGTTCTATCTGGATCTTTTTCTGTCTTCCTCATTCGTACACCTTTGCCTACTCAGTGGTTAGTGATGGAATGCCGGACAGTGGACCTCACCTGTTGGGAGATGGATGTTTTTGTATTCCTTCATGTGTTCTTGAGCTTTGTTCTGGGATGTAGTTAAGTGACTTGGAATCAGATCGGTCCTTTCAGATTTTGTCTTTAAGCTTTACTCTGTGGTATCAGAGCAGATTTAATCCAGACGAATTTTGTCAGGCCCTGGGAGTGCTCCCCTGCTGCCTGTGCATCAGGAGGGCTCTCCTGTGGCTGGTGGGAGCAGGTGCTGTTTTTGGCTGGTGTAAATGGTGGGGATTGCTTTCTCTGCCCCTCTCGGTGGTCCTTCAGTGACTTCCTCAGCTCTGTGCTGCCTGGTCCTCAGTGGAGATTCTGGCCCTCTGTGTGCAGGTCTGCCTAGCTTGGCTGCCCTGCTGCCATCTTCCAGTCCCTCCTTGACAGGGTCTGCCACGCCTTGACTCAGTCTCCCATTTTTCCATGGCTGGGAAGTTCTCTTGGTGGAGGGGGCTCCTGGAACTCCCCTGATCTGTCCCTCACTATCTAGTGCCCGTGACGTGAAAACCACTGCTTATTATTTATTTATATTCTGTCATTGTCTGTTTTTTTTTTTTTTTTTAAGTTTTCACAGAGAAGGTAGTCCTAATTTCTGCAACAATCTTGTCTTGGCTGTAGGCGGAAGTCTCTATCTCAGTGTGTTTGAAAAGCTGCCTAGGAGTGTTCGTGGGCCCCGGGCTGGGAGCTTAAGCAAAGGAAAAGATCCAGGGCTCAGGCCAGGAGGCCCGGACTTGAATGTCGTGTCATGGCATTTAGCTGTCATGCCTGGAGAAAGCTTCTGAGGTGATGTGTGCATCCCCAGCTCCAGGCTTGTGGGCGTGTTCTGAGCAGCCATGTGTGCTGGACCCTTCAGTTGGGTCCCGCCTGCTTGTCAGAAGGCCCAGATGGTCTGGTGCTGCCCATGCCGCCTGCAGCCTGTGGGCCCCTCACTCAGTGAGGGACTTGGGGCCTGGCTGCCACTTGGGTGGGGAGCCCACAGTTGGGGCCAGTTCCATGTCTGGTTTCCATTCTTGTGGCCTGGGGCTGGGCAGGGTGGATCAGGTGCTGTGTAGACATCATGATTCGGTCCTTCCTTGGGACTAGGATAAGAACAGAGCAGAAATCACGGCGCTGACCCGACTGCCTTGTGGAAGAACGGACATCTTCCACAGAGTGGTGTTGTGTTGATGGGTGGGGCAGGTGAGCAAGACCCAGCCTCCGCAGAAGTGTGGGTGCCATGGATGTCTGTACATCCACAGCAGGAGTGTCCATGACAGTCCCGAGTCCCCAGGTGGAGTCCCAGTGCCAGCACCAGTCTTCCTGCTGGGCTGTGTTGTCCTGTTAGCCTTGTTTAGGGGTGTCCCCCACAACACCACGAGACACACACACACAACACATACCTTATAGCACATGTCACCACACCTGCCACAGCACATGTGTGCTCTTCCAGGCAGGATCCTGTGATCCTCACAGTGCTGTGAGATCAGTCTGTCTTCCCCTTGATTCCCCTATTGGTCCCATGAGACTCTGGACTCAGACTAGACCCTGGTTTCTTTTGCCAGTCTCCTGGTGGGAGGAAATGAGTTACTCTTTGCTTTGATTTCTTGAAATTAGAAACTGTCCTGCTTAGTAACATCCTTCTTCATGGTTTTGTACATTTTCCCTATTTTCTTGAACTGAATTCTTAGATTTAATATTGAATAGTAAATGAGTGAAAAATGCTCCTTTTTCTCTCTTAGGGAAACAAAGTCATCCACTTTCAGTCGCATCTCTCTTGATCTTGTTTTCTGCCATGAGCCAGGATTACCGTAAAAAGATAAGGTCTCCCTCAAGAACTCTGTGGTGGAGTGGCCAGTGAGACAGGGGCTGCTGGGGGTGACACACTGCGGGCCCTCTGCCCTCTACCCATGGAAGCCCTGTCCTGCCATGCCAGCTATGTGGGGGTAGTGGGCAGTGGGAGGGAAGGAGGGCGATGGCACCTGCGTGGAGGCTGGGCCACTCGCCTGGGGTATACACGATGGGAGGCCGGCTGGCCTGGGTTTTTGGGCATGGACATGACACAGCTGTCGTCTCTCGGGTGCGTGGGCAGGTGGTCACCCTGGGCTAGGCGAGCACGCCTTTCTGGTCGATCTCACCCATCAGGTCTCCTCCCTGAGCCCCAGGGCCCTACACTTCTTTGCCACATGCAGCCCCCGCCCCCCTTGTTCCTCACCCCTCTGGAACATGCTGGTATGTTGGCCTCTGAGCCAGGAACTAGGCAGAGTGGGTGGCACACTGTGCTGGCCTCTGTCTAATTCTTACCATCACTGCCGTCCTTGGGACTGGGGCTCTGACTGCTCAGCCCAGGTCTCTCCCAGGCGTGAAGGATGAGCCAGCATCAGGCAGCAGGATGGACAGACTCCCTCTGCCCTTCATATGTGGTGGCTGGCGTGCCATCTGGAGTGGGAGGAGGTAGGAGCTGTGTGGGAGCTCCCTCCGCGGGCCCCAGCTGCTGTCACACGTGCCCGCTGCGGCTCCCTGACTCCAGTACTTGTCTTGCCAGTGCAGACACTGTTCCTCAGAGACCAGGCTTTCTCTTATTTTGGTGAAGCAAATGAATCTTGGGTGCAGCTTGTTGCGTTTGCATGTGTGCAAACCATAGGCACGTCACAGATGCACCTCCCAGGGCGGGGGCCCTCCCTTCAGGCCCACAGTCCCCATCGTTGTTGCTGTTGTTCTGCAGCATGAATGTCGCCTGTGAGCTGAGTCTCTATCCTTCAGTGCCCCTGGGAGGCCCACCTGACAAGTGTTTTGTCTCCTGATGCAGGCCTTTGGACAAGCACACACGAATCACAAGAAGGTGGCTGCTGACGGAGAGAGCCGGGAGGAGAGCCTGATCCAGGAGTCGGCCTCCAAGGAGCAGTACTACGTGCGGAAGGTGCTAGAGCTGCAGACGGAGCTGAAGCAGTTGCGCAATGTCCTCACCAACACGCAGTCGGAGAATGAACGCCTGGCCTCCGTGGCCCAGGAGCTGAAGGAGGTGAGGGGGTGAGGAGGGGCCTACTCTGTGGCTGCAGTAGTGCCACCAGGGTCACATAGCAGGTGTGCCTGGTGGGTGGCTGGGCTGGGCTGGCTTCTGGGGATGCTGCAGCTGGCTGGGCTGTCTTGCTTTCCTTGTCTCATCCTCCACTGCCCATGTGGCAGAAGGGAGAGAGATGGACCCACGAGTTCCGCTGCATCTGGCTTGCTTCCATCTCACTAGTGAAGCAAGTCCCATGAGCAAGTCCAGAGCAGAGAGGTGGTCAGTCAGGGAGGGGTGCGGTTAGCCACTCGTGGAGGCTAAGGGCTGATGCCCATGGGGCACTCCTTGTCATTGGACTCCCCCCTGCCCTGGGAATGTTTTGTGTCATTCAGGGCCTGCATTATGCCCAACTGTAATAAGAACACAAACCCCAAATATTCCATGGAGACTCGAGGTAGGATGTGCGTGTCTGAGAATTAGGGGTGGAGACCACCGCCAGTGGCCCCAGCTGCCACACCCCTGCCTTGTGCACAGCAGAGTGCCTGCAGGGAGGGTCTGGGTGAGTGGTCCCTGGCACTAGAGCCTGTTGGAGTCCTGGGTACCCATGGACAGCCATGGGTACATGGCACAGGCTCTGCATCTAGAAATGAAACTGTGGTGTCCGTCCATGAGCTTGTGAACATGAAGTCAGAGGAACCAGCTTGGCTCTTGGGCCCTGACAGGCACAAAGGCCACAGGACCAGCTGCTCATGGCCCTGACACTTAGGCCCTGGAGTCGGGGAGGATTGGGGAGCCCAGGGGAACGATATGGCTAAAGCAGGATTTGGGAGGTTTGCTGTGGGGCGTGGAGCCTGTGCAGTGTGAGCCACCAGGAGGAGGAGAGTCTTCCACTGGGGCAGGTGGGAGGAGAGTCTCGCTGGCTTGAACAGGAGGCTCAGGGAAGGTTGAGTGAGCCCCTGAGTGTCTTTCCTCACTGACTGGCACGTATTTTAATTGAGCCCTGCTGGGGCCTCGGTGTCTGTGAACCTGAGGACACAGCATGAGGAAAGCCTCATTCTCCTAGAAGGCATGTGGCAGATATCAGGGGAGAGCCGTACCCCGTGCCTGTCCCTGGGGCAGGGGCATGTTCACTGTGGGGCTGAGCCAAGGGCAGGAGGAGTGTCGGGCGAGTCCCGCAGGCCTGGGTGGGGCCCTGAAGGAGGCAGGGTCCAGCTTGGGTTTGGTGGTTACACGGGGAGTGGGCTGTGGGGACAAAAGTGGGGCTGAGATGCCTGTCATGGGGGCAAGAGGGGCCAATGCCCTCTGAGGAAGGATGAGGCCCCATCACCAAGATGGAGGTGGGATGGTCCCTGGGTTCTGCAAGTGGAGCTGGAAGTTGGCAAGTGAGCTGTAGTCCTCCTGGCCGTGGCCTTTGAGGGTCGGCCCCAAGTTCTCATTGGGAATGGCTGGAGGAGTGGAGCACCAGTCGGTTGGGAATGGGCTGATACTGACTTTGCCTTTCACTGAGACTTGGGGCCTGGCCTAGGCCTTATCGTTAGTCCTGGCCTCAGTTTCCCCGTCTGTAAACCGACAGTCTCTGAAGCCCCTTGTAGAGGATGCCCCACAGCTCCTTCGCCCCACATTGTCGGAGCACTTGTGGACCCTTGTTCCTGCCACAGGAGCCCCACCCTCTGCAGCAGATAATCTTACTGGAGGTCAGCAGGGCATAGGCCTGAGGGTGTGCAGTGATTAGGGCTGCTGCGGTTGGCTTAGCATGCCAGTACTGAAGGATACTGCCCTCGGTGCCAGCAGCGGTAGGAATGAGAGGTCAGAGATCGCTGAGGCCCTAGGGGTCCAGGGAGGAGCTTGGCTTGGAGTCAGGGTGGCGAGTCTCAGATTCTGAAGCGGCAGTACATGATCTCATTTCCTCCCACAAGGAGCCCTCTGGTCAGTGGGAGGAGGGGCTGTGTGGCTGGAGAGATGTATCCTTGGCTGCCCCAGCTGCCATCTGTCTGGCCCCTCTATTCCTGAAAAGCGTGTGCAGGTGCTTTCTCCCTAGCCCAGCACATTCCACTGCTTGTCTCTTCCAAGAGACCTATCTCTGGTGGCAGAGGCCAAAGAGGGCTGGGTGGCCCTGCTGGCTTCAGGTGAGACTGGAAATGAGCACAGCAAGTTAAAGATGCTGCAGGTCTTGTGGGGAAGAGAGGATTTATGTGGTTCTGTTTGTGCTTCAGGAGGAAATCCTGACACTCCCTGCACACCCCTCAGCCTTCCCTCTCTCTCCTGAGGGTCCCTGCCTGGGTGCCTGGGCATGCTGTGTCCCCCATGCCCGTGTCCCTGCCCTGGCTTGCTGCAGAGCTGTAGGAACCATCCCAGGTCCTCGCCTTGGGTACCTGGTTGGGGTGGAGCATCTCTAGGACTGACCTTGTCTCACCACCACCAGTCCCAGCCGTGCACAACTCTTGTCTTCTGCTGCCTGCTGTTCTGAGCCACTGTGCCAAGCTCCTCCATGCTCCCCTACCCCCCAACATGGCTTTGCCCAATCACTGCCCAAGGCTCACATCTCATGGGTCAGAAAGGGTACATTTGACGATAAAACAACCTTCATTGTATCCTTTGACCCACCACCCTGCTACCCTCAACAGCCCTTCCCCTTTTTCCTCCCTTGTGTCAACTGGTTGTCTGTCCACCTCCACACCCCAACACACCATGAGGACCTGTGAAGCTTTACAGTAACAAACATACTTGGCATGTGTTGGACAGTTCTGATTGCCTCAGACCTGGTCCTTCTGGTGACCCTACTGGTATCTTGTCAGATGTGAAGAAACAGAGGTTTGCAAGGTTCCACCATGTGCCTAAGGTGTCCTGGCTGGTAGAGGAGAGGTGCTTTTCAGATCTTGACTCTAATCGCTGTGTATGTGTGGGCCCCACATGTGGGCAGGTCCTCCAGCTTCTCTGCTGCTCGTGAGAGCATCTTTCCTGCCCCGGCCCCTGGCAGGTGGGGGAGCTTCTGAGGACTGACCTGGATGGGGCCTTAGTGGGGATGTGGCTCCATTTCCCAGATGGGGAATCAGAGGCCCAGAGAGCCACAGGAGGCCTGGGGTCAGAGCCAGGTCTCACACACACACCAAGATCTTTCTTCATATTTGCCCCAAGAAGGAGTAGGGTGAAGGGGCTGGCCTAGGCCGTCAAGGCAGAGATGAGAGTGTCCTGGGGTTGAGGTCTGGTGGGGACAGGAGAGACGGCAGCCGACCCCCTGCGGAGTGGCTCCTTGAAGCAGGCAGTTGTCACACCCTGCTTGCTGATGAGCCGTCTGAGGTGTGGGGATCCCATAGAAGGGGAGCTGAGATGGGACCCTGGTGGTCAGCTACAGGCCTGTGCTCCCACCTCCTTCATCTGGGCTGCTCGGCCACACACAGCAGAGTTTGTCCCCTGTACTCCTTTGGGCTGACATCAGACAGGCTCACTGGGAGAAGGTGCTTACTTGAGGGAAAACTAAACCCCATGGCGACCAGTCAGCCTGTTTGAGCCCTTGGCAATTGGGCGTGTGCTGGATGGAGGTGCTACGTGGCAGGCCAGATGAGCCTGGCTGCCTACGCCCAGTGGTGTGGGCATGAAAGCACAGTGTTTGTGTCCTACAGCATCAGCAGAGATGGTGCCATTGTCACCCACGGCATGGTATGGCCAGGCCAGCATTTGACATGGGTGTGCCTCTGTGTTCTGGGTTTGGCAATGGTGCAAGGCAGAACTCCTAGTACACCTTGCCTGGGCCAGGTGGTGAAGGACCCTGAGGACTCACATGGGCACTGCCAAGGGAACAGAAATCTCGTGTGTGCCTCTGGGGGACCCTAATGCTATGAGGCATCCAGCCAGGCTCTCTGCTTCAGTCTTTAGTTGGGCATGGCACTGTCTCTCTGCCCAGGCACATGGAAGCTTCTTGGCCCTCTCTTCCCACTGCCTGGAGCACCTTCTAGGTTTGTTGATCTTGACTGGCAGGCCTGGGAGAGTTGGTGGGACTTAGACCTTCCCCTCAGCTTCCACTCCACCTGAGGAGCCAGCTGGGTGACTGCGTTGAATCAGGTGGCACATGTTTGCACACCTGTTGCAGACTGCTTGCTTGCTGGTTAGCAAGGAAAAAGCAGGAATTGGAGAAACTTTTCTGGCATAGAGGTGCCCAAGTCCCCAGCTGGGGTGTGGAGAGCCTGGGTGTGACTTGGCTTGTGTAGCTCCCCTAGGCACACTCGTGGGGAGCACTGCACTCGCTGCAGTCTCACTAACAGGAGAGAGTCTGGAGAGCCTGCCCACTCCCCATCCACTCCTCGTGTAGCCACTGTGGGGCCTGGCCCTGGTGGTGGCTGTGCTGGTGCAGCTTTCTCTCCCTTCATCCCAGCATGCAGCTTGCTCACTTTCTCCTCTGGTACGAGGCTTTGCCAGGCCTTCTCTTCCTCCCTGTATGGTATCTCTGTTTCTTTTGGTGTCAGCTTTCTGTCACTTACTTGGATCACTTACAATGAGAGGACTATGTCTGTGTCCATTTGCTGTGGATTTTAAGTGTAATCTTTGTGAATAATAAGCATTTGTCAGTAGTACTTGCTGTATATCGCTGACTCTCTTCCCCTCTCTGTTGCATTCCTTTTTTCCTTTGTTTTGGGGAGGGATGTCCTATTTCATTTTGCTAACCCAGTATGACTGTTTTGTGTGTACTTGCGTGGGATCTTGGAATCTTGTCTATAAAGCATGTTCCATTCAGATGAGCACACACATGTGACCAGGAGAAACCATAGCATGAGCCAAGAGAACAGTGCAAGAGGTGGACGAAGCTGTGGGGCCCACAAGAGGGACAGGGCTTCTGGCTGAGAGTCCAGGAGGGCTTTGGAGCAGGGGTGGTGGTGGTCTGGGGAGCCAGGCCTTTGCAGATACACAGGGAGGCAGCTGGGTCAGCAGAGTACAGGGAGGAGATAGAGAGTTTGTCAAGGGGATGATTTTGTCCCTGGGGGACATTGGCAATGTCTGGAGAGGAGATGGCTGTGTCTGGTGGGCAGAGGTCAGGGATATGCTAAACATGTAATATACAGGCCAGCTCCCATCACAAAGAAGAAACATCCCTGAATGTTGCTAGGGCAGCGGCTGAGGGGCCCAGGTCCCTGGCTTATGGCAGCAAGTTGGAATTCTGCCTTGATTGCATCCTGTACGCCCCAACCCTGCACAAGCCTCTCCCATGACATCTCTTGGCTCTTTATGGGCAACTTACAACCCAAACTAAATTTTAACAGCTTTATTGAGATAATTTATGTCTCATATAGTTCACCCACATAAGGTGTACAATTCAGTATATTTTATTAGAGTCACATATATGTGCACCATTCCACAATCTTAGAACAGTTCATTGCTCCAAAAAGAAAACCTGTTTCAGTCACTCCCCATCCCCCTCCCCAGCTCCTGGCAGCCACTAACTTACTTTCTGTCTCTATGAATTTGCCTATTCTGGACATTTCATGGAAATAGAATCATACAATGCATGGCCTCTCGTGACAGGCGTTCTTTCACTCAGCAGACTGTGTTCACGGGTCATTCATGTTGTAGCATGTGTCAATACGTCATTCCTTATTGTGGCTGAACAACATTCCATTGTGGAGAGACCACATTTTGTTTATTCATTCGTCAGTCGATGAACACTTGGGCTGCTTCCACCTTTTGGCAAAATGAACGCTGCTGCTGTGAACATTTGTGGACCAGTTTCTCTGTGGGCATGTGTGCATTTCTCTGGGGTCGACACTCTGTGTTTAACAGTTTCAGCACGTGCAGGCTGTTTGCCACAGCACTATACCATTTATATGCCCACCTGCACACTACTGTGTACATGCCCAATAATAGAAGGCAGGAACTACTTTTAACCCCATTTTAATGTAAAGATGAAGAAGCCAAGGGTTGGAGCAGGTAGTCACTTGTCAGGGGTTCCCAGCTGAGAAGGGCTGAGGGGATTTACTCTGGAAACTTTGTAGTCCGCCGTGCACTCTGGCACACTGCTCTGGGCTCCTTCTCCTTTCCAGGCAGTCATACTAGCACCTGCAAGCCTGGGCTCTTGAGTTCTGGCTGTGTGGCTAGCCATGGCGTGCCTGCCTGTTCTGAGCCCCTCTCGTGCCCTGTGGAGGCTGCTCACACCTGCCTTTCCCTCTCCCTCAACAGATCAACCAGAATGTGGAGATCCAGCGTGGCCGCCTGCGGGATGACATCAAGGAGTACAAATTCCGGGAAGCTCGCCTGCTGCAGGACTACTCAGAGCTGGAGGAGGAGAACATCAGCCTGCAGAAGCAAGTGTCTGTGCTCAGACAGAACCAGGCGAGTCTTGGGCCTGTGGGGTGGAGGTGGCACGCGGGTTAACTGGGCCTCGAGGCCTCTCCCTGTTGAGAAGGGTTCCTGTCTCATTCCGCACACCTGAGGCCCAGGGCCAGCTTTCCCACTGGGGAGGCAGAGGGTACACTTGGTGGGACCCAGACCCTCCAAAAGATGAAACTCTGGCTGCAGTGTTTGCTAACATTGGCCAGGCTGAGGTGTCCCAGCCAACAAAAATGAAAACAAAAATCTGAGAGGTGATGAAGAGGTTACACCGGAAAACCCCAGACTGGACTTTGAGACTCTTTCCCCCATCACGTGCTGACCATGAGGCCTGCAGTATTCCCGTGTCTCTGCCTGTGACAGGGACGAGGAAGGTCCTCTCTCTGATGGGGATGAACAGACACCCCTCTGTCTCTTATGAGGTCTCAGAGGGACCCCTCTCTGACAGGGATGAGCAGGGTCTCTGCCTGTGACAGAGATGAATGAGGAGGGTCCCTTCTTTCTGTGATGTGACTAAATTATCACGTGCTCTGCTGTTCTGCTGCCACTCAAGGCCTGAACTTGCTCTTCTGTCTCCAAGAGCCACAATCCTGCATGGTGGGGAATGGGAGTCTTTTCTCTCAGGAAACCCCAAAACTTCCCCCAGAATGCCATGGATGTCCTTCCTTGCTTTCCTCAAATCCTCTACCACCGAAATCCTGAGTCTCACCATCAGGGAATGTGGTATTTGTGCCCGGAGGAGGAAGCTCATGTGTTTGTGCAGAGCTCCTAGCCTGGTCCCTCTGTGACAGCTCGTGCACATGAACAGTCTTAGCCACTGTCTACATTGTAAGTACCATTTGGTCGTTGGTGCTGCTGTTGGCAGAGCCCAGCGCACAGTGGCCTTAGGAGAAGCGACACTGAGGCTTGAGGCGACCCTGTCCTCGGGTTGGCGCTCAGTGGAGTCTGAGTCTCTCCCTGTCTGGGATTCCTCACCTCCCCATTTGTGTGCTGAGACCGAGGGCTCCACCCACCACCTGTGAGCACACCTTGGATGTGGTAGTAGGTGTCCCTTCCGACCCAAGACCGCAGAGACGTGCTCAGCACTTCCTGTTACTGGTTTGTTTCTGATTTTTTTGCCCAAATATTACAGAAAAATAAGAAATCGTTTTAGAAATTGCCCACAAATTCTGAACCTCCACATCAGGCATCATTTTCTATCTACTTTTGCCTTGTCCACCTGCAAATACGATTTTCATGGAGACAAGACTTTGATGTTGCTTTTCCCACCTACCTTCGAGCTCCTCCAGGTCTGGGTGTCATGTGCGTGTGGAGGTGTAGTAGCTGAGATGTTCTGCCTTGGGAGTTTCTGTTCCTTCATTTTGAAATATGATTAGAAGTCATGATCACAGCGCACATTGAAATGCATTTTTATGTATCTTAAGATATTTAGTTAACTGTTAATGTTAATTAAATAACTTTATAAAATTTTAAATCAGCATGCACTTGGTAATATTTGTGAATGACTTAATACAAGGTTGGCAGCCTTCTATGGGTGGATGTGTGTTCTTGGTGCATCTCCACATGTACAGTCCTGGCTTGGGGCCACCTCAGACATTTGTGTTGCCTTCCCAATGTCTGCTGATCCCAAGGTGGGTGGGTTGGGCTGAGGCTTTCGTTGCATTCACATCTCATGCCCTGGAACCTTGTTAGCATCCACATCTCTGAGCAGGGGAAGTAGTCTTGGCCTGGACGGGCTCCCTCCCTTCCCAGGATGGCACTTCACCTGGCGTTTCACCTTGTGCTTCATGGGTGGCTGGAGTTGGTGTGCTGATGTGTTTTCTTCATTTATGGGGCCTAAAAGGAGCTTCCATGTTGCCTTGACACAAGAGCGTTGACTTCTTTTCCCAGGTGGAGTTTGAGGGCCTCAAGCATGAGATCAAGCGTCTGGAGGAGGAGACCGAGTACCTCAACAGCCAGCTGGAGGATGCCATCCGCCTCAAGGAGATCTCAGAGCGGCAGCTGGAGGAGGCACTGGAGACGCTGAAGACGGAGCGCGAGCAGAAGAACAGCCTGCGCAAGGAGCTGTCACACTACATGAGCATCAATGATTCCTTCTACACCAGCCACCTGCACGTCTCACTGGATGGCCTCAAGTTCAGTGACGATGCTGCTGAGCCCAACAACGATGCCGAGGCCCTGGTCAATGGCTTTGAGCATGGCGGCCTGGCCAAGCTGCCACTGGACAACAAGACCTCCACGCCCAAGAAGGAGGGCCTTGCACCGCCCTCCCCTAGTCTCGTCTCCGACCTACTCAGTGAGCTCAACCTCTCCGAGATCCAGAAGCTGAAGCAGCAGCTTATGCAGGTGAGCAGGCAGCGGGGCCTTCGGCACACTGTGCCCACTCCAGCCCTGCAGGGCTCACTGAGCAGTGCCTGCCTGACTCTGCTGATGTTAACGTTCCCTTTTCCTTACATTGATTTTATCTCCTGCTTCCTTACCATAAATGGAACTCCAGGAGCACACATAGAAGAGTCCCAGAGAAGTGGTTTCCTGGCACTACAGCACCCACATTGCTCCCCTGTTACCTACATGGTGTCAGGGTGAAGTGATGAGACACTGGCCCCACATGTGGTCCCTGCACGCAGGCCAGGTGTCAGAGGGGCCCACCAGGGTCATACATGGGCTCATCTCCTGGGACGTGGACCCTGTTGATCCAAGGCAACAGAGTCCCGTCCTCTGAAGCAGAGGGCTAGGGCACTAATATTCCCGACTACACACCCAGCCAGCCTAGAGCTCCACTTTCTGAGCCCAGATCCCTTGTAGCATGAGTGGGGAAAGAGCCTGCGTTGAGGGTGACCACCATTACTGGTGACGGGCAGTGTTCTGAGGGCCCAGCATGAGTTCCATCCTTTCCACACCCTGTGGGTCTCTGTCCACCTCACTGACAGCATGACCAAGGAACCTGGGGCTCACAGCCTGCCCTGACGTGGGGTGGGATGTCACTGGGCCATCCTGGGGGTCCTCCAAGCTCTCGGAGTCCATAGCAACTGACGTGGTGTCCTGCTGCCTGTGCCTTTGCAGATGGAGCGGGAAAAGGCGGGCCTGCTGGTGACGCTGCAGGACACACAGAAGCAGCTGGAGCACACGCGGGGATCCCTGTCAGAACAGCAGGAGAAGGTGACCCGCCTCACAGAGAATCTGAGTGCCCTGCGGCGCCTGCAGGCCGGCAAGGAGCGGCAGACGGCCCTGGACAATGAGAAGGACCGTGACAGCCATGAGGACGGCGACTACTACGAGGTGGACATCAACGGGCCCGAGATCTTGGCCTGCAAGTACCACGTGGCCGTGGCTGAGGCTGGTGAGCTCCGTGAGCAGCTCAAGGTGCTGCGCAGCACGCACGAGGCTCGTGAGGCCCAGCATGCCGAGGAGAAGGGCCGCTACGAGGCTGAGGGCCAGGCGCTCATGGAAAAGGTCTCCCTGCTGGAGAAGGCCAGCCGCCAGGACCGCGAGCTACTGGCCCGGCTGGAGAAGGAGCTGAAGAAGGTGAGCGACGTCGCTGGTGAGACGCAGGGCAGCCTGAGTGTGGCCCAGGATGAGCTGGTGACCTTCAGTGAGGAGCTGGCCAATCTCTACCACCATGTGTGCATGTGCAACAATGAGACGCCCAACCGTGTCATGCTGGACTACTACCGCGAGGGCCAGGGCGGAGCCGGCCGCACCAGCCCCGGGGGCCGCACCAGCCCTGAGGGGCGCGGCCGCCGCTCACCCATCCTCCTACCCAAGGGGCTGCTGGCTCCTGAGGCCGGCCGAGCCGATGGCGGGAGCGGGGACAGTAGCCCCTCACCTGGCTCCTCACTGCCGTCACCCCTGAGTGACCCACGCCGGGAGCCCATGAACATCTACAACCTGATTGCTATCATCCGCGACCAGATCAAGCACCTGCAGGCAGCCGTGGACCGCACCACGGAGCTGTCACGCCAGCGCATTGCTTCTCAGGAGCTGGGCCCTGCTGTGGACAAGGACAAGGAGGCGCTCATGGAGGAGATCCTCAAGCTGAAGTCGCTGCTCAGCACCAAGCGGGAGCAGATCACCACGCTGCGCACTGTGCTCAAGGCCAACAAGCAGGTGAGACGCCAGGCGGCAGGGCCACTTGTCACCCACTGCTGGCCTCAGGGTGTTTCCCTTTGGCCTCCTTCCTACCCCTGCCACGGGGCCCCCCAGGCCTGCGTCACCACCAGGCAAAGCCAGCCCACAGTAGCTTGGCCGCCTGCCCTCCCCTGCTCAGGGCCCCCAGCTGGGAGGGTGGAGCAGGCAGGTGGGCGTGAGGGCCCCTCAGCAGAGCCGCTCAGCCAGTGAGAAATGCCGCTGCCATTCACTCACTGTGACTGCCTCATAGTGCTTCCTGATGCTGGCGGGAAAACGTGTGAGAGCCGTAGTCTGAGCTGTGGAGAGTGATTGTGGGGCTTTGTGGGGGTCCCGTAGGCAGGTTTGGGGGCAGTCCCTCCTCTGCCAGTCAGAATCAGCAGGTGGGACTCCCCATGGCGTAGCTGCTGGAGTCCATCCCCAGGGTTTGTCAGAGGGAGGGGCCTCCCAGGAGCTCTCTTCCCAGGCACCGCCACCACTTCAGACCAGGACTCCCCGTCCTACTCCCAGAGCACCTCTAGGATGACTTCACGCCTCTCACTTTTCTACCCTACACATCTGTACCCCAGACAGCCGAGGTGGCCCTTGCCAACCTGAAGAGCAAGTATGAGAATGAGAAGGCCATGGTTACCGAGACCATGATGAAGCTGCGCAATGAGCTCAAGGCCCTCAAGGAGGACGCAGCCACCTTCTCCTCGCTGCGTGCCATGTTTGCCACCAGGTAACCGTGCTGCTGTCGGGCCCTCCCCTTCCCTGAGGCCAGCTGTCCTCAGCACTTGCTCTGAAACCCTTAGCCTCTCACTGCCTTATACTGAGGCCTGCAGCCCTGCCTAGTCAGTGGCTGTGCCCAGCTCCATTGGGGCCAACATGGTACAAGGTTGGGGAAGCATGGCCCCTGGCACATCTCTGGCATACTGGTGCTCAAGTTGGTGACAAGAAAGGGTGAGGCGATATGGGGGCCACATGGGGTTGGTTTCCTCCGAGGTCACCTCAGTTTCCTTCGAGGTCACGCAAGCAGGTGCTGGAGCGTAGCGCATGCCTGGCAGGTGACCACATGTGGCCGGGGATGGCAGAGCGTGTGTGATCCTTTTTCTGTTCCTTTCACACCTAGCCCAGCCCCCAGGAGCCTGGTTCTGTGGCGCTGATTCGATTTTGCTGTGATTGAAAGCACAGCAGGCCCAGGCTTGCCTCTGCTTTGCATATATGGAGACTGAGGGCAGAGGGGCTGAGGAGAGCAGATCCTGGAGTGGATGGGCCAGAGTTGCGGAGCTTCAGGGGGTGCTTGGGCTCCCACCCCTTGGATCCAACATTTCCAGGGACTTACTTGGGGCCAACAGGTGACAGAGGAGTCCTGGCCTTTTCTCTCATGAGGTATTCGCCCCCAAGAACTTGGCCATATGGCACAAGTATGCATTTATGTTTGTAGAATCAGAAGGAGGATTACCCTCCTGGCTGGAGCAGGTCACTGCTGGGGTCCACAGTTCGGGTCCCACCTCTGTGCATAGCCCTGTACCTCTGCGTCATTGTGACCACTGGGTACTCACCTCCCATCCTCCACTTTGCCAATCTGGGGAAGGTGAGGAGAGGGCCTTGGGGCTTGGAGGAGACTAGCTTTCCTTCCTCCTCTGTGGTGGGTCTCTTAGTAGTGGGCTCTGGGTGGGCTGCCCCTGGTGGGTGCACACCCCTCCCTGGCTGGGAGTCAGACCCCAAGGCTGGGAATCGAGGCTCCCTAGGTGTTCATGGGCCTCTGTGGGGCAGGTCCTGGTTCCAGCATCTTCCCAGGTGCTCCCTGACAGGTGCCCCCATCTGTCTTTCATCTTCCAGAGATGGGTAGTGCCACCTGCTGGGTCATATTGGGATAGCACCATGGGGCCAGCCCTGCATGGGGGACAGCCAGGCCCACCATGGGCGCAGCAGATAACCTAGATGTTTCCTTTTTGTGGGTGAGCAAGCTGAGGATCTGAGCTGGACAGGGTGGGAACTGCACATAGGGCCTGCTTCTCTCAAGCCTGGTGCCAGGCACTCCCAGTTTCTCGGTATCCCTGCAGGCCCTGCCAGGGCGGGGTATGGACTAGGAAGAGGCCCAAGGTTTCTCTGGAAGCGTCTTGTCTTTCTGGGGCTTGGGAAAAAATTCCACAGTTTCTCAGCATCTGGCATGTAAACCCTACCTTTTAAAATTTGTTTTATTTTAAAAGTTAACTTTTCAGATGGAGCCAAGATTTTGAACCTGCAAGGATCACAGCTCAGTGTGTGTCCTCAAAAGGGTGGGCAGCAGAGCCCTTGGAGAGGGTGCTATCCAAGGGCCAGTTCCTGGCAGGTGGGGACAGGCAGGGTGGGGTGCGTGTGGGCAGGGTGGGGCTGCGCTCAGTGCCTGCACAGCCTTACCACCCTGGGAGCCCCGGGGTTTAACCCGCCCTGTGTCTCTACCAAGCCCCACCCATATGGGACATGTGGAGGAAGGGCATCCAGGGACACATCACACCCTCCCACAGCTCCGCACCGGGTTTTGGGATGAAGCTATCGATGGCATCCACACACATGGTTCCTTGGCTCCGGTCAGTGCTCAGCACAGACTGACGAAGCATCGACCTTGGGAACAAGCCCAGTCCTGCTTAGGTTTACGTCCACACCCTAGAAGCCATGGCATCTCCATGTCTTGATGCCCCAGGCCACCTCGAGGCCTTTTAAGTGGGGAGCGCACCTCCTAGAAGCAGCCCAGTCACTGAGGGGCATAGCCTCTCTGTAAGCACTACATGCTGCTGAATGAGCACAGCAGCCCCTCCCCTACAAAACCACAAAACTCAAGCCAGCCTCATAGGGCTGCCCTGCCTGGGCCCAAGCCTCCCTCTCACCCTTATCAGGGATTTGTCCGAGCAAAGCCTGTGCTAAAATAAGCCAGAATAATTCTCCCCCACCCCCACCCTCCAGTCCAGAGGCCACACCGAAGGATGGCTCTGGTGCAGGCCTCTCAAAGGGCTGCACAGGCCCTGCCCTGCTCTCCTCTGCTCGGCTCTGCCCACTCCTCAGTCATGTTTTTGGTACCCACAGGTGTGACGAGTACATCACACAACTGGATGAGATGCAGCGGCAGCTGGCGGCCGCCGAGGACGAGAAGAAGACGCTGAACTCGCTGCTGCGCATGGCCATCCAGCAGAAGCTGGCACTGACCCAGCGGCTGGAGCTGCTCGAGCTGGACCATGAGCAGACGCGGCGTGGCCGCACCAAAGCTGCCCCGAAGGCCAAGCCAGCCACCCCGAGCGTAAGTCACGCCTGCGCCTGTGCCAGCGACAGGGCCGAGGGCACCGGGCTGGCCAACCAGGTGTTCTGCAGCGAGAAGCACAGCATTTACTGTGATTAGGGGCTGTGGGGCGCCGCACGCTGCAGCTAACATCTGCTTCACCTCAACTAACCCAGCAGCAGCGGGACAGCGGCGCTAGGTCAATCTTAACGTGACTAATGCACAGAGGGTAGGATTCTAGCCGAGGCGCCATGGGGCGTGTGCATCAGCAGGACACTTGTGAGAGCTTTGTGTCGCTTCTCACTCCTCAAAGCCCCCTCAGGAGCACCCAGTCCTCAGCTGCTCTCGTAGGTGGGGGTCAGAGGTGGGGATAGAGCTGCACATTCTTGCAGCAGATGTGTGATGAAAGCATCTTCTAAGCCCTGGGCACCCTTGGGGAAACCCAAGGGAAGGAGTCCTGGTCCTGCTCCCTCAGCACCCAAATGGGGCAGAACCTGAGTTGAAACTTGCATGTTCCTCGCATGTGTCTAACGTCAGCGCTAGAAAGCAGTTTTAGGAGGTTCCAGCTTGCCGTATAGGTACTGCTTCAGAGGACGGCTCTGCACTTGGCATAGTTTCATGGAAAGGATTATGTTGTAGTTTATGCACTATCTCACTGCAAATCATATTCAGTACAGAAGTGCAGAATTTCTTCCCCAAGCCCAGAGAAGAGCAGCCCTGAGCCCCTGTATTCTGCTGGCCAGACACACATGGCAGAGACACAGCTGACCATAACCCAGGAATCCAGAGCTCGGTTTTACATTTCTGAGATCAGGATGCTTGTCTAGTGGCCTGTGAGGTGACAAATGGGCAGGGCCCAAGGCCCCAGGTTTTCATTTTTCATGAGAAAAGCTGTCCAAGTGCCTGGCCAGACCTTGGTCCTCAGTGCAGAGCCTGTCCTTTTGTACTTGGGGTGACCTCAGCAGCCAATTATCTGGCTGTCCTTAGGGGGTTCAGTCCCAAAGACATGGGGCTTTGAAAACCCTAGCCTGAAGTCTGAGCCACCAGGGGCTTGGCTGGGTTGGACACCCACAGTTGTAGCCAGAGCCTAGCCTGGTGCTGGGAAAGCTTTGCATGGGGCCAGGGCCAATTGTCAGGATTCACAGGTAGGAGATGTTTAGGTCTCTTTATTTAGTGCAATTTGGGGAATGGCAACAGAGAAAGAGGAAAGGTAGCTGTAGGGCTCTCCCATTTCCAGAGGCTCCATCCACACCAGAGCTTTGGCATCAGGCCGCCTGCCTTCCCACATTCTGAGCAGAACTTTTCTCAGTATTTTTCTCCCGATCACCCCGTGGAACCAGCTGGACTTGAGGCTGCAGTCTTCTCCCCTGCAGGCTGCTTGCCTTGTCTCTCATGCGGAAGAGGCATTCGAGTTACCTGGTGAGAGACCGTGTTGCCCCCTCCCACAGCTGTCTACCCTGCGTGCTCTTCCCTTTGGTGCCGAGTATGTCTCGGTCCTCTCCAGACTCCAGGACAGGCCCATGTTATGTTCCCTGCGTGTTCATCCTGGGCCCAGATCCCCCTGCCCCAGCAAGACTCGCAGTGGGATGACTGCTGGCATGCTCACCCTGCACGTGCTTTGCCCTCTCCTTGCAAGCCTGGCACACAGCTTCTCTCCATACTCCTAAGGGGCTTTGCAGACACTCAAGCCACTGGGCTCCCCCTAACACATGCAGGTCTTCTCTTCTGCCAACTAACGTGCTCGCACCCTCCCAGCACGTGGAGAGCTTCAGTTGTCAGATAAACAGGAAGCGACTGATGACCGCTTTCTAACGCTCTCTTTTCTCCCGTTTTCAGCTGTAGAGTAGCTGCCAGGAGGACTTGGCCACCCAGCCCTGTCACACTGCAGCCCCCTCCCCTTCCCTCTCGTGGCCCACAAGGAGGAAGGAAGGGCAACCTAAAAGCCCACTTAGAAACTTTTTGGATATACCACTGCAATTCTTTTCAAAATAGCATTCCCCAAGTTTTTAATGGGAGGAAAAAAAGCTTTAATGTTGAGCATGCTGCGAGCTGCTGCGTGGAAAGGCCTCTGTGTGGGCCGAAGACCCTTCTTCCCTGGCTGCCAGGCTCGCCAGGAGCCCGCTGGAAACGCCCACCACGGGGCTCCTTGTTACACATGTTCTTTTTTTATCCGATCAACCTGTGCACTTTTGATATTTTGATATTATATTTGCTTCCTTAATTCCTCGCATAGAGACGGTCTCAGGTGCCGTGGTCTATGCTCGTGGTCCTGTAGCTGTCCGCCTCAGCTCCCACTGTGTTTGTCTGGTGTCAGCACGAGGCAGAGCTGTGTGCTCCGTAGCGTGTAGCTTTAGACTCGGAGATGAGTGCTTTGACCCAGCAAGGAGCCCGGCTACGTGTATCCACGCTGTGGTTCAGCAGCCTTTAGATCATACGGCATTGTGGTTCATGTTTGAAATTACAGATTTTAAATGCCATGTTCATTAAGAAATCCAGGGTATTCAGATTCTGGGGTTTTTCATATTGTATTATTATTATTCTTAGGAATAGTTCAATGTAACAAGAAGAAAACTTGACCTTTGCTCTGGTTAAAACAGTAATAGGCACTTGAAAAAAAAAAGATAAATTATTGAATGAGTAGTATTACCTACAAATTCCAGAATTTTCTGGGTTTTAGGACATTGTGAAGCATGACTGATTAACAGAATTTTATACAACTGTACCAATAAAATTCCAAATTGGAATTGTTTTGTTACTCTGGTTGTTGTGCCAAATTGTGGTACACTTAGAAAATTCTACAGTCGTCGATTTTTAGGGTGTTCTCTTTCAACACCTTTTTGTTAGTAATCATTGCCAGTAGTGCCTTCATCAGTTAAGGGAGGTGTCCCAGTGTAGATCATTCTTGAAAGCGAGCAGGGAAGAGCTAGTGGGCATGCCGAAGGCCAGCGTGGACAGCAGGTGAGGCAGGCGCTCCTCACACCCGGACCTGGGCATCTTCATTGAGGGAAAGAAAACAGTCATTGTGCAAAATTCTGTTAGTCAGTGATTCTTTACTTGCAAATTCAGGGGCTTAGAAAATGAAAGCAAACACAAAACCTTGAGTGTGCTTTGGGAACCAAATGGACCTTCTGGGACAAGCTGAGCAAGCTGTATGAACGCCACGTTTGTGAAGAGCTGAGGGTGTCAGGAGGGCCGACGCTCTGTTGGCATGCGCAGTAGGGGACGAGGGTTAGCCATAGTATTCTTTGCAAATGTGAAAGCGAGACATTATATCTTCTCTTGCTTGGTGTAACTAATCACTGTTAATTTCAGGAAACAGAACTCATTAAAACTCCTTAGTAAACCAGGTCTACATCCTGTTTTGTTTGCTGAGTGAGGTTCGTGGGAGTGGTCAAATTGGTACTCTTGGAGGAAGAAAAACTGTCCTTCCTTCTCCAAAAAAGGAAAAATTATAATAATATAAATGACAAAAATAAAAGAATTCTGTTTCCTGGAATAAGCATTTCTTATTCCTAGTTGTAGGGACTCCTATTTTTACCTTCCGTTACAGTGTTGATTCATAAGAAATATTGTTACATTTGAGATAACTTCATCTGTATGGGGTATTTATTTGCAACGATGTCTGAGTACTGTATTTTTTCTGTGCATTACCTTAGTGTCAGAATGTTGGTCTTTATTTTAAAGTCATATGCATGTTCTCCTGCCAAGGAACCTTTACACAGACCCAAACAAAAAAATAGTAATAATTAAATGCCTTCAATTTCTGAGAAAATGAGGCAGAGCATGGAAAAGGAATAGGAAGGAGAAATTAATTGAGATTTTCAGGACACAGACACGTGATGTGAATGCCTACAAAGCCAGTGCGCATAGGAACAGTGGGCCTGGGTAAAGAGTCACATTGGTAGGACCAATAAAGAATAATAAAAAGACAAAGCACATGTTTGTTCTCTGTGGTTGTTCTGACTCCGTGCTCCAGATGACTGTGGTTTAAGCAAGGCACAGTAATTCCACTGCCTCAGACAACAACAGCAATAAAGCCAGCCTCGCAAGTAACCCTGGTAGTGGGAGCTGGAAGCAGCCTGGGGTCCACCTTCAGGAGAGGGGGGAGGGGTCACGTATATGTGGGGAGGCTGTCACTCCATCCCTGAAGCAGGAATGTGTTCAAGGACCCAGAAGATGAGGGTAGAGAAAGGGTAGAGTTGGTGTCTGGGTGCCTGTGCCAATCAAATACACCACCAGGCAGAAGTGAGCCAGGCCACACTGGGCCATGCGACATTTGTGGGAGTGGAGATCACAGACAGTGCCCCCTGGACAGAGGCCTGCCCCCAGCGCCCTGACGCCTTATGCCTCTGTCCTCCTCAAGGGTCTTCTGAGGTGCAGCATCAGGTTTGAAGCCACAGCAGCGTGGTGGTGAGAACACATCGTGTATACATAGACTGAAACAAGGAGTAGCCTGCGCCATCCTGATGAGGAGGCAGGGATTCAGATGACGTAGAATCCTTTGCTGTCTAAACTCTCACTCTCTGAACCCAGGAATCACATTTGTCTGTAGGAATATATACACACATACAGTGGGCATGTTCATGTGATTGCTTTTGGGTATGAAAAGGGGACAGTAAATACCAGGGCACACTCCTGCCACCTCCTCATCCGACTGCCTCACTCAGGCCTATGTGGCTTCACTCATGTGTGGCTTCCCTCTGGAAAGCCATCGCAGGCTAGAGTCTCGCTGCCATGCCACTTCCCCAGGACCCCGCCATCTGACTGAAGTCTCACTGCCATACCACCCTTCCTCGCTTCACTGTCACTGCAGAACCTCCAGCCCTTGATGATACTCTTCTGCTTTAGTAGCAGCTGTTGGGACTTGTTTTCTGTTTAAACCATTCTTTCTGATGGAGTAAAAGAGGCAGTTGTCCAACTCCTGGAAAAGGTTGAAAAGAAAGCCCTCGACTGATCTAGAAGACCCTCAAGGAGAAGGGAGGTCTAAGGTATCAGGGCCCTGTGGGGCAGGCTCCTTTCCAGGGACAGTGTCTGTGCCTTCCACTCCCACACTTGTGCATGGCCCAGTGTGGCCTAGCTCGCTTCTGCCTGGTGGTGTATTTGATTGGCACAGGCATCCAGACACTGAGTCTGCCCTCCCCCTATCCTCATCTTCTGGGTCCTTGAACACAGTCTTCAGTTTCAAGGATGGAGCAGCAGCCTCTCGTGTGGGTGGGGTCTCAGGAGTTTGCAGAGGGGGACAGTCCATGCTGAAAGGCCTTCTGCTCAGCCTTGCCTCTGGGAGAGGGTGGTCTCCATTTCCTCTGCATCTTCCATCTCCCTGCAGTGTTTTCACCCCTACTTCCCGGCAGATTACTAGAGCTGGCAACAACAGCATGGACTTGAGAGCTGGACTGATGATTGAATCACCACCATTTGGTAACTGGCTGCCTTAGCTCTCTGAGCGTCAGCTTCCCTATCTGTTAGGTGGGGACAAAATAGTGCCTCTTGTATAGGTGGTTGTGAAGCTTCATCAAGCCCTTGGTACCAGCATGCAGCAGGTACTCAATTGATGATTGGTGCTAATATGGTTCTTACTGTCATCATCATCACCAGTGCTTTGGACACAGGCCATGGATCTAGGTCTTTGTCCTGTGGGGAAGATAATTTTAAGTCAAATTACTAACAGAGTGTAATTTGCATCCAGGAAAGTGTGCACATCCTAATATACAGAACGAATTTGCACACAGCGAACACAGCTGTGTAACTAGTATACCCCTATCCTCATATGCTTTTTAGGAAGTATTTATCCTTCAGCAGCACAAATTAATAGGGTGTCTGCTAGTCCTGGTGAGTCACTGGGCTGCCTTCTTCCCACAAAGCCTCCCAGGAGAACAGACATCCCACATCAGGTTTGCTTCTTCAAAGTTTTTGTGAAGTGTAGCACACATACATTAAAGTGCAAATAAAAGTGTCCACTGGCTGACTGGATTTTTGCAAACTGAATAGTGTCACACTGTGTAGCCAGCACTCAGAGGAAAGGCAAGTGAGGATATCCCCCAGAAGTCCTGATGTTTTCTGCACCCACTCCTCCCAGGGCTAACTCCTTGACTCTGACAACGCAGGTCACTTTTACCTATTTCTGTACTTGTAAATGGAAGCATACAATAGACACATGGAGCTTTGATAGATTTTCTTAACAAAAAACTGCATTGATTTAGCACACCATGATCCAACTGTGCGTTTAGAGGTGTCTCATTTTAGATTCAAAGACACAAAGAAGAGTAAGAGGATGGAAAAAGATACCCCATACAACAGTAACCAAAGAAGAGTACAGGTGGCCGCTATGCTAATGTTGGACCAAACTGACTTTAAGGCAAAAATTATTATGCAAGGCAAAGGAGGACATCATGTAATGATAAGAGTCAATTCACCAGGAAGATACAACAACCATAAACATACATGCACCAAACAGGAACCCCAAAATATATAAAGCAAAAGTTGGCCAAATTAAAGGGAGAAATAGCTCAACAATAGTGGGTGGGAGTTTCAATACCCCACTTTTAATAATGGCTAGAAAAACAAGACAAGATCAGAGAAGAAATAGAATACTTGAACAGGACTATAAGACAGCTAGACCTAGCAGACATCTATAGAACACTCCAAACAGAATACATATTAAATGCATATGTAACGTTCTCCAGTCTAGAACCCATTTTAAGGGACAAGTCTCAAATGTAAGAAGATTGGAATTATACTAGTTATATTCTCCAGTGACAGTGGAATAAAGTTAGAAATAACAATGAAATTTGGAAAAGTCATAAATATGTGGAAATAAAACAACATACTTCCTAATAAACAGTGAGTCAAAGAAGATACCATACAGGCCGGGCGCGGTGGCTCAAGCCTGTAATCCCAGCACTTTGGGAGGCCGAGACGGGTGGATCACGAGGTCGGGAGATCGAGACCATCCTGGGTAACACGGTGAAACCCCGTCTCTACTAAAAAAATACAAAAAACTAGCCGGGCGTGGTGGCGGGCGCCTGTAGTCCCAGCTACTCGGGAGGCTGAGGCAGGAGAATGGCGTGAACCCGGGAGGCGGAGCTTGCAGTGAGCTGAGATCCGGCCACTGCACTCCAGCCTGGGCGACAGAGTGAGACTCTGTCTCAAAAAAAAAAAAAAAAAAAGAAGATACCATACAAAAGGTAGAGAGATCTGAAATCAATAACCTAACCTCCCAACCTTAAAAAACTAGAAAAAGAGAAACAGCCCAAAGCAGGCAGTAAGAAGGAAATAGTAAAGATTACACCACCAATAAATGAAATAGGGAATGGGGGCAAATGGCAAAAATCAACAAAACCACAAGTTGTTATAAACAAAACTGACAGACCTTTAGGTAGAACAAGAAAAAAAGTTACTAAAATAAAAAATGAAATTGTGACATTACTGATTTTACAGAAATATTAAGGAGTACAAGAATATAATGAACAATTACATAGCAACTATATGGGATCATCTAAACCCAAAGCAAGTAGAGGGGAGGAACTAGTAAAGATTGGAGTGTGGATATAAATGAAATAGAAAACCTGGAGAGAAAACCAACCCAAAAGTTGTTTCCTTAAAAAGATAAACAGCCAGTGGCAAACCTTTATCTAGACTGTTGAAGAAAAACAGATGATCAAATTACTAAATCAAGAATGACAGTGGGGACATTAATAATGACCTTACAGAAAGAAAAAGGATTATGAGAAAACATAACAATGCTAAAAAACATAGGCACACGATGAAATGCCAAATCACTAGAATCACACAGACTCCCAAAACTGACTCTAAAGGAAATAAATAATAGGCATATAACAAAAGACTGACTCAGTAATCAAAAATCTTCCAACAGGAATTTCAGTTTCTGGCCTGGTATGTAAGGTGTTTAGAATTCATTACTCCATCCTAACAAGGGAAAAGCTAAACAGGAAAAATAACTTGTTAAAGATCCATCAGAGAAGTGAGCTCACAGGCCAAACCACTGTACCCAAAGTTGAGAAGACTCAGATACAGAGGACTCTGTGGAGTGAAGAACCTATCACTGGAGACTGTAAGAAGGGCCATCTTTGTTATGAAGTGGCAAAGAACTTGGCTGAATTGTGTTTGTGTTCTAGTGTTTTGCGGCAGGTAGCCCTGTGAGTGATTAGATCTTTAGCTGGAGCTATTTTTTTTGTTTTCTGTTTTTGTTTTTAGATGGAGCCTCGCTCTGCCACCCAGGCTGGAGTGCAGTGGCACGATCTCGGCTCACTGCAAGCTTAGATCTTTAGCTGGAGCTATTTCTGAGCAAACTGTTGAAGAGGCAGCCTGGTTCCTTTTAATTGTTTATAGTAAAATGAGAGAAGAAAGATAATTTAGAATTGCTGATCAGAAGGGAAGCAGAACTCAAAAATTTGGAAAACTCAGCATATCCATATTGGAAAAAATGAAAAACCTTGTTCCAGAGGAAAGGGTCTGGCCAAGTAACTCTTTGATGAGGTGATTAGTATGGATTGACCATCTCAGTGAAAGCCAGGTGTTAAGAGAAAGATTGGTCTGCCATCTATAAACAGAAGCAAGGACCTAATTTCCAAGGCAATGGAAGAATGACCCCAAAGACATTTCTGAGATCATCAGAGCTACCCATCCCATCATGGGCCCTGAGTGCAAAGATGTGGGGGCATGGCTATCTTCCCCCAGAATTAAAAGGATGCCCCAAGAGAGCTATGGGGCCGAGGCAGAGAATCACTGCAGGGGAAGGGTCACTATAGAGGGCCCCCACTAGGCCCATGAGTCCAGAGACCAGTAGAGCCACCAGTGGGAGTTTCCAGGGGCGCCTCAGATGCGTGACCCAGGCACAGAGCTACTGTGGAGGTAGGAGCAAGGCACAAGCACATGGCTGCCTCAGGGGCAGGACTGCTACCACATTGTGTCCTGAAGGTGGCACTGTCATCTTAGTGGGCCTGGAGGGCAGAACATTGAGCCAATGATTATTCTCAAGCCGTAAGATTACATGTTGTTTCCTCTGTTGGGTTTCAGACTTACTTGGGACCAGTCACTGTTTTCTTCTTTCCTATTTCTCCCTTTTAAAATGGAAATGTCTACCCTATGCCCATCCCACCGTTGTATTTTGGAAGCACAGAACATGTTTGTTTCACAGCTAGAGAACATTGTGCCTCAGAATGAATCATACTTTCAGTCTCACCTATATCTGATTTAGATGAAACTCTGAACTGGAGACTTTGGAGTTGGTGCTGGAATGTTTTAAGAGTTTGGGGGCTGTTAGGATGGAATTAATGTATTTTGCTTGTGACAGACATGAATTTGAGGGGAGCATGAGTGGAATGCTAGGAGTCTAAATGTGTTCCCTCAAAATTCATACGTTGAAATTCTAACCCCAAAAGTGCTGGGATTACAAAGTGGAGCCTTTAGGTGGTGATTAGGTCATGAGGTCAGAGCTGTCCTGATGAGAAAAGTGCCTTTATCTAAAAACGACAGCAACAACAGAAACAAAACAAAACCTACAGAGTGTGTTCTTCCCTTCCACCATCTGAAGTTACAGTGAAAAGATGACTTTCTCTGCCCCAAGGAGTGAGCTAGGTCTGCTGGCACCTTGATTTTGGATTTCCCATCCTCCAGAAATGCTAGAAATAAACTTCTGGGCCGGGCACATTGGCTTATGCCTGTAATCCCAGCACTGTGGGAGGCCGAGGTGGGCGGATCACGAGGTTAGGAGATCGAGACCATCCTGGCTAACACGGTGAAATCCCGTCTCTACTAAAAATATAAAAGTTAGCCGGGTATGGTGGTGGGCGCCTGTAGTCCCAGCTACTCGAGAGGCTGAGGCAGGAGAATGGCGTGAGCCTGGGAGGCGGAACTTGCAGTGAGCTGTGATCGTGCCACTGCACTCCAGCCTGGGCGACAGAGTGAGACTCCATCTCAGAAAGAAAGAAAGAGAGGGAGAGAGAGGGAGGGAGGGAGAGAGAGGGAGGGAGGGAGGGAGGGAGGGGAGAAAGAAACTTCTGATGTTTGTAAGCCAGTCTATTTTGTTTTTATGCTGTAATGGACTAAGACACATATGAAATGCCCAATTAAAACCACAAAAGGCAAAAAAGAAAAAGTGGAAAATAAAAGTGGAAACAAAGAATAAAGGCAACAATAGAAGACAGTGACAAATGGTAGAAATTAATCCAACCTTATCAATTATCACTTTAAACATCAATGGTGTAAATGCTAAAATCAAGAATGAGAGTGGGGACATTAATAATGACCTTACAGAAAGAAAAAGGATAGTAAAAAGATTGTTGGCCGTGGGCAGTGGCTCATGCCTATAATCCCAGCACTTTGGGAGGCCAAGGCGAGTGGGTCACTTGAAGTCAGGAGTTCATGACCAGCCTGGCAACATGGTGAAACCTGTCTCTACTAAAAATACAAAAATTAGCCAGGTGTGGTGGTGTGTTCCTGTAATCCCAGCTATTCAGGAGGGTGAGGCAAGAGAATCACTTGAACCTGGGAGGTGGAGGTTGCAGTGAGCTGAGATTGCACCACTGCACTCCAGCCTGGGCAACAGAGTGAGACTCCTTCGCAAAAAAAAAAAAAAAAAAAAAAAGTCAAAGTGGATGAAAAATCAAGAGTATATGTTGTTGTCTTAGTCCATTTTGTGTTGTTTTAACAATGAATGCCTGAGGCTGGGCCTCGGTATTCTGGTATTTAGGTATTTGACCCATGATTATGATGTGGAAGGTTCAAGATTGGGCAGCCACATCTGTTGGGGGCCTTAGGCTGCTTCAGCTCATGGCAGAGAGTTGGCATGTACAAAGAGATCACACATCAAGAGGAGAAGCAAGAGAGAGAACTAAGGAAGCCACACTTCAGCAACCCACTCTCAAGGAAGCTAATCTATTCCCACACAAGCAAGAACACACCTCCAGAGAAGGACATTAATCTGTTTATGATGGATCTACTCCTGTGACCCAAATACCTACCTCCCACTAGTCCCCACATCCCAACACTGTCACGTTGAGGATCAGATTTCAACACGAGTTTTGTCAGGAACAGACCACATTCAAACCACAGCAGTTGTCTACAAGAAACCTACTTTAAAACGTGTCAATTAAAAGTTAAGGGATGGGGAAGGGTATACCATACTAACGCTAATCAAAGAAAGTGGGAGTAGCTATATTATTTTAGACAGAGCAGACTTAGAGCAAGGAAAGTTATCAGCAATAAAGAGGGGCATTACATACTGAGAACAGGATCAGTTCTCCAAGTAGGCAACAGTCCTTCATATGGATGCACCTAACTGTACAGTACCGAAATACATAAGGTAAAAACTCTTAGAACTGCAAAGAAAAACAGACAAATTAACTTATAGTTGGAATCTTCAGCACTGCTCTATCTGAAATGAACAAATCCGGCAAGCAAAAAAATCAGTAAGGACATCGTTGAGCTCAACACCATCAATCAACTTTATATAATTGACTTGACAGACTGCTCTATCCAACAGAAGCAGAATACACTTTCTTGTCAAGCTCACATGGGACATTCACCAAGATATACCATATCTGGGCCATAAGACACACCTTCATAAATTGAAAAGGAAATAAATCATGAAATGTCTGCTCCCAGAATCACAGGCGAATTAAACTAGAAATCAACAGAAAGATAGCTGGAAAGTCCCCCAATACTTGGAGGTGAAACAGCATAACTCTGAGTAGTACATGATCACAGAAGAAATCTCAAGATAAAGTTTAAAAGACTTTGAACTAAACGAAGATGAAAGTACAACTTACAAGTTTAGAATACGGCTAAAGCAGTGCATTGAGGGAAATGTATTCTATTGAGTTGCACATATTAGAAAAGAAAAAAGATGTAAAATGAATACACACCTACTTTAAGAAGGTAGGAAAAGAACAATTTTAGATCTGTGGTAAGCAGAAGAAAAGGAAAAGTAGAGCAGAAATCAATGAAATTGGAAACAGGAAATCAAAATTAATAAGACCCAAAGTTGGTTCTTTGAAAAGATTTTTTTTAATGGAAAACTTCTATTCAAGCTATTTGAGAAAAAAGACAAACTACAAATGTCAGAAATGAACAAGGGGACATCCCTGCAGATCATATGGACATCAAAAGACTAATAAAGGAATGCTATAAACAAGTCTGTGTCCACAAATTCAATAACCTCCATGAAACAGACCCATTTTTTGAAAGACTCAATCTGCCAGAACACAAGAAGAAATAGACAATGGGCTTATATCTATTAAAAACAAATCAGTAATCAAAAACTTTCAGAACGTAAGTGCAAGGCCCACATGGGTTTACTAGTGAATTCTACCACACTTTTTTTTTTTTTTTTTTTTTTTTTTTTTGACGCGGAGTCTTGCTCTGTGCCCCAGGCTGGAGTGCAGTGGCGCGATCTCGGCTCACTGCAAGCTCCGCTCCCCCGGGTTCACGCCATTCTCCTGCCTCAGCCTCCCGAGTAGCTGGGACTACAGGCGCCCGCCACCTCGCCCGGCTAATTTTCTTGTATTTTTAGTAGAGATGGGGTTTCACCGTGTTAGCCAGGATGGTCTCGATCTCCTGACCTCATGATCCACCCGTCTCGGCCTCCCAAAGTGCTGGGATTACAGGCTTGAGCCACTGCGCCCGGCCTTTTTTTTTTTTTTTTGAGATGGAGTTTTGCTCTATGCCCAGGCTGGAGTGCAGTGGTGTGATCTCGGCTCACTACAACCTCCGCCTCCTGGGTTCAAGTGATTCTCCCGCCTCAGCTGCCCGAGTACGTGGGATTACAGGTGCACATCACCACGCCCAGCTAATTTTTATATTTTTAGTAGAGATAGGGTTTCACCATGTTGGGCCAGGCTGGTCTCAAACTCTTGACCTCAACTGATCTGCCCATCTCGGCCTCCCAAAGTGTTGGGATTACAGGCGTGAGCCACTGCGCCTGGCCTCTGCCACACATTTAAGGAAACAATTATACCAATCCTTTACAATCTGTTCCAGAAGATAGAAGCAGAGGGGAAACTTCCTAACACTTTCTATGAAGCCAGCATTGCCCTGTTATCAAAACCAGACAAAGACATTAACAGAAAAGAAAATGACAAACCAGTATTTCTAATGAAGAAAGATGCAAAAGTCCTCAACAAAATATTAGCAAATCAAATCCAAAAATGTATAAAAAGAATTATGCTCTGTGACCAAGGAGAATTTATCTCAGGTGTGCAAAGCTGTGTCAAAATTGGACAATCAATCCATGTAATCCATCACATAAACAGGGTAAAGAAGAAAAATCATCCTATCCTATCAATAAACTCAGAAAAAGCATTTGGCAAAATCCAACCCCATTTATGATTAAAAAGAAAAACTCTCGCTGGGTGCGGTGGCTCACACCTGTAATCCCAGCACTTTGGGAGGCTGAGGTGGGCAGATCACGAAGTCAGGAGATCGAGACCATCCTGGCTAACACGGTGAAACCCCGTCTCTACTAAAAATACAAAAACTTAGCCGGGCGGGGTGGCGGGCGCCTGTAATCCCAGCTACTTGGGAGGCTGAGGCCGGAGAATGGCGTGAACCTGAAAGGTGGAGCTTGCAGTGAGCTGAAATCGTGCCACTGCACTCCAGCCTGGGCGACAGAGTGAGACTCCGTCTCAAAAAAAAAAAAAAAAAGGAAAACTCTAGAGGGGAACTTTCTTCAATTTCATAAAAAGTACATCAGCAAAATACAACTAACGTCGTAATTAATGGTGAGAGACCTCAAGTTTTCCCACTAAGACCAGGAACAAAGGCAAGGATGTCCCCTCTCACCAGTTCTTTTCAGTATTGTACTGGAAGTCCTAGCTAATGCAATAAGACTCAAAAAAGGGGGAGAGGGGCTGGGGACAGTGGCTCATGCCTGTAATCACAGTAGTTTGGGCAGATCACTTGAACCCAGGAGTTCTAGACCAGCCTGGGCAACGTAGTGAAACCCTGTCTTTACAAAAGGTACAAAAATTATCTGGGCATGGTGGCACGGACCTGTAGTCCCACTATTGCGCTTCAGCCTGGGTGACCCTGTCTCAACAAATAAATAAACAATAAATAAATAAATGGTATCCAGATTGGGAAGGAAAAAATAAAACTGTTATATGCAGATGACATAATTGTTTATATAGAAGATCTGAAAGAATCAACAACAACAAAAACCTCCTGGAACCAATATAGGCAATTATAGGCCGACGGTAGGATACAAGGTTAATATGCAAAAATCAGTTGCTTTCTTATATACCAGCAATGGACAAGTGGAATTTGAAATTAAATACATAACACCGTTTACATTACTATCCCCCCAAATGAAATAATTAGGTATAAATCTAACAAAATATATTAGATCTATGTGAGGAAAACTAGAAAACTGATTAAAGAAATCAGAAAAAATAATGATACTTTATATTCATCGGTAGGAATACCCAATATTGTCGAAATGTCGGTCTTTAACTTGATTTATAGAATCAATATAATCCCAGTCAAAATTAGAACAAGTTATTTTGTGGATATTGACGCACTAAATCTAAAGTTCATATGGAGAGAATAGCCAGCTCAATATTGAAGGAGAGGAACAAAGCTAAAGGCCTGATACTACTATGTCTTAAAGATTATAAAACTACAGTAATCAAGACAGTATGGTCAGTGTGGTATTGGCAAAAGCATAGACAAACAGAATGGAGAGCCTGGAAATAGACCCACACAACTATAGTCAACTGATGTTTGAGAAAGGAACAAAGAAAGTATAGCAGAGAAAAGACAATCTTTTTAACAAATGGTGCTGGAACAACTGGTCTTCCACATGCAAAAACTGATTTTAGGCAAAGACTTCATATTCTTCACAAAAAATTACTCAACATGGATTCCAGACGTAAATGTAAAATGCAGAACTATACAACTCTTAGAAAATAATATGGAAAATCTGAATGACCTGGGGAATGGTACAGTGACTTTTTAAAAATTTTATTTTGAGACAGGGTCTCACTCTGACGCAGGCTGTAGTGCAGTGGCATAATCACAGCTCACTGCAACCTCTGCCTCCCAGGCTCAAGTGATTCTCACACCTTAGCCTCCTGAGTAGTTGGGACCACAGGTGTATGCCACCGTGCCTGGCTAATTTTTGTATTTTTTGTAGACGCAGGGTTTCACCACGTTGCCCAAGCTTGCCTCTAACTCCTGGCCTCAAGTGATCTGCCTGCCTCAGACTCCCAAAGTGCTGGGATTACAGGCCTGAGTCACCGTGCCTGGCTTTCTTTTTTCCTTTTCTTTCTTTCTTTCTTTCTTTCTTTCTTTCTTTCTTTCTTTCTTTCTTTCTTTTTCTTTTTTTTTTTTTTTTTTTTTTTTGAGACAGGGTTGGCTCTTTTGCCTAGGCTATAGTACAGTGGCGCAATCTCGGCTCACTGCAACCTCTACCTCCTTGGCTCAAGCCATCCTCCTGCCTCAGCCTCCTGAGTCTCTCCAGGCCCACACCACCAGGCCCAGCTAATTTTTGTATTTTTTTGAAGAGATGGGGTTTCACCGTGTTGCCCAGGCTAGTCTTGAACTCCTGAGCTTAAGCAATCTACCTGCCTCAGCCTCCCAAAGTGCTGGGATTACAGACATGAGCCACTGAGCCTGGCCACAATACATGGATTTTTTTCAATAAATATATTGGAAAATTTTTTTGGTGATTTGTGACAACTTGCAAAATCTCACAGGCAGACTATGTAGTTTAGAAATACTGAAAAACTTGGCCAGGCGTGGTGGCTCAAGCCTGTAATCCCAGCACTTTGGGAGGCCGAGACGGGCGGATCACGAGGTCAGGAGATCGAGACCATCCTGGCTAACCCGGTGAAACCCCGTCTCTACTAAAAAATACAAAAAACTAGCTGGGCGAGGTGGCGGGTGCCTGTAGTCCCAGCTACTCGGGAGGCTGAGGCAGGAGAATGGCGTAAACCCGGGAGGCGGAGCTTGCAGTGAGCTGAGATCTGGCCACTGCACTCCAGCCTGGGCGACAGAGCAAGACTCCGTCTCAAAAAAAAAAAAAAGAAATATTGAAAAACGTAAATGAAAGATAGGTCATGAATGCCTAAAATATATGCTGATATTAGTTTGTTTTATAATTGACTACCATAAAATATACACAAACATAAACTTTACCAAAATGTATGCAGACAAAGACTGTACATAGTGTCATTCACAGTCAAGAGAAATATAAATAAGCATAAAGATGCAATAGTAAATCATAATGGCATAAGATTAACTGTAGTGCATACTGTACTACTGTAATAATTTCATAGCGACCTCCTCTTTCTATTGCAGTGAACTTATGTGCTTTGATTGTCTGCTTAAAATGCCATCTGATGCTAATCACCTCTATGTGAGCAGTTCATCTCTCCAGTAACGTATCAGAGAAAAAAGTGGTCTTTCACAGTCTTCACATACTTTTCATCATGTTTGGTCCAATACCATAAACCTTGAATAACAACTTGAGATCCATATGAAATGCCACCAGTTATGCTGAAAATTCCCCCAAGAAGCAGAAAAGTCATGACGTTACAAGAAAAAGTTGAATTGCTTAATGTGTACTATAGATTGAGGTTTGCAATTGCAGTTGCCCACCATAATGCTTCATCTTGTAAACAGACATTGTAAACTTATGGTATTGATAAATATTATACATTACTATAAATGCATTTTCTCTTCCTTATAACCTTAATAACATTTTCTTTTCTCTAGATTACTTTATTGTAAGAATATAGCATATGACACATATAACAGAAAATATGTGTTAATCAACTGTTTATATTATCATTAAGGCTTCTAGTTAAGATTTCAGGGAGTCAAAACTTGTATGTGGATGTTTAACTTGATTGCAGGGGCAGGGGTTGGCATCCCTAACGTCTGCATTGTTCAAGGGTCAGCTGTACATGGAAAATCCTGAAAAGAAATTTGCATGCCACAGGTGGGACCTGCCACTGATGCATGTGTGTGAGACGCACCACTGCCCTGCCTCTAGTGTGTACACATGGGGACGCCTATCACCCTGTCATTGCCCCATGAAATCACTTTTACCAGCCCCCCTCCATAAGGATGTTTTTGCCAGGAGACTGGGAAAACCTCAGCCCCACCAATGCAGCAGATGCTGAACCTAGTGGGGCCAGAGGAAAAGGCTGCAGGTCTGGTCCCAGCACCCTCAGGTGTAGAGCACTCAGCCTGGGAGTGCAGATCTGAGCCTTGGCCCCATGAAATCATCCAGAAACAAAGCCAATTGACTAAACCTAACTTATACCATAGTTAAATTCTCAAGAGCATCAAAGAATATAAAAGCAAAAAGTCCCATTCAGAGGACAGCAACTTCAAACATTAAGTAAACATCACCCTACGCAGATGAGAAAGAACCGGTGGAAGAACTATGGCAACTCTAACAGCCAGAATGTCTTCTTAACTCCAAACAACCATATTAGATCCCCAGCAGTGGTCCTTAATCACACTGAAATAGCTGAAATGACATAGAATTCAGAATCTGGATGGCAACAAAGATCATTCAGATTCAGGAGGAAGTTGAAAGGCAATCCAAGGAATCTTAAGGAATCCAATAAAATCATACAAGAGCTGAAAGATGAAATAGCCATTTTATAAAGAATCAAACTGATCTAGAGCTGAAAAACTTGCTATAAGTTCATAATACAATCAGAAGTATTAACAGCAGAATAGACCAACTTGAGGAAAGAATCTCAGAGCTCACAGATCAGTTCTTCAAATCAACTCAGACAAAAATGAAGAAAAATTTTTAATGAACAAAGCCTCTGAGGAATATGGGATTATGTAAAGAGACCAAACCTATACGATTGGCATCCCAGAAAGAGAGAGCAAGCAACTTGGAAAACATATTTGAGGATATTGGCCCCAAAATTTCCTCAACCTCAGTAGAGATTGGCATGGAAATTAAGGAAATTTGGAGCATCCTAGAAAGATACTATATCAGACAACGATCCCCAAGACACATACTCAGTAGATTCTCTGAGGTCAACACAAAAGGAGAAATGTTAAAGGCAGCTAGAGAGAAGGGGCAGGTCACATACAAGGGGAACCCCATCAGGCTAACAGACTTTTCAGCAGAAACCTTACAAACAAGAAGAGATTGGGGAAATATATTCAGCATCCTTAAAGAAACAAAATTCCAACCAAGGATGTCATATCCAGTTAAATTAAGCGTCATAAGCAGAGGATAAATAAAATCCTTTTTACACAAGCAAACACTAAGGAAATTCATTATTACCAGACTGCCTTACAAGAGGTCCTTAAGGGAGTGCTAAACATGGAATACAAAACGAAAGACCGTTGCCTGCCACCATAAAAACACATGGCCCACTGACACTATAAAGCAACTGTACAATCAAGTCTATGTAACAACCAGCTAACAACATGACTGGATCAAATCCTCACATATCAATATTAACCTTGAATGTAGATGAGGAAAACGTCCCACTTAAAAGGCACAGAGTGGCAAATTGGATAAAGAAGCAAGACCCAACTGTATGCTGTCTTCAAGAGACCCATCTCTTGGCAGGAGTGGTGGCTCACATCTCTAATCCCAGCACTTTAGGAGGACAAAGCAGGGTGATCACTTGAGCCCAGGAGTTGAAGACCAGCCTAGGCAACATAGTGAAAGAATTTAAAAAGAGAGAGACCCATCTTATATGCATGACACCCATAAACTCAAAGTAAAGCAATGGAGAGAGATCTATCAAGAAAAGAGAAAAACCAAAAAGAACAAGAGTTACTATTCTTACTTCAGACAAAATGTAAACCAACAATGCTCATAAAGGACAAGGAAGGACATTCCATAATGATAAAAGAGTTCAATTCAACTATCCTATATATATATGCATCCCAAACTGGAGCACCCAGATTCATAAAACAAGTTATTAGAGACCTACAAAGAGACTTAAATAACCACATAATAATAGTGGGAGACTTCAACACCCTACTGACAGTGTTGGACACATTGAGACAGAAAACTAATAAAGATATTTGGGACCTAAACTCAACACTTCACCAAATGGACCTAACAGACATCTACAGAATGCTCCACCCAACAACAGAATATACATTTTTCTGTTCTTATGTACACATGGCACATGCTCTAAGATTGACTGCACACTCAGTCATAAAGCAATTCTAGTCACAAGTTAAAAAAAAAAATCCTAACAACCACACTCTCAACCACAGTGCAATAAATAGAAATTAACAACAAGAAGATCTCTCAATACCATACCATTACATGGAAATTAAACCACTGGCTCCTGAATTACTTTGGGTAAAGGATGAAATTAAGGCAGAAATCAAGAAACTCTTTGAAACTATTGAAAACAAGGATGCAACATACCAGAATATCTGGGACACAGCTAAAGCAGTGGTAAGAGGACAGTTTATAGCTGTAAGCACTCACATCAAAACGTCAGAAAGATTTCAAATTAACAACCTAACATCACACTTAGAGGAACTAGAAAAACAAGAGCAAACCATCCCTAAAGCCAGTACAAGAAAAGAAATAACCAAAATCAGAGCTGAAGTGAACAAAGTTGACATGCGAAAATCCATATAAAAGATCAATGAAACCAAAAGTTGGTTCTTTGAAAGAATAAATGAGACTCATAGACCTCTAGCTAGAGTAATAAAGAAAAAAGAGAAGATCCAAAGAAACACAATTGGAAATGACAACAGTGCCATTACCACGGGCCACACTGTAATCCCAGCTACTTGGGAGGCTGAGGCAGGAGAATTGCTGGAACCTGGGAGGTGGAGGTTGCAGTGAGCCAAGATGGTGCCAGTGCACTCTAGACTGGGCGGCAGACCAGGACTCTTTGTCTCAAAAACAAAAACAAAAACAAAACAACCTAGGAATACAGCTAACCAGGGAGGTAAGAGATCTCTACAATAAGAATTATAAAACACTGCTAAAAGAAATCAGAGATGACACAAACAAATGGAAAAACGTTCCATGCTCATGTATAGGAAGAGTCAGTATTGTTAAAATGGCCATACTTCCCAAAGCAATTTATAGATTCAATGCTATTCTTATCAAACTACCAACACCATTTGTCACAGAATTAGAAAAAACGATTCGGCCGGGCGCGGTGGCTCAAGCCTGTAATCCCAGCACTTTGGGAGGCCGAGACGGGTGGATCGCGAGGTCAGGAGATCGAGACCATCCTGGCTAACACGGTGAAACCCCGTCTCTACTGAAAAATACAAAAAACTAGCCAGGCGAGGTGGCAGGCGCCTGTAGTCCCAGCTACTCGGGAGGCTGAGGCAGGAGAATGGCGTGAACCCGGGAGGCGGAGCTTGCAGTGAGCTAAGATCCAGTCACTGCACTCCAGCCTGGGCGGCAGAGCGAGACTCCGTCTCAAAAAAAAAAAAAAAAAAAAAAAAGAAAAAACGATTCTAAAATTCATATGGAACCAAACGAGCTTGAATAGCCAAAGCAATCCTAAGCAAAAAGAACAAAGCCCAAGGCTTCACACTACCTATTTCAAACTATGCTACAAGGCTACAGTAACCAAAACAACATGGTACTGGTACAAAAACAGACCACATAAACCAGTGGAACAGGTTAGAGAACTCAGAAATAAAGCCACACGCCTACAACCATCTGATCTTTGAAAAACTGACAATAACAAGCAATAGGGAAAGGACTCCCTATTCAGTAAATGGTGCTAGGATAACTGGCTAGCCATATGTAGAAGATTGAAACTAGGCCCCTTCCTTTCACTGTATTAAGAAAACTCCATGAATTAAAGACTTAAATATAAGAACCTAAAACTATAAAAACTCTAGAAGAAAATCTAGGAAATCCTATTCTGGACATTGGCTTTGGCAAAGATTTCCTGACACAGACTCCAAAAGCAGTTGCAATAAAAACAAAAATTGACAAGTGGGACCTAATTAAATTAAAGAACCTCTGCATAGCAAAAGAAACAATCAATAGTATAAGCAGACAGCCTAGAGAATGAGTGAAAATACCCAGAAACTATGCATCTGACAAAGATCTAATATCCAGAATCTATAAGGAACTTAAACAGATCAACAAGCAACAAACAAATAACCCCATTAAAAAATGGGCAAAGGGCCGGGCGCGGTGGCTCACGCCTGTAATCCCAGCACTTTGGGAGGCCGAGGCGGGCGGATCACAAGGTCAGGAGATCGAGACCATGGTGAAACCCCGTCTCTACTAAAAATACAAAAAATTAGCCGGGCGTGGTTGTGGGCGCCTGTAGTCCCAGCTACTCGGGAGGCTGAGGCAGGAGAATGGCGTGAACCTGGGAGGCGGAGCTTGCAGTGAGCCGAGATCGCGCCACTGCACTCCAGCCTGGGCGACAGAGCGAGACTCCGTCTCAAAAAAAAAAAAAAAAAAAAAAATGGGCAAAGGACATGAACAGTCACTTCTCAAAAGAAGACATACACTTTGCCAACAAGTATATGAAAAAGTGCTCAACATCACTAATCATTAGAGAAAGGCAAATCAAAACCACAATGAAATACCGTCTCACACCAGTCAGAATGACTACAATTAAAAAGTCAATGAATAAGGCTGGTGTGGTGGCTCATACCTGTAATCCCAGCACTTTGAGAGGTCAAGGCAGGTAGATCACCTGAGGTCAGGAATTTGAGACCAGCCTGGCCAACATGGTGAAACCCTGTCTCTACTAAAAATACAAAAAATTACTCGGGTGTGGTGGCGGGTGCCTGTAATCCCAGCTACCTGGGAGGCTGAGGCACAAGAATCGCTTGAACCTGGGAGGTGGAGGTTGACCTGAGATCACACCACTGCACTCCAGCTTGGGTGACAGAGTGAGACTCTTGTCTCCAGAAAAAATAAATAAATAAAAATAACAAATCTACAAACCTTTAGCTTTACTGACAAAGAAAAAAAGAAATGTGAATAACTAGAATCAGCAATAGAAGTGGAGACATTACTATCAACCTTACAGAAATGAAATGTAAGAGAAAAAACTATGAACACCAACAAATTAGATAATCTACATGAAATAGACAACTTCCTAGAAACACACAAATTATCAAAACTGACTCAAGATGAAATATAAAAAATGAACAAACCTATAATATGTAAAGAGATTAAATCAGTAATTTAAAACCTCCCTAAAAAAAAAAAAAAAAATCCAAACTATAGGACTTTCTTATTGAAGTCTACAAAACACTTAAAGAATAATGAACACTGGCCAGGCACCTGTAATCCCAGCACTTTGGGAGACCGAGGCAGGTGGATCACCTGAGGTTGAGAGTTTGAGACCAGCCTGACCAACATGGAGAAACCCTGTCTCTACTAAAAATACAAAAAAATTAGCCAGGCGTGGTGGCACATGCCTGTAATCCCAGCTACTGGGAGGCTGAGGCAGGAGAATTCGCTTGAATCCAAGAGGCGGAGGTTGCAGTGAGCTGAGATCATGCCATTGCACTCCAAGCTGAGCAACAAGAGCAAAATTCTGTCTTTAAAAAAATTAAAAAATAAAAAAAATAATAATAATGAACACCAATTCTCCTTTTTAAAAACGTCTTTCTTCTCTAAAAAGGAAGACTTTTTAACTCATTTTGTGGAGCAATTATTACATGTATACCAAAGCTACCTAAAGACAGCACAAAAAAAACCCCACAATATTTCCGTATGACTGTAAATGTAAAACAATTCTCAATAAAATAATGGCAAACTCAATATAACAGAATATTAAAAGTATTATACAATATGACAAAGTAAGATTTATTACAGGAATGCAAGCGTAGTTCAACATAAGAAAATCCATGTAATACACCGCATTAACAGAATGAAGAAAAAGAAAACCACATGATTATTTCAGTTGATATAAAAAAAGTATTTGACAAAATCTAACTCTTTTATAATTAAAAAACCTCAGAAAACCAAGAATGGAAGGGAATTTCATCAGTGTGACTGACAAAGGGCATTTATGAAAAACCCACACCTAACATTATACTCAATGGTGAAAGGCTGGTTGCCTTCTCCCTAGATAGGAGGTAAAACAAGGATACTTGCATTAATCGGTGCTTTGTAAACTTTACCACCAGCAGCCCCTCAAGTTCTTAGACTTAGATCAAAGAAAAGTGTCCTGCTACTGGCAGGCAAGAGGAAAGTAGCTATGTTGCAATATGCCCAGAGCTCTCTCTTCTCTTTAACAAAGACCTGCCCTTAAGGGAAACTGTTTCAACAGAGCCTCACTACCTTGGAAAGATGGAAATTCCTAACATCAGCTCTATGTAGCCCTCCTGTCCCATCTAAGGAAGGAAAAAAGCCAAAAGCACCTATGACTGCAACATCCCAGGGAGCCCAGACCCACCAAAAGACTGACATAACCATGGCATTATAGATCATTTATCATTCCCTGATACTTTACCACCACATCAGTTGGGCTCCTGTTTAATAATAACAAGGGATGGCCGGGCTTAGTGGCTCGCACCTGTAATCCCAGCACTTGGGAGGCCGAGGTTGGTGGTTCACAAGGTCAGGCATTTGAGACCAACCTGGCCAACATGGCAAAAGCCCATCTCTACTAAAAATACAACAAGTAGCTGGACATGGTGGCATGTGCCTGTAGTCCTAGCTACTTGGGAGGCTGAGGCAGGAGAATTGCTTGAACCTGGGAGACGGAGGTTGCAGTGAGCCAAGATCACACGACTGCACTCTAGCCTGGGTGACAGAGTGAGACTCCATCTCAAAAACAAAACAAAACAAAACAAAAAACAAAAACAAACAAACCCCCAAAGGATTAGGGATTACAGTGGAAAGAACTGCAAGGCTCAGACGCTATTGAGAAGTCTCCAGGGAAATCTAAAGACAACAGGGGAGACAAAAAAGAGAGAGAGAGAAAATTTAGCCTTGGACACCTATAGCTATGCCAAACAGTAAACACAGCCTAACTTCTAGCCAAATAAACATAAAACCTCACACTAGAGGCGCATTTTCCTCAGTTTATTTTACCCAATATATTATGTCTGGCTTTCAACAAAAAATTACAAGGCATGCTAAAAGGTAGAAAACACAGTCTCAAGAGACAAAGCAAGCAGCAGAACTAGACTCAGGTATGGCAGAGATTGTGGAATTATTAGACTGGGAATTTAAAATAAGTATGAATAACATGGTAAGGGTTCTAATGGCAAAAGTGAACAATGTGCAAGAACAGATGGGTAATGTAAGCAAAGGAATAGAAACTCAAAGAATCAAAAGGGGATAGTAGACGTAAAAACCACTATAACAGAAGTAAAGAAAGCTTTTGATGGGCTTATTAATAGACTCGACATTGTCAAGAAAAGAATCAGTGAGCTTCAACACATGTCAACAGAAATTTCCAAAATGGAAAAGCAAAGAGAAAAATGAATGAACAAATGGAATACAATATCCAAGAACTTTGGTACAATTACAAAATGTGTAGCATACATGTAATTGGAATACCAGAAGGAGAAGAAAGAGAAAAGGGAACAGAGAAAGTATTTGAAGTAATAATTGAGAATTTAAAAAAATTAATGACAGATTCCTAACCACAGATCTAGAAAGCTCACAAGAATACCAAGCAGGATATGTGCCAAACAATCTACACCCAGACATACCAGAAAACAAAAGACAAGGAGGAAATATTGAAAGAAGCCAGAGGGAAAAAACACCTTACCTACAGAGGAACAGAGGTAAGAATTACCTCAGACTTCTCTTCAAAAGCCTTGCAAACAAGAAGAGATTAGAGTGATACAAAGTTTTCCAAGGAAGACAAACAAAATTACAAACTTAGACTTTTGTATCCAGTGAAACTATCCTTCAAAAGTGGAGGATAAATACTTTCTCACATAAACAAAAACTTACGGAATTTATCACCAGTAGACCTGCCTTGCAAAGAATGTTTAAAGTTCTTCATTGAGAAGGAAAATGATACAGGTCTAAAACTTGGATCTACGTAAGGAAACAATAGCGTTAGAAAAGGAAAAAATGGGCCAGGTGCGGTGGCTCACACCTGTAATCCCAGCACTTTGGGAGGCTGAGGCAGGCAGATCATGAGGTCAGGAGATTGAGACCATCCTGACTAACACGTTGAAACCCCATCTCTACTAAAAATGCAAAAATTAGCCAGCGTAGTGGCAGGCACCTGTACTCCCAGCTACTTAGGAGGCTGAGGCAGGAGAATGGTGTGAACCGGGAGGCAGAGATTGCGATGAGCTGAGATCGCACGAGACTGAGACTCCGTCTCAAGAAAAAAAAAAAAAAAATGGGCCAGGGCGCGGTGGCTCACACCTGTAATCCCAGCACTTTGGGAGGCCGAGGCAGGCGGATCACAAGGTCAGGAGATCGAGATCATCCTGTGAATGGTGAAACCCCATCTCTACTAAAAATACAAAAAATTAGCTGGGTGTGGTGGCGGGCACCTGTAGTCCCAGCTACTTGGGAGGCTGAGGCGGGAGAATGGCGTGAACCCGGCAGGCGGAGCTTGTAGTGAGCTGAGATCGCACCAGTACACTCCAGCCTGGGCAATAGAGTGAGACTTCATCTCAAAAAAAAAAAAAAAAAAAAAAAAGAAAGAAAAAATGAAGATAAGATAAAATAATTTTTACTCTTAATGGATCTCTAAGTTTGCTCAAAATAATAATAGTAAAAATGTATTTGGTGATTATAGCTTATGGATAAGTAACATGAATGTCAGCAATGTTTTAAGGGATGGGAGTGAGAAATAGGGGATGTTTTATTACATAGTACTTGCCCTACCCATGAATTTTATTTTAATGATAGCCATCCTAGTGCATGTGAAGTGCATTCCTTTACTTTTAATCTGTTTTTGTCTTTATATTTAAAGTGGATTTTTTTATAGACACAAATCGATTAAAAGTAAAAGGATGTGTGTCACACGCATTAGGATGGGTTTTTTTTTGTTTTGTTTTTTGTTTTGTTTTTTGTTTTAATGGAGACGGATTCTCACTGTGTCGCCCAGGCTGGAATGCAGTGGCGTGATCTTGGCTCACTGCAACCTCTGCCTGCCGGGTTCAAGCAGTTCTCCTACCTCAGCCTCCCGAGTAGCTGGGACTTACAGGTGCACACTGCCACTCCAGCCAATTTTTTGTATTTTAGTAGAGATGAGATTTCACCATGTTGCCCAGGCTGGCAGATGGCTATTATTTAAAAATAAAAACAGAGGCCGGGCGCGGTGGCTCACGCCTGTAATCCCAGCACTTTGGGAGGCCGAGGCGGGCGGATCACAAGGTCAGGAGATCGAGACCACAGTGAAACCCCGTCTCTACTAAAAATACAAAAAATTAGCCGGGCGCGGTTGTGGGCGCCTGTAGTCCCAGCTACTCGGGAGGCTGAGGCAGGAGAATGGCGTGAACCCGGGAGGCGGAGCTTGCAGTGAGCCGAGATCGCGCCACTGCACTCCAGCCTGGGCGACAGAGCGAGACTCCGTCTCAAAAAATAAATAAATAAATAAATAAATAAATAAATAAATAAATAAAAACAGAAAATAAGTGTCAGCAGGGAGCAAAAATGTGGAGAAATTGAAATCCTTGAATATTGCTGGTGGGAATATAAAATGGTACAGCCACTTTGGAAACAGTTTGGCAATTCCTTAAAAAGTTATAAATAGATTTACTCTATGACCCAGCAAATCCACTTCTAGCTAAATACACAAAAACATTGAAAGCAAGGACTCAAACAGATACCTGTATACTAATGTTCATAGAGAGATGAATGTCCACATGTCCATCAACAGATGAATACATTTTTAAAACGTGGGTATACATACAACCAAATATTATTCAATCATAAAAAGGAATGAAATTCTGATACAAGCTACAACATGGATCAACCTTGAAAACACTGGCTAAGTGAAACAAGCCAGACACAAAATGATATTGTATGATTCCACTTATATGTGAAAATAGAATAGGGACATTCTTAGAAAAAGAAAGTATAATGGAGGTTACTAGGGCCCTGGGGAGAGGGAGGAAATGGGGAGTTTGATGGGTACAGGGTTTCTGTTAGGGATGATGAAGTTGTGAAAATGGATGGTGGTGATGGTTACACAACATTGTGCATGTGCTTAAGGCCACTGAATTGTACATGTAAAATGGTTAAAATGGTAATTTTCTAGGCCGGGCATGGTGGCTCATGCCTGTAACCCCAGCACTTTAGGAGGCCAGGGAAGGCGGATCACGAGGTCAAGAGATTGAGACCGTCCTGGCCAACATGGTAAAACTCCGTCTCTACTAAAGATACAGAAATTAGGTGGGCATGGTGGCATGCGCCTGTAGTCCCAGCTACTCGGGAGGCTGAGGCAGGAGAATCACTTGAACCTGGGAGGCAGAGGTTGCAGTGAGCCGAGATTGCACCACTGCACTCCAGCCTGGCAACAGAGCGAGACTCTGTCTCAAAAAATAAAAGGGAATTTTCTGTTATGTATATTTTACCACACACAGTAAAGTGAAAGGGAAAAAGAATAAAGGGATGGAGAAAAATATACCATGCTAACACTAGTCAAGAGAAAGCAGGAGTAGCTATATTAACTTCAGATACAGTAGACTTCAGAGTAAGGAAAATTATCAGGAATAAAGAGGCACATTATATTAACGATAAAGGGGTCAATTCTCCAGGAAAACATAGCAATCCTTAACACGTGTGTGTTTATCAACAGCACCAAACAATGTGAGGCGAAAACTGGCAAAACTGCAAGGAAAAATAGATGAATCAGCTATTACGGTTGGAGACTTCGCCACTCCTCTAATTGTAATTGAAAGCAATTGACAGATCTAGCAGGCCAAAGTCAGTAAGGACATCGTATTAATGGTGGTTCTCCAGAGAAACAGACTCAGACTCAATAGTGTGTGTGTGTGTGTGTATACAAACGTATGTATGTGTGTGTACATATTACATATATACACACATACACATATATGAGACATATATATATATGAGAGAGGGAAGGAGGGAGAGAGAGAGAGTCTGGCAAGTCCAAAATCCAAAATCTGCACAGTGGGTCAGCAGGCTGGAGACCAGTGGATGATGCAATGTTACAGTTCAAGTCTGAAGGCAGACTGCTAGAGAATTCACTCGTATTCTGGGGAAGTTAGTCTTTTTGTTCTGCTCATGCCTTCAACTGATTGGATGAGGCCCACCCACTCCCTGGAGGGCAATCTTTATTCAAAGTCCACCGATGTAAACATTAATCTGCTGGGCGTGCTGGCTCACACCTGTAATCTCAGCACTTTGGGAGGCCAAAACGGGCAGATCACCTGAGGTCAGGAGTTCGAGACCAGCTTGGTCAACATGGTAAAACCCCATCTCTACTGAAAATACAAACGTTACCCATTCGTGGTGGTATGTGCCTGTTGTCCCAGCTACTCGGGAGGCTGAGGCAGGAGATTCGATTGAACCTGGGAGGCAGAGGTTGCAGGGAACTGAGATTGCACCGCTGCACTCCAGCCTGGGCAACAGAACAAGACTCTGTCTCAAAAAGCAAAACAAAACAGAAACCATTAATCTCATCCAAAACACCCTCACAGAAACATCCAGAGTAATGTTTGATCACATATCTGGGCACTGTGACCCAGTCAAGTTGACACATAAAATTACAATCATGGATACAGTTGGACTGAATAGCACCAACAGTCAACTGGATCTAATTTAACATTTATAGAATACTTCATCTAACAATAGCAAAATACACATTCATCTCAAGCTATATCAAACATTCATCAAGATAGACCACATTTTGAGGTCACCCTCCCACATTTAAAAGAACAGAGATCATACAAAATGTGCTCTCATAACACAATGGAATTAAATTAAATGTATTATAAGATCTAAAACTGGCTGGGGACGGTGGCTCACTCCTGTAATCCCAGCACTTTGGGAGGCTGAGGCAGGCAGATTACAAGGTCAGGAGATCGAGACCATCCTAGCTAACATAGTGAAAACCTGTCTACTTAAAATACAAAAACTTAGCCGGGCGTGGTGGTGTGCACCTGTAGTCCCAGCAACTGGGGAGACTGAGGCAGAATTTCTTGAACCTGGGAGGCGGAGGTTGCAGTGAGCTGAGATCATACCACTGCACTCCAGCTGGGGCAACAGAGTGAAACTCCATCTCAAAAAAAAAAAAAAAAAAAGGGAAAAAGAAAACGTGGTTCTTATACACAATAGAATGCTATTCAGCTATAGAAAAGAATGAGATCCTGTCATTTGCAACAACATGGATGGAACTGGTTAAGTGAAATAAGACAGACACAGAAAGACAAATATTGCATGTTCTCACTTATTTGTGGGATCTAAAAATCAAAACAATTGAACTGGAACTCTAGGAGATAGAGAATAGAAGGATGGTTACCAGAGTCAGGGAAGGGTTGTGGGGGTTGGAGTGTGGGGATAATTAATGGGTAAAAAAAAAAAAAGAAAGAAAGAAGGAAAAGACCGTATTTGATGGCAAAACAGGGTGACTACAGTCAACAATAGTTTATTATACATTTTAAAATAAGCATAGAGCTGGGTGCAGTGGCTCATGCCTGTAATCCCAGCACTTTGGGAGGCTGAGGCGGGCAAATCACCTGAGGTCAGGAGTTCGAGACCAGCCTGGTCAACATAGTGAAACCCCGTCTCTACCAAAAATACAAAAAAAGTAGCCGGACACGGTGGCGGATCCTGTAATCCCAGCTACTCGGGAGGCTGAGGCAGGAGAATTGCTTGAAGCCAGGAGGCGGAGGTTGCAGTGAGCCGAGATCGTGCCATTGCAATCTAGCCTGGGCGACAAGAGTGAGACTCAGTCTCAAAAAACAAAACAAACAAAAAACAAAACAACACATACACACACACACACACAACACACAAAAAACCTAAGTATAATTGGAATGTTTGTAACACAAAGAAATGATAAATGGTTGAGGTGATGGATACCCTATTTACCCTGATGTGATTATTACACATTGCATTTGTGTATCAAATTATCTTATGTACCCCATAAATATATGCACCTACTATGTACCCATAAAATTAAAATTGGAAAAAATTTTTAAAAAGGCTTGTACATGGATGTTTATAATAGCCATAAAATAACCATCATTATTCATAATAGCCAAAAAATGGAAAACCCAGTGATCCATCCACAGATGGATGCATAGAAACAATGTGGTATGTCAGTGTGATGAAATACCATTTGGTTTTTTATGATACAACATGTGTGAACCTCAGAAGTAAGGCATGTAAACTATCTGAATTTGTTGAATTCTGAGAACTGATAACCAAAGCCAAGAAGCTTGCTTGTAGGACCAGGCCTGAGAACCTCCTGCACCTCCCAGCAATGGACCCTGATACTCAGACTCTAACCCCAGCCCTTGGTTTATAGCCTCTCTCTTGGCTTCTGAAACAGTGTGAATGGAGGTGCCGCTAGTCAGCATCTTGCTCCCAAGTGGCATTGTCATGCTTCTCACAATCAAGGTGATTGTTGTTTTCCTCAACAAGGAGATGCTCTAGGAGGAGACTGGGGCATCGGGCTTCCCTCTTGCTCCAATTCTAACAGCCATACTGGTTCCTCCCACCCTGCCTCAGATATCACTAACTTCACCTTAAGGTTGAGACATCAACTTTTCCAACTCTGTCCATGAGGATGCTCTTGGTTGCAGGTAACTGACAACCAGCTTAAATGATGGCGAAATGCATGGGTGCGTGTGTCTGGACATTCAGAAGACAGTCGGGCTCCAGGTGCAGCTTGTTCAGGGCTCTGGCCCTGTTGTGCCGCAGCTCTCCGCCCTCCTCCACTCGTAGCTTCATCCCTGAGGGTGGGTGAGTTGCAGACGAGCTCCAGGCCTCCCACTGCCACGTCACACCATCCCGGAAGACAGATACCCCTTTCTCTACGCCCAGAAAACAAAAATTGGGCCTTACTCATGAACCTTCTTGGGTCTCCTGTCTACCAGGAAAAGGAATGCCATGTGCAGAACAATCCATGGTGGGAGGAGGGAGGAGCCTGATTTGGCTGAGGCTAATGACGGTCCCCCAGCAGCTGGGGTGGGATCATTCCACTCAGATTCTGTGACTACTCTGCAGTGGGTTCAGAGGGTAGAGATGCCAGGGATGTAAGTACTGTGTTCCCTCTGCAAGCCTACAGATGATAGGATCCTCTGCCACCTGGGCTCGCAGGCCAAGGGCAGAAGGGCTCACCTCCTGTCCACTTTGAGACAGACAAGCTGCAGTAGGAGGGCTCTGCTTTCCTTGAGGCTGTTCTGCAGCCCCCCTGGAAGAGCTCACACTCCCACTGCAGTTTTCTCCAGGTGCCCTAATCCTGCTGCTGACGGGCGTGTGGACTATGTCCCAGTGTATCACAGGCATCAGTTCAAGAATCACAGTCAGCTGGGTGCGGTGGCTCACGCCTGCAATCCCAGCACTTTGGGAGCCAAGGAAGGGGAACATACTTGGAGACCAGGAGTTCAAGACCAGCCTGGGCAACATAGTGAGACTCCGTCTCTACAACGAATTTAAAAATAAAGAATCACAACGTCCCAGCACAACTTGGAAGAGTCCTCCTCATGGAAAAGCCCACTGCTGCTTGAGGCCACGTTTTTTCTCAGTTTCTAGGTAATTCACGTGAAAGGCCCAGAATTGAGAGGCAGTGGAAATGCTGGTCAGCCTGACTGAAGGCACATGTCCATCCTTAAACTGGCAGCTGTAAAAGAGGATTCTCTGGTTGCCCTGGCCCAGGTCACATGCTCCTGGCCCCACGCAGGGATGAAATCGGTGTTACCAGGAGATCTGAGCTCAGAGTGGGCAAGGGGCATATTTCCAGATGGAAAGGCCTGGGTGTTGTCAGATGTAGGGAAAAGAGGCACTGGGCAGACCACACCCTCACCATAGACCATCACCCCTACCCCAAAGACCACCACCACACCACAGACCACCACCCATACCACAGACCATCCATCACCCATACCCCAAAGACTACCACCCACACCACAGACAACCACCCTCACCAGAGACCACTACCCTCACCACAGACCACCACCCTCACCACAGACCACTCCCCCACCACAGATCAACACCCCCACCACAGACCAACACCCCCACCACAGACCAACATCCTCACCACAGATCAACACCCCCACCACAAACCAACACCCCCACCACAGACCAACATCCTCACCACAGACCACCACCCTCACCACAGACCACCCACCACCACAGATCAACACCCCCACCACAGACCAACACCCCCACCACAGACCAACACCCTCACCACAGACCAACACCCCCACCACAGACCACCACCCTCACCACAGACCACCACCCTCACCACAGACCATCATTCTCACCATAGACCATCAGCCATACCCCAAAGACCACCACCACACCACAGACCACCACCCATACCACAGACCATCCATCATCCATACCCCAAAGACTACCACCCTCACCACAGACTACCACCCATTCCCAGACTACCACCCATGCCACAGACCACCACCCTCACCACAGACCAACATCCTCACCACAGACCATCACCCACACCACAGACTACCACCCTCACCATAGACCATCACCCATACCCCAAAGACTACTACTCTCGCCACAGACTACCACCCATTCCCAGAAGACTACCACCCACACCACAGACCACCACCCTCACCAGAGACCACTACCCTCACCACAGACCACCACCCTCACCACAGACCACCACCCCCACCACAGATCAACACCCCCACCACAGACCAACACCCCCACCACAGACCAACACCCCCACCACAGACCAACATCCTCACCACAGACCAACACCCCCACCACAGACCAACATCCTCACCACAGACCAACACCCCCACCACAGACCACCACCCATACCCCAAAGACTACCACTGTACCACAGACCACCACCCTCTCCACAGACCAACACCCTCACCACAGACCAACACCCCCACCACAGACCAACACCCTCACCACAGACCAACATCCTCACCACAGACCAACACCCCCACCACAGATCAACACCCCCACCACAGACCACCACCCTCACCAGAGACCACCACCCTGACCACAGCCCACCACCCTCACCACAGACCAACACCCCCACCACAGACCAACACACCCACCACAGACCAACACCCTCACCACAGACCACCACCCTCTCACAGACCAACACCCCCACCACAGACCAACACCCATACCCCAAAGACTACCACTGTACCACAGACCACCACCCTCTCCACAGACCAACATCCTCACCACAGACCAACACCCCCACCACAGATCAACACCCCCACCACAGACCAACACCCTCACCAGAGACCACCACCCTCACCACAGACCAACACCCCCACCACAGACCAACACCCTCACCACAGACCAACACCCTCTCACAGACCAACACCCCCACCACAGACCACCACCCCCACCACAGACCACCACCCTCACCACAGACCAACACCCCCACCACAGACCAACACCCCCACCACAGACCAACACCCTCACCACAGACCAGACCACCACCCTCTCACAGACCAACACCCCCACCACAGACCACCACCCATACCCCAAAGACTACCACTGTACCACAGACCACCACCCTCACCACAGACCAACACCCCCACCACAGACCAACACCCTCACCACAGACCAACACCCTCTCACAGACCAACACCCCCACCACAGACCAACACCCCCACCACAGACCACCACCCTCACCACAGACCAGACCACCACCCTCTCACAGACCAACACCCCCACCACAGACCAACACCCATACCCCAAAGACTACCACTGTACCACAGACCACCACCCTCTCCACAGACCAACATCCTCACCACAGACCAACACGCCCACCACAGATCAACACCCCCACCACAGACCACCACCCTGACCACAGACCACCACCCTGACCACAGACCACCACCCTGACCACAGACCAACACCCCCACCACAGACCAACACCCCCACCACAGACCAACACCCTCACCACAGACCAACATTCTCACCACAGACCAACACCCCCACCACAGATCAACACCCCCACCACAGACCACCACCCTCACCAGAGACCACCACCCTGACCACAGCCCACCACCCTCACCACAGACCAACACCCTCTCACAGACCAACACCCCCACCACAGACCAACACCCATACCCCAAAGACTACCACTGTACCACAGACCACCATCCTCTCCACAGACCAACATCCTCACCACAGACCAACACCCCCACCACAGATCAACACCCCCACCACAGACCAACACCCCCACAACAGACCACCACCCCCACCACAGACCACCACCCTCACCACAGACCAACACCCCCACCACAGACCAACACCCCCACCACAGATCAACACCCCCACCACAGACCAACACCCCCACAACAGACCACCACCCCCACCACAGACCACCACCCTCACCACAGACCAACACCCCCACCACAGACCAACACCCCCACCACAGACCACCACCCTCACCACAGACCAGACCACCACCCTCTCACAGACCAACACCCCCACCACAGACCACCACCCTCACCACAGACCAACACCCCCACCACAGACCAACACCCCCACCACAGACCACCACCCTCACCACAGACCAGACCACCACCCTCTCACAGACCAACACCCCCACCACAGACCAACACCCATACCCCAAAGACTACCACTGTACCACAGACCACTACCCTCTCCACAGACCAACATCCTCACCACAGACCAACACCCCCACCACAGATCAACACCCCCACCGCAGACCACCACCCTCACCAGAGACCACCACCCTGACCACAGACCACCACCCTGACCACAGACCAACACCCCCACCACAGACCAACACCCTCACCACAGACCAACACCCTCTCACAGACCAACACCCCCACAACAGACCACCACCCCCACCACAGACCACCACCCTCACCACAGACCAACACCCCCACCACAGACCAACACCCCCACCACAGACCACCACCCTCACCACAGACCAGACCACCACCCTCTCACAGACCAACACCCCCACCACAGACCAACACCCATACCCCAAAGACTACCACTGTACCACAGACCACTACCCTCTCCACAGACCAACATCCTCACCACAGACCAACACCCCCACCACAGATCAACACCCCCACCACAGACCACCACCCTCACCAGAGACCACCACCCTGACCACAGACCACCACCCTGACCACAGACCAACACCCCCACCACAGACCAACACCCCCACCACAGACCAACACCCTCACCACAGACCAACATCCTCACCACAGACCAACACCCCCACCACAGATCAACACCCCCACCACAGACCACCACCCATACCCCAAAGACTACCACTGTACCACAGACCACCACCCTCTCCACAGACCAACACCCTCACCACAGACCAACACCCCCACCACAGACCAACACCCTCACCACAGACCAACACCCCCACCACAGATCAACACCCCCACCACAGACCACCACCCTCACCAGAGACCACCACCCTGACCACAGCCCACCACCCTCACCACAGACCAACACCCCCACCACAGACCAACACACCCACCACAGACCAACACCCTCACCACAGACCACCACCCTCTCACAGACCAACACCCCCACCACAGACCAACACCCATACCCCAAAGACTACCACTGTACCACAGACCACCACCCTCTCCACAGACCAACATCCTCACCACAGACCAACACCCCCACCACAGATCAACACCCCCACCACAGATCACCACCCTCACCAGAGACCACCACCCTGACCACAGCCCACCACCCTGAGCACAGACCAACACCCCCACCACAGACCAACACCCTCACCACAGACCAACACCCTCTCACAGACCAACACCCCCACCACAGACCACCACCCCCACCACAGACCACCACCCTCACCACAGACCAACACCCCCACCACAGATCAACACCCCCACCACAGACCAACACCCCCACCACAGACCACCACCCTCACCACAGACCAGACCACCACCCTCTCACAGACCAACACCCCCACCACAGACCCCCACCCATACCCCAAAGACTACCACTGTACCACAGACCACTACCCTCTCCACAGACCAACACCCTCACCACAGACCAACACCCCCACCACAGACCAACACCCTCACCACAGACCAACACCCTCTCACAGACCAACACCCCCACCACAGACCAACACCCCCACCACAGACCAACACCCCCACCACAGACCACCACCCTCACCACAGACCAGACCACCACCCTCTCACAGACCAACACCCCCACCACAGACCAACACCCATACCCCAAAGACTACCACTGTACCACAGACCACCACCCTCTCCACAGACCAACATCCTCACCACAGACCAACACCCCCACCACAGATCAACACCCCCACCGCAGACCACCACCCTCACCAGAGACCACCACCCTGACCACAGACCACCACCCTCACCACAGACCAACACCCCCACCACAGACCAACACCCTCACCACAGACCAACACCATCTCACAGACCACCACCCCCACCACAGACCACCACCCCCACCACAGACCACCACCCTCACCACAGACCAACACCCCCACCACAGACCACCACCCCCACCACAGACCGCCACCCCCACCAGAGACCGCCACCCCCACCACGGACCGCCACCCCCACCACGGACCGCCACCCCCACCAGGGACCGCCACCCCCACCAGGGACCGCCACCCTCACCAGAGACCACCACCCCCACCACAGACCACCACCCCCACCACAGACCACCACCCTCACCAGAGACTACCACCCTCATCAGAGACCACCACCCATTCCCAGAAGTCTACTACCCACACCACAGACCACCACCCTCACCAGAGACCACTACCCTCACCACAGGCCAACGCCCTCACCACAGACCAACACCCTCACCACCGATCATCACCTTCACCAGAGACCATCTCACCCTCACCACAGACCACTGCCCAACTCCAAAGACCACCATTTTTACCACAGACCACCTCCCGTGCCTATTGGGTCCCTGGGCTCTGAGCTGCCTTGTCAGCATGGCTGCTAGACTCCCGCAGCATCCATGCCAGGACAGCAGGTGCATTTGCAGGGGCCGGGTGAGCCATGAGGGGCTGTGTCTGCACCAGAGGACCCTCTGATCTCCTGGCCTGGAGAGGGGGAAGAGTATGCCTGGATCCCTGACTCAGCCTTGTCCAAAGGCAATTGCTCGTGAGGGAAACTGGCTGGTGCCCTGTCCAAGTGGGCAGTTTCCCAAGGCCCAGTTTGGCTTGTAAAAAAAAAAAATATTACTAGACAATAAATTAAACTTTTTTTTTTTGAGACGGAGTCTCGCTCTGTCGCCCAGGCTGGAGTGCAGTGGCGCAATCTCCGCTCACTGCAAGCTCTGCCTCCTGGGTTCACGCCATTCTCCTGCCTCAGCCTCCCGAGCAGCTGGGACTACAGGCGCCTGCCACCACGCCTGGCTAATTTTTTTTTATTTTTAGTAGAGACGGGTTTTCAGCATGTTAGCCAGGATGGTCTCCATCTCCTGACCTCATGATCCGCCCGCCTTTGCCTCCCAAAGTGCTGGGATTACAGGCGTGAGCCACCATGCCCGGCCAACAATAAATTAAACTTTTATTGACGCATAATAAGCTGAGGTCCAGAAATGCATTTCTACTGACTTAACCCCAGCACTGTGAAAGGACAAGCCGTGCACCCTAACTTCCCTCCCTCCTCCACCAGGCGTGTCCATCCCCAGTTTCCCACTCAGGAGCCCTCCTGAGGCCCAGGCTGCAGATCCATAGCCTGAGCACAAATGACCGTGTGATTTCCGGGTCCCGTGGCACTTCAGTGGGAGTTTCTGTGGTGGCTGTTTGGGTCGCCCCTGGTTATTTCATCTGGTAGCTGGGACTTGCAGCTCATATGAACACTGGACTCCCACTTTCCACTTCTTTCAGGGGTGCACCATGTGTGCATTTGTTGGGAGGGCATTGGCTGTTTGCTTTCAGGGCATCCTCCTACAACGGAGCTGAAATGAAGTGAATTAAAATGAATTTTGCAATGGGATGTCGGAGCTCATTTCAAGACATCCTGAAGGTAATAAGAGACAACTGAGGTCCAGACGCAAACCAGACCCCTGAGAAGCATCCTTGGGGTGCAGAGAGCTGCTCTGAGCTTCTGCTGCTTCCTGTGTGTGCCATGGCTCAGCACACTGCCAGCATCATGGGTTTAAGGGGTCATCTGAAGGCCAGGCACAGTGGCTCATGTCTATAATCCCAGCACTCAGGGAGGCCAAGGCGGCTGGATCACCTGAGGTCAGGAGTTTGAGACCAGCCTGGCCAATATGGTGAAACCTTGTCTCTACTAAAAATACAAAAATTAGCCAGGTGTGGTGGTGGACACCTGTAATCCCAGCTATTCAGGAGGGTGGGGCAGGAGAATCTCTTGATCCTGGGAGTTGGAGGTTGCAGTGAGCCGAGATCACGCCACTGCACTCCAGCCTGGGTGACAGAGTGAGACTCTCTCTCAAAAAAAGGGGGGGTCATCTCAGACCTCTACTTCCCCCTTTGTTAATAACATAAATACACAGTAACAGATAAGGGCTATGGCATAGTGAAGCAAACACCCGCCATCCAACTTAAGAAGGAGTAGACCTACCCCCCCACCCCCTCCCAGCTTCTCCTGTGTGCATTGTGCACGCCCCTTTCCTCAATTTGGGTTGACTACTACCAATGTGTAGTCCCCAAACAATTTTGTTTAGTTTTACAGGTTTTGAACTTCTTTTATTTATTTATTTATTTTGAGACGGAGTCTCGCTCTGTTGCCCAGGCTGGAGTGCAGTGGCGCGATCTCGGCTGACTGCAACCTCCACCTCCTGGGTTCACACCATTCTCCTGCCTCAGCCTCCCCAGTAGCTGGGACCACAGGCGCCCGCCACCACGCCTGGCTAATTTTTTTTGTATTTTTAGTAGAGACGGGGTTTCATCGTGTTAGCCAGGATGGTCTCGATCTCTTGACCTTGCCATCTGCCCGCCTCAGCCTCCCAAAGTGCTGGGATTACAGGCGTGAGCCACCGCGCCCAGCCTGAACTTTGTATGAATGTTATCAGTCTCCTGTACTCTGTTGCAATTTGATTTTTAAATTCAGCATTATATTGGTGAGTTTGTTTCATGTGGGCATCTGATGCTGTTGTCCATGTTTACAGCTGTATAGTATTTCTTTGTTTGAGTGTGTCCCTGTTAATGATTGTCTGGGTCATTTCCAGGCTTTGCTGTCATAAACAGGGCTGCCACAATCACCGTGCTCTGGCCCTGGGCATCCATGTGCAGCAGGTGCTCCAGGAGTAGGAGTGGGCAGGTCCCCTTTATGGAGGATATGTCCTCTCACAGTGGCTGTACTGCTTCCCACTGCCACCAGAGGGGGAGTCCCCTTTGCTCCACATCATCCCCAACGAACACTGGTCTTTTCAGATTTTTAAGTACTTACCAACATGGTTTTGTTTTGTTTTGTTTTGTTTATTTGCTTGATGCAGTCTTGCTCTGTTGCTCAGGCTGGAGTGCATTGGTGCCATCATAGTTTACTGCAGCCTTGACCTCCTGGGCCCAACTGATCCTCCCACCTCAGCCTCCCGAGAAGCTGGGACTATAGGCTTATGCCACTGCACCTGGCTAATTAAAAAAAAAAAAATGTGCCTGGGTGCAGTGGCTCACGCCTGTAATCCCAGCATTTTGGGAGGCCAAGGACGGCGGATTGCTTGAGTCCAGGAGTTCGAGACCAGCCTAGGCAACACAGTAAAACCCCATCTCTACAAAAAAGTACAAGAATTAGCTGAGTGTGCTGGCACATGCCTGTAGTCCCAGCTACTAGGGAGGCTGAGGTGGGAGGATCACTTGAGCCTAGGAGGCTGAGGCTGCAGTAAGCCAAGATCACGGCAATGCACTCCAGCCTGGGCAAGAGAGTGAGACCCTGTCTCAAAAAAAAAATTTTTTTTTAGAGATGGAGTCTTGCTATATTGCCTAGGCCGGTCTCAAACTCCTGGCCTCAGGTGATCCTCCTGCCTTGGCCTCTCAAAGTGCTAGGATTATACAGGCATGAGCCACCACACCCAGCTGACCTGGATTTTTTTTTAAGTTAACTTTATTAAGATATACGTAGGAGAAAATGCACCCATGTAAGTTCAGTTTGATCTCTTTTGATAAGTGTAACCAGCACCTCAATAAAGATTGAAAACATGTCCATAACTCCACAAAGCCCACCGGTGCCCTTTGAGGTCAGTCCCTACCCCCGGTCCCAGGCAACCACTGATCTGCCTTCTGTTGGGTTTGACTTTTGCTGTTTCTTTTGCTCACCATGTTTCTGAGATTCATGGGTGTTGTACGCACCAGTAGTCTCTGCCTCACGACTGCAGAGCAGTGTTTTGCATACCTTATCCACTCATCCACTGATGCACATTTAGATAGTTTCCGGTTGGGGACTATCAAAAATAAAAACGTGCCTGTAATCCCAGCACTTTGGGAGGCCGAGGCGGGCGGATCACAAGGTCAGGAGATCGAGACCACGGTGAAACCCCGTCTCTACTAAAAATACAAAAAATTAGCCGGGCGCGGTTGTGGGCGCCTGTAGTCCCAGCTACTCGGGAGGCTGAGGCAGGAGAATGGCGTGAACCCGGGAGGCGGAGCTTGCAGTGAGCCGAGATCGCGCCACTGCACTCCAGCCTGGGCGACAGAGCGAGACTCCGTCTCAAAAAAAAACAAAAAAACAAAAAAACAAAAAAAAAAAACGTTGTGAACATTCAGTTATAGATATTTGTTGGGACGTAGGTTTCATTTCCCTTGGGTAAATACCTAGGAGTGGAAGTAAACTGCAGAGTTGTGGGTTAAGTGTACCTTGAGCTTTGTCTGAAACTTCCCAGTGATTCTCTACCCGTGGCTGCGCAGCGTCCACTCGCACCACCACTGTGTGAGGCCTCTGGTGGCTTTGTATCTTCTCCAGCCTTTGGCGTCACTGGTCTTTTTTTTTTTGAAATGGAGTCTTGCTCTGTCACCAGGATGGAGTGCAATGGCACCATCTTGGGTCACTGCAACTTCCTGGATTCAAGCAGTTCTCCTGCTTCAGCCTCCCAAGTAGCTGGGATTACAGGCATACGCCACCATGCCCTGATAATTTTTGTATTTTTAGTAGAGAAGGGGTTTTGTCATGTTGGCCAGCCTGGTCTCAAACGCCTGACCTCAGGTGATCCGCCCACCTTGGCCTCCCACAGTGCTGGGATTATAGGCATGAGCCACCGGGCCCGGCCATTGGTCTTCTTAATTTTGGCTCCTCTGGTGGGTGTGTAGTAGTCTCTTGTGGTTTTGATTTGCATTTCTCTACCAACTGAAGGTGCAGCACATTTTAATTGTTATCTGACATTTGTAATTTATAGTTGTGAGGTGGCAGGCCTTTTGCCTTCAGTGAGAAAATCTGTGGGTGTGTTACTTGTCTTATTATTGTAAGAGTTTGTTTTTCTCTGGATTTGAGTTCCTGTTGTGCGAGAGATACATAGGGTACTTTCTCCCAGTCTGTAGCTTGTCTTTTCTTTTCTTTTTCTTTTTTTTTCTTTTTTTTTGAGACAGAGTCTTGCTCCGTCGTCCAGGCTGGGGTGCAGTGGCGTGATCTCGGCTCACTCCAGGCTTGTCTTGAACTCCTGACCTCATGATCCGCCTGCCTCGGCCTCCCAAAGTGCTGGGTTTACAGGCGTGAGCCACCGCACCTGGCCTTCATTTCTTTTTCTTTTTTTTTTTTTTTGAGACGGAGTCTCACTCTGTTGCCCAGGCTGGAGTGCAATGGCACCATCTCGGCTCACTGTAACCTCCACCTCCCGGGTTCAAGCTATTCTCCTGCCTCAGCCTCCTGAGTAGCTGGGACTACAGGCGCCCGCCACCATGCCCGGCTAATTTTTGTATTTTTAGTAGAGATAGGGTTTCACCATATTGGCCAGGCTAATCTCTATCTCCTAACCTCGTGATCCGCCGGCCTCGGCCTCCCAAAGTGCTGGGATTACAGGCGTGAGCCACAGCGACCGGCCTCTTTTCTTAATGGTATGTTTTGTTGAAAAGAATTTTTTTTTTTTTTTTTTTTTTTGAGGCAAGGTCTTGCTCTGTCACCCAGACTGGAGTGCAGTGGCATGATCATAGCTCACTGCAGTCTCTAACTCTTGGGCTCAAGTGATCCTCACACCTCAGCCTCCTGAGTAGCTGGGACCACAGCCTGACTAACTTTTTTATTTTGAGATAGGGTCTCACTGTGTTGCTCAGGCTGGTCTTGAACTCCTGAGCTCAAGTGACCCTCCTGCCTCTGACTCTCAAAGCACTGGAATTACAGGCATAGGTCACCACACCTGGCCCCGCCCGGCCCCAAAACGATACTATCTTAATTACTGAAGTTTTGTGGTGAGTTTTGAAATCAGGCTGTGCATGTCTCCAGGTTTGTTCTCCAAGTGTGTCTCCTGGGCCTTATCCTTTGCATCACTGTATAAAGTCAGCTTGGTAGGCCAGGCATGGTGGCTCATGTCTGTAAACCCAGCACTTTAGGAGGCCAAGGTGGGTGGGTCACTTGAGGCCACGAGTTTGAGAACAGCCTGGCTAACATGGTAAAACCCCATCTCTACTAAAAATTAAAAAAAAAAAAAAAGTAGCTGGGTGAGGTGCTGGGCGCCTGTAATCCCAGCTACTCAGGAGGCTAAGGCAGCAGAATCATTTGAACCCAGGAGGCAGAGGTTGCAGTGAGCTGAGATCATGCCACTGCACTCCAGCCTGGGTGACAGATCAAGATTCTGTCTCAAAAAAAAAATTAATTTAAAAAAAGCTGGGACTATAAGTTTTGTTTGTTGGATTTTAGCACAGAAAAGCATAAGAAAGAAATAGTGCATAATGCCATTGCTAAGATCACATCCTTAATCTCAAAAAGTGAAAAAGGAATGCAAGAGAATGGTTAAATATGTTACAATACATTGTCCATCTCCTCTCTGAAAAAAGCTTGTGTCGACAGTTTCTTATGTTAACTTCGCAATATTTTTTCTACACATCCTTTCCTAAAAATGCAACCAGAAGGCACCAACATTTATTTATTTATTTATTTGTTTGTTTTTTGAGACAGAGTCTCACTCTGTCACCCAGGCTGGAGTGCAGTGGTGCGATCTCAGCTCACTGCAACCTCTGCCTCCTGAGTTCAAGTGATTTTCCTGCCTCAGCCTCCCGAGTAACTGGGATTACAGGCGAGCACCACCACACCCAGCTACATTTTGTATTTTTAGTAGAGATGTGATTTCACCATGTTGGCCAGGCTGATCTCAAACTCCTGACCTCAAGTCATCCACCCACTTCGGCCTCCCAAAGTGTGGGGATTACAGGCGTGAACCACCACTCCTGGCCCGGAAGGCACCACACTTTACTTGTTGTCTTGCACCTGGAGGTTTTGCTCACTGCCGTGGAGGGTCGCCCTGTTTTCTATGAATGGCTGCAGAGTGTCCCTCCGACACACGCTCGCACTGCAGGGTGACCGGTCAGTCCCTGCTGACAGCCACACAGCTGGTTTCCAGTTTTGCTCATAGGAAGTTCTACAGTGGGTGCCGTTTTACAGCTGCCTTGGCATAGCTCTCTGTAGGTTCAGTGGATATGGCTTTAGCCCCACAACTCTGGGTGTCACAAGTGTCCTAGTCATGCTGTGCTGTGGCTGGCCTTTTCTTTTTCTTTCTCTTTTTTTTTTTTTTTTTTGAGATGGACTCCCGTTCAGTCGCCCAGACTGGAGTGCTGCGGGGCGATCTCAGCTCACTGCAAGCTCTGCCTCCCGGGTTCACGCCATTCTCCTGCCTCAGCCTCCCGAGTAGCTGGGACTACAGGCGCCCACCACTTTTTTGTATTTTTAGTAGAGATGGGGTTCCACTGGATTAGCCAGGATGGTCTTGATCTCCTGACGTCATGATCTGCCCCCCTCAGCCTCCCAAAGTGCTGGGATTACAGGCATGAGCCACTGTGCCTGGCCCGGCCTTTTCTCTGTGTCACTTCTCGTCTGCCTTCTGTCCATCTGGCCCCCACGCCCATTGGAGCTCCCAATCTTCCTCACTCAGGGTAAGATGCAGGACCTCCCTACGCAGGCCCTGGACAAGGGAGTTTACTGTCCCTCCTGGGAACATGTGTACAGTGTTAGTTCTCACCCAGGAAATTTTCCCCCAAGTCCATCTAGGACATTTTGGAGACACTTCTGGTTGTTACAACTGGGGGCTGGGGGTGGCTGTTGGCATCTAGTGAGTGAATCCCAGGAGTGCTGCTCACCATCTGTGTGAGCTGGGGTTGTCCAGAGAAACAGAACCGGTTCTACGGATATATGCAGAGAAAGAGATTTTTTTTTTTTTTTTTTGAGACGGAGTCTCGCTCTGTCGCCCAGGCTGGAGTGCAGTGGCCGGATCTCAGCTCACTGCAAGCTCCGCCTCCCGGGTTCACGCCATTCTCCTGCCTCAGCCTCCCCAGTAGCTGGGACTACAGGCGCCCGCCACCTCGCCCGGCTAGCTTTTTGTATTTTTAGTAGAGACGGGGTTTCACCGTGTTAGCCAGGATGTTCTCGATCTCCTGACCTTGTGATCCGCCCGCCTCGGCCTCCCAAAGTGCTGGGATTACAGGCTTGAGCCACCGCGCCCGGCCGAACGAGATCTCTTGTAAGGACTTGGCTCAAGCAACTGTGGAGGCTGGTGAGTCCCAAGATCTGCAGACGAGACCCAGGGACACTGATGTGTGTTCCAGGCCAGAGGCTGGCAGGCTCGAGACCCAGGAGGAGGAGATGTTTCAGTTTGAGTCCAAAGACAGGAAAAAGCTGATGTCCCAGTTTGAAGGCCTCAGGGAGGAGGAGTTTCCTCTTACTTAGGGGAGGAGCACCATTTATGTTCCATTCAGGCCTTTGACCTGAGAGATGAGGCCTGTCTGCCTTGCAGAGGACTGTCGGCTTCACTCAGTGCTGTGGTCTGAATGTCTGTGTCCCCCCAAAATTCAATGTTGAAGCAACCCCAAGGTGATGGTATTAGGAGACGGGGGTATTCGGGAGACGATTGGGTCATGGGGAGGAGTCTTGGGAATGGGATCGGTGCCCTAATAAAGGAGGCCTCGGAGAGCCCCCTTTCCGCTCCACCACCTGCCCCTTCCACCATGTGGGGACACAGCAAGAAGGTGCTCTCTATGAGGAAGGGGCCCTCTCTGCATGCCAAATCCACCAGCTCCTTGATCTTGGACTCCCCAGCCTCCAGGACTAGGAAAACACATTTCTGTAGTTGATAAACCACTCAGTCTAGTATTTTATTATAGCAGCCCAAATGGACTAAAACATCCAGGCTGCCAATTCAAATGTTAATCTCATCCAGAAACACCCTCAGAGACACACCCAGTCAGGTTAATACATGAAATTCACCATCACAGCATCCTACAATGCCAAGAACAATGCCTTCCGCAACTCAGAATTCCTTGATCCAAATGTCAGTAGTGTGGAGATTGAGAAACCCTGGCGTAGAGGAAAGAGCTGCATTTATCTTGATACGAAGGCGTATCTAGGATAAATTTCGCTGAAAGGGTGTTTGCACACTTTTTATTTTAATAGATATTGCCAAACTGTCCCTGGAAGGATTGCACTAGGTAAGACTACACTCTACAGTGTACGAGAAGGATGTTTGTTATCTCATGGCCTCTCCAGCAGTGGTTATTGTCAAGTGTTTATATTTGGAACATTTTTTTCTCATCAGAGAGCTATAGAACCAAGCCTTTGACCAGCAAATCCAGGGACTCTGTAGCCTGCTAGTTTTAGCTGTTTTCTAATTATTTTGATAATACAATTATTCACTGGCTGCAGATGTGGTGAAGCAGGTTGACATTCCTGAGGGCTGAGAGTCATTTCTGTGTGTTGGGGCTGATTGTAAGCAGCGTGGCTGGATCTGTACAGTGCTAACTTGAGGTGGGTCCCCTTGCAAGAGGCCAAGGACAGAACTCACTGGGGTTGTCCGCTGGGCTGGGGAAAGACATACTTCCCCTGGAGTGGGAACTTGCAAGAGGGAAGAGAAGTAAGGCTCAGCAAGGGGCTGGGTCCCAAACATCTTCACGGAGGATGCCCTGGGCAGAGGCCTCCCCAGGGAACCGCCCTAAGCCAGGCACCCCCTTCCTTCCGTCTGCCCAGCCCTGCCTGTCACCTCCTCTAACTTCCATCCCTGGGGGACTCTGCTTCTCCTTGGTCCTGCAAGTAGGAGCATCTTCCTGGAGCCAAGTGGGGCCCCAAGGGAGGTCTGGTCAGTTTTAGTTCCCCACAGCCTGCTTGCTCGTGGGCCCCCATGGTCCCCGCCCCGGAAGCATCCCGTAGTTTTTGGCACCTGGTGTGGGCTGGCCCTTGCCCCATTCTCCACCCCTGGGTGTCTCCCAGCCTTTCCCGGCAGGTCCCCCTGCAACCCACCCAGTGCCTGGAAACCACACCAGGGTGCCGGAGGCCTTGGGGTGCAGGCATTGGCTTCGTATGCATGGATGGTGACACATTCTTGTACAGTCTCTCTCTTGGGCACAGAGAGGGTCATGAGTCCTGCTGGCCAAGCCTGCCTACGCCATAATCCAGCTCTTTATCACTGCTGCCTACAGCACTTGCATAACCCTGTGACTCAAGACGTTTCTGTCTGCCTGAGACCTGCCATCACTGTTCCCATCAGTCCTCTGGAAGGTTCCCAAGGGCTCCTCCCTCCTCCACCCCAGCAGGTGGCTGGCCTGTGCCTGCTTCTTTAGTGGGGTGCCCATGCAAGCTCCCTGGTGCCTCCGTGTGGCCTCTCTTGGCCTCCTCTCTTCCAACCCTTCAGAGCTTCACTCTGTACTAACCCTTCCTACAGTCCCCCGTCCGCACCCAAGGTCTGCGGTCTGTGTTCTACGAAGCCTCTGCCTGTTACTCTCTGAAACCTGCGGTGGGAGCACATCCTCATTGCTTCAGTGGCTCCCACTCCAGCCTCATCGGTGGTGCTCTGTGGCCAGTTTCAAGCCTGATGAACTCCAGGCTTGCTATGATGTTTCTCGATCCTTCTCTCAGCTACAGAGTTGCCTACAGAGGCTCTGCCCAGGAAACATGAGGGGAAGGGTGTCCTGCTGGGCACAGTAGGGCATGTCTGGGGCCCTTCTCTCCTCCACCTTAGCCGCACCAGGGAAATATGTCACAAGGCCCAAGGGCTATCTCCAGGCCTAACACCCCACCCAGCCTGCAGGACTGCTCTGTCCCCACAAGCATGGTGTCCGTCTCTGACCTTCAAAGTCCTGCCCAGAACAGATGCTGCCAGCCTTTGTCTTGCCATAGTGCCCTACCTCATTAACACTCCCTCCTCACGCTTCTCTGTCACTTGCTATTTTTTGAGACTGGACTGGAAACCAGGAGTCCTCTTATATTTATTTTTAATAGGTAAAATATGTACACATGTGTGTATAAAATTCAAAAAGGAAAAAAGGTTATAGAGTACAGTGAGCTGTGTTTTTTTTTTTTGCCACCACCCATTCTACTCCTGATATGTAACTGTTACCAATTTTTTTTTATGTATCTTTCCAGAGATATTCTATGCATGCCTGTCAAAATATGTGTGTATATTGTATATTTTCATACAAATGGTAACAATATTCATAGTGTCCTAGCTTTCTTTTTCACTTGCTGTATCTTGAAGATCACTCTATTCTTTGCAATGACTGCATACTCTATCTTTGATGGATAATTTAGGTATCTACTTGCTATCTTTTTTTGACAGTTATGTAGATTGTGGTTATGTAGATTCTGTTGTGCACAGATGTTAATTTTTTATTGCAATAAAATATTCATAACATAAAATTTACCATTTTAACCACTTTTTTCTCTTTTTTTTTTTGAGATGGAGTTTCGCTCTTGTTGCCCAGGCTGGAGTGCAGCGGTACGATCTCGGCTCACTGTGGCCTCCATCTCCCAGGTTCAAGCAATTCTCCTGCCTCAGCCTCCCGAGTAGCTGGGATTACAGGCGCCTGCCACCACGCCCAGATAATTTTTGTATTTTTAGTAGAGACGGGGTTTCGCCATGGTGGCCAGGCTGGTCTCGAACTCCTGGCCTCAGGTGATCTGCATGCCTTGGCCTCCCAAAGTGCTGGGATTATAAGCGTGAGCCACCGTGCCTGGCCTTAACCACTTTTAAGTATACAGTTTGGTGGCATTAAGTACATTCATAATATTGTGCAACCATCACCACCATTAATCTCTAGAACTTTCCTCATCTTGCAAAACCGAAACTCTGAATCCATTAAAAGCTGGCTCCCCATTCCTCCCTCCCCCAGCCTCTGGCAGCCATCATTCTACTTCCTGTCTCTGTGAATTTGACTGTTCTGCTACCTTGAGATTTTACCTTTTTTTCTGTGACAGGGTCTCACTCTGTTGCCCAGGATGGAATGCAGTAGTGCAATCACAGATTACTGTATCCTTGAACTTCTGGGCTCCAGTGACCCTTCTGCCTTAGCCTCCTCAGTAGTTGTGACTATGGGTGTGCCATCATGCCTAGTTAATTAAAAAAAAATTTTTTTTTTTTGTAGCGATAGGGTCTCGCTGTGTTGCCCAGGCTGGTCTTGAACTCCTGGCCTAAAGTGATCCTCTTAACTCAGCCTCACAAAGTGCTGGGATTATGGGCATGAGCCACTGGGCCTGTCTGAGGTTTAATTTTAAATATAGACAAAGATGTCAGTCTTTTCTCTGATGGACTGTATTTTTTTTCTGTCTTGTCTAAGTCGAAGATGATGCTAATGCTATGGGATGCCCTCATTGGGGTGGAGTTGGAGCATCCCCAATTATGCTGCAGCACTGAGTTTCACTGGATTAAATTTCTAGCTGTTGAAATGATGAGTCAACTGAGATGAGCTGCATTAATTTTAATAATACGGCCAAACTGAACTCTAACATTGGACTGTCACCCTGGAGAGCATTTTCCTGGAGTGTAAGAGAGAGGTAGACGCAGGGCAGGTGCTGTGATTGTCCCCTCTAAAACTTGTGTTGAAATTTATCTGCCATCGTAACAGTATTAAGAGGTGGGATGTTTAAAAGGTAATTAGGGGCTGGGTGCGGTGGTTCATGCCTGTAATCCCAGCACTTTGGGAGGCTGAGGTGGGTGGATCACTGGAGCCCAGAAGTTTGAGACCAGCCTGGCCAACATGGTGAAACCCCATTTCTATTAAAAATACAAAAATTAGCCGGGCGTGGTGGCACGTGCCTATAGTCCCAGCTACTCAGAAGGCTGAGGCAGGAGAATCACTTGAACCCGCAGGGCAGAGGTTGCAGTGAGCCGAGATTGTGCCTCTGCATTCCAGCCTGGGCGATAGAGCAAGACTCCATTTCAAAAAAAAAAAAAAGTAATTAGGTCATAAGGGCTGTGTCCTCATGGGTGGGATTAATGCCATTACAAATGGACAAGTTCGGCCTTTTGGCTGGAAGCACCATCTTCCAGTAATTTGCCAAAATGGTGAGCACAAAGGGAAGAGAAGAGGGACCCAGTATATGTTATCTAAGCCTTTTAGAAAACAGGGAGTTATTCCTTTGCCCACATACATGCACATCTATATGAAAGGTGATATTGTAGACATCAAAAGAATAGGTACTGTTCAAAAAGGAATGCTCACAAATGTTACCGTGGCAAAACTGGAGCAGTCTACAGTGTTACTCAGCATGCTGTTCGCATTGTTGTAAACAAGGGCAAGATTCTTGCCAAGAGAATTAATGTGCGTATTGAGCACATTAAGCTCTCTAAGAGCCAAGATAGCCGAGACAGTGAAGGAAAATGATCAGAAGAAGGAGGAAGTCAAAGAGAAAGGTACTTGGGTTCAACTGAAGCGCCAGCCTGCTCCACCCAGAGAAGCACACTTTGCGAGAGCCAGTGGGAAGGAGCCTGAGCTGCTGGTACCCATTCCCTCTGAATTTATGGCATAATAGGTACCACAAAAATAAAAGACCTCTGTACTACCAAAAAAAAAAAAAAAAAAAAAAAGATATAAAAAAATCAAAGCGCAAGTTCTGTCTTTTCCTAACTCTCTCTTTACCCTTCAGCCATGGGATGCCTTCCATGCGATGACACAGCAAGGCCCTTGCCAGATGCTGACATCTTGATACTGGATTTCCCGGCCTCCAGAATTGTGAGCAATTAGTTTCTGGACATTATAAATTAGCCAATCTGTGGTATTCTGTCACAGCAGCACAAAAATGTACTAAGGCAGAGAATGGGGAGCTGACACTCTGACAAGACCCCAGGAAAGTGACTGCTAATCCAGGTAACAGGCATGCCCATCTTTGTATTCCTGCGTGGGGAGGAGCCATGTGCTAAGGCCCCTGACTCACCATACTGGGAGGACCTCTCAGAATTGGTGGGGTTGCCTCAGGACAGCAGGGTCTTATCCCATGGCAGGTTCAGGTGACCCAAATATATGAGTCCGCCCTCAGGAAATATGTCCCAGTTCCATCTGGCTGGGCATCCTGAGTGCTGCATCCGGGCTCCGTTCTTGTTTCTAATTAGAGAGGTAAGTCACATCTTTTATGCAAAATTCAAATGTTACAGAATCATGTAGCATCATCAGTGCACATCGCCAAGGAAATCTCAGTTAACAATAAGACACATATTCCTTGTTTTCTTTTCTATTCAAACACAAACATTTGTTCCTGTGTTTCACAATGTATCATGGCCATCTTGCATATCAAAACATAGACCCAGATCTACCTTATTTAAGAAATGTGTGAGGATTTATTCATTTTGTGAAATTTTAGAGAAGTGGTACATGAATATATTCTCTGGGAAAGAGTCAACAATATATAAATGTAAGAGGAAAGTTGGCCCAGTGCAGTGGCTCACGCCTGTAATCCCAACACTTTGGGAGGCTGAGGTGGGCGGATCACGAAGTCAGGAGTTTGAGACCAGCCTGGCCAACATAGTGAAACCCCGTCTCTACTAAAAATACAAAAAATTAGCCAGGCGTAGCGGCACATGCCTGTAATCCCAGCTACTTGGGAGGCTGAGGCAGGAGAATGGCGTGAACCTGGGAGGTGGAGGTTGCAGTGAGCTGAGATTGAGCCACTGCACTTCAGCCCAGGCAACAGTGTGAGACTCCGACTCAAAAAAAAAAAAAAGAGGAAAGTGAATTTCCTCCCCCAGTTCTTCCCACTTCCCTCTTTCCAGAGGGACTAATAATCTCTTTTCCTTTTTTGTTTCATTTATATACACTCTCACACATTTGTTTTACTTAACTGTAGGCCTTGAACATCTTTCAGGTCAGTACAAGACAGGCCTAACGTATATTTTTACTGGCTGTATGGTTTTTCTGAGTATGTCACCATTCAGTGATTCTGAGAGTCATCTGGGAACTGTTAGAACACGGGTTGAGGAGGTCATCCTGAAGTGTCCTGAGCTAAAAACCAAGTCCTGTCATCACTCCTGTCTGTATGAACATCCTGTACATATCTCTGAGTATTTAAGGGAGAGTTCCATAGGATTAAATTTCTAGCTGTGGAGATGAGTCAAGTGAGATTAGCGTCATTACTTTTAATAATATGGCAAAACTGAACTTTAACATTGCAATGCGTCCCCACCCTCACCAGCAGTGCATATGTGTGCTGTCCGTCCCCTCCCCATCACCCATGGCAAACACTGCCTAAGACTGTTTCACCACACTGATGTATGAGACACTTCATTATTTGTTTGTTTTTGTTTTTGAGACGGAGTCTTGCTATCACCCAGGCTGGAGTGCAGTAGTGCGATCTTGGCTCACTGCAACCTCCACCTCCTGGGTTCAAGCAATTCTCCTGCCTCAGCCTCCCTAGTAGCTGGGATTACAGGCGACTGCCACCATGCCTGGTTAGTTTTTGTATTTTTAGTAGAGTTGGAGTTTCGCCATGTTGGCCAGGCTGGTCTCGAACTCCTGACTTCAAGTGATCCACTCACCTGGGCCTCCCAAAGTGTTGGGATTACAGGCGTGAGCCACTGTGCCTGGCCGACACTTCATAATTTGAATTTCAATTAATTATGAAAGGAGCTGAACAACGAGTGTCTTCTTTTTCTGTAAATGAACTTTTTATTTTGGGATTACTTTAGATTTACAGAAATGTTGTAAAGATAGTACTGAGTTCCTATGGGCTCTTCACCAGCCTCCCCCAAAGTGAACACACATAACTGGCACATAGGCCCAAACAAAACAACTTACATTAGTATGCTACTATTAACTAAACTTTAGGTTCTATTTGGATTTTATGTGTTTTCCCATCAATGTCCATTTCTGTTCCAGGATCCAATCCAAGACCCCATATTGAGTTGTCGTGTCTCCTTAGGGTTCCCTGATCTGTGACACTTCCTCAGTTTATCCTTCTCTTCCATGATCATGGCAGTTCTGAAGTCCTGGTTAGTCTGGGTCAGTCTCCCATTCCCCCAGATCCTTCCTTCTCCTGGTTGATCTCTCATCCCCTCAGTAAGAACTGTGTGAACTGTCCCTCAATTTGGGTTTGTTTAATGTTCTCTAATGATTAGAAAGGGCTTATGGGTTGGGGGGAAACGCCACAGAGGTGAAGTGCCCTTCTTATCATGCCATGCCAGATCGTGGCAACACGTGGTCTCACATACTTTCTTAGGAAAATCCTGAACACACATAAAAATAGCAATAGTAGAGTAAGAACTCATTACTTGGTACTCCACAATTATCAATGCTTTTCTTTTTTCTTTTTTTTTCTTTTGAGACGGAGACTCACTCTATTGCCCATGCTGGAGTGCAGTGGTGCGATCTCGGCTCACTGTAACCCCCGCCTCCTGGGTTGAAGCTATTCTTCTGCCTCAGCCTCCCGAGTAGCTGGGACTACAGACACCTGCCACCACGCCTGGCTGATTTTTGTATTTTTAGTAGAGACGGGGTTTCACCATATTGGCCATGCTGGTCTCGATCTCCTGACCTTGTGATCTGCGTGCCTCGGTCTCCCAAAGTGCTGGGATTACAGGCGTGAGCCACTGTGCCCGGCCCTGGATAGCTTTTCAATATGGTTGGAAGACATTTTCATTTTACTTTTCTGTTCTCTTCTCCATCCTTTCTTCTTCCCTCCCTTCCTCTATCTTTCCTTTTTAACACAAAAGGAGAAAGCACTAACAGTGCTGGCAGTCTATATCGGACTTAGATGGAAGAGCATAACACATCTAATTAAATTGCTCCCTCTCTTGGCTCAGACTGCCATGACAAAATACCATAGGCTGTGTGGCTTAAACCACAGACATTTGTTTCTCATGATTCTTTTCCAGCCTTTTCTTCCAGCCTCCTGAGATGGGAACCCTCTCCTCTGCATTCCCACTGTTCATCCCCATATTGTGTTTTTTTTTTTTTTCTTTTTTTTTTTTTGAGACGGAGTCTTGCAGTCACCCAGGCTGGAGTGCAGTGGCAGGATCTCAGCTCACTGCAGCCCCACCTCCCAGATTGATGCAATTCTCCTGCTTCAGCCTCCCGAGTAGCTGGGATTACAGGCACATGCCACCACACCCAACTAATTTTTGTATTTTTAGTAGAGACAGGGTTTCACCATGTTGGCCAGGTCTTGAACTCCTGGCCTCAGGTGATCCAGCCACCTTGGTCTCCCAAAGTGCTGGGATTACAGGTGGGAGCCATCACACCCGGCCCCCCACATTTCTTTCAAAGCACCCGAGTTGAGGAGGGGAAATGGCATGGTCTGCCCAGGTGCTATTACCTGTGAATTTAAAAAGAATGATAAAACCAAATTTGAATTTAAAAAAACCTCTTTTTGAGAAGGGTCTGGCTCTGTCAACCAGGCTGGAGTGCAGTGATGTGCTCTCAGCTCACTGCAACCTCCACTTTCTGGGCTCAAACGATCCTCCAACCTCAGTCTCCTGAGTAACTGCAACTACAGGTGTGTAACACCATGCCCCGATAAATTTGTGTTATTTTTTGTAGAGATGGGTTTCACCATGTTGGCCAGGCTGGTCTTGGACTCCTGAACTCAAAGTGATCCCCTCACCTAGGCCTCCCGAAGTGTTGCGATTACAGCCGTGAGCCACCGTCCCCAGCATGAATCTGCTTTTTAATCACCATATAATGTCAATTTTAAAGTATCAGGGATATAATACACCTCCATGGGGCGGGGGGAATCAAGATACAGAACATTTCCAGCACCTTAGAGGTTTCAAGGAAATAATTTAATGCTTAATATATTATTTAATCTCACCCCAACTCTCCTTTTGCAGGCTGCTGAGAAACTCAATTGCAGTCATGTTTAAGCTCCCGTGGCCTTGTAGGGGTGTGGGAAGGACTGAATTTTGTGAGTCCTAAGGTCCTCTCTCTCAGGGATTACTTACCTCAAGGAGAGGCTGTTTCTGCCACCATTTCTCAACCATCCCTGTGGAGGGTCCTGAGCAATCTCCCACCCAGCTTCCCCCCGCCAACCCCCTCCTTTTTTCTTTTTGAGACGGAGTCTCACTCTGTTGCCCTGGCTGGAGTGCAGTGGCACAATCTGGGCTCACTGCAACCTCCACCTCCCGGGTTCAAGCGATTCTTCTGCCTCAGCCTCCCGAATAGGTGGGACTACAGGCGTGTGCCACCACACCCAGCTAATTTTTGTATTTTTAGTAGAGATGGGGTTTCATCATATTGGCCAGGCTGGTTTCAAACTCCTGACCTTGTGATCCACCCGCCTTGGCCTCCCAAAGTGCTGGGATTACAGGCGTGAGCCACCGCGCCTGGCCTCCCCCACTTTTTTTTTTTTTGAGACAGGATCTCACTTTGTCACCCAGGCTAAAGTGCAGTGGCTTCATCAGGGCTCACTGCAGCCTCAACCTCCCCGGCGCAAGCGATCCTCCCGCCTCAGCCCTGCAAGTAGCTGGGGCTACAGGCACACATACCACACCCAGCTAATTTTTTGTAGAGATGGGGTTTCACCATGTGGCCCAGGCTGGTTTGGAATTCCTAAGCTCAAGCGATCCACCCACCTCAGCCTCCCAGAATGCTGGGATTACAGGCGTGAGTCACCATGCCCGGCCCCAGCCTCCCTTTTGAGGCCTAAAATGGGGGAAAGAGATGCTCAAAGCCTTCAGCTCATTTTCCTGAGTCACTGGCCTGATTTCACTACAATTCCCAAGGCCTGGCAAGGTGCCCAGCCGTTCTCAAAGTTGGGTCTGCAGGTCCTCTCTTTTTGAACTACATAACTGTAGATGTTCTTTACAATGTATATGTCAACCAATGCAATATATTGCAGCAGACCGAATGCTGAAGCACATGTGACAACCTATTAGATCAGATTTTAAAAAGATTCACAAAAGTGTAAAACAGTACCACTCCTTTATTTTGGTGGTGGGCGGGGAATGTAATGTTTATTTTATTTTTTTTTTTGAGACGGAGTCTCACTCTGTTGCCCAGGCTGGAGTGCAGTGGTGCCACGTTGGCTTACCGCAACCTCCGCTTCCTGGGTTCAAGTGATTCTCTTGCCTCAGCCTCCTGAGTAGCTGGGATTACAGGCGTGCGCCAACACACCCGGCTAATTTTTGTATTTTTAGTAGAGGCAGGGTTTCACCATGTTGGCTAGGCTGGTCTCGAACTCCTGACCTCAAGTGATCCGCCCGCCTCGGCCTCCCAAAGTGCTGGGATTACAGGCGTGAGCTACCGCGCCCGGCTGTTTACTTTTAAACGAAACAAACAACAAACTTTAAAGCATTTTAACTTACAATGTGGTAACATTGATAGCTGTAACCCCCATAAGCAAAAGCTTGGGGGCTTCATGTTTATGAGTATAAAATGGTCCTGAGACTAAGAGTTTGGGAAACGCGGTAGCTTTATGAAGCGGTGCCATTCTTGCCGCCGCATCAGTGAATTTAGGAGCAGGACGGTCGTCGGTCCTCTGCCTCACCGCCAAGCAGGAGCCTCGCGCTCCAACTGCGTCCCTCGAAGTCTTCGGGCAAAAGCGGGGCTGGGGAGTCCAGTCGTGTCGCCAAGCCACGTTTCCTCGCGTGGAATGTTGGACAATGTTGTCTACCTCGCAGGACCATCGAAATGACTGCGTTGGGTATCCCCGTGACATGTACGATGAGTTAACACCCTATTCTACAGAAGAAAAAGCTGAGACTCAGAGACCCCAAGAGCTTTGCTGGGGTCCCGCGACTAAGCGGTCCCGAGACCCAGACAACCAGGCCACCCGGGCAGAGCCGGTCACTACCGGGCGCCGAAAAGCCGCCGGCTTCTCCCGCCAGCTACACATCCGGCGCCGAGGCCGGAAGCTTCTCTTCCGGTTCCCAAGACCGCGTTCCGGAAATGAGTCACTCTGCCAGTACCTAAAATGGCCGCCGGCCCATCCACCGTCGCGATCAATGTAAGGAAAGTGGTCACGAACCCGGAAGTTGCCCGACTCCGTCATGGCAGGCGCCGGGGGCGTGGCTTCCGGCGGCCGCAGCTTGCTAGTAGCCGCCGCAGGGTCGAGCGGGGGCGGCAGCTGACAGGCGCTCCTCCCCCGACGGCAGTGGCTGGTGCCCAGCGAGGCGGGCGGCCCCCAGCTCGCGTCCCCGCGTCCCAGCCCGCGAGGCGCCAGGGCTGCGCCTGGGCATGGAAGAGGGGAAGATGGACGAGAATGAATGGGGGTACCACGGAGAAGGCAATAAGAGCCTGGTGGTGGCCCACGCGCAGGTGAGCGGCGGACGTGCGGCGCAGGTCCGGTACCTCACTCCGACGGCCGGTATCATCCCGCCCCCAGTATCCGTTTCCCCAGCATGGTCGGTTCGACGTCCTCCTGGTACCTTCCTCCTCCCCGGCCGGTCTCCGGAATTCCCCCCTACCCCGTAGGTTCCTCATCACCCAATATCTCCTCTCTACTGGGTCAGTCTCCTATTCCCCCAGATCCCTCTCCTGGCCGGTCTCTCGTTCCCTCAGTATTCCCGTTCCCCGTCAGAGTCAGTTCCACGGCCCCCTCCACGCCCCGTCGGTGCCGCTCTCAGCCTCACGCGGTGCCGCCTCCCGCCTGGATGCCCGCCGGACTGCCAGGCCGCAGTGGGGCGGAGGCTTAGCTGGGACAGAGGGCCCCGCCAGCACTGGAGGAAGAAGCAGAGTGCCCACAGTGCTGTTACTCTCAGCACCAAAAGAGTTCGGCCTCGTGAGACTACGGAATTGCTGTGCTGTTAATAGTAAGGGGATGTTACCCACAGGTCCCTTCTCAACCTTTTAGAATTTGAAGGGTTTCACCTGAATTCAATGAGGGTGAGTTTTAGAAACTGCAGTAAGATCTCGCAAAGGTGAATCCAAGAGTGAAGGATGTGGGTCTGTGTGAGGGCCCAGATCTCTTTGACCTTTTGCTGTCTGGTACAAGCACGCAGGAATGTGGCCGGCTGGAAGGGGGGAGGGGTGTGAGGGAGGCGAGGATAGGTGTCCTGTAGGGAGGAGTTAGAGCATGGGTGTTAAAGGCACAGGAATCTCAGTTCTACCACTGCCTGGTGGAGGCTCAGTGTTGACATTTGTGAAGTGGAACTACTAATAGAATTCACTTTGTGGGATTGTTGGAAAGATCAGTTATGCAGGAACCCATCAAGTTATGCTTAGCAAGTGATAATTATCATCCCCTTGGACAGATAGATAAAGTGAAAATAAGAGAGGCTGACGGCACTACCCCAGTCCAACAGCTTGTCAGGGATGCTGTAGGCAGTGGAGTCCTGCCTTGCTTCTGTTGTTCCTATGCTGGATGCATTGGTCAGCTGTAGTGTAAGCTGCAAACACCCAGGTAGTCCCCAGGTTGTGCCTTTGGATTTTGTTGCTCTTTAGCACAGGGAACTAAAGAGCAGAGACTATAAGCTTTGCTCAAGATCTTTAGGTGAATTAATAATGGACCAGGCTAACCTGAAGCTGTCGTTCTCTTGTGTAGTCAGCTGTTGGGGAAAGTGAGGGATATTTCCGCTTGAGTCCTGATGTTGGATTACTGTGCCGATCCCCTGAATCCTTTCCCAAAACAAATACTAATCTTCCAATTCCTTGGTAAGATTAGATGTATCTCTGCATTTTAGGTAAACCTAAGGCTTTCTTTAGTGAGGGCTGATATATTAAGTTTCAAAAGTAGTGGCAGATGAAGCAGCAAGTTTCAGGCTTGGAGCAAAAGGACACCCATGTTGAAAGAGCAGAGGCTTTGACACAGTTGCCTCTGGCACTGGGATCCCTCTGCATGTTCCCGACAAGTGCGTGTACACCCTCTTCCCTGAGTCCACCCCCTTTCCTGAGCAGGCATCTCCAGGGCAGCCTGGCCCTACCCTGTTGCACAGCTCTGATTGTAATGCTTGTTTATTTTTATTTATTTATCTATTTAGAAATGGAGTCTCATTCTGTTGCCCAGGCTGGAGTGCAATGGCGCGATCTCGGCTCACTGCAACCTCTGCCTCCTGGGTTCAAGCAATTTTCCTGCCTCAGCCTCCTGAGTAGCTGGGATCACAGGCTTGCGCCACCATGTCCAGCTAATTTTTGTATTTTTAGTAAAGATGAGGTTTCACCATGTTGGCCAGGCTGGTCTCAAACTCCTGACTTCCAGTGATCCACCCACCTCGGCCTCCCAAAGTGCTGGGATTACAGGCATGAGCCACCGCACCAGGTTGATTGTTTATTTTTTCTTTCACCTTTTCAAATTTACCTACAGCCACGAGGCTATTCTAGACCTATACTATTCGTTCTTTTTTTTGAGATGGAGTCTTCCTCTGTCTCCCAGGCAGAGAGAGTGCGGTGGTGCAATCTTGGTTCACTGCAACCTCTGCCTCCTCGGTTCAAGCAATTCATCTGCCTCAGCCTCCCAAGTAGCTGGAATTACAGGCACCTGCCACCATGCCTGGCTGCTTTTTTTTGTATTTTTAGTAGAGATGGGGTTTCACCATGTTAGCCAGACTGGTTTCAAACTCCGGACCTCAAATGACCCGCCTGCCTCAGCCTCCCAAAGTGCTGGGATTACAGGCGTGAGCCACTGTACCCAGCCTCATTCTTTGTTTTAAATCTAAATTTGCTTTACTGTACTCATTCCTGTTTGGTTGTTGTTTTTAGCTCATCATTTGAAATTGAAGATTATCACTGCAGGTAACCTCATGAGAAAATGTTTCCCATCAAGTTAAGGTCAGATGGAGCCTGTGCCTGATATGGTAACCTGAACCAAGCTGAGCCCACCAGCTCTGCCCTGTGGTGTATTTGCTCAGGCTGTGGACCAAGGAGGAGAGAACAATTCCTGGAAGGCAGCTTTTTAGGAACTGTTGAGTTTGAGCAGCGGGTATGTGTCAGTGGGATAGAAGATGGGTGAGGGAGAACAGGAGGAGTCTGTGGTCCTGTGGATGCTGAGCATGCGCCCGGCCTCCCTGCAGCTGGGTGTGGGAGCAGGTGGACCGTGCTACTCTGCTCAACTCCTTAGATCCACCTCATTCAGTCCGAGAGAGAGGGAGGCCTTTGCCCAGTTTTTCCAGGAAAGGAGAGGGTTGCTTTCTCTGAGAGGGCATCAGCTCCTCTCAGAATTGAAATGTCCCTAATGAGTCCTGTGCTGACCCCCATCCCCTCCACCGTGAGAACATGATTCACCTTCAGCCAGCCTGAGCCGGTCCTGCAGGAGCCGAGGGTCTAGGTAAGGAGATCTGCATGGTCATTGGCTGTCCGCACTAGAAGGAGCACAGTGACGTTCTTCCTGCAGTATGCAAACATGGGATGAGAGAGAGGCTTCCGTACAGTGCAGCACTTGTAGGAAATGAGGCCTGGGGATGGAGGAGCGAGGTGTGGGCTATAGGAGGGTGTGCTCAGGGTGGGCAGGAAGGTAAACAGCAGGCCAGCCATAGAGAGGCATTTAAAGGTGTTCCTGACAGAAGGTGGTTAGCTTCCCCAAGGCCTTTCCACTCAGAGACGGCCCAGGACGATTCTCATTTTGCCTGTCAGTTTGCATACTGCCTCTGGGATGGTTGTGCACCTGAACTTTCCCAGGCGCAGGTAACGACGGTGTTCTCTGCCTTGTGTGGTGTGGACCCTGTGGCATGCTTGAGAGGCTCTCAGCAGCCTGGCATGTTCCCTGGTGGGTGTTTGGAACCTCAGACACTGACCCTGTGGGGGCTCCTTGGTTGGGGGAACTTCTCATCTGGGCAGTTTCCTTGTTGCAGCCTGAAGGTGCAGTACTTGGGCTAGTGACCACATCTCAGGTTAGTGAAGTCCACAGACTGCCCCTTTATGCACTGCCACAGGATTTCTCTCCCGTGTTACGCCTGCACCTGCCTCCTTCACCTTCAGCTTGTTGGTTTTGGCTCAGTGTCCTGTCCTGTGAAGGTCACTTTAGGTTTGGTTTGTCATTCCATCTCCTAGGTGTCTTTAGATCTGGATCGTGCACTTGTCTAGGGCACTGAGCCCCTTCCGGACCACCTCAGCCTTGGGGAGCAGGGGCAGAAGGGGGCCCACTCCTGTCGTGACACTAAGCCATCATGATGTTTTCCTTCTTACTGACAGAGGTGACATGAAAGACTTTGCCATTTAGTTGGCTTACCAGCAAAGAACATTGATCACGTGTGGACAAAGCTGCTCACTTCCAGTTGTTCCAGTTTCGTGACCTTTCTGAGAGTCTGAGAGCTTCAGATCATTTCTGCAAATTGTTTTGGTGCCTGGGGAGTTTTGGTGTCCCTTTGGTACCTGTTTGGTGCCTGGGATATTTGTCCGGGCATTGAAGGTGAAAAGTTGAAGCAGTCAGGTGCCCTCTTACTGTTTCTCTTCTCATCTTGTGTTTTAAGATTTCTGGTCCATAGATCATATATATACACATATACATATATATGTGTGTGTGTGTGTGTATATATACTTTTTTGCCATACAGCATTATTTTGTATATCAAAATTTTAATAATTTAGATGATTATTTTGTAGTGGATGGATTAAGTCATTCATATGAAGACCTGTTTACAATGTTATGTGGAAAAAGCAGGTTACAAAAGAAGATACATAATGTGGTTATAATTACAAAATGATTGGAAGAAAATACATGAAAATGTTCTAAGTGGCTGTGACTGGTAGTATCCTGAATTGCTTTTACTTTTCTTTTGTTTTTTAAGTGTTTTCTAGATTTCCTGCAATGGATAGGTATGATACTCAGGAAAAAGATTAATTTTTAAAAAGTTAATACTCTTTGATTTACTAATTTCTGTTCTAGTAGTCCGTTCTAAGAGATAATTAGAAATGTAAATAAAGATCTTGTACACAAAGATATCCATTACAGAATCACTTAGAACAGGTTAAGTGGAAAGCCATTGTGCAGTCCTGCAGGGCTGTTAACTGGGCCATACTTCCTACTGTGGATGCTGGAAGCACATACATTTATGTTCTCTGTTTTTTTCTGACCATATAACATATGCCAAGCCCTTGGCCGCTCCCTTTTACAATTTTTAGCTGGACCTAGTTGAAATAGTCTTAGCTTTCTGTTACTGCCAGCATTTTGTTTAAACCAGTGATGTATTCTGCATTTGGGATTTTTAATGGCGTTCTGGGCTGACGCAGCTGATGTGGCTTCTTTCCTAGTGAGGTTCCTTCTCGTCTCAGCTGAGCTCATTGGAGAGCTGTGCTTATGGCTCGCTCTTTGTTTATTCCCGTCTTTGTATCTGCAGTTGCGTGGTGAGGTCTGCTTTTTGGTGACTGTCAGCCTGTGACGGTGCCTCTCGTGCACAGGGGTTTGTCGGTTTGGCCTTGGCTCACCTCCTACTTTTACACCTTCTGAGGTGACACAGCCACTTTCCTTCTGCCTTACTGAGCCTCCTTCTTGGTCAGAATTCAGTCAGAGTGAAGCTCCCCAGTGACTTCCTCTGTCTTCTGAGAACTGCTATCCAGGAGGGTGAGAAAAGCATCATTGCTCTGTCTGCAGAGAGCGAGGCTGTGCCTAGGGCCCGGCCACTCCTGCCTTGTTGCCAAGCAGTTGGGAGATCTGAGGGCCAGGGCTTGCTCACACTTCCCTGTGGCCCTCACTATGGGCCTCTAGGCAGCTCTGCTTCCTTTTACAGGTGGCCAGGCTTTCTGTGCCTGTAGGGTCAGCCCCACACACCAGATGTGCCCATCCCCACAGGCCTCCCCATGTTCTGAGTGTTGTGTGCGTGGGTGGCCTCCCCCGTGGCCCACACCTGCACCTGCTTCAGTCCTGCAGAGGACACCATGAGGTCAGGATGGAGTTGCTGAGGCTTGAGAAGGATGTGCCCCATACGGGTTGGACAAGGGGCCAGCACCTACTGCTCCCTGCCCACCGGCTGTCTCCAGTCTGGCCTCCTTGCTCTTGCCTGCAGAGTACTGGGCTCCCATCCTCCACAGGTATCTTGGCAATGTCACATCTTCATCCCACGTCAAATGGGCTTTGGATTTCTGTCTGAGGCCACGCATTCCCAGTGAAGCCAAGCTCACCCTTGGGAGCACCTCCTGTTGGAGCCCAGTACCGTAAGCCCTGCTTCTTGTTCCCTCCATGGTCCTACGCGTACTGGACGTCCCTTTCTGGGTTGCAGAGGTGGACTTCGGCACCTCCTGCCCCCAGTGACTGACAGACCCTGGGCAGCCTTCCTCTGGCTGGGACAGAGCTGGAGCTGGAGCTGCGGGGGTGAGGTGAGGAGGGTCTACAGGGAGGGCAGCCTCTTGAGACTGGACATTTGGGATCCCCCATGGCCCCTGCCTGGGAGTCATCTTCACAGTTCAGGAGAAGCTGGAGCTGAGCGTCGCTTCTAGAAGGCTGGGGCAGCATCCTGGGGGGTGACCCCTGCTGCTGTTCTCTTTTTCTATCTTCCCTTCCCACAAAAGTCATCTGATCTCAGCTTCAGTTTATCTCCTCAGCCTGATGGAAGACTTGACCTTGGTCCTTGTCCTTTGACCGATCTCTGGAACAGCTGGTTTTGTGGGTGATACCCCTCCAGAGTGAGTCCTCCGTGGGTGACAGGAAAGTCTCTCCTCATCTGTCCTGAGAGGCTCTTCTAGTTAGTAGCTTTAATTCCACCCATGAGGTGCCCCCTCAGGCTTCCCATTGGCAGGTGTCCCTTTTCATGTATTAGGGTTTTTGTGGCCTTCTATTTTTATTTAACACCAATTGTTGCTTCTCTCTGAAAACATAGACTATCAGAAGGAAGGAAGTGGAAAACACCCAGTATTTCTCTATGAAGAGAACAACTTTTGTTAACACTTTGGCGCACTTTCTTCTAGTCTTCTTCTACTTATTGTCAAGCATCGCTTCGCACCAGGGATGCACTCTGAGAGCTGCATTGTTAGGTGATGATGTCATATGAACACACCTAGATGGTAGAGCCTGCCTCATGCCCAGGCTGTATGGGGCAGCCTGTGGCTCCTAGTCCTCAGTCCTAGTCCTCAGACCCATGCAGCATGGTTCTGGACTGAGTGCTGCAGGCCGTTGGGACACAATGGGAAGTGTCTAATGGGAAGTGGGATACAATGGGAATCTAAACGTAGAAACTGTGGTATTATAATCCTATGGGACACACCATTGTTTCATGCAGTCCATCGCTGACCCAAGTGTCGTTATGTGATCCATGACTGTATTTTGCTTTTATTAGGTAGTTAAGAATACTACGTATCTGTTTCTGTTTTGGGATTTTTTTCACTTAATTTTATAGCACAAATATGTAGAAACTCCTCATGCACGTCTTGTAGGATGCTCAGGGGTTCCCAGTGTTGTGTTGGCCGTCCTCGTGGGTGGGTTTTGCCGAAAGTCTTCGTACACACGTCTTTGGGCTTCTGCTGCTCAGGCTGGGCTCTTGGGTGAATCAGGCTCCTTGGCACATGTTGCAAATCGCTTTCCACACGGCCGTGCCGCCTGCCCTCCCGCTGCAGCCCAGGAAGGGATTTTTATCGAAATGCTTTTTGCCACTTTTGTAAGTGACGAGTTGTGTCCCTTAACTTTTTAAATCTTGGGGTTATTTAGTGTGTGTGTATAAATGCATCATTCCTCTTGTTCTTCCTATTGCTTGGTGTTTTTGACTTGTTAAAATCCTTGATTTTCATCGAATTTTCCAAGGCAGTAGCTTCCCTGTTACCAAGAATGAAGGTGCAGCTTGGGCCTTGGTCTAGCATTGCTCTTGTTAAGAAACACCCCAGCCCTCAGACTGCAGAAGTGTCAAGTTCTTCCCTTGCAATCTTAACCCTTTTGCTTCACTTTTTTTTTGTTTTTTGAGAGGGAGTTTGGCTCTTGTTGCCCAGGCTGGAGTGCAATGGCGCAATCTTGGCTCACCGCAACCTCCGCCTGCTGGGTTCAAGCGATTCTGCTTCAGCCTCCCGAGTAGCTGGGATTACAGGCGTGCGTCACCACGCCTGGCTAATTTTGTATTTTTAGTAGAGACAGGGTTTCTCCATGTCGGTCAGGCTGGTCTCGAACTCCCGACCTCAGGTGATCCGCCTGCCTGGGCCTCCCAAAGTACTGGGATTCCAGGCATGAGCCACCGTGCCTGGCCCTTTTTCTTCACTTTCAACATTTTATTCTAGACGTTAAGAAGAAGGTAAGCTTCAAATATCTGGTTTCGGATACTTTTTGAAAGAGGAATAGTGTCATTATCTCCGTAGCTGGTAAAGATGTGGTGAGCTGGCAGGAGCTCAGAGCCTGCTGGGGTGTTGGTTCTTGCCCCCTCCTTCATGGGAAGTCCCCCAGGTGGCTGTGTTCACCCCCCTTCCCCAGCCATGGGTGCCCCTTGGACTCATTATGTCTTTCTGCTAATGAGAGCTGCTACGGTGTGTGTTCACCTGTTTCCTGCCAGCTGCCTGCATGAGGGGAGTAGGGCCCTATGGCCTATGCATTACTGAAGCCCTCAGCCTGGCACATCTTGGGGACCACCCACCTCAGCCAGCGCAGCCTGATCAGGCGCCTCACATGGGGCAGTTGGCATGGGCTGTAGAGGATAGGTGAGCTGAATGTGTCTGAGTTTTGGTATTAATGAAAACTGGCTGATGCTGTGGTTCCCCTGGGGGTGTGTGGGTGGGTAGATTTCTCGTGATAGTTTTTGGATCATAAATGGGTGGGTGGAGAAAGCAGTTTCCCTTGAAATGGACGAATCATTGTATTCAGGTTTCCTTGGTTGGCTGTGGCTCTTGGGCTCCGTAATGGGAAGGGATAGCAGGAGATTTCCCGTGAGTGACAGCAGGGAGGTCAAGCCACTGTGTGTGGATGTGGTGATGGAGGAAATGTGAGGAAGGGGCTGGGAGGGCTGAGTGGGAGGGCCGCTTTGGGCTTCTCTGCCCAGGCTTGGAAGGCTTGTGTCCATGCCCTCTCTTGGGGCAGCACACTACCCAATGCCCCCAGCCCCTGCTGGTGACTCAGTAGCAGCGAGGAGCCTGGCCACCGGAAAGACGCTGAGAACCTCCCAGGGTCCAGGCCCTCCTCTAAACTTGGCTTCACCCCACGTGATCTTCCCTCATTCTGTAAACCAGGACTCAGTTGCCCACCTTAGAGGGAGAGACGGCTGGAGATGATGGACTTTAGGAGTGTATCGTGGGCCCTGAAGCACTGGTACTAGCACCTGCTGGCTATTGCAATAATAATTAATAAGTGCTAGCGGGAAGAGTGGTGCTACTTTATTATCCACAAGGACTGAGGCCTAAGACCTGCAATCATTTAGGCCGACATCTTTTTCTCCTGGGACCTGTGTATGGTTTTTCTTCGTATAGTGCCCTGTTCAACTTATTTTTAAAAAATTTTTCTTCATAAGCCAGATAATGGCTTTCTGAATTATACTTTATGTGAGTAGTTTTGTATGTAATAATCATAGGAAATTTATAATTTCCATTTATAAATAGACAGAAAAGACCAGTTGTTCCCGCCTTTCCTGGCAACAGAATGGCAGGGAACTTTGGAAAGCTGAGTCCGTATTAGCAGGTGAATGCTGCCAGGGGAGGGGGTCCTATGTTCTTGTAGTTGGCATTTCTCTTCATGGGCCCACTGAGCTCCTTCCTCTGAGGCTACAGTGGGGAATTTCTGCGAAGAGAAAGCTCGTGTGTCTCGGCCTGGCGTCACCCTGCCCAGGACTGCTCAGGACTGCTTTGCTACAAAAGTCCATTGTGCAGCTTATGAGTTATTTCTGTGAAAAACCGAGAGAGGCCTTGCTTTCCTGTAGGTGCCACAGAGCTCTGTGCATGCAGTCTGGCAGGTGAGTAAGCTTGGTCCCTGTGGGTGGCGGGGTTTGCCCTGTGTGAGGGACAGGGTGAGAGCTTGCACCATGGCAGCCTGGGTCAGTTTACACTAATCAGGGATTTAATGTAATATATTTTCTTATTGTGTTGATTTTCTTTTTTTCTTTTTTTTTTTTTTGAGACGGAGTCTAGCTCTGTCGCCCAGGCTGGAGTGCAGTGGCCGGATCTCAGCTCACTGCAAGCTCCGCCTCCCGGGTTTACGCCATTCTCCTGGCTCAGCCTCCCGAGTAGCTGGGACTACAGGCGCCTGCCACCTCGCCCGGCTAGTTTTTTGTATTTTTTAGTAGAGACGGGGTTTCACCGTGTTAACCAGGATGGTCTCGATCTGCTGACCTTGTGATCCGCCCGTCTCGGCCTCCGAAAGTGCTGGGATTACAGGCATGAGCTACCGCGCCCGGCCAATTGTGTTGATTTTCAAGCATGACCCTCAATCACACTTACACATCACTAGCAGGGCATCGCTGAATGCCTGCCATCGGTGGAGAGCTATACTGTGTTTGGTGCCTAATTGTTGGAGGGCGGGTCAGGCACACTGAAATAGCACCATCATGTGTAGGTGAGGAGCAAACACACTTTTAAGGGAGCGAGCTTCTGGAGAGCTGTCGAGAGTTGGGACTTCTGTCGATCAACTTCTGCCTTTCCTTAAATTGTGGTGGAATTATAGTTCCATTAAAATGATCCTTAGCCAGTCGATTCCCATGATTGATTGTTGATGCCTGCCTTCAGCTTGGGAGGGGACAGCGGTAGCATGCATGCCTTGATCTTGGCTTCCCCAGGTCTCAGCTTGGGGCTCAAGGAGGGGACAGCTATCTGCAGCATAGCGAGCCAGGAGCATGGCACTGGCTGGGAACTGGAGCTCAGTCGGAGGAGCCCAGGGGGCCGGGTGCCTGGGATTTAAGAGCAACAACGTACATTGTCTAAATAGGGCTGTGGGGAGCGGGCGGGGGAGTCTGGCTTGGTCTCCATAGGGCCTTTGTTGCTCCTTAGGCATCTTTTGATCTAGAAAATGGCCCTTTCTAAGCCGTCTTCAGTGCAGCCTGCTTCCTCCCTCCTGCTTAGGCTTTGCCCTGTGGCCTCAGCAGGGGCGCTACCCAGGGCGTTGGACCCCCCACCCTTGCACTGCAGCTAGAGCCCCTCCCAGGCGCGTTCTCCTTCGTACATATGATATATGTTCTTAGAATGTATTTTTTGAACATTTAACAAATTGAAATATTCAAAATAAAGATAAATTAAAAAGAAGTTATCATAATCATTGCTACTTGGAGATGTTGTTAAACTTACGCCGAATGTCCTTTCAGACCTTTTGATGTAGACACATCATACTTATTTTATTTAAACATTTTTATTTTAAAAACTTGAAGTGTAACAAATCTACAGAAAAGTACTCAGATCATGGGTATAGCTTAATTATCACAAAGTAAGCGGACCGGTAATCCTCTGACCAGTCCCTTCTAGAACCTTCCTCGGCAACTATTCATGCACACCCAAGGGGTGGGCACAAGGGGTCAGTGTTACCTGTTTTTTGAGCTTTATATAAATAGAATTACACCCATATGTGTGTGTGTGCACGTGTGTTTCTCTTTTTATGAAAATTGGCTCATTCCATAAGCCCTGTTCGGTAGCTTTTTTCATTTAGCAGTATGTGATGACCACACGTCTGTGTCTGTAAATACTGATCTTTCTTATCAGTCATTGACTGGTATTACATGGTTTGAAATGTGTGCCACTGTGTTTAAACCATCTCACTGTTGGGCATTTAGGTTATTTCCATTTTATTTCTTTCCTTAAGATCAAGTCCTGGGAGGGGCTGGTGGGTCAGAGGCTGGAGGTTCCTGGTTGTCCCGCTGCCCAGTGTGCCCTCGCTGGGTCCCAGCCCTGGCCTCTCTGCCCTGGGGGCTTCCCAGCCTCCTTGCCGTGGAGCCTCACTGTGGGCTTTGTCCCCTGAGGATGGGACCCCCAAACTGACCGACACCTTGTGCCTTGGCTTTGAGCAAATACTCATCAGATGTGTGTTATTTTCTAACAGCGCTGTGTCGTGCTGCGGTTTCTGAAGTTTCCTCCAAATAGGAAGAAGGTAAGGAGGGTGGGTTTTCACCCAGACATTACATCAATTATTTAAGAAAACTCTGATTTCTTTTTTCCGATGTAGAAATATTGATGCTAATTGTAGGATTCAAAGATGATACAAGCATTCAGTGCAGGAAGTGGTGTGTCCATCATTCCTGATGTAAAACTGACTGGGCCCAGCATGTTGACCTGTGTGTCACTGTGGTAGTCCATGTGGCCCTCAGCCAGGAGCTGCCCTAGCCTGGCACGTAGGTCCTGCTCAGAGGGCCCTGCTTGTGGCGAGGACCCCAGGACCGGGCAACCTTTGCCTTGCCGAATTCCTTAGCACCTGCTGCCTCAGTTTTCCCATCTGTAGAATTGTATCTATGAAAATAGAGTCTCCAGTGCTGTGGTAGACTGTCTGTGTTAAACATTGCGGTGGAAGGGAGTTGTTAGGTTTCTTTTCTGTGAGTCATCCAAGCAAAATGCCATGGACCACCCGTAAAAAAGCATTGCCCTTTCGTTTTTGACCACTGAGTTGCAACTTTCTGTGCAAATCTCTGTCGGTCCTGGGGTGCATACTGAGTCGCGGAGGCTTCCTGCATTAATGGCCCTTCTCTGCTCCCCATCTGATGTGTGTGGGTCCTGTGAGGGGACACGTGCAGCTGAGCTGGGGGTGAGCTCCTGGACGGTGGCTGTTCCACTGTGGGGCAGGCGGAGGCTGGCTTGGGCGAGGGTAAGGGGGTGATGAGTCACTGCCCCTTGAGGGCTCCTGGGAGATGGCAGGTTGGAGCATCTGAGGTAGAGGTCACAGAAAGGGAGGCCGGGGGGTTGTGGTGGGTGGAGGTGACAGCTGCCGCGTGGGCACAATAGAAAGAGGGGAGAGAGCCATGGGAGAAAGCTGCTGTTGGTGGGGCCACAGTGGGTGTGGGGTCGGGGTGGGCAGACAGGGGAGGATAGGAAGGCCCCACTGTCTTCCGGTTTCTGCCTCAGCTGCTGAAGAGAAACAGGCCAAGGTGGTTTTGGTTTGTGGAATGCATCCCATGGAAACAGAGTCCCTGTGGCTGCCTCCAGCCTTCTCTGTCTCCTTCTTTGCCGAATTCAGTGGCTGCAGAGCCCAAACCACCCTGACCGACCTTGACTCCCCCAAGGCCTGGCCTCTGTGGACCCTGTCAGATCTGTATCCACAGATGTGAGCGGGGCAGTGTCTGCCAGCAGTTGGCTACATTTCCTCTGTAAATGACAATGTGACACACTGTGTGATCAGTGGAGACTTGAGTGGTCACTTTTCTGTTGACCAGGGGGTCTTTTTCTTTTTTGAGACAGAGTCTCGCCCTGCCGCCCAGGCTGGAGTGCAGTGGTACGGTCTCGGCTCACCGCAACCTCTGCCTCCAGGGTTCAAGTGATTCTCCTGCCTCAGTCTCCTGAGTAGCTAGGATTACAGGTGCCTGCCACCACGCCTGGCTAATTTTTGTATTTTTAGTAGAAACAGGATTTCACCATGTTGACCAGGCTAGTCTTGAACTCCTGACCTCAGATGATCCGCCTGGCTCGACCTCCCAAAGTGCTGGGATTACAGGTGTGAGCCACTGTGCCTGGCCAGGGTTTTTTTTTGTCAGAAGCTGTGACCGCAGCTGTACCGGGCTACTGGGTGTGTTCTGGAGTTTTCTGTCAGGCTTAGTTCGGACTGGTTTTGTTGCACAGCCACGGGACACCTGCACGTGCTGTGACCGTGTGGGCAGCAGGTTCTCCAGAGGCTACGGGGGCACAGGGCAACTGCACAGTCCTGGGACCTTCTCAAGCATGAGCCAGGCACTGGGCACCTCCGGGCCTGCCCTGGATGAGCACCCACAAAGGCAGGTGCCCCGCAGGGAGCAGCAAGACTGCCAGGCCAGCCTTTGTGGATGTCTTCCAGGAGCAGCCTACCAGGGGCCCTCTGGGCTTCTCACCTTTGAGACAGGTTGAGGGACATGGGGATGATTTCTATCTCAACCAGTTTCATCACCTTACTGATTCTTTAAGAACCTCTGACTGGGGAAAGAATATTCTACATTTAGAGGCTAAAGAGTAAAATCTCTTTAGAGATTGAGATGTGAGATGTCAGAGGTTTTCAAAGTCACATTCCTTGGAAGGCACGTTTAGGGGCCGCTTTGGGAGAAGGGCAGACGGGAGGCGGCAGCAGTGCGGTCCTCAGACTGCTACCTTCCCAAGTCTGGGCTGGGGAGGGTGGCATGGCTGGGGAGGGACGCTGGTGAGGCGGGGCACTGGAGACCTTCCCCTGGGTCTGAGGGCCGTCACTCGGGTTCTGTCTGTGGCTGGGACGTCCCCGCTGCTTGTGGCAGTCTGTGGTGGTTTTTGCCTCTCCCCTCAAGCAAGGCTCCATCGGGAGGTCCCATCATGAAGGCTTTCTTGTGGTTGTCTCTTACAGACCTCAGAAGAGATATTTCAACACCTGCAGAACATAGTGGACTTTGGCAAAAATGTCATGAAGGAGTTTTTGGGGGAGAACTATGTTCATTGTGGGGTAAGTGCTTTTTATTCATGTCTGAATTCTTGGGTATGTTTTGCGTCAATACTGCCAACTTCCCGGTGATCTTCTGGAACTTTGTGGTTAATGATAACCCGCATCCAGCTAGTCTCCAAGTGTTTCTCATTTGCTGTGCTGGGTGGCAGCGGAGCGGCTACTGCAGTTTCTCTTTCCTAGCTGAGAAGCCTGGGGTTCAGAGGGCCCACATGAGCCCCTGCTGCCCAGGACCCGTCTCTGCTGGCCCCCCTGGAGGCTCCTGCAGGGTGAGGGCTCTTGAGCAGCATCCAGTGCCACTAAGCCTCAAGGAATGGCTTTGCTCTCTGCCCCTGGGCACCTTTGAACACAGGACACCCAACATGGGAGGGTGGCAGGGCCTGCTGGGGCCGTCCTGGGTGCGGCTCATCACACCCAGGAAGGGCCTTAGCTGCTCAATGAATGTTAACAGCTGGGGTTTAAAGAAAAGCTGTGGGAGCCTCTGGGTGTTGCCACCTGGGCTGGGATCTGTGGGAATGGGACCAGGGTTGCCAGCCCTGGCTCACCTCTTGCCTGGGGCTGTGCTCTGAGCAGATCTGTGATTTTGAGGCCTGGACAGGCCCCTGGGCCCCACCCTTCTCCAGCCGCTGTGGGCGCGTGACTTTTCTCCAGCCTGTTCACTGCACTGTTGTGGTGTTGGGAGCATTTGGAGGTCCCCTGTTAGGAAGATTCATGCAGTTTTTTCCCCTGGGCATATCCCTTGGACGGTTCTGTGCTGTGACCAGTTTTCTCCTTGAGGAAGGAACATTCTTAGAGGTGAGATCCACCAGAAGCCTCTGTGACCGGAGGACTCATGTGGTGATGGCCCTTGTTGGCCAGGGGCACGGGATTAGACTCGAGGTCCCTTGGCTACCTGGTGGGGTGAGCGTTGGGGACTGCTCTGAGGGAGGGGACAGGACGGGGAGCATTTCCAGCAATCAGCAGTCTGGCTTTGGGTTTGTCCTCAGTGGGAAGGGTCACAGTAAATGAACCCACAGCAAACAGGGCTCAACCCACAAGGCCGCCTGTGAGTGCATTTCCTCCGCCTTAAGATACCGACAAAGTGAAGCAGAGCTTGTTTGCGCTGCAGGTGAATGTGTCCTAGTAGGACGCCGCTGGGCTCTGGCGCAGTGGGAAAGTGGGCAGAGCCCATTTCAGGCTGACGATGTCCCCCTCAGGGTGGCTGCGTCTGCAGGGCCACACAGGGCCACGTGAGGGAAGAATAGAGGTATGGGCGAGTTGGGCAAAGCGCAGCGTTTCCCTCCTGCTGGCTGTGAGGCAAGATACAACCAGCCCTGTGATGACAGAGACAGGTACAGCCACACCCTGGCTCCTGGCCCTGCCCGGTGGGTGTGATGCTGGTCTGAGCCTATCTCCAGTGCTGGGTCTGGGAGCTGGAGAGTTTAGGAAACGGGGAAGGGGCAGAAGCTGCTTGTCTTGTTCCTCCACTGTTGCTACTTACATACTGGAGGAACCTGAAGGCTCGGAAGTTCCAGCTTGCTGCTGCTGTGGGCCAAATCCTGGTGACGTTGGACGCTCTCTGGCGCCAGCCTCAGCTCTGTTGGAACCTCACATGCTGACAGTTAGTTCTGTGCTGTGGCCCAGTTTTCAGGCAGGGGACATGAGGAGTGAAGGGACAGCCAGGCTGGCGGCTCCTTGTCCTTCTGAGCAGTTGTCCCTTTGCCATTTAGAGGGTGACGCCTGGAGGTCCTCCCACATCTCAGCACCCAGGTTACAGGAGTTCTGTGGGAATTCCAGGGGACAGTCCAGGAGGGGACTTCTGTGGGCTTTCCCTCTGGTCCTCTTAGGTGAATGCCTTGTGCAGGAGCTGGTTGGTGCGTCCTCACATGGTTGGATGGTGGTGTGGTCCACACTTGCCAATGTAGTTGGACTTGTAAGAGGATGCTTACTGTCAGTATTTGTTTGTCTTCTATCTTGCTCTGTCACCCAGGCTGGAGTGCAGTGGTGCGATCATGGCTCACTGCAGCCTCGACCTCCCAGACTCAAGTGATTCTCCTGTCTCAGACCCCCGCCCGAGTAGCTGGGACTACTGGTGTGCACCACCACACCCAGCTAATTTTAGGTTTTTTTTTTTTTTTTTTTTTTTTTTTTGTGGGAACTGGGTTTCACCATGTTGGGCAGGCTGGTCTCGAACTCTTGGGCTCAAGTGATCAGCCTGCCTTGTCCTCCCAAAGTGCTGGGATTATAGGTGTGAGCCACTGTACCAGGCCAGCATTTTATTTTGACTTTAAACACAGATATGCTTATTATAAAATCAATGATTTACAGCTGTTGGAAATAAACCCAGGTCTGCTTTTCACCTGGGTGACTGTGAGTTCAGGCCGTGCGTGGGCAGACAGTGGTGTGGAGGGTCATTGCCCTGTATGTGGACCTGAGACCTGCGTGGCTGCTGTGTCTCCCAGTAGTATGTGCTGTGGGGTGGGGGCCAAGGCAGAGTGAGGGCCTCGTGTGGTTCTGGGCGATGGTTCTCACATGCGAGGCATCCAGAGTCGGCATCCAGAGTCGGCATCCACGCCTTTTGTGCTTTTGCTTTCTTTGAAGTGGAGCCAGAACTTGGACTTCCTGGAGATGATCCAGTTTACGAATTTTTTTTTGTTTTTGTTTTTGTTTCTGTTTTTGAGACACAGTCTCGCTCTGTCGCCCGGGCTGGAGTGGCGTGATCTCAGCTCACTGCAACCTCCGCCTCCCGGGTTCAAGCAATTCTCCTGCCTCAGCCTCCTGAGTAGCTGGGACTATAGGCGTGCGCCACCACACCCGGCTAATTTTGTATTTTTGAGAGAGATGTGGTTTCACCATGTTGGTCAGGCTGGTCTCGAACTCCTGACCTTGTGATCCACCTGCCTTGACCTCCCAAAGTGCTGGGATTACAGGCGTGAGCCAACGTGCTCATCCTCAATTTACAAATTTTCGAATGTTTACATTCCCCACTCTTGTCCATTGTGTCACCTTACCTAATTCTGTACTAAGTTTATAATAAGTCACATTTTGTTGGTTTATAACATGTTTAGGTAAATGACAAATCGCAAGTGAAACTGGCGCAGCTGACTGGGAGTGGATAGGGTGGTGGTGGAGGGGCATGGGTGTGATGGCGCAGGGTGGGGAAGGCATGGTCTCTGTGGGCAGGATCCCACCATTCTTAGCCTAGTAGATCTCCTGTGTCCCTTTGGGACTTTTTCAGAAGTCGCAATTCTGCCACTCTAGAAACACGAGAGGATGGGGAGATGGTAAGCAATGTGGCTTAAATAAAAACCTTTCATCTGGGAAACTGCATAGAAGAGCCATGTGGAGGACAATGCTGGTTATGCCGCATCCTCCAGGGCTGAGGAGGCACAGGCCACCTTCCTGAGATAAGTGATTCTTCAGATGCTGAGCTGCTCCTCAGGTGGAAGCGTGAGGTCCTCAGGTCGTCTGAGTGGTCAGTAAGGGTCTTCCATGTGGTCTAAGAACTGCTGTGGGTCCATAAATGCTGTGAAGACTAGAAAGGGGCTCGGAAGGGGTGCTTGGTGGCGAGAGACACTGACCTTGAGGCTGGTCACCACCGTGGGGCCCGCCATTCTGAGAGCTGACCACCGATTGCAGTGAAATGTTCGTGTCTCTGTTTAACCTGGACATGTCTTGAAAATCATAGAGCAGCTTTTATTCCCAAAACCTGCACACTGATTTTTTTAAGCAGTAAACTTTAAAAAATATTACAAATTACACATAACATAAAAACCTACAGCTCAACTATTTTTAGGCCTGCATTTCTGTGGCATTGTGTTCATGTCATTGTGCAATTCACCCTGAGAATTTTGTGTGTTTTCTTACAGGAAGTCGTTCAGCTACCTTTAGAGTTTGTGAAACAGCTTTGTTTAAAGATACAATCTGAAAGACCAGGTAAGGGTGTTTAACTTACAAATATTGTTTGTAATTTAAAATATTCCATTTGAAATGATTGTCCATGTTAGGTATATGCAGTTTTCAGTAATTCTTTTCTTTTTTTTTTTTTTTTTGAGCTGGAGTCTTGCTCTGTCGCCCAGGCTGGAGTGCAGTGGTGCGATCTTGGCTCACTGCAAGCTCCACCTCCCATGTTCACACCATTCTCCTGCCTCAGCCTCCTGAGTAGCTGGGACTACAGGCGCCTGCCACCATGCCCAGCTAATTTTTTGTATTTTTAGTAGAGACAGGGTTTTACTGTGTTAACCAGGATGGTCTCGATCTCCTGATCTCATGATCCGCCCACCTTGGCCTCCCAAAGTGCTGGGATTACAGGTGTGAGCCACCACGCCCAGCCAATTTTCAGTAATTCTTTTGCCAGAAACTTCATTATCAGGGACAGAAATCCTGGGAGCTCATGGTTACAATTTTCTCTATCAGGAAACCAGAGCACTGCACAGAATATGTGATGAAGAACCAGTAAAGGCAGGTGCGGTGGCTCTCGCCTATAATCCCAGCACTTTGGGAGACTGAGGCGGGCACATCACCTGAGGTCAGGAGTTCGAGACCAGCCTGACTAACATGGTGAAACACTTTCTCTACTAAAAAAAAAAAATACATATATATGTATGTATGTATATATGTGTATATATGTGTATATATGTGTGTATATATGTTTGTGTGTGTGTGTGTGTGTGTGTGTGTGTGTGTATATATATATATATGCAAAACTTAGCTGGGCGTAGTGGCGGGCGCCTGTAATCCCAGCTACTCGGGAGGTTGAGGCAGGAGAATCACTGGAACCTGGGAGGCAGAGATTTCAGTTAGCTGAGATCACGCCACTGTACTCCAACCCCAGGTGACAGAGCGAGACTCCGTCTCAAACAAACAAACAAGAAAGAACCAATTAATACCACAGAAAAAAGCATGAGGGAAGAGCTGGAGGTGGAGGGTCTGGGGCAGACTTAAGAAAGGGAAAGGTTCCCAGAGGCCTGGGAGAGGCAAAAGGAAACTGAGGTGACCTGAGCTTCAGGAGGGAGGGCCTGGCCCAGGAGGGTCTGCAGCCCTGGAAGCTGCCCCCAACCGGAGTCTAGGCTAGGTCCATGTCCTTCTGAGGAACAGGGAATCTAGGGGCCTTCTGTGGCATCACCTTCCCCATCCTCATGCTGTCCTTCCCCAATCCCCTCCCATCCCTTAGCCTCTCCCTTTCTCCTCCATCCCCACCCACTCCCTTTTCTGCACTTGCTGATGGCCTTACGGACAGGAACCAGGTCAAAGGTTTTTTTTTCAATCAGTGATCAAAGAGATAAATTTCATGAGTTGAGGGTGGAAATGCCTCTGCCCAGAGCACAGCCAGGCAATGAGGGTGTGGAATTGGCCAGTATAAAATTTTTTCCTGATTTGATTTGGAAAATGGAAGCAAACCATTCTGTGGGTCTGCAGTCTCTGGCTGGAGCAGGGAGGAATGGGCTGCACACTGCAGGAAAGGCTGAGGAGGCGGGAAGGCCACAGGACAGTGGCTAGGCTCCAGTTCTTCCTCTCAGTGAATGCGGTCTGAGCCCGGCTCCAGGGTGCTCTGCTGCTCAGCCTGCCATTTCATAACAACCATGGGAGGTTTATCACGCCAGTGATAAGAACCAGACTTGGAGTAAGGCTCATTATGTTAAAGGAGGAAAGCCTGTCCCTGGAGCCCAGGCTTGTTTGGTTCTGTACATACCACGGCTTCCAGCAGATTTGGTGCTGGGGAAATATTGGAGCACTGGGGACTGGGAAGGGCCTAGATGTGAAAGAAGGTAGAGCCTGCAGCCCCGTCCTCTTCAAGTTCCTGGGCTAAGGGTGTTGTGGAATTAAGGGACCATCCCCAAGACCACCCTCAGGATTGATAATATGCTAGAAGGACCAACAGAACTCACTGTTTTACTCATGGTTATGGTTTATTACAGGAAAAGGATAAAGATGGAACCAGACAAGGGGAGAGGTGCAGGGGTGGGGTCCGGGAGAGACCTGGCATGAGCTTCTGGGTCCTCTCCCCAGGGGTGGTGTGGGCAGTATTCACTCTCCCATCGACTATATGTGACACACTCGTGGAGTGTGCCCACCAGGCTGGTGTCCAGAGTTTTCATTGGGGCTCAGGCACATCGACATGGCTGACCATCCGTGTGGCTGACTGCCGTCTCCAGCCCCTCCATAGCTTGAACCGATACCACAAGGCCTGAAACTACCCCCTACATAAACCACGTTATTTTTTCTTTTTTTTTTTTTTGAGATGGAGTCTTAACTCCATCGCCAGGCTGGAGTGCAGTGGTGCGCGATCTGGGCTCACTGCAACCCCCTCTGCCTCTCTGGTTCAAGCGATTCTCCTGCCTCAGCCTCCCGAGTACCTGGGACTACAGGCGCCTGCCACCACGCCCAGTTAATTTTTTGTATTTTTAGTAGAGACGGGGTTTCACTATGTTGGCCAGGATGGTCTCTATCTCTTGACCTCATGATCTGCCCACCTTGGCCTCCCAAAGTGTTGGGTGTTGGGATTACAGGTGTGAGCCACCGTGCCCACCTTTTTTTTTTCTTTCTTTCTTTTTTTTTTTTTTTTTTGAGATAGTCTCGCTCTGTTGCCCAGGCTGGAGTGCAGTAGCACGATCTCGGCTCACCACAACCTCCGTCTCCAGGGTTCAAGCAATTCTGCTTCAGCCTCCCAAGTAGCTGCTACCATAGGCACATGCCACCATGCCTGGCTAATTTTTGTATTTTTAGTAGAGACGGGGTTTCGCTATGTTGGCCAGGCTAGTCTTGAACTCCTGACCTCGTGATCCACCTGCCTCGGCCTCCCAAAGTGCTGGGATAACAGGTGTGAGCCACCGTGCCTGGCCTTAACCATGTTGTTACTCTTGGTGTTCCACAATCTCCAGGGAAACATGAGGTTTTCATCAGGCACAGAGATGCCCCCTGGAACCAGGGACAAGGTGGGGCGTGTTTTGGGCAGGGATCATCTCATCTCTCTCACTGACTTTGCTCTGTATGACCCTTGCTCTGTTTTCCAGAGTCTCGCTGTGACAAGGACCTGGACACTCTCAGTGGTTACGCTATGTGCCTTCCCAATTTAACCAGACTTCAAACCTACCGCTTTGCAGAGCACCGGCCCATTCTGTGTGTAGAGATTAAGGTGACCTGTCGAGGGGCAGATGGTGTGGGTAAGGGGGAAAGGTCAGTCCTGGGCAGTGAGTCTGAGAGTCCTGTGCCTTGGGTTCCAGTTCCCACTGAAGTGAGTGGTAGGCACTCTCGGCTCCTGGAAACTCCACTTGCTTCTCTCCTTCCACAGCCCCCGCCTGCATTCTGGTTCCTGCCAGGGCTCCCAGACCCCAGGTTCAGGCTCATTCCTGGTAGTTCATGACAGGAGACCTCACCCACCCTGCATGCTGGGGCTAAAACAAGCCCTGGTCGAGGGTCACCCACCCTGTATGCCTGGGCTACAACAAGCCCTGGTTGTGGGTCACCAGAGGGAAGCGTGTTGGGTCCCCCCACCCCGTTTTGCTCAGAGGGCATGGCTTGCCATGGTCCCCTGGGGCCTTCCTCTGTGCCCCACCCTGCTGGCCATGCCTGCTTGGTGCTTGGCTGCTGTTTGCTGTGCTGCAGGAGCCCCATCCGCAGGTTGCCCTCTAGACTGGGAAGCTCCCCGTGTCCTGCTCAGGACGGATTTTCCTGGAGGCACAAAGGCCAGTGTGACCCTCAGAGGCACTGGTGTGTCATGGCCAGGAGTCCTGAAATTCTGTGGTGCCAGGTAGTGGGGGCTGCTTGGGCCAGGGGCCCCCTTGCTTCAGCTCTCTGCTGCCCACGTCAGGGGTGGCTGTCAGAGTCCCTCAGGAAGCTGCCTCACACGTGCCTCCTCCAACTCAAAGGCCGTGATTTCTGGGTCACACTCCTGGCCTGAGCTCATGCCTCCTGATCCTCCTCACTTGTGGGTGGATGTTCTGCTTCCCCAGCCACCATCTCCAGTGCCCAAGGCTCAGCGCAGGCCTGTGTGTTGTGTATGCTCAGAGGCTGCAGCTTTTAGAGGGCATGGGGCTTCCTTGACCTTCTGGGAGCCTAGCAACTATCAGATGGGCCCCTTTCGGGCCATGTGCTAGTGTCAGCGGGAACAATGGTTCTGCTTCTTGGAGCTGGGAGTCCTGGGTCCATCTCTTTTAGAGTCTTGCAGTGACATTCTTGAATAAAAGCACAAAGCTACTGTGTGTTGTGCTTGTGTTGCGCTAGTGTAGGGCGCCGCTGACCCTCCCCAGTGAGCGTTCCGGCTGTGGGTCCTCTAGCAGAGATGTTTGTGTGATCTGATGCAGGAAGTGTTGTTCCCACTGGGAGGTGCAAATGAAAACAGCTTCTGGGGCCATTTATGCGTAATTATCTTGCTGCACTCATTATCTTGTAGTCAGTGATATGTCTATTTAGAGGTACGTGATTTCTTCCTAAATGTTTTTTCTCCTTATTTATTTTACAGCCAAAATGTGGGTTTATTCCTTTCTCGAGTGATGTCACGCATGAGATGAAGCATAAGGTCTGTCGTTACTGCATGCACCAGCACCTCAAGGTGAGGAGAGCTAACGCCCAGCCGTGGGCTACTCTAGCTGCATGCCGGGGGTCTGCTGCTGAGGCATGGGCACACACAGTTTTCAGAAGAGTAAAAGAAAATGCGGATATTTTTAGTTGACATTTCATTTCACAAAGTGATTCATGTTCACCTTTTTTATTTTTTAAATTTGGAGACAGGGTCTCTGTCACCCTGTCAGGCTGGAGTGCAGTGATGGAATCATACTCACTGCAGCCTCCACCTCCTGGGCTCAAGCAGTCCACCAAAGTGCTGGTGTGAGCCACTGCACCCGGCCTGTGTTCGCCAGATTCACTCTTTTTAAAATATGTAATTCAGTGGTTTTAGTCTCTTCACAAGGTCGTGCAATCATCACTTCTATCTAGTTGCTGACATTTTTATCACTTCAAAGCAAGATATCTTCCTCTTTCTATATTAATCTGGCATATTACATTGGTTTTTGCATGTTGGACTAACCTTGCATTTCTGGTACAAATCCCAGTTGCTCATGGTGTATGATACTTTTATATGCTGCTGAATTGAGTTTGCTAGGTTTTGCTGAGGGTTTTTGAATGATAAGGGATGTTGGTGTGTAGTTTTCTAGTGATACCTTCTCTGACTTTGGTACTAGGGTAATAACTGGCTTCATGGAATGAGTTAGGAATTATTTTTTTTTCACTCTCCAGTTTTTTGAAAGAGTTTCAGTATTGGTATTGATTCTTCTTGAAATGTTTGGTAGAATTCACTAATGAAGGCATTTTGTCCTGGGATTTTCTTTGTTAGAAGATTTTTGATTACTGATTCAGTCTCTTGTTACCAATCTGTTGAGATTCTCTATTTCTTGAGTGGGTTTTTTGGTAATTGTGTGTTACTAGGAATTTGTCCATTTCCATCTAATTTGTTGGCATACAGGTCAGTAGTAGTGTCCCCTTCTTCATATCTGAATTTAGTAATTTGGTTTCTGTCTTTCCTTGGTCTAGCCAAAGGATTGTGTCGTATTTGTTGATCTTTTCAAAGAAACAACTTTTGGTTTTGTTCATTTTTCTGCTCCCTCTCCCCCATTTTCTATTTCATTTGTCTTCACTTTAATCTTCACTGTTTCCTTCCCTGTGCTTGGATTGGGCTTAGTGTGTTATTTTTTTTCTAGCTTTATTTATTTATTTATTTATTTATTTATTTATTTATTTATTTATTTTTGAGATGGAGTCTCACTGTGTCGCCCAGGCTGGAGTGCAGTGAGTATCTGGGACTACAGGCGCCCGCCACCACGCCCGGCTAACTTTTTGTATTTTTAGTAGAGATGGGGTTTCACCGTGTTAGCCAGGATGGTCTTGATCTCCTGACCTTGTGATCCGCCCGCCTTGGCCTCCCAGAGCGCTGGGATTACAGGCGTGAGTCACTGTGCCTGGCCTCTAGCTTTTTGTTGTAGAAAGTTAGGTTATTCATTTAAGATCATTCTTTTAATAAATCTTTAACTGCTTTCTCTTCATCCCATAAATTTTGGTATGTTGTGTTTTCATTTTATCTTAATTCATTCTCTGATTTCTCTTTTGCTTTCTTCTTTGACCCATTGATAATTAGGAGTGTTTACTTTTTACATATTTGTGAGTCAAATTTCCTTTTGTTACTGATTTCTAGTTTCATTTCACTGTGTTTGGAGAATATTGTTTGCACGATTTCACTCTTAAAATGTATTGAGACTTGTTTGGTGGTTTAACGTAAGGTTCTTCCTCAAGACTGTTCCATGTTTGCTTGGGCAGAGTGTGTAGCCTGCTGTTGCTGGGTGGAGTTTTCTATAGGTGTGTTAGGTCTGGTTGGTTCATAGTGTTGTTCAAGCCTTCATTCTTGTTGATTTTCTATCTCATTGCTCTGAGTATTAATTTAACATAATAACCTCAACAGTCTAGTTCAGGTTCATACCAACTCCATTTCAATCATAGGCAAAAGCTTTGCTCCTCTAAAGCCTTGCTCCCTCCCCCAACCTTTGTGCTGTTACTGGGATACAAATTAGATGTTTCTACATCATGTTCTGGTTGATACAGATTTGTATCAACCTTATGCAGTTGTCTCTTAAATTATATAGAGAAACAAGAATTACAAAATGTGTTTATATCCTCTTTTATATTTGCCTAGGTAGTTACCTTTACTGATGCTCTTTGTTTCTTCCTGTGGATTTTAGTTACTATCTAGTATCCTTTATTTCAGCCGAAAGGACCCCCTTTAGTAATTCTTGTAAGATAGGTTTGCTAGCAATAAATTCTTTTAGTTACAGTTTATTTGGGCAATGTCTTAATTTCTTCTTCATTTTCAAAGGATAGTCTTGGGAGATCTAGAATTCTTGGATGGCAGTCTTTCTTTTAGCACCGAGGATATGTCATGATCCTGCCTCCTCCTGGCCTGCATGGTTTCTAATGAGGAATCAGCTGTTAATCTTAGGGAAGGTGCTTTGTATGGATGAGCCACTTCTCCCTTTCTGCTTTTTAAGATTCTCTCTTTGTCTTTGTCCTGTGACAGTTTGATTCTGGTGTGTCTAGCTGTAGATCTCTTGGTCTCTATCCTAAAATTCAACCATTTTCTCTTCTGCCTACTCAAGTCTGTTCTTGAGCCCCTCTAGTTACTTTTTCATTTTAGTTACTGTACTTTTCAACTAAAGAATTTCTTTCTTTCTTTTTTTTCTTTTTAGACAGGGTCTTGCTCTGTCACCCAGAGTGGACTGCAGTGGCATGAACATGACTCACTGCAGCCTGACCCCTGAACTCAGGCCATCTTCCTGCCTCAGCCCCCACCGAGCTGGGACTACAGGCACACCCCACCGTATCCAACTAGTTTTTGAATTTTTTGTAGGACAGGGTTTCACCATGTTGCCCAGGCTGGTCTCGAATGCCTCAGCTTGGGCAGTGTGTCTACCTTGGCCTCCCAAAATGCTGGGATTATAGGCGTGAGCCACCATGCCCGGCCAGAATTTCTTTTTGGTTCCTTTTTATAATTTCTACCTCTCTATTGATATTCTCTATTTGTTAAGACATTGTTCTCCTTGTTGCTTTTAGTTCTTTGTCCCTAGTTTCCTTTAGCTCTAAGCGTATTTAAAATAGTTGATTGAAGTCTTTGTCTAGTAAGTCCAGTGTCTGGGCTTCCTCAGGGGCAGCCTCGTGATTGTCTTTTTTCTTGTATATGGGCAGTACTTTCTTGTTTCTTTGCGTCTTTTGTGATGATAGGTTGAAAGTGGGCATTTGAAATAATATAATGTGGCCCCTCTGGAATTAGATTCTACTCCCTCTCCAGGATTTTTTATTGCTGCTGCTTGTAGTTGTTACTGTTTGTTTAGGGACTTCTCCGCGCTAAGTTTGTGAAGTCTGTGTTCGTCGTCATATGTGGCCAGTAAAGTCTGCTCAGTTAGCTTAGTGGGCAGTGAGTGGGTCCACAGATGTTTTCTTACTGGCAGGCATTCCAGAATGAGGAAGTCTCCTAGTCTTTGCTGCGGGGCTCTGTTTGTGTCTTGGGCCCACTCAGTACTCACTAGGGTGTTTGATAACTTTGCCTTTGCCCTTCACTTCCTCGGAGCCTCAGATCAGCTCAAGTGAGAGCTTAGGGCCTTCTCCGTTCTTTTCTGGGTCTTTGCATGACTTTCTAGATTCCTAGGTGTATGTTGGAGCTTTCAGAGTTTCTGTGTACATCTCGTTACTCAGCTTTTTCTTTTTGGCTTTGGTTAGCCTATTGTTTGCCCTTTTATTCACCTTCCAAGGAAACCATGAAGTTAAACAGTTGCCTCTAAACGTTTTCGACACATGCCGGCAGTTAAAAGGCCTCCTGCACGGGTGAGTTCTGAGCCAGGTCAGTGAAGACAGCCTTGCAAGCGTGATCTTTCCGGGAATCCAGAGACAGGTCAAATAGTGATTGTCAGAGAACGAGGCTTTGGAGATGTCCTGCCCTCATCTGCGCCCTCTGTGGCTGTTGGGCAGCTGGTTTTCACTGTGATTGCGGCTGTTGGTTTTCAAGGTTCCCTTGGAGCTAGAGATACGGGGATGGGAATATGGCATTTAAAGTGCCAACAAGCTCACTGATCTTGCTTAGATTTAGCTGTTTTTCTTGAATAAATGTGTCCTGGATTGTTGCAAGTCTATGGTCAATTTCCAGAGTTCAAAAATTTTTGATTCTGACATTTTTTTTTTTAACCGGTTTTCTGATTGCCTTTACAGAGGAGAGAATTTCTGGAGGTCATTGCTCCACTATTTCACCAACATCACCCGTTCTTTTCTTTGTGGTGTGATTACTATCTGAGCTCTTAGGGGAAAGACAGTCTGTGAGCCATATCCCTTAGGATGCGATTTTCATGATCACCATTCACTTTCAACATATGTGACAGATGTTTAAGAAATACTTTTTACTATAAAGCACTACCTGCTCATATAACTGGTAACATATGACATGGCATGAATTGGATAACCTGCCTTCCCAGGCAACTCATATTGTCAGATATATTTGCATATCTTTCCAGACTTCTTTCTGTGCCCACAAAAATATGCATGTAATTCAGGTGGAAATGAAGTGATGTCTGTCCACATGTTCTAATGTTTACATGCCTGTACGTGCACACACACACTCTTGCAAAGCAAAAATGGGATCATGCCATATGTACTTTTTCTAATTGCTTTTTTCATTTAATCCTTGAGGATTGTGATATATTCTTTAGGGCTTTTTCAGTGCATATTTGGATATATGCATGGATATTTGCACATAAGCTTTTTTTTTTTTTAAAAAAAAACAAAATTGACGTTACACTGTATCCATTGTTCTGCCAGTTGCTTTTTTCCTTTGAATAAATTTTTGTGACTTTTAACTCTACCTCTTTCTGGTAGTGGCTGCATATCATTTGTGCATTTCTTCATTCAATAAATTGCTTGCTGTGTGCTGGCCCCACTAGTGGATGGGCTGTGATTTATTTAGTCATTTTCCTACTGATGAGTGTCTCTCTTGGTTTCAGGGTTTGCTGTTGGCAGGAAGGCTGCAGTGGAACATTCTTGTCTCTGTACCTTTGCCCTGTGCTAGTTCTTCTAGGTTCCTTGTAGATTTGCTGAGTCAGGGAACATAAACATTTTAAAGTTTGGTGGATACCAGCAAGTTGCCTTTCAAAATGTTATGCCAACTTATCTTCCCACTGGCAACATGAAATTTCTTGTTAAGGACACCTTCCCTGTTACTGGATATTGTAACTTCTGAAGGTTTGTTACTCTCATTACCAAAATTTAGCCATGTAATTTGAAGGTGTTTGCCGCTGTCTTCCCTGCTCCTGTGAAGGGCTGGCCTGGGGGCCACGCCACCTCACATCTCACAGATGGGGCCAAGGTTTCTTTGAATGGAAGTCAAGTGGCTCCCTCCCCCACTTAGCGATGTGCACCTGCAGAGGTGGTGGCACCTTTTCCGGGGCAAGGCTGCAGCTCGTCTTCATTGTCTTCATCACTGATGCTGTTCTGTGTTCGGCTGGCACAGTGCAGTCACCAGCGCCAGTCACCTCATGCCCTCCTCTTGGTGTTTTCACAGGTAGCCACTGGGAAATGGAGGCAGATCAGCAGATACTGTCCCCTTGATCTCTACTCAGGGTAAGAGAACGCTTCTCCTTTGCCCCCTTGTGTCACGTTCCCTGGAGATGAGTGGGGCGGGGGCCAGTGCCTGGTGGGGGGTGTTTCATGAGGTAGGAAGCAGGGGAGGGCCGTGTTCTGTCTTCAGGGCTCTCTTTTGCCATCAGCGCTGTAGACGCTTGTGGCTTTGTGCTCCGCGCCTTGTCTCTGTGCTCACTGTTTGAGGTGCTTGCTCACTTTTGGTTGTTCCCTCATCCGAATTGTGACCAGATTTGTCTTCTACTTGTGTCAGAAATCAACTGGTGCTCAGCCTTGACCTCCAGGCCTCAGTCTGGGCCTTCATAGTTTGGTTGTTTGTACCTTGGATCTCTGCCTCCTCTGTGGATATTAAAAAGTCTGCTGCTGTGGTGGCCATTTCTGCCCCGGCAGGGCCTGCTTGCAGCCTCCGACCAGGTGCCTGGGCTCTGCTGCCCACCTTGGCGCTGCCTCCACGCTCCCCAGCCTTCAGAGCTTTGCTGTGCATCCTGCACACTACTTTCCTGGGTCAGCTCAGAGTCCGGTCCTGCCAGAGCCTGTGTGGTCAGGAAGGCGGTAGTGGCTGGGAGCTGGGGAAGGTCAGTCCGCAGCGGGGCCTGGGGGCCTGGCGAGCAGGCCCTGGGGTAGAAGGGGCAGCAGAGGGAGCAGGCAGGGCTGAGGGTGGGAGCAGGTGGAGGGAGGTGGGACCTGGGACTCATGGCAGTGCCCTGCCCCGATTCAGGCCCCCCCCCCCCCGTCACACCCCCAGGAGAGAGTCCCTGGCCACAGGGCGATGTAGATTTGTGAGCCTTTGCTGTCCTTTTTGATCAGCACACAGCTCCTCTTTCCAATCTCCTTTCCCTCCCTGGGACCCCCATTACTGCAGAGCTGTTCTGGTGAGTCCGAGTTTTCTTACTCCGCTGCGTGAGTTTCCTTCCCCTTTCCTCCCCCGCTGCCCTCCAGCCATTCATTCTGTGCCCCTGCCCTTGTCGGCGCTCAGCACTGCCTCTGTGTGCACGCCTGGCCGCCATGTCAGTGCTTTCGGTTAGATGCCCTTGCAAACTTCCTGGAACAAAGATTGGACACAGAGTTGTCTTTGGAAGTTAAAAAGTTCACAGACACTGGGAATGCTCGTTCAGAAGGCGGCACCAACACCGCTCGCTCCAAGGCTTCAGCGAGGCTGGCGGTGCGCTCACGCGTGGGTCCCATGTGGATTTCCCTGTGCACCTAAAGGCTGTGAATTGTGAAGCATTCAGTAATAAAGATTCATTGTTGAGAATTTATTCATGTGTCAGAACATAAGTAGGGAACCCTCCCTGGAATGTTGTAGAATGCAGGCTTTTAGGAGTCAGCTAGAGAGTGCGTGGATACTGGCAGCCTTTCTGAATGCGTGCTCGTGGGCTGTCCCCACTGGCAGGGTCAGGCTCGCGTGCTTGCATGGGCAGCTTGGCCTCCAGAGGTTCCTCTGTGGGGGTGGGGGAGGAGGCCAGCCTTGCAGCTCCTCGCTTGCAGGGCGAGGGCTCCCTGGGGCTCTAGCCTCTCCCTGGCTCCCGGCACTCCCTTCATGGCCCGTCACAGGTCTCCTGCCACCCCTGAGCCTTTGGAAGTTGCGGCAGGAGGAACAAGGGAGGCAGAGCAGCCCATAACCCCTCTCGGGTTGGGCTGTGGTGCGGCTGGTGGGGTTCCCACTCCCGTGCCTCAGTTGGGTCCCTCACATCTCCCGAAGGCCTGGGGTCAGGGCCAACCCCCACATCTCTAGTGAGCGCGTGTCAGGCTGTGGAGCTGTGTCTGCAACCGTCCGGGGAGGGAGCCCATGGTGGGGCTGTAGTGAGGGGAGAATGTCACTGTTTGGACCCAGCTGGACCCTAGGTTTCCCAGCGGCCCCTAGGAAAATACCTGGCTTGTCCTCTGAGCCACGAGCAGGTGTGTGTGCAGGGACAGGTCAGTTCCAGCTGCTTTTAAAGCATGTTAACACTTTTCCCTTTTAGAAACAAACAGAGAATGCACTTTGCCTTGAAGAGTTTGCTGCAGGAGGCACAGAACAACTTGAAGATATTTAAGGTAAGAGCTGCTTTGATTCTACGGTGGTTTCAGGGTGGGGCCGGCGAAGGTTCAAGTGACCTCACAGATGAGGGTGTTGGGCTGGGCTGCACGTCGTGTGTGCTGGACATCCCCTTTGGGGTCCTCATACCCCGACTGGTTCACCCATCACCTGGGACCTTCCAGTTCCAGACCTGTCTTTCCCTGACCTTTTTCTGAGCACGATTCCACAAGCACAGCATCTGAGTGACCCTGGGTTGTCCATGGCCCTGCGGTGCTTGACCAAAGCCCCAACAATTGCGGGGTGGGCCTTGGTCTCCCCTGATGAGCAAATGGGTGAACCGTGGGTGAGGATGACTCTAGCACTATCTGGGCTGGCATCATCTGGCCTGCTGCTGGCAGTGGTGTCCAAGGGAGAGGAGGTGGGGGTGGGGCCAGGCAGGATTGGGGCATCTGCAGAGGAGAGGCTGTTGGGGAGGGAGGGCATGAGATGTAGGGCAGGGCAGGCCTGGGTGGCAGTCAGAGTGCCGGGCCCATGTTGGACATGCATCCTCTGGGGTCCCCGTTGTCATCACCTCAGTCCCAGTTGTAGCCTCATGATCACACATAAGTGACACCTGGGGACAGAGTCCTGGACTCCCTGCAGGAGCTGACAGCCATCGCAGGTGGATCCTTCAGAGGAGGCAGGGCTATTGAGCGTGGGCCTGTCAGCTTCCTATGTGCCGTGGTCTGGATGAGGCGACTGGCGAAGCGGAAGCCCTGGCCCCTCTCCTTGCTGCTGCATGTGGTGGTGTCCTGCTGCCTGGCTGGCTGCCTCTCAGCGCTGGGCAGGTGGGGCCTGCTCTTGACCTGCCTCCCCAGGTCTTGGTTGGAAACCCATGGTGCTGGCTGCTGGGCAAGTGAATCGGCTTCATTCCCCGTCTGCCTGCACCTTCCCAAATCCAGGAAAGGATGGCATATTTCACAGTAGCTTTTATTTCATGTTTATATAATTTATTTTTATAAACTCAATATTTAAACCCTGAAGATACATTCTGTTTCATCAGGGATTTGTTTGAAGCCTATCATAAGGCTGGCATGTTATCCCAGGTGGACCCTTTTCTGGCCCCATCTGACCTGCACCTAAGGTCTCTGGAACTCTGGCTGTCTGCTGCTTCTGTTAAAATCAGCATGGAAAAGTCCCGAGGATTAGGATTGTTTCAAAAGAGTTGAAAAGGGGATGGATTAAGAGAAGGGATGCAGAATGATTTAAGATAACACGTCACGCCGCCAAGGCATGTTACCTACTGTGCGTTTCATCAGCTCTCCCGTCGATCTCGTCCGGTTCAGTATTAAAAGCCAGCAAGGCAGAAAACCCTGAAAGCTCTGAAGTTCCAGGTGTGGGCCAGGTGTGGTGGCTCACACCTGTAATCCCAGCATTTTGGGAGACTGAAGTAGACGGATTGCTGAGGCCAGAAGTTCAAGACCAGCCTGGGTAACATAGCAAAACCCTGTCTCTACAAAAAAATCAAAAAATTAGCTGGGCGTGGTGGTTTGCACCTGTGTTCCCAGCTACTTAGGAGTCTGAGGTGGGAGGATTACTTGAGCCTGGGAGTTGAAGGCTGTAGTGAGCTTTGATTGCTCCATTGCACTCTAGCCTGGGCAACAGGGTGAGACCTTGTCTCAAAAACATTAAAAAATGGTTTTAAAAATACATAAATCAATCAATCAATCAATCAGGTTTAAAGAGTTGGTACTTTCCTGGGGTTGGCCGCTGTCAGGGGCCTTTCTCCTGGGCACCACCCAGACCCCCATGAGTCATGTGTTGACTCCCCCAGGCACGGCAGCAGATGTCACTGCCTGTACCCTGGGAACGTGTGAACCTGAATGTTGATGATGATGTAAGGAGTTTCTTTGCTGGGCTTCATTTAAGCCAGCAAATGCCAGCAGCTTCTCCCACCATCTGGCTCAGCTGTACCAACCAGCACTGGGGTCACCCTGGGTGTGGCCTGAACCCCAGGACACACTTGTTTGAGGTGCTGGTGCTGACGGCTGTCCTCATGTTTGTCTGCTCAGGGCCAGAGCCAAGGCCCTCAGGTTCTTGAGTAACTGGGCTGGTGGCTTTGGGAGTTTGTCACTTGTGGTGAGCATTTGCTCTCGGCTTCTGAAGGTACTGTGGATCATTGTCTGGGGGGCGGTGGTCAGGCCAGGGCATTGCTCTTTAGTTTTTGAAACTTTCCTTCCTTTTCATGTCTTGACGTTTGGTGCTTGGTTGATAGCACAGCCCGTGAGGGTGGATTTCCCTGGAGGAGCCGGAGTATGCAGTGGCCCCAGACTGGGTCGACAGCATCAGGGCCCTTGGCTTTCACCCGCTGCCTGGCCTGCTGGTGGTGGGGACTGAGTTCTTTTCCTACAAGCTTGGTGGTTTGACGTTTCCCTCTCTCTTTTCCCTGCCTGAAGAATGGTGAGCTGATTTATGGCTGCAAAGATGCCCGGAGCCCTGTGGCTGACTGGAGTGAGCTTGCACACCACCTGAAGCCGTTCTTCTTCCCTTCTAACGGCCTGGCCAGTGGGCCCCACTGCACAAGGGCTGTGATCAGGGAGCTGGTGCACGTGATCACACGGGTGCTGCTGAGCGGCTCGGACAAGGGCCGGGCAGGCACCCTAAGACTGGGGCTCGGGCCCCAAGGCCCGCGAGTCTGTGAAGCCAGCCCTTTCAGCAGGAGCCTTCGCTGCCAAGGTAGGGCCCAGCCTTCCCCAGGTAGGCGGTGGGGGCCACAGGGGCCTTGGGACTCTGCAGTCTCCATGGGTGGCCAGGCGGTCAGCAGAGCCTCCTGGGGGATCTGGGGGATGCCACCTGGTTACACCAGGGCTCCCAGTACGGAGCTTCGCCGCCTCTCACCCCCAGATGCAGATTCCCTTTCTTGCCTTTTATCTGTATCTGTAAATAGCAGGACACATTTGGGCTGTAGGATTTCCCTCTAGAATATCATCCATATGTTGTGGTCCTCTCTGGTTTGTTGAATGTTTTCAACCATGTTTTCTATCCTGTTGGAGCCTCATTGCAACCCTGGGGACAGGTTTTCCTTGGCTTGTTCCTTAAATGGAGAGAATTGAGGCACAGAAATCCTTCAGGGCTGGGTCCTACCACAATGGGGTGTCTTCACAAGTCTGGGGTAAAGACATAGACCCGTGGGGACTTTGAAATGCAGGACACCTTCCTTGCAGATAGGAGCCGGGCCCTGGCTGCTGCTGCGTGTCCTGACGTCTCATGAGCTGATGCTGCCTATGATTCTTGGCAGCCCTTGGAGACCCCATGGTCTCTGGGAGCCTGAGATAGTTTGAAGACAGCAGTCCTGCTTGTGTGCAACCAGAAACCCACCCACACCCTAAGCCCTGCCTTCTTTTCTGCTATCTGTGCCAATTTTTTCTTTTGTTTTTTCAAGACAGGATCTTACTGTATTTACCCAGGCCAGAGTGCAGTTGTGTGATCTCGGCTCACTGCAACCTCCGCCTCCTAGGTTCAGGCAATTCTCCTGCCTCAGCCTCCCGAGTACAGGTGTGCACTGTCACACCTAATGTTTGTATTTTTAGTAAAGACAGTTTCGCCTTATTGGCCAGGCTGGTCTCGAACTCCTGACCTCAAGCAATCTGCCTGCCTTGGACTCCCAAAGTGCTGGGATTACAGGCATGAGCCACCATGTTTTCTTATTACAAATGAACTTTGTGGGGTTTTTTTTTTTCTTGTTATGAAAGTGATTCCTGATCATTTCAGAAAATTTTGTTAAAATTATGCCTATAATCTGGGCACATAACTGCTTTTAAGGAAGCAGACTGTGTCTGGAACGACAGATGGCACCAGTTGCTGAGGTGGTCTGGGGGCACCAACAGGAGGCGCCACAGCACCCCAGGGCTCCTGCAGACCTTTTTGGACATGGACACAGACAGAAGGGAGTGGAGCTGGGCCCCAACTGCTGGGATGTGCAGTTTAAAACAATAAGATCATACTCTACATGTCATTTTGTAACCTGACTTTCTTTACTTAATTAGCATAAATCTGTATCTGTATCACCACATATGTATGTTCTTTTTTTATTATTATTCTTTTAAAGACAAGGTTCTGTTGCCCAGGCTGGAGTGCGTGGTGTGAACTTGGCTCACTGCAACCTCCACCTCCTGGGCTCAAGTGATCCTCCTGCCTCAGCCTTCTGAGTAGCTGGGAGTATAAACACGCACGACCACGTCTAGCTAATTTTTGTTTTTTTGTTTTTTTTTTTTGTAGAGATGGGGTTTCTCCATATTGCCCAGGCTGGTCTTGAACTCCTGGACTTGAGCAATCTGCCGGCCTTGGCCTCCCAGAGAGCTGGGATTACAGGCGTAAGCCACAGCGCCTGGTGATCACATGCATTTTATTCAACTTTTAGTGACCATGTATGGATCTGCTGTAATTTTAACAAATCCCCTCTAGTTGGGCATGTGAGCTTTTACTCCCGTTCTCCTGCACGTTGGCATTTTCGTGTCGGGTCCTACAGTTTTCCCCCTGCACGGACACCTTTCTTACTGTGTCTTTGCCTATAGTTTGGTTCTTTGTGGGAGATGGTTGCTCCCTTCAGTGGGAGGAGATGATCTGGGACTTGGTACCTCCCAAGCTCACTTGGCAGCCGGTACAGCACAGGTGCCAGACAACTGTGAGTGGCAAGTGGAGTTTTGTTTCTGCCTCTGTCCTACGATATAACAGGTCCTTGTCAGTGGCTTTGACCCGTCTGTGGCTCTCTGTGGCTGGTTCTGAGCTTGCGCCTGTTGCCAGCCCAGGTCTTCCCTGCCTCTCACTGTGGGCTCGTGGCTCTGGACTCTGCAGACGGTGTCCTGGGGTTGTCCTCGGGTAGTGGTCTTGCAGATTTAGGATGTCAGCAGGTCTTTAGAAATTCCCTGCCTTGCAGTTGCAGTGGGTCAAGATCGCGCCACTGCACTCCAGGCTGGGCCACAGAGAGTAAGACTCTGTCTCAAAAAAAAAAAAAAAAAAAAAAGAAGAAAGAAATTTTGTGTCCTGACTTAAAATGAGGATTATATCTAAACTTAGATCATAAAGTGACTTCCAGGGCTGCTGTGGTAGAATCTAAAAGACATTCTGAGAGTTGTGTTGGGAGAGGAGAGGCACGAGGCAGGACGTATGCGTTTCTTGCTCTCTGCTTTGTGCTTGGCCTGGTGCATCCAGTGTGGTCCAGGCTCGCTCCAGCTCCAGCAGCTCTGTGAGGCGGGAGCGTCATCTCATCTGTCCTTAGCGCCAGTCCAGGGTCCAGTCCTTGCCTGTGGCGATGCCCGTATGGCGGAGCCCAGGATGAGCCCTGCGGTCTGCGCCGGCCTGTGTCTCCCTCCACGTTCTTTGATAATCAACGTGCTCTCGTTTTCCCCTGATGTTCTCGGTAGGAAAAAACACCCCAGAGCGCTCGGGGTTACCGAAGGGCTGTCTTCTGTACAAAACCCTCCAGGTGCAGATGTTGGACCTGCTGGACATCGAAGGCCTCTACCCTCTGTACAACCGGGTTGAGCGATACCTAGAAGAGTTTCCTGAGGAGAGGTGAGGTCGGGTGGTCCCCGTCTTGGGCAGCCCTGAGAGGAGACTGTGGGGGTGGGCAGGGTAAGAACGTGCCTCCCAGGGCACAGCTTCCCAGGAGGACGAAGCACACCGGCCACTCCCCGCCCCAATCCTCTGCTCCACGGCGCCGAGGCCTGGCTCTGGAATGTAGTGCCTTGTGAAGGAGGAACAGGGTCACTTACCGCTTTCTGGAGAAGAAAGCTCATCTGTGAGCCTGCTAATTCGAAACCCCAGGTTGGAGACGAGCCTGCAGAGGGCAGTGTTGCTCCACGGCTGAGCAGCATCCTGCAGGCCCTTCTGTGTCAGCCGAGCCTCTGTCCTGGGCTTTCGGTGCCAGTCACTGGGGTCCACACCCGCGGTGTCCAGTCGGGGCCAGGATCCTCTTCCTTCCTCGCTGGAATTCACTTGTGTCTCTGACTCAGGATGCTACTTGTCATGAACAGGAGAAGGCTCAGCTTCAAGGCTCCCTGGTTCTGGTCTTGCTAAGTTCTGTTTAAAACCTTGATGTTTAACATGAGGGAGATAGATCTGTTAGGTGTTTTTCAAAACAAAATGTGTGATGTTTAGTGGTGCTGGGCTTTGTAGACTGTGTTAGCAGTTTAAGAAACAACCTCTGTGCGGCGTTGTCATCCTGTTTTTATTGTGCTTTCTTCTTCAGAAAAACCTTACAAATAGATGGGCCTTATGATGAAGCATTTTACCAGAAGCTGCTTGACCTTTCCACCGAGGATGACGGGACAGTGGCCTTTGCGTTAACGAAGGTTGGCAGACCCATCCAAAAACTTGTTGTGTGATGCTTAGATTCTTAGCACTAATTTTTTTTTTTCCCATTACCTACCCCTGAGGTTTAAAGCAGAAAACCTGGGATGTAAACAAAGTGGCTGAAGTTTCTCCCAGAGGAACCGGGGCAGGTGGTGGTACATTTAGGTTTTAAGGGGAATTTCCCTTGGTTGAATTCTGCCCTGGCCCGTTCCTGGTGGGATCAGGCCCCAGGGGCGGCCAATCTGCAGTCCATCTGCGTGCCTTCTCAGCAGCCCGTAACAGGTTCTCTGCCAACCATCCCTTGCTGCAAGGCCCTCGCCAGGGCCCTGGGACCCCACCTGTGTCTCTGCCCTGCCCCGGCTGGATGCGGGCAGCTTCTTTCCCTTAGAACCGAGGCCAAGGGACAGCCTGCAGGGGTCTCTTAGGGAAGAGGACTGGCCCTGCACTTCCTGGGTCTGTGAAATTCAGAGCTCCATGAGCTTGGATAGGAAAAAAATGGCATCTTCATTTTCACTAAGCTGTACCTGGAATTTAGCATTTCTTTCCATTACGAAGGTGGCAATGAGCCTGTGGGTTCATCAGGACCCAGGACTTTGCCACTAAGAGAATAAAAAAACAGACTTTCCGTCTCACACTGTAGCTGCAGACGCTTCGAGATGTGGTTTATTCATCACTGCATGAAATGTTGCATATTAGTATGGAATACATTTGTTTTTAAAAATATTTTGGCTCAGCACTTTGGGAAGCTGAGGTGGGAGAATTACTTAAAACCAGAAGTTGGAAGCCAGCCTGGTTAACATAGTGAGACGCCCATCTCTGCAAAAGAAAAATACAAAAATTAGCCGGACATAGCGGCATGTGCTTAGAGTCCCAGCTACTTGGGAGGCCGAGGCAGGAGGATGCAGTCAAGGCTGCAGGGAACTGTGACCGTACTGCTGTGCTCCAGCCTGGGGGACAGAGCAAGCCCCTGTCTCAAAAAAAAAAAAAAAAAATTGGCATTTTACATTTTTGCCACCTGTATTTTATATTACACGTTTAAAAATGTTATCCTGGGCTGGGCGTGGTGGCTCACGCCTGTAATCCCAGCACTTTGGGAGGCCGAGGTGGGTAGATCAAGAGGTCAGGAGATCGAGACCATCCTGGCTGACACAGGCAAACCCTGTCTCTACTAAAAATACAAAAAAATTAAGCGGGCGTGGTGGCGGGCGCCTGTAGTCCCAACTACTTGGGAGGCTGAGGCAGGAGAATCACTTGAACCTGGGAGGCAGAGGTTATAGTGAACCGAGATTGCACCACTGCATTCTAGCCTGGGTGACAGAGCGAGACTCCATCTCAAAAAAAAGTTATTCTGAGAGAGGCCCATAGGCTGTACTAGGCTGCCAAAGCCTTCACAGGACAATAAGCAGTGAGGAAACCTGTTCTGGAGCGAGCTGGTGCTCCCCCCTGCGTGTGCGTGTGCTGCTGCCTGGAGCCCTGGGACCCGCTTCCCCTGTCCCGTTGACGTGTCCGTGGCTCACACTTGGGAAAGAGTCCTCGGTGCTTTCTTTAGTGGGGCCACTTTCTTTAGTGGGGACACTTTCTTTAGTGTCAATGTTTTGAGGAGGCCTGAGGAGGCCTGAGGATGCCTGGTAGAGCCTCAGGTGAGCCTCTGACGCGAAGGGCCACAGGGATGTTAGCAGAGGCCCAGGGCAGAATTGTCACCCTGGTGAGGAGGGTTCCAGGTGAGAAGAAAGCAGGGCACCTGCCTCGTGCTGCCTGCCACTTGGGTGCGTTGATTTAGGTATAATAAACAGCAGCATGGCGGGTTTTTCCCAAGAAAAGAAACAGGACTTTATTTCCTTTTTTATGTATTTCTGTATTTTTCAGTTTTCCACAAAATAAGTATGGCTTACTTTTTAATTTTACTTTAATCTTCTAACCTTGTATGTAAATGTAGTCTTATAAGCAGCTAAAGCAACCGTCACTTAACTAACAGAATGGCTAAAATGAAGGCATTGAAACACCACCAACAGGTGCAGAGAAACTGGATCTCTCATCTGTTGTTGATGGGGATGGAAAGGACACAGTCACTCTGGAAAACAGTTTGGGAGGTTCCTACGCACTAAACATGCAACCACCCTGTACTTGCGCTCCTGGGCATTTATCCCAGAGAAATGAAGACTGACACTCACCAAAAAACCTGTACGGAAATGTTCACAGCAGCTCTCTTTGTAACAGCTAAAAACTGGAAGCTGCCCCTGTGTCTTTCCACGGTGACCTCCAGCGGGTCAGACAGACCGTGCATTCATACCACAGAACTCTGCTCAGCACCAAAAAGGAACGGACTCTTGCTAAACAGCCCAGGTGGATCTCCAGGGGACTTTGTTGGTGACAAAAACCAATGCCCAGAGGTCACACTAAATGATTCTGTGTGTATAACATCCTTGAATGACAAAGATGAGTGGTTGCCAGGGGTTGGCAAGGAGGAGCAAGGGAGGTAGATGTGGTTATAAAAGGTCAAACCAGGGGATCCTTATGGTGACCAAACTGTTCTGTATCTTGACTGTGGTGGTGGTTGCATGAACCTACGTGTGATCACATACACACTCTCGCACGTACACACTTGCATATATGTAAAACCCGAGATATCTGAATAAGATTGTGGATTGTATCAGCATCACTCACCTTGCTGTGATATTGTAGTTTTGCAAGATGTTACTTGTGGGAGAAACGTGGCTTGAGGACTCTCCGTGCTGTCATAGAAGGGCCTGCTTTTTCTCTTGTAGGAAGTTAGCTTCTGGTAATTGAACCTGAAGAGGGTAATTGTGAAGCTGAAGCTGGGGAGTAGGCTGAGGACATTCCTTCCTACACAGAAGTTCTTGCACTGATATTGTTTATCGAATTGAACCCTGTAGGCTGGGCGCGGCAGCTTACGCCTGTAATCCCAACACTGTGGGAGGCTGAGGCAGGTGGATCAGTTGAGACCAGCCTGGTCAACATGGCAAAACTCTGTCTCTACTAAAAATACAAAAATTAGCCAGGCATGGTGGTGCACGCCTGTAGTTCCAGCTACTCAGGAGGCTGAGGCAGAAGAATTGCTTGAACCTGGGAGGCGGAGGCTGCAGTGAGCCAAGATTGCGCCACTGCACTCCAGCCTGGGCGACAGAGCGACAGTCCATCTCAAAAAAAAAAAAAAAAAAATTGAACCATGTACCTCTGAGGAAAAGAGGGAATATTGTCTTCATTTCAGTGCTCAGGAGACCGAAGCCCCCAGTAACTCTTGCTTTTGTCTGTTGTGTAGTATCTGGTAGCAGGGTTCAGCAGACATTTGTAATGTCTGGTCCCTGTTGCAGGTACCCGGCCTTGCCACTGTAGCTCACAAGGATCCATGGAGAAAACATGAGTGGGGCTGAGTTCCAGGAAAACAAAAACAGGAGGTGGTGGGCTGCATTTGGCCCCCAGCCCATAGTTTTCTGACCTCTGTGTACTTTTGCTTATTAGTTTTTTATTCCATTTTTTGCTCTATGTATTTGGAAGTTAGTCCTGTTTCCCTTTTTTGGTGTCTTGTCCTGTTTGATCCTGCATATTTAAAGTCTAATCAGTTATTTCATACTCCGAGTCCCCACACAATATAAGGACTTGGGACACTTAATTCCAGTTATCTCTCCAAACTTATGTGCGGTATTGTTTTGTATTCTGTTTGTCTTGGTTTTTTTTTTTTTAAGTCATAATTTAGGGTATTATTTTACACAGGTTTTTTTTAGATTTATCCATGTGGTTTTCCCTATCACTGCCTAACATTCTTGGAGCTTAGATCTTTCTCCATTTTCCTTTTTTTCTGTGACTTTATTGAGATGTAATTTATATACTATACAGTTTACCCACTTAAAGTGTTCAGTGCAGTGGTTTCACTGTATTGAAAGATAAGTGCAACCATCAGCACAGTGGATTTTAGATTTGTATCACTTCAGTAAAAACCCTGTATCCTTTAGCCATCATCCTATTGTCTCCCCATGATCCCCAGCCCTAAACAACCACCTGTCTGCTTTCTGTAGACTTGTCTCTTCCAAATATTGCCTATAAACAGAGTCACTGAATGTGTGATTGTTGTGGCTGGCTTCTTTCACTTAGCCTGATGTCTTCAAGGTTCATCCATGTTGTAGCATGATCAGTACTTCATTCCTTTCCATGGCTCAGTAATAGTCCATGGGGTGGACATATCCATTCATCCATTGATGGACATTTGGGCTGTTTTTGCTTTTTGGCTGTTATCCTCAATGCTGCTATCAATATTTGGGTACAGGTTTTTTTGCATGGACGTGCGTTTTCACTTTTCTGAGGTAATATGCCTAGGAGTGGAATTGCTAGGTCCAGTGGCACTTTTATGTCTAAATTTTTGAGGACCTGGGCAGACTTTTCCAAAATTGCTGTATGGTTCGATCTTCCCACCAGCAGTGTATAAAGGTGTGTTTATTTTTTTCACATCTTCAGCAACACTCAATAACGCTTGTTATTACCTGTCCTTTTGATTTTAGCTGTTCTCGAGGGTGGGCAGTGGTATCTTGTAGTTTTGATTTGCATTTCCCTGAAGACTAAGAGCATCTTTTCATGTGCTTGTTGCCCACTTATAGATCTTTTTCAGAGAAATGTCTATTCAGATCCTTTGCCCACCTTTTTTTTTTTTTTTTTTTGAGATAGGGTCTCTCTCTGTCACCCAGGCTGAAGTGCAGTAGTGCGATCTCAGCCTCCTGAGTAGCTGGGGCTAACTATAAGTGCACACTTACAGTGCACACCTGGCTAATTTTTTGTATTTTGTTAGAGACAAGGTTTCACCATGTTGCCCAGGCTGGTCTTGAACTCCTGAGCTCAAGCGATCCACCCACCTTGGCCTTCCAAAGTGCTGGGATTACAGGTGTCAGCCACCGTGCCCAGCCCCCTTTGCCCACTTTTTGATAGTGTCATTTATCTTGTTGAGAATTCTTTGTGTATTCTGGCTACTAGACCCTTATCAGATACATGATTGGCAAATATTTTCTCTATTCTGTTGTCTTTTTACTTTCTTGGTAATATCTTAGATATACAAACATTTTTAATTTTGTTGAAGTACAGTTTAGTTTTTCTTAGGTTGTTCATACTTTTGGTGCCATATCTAGGAATTCATTGCTAAATAAATCTAAGGGCATGAAGATTTCCCATGTTCCCTTTTAACAGTTTTATAGTTTTAGCTCTTATAGTTAGGTGTTTGATCCATTCTGAATTAATTTTGTACGTGATTTCAGGTAGAGGTCCAACATCACTCTTCTTTTTTTCAGACAGAATCTTGGTCTGTCACACAGGCTGAAGTGCAGTGGTGTGTTCGTAGCTCACTGCAGCTTCAAACTCCTGGGCTCAAGTAGTCCTCCTGCCTCAACTGCCCCTGTAGCTGGGACTACAGGTGTGCACCATAATGCCCAGCTCCAACATCAGCCTTTTCCATGTAGATATACAGTTGTCTCACCTTTGTTTTTTTTGAGACAGAGTCTCTCTCTGTCACCCAGGCTGGAGTGCAGTGGCACGACCTCGACTCATTGCAACAACCTCTGCCTCTCAGGTTCAAGTGATTCTCCTGCCTCAGCCTCCTCAGTAGCTGGGACTACAGGCATGCGCCACCATGCCCGGCTAATTTTTTGTATTTTTACTAGAGACAGGGTTTTGCCATGTTGGCCAGGCTTGTCTTGAACTCCTGGCCTCAGGTGATCTGCCTGCCTCAGCCTCCCAGAGTACTGGGATTACAGTTGTGAGCCACCACACCTGGTCAGCACCATTTGTTGAGGAGACTATTCTTTCCCCGTTGAGTGGTCTTAACATCCTTTTTGAAAATCAGTTGACCATAGATGTCTGGGTTTATTTCTGGATGCTCAGTTGTGTTTCATTGATCTATATGTCTGCACTTAATGCCAGTACCCTGTCTTGAGTACTACTGCTTTTTAGTAGGTTTTGAAATGGGGAAGTGTGAGTTCTCTAACTTTGATCTTTGTTTTCAAGATTGTTTTGACTATTTGGAGCCTCTTGTAATTCCATATGAATTTTAGAATCAGCTTCTTCTACAAAGAAGCCAGCTGGGATTCTCATAGGGACTTGGGGAATCTTTGAGTCACCTTGGGCAGTAAGTCTTTTGATCTATGAACATGGGATGCTTTTCCATTTATTTAGATCTTGGTTTTCTTTTGACATTATTATTTAGTTTTCAGAGTGTCAAACTAAGGTTTTATGCTTCTTTGTTAAACTTATTTCTAAAATATTTTCTTTTTAATGCTGTTGTAAATGGAATTGTTTTCTGAATTCCATTTTCAGATTGCGTATTACAGGTGTAATCAGGTGTAGAAATACAATTTGATTTTGTATATTGATCTTGTAGCCTGCATCGTTGCCGAGTTTGTATGTTCTAATAGTTTTTTAATGGATGTTTTAAGGATTCTATTTAAGATCATGTGTGAATAGAGAGAGTTTTGCTTCTTCCTTTCCAATTTGGATGCCTTTGATTTATTTTTCTTGTGTAATTTCCTGACTAGAGCAATGTTGAATGAAAATAGTAGGAGTAGACATCCCTGATTTGTTCTTGGTCTTATGCGGACAGTGTTCAGTCAGTCTTTCATCATCATGTGTGATGTTAGCTGTTTTTGTCAATTCCTTTATCAGTTTGAAGCAGTTCCCTTCTCTTCCTGATTTGCTGAGTGTTTTTATTCTGAAAGCATGTTGGATTCTGTTAGATGCCTTTTCTGTATCATTTGAGATTATCATGTGGTTTTTGTCCTTTATTCTGTTAATGTGGTGTATCACATAAATTTATTTTTGGATGTTAAAACCAACTTTGCATTTCTGGGCTAAATCCCACTTGGTCCATGGTGTCTTGTCCTTCTTATATGTCGCTGGATTCAGTTTTTGATTATTTTATTGAGGATTCTTACATCCATATTCTTAGTGTGTAGTTTCATTTTCTTGTAGTATCTTTGATTTTGGGATCAGGGTGTAACACTGGCCTCATAGAATGAGTTGGTGTGTTCCAGCCTCTTCTATTTTTTGGAAGAAGTTGAGAAGGATTGGTGTTAATTCTTCTTTAAATATTTGACAGAATTCACTAGTGAAGCCATCCGAGTCTGGGCTTTTCTTTGTGGATAGTTTTTTGATTTTTAATTCATTTTCTTTGTTATAGGTCTAATCATATTGTCTGCTTTTAAGTCAGTTTTGGTAGTTTGTGTCTTTTTAGGGAAGTGTTCAGTTGATCTAAGTTGTCTAATTTATTGGCCTACAGATATTTATACTTTTCTTCCTCTTGTTGAAGAATATTCTTTAGAAGCTGTATTAGTGAAGGGTTTTTGGTAAATTCCTCTGTATCTGAATATATTTATATTTTGCCACAATTTTGAAACTAATTTTTTTCTGGGTGCACAGAAGGGGTTGATTTCTGGGTTTTTTTTTTTTCTTTATAGCATTTAAACGTTTCATACAACATCTGGTTTTTGCTGTTAAGATGTCTTTTGTTAGTGTGTACTTGCTCAGTAGGTAATCTGTCTGTCCTCTCTGGCTGCTTTTAAGGTCTTCTGTCCTTCTTTCTTGTCCTTTTGACATTTCAGTGCAATGTAATTTGGATGTGCTGTGCTTTTTATTTTTCCTGTTTGGTGTATGTTATGCTTTCTCTATTTGTGGATTTATGTCTTTTATTAGTTCTCAAAAATTCTCAGTAATTTTCTCAAATATTTTCTCTTCTCCATTATATTCACTTCTTCTGGGACTCTAATTTGACGTATGTCAAACCTTATTTTATCTTCCACACATCTTAACTGCTCTTTCATATTTTTAATCTCTGTGTCTCCTTGTGCTACATTCCAGGTGCTTTTCTTTTTTTGGCTCTATCTTCAGTTCATTGATTCTTTCTTCAGCTGTGTCTAATCTGCCATTTCACTTGTTTATTGAGTTTTCCATTTCAGTCGTTCTTTTCTTTTTCTTTTTCTTTTTGAGATGGAGTCTCGCTCTGTCGCCCAGGCTGGAGTGCAGAGGCGCAATCTTGACTCACTGCAAGCACCGCCTCCCGGGTTCATGCCATTCTCCTGCCTCAGCCTCCCAAGTAGCTGGGACTACAGGCGCCTGCCACCACGCCTGGCTACTTTTTTGTATTTTTAGTAGAGATGGGGTTTCATTGTGTTAGCTAGGATGGTCTCGATCTCCTGACCTTGTGATCCATCCTCCTCGGCCTCCCAAAGTGCTGGGATTACAGGCGTGAGCCACTGCACCCGGCCCCATTTCAGTAGTTCTATCTTTAATTTCTGAAAGTTCCATTTGGTTTGTTTTCACATCTCTTTCATATTTTTTGCTAGTTCCTTGTGGCTTGTCTATTTCAAAGTTCTATCTTTTATTTCTTTAAGCAATTTATGAAGTTATTTTATATTCTGATGTCAGATACAATAAAACCTTGGTGGTAAAAAAAGAAAAATCTCTTATTTTGTTTGACTCATCCATGTTGCCATGCTTGATTTTGTTTGCCTTGTTGATTTGTTTGATCTTAATCTACAGGAATCCTGGAGACCCAAATAGGGGATGCCTTCTTCCAGAGAGGATAGGGATCCTTGGCAAAGGAGAAGAGTCTCTGGTTTAGATAGATCCTCTACCCTGTTGTTCATTGCTAGAATCAGTGTCCTATAGGACAGCTCAGCCTTCCCAGTTGCTTCATGCTCAAAACTCTAGTTGCAGCTCTTTGTGGGTGGGTGGTGAGAAGAGAGGGAGTTCAGTTAGGGATTTTCCTTACCTTATGTAAGCCCAACAATACGTTAAAAGGAGCGGTTTCAGGGATCTGGTTGTTTTGTAGAAGGGCTGTTGGATGTCCTCCATAATCCTGTCTCTTTAGTGTGTTCACACGATTGTTAGTTACTTAGGTGTTGATATTAATTTGTTGGTATTAATGTTGACATTCACATGTTTGTGCATCTACCTTTGTGCACTTAACGTAGCATTTCTGTAAGACAGATTTTTAGATTTAAAGTTGCAGGGTTTATTTTTGATAGATCCTGTCACATTGTCCTCCCCAAAAGATTTTACTAATTATATTCCTTCTTGCAACAATTGAAGACAGTTTCCCCATGCCCTTGCAAACACTAGATATTACGAATACTTAAATTTTTTATTTTAGTTTTCTAAACTTTTGCTTCATTAATCATTGTGAAGTAACAGCAAATACAGAAAAAAATATACAACCCACTGACTTGTCACAAAGTAAAAATTGTTATGGAACCACGACTTATATTTGGACATGGAACACTGGCAGCGATCAGAATTCCTGTTGTCCCATCCAACCAGGCCTTTCTCCTTCCTCCCAGGGTTAACTATTGTACTGACTTGTATCCCTGTAGTTTAGTCAGTCCTGTTTTTGAACTTGACATACGAGATCATGCTGTATATGCTCGTGTCTTCTGTTTGTTTGTTTTTAGCTCTGTATAACATTTATGAGATTCACCTTTGCTAGTGCACCCACTGCCACATTTCTATTTACTTTAGAGCGATCCATGAATGGATATATAGTAAGTCCTTTCTCAACATCATTGACGGGTTCTTGGAAACTGTGACTTTGAGTGAAGTGACCTATACCGCAGGTCCTCAAATAACATCATTTTGTTCAATGTTGTTTTATTATAATGAGAAAAAAATGGTTTTGTTTTTTTGTTTTTTTTTTGAGACAGAGTTTCATTCCATCGTCCAGGCTAGCGTGCACTGGCACGATCATGGCTCACTGCAGCCTTGACCTCCTGGGCTCAGGTAGGTGATGCCCCCACCTCAGCCTCACAGGTCGCTGGGAAGCACAGACATGTGTCACCACGCCTGTCTAATTTCCTTCTTTTTTTTCTTTTGAGCTGGAGTCTTGCTCTGTCACCCAGGCTGGAGCGCAGTGGTGCGATCTCAGCTCACTGCAACCTCCGCCTCCCGGGTTCAAGCAATACTCAGCCTCCTGAGTAGCTGGGATTACAAGCACCTGCTAATTTTTGTATTTTTTAGTAGAGATGGGGTTTCACCATGTTGGCCAGGCTGGTCTGGAACTCCTGACCTTGTGATCCACCCGCCTCAGCCTCCCAAAGTGCTGGGATTATAGGTGTGAGCCACTGTGCCCGGCACGCCTGGCTAATTTCTTAAATGTTTTGTAGAGATGCAGTCTTATTATGTTGCTTAGGCTGGTCTCCATCTCCTGGGCTCAAGTAGTCCTCCCGCCTTTGCGTCCCGAAGTGCTGGGATTACAGGTGTGAGCCACTGTGCCTGGCCTAGTTTTGTTATACATTGTTTGGCTTCAAGTCACAGTTTGCCAAGAACCTAGTGATGACATTAAGTGAGGACTTAGTGTACTACAATTTACCTGTTCTGCTGTTTTATGAACATTTGGGTTGTTCCTAGTTTTTGGCTGTTAAGAATATTCTTGCACAGATTTTGTGTACATGTGCACGCATTTCTCTTGGATATATCCCTAGGAGTGGGATTTCTGGGCCACAGGGGTGAGTATACTTAGTTTTAGTAGCTACTGTAAAACAGTTTTACCTGATTATGTTCCCTGCAACAGGTTAGGAGTCACCTGTGCTCCGCACCATCTCTTACACTTAGTTTTGGGTCTTCTGAATTTCAGCCACTCTGGTGTGTGTGTAGTGGTATCTTGTGATGAGATTAAGTACCTTCTAATATGTTTATTGGATTTTTCCTTTTGTGATCTATTTAAGTCACACTTTAAGTCTCTTGCTCGTTTTTTGATAGAGTTGTCTTTTTCTTACTGATTTGAAGGCATTCTTTGTATGTTCTGGATAGAAGCCCTTTGTCAATTTTGTGTCCAGTAGGTATCTTTTCCCACTATGTAGCCTGTCTTTTGACTGTTAATGGAGTCCTTATAAGAACGCTTCATAATGTTAAGGTAGCCTAATTTACCAGTCTTTTTCCCATTTAAGAAGTCTTTCTCTGCCTTAAAGTCCTAAAGATATTTTCCTACTGTATCTTTAGAAAGTTTGTTTTGGGCCGGGCGCGGTGGCTCAAGCCTGTAATCCCAGCACTTTGGGAGGCCGAGACGGGTGGATCACAAGGTCAGGAGATCGAGACCATCCTGGCTAACACAGTGAAACCCCGTCTCTACTAAAAAATACAAAAAACTAGCCGGGCGAGCTGGCGGGCGCCTGTGGTCCCAGCTACTCGGGAGGCTGAGGCAGGAGAATGGCGTGAACCCGGGAGGCGGAGCTTGCAGTGAGCTGAGATCAGGCCACTGCACTCCAGCCTGGGCGACAGAGCAAGACTCCGTCTCAAAAAAAAAAAAAAAAAAAAAAAAAAAAGTTTGTTGTTTTATCTTTCACATTTTGTTGGGTGACTGTCTGAAACTGATTTTTGAAATGGCAGGAGGTGGGGTTTTATTTCCTTTTCAAATGGAATTTTCCTGGCATCATGCAATTATGAACACTATCAAGTCATAACAAGCCTTGATATCTGACAAATCCTTCTGTCTTCTTCAAGCATATCTTGGCTGTTCTCAACCTTTTGCATATCTACATGAATTTGAGAATCACCTCACTCAGTTCTGCAGGAAAAGCACAAACAAACTGCTGTCCCACAAAAATTAAAAACTAAAAAAAAAAAGCCATTGAGATTTTCATGGTGTAGCATTAAAATAATGACGAGTGTTGAAATCTATAGAATACTGAGTCTTCCAACATGGACATTTAAACTTTTATATATACATTATTCTGATAAAAATGTTTTATGGTTCTCTTCAGAGAGATCTTATATTAATTTCACGTTATTTGATGGTTTTAGATGTAAATGGCATCTTTAAAAAGATCTTACTTTAAAAGTGTTTGTTTGATTATGCAGTAATGAAACTGGTTTTTCTGTTTTGACCTTGGATACATCAACTTTGCTCACTTATATTAATCCTAACGATTATAGTTTCTTTTGGATTTTCTTTATATGTAATCATAGTCTGTGAATTTGATGTTTTCCCTTCCCAATATTTATACCTTTCACTTCTTTATTTTACTTCACTTTATATAGTTAATTTGTGAGAGTATGAATTTTAGTCTTGTTCCAAATCTCAAAAGCATTTTACCATCAAGTAAATTGTTTATTGTAGGTTTTTTTTGTTTTTCCTTAAGTGGCTGACATCAGATTAAAAACGTTTGTTCCCTTCTTTTCCTGATTTATTAAGAGGATTTTTAAAAATCAGGAGCAGATGTTGAACTTTATCAATGCCTTTTCTATTTCTATTGAGATGATCATATGATCAAAATATTTTCTGTTAATGTGGTGAATTGCACAATTTGTTGTGATGTGTTCTTTCTCTGTATGATGCTATTGGGTTTGCTAATATTTTGTTTAGGGATTTTTGCAGATGTTTATGAGTGATAAGAACTGTGCTTTCTCTTTTCGCACTGTCTGTGTTCAGCCTTGTGTCGAGGCCTAGGCCTGCCCATAAAACACTTAAAAGATCGTCTGTTTATTCTTTCTCTGTTCCCTGGAAGAGGTGGATTAACAATGGCCGGGTTCAGTGGCTCACGCCTGTAATCCCAACACTTTGAAAGGAGGCCAAGGTGGGAGGACCACTTGAGCTCAGGAGTTCAAGAATAGCCTGGGCAACATAGTGAGACCTCGTCTATACTAAAAATAATAAAAAATCAGCCAAGTATGGCGATGCATACCTGTAGTCTCACCTACTTGAGAGGCTGAGATGGAAGGATCACTTGAGCCCTGCAGGTCAAGGCTATAGGTAAGCTGTGATGGTACAACTGTGCTCCAGCCTGGGCAACAGAACAAGACCCTGTCTCAAAAAAACAAAAAACAAAAAACAAAGGAATGGTATTATTTCTGACTTAAATGCTTTGTAGAATCAGATGTGAAACCAGCTAGGCCCCCTAGTTGTCTTTGAAGGAAAGTTTCAAATTTTAGTAAGTTGCATTTTTCTATAAATTTTTTCTGTTTTCTGTTTTCAGAATTTTGGCATATGATTTGTTGGGCAATATTATTTTATTATCTTGTCATGTTTTATAGGATCTGAAGTATGCTCTTTTATTGCAGATGTCTGATACTTGATTTCTCTCCCTCTCTGCTACTGTCTGAATGTTTTACCCTCCTGCCCTGCCGCCAAATTTATATGTTGAAATCCTAACTCTGAAGGTGATGGTGTTAGGAGGTGGGGCCTCTGGGAGGTGATTAGGTCATGAGGGTGGAGCCCTCATGATTTGAATTCAGGCCTTTATACAAGAAACCCCAGAGCGCAAGCCAGCCCCTTTCACCATGTGAGGTGACAGTGGAAAGAGGGCTGTCGATAAGTCGGCTCTCCCCAGATAGCAGATCTGCTAGTGCCTTGGTCTTGGACATCCCAGCCTCTAGAACTGTGAGAAGTAAGTTTCTGTTGTTTATAAGCTTCCAGTTTTGGGCATTTTGTGATAGCAGCCTGAAGGGGCTAAGACACTCTTAATCATTCCCACCAAGAGTTTAGTTTCCTAAGAATCAACTTTTGATCCATTTGTACTGTATGATTGTTTTCTGTTTGATTAATTCTTGATCATTTCCTTTTTTCTATTAGGCTAATTTTTTCCTTTTGTAACTTCTTCCTGATATGGATGCTTATCCAAGTTTCAACACCTTCTTTGTTCTAAAATGTGTATTTAAAGCTATATATTCCTCTAAAAATGGCTTTGGCCACATTTCACAAGCTGTACTTTCAATATTCAATTAAAATATACTCTGATAACAATGAACATTTCTTCTGTGACTCATGGAAATATTTAGAAGGGAATTAATTAGTAAGCATGTGAGAGTTCTTGTTATCTTTTTTGTATTGATTACTAGCAAAATTACATTGGAGTGAGAATAGAGTCTAAGGGATCCTGTGGCATTTGTTGAGATTGCCATTTGATCCTTTGAAATTTTTTGTGGCTTTATTAATTTTTAAAAATAATGTTTCTATGTGTGCTTGAAAAGGTAGTGTCTTCTTGGCTGGGCATGGTAGCTCACGCCTGTAATCCCAGCACTTTGGGAGGCTGAGGTGGGTGAATCACCTGAGGTCAGGAGTTCGAGACCAGCCTGGTCAACAAGGTGACATGCTGTCTCTACTAAAAATACAAAAATTAGCCAGACATGGTGGTGGGTGCCTGTAATCCTAGCCACTCGGGAGGCTGAGGTAGGAGAATCCCTTGAACCTGGGAGGCGGAGGTTGCAGTGAGCTGCGATCACGCCATTGCACTCTAGCCTAGGCAACAAGAGTGAAACTCCATCTCAAAAAGAAAAAAAAAAGAAAAGGTAGTGTCTTATCAAACGTTGGGTATGGCATTTTAATCTGCCTATTAGGCTAAATTAATTGTTTTGTTCAGATCTGTAATCGTAATGATTATATTGTCTGCTTGTTCCGTAAGAAGTATGGCCAGAAACTTTCCATGATAATTTTGAATTTGCCTATTCTTACTTATCTTGAGGCTATGCTATTAGCTGCCTCAGAGTTAGAACTGTTACATCTTCCTGGTGAATTAAAATGTTCATTTTGGTGTCATTTACCATTTCCTTTAAATTTTTATTTTTATTTTTTCTTTTTACCATCACACAATATGTCCATGTAATCATTTAATCAGTTTCAAGTGTCCTTTATCTCTGGTTATACTTTTTGTTTCCTTTGACTGATTGTAATGGAACTTCTCTAGGTTCTTTGGTTTCATATTTGCACTATGTATCTTTTTCCATCCTTTCATTTTTAACCTTCTGTTTTTGTATTTAAAATGTGTCATATAATTGGGTTTGGTTTTTTATTCATTCTGACATTCTGTCTTTGTTATTTTATTAGACTTACACTAAAGCTTAAATTTAAAAAAATTTTTCTTACCTATTTTAGGTTTCTGTTTCTCTTCTCGGACAGTCTTTTGGCTTATTTGTTTATTTATTGAGGCGGAGTCTCGCTCTGTCGCCCAGGCTGGAGTACAGTGGCGCCATCTTGGCTCACTGCAAGCTCCGCCTCCCGGGTTCACGCCATTCTCTTGCTTCCGCCTCTCGAGTAGCTGGGACTTTGGCTTATTTTTTATTTATCATTCCGTGTCCCCGCTCTGCTTGGAAGTTGTAGAGGCCTTTACTTTTTTTCTAGTGGTTATTTTAGTTATTGCCAGCAAGCAGTTGGCTTATTAAAGTCTAATATTATTTAGTACTTTTACCCTCTTCTTGGACAATGCAGGGTTCTTAGAGTACATTTTACTGCTGCTCCTGACTTCCATTGTTATTGTTGTTGTGTATTTTATTATTTTAAACTTAAGGAGACATTCTTAATTTTTTTTATTACAGGCATTATTCATTTACCCATGTATTTATTTCCCACGTTGCCCTTCATTCTGGCCTGTATCTCTGAGTGTGTGTGTGTGTGTGTGTGTGTGTGTGTGTGTGTGTATATATATATATGGGATCATTTTGTTCTTGTCTGGAGAGCACTCTTTAATATTTCCTTTAGTGTAGGTCGGCTGGTGATGAGTTCTTAATTTTTGTTTCATGGTATGTATAAATGATATTTTTGGAGGCTTTCTAGAATCTGTGGCTTGATGTCTTTTTTTCATTTTAGGAAAATATTAGCCTTAATTTTGTCTTGTTTTTGCCCATTTCCTGTTTTATTTATCTTTATTTTAATTTTTGTGAGAGATGGGGTCTAACTCTGTCACCCAGGCCGGAGTGCAATGGCATGATCATAGTTCATCATAGCCTCAAACTCCTGGGCTCGGGATCCTCCTGCCTTAGCCTCCTGACTAGCTACAGAAGCATGCCAGCATGCCCAGCTTTTTAAAATGTTATTTTATTTTATTTTATTTTATTTTATTTATTTATTTTTTTTTTTGAGACGGAGTCTCGCTGTGTTGCCCAGGCTGGAGTGCAGTGGCCGGATCTCAGCTCACTGCAAGCTCTGCCTCCCGGGTTTTTACGCCATTCTCCTGCCTCCTACAGGCGCCCGCCACCTCGCCCGGCTAGTTTTTTGTATTTTTTTAGTAGAGACGGGGTTTCACCGTGTTAGCCAGGATGGTCTCGAACTCCTGACCTCGTGATCCGCCCGTCTCGGCCTCCCAAAGTGCTGGGATTACAGGCTTGAGCCACCGCGCCCGGCCTTTATTTTTTAAGAGATGAAGTCTTGCTATGTTGCCCAGGCTGTTCTCAAACTCAAGGCCTCCTGCCGTGACCTTCCAAAGTGCTGGGACAGGCGTGAGCAACTGTGGGTGGCCTTTTTCCTCTTTTCTTTTGGATTCTAATTACAAGTATGTTGGACACATTCTCTTACTTTTCTATGTCTTGTAGCCTTTGCTTTATCTTTTCTCGGTTGTATCCTTTCCATGCTTCATTCTGGGTATGTTCTTGTGGTCTGTCTTCCAGTTTATCTGGTATCTTTAGCTTTCCCATTTTCTTACCTCTGCCTTGTTCCTTGACCCCAAATTATTACCTCTTTTTGTCCAACCCATATCTTCAGGTTTAGAAAACTCAACTCGGTTTAGAAAACTAGTTAATGTGGTAGTGTTATGCTTCCTAAATAACATTTGCATTTTAAAAAGAGTGAATAATGTGGTAATTGCAGGTGTTTTGGAAGAAACAGTGGAAGAGACTTCAAACTCTTTGGACCATAGTAGTTAGCTGCCCCTCAGCGTATGCCAAACGTTGGTTTTGCCAGTTCTTCACCTAGAGCTACAGCAAGGATAACTGTTCCCTCCTTGTAACCCTAGCTATACCACCACAAGGGGAACCACAATTAGGAGAAATGCTAGTTGGTCTTCTGTCAATCATTGTTACATTGATTGAAATTATCCCCATCCACCTGCATGTCTTCAGTTTTTTCTCCTCTGCTGTTTAATCTGTTGAATTCTTAATGTCTATTTCTGCATCTTTTTCGTTCTAGAATCTCTGAATGATTCATTTTTATCATTTCCAGTTCTCCCTGAAGTTCTCAGTTTTGTCTTTGATACAGCATGATACAGCATGTGTGCCTGGCACCTCCAATAGTTGGAATCCATGCATGTGTGTTTCTTTCTACTATTGTGGGTTTTTCTTTTTTCAATGGCACCTTTTTCTTTTAATAGACTTGTTTTTTAGAGCAGTTGTAGGTTCTCAGCAAAATCAAGTGGAGTATGTAGCTTCCCACAGACCTTCTCCCCCATCGTGGTTTTGTTTTTGCTGGTTTCCATTCATGTCATCCTGTCTCCTTGTGTCTGCATAGTTTTGCTTGTGTGCTAGAAATTGTATTTGAACAATTATTTTAGAAGTAACTTGAGGCCTAGGATCATAGGCCTCGAGAGAATTTTAGGTTTGTTTCTATCAGAGGCCTGGGAAACACTAGCAGCTGGAGTCATTTTAATTCATTTTTGATGGTTTGGTCTCTTTGAAGTAAAACTGTAATTCCTGGTAGGGCCTGTTGACTTTGGCTCACTTCTACTCTTTTTTTTTTTGAGACTGGGTCTCCTCTGTCTTCCGGGCTGGAGTGCAGTTGTGCGATCTCAGCTCACAGCAATCATCACCTCCCTGCAGTCTTCACCTCCTGGGCTCAAGTGATCCTCCCACCTCAGCCTCCCTGAGTAGCTGGGACTACAGGCGTGCACCACTACACCTGGCTAATTTTTGTAGAAACAGGGTTTTGCTATGTTGCCCAGGCTGGTCTGAAACCCCTAAGCTCAAGTCATCTGCCTGCCTCGGGCTCCCAAAGTATTGGGATTACAGGCATGAGCCACTGTACCTGGCCTCACTTCTACTCTTAAAAGGGCAGTATTTTGAGTACTAATCCAAAGAAGGGGGTCATGACGGTTACTGTCCCCATAGCCCTGAAGTTTGGTTAAAAGTTCCTCTCAGTCAACTGTGGAATTATCACTACCCTCTCTTGGAAAAGCAGATCCAGATACCTTTGTCCTTCCCTATTCTAGCAGTTCTTCCCTGACTTGTTAGCTCTCCCTTCAAGCAGATATTTTGTCTAGCTTTTTTAGTTGGCCTCTGCAATTTATTGGCCTCAACTACCTATTCTCGCATTACATGAAGTGGAAGTCTAACCTCTTCATTTTATGACACACACACACCAAAATCTGAGGATGCTCAAGTACCCCAGTTAAGTCCTCCATATCTGCAGATTCTGCATCTGGAATTCTCAGACACCAAGGGCCGACTGTGTGTGTGTGTTGTGTGTGTAATTCTCCCCATCTGATGCCTGGAAAATACTTCATTGTTATAATTTGCATTTCCTTGATTTTAGTAAGATTGAACATCTTTTCATATATATATATATTTACACACACACACATATATATACATATATATATGCACACACACATATATATACACATACACACACACATATATATATATTCCTTTTGTCAATTTATGTGGTCCACTTTTGGGGGTAGTTTTTTCATATTGATTTCTTACACTTTACATATTCCTGACATTGATACTCTGTTACATGTTGCAAATATTTTCTCCCAGTCTTTCATTTATCTTTTGCCTTTGAATTATGACTGTGTTATATAAAAACTTTTTATTCATTCATTGACTTATTATTGAGATAGGGTCTCAAACTCCTGGGCTCCAGTGATCCTCCCTCCTCCGTCTCCCAAAGTGCTGGGATTATAGGTGTGAACCACTACACTTGGCCCTGCTAAGGCTTTTTAATTTTATTTTATTTTTATTTATTTTTATTTTTGAGACAGAGTTTCGCTCTTGTTGCCCAGGCTGGAGTGCGGTGGTGCGATCTTGGCTCACCGCAACCTCCGCCTCCCGGGTTCAAGCAATTCTCCTGCATCAGCCTCCCAAGTAGCTGGGATTACAGGCCTGCGCCACCACATCTGGCTAGTTTTATATTTTTAGTAGAGACAGGGTTTCTCCATGTTGGTCAGACTGGTCTCAAACTCCCGACCTCAGGTGTTTCACCTGCCTCGGCCTCTCAAAATGCTGGGATTACAGGCTTGAGCCACTGCGCCTGGCAATTTTACATTTTCAAATGTTGAGAGACCTTAATGGCTTCTGGGTTTTGCCTCTTAGAAAGGCTTTTGCAGTACACTAAGGATGTAGTACATGTTTTACACTTCTTTCTTATATTTAGTAATTCTTTTGGACTGGGGTGTTTCTGTACTCTGGGAGATAGCTGATTTCGTAGCTAACTGAGTAGAGTGTAAGGATAGGAGCTGCTCATTTCCATCTGCTGTGAAAGGTTTTCTCAGGCCCCAACAACAGTGTGCGGGCCTGAGCTCAATCCGTGCTTTGAGGTTCTTCCCACTCCCTCTCGCCCAGTCCTGCCCTTTGGAAGCTGCAGCTTGGATGTTTTCAAAGGCCATATCCTCCGGGTTATATGCAGTTGAGGGGAGCGGTTAAAAGGGAGACAGGAGATGATGGTCTGTCATCAGTAGAAATATTGAGGCCAGTGACATGTGAGGCCCAGTTACTTTTTTTTTTTTAACAGCTGTTTATTTTTGTGAAAGTGAGAGCTATGCAATCTAAAACAATCCAAACCAGATGTGAAAGTCCAAAGAAGGAAGGGGAGAGAGTGCCTCACATTCCGCTCTGTAGAGGGACAGCTGTGAGCGTCCTTCACCTCCCTCCCTGCCTGCGTCACACATGTGAGCATGTGTACGGCTTTACGTGTGTCAGCTCTGACAGTGTGGTGTGTGTTGAGCTGTCCCTGGTCAGTATGGACAGACCCACATAGCTTGGAGCATGTGTTGAAGAGTGCAGATGTCAGAGCCAGCGTACCGGGTTTGAGTCCCTGCCCTGCCAATGACGACGGACAAGTGATGTCTGTGTCTGTTGCTTGTCTGTAAAGCGCGACGCCGGCCGAGCTGCCCTGTCGGGCTGCTGTGAGGGTGGAGTGAGTTAACACACACACAGCCTGTGGAAGGGTGGCCGTCTGCAGTTGTCTCTGGTGACTGTGACGTTCCGGAGGGAATGTCGTGCTAAGTGACGCCTTGCCGAACACCCTGTGCACCCTTCCCACGGGTGTCGAGTGATGCTCGCTCGACATTCTGAGTGTGGCCAACATGCGGGGCTCAGGTGGCTCACTGCCTTTCCTTCCAAAGGCCGACTGTGGGGACCTTGCTGAAGACGGATCATCCGTTTCAGGGTCCGGAGTTGGGGTCCCACACCGCTTGCTGTGAGAGGTCAGGGGGCGGTGCTGGCCTCCGAGCAGCCCCGTGGGGCTGAGGGCTGGCCCAGGTGCCCTCACAGGGCGACCTCCTGACGCCCCTGCTCGCTGTGGCCCACGCTCCTAATCCCACCCTCAGGTTCTGAGGCAGAAAGCAGTTCCCGCACTTGGCTACTGGGAAGGAGGGTTGTGTGGGGGGCAGAGGCTTCCTGTGTGACCTGGAGCTGATCTTTCCTGCCCCTGCAGGTGCAGCAGTACCGCGTCGCCATGACTGCCAAGGACTGCTCCATCATGATTGCGCTCTCCCCCTGTCTGCAGGATGCCAGGTGAGGCGCCCACTGCAGGGCATGCAGCCTGGGTCTCGCGGGGTTTTATGGACAGCTGGTTAATTGTTAATAGGACAGCTGGTTTCCCCATACTTAGGGACTCCTTGGCCTACGTGACGTCATGGGGCTTACAGCTCTCGCCCTCTAGAAGCTTGTAATTCGGTCGAAAGACAGATTTATGGAGAGTAACTTAAAAAGGTTGTTATTACATTGAAAGTTACTGTTTTCTAAGAAAATACTCCAAGAGCTCAGAAACAACGTGGACAGTGAGCTGCCCATTCCATTCCCTCAAAGAAAGCCAGTCCCTGAGATGCGTGGGTGCCTGTGGCCCTTGTTCCTTGGTTTCCCACGGTGCCAGCGTGGTGCACCTGCCTTTTTACTACCATAGTCATTTGAAAGCCTGTGAGGCGCACATTTTCTTCTGCTTCCTCCTCTGAATAACCGGCCTGTGCGCAGCCTTCTCCCTAATGCCACTGGTTTTTGTTCAGTCCCCTCTCACTGTTTCTGGGAACTCAGGATGAAACTGATAATCTCATCGTCGTTAGACAGCATCTCCATCACTGATCTTCAGGGGTGCCAAACCCTGCACCCTGTATTTGCGGAATGTTCCACATTCTTCTAACATGTGTTCCTGGGTCAAGATGACCTTGGTTGCTGGCTGCCAGCCACTCATTTTCCCGGTGCTTTTGAACTAAACAGTTCCCAGGATTCCTGTTCCCTGGCAGGCACAGAATTGTTTACTTTCCAATATGAAATACTGAGGAACATGATAGGGCATAACTGAAGTAGAAAAAAGGTGGTTCTATTTAGTTGAAAACTCCTGTTATCCCCTAAGGAAATACCTACAGGGCTAAGTTATGAGGAATTCCTTAGCTGGATTAAGCTGGTGGTGGTCGAAGAGAGAAAACCCACAAGGATACCACTGTTCAGCAGCCCCCGGACCAAGGATGCAGCCGGGCAACAGAGATGTGCTGGGATGCGGGGTGCTCAGGTGGGCTGTGAAAGGTGTTACTCACCTCGCCTAGCACCTGGGAATCTCTTAATGCCTGGTCAGTGATGTCAAAATGGAAACGCAGCACCCGGGGAAAGGTGAGGGCCCGGGTCCTCACGACCAACTGCTCAGCAGAAACGACACTGGGAGGAGAGCGTGTGTCCTGAAGTGCTGAGCCACACGGCTTAGACCTGGGGTGAAGGAACGGGAATCATCCGGCACAAAGCACTCTAGCCAGGCCTTTCTTAACAAAAGGAGAGGATCTCAGAGAGGCTTCTCCTCCGAGAACATGAGAACATGGCATGTGGGGCTGGGCCTGCTTCCAGGAAGGTATGCACAGTGGCCGCACCTGTGAAGTCCCAGTGACTGTGGTGCTCTAGAGGCCTAGGGACAAGCCAAGGCTGGGATTTCTCATGAGTCGTCTTGGCATCTTGAGATGCCTGGTAGACCTGAGACTAAATTTAGATCCCTAGACTTTAATTTACAGCTCACAGATAGACTGACCACATTTCAACTTCTTACACCCCCTAAAATAAAGGCTTCTCTAGCTCTGTGCTACTGTTTCTGCCCTGTCATAAAGGAAAATGTCTCAAGTTGGATCTGCCTTCCTGTCGCTGCAGAGCTTTGCCCCTTTGGGAATTTGGAACTGTGGAGAGAGCCGCCACGGCTTCCCGTGCCTAAACCCTGCTGCTCCTCTCGACCTCCCATTTGAAACACAGTGCGCGGCCTTGGCTTCTCCACCCCGATTCCCGGCAACCCCCAGCGGGTCGGTGTCCTGGAGAATGGCCTTCCAGGCAAGGGCAGCACCCCCTGCAGCCAGAAGGCCACCTGAGCCTCATTCTCCAAGGCTGCTGGAGGGCACACTTGTGGCACAAAGCGACATGTGTGTCCCTGGAGCCTCTTGCCCAGTCTTGAACTCCGGGGTGCTGACAGGAAGAAGAGCATTTCTGTGTCAGGAGCTGGTGCCCGCTGGTCACTGCCGTTGGCTCCCATGGAGCTAGCTTGTAGTTGACCCAGGTAGTCAGACCCTCCCCGGGAGCTGCCTGGAACATCCTTCCTGTCTTTACACCCATGGTCGTGTCAGGTGCTGCTTCTGAGAAATTAATTGAGGTGTCCTTTAAAATATGTAGCCCTAGTCATGGGCTGGGGATGTGACTGTTCCAGCCCAGGTGCACCAAGCTTGGGTCTCAGGCCTCAGAACCGAGGGGCGCCTTGGGCTTCTGTGGTTCTCACAATAAAATGTGGCCCCTTGGGGGGAGCTGCAGGCGCCTTCCAGCTTCTGGAAGAGGCTCACGACCTTCATCTGTAAACGAGTTATTTGCTGTTTACTCTTCAGGCGAGAATAGTTACTGACCCCAGCAGCTGAGTCAGGGATTCGTTTTTCCTACAAACAGGATTCCGGGGCAGGTGGCAGTGAGCACCGAGGCCGTGGTGAGCAGCGTCACTCACAGCAGGGACGTGCTCATCAGTATTTCCTCTCCTCGGCAGGAGCCTTTGAAGTTGGGGTTTGGTTTGTTGATTTCTAAATCTTCTAAATCTCGAAGAGTAGTAAACATTGGGACACCAGAACCCAGGATACTTCTCTTGGACTGAACTGAGCTTAGGTCACTTATTTAGCCAGTGACTTGAGTGCTGTGTGCCCTGAGATGAAAAGCGGGACACACAGCAGAATTCAGCACTCGGAGTGATCCTAAACGTGTTTTTCAGGGCAAATAATTATTCACATCTTGTTATAAGCACATGACTTCTGATGTTTATTAAAACCACAAAACTAAGCCCTGAGAAGCAAAATACAAAGGACTGAAGATAAAATTTGAGAATAAAATGAGAAACCAGATCTCTTCAGACGTGAACCAAAGGAGCCCGCGTTTCTCAGCAGACAGGAGAAGCACAGGAGGCGGCTTGTCGACATTTCATCCATTTGGCGCTGGAATGGCCAGATCTACTTTTTACTTTTTCTTGGGTTTTGTAATACTTGGCTCATGATAAAGGGACTTTTCAGCGTTCGTTTATACCACTGGGCTGGGGGAACACTGCTCACATGATCCACATAATTACTTTTCCATCTTTCAGTCCTTTAACCCTCTCTCGCCTGGTATGGTGGGGTGCACTGGCCTGAGGAAGCTTTGCGTGCTGGTGCACACAGCCAGCGCAGACAGCTGTCCACACGCACAGATGCACAGAACGAGTGCTTTTTGTGAGCTGGGGTGTGAGGCCATTCACTTCTCTTTTAAAAGAGATTGATTTATCTAACTTTGCAGAAGTCAAAGAAAAATATTAAAAAAACCCATACTAGTTGAAAGAAGGAAGGAAGGGAGAGAGAACGGGAGGGGAGAGAAATGAATGGGAGGCTTGTGTATCCTGAAATGGTATTTTTTACTTGCAGCTCTGATCAAAGGCCTGTCGTTCCTTCATCGAGGTCCAGGTTTGCCTTCTCTGTGTCTGTGCTGGACCTTGACCTCAAGCCCTACGAGAGCATTCCGCATCAGTATAAACTGGACGGCAAGATCGTCAACTATTATTCAAAGACTGTATGTGCCAAAGACAATGCCGTGATGTCGACTCGGTTCAAGGAAAGCGAAGATTGCACGTTAGTTCTCCACAAGGTCTAACCCTTTCCCTGCAGTGTCTTTGAAACTTGAACACAGAATGTGAAGGTTGAATGATAGAGCTATTTTCTGTTGTGTTGGGTGAGCTTTGGTTGTGAATGTTTTTGCTTTTAACCCCTGTTGAGGTGGGATTGCCTCTTGGATACATGGAATTGAAGAGCACTGGGAACATCTTCCTGGACAAGGAATGTAGGACATGCTGTGTCCCAGGAAGCTGCTCACACTCTTAATATGGAAGTGTCCGTTAAGCCCTGGGAAGACCTTCTGGATAGATCTTCCTTCCCAACCAGGGCTCATGTCTGATTCTCTAATGCTAAAAGCCTTATTCTAAGACCCAAGGTTTGGATCTGCTACCACCAGACTCCTAACATAGAAAACTTGAATTGTCACATACATTTTACAGTTTGAACTTTTAAGAAAACATGGATACTACTGGAACTTTCCCCAGCTGAGTTACATGGTCACTTTTCAGTGCAAGCCACATATCAACACAGGTTTTTAGGTGGTTCCCTGCTGCAGAGCGTGACCTCGTGGTCGTGCAGATGCCGGTTCTGAGCAGTGTAGACTCAGGGTCCCTGTGGAGGTGCTGAAGCCCGTGGTTCCACACGGGGCAGCAGGGAGCGCAAGACTCAGGTCAGGATGGACACCACTCATGCGAGCATTGACCTTTTTTTTTTTTGCTTTACAATTTAATCTTTCACATGAGGGGGATATGAGTTGTTCTTTCCCACTAAAAATTGCTGCTGTAGAAGTTGGAGGTGGAGCTGTGACTGGCTGGGCTGCTGGGGCCGGGCTGGGATGTGTGCCCCAACAGCTCAGTGCTTTCCTGACACTCCAGTGTCTGGGCTGGTTGAGGAACGAGTTCTCTCTTCCTCCCGGACCAAGTTCCTCCCTCGGGTTTGCCTTGAGACGCATTGAGTTTTTGGGCCCCGTGGCCTCTCCCTGTCAGGCTGCCACAGGCCCTGCTTCCGGAAGGTGAACAGCTCCTGGCTGCTGCCGAGAGGGTTCTCGTTGGGGTCACCAAAGTGTGCCCGGCTGCTATGAAAAACGTTGGGAATCTTGGTTTCAGTTTTTTATTCTATGCTAGGTTGTACAGACTTATTTATATCATCGTTTTGAGGGACTAATGGAGGCTTATTGTAACATATAATATTAGCGAAACCATGGAATTATATGAAAATTATACATGAGAAATAAGGAAACTATTTTGCTGATTGTAAATTTTTGTGGGAAATTTTGTGATAACTTGAGAATTATACTTGTTTGAATCAAGGCAACTCTTCTAGAATTTATTGTTCAATTCTGTCATATTCTAATTCTACACTCAGAGGTGCAAAAAGATACTTACACAACTGGACACTTTTACTGTTTGCTTCTCACTTCAAATGACACCGTCTCATACACACGGGTCCTGTGTGCCGGGATGGGGGCTTTGGAGACTCACCTAAGTGAAGTGCATGGAGCTCACAGACGGGCCACAGGCTCTGGGAAGTGTGGAGGGAGTGGCTGTGAGTACTGTCTTGACCCAAGGGAGTTCACTGTTGCTGGGCTGGGGCTGGGGCAGCCTCGTTTGGGATGATTTTGCCCAGTGTCACGGTGTGTGGAGGATGCTGGGTCCTGGGTTCAAGTGCACATGAGAGGGAACCCCAGTCCATGGGAAGGTGGGCTGGGCTCCCGAGGTCCTTCAGGGCTGCAAGAGTTATTGCCTAGCACAGGGCCCAGACAGGGCTGGACTAGACACAGTGAAAACAGCCTGTATTTGAGGGAGAAGAGAAAACAGGTGGACCCCCACTCTGTCTGGTCTTGGCTCCCACCAGCCCGGGCTGTGAGGAGCCCCTGAGCAGTGGGTGCCACTGCTGTGGATGCGTTTCTGGCACGTTCTGGAAACTGCTGTTGCTGTGTAGTCATGGCAGCCCTGATTGGTTTGAGACAACACGTGTTCACAGATACTAACAAACAATGCTAAATGGGCGACTGATGATGAGGTCACGGTTCTTATGGCACATCCGGGACGATCAGTGTAGCACTTAGGCTCTGCAGGGGGGTCTCTCATAAAGGACCTCATTCCTCACGCCCTGGCCCAGGAACAGTGCTGTCTTTGCTGTCTTAGGCCATTCTTGTTACTAAGCTGACAGCTCCACTTTCTTGTGGAAGACCAAGAACAGTGTGAGGATTTGCCGAGACTGCCTCTCAGTGCCACTGTGCGGACCTGGGGGAGGTAGGGAGCGTGGGCGTGGCTCCCCTGGGCTGCTAAGGACAGTTTAAAAATGAGGTGCCACAGGCATCCATCTCCAGAGCCCCCAGGAGGCAGGAACCAGGATAAGGGTGGCTTCTCCCAGCTGAGCAATGTGGCCGCCATGTCCAAGGTGGACTCGGTGTGAGGCCACGGTGGGTGGGGGGATGGGTCCTCCCCACACATCTGAGGACACATGACCACTTGGTACATTCTCTCAGATGTTAAGCTTATTTTTATAAACCACATTGTACATGTCACTTTTATTTGGCATTTTATACTTAACTAGCTGTATTTATTTTTCATGTCATCAGAATTTCCATATAATGTGCCATAACTGCATAGACAGCATGTCTTCAGGTTGTGGTTCTAAGTGGAAAATAGCAAATGTTTATATTCAATAAAATTGCATGCTCCTCCGCGCAGCATCTTAACCCTCCCGTTCACTGTTTTAGAACTAGTTGTTCTCCTCTGCACAAAGCGATTTTATCAAGCTTTCCAGAGCAGCTTCGATTCCAAGCACTCCGAGCAGGGTTCGGAAGCTGAGAGGAGCGGCTTCTATGGCTCTGTTCTTGTCCAGCTCCAGGGCTAGAAAGAAAACGTTAAACCGGGTAAGAAACTTCAAGGTGGCAGCTTTTGGTTTTTGTTTTCTGCTGGCATGGACCTCACCAAGACCCTGCCCTCCTCCTGACGGGCTGCATGGGATGGGACGTGCTAGTGGCGGGCAAGGAGATGGCGTGCGTGGAGGCCTCACCCGATGGCTCAAGGCACATTCCCTGTGCATTCAGCCCGGGAGGGCTTTGGGGCAGCAATCCTTCTCACGTTCAGCAATCCCTTCTCATGTTCTTTTTGAGTGATTATTGGTAAAAATATTTAAAAATTGATAGACAAAGTACATTAATGAGATTTCCAATTTTTGATTCTTGCCCTTTGAAACCCAGAGGAAATAGGCAGGTGGCTTTGCTGGGCATGTTGAGAAGTCACCTAGAGCAGCCACACCCAGGGACCTACCTCGCTGTGGGACTTTGGTGAGAAGATCCAGCTTTGGAAAAACCTTCCCGTCTTCATCTATTTGTATCCTCCAAACAATGACTAATTCAAACCTGAAAAAGCGATAAAACATGTCATTCTGTGCTTTTTGAAATCTGGCAAAAAGATGAGCAACCATGAGTTGTTCCTGGTGTCCATTTCCCCATGCTGGGCTCCCCTGCTCCTAGCAACCGTGGCCCACAGCGAAGAAGAGGCATGGTCAGTAGCACAGGCAGATGGAACCAGGACCACAGGACGGTGCTGCTCTGTCCGCACTGCATTGGCAAACATCAGTAGACCAGCAAAGTACAGAACACGGAGCAACAGAAACTTCAAAATTACTGGTGGGAGCAGACATGGACAAGCCACTTTGGAAATAATCTGGCACTGACAGAAAGCTGAACATGCACCCCGGAATTTCATTTCTAGGCAGTTGAGCCCAGGAGAAGCTTGTGTAGTGTGTGCCAGGAGGTGTGAGCCAGAACAAAGACGCCACATGCTCCAGAGCTGAAGAGCGCAGCAAGAGCCCGTGCATGATCCCCTCTGGGAGGATGAGCAGCCAAACTGCACTGCAGCTGCTCATGACCCTGGAGGAGGTGAGGGTGACAAAGGCAAGTCCCAGAAGCCTGCCTAAGGACCACACGATTTTAAAGCTTGGAAACCAGTTGAGTTGAGGCCTTCACACACAGGTCATAAAAGCACACCCAGATGGACACATGTCCACACATGCACAGCCAAGGGAAGAGGATGGAGAACACAGCACAGGCCAGGGTGGCGCCGGGGCTGGTGGAGGGATGGGCTGTGCTGTCAGGGCCCTGAGCCTGTCTTGTTTCTTCTCACTGCTTTGGGGTTTTCCACTCACCCCTGGCTTCTTCCCTTCGATTTCTAAGTAACAGCAGATCCACAAGCATCTCCACTTTCTCCAAGCCTCCCTTCCTTGATCCCGTAAGTCCTGGGGCGGGCCCCAGGACTGGCATTTTCCCCCTGCGGCCCAGCACATCCTCCAGAGCTCCAGCTGCCTGCACCCCCACGCTGGGCATACCTGCTGGGACCACTGATTCCTCCAACCGAGGACCTTTAGTTCTTGGTTAGGTGGTTTACTACTTAGAGTCCTACTTAGGTGGTCTCCTGCTTAGAATCCTTGTTTTAACAGGAAATGGGAGGCCCTGTGGCCTGCACAGACTCACCCTGGCCGGCTGGCACTGCGGATCCCCATGGAGCAGGAGGAGGGCCCCTCCGAGAGGTACACGGCATCTGGGTACTTTTCCTGCATGGGGAGAAGAAACGGTTACAGACAGATCCACTGGTGAGGAGAAGGGGGTCGTGGGAGGGGCACGGGGCGCCGTTCCAGGTGTCCAGTGAAAATCTGGGTCCAAGCGTTCACACAGCACCCACGGGCGCCAACTGCCCCTCCTGCCCTTGCTGTCACACGTCTGCCCCACTGTAGGTCTCTCCACAACCTCCAGGCTCCCATGACTGCTGCTTCCCCAGCATGAACATGGTACACAACCACCCTACAGCTGCATTCTCATCTCACAGGTTTCCCCACACCCCTTCCACCTGGGATGGCTCCTTGCTCTACCCTTGTCCGTCACAACCTGGATGGTCTGGGGAGGACTGGTCAGAGGATTCCCAAGTGGAGGCGCCAGGCTCCTTGCTGGAAAGCAGCTGTTTTTTGCAGGGTTTTAGCATCTGACCTGAAAAGCCCTTTGAGCTGAGGCTCCGTGAGGGCTGTGGCCGGGCCTGGACGCCCCTCGCCTGTCCATCCTCAGGACTCACCCCAGTGGCGCCCAGCCCACACACCGTCCTGGGCATGGGCAGGAGCCCACTCTGGTACCCTCACTGTGCCCAGTGGTGGCGCAGCTCCCACTGCAGTAAGGGAAAGGCCCTGCCTTAGTGAAAGCTTCATGATGAGATGGCATTTTATTGTCAAAAGCCTCCTCCTGAAAGCAGGGAGATCGAGTGGAATCTCTCAGATTTCTAGGCTTGCAGTTCTGGGAGAGTCTGGTTTCCCCCATGGGCTGTGAAAATTCTGGACACGTCTGCTTGTTTCTGTTACTTACAGCAGGACCCGGTAGCCTCTAGCTCTACCAGAACCGACCCGCGAATTTAGATCAAACCACAACAGTTTGCTTACTGGAACCTGAACAGATGATACATATTCAAAACTGATAAAAGTAATGGTGGCCGTATTCTCTCAGTTCTTAAAAACTTGTCTTTTTGGGCTGGGTGCGGTGGCTCACGCCTGTAATCCCAGCACTTTAGGAGGCTGAGGTGGGCGGATCACGAGGTCAAGAGATTGAGACCATCCTGGCCAACATAGTGAAACCCTGTCTCTAGTAAAAATACAAAAATTAGCCGGGCCTGGTGGCATGCGCCAGTAGTCCCAGCTACTCAGGAGGCTGAGGCAAGAGAATCGCTTGAACCTGTGAGGTGGAGGTTGCAGTGAGCCAAGACTGTACCACTGCCCTCCAGCCTGGGCGACAGAGCGAAACTCCGTCTCAAACAAACAAAACGTGTGTTTTTGGCTGGGTGCGGTGGGCGGCTCACACCTGTAATCCCGGCACTTTGGGAGGCCAAGGAGGGCGGACCACCTGAGGTCAGGAGTTCAAGACCAGCCTGGCCAACATGGTGAAAGCCAGTCTCTACTAAAGATAAAAAAAAATTAGCTGGGCGTGGTGGTGGGCGCCTGTAATCCCAGCTACTTGGGAGGCTGAGGCAGGAGAATCCCTTGAACCCAGGAGGCAGAGGCTGCTGGGAGCCGAGATCACGCCACTGCACTCCATCCAGCCTGGGCGACGAGCGAAACTGCATCTCAGAAACAAAAACACACACACGAAAAAACTTGTCTTTTTGTCTGCTCTTGTGAGAACAGCTTGCAGGGTCGGGGTGACAGGAGACTTTCACGGCAGGCTCCGCGTGAGAGGTCGAGGTCCTAGGGCCAGTCTGCCAGACATGCTTTCCTTTCTGTCCTCTCACAGCGACTGATGTAGAAAGGGCAGCCTGGGGGTGCTGCTTAAGTCCCATGCAAGCCCTGCCATGATTAAAAAGCACTGTGGCCTCCCCAGGCCTTAGGGAAGGATAGTGAGGGGAGGTTTCCCCTGAGAAGCATCCGGCCTGACAGCTAGTCCGAGGACACAAGGCAAGGGAGCAGGCTGGAACTGCAGTGACAGCGCCTTCCTGCTGCTCCAGAGACTTGCCGGATTGAACCAGATCGGCTCTGCTGAATGGGGTTGCGTGGGGACAACGGCGTGACCGAGTTTTTAAAAGCAGCAGCCCCTGCATCGCTGAGCTCTCGCCAGTGTGGGAGGCCCTCACCCTGCGCGTGTGGGCCTAACACAGCGAAGGCGCGTCGCAGCACCATCTGCACCCACCACAGGCTGAGAGGGGCCTGGCGGAAGCTTACAATTACTAACTTCAGCACAACAGTTTCCATAAGAAAATGTATACCTAAGTGATTTAAGTGGAAAGTGTTGGTTGATTTTTAAACCGCAGCCTCTTCCAAATTAATCACAACTGCTTGAGGACCGTAAGGGAGAGCCTGTGAACGTGGCAGCTCAGCTTCCAGGCTGGCTCAGCGGCAGCACTTGGGACGCGTTGGAACGGCTGGGGCCTGGGCCAGCTCCAACGTGGGGCCCAAGGCTCAGCCTCCAAGCACAAGGGAGCAGATGGAGCAGCTCTCTGCCTCCCTGGGCCTCTCCTCACCTCTCCTTGTGAGCAAAAAGGGGTTTAAATGAGATGCTTTCACTAAAAAATTAAAGTGTACCTTACTCCCTTTAGTTTGTAAAAGAAAGTCAGGTAGAAACTCTGACATTAGGAAGAGGTCAGGCACACAGTGCATGTTTCTGGAGGGCTTTTGTGGGACTGTGTGCAAAGGTTCTTTTGTGGAAGTTAATGCCCCATTCGTTTAGCCAAGGTCACGGTCACTGATAACTTGAAATAGAAAGGATGGGTCTCATTGGCAGACGTGTACAGGTGGGGAGAGAGGATGGAAAAGCTGTGAACAGGGCTACACTAGTTATATACAACTCAAGACAGCGTGGGCTTGAGGTCATTAGGCCTAAAGTCAGCACATCTCATCAGCAGTCGAGTTTTATAAACGACTGTATTTGACGTGGATAGAAGATGACCAAATTGGCAAGAAAGAGTTAAGGCAAACATGCGCTGATGAGGAAGAGGTATGTACCATATATTTTTGAATGCTTTCCATGACAAATAGTTACACAAAAACAGTGAATTGGAAAATCATAAGCCTTATCTGGAAAGCTCCTTAGATGTGTCACGTTTAAAACCGAGGCCCAGAGAAGGAAGGCACCTGGCTGAGCCCCCGTGGGACAGTCTTGGACCTGTGGCTCTTCCGAGTGCATCTGAGGGACCTGCACAGCCCTGAGAGTTCTGGCTTATACGGGAAATGAGCAGGACGCCTGTGCTTCCGTGGATATTGTCAGGAAGGTGGTGATGTAGGGGTGGCTGTTGGGAGGGGACCTCGTCGTGCACACTAACTGGTTGGCAGGCACTGGCGCTTCCCCTCTGGAGCCCCCAGCCTTCCATGGGAAAGCTGGTCTTAAGCTGGAAATGCTGAGGCAGCGATTCAAGTGGTGTTTGTTCAGCTGGTTGCCGTATGTGGGGAGTCTGCATTTGAGAGCTCTCCTGATGTTATGATAGAAAGATGGCGGCTGTGAGAATGTTGGCAATTTGATATCCAGCCCCAGTTTTACACCTGAGACCCGCTGTGCTGTTGCAATAGCTGCCGGATGCTAGTCCAAAGGGAATACAATTTTTAGCAGAGCTTTACAGAAAACCAACCTTGTATTATATTTCAGTGCAATACCAAAGAGGAATGCTATGTCTCCCACTTAAACAAATGGGAAAACTTGAATCCTGAGTTTAAGTCTACCCTGGAGTGTCCACAGATACGTTAACTCATCTTGACTTTAATATTTTCCCAAAAATTATGTCTGGCCGATTCAGTGACTTTTAAAGAACTGAGATAAATTCATATAAATTATATGAGACATAATTCCTTTAAAGTGTGTAATTCAGTGGGTACTAGTATACTCACAAGGTGGTGCAACCATCACCACTTTCTAATTCCACAACATTTCATCACCCCCTAATGGACCCTTTAGCTATTGCCCCTAGTCCCCTTCACCCACCCTCCCAGTACAGCCGTAAGCAACCACCCAGGCTACTTTATGTCTTGCTTTCATTTGTATTTTAGTAACATTTTCTGTTTTGAAAGATACTCTGGTCTATTGAGAGATGACATCAGTGAGGTTACACCGTGGCATAAAATGCTGGCAAAACTCACCCTAGACTCCTCAGTAACTGGCACTGGGCCAACTGGATATCCACATGATAAAAAAATGAACTTCAATGCTTACTGCACACCAAATACAAAAATTTATTCTAATGAATCATAGAAATGTAAGGGCTAAAACTATAAAACTTCTCTATTCAAGACATTTCATACAAATGGAATTATATATGGTCTTTTATGTGCCACATTTTGTTTATCCAATGATCAACTAACAGACTTTTGGGTGGTTTTTACTTTTTGGTATTTGATTTTTTTTTTTAAATATTATTATTATTATCATTATTTTGAGAACGAGTCTTGCTCTGTCGCCCAGGCTGGAGTGCAGTGGTGCGATCTTGGCTCACTGCAGCCTTTGCCTCCTGGATTCAAGCAATTGTCCTGCCTCAGCTTCCTGGGTAGCTGGGACTACAGGCACTCCTGGGTTCAAGTGATTCTCCTGCCTCAGTCTCCCGAGTAGCTGGGACTACAGGTGCATGCCACCACACCTGGCTAATTTTTGTATTTTTAGTAGAAATGGCATTTCACCATGTTGGCCAGGATGGTCTCGATCTCCTGACCTCATGATCTGCCCGCCTTGGCCTCCCAAAGTGTTGGGATTACAGGCGTGAGCCACTGTGCCTTGCCCTTTTTGGCTTTTTGAAATAATGCTCATAGCATTACTGTTCATAACATTTGTGTATAAGTTTTGCACATACGTATTTTCATTTCCCTTGGTTATATATCTAGGAGTGGGATTTCTGGGTCATATAATAACTCTCCAACCATTGAGGAGTTGCCAAACTGTTTCCCACAGTGGCTGCACTGTTTTTATAATGCCATCAGCAGTGTATGAGAGTTCTGATTTCTCCATAGCCCCATCAACACTTTGGCCGTGAGTTGGTATCTCATTGTGATTTTGATTTGCTTTTCTCTTATGTGCTTACTGGCCATTTGTATACCTTCTTTGGAGAAATGTTTATTCAGATGTTTTGCCAATTTTTATTTATTTTTTTTAAACAGAGTCTTACTCTCTCTCCCAGGCTGGAGTGTGGTGGTGCAGTCTTGGTTCACTGCAGTCTCTACCTCCCAGGCTCAAGCAATTCTCCCACCTCAGCATCCCAAGTTGCTGGGACTATAGCCACATGCCACCACACCTGGCTAATTTTTGTATTTTTTTGTAGAGACGGGGTTTTGCCGTGTTGCCCAGGCTGGTCTTGAACTCCTGGGCTCAAGCGATCTGCCTGCCTCGGCCTACATAGCGCTGAGATTATAGGTGTGAGCCACTACACCTGGCCCCTTTGCCTATTTTTAAATTGGGTTATCTTTTAGTTACTGAATTGTAATAGCTCTTTATATATTCTGGAACAAGTCACTATATGTGTTAAAAAATATTCTCTCATTCTGTGAGCTGTCTTGTTATTTCTTTAATGGTGTCACTTGAAGTACAAAGTTTTTCATTTTGATGAAGTCCAATTTAAGTTTTTTCTTTTTGCTTACTGCTTGTGCTTTTGGTGTCATAGCTAAGAAACCATAACCTAATTCACAGTCACAGAGATTTGTATTTATGTCTAATTCTAAGAGTTTTACATTTTTAGCTCTTAAAGTTAGGTCTTTGATCCATTTTGAGTTAATTTTTATATATGGTGTGAGGTAGGGGTCCAGCTTCATTCTTTTATCCATGAATATCCAGTTATCTGAGAACCAATTGTTGAAAAGACTCTTCCTTCCCCCATTCAATCATCTTGGTTTCATTTGCATGTTAGTAACATTTTCTGTTTTGAAAGATACTCTGGTTTATAGAGAGATGACATCAGTGAGGTCACACCGTGGCATAAGATGCTGGCAAAATTTACCTTAGGTGGTTCAGTAACTGGCACTGGGCCAACTGGATATCCACATGTTAAAAAAAAAAAATGAACTTCAGTGCTTACTGTATACCATACACAAAAATTTACTCTAATGAATCATACATAGAAATGTAAGGGGCTGGGCGCAGTGGTTCACACCGGTAATTATGGCACTTTGGGCGGCCAAGGCAGGTGGATCACTTGAGGCCAGGAGTTCGAGACCAGCCTTGCCAACATGGTCTCATGGTGTAACCCCTTCTCTACTAAAAATATAAAATTAGCCATGTGCCTGTTGCATGTGCCTGTAATTCCAGCTACTTGAGGGGCTGAGGCACGAGAATTGCTTGAACTGGGAGGTGGAGGTTGCAGTGAGCCAGGATTGCATCACTGCCCTCCAGCCTGGGTGACTGAGACTCTGGTCTCAAAAAAGGGACATCTAAGGGCTAAAACTGTAAAACTTCTGAGAGAAAACATAGGAGTAAATCTGTGTAATTATGGGTTAGCCAAAGATTTCTTAAATAAAAAAGCAGGCCAGGCATGGTGGCTCATGCTTGTAATCCCAGCACTTTGGGAGGCTGAGGTGGGTAGATCACCTGAGGTCAGGAGTTTGAGACCAGCCTGGCCAACATGGTAAAACCCGTCTCTACTAATAGTAAAAAAATGAGCTGGGCATGGTGTCACACGCCTGTAATCCCACCTACTCCAAAGGCTGAGGCAGGAGAATTGCTTGAACCTGGGAGGCAGAGGTTGCAGTGAGCTGATATTGCGCCATTGCACTCCAGCCTGGGCAACAAGAGCAAAACTCCATCTCAAAAAATAAATAAATAAAACTAACTAAATAAAAAAGCAGTGACCATAAGAGAAAAATAAATTAGGTAATTGACAGACTGGCTTCATCATAATTAGAAACTACTACTCTTAAAAGCCATTGTAAAGAAGAAAAAGAAAAAGGCCAACCTCAGACTGAGTGAAAATATTGGCAAAAACTTGTATCCAGAATATATGAAGGACACAACTCAGTAAAAAGAAGATTAACAACCCAATTTTAAATAATGGGCAAAGGATTTAAGCCAAACTAGTGACGTATGTTTTGCACATCTCTTATTTGGTTAAATGTGCAGAAGATACATCATTAGTCATTAGGGAATTGCAAATTAAAACCACAAGGTGATGCCACAACATACCCATCAGAATGGCTAAAATAAAAAAGAGAGCAATACTAAGTTCTGGTGAAGATGTAGAACAACTGGAACTAACATACACTGCTGCTAGGAACTGGATAAATTTGGCAGCTTCTTGCCACATTAAACCCATTAAACATATATTAAACATACACCTACTATGTGATCCAGCAATTCTACTCCTACATATTTACCCAAGAGAAAGGAAAACGTATGTCCATACAAAAAAACTGCATGCAAATGTTCATTAATAAGAGCTCCAAAACTGGGAGCAGTGAGTGATTCCTTCAGAATGCACATCAGTCCCGTTACCGCCTGCTGGTGCTGGGGAGAAGGGCAAGGATGAAGTTGGGAGCAGGGCAGGGCCAGGACACACAGGCTGGTCCCCAGACCCCCACCTGATGTCGTTTGGAAAGGATCACACTGATTGCTGCGTGGAGAGTGGACTGGGCAGGTGGGTGAGATGTGGGAGAAAGCAGGGGGACCATGGCTGAGTGACACTGGAGTGACGGATGTGCTCTGGGGGTGTGGCATCAGGGCTTGCTGGATGTGGGGCGTGGAGAGTTTCTGACCTCCGGGGCAGGGGTGCAGATGAGGTACTTTTTGTGGGGTAAGGTAGGAGAGGTATGTCGGGGGTGATCAGAGCTGAGTGCTGCTCTCCATGCACAAGACTTCTGAGAGAAGTGTGACAAACTTCAGAAAGGTTTAGAAATGCCTACAGCAGGAGCACTGGGAAGAACAATGATCTACCCTCATTTCAGAAAGAAAACTGACAAATACAAAGGTACCTCTGTGCCAGACACTGGTCTAGGTTCTCCACATGTTACCATGTGTATGATCTCACTTGTGTTAGACAATCAAAACCATTACCAAGTGAACAGGTACTGCCGGGGCCCTGGGGCCAGTGCAGCTGCTCTGCCCAGGACAAGGGGCCTTGGTCCTACCTCAGCCCACTTAGCTGCTGATTGGCTATATGACTTTGAGAAATCCCTTTTAAACTCTCTGAGCCTCAGTTGTGTTTTTAAAGTTTAATTTGAGGCCGGGTGTGGTGGCTCATGCCTGTAATCCCAGCACCTTGGGAGGCCAAGGCGAGCAGATCACGAGGTCAGGAGATCGAGACCATCCTGGCCAACATGGTGAAACCCCATCTCTACTAAAAAGACAAAAATTTGCTGGGCGTGGTGGCGGGAGTCTGTAATCCCATCTACCCAGGAGGCTAAGGCAGGAGAATCGCTTGAACCCAGGAGGCAGAGGTTGCAGTGAGCCGAGATTGCACCACTGCACTCCAGCCTGGTGACACAGCAAGACTCTGTCTGCAAAAAAAAAGTTTAACATTGAGTGTAATTTTGAATTTACAGAAACAGTACACGAGGAGAATGAGAAGCTGCCGCCTGTTCACACCGCCTGTCACCTTCCTCTGTGTTGCGCCATGCTGAGACATGGTGCCCCTCGCCCCTGGACACACACACGGTTCTTCCCCAACTGAGCACATCTCCTCCGTGACCAAAACATACCTCTCCAAACCAGAACATGCCCCTTCAGATGTCCCCAGCTGTCCCAACTGCGTCTCTCCTCCCTTGTCCCCTCAGGCCCCAGCATGGCCGGTCTTGACAGCCTGGGTGTAGCTGCTGCCACCACCGATGGCTGAATCTAGCTGTATCTGGGCCTAACGCTACATGTCCATGCTGAGATGATGCCAGGTTTGGAGCCCCATGGAAATGCTGCCTGTGCGTCTCGGACGTGGCCCCACCACTGTGCTCCATGGGATGTCCTGAGACCACTGTCCACCCCCGAGTCTGAGACCCTACGATGGCTCATGGCAACACCAACGACAGTGAGGGTCCCAAAAGGTGGCTTTCCGTTTCCATGATTCATCCCGTATCTGTTGATTTTCTACCAGCAGAAAGAGCTTCTCCTTTTCCCTTATTCATTTGTATCAGTATCCACTCACAGTCACTTGTTTATTCCACAGGCTGTAACCTGTTTAAGATCACTACTGGTTGTGATGCTCAAGCCCCCAGGTCTGGCCAGTATGAGCTCCTGTAAACTACTCCTGGTTCTAACACAGCCCCACCATTCTTTGAGGTCTTCCTGCTCTCTGGCATCATCCGCTGTTCTGAGCTCATTTTGTACTTCCCTGCCCAGCTCTGGAATCAAAGGAGCTGACAGTATTTACAAACCAGGACCTGGGCTCGTTGCTCCCGAGCTTCATTGCTTCTAGGGCCTGTCATTGGAAAGAGCTAGGAAGGACGCACTGGTGTGTGCAGGTGCATGAGCCACTGCAGCCACTTCCACCCGTCTGTGCACACCCATATTCAAAACACACGCGCACGAGCTCTCCCAGACACCTCAGTCCAGCTCCTTTGACATCTGTCACTTTGCTGTTGGGGAGAGACTGTGTCCCTTCACCCTCAGTGCATGGCCTTGTTTGATCAGCCGATTTACAGTCTCGCAAGAGCGCCTGCTGTCCCCTCCCAGCCCGCTCCTCTGTGGACACATGGAGCATGACATGGAGCTGACACAACGTAGTCATTTATCTGACACTGAGACTTTCCCGGGCCTAATACCCGGTCAGGCACCTTTGTCCTTTTGGTCACAGCGTAGCGTTTAAATGAGGGCTGGTACCTCCGTGGGGGAGGTGAGATGGGGTTTCAGATTCTCAAGAGCTCTAACATGGACAGGACTGGCTATTCGAGTGCTTTGTATCATCACAATCATTTGAAGTAACAACTAATCGCCGGCAGCACCAGAAGCCCCCTTTGGAAATTTCCTGATTGGCACAACTAGCAGAAGAGAGTCCCTCACGGACACAGCGTCCAACTGAAATGTTAACAGAAATCCCCAGTCTACAAGGCCTGACAAAAGGTGCCTGACTTTTAAATCTTTTGATTACATACAGGATGGAAAGACTCTATCTCCAAGTCTAATTGTGTGGATTTTTAACCAGTTTTTCTAGACTCTGTTTGTGTTTTTGAAGTAAATAGGTCCATGTAGTGACACAAGCAGAACGGAATGCAGTGGCTGTGCTGCTGAATTACCTCCTGTAAACCATATTAGCCTAACTTTCCTGGACGTGGTCCTGAGGCTCGGACACGCAAACACAGACCTAGCGACACACACGTCTGCCCCCAAGAGTGGTCTGGTTGGTAAAAAAACAAGGGAGCACAGCAGCTTGCTGGCTTAGGAGGCGTCAGACCTACTTGTCTGACCCTATGTGGGGACAGAAGTCAGAGATCAGATGCCCTCAGTGGATGAACATGGGTGTCCAGGAAGGACCCCTCAAGGGACCTGCACCGTCCATGAAACCATCTACAAAAATAACTGGGAACAGCTGAGGAGCTCTGTTAGAAGGATTGCTTGTCCACAGGGAGTTAAAAAATGTGTCCTAAATGTTGCTTAGTAAAACAAACAACCAGAAAAGCCTCTCTATTCCAAACCCATGGTGGGGCATAAACCTGGGAGAGTTGGAATGTCATTGCAGCACTTTGCCACAGGAGCAAAAACACAAGCCCCACCGGAAGGGATGGCCCACCCGGCCCAGTACGGGCATGACTTGTGCTGTCTTTCTGGCCGTGACTGATGCCCCAGAACCCTCGCAAGGGCTTGTGCCAAACATTCTCCATGTGCCCCAGCCCCAGTGGGGCGGCCCAGCCCTCAGCATTTACCTCATCTCCAGACCTTTGCAGAACAGACAAGCTGGGAGCCTCCATCCTCCCTTCACCCAACTTTTCTTGTTTGTGCAGACTTGGGAAGAACCAGAGAAACTCAGAGTTGAGAGAGCCACTCTATTGGAAATACATCCCAATGACATTTTTAAAACGAAGAGCTGGGGAATTTTAATAAACAGAGCAAATGCAAGCATGAATAATGGGCCTGTATGGAAAGGAAGAGAGCCAGGGTAGGAGACAGCAAAGGACAGGCCACAAGCCAGATCCCACGCCCTTCTGTTCTTATATGGAACCTCAGGCTAAACATGAAGAACTCCAAACGTTTCATGACATGTGACAATTACATGAAATGCAAACTTCAAATTTCAGTGTCTGTAATAAAGTTTGATGGGCACACAGCCACCCTCACTTAGGTATATATAGTCTGTGGCTGCTTTTGTGCTGAACTTAGTGACTGAGCAGACTACACGGCTGCAGAGCAGACGACTCGACCCTTTGCAGAAGACACAGACCCAGAAAGACCAGGGGAGGTGGGTCCCACTGGTCCCCCAAGGAAGCCCGTGGAGCTCCAGGCAGTTTGGATGTTCAGGAGACACAGATAAACCAAAAGAGGTGGTAGGAGGCCACAGCCTAGGGGGAAAGTAATCTGACCATGTCTTGTAAATGGAGAAACATCTAGTGGGAGCTACACCAGACTTTTAATAGTGCTTTCTCTTGGGAAGTGATCCTGAGAAACGAGGAAAGCAGATTAAAAAACAACCACTGGGCCGGCCGCGGTGGCTCACACCTGTAATCCCAGAACTTTGGGAGGCCGAGGCAGGTGGATCACCTGAGGTCAGGAGTTCAAGACCAGCCTGGCCAACGTGGTGAAACCCCATCTCTACCAAAAATACAAAAATTAGCCAGGTGTGGTGGCAGGAGCCTATAGTCCCAGCTACTCAGGAGGCTGAGGTAGGAGAATCACTTGAACCTGGAAGGCAGAGGTTGCAGTGAGCCGAGATCACGCTGCTGCATTCCAGCCTGGGTGACAGAGGGATACTCCATCTCAAAACAAAAACAAAAAACAAAAAACAAAAAACAAAAACAGAAAACCAACCACTGGCCACACAGTCCCTCCTGTATGGTGCAGTGATAGTCTAGCCAGGGGCTGGCGTTGGAGGGGGATGTTTGTCCCGTGTGACCTTAGCCCCTAAGCCTAAGATGGACTTTTTTCTTTTTCTTTTCCTGGACTCCTTTCAGGGCCTGGTTTGGTGCCATTTCTGTGCTTCTGAATAGTAAAATGGTTTTCAAAGCTCTAGGGATGAAATTCCAACAGAAATCCCTTTATTCTCAACCGTATTTCTGTTTCCTTGTTTTTTTTTTTTTTTTTTTTTTTTGGACACAGAGTCTTGCTCTGGGTGTGGAATTCACTCCACTCCCAGGCTGGAGGGCAGTGGTGCGATCTCAGCTCACTGCAGCCTCCACCTCCCGGGTTCAAACGATTCTCCTGCCTCAGCCTCCCTAGTAGCTGGGATTACAGGTGCCTACCACCATGCCCCGCTAAGTTTTAGTAGAGATGGGGTTTCACTATGTTGACCAGGTTGATCTCGAACTCCTGAGCTCAAGTGATCCACCTGCCTCGGCCTACCAAAGTGCTGGGATTACAGGTGTGAGCCATTGCGCCTGGCCTCCTTGTAGTTTTTGCTGTGTTTTATCATAGTTCATTTTAATTCTGTTAAGCTAGAAAAATTCCTCAAAAAAAAAAAAAAAAACAAAACTTTGTTACTTGTTTTATAATTGAATATTTAAGTTTCATTTATCTGTAATCTTTGTAATCTTTGCTTCTCATACCAATTTCTGTCTCAGGAGACAGGAAACAGTGTGTTCTGAGCTGGCCATGTGGACCGGCCAGTGGGATGCCTCCCGACCTGTTCCCACTGGACCCTTCTGCACACAGTGCAGGGTGGGACCCAGCGCTGCCTCTGCCCATGTCATGTCACATCACGCCCCCACGAAAACCCAAGACAAGTTATTTTCCCATGTAATTTCTCCCTCCTGACACATCCTCTAGATTCCCACTATTCCGGACACTCTGTGGAGGGTCTTCTCACTGGAAATCACTGCCGCTTTCCTACAGTGATTACAGAAAGCTCAGAGGAGCAGGGACTACTGTGCTGGGCTTGTGGGGATGAGGCCAACTCGCCCTCACATGCCCACCTTCTCCCCTCCTTCACTCCTCAGAGGGACCCATGGCTGTGGGGGGTGAGAGCTGGCCCCTGCCGTTGGCCAGCCCAGACAGAGAGGAGCCCTGTGACTCACAAAATCCACACACCCAAAGAGTGCCACCTAAAACCAGTTTGAAAACAAACCTTAGCACTTTCTGGGAAATCCGAATTGGTGCTGGGAGAGATGACGATGTGGACGTTTGGCCATAAACACTTTGTCTAGAAAACGGAACTAAAAGAAGGAACAAAGGGATGTGGGAATCCTAAACATGAATAAAAGTTACAAATATGATTCTTCTATACTTTCCCACTTTAGAATGGAAAGGGGAAAATTACTCAAGCAAGTTGGTATTTATACACCTTAGAAACATGCACCCTGCAATCACTCTAAAGGCAAATTTACCCATAAAAAACCAACTTCCCATTAAGATTACTAGAGAAAACAGAGAACGCTTCAGATTGGAATGTAAGTCCTAGAAGTAGTTCTGTTTTTAAGATTATCAGTGAAAGTTAATCATGTAGTAATTTTATGCTTTGAAAAGGAATTCACTTCTCTCCTAGACCACTAATGTAAAAATGTGAGCCAAGTTGGTTTATTTTAAAATAGTCAGAAGTGATAATAAAGAAGCTAAATATACACACATATAAATATAACAGTAAATGCTAGAAACTCCTTAGAGATAATTCCACAATTTTCTCTTTATGTAATTATTCATATGTAATTATAACAGATAATGAAAGTAATATTCCAGATATACACAGAATATTTTATAATTAAGGTTTAAACTCTCATTATTTCATAAATCTCAAAGTAATGCTGTCTAAAAACATTGAAACTAATTGTAATTTAAAATTATGATCCCATTTAAACTTTTTCATGGAATAAAGGAGATTCTGAGATGGGAAGGCACTCTTGAGGTCTTCACGTTCTTTTTCACATGACAAATCACTCCCACTCCTGTCCCCATCCCAGTTTGGAGCCCTTCATTCTTGCAGGCCCTGTGCAGTCGACTTGCACTAGCTCATTCAATCCTCACAGTGGTCGTATGAAATCTTCAGTATAATTTTAATGAAACTAAGGCTCAGAATAATTAAGATAACTTGCTGAAGATTACACAGCTAGTAAACTGATTAAAACCTAAGGGAAACAGATTCCAAAACCTGAGTTCATAAACATTCTACGAGATAACATCTCTAAGCTCACATATAGTTGTAGTATACAGGTCAAGTTTTATCACAATCAATTTGTAGCAGCATAATTCAGTGCTGGCAACTGACTTCGATGGTAGCAGAAAAAACATTTTTGTTGGGAAACATAATTGCCCCTAAAAAGTTTGCTCACTTATTCCCAATCTAGTGCCAGACATGAATACGGCCAAGTCTCAACCGTGAAGAGCCCTGATCTAGTAAAAGAAACTTCCTATGCCTAATTTTTTTATTAAAAATACTTAGAGGAAGTATTATAGAGGAAGATTATTTTAAAAAAGCCACAGTGGAGCCCAGAGTCCAGAACCTCTCTGGCTCTTACCATCGTTTTTTTATTAATAGATCGCTGCTGTCATGGTGGGGATGGAAGCTGGGGTGCGGGAGAGCCTTTCTGCCTCCCGTATGGACTTCCGACTAATTCTTCTCAATCCTGTCCCTACTTTCCAATGTACTTGATGCCTCCCATTTCTGAGCAAATTGGAATTCTATAAAACACATCAGCCTTCCTCAAGGCTTTCTCTCGTTTTAATCAAATACCACACTTTCTAGCTTCCAATATTGTATTGCTGCCTTCTTCCCACCTATTTTTTTTTTCTTTCTTTTTTGACACAGGGTCTTACTATGTTGCTTAGGCTGGCCTTGAACTCCAGGGCTTGGCTTGGCCCTATTTATCTGTGCATTTATGTCTTTTAAAAACTAACTAGTCTGGGCGACATAGTGAGACCCCATTTCTACAAAAAATTGTAAAAATTAGGTGTGGTGTGTGCCTGTAGCCCTAGCTACTTGGAAGGCTTAAGCAAGAGGATCACTTGAACCCAGGAATTCTGGATTACAGTGAGGTAGGATCACACCACTGCATTCCAGCCTGGGCAACAGAGCAAGACTCTGTCTCAAAACAAACAAACAAACGAACAGAACACCTTTTTACTGTCATTTTAGAAAGGTTTTGGCAGGGTGCCTGAAAAATGCTGTATGTTTCAATCTGCCATTTTTTGAGGACTTTCATGTTTAACAATGTGTTTAATTTTCCCTCATACTTGATGAACAGTTTGGGTATAGAATTTAAAGTTTAAATAATATTTACACTATATTTTATAAATAAAGCCAATGATGTATGTTCAAACTTGTACTTCAGAGTCTTACGTTAAATGCTTTCAGTTTTTTTAAAATGGGAGGAAATGGGCTGGACGTGGTGGCTCACACCTGTAATCCTAGCACTTTGGGAGGCCGAGGTGGGCAGATTGCCTGAGATCAGGAGTTCGAGACCAGCCTGGCCAACATGGTGAAACCCTGTCTCTACTGAAAATAAATCACCCAGGCATGGTGGTGCATGCCTGTCATCCCAGCTACTAGGGAGGCTGAGGCAGGAGAATCGCTTGAACCCAGGAGACGGAGGCTGCAGTGAGCTGAGATGGTGCCACTGCACTCCAGCCTGGGCGACAGAGTGAGACTCCATCAAAAACAAACACACACACACCGACCAGACTTGGGAGTTCATGCCTGTAATCTCAGCACCTTGGGAGTGTGAGGCAGGAGGACTGCTTGAGGCCAGGAGTTCAGGACCAGTTTGGGCAACAAAGTAAGATCCCCATCTCTATAAAAAATCAAAAAATTAGCTGGGTGTGGTGGTGCATGCTTGTGGTCTCAGCTACATGGGAGGCTGAGGTGGGAGGATTGGTTGAGCCCAGGTGGTTGAGGCTACAGTGAGCCATGTTTGTGCCAGTGCACTCTAGCCTGGATGAGAGAGTGAGACCTTATCGCCAAAAAATCAATAAACAATCCATGAAGTCAACACATGTCCTTAGAAAAACAGCAACGTGGCTGGGCGCGGTGGCTCATGCCTGTAATCCCAGCACTTTGGGAGGCCACGGTGGGTGGATTGCCTGAGGGCAGGAGTTCAAGACCAGTCAGGCCAACATAGTGAAACCCCGTCTCTACTAAAAATACAAAAAATTAGCTGGGCTTGGTGGCTTGCGTCTGTAATCCCAGCTACTTGGGAGGCTGAGGCAGGAGAATCGCTTGAACCTGAGAGGTGGAGGTTGCAGTGAGCCGAGATCATGTCACTGCACTCTAGCCTGGGCAACAAGAGCAAAACTCCGTCTCAAAAAAAAAAAAAAAAAAAAAAAAGCAACCTCTCACATCCAGGACATAGAAAAATAGGGCACAAATAACTTACAAAAATGAAAACTTTTTTTAATTTTTAAAAGTTTATAAAAATGTTTGTAGACATGGGGTCTTACTATGTTGTCCAGGATGGTCTCAAACTCCTGGCCTCAAGTGATCCCTCCACCCCTGGCCTCCCAAAGTGCTGGGATTACAGGTGTTAGCTACTGTGCCTGGCCACAAATGAAATTTTAAGTTGAAATTTTGTATTAACATCAAGAGCTGATGGTTAAGGAAAAATAAAATAAAATGAATACTAGGCAGAGATTTAAAACTTGAGGGCGATGAAAAGTCTCAGCAAAGTAGTCCAAAGGACAATGATAATTTATTCCATTTGCATAGTAGTTCTAGTGTGGAAAGATCTTTTAAATATTGAATCACGGAACACCTTTATGAGGCGGAGATATAAAATTATGCCCATTTTTTAAAATAAGAAAAACAAGACTCAGACACGCCATGCTGTACCGGTGGCCCAGAGCCAGAAGTGGAAGCAGCAGCCAGCCACCTGCTCGTGGGGTCACCTGCTCAAGGTGCCTTTCTCAAGAAAAGTTTAGGTTCCCCGTGATCCCGCTGATTAGAATGGAGGGAGACCAGAGGTGGGCTGACCCCGAAACTAATAAAGCTGAAGCTCCAGGAGCCTCCCTGCACAGGCTCCTCCGAGGCCCTCACTTGTTTTTTCTTTAACTACTTTTTAAAACAGTTTTACATTGACAGGAAAATTGCAAAGACAATACAGAGTCCTTACATATCCCACACCCAGTTTCCCCTGTTATTCCTTTGTTATTAGCATCTTCCATTAGTGTGGGATGTTTGTTATAATTAATGAACCAAGATTGCTGCATCACTACTATGACTAAAGTCCAAATTTCATTCAGATTTCCTCAGTTTTGCCTTAATGTCCTTCTGTTCCAGGATTCCCATCTATCATATTACCTTTGAGATTCGTAAGAAAGGAAGCAAAGTGTACCTATATTCTTGGCTTCTCTCCCAGGTTCCCTTTATCTACTGCTACCAATTTAAGTATTATGCTTGCTTATTTTAATAAGTGGCTCCCATTTTTTACCGAAAGAATTTAAAGAAAAACATTTATAGTTTTTATTTGGGTCTCAAAATAACACTCGCCTTGTAGTCTGGCCACAGACCACATAAACCAGCTCTGCCAAACTCTAATCACTGTTCGCTTTCATTGTTGGCCCAGGCAGGAGGAAGGAACCAGCTTATTATGGGCTTGACTTAAAACTCAAAACAGATAACAGGAGAGTAGCAAACACCACTCTTTCATTTATTCATTTCTGTACAGATCATCCATGAATTGGCAAAACATCTTACAGCTATTCATATTTCAACATAGAATAGCTCTTGAATTAGGGGAAATGAGGGCAGAAGGAAAGAAAATCCTTTGCTGTCCTAAAAGGGCTTTGCTTTCCTAGAGTAATTTCAGTAAAAATATTTCTGGTTCACCCTGTCGATGGCCTGCGCAACATAAGCTTGGGCTGACTCATTCATTCATTCAAAATGATATTATGGAGTATATCTCCTGGGTGTGATACCATGGTGGTCTGTCAGAAGCCTGTTTTTCTTTGTCCAGTGAGCCTTCTCATCTCCCTTCTGCTGGTGACAAATCCTTCTCACCTTTGCCCAGGAGCCGGCTCACCTCTTCACAGCACTCTCAGCATCTTACACACAGAGTGTGGCTCCCCGGGGGCCTCCTGCCACCTGGGATTGAGAGGTGGATGCTTGGGGCAGATGATGCCAGGGCTGCTGGGAGGCTCACACAGTGGGAGAGAAGCCTCCAGCCCCGGGGTCAGCAGCTCTGGTTGTCTGAGCTACTCCAGCCTCTCTACTAGCTACAGGAGCCACTAACGTTCCTTTTCGTTTAAGCCAACTTAAGTTGGGTTTCTGTCCCATCCTCTCTCACTTGTACAGAAAGAGCCTTAATAAAAAGCACAGACATGATGTTAAACGCTGGGTATATACTGATGAACAAAATAACTGTGCATCATCAGGGGAGTACAAACTAAAACCACAATGGTATACCACGACACACACACCCAACTGGCTAAAAACGACTAACAAAACCAGTGTTGAAACAGGTGTGAGCAAATGGAACCCTCGTACACTGCTGGTGAGAGTGTGAACTGTTACAGCTGCTTTGGAAAACTGTTCAGAAATAGGTACCAAAGCTGAGCTTATGTATATGACATGATTCAGCAATTCCACCCAACAGAAATCTGCACACGTGTTTCCAATGCTCATAGCACTACTGTTCATAGTGCCAGAACTGAGAAATACCCAGGAACAGTATGATGGACAAAGACTTTGTGGTATATCCACACAATGGAATACTATACAGCAATGAGATGAATGATCAAAAATTACCATGTGGATACCTCACCAAAAACAACAGGGAGCGAAGGAAGGCCAGCACAGAACACTAGGCACGGCTGGATTTCATCCACATCAGGTCCTAGAGCAGGCTAGTGGATCCCTGCTGTCTGAAGCCAGCAGTGCTCACCCTGGGCAGGAGAATGAATGGAAAGGAGTGAAGGGGCTTCATGCTCTGGGGCTGTTCATGCTCTGCTTCCTGATGAGAGTGGTGGTCATACAAGTTCATTTTGTGAAAAACTATCAAACTGTATATACATTTTGATATACATTTATATATGTATATGTGTCTATATATGCCCTTTTCTGTATGTCTATATTTCAATGAAAAGTTAAAAAATAAGACAGTAGGCCAGGCGCCGTGGCTCACACCTATAATCCCAGCACTTTGGGAGGCCGAGGCAGGCGGATCATAAGGTCAGATCGAGACCATCCTGGCTAACACAGTGAAACCCCGCCTCTACTAAAAATACAAAAAATTAGCTGGGCGAGGTGCTGGGTGCCTGTAGTCCTAGCTACTCAGGAGGCTGAGGCAGGAGAATGGCGTGAACCCGGGAGGCGGAGCTTGCAGTGAGCCAAGATGGCGCCACTGCACTCCAGCCTGGGACAATGCAAGACTCCATCTCAAAAAAAAAAAAAAAAAAAAAAAAAGACAGTATTCCTGACCTCATGAAGCATAAAATTTGGTGGAAAAGACAGATAACAAATAATGAAATAAATTTAATTTAATTTTAAAATTGTGATGAGTGCCAAGATGCCTTCTGCTGTTACCCTTCCACTTTGCAGAATGCTTTTTCTTTTTCTCATCTGGAAGCTCTGTAGCCGTCTTGGTGACTTTACTTCCTCTTTCTGGATCTCTTCTAGCTCTGTCATATTTATCTTATCCTAAAGAACAGTGACCATAAATGAAACATTGCGGACAGATTCTCCAGGATTTGTTACAAAGAACATATCATCTATTTTATTTCCTGTGATTTTCCTGGATTAAGATGGGCAATCTGCAAGCCTTTGTTAATACTGTGGTATCTGGAATGCCGTTCTGGCAAGTCAGTGTGTCTTTTCTTGAGTTAGGGTTGACAGACAAAGGCATATCTTCCTATAAGTATGGTTTGGATTCTTTTTTTTTCCCCTGCAGGTCTTATTTTATGCACACTTTTTTATTGTTTTTTGGTGTGCTCTGAATAATGTTTTCAGTGCATTCCCATTCTCTTGGTATTTAAATGAGTGGAAAAGTTTAAACTTATCTGAAAGTATAAACACTTTAATGTTGACTCCCTTTTGGCTCATTTATTCAAAACTTCAATTGCTTAATACTTCTCTATCCTGAAACTATGGTCCACAAGATTTTGTTCCACTAGAATTAGTTGCATCACGTTTGAATAAACAGGCCAAAAGCTGCAGATTAGAAATCTCTGTTCCATGCAGATATTAGTTATACACATTTGTTTTGATGTTTGTGAGCTGTCTATTTATCTTTCAAAATCTCCTTCTATTAAGAATTCAGCTAACTTGCACGTTTAAATAACAGTTGAAGAAACACACTAATTTCCAGAAGCCAAGGCTGACCAAAGACATGGAAAGGGATTGTACAGTTCTTGTATTTATTTGGAAACAGAGACGTGTTTAAGGGCTGGACAAGGATAAGGGCCCCTGAGACCAGGAGGTTTGCATAACAACTGTCTAACTTTGATTATGCAGCACTGGCCCGCAGGAGGAAATGGAAACAGAGAGTGTGGGCCAAGAGAGTCAAGCTGTCAGCTTCTTAAAGACAAAATAGCCAAAGGACAGATTCCAATTTCCTAAAAGTCATACTTCGGCCTCAGACAAATACGAATTCTACACTGTTTTTAAAATCAAATATATTTAAGCATAGCGTTTATTCACACATTTGTAACAGAAAGAGGATTCTTTTCTTTTTTTTTTCTTCTCTTTTTGAGATGGAGTCTCGCACTGTTGCCTGGGCTAGAGTGCAGTGGTGCAATCTCATCTCACTGCAACCTCTGCCTCCCAGGTTCAAGCAATTCTCCTGCCTCAGCCTCCCTAGTAGCTGGGATTATAGCCACCCACCACCACGCCCAGCTAATTTTTGTTATTTTCAGTAGAGACGGGGTTTCACCCTGTTGGCCAGGCTGGTCTTCAACTACTGACCTTGTGATTCGCCCACCTCAGCCGCCCAAAGTGCTGGGATTACAGACGTGAGCCACTGTGCCCGACCAGAAAGAGGATTCTTTATTTACAAGTGTCGTAAGTGCTGAATGCTAACCAGATATGTTTTATAGTGTCATAAAGTAAGAGAATGCATTGAGAAGAAAATAAAGTTTGAAAAAAACCTTAGAACAAGTAGTTAACAATTTGTTGTGTTAATATAATTAAAGCCTGTTAAAGCCCTTTGTTGAACTGTGCCTCACCACTGACACACCATTAGAGAACTGGCTCTACCAGTGCCTGCCAGTGCCCTCCAGGAGCATTTGCAAAGCTCTTTGGGTATTTTCTGTTCCACATCCTTTGTATGTGAATGTGATAATGATGTTATTATAAAGTGGGGAGAAGAAATAATGAGGCCTCTTTTTGGGAGGTGGGCGTGGGGGAGCAGGGATGATACTGTGTAGTTTGAGTTTTTCAGATGAATACAGTATTTTAAACATAATAGAAACATCATAATTAAAAGATGAATAAAAACTGATAGAGTCAGGAAATGTGAACATATGATTATCTTCAATTTAAATTACGACTTTGTAAGATAAAGTAGTTAAAAAGGCATTCAACAATTTGAACTATCATTAAAAGCTCAAAATAAAATAGCTGTAAATAAGAAAACAGGTCTGTATAATGCTTAGTTGAAATCTTCCATAAATGCATAAGAGAATCACTTCACACCATTAAAATAGCTGTAATCAACAAAACAGACAACATAGAGTGCAGATAAAAATGTAAAGAAGGTGGAACTTCACGTACTGTTGATACAGCCAACATGTATGAGAATGTCCATGTAATTTCAAGAATGTGGGAATGCCCTTCTGAGAACTCAGTGAGAGGTGACAACGTGCTAGCAGCCCTCACTTTAGGCGCCTCCTAGGCCTGTCTGGTGGCGTTTGAGGAGCCCTTCAGCCCGCCACGGCACTGCAGGAGCCCCTCTCTGGGCAGGCCGAGGCCGGAGCTGCCTCCCTGTGCTTGTGGGGAGGTGTGGAGGTAGAGGCGCAGGCGGGAACTGGGGCTGCGTGGCGCTCGTGAGCCAGCGTGAGTTCCAGCGGGTGCCGGCTCGGTGGGCCCTGCACACGGAGCGGCCAGCCGGCACCGCCGGCCCGGGGCAATGAGGGGCTTAGCACCTAGGCCAGCAGCTGCACAGAGTGCACCAGGTGCCCCAGCAGTGCCAGCCCGCTGGCACTGCCCTCCAGTTCTTGCGGGGCCTCAGCTACCTCCCTGCAGGGCAGGGCTGGGGACCTGCAGCCAGCCATGGCCGAAACACGCCCCTGGACCCCGCCCCGCGGTGGGCGCCTGCATGGCCTGAGCCTCCCCGACCAGCGCTGGCCACTGCGCCCAGGCACCCAGTCCCATCAACCGCCCAGAGGCTGAGAAGTGCTGGTGCATGGCACCAGACTTCCAGGGAGCTCCACCAGTGCAGGATCCACTAGATGAAGCCAGCTGGGCTCCTCAGTCTGGTGGGGACTTGAATAAATTTTATGTCTAGCTAAGGGATTGTAAAAGCACCAATCAGCACTCTGTACCTAGTTCAAGGTTTGTAAATGCACCAATCAGATCTCTGTAAAATGGACCAATCAGCAGGATGTGGGTGGGGGCCAGATAAGAGAATAAAAAAGCAGGCTGCCTAAGCCACCCACGGGCAACTCGCCCAGGTCTCCTTCCACAGTGTGGAACCTTTGTTCTTTTGCACTTTACAATAAATCTTACTGCTGCTCGCTTGCTGGGTCCATGCCGCCCTTATGAGCTGTAACACTCACTGCGAGGGTCTGCAGCTTCACTCCTAACACTCCTGAGGCCAGTGAGACCAGGAACCCACCAGAAGGAAGAAACTGCGGACACATCTGAACATCTGAAGGAACAAACTCTAGACTACGATCTTTAAGAACTGTAACACTCACCGCAAGGGTCCGCAGCTTCATTCTTGAAGTCAGTGAGACCAAGAACCTACCAATTTCAGACACATTAGTATGACTTTTCTTGGGTTACGATCGACAGACAAGGGCGTATCTTCCAATAAGCATGGTTTGGATTTTTTTTCCCCTGCAGGTCTTACTTACACACATTTTTTTGGTGCATTATAAAATGGTACAGTCATTTTATAAAACTATTTGGTAGTTTCCTTTTTTAAAAAAAAAAATTTTTTTTTTTTTTGAGACAGGGTCTCACTGTTGCCCAGGCTGGAGTGCAGTGGCATAATCTGAGCTCACTGCAACCTCTGCCTCCGGGATTCAAGCAATTCTCCCACCTCAGCTTCCCTAGTAGTGGTGCACGGGGACTGTGCACCACGCCCCGCTAATTTTGTTTTTTTTGTATTTTTGGTAGAGACAGGGTTTTACCATATTGCTCCGGCTCGTCTTGAACTCCTGGGCTCAGGTAATCCGCCCACCTCATCCTCCCAAAGTGTTGGGATTAAAGGTGTGGGCCATTGCCCCTGGTGCCTTTCAATTTTTTAATGTCCTTTATAAATTCTGAAATGATACATTTGCATATAAAGCAGAGCTATATTTGTCCCCTTAAATTTCGTAGTAATGCAGCTATTTTATTTATTCATAACCCCACATACATTCACCTCTCATGGGGGTCTCACACTAGGGATTTACTAACTTTGGCAAGGAGAATGCCTTTATCTCTCATCTTCCTACATCCCTAACCCTGGGGGGGGCCCAATATTGGAGCTTCTTCCAGGAAAGCACTTGGCCAAGGTTCCACCTTCTTTACATTCTCACCTGCACTTGCTATTGTCTGTTTTGTTGATTACAGCTATTTTAATGGGTGTGATGTGATTCTCTTACGGGTTTACAGAAGATTTCAACTAAGCATTATACAGATCTATTCTGTCTTCAAAAACACTTTTCCCTGAGCCCATATCCTGGGGGTTAGGTGATGGGATGGGAAGGGAGACGTTACAACAGAGAAAAGCCTTTTAAAGCTCACAGTTGCTCTTTCTCTCTTTACATTTTTATTTTTATACTTTGGTGAAATTCACATGACATAAAAGTAACTACTTTATTTTATTATTTTAGTTTTTTGAGACGGCGTTTCACTCTTGTTGCTTAGGCTGGAGTGCAATGGCACGATCTTGGCTCACCGCAACCTCCGCCTCCCAGGTTCAAGTGATTCTCCTGTCTCAGTCTCCCTAGTAGCTGGGATTATAGGCATGTGCCACCACACCCAGCTAATTTTTTGTATTTTTAGTAGAGACGGGGTTTCGACATGTTGGCCGGGCTGGTCTCAAACTCCTGACCTCGTGATCAGCCCACCTCGACCTCCCAAAGTGCTGGGATTACCGGTGTGAGCCACCGCACCCGACCAATTTTGTATTTTTAGTAAAGACAGAGTTTCTCCATGTTGGTCAGGCTGGTCTTGAACTCCCGACCTCAGGTGATCTGCCCGCCTCGGCCTCCCAAAGTGCTGGGATTACAGGCGTGAGGCACAATGCCGGGCCTATTTTATTTTTTGAGAAAGAGTCTTCTTGCTCTGTCACCCAGGCTGGAGTGCAGTGGCACAATCTTGGCTCACTGCAACCTCTGCCTCCCGGGTTCAAGCGATTCTCCTCCCTCAGCCTCTCAAGTAGCTGGGATCACAGGCACCTACCACCATGCCTTGCTCCAACATGCCCAGCTAATTTTTATATTTTTGGTAGAGACGGGTTTCGCCATGTTGGCCAGTCTGGTCTTGAACTCCTGACCTCAAGCAATCCACCCACCTTGGCCTCCCAAAGTGCTGGGATTATAGGCGTGAGCCACCGTGCCTGGCTCAAAAGTAACTATTTTAAAGTGATCAATTAGGTGACATTTACTACATTCTCAGTGTTGTGCAGCCACCACCTCTGTTTCCAAAACATTCTGATCACTTCAAAATAAGCGGTTCCCACTAAGCAGTTAATCCCAATACCTGCCTCCCTTGGCCCCAACAACCACCACCCGCCAATCTAATTTCTCTATTTCTATGGATTTATCTATTGTGGATACTTCATATAAATGGAATCATATAATATGTGACCTTTTGTGTCTGGCTTATTTAGCATACAATTTTCAAGGTTCATCAGTATTTCACTCCTTTTTATGCCTGAATAATATTCCATTGTGTGCAAATACTACAGTTTGATTGGTCCCCCATCTCCCCCCCACCTTTTTTTTTTTTTTGAGACGGAGTTTTGCTCTTGTTGCTCAGGCTGGAGCGCAATGGCATGACCTCGGCTCACCACAACCTCCGCCTCCCAGGTTCAAGCGACTCTCCTGTCTCAGCCTCCCAAGTAGCTGGGATTACAGGCAAACGCCACAACGCCTGGCTAATTTTGTATTTTTAGTAGAGACAGGGTTTCTCCATGTTGGTCAGGCTGGTCTTGAACTCCTGATCTCAGGTGATTTGCCTGCCTCGGCCTCCCAAAGTGCTGGGATTACAGGCGTAAGCCACTGCCTCCACCTGGGCCCCCTTTTTATAATTTCTGTCTCATTATATCTCATTTTGTTCATACTTTGTTTTCCTGTTACTTTTTTTTTTCCTCTGAGCATATTTAGGACAGTTGTTGATTAAAAGTGTTTGTCTAGTAAGTCCAATGCTGGGTTTCCTCAGAGATGATTTCTGTCATTCCTCTGCCCCACCCCTCTTTCCCCAGGCCAAATGGGACATTCTTTCATGTTTCTTTCTATGCCCTGTATTTTTCTTGTTGTTGAACACCAGGTATTTTGAATACTAGAATGCAGTGACTCTGGGAACCAAATGCTCCCCTGTCCTCAGGGTTTGCTGCTGTTGATTGCTGAGGGCTGCAGTTGTCTGCTTAACAACTTCTCCAAATCATTTGCACAGACTGTATTCCTGCTTGTGTGTGGTCAGTGAAGTCTTTGTTACAATATCTCATTGGTAAGCCAGTGACCTGAGGGAGATTTTCTTAGATGTCTGGAGACCAAAAGAAAATTTAAAAAATTTTGATTCTCCCGGTCTTTCCAGTTTGGCTCTGAGAGGGGCACTCCCTCAAAGCTATAGCAGTCTGCTTATAACTCTGCCTTAGCCCTCACCCGCTACTTGCTCCAGCAGAGGCGCAAAGCTAGCCTCCTCTTAGGTCTTTTCTGAGTATGCACCCAATACTGGGCAGGTATGTTGTACTCTTTTTTCCCTGGTATATGCATGGTCCTTCCAAGCCCATGTCCCCCAACAAACTTCCCCCAGCCTCCTCCTTCCAAGGTTTTTGGATTTTCTGCTGCTTGCTCTAGTCCACCATCCCTTGCCCCAGACAGGCATGGGTAGTGCATGAGGCTGGGTATGGTGGCTTATGCCTGTAATCCCAGCACTTTGGGAGGTCAAGGCAGGCGGATCACCTTAGGCCAGGAGTTTGAGAACAGCCTGGCCAACATGGTGAAACCCCGTTTCTATTAGAAGTACAAAATTAGCTGAGCATGGTGGTGTATGCCTGTAGTCCCAGCTACTTGGGAGGCTGAGGCAGGAGAATCGCCTGAACCCGGGAGGCGGAGGTTGCAGTGAGCCGAGATCGCACCACTGCACTCCAGCCTGGGCGACAAAAGCGAAACTCTGTCTCCAAAAAAAAAAATTTTTTTCTACAGATGCTACCACTTCCCAGAAAGCTACTCCAACTCATGAGGGGGTGGTGGGACAAAGGTCAGCCTCTGCACTAGTCCCTTCAGGAACCAGCAGACAGGTCAGAATGAACCACCACAGTTTTTAAAGAAGGTCTATATTCATCCCTCATCCCTTGGTACCAAGCAAGCTATACCAAGAACATGAGCTGCTATTGTCACAGCCACTCCTGCTGTGCTAGGGAAGGATAGATGATAGCCCAGTGAGAACACCATAATATTAATACTTTCACTGGAATTCATATGCCTTTTCTTCACCAAGCACTTGCCCAGTGGTTGCAAGTGTTCTGAAAATTCTGAAAGTTTATTCTGTCAATTTTAGATTCCAGAGTTCCGAAAGTTTATTTTGTCAATTTTTGGCAGTTTATGGTGGTTTCAGAGGAGATACTGATTCTTTGAGTGCCCTACTTGCCCATTTTCTTTGGTTTGGCAGTTTCTTAAACTGTAAACATAAGCTTGCCATACAACCAGTAATTCCACTCCTAGAAATCTAACCATGAGAAATGAAACCAAGTCCATACAAAGACTTGCACATGAATGTTCACAGCAGCTTTATTTGGTATAGACAAGTTCTAACTACTCAAATTCTCATCAACTGGTGAATGGATAGCCAACTATCAAAAATGGAGCCAGACTTTTGATTCTCTATCATTTACAAATCTCCAAAATTATTCTCCTTAAACATGAGTGATTTCATGTCACTATCCCCCCTCAAAAATATAAAGTGGTTTTTTAAGAGCCTAGAATGAAGACTATATTTCTAAAATGTGGTACTCAAGGTCCTCTGTAACATTTCTCCAAACTTACTTTCTAGCCTTTGCTTCTAATATTACAGCCCAGTCCTAGTGAGCAGTCTTCCTTCAGGCATCACCTGTAAACATTCTTGTCATTCTACTCAAATGCCATCTCTTCAGGAAATCTCCCTGCTTCCTCTACTGTGTCCCCATATAATCTGTAGAGTATAGCAATCACTTGTGGTTACAGTTAGGTGTATATATTTGTTGCTTCAACCAAATACTGAAGCACTGAAACAACTATATAACATGCAATTTGTTACTGCTAGCATAATACCTCGGCACATAGTAGGCGCTTGATAAACATTTGCTGAATTCATGAATGTACGAATGTACATGGCCTACAAATGAAAAAGCTAAAGAAAATTTAAAAGAAATTCGTGAAACTGGGAATTATGGAAGAACAATTGAGAAATAAATGTAAACAAGAAAGGAAAAATAGGGAAAATGTTATATAGATGTTTTAAGTTAAAGACTCTAGAGCTTTAGGGAAGACACTTGGCCCAAGACAGAAGCAACTACTGCAGTTCCTCACACATAAGAGCCTGCTGAATGAACAATACCACTAATTGGTTAAAACGAACTTACAGCCAGGCATATCCCAGCACTTTAGGAGGCTGAGGTGGAAGGGTGGCTTGAGCCCAGGAGTTTGAGACCTGCCTGGGCAAAATAGAGAGACCCTGTCTCTTTCAAAAATGTCAAAATTAGCCAGGCATAGTGGCGCGTACCTGTGTCCTAGCTACTCTGAAGGCTAAGGGGGAGGACTGTTTGAGCCTGGGAAGTCAAGGCTGCAGTGAGCCATGATGGTGCCACTACACTCTAGCCAGGGTGATAGAGTAAGACCCTGTCTCAAAAAAAAAAAAAAAAAAAAAAAAAAAAAAAAAAAAAAAAAAGCAAACATAGACACAAACAATAAAATAAACAAAACGCTATGTGAAACACATACTTAGGCAACACCCTCATCTGATTTTGGGAAGCAAGAGTAAATGGAAAAGCCAATGAATGCTGGGAGTCGCTGCCGCCAGGGGCTTGTTTGGGAAGTATTTGTATTGCTGCAGACGGGAGTTATTTGAATGGTACCTCATGAAATGGGCCAGGCTGGGACTGGGGGATGGTTGGGGTGAGGTGTGGCCAGGTCCCTGACACATTCTGAGGAAGTGGAACTAATCCTGGTGTTTTCATTTGGCCTTTGGTTATATTTGATAGCATAATGCTTACATGGGGCTTAGTAATGGTTCAAGAACCTGAACTAAGGAGAGCCATCAACTCATAGACAGAAAGCTTAGTTATTACCACATACCCAACTGTTGCTAATACTCTTCTCCAAAGACATAAAGAAGCAATTTTCAGTATGCAAACATTTAAATTTTACCTTTACTGCTGTGAATTATAGATACCAAATGGCATACCATCATAAACAGATGATGGCACAGCTCTTCCAGCTAGCATGCTGGTGATTTCATAGTGAAAATATTGTTTGTTTCACTAAAGCCTGCTTGAAAAATTTGAATGTGAAACAACTCTTATCCACTGAGGACTTTGCCTAAGTATAACTGATAGTTTTAATCTACCCTCCAAAAAAGAAGAAAAAAACCCCCCCACTTCTCTGTAATTTAAGCATATATTTAGAAAAAAATGCTAAGAATGAATAAGGCACCCATAGTCTTTGAACCTCATATATTAATTTAAGAATGACACTTGTGAGATACAGCTGAAAACTACAAGATCCCTGTAAGCATTTACCAATATGCTATAAGTGAATGAAACAAAGAGAAAATAATCAAACCAATAAATACTGACAGATTAACAGGTACAAAGCTTGCACTAGGTTACACAGTAAAGCAGTCCAACAATACAAAGGATGTTCTATTCAGGAAGTAAAGATAAATGCATCTTGACTGAATAAAGTTATACTAAACACTAACTTTTCTCTTTGTTACAAAGGCTTTTTATAGGGTAGTCTACATGAATATTCTTCTGCTGAATATGTTTAACTCTATACTAGTGTATATCAACACCACCCAGCCATGCTTGTACAATTTGACCTTGACCCCACAGATAATAATTGATGAGACCAAGGATGGACACATGACCCAAGATGACCCAATCAGACTGTCTTGGAGAAACTTCACATTGAGAATCTGACCACCAGTCTTGGAAGTTGCTTAAACTGAAGACACATAGACGTGTCATTTTGCCATGTGCCTGTCAAACACAGTGAAAGCTGTTCTGCAGAAGACAACACCTTTTGGGAGAGGAGAGTGAGGTAGACTTACAGAAAGTGGTGGGGCTAAGGGAACACAAGACCTCAGAAAAAGAAAGCAAGATAGAGAACCTGAAGACTGGGTGGGCCACAAGGGTATCCCCATTCCTTTTCCCAGGCCCTAGGGAGTCGCTGTACTCTTCCTGCCCTTTGAGAGCAGGATATTCTTCAGTGCCCTTCCAGTACATCCCCTTGTGTACTAGGGCTTATTTGAAGTGTTGTTTCTATTACTTGCCACCAAAAAGAGTCTTAACAACTACAACAGTCATTTCTATTCCATTACTTAGTGACAATGAGGAATGTGGAATAGGGATGGGTGTCTTTTTTTTCCCCAGAAAGACTATCTAGGACACCGTTATTGAACACAGATAATAAAAGAAAGGGCAGAATTGCGCTCCACGTTATTTTTTTCTTTACCTTTCATCAATCTCCAGGGCCCTAAGCAATTATTTTAATGAATTTTTCAGTTTTACAATTTTTATCTTGGGAAGAGGTCACTGACCTCTTCATTCTGTTCTATCTGGAAGTCCCACAACAATTGACTTTTTAAATTATTTTAAAATTATTTTTTCCTTTTTGCTTTCTTTATTACCTTTTTAAAAATATGTCTTTGGGCCAGGTGTGGTGGTTCACACCTGTAATCCCAGCACTCTGGCAGGCCAAGGCAAGCAGGTCACCTGAGCTCAGAAGTTCGAGACCAGCCTGGGCAACATGGCAAAACTCTGATTCTACAAAAAAAAAAAAAAAAAAAAAAAATTAGCCAGGCATTGTGGCATGTGCCTGTAGTCCCAGCTACTTGTGAGGCTGAGGTGGGAGGATTACTTGAGCTCAGGAGGTTGAGGCTTCAATGAGCTGAGATCATGCCACTGCACTCCAGCCTGGGTGACAGAGATCCTGTCTCAAAAACAAAACAAAACAGAAAAACATCACGTATTTTCCCCGTGTTAGTTGAAAAGTCACAAACCTTATTTTTGTTAAGTGGTTACCTTAGACATTTTATCATCTGTACTCATTAAAGTCTAAACAAATCCATGTCTCAGTCCTCCTCTTGAACACAATAATTCAGATATTTTCATTTCAAGCAACCTTGTATTACTATGTATTTTTGAATTCTAGCTTAAAAAGCCTCTCATATGGCATCATTATGATTATGTTATACAGTCACTGTTTGACATATTTACCATATTCTTTGCTTTTTATTCCTTCTTGCATCTCAAACCTTCCTTCCTGGATCATTTTCCTTCTACTTGATGATCCTTTCATTCTAAAATGTGTGTCTATTGAGGTAAATTCTCTCAGTTTCTATTTATCTAATATTCTCTTTATTTCACTTTCATTCTGAAAGAGAGTATTTGTTGGGTATAGGAAGTCTGATATTATTTTCTGTGAGAGTACTGAAGCTACCAGTCTATTGCTTCCTGGTTTCCATTGCTGCTGTTGAAGGATCAGAGTTTGCCAATATAGCCAATTCATTCCTTTTGGATGCTTCAAAGATGTTCGTCTCATCTTTGGTAACTGAAGTTCCATTAAATTGTATTTAGGTGTGATTGTAATCTCATAATGATTAAACTGTAATCTCATAATGATTAAAATTTATATTTTTTGTTTGGATCTTATTTGGTTTCTTGACACAGATTTTTTTAATACATAAAATATAATGTATGTCTTATAGAATGCAGGAAAAAAACATAAAATGTAATATGGCTTAACAGAATCTTGCCAACACCCCAGAAGTCCCCTGGCATTCCTTTTCCCCATCATATACCTCTCACTTTCTGCTAAAGTAGTAAGTATCTTGATATTTATTTATGTATTTATTTTTAAAAGATGGGGTCTCACCATGTTGCCTGGGCTAGACTTGAACTCCTGGGCTCAATCTTCCTACTTAGCTTCTGAGTAGCTGGGACTATAGGGGCATAACACTATGCCCAGCTATCTTGATTTTTATACAAATACCTTCCTTGCTTTTTTTTTTCCCTTAGGTATTTTTCCCTACTTAAGTGTGCAACCCTAAACAAGGAAGTTTATTTTTTTGCCTATTTCTAAACTTTATGTATATAGAATCATAAAACATACATTTTGACTTGTATTGCTCAGTATTTTGTTTGGGAGGTTCATTTATGATGTTGTATGTAGCTCTATGCTGTTGTTCTTCTCAATTCTAAATGGTATTTCATAATAAGAATACATCACAGCCTTCAGAGTAGCAAGGACTACAGGTGCCCGCCACCATGCCCAGCTAATATTTTGTATTTTTAGTAGAGACAGGGTTTTGCCATGTTGGCCAGGCTGGTCTTGAACTCCTGGCCTCAAGTGATCTGCCTGTCTCAACCTCCCAAAGTGCTGGGATTACAGGTGTGAGCCACTGCACCGAGCCCCTGTGCATATGTCTTGATATACATGTGCACATGTTTCTTTGGATATACATATATATATATACATACCTAGGGATATGTGAATCTTCAAATTTTACAGATAATATCAAAGTATTTGTGTCAGTTTACAGTTCCATCAGCAGTATATGAGAATATCTATTGCTCCATATCCTAATAATTGGCAATTAGTCTTTTAAATATTCTTTTTAATACCCACCATTCTGGTAGGTATGCTATGGAATATCATAATGATTTAAAATTGCTTTTCTTTTATTAATGGATTTAACACTTACATTAGTTTACTCGTCATTTGAATTTTGTGAGTTTTTTTGGTGCAGCGGTCTGATCAAATTGCTTACCCATTTTCCTACTGAGTTGTCTGTCTTTACCTGCCATACCTACCACTTATTTACTGTTTCCAAGATATAATCTGGCCTGGCATGGTGGCTCATGCCTGTAATAATCCCACTTTGGGAGAGGCTGAGACACAGCCTCATATTTAAGCCATTATGTATAGACATGTAATGCATTAAGATTATTTAAGATTTAAATAGATAAGATATCAATAGATATACACATCCCGTAATAAATATCCCACATCAACAAACAGGCATGCATTATGATTTTTAAAAATTATTGTTGTAAAATACAGATAACATAAAATTTATCTTAACCACTTTTAAGTGTACAGTTTAGTGGTATTAAATATATTCATAATGTTGTGCAACCATCACCACCATCCATTTCCATAACTCTTTTCCTCTTGTAAAATTTAAACTTGACACCTATTAAACACTGACTCCCCATTCCTTCCTCCCTTTGCCTTTAGCAACCACCCTAAATCTCTAATTTAGACTACTCTAAGTACCTCATGTAAGTAAAATCATACAGTATTTGTCTTTTTGTGACTGGCTATATCACTTAGCATAATGTCCACAAACTTCATCCATTTTGTAGCACATATCAGAATTTCCTTCCTTTTTAAGCTGAATAATATTTCATTATATGGACAGACCGCATTTGTTTATCTATTCATCCTTTGATGAACACTTGGATTGCTTCCAATGTTATAGCTATGGTGAATAATGCTGCTGTGAACACAGGGGTAGAAATATCTGAAGACCCTGCTTTAATTATTCTGGTATATACCTCAAGTGAAATCACTGGATCATAGGGTAATTCTATTTTTAATTTTCTTAGGAACTGCTCTTCCGTTTTCTACAGCAGCTGTACCGTTTTATATTCCTACTATAACAGTGCGCAAGGGTTCTAATTTTTCTTTCTTGCCAGTGCTTGTTATTTTGTTTTTTGGATAGGAGACATTCTTTTATTTTTTATTTTTTGGAAACGGAGTCTCACTCTGTCACCCAGGCTGGAGAGCAGTGGCGCAATCTCAGCTCACTACAACCTCCACCTCCCAGGTTCAAGCGATTCTCCTGCCTCAGCCCCCCGAGTAGCTGGGATTACACAAAACTTTTACATTTTCACTAAGTCCAATCTATTTCTTTTCCTTATGCTGACTATACCTTTGCTGTCATATCTAAGAAATCACTTGCCAAATCCAATGCAGTGAAGCTTTTCCTGCTTCTAAGACTATTACACTTTTACATGTAGCTCTTTGATCCATTTTGAGTTAATTTTTATATATGGTGTTAGGTAAGGTTCCAACTTCATACTTTTGCATGTAGATATCCAGATTTCCTGACACCATGTGTTAAATGAATGTCATTTCCCCATTGAATGGTCTTGGCACATTAGTCAAAATTAATTTGACTAAGTATGGGATGGTTCATTTTGGGCTCTGTATTCTATTCCATTAGCCAATGTCTGTCTTTACATCAGTCCTATATTGTTTTGATTATTGTAGCTTTGTAGTAAGTTTTGAAATCAAGAACTGTGAGTCCTCCAGCTTTGTTCTTTTTGAAGATTGTTTTGGCTATTCAGGGTCCCTTGAGATTCCATGTGAATTTTAGAATGAGTTTTTCTATTTCTGTGAAAAACATCACTGGGATTTTGATAGAGATTTCATTGAATCTGTAGATCGCTTTGAGTAGTACTGACATCTTAACACAGAGTCTTCCAATCCATGAATTTGGGATGTGTTTCCACTGATTTATGTCGTCTTTATTTTCTTTCAGCAATGTTTTGAAGTTTTCATTGTACAAATCTTTCACCTTCTTGGTTAATTCCTAGGTATTTCATTCTTTTTTATGATATTGTAACAATATCATAAATTGTTTTTGTAATTTCCTTTCCAGATTGTTCATTGTTAGTGTATAGAAATGCAACCCATTTTTGTTTTTGTTTTTCTAACCAATTTTAGTGTGTTCACTTTGTATTCTGCTACTTTGCTGAATTTATTTGTTTTCACAGATTTTTTGGGGTAGAATCCTTAATTTTTTACATATAGATCACATAATCTGTAAACATAATTTAACTATTTCCTCTTATAGACAGCCTATAGTTATATCATTTAAAAAATACATTCTGCGAATCTTGTCTTTTGATTGGAGAGTTTAATCTAGTTACATTTAAAGTAATTACTGATAAGGGAAGGATTTGTTTTTGTCATTTTGCAGTTTGTTTTATATATTCCTTATAGCCATTTTGTCCATTTCCTGTGTTACCTTTTCCTTTGTGTTTGGTTGGCTTTTTCTAGTGAGGTATTTAAGCTCCTTTCTTGTTTCCTTTTGTACATGTTCTGTAGTTATTTGCTTTGTGGTTACCTTGGAAATTACATTTAAGATCCCAAAGTTGTAACAGTCTAAATGGAATTTATACCACTTTAACTTAAATAACACAGCTAAACTCTGTTACTTTAACAGCTCTGTCACAAAATTACATCTTTATGCATACTGAGTCCCAAAACACAAGCTACGAATTCTTTGAAATACATTAGTCTCTTAAATTATATAGAAAGCAGTGTCTGAGGTTACAAACCAAAATTATAATAATATTAGCTTTTAGACTAATATTTTTAAAGTGTAATAAGTTCTAGTGTTTTATACTACTGTAAGATGATTATAGTTAATATATTTATTTTCAAGTAGCTAGAAGGATATTGAATGTTATAACACAAAGAAATGATAAATGTTTCAGATGATGGATATGCTAATTAATCTAATCACTAACCATTATACATATATATCTCACATAACTGCATACCCCATAAATAATGTACAATTGTCAATTTTAAAAATACAAAAGTATTAGTCTCTTATAATCATGTTGAAAACGAAAAGTGGAATCATAAACAGTTGTTACAACACTATAAGCTTTTATAATTGCTCATATATTTGCCTTATTGAGATCTTTATTTCTTCATGTTGTCTTGAGTTGCTGTCTATGGTCCTTTCATTTCACCCTGTAGGACTCCCTTAAATATTTCTTGCAGGCCGGGCGTAGTGGCTCACGCCTGTAATTCCAGCACTTTGGGAGGCTGAGGCGGGTGGATCACGAGGTCAGCAGATTGAGACCATCCAGGCTAACATGGTGAAACCCTGTCTCTATTAAAAATACAAAAAATTGGCCGGGCGCGGTGGCTCAAGCCTGTAATCCCAGCACTTTGGGAGGCCGAGACGGGCGGATCACGAGGTCAGGAGATCGAGATCATCCTGGCTAACACGGTGAAACCCCGTTCTCCACTAAAAATACAAAAAAATTAGCCGGGCGTGGTGGCGGCGCCTGTAGTCCCAGCTACTCGGGAGGCTGAGGCAGGAGAATGGCGTGAACCCGGGAGGCGGAGCTTGCAGTGAGCCGAGATCACGCCACTGCACTCCAGCCTGGGCGACAGAGCGAGACTCCGCCTCAAAAAACAAACAAACAAACAAAAAACCCAAAAAATTAGCTGGGCATGGTGGTGGGCGCCTGTAGTCCCAGCTACTCGGGAGGCTGAGGCAGGAGAATGGCGTGAACCCGGGAGGCAGAGCTTGCAGTGAGCCGAGATCGCACCACTGTACTCCAACCTGGGCGACAGAGCGAGACTCAAAAAAAAAAAAAATTTCTTGCAGGACAGATGTAGTGGTAACAAACTCCCTCAGCTTTTGTTCATCTGAGAATGTCTTAATTTCTCCTTCACTTTTGAAAGAGAGTTTTACTGGATACTGTATTCTTTTGTTTGCTTTTAGCACTTTGAAAATGTCTGCCCAGTGCCTTCTGCCCTCCAAAGTATCTGAGAAATCCACTGACAATCTTAAGGATGTCTTATGTGTGCTACTTTCAAGTTTCTGTTTTGCACGGGTGTATCTTTGAATTCTTATTGGAGTCTGTTGAACTCGGATGTTTATATTCATGTTGTTCAACAAATTTGGGAAGTTTTCAGCCATCAATTCTTCAGATGTTCTTTCTGTTCCTTTCTCTTTCTTGTCTTCTTCTGAGACTTGCACAGCGCATAAATTGATCCTCTTCAGGGTGTACCACAAGTCTCTTATGCTCTGTTCATTCTTCTGCAGTCTTTCTTATTTCTATTCTTAAGAATTGATAATTTCCATTGCCCTATCTCCAAATTTGCTGATTATTTCTTCTATCTGCTCAAATTGGCCTTTGAATCCCTTTAGTGAATTTTTCATTTCAGTTATTGTAGTTCTCAGCTCCAAAATTTCTATCTGGTTTTAGACTTAGTATCTCTGCGTTGCCATTTCCATTTAGTTCATGCATCATTATCTTGACTTTCTCCAGATCTTACTTCAGTTCTTTGAGCATCTTTAGACAGTTTTTACAAGTCTTTAGTAGATCATCTGCCATCAGGTTTTCTTCATGGACAGTTTCTATTTATTTTTTTCCTTTGAAAGGCTATACTTTTACGTTTCTTTGTATGTCTTTTTTTTTTTGAGATGGAGTCTCGCTCTGTCGCCTAGGCTGGAGTGCAGTGGCGCCACCTCGGCTCACTGCAACCTCTGACTCCTGGGTTCAAGCAAATTCCCTGCCTCAGCCTCCCGAGTATCTGGGATTACAGGCGTGCGCCACCACACCTGGCTAATTTTTGTATTTTTAGTAAAGACCGGGGTTTCACCATGTTGAGCAGGATGGTCTTGAACTCCTGACCTCGTGATCTACCTGCCTCAGACTCCCAAAGTGCTGGGATTAGAGGCATGAGCCACTACGCCCGACGGTTTCTTTGTATGTCTTATAATTTTATTGTTGAAAACTGGACATTTGAATCTAAGAATATGGTAACACTAAGAATCAGACCCTTTTCCTTCCCTATGGTTTGCTGTTTTTATTATTTTTGTTTTACTGATTGTTGTAGGTTGTCTCTGTGCCAGGGAGCAGCCTGAGGTGTAAACTTAAGGTTTTCTCAGGTGTATCCTGCCCAATACCTTTCCCTGAGCATATGTGGTCACTTTTTAATTGTCCCTGTATATGCAGTTGCTTTTGAATCCTCCTAGTCTTTAATGTGTGGTTTCCAAAAGGGGAAAGAGAAAAAAATGAGAGTGGGGAGGGGGTGCTAGCCCTTTAAATCCTCTGGAAGTTGCAACAGTAGTCACCTACCTCTTTGTCTGTATCTCTGTGATCAGAAACAGCAATCAGAGCACAAATCTCTGATATTTGGAGGATAGTAGTGCTGGCCCCAAAAAATTGTCTGCAGGTTACTCCAGGAACCGATGCACAGCTGCCTGCCCTGGGGCTGGGTGGCTACTACTTTGCTAAGAACTGAAATTGACCAGAATTAACCACAATTTACTGACCTAGTCTTCCTGTAGAACGAGTTTGTCTAACCCATGGCCTGTGGGCTGCACACAGTCCAGGATGACTTTGAATGCGGCCCAACACAAAATTTGTAAACTTTCTTAAAACATTATGAGATTTTTTTTTTAGCTCATCAGCTATCATAGTGTTAGCGTATTTTATGTGTGGCCCAAGACAGTTCTTCTTCCAGTGTGACCCAGGGAAGCCAAAACACTGGACACCCCTACTGTAGAAGTTGCAAGCCTTGAATAGACTCCAGAGTTCAAAAATAGTTACATCAGATGGATTCTGCCAATGCAATTGTTGTTGAGGTAGGGAGATAGATTCCTGGTGCTTCCTAGTCTGCCATCTCCCCAGAATCCTCTGATATATTGTGATTTAACTAATCTTCTATTGATAATCATTTGGGTTAATTGTATTATTATTTTTTTTTTACTATTTTATATACTACAAATGAATAAGAGATTTTTGTACATTTGTACAAACATTTTTGTAGGGCAGATTCCTAGAAGTAGAATGGCTTAACATTTAGTAAAGGCTGATAAAATGACCTACATAAAGAGTCTATCAATTCACATTTCTATCAACAATGTGTGAAACTGCTTATTTTGGAGAGTTTTAAAATTATCTTCTTTTAGTTCCTGTAATTTCTGTAAACCTTGCCAGATGGCCTGGTTATATATCACGGTCTATGATCTCATCCAGTTTTGTGGCTTCAGTACCATTCACACATTCTGAGGGATCTTTTATCTCTAGTTCAGGTTTCTCTTTTGATCCACAGAATGGATTATATTATCTTTCTCCATAAACCTGTGTTTACCTCAGGAAATAGCTGTCCTACCATGCACTTGCTCATGCCAAAAACCTGGGCTTCATATATTTGCTTACTCTTCCTTCCTTTTCCCTACATCCAACTAAATCTTAAGTCCTGTTGATTTTACCTCCTAATGATATCTTGAATTCCCCCTACCTTGGTAAGGAAACAACTTTCTGCAGTAACCTGTATTTATTTTATTTTATTTTATATTTTTGAGACAGAGTCTTGTTCTGTTGCCCAGGATAGAGTGCAGTGCTGTAATCTTGGCTCACCGCAGCCTCTGCCTCCCAGGCTCAAGTGATTCTTGTGCCTCAGCCTCCCGAGCAGCTGGGTTTACAGGTGTGCGCCATCACACCTGGCTAAATTTTTGTAGTTTTTAGTAGAGACAGGGTATCTTCATGTTGGCCAGGCTGGTCTTCAACTCCTAGCTTCAAGTGATCTGCCTGCCTTGGCCTCCCAAAGTGCTGGGATTACAGGAGTTAGCCACTGTGCCCAGGCAAATGCAGTAACTTTTAAATGGTGCCCTCTAGACTTGATCCCTCCATTCACTTCATACACCACATTACAATCTGTGATTTTTCCAAAATGCAGACCTGTTGCTATGTAACTGGCTAAGTAAATAAATACACAAATAAATAATTCCCCCCTCACCATGCAGACCTGGTTATGTTCCTCCCCTGTAGCCTTTGGGTCCCAAACCTTTACTGTCATTTCCAAAGCCTGTTGTGATCTGGCCACTTCTTTCCTGCACTCAACCCTCTAGCCTCACAATTGTGTTCACACCACCCCACTTGTGAGGAGGAAGAGGATGAGGGGTGGAGAGGGGGGAGGAGGGAGGAGGAGGAGGGAGGAGGAGGAGGGAGGAGGAGGAGGGAGGAGGAGGAGGGGGTAGGAGGAGAAGGAGGGAGGAGGAAGGGGAGGGAGGGGGAGGGAGGAGGAGGGGGGAGGAGGAGGGGGAGGGAGGAGAAGGAGGGGGGAGGAGGAGGGGGAGGGAGGAGAAGGAGGGGGGAGGAGGAGGGGGAGGGAGGAGAAGGAGGGGGGAGGAGGAGGGGGAGGGAGGAGGAGGAGGGGGGAGGAGGAGGGGAGGGAGGAGGAGGAACCAGTCAAAGAGATTAAGAAGGGAGACACAAGAGAGTGGGAGTTTCTCTCACTCTCACCAATTCTTTTGGTAAAAACCAAAATAATTTGAGTGCTTGAAGGAAGATCATCTGTTGAATGCTGCTAAATGATTTTCTAATTCTTTAACAACTCTAGATGTGTACTCTCCTGTAGATTTCCAAAATAACTTCACATTTCTGCAGTCACAGAAATGATCACACTGTTTCACACAGAGGCACTAATTTGATCCCTTCGTATAGACTACTGACTCTAATAGACTGTAAGAGCCATGCTTTACTATTACACTCAAGATGCACTCAATAAAAATGATATACTGATACACATACGTGTAAGTCCTCAAAGAATTTATGTACTGTTTGGGGAAAACAGATGGTAACTGCCATTCATAACATAAAGCAGAGAGAAATCAGTCCTGGTGTAGCAGCGTAAGTAGGGTGCTATGGGAGCAGCGTGAAGCTGGAGAACGCTTCTTCAAAGGCTTGATATTTAAGTCAGGGATTGAGGAAAAGAGCAGGCTACCAAAAACTGGAGGCTTGAGGCTTTAAAAGAATAATCCTTGTACACATAAAAGAAAAGTCAGTCATTTCCACACTACAATTCTTATAAAAATGCCATGAATCCTCGGGTACAGTTTGAAAGCCCCATTCACATATCTGGTAAAATTAAAACTAAAATTGTCTTTAAAAATAAAAATGGCACAATAAAACCAGCTAATATTAATTTTTCATCCCCCTGGACGCTAAAAGATTCTAATGGAAATGAAAATGATGATATCATCTTCCAGTAATGGGGAAAAAATGAGGCTGTGGACAAACACTATGTTTTGATTTATTAAACCTCAAGTGAACTTCTCTTTATCCCCCCCATAAATGATGGGTTACATCAGTTGCCAAAGTCATCTTTTTCATTAAATACTTTTGTAAATATTGTGGTCACTCTGGTTTACAGCCATCTCCTTCAGACAGTGTATCAGTGGAAAAGAATCCCCATTCCCAGCAAATGTTAAAACTACCATATGTGTAATTTTCTCATAAACCTCACGCTAAGCATGGGTTTCAGGGTTTGCAGAAGGAAAATTGTAGGGAAAAGAACAGTTCTGGAGGCTGTGGCTGTGGCTGCCTGCTTCCCAAACCCAGACCACCACACCCTACAATGTGAAAGAGAAATAACCTATGACATCTCTAATGGTCTCACTTTAAAGATAAGAAAACTGGGGCAGGGCACGGTGGCTCATGCCTGCAATCCCAGCACTTTGGGAGGCTGAGGCGAGTGGATCACCTGAGGTCAGGAGGTCAAGACCAGCCTGGCCAACATGGTGAAACCCCGTCTCTACTAAAAATACAAAAAATTAGCTGGGCGTGGTGGTGGGCGCCTGTAATCCCAGCTACTCAGGAGGCTGAGGCAGGAGAATTGCTTGAACCTGGGAGGTGGCGGTTGCAGTGAGCCGAGATCATGCCACTGCACTCCAGCCTGGGAAACAAGAGCAAAACTCGGTCTTAAAAAAAAAAAGAAAGAAAGAAAGAAAGAAAGAAAGAAAGAAAACTGAGTTCCAGAAGAAGGGAAATGTGACTTTATGCAATACTCACTGTGAGGCAAGTGGCCTAGCTGAGATCTGAGCTCCAGTTCTGACTCTTTCACAGTGATCTGTCACCAAATTCAGGCACTCAAGCCATCTACTTTCCATCTCAAAGGCTTCTGAATACGTGTCTTTCAATGTCTGTTGTGGGGGCAAGAAGCGCTGACCAGTGACTTTTCAGTTAGCCTGAAAAGTCATTTAGCTTCTGTGACACTTCAGTTTTCCTCCTCTGTAAACTGGAGGATAATAGCACACATCATTGGGTTGAAGAATTTCTTGAGACTACATGTGTACAGTGCCTAGCAAAGAACTAGGCATCTGGCAGCCAGTAGGTGCTCATTCATGCTGACTTCTTTGTTTCTCTCCCATCTGGCTCTCCCTATCATCTGGCAGGTATACCGTATGTAGGAACAGGTAAGAATCCGATTCTGCCAATAAGCATACCCAAAATGTCTACTCTTAGGTTACTTTGAAACTCTACAAAACTACTCCAATGCTGAATAACATAAATAACAATTTTAGCTTTGAATGTACACCGTTATGGTAAAAAATGACTTAATGTAGTCTTTAAGAAAAACAAACTATAAATACCAAATGTGGTTTTCTTTGTACAAAGTTTCTCCTGTAATTTAAACTCTTCCTGAACTCTTGCCAGAATATTACAAGTGTTAAAACAGGTTGGTTTAGATAAGCAAAAACAATTTCCTGCTGTAGGGACATAATATAAACTCACTATATCCATCTAAGCCCAAACGTATAAAAAGCTAAATGTTAAAACCCAGACCTAAAACCAATTGTTAGGTAAATCTTGCATTTCTGCTGTTCCATGAATTATCTACAATAAGGGATATTAAAGGAATAACAAGTTTGAGGGGTTGGGGGAGGAACAGGGATGACAGTATGGCTTGTTCTTGTAGATGTGCTGAGGTAGTGCCTGGAAGAAATCAAAGCCAAGGTGACCAAATGGAAGCTGGCAATTTAAGCTGTGTATGAAGCTCAGGAAAGAGCTTAGAACTTAAAACTGGTATGTAACCCATTAGCATATATTAAAGCAATGTGATTAATGGAGGGGCTCACTTATGCTTATTTAATGAATGAAGCAGATCATGGGGGACAGCAAGAATGGGAAGAGAAGAGGGCCAAGAGGAAACCTGGGGAGCATCAACATTTAAGACATGGACGAAGGTCGTGGTGGAGGGGAACCAGTATGAGGTACTGAGAAAAAAAGTCAGAAAAGTAGAAGAGCAGATTGACTTCCAAGAATTGGGTAACCAACTTAAAAAGAAAAAAAAAGACAAGGAAAAGGAAGGCTGCATAGATAGGTCTGGAGCCACTGCGACTTTTGAGACTGCAGTTTTCTGAGAGCCATAAATGCGGAAGCAGAATTGTGGTAGAATAAGGAATAAATGGAAGGTGAATACATGGAGGCATTTCCTGTAGATTACTTTGTAAATAAATGGAGTAGAGAATGGGATGAAGGAATAAAAGCAGTTTGAGGACAGCCAAACAGGATGTAGGAAGATTATTTTTGGCTGATGGATGCTTAAGTAGGCTAAGAACAGATTAAGATTATACAAACTGCCATGCTCCTGATTCAAGACAGGCTCCACAGTGACCCCACGGGCACACAGTTGCTGTCTACCACTGAACACTTGGGCTCTAATGTAATGCTAGATAGTTTAGTCTAATTAAGACTTTGCAATCAGCTTTGGGTCATGTCCAAAAGGAAGGAAACTGGGTAGTTATGGGTTCATACCCAAGACTAGATGGCAAACTTCATGATGCAACACCAAGGGATTCATGACTAAGTTTCTCATCCTTTAATGTTGATATATGATCTTTTGCTGTAATGGACAAGTTCATGGTGATGCTTTCTTCAGTCATGATATGAGAACCTACTGGCCACTCACATGTTTATCTAGTTTGTTTTTTGTTTCTGCCAAACTAGACTATGACAGATTTTTTTTTTCTTCTATTTTCTTGCATTTTGTTTCATTTCTTTTAGAGACAGGGTCTTGCTGTGTCACTCAGGCTGGAGTGCAATGGTATAATCATAGCTCACTGCAGCCTTGAACTATTGGGCTCAAGTGACTGATCCTCCCACCTCAGCCTCCCAAGTAGCAGTGACTATAGATACGTGCCACCTTGCCCAGCTAATTTCTAAATGTTTTGCAGAGATGGGGTCTTGCTTTGTTGCTCAAGCGATCGTATGCTTTAGCCTTCCGAAGCGCTGGGATTACAGGCATAAGCCATTGTGCCAGGCCCAGATTGGTTTCCTTATGTTACATTTATGGTAGAGCTTCCCTTATTTCATCAGCAAAATACATTTAAAAACATAGGACAGCAGGCACGGTGGCTCATGCCTGTAATCCCAAAACTTTGGGAGGCTAAGGCAGGAGGATCACTTGAGCCCAGGAGTTCGAGACCAGCCCTGGCAACATAGTGAGATCCCCATCTCTATGAAAAAAAAGAATTAAAAAAAAAATGTAGGAGATGGAGGGGATCATGGCAGACAGGAGGCAGGACTAAATTATAGCTCCAGAGAGACCAACATCCGTAGGCTTGCATTGTGAATTTTAGCTCCAGATCGACTGCAAGAACAAATTGGCAATCCCAAGAGGACCCACAGACCCTCTGAGGGAAACGGACTGCTCCTGCAGGACTCGGGAGACACCCTAACTACTGTGAGTGCCCCAAATGCAGAAGTGGGAAAGGGAGGCCCTCCTCTCCTAAACACACACCCCACTGGAGAAGCTCAAGGTCTGTTTGCAGGAGAAGTTTCCGACTTAACTTAGAGCTGAGTCAAGTTAGAGAGCCGAGTGAAATACAGGGGTAGAGGAAGCAGCAGAAAAGCCCTGGGAGCTCGTTGGGTCCCCAAGCAGCCCATTCCTGCCTGACACCACAGGGATCCATCGGGAGGGTGGCCAGAGGAGCAGGGGGTAAAACTCCACAGGGAGAAGGAATTCTCCAGCCGAACTTTGTAACAATTTGAATGGGCAAGAAGCCTTCTGGCCAGAACTGGGGAGGAGGGTGTGAAGCCGGTGTGCAGACTTCAGAGGCAGGGGAAGAGCCCTTTTCTTTGGCAGCTGGGAGGCGGATAGCCTCGGGCAAGTTTTCAAGCCCCTCTTGCCCTCTGCTTGGAAACAGACTTGGGGCTGTTGGGCGGTGGGGGAACTGCCCTTCAGTTTGCGTGGGAACTGGGTGAGGCCTGTGACTGCTGGCTTTCCCCCACTTCCCTGACAACCTCCATGACTCAGCAGAGGCAGCCATAATCCTCTTAGGTACACGACTCCAGTGACCTGGGAGTCTAACCCCATTCCCCACAGCAGCCGCAGCAAGACCCACCCAAGGAGAGCTCAAACACACCAAGCCCTGTCGCCACCTGATGGTCCTTTCCTATCCACCCTGGTAGCTGAAGACAAAGGGCCTACCATCTTGGGAGTTCTAGGACACTGGTCCCTTTCCACACTACTACAGCTGATGCTTTCCAGGAAGCACCACCTCTTGGCAGGAGGCCAACCAGCACAAAACTAGAGCACTAAACCACCAAAGGACCCTCATGGAGCCCACTGCACCCTCTGCCACCTCCACCAGAATGAGAGACCCATATGCGGTTCATATCACAAGACTCTATACAGACAATCCCCCGTACCAGCCTGGAGTCGGGTAGATTCGCTGGTTGGCTAGACCCAGAAGAAAGACAATAATCACTGAAGTTCGGCTCACAGGAAGCCACATCCATAGGCAAAGGAGGAGAGTACTACATCAAAGGAACACCCCGTGGGACAAAAGAATCTGAACAACAGCCTTCAGCCCTAGACCTTCCCTCTGATAGAACCTACCCAAATGAGAAGGAGCCAGAAAACCAACCCCGGTAATACGACAAAACAAGGTTCTTCAGCACTCCCCAAAAATCACACTAGTTCACCAGCAATGGATCCAAACCAAGAAGAAATCCCTGATTTACCTGAAAAAGAATTCAGGAGGTTAGTTATTAAGCTAATCAGGGAGGGACCAGAGAACGGCGAAGCCCAAAGCAAGGAAATCCAAAAAAATGATACAAGAAGTGAAGGGAAAAATATTCAATGAAATAGATAGCTTAAAGAAAAAACAATACAAAATTTAGGAAACTTTGGACACACTTTTAGAAATGCGAAATGCAGGCCAGGCACGGTGGCTCACACCTGTAATCCCAGCACTTTGGGAGGCCGAGGTGGGTGGATCATGAGGGCAGGAGATCGAGACCATCCTGGCCAACATGTTGAAACCCCGTCTCTACTAAAAAAAATACAAAAATTATCCCAGCACTTTGGGAGGCCGAGACGGGCGGATCACGAGGTCGGGAGATCGAGACTATCCTGGCTAACACGGTGAAACCCCATCTCTACCAAAAAATACAAAAAATTAGCCAGGCGAGGTGGTGAGCGCCTGTAGTCCCAGCTACTTGGGAGGCTGAGGCAGGAGAATGGCGTGAACCCGGGAGGCAGAGCTTGCAGTGAGCTGAGATCCGGCCACTGCACTCCAGCCTGGGCCACAGAGCGAGACTCCATCTCAAAAAAAAAAAAAAAACAAAAAAAAAAAACAAAAAAAACACAAAAATACAAAAATTAGTCGGGTGTGGTGGTACATGCCTGTAGTCCCAGCTACTCGGGAGGCTGAGGCAGCAGAATTACTTGAACCCGGAAGGCGGAGGTTGCAGTGAGACGAGATTGCACCACTGCACTCCAGACTGGCGACAGAGCGAGACTCTGTCTCCAAAACAACAACAACAACAACAACAATAAAAATGCGAAATGCTCTGGAAAGTCTCAGCAATGGAACTGAAGAAGTAGAAGAAAGAAATTCAGAGCTCAAAGACAAGGTCTTTGAATAAACCCAGTCCAACAAAGACAAAGGAAAAAGAATAAGAATATAAGAACAAAGCCTCCAAGAAGTCTGGGATTATGCTAAACGACCAAACCTAAGAATAACTGGTGTTCCTGAGGAGGAAGAGAATTCTAAAAGCTTGAAAAACATATTTGGGGGAATAATTGAGGAACACTTCCCCAGCCTAGCTAGAGGGCCAGATATCCAAATACAAGAAGCACAAAGAAAACCTGGGAAATTGCAAAAAGATCTTTGCCTAAGGCACATTGTCATCAGGTTATCCAAAGTTAAGATGAAGGAAAGAATCTTAAGAGCTGTGAGACAGAAGCACCGGGTAACCTATAAAGGAAAACTTATCACATTAATAGCAGATTTCTCAGCAGAAACCCTAAAAGCTAGAAGGGATTGGGGCCCTACTCCTCAAACAAAACAATTATCAGCCAAGAATTTTGTATTCCGCGAAACTCAGCGTTACATGTGAGGGAAAGATAGTTGTTTTCAGACAAACAAATGCTGAGAGAATTCGCCATTACTAAGCCACCACTACAAGACCTGCTAAAAGGAACTCTAAATCTTGAAACAAGTCCTGGAAATACATGACAATGGAATCTCTTTAAAGCATAAATCACACAGGACCTATAAAACAAAAATACAAGCTAAAAAGCAAAAAACAAAAAACCCACAAAGTACACAGGCAACAAAGAGCAGGATGGATGCAATGGTAAATGGACTAAGTGCTCCACTTAAAAGATACAGAACAGCAGAGTAGATAAGAACTCACTAACCAACTATCTGTTGCCTTCAGGAGACTCACTTAACACATAAGGACTCATATACACTTAAAATAAAGGGGTAGAAAAAGGCATTTCATGCAAATAGACACCAAAAGCGAGCAAGGGTAGCTATTCTTATATCAGACAAAACAAACTTTAAAGCAACAGCGGTTAAAAGAGACAAGGAGGGACATTATATAATGGTAAAAGGCCTTGTCCAACAGGAAAATACCGTAATTCTAAATATATACGTACCTAACAACATTGGTGCTCCCAAATTTATAAAACAATTAGTAATAGACCTAAGAAATGAGATAGACAGCAACACAATAATAGTGGGGAATTTCAGTACTTGTTCTAATACCTTGGAACAAATGGATTAACAGATATATATACAGAACATTTCATCCATCAACTGCAGAACACACATTCTATTCAAGAGCACATGGAACTTTCTCCAAGACAGACCATATGATAGGTCATAAAATGAGCCTCAATAAATTTTTAAAAATTGAAATTATATCCAACACTCTCTTAGACCACAGTGGAATAAAATTGGAAATCAATTCCAAAAGGAAACTTCAAAACCATGTAAATACATGGAAATTAACCTGCTCCTGAATGAGCACTGGGTCAAAAATGAAATCAAGATGGAAATTTAAAAATTCTTCTAACCAAATGACAATAATGACACAACCTATCAAAACCTCTGGGATATAGCAAAGGTCGTGCTAAGAGGAAAGTTCACAGCCCTAAACACCTACATCAAAAAGTCTGAAAGAGCACAGACAATCTAAGGTCACAACTCAAGGAACTAGAGAAATAAGAACAAACCAAACACAAACCCGGCAGAAGAAAGGAAATAACCAAGATCAGAGCAGAATTAAATGAAACTGAAACATAAACAAAAAAAATTAAAAATGATAAATGAAACAAAAAGCTAGTTCTTTGAAAAGATAAATAAAATTGATAGACCATTAGCAAGATTAACCAAGAAAAGAGGAGAGAAAATCCAAATAACTTCACTAAAAAATACAACAGGAGACATTACAACTGACTCCACTCAAATACAAAAGATCATTCAAGGCTACTATGAATACCTATACACACATACAACGGAAAACCTAGAAGAGATGAATAAGTTCCTGGAAAAATACAATCTTCCTAGCTAAAATCAGGAAGAATTAGATAACCTGAACAGACCAGTAACAAGCAGCAAGACTGAAATGGTAATTAAAAAATTACTGGCCGGGTGCAGTGGTTCATGCCTGTAATCCCAGCACTTTGGGAGGCTGAGACGGGTAGATCACCTGAGGTCAGGAGTTCAAGACCAGCCTAGCTAACATGGTGAAATCCCGTTTCTACTAAAAATAGCCAGGTGTGGTGGTACGCATCTGTAATCCCAGCTACTCGGGAGGCTGAGGTAGGAGAATTGCTTGCACCTGGGAGGCGGAGGTTGCAGTGAGCCGAGATCGCACCATTGTACTCCAGCCTGGGCAACAAGAGTGAAACTCCATTAAAAAAAAAAAATTGCCAACCAAAAAAAGTCCAAAACCAGATGGATTCACAGCAGAATTCTACCAGACATTCAAAGAAAAATTGGTACCAATCCTTTTCACACTATACCAAAAGATAAAGAAGGAACCTTCCCTAACTCATTCTATGAAGCCAGCATCACCTTAATATTAAAACCAGGAAAGGACACAACAACAACAACAAACAATACAGACCAATATCCTTGATGGACATTGATACTAAAATCAATAACAAAATACTAGGTAACTGAAGGCTGGGCGCAGTGGCTCACGCCTGTAATCTCAGTACTTTGGGAGGCTGAGGCGGGTGGATCACGAGGTCAGGAGTTAGAGACCAGCCTGGCCAACATGGTGAAACCCCATTTCTACTAAAAAAACAAAAATTAGCTGGGTGCAGTGGCAGGTGCCTATAATCTCAGCAGTTTGGGAGGCTGAGGCAGGAGAACTACTTGAAGCCGGGAGGTGGAGGTTGCAGGAAGCCAAGATCGTGCCACTGCACTCCGGCCTGGGTGACAGATCAAGACTCCATCTTGGAAAAGAAAACAAAACAAAAGCACAAAATACTAGCTAATAGAATCCCACAACATATCAAAAAGATAATCCACCATGATCAAGTAGGTTTCATACCAGGGATGCAGGGATGGTTTAACATATGCAAGTCAATAAACATAATACACCACATAAGCAGAATTAAAAACAACAGCAGGGCGCAGTGGCTAACGCCTGTAGTCCCAGCACTTTGGGAGGGTGAGGCGGGTGGATCACCTGAGGTCAGAAATTCAAGACCAGACTGATCAAAATGCTGAAACCCCATCTCCACTAAATACAAAAACTTAGCTGGGAGTGGTGGCACATGCCTGTAATCCCAGCCACTTGGGAAGCTGAGGCAGGAGAATCACGAACCTGGGAGGCAGAAGTTGCAGTGAGCCAAGATTGCTCCACTGCACTCCAGCCTGGGCAACAAGAGTGAAACTCTGTCTCAAGACAAGAAAGAGGAGAGGAGAGGAGAGGAGAGGAGAGGAGAGGAGAGGAGAGGAGAGGAGAGGAGAGGAGAGGAGAGGAGAGGAGAGGAGAGGAGAGGAGGAAGGAAGAAGGAAGAAAGGAAGGAAGGAAGGAAAGAAAGGAAGGAAGGAAAGAAGGAAGTAAAGAAGGAAGGAAAGAAGGAAAGAAGGAAGGAAAGAAGGAAGGAAAGAAGGAAAGAGAAAGAAAGAATTAAAAACAAAAATCACATAATTTCAACAGATGCAGAAAAAACATTCGACAAAATCCAGCATCCCTTTATGATTAAAACTCTCAGCAAAATCGGCATACAAGGGACATACCTAAATGTAATAAAAACCATATGACAAACCCACAGCCAACATAATACTGAATGGGGAAAAGTTGAAAGCACTCTCTCTGAGAATTGGAACGAGACAAGGAGGCCCACTCTCACCACTCCTCTTCAACATAGTACTGGAAGTCCTAGCCAGAGCAATCAGACAAGAGAAAGAAATAAAGGGCGTCCAAATTGGTAAAGAGGAAGTCAAACTGTCACTGTTTGCTGATGATATGATCGTTTACCTTGAAAACCCTAAGGACTCCTCCAGAAAGCTCCTAGAACTGATCAAAGAATTCAGCAAAGTTTCCAGATACAAGATTAATGTATACAAATCAGTAGCTCTTCTATAGACTAACAGGGACCAGGTGGAGAATTAAATCAAGAACTCAACCCCTTTTACAATAACTGCAATAAAATAAAATAAAATATTTAGGAATATACCCAACCAAGGAGTCGAAAGACCTCTACAAGGAAAACTACAAAATGCTGCTGAAAGAAATCACAGATGACACAAACAAATGGAAACACATCCCATGCTCATGGATGGTAGAATCAATATTGTGAAAATGACCATACTGCCAAAAGCAATCTACAAATCCAATGCAATTCCCCTCAAAATACCACCATCCTTCTTCACAGAATTAGAAAAAACAATTCTAAAATTCACATGGAACCAAAAAAGAGCCCACACAACCAAAGTAAGACTAAGCAAAAAGAACAAATCTGGAGGCATCACATTACCTAATTTCAAACTATAATATAAGGCCACAGTCACCAAAACAACATAGTACCAGTATAAAAATAGGCATATAGACCAATGGAACAGAAAAGACAACCCAGAAATAAACCCAAATACTTACAGCCAACTGATCTTCGACAAAGCAAAAACATGAAGCGGGGAAAGGACACCCTTTTCAACAAATGGTGCTGAGATAATTGGTGAGCCACATGCAGGAGAATAAAACTGGATCCTCGTCTCTTATCTTATACAAAAATCAACTCAAGATGGATTAAAGACTTAAACCTAAGACCTGAAACTATAAAAATTCTAGAAGATAACATTGGAAAAACCCTTGTAGACATTGGCTTAAAAAAAAAGAAAAAATAATAAAAAGAAAAAGAAAAAAAGAAGAAAAAAATAAAATAAATAAGTAGACATTGGCCGAGGCAAGGATTTCATGACCAAGAACCCAAAAGGAAATGCAATAAAAACAAAGATAAATAGCTGGGACCTAATTAAACTAAAGAGCTTTTGCATGGCAAGAGGAACACTCAACAGAGTAAACAGACAACCTACCGAGTGGGAGAAAATCCCCACAATCTATACATCTGACAAAGCACTAATATCCAGAATCTACAACGAACTCAAACAAATCAGGAAGAAAAAAAACAAACAATCCTATCAAAAAGTGGGCCAAGGACATGAATAGACAATTTTCAAAAGAAGATATACAAATGGTCAGTAAACATATGAAAAAACGCTCAACATCACTAATAATCAGAGAAATGTAAATCAAAACCACAATGTGATACCACCTTACTCCTACAATAATGGCCATAATCAAAAAATCAAAAAACAGTTGATGTTGGCATGGATGTGGTGAACAGTGCTGGTGGGAATGGAACCTAGTGCAGCCACTATGAAAACGGTGTGGAGATTCCTTAAAGAACTAAAAGTAGAACCACCATTTGATCCAGCAGTCCCACTACTGGGTATCTACCTAGAGGAAAGGAAGTCACTATTCAAAAAAGATACTTAGACATGCATGTTTATAGCAGCACAACTCACAACTGCAAAATCATGGAACCAACCCAAATGCCCATCAATCAACGAGTGGATAAAGAAACTGTGGTGTGTGTGTGTATACCATATCATATATATACTTACACACACACACACCATATCAAATATATATATATTCCATATATATATAATACTATGGAGCCATAAAAAGGAATGAATTAACAGCATTTGCAGTGACCTGGATGAGACTGGAGACTATTATTCTAAGTGAAGTTACTTAGGAATGGAAAACCAAACATCGTATGTTCTTACTGATATGTGGGAGCTAAGTTATGAGGATGCAAGGGCATAAGAATGATACAATGGACTTTGGAGAGTTGTGGGGAAGAGTGGGAGGGGATGAGGGATAAAAGACTACAAATAGGGTGCAGTGAATACTGCTCAGGTGATGGTACACCAAAATCTCACAAATCACCACTAAAGAACTTACTCATGTAACCAAATACCATCTGTACCCCAATAACTTATGGAAAAATAAAACAATAAAATAAAAAAAAATAAAATAAGCCAGGTGTGGTGGTATGTGCCCGTAGTCCCAGGTATTTGGCAGGCTAAGGTGAGAGGATTGTTTCAGCCTGAGAGGTTGAGGCTACAGTAAGCCGTGGTTGTGCCACTACAGTCCAGCTTGGGTGACAGAGCAAGACCGTGTCTCAAAAATCAAAACAAAAAGCATAGGACATCATTTTGGGGAAGTATGCTGTATCACAATAAGACCTCTATACCTAACACCTTACTATATAACAGTACTATATATTTCTCGCCCAGATTTTTTTGCCTGAAACTATGGCTTCCACTCATGATAATTCCTGGCTTCCAATCCCAGCATCACACTTAAACTTGGACAAGAGGGGTTTGTGACATGGGCTCCGCTTGGCCACTAAGCAAGACGTCTATGTGCCACAGTCACCTCCCCAGGAAATGCTCTGAGTATCTGGCAGCCTGGAATTCTCTGCCCAAATAACTTTGTTTCCAGGGCTTATGCATTCCTCTTCCCTGGCTCTGTCACCCTGAAGACAGACAACACTGCGTGTGCAGGCAACCCCAGGGCCAGAGGGTAGCTGCTCATACAGAGCTGGGGAAAGGGCCTGGAGGCACAAACATGTCATGACATAGGGTAGAAAAGTGTGGTGGGCTGTGTACTGGCTCCTTCCTGAGCCACCATGTTTTGGTGTAAGTGAATCCTGAGGAGTTCAGGATTCTAAATTGGAACCTGGCCTTCCAGGTTGTTATGAAGGATACTTTTCAAGATAAGAGAATAAAACATAATTTATTTAACTGCTTGTTGGCTTGAGGTGTAACTTTTACACATTTGGAATATCATATATGAACCTTCATTTGTACTCTTGCCTCAACCCCTACATCCCTCCACATGCACAGCTATCTAGAAATACTTCCAGCCTCCCGGACTGAGTATTACTGCAGCAGGACAGGAAATCAAACAAAGTCTAAACAAAAAAATAACAGGTCTCAAGAAAACTTGTTATATCAAATGTCATATCTTACAGTCTAATTCTCAAAAACAAAAGAAACTGAATGATTTCATTAGATTATACCCTCTTACCAAGACTTCAGCACCCAGCATCCTCCAGTGATACCACTTTTTTTATTATTTTATTATTTTTTTGAGACAGAGTCTCGCCCTGTCACCCAGGCTGGCATGCAGTGGCGCGATCTCGGCTCACTACAAGCTCCGCCTCTCGGGTTCAAGTGACTCTCCTGCCTCAGCCTCCTGAGTAGCTGGGACTACAGGTGCACGCCACCACGCCTGGCTAATTTTTTGTATTTTTAGTAGAGACGGGGTTTCACCATCTTTGCCAGGATGGTCTCGATCTCCTGACCTCATGATCCGCCCACCGCCCGCCTCAGCCTTCCAAAGTGCTGGGATTACAGGCGTGAGCCACCACGCCCGGCCCACGTTTGTTCAAATGAGTTTGTTTCCACTTCTAGACTGAATGCAGGGGAATCCATCAATGTGTCCTGTCTCTGATATCATGCTGAGTACAGAGATTCAGCGTCTGTTTTAGTCACCTGCGACTTCAAGGAAAGGCTCCAGACGCTAGTGGCTTGGAAGAACTATGGATGGAAGAACCAGACCCAGAATCCAGCCTGTAACTGTACTGTACTTTGTCCACATTGGCCATTATTACTAAGCCTGGCTCCTGAACAAACTTTGCTCAGGGAGTAAGAGAAGTGCTCAGAGACAGAACGTACATCTATGTTCTCCACTGCCTAAGAACACTATCTTAGGGAGGCAGAATCAAAGCAGCACAGACCCTATTGATAAAATGATATCTAGTCCAGTGTCTGGGAAATTCCTTCGGCAAAATTCTCAATAGAATGTCATCTAGTTTTTTTTTTTTTTTTTTTTTTTTTTTGAGACGGAGTCTCGCTCTGTCACCCAGGCTGGAGTGCAGTGGCCAGATCTCAGCTCACTGCAAGCTCCGCCTCCTGGGTTTATGCCATTCTCCTGCCTCAGCCTCCCCAGTAACTGGGACTAAGGCGCCCGCCACATCGCCCGGCTAGTTTTTTTGTATTTTTTTTAGTAGAGACTGGGTTTCACCGTGTTAGCCAGGATGGTCTCGATCTCTTGACCTTGTGATCCACCCGTCTCGGCCTCCCACAGTGCTGGGATTACAGGCTTGAGCCACTGCGCCCGGCCTAGTTTTTTTTTTTTTTTTTTTTTTTTTGAGATGGAGTCATGCTCTCTCGCTCAGGCCAGAGTGCAGTGGCGTGATCTTGGCTCACTGTAACCTCCGCCTCCTGGGTTGAAGCGATTCTCCTGCCTCAACCTCCTGAGTGGCTGAGACTACAGGCATGCGCCACAATGCCCAGCTACTTTTCATATTTTTAGTAGAGTCGGGGTTTCACCATGCTGGCCAGGCTGGTCTCGAACTCCTAACATCAAGTGAGCCACCCGCCTCAGCCTCCCAAAGTGCTGGAATTACAGGCATGAGCCACTGGGTCGGCTTCATCTAGTTTTTACTCAACTCATTCTTGTCCTGTGGCCCTGGCACCTCATTAAGTAGCTCAGCTGGACAGATTTGGTTATGAGAAAGTTTGTTCTTTTTCTAATTAAGCCCAAATCAGCCTGCTTGTAGTTTCTGTCCATTGATTCTAGTTCTAGTCTCTAGAGCACAACAGAACAAGTCCATAGCCTGTTTTCCTATGAGTGGTCTGTTTGGTCTCTTCTCTGTCTCCCTCCGCAGTTTCCTGAAACCATTCACGTGAGAAAATCGAGTAGCTACACGTGAATGAGTATTTTGCTCTCTTTCTGTGCCACTGTCGGTTGTTTATCCTTCCATCACTACCAAATTGCCTTAATTACTGTAGCTTGTTTATATTCAGTGTTGATATTTGGGATAGAAAGTCTTATAACCTTGTCCTTCTTCAGGAATGTCTTGGCTTTTCTTTGGCCTTTACATTTCCCTATAGAGTTTAGAATTTGTCAAGTTCTAGCGCACACACACACACACACGTGAACTGCTAGGAGTTTGATTTGAATTTCACCAACTCTAAGATCAGTGTAAGGACAAATGTTATCTCTGCAACACTGAATGTTCCACTCACTGAGTATGGTATCTCCCAATTCCCATATTTAAGCTTTAATTTCTCTCAAAATTTTATAATTTTCTCTGAGGATATCTTGCTTATTTTTTGTTACTTTTATTCTTAATTACTCGATATTTACACATCTTTTCTTTAACTTCATTATCTCACTATATAAAGACACAATTATTTTTTAATTTCTAGTCAGTATAACTTGTTTTTATTAAAATATATTTCCAATCTGATAGTTGATGTACTGCATTTTTGTTGTTTTGCCCAACATCAGTGATCACATGCAGTAATAAAATGTTTAATATCCTGGCAAGTATGGGGTGGACAGGCCCCTAATTGGGACTCTCACATTTCAGGTGTCCTTCTCTTCCCTTTGCTGAGCTGAAATAATGATTTTGTCTTAATCCTAATGAATTTGATGGGCATCAATTTTCACATTAATTTACCGTCTGATCTTCTTTGAAGCAGAGCTCCATTGAGCAGAGAAAGTACCAGCAAGAGAGCTTTCATGATGCCAAAGCAGTGGAAGACCCCACAAAGCAGAACCATCAGCATGGTGGATTACACAGAGAGGACCATGAACCTTCCTAGTGACACACATGCAGCAGCACTCTGGACCTCTGGGAGGCTGTTTATTTTTACTGAACGATTTCATTAGATTATTCCCTCTTACCAAGACTTCAGCACCCAGCATCATCCAATGACACTTTTTTCTTTTTTTTTTTTTTTTTTGAGACAGAGTCTCGCTCTGTCACCCAGGCTGGAGTGCAGTGGTGCAATCTCAGCTCACTGCAACCTCCGCCTCCGGGTTCAAGTGACTCCTGCCTTAGCCTCCCGAGTAGCTAAGATTATTTAAAGTGTTATTTAAAAATAAACACTATTTATTTTTATATATTAATTGTGTGTCTGGAAAACTCTAAAGATAATTTTAGTAATTAATCTGAATTTTTACATACACATCCACATAATCTGGGAATAGTAACAGTTTTTTTTCTTCCTTTACTTCTCTTTTCCCATAAGAAAATGAAGGAAAAACTGTTTCTCTTCTTTTTCTTGCTTTACCACACTGGCCAGGGCCTTCAGTGGGCATCACTGTTTTGTTCTCAGAAAGGGAAAACTGTCAATATTTCACCATTTAAAAAAATAACAGCTTTCTCGAGATATAATTTACACACCATAAAATGCATACTTTAAAATATACAATTCTGTGGTTTTTAGTATATTCCTAGTTAGGGCCATCACCACTATTTTTAGAACATTTTAGTCACTCCATAAAGAAACCCTGTACCCATTAACAGTCATTCCCTATCTTCTTACCCCCTTCATTTCAGGCAACCACTAATGTACTTTCTCAATGGATTTGTCTATTTTGGACATTTCATACAAATGAAATCAATATGTGGTCTTCTGTGACTGGCTTCTTTTACTGCATGTAATGTTTTTGAGGTTCATCTACGTGGTGACACATTCAGCATGTGTCAGTATGACATTCCTTTTTATTACCAAATAATATTCCCTTGTATGGATATGCAGCATTTTGTGCATGCATTCATCAGTTGATAAACATTAGGTTGTTTCTAAATTTTAGCTGTTGTGAATAGTGTAGCTATGAACAATTAATGCTCAAGTTTTCACGCGGACTTATGTATGTTTTCACTTCTCTTGGGGACATAGCTAGCAGTTGAAGTATGTTGTTTTTTTGTAGATGATCTGTCAGACTAAAGATGTTCCTTATATTCCTAGTATGGTAAACATTTGCTTTCTTTATTCTTTTCAAAACACCAATGGCTGTTGAATTTCATCAAACTTTTTTTTTTTTGGCATCTGTTAAGATGATCACAAAGTGTTTGGACTTTTACACTTAAATTAAGCCGCTAGTTCTTGAATAAACCCAGCATAGTCATAATATATTATTTATATATTGTTGGATTTGGTCTGCTTATATGTATTTTAAAATCTCTATTCATTAGTGAGACTGACCTGTGAAATTTTCCTTTCTTGTAATGTCCCTGTCAGTTTGTAATATAGTTATGCTGGTCTTAAAAAACCGGTAGAATTCATTTGTGAAGAATATAGAGACCTGTGGTATTATTTCTTGTGGGAAGGTTTGCAATTATGGACTCAATGTCCTCAATAGTTATAGACAATTTGGATTTTCTGATTCTTCTTGTGACAATTTTGTTAAGTTGTGTTTTTTCAGGAAATTATTCATGTAATCTAAATATATCAATGTACTGGCATAAAATTGTTCATAATATGTTCTTACTTTCCTTTAAATGCTTTAAGAATTTGTAAGCTGGATGTGGTGGCTCACACTGGTAATCCCAGTACTCTGGGAGGCTGAGGCAGGTGGATCACCTGAGGTCAGGAGTTTGAGACTAGCCTGACCAACATGGTGAAACCACATCTCTACTAAAAATACAAAAAAAAAAAAAAAAATAGCTGGGCGTGGTGGCATGTGCCTGTACTCCCAGCTAGTCCAGAGGCTGAGGCAGGAGAATTGCTTGAACCCAGGAGGCAGAGGTTGCAGTGAGCCGAGATTGCGCCACTGCACTCCAGCCTGGGCAACAACGGTGAAACTCCATCTCAAAAAAAAAAAAAAAAAAAAAAAAAATTGTGGTGGTAGCAGTTTGTCTAGTCCTCACATTGGTGAACCACGCTTTCTCCCTTTTTTTCATACATCAGTCTTGCTACAGCTTCTACTAGTTTTGTTTTTTAAAAAACAACTTTGGAATGCAGAATATTTGACAAAATTCAACACCTTTCATGATATTAAAAAAAAAATCCTCAACAAATTAGCTATATAAAGAATGTACCTCAACATAAATAAAGGCCATTTATTTATTTTTTTGAGACGGAGTCTTGCTCTGTCACCCAGGCTGGAGTGCAGTGGTGCAACTGTGGCTCACTGCAACCTCTGCCTCCAAGGTTTAAGCGATTCTCATGCCTCAACCTCCCAAACAGCTGGGTTTACAGGCATGTGCCAGCACGCCTGGCTAATTTTTGTATTTTTAGTAGAGACGGGGTTTTGTCAAGTTAACCAGGCTGGCCTCGAACTCTTGACCTCAAGTGATGCACCTGACTCAGCCTCCCAAAGTGCTGGGATTATATGCGTGAGCCACCACGCCAAGCCCAATACAGGTCATTTATGACAAGTGCACAGTAAGTATGTCATACTTAACAATGAAAAGCTGAAAGCTTTTCCTCTAAGATCAGGAATGAGACAATGGTGCTGACTCATGCAACTTCTATTCAACATAAAACTAGAAGTCCTAGCCACAGCAATTAGATAAGAGAAAGAAATAAAAAATATCCAAAATGGAATCCGTTTGCAGATGATATCTTATATAGAGAAAATTCTAAAGACTCCACCAAAAAACTGTTAGAACTGATAAACGAATTCAATAAAGTTTGCAAAATACAAAATCAACATACAAAAATCAGTAGCTTTTCTATATACTAACTAAACTACATGAAAAAGAAATCAAGAAAATTTACGATAGCTACATAATAACAAAATACTTAAGAATAAACATAGCCAAGGAGGAGAAAGATCTCTACACTGAAACCTATAAATCGCTGATGAAATAAACTTAAGACATAAGTAAATGAAAAGATACCTCTTGTTCATGGATTAGAAGCGTTAATATTGTTAGAATGACTATACTACCCAAAGTGTTCTACAGATTTTATGTAATTCCTATCGAAATTTCAACATGTTTTTCAATGTCATTCTTAACAGAAACAGAAAAACAATCATAAAATTCAAAAGGAATCACAAAAGACCCTGAGTAGCCAATGCAATCCCCCTTTTTTTTTTTTTTTTTTTTTTTTGAGACAGGGTTTTACTCTGTCACCCAGGCTGAAGTGCAGTGGTGAGATCTCGGCTCACTGCAACCTCCACCTCCCAGATGCAAGTGATTCTTCTGCCTCAGCCTCCTGAGTAGCTGAGACTACAGGTGTGTACCACCATGCCCAGCTAATTTTTGTATTTTTTGATAGAGATGGGATTTCACCATGTTGGCCAGGCTAGTCTTGAACTCCTGACCTCAAGTGATCCACCTGCCTTGGCCTCCCAAAGTGCTTGGATTACAGGTGTGAGCCACCATGCTGGCACCAATGCCATCTTGATCAAAGAAAACAAAGTTGGAGGCATTATACCACCTGACATCAAAATATACTACAAAGCTATAGTAGTCCAAACAGCATAGTATTGGCATAAAAACCGACAGAGACCAATGGAACAGAATAAGAGCCAAGAAATAAATCCATGCATTTACAGTGAACTGGTTTTTGACAAAAGTGCCAACAGACACAATGGGGAAAGAAGTTTCTTCAATAAATGGTGCTGAGAAAACTGGATATCCACATGTAAAAGAATGAAGTTGATCCTTATCTCACACCATAAACAAAAATCAACTCAAAATAGATTAATGAATTAAATGTAAGAACTATAAATGATGAAACTACTAGAAGAAAACATAGGGAGCCAGGCACGGTGGCTCACGCCTGTAATCCCAGCACTTTGGGAGGCTGAGGCGGGTGGATCACGAGGTCAGGAGATCGAAACCATCCTGGCCAACGTGGTGAAACCCTGTCTCTACTAAAATACATAAAATTAGCTGGGTGAGGTGGTGCATGCCTATAGTCCCAGCTACTGGGGAGGCTGAGGCAGGGGAATTACTTGAACCTGGGAGGCAGAGACTGCAGTGAGCCAAGATCATGCCACTGCACTATAGCCTGGCGACAGAGCAGGACTCCATCTCAAAAAAAAAAAAAAAAAAAAGAAAAGAAAACACAGGGGAAATGCTCTATGGTATTGGTTTAGGCAATGATTTTTTGAACATAATCCCAAAAGCACAGGCAACAAAAGCAAAAATAGACATATGGGATTATATCAAATTAAGAAATATCTACACAGCAAAGGAAATAATCAACAGAGTTAAGGGAAAACCTACAAAATGGGAGAAAATATTTGCCAACCATATATCTAATAAGGAGATAATATCCAAAATATATAAGGAACTCAACTAAATAGCAAGAAAACAAATAACCCAATCAAAAAAATAGGCAAAGGACTTGAGAATACATCTCCCTTTAAGAGAAGAGCCATTATATAAAACTGTATGGAGGTTCCTCAAAAATTTAAAAAGTAGAACTACCAGATGATCTAACAATCCCACTAATCTCAAAGGGAATAAAATCACAGGCTGGGTGCAGTGGCTCATGCCTGTAATCCCAGCACTTTGGGAGGCTGAGGTGTGTGGATCACGAGGTCAGGAGTCATGAGATGTCTATTATCTCTTTTCACTTCATTCAACAGGTTTAAAATGAAAAATATTTTGAATTATTTATGTTATTTTAGGACTTAAAAATTAAGAATAGTATTTTCAAACCAATTTATACTTCTGTTGAACACAGATTAAAATTTTGGTGAAACCCCATCTCTATTAAAAATACAAAAATTAGCTAGGTGTGGTGGTGGAAGCTTGTAATCCCAGCTAGTCATGAGGCTGAGGCAGGAGAATCACCTGAACCAGGGAGGTGGAGGTTGCAATGAGCCAAGATTGTGCCACTGTACTCTAGCCTAGGTGACCGTCTCAAAAAAAAAAAAAAAAAAAAAAGGAAATAAAATCAGTATGTTAAAGAGACAACTGAACTCCCATGTTTACTGCAGCATTATTCACCAGAGCCAGGATATGGAATCAACCTAAGTGTCCATCAGCGAATGAATAAAGAAAATGTATATATGAAAGGCAGCAAATTCTGTTATTTGTGACAACATGGATGAACCTGGAGGACATTAAGCTAAGTGAAACAAGCCAGGCACAGAAAGGCAAATACTGCATGATCGCACTTATATATGGAATCTTAAAAAATCTAACTCAAATTAGCTGGGCACAGTGGTAGGCGCCTGTGATTCCAGCTACTCAGGAGGCTGAGGCAGGAGAATTGCCTGAACCGGGGGTGGGGGGTGGGGGGGGCGGGGGTAGCGGTGGAGGATGGAGGTTGCAGTGAGCCGAGATGGCACCACTCCATCTCAAAAAAAACAAAACAACAACAAAAAATGGAACTCAGAGGCAGAGTAGAATAGTGGTTGCCAGAGGCTAGTGACTGGGGGAAATGGGGAGCTATTAGTCAAAGGGCACAATGTTTTAGTTAGACAGGAGGAATAAATGGTAAGTATTTAAGATGCTAATTTTTATTTTATTTTGAGATGGAGTCTCGCTCTGTCACCCAGGCTGGAGTGCAGTGGTGCAATCTTGGTTCACTGCAACCTCCATCTCCTGGGTTCAAGTGATTGTCCTGCCTCAGCCTTCTGAGTAGCTGGGACTACAGGCACCGGCCACCACACCAGGCTAATTTTGTATTTTTAGTAGAGATGGGGTTTCGCCATGTTGGCGAGGCTGGTCTCGAACTCCTGACCTTGTGATCCGCCCACCTCGGCCTCCCAAAGTGCTGGGATTACAGGCATGAGCCACCGCCCCCAGCCGATAAATTTTTTTAAAAACAAAAAATCCCCAACTTTTGGCTTTCTCAATCTTTTCTCCCTCATATTTGTTTTTTACTTTATTGATATTTTTAGCAAACACTCACAAGGCAAAAGGCTGCTCACAGTTATCTCCTGATCTAGGCCCAGTGATTCCTCATTATAGTTTCACTTCACTGATGGTTTTTTTTTTTTTTTGAGACTGAGTCTTGCTCTGTTGCCCAGACTAGAGTGCAGTGGCACGATCTCAGCTCCCCACAACCTCCGCCTCCCAGGTTCAAGCGATTCTCGTGCCTCAGCCTCCCAAGTAGCTGGGACTATAGGCGCGTGCCACCATACCCGGCTAATTTTTGTATTTTTAGTAGCGACAGCGTTTCACTATGTTGGCCAGGCTGGTCTTGAACTCCTGACCTTGTGATCCACCCACCTCGGCCTCCTAGAGTGTTGGGATTACAGGCATGAGCCACTGTCCCTAGCCTTCATTGATGATTTTAAGATGTGATCTCATTTCTTTTTTTTTTTTGAGACAGAGTTGCTCTGTCGCCCAGGCTGAAGTGCAGTGGCATGATCTCGGCTCACTGCAACTTTTGCCCCACGGATTCAAGGGATTCTCCTGCCTCAGCCTCCCGAGTAGCTGGGACTACTGGCGCATGCCACCTTGCCTGGCTAATTTTTTGTATTTGTAGTAGAGACAGGGTTTCACCATGTTAACCAGGATGGTCTCAATCTCCTGACCTTATGATCCGCCAGCCTTGGCCTCCCAGAGTGCAGGGATTATAGGCATGAGGCACCGCGCCTGGCTGATCTCATTTCTTAATTACTTCAGTTGGAAGGTTGGTATCAGTCTATCAGTATTGAATATAGAAAACTGAAATTTTAACTGTGCACTGTAAAAATTTATGCCACTTATATGTATTAACCATTCAAAAATGTGAAAACTATTTAAAAAATAAAGTGGCAGGGAAATGGGCATTTTATCTATTTCTGGTGAGAGTATACATTATCTACTACAACCTTTTTGGAAAGCAACCTGGAAATGTGCACCCAGATGGAAAAAGCCCACTCTATTTGAGGGGGAAAGGGGAAACAACCCAAATGTCCATCAATAGGGGCATGGTTGAATGAGTTGTGGGATACTTATATATCATTACTCCACTGAAATGTAATATTCCACTGGGAAAGTAAGTTCAGCTACAGTAAATGAAGCAACTGTCACACTTGACTATAGTTTAAAAGGCATTTGAACTATGGGCCAAGAAAGAGAAGGTCAGTCCTAGAACGAAGTCCATACTACTCCTCCCTGCACTTACCATCCTCTCCATCTTCCTCCTACCAATCTCCCCACTAACCCTGCTTATCTTCTAGAAATTTAGGTTCAACAAGACCAAGAGCCTTCAAAGCCCTTAGTAAGTAGGCTATAGTTAATTTCTACAAACCCAAGGACTGCAAAACTCTACTCTGCATCAACTGAACGCAAATCAATCACTTTAATTAAGCTAAGCCCTTACTAGATAAATGGGACTCAAACCCATAAAAATTTAGTTAACAGCTAAATATCCTAATCAACTGGCTTCAATCTACTTCTCCCGCCGTGTGGGGGTGGTGGGGGGAGGTGGGGAAGGCAGGAGAAGCCTGGCAGGATTTAAGCTGCTGCTTTGAATTTGCAATTCAACATGAAAGTCACCTCTGGGCTGGTAAAAAGAGGTTTAGCCTGTCCTTAGATTTACAGTCTAATGCTTTACTCAGCCATTTTACCTCCCCCTACTCCACTTATGTTCGCCAACCATTGACGCTTCTCAACTAACCATAAAGATACCAGAACATTGTACCTATTATTCGGTGCATGGGCAGGGGTTGTAGGCACAGCTTTAGGCCTCCTTATTCGGGCTGAACAAGGTAAAACTAATTTCTGAGTATGGCCCTACTTAAAACTTCCAGAAGTTACCTTTATTTGGGTATTAATATCTACAAAGTTGTCATATGGTAGACAGTTGCATCCTTATTGGTAATCTAGACCATCAGGGAAAACACTGAAAAGGTGACTTTACTTAAAACAAGTATCACCTGAAATAAATGTCCTAGAGTCTAAATCTTCATAGGCAGATGGCCCTGTGGCACGGGTAATGCTCACTCTGCTCATGTTGTTTGGTGACCAACACCACATTCCTGCAGAGTGTTGTCAGAACCAAGTTTTGGGACATAATCATGCCTGTAATAATAAAGGGGGTAGGAGAAACCATAATACCAGCATTTTCCATGTACTAGTGTGGTTAAAATAGTTTCTGCAAAAGGACTCATGTAACAGTCCATTAAACCACAAAATTTTAGAGCAGGAACCTCAAAAATTATAAAATTTAGTTTTCTGCAACTTTGTCAATCTCATCATGGTAATTACTGGTATTCCTCAGTGCTGTTACTTTAAGAGTTACTTCTTTTTTGATTGTATTCTTTTTAAAAGTTATTCTTTTCTGATCTGATTATACAAAGCTCACAACAGGATACAAATATAGAAGTACATAGTAAAAGTCTCCCTATAATTACTGTTAATATTTTGTTGTTTATTCCTTCCAATTTGTTCTCTAGTAAAATGCTAAATTACACACCTCAAAAGAAGGTAAGATCATAATACGTGTACAGTTTTGAAAATCTCTTTATTCCTGGTATAGCGTGGACAACTATGCATGGTGGTATTAATGGAATTACTTCTGTTTCTCCAAATAGCTTTATGGTAAGCCCACATTGTTCTCTAGCAATACACAACTGGGCTAACTTTTTTTTTTAATCCATGCTTAACAGTACTTCAGAGGACTTCCTTGAAGGCACACTTTTGTACCGAAAGAGCTGTTTCTACAATGGGTTCCTAGAGGTGAAATGCTAGGACAGACAGTATAGCTACTGTTCAGTTGTCCTCAAGGAAGAGGAGAGTTTCTGTTTTCCCTACACAGTGGCCAACACAGCATATCATCAACTTTTTTTTCCCCCAAAAAACAATGTATGTATTTCAAATCAGGCCATGATTTTTGATTAGCAGTGGTCTTCAAGCTTGATTGAGCATTGACATTATTTGGGTAATTTTTCTACCCCCGAAGTTTTGTCAGCAACATCTCACTATGATAGTGAAAAAATAACTTTCCTGTTTTAATTTACTTTTCTTGACTGTTACTGAAGTTGAGAAATTTTCTTCTTCTGTTTTATTGACCACTGACATTTCCTCTTCTATGAACTGCCTGTTTAATGGTATTTGCTCATTTGTGGACTCATTCTTTTTCTTTTCTTTTTTTTGAGATGTAGTCTCGCTCTGTCGCCCAGGCTGGAGCGCAATGGCGCAATCTTGGCTCACTGCAACCTCCGCCTCCTGGGTTCAAGTGATGCTCCTACCTCAGCCTCCTGAGAAGCTGGGACTACAGGTGTGTGCCACCATGCTCGGCTAATTTTTGTACTGCTGGTAGAGACCAGGTTTCACATGTTGGCCAGGCTGGTCTCAAACTCCTAACCTCAGGTAAGCCACACGTCTCAGCCTCCCAAAGTTCTGGGATTACAGGTGTGAGCCACTACGCTCAGTCAGTTTTACATTTTAAAAAATCAGTATCATTTTCCTTATTTTTAGGAAGTTGAGTGGCTTATGTATTTAATCCCTTATCTTGATTCAGTCTATCTAGGTCATTTTACAAAATCCTGATTCAGTCTAACCACGTCATTTAAACAAATATTTAGCTCCTCTTTGCCAAATGATTTAGACCCCTGAAATACGGATATAAGAATTTAAGGCCGGGTGCGGTGGCTCATGCCTATAATCCCAGCACTTTGGGAGGTTGAGGTGGGTGGATCACATGAGGTCAAGAGTTCGAGACCAGCCTGGCCAACATGGTAAAACCCCATCTCTACTAAAAAAATACAAAAATTAATCTGGAATGGTGGTGGGTGCCTTTAATCCCAGCTACTCGGGAGGCTGAGGCAGGAGAATCCCTTGAACCTGGGAGGCGGAGGTTGCAGTGACCCGAGACCACGCTATTGCACTCCAGCCCGGGCAACAGAGCAAAAACTCCGTCTCAAAAAAAAAAAAAAGAAAAATTAAAAAATAGTTCCAAAATTACCTAGTCTAGGACAGGCACTGAGTTAGGCCCTTCACATATATGTTATTCCTTTTATTTTCAGAAAAATTTGAAAGGTATCATCCTAGTTTTACAGAAGAGTAAACTTTGGTCAGAAACATTAAGTAACTTACTCAAGGTCCCTCATAAACAGTAAGGTTGCACTTGGAATCCTGATCTGTCTCTAACTTCTCATTTGCAGATAAAGAAACTGAGGCCAAAGTACACAACTAATTTGCCAGAGTAACAGGTAATTAGGAGCCACACAGCTCCCTTTCACATTTTCTTTCTATTATTTAATGGTTAGAAGTTACATAATTTCCACTGAAATTAATACGTAACCATGTTGTTGTTTTGTTAATATTGTGGGTGAGATCGAGGTGGGCGGGCAGATGAGTTAAATATTATTAATCCACATTAAAATAGATTCCAGATATATACAGCCTTTAGCTGACGAGAATATCATCCCTATAATCTGATAAAGCTCAAGTGACATCATGCTGGCTAGTATAAGCCTTCAACTTTTTAATGCAAATAGTCTATGAAAACCACAGATTTCTTAATCAAGCTCATTTTTATGCTTCCAACTCTGCCTTTTCAGCCTACAAACAAAATGCTCTTTCCCCACACCCACTGCTGTTTTCTACTTTTCTTATGATTAAAAAAAATATTTCCCTTGGTAACCATTTTCCCTGGTTACTTTCTTGGCTGATTTTCTGCACAAAAACTGAAAGGCATTTATCCCCAAGGGAGGCAGTTATTTTAGATTTTACTAAGAAGTTCAGCAAACACTTTTCAACATTCCCTTCTGTCCTTTCTTTGTTTTTAAAGAAAGCTCTGATTTTGTTTCATTTTCAGCTGGAGACTTAAATGACACCAAGCAAAGCCTACTTAGTTTAGATTTCCAGGTAAAAAAGTTTTAAATTTTAAGTTTCTACTTAGCATGTGGAATGGTTTTAATATTTGGGTATTTTATTTCGCAACTATGTTTAAACTCTTGAGTAAATTAGCTCGTTACTAATAGATTTTTAAAGTTCAAAGTATGCATTATTGTTTGTTTTTTTCACGATGTACTTCCCAAGTATTTCAGACCTTGTAGACTTAGTATTAAATTATTTTTATATGTTTAGGTGGAATTCTGTGTTCAATAGAAGTATAAATTGGTTTGAAAATATTATTCTTAATTTTTAAGTCCTAAAAGAACATAAATAATTCAAAATATTTTTCATTTTAAACCTGTTGAAGTGAAAAGAGATAACAGACATCTCATGACTTCATGTAGAATTTTAAAATTCTAAATTAATATTTTTAAAGTTTACTTAAGACAATTGGTGAAAAATTTTAAATGAAGAAAAATAAGTTAATCAAGGTTTATAAATAATATTTAATGTTGGGATAAACACAGTAAGTGCTAGAAGGAAAAAAATTACTTGATAAAAATGATACTATGATTGGAATCCCAGAAAATTTACCTCTAGGAGGCATACACTCAATTACGAAGTTGTTTATGAAAGCAAATATTAAGTGCAAAGTAAAATTCTGTATATCATATCAATGAAAATAACGAAGGCCTAACCATTAATAGTAAAATTAGTATTGAGAGACCATTTCCTAAAATGTATTTAAACACTGTAGTGAGACTGTTTAGATACTGATTTTGTAAAAATTAAAATAGCTCTGTAAATTTATTTCTGTATGTATCTACTTAGATTTCTGGGTAAGTAAAAGTGAGTCAGTTTGGGGGGGAAAAAGAAAGAGAGGTAGTTTCCAGAATGAGGATACTGGGAGAGAGGGGTGTGCTCAGTCTGGCTGCAGCTGGCACATTCACTCCTAAGCACTCAATCAGGCAATGCCCCATAAGTGAGTGCTTTCAGGAGGCTTCAGGACAACAGGATGCCTGAGACCCTCATGAGAGTTTAACTCTGGAGCCCTGAGGTCTAGGCCCTGACTCCTCACAACAGGAGGGAGGGTCTGCACATATGATTGTTAAAGCAAGAAAATTTAAATGTATACATTTCATGCATTGCAGAGCACTTATGATATCCATCGGAGCCCACAGGCCCAGCCACTCAGCAAATTCTAGTTTCACTTTGTCTCTCAGTTCAGGTTTTCATATTGCTTTCCCCTGCTGCTGTTGTTATTCCCTTCCAACATACTACTTTGCTCTCTGAATTGACTTTTATGATTTCAGGTGCCAATCAGCTAATGGATTTGGTCCTTCTTTACATGCTGCACGTTAATTTTTCTAAAACTAAAGTAGATTGCAAAAAGTTGTTCAAATGACCTATGAAATACAGGTCATTTCAATGACCTATAGTAATGGTTTTCAAATGACTGCAGCAATTAATGTATATATATACTGAAGAAAGGTTATATGCTGACATGAAGATACTTTAGAGACTGCCATTTGTTGAACAAAGGTGATGTGGCAAAAGTCAGACTATGAACTAACTAAGTGAAACCTGACTAGAGGAAGATGATTCTGGCAGATGAAGTTATAAAAAGAACTACTGAGATTCAAGAGAGGAGACTGAGCTGACCTTGTGCCCTCTTCCCCTCTCACCAAATCCCTTGAAATAATACAAGATATATTACAAACAAATAAATACACGAATATACAGCTACACTAGGAAGTAAAATGGGCAGCCCCTGGTGGGACAGACACTCTGAGGAGTCCTTCACAGACAAAGAGAAGATGGGAATGAATTTTAAGAGGGAAAATGTACCCTTGAACAGTCATGAGAGAAAACAGAGTTGAAGACAGCTTGTATAGGAAAGAAAGAAGTTTTTGGTTTAAAAGATCCCAAGAAGGATACATTTAACAACAATAACAACCTATACCAAGGTACATTCCATTCTTTTAGCAAGGTAAAACTTCCAAATATCAAAGATATGTTGAAAATTTGAAAAAAATTTCTATAGAAAGAAAAAAAAATTTCTTACAAAGGGATGAGAATCAGATTCAAGTCAAGTTTCTCCTCAGCAACACTAAATATAAGAAAATAATGGACAAATATCTACAAGGTATTAAAGAAAAATGATTAGAATGATTTTGAAACCATGATTCTGTTTCCAATTAAACAACGATATTTTCCGATCTTTAATAAGAGCACAAAATTTTACAACTTACAACATTCTCTGAGAAAAAGAGGATATATTTCTGCAAGAAATAAAAGGAATCTGAGGGAGCTTCTCCTTCTGATAATGGCAGACAAGGCAAGTCAGATCATTAGACCTGCTGAGAATAACCAGAAAGGGTGAGAAAAACAACAGGGTCAATATTTGGGATAGGACTGAAACCCAGAGAGGTTTAGAACAGTTTTTCTTCTAGAAGCATCTGGATTCCAGAAGAGGTGGTTGAGAAGATTAGTAGACCTTTAAAATAGCCTCAGGAGGACAGAGAGAAACAAACAAAATGGAGGTAAACAAGCAGTGGGGGATGGTAGGAAAAGTTAAGTGGACCCAAAGCATATATATATATATATATAGAGAGAGAGAGAGACGGAGTCTCGCTCTATCACCCAGGCTGGAGTGCAGTGGTGTGATCTCGGCTCACTGCAACCTCTACCTCCCAGGTTCAAGTGATTCTCCTGCCTCAGCCTCCTGAGTATCTGGGACTACAGGCACATGCCACTATGCCCAGCTAATTTTTTTTTGTATTTTTAATAGAGACGGGGTTTCACCATATTGGCTAGGCTGGTCTCGAACTCCTGACCTTGTGATCTGCCCGCCTTGGCCTCCCAAAGTGCTGGGATTACAGGCGTGAGCCACTGCACCCAGCCCAAAGCATAATTATTAATTGGATATGGTGAAGCCCAGCTTCAAATCACTCAATATTCGATTCATAATATACTTAACCTTATGCCTGAAACAGATGCAAATCCTCAAATATTTTCATATACAATATTCGGCACTCCATCAAAGGTCATCAGGTATATGAAGAGACAAAACATGGCTAAAAACCTAAAGAAATAAGAGACAACCGAAATAGACACATAGAGGATCCGGAAAACCTAGTCTTCAGACACAGACTTTAAAACAAATGTTTTTAATATGTTTAAAAAAATAAAAGATGAGATTAAAATTTTTAACGAAGAATTGGAAATAAAAAGAACATACTGAAAACTTGAAAACTAGAAAATACAATAAAAGAACAAGGAAGTCAATGGATAGGTTTAATAGCAGATAAATCACACATGAAGAGAGTATCAACGAACTGGAAGATCAGAGAATAACCAGGATGAATCATTGAAGTGATAGAAGAACAAAAAATACAAATGGGGGGAAAGTGACATTAAAGACAATGAGGAAGCTAATAACAAAGTACCTGTAGTTATAGAAAGAATGAAAAAAGGGAAAAGAGAATGTACTATTTATACAGTTAAGGGCTGAGAAGTTTCCAAATGTGATGAACAACATCAGGCCACAAATTCAAGAAGTGCCAAATAGGCTAAAAGCAAGAAAATTCTATCTTTGTACACAGAGTGAAACAGCTGAAAACCAAAGACAATGAGAATATCTTAAAAACAGCGAGAGTAAAAAAAAAATTACTTTTAAAGGTGAAAAAATTAGATGGAGAGATGATTTCTCAAAAGAAACAATGGGAAAAAGAAGACACAGAAATTGCATCTTCAAGCCGGGTGTGGTAATTCACGCCCGTAGTCCCAGCCACTCGAAAGACTGAGCCAGGTGGATCGCTTTAGCCTAAGGAGTTCAAGGTCAGCCTGTTTAGTGAGACCTCATCTCAAAAAAATAAAAATAAAATAAAATAAATAAAAATTAAATTAAATTAAATAAAAAAAGAAAAAGAAAAGTAGGTGGGAAGAAGGCAACAATAAAATACTGGAAGCTAGGAAGCAAATGAAAGTGTGGGGGGTAAAAATCAACTGTATCTTCAAAATGCTGAAAGAAAACACTTGTCAACCCAGAATGTGTATCTAACAAATACATCCTTTCAGGTAAACAAAAAGAACTGATCAACACATGTGCACAAAACGAATTATTAGAAGGTGTTCTTCAGTCAATAAAAAAATAATCCTAATAGAAGAATGGAGATTAGGAAGGAACGAAGGAAAATCAAATGATAAATGTTTAGGTAAATCTAAACACGTGATTCTCAACTGAGGCGCAGGTTACATTTGGTAATGCCTGGAAATATTTTTGGTTGTCACAACTAGGAGGAAGGTACTAATGGTAATTAGTGGGCAGAGGCCACGGATTGCTGAGCAATAGCTTATAATATACAGGGCAGCTCCCCACAAAAAAAGAATTATCTGGCGCAAATTTTTTTTTCTTTTTTTTTTCTTTTTTTTTTTTTTGAGACTGAGTCTGGCTCTGTCACCCAGGCTGGAGTGCAGTGGCACGATCTCAGCTTGCTGCAACCTCCGCCTCTCGGGTTCAAGCAATTCTCCTACCTCAGCCACCTGAGTAGCTGGGACTACACGCACCCGCCACCACACCCAGTTAATTTTTTGTATTTTTAGTAGAGACAGGGTTTCACATGTTAGCCGGATGGTCTCGATCTCTTGACCTTGTGATCCGCCCACCTCGGCCTCCCAAAGTCCTGGGATTACAGGCGTGAGCCACCGTGCCTGGCCTCTGGTGCAAAATGTTAATAGTGATGAGGATGAAAAATCTTATCTAAATGAACTTTGACAAAATAATAATAATATTTTGAGGGTTTAAAAATACATATATAATTAAAACACAGAACTGAAATAGAATACATACTGGGATGGCATAAATGGAGTTGAAGTTCATCCTGGTTCTTGTATTGTCCAGGAAGAGGTAAAGGTACTAATTTATATTAGGACTTTGGTAAGTCAAGGATGTATGTGGTAATCTCTACAAAGAAGAGAATGATAAAAAGTGTATAACTGGCCAGGCATGGTGGCTCACGCCTGTAATCCCAGCACTTCGGGAGGCTGAGGCAGGTGGATCACGAGGTCAGGAGATCGAGACCATCCTGGCTAACACGGTGAAACCCCGTCTCTACTAAAAATACAAAAAATTAGCCAGGCGTGGCGGCAGGCGCCTGTAGTCCCAGCTACTCGGGAGGCTGAGGCAGGAGAATGGCATGAACCCGGGAGGCAGAGCTTGCAGTGAGCCGAGATAGTGCCACTGCAATCTGGCCTGGGTGAAAAAGTAAGACTCCGTCTCAAAAAAAAAAAAAAAAAAGTGTATAATTACTAATGAAATCATAAAAACCAAGCAACCAATTAAAAAGAAAGAAAACAGAAAAAGGAACATAGAATATGTAGGACAAATAAAAAGCAAATATAAAGTATATTTCAACTCAAACATATTAAATTTTACATTAAATATAAACAGCCTAAATGTTCCAGTTCAAGACAAAAATTGTTAAACTGAATTAAAATGCCACTAATAGGAACTTACTGAAAATACAAAAACATAGAAAGGCTGAAAGCAAAACATATATTTTGCAGACATTAACCAAAAGAAAGCAACTACATGCAGGAGCAGAAAACCAAAGACCACATGTTCTCCCTTATAACTAGGAACTAAGTCCATTAGGTACTCATGGACATAAAGATGGCAACAATAGACACGGGAGGAAGGCAGGGAGAGGAACAAGGATTGAAAAACTGTTGTGTGCTATGCTCAGTGCCTGAGTGATGGGATCATTCATATCTCAAATTTCAGTATCACATAACATACTCAGGTAACAAACCTGCATACAACCCTCCTGAATCTAAAAAGCCAAAAAAGAAAAAAAAATGCAGCTACATTAATATTAGACAAAGTAGATCTTACAGCAAAAGCACTCCCAGAGACACTGAAAGTATTTACCTACTGACAAATGCACCAGAAAGATATAACGACTCTAAATTTGTACATACCTACAATCATTAGGACAAACAAGGCAAATTATTAGGACAATTTGGACAAATAGGTTGATAGTATTAAAGTCTTTAAAATCCGGACTGATATTCTATCTACTAATTAAAAAATATTAATTACTTTTTCTTGGCATAAAATGACTACTAATTTTTTTTAACAGACTTTTTTCAGAGCCTTTTTAGATTCAGAGCAAACTGAGTGGAAAGTACAGAGTTCTCATATGTGCTTTTCCCCCACTATCGAAATCTCACACCCTGGATAAATCTATGCTGACATATCATTACCACCCACAGGTCCATAGTTTACGTTAGGGTTCACTCTTGTTACTCTGTCTTGGGTTTTGACTAATTTTTAATGACATGTACCCACCTTTATAGTACTGTTGTCCATTGGTATCCTTGGGGGACTGGTTCCAGGAGCCCTCAAGGATACCAAAATCTGAGGCTGCTCAAGTTCCTTAAGTAAAATGGTATAGTATTTGCATATAATACACACATATCCTCCTGTATACTTTAAATAATCTCTAGATTACTTACACCTAATACACTGTAAAGGCTATGTAAGTAGTTGTTACGCTGTATCATTTAGGGGACAATGACAAGAAAAAAAAAGTCTGCATATGTTCAGCACAAATGCTACATAGGCCAAACTACATTTTTCACTCATGGTTGGTTGAATCCAGATGCAAAACCTGTGATATAAAGGGCTGACTATACTGTATTAGAAGAGTTTCACTGCCCTAAGAATCCTCTGTGTTCCACCTATTCATCCCTCCCCACCCCAAATCCACTATTCTTTTATAGTTTGCATAGTTTTGCCCTTTCTAGAATGTCATAGAGTTGAAATCATACATATGCCATCTCAGGTTGGCTTATTTCATTTAGTTATATATTATATGCATTTAAGGTTCCTCCACGTTTTTTCATGGCATCATGGCTCATTTCTTTTTGGTGTTGAATAATGTTCCATTGTCTGAATATACCATAGTTTGTTTATCCATTCACCTATTGAAGAACATGTTGCTTGTTTCTAAGTTTTGGCAATTATGAAAAAAGCTGCTATACATATCTGTGTGCAGGTTTTTGTGTGGACATAGATTTTCATCTTATTTGGGTAAATACCAAGGGGCACGATTGCTGGGTTGTATGGAAAGAGTGGTTAGTTTTATAAGAAACTGCCAAAGTGTCTTCCAAAGTGGCTGTAGCATTTTGCATTCCCACCAGCACTGAATGAGACTTACAGTTGCTCCACACACTCACCAGCACTGGGTGTTGCCAGTGTTTTGGGTTTTAGACATTTAATAGATATGTAGAGGCATCTGAATTTAATTTGTAATCTGTCTACTATTTTTGAAACTAATATTTGGGATAAAAGTGTTGAAATTTTGGAGGATAATTGTAGATTTGTCTATTTCTTTTTGCAGTTTTTGAAAACAAGTTCACCAATTATTTTTGGTAATGTCTAATCTGCTATTCATCCCTTGTCATGTATTTTTTTCTCTCTCACATTGTAGTTTTCATCTTTAAAAGTTTGATTTGGGTTTTTAAAAAATATCTTCTATGTTTCTACATTACATGGTTAATCTTTCCTCTACCTTCTTGAACATATAGAATATAGGTATAGTGATTTTTAAAGACCTAATTAGTATATCAGCACTGTCATTTCTGAATTGGTTTCAATAAACTGATTTTTCCCATTAGAGGTCAACTTTCCCTGATTCTTTGTGTACCTGGTAAATTTACATTGGATCCTAAAACATTTGTTGGGTTCTCTGAGACACTGTCAAGTTCCTGTACACAGTTTAGTTCTTTCAGAAAGGCTTGCTTTTAAGCTTTATTAAATGAGATTACAGCAGCCTTTAGCCTAGGGCTAATTATTTTCCTCTACTGAGCTAATGCTCTTCTGAGTACTCTACCAGATGCCCTGTGAATTGTAAGGTTTTCCACTCTGACTGGTGGAACACAAACTCTTCCTGGTCTTTTTAAGCTCCAGAGACCATTTTTTTTTACTCCTCCCCCCCCACCCCCCGCTTTGTCCTTTAGGTTAGTTCTTTTCCCAGTCTCAAGTATTAATAAGTTTACTTACATATATGTGTTATCCAGTATTCAGTGGAAGACTTCACATCTCTGGAAGGGTTTCTCTGGGTTAGCTCTCACCTCTCTGTACTCTGCCCTAGGAACACTAGTCTCTTTGGTGTCCTCAGATTTCCAACTCTATCTTTTAAAAACAACTCGGGCAGACTGCTGGACTCTGCCTGTGTTCCCCTCCCTGCAACTCCCTTGAGGGAGGAAGCAGGTCAGTTACAGGTCTCTCCGGGCATTTGATTTGCATCCCCTCTCAGGGATCACTGACCTGGACTGCTCTTTGTTTAATATTTGGAAAATGCTTCATATATATTGTTCTACTTTTAAGTTGTTTCAGGTGCGAAGGTATACGTGGTCCCTATTACTCCATGTTGACTGGGAGTCAGATTTGATAAGTTTTGTCATAATACTGGTGTAATGGCTGAACGATTCTCTAGGAAGCGACCATGATGTAGCTTCACAGACTCTCCAAAAGTCTGTGAAATTACATCATGGTCGCTTCCTAGAGTATCATTCTACTTCATGGAGCCACTCTGGTTACTAGTTGTCAAACTAGTAGGAATGTTATTATGGCAATACAGGGAAGGTGATCTCCACAAAACCATGCTCATTTTCATGGCCTTCAGGTGATATACTGTATGCAGAATGTCAAAAATGGGTCAGTTAGTGACATTTGTACCTAGGCCGAGGACCCAGGATGGCAGCCATATGTTTGCTAATACCATTATAGGTTTCTACTAAGAAACAATCACAATATTTGCCAAGACTTAGCACGGATGACCCTGCATTTCCTAAACATTTGGGTGGTAGACACTGTGGCTTGAGGAAGGCATGCATTACCCTGAGCTCATGCTCATGGTTTTCAATTTAGATATGCTTGGAATTTCCACAGCTTGTCTTAGGTTGTGAAGTGGACTTCTAAGAATCTGCATATCAACAAATTACAGTCATATGTCACTTAGCGACAGGGATGCATTCTGAGAAATGTGATGTTAGATGATTTCGTTGTTGTACATCATAAAGTGTACTTACACGAACCTAGATGGGACAACCTACTATACACCTAGGCTATATGATAGAGCCTATTGCTCCTAGGCTACAAACCTGTACAGCCTGTGACTGTACTGAAAACTGTAGGCAACTGGAACAGAATGGAATTTGTGTATCTAAACATATCTAAAGCCAGGTGTGGGGGCTCATGCCTGTAATCCTAGCATTTTGTGAGGCTGAGGTGGGTGAATCACTTGAGCTCAGGAGTTTGAGACCTGCCTGGGCAACATAGTGAGATCCCGTCTTTACAAAAAAAAATATAAAAATCAGCTGGGCATGGTAGCATGTGCCTGCAGTCCCAGCTACTTGGGAGGCCGAGGTGTGAGACTGGCTTGAGCCCAGGAAGCGGAGGTTGTAGTGAGCTGAGATGGCACCACTGCACTCCAGCCTGGGTGGCAGAGCCAGACCCTGTCTCTAAATAAATAAAAAATAAACATATCTAAATATAGGAAAAGTATGGTTAGAATATGGTCTAAAAGAATTTAAAAAGGGTACACTATATAGAGTACTTACCATGAATGGAGCTTGGAGGACTGGAGGTCACTCCGGTGAGTCAGTGAGTGTGAAGGCCTAGGACATTACTATACACTACTGTAGATTTTATAAACACTGTACACTAAGACTCTACTAAATTTATAAGAAAGTTTTTTTATTTCTTCAATAAATTAGCCTTAGCTTATTGTAATTTAACTTTATATACTTTTTATTTTTTTAAAAACTGACTCTTTTGTAATAGCATTCCTCTCTTTTTTTTCTTTGTCTAAAGGCTTGATTTTTTAAATCGTTTCAGAAAACTTTTCGTTTATCTTTTCTACAGTTTTTTTGGTTTCTGTTCTGATCTTTAATATTTCTTTTTTGTAACTAATTTTGGGTTTGGTTTGCTCTTCCTTTTCTAGTTCTTTAAGATGCATTATTAGGTTGTTTATATAAAGTTTTTCTACTTGTTGATGTAGGTGTTTATTGCTGTAAATTTCCCTCTTAGTAGTGCTTTTGATATATCCCATAGGTTTTGGTGTGCTGTTTTCATCTTAATTTGTTTCAAGAATTTAAAAAAATTCCTTCTTAATAACACTTGGCTTAAAACACAAATACATTGTACAGTTGTACAAAAATATTTTCCTTGTAGCATAATTCTATAAGCTTTTTTTCTATTTTTCTATTTTAACTTTTTTGCTAACTGTTTTTGTTAAAAACAGGCAAACATGCATTAGCCTAGGCCTGCATCAGGTCTAGATCATCAATATCACTGTCTTCCACCTCCACATCTTGTCCCACTGGAAGGTCTTCATGGGTAACAACACTCATGATAATGCCTTCTTCTGAAATACCTCCTGAAGGAACCACCTCAGGCTGTTGCACAGTTAACGTTTTTTTTTTTAATAGGTAGAAGGAGTGTACTCTAAAACTGAAAAATAGTAAATACATAAACCAGTAATATAGTCATATATTAAAGTATTATGTACTGTACATAATTGTATGTGCTGTACTTTTTTCTTTTTTTTTTTTTTGAGACGGAGTCTCTCTGCACTCTGGGCATGGTGGTGCATGCCTGTAGTCCTAGCTACTCAGTGCAACCTCCGCCTCCTGGGTTTAAGTGATTCTCCTGTCTCAGCCTCCCGAGTTGCTGGGATTACAGGCGTGCACCACCACACTCAGCCAATTTTGTATTTTTAGTAGAGACAGGGTTTCACCATGTTGGCTGGGCTGGTCTCGAACTCCTGACCTCAAGTGATCCACCCACCTTGGCCTCCCAAAGTGCTGGGATTACAGGCTTGAGCCACCGTGCCCAGCCTGTGCTGTATTTTTATATGACTGGCAGTGCAGTAGGTTTGTTTATACCAGCATCACCACAAACACATGAGTAATGTGTTATGTTATGATGCTGTGACATCTCTAGGCAATAAGAATTTTTCAGCTCCATTATAATCTTTTGGGACCATTATGGTATATGCAATCTGTCACTGACAAAAAAGTCATTATGTGGTACATGACTGTACTTTCTTTGGTCAAGTGGTCAGACAGAAAGATTGAGTCAAATGCTTGTAGGGTCTCTCAGTTTTTGTTTTTTTGTTTTTTTTTTTCTTTTGAGACAGAGTCTGTCTCTGCTGTTACCCAGGCTGGAGTACAGTGCTGTAATCGCTGCTCACTGCAACCTTGAACTTCTGGGCTCAAGTGAGCCTCCTGAGCCTCTTGCCTCAGCCTCCTGAGTAGCTAGGACTACAGGCATGCACCACCATGCCCAGCTAAGTTTTTATGTTTTAGTTGAGACAAGGTCTTGCTATGTTCCTTACTCTGGTCTTAAACTCCTGGCCTCAAGCAATCCTCCCACCTTGGTTTCGGCCTCCTATAGGGCTGGGATTATAGGCAGAAGCCACAGTGCCTGGCCTCTCAGGTATTTTCTAAGGTTCCAACAAGACGACTGGGTTAGCAGTCTATGGCCACTTCTTATCTCTTAATCCTTCAGTGCCTCTCCTTTGCAGTTTAGTGTATTAATCTCTGTATGTAACATCACCTTGAATGTTTTACCATTCCTTCCCATCACAGTTTTGTTCTGGTTGGTGAAGGAGACCAAGGCATGCCTGTGAGAATTGAAATAAATTTCATCACTGAGCAAGTTAGTTACTTTAACCTTCTAGAATCACCAAATACTTTAAATGCTCATTAAAAAGATAAGAGCGGCAAATCTGTTGTGATCTGGGTTCTTATGATACCTGGGGTTTTAGTTTCTCCTCCATACTGGGCTGTGTAAAGAAGGCTCTTCATCTTGGGGAACACTGACAGCGAGTGGACCTGAGGAGAGAGCAGGAGGAAAGCTGCAAGCGGTGTAGGGGTGTGTGTGTGTATGTGTGTGTTTCGTAGCTGTAAAATTCTGAGAGGCAGTCAAAACTGCCAACCTTCCTTTGTAGGACTAACTTTAGGCCAAGAGAGACTGGCTGAGTGAATCCTTTGATGACAGCTGCTGCAACACCTTGGTGAAGGTTTCTCCTGTCCCTGGCCACCAGACTCACAGGAATTGTGCCAGTCTGTCTGACCATAATGCTACTACTGTACCAAGAGTGCCTAAATATTCATTTCTTAAATGTTTTTCAGCTTTACTATGTGCAAGGCCCTGTACTAACCCTGAGACCAGCTAATTAAAGAGTTACTCTTCCTGACTCTTACCTCCTTATAACTGATGCTGCTGACCGTTATTTTTATATGGTATCATCATGCCCTTCCCCCCAGACAATTCTAAAGCTAGAGAATAAAAGCACAAAACAGAGCGGCTGGGAAAATGGGTTGTGGATTACATCAGTCATAGAACGTCTTAGCAAACAGGCGGAGAGAAATCTCCCAAGTAATCTTTGAAAACCTGCAGAACATCAGAGCCCAGAGCGGGGGCCATGTCTGATCCACCACCGTTACTGGTAATGAGAGTTTCCCTGGAACACATCCGCGCTCATTTGTTTACATACTGTTGTTGGGAAAAAGGCTTATGGGGTGCCTGCATAAACGGGCCATAAAAATATGGGACAGTAAGTTGTGGAAAGCCACAAGAGAACTCTGAGGAGGAAAGCCTTCCTATTGCCATTATGTCCCCATGCTCTGAGTGCAACCTGCTCTCTTATCTATAAACACTGTGCTACAGGAGAAAGACACTCCTTTGAAACATTGAAATGTGGACAGACATACAGGCTCCTAGTTAAGCCCGCTCCCATTAGCTACTCCCCAATAAGTTAAAGATATGCTATTTAAGCACAAAGGAGATTCATTTAAACTGCTATTGCTATAGATTACGCCTATGACACGCTGCCTCCCTTTCACTGTTTCGCCCTAAACATCTGCTTCTTAGATCTAAGTGATTGTACTCAACAAATAGTGTGGAGATCAGAACTCTGGGCCTTTTGCAGCCCCCATTTTGCAACTGGCCTCCTGGCTCCCACCTTTATGAAATCTTAACCTGTCTCTTCTCTTCCTTTGTCACCACTGGGCTTTGGGTACCCTATGGGTGGTGTTGAGGCTGGTCCCCAACATATGACTATGGCTGCTTTCATGCTACAATGACAGAGCTGAATAGTTATGACAAAGAAGGTGTAGCCTATGATGCCTCAAATATATACTATCCGGCCCTTTATAGAAAAAGGTTTCTAATTCCTGGTCTAAAGATAAAGGTAAGATACAAAAAGGTTCTGGCCAGGCATGGTGACTCATGCTGTAATCTCAGCACTTTGGGAAGCCAATGCAGGAAGACTGCTTGAGCCCAGGAGTTCAAGGCTGCAGTGAGTCATGACTGAACCACCGCACTCCAGCCTGGGTGATGGAGCAAAACCCCGTCTCTATGGAAAAAAAAAAAAAAAAGTTTTTTGATTCTGATAGAAGAATTCCAAATTATGATTTGGCAATAATACTGTAGCATATAGCCCATATATCGTAAGTGTAATTTCTCAAAGACTTGCCTACTGAGGCATACAAGCAAATATATAAGCCAATTTTCAGAGGTAAAAATTTAGTCACCACTAACTTTGAAATATTGTTTCATTCTAGAAATTAGCTGGTGAAAAAAAATCAAACATGAAGATTGCAGTTTTGTTTTGTTTTTTTCTGCTTATCATTTTTCAAACTGACTTTGGACAAAATGAAGAAATTCCTAGGAAGCAAAGGAGGAAGATCTATCACAGAAGGCTGAGGAAAAGTTCAACCTCACACAAGCACAGATCAAATAGACAGCTTGGAACTCCGCAAACAACAATTTTTACACCAGTAGCAAGATTTCCTGTTGTTAACTTTGATTACGGCATGGAGGAAAAGTTTGAATCTTTTTCAAGTTTTCCTGGAGTAGAATCAAGTTATAATGTGTTACCAGGTAAGAGAACAATATAAGAGAGAGACAGAAGGAGGGAGGAGGGTGAGAGATGGTATGGGGAAAGAGAAGGAGAGAGGGAGAGAGGGAGAACATCTCCATGAAGATAATCTTCTAAAGAAAAATCCAGGTTATTATATTACTTTTTGGTTTAATCTACAAACATACATTTTAAAATAATTTTTAAAAATGGGGCCAGGTGCGGTGGCTCACACCTGTAATCCCAGCACTTTGGGAGGCTGAGGTGGGCAGATCACGAGGTCAGGAGTTTGAGACCAGCCTGGCCAACATGGTGAAACCCCGTCTCTACTAAAAATACAAAAAATTAGCTGGGTGTGGTGGCGTGTGCCTGTAATCCCAGCTACTTGGGAGGCTGGGGCAGGAGAATCACTTGAACCTGGGAGGCGGAGGTTGCAGTGAGCAGACATAATGCCACTGCACTCCAGCCTGGGCGACAGAGCAAGACTCTGTCTCAAGATTAAAAACAAAACAAAACAAAACACCCCCAAAAAACCAAAAGCAGCTTAAGGAACATATTTATAATACAAAATTATTAGACAAAAGTTACTTATCCCACCACTATATTTACAAAATCATAGTTATCATTTTGGTTTATTTCTTTCCAGTATGTTTACTATGCATATATTTTAAATAGTTGTAATCCTAACATAGATAACATACATAAACATTTATAAACTGCTTTTCCATTTATAACAATAGATCATCTAGAATACAGAAATAAATTATTCAGATGATTCTGTGAACATATGGCTATTACATATTTTCAACCAAAAATTTTCAACCACAAATAGAATTAAAGCCACTGAATTCATTTTATATAGGTTAAGCCACTGACATTTAAAAGATTTAAGTGACTAAAAATTCTGCTAAAGATTTCAATTAGGCATTTATAAAAACTAGTATTAAATGGTTTACATTTTTCCAAATTTGGAAGAAAAAAGTATTATAGGCATGTTACCATTAAATAAAACTTTCAAAAGAATAACAGAAAATATCACCATATGATGTTCTGTGGCCAGTATTTCATATATTGTCTCAATACAGCTAAATGCTTCTTCATTAGTTATTTCCATGAATTTAACAGAAATAATATACAATTATCCTGAAAATAGGCAATTTAAGCCACACTTACAACATGATTGGGAAAAGAAAGGAAGAGAAATCAACTTAAAAAAATTGTAATAATAATGTACTCATAACTGCTAAAGAATGATGAGGTCAATATTTTTAGTTAAGTGGAAAGATAGCTAAGCTATAATAATGGAAAACGAAAAAGCCAAAAAAGAAGTATTCATAACGTGATCTCAAACTTGTGTAAAAAAAATGTTTGTATATGTAAGCATATATGCATAAAAGTACAGAAGATATATACTAAGCATTTCCAAATTGTCCAAAAATATTTTCCAGTGATTTTACAGTACTTTTTGATTGTATCACCACACATAACACAAAATTTACCATTTCATCCATTTTAAAGTGTACAATTCAATAGCATTTAGTACAGTCACAATATTGTGCAACCATCACTACTATCTTGTTTCTGAACATTTTCATCCCACCAAAAGGAAACTCTGTACCTAAACTCCTCATTTCTCCCCACTCCCAGCCCTTGGCAACCACTAATCTATTCTGTGTCTATGAATTTGCCTATTCTGGAAATTTCATGTAAATGGAATCACATAATATGTAGCCTTGTGTATCTAACTTCTTTACTTAGTATAATGTTTTTTAAAGTTCATCTATAGTTAGCCTGTATCAGAACTTCATTCCTTTTTATGGCTGAATAATATTCCATTGTATCGGTGGCTCAAGCCTGTAATCCCAGCACTTTGGGAGGCCGAGGCGGGCGGATCACAAGGTCAGGAGATCGAGACCACAGTGAAACCCCGTCTCTACTAAAAAAATACAAAAAATTAGCCGGGCGCGGTGGCGGGCGCCTGTAGTCCCAGCTACTCAGGAGGCTGAGGCAGGAGAATGGCGGGAACCCGGGAGGCGGAGCTTGCAGTGAGCCGAGATCGCGCCACTGCACTCCAGCCTGGGCAACAGCATGAGACTCCGTCTCAAAAAAAAAAAAAAAAAAAAAAAAATTCCATTGTATGGCTATACCATATTTGTTTATCCATATTGCTTATCAGTTGATGAACATCTGGGCTGTTTCTACCTTTTGGCTATCATGAATAGCACAGCTATGAGCATTAATGTAAGTTTTATTTCAACACCTATTTTCAATTCTTTTGGGTATATACTTAGGAGGAGACTGTTGGGCCATTTGGTAATTCTATATTTAATTTATTGATGAACTGCCAAATGTTTTCCAAAGTGGCTACACTGTTATATATCCACCAGCAATGGAAGAGGATTCCACTTTCTCTACATTCCTGCCAACAACTATTTATTTTTAATTATAGCTGTTCTTTTATGAAGTGGTATCTCATTGTGGTTTTGATTTGCATTTCCCTAACAACTAATGATGTTAAGCATCTTTTTATGTGCATGTTGTCTATCTGCATATTCAACTCCTATGCCTATTTCTTTCTTAAGAGATGGGGTCTTGCTCTGCTGCCCAGGCTGGAATACAGTGGTACAATCATAGCTCACTGCAGTCTTGAACTCCTGGGCTTCAGTGATCCTCTGCCTCAGCTTCCCAAGTAGCTGGGACTACAAGAATGCACCACCGCACCTGGCTAACTTTTTAACTTTTTCTGTAGAGACAGCATCCCATTATGTTGTCCAGGCTGGTGTCAAATTCCTGGCCTCAAGAAATCTTCCCTCCTTGGCCTCCCAAAATGCTGGAATTACAGGCGAGAGCCACTGTATTGGGCAAGTTTTGCCCATTTTTTAATTGCATTGCCTTTCTGTAATTCAGTTATAAGAGTTCTTTATGAATATTCTGGATATCAGGACCTTATCAGATATATGATTTCACATATTTTCTCCCATTGTGTATACTGTCTTTTCCCTTTCTTAACAATGTCCTTTGATGCACCAAATTTTAAATTTTGATAAAGTCTAATTTATCTTTTTCTTTAGGTGTCATATCTAAGAATCCACTGCCAAATATGAGGTTATAAAGATTTACCCCTATGGATTTTTCTAAGAGTGTTGTAGTCTTACCTCTTATATTTAGAGCAAAGGTCTAAATATAAGATATATTAGGTCTTTGATCCATTTTAAGCTAATGTTTGTATTTGGTGAAAGGCAGGGATTCAGCTTCATTCTTTTGCTGGTGGTGTCCCAGCACCAGTTGTTGAAGATTGTTCTTTCCTCCACTGAATGGTCTTGACACCTTTCTTGAAAATCAGTTGTTCACAGATGTATGTCCGACTTTCAATGTTCCACTGGCCTATATGTCTATCCTTATACTAGTATCACACTGACAAAAGCTGATTATTGTGTCTTTGTAGTGAGCGTTTTGAAATCTGGAAGTGTGAGATCTCCAACTTTGTTCTTTTTTCTCAAGATTGCTTTGGTTATTTGGGATCCCCTATAGTTCCAAATGAATTTAAGGATCCGCTTTTCCATTTCTGCAAAAAAAAAATGGCCATGGACATTTTGATAGCGTGCTTTTGATAACCCGGAAGAAACTCATATGTGTATTTTTGTTCAGAGGAGCAACTGGGTAGGTGGGATTAGCCTATTGCAAGTATCCAAATGAGAGATGGGTAGGGCCTGAATTGGGCTGAGTTAGTGGTCGGGGAAAGAAGGGGACTAACGTTGAGAGGCTCATTTGGGGGTGGAACTTGGGGATAGTGGCTCAGATGGAGGAAAGTTATCTGGAATGACACCTGGATTGGAAGAAAAACATCCCCCCTAATATTCTCCTCAGCTTTCTAACGGTCTGCTTAGCTGATACACTTATCCACATATCTGCAATCTTGTATGTCGGAAAATGAATATATGCACTGCATCATGCACTTTATTTGTTTATTTATTTATTTAGAGACAGAGTCTTGCTCTGTCGCCCAGGCTGGAGTGCAGTGGAACGATCTTGGCTCACTGCAACCTTCACCTCCTGGGTTCAAGTGATTCTCATGCCTCAGCTTTTAGAGATGGGGTTTCACCATGTTGCCCAGGCTGGTCTCAAACTCTTGGTCTCAAGTGATCCACCCGCCTCAGCCTCCCAAAGTGGTGGGATTACAGGCATGAGCCACCGCGCCCAGACAGTATTATACACTTTAAAAGGGTGAATATTATAGTATGTGAATATTTCAATAGCATAATAAACCATAAAAAAGATAGCTCAGTGTCTCACTGAGAAGCACCATAGAAGCATGCTGTCTGGTTTCACCTATTCCCATGTGCACATCAAGGGTGGGCTGTGAGCTTGTCATTAGTGCTAGCTCAGCTCTCCAATCACATGATGGAACTGGATTGGCTGGTGGCTTTGGAAGTTTGGTGTGGCCGTACAATTTGCATTGGTCAGTGTAATTAGACACTTTTAGAGTTCAAGTGTGATTTGTAACCTCACATTCCCACTATCGCAGTGATCGGGACAGCCTACTTATAGATGAATCCTGAGTGAATATGATGAGCTGAGCCCCTGTGTCCCCACATTAGACACAAAGTATAAATGAAAAATAACTGGCCGGGCGCGGTGGCTCACGCCTGTAATCCCAGCACTTTGGAAGGCCGAGGCGGGCGGATCACAAGGTCAGGAGATCGAGACCATGGTGAAACCCCGTCTCTACTAAAAATAGAAAAAAATTAGCCGGGCGCAGTGGCGGGCGCCTGTAGTCCCAGCTACTCGGGAGGCTGAGGCCGGACAATGGTGTGAACCCGGGAGGCGGAGCTTGCAGTGAGCCGAGATTGCGCCACTGCACTCCAGCCTGGGCGACAGAGCGAGACTCCGTCTCAAAAAAAAAAAAAAAAAAAAAAAAAAGAAAAATAACTGAGATTTGGGGATTGTTTGTTGCTGTTATATAATTTAATCTACCCTGATGGATACAAAATGGAAGCGCAGTTCAGCCCCAAGTTACCATGAGGGAGTTCACTCTTAGAGCCTAAGTGAAGGGGCTGAGAGGAGAGCCTGTGAAAAGCATTTCAGCATTTCTTGTCTACATGACATTTTTACCCTACACATGAATGCACGTAGAATTCTACTCTTGTGTGGTCAGAGCAGTCTGACTTCACATTGTGTTTACTTCCATTCACAGTTGCTGGTAACCACATAAGAAATTTAAATTTGTGCTTTTGTTTTCTTCTAGGAAAGAAGGGACACTGTTTGGTAAAGGGCATAACCATGTACAACAAAGCTGTGTGGTCCCCTGAGCCCTGCACTACCTGCCTCTGCTCAGATGGAAGAGTGCTTTGTGATGAAACCATGTGCCATCCCCAGAGGTGCCCCCAGACAGTTATACCTGAAGGGGAATGCTGCCCTGTCTGCTCTGCTACTGGTATAGAGATTTAGCTAAGCAAAATATCAGTGTGTGATTGATCTTTAACTTCCATTTGTTTTTGTTACTAATTTTAGATTAAAATTATGATACGTTAGTCATCTGAGTACTTAAAATATTGGCAGAATGTTGATTAACATAGAAAATATCTGGGAAAATGCATGGTAGGGGATATAAATAATAGACTGTGGCTTTATAGTTCTAGCTCTATCAGATTCAGTAAACTTGGATGAGATTACATTCCACATTTGACTCTCAGCTTTAGAGGTACGGTAAGAGAATTTCTACAACTAACAGACCCTGAATTCTTACTGAGTTAAGGGCTCTGCTTTGGTCTATGTGTGCATTATCCCACTTAATCCACCCCAACATGGCTTTATCACCGTGAAGCCAGGGTAAACAAAGGAAGAGTGATTTGCATCTAAAGAGAATAAAGCCCCAGCCCTCTGGCTATACCCAGCCACTCAAAGGCAGCACAGGAACCCACATCGCTGCTTGGATAATCCCAGGAAAATGCAGAAGTGTAGCCTGAAGCATGATTTTCTCACGTGGCCCTTCTGTGTGCAGGAGATCACAGCATGGGTTTTGTTGGCTGCTCATGGACCCCTTCTCCAATGAGGCTCATACCTGACTGAATGAAGGACCCTTCCCGGGAGGCCCAGTCTCCTCTGAGAAAAGCCTAACCAACACCTTATGAAAATAAGCAAATAAATACTTGTTAAATACTTGGCTGGGAATGGATAGGGCCATCTTCTCTTGTCTATAACCGAGGTAGATTGCTCCCATGCACACAGATGATCACAGGGTAGGTGTCTACAAAAGTCTCCTGCCAGGAAAAACTTTTGACGTTTTAGAAATTGTGTTTTGCTTTATACTACCAAATATTTCACTAACGTTTAAAGAGAGTTAGGAAAAAAGTGTTCAATGAAACGTATTCCTTGGAGTGAAATAAACACAAGGTTTACAAAGTAAGAGTCACAAATTCTCAGACATTTTTTCAAAAGACTTGGAGTATTCTTGAAATGTAGTTATTTTGGAAAAATAAACTTGGATATACAGGAAGGATTTTAAATGTTTCAATATGATAGCTTTAGTTTCCTTTTACTAACTTTTTCCTATTCTCCTTCTGCATGTTTTGCTAGAGATGTGAAAAAACTCACAGACTTTATAATACATACTGAATTGATATCTCAAGTAATTTCTCCAAATAATTATATTTCCTGAGTTCTTTTCGGGAGTAGTTTATATATAGTATTAAATAAGAGTAGGCAGATGATTAAGTAAATTTATAAATCTTGATGAAAGGAAATGTATGCACCCTGGCTGGGTACGGTAGTTCACACCTGTAATCCCAGCACTTGGGGAGGCTGAGGCAGGAGGATCACAATGGGTCACGTGTTTGAGACCAGCCTAGTCAACACGGCGAAACCCCATCTCTACTAAAAATACAAAAATTAGCCTGGCATAGTGGCGGGGTGCCTGTAATCCCAGCTACTTGGGAGGTTGAGGCAGGAGAATCGCTTGAACCCGGGAGGCAGAGGGTGAAGTGAGCCGAGATCATGCCACTGCATTCCAGCCTGGGCGACAGAGCAAGACTCTGTCTCAGGGGAAAAAAAAAAAATTTATGCACTGTGAAATCAGTTCTTCCTAGAACTGTTTACTCAGAGAGTGAATTTGAATCTAGTCTTTGTCTTGTCTTCCCCACTTTCTGCCAAAGATTTAACAGCTGAATATAAATGTAGATTCACTGTCTACTATCATTTATTCTATTCTCACCGTCATGGAAGGATAAACAGCACTCCTGTGCATATGTCTAAGTTAAAGCAACATCACTTAAGTCCAGAACGTCATTTGTAGGTCTCAGGTAGTAAAGACGATTTAAGTATAGAATCTGGGAGAGAGGAGGACAACTTTCTCTCTATAACTCTGAATTTCAGAGGATGACACTAGGATGCCAGGGACAAAAATAGTGACAAATCTATAACAAAAGTTGGTTTCACTGCTATAAGCAATTAAAATATACACCTGTTTCACTTTTTTAATGTCTGGTAAACAGTCTACAAATTCTCACATTAGCAATAGCCCTAGTGAACAGAACAGTATCTATTATAAAGGTATCACATCTGATTATAACACAATCTCACAACAGGATTGCTTACCATTTTGCCTCATGTGGCAATATTATTCCCTCCTTAGTCACCAGGTAGCATGATATGTTAGCAAAAATAAGCATTAAGTTATTTAATATAAAAATTAGTATTAAGGTCCACAGGTGAAAAAAATGTAAGAGAGCTTACAAAATAGAAATAAAGTGACTATTAAAACTTTTTAAGCAAAAATTTCAAGGTGCATTTCATCTTTAAATTGCACTCAAATACTTGGAGGGAATAATATTTACTAATCTCATTTTTGTTATGATTTTTTCTTTTATTAATATCATCAACTTATCTCTGCTACCTCATCCTTGCGTGGTCATTAGTCTCCTATTCTCTACTCAGTGGTATAGCATTAAATGATAGAAATGAATTTTCTGGTGATTCTTCAGAACAAAGAGAACCTACCAATTTACTTCATAAGCAACTGCCACCTCCTCAGGTGGGAATGGACCAAATAGTAAGAAAAGAAGCACTTCAATCTGAGGAGGATGAAGCAATGAAAGAAGATACAGAGCAAAAGACAGAGACCCCTGAATCTAGAAATCAGAGGCAACTTTACAGTGAGGGGGACAGCAGAGGAGGAGACAGAAAGCAGAGGCCTGGAGAGGAGAGGAGGCTGGCACACCAGCAGCAACGCCAAGGAAGGGAGGAGGAGGAGGAGGAGGATGAGGAGGAGGAGGGTGAGGAGGATGAGGAGGAGGAGGAAGACGAGGAGGACCCGGTAAGAGGAGATACGTTCCGAATGCCCTCTCGATCCCCACTTCCTGCTCCTCCGAGAGGCACACTGCGCCTGCCAAGTGGGTGCTCTCTGTCCTACAGGACCATCAGCTGCATCAACGCCATGCTCACCCAGATACCACCACTCACAGCACCACAGATAACAAGTCTGGAGCTCACTGGTAAGAGATGTTCACTTCTGCTTTATTTTGTGCTTTAGAAGTAAATGACTCTTAGCAGCTGGGCATGGTGGCTCATGCCTGTAATCTCAGCACTTTGAGAGGCTGAGGTGGCCAGATTACCTGAGGTCAGGGGTTCGAGACCAGCCTGGACAATATGGCGAAACCCCATCTCTACCAAAAATACAAAAATTAGCCGGGTGTGGTAGGGCATGCATGTAATCCCAGCTCCTCAGAAGGCTGAGGCAGGAGAATCGTTTGAATCCAGGAGGCGGAGGTTGCAGTGAGCTGAGATTGAGCCACTGTACTCTAGCCTGGGCAACTGAGCAAGACTCCATCTCAAAAAAAAAAAAAAAAAAAAAAGTAAATGACTCTTAGGCAAGTGCAGTTGTATACACCTGTAGTCCCAGCTACTAAGGAGGTTGAGGTGGGGGAATGGCTTTAGCCCAGTAGTTTGAAACCAGTCTAGGCAACAGAGTGAGACCCTGTCTCTTAAAAAAAAAAATGAACGATTCTCATTGCTCTATGAAGATTATATTTTAATTTCATCCTAAAAATTGATCCTGAATAGACTAATTTCATAATCTTCAAATATATAAACTTTGCAGAAAAGATAGCTATTTACTGCAGAATAGCAGTCAGGTATAAAGCAAACTCCTCCAAATCAAATGATGATTTCCTACTGATGTTTCTTAAAAATCAGCTTTCATGAGGTATAATTTGTATGTAGTAAAACTTATTTTTAGTACATAAGTTCTGAGTTTTGACAAATGCACATTGTCATGTAGCCACCACCAAAAGTAAGATATAGGACATTCTGTCACTCCCCAGAATTCCTTGTTTCCCCCTCCAGCAGTCACTGGCCACCAAAGAACACTGATCTGTTTTCTGTCTCTACAGTTTTGCCTTTTCCAGAGTGTTACATAAATGGAATCATACAATACATAGCCCTTTCAGTCTGGTTTCTAATGTTTTTGAGAGCCACGCATTTTGTTTTGTGTATCAGTAGTTCATTCCTCTCTTCTGCCAAGTAGTGTTCCATCATGTGGATGGGCCATGGTTTCCTACCAGGTATACATCATCTGAGTTGTTTCCAGTTTGGGGTGATTATGTATAACGTTGCTATAAACATCCATGTACAAATGTTTGTGTGGACCTAAGTCTTCATTTCTCTAGGGCAATGCCCAGGAGTGGGACTGCTGATATGGTAAATACATGTTTAAGTTTATAAGAAACTGCCCGACAGTTCTCTAAGGTGGCTGCTCCTTTCCCACCTGCATGCTGGGGAGCTCCTGCCTCTCTGCAGCCTGCCAGCACTTGGTACTGTCAGTTGCTTTTTTCCCCTCGTTTTTGACATTCTAGTGGGAATGTGGTCATCTAGACCTTTTGCCCATGTTTCCATCGGACCACCAGGGAGGGCTCTGAGTAGAACAGCAGGACCAGGTGTGACAGGCTGGCTGGTGGGGACACTGTGGGTGCTGGGAACAGCAGGAGCCTTCGTCTGGGTAATGAGGCCCCTATGCCAGGGGTGGCTCTGGAGATGCTGGGGTGAGGGGAGCTGAAAAGGTCAACACATTTGTGCAGGGATGGCCATTTGTGACAGCACACTGCCAGTGTCAAACATAATAGAAGCTTCCGTGGCCTTTCTGACAAAGGATTTCATCCTACTTTTATATGATCACCTAAGGAATTCCTCTCATGCTCAGCAACGCCCCTTCCTCCTGTGGCCTGTGCACCAGGTATGCTCTGCCCTAAGAAAACCCAATCTGTGAAAGTCTGAAGTCTTGGAAAAGATAAATGACCCACACTGAGCTACACTGTTACGGTTTTATAAGAAGGTCACCACGTGACTTTTATGGTATGTACTATTGGTACGCTCACTTTCTGGGTTTAAAAATCGACTACTGAACTTAACTAAATGTTAAAACAAAAACCCATAAAATTAGGGCATATAGGAACCTTTGCAGATTGAAGCCATAGAGGCATAACATTAGATGTCAGAGAGTCTTGGAGATGATCTCCCCCAGCTTCGTATGCAGAGATGGAGACAGGCTCAGAGGAGGTGAGTGATTTGCATGAGCATTCATGGACAAAAACAGAGGCATGCTTCTAGTCCAAGAAAATGGCTATGGGAGAATATGAAGACTAAAAATCAGTTTCTGTATAACCTTCCACACCTTTGTTGTAAATGCACAATGTTACCAGTACTCTCCAGCAGACCACATTCTGGCTGTGTTAAGCACCTTCATCTAAACCATGATATACTTACAGTCTGATGAATCCTTAGAGAGAAAATGTCAACTATGTTAAACTATCTATTTCCAGCCTGTTACTTTTCTGAACATACTTTGGTTATATAATATATATTCTGTCCTTGTTCTGAGTATTGCTTTCTCCTCCAGACAAAGCTCTCTCTTGAAATCTATGCACACACGCCCATACATGTGTGTACATGTATGTATATGCACACATGCCTAAAACATAACCGCTGTATGTCCTAGGCAATTCCATCGCCTCCATCCCAGATGAAGCATTTAATGGATTACCAAATTTGGAAAGGCTTGATCTGAGCAAAAATAATATCACTTCTCCAGGCATAGGTCCAAAAGCATTCAAGGTAAATACATGCTCTGATTTGTCTATTTGGACGAATGGCTTCACTATGACTTGCACTGGTTGGAGATGGGGAAGGGAGGAAAAGGAAAATGCTTCTAATTGGTAGTTTTCTTCTAAGAAAGTTTCCTCTCTGATGTTCCTAAACTGCATTCAAGTTTTCTCTTGAATATAGTTTATTATTTTACATACTTTTAGCTTTGCCATAAGGGCACCAACAATAGCATTAGTGACAAAACTAATGATTTTAATTTATGGAGTAGTTTCTCCCCAAGTAACTGAAAACATGCTAAAATCTGGTCTCTTACCATATGAAGTATTTTCTGGAAATAAATTGAGCCTATCTGGAAACTCTATTGACATTTTTCAGGCCAGCAAGACACGCCTTCCTTTTTTTGTTTGTTTTGCTTCGTGCAATGAACAAAACCTGATGGAGGATACTTTGGCAGAAGGGGGTTCTGGAAAAACAGATAGGCTCAGATAAAAACTAGGGATAGCTTGGAAAAGAAGAGGGAAAGAGAGAGAACAGGAAACAGCATAGAATAAACCTTTGAAAGATACAGATTGAACTAATTTTATATATATATATAAACGGGCCGGGCGCAGTGGCTCATACCTGTAATCCCAGCACTTTGGGAGGCTGAGATGGGTGGATCACGAGGTCAGGAGTTTGAGACCAGCCTGGCCAACATGGTGAAACCCCGTCTCTACTAAAAATACAAAATTTAGCCGAGTGTGGTGGCATGCGCCTGTAGTCCCAGCTACTCGGGAGTCTGAGGCAGGAGAATTGCTTGAATTCGAGAGGCAGAGGTTGCAGTGAGCCGAGATTGCGCCATTGCACTCCAGCCTGGGCGACAGAGGCAGACTCTGTCTCAAAAAACAAAAAGGAGGAAAGAAGACAGAATTCAAGGAATTTAAGAGTTAAGAGAGAAGGGGTTTATGTTTGTTAAAAAAACAAAAAACAAAAAACAAAAAACTCATAAATGTGTGTGTTTGAAAAGCCATAAATAAAGCACATTATATTTTACTAGGTGAAACTGTTACTCCCTTGGGCAGTCTTCTGGGTCTTCCACCCACTCTTCAGACAAATCACTGGCCTCTTATATTCTCAGTTCCTGTTTCTTATCTGGAGTCTAGGCTGGCAGATAAGAGGGTTCCACATTCACATCCTAGATCTACTTCGTGCTATCCATCCTTCTCCTAGAAAATGGCTAGCATTAGGGGGTCCTTTCCCTATATTTGACCAAGAGAAAAACATTGTAGGAGATTACCTCCTTTTCTTGCTTTGGAATTCTCTGTCCCATTCCGAAACTGTTGAAATTTAAATATGATCACTGGAGAGGTGAATCATTCCATGGGACTTTACTAAAATCTACCTAACCACAGTTCCCCACTTTTGGTGGTAGAGGGTAGGTTTGATCAATGAACACACAACTACAAATGTGAAAAGATACTTTTCCAGACAGTCAACTGGATGCCATATAGGAATAGCTTGTAACATCTGTAGTCCTTAGTTTTGAAAAATTTCCACAGTAATTAGTGTCATTTTATGACCTTTCTGGAGTAGATAAAAAACTGAGGTTTACAAGTATGTTAAAAGGATTGATTGCTATCTTAATTGTTAGCATCCATGACAGCTTCAGATTACTGCATGATTTCATGAAATTTCTGTGTATTGCTGAAAAAGTGGAAACCTAAGATCTAGCAAGAACGACCAATCCAGTAGTTATGGCAGCTTTCTCTCACTTTCTAAAAAGCTGCAATATAAACATGGTGAGTAAGCTACAAAATAATCAAATGTAGTCTGTTGAAAATCCCTGAGAATCAATGCTACTACCAGCATCAATATCAACCTGGCAGGGGGAATATGGGGTTTGCTGTGTGGCCTGGATATTACTGTCTAAGCCTAAGGAAAGATAGTTTGTGAGACTTTCAGTCAGTGCTTCAAAACGACCCTTATGTGAAATGTGACTGCACAGCTGTGACTAGATAAAAAAGTAACTTTGAGATTTGCTTTTTAAGCTTCTGAAGAAGTTAACGCGTTTGAATATGGATGGAAATAATTTGATACAGATTCCTTCAGAATTGCCATCTACATTAGAAGAACTTAAAATCAATGAGAACAATCTTCAGGCTATTGATAAAGAAAGTTTATCAGGTATTTAATATTTGTTTTTCAATGATATGCTTCCTTATAATCTTTCTTATATAGTGGTATAGAAATTTTATTTACAGTATTGCCAAATGAATAAATAGTAAATATTTTTAGGTCACTTAACCATTTGAGTTGTTAAAACTTCTTTTAACTATTAATTGGCAAAACGTAAAATGAATTTTAAAGTACCTGTTATCTTTGTACCTTACCCATGAATAACATTGTTTCTCAATGATTCCAGGTTCTTATTATTCACAAGACAATAAATTTACTACAAATCCAAAATATCTGAAGAATTATACTACATATTCCCCACAACGCCATGCGTTTTGCATTCTGGATCGACAATTTTGTCGGTTCTTCGAAGTGACTAACTAGTGCCATGGCTTGTTGACTGGATCTCCTTTATCACTCTGATGGTCAATACACCCCACCCACAACTCTTGCTGCCTCCATACAACTTGCTATTTTCATTTATCATGGGTTGGAACCTAAAGACAAAACTAAGCACATGGGAATTATGCATGAAATATGAATAAACGGGCACTGCATATGAGGCTGAGATGCTGTCCTACAAAGAAAGCACATGCTCTTCATGGTGTTAACTTTGGCTTTGGCAGTTTTGTCCTGAGAGGGCTTGGGCTGGAACTTCTGTACTCGTATGGCACTGAAGTCCTGCTAACTCCACACCCCACGGCATGTGGATGCACGGCTCCCCCTGTGGCCTAGCTTTCCGACAGCCTTTAGTGAGGGTGCCCTACATTCTGTGCACTTGACATTGCTGGCACTGGCTCCTCTTCTGCCTGTTTCTGGACTGTGCTAGATAGCTGAAGACATCATATGTGACTCTGTATAAAAGAGGCTTTATCACATTTTACTTTTCATGAATTCTAGCTAATGCCTTTGATTGTACTGTGTACTTTTTTGAGACAAGGACTGCCTACCTTTTCTTTTTATCTTCCTAATAGTCTAGCATAGCTCTTGAGGTTAGTGCTCAACACTGTCTGTTTACTTGCTTTGAAACATATTATGTTTTTATTCATTAAGTTATTTATTAAACAAAGCCTTTAAAGGAATGAAACAATCCAATTGTTTCCTGTAGGTCCCAAAAAACTTCACAGGAACAAAACACTTCTGGTACTGAGAAAAGAGCAATAATAATGAGAATTGCCAAATCTGAGGATTAGTTATGGAAATACTCAATTTCCAGATGGATTTCAGGACACACAGAAAAACATTAATAAACACAAATTTTGATGGAGAGTGCCAAATGGGAAAGACATTAGAAAATTCAATTTCTAACTGCTGAAGACCAAAGGGTGCCAGCAATCTAGAACAACTGTACTAACAGGCTGTATATGAACTACAAGTCAGTCACATTTTTAGTTGGGTTATCAGAATGAGGTGTTATAAAACATGCACTCCTGATTGTGAAGGTGCTTTCACACACCCCTGGAACTGCCTTAAAGAGTACTCTTCTCCCTCACTCACAAATGCTTCTAGATTCCCAGAGTGTTGACAGGAAGTCAGGGTGAGTGGGCTGTCTGCCTGCCTTTCTTAGCCCGCCTTTCTCCACAGTCTGAGCACCGAGGAGCCTCGGCTCCATGCCGGCAATGCTTTCTGTCCTCCGGCCCAGATACCCCTGCTGCACTCCCTGGGTGGGCTGAGTTCTAAGAGCTACTGCTGTACCGGTCCCTTGGGTGCTGGGCTCCCCCTGGCTGGGAGTCCTGATGCTGTGGATGGTCAGGCTGGCTGCCAGGAATGCTATGAGGCCACCCTGCTTCTGTGTGGAAGCAGGTGGCCCACTGCTCTTCTGTCATCTCTCTTGGGGCGGCTCCTCACTCATGACCTTTCAGATTATAGCTCCAGAGAGGGGGAAGGAGGGCACGCCAGGGAGAGAAAACAGCACAAAGGTGCAAATAAATGAGACAATTTGCGATACTGTGGGACCTGCAAGCAGGCACAGTGAAGGTGAAGGGCAGGCAATGAGTAACACCAGGGGCTGCACACACCTTGCTGAAGGGCAGGGAATTTACCTGCAGGAGGAGCAGAGTCCACCTGAGATGTGCACATGTGTTATGGAGAAAGGGAAGGACTTAAAATTGAGAGAGGTGTGAAAGGTGGAGGGAGGGACAGCAGAGGAAAACCAGGCATGCTTTAAAAGCATTTTTGTTGTCACTAATGACTGAAACAACCAAAGTAGGAGCCCTGGAGGTTGCTCTAGTGGATGACCATGTGATGCTGCCTGCCAGGAACATCGAGGCACCTGCCATGTCCACAACCTGTCATGGTACCACCCACCATGGAAGACTTCCTGTTTCCTGTCCATGAATCCTTTCAACATCTACCTCAAGTCTCACCTACAAGAAACACTCTCTAGCACCATCCTATTTCCTGTTACCTCCTATTTCCTATATATACCAGAGAATAACTGCAAAAGAAAACACAGTGTCCTGAATTTGTACTGTTTCTCTCTTTTTCTCTCAGTCATGTAATGGCCATTAGTTCATTTCTGTTACCTATTTTTCAAAGAAAAACTTCCACTGCGTTTCAAAACTTCACCTATTTACTAGAGAAAGACGTCAGATTCTCAGTACCTTTAGTTTTGGAAATGAAAGCGAATATGAGGAAATATAACCACTTATCACAATTTACTGGCTGGCCTGGCTACTTCCTGTTGCTCAGCACTTCCATTAATCCTAAGGACCACCACCAGGTTAACCTCTTGCTGTCTTGAGAATGAGAGCCAGACGTTGTTGTCCAGGGTGCAAAGGCCCTCCCAGAATTAGCTGGGTGTGGTGGTGGGTGCCTGCAATCAGCTACTTGGGAGACTGAGGCAGAAGAATCGCTTGAACCTGGGAGGTGGAGGTTGCAGTGAGCCAAGACCATGCTATTGCACTCCAGCTTGGGCGACAGAGCGATACTCTGTCTCTAAATAAATTAAAATAAAATAAACTAAAAAAAGGCCCTCCCAGCATACTTGTGTCTGAACACCAACCTTCACTCCACTGTGCACAGCCACACCAGGGCTAGTCTCCTCTCCCCCTGAACAAACCCACATGGTCTTTCAGCTACATGTGCTCAGCTGGCTGTTACAGCCTGGAAGTTCCTCCTACTTCTATCTAAATCTTTCTGTCTGTAGGAGACTGGCACTTTCATACCACTCACATCTACACTGCTTTTTCTTCTTATAATCTTCCAGCATTTATTATTTCTATTCTTGATGCAACTGTCTTTGCTGTTGCCTAAGAACAGAACTGAGTCCCACATGGCATTCGGTGCAATGCCCATGAAGGGGGTTGAATAGAAAACATCCCCTAATCTGGGAATTTTGGCCACACCCTGAACCTCTGATTCAGATGCCTCTGGGTATTGTCATTGCTGAGCTGTCCATTTTGCAGCATGGAGCTTCCATTTGACCTGGATCATACCACTCCTGAGACTAGTAGAAACAAAGTAGAAAAAAAACTTGTTTGTATAAAGGCCTTTCTTGCTAGTTCAGTCTGAATGCGTGGAGAATTTTTGATCATCATTCTTTCAAAGCTTCCATTTGGCTGCACTCTGTGCCAACAAGTGAGTAACTATGATGGGAATTCACTGCTCTGGTTTACTTCTGACTCCCTTGTTCAGAGACTGAGGGTGAGCCAGGGAAAGTGTTCTTTTTTGTGTCCTGGAAAAAAAAATCCCTCATTGCATTAAACTTCCACCCACCCCATTGCCTATTATGCTGCCATTTCATACATCTGTGTCTTTGCAATGTTTCCAATGACTGTCCACAACTTTCTCTTCCTTTCCTATCTGAATTCCAAATCCCTGTTCAGCCACCACAACTTCTATGGAAACTCCTCTGCCTCTCTTTCCTATCTTCCTCCCTCTCTTCTCTCTTGCTTCTGTTCCTTACACATATTGTTAGCACCTAGCATTTCAATGATTTTTTTTCGGGTCTGCCTCACTACTGGACCATGCATTTAGTGCTGGTTGAATTGAGCATCTGGGATGTACAAAGTACTTAAGAAAAGACTTTATAGGAGGATACAAAGGTTTTAAAAAAAACTGTATTTGCCCTGCAAATAAACTGGCCATTTCACATGACATTTCAAAAGCCTACAAAAATCTGCATGGTTTTTCAATTATCCTAATATTCTAATACTTTTATTTTTTATAGACTTATATCAACTGGTCACCTTAGAACTGGAAGGAAATAATCTCAGTGAAGTCAATGTCAATCCTTTAGCTTTCAAACCTTTGAAGAGCCTAGCCTACTTGCGTCTGGGAAAAAATAAATTTAGAATTATACCACAGGGTCTTCCTGCTTCTATTGAGGTAACAATATATTTCTTTTGATGCTTTAAATGTATATTTTAAATATGGTATACAACAAAATATATTTTAAGACTATTGTGATATAAATTAAACTCTAGTTTCATGCTGTATGCAGAATTTCCTATAATTTAAGCATTGTTTTTTCTTCAAGCAATACAAAATTCTGAATCGAAATTATAATTACTAGTAGAGACACCTGATAAAGTGAAAAATGGTACTTCTGACAGCTCTTGGGGGAAATGGGAGAAAGGAATTGAGAATTTAAATGAAACCACAACTTCTATGAGGTACTCTGCCTCTCGAGACAGTGTATACTGTCCCAATCCAGAAATGTGACGCTTATCACAGAAGCTCATACAGGTATTAACCATAACAGAGTGTCCACTGACAAATTCCAGGCAAAATCACAGACACTCTGACCTGACAGTAACTTGCATGGATACAAGTGTTGTACAAAGAAGGCCTCTGACTGTTCCAGCAACTCTGTAGCTTACAAGTTTTGACCCAATTCCTACCAAAACTGTCCTGTGACTAACTCCAGGCCCCAAACTCCAGCCTTGCTTTATTATCCTCTAGAGATGCCCCACAGGTCCCCAGATGTGTGGTCTCCTTACTGCACGGTGTGCTCCAGAGGGTCTTTGGCTGATGAATGTCAACACCCCTCATTTCCTGCATTAAAAACACTGAGGTGGACTGTGCAGTGGCTCACACCAGTAATACCAGCACTCTGGGAGGCAGGAAGATGGCTTGAGGCCAGGAGTTTGAGAGTAGTCTGGGCAACATACTGAGGTCCTGTCTCTAAAAAGTATATTTTTTAAAAAACTAGCCAGGCATGGTGGTGCACACCTGTAGTCGTAGCTGCTCAGGAGGCTGAGGTGGAGGATCACTTGAGCCCAGGAGTTTGAGGCTGCAGTAAGCTAGGATCGTACCACTGCACTCCAGCCTGGGCAACACAGAGAGACTCTCTCTCTACAAACCACACCCCACCCCGCCCGCCAAAAAGAACACTGAGGTCCAGAGAGTCTATACATACTGGCAGACCCTGTGGGAACACAGGTTTTCTTACTAAGCTCCGTTTCTCCTACACCACATGATCATCCAGCCAGAAGTCAGGATGCAGCATCCCCCGGCTTCAGCCCCAACAAGCCAGAAAAGAGGATCATCTATGGTGATCTTATGTGGCTGTCATGGCTACCACCCTTCCTCTTCTTCCTATTTCCAGATTAAGTGACAGAGTTATGTAACACTGACATTTATCAGTGCCTGGCTTTCTATCAGAGTCTCCTGGGTTCTTAAGAAATACAGACTCTTGGACCTATCCCAGACATGCTACGTCAGATTCTTTGTGGGGCAGGGCCAGAAATTAATAATTAAAAAATTAAAATTTAAATAGATAATGCATACACATGTTAAAAAACATACATACACAATGAGGATAATACAAAAGAGCAATGTGCCCCACTCTGAGCCTGGCTTCTCTCTCTCCAAAGAGACCCATTCCTACCAGTCTGCAAAGCACTGGGCATACAAGTGCACAAATGCATGGCACATACTATAAATCCTTCTAAAGCCACTGCTGTACACCTGCCTCACTTAACCATGCAGCCTCAAGGCTGCCGCATGTTATTCTTTCCTACAGCTGCAGATGTTTCAACATATGGACAAGTGTGCCAGGATTTATTTAACTAGTCTCTGACTGATCTAGCTCACCTCCTAAATACATATGCAGGTAAAAGCAAAAAGTTGAAAATTGCTTTACCAATTTCTAACAAATGCCAAAATTAACAAAGAGGGAAATTCTCACAGGTGGAATAGAAGGTGACACTAAAGATATAAGCCAGTTCTACTTCTGAATTCTAACAAGAGAACAAGGAGAATTTTTATAATGCAGATCCTTTAATGAAAAACTCCCTCTAATGCCAACTAAACTTAACTTGAAGGCAGCTAGCTATTAAAAACTTACTAACAGTTCTAGCAAACTTCTCCTTGGTTGTAAATTAAGACTCTTAATTAACTTTAAATTAATTATAACAAAAGCAAATCTAAAAATATAAGACTAAAATATTATAGACCACATGAAGTAGTAGGAAACAGGCAGTCTGGGACTGGAGGCTCGGCTAGGACAAGCCCCTCTCAGCATTAGTCACGTAACCGCAGGTGAGCCTCCCTGTCTCTCCAGGCCCAACTTAACTCCACTGGTAAGTAGAGACAATAATTTTTGTCTACTTTTCAGTTTTTAAAGCCCAAATGAGATAATTTATGTGAATAAGTATTATAAAGTAGCGAGTCTTGTATAATTATTATGGTATGCCATTTCTTGCAACATAATATGGATAATACATTTTAAATAAAATTCATTTGATTCCATAACCATGACAGACAGTGTGTTTTATTTCACTAATTAGTTATAAAATTTGACAACTTTCCTGTAAATCCAGCACTTTGGGAGGCCAAGGCGGGTAGATCACCTGAGCTTAGTTCGAGACCAGCTTGAACAACATGGTGAGATCCTGTCTCTACAAAAAATATAAAAATTAGCCAGGCTTGGTGGTGCATACCTGTAGTCTCAGTCACTTGTGGGACTGAAGTGGTAGGATCACTTGAGCCTGGGAGGTCAAGGCTGCAGTGAGCCGTGTTTGTGCCCCTGCACTCCATCCTGTGTGACAAAGTGAGACCCCATCTCAAAAAAAAAAAAAAAAAAAAAAAAAAAAAAAGACAACTTAAAAACACAAGCTTACTTGAAAGAGCAGTGAAAGACTCTTTAGATAATACTAATGACAACAGTCTATGTTACTATTTTAGTCTTCATGAAACTGAACATATCAACTAACACAAAAGAAAAATAATAGTCTTTTCTCTTAATTATAGGAATTATACCTAGAAAATAACCAAATTGAAGAAATAACTGAAATTTGTTTCAATCATACCAGAAAGATCAATGTCATTGTACTACGTTATAACAAAATTGAAGAAAATAGGATTGCTCCTTTAGCCTGGATAAATCAAGAGTAAGTACATGCTACAATTTAAATTTTATTGAACTATTTCTTCCACTTGTCATTATTAAACAGAGTAGGAAACCTGGGAATGGGATAAGTGAGGGAGGTGACGATACTGAAGGGCTCGGAGACAGAATCGTTTCTTAGTGAACCCTTACCCTATCTCCAAAGTGGGCTCCTTCATGCAATTTCCAACCTGTGCATTGCATGACTGGTGTTAGGATTATTACAGTTACTACTGCTGTTGTCACCATACTGCATACTGGACACCCTATCATATGCCAAGTGCTGAGCTAGCAAAAACTGAGCCCCAGCTGTCTGACTTTGAGGTCTGCCCACTACTGGTCAAATGCTACTCTAGCTCTGTCTACCTCACAGGTTGTCAGCAGGTTTGAATGAGATAATCCCCTGCACACAGTGAGAAAGAAATCTGCCAGACTCCTTCTCCTCATCATCATTAAGTGCAAGCACCAGGCTTCAGAGCCCAGGCCTGTTCTCCTACACTACACAGCCTTCTTTTCTCCAAACTATTTCTTCACCTCAACTCTTACAAAATAGACTGAAGAATGCTTGGCCTAACAGTGGAGGCCAAAAGTAGACTCCAACTTCCTGGACAAGAATCAGCAACCTCTGGCTGTAGCTCTCAGTGAAGGGGGAGGGAGTCAGAAGCAAGCCCTGCAGCAAATCCAGCAGACAACTGGGATCTGGGATTGCGTGTCCTGGAACTATGTGCCCAAGTAACACAGTCGGGGACGTGGGTCATTCAGAAACAGGATGGAGAGGCCAACTGGGCTCAGCAGCATGTGGCACTGAGTCCACTGTGGGCAGAGGAGTCTTTATCAGGTGAAAAGAGGGTGTGAGGCAGAAGCCTTAAGAGACTCAGGTGGGGTTCCTGAAACAAGCCAGTGAGTTCACCACGTTTCCCAGATCTTCTAGATGATTAACAGCATTTTCTAGATCCCTCAGGCTCACCTCAAGTCTCAGGTGTGCCAGGTCATCAAATCAAATGTGGAATGAAAACGTAGGGGAAGGGGGAACCAAAACAAGCCAAACAAACCAAACTTCCTCGCTGGAACCAGAGACAACTTTACAGATAGGCATTTCGATGTATGCTGGGATTCATGGAATTTCATTTTGGATTCAACACATCAACCTTACAGATATTTTAGTCTTTGGGCCTCAGTATTGCCTCCAGGGATATGAGTTTTTCCCTCCTAGTCTCTGATGCTCCCTCGCAAGGATTCACATAGCTGGGAGGCAGTATGGCACACTGGTAAGGACATGCACCTTGGTGCAAGAGACTAGGGCTGGCTATACCTGGAAAAGTTCCTATTTGGAATCTTCACTACAAACTGGGTGCTTATAGGAAAATGGACCAGCATCAAGACTGGCCTTATCAAAATTTAGAGCTGATGATCACCATCCTGATGTCCCTACCCTGTTTACTTTTTTCTTTGTTGCAGAAATCTAGAATCCATTGATCTCTCATACAATAAGCTCTATCACGTCCCGTCCTATCTACCCAAGTCCTTGCTGCACCTCGTGCTCCTCGGGAACCAGATTGAACGGATCCCTGGCTATGTGTTTGGTCACATGGAACCAGGCCTGGAATACTTGTACCTGTCATTTAACAAACTTGCTGATGATGGCATGGACCGTGTCTCCTTCTATGGGGCATATCATTCCCTGAGAGAATTATTTCTGGATCACAATGACTTAAAGTCTGTACCACCTGGGATACAAGAAATGAAAGCACTACATTTTCTGAGGCTGAACAACAACAAGATACGGTAAATTTTGGCTTTTTCAAGTGTCTGTTTAAATTTTGGTTGGCAAAATATATGATAAAATAACCATGACATGATCTCTGGGATTTATGTTAAGGAAAAAAAAAATGGTGCTAAGGGGTTGGATTAAACAAGATTGGCAAATGTTAGTAATTACTGAAGGTGGATGACAGGTATGTGAGGATTCATTAGAGGTTTTTCCTACTTTTGCACATGTTTATAAATTTCCATAGCTAAAACATCTTTCAGCCAGGTGCAGTGGTTCATGCCTATAATTCCAGCACTTTGGGAGGCCAAAGTGGGCGGGTCACCTGAGGTCAAGAGTTCGAGGCCAGCCTGGCCAACATGGTGAAACCTCGTTTCTACTAAAAATACAAAAATTAACAGGGCTTGGTGGTGCATGTCTGTAATGCCAGCTAGTCGGAAGGCTGAGGTGGGGGAATGTTTGAACCTGGGAGGCAGAGGTTGCAGTGAGCCAGGATCATGTCACTGCACTCCGGCCTGGGTAACAGAGTGAGACTCCATCTCAAAAAAAAAAAAAAAAAAAGAAAAATTAACAGATTATTATTATATAACACTTAGAACTTTAGAGACAGTTTCAGATAAGTCTTCAAAGCACTAGATTATGTTACTACTCCCACCTCCATATGTAAATAAATAAATCTGTAGAGCATAGTACTTAAATATGTGCTAAAATTAAAACTGCTTCTATCTAGATTTTTCTGAAGTCAAATTTCTGAAAACATTTATTGAGACTCACTTTCCCTACTTTTGGGAACACATTTTTCTGCGTGTATTCAGCTTATATACTGAATCATCACTCCTGCCTAGATGGCATGAGTGTCTTGAGAAGTAATCCAGAATATTTTGTCAGTAGGGTCTTTATAATTGGCAGTGAGGGAGACAATAACCTTGTTGTTCCGTCCCTGAGAATTATGCCTCTTAGTCTTTCCCCTTCTCTAAAAGTCCAAATAAACTAAATGCCTACAAAAAGAAAACAAAACAAAAACACAGAAAAGTTCGAGTTTTTAAAGGTACTGGAAGAAGAGATGGGGCTTGGGAAGGCTTTGTAAAATTCAGTTTCAAAATTTTTTTGCAAAAATACTTCACAGGTTGTGCCATATGCTTCATACTGCACTGCATCAGAAAGCGTTTAATGTTTATCCCACTTTTTGTGATTCTAAAATTGATCAGTGGGCTGAGGTGGTCACAGCCTGGTATCTCCTACGACAAACTTACTCTTCCATCACTGAACCAATGGTTTCACTCATAGATGAATGTTGTCTGATTCTTACTTCATTAGGGGTAACAAAATGATGAATTTCTATTTTTTCCATGCTTCTCATGCTTATTAGCTGGAATTCTGCTGTAAAAAATTTTTTGCTCATCAACTAGGGCTGCTTTGTCACTCTGAAAGGCAAGAAAAAAGCTTAGTTCTTTCCTTTAAGCCACAAGTGGGAGTAAGAAATTGGAGCCTAAATGTTTTTGCTTTATTTTGTTTTAGGGTTCTCTCTTTTTCTGGTGAATCAATATACACTTACGCTTTCATGTAAGCAGTTATGCTTCAATCAGTTGCAGTCATTATTCTTAAACCGTCCTGTATCTGGACAATGGTCGTTATTCAAACTGGCTCTTGTGTCTGCTCACTTGCTTTTGGGCACACGTGGGCCTCGGGCTTACTTTCTGCATTCCCTACTACAGACCTTCCTCCAAAGGGCCTGGCCCCTTTCTTTGGGGAATAGTATTGAGAAGCCCCAAGTAGGAACCAGCCGTGGCCCTTTCAATTGTGTTGCTATTGTATTGAGGCCTTTCAGTGGACTGCCACGAAATTCCGTATTTTGAAAAGAAAATAAGTTCAGATTGACATTCCCAAATCAAATTTAACGTCATTTAATATTAATTCCTTTTATTAAAACTTGTTTCTTTTACACTGAAAATCTAGGTTCCCAACATTAACTTGGATGATCTTACAATATGTAAACAATTGTTTCAAAATGACATCATTATTACTGCTAATAATAAAAGCTTTAAGTTTATTATTTTTTGGTAGCTCTATTTGTCTTTAGAATAAGTTCCACTAAACATGTACAGCTGAAATACAGCGGTTTCCCCTGTGATATGCCAACAAGTTAATATTCAGACATGTTATTTAGTTTTTGGTTTTTAGAAATTGCTTTTTTCTTTTTGAATATTACTTTTAACTGTGTTAAATATTTATAATTCCAAAGTCAAAACTGTGTAAGAAGTTGAATTAAGAGAAGTCGTCCTTCTGTGATTGTCTGTCGTACACTGTATGATCCTTCCTATGGGTTAAATTTTTAAATTTCTAGTTTATCCTTCCAGTATTTATTTTTGCAAACAGAAGCCTACATACATATACATATTTCCCCATCCCCATCCATAATTATTATACAAATTATTACACAAAAGGGCAGTTTTCTCTCTATATAGGTCTTAGTCCAGTTCTGATGCTATAAAGTAATGCCCAAGGCTGGGTAATTTGTAAAGAGAAAAGGTTTATTTCGCTCATGGTTCTTCAGGCAGTGCAAGCAGCACGGCACTGGCATCTGCATCTGGTGAGGGCCTTCAGGCTGCTTCCACTCATGGTGGAAGGGGAGATGGAGTGTGTAGAGATTACATGGCAAGAGAGGAGGCAAAAAAGAATGGGGAGGTTCTAGGCTCTTATGGGAATTAATAGAACAAGAACTCACTCACTCCCCTGATCCTAGAGAGGATATTTATCTATTTATGAGTGATCTGCCCCCATGACCCAAACACCTCCCATTAAGCACCACCTCCAACACTGGGGATCACATTTCAACATAAGATTTGGAGCGGTCTAGAACTTAAAGTATAATAATAATAAAAAAGAAATATAAGAAAATGACATAAAAAACAAACAAACAAACAAACCTTATGGGGTATGTGTATTTTTTCTACCATTTGTTTTTCTTTTTTCTTTTTTTTTGAGACAGAGTTTCACTCTTGCTGCCCAGGCTGGAGTGCAATGGCATGATCTTGGCTCACCGCAACCTCCACCTCCCAGGTTCAAGCAGTTCTCTTACCTCAGCCTCCCAAATAGCTGGGATTACAGGCATACACCACCATGCCCGGCTAATTTTGTATTTTCAGTAGAGATGGGGTTTCTTCATGTTGGTCTGGCTGGTCTTGAACTCCTGACCTCAGGTGATCCACCCGCCTCGGCCTCCCAAAGTGCTGGGATGACAGGTGTGAGCCACCACGCCCAGCCTACCCTTTGCTTTTTAAAAGTATCAGTATATCACTCCACATCAGTATGTAGAGAATTTCTTCATTCCTTTTTACAACTGAATATTATGCAGATATACTATATTTTATTCAATCAGTTCATTATTGATAGACATTTGTTTCCACTCTTACTGCTAAAAATAATGCCACAAAAGATAAGTTTGTATAAATGTCATTTTGTTTTCTTCCAGTTTAACTTTGGGATAAAATCCTAGGAGAGGGAATGCAGAGTGCAAAGGGTAAAGTGCATATGTAATTTTGCTAGATATCACCAAATTCCTCTCCAGAGGGGGTGCACCATTTTGCATTCCCTTCAGTGGTATCTGATTGGTCCAGGCTCACTATTAGAATATGTTAATGAGTTTTTGGATTTTTTTTTTTGCAAACCTCATAAATAAAAAGTGGTATGCCAGTAAAGTTTCAATTTACATTTTTCTTATGAATGAAGTTGAGCATTTTCCATTTTCCTCCTAGATTCTTAGGAAGCCTTTGTATCTGTGATATAAGTTACTCTCTCCTTCTTTGTCATGTTGTTTAACTTTGCACTTTCTTTTTAAACCCTGTAGTAAATTTTAAATCTTTTCATTCAGTGCTTCTGGTTTTCAAATCACATATAGGAAGAATCTCCCGAGTCAGAGGGTGTGACCACGGTCTGTTCGAGTGCTTCTATGGCTTCATCTTTCACATTTGGATCTTTGACGTAGTTGGAATTTATTCTGGTCTATAATATAAGGATTCAACTTTATTTTAAGAACAAAATAATTTTTTAACAAATGTTAAACTTAACTCCTAAATGAAGGCAGATTATTACTTGGACCATGTGTGACTTGCATGTCTATTTTTCCTTAGGAACATTCTTCCAGAAGAAATTTGCAATGCTGAAGAGGATGACGACTCAAATCTGGAACATCTTCATCTCGAAAACAATTACATTAAAATTAGAGAAATACCATCTTACACATTTTCATGCATAAGATCATATTCAAGTATTGTTCTTAAACCACAAAACATCAAGTAATTCCAAGTTTTCCTTTGCTGTTTATAAACTTTACTCATGTATTTGTAGTAGCTGCATTTGTCATTAACAAGAGACATAATCCTCCGGTTATTCTCAGTATCATTATATACTAGTCAATCTGATTCACTAATACACAGATGAACAACCAAAATATACCTAAAAGGCATAGTCTCTAGGAGTTTTATTAATAGTAAAGGTAAAATCTCTCAGTTTCCCACCTTTAGAAAGAGGTCATCTCACTAGAATAGGATATCATGCATACTGAGCTAGACCAGAAGAGTCTGGAACAAAATAAACACAACCTTTATAATCAACTTGAGTACTGGTGTTAGCTGAGAACTCTGTAAGTCCCTTTAAAAGTTATTTATCTTTTGGTTCAAGATTAAGAAGCATAATGACAAGGAAAAAAGCAGGCAGAATTTATGAATAAGTGTTGTTTATTATTCTGTTAAAACAATAATTTGTTAATTTCTTATAAGGCCCTGGGCTATAATTACTGGTATAAATATAACTAAGTATTGAGGTAGCTTTCATTTCTTCCATTAATTACATGTGTAAAATGAAAACACTACTATAATGTTAATTTCCTGGTTTTGAAAATCATATTATGGTTATGTACATTGTTAACATTAAGGAAAGCTGGCAGAAGGGTGTGCATGAATTCTATACATTTTTGAAACTTTTCTATAATTCTAAAAGTTTAAAGTTAAACAGTATATTAAGATTACTTTCACCATTCTTCACTCGAGATTAAAACATTTTTTGAAAAGCAGTAGAGTCTGCTTAAAATACAAGTTAATTATTCTTGACTATAACCTTGTAAAGGTAAATCTAATGTATAAATTTTTGAAAAATTTTGCACCACTGGTCATAGCATCTATCTCCTTTGCCTTAATTTACTGAAATATATCATTTTATTCCGTTCAATTGAACATAAAGCTATGTCTTTACTATGTATTGGCCCTACCAAAACCATATATTAAAATTTTTTAACATAATGATCTTTTATCTTTGTATTGCTAAAGTAATTTATAAGACATATATAGAAACTATGTTGACTTCTTTTGTTACTCTTGGTTTTATGTCTTGGCTAGGAACTTAAGTGCCAGTGTTGGCCTCATTGCATAGGTTTCTCTAATTTTTTAAGCTTTAGTTATTTAATCATTTAATAGTTCTTTCACCACTCTAGGAACCTTCCATCCCCACTTTACAAAGCTATTATAAGAACCAGAAAAGAATGTAAAGCATTTTGGAAAGTATGAATGCAGTTATTATCTCATATAAAACGGAAAGGAACCAGCATAGCCAACCACAATTGACAATTTCATGGGTGACTTTCAATTTCATGAGTGTGAAAAGTTTGACTTATTCCATAATGTTACTTCTTTTTCTTTTTTTTTTTTTTTAGATGGAGTCTTGCTCTGTCACCAGGCTGGAGTGCAGTGGTGCAATCTTGGCTCACTGCAACCTCTGCCTCCTGGGTTCAAGCGATTCTCCTGCTTCAGCCTCCCAAGTAGCTGGGACTACAGGCGTATGCCACCACGCCCAGCTAATTTTTGTATTTTTAGTAGAGACAGGGTTTTACTATGTTGGCCAGGATAGTCTCGATCTCTTGACCTTGTGATAAGCCCACCTTGGCCTCCCAAAGTGCTGGGATTACAGGTGTGAGTCACTGCACCCGGCCAGACTTATTCCATGTTACTTCTAAGCCTACTTTCTAAGCCCTTTCTTAATAGGCAGGATTCAGTGATTATAACATGAACAACAATAATAATATGAAGATAACTGTTAGACTGAAGGGTCAAAGACTTATAGCAGGTTGTTAGGAAGAAAAACAGGATTTTATGGAACAAAAGTTGAGCTTTGTAATCAGTTTAGGAATGAAGGAGCATTACTAATTTTAAATTGGCCAAGTTCAATTTAAGAGACAGGTAAAAACAAGAAGATAAGGTTACACATCCATTTAACAAGTATTGCATTTGTGCAATACTTCTTGATGTATGAATATAAACGCATTGACATAAATGGTTTAAGGCAATCTAAGCTGTAAACAAAATTAGTATTAAAGGGGGCTCAAACTGAATAAGGTGAGTCAGCAGAACTAGCATCCTGGGATGACGCAGAGACAGATACTGAACCACTCATTCATTCATTTCTTAGTCTGATTTTATTCAGTTGTGTTTCAGATGCTGTTCAGATGTTTGTCTAGAGACAAACAGAGCAGATGGGGCCTTTCCTCTCTGGTAGAGGCAATAAGCAGGAAATCAAGCAGACAAGTAAGTAAGCAGGCAAGTGCTGTGCAGTCAGAAAAATGGGTGACAATGCAATGAGCACACTGGTGCCTGATGGCTGCCAGGAGACTACAGCCACCCTCAATGGCCTGGAGTAACAGCAGATCCAGAGCCGTGCCAGACCCTGCAGGCACACTGTGGGCTTGCTGTGCATGTCTCTTCTCACCTCTGCTCTGGCAGCAGAATCCCAAAGAAAAATGAAAATCGGAATGACCGACTGAAGCTTTTTTTCTTAAGTGGAAGTTGTACTTATTTCAACTGATTTTATAATTTTTAAAACATGGCTAGCATGGAACTTGTTCAGCCCTGAAATTTCATGATGTTCTGGATGGGAAGTTTTAATTCCATAAAAAAGTGATAAATGTCCTTATAGCAAACACTCTTCACAATATAATGTACTAAAAAACAGATGTTCTGTTTGGCTTCAAAAATTACACTATAATTACTAACACACATATACACTAAAGAAGTCCTGGTCTAGCCATGATCTAAAAATATAAATGGTGTGTCTTGTCTTTGTGTATATATACAAGGAACAGTATAACTTTGAGATTTGGCTTATTATCAATAAAAATATTATAAGCAGCACTAAAGAAATGATTTAGTGAAAGACATACAGAACCTGGTATAAGGAAATAACCATACCAGGAACCAAGAGACTTGGGAGCCCATCTTGTTCTCCAATAATTATTCAGTCATTTTACTTCTTTGGGGTTCATTTGATTCAATTATAAAATAACATGTGTGGAACAGATCAGTAGTTTTCAGACAAGGTTCATTGGGGTTTCGTGTCACTGATAAGGAAGTGAACAGACCTCTCTCTTCAAACAAAGCAGCTTTGCTCTCATCAGAAAGTGTTGACTCCCATCTCCCTTTTCTTCTTACAATCAACAAACTAGGTACTATCTAAATAACACACTAGGTTTTAAAATCCATGAAGAACATGCAGCCTTCTCTTCCCTTTCTCCAGCTCCGCCTGCATTCCCGGAGCATCCAGGCTGAAGAGGCTCGGCCTTAGGAAGAGGCTGCCAGGTTTTCCTTCTGAGCACCAGTGCAGCGGGGTGACATCAGCCCTGAGCAGACTGCTGGGCCCCTGACCACCTTAAATGGCTAGTGGACAAGCTTCTGTAGGAACGAGCACCGTGCTGCAAGCTCACCAACCTCCTTGCAGGTCAGGTGATGACGCTGGGGCTCAGCGAGGGCAGGTGGCACATGAGAACAACAGGGAATATGTGGCTAAGTCTGGACTTCCCCTGCATCTTCTGACTCTGAGGCTGGTGTTCCTCCTGCTGAACCAAGCCGTCTCTCCCTTAGAGTTTGGATGGAAAGTCTAGGGCACCCAAGAGTGGCAGGCTGCCTAATAAAAGGTCCGAACCTGAGTGGCTGATGCTCAACCGGAGGGTACAGGGCATGTGGTATGGCAGGTGTTGCTAACGAGGGGAGGAAGATACTCAAAACCACCTCTCCTTCAAATGGCATCATCAAATGGCTCCACGTACATCTCCTCAGAAGCCATTCTCATTAAGTCAAAGTTAATTACTCCTTACGATGATTGCTTTCATTAAAACAGAAAAAAACTATCTACAATGTTGTACAGTTGAAATATGCACGGTGTCCTCTAGTTGTCATGGACACCTCCAGGGGTCATCAAGACGATTATTCCCATTCACACATAATTATTCCCGTAACGGCTAATAATACTTATTATAAATCTTTAAATTGACTTGGAAATGTTAACAAATTATGACAATGTTTGTTTTAAGATTATTTTAGACTCGGCATAAGTATATGAAAATTTAAGCCACAAATTACAGGTATATAGCTAAAGGATAAAACCCCAAATTTTTGGTAGCATATTTGTGTTAAGCATAGTGGTTTAGGCAAAAATGGTTTCTCTAATTTGACTAATTTAGGTGGGGAGTAACAAAAGATGACTGTGATATAATACAGGATATAATTAACACTAAACCATACAACACATACACGTGGTTCAGGGGAGAAAGATCAATGGACTTTGAAACAGGAATGTGAATCAGTGAGGCAAGGAAATGGAGGGGCTCACGTCTGGGCTCACTGGTCAGGAGTCTAGCCTCATTATGGCAGGAAAGGAGAGGCAAGACGAGGGCTCCTCAGGTCAGGAATTAGACCAGATTCAAGGCGATGAGAAATGCAGCGTACCACTGAAAAATGCTGAAGCATGAAGTGTTCCATGAAAGAAATAAGAAAGGAAAAAGAACTACCCACTGCAAATATCTAGAAAGAGAGTGACGGCCTTCACTGCACAGATACTAGAGACACCAAAAGGAATTCAGTGAATAGTGATCTTGCCAGATAAGGGACAGACGGAAAAGAAGGGACCAAAGAAGAAACTGCTGATTCTCATAAAGCTGCTGAGAAGTTGAGAGAAAGGGGCCATCTGTGAGAGAATGCTGAACTTGGGGTGTCACCATGGGGGTCAGGCAAGACAAGGAGAGGACAGGAAAGACGGGAAAGTATGGGGTCAAAGCTGAATGCACAGGCAAGGACGTACACCTGAAGGGGCCTGACAAGACAGGGGCAGTTGAGCCAAACTCTGACGGGCGCCGACCCTCAGCTTCAAGGGAGGGACACAGAAGCCAAGTTCACTGCAGTCTCCATCTGACTTGAGCCTTTCACCTTTCAGAGCCAGGTTCCAAGCACAGGATGAGTTGCACCTAAAAGCCTAGTTCCTCAGGACCCCCAGCCCCACAAAACCCCCGCCATTCAGCAGCTGTGCCGCTGCCCAGGACAAACCTGGTATTATTAGGTAGATCTGCAGTGATTACCTCTTTAGTGTTATTAGTTAGGTCCTACATAATGGTTATCTGGAATTATTAGTTAGGTATTGATTACTTCTCTGTGTATGCGGGTGTTGTACAGTAGCTGGGTTGAGGGGTATAGCTTGTTTCCCCAAAAAGACTGTAAAACTTAACAGAACAGAGACGACTCATTTCTTAACCCCCTGAATTTTGTGCAAAGTAGGTGCTAAAATGGCTCTTGAATAAAGAGTTCCATCTCCTTCATCTCCCAGTCAAAACTGGTTCGGCTTACGAGTTATATTACCCAAAGAGTTGATATTATCCAAAGTTGACATTACTCCTAAATAAAAAAGAAAGGAACCTGCAAAATTTAAGGATTTTCACAGAAAAACTTAGAAACTGAGCAGAAAAAGATTTATATAGGGTCACAAAATTAAAAGGGAATCATTTATGTTATTAATATTTCTGACAAGGACCTCAGAAAGCTAAGTATATTTTTTAAACAATTAAGTTATGCTTTGACAACTGGTAATACTTAGTAATCAATCTGATTGCTCTGCATAATAGCAACACTGACTATGCCTTCCAAAGCCATCATTTAAACATACCATAAATTACTATGTTCCTAAGATGCTGACTTAAAAGAATGAAATACTCAAATTCTGCTGTTGAAGTGAAACTTCAAAGGGTGGAGTAAAACCCTTTATGATATTGATTCCACCTCTTTCCCTTCTTTAGAAAAAGGATAGAAAATGTCCTCATGGCAAAAACATTTACAGACTGACAGATGACTGAACTATTTATCTATCCATGTTTGAATGTAAATTCAGAACCTTGATGGACTTAAAATTCAAAAATATTAAAAGTACCCATGAAAAGAAGTTTCTGCCCAGCTCTAACTTAACACCAAATGACCATTACGGGCCTTAAGCCCCCCAAGTCTGTGAAACATGGAGATTCCTCTCTTGTAGTTAAAAAAACAATAATGAGTATCTTGGCTCTGAACTAGAATCAGTACTAGCCACGGACCTGGCCAAGTTACTTAGAGTTCTAGTTTCTTTGTGCACAAAATCAGGAAACAACATCTGCCTCCCAGGGCTGATGGGAAGACTAAACAAGTTGATATCCTGTGGAGGTGCTGGGCATAGGGCAGACATAAAAAAAGGTGAGTGTCAATGTTTCCAGGGATAGACTACAGGAAACTGGTGAGCAGGAAGTTACTTAACTTGCTCAAGGCTTCCAGGCCTCTGAGTATGGTGAATATTAATTATTTAAAATAACTGATTTCTTAGATTGGTGGAAATACAGTGGAAAAAGGAGTGGGTCTAGTATACTAAGACATGTGGGCTCTGCACACATGCTCTGCAGAGCGCCAGAAGTAAACCCCTTGGACTCTGTGGGCCAGTGGGGGTCCAGCGGGGACCCTGCAACCTTGGCAACAGCATGGCTCTCCTGAGGAGTAGGTGGGAAATTAACAGCAAAACCTGAGTTTGACTGCCTTTCTACTGTGTTACTGTATGATCACATCCAGGACACGGAACAGAGTGAACCACGGTATACACAAACATCTGAGCAGGATCTCCAGGCTGAGGGGGCCAAGAGGGTGAGGAAACTGGAACTCAGAGATTGTAAATGACATCTCATCATAAGATTAAAAAAAAAAAAGATCCTGACCATAGGAAAGAACATTAAGTTTGATTTGTGTGATTCACTGTGATTACTTATAATATCTAAAAAGGGGGAAAATTGTATTTAAAACAGTCAGCCAAACTAGAGAAGTATCTGATCAATGAGCCTGTCCTATAGATGAATTCTTCCCTTAGAAATAACCCCTGAATGAGTCTCCAACGGTACAGCAAGACAGTCTGCACTGGCAAACCCAGGCCTTTCCATCTGTAGCCCACGTGGCAAGCTTCGGGCAGAGGCTTCCCTAGCAAGTTTGATCCTTTCGTATTCATTTCTGGCCCTATGACCATCAGCTCAATTGAAACTAGTCCAACAGAATCAAAGGCATTTGTAAAAGGTTTTAAGAGGAAAATCTCCTGCAAACTGTGTAATCCTGAATTAGTCCATGTTTGATTCTACATGTCTTAAGGCTTCAGCTTATGACATGTCTTTTACTACAAGGTGAACAGGAGCATTTGAGAATGTAAGCCCTGCTGGAGTTCAGTCTGTCACATACTGTTATTTGCAAAGGAATAAATGTTCTAAACTCAGTAAGTAAACTTTAGTGGTGATACAACTAAATCATAAAGGCATGACCATTTCTTCTGTGAAGTTATGTTCCCTTTTCTATATGAAAGTGGATAAAATTAAAACTTAGTCTAGCGTATTTTTTCCTTTGTATAAAATGTGAAGAATGTGAATCCACGCAAGGGAAAGCAGGACTGTATTAAAAATAACATGTGATTACACTAAATACGTATTAGTTTGGAAAAGAAAAGGAATACATCATGTTATTAAAATGTCCTGGTGTGTTTCTAAGTAACAGAATCTCTGTGGTCAAATAAACTTACATTAAACTATCAACCGATATAAGCAAATCTTTTTATAAGTTGGAATCTGCTGAAGGTTCATTTGTTTTGCCTAAACTGGGAATTACATTCACAAATATAAAATTTATATGTGAATCATTTGGAAAGTGAATTTAACTAGTATTGTGATACTCAGAATAAAAAAAACATTATAAACTGTAAATCTATACTAGGGCAGCAGTTCTTAACTATTTGAAGGATGGACCCCTTTGAAAATATGGTGAAAGCTATAATGGATCCTCCATGCAGAAAAATCCATATATAAAAACACTTGACATGTATCAAAAGACTCATAAAGTCTTTCCACAAATTCTCTAGGTATTCATATACCCAAGTTAAGAATCCCTGTCTAGGGCAACATCTTAATTAACTTAAAATAAATTTGGTGGTAAATATTTCACTAGAGTGAAGGATAAATCAAAGAGTTAAAGTTAATTTAAGGCAAACTGCTTTATCTGCTCCAATTATTTAGCGTTTATTCCCCCTTTATTTGGTAATATTTTCAAGGACACAGAAAAGTTTAAGTTCGCAATGAGCACCTACATATCCTTCATCTATATTCACCAATGAATAATACAGATGCTCTCTGACTTATGATGGGTTACATCCTGATAAACCCACCATAAGTTGAAAATATCATAGGTCAAAATGTATTTAATACACCTCACCTTCATCTAATGTCATAGCTCAGCCTAAGCTATGTACATGGGCTCAGAATACTATATTATTCTTCAGTTGGCAAAATAATCTAACGTGAAGCCGATTTTATAATAAAGCGCTGACCAGCTCAAGTAATTTACTGAATGCTGTACCCCGAAAGTGAAAAATACAATGGTTGTATGGGTACTCAAAGTACAGATTCTTGCTATCGAGCAAACTCTGACCTAATGGTGTTATATATTTACTTATTTTTTGAGACAGGGTCTGGCTTTGTCACCCAGGCTGGAGTGCAGTGGTGTGATCACTGAAGCCTTGACCTCCCAGCCTCAAGTGATTCGCCCACCTCAGCCTTCCCAGTAGCTGGGACTATAGGTGTGTGCCACCATGTCTGGTCTATTTTATTTTTTGTAGAGACAGGATCTCACTGTGTTGCCGAGGCTGACTTAATTGTTTTAGCTTCCCTTGATTATCTTTCCTTAAATCAATTATTATATTGGAGGTTTCACTGTGGTGATTTTCTGTTATTCCTTCTGCATTCATTAACTGACATTCATCTGTAAGGAAAAACTCTGATCCTTTTAACCTTCTTTTCTCTGTTATTATAAAAAGGATTTAGTATCGTATGTGTTATAATCCACTGTTTTTTATTTTTTTGAGATGCTCAAGCTGCCCCTTCATGGTGGCTTCTATGTTCCTTTTCGGAGTCCTTGGTAAACTCTGCAAACTTTCACACTTCTTGGTACAAGAAACTTTTTCAGACACCTTTATTTCTCTGGTCCAGACCTTTTATGGGCCATTTTTCCAAGGAGTCCTGGTGCCCTTAGTGGGAAACAGTATTTAGAAACACAGATCTGGAAACCAGATGTGCTCACTGCTCCCAGGTCTGCTCACTGGAAAGAGGTAAGAAATTTATTTAAAACAAAACCATTACTTGTACAGATTCCTCAAAGCAAACTGACTTCAGACATTCGTTAAAAATATTTGACACAGCTGGGTGCGGTGGCTCACGCCTGTAATCCCAGCACTTTGGGAGGCCGAGGCGGGCGGATCACCTGAGGTCAGGAACTCGAGACCAGCCTGGCCAACATGGCAAAACCCCATCTCTACGAAAAACACAAAAATTAGCCAGGTGTGGTGGGCTGCACCTGTAATCCCAGTTACTCAGGAGGCTGAGGCAGAATTGCTTAAACTCAGGAGACAGAGGTTGCAGTGAGCTGAGATTGTGCCACTGCACTCCAGCCTGGGCGACAGAACGAGACTCTGTGTCGAAAAAAAAAACCTGATACATGCAAAATATAATAAACAGAATTATATAAGTCCTTCATTTTTCATAAACTCAACTGAATGAACATTCAGTGACAATTTATTATAATTCATTTTTCAGAACTAGAAACTTTAAGTAGGATGACAGAGTGAGCTCAGCCACATGACACAGCAGAAGCCAGTCCCTGCAACAGAAGAGCTGTGAGGAGAGGGTAAGAGGAGGTCAGGGCAGCAGAGAACCATGGAGGGCCTACGTGCTCAGCAAATTGCTGCTACACAGGACATCAGGGTCAGGGTTTGCAGCTCATATTTTTCAAAATACATTGTAAACTTGGACTTTGATATCAAATTTCCTGGTTTTTAAAAATACTATATACTCCAAACAATCTGCAGGCTGAATACTGCCCCTGGGTCACAACCTACAGTACAAAGTAAATTCATTAGAAACCAAAGTGCCTAGTCCACCATGAGGGACACTTGAACATCAAAACCCATGAAATCTTAATCATTTATCCCTTCACAGAAGCTTTTTAAAGCATCTACTATACAAAAATCCCTATGTTATGCATATTTACATCCTAGGATTCAGTGGCCTAGAACATTCTTAAAGTGGGTGTTTGTATGGCATGGCTAACTCCCTCACAGTCCTCAGGTCTTGTGACTGTCACCTGACAGGGAGGGTACCCCTGACAGTCCCACCCCCATCCTGCTTCTCTCCATAGCACTTACACTATTTGTTGAATGAATGGATGGGTGGACGGCCTTTCTTGTAGCTACTACTATAAGATAACATTGTACAATCTATTCCAATTCATTTAGAACGTGAAGGACACCAGAGACTGGCAAAAGGACATCAGAAAATTCAAACTGCCTAATTTTTGGCAGGTGTGTGTATGCCCCTCAATATACTCCTGACACATGCTGCTCCTATAGCTCCTGCCTCGCCTATCAAACCTTTTCATTTGGGCTGTGTGCAGGTGGTTCCCACCTGGAATCTCAGCACTTTGGAGGCCGAGGTGGGACAACTGCTTGAGCCCAGGAGTTTGAGCTATGATTGTACCACTGCACTCCAGCCTGGGTGACAGAGTGAGACTCTGTCAATCAATCAATCTTTTATTTGCATGAGACAGTTTCAAGGTCCTCCCCTGTTCTTATTTGTGTTTGGACTTTGACCACTGCTGTCCATGTCTAGACCAGGAGAAGTTCTGGAAAGGGTGTGAGAAATCATATGACAGCTTAGATTAGGCAATTTATTTTTATTTTCACAATGGTTAGCATATATAAGACCAAAGGAAAATAAATTTCCATTAAAGTTTCTTTTATGGCAATCAATATTTTTATTCATAAACTGTCAGTACTGAGAATATTACTTTTTCAGTTTTGTAATTTATCTTTGTGTTTGTAACATAATGTAGATTACTTGTGATTCCTAAACATGCTGTTATAATGCAACTAGTTCTTCATTATTTAGACCAAGGCTCAATGAGGCAAAAATAGAACAATAAAAACAACAACAAACAAACATGGAGAAAAGAACTAGGTCCCCGCCATAGGACCCCTTTAGGAAACAAAAATGGAAGGTTTTCTCCTCACAATACTTGAGGGAAGAAGAGGTACACTGCTTCGTTTGGAATGATAACCTGGAAAAGGGTGGGGATAAGCTCAGGCATGCTCGTGCCTGCTGCACCATCTCTGGCAAGTGTGAGGCAAAGCTTTCCAAGCCACAGCCCCAAGATGGTGGAGGGTGGTGCCTGAGGCCTGCACGTCTACATTATCTGCAGAACAGAGTAATAAGCCGAATATACTACCCTAAACCCAGCATCTTATTCCAGGGCCTATTTCTTTCCCTGGGCCCTCTGCCCAAAGATCGAAGCAAAATATCAAGGAAAAGTAGCTGTAACATATATTTAGAAACAACCTTACAGGAACTGCCTCCTATCTCTCTAGACATGGGTGGCAAAACTGCACCCAGAAAGGCCACACAGGCAACTCGACTGAGGAGTGGCTTGGGTGGGTGACATGGACAACATCCTGTGAGTATAGAAGTGAAAAACACATGTCCCAGAGACAACAGTTGCCATGCAAAACCAGAAATCACGGACTGGCAAAGCCTAATTTTTAAAGAGAAGTTGAAATCTTATTTTTAAATACAGCAATTTCACCTAACAAAAATACATAGGCATATGACCCCCAAATGACAGACTGAGGAACGTTCATAGTAGCTCTCCAAAAGGTACTTAATCTAGTTGAATATATAAACAACTTGTGGCTTACTCATATATGAGAATACTACACAGTGATGAGAATGAACTGCCGTGTATCACAATGACATGAATGGATCTCAAAAGCATGTCACTGAATGAAAAAAGCCAGATGCAAAAGAGAATGCACAGTATGATTCCATTTATATAAAATTCAAGAAATAACCTATGGTGCTGAACTCAGGCTGTGACTTGAGGAGTATGAGGAGGGATTCTGGATGTATGAGAATGGAGTATGAGGCTAGGATTTCTTGATTGGGGTCATTTTGTAAAAATTAATTGAGTTGTACCATTTTTTTTTTTTTTTGGTAACATACACTTCAATAAACAGTTCAAAAACAAAACACTGTGCAGGACAAACTGAATTTGACCCAAGGGCTTCCTGTTTATGACTGTGTTCTGAAGGAATTTAGGCAAACACTAGATGCTCTGGATACAAAGATTTTAAAAATCCAGTTCATATTTTCATGATGTTCCCAATTCATCCAGTTAACAGATACATCTGCAACTAAAACATACTTGAATAAATGAGAATATGAGCATTCTAAACCAAACAGGAGGGCGTCATTCCCTAGGTGCTGCAGGGCTAGGACGGGGCCTGAGCTACACTGAGGTCCACTAACGGGACTAGCGAGCTGCCTGGAACTGTCAGCTTGGAGGTCCAAGGAGGAGTACTTTATTTAAGTGAGGGAAGGATGAACACATAGCTAGCTGCTGTGCACATCTGAGGCAAATGTATTCTTTAGGACTGTAGCTGCCTTGTTTAACACAATGTGTGCCATTTCTCTGGAGAGAGGGAACAAACGATGGTCAGATTCTTGATGACAGGAGAGAACAAGTCTTCTAACCCACTGGAAAAGCTCTTCACTGGCCTCCAAATCTATACAACAGTTGGGAAGATCCATCGGGGTCACTTGCAACAGTGAGTCCTTGCCACTAAGGTTAGAAAACTGCCCTCTCTCAGTCCGGCCGCGGTGGCTCACGTCTGTAATCCCAGCACTTTGGAAGGCCGAGGTGGGCAGATCACGAGGTCAGAAGATCGAGACCATCCTAGCTAACACAATGAAACACCATCTCTACTAAAAAAACAAAAAAAAAAATTAGCCGGGTGTGGTGGCGGGCGCCTGCAGTCCCAGCTACTCGGGAGGCTGAGGCAGGAGAATGGCGTAAACCCGGGAGGCAGAGCTTGCAGTGAGCCAAGATTGTGCCACTGTACTCAAGCCTGGGCGACAGAGTGAGACTCCATCTCAAAAAAAAAAAAAAGAAAACTGTCGTCTTTTGAAGGTCTTAGTTGATATAGAATTGGGCAGTCTCTTGGGGATGAGTGGAAAAAGGAGTACAAATAATGATTTCTTTTCAGGGAATAGCATCTTCCCTGCTCTAAGTCTCCCTAAATGTCAGTGAGGCCACAGCTAATACTTTCTTGAAAAGGGAAGGTTGTATGCATCCTAAGAGGGTGTTACTTGGACATGCATGTGTGGCTGTGTTATATCACATATGTTGAGTCCAGGGAGCAGTTCATGGAGCCTTGTACACAGTTTCCCTGACATGCCTATAGCAGTGCCAAAAGCTTAAAAAAAAAGTCTGGAGAAGTACGCATAATGCAATAGCTACAGTCATTAGAAGAAAAAAAAGGCATTGTTCTTTCTCAGGTACATCTGAAGTTTGGGTATATACTTCAGTAATGTTGGTATCCTTTATTCAGATTGATAAATATTTTATTAGTCTATACAGGTTGAGTAACTTTTGAAATTGTAATTTACAAATATTCATTCACTTAAGAATCTTGTATTTTTAAAACTAGGTATTTCTTGAATGACTCCGACTGCACTTTCAATGGCCAGTTGCCATGCATTATTAAACTTTTTTTTTTCCTTCAGAATCTTCCAGTAGACATCTAGAGTTTAGCTAGAAGTCTTGGCTACGATACAAACAGTGATGGAAAACACATGAGCAGTAACAAGTTTTAATCTTGCTCCTCAGTACTAACATGGACTAATCTGTGGGAGCAGTTTATTCCAGTATCATCCAGGGTGCAGCCACACCAGGACTGTGTTGAAGGGTGTTTTTTTTCTTTTATATGTAATACCTCCTCATCTTTTCTTCTTACACAGTGTCTGAGAACATTTACATTATAGATAAGTAGTACATGGTGGATAACTTCTACTTTTAGGAGGACTACTCTCTTCTGACAGGTATGTTTCATGTCTATCTTACATGTACCAATGTATACTTTATAGTCAGTACTAAGGAGACATTAATGTTATTAATAAATGCTTATAAATCATATGATAAAGTCCAAAGCTTATCTCTATAATTTCTTAAAAATCAGCATTTAAATATAAACCTAAATTTGTACCTAAAATTATTCTAGTTTTATGTCTTATCTATAATTTATTTTAAATATAATTATGTGACTTTTTTTTCCAGCTAAGTGAAAACCTGTCATTATGCTTTATCATAAATGTTAACATGATTGATTTTAAAAGTCATTTAAATAAACATCTTGTGTGTTTATCTAGGAAAATAACATTGCTACAATAATGATCATGAAGTTTGGGGATATCACAGCTATATTAAATGAAACAGTAAATATATTTTTCAATATTTAAAATATTGTCGAATGTGTATTTAAAATGTGTGAATTACTGAAATGTCATTTTTACTTATACATTTGAATATTCATATTTTTCCTTGATAAATGTCTTCCTTATTATAATGAAATGGCACTGAAAAGTTTAAATGGAAATCTATACAATTCCAAGAAAGAATACTTATTAGCAATAGTTCAGCTAGCACTATATTCAATATGAAAGATTAGGAAATTTTCACAGCATATATACAGTCAGAATTTAATACTTTCAAAGATTTCCTTTGTCCACTCTCAAAGTAAATTTCTGATTAAATTTTAGATTAAAAAATTTAAGCAATGTATTCAATATTCTACTCCCTAGTAACCTAAATAGTGCACAGCATTCTTTCATGTTAATCTATTCAGAGGTGTGGCACCCAAGAAACAGTGGCCACATGGTGTAGGGACTGAGTCATAAAGAACCTGAGGGGGTTATATTTCCCTAAAAATAAAGTTGTTTAAATCCAAGAATCAAGTTGTTAAAAGAAAGAAATAAAGAAAGAAAAATCAAGCACAAGCCCACACACATAAAAGGATCCTGATGTTTTTAGTTTGTTTTTTGGCATTAAGGAGTATAGTGTAGTAGTGGAAAGAACAGAGGATATATAGTCTTCTGTTACAACTAACTACTCAATTAAAAACAAATATTCTGATAACTGATCTGAGGTTTGAGACAAAAACGATTAACTTTACAAGTACAAGTCTTGAAGCACTGTGGGAAACATCATAAAAATGGAGAGGGAGGAGATTTCGTTTTTTAAGACAGTAGCTTGGTTGCTAGACATATGGAAAAATTAGTGAAGGGAAAAATTAGTATAAAAGGAAAAACAGCCAGAATGCTTCGTCAGAATGCTAGTTATACTTCTAAGGTAAAATTAACTGCTTTTTAAGGAAAGTGCTACCTTTGTCAGTATCCACGAACAAATGGTACTGTGAGTAAGTTTCCAAATGCATGCTTGGACTTCTAACTCATTTGTTAGCTTACAAGGCTGTGCCTTGATTATATCTGAATTTGGTTTGGATTCCTTCTGTGAAATATATGGAGTATGTTACATCACATTTATATACTGAAATCTGCTACTGGTACCTGTGAACTGATAGGCATGTTTAAATCAAGGGAAAGGTTGCCAAGCGGGCCTTTAAACATGGGATTTAAAAGCACAGTGACTTATTTACCTAATAATAGTGTCTGAGAGGAAATACCATTTCACTTAGACAAACTTTCCATTCTAAGTTTGTAGACCAGTTAAATGGAAAAAAGAAAGCTTATGTGCTTCTTAAGCTATATTTCCAGTCCATATGTTATGAACTCTTTTAAGACCTTGGCCAAACCTCCTTAACTAGGCTTTTCCAGAGGAAAGTCTGTTTACTGTCTGGAAGTAACTATGAGATTAAAATCCATTTAGGAGGACATGCAGTCTAGTGGAAAGCACAACCAACAAGCAGTGAGGAGGCCAGCCCTCAGCTCCACCACCTCCAGCCAGTTCTGGACACTCATTGCCTCAGCTTTTTCTCAGTAAAAGACGGCCGTGGGGGGAAGGTCTCAAAGGCCTCTCTTGGCTCTAGGCTGCTGTGATTTATTAGTAACAGCAGTAGCACTGGAAGAACACTCCAAATAGTATTCTGATTAAGAGAGACTTGAAACCAAAATCCAAAGCTTTCCATGAGTGGAAAACACTGGCAAAACTGGTCTAAATCAGGGAAATATTGAGTATTCCTGAGAAGATTTAATATTTTTAAAGGTTTTAAAAATAGAATAATCTGAATACTGCCAAAACTAATAAAACAGAGGTTATACCTCATTCATAAACTCAAAACAAGCAAAAGTCATATCATTTTAAATGACATATAATATTCTCTACATTCTTTCTGAATAATAAGAAAAAATACTGCTATCTAGGTTTCCCTCCTAGACATTCCATTATTTTCCTATTGGTAAACAGTTGCACACTGAACTGGGGGAGGTTTAGGACCTATCCTTAACTTGTACTTACTAACAAAGTGGTGGAAGAGACCCAGCAAGAGACTCAGGTAAAGAGTGTAAATAACAAATTCCTCATGGAATCAAGATTGGCCTTTTTTCTTTGCAAGCAACCAGGATACAAGAATGCAAAAGATTAGATTAATTGTATAAGGCTAACAGAAGACAGAACTAGCAGAGAGAAATGAATTTTCCAGAAGGCATTTTTGAGTTTCCATATAAAATAATCTTTCCTAACAGCCATGGATGGGCAACTGTGGAAGATGCTGCCTTGAGGCAGTATCCTCTCCCTGGGGTTATTCAAGCAGCATGGATATGCTCCCTGTTCCAGAATGTTCTGGAACCTTCACCACCAGGAAGAACTCCTGTTTCAAAGGTCTCCATCTCTTACTCTCCAGGAAAGGGCCCAACTGCTATATAAAAATGGCTGCCTCCACTGCTCGGCAACTGGAATGCTTCCTAACAACTACAGATAATGCTACTGCCTAAAACTTGCAGACAGAAGTCTCCATTTCATGTTTTCATTTTACCTCAGTTTTGATTAAGGGCAGTAACTTATCAGTCTCAGAAAAGAGGAGAGACAATGCTTCTCCTGATGCCACTGGGGGGCTGGTCAGCAGCCCTGAGGCGGGGATGTGGAAAAAAGCAGGCCCACTACTGTTCCACTCCCTGCCTTCCCTGCCCTGTGTACCTTCTCCTTCTCCTCTCAACTGTCAGTTCTGCTCCTCACACGTGATCCCGTTCCTCATCCTGAACCTCAACTCAGTACTGTGGAAGCCTCTTTTGACAGCGGCACGAGGCTGAAGGCATCTGGGAAACCATTATGTGGTGTGCAAAGGAGCCGAGGCCAGTCCTTGCTCCCACTGCCAGGCCACAAGGAACACCACGACGTGTTCTTGGCACCCCACTTTGGATCTCTAACACATTCCTGGTGTTTTACTTTTTTTTTTTTAAGTTCCATAGTTTTTGGTTTCTGCATTTTGGTTATATTATCTGTTAAATAGGTTTTTCCGGTCCAGACTGGGAACATAAAGTCCATATAGTTCAAAGATTCTATGGAAAAATGCTTAAACTAAAACAATCACGCTGGGTACAGTGGCTCACACAGTGGCACACTTTGGGAGGCCAAGATGGGTGGATCACTTAAGGTCAGGAGTTCAAGACCTGCCTGGCCAACATGGTGAAACCCCGTCTCTACAAAAATACAAAAAATTAGCCAGGCATGATGGCACATGCCTGTTATCCCAGCTACTTGGAAGGCTGAGGTGGGAGGATCACTTGAACCTGGGATGTGGAGGTTGCAGTGAGCCAAGATGGTGCAACTGTACTCCAGCCTGGGCGACAGAGTGACTTCATCTCAAACAAACAACCCAAAAAACAAACAAAACAGATCAACCAACTTAAAAAATAACCTTATCAAAATCTTCATTTCCCATTGACCAGAACAAATATGATTAAGCCTCAAGAAATTGTGAACCCCAAAACAATTTCCCAAGTAGGTGCTATTGTTTGACTTTTGGCTAGAGATAGGTGAGAATAGTGTGTACGGGAAACCTTTGATTATACCAACTCCTACCAAAAGTGGTAGGAAAAGACAGCAGTATATGTAGTAATAAAGCAAAGAAAATTCTGCTGGCGGACTGACATTTAAAATATTTTAAAAGCAACATAATTAAAAAACTATGCATGGGAAGAAAAAAATGCTTTGCTTATAATCCCATTATCCCTCTTGCCAGGTTTGTATATTCTATTTCAATCTTTTTTTCATATGAATATATGTTTTTATAAATGTCTTTAGTTCTACTGGTCTCAAACAGTAAACTGAGGGTTATGCGTAGACAGACATGGTGAAGAATTTTACTTTCAAAGCTCTGGGTACCACACATCTAGTATTAAAGCCCCACACCCCTATTCCTACCCCATAAGTCACAGTATATAAGGTTTACATTGTCTATTTACTAATCTACGCATTTTATTTTTTAGTTTTTCTATTAATGCACCTGACATTCAAGTGTTAACTTTACGATCTCATATTTACCTGACAGTAGTTGATCAGGAGTTGTGGGTTTTTTATTTTTGAGTAGGGAAGTGAGGGAGAGAAGAGGATGGGGAGGAAGGTGTGCTCTACTTTAAGAGATTCAGAATTCTGACAAGTGACACTGCCTGGGGTACAGTGCGTGCTTGGTAAATGCCCACTGAATAACTCCAGCAACCTCAAAGAAAGCCAGAAACAGGACCTCAAATGACATTATAATTCTATAGCTTCTTGTTGCCAAGGTCAGACAAGGTCAAGGGTAGCTGTGCACCTAGAAGACAGAGCTGTAATGCAAGAATGTTACAGAATAAACTGGAATCAGGGGCCAACTTTGATTTAGCTAAGGACCAAGAGCTGACTTTTCTTTTCTTTTTTTTTTTTTTTTTTGAGACAGAGTCTCGCTCTGTCGCCCGGGCTGGAGTGCAGTGGCCGGATCTCAGCTCACTGCAAGCTCCGCCTCCCGGGTTCACGCCATTCTCCTGCCTCAGCCTCCAGAGTAGCTGGGACTACAGGCGCCCGCCACCTCGCCCGGCTAGTTTTTGTATTTTTTTAGTAGAGACGGGGTTTCACCGTGTTAGCCAGGATGGTCTCGATCTCCTGACCGCGTGATCCGCCCGTCTCGGCCTCCCAAAGTGCTGGGATTACAGGCTTGAGCCACCGCGCCCGGCCAAGAGCTGACTTTTCTAGGGAATGAGTATTTTGAAGGCTGAGGCAAAGCTGGGCACTAAACCTTAAGGAGTCAGGAGCCACACAACAGCCCTAAGTCAAAACACATAATGAGTCAAAGTCAGATAGCCAGCCAAGGAACAGAGACAATGTGCCAGGGACAAAGTGATATTGAAAAGGAAGCCCCCAGTAACCTTTACCAGGACCCCATACAGGATTCCCAGGATGACTGGAATATGAAACATCAACCTGCCTGCCAGCAGGGACACCCCACACACGCTACAGAACAGTGGTCAGCCACAGTTGATGATTTCCACCTGGGGCTCTCCAACAGAAGCCACTGGACCTTGTGTTGCCGGCACAATCTATCACCCTGTACTGCACAAATCTGACCTCACAATCATTCTATTCTCTACCTTCCAGTCCAAGCTACACAGGTGCTTCTTTATGTACAGATGTATACAGGACAGGAATTTGTATACTGGTTAGATAACAAGAAATGACAGAGTATGCCCAGGAAGCCACGAGATTTCTGGATAAAACAACTGAGTCCCCCCAACATGAGCTGGAGCAGAAGGCAGCACAGAACAGGGAGCTGGGACACATGAGCCCTAGCTCTGGCTCCATTTATATTTGGTAGGTGACTTTGGGCGAGTCACTTAAGCTCTTTACACCTCATTTCCTATGAGGGATGAGTCTAGAATAACATCTGAATTGACACCTCCACAAAGTAGTGTACAGTTGGGAGGCTAGGGCCAGTTTTGAAATGGGAATCAGGATAGGATTATTAAAATATAAAAAACTCTTGCCATTCTCAGATCTGTTCTGTAATCTCTTTCCTAGCATTAGTGTGGATTATCATAGGAATATCACACATACCTGACCAGTGCCATCCAGCTACCCAGTGGGCAAATGTTCATGCCACCATTTAGATTTTTGGAGCATATGAGGAATTAAATAATCATCAGGTTAATAACTAATGACAGTAGGACATTCTAGCCCTTGTCTGGTGATTAAAAAAGACATACCACATATAAATGAAGATATTAATTAAGTTAATGAATTCATTCTTGATTTTTAAATCCAGGAAAAAGCAGGCCCGTGGAGGGATGTTGAAGTTGATTTTTTGGTTCTGGGAAATTGTAACCAGTTGGGATTTGGAGGGGTAGGTCTTCCTGAGGCTGCGCCAATCCCAGCTGATTATGTAAGTCTTTTGCAGCTCAGCTGCTCTCTGGCACTTGGGCAATGGCGGGCAATGGCAGGCCTGGTGGACTATTTAGGTGACTGTAGCCTGGTTGACTGTTAGGGTCTGCGGAGCCCTCTGCTGTGGTGGTGAGTGGATGCCCTCTTGCCACGACTCAGTTTCACCAGCGAGCATCTCTAGGATGCATCTATTTCGAATAATTCCATGTTTTTAATTTTTGAAAATTTTGAAGAATATACACATTTCACAGATGACAATTTAAAAATTGTGATATGTAAATATGGCAATAAATCTATGCTCTGAAGGTTCTTGTTTGTATAGTTCTGTTTTGTGTGCATTTAAAAAACACAGCTGAAAGCAACCTGGTCCCCCAAAACCAAAACAAACAAACAGACAGAACTCAGTGGAAAGACGAGTAAGAAAGAACAGTCTGGACATCAGACAGTTTGGATCAAACATTAGACAATGGAACAGATTAGAAGGAAAAATATACCACTTGTGGAAAAAGTGACCAACTATGAGAGTGAGGTTGGGAAAGGTGGAGAGAAATCAGTTAAGGAAAAATTCCAGATGTTGTCTAAGGAGACAATGAAGACACTCCTCCTTCAGGGACACTGAATACATTAAGGCAACAGAAAGATTTTGGGAATACAGAGTTAGGTAAGATAATCTGTTTCTAACATGTTTATTAGCTTTTTCATTATAAAGGTAATACTCATTGCTCATTATGAAAGTTAAAGGAAAAAGGAAAACACAAGTCATCTATGGTTCTAGTAACCAGAGTTTATCATCAATCAGGTATATTCCTGCCAGGTTTGTTTTTGGTTGTTTCTGAGTGTTTGTAAGTATACAGTTTACGGATTTTTTATATTTGCTTTTTTTCATTTCACAAAAGATAATATCCCATATTTTAAAGTGTCTTTGCAAGCATTTTGTGGGTTCCAAAATATTTCATGGAATATACTCTTTTATTTTACTATTCCCTTGTAACCATTATAATTGTCTCAAATATTTCTGCTATTATACTGTGATGAACATCTTTGTGCACTTTAGAAATGTTTCCTGAGACTACATTCCAAAAAGTAAAATTACTATCTGAAAAACAGAGATATTTTTAGAGTTCCCAATGCACATTGCTGAAATGTCTTCCAAAAATCTTTATAAATTTACTCTCACATTAGCTAAGCAATTGATAAAAATGTAATTTCATTGCACTCTTGACGGAACTGAGTAATGTATATATGCAGGAATTATATCCATTTAAACTTAATATCCAATTTCTGTTTAGTCCTAGACCGATCTACACTAAGACACCATGAAGGAGTATGTGCTCCTATTATTCCTGGGTTTGTGCTCTGCCAAACCCTTCTTTAGCCCTTCACACATGGCATTGAAGAATATGATGCTGAAGGATATGGAAGACACAGATGATGATGATGATGAGGAGGAGGAGGACAACTCTCTTTTTCCAACAAGAGAGCCAAGAATCCCTTTTTTCCCATTTGATCTGTTTCCAATGTGTCCATTTGGATGTCAGTGCTATTCACGAGTTGTACATTGCTCAGATTTAGGTAAGAATATAAGCCAATTTTGTTTTGAAGAATAGTAATGCTATTCTGACAACTTGAAGGATGGAAAAAGTCTTCACAGAAATTTCAAAAATAATCTCACTGATTGTACAAGATTTTTTTCATTTAAGTTTTCAGGTGGAAAGTACAGCAAACCTCAAAGTACATCCAAACTTATTTTTAAAATTAAGAAAATCAGAGGAAAACTAAGGGAATGTTGTACATAGAACATTTTCTTCTCTTCCCCAGTTAAATCAAGGCATTTAATTTTAATTCCCTTCAGAGAGAATGGACATCACATGCAGCTCTATCTCAGGGTGTTAGCAGGTTGAGACTGTACTTTTGAGTAAAACCCCATGATAACAAAATAAGCTGCGTGTCTAGAACAATGAAACGAGTTACAGAAAGCTTGTGAAATCTCTAATCTAGACCTTTTAAAGATAATGCTTTATTTGCTTTTTAACAATGTGGGTTTAAAACTGCCTAAGAAAAAAGTGGATAAAGTCTTTTTAAAATTTATAATTCTTTGCTGAGTATTTTCTTTAATACTTCTAACGAAGGAGCACTCAAGAGCACACCCATGCCCTGTTCAGGGAGGGGACATGATGGCAATGCATATCAAGAGTTGTTGCCCTCAGTTATTTCCAAGAGGGGACAGCTGAGACTGACCCCACTATGGAGGTCAAGGTTTGGCACACAACTCCCACTCAAGGGCTGATGGCCCAACAGGGTCACTGCATGAGTCTATATGAGCAGATGTCTTGAAAAGCATTAGACTTGCTTCCTACTGCCATAGCATTCATGGCAAGAGTTAAAGCTTATAATAATCTACTCTAGAGACCTTAATGAAGTTTGTCATTATATGACAAAATGAGAGGCGAACAAAAAGCATTCAGGAAAAGGGGAGACTAATATGAGCTAGACTTACTAGTAAAGTCTAATGAAATAGGCTAGGAAAGAAATGGGTCTTACGCTTTACCTATGGAATTCTCATGAGAAAGAGATTAAGATTCAAGTACTGTTTGAGAAAACCTGTTCATGCAGAATGACTGTGGAAAAAGCAGCAGGAACAAGAAATGCAGAAGCTGAGACAGATGGTGGGTGCGAGAAGAGGTTAGTCAGGGAATACGAGAACGTACTATTGTACTAAACTGCATCTCAGACAAGAAAAAACATTACCTGCTATCAGTCTGCAGAATGGGTGCATGTTAAAGCACTTTGTAAGTCAAAATTCCAGATAAAAATATGTGTATCTGCTATGACTCCACTAGATGTAAATTGGGTTGGTTCTGGGTAAGATGGCGAATAAGGACACATTTATCTTTAGTGCAGACCACCCCCACGTGCTAGCCTCCATATGTGCCACGGCAGAGCAGTCATATGCTTCCAACATTTAGACCTTGGATGAGACATTGCATGAAACTGCTCCAGTACTTGTCACCAAAGACCTGAGAAGCCCAACCTACCTCATGGCAGGAATCTGGTGTTCCCATCACACAGTCTCCCGAACATTTAGCTTTGAAAAAACTCTAGTAAACAAAATCCACCTAAGGATATCTGTGACAGTCAGACATGCCATCAGCATGCTGCCGCAACCACCCTACCTCCCCCAAAACATGACCATAAAAAGGGTCTGGGCCCTTATCACTCTTCCTCCCTCAGGAGTTGAAACTCTTTTCAGAACTTCAGTTTCAACAGGGGCAGGGCAGGAGTAGGTTTGTCAAAATCTGTGTTACTAGGAGGATCCTTTCTGCAGAACCTCCAGTTTCCTATAAAACTTCCACTTCATTTTCTAAAACCAAAATAATTTCCTGTGTTCATAAAAATGGCAAAATAAATCTATTCTAACAAACAGAACTGCCCCTCTACCTTGCTAATTTATCAAGTTAACCCCCTTTTCTTCCCATATAGAGTTAAATTTCTTGAGTGTCAATTTTATTTTATTATTATTATTATTATTACTACTTTTGTTTTTTGAGACAGAGTCTTGCTCTGTCGCCCAGGCTGGAGTGCAGTGGTGCGATCTCGGCTCACTGCAAGCTCCGCCTCCCAGGTTCACGCCATTCTCCTGCCTCAGCCTCCTGAGTAGCTGGGACTATAGATGCCTGCCACCACGCCCGGCTAATTTTTTTGTATTTTTTAGTAGAGATGGGGTTTCATCGTGTTAGCCATGATGGTCTCGATCTCCTGACCTCGTGATTCGCCTGCCTCGGCCTCTGAAAGTGCTGGGATTACAGGCGTGAGCCACGGCGTCCGGCCTGTTTTATTATTATTATTATTTTTGAGATAGAGTCTCACTCTGTCACCCAGGTTGGAGTGCAATGGCACTATCTTGGCTCACTGCAACCTCTGCCTCCTGGGTTTAGGCGATTCTCCTGCCTCAGCCTCCCGAGTAGCTGGGACTACAGGCATGTGTAACAAGGCCCAGCTAATTTTTGTATTTTTAGTAGAGACGGGGTTTCACCATGTTGGTCAGGCTGGTCTTACAACTCCTGACCTCAAGTGATCCACCCATCTTGGCCTCCCAAAATGCTGGGATTACAGGTGTAAGCCACCACGCCTGGCCAATTTTAAAGTATGGAAAGGAAAAGTATACAGAGCTGTAGGATAGAATGTTGATATTCAAATACTAGATTTTCAGTTCTTCAATTTTTGGCTATTAAATGTATGACTATACTTCAGGAGTGAGGACGGTTCTATCAAAAGTGTACTGACATCTAGGCCAAGGCAGGAGGATAACTTGAGTCCAGGAGTTCGAGACTAGCCTGGCCAACATGACAAAACGCTGTGTCTACTAAAAATACAACAATTAGCCAGGCATGGTGGTACACATCCTAGCTACTCGGGAGGCTAAGACAGGAGAATTACTAGAACCCAGGGGGCGGAGGTTGCAGTGAGTTGAGATGGTGCCACTGCACTCCAGCCAGGGCGACAGAGCAAGATTGTCTCAAGAAAAAAAAAAAAAAAAGAATTATGTATGAATCAGCATGTGGAAATCAAAGAATTTGCAACTAATTAGAGGAATTAATTAAAGGAAATGGGTGGCAAAGTTTTTGGTAATATACATGAAAAAAATCTAATTTTTCTATTTTCTAAACACAACTTTCTAAGGCTTCTTAAAATGATCAAGACCCGGCCGGGCGCACGGGCTCACAACTGTAATCCCAGCACTTTGGGAGGCCCAGTCGGGCGGATCGTGAGGTCAGGAGTCTGAGACCAGCCTGACCAACATAGTGAAACCTCGTCTATACTAAAAATACAAAAATTAGCCAGGCGTGGTGGCACACGCCTGTAATCCCAGCTACTCAGAAGACTGAGACAGGAGGACTGCTCAAACCTGGGAGGTGGAGGTTGCAGTGAGCCAAGATCACACCACTGCACTCCAACCTGGGCAACAGAGCGAGACTCCATTTCAAAAAAAAAAAAAAAAAAAAAGAAAGAAGGAAAAATTATCAAGACCCATATGCTCCAATTTAGCACTATAACAGCCTGGAAATTTGCAAAGAAAGCTAATATTCCTCAGCCAAAGGTACATCAACAGAAGCTGCACCTCAGTGGTTGATCACCTTCTTTCTCACAGCCACCAGGGCAGCTCCAATTTATCACCTTTTATTCCACCTTAGAGGGGATGAGTGGTGACAGCTATACCAATCTAGACACCTTGTAAAAATTAGTAAGTTACTCAAAAAGGTCCTGAGGTCTTCCCCCAAAACAATGTTTTTTTGGTCATCTGTTATGACGGTTAAGTCATGTGTAACTTGATGATAATCATGGGTTTGAAAAAATGTGTTTCTATCATATTAGTAATCTCATCTTCAGCATGATTCTCTACTATATAATATGTTTGTTTCTTTCTAAGGTTTGACCTCAGTCCCAACCAACATTCCATTTGATACTCGAATGGTTGATCTTCAAAACAATAAAATTAAGGAAATCAAAGAAAATGATTTTAAAGGACTCACTTCGCTTTATGTAAGAATATATCCTCATACTTTCAAAGATTTAAGTGAAAACTCTTTGCTATAATGATTAATTATATAATCTTTGCTGTAATGATTAATTATACTATGTTAGTATAAACAAGTATTACTTTTCTGTACGTAAAGAATGACAAAAATCCCTGCATTCAACAGGGTTCTAGTCAATTAAAAATTACAGATTTCATTCAATTAATAGTCTAATTCAATGGATGTTTATTAAGTAATAGCCATGTAAAAGGCAGTGGGCTGACCTTAATGGTCCTCAAATAAGCTTACAATCTATTCAGGTAGTAACAGTCACTATACATTAAAATGAACAAGAAAACAATTACTTACAACAATCATTAGCAAACAGTGTAAGAAATCTCTACCCAAACGTGTGAAGACACCACAAATCTCTAACAGCGGCACATAGAATATATCTGATTGATTAATATATACACGTATGGCTTCTTTATTGGATCTTTAAAGAGGAAAAGAATTTTTTCTTTACTATATTAGTATCATTTTAATATTCTAGGATTTAAAAGATTACTACTTCCACATTTAACATTTTGGGCTGGCTCATGCCTATAATCCCAGCACTTTGGGAGGCTGAGGCAGGTGGATCACTCGAGCCCAAGAGTTCGAGATCAGCCTGGGCAACATAACAAGACTCCACCTCTTTAAAAAATATAAAATTAGTTGGCATGGTGGTGGTGCATGTAGTCTTAACTGGGAGGTAGAGGTTGCAGTGAGCTGTGACTATGCCACTGCACTCCAGCCTGGGTGACACGGTAAGACCCTGTCTTGAAAACAAAAACAAACCAAAAAACCATTTTGAAGTTTCTAGATTTTAGCAAGTAAAATTTCTGACTTAGTCTGAAATTGGGTTTGGAGGAGCGCCTCATTTCCCCCGCCACAGCTGTGGAAGTATCACCACCTCCCCTCAGCACAGCTCCTGCCTGCTGACTCCGGCGTGGTGTTAGAGGAAGAGCTCTGGTTCTGTATCATCTGAGGCCGTAAGCCAGGCCTGGCTATTCCAGGCCATTTCCCCACACTCTCAGGCTGTGCTGGAGAAAGCAAATTTAAAGTCTGTCATCTCTAGGTAAGCTAAAACTAAGAGAACAGGGTAGAAAATACCATAACCATACTAGCCCCTTGCTACCATGTAGGCCTGGCTCTGTTCCTGTGGCTGAGAGATGAGGGGTCACCAAACCTCCCTGTCACCCTGGGTCAGTGCAGTGGACCCTCTGGCCCATCCCTCCCTCCATGTCACCCTGGGATCGAGGCATGTATGCTGATCATACTTAAGGCAGACTGAGGGATGCTCAATCCTCGCATTGAGCCTCCCTGCAAAATCCAGCTCTCACACTGCACTGTCAGGTAGCCAGCACCTTGTCTGCTGTTTTCACTTTCAAAGTGTGCAGGCAGCTCAGATCTGGTAAGGCTCCATATCAATATAAAAGAGCAACTAGAAGAGTGTATATTTATAAGTTAGGTCTCACTAAAACACTAAGACATTCAGAAATGACACAATGGATTCTGCTGAGGATTCACCCAGTCCACCCACTAACTTTAGGCCACAGAATCTTTGGGAGAATGGCAAGGCCATTATTCTACCATCAGAAGTTGGAAATACAGCCTGTGGATGTGTTTACCACTTCTTCAACCCCTTTGCAGCTTAGATAACCACAAGAATAATAACTAATGGCATATTTAATACTGGGGCTATGAAAGTTTTAAATCTGTCATATCATTATTTTATTACATTTTAGGAGCATTCCAGGGACTTAGCCCATATGTATTCTTGTTATTCACCAGGAAATGAGAAACTAAAAGGTATCAGGATCTTTCTTAGACCTACTTGATTTTCTCTGAGAAATGCATGTCAGGTACAGAGCAATGGTGGGGAAGCCCCCAGCTGTTAAGTAGTATTACTGCCAAGCTACTATTAGCAGACTGACCCGACTGACCGGGTGTACTAATGTAAATCACTTTTTTTTTTTTTTTTTTTTGAGACTGAGTCTGGCTCTGTCGCCCAGGCTGGAGTGCAGTGGCCGGATCTCAGCTCACTGCAAGCTCTGCCTCCCAGGTTTTACGCCATTCTCCTGCCTCAGCCTCCCGAGTAGCTGGGACCACAGGCACCTGCCACTTCGCCCGGCTAGTTTTTTGTATTTTTTAGTAGAGATGGGGTTTCACCGTGTTAGCCAGGATGGTCTCGATCTCCTGACCTCGTGATCCGCCCGTCTCGGCCTCCCAAAGTGCTGGGATTACAGGCTTGAGCCACCGCGCCTGGCCGTAAATCACTTTTTAAAGCACTTTAAAAAATATATAAAAGTATTAAAAAAAGAATAAAATGCTTTATATTTGAATTGTGGGTATACCATATAATTACAAAACATTTATATAATTATAGTATCACCTTATATATGTCTTTTAAGAGACTCAAACTATATTTTAGACATTCTACAAATTCTCTGTGTTATGTTTTAGCTGCTTATTTGGCACTCGGGTTCTTACACAAAGAATGATACAGTCAGAGCAAAATCACTGAACACACTCACAGCCCTCCCAGCTCACTTCCAGCCATTATCAGACACATGTGGCATGAATCACTGTCCTACTACTGAATGGCTAGGTTCTTCTCATCTTCTGTCCTTACACTGTTTGTTAATGATGAATTGGAGGCTCTGTGACCACCAAGTCGGCACTGGGAGTGCAGTTTAACTGGATCACTTAGCCAGCTCACCATGCAGGGCAGTCAGCCGTGTGGCGCGGCTCTTACTAGTCCTGCGCAAAACCTCTTACACAGTTGTGTATTACTTTTCCTTCCTTTTACACAGTTCCAACAACTGCATGTTTTAATCAGGAAAAACAAACTAACAAAAGCCCAATGCACTAGACTTGGATCTCACTGACGCACAGGTTCACTTTGTGGTGGGGCCTCTCTAACCCTCACTTGTTGGATGGCATAGGCAAGTCACCTTTCTTCACTTTATGCATTTCCTCTTCACTAAAAGGAGAGTAATAATTCCAGCTAAATTTACCTCATGGAGTCAAGAGAGGATTCACAAACCATCTCGATGATCCACCAAGTTGTTAAATTCCCCTCGCCTCATTTTTCAGTGTAACCAAAGGAAAAGAGAAGATACTTTCAGTTGGCATCACACACTCAGAAACGAGGATATTTTACCAGTTGGTAACAAAATGTAGTTTCACCTCTTCTCCTAGGCTTATCCTTTCTTGGTGAAACTTTTAGCAATAGTGATCTATCTGGAATTTCCGGAGGGTGAGAAAAGGAAAGCACAAAGGGCCAAGAGTGAGATGAGGAAACGTGCAGATAAAAGGAGTTTACTGAGCAACCAAAATGTGTATTTCTGCCATGGAAAAACAACAACAACGTGAGTAATACCAGTGAGGCATATTTTTCCAGTCTGGAAACAAAGGAAGATTTTTGTGAAATGAATTTGAGAACAAAATCATAAAATGAATGAATCTAGAGCTGCTCCTTGAGAAAATCAGATGACCTGGATTGGTAAAGAGGGACAGAAAGGTCCTGAAGACGCTCAGTGACCTGTCATCATTCTTGGTAAACATAGAAAATTCTCTCTGAATAATCTGGCAATGAGTAAAGAACTGAGCTATGTTCATTTTGCAATGCAAATCGTTATCAGTGTTACCAACATGTCCCAGTTTGCCTAGGACATTCCCAGTTTTGGTTCTGAAATTCCCACATCCCATAACCTCATGATCTGGGCAGACTGAGATGGTTGGTCACCCAAGCAGCCACGCACCCTTGGACATGTTGCAAAGGACTTGGTAGCAGAGAGCACACTCACACTGGTACGAGCTCTTTTTACTCTCTGGAGTTACTAGACCCCCTCTGGAGGATGCTGTCTTATTGCCCTGAGAAATATCCAAAAAACTGATCAGAGATTGAGTCATTTCTCAGGATCCATTACTATCTCCCCAATATGTAAAATATGCCAGAATGCTGAGGGTACTTTGTAGGAGTTTTTTCCTTTCAGGTCTCTGTTCTGGGAGAAATGGTAAACATTAGTAAATATGAAAGAAGTGAGGTTTTCAAAGTAGACAAAATCATGCAAAAGTATATTTGGTGTGCACTAAACATAGTTTTGTAGAGTAAACAGATTTTAAGATAAGATAAAGATAGTATCGTTGGTCACTTCCCTGAAGGGAAATAGGAGGCTGAGTAGAGGCTGAAGCCTTAACCATATGAATGTATTATCTATTCAAAGGTTTAAAAGATGCACTTCTATCTAAACCAATGGCACAACATTAATTATTAAAGCTCTGCACTTTTCTAACTCATTAGTAAAAATTTTTTTAAAGCTTAGATTGGGCTGGGAAATTTTTTACATGGGTGATCTAGTACACCAATGATATAAATTATACTGATTTCCATGATTGGCTAATCACTGTAGAATACTGGTAAATTAAATCCACTTCCTAATATTGTGTAACTTTCTATGCTTGATCAAGGGTCTGATCCTGAACAACAACAAGCTAACAAAGATTCACCCAAAAGCCTTTCTAACCACAAAGAAGTTGCGAAGGCTATATTTGTCCCACAATCAACTAAGTGAAATACCACTTAATCTTCCCAAATCATTAGCAGAACTCAGAATTCATGAAAATAAAGTTAAGAAAATACAAAAGGACACATTCAAAGGAATGAATGCTTTACATGTTTTAGGTAAGTTTTTCAAATGAATGGGACATCTTGAAATTATAACAAACAGATGTAGAACACTTTATCGCCACTATTAAGAATAATTTCCAAAATTAATGTTTAAATATAATAATCTTTGCCTAGATAAGCCATTTATAAATCAATTAAAATGTCCAACAAAATTTTTAGCACTTAAAGAAAATATGACCTTTGTAATACTGTCTCTCTTTCCCTCAAGAACCTCCTTTGAGGCCAGGCTTGGTGGCTCACGCCTGTAATCCCAGCACTTTGGGAGGCCAAGGCGGGCGGATCACCTGAGGTCAGGAGTTTGAGACTAGCGTGGCCAACATGGTAAAACCCCGTCTCTACTAAAAATACAAAAATTAGCCAGGCATGGTGATGGGTGCCTGTAATCTCAGCTACTTGGGAGGCTGAGGCAGGAGAATTGCTTGAACCCAGGAGGCGGAGGTTGCAGTGAGCCGAGATTGTGCCACTGCACTCTAGCCTGGGTGACAGAGTGAAACTCCATTTAAAAAAAAAAGAACCTCCTTTGAAAGACTTAGCGTGGTTTCTGTTTCTGACCAGACCCTAATTAATAAAATATAAATTATTCTTATTTAATTTAAAGGTAGTATTTTTAATGTATTGCATAAGCTACTCAAATATAATATACAAAATTAGTTCGGATATTATTTAGAATGTGCACCTAACATTTGGTTATCTGCTTTAAGATTATCGATGTGAGGAATTTTTTGTTTTATATTTACAACTCTACCTGATTTTATTTCTAACACCCATCATATAACCATGCCATCTCCCTATAATATCCATTCAAAATTCATAACCAATAATACTAATTCATTTATTCATTTAATTCAACCAAGTGCCTGGCCTCACTTACTGGCATTTCTTCAAAGTTATATTTCTGCTAACAAAACAATAATTTATAATTGACTTACAATTTTAAAAAGTTTAAGACACAAAAATGTACACAGAAAAATGTAAGCATTTTGGATTATATGAAGGATGATCTTTTTTGATGCACTATTATAATTAAAAAACCTTAATTGTGCTCATGGTTGGAGGAGAGTGAAAATGTCACTGATTTGGTAATTCAAAGTGAATAATAGTGAACTTCTCATATATTCCAGTTTACATAATACAAAGCAGTATTTTTCTGTTGCTGACAGAAAGGACAGTAGATAGACAGAAGCAGATATACTGAGTGAGAATGAGCCTAGATGAAGGTCACGCTTCTTGGGATATTCATTCTTGGGATGTGTCTCTCTGCACTGCGAGTTTCCTTTATGTACAACCTATGTGTGCTAAGTCATGTCATTCTCCTCCGACAGAAATGAGTGCAAATCCTCTTGATAATAATGGGATAGAGCCAGGGGCATTTGAAGGGGTGACGGTGTTCCATATCAGAATTGCAGAAGCAAAACTGACCTCAGTTCCTAAAGGTTTGTATTTACTTTATCTAAGATATGGTATTTTAAAGTTGTCACCTTTCAGTAACGATTAAATCTAATATTGGAAACTGTACAGTATACACTGCAACTAGAAATCCTTGCACCAGTAAATCTGGTCAATGTAGTCTACACACACATAAAATGCCATATGTAGTGCTTTTTTTTCCTGACAGAATTAAGCCATAATTTTTTTTTACTCCACTAAGAATAAACACTAAGAAGCAATGAATGTTTAATTTTCCTTCTCTTTCCTGACATTTACTCATTTATACCTGTCATTCTGTGAAGTACCTGTTAGAGGTGGGAAATCTATACGGAAGAAAGCAGAGAAAGATAGATGGGGCAAGAGCCCCTGTCCCCAGGCATTTAGCCGCAGTTTGAGGTGAAGCCTATGAGGCCAGACTGGGCAGCCCCTGGCTCTGGCAGGAATGGCATCCAGCTTCTTCCCAGGTATACCGTGAAGATTAATGGACCAATACACAGAAAGGTTTGGGGACAACATCTAGCAGATAGGAAGTGACCACCTGTGACATAATCATTACCAAGATGAGCACTGTGCTCTTTATCATGGCTTTGTGTGACCCAAGGCTAGCACCTCAAGTAGAATGCTCCTTAAGTCTGCCAGATGGCCAGTGTTCTAACCCATTACTTCCAAGCTCCCTGTCTGATGATTAGCTGCATAGGATTGCCTTTCTTGGAACTCTTGCTCAAAGTCTTGCTTTCCTTATTCCCAACAAGGGCACACACTCTCTTTGCTTTGATGACTAACTGGGTCAAAAATAACCCCTATGATTAACAACATATTTTTACTTTCCAACAACTCTCTTTCAGTATCCATGAGTTAAAGCAGCAACTTCATCACGACCCCCTCTAATCTACTCAGCTGACCCAGAAGATCAATAAAACAAACATACACAGAGAATTTAAAAGACATAGTAAAGCTGTTATTATTAATCGAGACCTAAAGATCATCTTAAGTAAAAGAGGTCACCTAAAGATCATCTAAAGTAAAAGAGGAAAGATAATTTTTCTATCCAGGAACACAACAGTTTAATTCAGAACTATACAAATCCAAAAAACCATCTTAGTCTAGCTTTAAAGGAGGTGGATGTTTTTCTACAAGAAACCAAAAATGTTACATTTACCTTCCCATTTTAGAAAAACAACAAAAAATGCAAATGCTATCCAATAAGTTAAACATATAAAATCCCTTTCATATGCTGGAAGCTGACATCCAGTAAAGGAGAGTGAAGACAAGGAAAAGAAGAAGGGAGAGGGACGTGAGGAGGGCAGCCTACAGGGCTGGAGGAGGGAGCTGCTGTTCCAGGCCGCATCTCCTGGCATGACCATTCTTTTTTTTTTTTTTTTTTTTGAGACGGAGTCTCGCTCTGTCACCCAGGCTGGAGTGCAGTGGCCAGATCTCAGCTTACTGCAAGCTCCGCCTCCCGGGTTTACGCCATTCTCCTGCCTCAGCCTCCCAAGTAGCTGGGACTACAGGCGCCCACCACCTCGCCCGGCTAGTTTTTTGTATTTTTTTAGTAGAGACGGGGTTTCACCGTGTTAGCCAGGATGGTCTCGATCTCCTGACCTCGTGATCCGCCCGTCTCGGCCTCCCAAAGTGCTGGGATTACAGGCTTGAGCCACCGCGCCCGGCCATATTTCTGTATTTTTAGTAGAGACGTGGTTTCACCATGTTGGCCAGGATGGTCTCAATCTCCTGACCTTGTAATCTGCCACCTTGGCCTCCCAAAGTGCTGGGATTAGAGGCTTGAGCCACCATGCCCGGCCTGGCCATTCTTTATGTTCACACCAGAAGACTTTCCTACACTATAAAATTCTCTTTATATTTCAAAGTGTATCTGAAAAGTAAAGGTTTAACTTCTCATGAAGTTTTCAAGATTCTTTCAAAGCCAAAAGGAATCTTTAGAAATTTAAATTGGAATCAAATCTCTCAACTTAAATAACTATTCCTTCAAATCCCTTTGACATTCAGAATTCACTAACCTGTGAAAGCTGACTGCCTGCGTGGCATAATCCAGTCAATATTACCCTCTGTGGCAAGATGAAAGGATGTAGATATCCTGAGGGTCCTCACCAGACCCAACAAGTTATCATGTGGACAGGAAGAAAATGTCTTCTTTCCTATTCGTTCAGGAAGTTCTACTGTATAATGATACTGTGTGGGGAAGAAGGAGACCTGTACGAAGACAGGGTGGGAATAGAAATTCCAGTACAAAAGTGTGCTAACATTTGTCAGCAGTTACTGAGTTTCTGCCAAATTCACACCTCTGCTTGATTACCCTAGAGGCTACACTTCACTCTTCTCTCTGGTTACCCACCTTCCTCATTTCCTAAGGGACACAACAGTTCCCTCAACTTCTACAAGTCCTCTCCCAGAGATTTCTCCCTTCTGACTTTGTACAACCTATTCTAGAACAGGCTGGCACATTGCATCAGCTATTTTTCCAGTGATTTTTGTATGTATGATGGATCTGCTCAATTAGAATATAATGTCTTTGAGGACAGAACTTTTATTTACATACTGGAGGGTCCATATAATCATTCCATAAATACAATTAAGCTCAATTAATCACAATTCAAGAAATTAGAACCTTCTCAGTTTAGAAGAATTATTTTTCTGTTCCCTAGTTTATTTTAAAATTCAAAGTAGATTCTGTTATCAAAATAAATTCAGTCATGAAGACTATTATTGCTATTCATAAGGATGTTTCAATTATCTTCATCAGTCTTTATTGCTAATATAGAAAGGAAATATTTCATCAAGAGTTGAAAGAAGGAAAGCATTTTCCAGCTAGCTAACCAGATACTTGGGTTAACAAATAATACTTTGTATATAGGGCTAACAAAATCAGGTTTGACGGAACCTTCTGGTCAGTCCCTTTTATTCCAGCTTTAGTTCATCTGGGGAGAGTGGGGGTCAGGATATGCCCCCGTGAGAAGAGAAGGAGTAATTTTATTCACTGGGCACCTGCCATGTGTGGGGGTACTACAGATACACTTAGTTTACAGAAAACTACTGCTAATTGAAAGAACAGAGCCAGGCACAGTGGTTCATGCCTGTAATCTCAGCATTTTGGGAGGCCAAGGCAGGCAGATCACTTGAGATCAGGAGTTCAAGACCAGTCTGGCCAACATGATGAAACCCCATCTCTACTAAAAATGCAAAAATTAGCTGGGTATGGTGGTGCACGCTTGTAGTCCCAGCTACTTGGGAGGCTGAGGCAAGAGAATCAGTTGAACCTGGGAGGCAGAGGTTGCAGTGAGCCAAGACTGTGCTACTACACTCCAGCCTGGGTGACGGAGTGAGACCCTGCCACACAAAAAAAAAAAGAAGAAGAAAAAGAAAAAAGAAAAGAAAAGGAAGAATAAATACTGCAATGACCTGAACATATCAAACAGAGTAAAAATCCATGTTTATAATCGTGTTTAAAAAAACAAACAAACAAAAAACATACAAAAAACCTTAACTGGTCACCTCCGGGCATTGCATGAATTCATTACTTGAAACAATCAAGTTTTGCTGCCTTTTCTGTAAAAATAATCTTACAAAGTAACCAAATAATTAATGAAAGAAAATTCTTTAGAGAAGAGTTCCAACTAATCCATAAAGAATGACATCAGGAAGTCACCATTTTCCAATTCCTAATGAGAGAATGGATCTAGGCAAAAATTGTGCATGAATGCTAAGACCTTCAGGTGAAAGGCTGATTTACTTCTATCTGAATGCATCTCTGGATCTGACTACCAGGGCACAGGAAGAAGTTAAAGGATTCTGATAAATGATATTACATGGAAGCTGTCAGCCAAATCCACAAAAGGAGTGTCTCAAACAAATTAATAATATAGAAATAAATCAACAGAAGAGGGAGAAAAAAGGAGGGAGTATGTTGTACATTAAGAGAGATTTCAAGAGCGATAAGAAACAAATGTATTCTGTAAACTTCATTTAATCCTAACTTGAACAAATCAACTGTAAAATGACATATTTGAGACAACTGGGGAAACTTTACTATATTAAATGACAGTAAAAAATTTATTAATTTTGTTAGATGTGATATTAACAGGGTGGTTATGTCAAAGAAAAAAAAAAAAAACAAGATGACCTTATCAGTTACAGACATCCAGTTGAAGATTTTATAGATGAAATGACATTATGTATAAGATTTGACTTTAAATACTCCAGCAAAAGAAATGTGGCAAAATAAAAACAGATAAACAAGTCAATAAATAATTAATAGAGGAGATGAAACAAGATAGGAAAAATGGAGATAACTGTTGAAGCTAAGCATGGTGGTTCATAATACTAGTTTCTATTTTTATGAATGGTTACAATTTTACCATAATAAGAAGTTAATAAATACTAAGTATCAGGCCGGGTGTGGTGGCTCAAGCCTGTAATCCCAGCACTTTGGGAGGCCGAGGCGGGTGGATCACCTGAGGTCAGGGGTTCGAAACCAGCCTGGCCAACATGGTGAAACCCCATCTCTACTAAGAAATACAAAAAATTAGCCAGTTATGGTGGTGCGTACCTGTAATCCCAGCTACTCAGGAGGCTGAGGCAGAAGAACTGCTTGAACCCGGGAGATGGAGGTTGCAGTAAGCCGATATTGCAGCACTGCAATCCATCCTGGGCAACAAGAGTGAAACTCAGTCTCAAAAAAAAAAAAAAAGAGCAAGTACCTAAAAAGTTGCCTAAATCCATAATCTGCAACTTGAAAAGTAAACAAATAGACAATGGGGCTTGGTGATACTTAACATATATCTTTCTCTTCTTATTAGGCTTACCACCAACTTTATTGGAGCTTCATTTAGATTACAATAAAATTTCAACAGTGGAACTTGAGGATTTTAAACGATACAAAGAACTACAAAGGTAAAAATTCCCAAAATTTTAACTTAGAATGATACCTCCTGGAGAATGTGCACAGGGACCCTGGTAGAGATCACTGTCTGTTTAGCCCACTGCAGCTGGAACTGGAGAGTGTGAAGGGAAAACTAGAAAGAACCACCATTGGCTGGGTGAGGTGGCTCACGCCTGTAATCCCAGCACTTCAGGAGGCTAAGGCGGGTGGATCACAAGGTCAAGAGTTCGAGACCAGCCTGGCCAACATGGTAAAACAAAAATTAGCCAGGCATGGTGGAGGGTGCCTGTAATCCCAGCTACTCGGGAGGCTGAGGCAGGGGAATCGTTTGAACCCAGGAGGCAGAGCTTGCAGTGGGCCGAGATCGTGCCACTGTACTCCAGCCCGGGCAACAGAGCGAGACTCCGTCTCAAAAAAAAAAAAAAAAAAAAAAAAAAAAGAACCAACATTATTACCAACTCTGCTGATAGCGGCAAATCAAGTGAAAAGAAGAAAATGACTTTTCAAATTTCCCTTTTGTTAAATTTAGGTTAAAGAATTTTCTAACAAAACTGGGAGATGGTTGTTACATACTGAAAATACGTTATTAAATAAAGTCGTGAAATATCTTTGTCTGAACATATATATAAATAGGACAGGCTTATATTCTAACTAGTTTGTGGTGTTTTCAGCTAACTCTATCACACCTAACTATCTATGTAAGACTTGATGCATTTTATATCATTTTTAGGCTGGGCCTAGGAAACAACAAAATCACAGATATCGAAAATGGGAGTCTTGCTAACATACCACGTGTGAGAGAAATACATTTGGAAAACAATAAACTAAAAAAAATCCCTTCAGGATTACCAGAGTTGAAATACCTCCAGGTAAAACATTCTACTTGTGTTCAGTAGGTATCAGTATTTTCTTTAGTTTTTATAACACACTTTAGCATACCTCAAGCAAAGACCAAGTAAGCAGCAAGGGTGATTCAAACATAATGACTCTCCAGGTTGCATGAGGTGTTTTAAGAAGTAGGAGAGCTTTAGGAGAATGGTTTCTACGTCGGCGTCACAAGAAAGCTCAGGATCCATTTCCGTCTTTTGGTTTCTCCTGTTGAAACTGCTCAGGACATTGTGGCAAAACCGCCGGCACAGTTAATTTCAGATTTTAGGGCAGGGGTGGCTCTGCAGAGGCAGGACTAGTCAGGAGGACAGGGAGTAGGGTCACATGTTCTTTTGATCTGGAAACATTTCTCAAGGCACAGCACGAGGATTAGGCTCCCAGTATTTTCGCTTTCAGTCTGGTGCCAGGATAGACATGTATATGTTTTTAAAAAGCATTCCAACCAGAATACAGTATATAACCAATTTAAAGTCACCATCTGGAGCATCATGAGTTCCTATTTTGTCGTTTGTTGTTATTCATTATTAGAAATCTTTTCCTTCCAATTTGACAACTCTTAACTGGCTGGGAGGGGTCACAGATTTCTCGGAGAATCTAATAAAGATTTAAATCTTCCCAAGAACAAAAGTTTTCACCTTCAAAGGAGCTTGAGAACAAAACTGGGCATCAAGCCACTTTGCCTCTTCTCTATTTCTTTCCAATGTATCTTTAAACAAGTTTCGTTCACTGTACTCCTTTGAGATACAAACCATCAAAATGAATGCAATATAGGCAGGTGCCAATTTCAAGGTGACAACTTTTGCTTTGACTTTTCCAAATGCTGCATTTGGATGTCTGTTTAGCTGGTGACTACAACTTGAGTCTATCCTCTCTTAAGCTGCCCCATCCCTGATGTCATTTCTGCTTCATTTGCTCCACAACTCTGCTTCCAGCTTCTGGTCTCTCTTAAATCTACCTATACTCTTGCTAGCATTAATTAAATGAATAGAATGATAACACAAACAGAAGAACACAAGTCATAAGCATACACTTCAGTGAATGCCCACAAAGTAAACACACTGATGTCCAGCAGGTTTTCATTCCCAGTGAGATCAGTACTATGGTAAACTATACCTTGCACTGATATTGAGCAGCTGGGGGACTGAACACCAAACTTAAATGTTTTAGCAATGCCTAGAATTTTCATGATTGGGCTTGTATCAGTCTTACTAAGACATCAAGGCAGAATCTACAGGTAACAACAGCCAGGGAAGATATCCCACTTTGGCCAGCAAAAGGCTTCTGCTCTTCAGCATACCAAAATGCTGTCAGTGAAGTAGATTGCTTTTATTTCCCAGAAATCTCACTGTTACCAAAAAAGGCCAAAGAAGGAATTAGAAGGGCTGTTAAAGGGAATGAAGGAAAGTTCCTCTATTTACGACACTTTTTGAGTAAGAATTTAACTTAAAAAGACATGTACACGGCCTATAAAATTGTGACTTGTCCACTGGTGTACATAAGATTGATTTCAACTGCTGATGCTATATTACAATTATGCATTTAAGATGTTGATAGATCTTTCTATAAAACAACTTACAAAAATTCTCCTTTGGTCACAGAAAATGCCAGCTAATAATTCTTCACAATCATATTGTGAGCCTAATTCTTGCAGCATTAAATTTCATTCTTCTGATCATTTCTAATGTTTTAAATTCATTATTGTAAATATGGCACTGAAGTAACCATATATATACACATATATATGTATATTTAAAAATATGTATATATGTATTATATATAAGTAAACATTATGTATGTATGCATGCATGTATGTATGTATGTATGTATCTATCTATCTATCTACTATCTATTGATCTATCTGGAGTGAGACAGAGACAGTGACCCATGTGACCAGGCAGAGCCAGGCACAGTGGTTCATGCCTGTAATCCCAGCATTTTGGGAGGCCAAGGAAGGCGGATCACTTGAGGTCAGAAGTTCAAGACCAGTCTGGCCAACATCATGAAACCTCATCTCTACTAAAAATGAAAAAATTAGCTGGGCATGCTCTAGGCCTTGGCAGGAGTCCTTCCCCAACACTTTTGTGTACAACATATGAGTTTGAGTTGTTATAATAGGTATTTAACATGCATAAGTGAGTACATCTACTTTACCTGGAAATACATTCAAGCCGATGTAAAATAAACAGAGGAATAAACCCATAAACAAATGGCGACTACAGAGTATCTTCCATTTACATTTACTGGGTATTTTTAATCCTTTCTTTTTTCCTACTACAACAGATAATCTTCCTTCATTCTAATTCGATTGCAAGAGTGGGAGTAAATGACTTCTGTCCAACAGTGCCAAAGATGAAGAAATCTTTATACAGTGCAATAAGTTTATTCAACAACCCAGTGAAATACTGGGAAATGCAACCTGCAACATTTCGTTGTGTTTTGAGCAGAATGAGTGTTCAGCTTGGGAACTTTGGAATGTAATAATTAGTAATTGGTAATGTCCATTTAATATAAGATTCAAAAATCCTTACATTTGGAATACTTGAACTCTATTAATAATGGTAGTATTATATATACAAGCAAATATCTATTCTCAAGTGGTAAGTCCACTGACATTTTATGACAAGAAATTTCAACAGAATTTTGCCAAACTATTGATACATAAGGGTTAAGAGAAACAAGCATCTACTGCAGTTTCTTTTTGCGTACAAATGATCTTACATAAATCTCATGCTTGCCCATTCTTTTCTTTATAACAAAGAAGTAAGACATTCAGTATTTAACACTTTGTTATCAAGCATATTTTAAAAAGAACTGTACTGTAAATGGAATGCTTGACTTAGCAAAATTTGAGCTCTTTCATTTGCTGTTAGAAAAACAATTAACAAAGACAGTAATGTGAAGAGTACATTATACTATTCTTATTCTTTAATAACTTGGGTAGTACTGTAATATTTTTAATCATCTTGAAGTATGATTTGATATAATCTTATTGAAATTACCTTATCATATCTTAGAGTCCATCTTTATGTTTAAAACTAATTTCTTAAAATAAAGCCTTCAGTAAATGTTCATTACCAACTTGATAGATGTTACTCATAAGAGCTGATTTGGGGCTATAGCAAACGCTTTTTTTTTTTTTTTAATTATTATAACCTGATTTAAAAATCTCTGTAAAATGTGTAGTGTTTATATAAAATCTGTAACCTGCATTTTAATGATCAGCTATTATAAGCTTTTAATAGTATGAAAATTGTTAGGCTATATAACATTGCCACTTCAACTCTAAGGAATATTTTTGAGATATCCCTTTGGAAGATCTTGCTTGGAAGAGCCTGGACACTAACAATTCTACACCAAATTGTCTCTTCAAATATGTATGGACTGGGTAACTCTGAGAAACACATATAGTATAATTGAATAAGCAGAACATCAAATTAAACAGACAGAAACTGAAAGCTCTATATAAATGCTCAGAGTTCTTTATGTATTTCTTATTGGCATTCAACATAAGTAAAATCAGAAAACAGGGAAATTTTCATTAAAAATATTGGTTTGAAATAAAATATTTGTGCTTTGATCTTATTTTTCTTCACTCACCCAGCAACATAAACTATTCTTCAGAAAACTCTAATCTATATATAACATTTTTAGAGCAGTATTAATATAAATTATTATTATTTTTTGTTTTGTTTTGAGATGGAATCCGCCCTGTATGTAGCCCAGGCTGGATGGAGTGGAGCGGCCTGATCTCGGCTCACTGCAACCTCCGCCTCCCAGGTTCAAGCGATTCTCCTGCCCCAGTCCCCCAAGTAGCTGGGATTACAGGCACGTGCCACTATGCCCAGCTAATTTTTTGTATCTTTAGTAGAGACGGGGTTTCACCACGCTGGCCAGGCTAGTCTCAAACTCCTGACCTCGTGATCTGCCCGCCTCTGCCTCCCAAAGTGCTGGGATTACAGGTGTGAGCCACTGAGTCTGGCCTAATGTAAATTCTTAATAACAATACTAAAATACACCGTGTAATTCCCATGCTATGAAAGATAATCACCTTTATATTAAACTACCTCAAAAACAAGATTTTAAATAATTTGGGGGCGAGGGGGAAAGAATAACATTACAGATATACAAGAGATGGAGGGTTTGGATTTCGAGATTAAGAACGGGTAAATATACTCTTCAGAGTGGAGTTACTCAATTTTGGTTCCCTTGACATTTCGGTCATTCTTTGTGGTCATTCATTTTGTGGTCACTCATTTTGGTCATTCTTTGTGGCAGGGGCTGCCCTGTACATCTTTTAGTAGCACCCTGGTCTCTACACACTAGATGGCAGTAACACCTGCATCCCCTGTCCCCCACAGGTTTTTGTTTTTTATTTTGTTAAGAGACAGAGTCTTGCTCTGTTGCCCAGGCTGCAGTGCAGCAGTGTGATCATAGCTTACTGTAGCCACAAACTCCTAGGTTCAAGCAATCCTCCTGCTTCAGGCTTCCAAGTAGCTGGGACTACAAGTGCATACCACTGTGCTCAGCTAAGTTTTTGTGGAGACAGGGTCTCACTTTGTTGCCCAGGCTAATATTGAACTCCTGGCTACAAGTAATCCTCCAAGTCTTAGCCTCCTAAAGTATTAGGATTACAGGCGTGAGCCACTGCGCCCATCCTCCCCTCTACCTCTCCTCTACAGTTCTGACAATCAATTTCTCCACATATTGACAAATGTCACTGAGGGGAATGGTGGAAGGTAGGGCAAAATCTCAGCAGGTTGCAAACAACAGCTTTACAGGAAAGTTAGTCAACTTCTAAAATGACATATCTGGAAACCTAGAACAAAACTGCTACTTTTTTGAGCAAAAAACGAGGGAAGATCATGGTATGAGTAGAGGGATGATGATAGTATGATTTTAATAATAAAGGTTAACTACCAGTAGCGATACAACCAGTAGTGCCCAGGGTTGCAGAACTTTGACTTGGAAATCCAGTTCCATTTATAGTCTTGGGCAAGTCACCACCTCTTTGAGCCTGCTTCCTCACCTATAAAGGGTAGGGGTGACAACACTGAACAAGGTTGCTATGAGGAATAAATGATAAAAATATATATGCAATGCTTTGTAAACCATAAACATTTACAAAGAAAAATAAAAGATCATGAAGTCCTTAAAGATAAAAGAAAACAATACTATAATAATCACACAAAAATTAAAATATTCTGAAGTTTCAATTGTTTATAAACAAAATAAACTTTTCTACAATGTAACAAAAAATTGTGATATCATGGCACTTATAAGAACATATGTAAAAGTAAAAAATGTTTATTGACATTGAAAAAACCCAACATCTTGAAATTAATCATTAAAATCATAAGGTAAACACTAAGGTTAGAATAAAAAACAGATTTATCTACGATCTGAATAGTGGAATTTGAAGTAGCTAAGTTAATCTTTTTATAAAAAGAAACGACAAAACCAAAATTTTAAAATACTGGAAATGATTCTTGAAATCCCTGCAATTAATTTACTGAGGTTTATGTTTGTATTTTCCATCTTACAGCTGTTAGCCATTTTTGGTTTTAAGTTTGCAAAAAACAAATCACTAATAAAAATCATAGACAACCAAAACTGCATTAACATTTACTGCCACAAACATATTTTATGGTGAATACAAAATATTAGCCACTGGAAAAATCCATTAAAGACTGAAAACAAGTGACTTACTATTTACTGGGTTTATGACGGACTAAATTACTGAAGTGATTTTCTTTATCATGAGGTATTTAGAAGTCACTAAAACATTTTTTTTTTTTTTTTTCCTGAGATGAGGTCTCTCCACAAATTGTCCAGGCTGGTCTCAAACTCTTAGGCTTAAGCAATCTTCCTGCCTCAGACTCCAGAGTGGATGGGATTATAGGCATGAGCTACCACACTCAGCATTCCAAAAGCTTTTTAAAAAAAATTTCAATTTTGTTCTCCCTTAAGCTGCCATACTATTTCTCTTTCATTCACAATTCCATTACTTTTTGAAAGAATTGCCTTACCTCAGTATTACCTTTCTACTCACATGAACCTTAATCTGTTGCAGCTGACCTAACAATTCTCCTGAATCTATTTTACCAAAATTATCTTATACAAATAACATTAAACAATAATAGCTGATTTTATTAGTCCATTCTCGAACTGCTATAAAGAAATACCCGACACTGGGTAATTTATAAAGAAACAATGTTTAACTAGCTTATGGTTCTGCAGGCTGTATAGGAAGCATGGTGGAGTCTGCTTCCGGGGAGGCCTCAGGAAGCTTCCAATGATGGTGGAAGGAGAAGGGGGAGCAGCATTCCACATGGCTGGAGAAAGGGGAGGTGCCACACACTTTTAAACGACCAGATCTCATGACAACTCACTTACTATCACCAGAACTGCTCCAAGGGGAAAATCCACCCCGATGATCCAATCACCTACCACCAGGCCCCACCTCCAACACTGGAGATTAAAATTTGACATGAGATTTGGGTGGGGACAGATCCAAAACATACCACTGATGTTTAAATAACATTTTCAGACATTCTTATAAATGCCTTACTTTTAATCCTTATAACAACCCTATGAGGTACCTTTACTTATATCTGTTTTTTTAGGTATAGGAGCTAAGGAAATTAAATCACTTGTGGCAGATCTGGGATTTGAATACAGCAGTCTAGTTCCTTGCTTTTAACTATGATGACACACTATTTTTCTTGAAAATCTCTGTTCACTTTGAAATCGCCTTTGCAAATATATCAATGAGAAAATTATGACAGTAAAAAAGATCTGAGCTAACCCAGCCTCCATCTTCCCTTTCCTTAAATTATTACTGTGCTATTGGGCTGAGCTAACTTTGGAAGACATTTAGGCTCTAGTTTAAATGATAACAGACCTTGCCCAAAACTCATCTTCTTTTGCAAAGCTAATGAAAGGCCATGAACTTGGGGAAGAGAGGAGACTGATTCTGCTAAGGTGTAGACATAGATTGTCAGCTGTGCCTGCAAATAATATAACTATTGTGGACTGGCTTTTTGAGATACCTTTCCAGGTGTTTTTGCATGGCTGACAACTATGGCTTCACCTGAACCTTCCAATCCAGATGAAATCATAGGATTTCATCTCTGCCCCAACCAACCTGCAGCAAGCCTTGCCTCCCTGACCACTTCCCCAAAACTGCCTTTGAAAATCCCCTAACCCTCAGGAGTTCGAAACCAGCCTGGCCAAAATGGTGAAACCTCGTCTCTACCAAAAATACAAAAAATTAGCTGGGTATAGTGGTGGGCACCTGTAATCCCAGCTACTTGGGAGGCTGAGGCAGGAGAATTGCTTGAACCTGGGAGGCGGAGGTTGCAATGAGCAGAGATTGTGCCACTACACACCAGCCTCCTGGGTGACAGACCAAGACTCTGTCTCAAAAAAAAAAAAAAAGAAAGAAAAAGAAAGAAAGAAAAAAAGAAAAACCCCTAACCCACAAGATGATTTGCGTACTAACTCCATCTCCCGCGTGGTGTGGCCAGCCTTGTGTCTATTAAACTCTTTCTTTACTACAATGCTGTGGTCTTCATTTGTGCAGCTGGCTGGAAGAAACCCTTGGGCGATTACAACTTTGCTAACACACATTATGCTTTTCCGTTTGTCCTTTAGTGGCAGTGTTCCCCAATATCCTTCACTTGGTATCTTCTCTCTATTCCCTAACAATTTCATCCATTGTAATCATTACCTTTAGGGTGAGTCCTTCAAAATCCACATCTCAAACACTTACCTCATTCACAAGTAGCAAATTTTCACAAGCAAACTTAAACATCTGGTGGCATAAAACTCAATCAAAATGAACATCATAAACAATTTCCTTCAAACTCATAAGGTCCCTATTAACTCTGTTTTTCCTCCTAGCTGTGCAGGTTCTAAACTTCTAGGAGTTGCTCAGCTGATTTCTAATCTTCCTGCATCTCTACGGACAGTCGGGTGCCAGATCCTGCCCTACCTTCTCATGCTTCTTGCATCCATTCCTTCCTTTTTATCCTCAGTCACTGTATCACAATCACATTCTTATTGGAATATGTGAAAGTAAAATAAAATCTCCAGACCCCAAATTCACTATGCCTGGGGTCTACAACCCTAGGGTCATGGACCATAACTGGTACGAACTGGAATACACAGCAGGAGGTGAGCAGTGGGCAAGTGAGTGAAGCTTCATCTGTATCTACAGCCACTTCCCATTGCTTGTGTTACTGCCTGAGCTCCACCTACTGTCAAATCAGCAGTGGCATTAGATTCTCATAGGAGCGCAAACCCTATTATGAACTGTACATGTGAGGGATCTAGGTTGTACGCTCCTTATGAGAATCTACTGTCCGATGACCTGTCACTATCTTCCATCACCCCCAGGTGGGACCATCTAGTTGCAGGAAAACAAGCTTAGGGTTCCTATTGATTCTGCACTATGGTGATCTGTATAATTATTTCATTATATATTACAATGTAATAATAGAAACAAAGTGCACAATAAATGTAATGCAACTGAATCACCCTGAAACCATTCCCTCCTTCCTCATGCCCATCTGTGGAAAAACTGTATTCCACAAAACTGGTCCCTGGTGCCAAAAAGTTTGGGGTTTGCTACACTATGTTAAAGAGGAAAAGTTAAGCTCGAAGCTGAGTCATACAAGAAACTCATTCCTTTGTTTTGAAACATTTAGAAGGCCAGATGTCCCCACAGGTAGCTACTCTGTTTACTTTATCTTCTGTAAAGTGCTGATTTACTGAGCTTAGATGAATACATAGTTGACTATTCTTCCAGCCCTCCCTTTTTCTCTCCATCTCTTCATTCCTTTTTTTCTCTTTCTTTCTCTCCCTCCCTCTTTCTCTCTCTCTCTTTAAGAGACAGAGCCCCACTCTGTTGCCCAGCTTGGTCTGTTCTTTCATATTCTCCAGAGGATTTTAGAAATCTTGGTTGCAAGGACTGTGTGTTAGTCATCTTTGCATCTTCTCTCCCCCTCCCCAAGGCTAACATGCTGCCTTGGTTCAATATATTTTTCTAAATGAAATCACTGAATAATGCTTATTAGTGAAGGAAAAGAAAAAAATTTTATTCACACCTTAGGAACACAATGTGTTTTTATCTGCTATATTCTTCTTTTTGTAGTGTTCTGATAAAAGTCTTACACCATTTTTTTTAGTTACCCCAGGTTGGTGACAGCTCAGATGCTATTATAAATGATCTTTTAAAGTTTTATTTTCCAATTATGTATTGGTAGTATATGGTAAAAATTGATATTTTTATATTGAAATTATAATCAGTAGTCTTGCTAAATTCACTTATTAATTCTAATAGTTTGCTTGTATATTCTTTTGGGATTTCATAAATAAAATTATGTCTACTGTAATTAAAGTTAGTTTTTATTCCTTTTTTCCCTACTTTTGTACCTTTTATTTCTTCTTTTCTGTATCTCACTGCTAGGAGCTCCAGTATAAACCTGAATAGGAGTGATGAAAGTAGACATTCTTATCTTGTTCTCAATTTTTGGTGAGAAGAGTTGAGTATTTCCTCATGTTATGTTAGTGGTATTTTTGTAGATACCCTCTATCAAATTAAGTCACCTTCCTAAACATTTTCATCATGATAATGGTGTGTTTAATTGTATCAATTTTTTTTTTTTTTTTTTTGAGACAGAGTCTCGCACTGTCACTCAGGCTGGTGGAGTGCAGTGGCGCAATCTTGGTTCACCGCAAGCTCCACCTCCCGGGTTCACGCCATTCTCCTGCCTCAGCCTCCCGAGTAGCTGGGACTACAGGCGCCGCCACCATGCCTACTTTTTTTTTTTTTTTTGTATTTTTAGTAGAGATGGGGTTTCACTGTTTTAGCCAGGATGGTCTCGATCTCCTGACCTCATGATCTGCCCACCTTGGCCTCCCAAAGTGCTGGGATTACAGGTGTGAGCCACTGCGCCCAGCCATATCAAATGTTTTTTATTTACTAAGATGTTCATATAATTTTCTTTTATTCTGTTAATATTATGAATCACAATGGGCTTTTTCAAACCAATTTGGAGTTCCTGGTACAAATCCCACTTGATCATAATGGAGTATCTCTTTTTTTCTTTTTTTTTGAGACAGATTTTAATTCTTGTTGTCCAGGCTGGAGTGCAATGGCACAATCTCGGCTCACTGCAACCTCTGCTTCCCAGGTTCAAGTGATTCTCCTGCCTCAGCCTCCCAAGTGGCTGGGATTACAGGCATGCGCCACCACGCTTGGCGAATTTTTTAATTTTTAGTAGAGATGGGTTTTCTCCATGTTGGTCTGGCTGGTCTCGAACGCCTGACCTCCGGAGATTTGCCCACCTTGGCCTCCCAAAGTGCTAGGATTATAGGTGTGAGCCACTGTGCCCAGCCTCATTTTTATATATATCTAAATTTTAACTTACAATGTTTTATTTACTATTTGTGGTTTACTGGCCTACAATTTTATTTTCTTGTGATGCTCTTGTCAAATTTTGGTGTAGGGGTTATTTTGGCCTTAGAAAGAATACCTCCCTCTACTTTTTAAAACATTAACTACAATACAATTACCATACCAAAAAATAATTGACACTATTTCCTTATATCATCAAACTCACCAAATGTTCAACTTGCCAACTATTCCACAATTTTTAAACTTCTTTGTCTGTTTGAGTCAGTATCCAAACAAGGGCACACAGATGTCATAAGCTGATATATGTTTTAAGTCTTTGTTTTGTTTTGCTTTGTTTCCTAAGAGTCTCACTCTGGCACCCAGGCTGGAGTGCAGTGGTGCGATCTCAGCTCACTGCAACCTCCACCTCCACGGTTCAAGTGATTCTCGTGCCTCAGCCTCCTGAGCAGCTGGGACTACAGGCACGCGCTACCACGCCAGGCTAATTTTTGTATTTTTTGTAGAGGTAGAGTCTTGTTATGTTGCTCAGGCTGGTCTTGAACTTCTGGGCTCAAGTGATCCACCTGCCTCGGCCTCTCAAAGTGTGGGGATTACAGGTGTGAGCAACTGCACCTGGTCAATATACCTTTTAAGTCTTTTTCAACCTATACATTTCCCCTTCATCCCTTTTTTTCTTCCTTACATTTAATCTGATGGAGAAACCAAGTTGTTTGCTTCACCAGGCATTTCCCACAGTCTAGATTTTCCTGATTGCGTACTTGTGGTGTACTTTAACGTATTCCTCTGTCCGCTGCATTTCCTATAAATTAGTAGTTGAATCCATATTGTTGACTTCTTATAAATTTTCTATTGATGTTTAATATATGTATAGAAAAGTACATAGATGATAAATATGTAGCTTGATTAATTTTAACACTGTAGTTACATGTCATGTAACTAACATCCAAAAGTATGACTAATAAAAGATGAAAATTCATGCACTTGTTTTTTATTAACCTTTTCTTTTTTTTTTTTTTTTTTTTTCTTGAGACGGAGTCTCGCTGTGTCGCCCAGGCTGGAGTGCAGTGGCGCGATCTCGGCTCACTGCAAGCTCCGCCTCCCGGGTTCACGCCATTCTCCCGCCTCAGCCTCCGAGTAGCTGGGACTACAGGCGCCCGCCACCACGCCCGGCTAGTTTTTTGTATTTTTAGTAGAGACGGGGTTTCACCATGTTAGCCAGGATGGTCTCGATCTCCTGACCTCGTGATCCACCCGCCTCGGCCTCCCAAAGTGCTGGGATTACAGGCTTGAGCCACCGTGCCCGGCTATTAACCTTTTCTTAAACATACATATAGCTCACATTTATTTCAATGTTTAATATTAGATATGTTTTGCGTCTTTATTGGGAAGTTCGGTGACAATTTTATAACCAGAAATATGCCACAGGAACTTGACACTTGTTTGGTAACAATTAGCCTATGGTAAAATCGGTTTCATTATATGTCATTTCACTTAAAGTCTCAGTTTCGAAGAACCCACTGATGATAAGTGAGGACTTACTGAACAACAGTCTTGGTTTTACCATGGGGGATATGTTTTAAGACATCCCCTGTAGATGCCTGAAACCACAGCAAGTACAAAACCTGATTGTTGTCAACCAAAACACATTTCTGCTCACGTCTTCCACTCACAGATTTAATGCCTTTTCCCTCTTAACTAAATACTTATGCATGAATTGTGATCATAACTTTCAGTCTGAGGTGCAACAAGAAAATAAACTAGTTTCTTTTTCCTTCTTCACAATTTTACAGATAGGAGATGTGGTCTTACTACAGATCTTAGCACTCTCACCACACCATTCTTTTTCTTTCCTTATTAAGTTGAGAACATTTACCTTTTTACTTAAGGGAAGCACTTTATAGATCAAGCTTGTCCAACCCATAGCCATGGCCCACTGCAGCCCAGGATGGCTTTGAATGTGGCCCAACGCAAATTCATAAACTTTCTTAAAACATGATGAGTTTTTCCAAGATTTATTTATTTATTTATTTAAACTCATCAGCTATCGCTAGTGTTAGTGTGTTTTATGTGTGGCCCATGACAATTCTTATTCTTCCAACGTGGTCCAGGGAAGCCAGAAGATTGGACACCCTTGTTACAGATTCTCTTTGACATAAGGGTTACTACAACATAAGCACTAGGATACCATGACAGGTGATCTAATAACCCTAAGTGACTAACGGGAAGGGAGTATATATAGTGTGGATATGTTCCACAAAGGGATGATTTATGTCCTGGGCTAGACAGAGCTGGACAACACGGGACTTCATCGGGCTACTCAAAAGAGCATGCAATTTGAAATTTATGAATTATTTATTTCTGGAATTTTCCATTTAATATTTTTGGACCATGGTTGACCACGGGTAACTAAAATGGGGGAAAGCAAAACTGTGGATAAGGGGAGGCCACTGCAACTATTAATCTGAATAAACGTAAGTAACAGATTCTCTATATTCACCATGCTTATCCATACTTACAATCATTTCAATACTTTGAAGACCAAAGAGTTCCTTTCACCCAAATGGTACTTGTGGCAATATTACATAATTCTACAGAAAATATAGAGGGGATCAGACCAATAAGACACAAGGGCATTCCAAGGATTTTAACATGGGATTGAGAAAGAGGACTAGATACAAAGTGATATCCCATAAAATATGAGGAAGACAAACAGAAGGTGGCATAGAAAGCCAAAGGAGCCACACAAGTTTAGATGTGGAGCAGCCTCATTGAAACCTCTTCATTTTAAGATTATAAAACTGATTCTCCAGAGAGACAGGTGACTTAAGACCACCAACTCATGAAAAGCTGTGGCCAGGGCCTCCCACAGTCAGCCACTGTGACTTCATAGCTAGTGTGGGCCGGGGGCGGGGGCGGTTTCTACAATTTGTTTATTTGGAAACACAGAATAGCTTATTGCTTATTTCCCACATATTTTAAAAATGTACGCATTTTAAACGATTTTTTCCAAAAATAAGCCCATTAAATTTACTGAAAAAAATTACCTAATTTTCACCATGGGAGGGCAGTCTTATTCTAATAAGTTATAGAAGTCTGAAAATAAAGACATCAAAGCCAGGTCTACTTTAAAATAGTCTTAAACCACTGCTAATTATATTTTAAAAATTTAGACAATAACATCTAACTAGAAGAAAAAATAACACAGAATCTGACTAATAAAAATACTTAGGAAAACAAAAAGATGAAATATTTGAAAACTAGGACAAACAGAATTGTGCTTCATATACGAAAGAATCTAAGTCACTTCACCGTACTGGAAAACCTTAATAAGAACAAAAGAACAGCACCACGCATTTACTAAGGTCATACCATGTAACAATAACAAATGAAGCAGATTATTGATTGACTGATTGATTGATTGGTTGGTTGACTGAGATGGAGTCTCGCTGTCACCCAGGCTGCAATGCAGTAATGCAACCTCGGCTTTGCAACCTCTGCCTCCCGGGTTCAGGAGATTCTCCCACCTCAGCCTCCCAAGAAGCTGAGATTACAGGCACATGCCACCATGCCCAGTTAACTTTTATATTTTTAGTAGCGACGGGGTTTCACCATGTTGGCCAGGCTGGCCTCAAACTCCTGACCTCAAGTGATCCACCTGCCTTGGCCTCTCACGGTGCTAGGATTCCAGGCAAGAACCACCACACCCAGTCAAAAATGAAGCAGTTTAAATGCAATGTTTAAACACTAAGCACTCAATCATCATGAAATCTTATGATGGTAGATGTAGACACACCAATCTCAAAAATTATATGAAAATGCAAAGGACTTACAACAGTGAAAACAATTTGGAAAAAGAACAACAAAATTAGAGGATGTATACTCCCCAATGGCAAAACTTACTGTAAAACTACCCTAATTAGGAGAGCGTGAGACTGGTATAAGGCAGACACACAGATCAATAGAACAGAACTTTTTAACATGTCTTTTTACAATTGTCTTTTTAAAGACAATTAAAAAGTTAAAATTAAAAAAGTTAAAAGACAACTTTTAACAATTGTCTTTTTAACAAATGGTGCAGAGACAATTGGATATTCATATGCAAAAAAGTGAACTTAGATCCTAACCTCACACCACACACAAAAATTAAATCAAAGTAGATCATAGACGTAAACATAAGAGATAAAACTTATAAAACTTCTGGAAGAAACAGGAAAAAATATTTAAGACCTTAGGCAAAGAGTTCTTAGACTTGACACCAAAAGCATGAATAATAAAAGATAAAAATTCATAAACTGGTCCCAGTGCAGTGGCTGACGTCTGTAATCCCAGCACTATGGGAAGCTGAGGTGGGAGGATTGCTTGAGCCTAGGAGTTCAAGACCAGACTGGGCAACATAGGGAGACCTCATCTCTACAAACAATAAAAAAAATTAGCCAGGTGTGGAGGCACATGTCTGTGGTCTCAGCTACTCGAGATGCTGAGGAGGGAGAATCACTGGAGGTTGAGGTGGGAGGATCACTTGAGCCTGGGAGGTTAAAGTTGCAGTAAGTTGTGATTGCGCCACTGCACACCAGCCTGGGCAACAGTAAGACAGTGTCTCCAAAAGATAATTTATAAATTAGACTTTATAAAATTAATATTTATGTGTCAAAAGGCTATTAAGAAGATGAAAAGCCTGGGCACAAGGGCTCATGCCTGTAATCCCAACACTTTGGGAGGAGAGTGGATCGCTTAAGCCCAGGAATTCAAGATCAGCTTGAGCAACATGGCAAAACCCTCTCTACAAAAAATACAAAAATTAGCTGGGTGTGATGGCATATGCCTGTGGTCTCAGCTACTCGGGAGGCTGAGGTGGGAAGATTACTTGAGCCCAGGAGGCGGAAGTTTCAGTGAACCAAGAACCTACTACTGCATTCCAGCCTGGGCAACAAAGCAAGCCTCTGTCAAAAAAAAGAAAAGAAAAGAAAAGAAAAAAGACAAAAAGAAAGAAAAAGACTAATCATACACTAGAAGACAAATATTACAAGCTATATATTTGATAAAGGACTTATATCCAGAATATAAAAGAACCCTTACAACGTATAATAAGACAAAAACCCAATTAAAAAAGGCAAACTGGGGGCTGGGTGTGGAGGCTTATGCTTGTAATCCCAGCACTTTGGGAGGCCGAGGTGGGCAGATCACTAGGTCAGGAGATTGAGACCATCCTGGCTAACACAGTGAAACCCTGCCTCTACCAAAAATACAAAAAATTAGCCAGGAATGGTGGCGGGCACCTGTAGTCCCAGCTACTCAGGAGGCTGAGGCAGGAGAATGGCGTGAACCCGGAAGGCGGAGCTTGCAGTGAGCTCAGATCGTGCCACTGCACTCCAGCCTGGGTAACATAGCGAGACTCTGCCTCAAAAAAAAAAAAAAGAAAAGAAAAGAAAAGAAAAGAAAAGGGCAAATTGATATACAGTTTTAATGTAATTCCTACCAAAATCCCAGCAAGATTTACTTTATTTATTTTTGAGACGGAGTTTCGCTCTTCTTGCCCAGGCAGGATTGCAAAGGCATGAGCTCTGCTCACTGCAAACTCTGCCCCCTGGGTTTGAGTGATTCTCCTGTCTCAGCCTCCTGAGTAGCTGGGATTACAGGCACCTGCCACCATGCCCGGCTAATTTTTTTGTATTTTTAGTAGAGATGGGGTTTCACCATGTTGGCCAGGCTGGTCTTGAACTCCTGTCCTCAAGTGATCCGCCTGCCTTAGCCTCCCAAAGTGCTGGGATTACAAGTGTGAGCCACCACACGTGGCCAGATTTCTTATAGACACAGACAAGATCATTCTAAAATTTATAAAGAAAGGCAAAGGAACTAGAACAGCCAAAATAATTCTGAAAAAAGAATACAGTGAGAAAAATCATTCTACTTGATTTCAAGACTTATGATACAACTATAGTAATCAAGACTAGGTTGTGTTGTCAGGAAGACAGACATATAAATAAAGAGAACTGAAAAAGAAAAGCCAGATATAGCATTGAGTGCAGACAATTTATTTTTGACATAGGCACCAAAGCAATTACTGAAGGAAAGACAGTCTTTTAAAAAAATGGTACCAGAGCAATTGAATATCCATAAAAAAACCTCTCAAACCCTATATAAACATTAACTCAAAATGAATCATAAAAGTAAAATGTCAAGCTATACTTTTAGAAAATAACATAGATGAAAATCTTTGAGAGCTAGGATTTTGTAAAGAGTTCTTAGATATGACAACAAAAGCATGATCCATAAAAGAAAAAAAGAATCAATAAACTGGACTTCACCAAAATTTAAAACTTTTGCTCTCTGAAAGATGCTAAGAAGATGAAAGGGCATGCAACAGAATGGAGAAAATCTTTGTAAACTACATATCCTACAAAGGTACTCCTAGTTCTAGTATCTAGAACTCATGAAACGCAATAGCAAATGAACAATTCAATGGGAAAATGGGCAAAGGACACGAACAGACATTTCACTAAAGAGAATACACAGATAGCAAATAAGCACATGAAAAGATTCTGAACATCATTAGCTACTTGGGAAATGCAAATTAAAACCACAGTAATATATCACTACATACCTATTAGAATGGCTAAAATAAAAATGTGTTAAAACATCAAATGCTAGTGAGGATGTCGAGAAACTGAATCACTCATACGCTGTTCGTGGGAATGTAAAATGGTACAGCTGTTTTGGAAAATAGTTTGGCATGTTTTTAAAAACTAAACATGCACTTACCGTATGACCCAGCAATTATACTCGGGGCATGTACCCAAGAGAAATGAAGACTCATGTTGACACAAAAACCTGTACATGAATGTTTAGAACAAGTTTATTAGTATTAGCCCAAACTGGAGGCAGCCTAGATGTTTTTTCAGTGGACAGTTAAACCAACAGTGGTACATCTATTTCATGGAATATCACTCAGTAATAAAAAGGAATAAACCAGTGATACATGCAGCACCTCAAATGAATCCTCAGAGAATTACGTTTAGTGACACATTTCCAAAAGGTTATATATTGTATGATTCCATTTCTATAACATTCCTGAAATAACAAAACTGTAAAATTTGAGAAAAGATTAGTGGTTGCCAGGGGCTAAAGGTGAAGGGGGAAGAGCAAGAGATTTATGTACCTATAAAAGGGCAACATGTTAAACTCTTGCAGGGATAAAAATGTTCTATAATTCTACTATCTCAACTTCAACATCCTGATTGTAATACTGTACCACAGTTTTGCAAGATGTTATCATTAGGGGAAACTGGGTAAAAGGTACATGGGATCTTTCTGTATTATTTCTCATAACTGCATGTGACTCAATAATGAAATCAAAATAACATTTTTAATTAAAAAGTAAATGATTGCAGTAGAATCTAAGGTAATAGGAGAAATCAACACCAGGGCCCACTTGAGAATGGTTTTATAAAATGGTCAGACAGTATTTTTAATCACTCTCAACCTTGGGGATTTATAAATAAAACAAAATGAAAAATAAGGGTTATAAAGACAAACATCTGAATCTTGAAAAAGATGACTGTAGATTGCCTGATGAGAGTTTCATCCCTGGACTATGTCTACCAAGCATTGCCAAAACACATATAAGGTTGTACACAGTGTACAGTATACTTTGTATTTTATTTTTGAGACGGGAATCTCGCTCTGCTGTCCAGGTTGGAGTGCAGGGGCGTGATCTTGGCTCACTGCAATCTCCACCTCCCAGGTTCAAGCAATTCTCCTGCCTCAGCCTCCTGAGTAGCTGGGATTACAGGCGTACACCACCATGCTACACTAATTTTGTATTTTTAATAGAGATGGGGTTTCACCATGTCACCCGGCTGGTCTTGAACTTCTTGAACTCCTGACCTCAAGTGATCTGCCCGCTTCAGGCTCCCAAAGTGCTGGGATTACAGGTGTGAGCCACCGCACCAGGCTCAGAAAACTTTAAAATATTAAGGTTTGAACCGTCTTGCATCTCTGGATGTTTTCCTCCAAATTTAACAATTCCTTTTTTTTTAAGTTTTACTTTTCTGAATGAGATTTTATCCCAATATTTGTTAAAAACATGATTCTTTCTCCGCTGACTTACCTTTGGCAAAAATAAATTAATCAGAAATTTGTAAGCCTATATCTGAACTTTATTCCACTGCTCAAGTGTCTATCCTTTTGCCAATACTTTATTTAGATCTTCCTCAATGTTTGCAATTTTCAGCATGCAATTCTTACACAAATCTTATTAGATGTTAACTAAATATTTCCATCTCCAATTATTCATTCTTTTTCTGTTTTTTGAGACGGAGTCTCGCCCAGTCGCCCAGGCTGAAGTGCAGGGGCACAATCTTGGCTCACTACAACCTTGGTCTACTGGGTTCAAGCGATTCTTCTGCCTCAGCCTCCCAAGTAGCTGGGACTACAGGTATGCGCCACCACACCCAGCTAATTTTTGTATTTTTCGTAGAGATGGGGTTTCACCACATTGGCCAGGCTGGTCTTGAACTCCTGACCGTGTGATCCACCGACGTCGGCCTCCCAAAGTGTTGGGATTACAGGGGTGAACCACCATGCCCGGTCTCCAATTATTCATTCTAGTATATAGAAATAACATTGATTTTTGTACACTGACTTCAATCTTTGCAAAGCTAGAATTACTGTGCTTTGGGAATGATATTTAAAGGAAGGTGAGCACAAAGTGTAAGATATGTGTATTTTAAACAGTTGATGTTTAAAAAAATGTATACTTGTTTTTTTTTTTTAAGATGAAGTCTTGCTCTGTCACCCAGGCTGGAGTGTGATGGTACAATCTTGGCTCACTGCAACCTCTGCTTCCCGGGTTCAAGTGATTCTCCTGCCTTAGCCTCCCAAGTAGCTGGGATTACAGGCATGCACCACTGAGCCCAGCTAATTTTTGTAGTTTTAGTAGAGTTGGGGTTTTGCCATGTTGACCACACTGGTCTTGAACTTCTGACCTCAAGTGATCCGCCTGCTTCGGCCTCCCAAAGTGCTGGGATTACAGGCCGTGAGCTACCACACCCAGCCTAGGGTACATTTTTGTAATTAAATTTTCATAGCAATCATTTATAAAACATTCCAGATGTTTTATAATAATGTTTTATAAATGTATCTCAAACTATATAATCCCTTATTAACTTACAGAAGGTAATCTTTCTGCTTAATGTACCTTTTACCCACATTAGAGAAGAAAAAAAGGTATCAGGCTGCCTTACAAAAAAACCAAATGTAATTAGGGAGACTCACTGTGTGTACCAAGTACTAGTCAAACAGAAAAGTGATTGCGGGAGGAATTTACTCCTCCTTCCTTGTTATGGTTTTAATGTTTGTCTCCTCCAAAAATCATGTTGAAACCTAACTGCCATCATAACAGTATTAAGAGGTGGGAACTTTAAGAAGTATTTAGGTTATCTGATGCTGTTATTACAGGAGTGGAACCACCCCCTCTTGCTCTCTTTAACCCAGCAAGAAGTCCCTTGCCAAATGCTGGTGCCTTGATCTTGGACTTCGCAATCTCCAGAACTGTGAGGAAATAAATTCCTGTTCATTATAAATTATTCAGTGTGTGGTATTCTGTTATAGTAGCAAAAGATGAACTAAGGCACTCCCCAAATGCCTTTTTGCTTTGTGGTATCTCAGGGTATCTTTTTTATTTAATCGAAGAAAAAATAAATCAATACCATGAAAGATTTAAGTCCAAAAGTTTTTTGTATCTTTTTCCTGCCCTTTCCTCCAATTATCTAATACGATGGATTATGTATTCCCCAAATTAAAGGGTCTACTTCTATCTGCACCTCCTCAACAACAAAAGTATTTCCCAATGATTTCACCAAGTAAAATGCATCTTTCCACCCTTTCCTAGTCCTGAAAATGTGATTTCTAAAAGTACAAAGTACTCAGTACTAGTCATTGTAGAAGAAACTTTGAATTAATTATGTAGAAAATCATTTTTTAATTGTGTATATAATTTTGGGACTTTGCTTCTGTGAGGGTGGAGTACTGGCTACTCCCCGTGCCTATGAGTGCTCTCTTGCTTTTTCTGCAGCCTGTGATTGGTTGTGTGCTGGCTTTTATACCCAACCCTCCTTATTTGGCGAGGATTCTATGATATCTTCTAGTTTTGTTGTCATGTGGCTTATTGATTTGAAATGTACTTTCATCTCATGTGGTTTATAGGAGCTAACTGAAAGACCAAACAATAAATAGTCCAGCTGTCTAGATACTAAAGATTTACAAAATGTCTTTCAAACAAACAGCTAGTCTCTCAAAAGCAATTAAAGAGAAGGTCAAATTACCATATTCTTTTTTCTTTTTTTTTTTGAGATGGAGTTTCACTGCAACCTCTGCCTCCCAGGTTCAAGCGATTCTCCTGCCTCAGCCTCCCGAGCGGCTGGGATTACAGGCGCCCATCACCATGCCCAGCTAATTTTTATCTTTTTAGTAGAGACCAGGTTTTGCCATGTTGGCCAGGCTGGTCTCGAACTCCTGACCTCAGGTGATCCACCTGCCTCAGCTTCCCAAAGTGCTGGGATTACAGGCGTGAGCCACTGAGCCCGGCCAAAATTACCATTTTCATATGAACCACATGTGCCTAAAAAATTCAAGAGAATCAACTGAAAACCTGTAACACAGAGTCATAGGTATAACCAGCAAGAGGTTAGTATCTATGAGATATAATGAATCTGTAAAAATCAATTTTAAAAAATTACGTAGGCCGGGCGCGGTGGCTCACGCCTGTAATCCCAGCACTTTGGGAGGCCGAGGCGGGCGGATCACAAGGTCAGGAGATCGAGACCACGGTGAAACCCCGTCTCTACTAAAAATACAAAAAATTAGCCGGGCGCGGTTGTGGGCGCCTGTAGTCCCAGCTACTCGGGAGGCTGAGGCAGGAGAATGGCGTGAACCCGGGAGGCGGAGCTTGCAGTGAGCCGAGATCGCGCCACTGCACTCTAGCCTGGGCTGGGCCACAGAGCGAGACTCCGTCTCAAAAAAAAAAAAAAAAAAAAAAAAATTACGTAACAGAAAAATGAGTAAAGGCCGGGCGCAGTGGTAATACCCGTAATCCCAGCACTTTAGGAGGCTGAGGTGGGCAGATCACGACGTCAGGAGTTTTAAGACCAGCCTGGCCAACATGGTGAAACCCTATCTCTACTAAAAATACAAAAATTAGCTGGGCGTGGTGGTGGGCACATGTAATCCCAGCTACTCGGGAGGCTGAGACAGAAGAATTGCTTGAACCTGGGAGGCCGAGGCTGCAGTGAGCCAACATCGTGCCACTGCACCCTAGCCTGGGTGACAGAGCAAGACTCTGTATCGGAAAAAAGAAAAGAAAAGAAAAATGAGTAAAAAACATCAACAGGCACACATCAGAAGAGAAAATCCAAATGTCTGAAAAACATTTGAAAAGATGTTCACTCTCTTTAGTAGGCAGGCCAATGGAAGTTAAAATCACAATGTATTGCCATTGAATACTTATCAAATTGGAAAAAGTTTAGAGAATACCAAGTATTAAGTATTAATGAGATCTAAACAAACGTACCCTTATCCACATCAAATGCCAACAATGCATCAATCGACAAGCATGTCAAAGGGAAATAATATAATGTCAAGAAATGCCTTCAATAGTTAAAGAAATCTAGTGTATGGAAACAGTGGCATTTCAAATTTGATAGGGGAAAGGTGGACTATTCAATTAATGTCAGCAAAATATTCAGTGGGATTGCATCTCATACTTAACAAGTACTGTAAACACTAAACATACCAGATTTTCAAATGCAAATTTTTAAAAAAAAATTTGAAAATAGGCCGGGTGCGGTGGCTCAAGCCTGTAATCCCAGCACTTTGGGAGGCCGAGACGGGCGGATCACGAGGTCGGGAGATCGAGACCATCCTGTCTAACATGGTGAAACCCCGTCTCTACTAAAAATACAAAAAACTAGCCGGGCGCAGTGGCGGGCGCCTGTAGTCCCAGCTACTCGGGAGGCTGAGGCAGGAGAATGGCGAGAACCCGGGAGGTGAGCTGAGATCGCGCCACCGCACTCCAGCCTGGGTGACTGAGCAAGACTCCGTCTCAAAAAAAAAAAAAAAGAAAAGAAAGAAACTGGCCAGGCGCTGGTGTGCACCTGTAATCCCAGCTACTTGGGCGACTGAGGCAGGAGAATCACTTAAATGACTTCATCTTTAAAAAAAAAAACAAAAAAAAAAAAAACAGAGAAGAGATGGATAAACCCAGTGACGTAACAAAAAGTCTTCATGGCAAAACCATCAAAAGCAAATTACAAATTGAAAAATAATAGTTATAAGTCATAGCACATAGTTTCCCTTATGCATAAAGAACTCCTAAAAGTCATTAAGTGAAAGACTACAATACAGTAGAAACAAAAGTAAAAGATACAAGCAGTTCCAGAAAAAGCAGCATACAGGGCTGTAAAATATAAGAGATATTCAACTAGATCCATAGTAAGAGAAATAAGAACTCAACTATGAGATACCATTTTAACCCACCGGATCACTGAAGGATTAAAACCTGATAAATGGTATGCAGAGGATTTAACAGCTGGGAGTGCCACTTGGAAGGGCCTCTGAGGAGAATAATCATATCTGTGCCTGAAGATGCACCCCTCAGACACACTAGCACACATGTGCAGTCCCTTATAAAAGTATATTAGCTGCACCAATGTTTACATTAGGAAAAGAGTAGAAACATCTCGAATTTCATGCAGGAATGCTTCTTGAGAAATAATGATTTCTAAATATATGTATTTGCTTCTATATGTACAAGATACCTCTGGAAGAAATTCACAAGAAAATGACAAGATGATGATGATGATGATGATTTTGAGATGGAGTTTCGTTCCTGTCACCCAGGCTGGAGTGCAACGGTGTGATCTTGGCTCACTGCAACCTCCGTCTCCTGGGTTCAAGGAATTCCCCTGCCTCAACCTCCCGAGTAGCTGGGATTACAGGCGCCTACCACCATACCTGGCTAATTTTTGTATTTTTAGTACAGACAAGGTTTCACCATGTTGGCCAGACTAGTCTGAAACTCCTGACCTCAGGTAATCCGCCCTCCTCAGCCTCCCAAGGTGCTGGGATTACAGGCGTGAGCCACCTCACTTGGCCTGAAAATGACAAGATTATATTCAGGTGATTCAAATGCTGAGTTAAGCATAACAGTCGTTTGTTCTTTCCCTTCGTTGTGTTCTGTAGACTTTAGCCAAGTATTCACTGATTGTCTTCTGTTTTCAGTGTTTCTGTATTCATGCTTTTGTGTTAATAAAAGTTGGTTCCACATACAGGGCCTATGAGGCCTGCTGATGAGTTCACCAGGTAAGGTCTGGGAGGTGACAGTAAGATTGTTCCCCTGAAGTGATAGAGGCCATTGTCTGGAGGCACCTTTCCTCCAACAGGCAGGAAATTAAAAACATCTTCAGAAAATGCAGGAGAAGATACGCATTGGAAGGTACTGTGCATTCATTCATTCATTCATTCAAACAATATTTATTGAGCAACCACTATTGACAGACAGTTTGAGGACATGGCAGCTCATAAAAGAATCTTGTCAGAAAGGAGAAAGCAGACAAATAATTACATTCATCATTAATTGCAGCTGGGATAAGCTGATGTCCTAAAGATAAGAGTTAGCTAACAATGAGAATAAGAGGTACAGAGGCCTAGTATCCTCAACAGACAGAGATGCTCTTTCAAAGGTCATAGTGAGACAGAAACATGGCAATGTGAGTCTCAAAAAGAAGCCAGTGTGGGAACAGTGCAGAAACCAGCAGTAATGCAAACTGAACATTCCAAGAATGGGCAAGTGGTAGGCCAAGGTCAGATCATCCCCAATCTTGAAGATCAGTGTTTGGAATTTACTTTTTAAAAATAAAGCATCACTGGAAGTAGTAAGTAGAACCAAGTAACAAGTAGAAACAAGGAAGTTTAAGCAGAGACAGTGTGCAGTCTGATTTTTATGCAGACAGCTAAAAAACTGCTTGGAGAAGGATATCTGTGAACATAGTCAAGACCCTACCCAGAGCACCCAGGTTTGAGATGATGGCAGTCGTGGTATGAGACAAAGTCAGACCAAACAGATATTTGGGTGTAGAACACAAAAGATTCACCAACAGATTCAATTTGAAAGTCAGGGAGAAGTATTTACATTAGTGGTTCTCAAGGTTTGGTGGGACCTGGGACACCTGTTTAAAATGGAAGTTTCTGAGCCCATGCTCAGAGGTTCTGATTTTGTAGATCTAGAGTATATAAAGATGCTGGAACCTGAATTTTTAATAAGCAGATCTGGTAATTCTGATGCTGATGGACCTCCTACTACACTTGAGAAGGCACTAATTTAAAGGACTCCCAAACTTCTGGCTTACACAAGAGAGTGGTCAGGGTTGGGATGGGGGCACCATTTACAGAAAATGTGAATGATGATGGCCAAGAAACCTTGTGAGTATGGGTCATGAATTCAGGGGCTCCTCATAGTCCCCTGGGAGCAGACAGACCAAGAGACTGACTGCAATTAATGTTTGGATTGTTTCTATAGGGCTGCCCAAGTGGCCTTTCCGATAGAAGTAGTTCATCAGCTAAGTGTTATTATCTGCCTTACAAACTTGATTCCATTTAGAATGCTGAGAGGTGGTTACTTCCAGGCATATGTCTGCCTTGACCCTGACACTGGCTACCTGTGAGAGTACCACCGACTCCCTCCTCCTAGATCACTAGGCATCAGCCAAGCTGGCCTGTCACCACTCTGATACCAACTTGGCTTGCCCCGTCACCATATTCAGTTCTAAATATCTAAACTACCTAAAATAGTGTCTGCCTACCCTTTTAAAAATATTAATAGGCAGGGCATGGTGGCTCATGCCTGCAATCCCAGCACTTTAGGAGGCTGAAGTGGGCAGACTGCCTGAGGTAGGGAGTTCGAGATCTGCCTGACCAACATGGAAAAACCCCGATTCTACTGAAAATACAAAATTAGCCGGACATGGTGGCACATGCCTGTAATCCCAGTTACTCGGGAGGCTGAGGCAGGAGAATCGCTTGAACCCAGGAGGTGGAGGCTGCAGTGAGCCAAGACAGTGCCACTGCACTCCAGCCTGGGCGACAAAGTGAGACTCTGTCTCAACAACAACAACAAAGATTAACAGATGTTATTTTTTAGAGCAGTTTTAGGTTCACAGCAAAACTGAGTAGAACAGAGACTCCCCAGATCTCTTTCTTTGCTGAGTGTCCTTTTTCTGGTACTGTGCAATGCTCCAGGCCCATCTCCTACTTTCCTTGCTCCAGTCCTCCTGGAATCAGCCATTTCTCCAAGGAGCAGCCCTGGTTCCTTTTACTGGAAAATGATGTTAGAAACCAAGATCTGGGCTTTGACTGTGTTTGCTGCTGCTTAAAACGTTCCTGCTTGTAGGCTCTCTCAGCCAACAGAGCAAGGAGGTCTATGTGTGTACTATGTATATATAACATAACTACATTTCCCTTTTAACCAGCTGCATTAAGCTAAATATGAGTTCATACTGATGTCTTCAACTCTAATCTATTACCACATGGATCACTGTCACCACCTCACCTCGCTTATTTATTTGTAACTCCCACTCCAACAGTGAGACACTCGGCTCTCACCATCTGCCATACCATAACTTAATTGTTCCATTCCAGTCCCCACATACAGCGATGCCTGAACTGTTGACCCGTACCCCAATGCCTCATTTTTATCCCTTTACCTTGCATTATTCTCTTCCATCGCACTCTACCTTGTTTATATGCTGCATTTTATGATTATTTACATTTATTTTCTGTTTTCCTTCTCTGTAACAACAGAGAATTTCACTGCTGAGTCCCAAGCGCCTAAAATTTGCACAAAGTAGGTGCCTAATAAATAAAGTGGAACAAATGCACAGAAAATTGTAATGCTTATATTGTTAATTAAGCAAGTCTCAGGAGGGCCTTTCCTAGCCAGTCCTATGTCACTCAGCTTTGAGATACTGAATCTATTTCAATCAAAGTATAATCATAGCACATAATTTACACTTTTCAACAATTCAACTCATTTTCTCCCCAACTGCTACAATTATAACCACTTAACTAAAACAGTGAACTATTACAAACTCATATCGCCTATTTTTTCCTTTAAGGCCTGACTCTAACCACCACCTCCCTGCATTCCCATCCCTTGCCACCTTAAACCTCCTAGATAGACATTGCCAATCAGTTTAAATTTTCTAGACATTTTTTATTCTGTGTGCTCTAATTACCTACTGATAATTTTTTCTCACATTTGTTAAAAACATGAATAACAATCAATATTGTAAATCCAAATCACAGAGTTAATGAGAAGTTATATAAACATTAGGCTGTTGATTTTAAGTTAATCTTCCAAAAGGACCGTGAAGGCACATAAAACCGTTTTTGAAAAAAGTACACAGATTTGTTCTCTTTTCCTTAGTGAAAGCTTGAGTTTTAAGAACAAAGACACTAACAGAAAACATATGGAAAAGATCAGTAACAAGATGGAATCTTGGCTCAAATGTGGTCTGCCACGTTTTTCATACCAATGTCTCCAATAATAGACTAGATTTTTAAAACTGCCAAAGCATCACTTGAAACACTGTATACTTTTCTTAAATGCAAAGTTTAACAAAATAAATCTTGTGAGTTCTTTGTAAAAAGCTAATGGAAAACACTTTTTTGAGGAAACAAAACGAACTCCAGGATTCACTTTATCTTATTAGTTTGTAAAAGCTTAAGAATTCCCCCCAAAATGAACTCTGAGTCCACTGCCAAAAGACACAAGTCAACTCTCTGTTTAGAATACGAAAACAGTGTAAAAATTAAACATTAAAAACAGTTAACTCTTACTAATCAGGAGAGACAGCTCTATGAAATGAAGAAATTTTCCAAATCTACAAAATGAAGGCAATAGCTATTGAGCAACATAAGCTTTTCATTCTATTTCATTCAATACTACAAAATTATTTTGTGCAATACTAAAAACAGGCAAATTGGAGATATACCTTTGGAGTGCAACCAACTGACTAATTTTATCTCAAAGGATATTAGAAGGCATTCTAGTGGGTACATCTGCAAACAAGAGGAGAAATGAGATAGCTGATAAAAATGAGGATGTAAGCCTTTGTATAGAAAAGTTATATACTTAATCTGTGTAAGCAACAACAATCCAGTGCCTTTTAAAAATAAACCGAATGCAAAATGTTATATGTTTCTAATCCTGATTCCTTGTTTTAACAAAGTACTGATGTGAACCTAGGTGTTGAACAACCAAGCGACTCAAGAAATTTTGAGTTCCAGGACAGGCGTGGTGGCTCACGTTTGTAATCCCAGCACTTTGGAAGGCGGAGGCGGGAGGATCACCTGAGGTCAGGAGTTCAAGACCAGCCTGGTCAACATGGTGAAACCCCATCTCTACTAAAAATACAAAAAATTAGCCGGGCGTGGTGGCTCATGCCTGTAATCCCAGCTACTTGGGAGGCTGAGGCAGGAGAATCGCTTGAACCCAGGAGGTGGAGGTTGCGGTGAGCCAAGGTTGCACCACTGTACTCTGGCCTGGGCGGCAAAGTGAGACTCCACCTCAAAAAATAAAAAAAGAAATTTTGAGTTCCACCTTAAGTTGCTGAGACACTGGAGTTCCCTGTCACAGTGGGCCTTAATTTGAAGAATTCTTTGGCATGAAAATGAAAATAAAAACAGTAATCAGTACATGCTGTTTCATTTAGTTTTGTTTGCCTTTCACATTAGAGGAAATTCTTGCCACACCTCAAACCAAAATTAAGGGGAAAAGAAAGAAGCCAGCCACATAAATCTGACCAAGAACACAAGCATCTTAATTTCAGTCCACAAAGTTTCATGTCATGAAAAGAAATACATAATTTTAATTCAACCCAAGTGTTTTCCAAGAAGATTGTATTTGCTTAAATTGCTACAGTAATTCAAGAGACAGCCCTGTCTGGACACAGAGTTACTGTGGATTTTTAAGAGACTCAGTTAAAGAATTTAGGAATTTCTGATTCATTTAAAGGATTTACAAATTCATCAACCCCTGAAAACTAAAGCAAATTGAACAGGTATGATAATAAAATAATTTTCAATTTTTTAAGAATGTATTCCTACTGTTAAAATTTAAAAAGTATATTGGATTTGCTTAATATTAAAATAGACTGCATCTATTATAAAAGCACATTTTTTGGAAGCAAAATTTGGTAAAAAAGTTACATTAAGCTTTTGATTAGGCAAAATGTACAAGTAAAGTAGTATAATGAGTTTAACTTTCTCATTTAAGATTTACCCAACAAAAAATCTTTGTTTAGGTTTTTTTTTTTTTTACTTTGAATGAAAGGAGAGATTCTCATGTTAAAGGAATCAATCTCTTCCTCTTCCTTAGGTCTCTTTTTCTCTATGAATTATAAGTAACAAAGAACCAGCTAATGCCTTTGAGGCATACAGCTGAGCAATGCTAGTGATTCCGGTTGGGGGGTTGATGGGCATTTGTACAAATTTCACTCAAGATTTCCTCCAAATTTCTCTACTGACTAAATCCCTGATATAGAATGTTTGTCTTTTCATTTACTTCTTTCTCAAAGGGAAGATACAGATCCTCTGTCTAGTCTACTGAAGGATCTAGTTACTTTGGGTTTTAGTTAATTAAGATTTAAATGTATTATGGCTAAAAATAACTGAGGTAATCGTACTTTTAATAGCAAAAGAATTTTACAAAATTAAAATTTAGAACTTTTTTGGAAAAATCTAAATTATATAATATTTGCTTTCTTATATGCTAATTTCTATGGCATACAAATAAAAACAATTATGTCTTTAACATAATAAAATGTTATGAGGCTTTTACTTTAAAGTTTTCCTGAACAAGTAAATTATACCTCATTAGTAATTTCAATTAAAACTTTTCTTGATGAACACATAAGTGCTTTTCTCCAAGTAAGAGAAACGTTATGACACAGATGCTTTTATTGCTATAATATGAAAAATTCACATTGAAAACTGGTAATATATATATTTTACTTTGTTCCATTCTTTTTCACATTTGTTATTTTCCTACTACACAATGTACTAGGAAAGTGAGGAATACAGTATATTGTGATGAAGAAATATTCAATAGAAAAAGGAACGGTCAAGCTCTCATGAATATGTTCATTTGAAGAAATTACCATGGTGAAATAAATGTCTAGGAATAACCAACATTAGTGGAGGGAAGCATTTGCAAGACTTAACCTATAGCTTATTAACCTAATCATTCATCCAACAAATCTTTGAGCACTTATAACACTGCATTGTACTAGATTCTGTTAAAAGATATCAGGAAATGAGATGATCGACAATGAAGTATACAATACTGCTGTGAGTTATCCTATAGAGAACAAGGCATAGATCGTAGAATGTGAAAAGCAGAAGTAACAAAAATATGTTTAGCAAATGACTGAGAAGAGATTAGTTGGGGAATGAAAAATTTGGATAAAATAAGCGATTGTTGTAACATGGGAAATCATCATGGGGAAAGAGTAAGAGGCATAGAAAATAATGAGCATATAGATGAAAACAGGATGGATTTCAGACCAGAAAACTGCACTTAATCAAAGGGAGTGGGACAAGATTGTACTACATGGTTAGAAACGTGGAGGGAGGAGGACAAGGATGTTTAAGATAAGTTCAGGTTTAGAAGACAAATTGTTCCTCAAGGAAAGACTTTCTTCTTAGGTGCTCACAAAGACCGAAAGCAGACAACATTAAGAATCTCTTTATTTTCAAAGACGCCCCAATCATGATGTCTTGATTCAAGGCCTTCTTCTTTTTTCCCCAAAAATTTTCATAGTTGTTCAACAACAGACTCTAATTCTCAAATGTAAGGTTGCTAACTGATGATGAGCTAATGTTCTCAACAAAAGGATAAAAATCAAGCTGAGTTTTCAGCCAGACGCAGTGGCTCACACCTGTAATCTCAGCACTTTGGGAGGCAGAGGTGGGCGGACCACCTGAGGTCAGGAGTTCGAGACCAGGCTGGCCAACATGGCAAAATCCTGTCTTAACTAAAAATACAAAACAGTGTAGCCAGTTGTGGTGATGCACACCTGTAATCCCAGCTACTCAGGAGGCTGAGGCACAAGAATCACTTAAGGCTGGGAGGCGGAGGTTGCAGTAAGTGGAGATCGTGCCATCGCGCCCCAGCCTGGGTGACAGAGCGAGGCTCTGTCTCCAAAAATAAAAAGTTAATATGTTGTACTATAATGAGTACAAGAAAATATTATAAAATTATATGTAAAATATCATCAATGAGTATAAAATGTATCGAATATTCTATATCCATTCCTATTAATCTCCCAAAGTCTTAGTCAAATGATGTCTACAAAAGACTTTCCCGTCCCTCTGTAGCTGAGGTAAGCCGCTGGCCCCACAGCATTGCCTGTCTCTGCTATAAACAATATTACCCTCTGCCTTAGATTAGGGTTCACTTTGTTGTCTCTCTCTCTTCCACTAAGCTGTTTGCTCTTTACAGAAGGGACTATGGTTTCATGTCTTCTTCATTTCTGTATTCTCCACCAACTTAGCATAGTGCCTCACCGCTAGAAATAATTCAAGATAACTATAAACTGATATAACCCAATCAAACTAACTACTAATATTTGTAAAGTGCTTCACTAAGCATGTTCACATATGGTAAAGTAGTAGGTGAATAAGCATTTCCAAGCAGACCCACTGGGAGCTTCCAGCCCAGCAAGGAGAGCCTGCTCTGAACACTGCCCTTTGGTATAAGACCGTAACTCCTTAATTCTATCTCCTTCCAAGATTCTCTACTTTTTCACCCGTGAACACTGACTGTAGTGTGAAATCACAGCCTAAATATGTTAATTCATTAAATTAAGCATTCATTCCCAGAGTGCAAATTCCTTAGGTCAGAATTTAGGCCCTCCAAGGCCAAGTGTGGTGGCTCATGCCTGTAATCCCAGCACTTTGGTAAAAAAGTTACATTAAACTGTTGATTAGGCAAAATGTTCAAGTAAAGGCTGAGTGGGGGGCAGACTGGTTGGGCCCAGAAGTTCATGACCAGCCTGAGCAACATGGCAAAACCGTGTCTCTATAAAAAAAAAAAAAAAATAGCCAGATGTGGTGGCACGCATCTGTAATCCCAGCTACTCGGAGGCTGAAGCAAGAGAGTCACTTGGGCCCAGGAGATGGAGGGTGAGCAAAGAGTGCACCACTGCGCTCCAGCCTGGGTGACAGAGCGAGACTCTGTATCAGAAAAAAAAGTTAGGCTAATCCCTTCAGATCTGGATTTAATAGTCTTATTTTGCTCCTTCAAGAGTTAACTAACCACATACCCCAAACACATCACCATCTGTTGCTTCTATGTTTTTGCTTATCTCTTCTATCTAGAGACCTTCCTCCTCACCTCCCTCTATGAGAACCTCAACACTCCTTCAAAGTCTAGGTCAAATGCCACATCTTCCACAAATCTCACAGAACAGAAAGAAAAGTGGATGTAATAGAGTTGCACAAAGAAACGTCATGAGTTTCAAAAGCACATACTGTTAAAAAAAAAAAAAAACCATTGCTATTTTGGCATTTTTTTTTGGTAGGGATAAATATAAGAAAATAGAAATAAATGATATCTTGATCCTATTTTCTCGACTTAAAAAAAAGAAGTAAGGTCATCACCCAAAAATAATAATGGGGAATGAGTTATTAGAGACTTGAGAGAGGAAAGTTACAAAACAGTAGCATAGAAGAGAGGGAAAGAGGATGGTCTAAGGAAATGCAGCAGGACAGCACTTGAGGTTAGTGGTCTTGAATTGAGAGTGAGACCAGTCACCATGCTCCTGCTTTTCTTTAGTTACAATCAGCTGTGACAGTCAGGCTGTGAGTAGGTGGAGAATTGGAGTAACCAGAGTTGGAGTCTGGCAGATTGAAGGAGCCAGAAAGTTTAGGGCATGTGCAAAAGAGCAACGATAGTGATGAACTATGGGGTCTAAGTTGGTAAGAAGGAACCGACAATGTTGGCAAGGATGGATGAGGGACAGTGAAAAATAGTAGAATCAATAGCTGAGGTTCCACTGAAATTGAAGAATTATTGCAGCTGGAGTTACTACATAGAGATAGTGGTCTGAGTGTGGAATACTCAAAATGGAGAGTATGAAGGGTTCCAGTAAGAGCAATGACAAAACCCAGGATGCGGGCGCATGGGAGCAAACGGTGAGGAAGAATGAAGGAGAGTATCACTGCAGGAAAAGAGCTCAAGGGTCTCTGACTTCACCTGAATAACTACTTCAAATCCCAAATACACATAGTAGTTACATTTATACATTTATAATTTCTGACAAGAAAAGAACAAGAAACTGAGATGTTTCTTAACCTTTCTCAAATGAGGTTCTGTCAAAGAAAATAACTTAAGTAATTATTCTCTCAATTATACCAATGATGAAAAATAGAACCATTCTAGATGAACAGGAGATAAGTCATTTCATTATATGCAACAATTTTTTAGGAAACTCATTCTCTCATGAAATCCTGGATAGGAAAAGTAGAAAGGTCTCAGAATAAAAGAGGTAGGATTTTTTTAAACATTTTCCCTAAACGATACATTCATTTCATCTGGACAGCAGTTTTCAACATGCAAAGTACTCGTACATGCATAGCTCATACAATGCTAACAACAACCAGGTGGGATAAGCAGGCAAGATATGACACAAGGAGGCTGGGTGCAGTGGCTCAGCACTTTGGGAGGCCAAGGTGGGTGGATCATGAGGTCAGGAGTTCGAAACCAGCCTGGTCAACATGGTGAAACCCCGTCCCTACTAAAAATACAAAAATTAGCCAGGTGTGGTGGAGCGTGCTTGTAATCCCAGCTACTGGGGAGGCTGAGGCAGGAGAATTGCTTAAACCCAGGAGGTGGTGGCTGCAGTGAGCCAAGATCACACCACTGCACTCCAGCCTGGGCAACAGAGCAAGACTCCATCTCAAGGAAAAAAAAAAAAAAAAAGACACAAGGCAACATACAAGATAAGCAGATAAGCAGCCAAGGTATAATTCAGCTATAATTGCAATTCTTCTTTTATTGATGAGGCAAGAGGCAGATATGTTAAGTGACAGAAATGAAATGTAGGTTTCAGGCTTCTCATCTGGGACACAACTGACCCTTCCCTAGAACTTCAAGTTTCAGCACCGAGTGTTCATTGTGAAGTGTGCCCCCTTGCAATCCTGCTCCACACAACATCCTCCTCCTGCATTCTGCTGCACATGTATCTGATTCTCCACCAGACTTTAAACTCCCGGGAGACAGGGACAGTGTGTTTTTAATAATATTTGTATATCCAAAACTTAACTTAAATCTATTAATGGAAAAAAGGAAGCTAGGAAGAAAAATGTAAAGACACTTGAATTTTGTAGAACGTAAACATTGTACGTCTTTAGGATTTAAAGTAGTTATTCAAGCAGAGTCAGAGACTAAATAATTGGATTCCGGAAACTGTTTCATGAGGAAAATTTGATGGTGCAATTAGTTTTGGACAGAAAATATTAAAAGGAAACATGAATACTATTTCTAAATATCTGAAATTATCACATAAAAGGGAGCATTTCATGTTCTTCTGAAGGGCAGAAAACAAATAAAAGTTGTAGAATCTCCCAGGCAAAAGCTCTCTAACTAAAATAAAGGTCTCTCCTCCCCCAGGCAGTGACCATCATTAAAGGATCAGGTAATTCCAAAGAACACCCAGCATTTATAGTGGAGGGATCAGACTGTAGTTGAATGATGTCATGCTATCATCATAGATCTATACTCTAGTAAGCAAGATAAACTGGGACTCTTAAAAGATGGTTACTTGGTAGAAAGTCTAGTATACCAGACTTTTGACTCGAGTTCAGTGTAATATGTGACTTAAAAAAAAAAAAAATCTCGGCCAGGCATGGTGGCTCACGCCTGTAATCCCAGCATTTTGAGAGGTCAAAGTGGGTGGATCAACTGAGGTCAGGAGTTAGAGATCAGCCTGGTCAAGATGGAGAAACCCCGTCTCTACTAACAATACAAAAATTAGCTGAGTGTAGTGGCACGTGCCTGTAGTTCCAGCTACTCGGGAGGCTGAGGCAGGAGAATCACTTGAACCGGGGAGGCAGAGGTTGAAGTGAGCCAAGACTGCGCCACTGCACTCCAACCTGGGTGATGAGGCAAGACTCCACCTCAAAAAAAAAAATAAAAAAAAAAAAAAAGAGAAAACAAAGAAAAAAAAATCTCACCTCATTGGTACTTAAACATTAATTTTGGTTTGAGGCTGGGCGTGGTGACTCACACCTGTAATCCCAGCACTTTGGGAGGCTGAGGCTGGAGTATCCCTTGAGGTCAGGAGTTTGAGACCAGCCTGGGCAACATAACGAAACCTTGTCTCTACTAAAAAATACAAAAATAAGCCGGGCATGGTGGCGTGCTCCTGTAGTCCCAGCTACTCGGGAGGCTGAGGCACGAGAATCGCTTGAACCTGGGAGGCAGAAGTTGCAGTGAGCCGAGATCATGCCACTGTACCCCAGCCTGGGCGACAGAGGAGACACTGTCACAAAAAAAGAAAGAAAAAAATTTTGGTTTGAGCACTGCCCATTCTTTCTGGATATTCTTTTATATACAGACATAGGTATAATACATTTCACATAACTGTCAATTTATACAAAGCGTATTGAGTTTACTCACTTTCTCCACAATGTTTCCTTTTCTCCTTGCAATAGAAAAAAAGAAGAAGAAGAAGAAGATGGGTTTTTTAAGTCCAATATTTGTTATTTTCTTCTTTCTTGGAGTCAAAGTACATTGCCAATATGAAACTTATCAGTGGGATGAAGACTATGACCAAGAGCCAGATGATGATTATCAAACAGGATTCCCATTTCGTCAAAATGTAGACTACGGAGTTCCTTTTCATCAGTATACTTTAGGCTGTGTCAGTGAATGCTTCTGTCCAACTAACTTTCCATCATCAATGTACTGTGATAATCGCAAACTCAAGGCTATCCCAAATATTCCGAGGCACATTCAGCAACTCTACCTTCAGTTCAATGAAATTGAGGCCGTGACTGCAAATTCATTCATCAATGCAACTTATCTTAAAGAAATTAACCTCAGCTACAACAAAATTAAATCTCAAAAGATTGATTATGGTGTGTTTGCTAAGCTTCCAAATCTACTACAACTTCATCTAGAGCATAACAATTTAGAAGAATTTCCATTTCCTCTTCCTAAATCTCTGGAAAGACTCCTTCTTGGTTACAATGAAATCTCCAAACTGCAGACAAATGCCATGGATGGGCTAGTAAACTTGACCATGCTTGATCTCTGTTATAATCATCTTCATGATTCTCTGCTAAAAGACAAAATCTTTGCCAAAATGGAAAAACTAATGCAGCTCAACCTCTGCAATAACAGATTAGAATCCATGCCTCCTGGTTTGCCTTCTTCACTTATGTATCTGTCTTTAGAAAATAATTCCATTTCTTCTATACCCGAAAAATACTTCGACAAACTTCCAAAACTTCATGCTTTAAGACTGTCACACAACAAACTACAAGACATCCCATATAATATTTTTAATCTTCCCAACCTTGTAGAACTCAGTGTTGGACACAACAAATTGAAGCAAGCATTCTATATTCCAAGAAATTTGGAACACCTATACCTACAAAATAATGATATAGAAAGTATGTAGACTTTTATTGTGTTTTAAAGAGAGAAAGAATGGAATTCTCATCTTTTAAGGAAAAAAATATTTAATAAGCTATGCTTTAGACATTGTGGAAAATGGTTGTTTTGAAGTTGCTTGAGGGAATGGCAGAAATTTGCCCCAGAGAAATGTGTGCTATTCAGTTTATAGTCCTTTCTATTAAATTGTATTGCCTTAAATATTGAGAAATAGGCTGGGCACAGTGGCTCATGCCTGAAATCAGAGCACTTTGGGAGGCTGAGGCGGGTAGGGTGAATCACTTGAGGCCAGGAGTTCGAGGCGAGCCTGGTCAATACGGTGAAGTCCCATCTCTACTAAAAACAAAAAAAATTAGCCAGGCATGGTGACGTGCGCCTGTACTCCCAGCTACTTGGGAGGCCAAGGCATGAGAGTTGCTTGAACCCGGAGGTTGCTATGAGCTGAGATCATGCAACTGCTTTCTGGCCTGGATAACAGAGCAAAACTGTCTCAAAAAAAAAATATATATATATATATATATGTGTGTGTGTGTGTGTGTGTGTGTGTATATATATATACATAAAATATATATAGAGATAAATAATAGAGTATATGAAGAAATATGAGTATCCTAAGTAGTGAGATTGTAGATAATTTTTTTGAGATTGTTCTACTAGGACTTTATTAATCAGAAAAGCCAATGAAGCCATATATATTTTGGTAATACAAAACTCATTTATAATTTAATTTTCTTCATTTTATTATTTGATTAATGTAAAAAAGAAATCTAATTCAATTTATAAGTATTTTAATTAATTATATCCCATGCAACATAAAATCTAACACAGAATTATGGTCATAACGATGGATTATACCTTATAAAGCAAGATTAATTTTTAATTTATTTCTTTCAGAGATGAATCTTACAGTGATGTGTCCTTCTATTGACCCATTGCATCACCACCATTTAACATACATTCGTGTGGACCAAAATAAACTAAAGGAACCAATAAGCTCATACATCTTCTTCTGCTTCCCTCATATACATACTATTTATTATGGTGAACAAAGAAGCACTAATGGTCAAACAATACAACTAAAGACACAAGTTTTCAGGAGATTTCAAGATGATGATGATGAAAGTGAAGATCACGATGATCCTGACAACGCTCATGAGAGCCCAGAACAAGAAGGAGCAGAAGGGCACTTTGACCCTCATTATTATGCAAATCAAGAATAGCAAGAAATCATGTAGGTATACACTTATGACTTCACAGAATCTATACTTAATATAGTAAATCTAAGTAAACATGTATTACTCAAAGTAATATATTTAGAATTATGTATAAGATCAGAATTGAATTTAAGTTGGTGACATCTGCATCATTTCATAGGATAGAACTTACTCAAAATAATGTAAATCTTTAAAAATATAAATTAGAATGACAAGTGAGAATCATAAATGTTAATGGTTTCTTACACTTTTTTAAAATACAGAAATATCATGTTAAAAAAAGCGAGTGTATCATTTCTATTAACAGTAATTTTTCTAAAAATGAGGAAGGAAGTAGCATTAGCAGTAAAGACCCAGAGGTCATGACCTTTTTGATCACTCTGAGGACAATATTTGAATGACAGGAGGGCATATTAATGTAATAAGCATTCATTTAAGGAATAGACCATTTTCTTTGACCTCTTCTCCGGAAAAGCTTTCACACTGGTGTTTGGGATCTCATCATTACGGCATCCATCCCGCTATCTCACCACACAGTGCATAGAATAATATTTTTGATTTGTAAGAGGCCATTCAGTTACTAAGGACCCAAGGCATACAGATTCACAAAATTAACTAATCTTTTTGCCTCAAAGTACCAAAACAACAAAATTATAAAGCTGCATTTGGACAACTAAAAGACACAAACTATCTCACCGCAATTGGTATTTTAGCAAATTTTAGCAACTATCCAAAACAATGTTATTGTGTTGCATTTTAACTGGGATAAATGTTTTTGTAATAAATACAACCATAGAAAGGCTTCTTTGTTACAAAATGATTTGCAAAGAAATAACTGCTTTGTTCACAAGATTAAATGTTGGCAAAATAAAGTTCTAATGATAATATTAAACACTTGATGCTTATCAGCCAATATCTACAGTAAAGCTAAAATTGAATACAGTTCCTTTATAATTTGAATGACAGGTTTTAACACCTTTAAAACCTTAAAAATCACTTTTTCATTAATGTATTATTTTTAAGTATTTGAAGTGTGCCTTACAATGGTGATTATCTAACTGCTGTGATGAACTCTCTTGATATACCATGCTAACGTTTCACAGAATTTCTCAGATAAGGGACAGATAACAATGTAGGGCTGCCTATACAAATGATAACAATTCTGACAATATGCAACAGACAGACAAGTCAAACTATATTTCAGAAGTAGTTTTCAAGCTTTCAAGTCTTTTTTTTTTTTCTGGGAACACCCGTTTAAAGTGAAGTCTTTAATGCTGTTTATATCTTTGAGGAGATTATTAGCATTATCAGAACCAGAACACCCATCTGTTCCCAGGGACAAACTCAAGAATCCAGGATGAATATGAACAAGACTCCATTCATTCATCTAATCAACATTCACCAAGTCCTTTCTTATATAGGGCTTGGCAATAAGGGATCAATAAACAAAGTACGACGTGCAACTATGATGCCACGATATGGGCAAAGCACACTTTCAACAGAGTTTAAAAAAAAATCTTAAGGCCTACCTCCCTTTTCTTGCAATTTTTAAATACAGGGTATAAATTCAAACATTATGAGTTAACATGTGGAAAATACTATGAGTGTTTTAGAAAATAAAGATAAGACAATTTCTAACCTAGAGTAATTTAAAGCCATTAGGGAAACTCAAATAGATGAGATACCACTACGTGCTCACTAGGATAGCTGAAATCAAAAGGCAGACAAATAACAAGTGTTGGCAAGAAGTGGAAAAACTGGAGCCTTCATACACCTTTGGATGTAAATGCTGCAGCTGCTTTGGAGAGCAGTATGGAAGTTCTTTAAAAAGTTAGTTATATATGGCTGGGCGCGGTGGCTCACGCCTGTAATCCCAACACCCTGGGAGGCCAGATGTCCATTAATGGATAAACCACCCAAATGTCCATTAATGGATACACAAAATGTGATATATCCATATAGTGGAATATTATTCAGCAATAAAAAGTAATGAAGCACTGACATATGCTACAACATGGATAAACCTTGAAAACATTACGCTCAGTGAAAGAAGTCAGTCGTAAAAAGACACAAATTGTATGATTCCATCTATATGAAATGTCCAGAACTGGGAAATCCATGGAGACAAAGACTATTGGTTGCCTAGAGCTGGGGAGCATAGGAATGGGGGAAAGTGAGAACTGCTAATGGGTATATGGTTTCTTTTCTGGAGTAATGAAAATATTCCAAAATTGACTGTGGTGATGGTTGTACAAATCCAAAAACACTAGGCACTATTAAGTTGTATACTTTAGGCTAGGTGCAGTGGCTCATATCTGCAATCTCAGTGCTCTGGGAGACCGAGGTGGGAGAATTGCTTGAGGCCAGAAGTTCAAGACCAGCCTAGGCAACACAGTGAAAACCTGTCTACAAAAAAATTAAAAATTAGCCAGGCATGGTGGTGCATGCTTGCAGTCTTAGCTATTCGAAAGGCTGAAGCAGAAAGATTGCTTGAGCCCCGGAGACCAAGGTTGCAGTGAGCCATGATTGCGCCTCTGCACTCCAGTCTGGCAATAGAGTGAGACCCCGTCTCTTAAAAAATAAATAAATAAATAAAAATAAAAATAAATTAAATTATGTACTTTAAAAGGATGAATTGTATTGAATGTGACTTATCTCAATAAAACAGTTATTTGAAGAATTTAATAAAGAGAAGATCAAACAACTCACTCTAACATAAGGAAGAAATAAAATGCTAAAGTGGCAATAACTATGAAAAACTGTATAAGCACAGACACCATAACTTTCACATCTGGTGAGGACCTGGAGAACTAGTTGAAGGCTCCCAGGAAAAAGTTAATGTGTGGCAGGAATTGACTGGCAAAAGTGGAGAGAACAAGCTCCTGACGGGGGTAATTGGTAATTACTTGTTTCACTTCTTGCACAGTTTAAAAGATTGAAAACCCTTCCTTTTTCAGAGCTCTGGAGTTTCAATTTGTATCTCCTTCTAAATGAATAAAAGAAAATACATTTCAATTCTCAAATAACAGCCTTAGCAAATAATAAAATTGCAATTCAAATTTAGCAGTTCTGGCCTGGCATGGTGGCTTACACCTGTAATACCAGCACTTTGGGAGGCTGAGGTGGGCTGATCGTTTGAGCCCAGGAGTTCTAGACCAGCCTGGGCAACATGGTGAAACTCTGCGTCTACTAAAAATAGAACAATTAGCCAGGCACGGTGGCCCATGCCTGTAGTCCCAACTACTTGGGAGAATGAGGTGGGACGATCATCTGAGCCTAGCAAGTGGACGTTGCAGTGAAATGAGACCACGCCACTGCACACCAGCCTGGGTGTCAGGGTGAGATCCTGCTTCAAAAAACAAAAACAAATTTAGCAATTCAAAACAAGGAATCTGGCCGGGCGCGGTGGCTCACGCCTGTAATCCCAGCACGCTGGGAGGCCGAGGCGGGCAGATCACGAGGTCAGGAGATTGAGACCATCCTGGCTAACACGGTGAAACCCCGTCTCTATTAAAAATACAAAAAATTAGCCGGGTGTGGTGGCGGCGCCTATAGTCCCAGCCACTGGGGAGGCTGAGGCAGGAGAAAGGCGTGAACCCGGGAGGCGGAGCTTGCCGTGAGCCAAGATCGCACCACTGCACTCCAGCCTGGGAAACAGAGCAAGACTGTCTCAAAAAAAAGAAAGAAAGAAAGAAAGAAAAAAGGAATCTCATACAAGAGCTATGTGGGTATAAAGCATAACAGGACACTTTTAAGCTAGGTGACTTTGAGTGAATTATTTAGTTTGTATCTTTCTTTGTTTAAAAAAAAAAGATGGTTTCCATATGGTCCTTATAAATAATAGATACAATAAAACACACAAAGTGCACATGAGTTGCAGGTATCAAGTAAACAGTAAGGCTCACTGTAGCACATCTGGCCAGCAGCCCCCAGATTCAGATGCTGCACACTCCTGGGTGCTCACACTGTTTTTCCTGGCACACAAAACAGAGTAAGCATCTCTTTGGGTTCCTTCCAACATTTTACTCATACAAAAGATTAGTGGACAAGAGAGACTATGAAGGGTTTCATTAGGGTGCTTAAATCATGTATCTCACAACTTCACAATCACTATTGGATACTGCAGCTTTTCAAAGCACCATCGGGACGGCCCACCAGGGTGAGGATGGCAGGGTTCCCTCCACCCCCTCACAAGGCACTGGGTTGCTGGCTTCCCTGCCCCAGAGTGTGGTCAAACTCCTCCTGTTTATTAGCAAGAACAGTTTAACTCTGCTCTGGCTCCTCCCTCTAAAAGTGCATATAAATAAACGCATCCCACGTCCACTAGCTCAGGGCCCAATGAGGAGACAGATTAACAATCACTTTTTGGTACTTGAAAATGCCTTAACTCAAACCTGCCTAAGTCTTTTTATTAAAAACAAAACAATGAGGCTGGGCATGGTGGCTCATGCCTGTAATCCCAGCACTTTGGGAGGCTGAGGTGGGTGAAACACGAGGTCAGGAGATTGAGACCATCCTGGCTAACATGGTGAAACCCTGTCTCTACTAAAAATATAAAACATCAGCCGGGCGCGGTGGTACGCACTTGTAGGCCCAGCTACTTGGGAGGCTGAGACAGGAGAATTGCTTGAACCCAGGAGGCAGAGGTTGCAGTAAGCCGAGATCGCACCACTGAGCTCCAGCTTGGGTGACTGAGCGAGACTCCGTCTCAAAACAAACAAAAAACAAAACAAAACAAAGAAAAACCTCAATGCTTTCCCTGGGAGACAATGAATAAAGTATTTTCTTCAAATAGTACATCAAGACTGCACAGTTACCTATCAGAGGTACAGACTAAACCAGTTAATTTGATATTTACAGCAGGAAATAAAAATGTGAACATTCATTTATTATTTTTCTCATTATACTACCAAGTATTTAGTTATGTTAGCTAATAGGCTAAACTGTAACTATTAACAAATAAGCCCAAGTTGCACTATAAACCCAAGTTTAATTAACAAATATAAATGCAAAATGAACATATATTTAACTTTTAGAAAGGAAATTTTAAGAAGGATACTTCATAAATTTGTTCACGATAATACTGGTTGAGAATGTTCAGTCAATGTTTAAGTATTATCTGAAACATTACACATTTTCACTCGATTTCTCAAGCTTGGGAGCACTAAACTAAAATACAGATGTACACTTAACCAGCTCCATGAGGTAAAAAAGAAAATAGAAGAAATAAACCTTGTCTGTTCTATATAATTTTTCTGTTTTAAGAATTCATATGTCCCCAAGGATGGCTAGACCTAAAACCCTGGTTTCCTGATTCTAAATCCATTTCTTCTACATCTTGGAAATAAAGCATAAGAGCAGCTGGAAACAAAATTAAATCATAACTGCTAAACATCTGAAGTTTCTTATATGTTCCAATATCCTAAATAGATATAACTATGCCAAGTTATAAATCTGCCTAGTTGTAAATATCGTAACATCATGGACACATCTTGCATCACTTTACATGTTTAGGTTATGAATTCACTATACAGAGATTTATGTACTACTGAGAAAAACTAAATTAACAAATAAGATATAATTTTAACATGAGTTCTTCCTTACATTGAGTCATAATTCCTCTCCATATAAATTTGACCCTTTAGTCTGGGAAGTAAAATACATGGGTTCTCATATTTCTTGTTTGAACAAACAATTAGGCTTCAAGCATAAGTATGAGATTTAAGATGGAGATCCAAACCACAGACTTTCCACAAAATCCAGAATGCTGTATTTAAAAGGGTCTACGTGTATCTAATAACTCAGCAGTTCTCAATAGCAATGATTTTGCTTCCCCAATCCCCACCCATTAGTGGACAGCTGGCAATGTCTGGAGACATTTTTGGTCACCACAAAGTGGGGGTGGAGGTGGGGTGCAACTATTAGCATCTAGTGGGTAGAGGGCAGAGGTACTGCTAAACATCCTACAATGCACACAGGACAGCCCCCACAACAGAGAATTATCAGGTTCAAAATGTCAATAGTGCAGAGGCTGAGGAACTCTATAGTAACCAGATTCAATAGATAAAAGTTCAATAGATAAAAAAACTGTGGCCTAAAACGTTAAAGAACTTGCCCAAGATCAGGGGAAGGTTCACGAAGAATCAAAACTAGAACTCAGCTGGGTGCAGTGGCTCATGCCTGTAATCCCAGCACTTTGGGAGGCCGAGGCGGGCAGATCACGAGGTCAAGAGATCGAGACCATCCTGGCTAACATGGTGAAACCTTGTCTCTACTGAAAATACAAAAATTAGCTGGGTGTGATGGCACACACCTGTAGTCTCAGGTACTCGGGAGCCTGAGGCAGGAGAACTGCTTGAACCTGGGAGGTGGAGGTTACAGTGAGCTGAGATTGCGCCACTGGACTCCAGTCTGGCGACAGAGCAAGACTCCGTCTCGAAAACAAACAAACAAACAAAAACAAACAAACAAACAAACACTGAAACTCAGGTGTCCTGACTTTTAAACCAAACTATTTCCTACAAAGTTAGAGAATGAAGATGAAGGTAGGGAAAAGAATCTTCCAGTTTGTAGCATTGATTGAAAGCTAATCCACTCGGAGGTTATACGGTCTCTATCAGAATTAAACCACTCCCCAAAAATACTTTTTCCCTGGAAACTCTTGTTTCCAAAACTCCATTCAACACATTTTTTGGTTGCCAACAAACCAAATAAAATAAATCCCCTATAAGGCACCAAAGATAATACAATAGGGTCACCTAAAATAACTCTGCAGAGGTCAAGGTGGATCACTTTAGGCCAAAAGTTCAAGACCAGCCTGGGTAACATAAGGAGACCCCCCCCGTCTCTACAATTTTTTTTTTTTTTTTTTAGCCGGGCATGGTGGTGCATTTGGGCCCGCGAAGTTGAGGCTGCAGAGAGTCATGATCGTGCCACTACACTCCAGCTTGGGTGACAGAGCAAGACCTTGCCTTCATAAAAAGAATTCCACAAAGAAGATTCTTTCATCTTTGGATACAATGCCTGCTCTTGAGCATGAGGCAGCTTTCATCTTTTACTCCTGTGCAGTAAAAGCTAAATAGCTTTCTATCAGCATTCATTTCTCTCTGGAATAGAAAATCACCTCAGTTTCAAGCATTTTATATTGAGTACTGTGTAGTAAAGATTTTGGCTTTACCTAAAGAGAGGTCTGGGCTTTGCCTTGGCTTCTGAGAGGTGATCTATGTCATTTCTGGTAGGAGTGTTTTTGTTTAGGGTGACATCAGCCACACCTGATAGTCTTAAGGTTGAGGTGGCTATGCCAGGAAGACCAACCATGTGATGTAGGATAAGGGATTTGGGTTATGCAGTGTCAGTGGACCAGGAGGCTGGATTCAATCAATCAATCAATCAAGCCTATTAATAAAGCCCCAATAAAAACTCTGAACACTGAGAATAAGCTTGTCTGGTTGGCAATACCCCATGTACACTGTCACATATCAACACGAGTAAGGCAATGCATCCAGAGAACAACAGAAGTCTCAAATCTGGAGGCTTCTAGACACTGCCCCTATGCATCTCTCCCTTTGGCTGATTTTAGGGTGTATCCTTTCTCTATATAAACCATAACCACGAGTATAATGGTCTTCAGTGAGTTCTGAGAGTTCTTCTAGGGAATTATCAAATGTAAAAAGAGTGGTTCTGGGAATCCCCTGAACTTGCTGTTGGTATCAGAAGTGCGGGTAATGCCCATCTTGCTAGACTATTTCCTTCTCTAGCTAAGACGCAGGCTGCAATGTTGTGAGCTGCCCTGTGGAGGAAGTCACATGGCAAGGAACTGAGGGAGGCCATCAGTCAACAGCTAGCAAGAAACTTAAGTCCACAGTCTCACATTCTGCAAGGAACTGAATGCTGCCAACAGCTACATGGGCTTCGAATTGTATCCTTCCCTACTCAACCCCTGAAGTGAGGCTGCAGCACCAGATGCACTTCAAATGCAGATCCTGAAGCAGACAATCAAGCAAAGACACGCCAAATTCCTGACCCACAGAAACTGTGAGATAATAAATGTGTTATTTTAACTAAGCCATTCCATTGTGATATTTTTCACACAGTAATAAATAACCACTACAATAGATGAACAGTGGTATTCTTCAGCAATGCAACATCAGAGGAATGTTTCTAAAATGCAAACAGGATCATATTTAAGTCATCACTGGCTTAAAAATCTCTACATGGTCTCTCACTGACTGCAGACTAAAGCCCAAATACTTTAGCAGGATATAAAATACTTTCTTTAATCCAACCTCTATTCCCCCTGTCTAGTCGCATCTCTTAATATGGTCCATTCCCCTGACTACTTCTCTCTCTCCCTCCAAGCTCCAGCAGTATGCAAAACAAGTTACAAATTTTCTAAATGATCTACCCCCATCCCCTCCCCAAGGGGAGCACGTGATGCTCCCCTTGCCTACAATACCTCATCACCTGTGCATACCCTCCTCTCCTATCCTCTCTATAGAAGTCAGTTTGGGTGCAGTCTCCTTGACCCCCAGTCAGTTTGTGGCTTCTGCCAGGTTATCACAGAACTCTGCATATTTCTGTGTAGCAAGCCCTACCATGTATTCTAGCTGCTTGTTTGCTGCTTTTCCTGCTGACTTAGAGGCTATAAATGTTCCTTGAGGGAAGAAACTGAAGTTTGCTTATCTGAGTTCACGTGTCTGAAGTCCTGGCACAGAACTGGCGTTCAATAAACTTTTATTAAATGAGTGAATGCTAATAACATTGTATTCACTGGTCATAACTTTTCAAGGAAAGTTGTTCCTCACAAAATAATTTTCTGTAGTACAAGGTATCAAAGTGTACCATTAATGAAACTATGACTCTCTAAGATTCTCTAAATTTGGACACATGGTATCTATCCAGCTTACTTGTCAATATCTTGTTAACCTGCCACACAATACAAAACAAATCAATGTCTGTTGTTTCATTATTATATATTTCACAGTCTTTAAAAAGTTTTATTGTATCCTTGAAGTCATAAAACCAACAATTTATATCAACTCAAGCCAGACAATATCACAACTAAACTTAAGATAATTCACATTCAAATAAAAACGTCAGTATTCAAGTCTTAGTTTATTTAAGCTTTGATTTGAAAGGTTCTAAAACAATTTTGACTAGAAAACAAATTGGTATTCTTTCATTTTCTATTTTAATAAAATATATATCCATATTTGTTAAATTTTTAGATTAAAGAAGAAAATGTTAATTTGATTGTTAAAAGCACCAAGGAGGAACTTTTTAAAAGTGACTCTTTAAAAACATCTTCAGAGTTGCTTGTATGGTATCTACAATGCCACTTTAACTTTTAAAACCCAATTTCAATATTAAAGTAATTTTATAAAGTTTCTTTCATTCAGCAAACAAAAGTATCTTTTACTATCAACCTCAAAAACTATAAATTGAATTTACTTTTAAAAAGCTAATTTTTATGGATCAGTTTTTCTTATATGTAACTAAAATAAAGGGGAGAAAAACCCCATATGACAAAACTATAAAATAATTTGTCTTAAAACTAATTTTTACACTGGAAATTTCTTGGCTATACATTAATTACGGTATTAGGGCAGTATTTTTAATTCTCATAAGATTAACAACATGGACTATGTTTTCATTTGGTGTTCTATTTCATTCAAAAAGCAGATGTTAAATCTCCTGGGAAATCACCAAAATGAAAAGGAAGACTTTATATCATTTTCATAAACTAATATTCACCAAAACACAAATGTTTATTACACAATAATAAAATGACACAAGTTTAGAGTCAATTAGTTGAAGCGGACTGAGTGTAGCAGTTACAACAAATATCTTAAGCACAGTTCTCTAGTACAACACACTGCATTTCACCCTAGAGAAAGAATGCTGGCAAAGATCTCTATCACATGGAAACTGTTCTTAAAGCTGCTGGGCCCTGAAATTTTACTCAGCAGTTTGAAATCAAGCCATAGCTTTTCTCATTCACCCTCCCACTTGGGGCTAATGCACAGACATGAACATCTATTGAGGAAAACCACAAAAAACTTCAAAACAGCTACAACGGTAGGCTTACTTTTCATATATTATTTTAAATATTGTTTGTTAAAGTGTGACTCAACTAATAGGCTTAAAAATGTAAAGGCCATCTCTGGTTTAAGTTTCAGTTACCTCAAACAATTAATTTTTAACAAGTACTTATGTATATCATCGCATAACTTTAACATCCACGCAGGCAAGAATAGAGTGCTGCAAAAGTCACAAATCCATTTTATTCTTCATTTTCAACCTCTGGATTTTTGACAAACTGGCATCTATAATGCAGCATCAGCAACTCTGAGTGATTCTGTTTGAAGTTACTTAAGAAAAAGTCTGAAATGTGCACCCACCAGAGAAAATCCGTTGATGAGCCTAAAGGAATCTTTTCTATTACATTCCTCAAAGTTCTTTGATTAAAGTTCGGTATTTCCTCCAGCCTGCAATACTATTCTTTCAGTTTTCATAGTTTAAATTAAAAATACAATACTATTAACTAAAAATTGTGATCACCTATTAAAATTACAAAACCAAGAAAATTTAAAATGTATGGCTTTTCCTATATTCTGTACCACCTAAAGGTGTTAATGACTACTTTTCATAATGTTAAATTTAAGTTTTAAAACTTTTCTTGGAACTTGTTTCTGTTCATACCAATACAAATCAAGAGTTCTTATAAAGTAGCTAAGTTGAAATATGATATTTTTAACTCACATGAGACAGGATCTTGGGACTTCATTTTAACTATTTATACTACAGGTATCCTAAGAATATTTCAATTAAATATTAGTATGTCTGTTGAAGGCACTTAATTAAGAAACTTAAAATTATCAATCTTTCTTGAATTTCTGATAGAGAAGAAATAAAACTATTTTCCAAAACTATTTTTCAGAATGCTCACTGATATGTAAAAACTGCTGGCATCTAATTAAAGATCACTAAGGGTTAAATACTGTTCTCTGGCCCTTACTGCGCACACCCTGCCAAAACATCCTCTAAGCTTTTAAATATTGCTTCGATGGTCTGAATTTTTATTTCCAGGGAAAAAGAGAGTTTTGTCCCACAGTCAGCAGGCCACTAGTTTATTAACTTCCAGTCACCTTGATTTTTGCTAAAATGAAGACTCTGCAGTCTACACTTCTCCTGTTACTGTTTGTGCCTCTGATAAAGCCAGCACCACCAACTCAGCAGGACTCACGCATTATCTATGATTATGGAACAGATAATTTTGAAGAATCCATATTTAGCCAAGATTATGAGGATAAATACCTGGATGGAAAAAATATTAAGGTACTTTATTTCTACTCTAAATTTAGCTTCTAAAATACTGCCCATTTAAATGCATGTTTTTGTTTTTCCTGAATGTGTCTGACAAGGTAAGGGGAAGGGAAAATCACTTTAAATGATTCAAATGAATTCATAATAATTGTCCCTAAGATTATATTTTTAGAGTATGTATGCTTTTCAAATTAATAAATGGTACCTATGGTAACCAAACATTATCTATAGTAACCAAAAAATAAAACTTAAAGAAAACTAGACTTTAAGATGGTCTCTGACCAGTTGTAATTTATATATTAAGTAATATTACACAATGCCCTATATTTGCAACATTGTGTTGCCTTCAAAAATAAATTAGCAGAAATGTGTATATGGAGAAATAAAGATGAATTATCAGCTTAAGGTTATTATTATAGAAAACAATTTTAAGAAAATAAATAAAAGAGTACTGGTTATTTTGATATCAATAGCATTCCACAATAATTTATATATGCCATCTACATACAGTACCAAAAACTGAAAACCTACTCGATATAGGACTTTCTTTTTAAATCAGTTTTAACAGTTTAGACCCTCTATCAATTTGTACCAAGTAACTGTAACTGTCATTGAGTTAACACTGCAGGGGTGACGTTATACCACATCATTCATTCTCCACCTTTATGGACAAAGTAATTACTTGTGGTTTTCTTGACACACAGAAATGAATGCTGGATAAGGAAAAAGTTAATACAGCACATTAGTATCTGTTGCCCACTATGTATGACACATACACATATACACTGGAAAATGAGAAATTCAGCCAAATATATAACAATACGGATTGTTTCAGAAGTTCTTCTCCACTATAAATTGGATGATAAAGACTGTAACATTGACCAGTTACAACTGCTACTTTCTCTTTTCTTTTTTTGCAGGGGTACACGATGAGCAAATGTTAACACCACAGTTTCTTTCTTTCAGTTAATGCTTTTAATATGATAGCATTATTTTTGCCCATCACTAAGACACAAAGGATAGGTATTACTAATTATAGCTTCAAGTTAAAGAAAAAAAAAGCCCATCATAACATAGGCTACTGGCTCACTTGGATGATTTGAATCTATTAAAAACACTTTGAAGATTCCCTGATCCCCAAAGAGTTTAGAGATGATTTTTCTCTCTGATTCTTCTCTTTACAGGGCTTTAGAAGTTTCTTTATCTTACTATAAATGCAGGATTTAAGATATTTGTGGAGTGGAGTAGAATCCAACAGGACTTGATGTGCAAACACAGAGTAGAGGGAAGAAGTTCAACCACCTCACAAATGGGAGAATGAAGGTGAAGGGCAGAGTCAGGAGTCAAGACCAAGACTAAAATGGAACATGCTTACAAAGGACAGAAAGAATAGGACACCACATAATACACTGTAATCCAATGGCAGAAAACGTACTCTCCAACAATAGGAAAGAGAGGATTTAAATTGTATCTACTCCAATTTCCCCAGAATTAAAGGCCTACACCATTAGGTGTTAAGGGTAGATAAGGTAAGCTGGAATAAAAGGGCTCCAAGAGCCAGGGCTTAATGGAGGGATATAGGTAATTAAAGGGTCACCCCAAGAAGAGACCTAAAGACCTTAATCAGTAGTTTATACTTGTGACATGGCTAGAGCTCTAGTCTTGCTCAAAATGGTAGAATCTGAATGAGAAACTCAGTTCAGACAAGACCCTTGAGGAATAGTTTCACTTCAGAAAATCTTTCATTCCAATTCAGGGAATTCTCAGCCAGCTTTCATTTGGAATTTCAATAAGTTCAATATTTATTAAGCACTGAGTATAGCTACTGGAGATACAAAAATAAAAACACCCAGTTCTTTTACTCAAGGAGCTCATAGTCTAGAATAAAAACAAGCTAAAAAATATTTACACTGTAATTTAATAAATGATAAAATGGAAATATGTATGAAAGCCTAATGGAGCACAAAAGAAATGCCACTAATTGTAACTACGAGAAGGTGCCTGTGATCCCTCGGTTTTACAGTAACACAGACTTAATCAAGCTAGGTAACAAACTTTTATTTTTCCAATAGGAAAAAGAAACTGTGATAATACCCAATGAGAAAAGTCTTCAATTACAAAAAGATGAGGCAATAACACCATTACCTCCCAGGAAAGAAAATGATGGTAAGTATCATCTAAATATTTTTCAAATGGATCCTTTATAAATAGCTATAATGGACTTTATTCCTTGTGGTAATCAAAAACTGACTCAAGATACAGTAAATACAAACAGTGGAATTTTGTTTCCAATGATAAAGTCAAACAGGTGTACTGGGAGTGCACACCATTTGCCATCCCACATTATAAGTGACAAATGTGGAATGAGAACTTTTGAGAACAACCAAAGCTTAGCCTCCACAAAGTGTGGTTTCTGTCCATATAAAATCTATTCAAGAAATACTTAAACAAGGATTATTTGCCAAATACAATGTACAGCCTCAGTATACGGTAAATATAATTACTGCCTTTAAGAAACTCACAGAACAGAAACATACATATACATCAATAATTATCACATACATTTCAATTACAACAATAGAAAACTTGTCATGAAATAACAAATTACAAGTCCTACTTAATAATTCCTGTGTATTGGTTTACTCTTACTCTATCACGGAACGTTATTTCACATGAAAACATGACAAAAACCACATATTAATTTCTATATTGCTACAATAAAATGAAAATGAACCATAACAGAAAATAAAGCTTAAAAAACGAGAAGTATGATAGTAAAAATAGATTTGAATAAATTTAAAGACATCCCAGGCTGGGCGTGGTGGCTCTCGCCTGTAATCCCAGTACTTTGGGAGGCTGAGGTGGGTGGATCACGAGGTCAGGAGTTCAAGACCAGTCTGGTCAAGATGGTGAAACACTGTCTCTACTAAAAATACAAAAAATTAGCCAGGCGTGGTGGCGGGTGCCTGTAATCCCAGCTACTCGGGAAGTTGAGGCAGAGAATTGCTTGAACCCGGGAGGCGGAGGTTGCGGTGAGCTAAGGTCGCACCACTATACTCCAGCCTGGGCGACAGAGCGAGACTCCGTCTCAAAAAAACAAAAAAAACAAAACAAAACAAACAAAAAACAAAAGACAGCCCTTCTTCTTGGATAGAATGACTCAAAATCAAAAAGATGTCAGTTCTTTCTAAATTTATATATGTTAAACAATCCAACTAAAATTACCAATAAATTTTTTTATGAAGCTGGAAAAACGGATTCTAGAATTCATATGGAATAACATATAACAAATAGCAAGGGAAACAGTGAACAATGACAAGTATATGTAGGAATCAGATGTATTACACATTAAAATATATTATAAAACTCTATACTTTAAAAAGTGTGATACTGGTATATGAATAGACAAAAAGATCAATGAAATAGAATAGAAAGTCCAGAAACAGACAAAAATACACTTGAAAATTGAGTACATACTAAAGGTACCAACCCAAATCACTGAAGCAAAAATGGTATTTTAAAAAAATGGTGCTGGGAGAAAAAGCCATTTGAAGAGGGGTACATTTAGATCCATACCTTACACAAAAATAAATTCCAAATAGATTAGCAATCTGAATGTATAAAATGAAACCATACAAGTACTAGAAAATAATCTGGGTGCAGGGCGCCTCAAAATCCAGAGACAACAATAGAAAAGAACAATAAATTTGACCCTACAAATACCTGTGACAAAGTCAAAGGCAACTAAAAACTGTGAAAAATATTTGCAACATATACTACAGATAAATAGTATAACTAAAGAGCTAACAGATAATATAACTAAAAATAAAGGGCTAGTATCTCTAATTTTATAAAGCACTCTTAAAAATCAAAGAAAAGAGATTAACCAAAAATCCACTGGAAAAATGACAATTCACAAGATAATTTAAACGATTTGACCCAAATAAATGTTCAATCTCACACAGAGACATACAAATTAAAATTACATTGAGATACCATTTTTAACCTACCTGATTGAAAAAACTGACGTATGACAACACATTAATATATTCCATGAGCAAGGCTCTGGGGTAAGACACTCATACACGACAGCAGGAAGGCAAATCAGCACATTGCTTTTGGACAGGAACTTGGCAATATCCAACAAAATAAAAAATGCATTTACTTTTTGACATAAGAACCAACTTTGAGGCCGGGCGCGGTGACTCAAGCCTGTAATCTTAGCACTTTGGGAGGCCGAGACGGGCGGATCACGAGGTCAGGAGATCGAGACCATCCTGGCTAACACGGTGAAACCCCGTCTCTACTAAAAAATACAAAAAAAGCTAGCCGGGCGAGGTGGCGGGCGCCTGTAGTCCCAGCTACTCGGGAGGCTGAGGCGGGAGAATGGCGTAAACCTGGGAGGCGGAGCTTGCAGTGAGCTGAGATCCGGCCACTGCACTCCAGCCTGGGCGACAGAGCCAGACTCCGTCTCAAAAAAAAAAAAAAAAAAAAAAGAACCAACTTTGACTGTTTATTTTTTGAGACAGAGTCTCACTCTCAGGCTAGTGTACAGCATTATGATCTCGGCTCACTGCAACCTCTGCCATTTGGGCTCAAGCGATTCTCCTGCCTCAGCCTCCCAAGTAGCTGAGATTACAGGCATGTGCATGCCAGGTTAATTTTTATATTTTTAGTAGAGACAGGTTTCATCATGTTGGTCAGGCTGATCTTGAACTCCTGACCTCAAGTGATCCTCCTGCCTTGGCCTCCCAAAGTGCTGGTATTACAGGCGTGAGCCACTGCACCTGGCCAACTTTGAGAAATTTATCTTGATGATATACTCCAAAATAAAATACAAATGCAAAATCACTAAAGCATTGCATGCAACTGCAAAATATCAGAAATAATTTAACTGCCCAAATACTGAAGAGTAGTTGAATAAACAAGGGTAAATCCAACAGAAGAGAATACTATGCAGTTGTAAAAATGAATGAGGAAGATCTCTAAGAATTAACATGGAGTGATTTCCAGGATACACTATGTGAAAAAAAAAACAAAGTGTAAAAGAATATCTATAATATGTCGTCTTTCATGTAAGAAAGAAAAGGATATAAGAAAACATATATGTATCTGCTTATTTCTGTGAAAATAAATACAGGCTAAAAAGAAATTGGGGGAGAGGGGATGGCAGTTCTCTGCGTATACACTTTTTAATGTAGATTTAATTTTTAGAACAATGCTGTTTCGTACAGTCAAAAAACCAAATACATATATAAATGAAATCAACAAGAATAAGGTAAAAAGAACCCAAATTGGAATACAAACATACAAACATAAACTTAATTATATTTCAAATTAATAACACACCAAAGGAGGAAAAAACTCTAAGTAACTGTTAAACACAGCATTTTGCCTATATACCTTCAGGCTAAGGACAAAAAAGAACTACAAACAAATACGAAGCTCCAGTGAGTAGGTTTGCTATGCACAGTGTTACGACTTAGCAATATTGGAACTACTTAATGAGTGTGCCAGAACTAAGTAAATATATTGTAAATAATGAGAGCCAGGTTCCTCACTGTCAGGGAAACATTACAAATATGGAAAGGCAGAAGGCTAGAAAGAACGCTGTGGAGTCAGTTTGGAATAGAAGATACTAGTATTAACTCGGGGTTTGTATATATAAAGAGATACAGAAATATAGAAATGTTTATCTGTTTATCTCTGTGTGTATATGTATACATATTAGTATATGTTATACATATGCATGTATATTGTATATGTTTCTATCCATATATGTTGCATGTATGTGTATTATCTATGGAGAAAGAGACAAATAAACACACACATTTATTTCCTAGCTGTCTCTGCTGAAAGAGCCTAGAAGCAACATTGATCTCAATGGCAATGAGCACACTCAGCACCTACATCTTGGTTTCTAATACCATTCTCCACTAAAAGACACCAATGGTGGCCGGGTGTGATAGCTCATGCCTGTAATATCAGCACTTTGGGAGGCCGAGGCAGGTGGATCACCTGAAGTCAGGAGTTTGAGACAAGCCTGGCCAACATGGTGGAACCCCGTTTCTACTAAAAATACAACAACAACAAAAAATTATTCTGGGCATGGTGGTACATGTCTGTAATCTCAGCTACTTGGGAGGCTGAGGTAGGAGCATCACTTGAACTCAACAGGCAGAGTTGCAGTGAGACGAGACTGCGCCATTGCACTCCAGCCCGGGTGATAGAGCAAAACTCTGTCTCAAAAACAAATGAACAAACCAAAAAAAAACCCCAATGCTTTCTGAAGAGATAGCTGATTTCAGGGTTGGGCAGGAAAAATGCAAGGTTAGTTTGGGACATCTTGCTATTTTAGAAAATAAGGAAGTTCTCAAAGAATAATGAGGGAATTTTTTTTTTTTTTTTTTTTTTGAGACAGGGTCTTGCTCTGTTACCCAGGCTGAAGTACAGTGGCATGATCATGGCTCACTGCAGTCTTGACCTCCCAGGCTCCAGCAATCCTCCTGCCTCAGCCTCCCAAGTAGCTGGGACTACAGGCACGTGCCACCACACCTGGCTCATTTTTGTATTTTTTGTAGAGATGAGGTTTCACCATGTTGCCCAGGTTGGTCTCAAACTTCTAGACTCAAATGATCCGCCCGCCTTGGCCTCCAAAAGTGCCGAGATTACACACCTGAGACACTGCACCCAGCCTCCCGACAAAATGTTTTTAAATCCATCAAAACATATGAAAGAAATAGATATAAAAGATGTTTATTGGAAGGCGAAGGCGAGAGGACTGCTTGACCTCAGGAGTTTGAGACCAGCTTGGGCAACATAGTGACACCATGTCTCTACAAAAATTTTAACCAAGAAAAAGCCAGGTGTGGTGGCACAAACCTGTAGTCCCAGTTACTTGAGAGGCTGAGGCAGGAGGATCACTTGAGCCCAGGAGGTCAAGGTTTGCAGTGAACCATGATCATGCAACTGCACTCCACCCTGGGTGACTGCGTGAGATCTTGTCTCAAAAAAAAAAAAAAAAAAAAAAAAAGTATGTAAGATCTGTACACTGAAATCTAGATAATGCTAAGAGAAATTAAGGAAGACCTACATATGAGGAGAAATGTATTATGTTCAAGGTCTGGAAGACTCAATATCATTAAGATGTCAGTTTTCCCCAAATTTAGAAATTCAACACAATCCCAATCAAAATCCTAATAGGTTTTTTTGTTTGTTTAATTAACAAACTGATTCTAAAATATATCTAAAAATATAAAGGACCTAGAATAGTCTAAACCACATTGAAGAAGAAGAAAGTTGCAGGATTTATACTAACAAGACTATTATAAAGGTACAGGAATCAAGACACTGCAGTATTGGCATAAAAATGTTGAAGTGGATCAACAGAACAAAATAGAATCCAGAAACAGGCTAGCATGAAGTAACCAACTAGTTCTTGACAATGTGACAACACAATTCAATGGGGAAAGAATAATCTTTTTCAAAAATGGTGCTGAAAGAACCAGACAACTATAGGAAAATGTTTCAAAAAAGAATCTTAACCCTTCCTGGCACCATATATAAAAATTAGCCCAAAGTATACCGCATACCTAAAGGTAAAGATCTTAAGCTATACAACTTCTAGAATAAAATAAAGTGTCAAATCTTGGTGGTCGGCAAACATTTCCTAAATACAACACAGAAACCATGAATTATAAAGGAACCAACTGTTCTTCATTGAAATTTAAAATGTTTCATTTCCAAAAGGAAAACTAGTAAGAGGAAAAAAAAAAAAAAAAGATAAGTCATCAAAGAAAATATATGGATGCCAAACAAGGACATGAAAAGATGTTAACACCATTAGTTATCAGAGAATGCAAATTAAAACACAATGAGATACTATAACATGCCCTACATTTCAATTGCTAAAATTAAAAAGCCAGACCATACCAAATTTTGGCAAGGATGTGGAGCAGCTGGAACTCTCATATGCTGCTGGTAGGAATGTAAAATGGCACAGGCCTTTGGAAAATAATTTGACACTTTCTTCAAAAGATAAAACATACATTTATAATAAGACCCAGTCATTCCACTCCTTAGGTACTTACCCAAGAGAAATGAAAGCATAAGTCCACACAAACTTACACATAAATTTCTTTGAAATAGTGAAAACCTGGAAACAACCCAATGTCCATAGGAAATGACCATGTAAATTGTATATACTGAGACAATTGCATACTACTGAGTAATAAAGAAGAATGAACTACTGATACAGATTGAAACTCAAAATAATAATGCAGAGTGAAAGAAGCCAGAAAAGCGAGTAGATACTACATGATTCTTTTACTATAAAATTCTCTTAAATGCAAACTAATGTATACTGACCAAAAGCAGGTCAGTCATTGTTCGAGGATAAGAGTGGGAGGGAGAGATTACCAAAGGGCAGGAGAAAACTTTTTGGAGTGACAGTTATGTTAATTAATTCACTTGTAGTGAAGGTTTCATGGGGGTATACATATGTAAAAATCGTATATTTTGTACAATTTAAATACATGCAATCAATTGTAAGTCAACTAACCACAAAAAGCTGTAGCAGGAAAAAAAGCTTGAAAGGGCACTCACTGCCTAATCTGTGACGATTTGATTATTAAAATAAACATGGATTATGACTCATGGGACACAATGCATGTTGATATGAAAATATCAATTAAAATTTCAAAAAATAGGCTGGGCGTGGTGGCTCACACCTATAATCCTAGCACTTTGGGAGGCTGAGGCAGGTAGATCACCTGAGGTCAGGAGTTCTAAACTAGCCTGGCCAACATGGTGAAACCCAGTCTCTACTAAAAATACAAAAAAATTAGCTGGGCATGATGGCACATGCCTGTAATCCCAGATACTTGGGAGGCTCCTGCTTGAACCCAGGAGGCGGAGACTGCAGTGAGCCAAGATCACGCCACTGTACTCCAGCCTGGGTGATGGAGCAAGACTTCGTCTCAGAAAAAAATAAAAAAATTCAAAAAATAAAATTTGGCATGTTTATTTAATATATTTAAAATATATCAAAACAGGTCAGGTGTGGTGGCTCACGTCTGTAATCCTAGCACTTCGGGAGACAGAGGCAGGCAGATCACTAGAGGTAATGTTTGAGACCAGCCTGGCCAACATGGTGAAAACTTGTCTATATTAAAAATTCAAAAAAATAAAAAAAATAGCCATGTGCGGTGGCATACGCCAGTAATCCCAGCTACTCAGGAGCTGAGGCAGAAGAATCGCTTGAACTGGGGAGGTGGAGGTTGCAGTGAGCCAAGATCACACCACTACACTCCAGCCTGAGCAACAGGGCAAGACTCTGTCTCAAAAATATGTAAGTAAATAAATAATAAAATATATCAAAATATATAAAACAAGTTCATATTGATATAAAAAAATAAGAAGAGAGTGCCAACTAACAAATATAGAAGGAATGATGGAATTAGACAATCACTATTTGGTTACTCACAAATGATTCAGGTAAGAATCATCAATGGATGCTAAAACTAGCATATGAAAGTACAATGTCACACTAGACATTTAGATTCTCAAAGTACTTCTCCAGAATTACTTATTAGTTATGAAGTGAAAAAATATTAACTTTACTCAGTGGGCAACACGGCACACACTACTTGAAACAAGTGACCAAAGATATTATCAGGAATGGGATAAACAGATATCATGTGCTTTTGGACACACAGCACTGAGGATCCATGGTACTCCTGCCAAAAATGAGAAACCTCTGTCAACTGAAAGGCATTCTGCAGAATAAATGCCCTGAAAAATAAAACTAAAGAAAAAAAAAAAGCTCTACACTTTTCAAAAACAGAAAAAGGTATAAAAAACAAAGACTAAGAAATGTTCCAAGAGGCATGACAAGTAAAGTAATAAATGACTTGGGGTGCTAAGGGATCCAAACAGTGCCTACGATTACTCTAATTTTCAAGTTAATGGTTTCCTTATTTAACTAGTGGTTACTAAAATCTAGCTACTGTCACCAGTCTGAAATATGTTTCTCACACATCAAACTTAATAAATCAAGCTCATGTTTACCTCAACTCCCGCTTTGTAAATTTTTTTGGTTTTCAAAGAAGGAAATGTAACTGTCAATCAATTCAACAATTAAGCAATTACCAGTAAAACAAAATAAAAAGAGATTCTCAAACACTATTCTGGTGAATTATCAAGACAACATAGGTAACGAGTTACCATGACTATCTTTCTCATGATTCTGTAAAACATCTCTTCAAATTAGTAATAGCATTCATAATAGCAATAATTTTACTACTAGAGGCGAAATATTTTCAAACTATTGTTCATATTTTTATGATTTTATTTCCCAATTTAGAAATGCCCACGTGTCTGCTGTGTGTTTGTTTAAGTGGCTCTGTATACTGTGAAGAAGTTGACATTGATACTGTACCACCCTTGCCAAAGGAATCAGCCTATCTTTACGCACGATTCAACAAAATTAAAAAGCTGACTGCCAAAGATTTTGCAGACATACGTAAGTTAAACTGAAATATGATTATTAGTATTTAACTCATATAAATACAAGTTTCTATATAGTTGCTGCCTATCACACGTAGGTTTGTCACCTGGAGTATATAAATATCAAACATGTTTCACAAAAGTCCGTTCATTTGTTGGTGAATCATCTTTCCACTTAGACCCTGTGATCTTTGTTTACTGGCGACCTCACTGTCTATGACGACAGCCCATCTAACACATGGGCAACTATATCTTCTCAACTCCAATACTTCAAGATCCCTTGCTCTGACACTGAGCAACACCAATATAACTGGGATGCTTTTCCAACCACAATGTTTTATTTTCTACCTGCACTAAAAAAACACAGAAACCGCTTTTTCTTACTTTAATGGTTCTTAAACCTGGCTGCATATTAAAAATATCTTGGGAAGTGTTTTTTTTTTTTTTCTTGCCCCACCCCGAGATGGAGTCTTGCTCTGTCACCCAGGCTGGAGTGCAGTGGCGTGATCTTGGCTCACTGCAACCTCTGTCTCCCAGGTTTAAGTGGTTCTCCTGTCTCAGTCTCTCGAGTAGCTGAGGTGCGTGCCACCACACCTGGCTAATATTTGTATTTTTAGTAGACATGGGGTTTCACCATGTTGGCCAGGCTGGTCTCGAACTCCTGACTTTGTGATCCACCCGCCTAGGCCTCCCAAAGTGCTGGGATTACAGGCATGAGCCACTGCGCCCGGCAGGGAAGTATTTTTTAAATACTGATACTAGGTCCTACTTCCCAGGGGTTGTAATTCAGATCTGGGGTAGGGCCCAGGCAACATCATTAAAAACAAACTCCTTGGATGATTCTAATATGGAAATAGTGTTGAGAACAGTGGAATTTAATTCCTTACCAGGTCATTATCAATCTTGAACTTCTAGCAAACCTTAACTCAATTAGAGTGTTGCCATAAGCACACCAGAATGCTCCATTTCTGCAGCACCAAATCCCAGTCCTAGATCACTAATTTCTGGTCAGTTTTCTAGACTCCTAATATCGTCGTCAAGAGTTCTGAAAAAAATCACACCAAGAAATGCATACTGGCCCCACTATACATTTATGAGATTAACCGTAACCAGAGTCATGCTGCCGCTGATAGCTCCCGAATGTGGACTGAAGTATAGTTGATCCTTGTTATTTGTGGATTCTGTATTTGTGAATACCCACTTGCTAAAATTTATTTATAATCCCAAAATTAATACACATGGTGCTTTCATGGTCATTCTCAGACACGCTCAGAGTGGCAAAAAATTTGAATTACTTGACATGCACATTCCCATCTGAGGCTGAACAAGGTAACACTGTCTTCTGTTCCGGTTTTCATACTGTAAATAAATGTTCCGGTTTTCATACTGTAAATAAATAGACCGTTCACAGTCTATTTAATGACATGTTTTTCACATTTTTGTGCTTTGTGTTTATGATTTTGCTGTTTATTGAGTTTTGTTTTTTTGGGAGGTGTTTTTGTTTGAGACAGGGTCTCGCTCTGTCGCCCAGGCTGGAGTGCAGGGGTGTGATCTCGACTCACTGCAGCCTCTGCCTCCTGGGTTCAAGGGATTCTTATCCCTCAGCCTCCCGAGTAGCTGAGACTACAGGCATATGCCACCACACCTGGCTAATTTTTTTATTGTACTTTTAATAGAGATGAGGTTGTGCTATGTTTGCCAGGCTGGCCTCGAACTCCTGACCTCAAGTGATCCGCCCACCTTGGCCTGCCAAAGTGCTGGGATTACAGGCATAAGCCACCGCACCTGGCCTGATTTTGCTGTTTAACATGACCCAACACATGGTGCTGAAGTGACGTCTAACATCCCCAAGCACAAAAAGGCTGTAACATGCCTACAGGGAAAATATGTTAGATAAGGTTTGTTCAGGCATATTGAGTTACACTGCAATATTAATGATTCAACAATATATATTAAGCCAAGGGTCCTTAAGCAAAAACACAAAAAGTTATGTACTAATTAGTTGATGGAAATGTGTGACCAGAGGCTCACAGGAACATAACCCTGTATTTCTCCTAGGAATAATGGTTCAGTATTTACACATTCAGCACTTGTGGTAATTGTATAGAACACGATTCCTGTGAATAAGAAACAATTGTATTTCCTAATTATCCCAGATATAAGTGATGCACACGCAAGTACACACACACACACACACACACACACACTGAATTTCTCTCTCAATCTGTGTCACTTTAACAAATCAGGGAACATCTTTGTCTTTGTTGTTGTTAAGCGATAAGGCATAGAGAGATTAAGATTAAGATAACATACTCAGAATCACAATGCAACATGCCAGCAAAAAAATCAAAAAATATTACATGATTCCAATCAAATGTAATACTTACTTTCCATGATTTGAAATAAGAATTTCTTTCAAAATGCCTGACCATACCGAGGAATTTGAACAGAGAAAGATGAAAAGACTCGATTAACTTTAAGATCACTTTCAAACCTGAGATTCTAGGACTCCAGTCAGAAAGTGCATCAATTTCAGGCACAAAGAGGTGTTCAGTGATCTACCAGGCACTAAAAATGAAAGATGCTTCAGTGATCTGTTAAACAAATGCTTTTCTTCAGTCCATACAATAAGAATTTTAGTTATTTAGTTGTTTTTTGTATATTTTTCCCTCTAGCTAACTTAAGAAGACTCGATTTTACGGGAAATTTGATAGAAGATATAGAAGACGGTACTTTTTCAAAACTTTCTCTGTTAGAAGAACTTTCACTTGCTGAAAATCAACTACTAAAACTTCCAGTTCTTCCTCCCAAACTCACTTTATTTAATGCAAAATACAACAAAATCAAGAGTAGGGGAATCAAAGCAAATGCATTCAAAGTAAGTATCTTATAGTAAAACTAAGCATAGTATGAGTGACAATATGATAGATAAAAGAGAAACTTTGGTCTAGAATTGTATTTTGATTACACTTAAAAACTATTTTGATTTAATAAATGAAGACATTATTTACATAATAAATAACCATCCTATTAGGCTCATTCAGCTCAGCTTATACCCATATCTCAGCTAAAATATATAACCTTTATTTTATTTCATGGGACTATTTTGTTTCTCATTTTTTCACTTGTTCACACAGCAAATATTTATTTAGACAGACATGGTTGGCCCCCTCATGGCACTTACAGTCTACAAAAGCTCAAAATGGGACACTCCTGTGTTTCCTTTTCCTCACAATGTCAGCAAATTATAAATACCAGAAAAACATAAAGATCCAAAAGTAAATACTGAATTTAACTTTTAATATTTAAAAATACTAGACTATGAAATTCCATAGGGAGATTTTCCTTTGCATTTCATGATACCATGTAATACAAAATTTTTTATGTAGTAAGAATTAAATACCTTTCTTAATTTAACAATTCAAGGAAATATTATGTAGGAAAAAGGTAAGGTAATCTATTTTGGTTTAGGTAGACAATTTGTCTCAAAATGCATGGTCTACAGAAGTAATCACTTTAGCCCAGGATTTCCATAGCTCTGATGTAATCATTCCCCAGATAAAATGATGATCATGCCACTCCTGGTAACAGACATAACCTCATTCAAAAGGCAAGGTTTCTTGTTTCTAAAGGTAACCTCAGAAAGGACCTAAAACTATCAAATATTCATTATCATAAAGTATATGATAATCACACACAAGTAAATTCTGTCAAAAATGTACAATCTGTTAGAAAGTGTAGAAATAGTCCATTTTTTCATTTTTCATTACAATTAAGGTATCTTTTATCAACTTTAAGGGACATTTTAAAGTTACATCAGAGTTCATCTGATGTTTCTTATAAGGAACTCAGAAGTTAAGGGACTCTTAGGGTACTTTTTAAAAGCAGAAACACCTTTTTTTTTTTTTTTTGAGATGGAGTCTTGCTCTGTCGCCCAGGCTGGAGTGCAGTGGTGCGATCTTGGCTTACTGCAACCTCCGCCTCCCAGGTTTGAGCAATTCTCCTGCTTCAGTCTCCCAAGTAGCTGGGACTACAGGCAGGCACCACCACGCCCGGCTAATTTTTGTACTTTTAGTAGAGATGGGAGTTGGGCCAGGCTGGTCTCAAACTCCTGACCTCAGGTGATCTGCCCACCTCGGCCTCCCAAAGTGCTAGGATTACAGGCATGAGCCATCGTGCCTGGCCTTTTTTTGTTTTAAAGTTGTAATTTGAAAATATTAATTTGAGTTGGTCACTCTTTGAATAACAGACATGTTAAAAACCTATAAAAGCTGATCAGGCCAGGTTCAATGACTCACGCCTGTAATCCCAGCACTTTAGGAGGCTGAGGCAGGCGGATCACTTGAGGTCAGGAGTTCAGGACCAGCCTGGCCAACATGGTGAAACTCTGTCTCCACTAAAAATACAAAAATTACCTAGGCATGGTGGTGGGCACCTGTAATCCCAGCTACTTGGGAGGCTGAGGCACGAGAATTGCTTGAACCTGGGAGGCAGAGGTTGCAGTGAGCTGCTGAGATTGCACCACTGCACTCCAGCCTGGGCCACAAAGCAAGACTCAGTCTCAAAAAAAAAAAAAAAAAAAGAAAAGGAGTTGATCAACATTTCACAAAAAGAACATTTGAATATTCTGGGGTTTACACAGGAATTACAGACGGGATTTATGACAAGTTGGTATGAAAATAATATACTTGGCCAGGCACAGTGGCTCATGCCTGTAATCCTAGCACTTTGGGTGGCTAAGCCGGGCGGACTGCCTGAGCTCAGGAGTTCGAGACCAGCCTGAGCAACATGGTGAAACTCTGTCTCTACTAAAATACAAAAAATTAGCCGGGTGTGGTGGTGGGCACCTGTAGTCCTAGCTTCTTGGGAGGCTAAGGCAGGAGAATTGCTTGAACCTGGGAGGCGGAGGTTGCAGTGAGCCGAGATCATGCCACTGCACTACAGCCTGGGCAATACAGCGAGACTCCATCTCTAAAAAAAAAAGAAAAGAAAATAATAAACTCAGCTGCCCTGTAGTTTTGTTTAATGTCCTAGGCTGCTACAGTCACTAGTAGAATTAGGTTATTCTAACTCATGTAAATGAGACTGACTGGGAAGACCAGAGCTTGATGCCCATATGGTGGAAGGGTAGGATGCTTAAGAAAGTATTAAAATAGCAACACAGAAAAGAATTAGCAAAATCTAGCACAGGATGCATATTGAAGATAAGGTAAAAGAGTAATGTCAGGGGAAATTACAATTATACACAATAATAGGTTACTGATCGTGAAGAATAATCCAATATTAAGCCCTTAGGGGAAAAAACCTGCATCAAGCTGTTTACTAAACTGCTTTGGGAAACAGCTTGCTAAGCACACACTCTTTTTTTCTTTCTTGAGATGGAGTCTCGTTCTGTGGCCCAGGCTGGAGTGCAGGGGCACAATCTCGGCTCACTGTAACCTCCACCCCTTGGGTTCAAGCAATTCTCCTGCCTCGCTTAGGCCCCCTAGTAGCTGGGATTACAGGCATGCACTACCACACCTGCTTAATTTTTGTATTTTTAGTAGAAATGGGGTTTCGCCATGTTGGCCAGGTTGGTCTCGAACTCCTGACTTCAAGTGATCCGCCCGCATTGGCCTCCCAAAAATTGGGATTACGGGCATGGACCACCACACCCGGCTAAGCACACACATTTCTTTTTTTGTTTGTTTTTGAGACAGGGTCTCACTCTGTCGCCCAGGCTGGAGTGCAGTGGTGCGATCTGGGCTCACTGCAAGCTCCACCTCCCGGGTTCACACCATTCTCCTGCCTCAGCCTCCCTAGGAGCTGGGACTACAGGTGCCTGCCACCACGTCTGGCTAATTTAAAAAACTTTTTTAGGCTGGGCGCAGTGGCTCATGCCTGTGATCCCAGCACTTTGGGAGGCTGAGGCAGGCAGATCACGAGGTCAGGAGATCGAGACCATCCTGGCTAACAAGGTGAAACCCCGTCTCTACTAAAAAAATACAAGCACACACATTTCTAAGGAGTAACCACTTAGCTAGAAATTGGTGGAACTGAGATGGGAAACTCCAGAGGTACAGGAGAGGGTACGGCAGCACCAGGGTCAAAATTCAATCCCACGTAGGGACTCACCTCATTAGCTCCTATCAAGACAAACCCAAAGAGTACCAAAAGTTGGCATTAGAGCTGGATATTCAGAGATCAGATGAATGGACAGAAAGGTGGGGTATGTGGCAGAGCTCCACTGGCCATCATAAAGGATCAAAATACACTACACGTGAAGCCAGAAAAAAACCCAAACAAGAAACTACCATATGAACAATTGATACAACTGATGTATTTATATCAATATGCAAGTCTGTATATATAATCACATACTCATATGCACATACATATTGCTTGAATCCTGTGAAAGAATGTACAGAACCTCAATAACACTCACATGAAATTTTCCTTATAGAAACTGAATAACCTCACTTTCCTCTACTTGGACCATAATGCCCTGGAATCCGTGCCTCTTAATTTACCAGAAAGTCTACGTGTAATTCACCTTCAGGTATGATGGTTCCTTTCACAATATCTGACTCTAATTACCCATTAGTCAAAATCCTGTGACTCATTGGGAACCTCACTTATTCACATACAAAGTTTGGTTAGATCACTGTAGTAGTGTGATAGCTGAATGCCTGCCTATCAAAAAGACTAGGCTCATGAAATTTCTTCCCAGAAGTCCAGATTCCATCCAGAGCATAACAAGTAGACCCGCACAGTAGGTGTGAAGTCTGCTCTTGATTGTATTTGTCTCCAGGTGTACATTTGAGTATTTCCTAATTAATCTGACACAAGGATTTGAAGTGAGGGGGCACTCACACCTCTGACTTAGGTTTCCTTTACCCATTATATAGCATATGAAAGGTTGATTTCAGATTTCTGAATAATTTTTTCCTCTTTTTTTTTCAGTTTAACAACATAGCTTCAATTACAGATGACACATTCTGCAAGGCTAATGACACCAGTTACATCCGGGACCGCATTGAAGAGATACGCCTGGAGGGCAATCCAGTTGTCCTGGGAAAGCATCCAAACAGTTTCATTTGCTTAAAAAGATTACCAATAGGGTCATACTTTTAACCTCTATCAGTACAACATATAAACTAAAGTACACATACACTTATAGTCTGTCTCAACAATGTGTAAAGGAACTTAAGTATTGGTTTAATATTAACTTTGTATCCCATTTAGAAGGAATTTGATATTTTAAGCAAGGATGTTAAAACTCTTACATATAAGTAAAAAGTAAGACTGAATGTCTATGTTCAAAACAAAGTAATATGAAAATATTTAAACAGCATTACAAAATCCTAGTTTATACTAGACTACCATTTAAAAATCATGTTTTTATATAAATGCCCAAATTTGAGATGCATTATTCCTATTACTAATGATGTAAGTAAGAGGATAAATCCAAGAAACTTTCAACTCTTTGCCTTTCCTGGCCTTTACTGGATCCCAAAAGCATTTAAGGTACGTGTTCCAGAAACTTTGAAAAGCTAAATGTTTCCCATGATCACTCATTCTTCTTTTATGATTCATACATTATTCCTTATAAAGTAAGAACTCTGTTTTCCTCCTATCAAGGCAGCTATTTCATTAAATTTTCACTTAGTCTGAGAAATAGGGGATAGTCTCATATTTAGGAAAACTTTCCAAATAAAATAAACGTTATTCTCTGATAAAAAGCTAATACAGAAATGTTCAAGTTATTTTACTTTCTGGTCACACAGTTAATGTCTTCAGTAAAATATTTTCTCTATCTAAATATTAACATTCTAAGTCTACCAAAAAAAAGTTTTAAAGTCAAGCAGGCCAAAACCAATATGCTTATAAGAAATAACGAAAAGTTCATCCATTTCCGAGAGGGTAACCATAAAGTTCTCTATGGCAAAGTCTTTCAAATATGAGATAACTGCAAAATATTTTCCTTTTATACTATAGAAATGAGAATCTCATCAATAAATTAGTTCAAACATAAGATGAAAACAGAACATTCTGTGGTGCTAGTGCACACTACCTTCCCACCCATACACATCCACGTTCACTGTAACAAAGTGAATATTCACAATAAAGCTTCTGAGTAACTTTCTGATTACTCATGATAAACTGATTACTCATGATAAACCTAGGTCAGATAAACTGATATGACTAACTGCAAGAGTCAAGTATTCTATCGGAGAGTAATAGCTTATGATGACTCAGTGCTGCCAGAGTAAAGTTTCTAAAATAACATTCCTCTCGCTTGTTCCCCACTAAAAGTATTAGTCTACACATTGCACTGAAGTTAAACGCAAAATTATCAGTGTTTTAGAAATATGAGTCTGGACTGTGTAAATAAAAGTACAAACATTATTTCCATCATAAAGTAAGTATTGAAATCAAGTTGTCTCTGTGTGCTATTCCCAGAATACATACTTATTCCTATTTTTAAGCATTTGCTTCTGTTTTTTTCCCCTACCTAGAATGTCAGATGTTTTTCTATTATCTCCCCATTTGTCAGTTCACCTGAAGATAACATTTTTCATTAAAGCATCTGAGATCTAAGACTACAATTATTATTCTAACAATGATTATTAGCTTGTTCACTTATTTTGATAACTAATGATCATAACTATTATACTACTTTCTCATTATTTTGTGTGCATGCCTCATTTCCCTGTGACTTAAACCTCACTGAGAGTGCAAAATGCAGCTTCATACTTTATACTTTCAATTGCCTAGCCCGATAGTGAGCACATTTGAATTGAATATACAATAAATATTGCAAAATAAAATCCATCTAAATAGAAGGGTTCTGTTTTATTTGGAAAAATTGAATCTTTAAACTGTCATAATATTGAATGTCATCTTTCTAGTTTTCAGAAAAATAATGTATTCTTATATTATTTTTATGATAAAACTTATGGAACAAAACACCATAAAATAACTCTCAGATTAAGAAAAAATTCAAAAGTCAGTAGTTTTAGATAAGATGATGATAAGTGAGAAAGAGCATTGGTAAAAGGTATGAATTCTAGAATTAAAGAAATAATTTGGGGATTTCTAGATAAGAGGATATGAACATGCATACCTTACACCTTCATATACACAACCTTAAATCACAAATAAAACAAAATAAACAATACAAATTATACCACCAAGATCCAGAAGATATCAGAGGAAATCATTACAGAAAGTAAAAATATGCTGTCTCCATTATATTCATAATGTTTCATTCTTGACACTAATAATTAAAGAGGCTTTAAATTTTAAAATAATTTACTTCTTACATTGCTGAAAAAAACTAAAGACATACATAAATGGAAAGGTATCTTGTGTTTATGGATGGGAAGATTTAATGTTGTTAATACAACAATACCATCTGATATGATATGCAGACTGAACACAGTTGCCATCAAAATCTCAATGATGCTTTCACACAAATAAAAAAGAATTCACCTTAAAATTCATATGGAACCTCAAGAGACTCCCATCTTGAAAGGAAGAATAAAGATAGAAGACTCATATTTCCTAACTTCAACATTTACAACAGAGATACAGTAATGAAAACAGTGTGTGGCTGAGCGCAGTGGCTCACACCTGTAATCCCAGCACTTTGTGAGGCTGAAGTGGGCCAATCACTTGAGGTCAGGAGTTCGAGACCAGCCTGGCCAACATGGTTAAGCTCCGTCTCTACTAAAAATTCCAAAAAATTAGCCAGGTGTGGTGGCGGGTGCCTGTAATCCCAGCTACTGGGAGGCTGAGGCAGGAGAATCACTTGACCAGGAGGCAGAGGTTGTAGCGAGCTGAGATCGCACCACTGCACTCCAGCCTGGGCAACAGAGCAAGACTCTGTCTAAAAAAAAAAAAAGAAAACAGTGTGGTACTAGCATAAGTACAGACATACAGACCAATAGAATAAATTAAATAGCCCAGAAATAAACCCTTCCAAATAGGGTCAGATACTTTTCAACATAAGTACAAAGACCATTCAGTGGAGAACGCCAGTCTCTTCAACAATGGTGCTGGGAAAACTGGATATCCATATACAAAAGAATGATGTTGGACACCTACCTTATGTAATATTAAAAAACGAACTAAAAGACCTAAACTTAAGGGCTAAATTATAAAATTCTTAGAGGAAAATATAGAGGAAAACCTTTATGAGATTGAATTTGGCATGAAATTACTTGGATTTGTCACCAAAAACACAGGTAAAAAAGAAAGAATAGATAAAATGGTCTCCATCGAAATTGAAAACTTTTGGGGGAGATTTGTTAAAGGATACAAAATTACAGTTAGGTAGGAGGAATAAGTTCTATACCATTGTAAGATGACTACAGTTAACAATAAGGTATAGTTTCAAATAGCTAGAAGATACTGATGGTTCCCAACACAAAGAAAGGGTAAATGTTTAAACTGATGGAAATGCTAATTACCCTGATCTGATCACTCTACATTATACATATTGAAACATCACTATGTACCCTATGAATATGTAAAATTACTATTAGTCAATTAAAAATAAATTTTAAAAATTAAAAATTTCTCTTCATCAAAGGGCACTATCAAGAGTCAAAAGACAACCCAGAGAAAGTATTCTGAAATCATATATTTAAGAAGCAATTAATATCTAGAATATATAAATAACTCTACAATTCAACAACAGAAAACAACCCAATTCAAAAATGGGCCAAGGACTTGCAGAGACATTTCCTCAAAGATATACATACGGCCAACCAGCACATAAAAATATGTTTAACATCACTAACCATTAGGAAGATGTAAATCAAAACCACAATGAGCTATCACTTCCTACCCATTAGGTTGGCTATAGCCAAAAAAAAAAAAAAAAAAAAGCAGAAAATAACAGTTATTAAAGTAGTTGTAGAGAAACTGAAGTACTTGTGCTTTGCTGGTGTAAAATGGTACAAGCACTGTGGAAAAGAGTATGCGGTTCTTCAAATAATTAAACATAGAATTACCTTATGATCCAGCAATTCTATTTCCAAGTATATAATTACACTTAAAAGAATTGAAAGGGGCGCAAACAGATATTAGTACACTAATGTTCACGGCTGGATTATTCACAATAGCCAAAAAGTAAAAACAACCAGTGCCCATCAGCAAATGAATGGATAAACAAAATGTATATACATTTAATGGAATATGATCCAGCCTTAATAAAAAAAAAAAAAAAAGGCAGGGGGAGGGCACTGGGCTTGGGAGGCCAAGATAGGTGAATTGCTTGAGCCCAGTAGTTCGAGACCAGCCTGGGCAACATGGCGAAACTGCATCTCTACAAAAAATACATAAATTAGCTGACATGGTGGCAGGCGCCTGGAGTCCCAGCTACCTGGGAGGCTGAGGTGGGAGGATCACCTGAGCCAGGGACAGTCGAAACTGCCATGAGCTGTGATTGCAACACCGGACTACAGCCTGGGTGACATAGTGAGACCCTGTCTCAAAAAAAAAAAAAAAAAAAGAAATCTGACACTTGCTATGACAGAGAGAAACTTTGAGGACATTATGCTAAGTGAAAGGTCAATCCACATATATGAGGTACCTAGAATACTAAAATTCATAGAAACAAAAAACAGAACAGTGGTAGCAAGCGCTAAGAGAAGGCAGGAATGAGGAGCTAATGTTTAATGGGTATGTTTCAGTTTGGGATGATGAAAAACTTCTGGAGAAGGATAGTGGTGATGGTTACAAAACATTGTGGATATTGGTGATGGTTACAGAACAATGTGATTGGTTTTTTCCACCCTAGTAATGTTAAAACTAGCAAAGACCAGCTCCTAGAAGGTCTCTACCCTCTATAGGAAAAATACACCAATTATACCTCCATACCTGCCTGGAAAGCACATAGAGTCAAACCAGCTTTGGAAATGGAGACTAGTGCTCCCATTTTCCATCACCCATTCAAATGCATAAGGAAACAGCAACATTAGGTGATTCATTTATTACCGTAACAGCCAGCACACTCCCTCGTCATTACTGTATTGTACCACTTGCGAAGCAGAAATATTTAATTTTTCTGGCACAAGACTACATATGATAAAATATAACAAAATCATGAGAACACCTCAAGGTACTGTAGTACAGAACTGCCCATGTTTCTTTGTGGAAAAAAATCCTAGGCCTGACAGATTTTATCAGCTCAACCAAACAGAATAAATAATAATAAAAAACAATAGAATCCCAAATAAAGGAGAGTTAGTACAAGTCCTAAAAACAATAGTCATGACCTGGTTAGGCTTTTGAGGGAATCTGAACCTTGAAATATTATTTAAGTTGACTTTCGGAACTGGTTTCTGTGTGGATTAATGCTGTCAATAATTTGATGCTATCCAAATGAGTAGAACCCGAGGTATTACAATGCAACCAAACTTAATTTCAGTTATGCCCGAAAACAAAGAAAAGGAATAAAAAGAAGTACTTTAAGGTACCCATATCAGGCTTTAGGAAGCATTACTTCACAAGAATCAGGCTTTGGTATTTAAACTCGAAATGTACAATTGAGACGCTGAAAACACAGAGTCTGGCTCAGGAAGTTAGCAGTATACCACTACATGATAAGCCTGCTGTGATGACATTCTTTATTAACATTTGTTGTTTTCCTTCAAGTACTCTTGAAAGAATGGTTTTTCAAAATGTGCATTTTAAATAAATTTGAATATAACCACACTTCTTTCAAGACATTCCACAATATAAACTGTGTGCCAATTTGTACAGAAGTAATCCTCCTCCAGTTATGCCAAATAATCGCAAATTCCAAAAGTCAATGAGAATATTTTCTACTGTTTGAAAGCTTTTAAGAAAAGGATGTATGGATGAATCCCCAACTAATATCAGCTTTGTTTTCCATATATGTTTAAATTCAAAAAGTTCAGACTTTACCTTGAAATGTTTAAACGTGCGCTTACGATATTCAAACCACTCCACAAAAAAATGCAGGCTTCGAAAAAACATGAACAGATCTTTTCTGTCTTCTGCTCTGTAGGAATAAATGATTCTCTGATTAATAAATATCATTAAATGATAGACCCAATCTAGCTTTATTTCTTATTTTTCCTTTTCATGTATCCTACACTAAAACCAAAAACTACTTGATGTAGTTCTACATATCAATTCCTGCACTTGTGTGTGTGTGTTCCTCTGGTGTGACTGCTAATGCTACTTTCTCAGCCTAGAACACCCCTTTCCCCATTTTCAAATGTTTAAGTCTACCTATTATTCAAATCACTCAAATGCCACATTCTCTGAAATTTTATTTGATGACTATAGTATAATAAAGAATAATGAAGAATAGACAGTATGTAAGTGCCAGTTTCTGGCATAGTGCTTTAAAACCTTTGGAACTTCCTGAGTGATAGATGTGTCTTTGTTATGCTAATGAGCTGTCTCATAGTGGTTCCTACACATTGCAGACTGGAGGCGCTTCACCAGGAAAACACATCGAACACATCACCAAACACATCATTTGAGGGCTAACCAGGAGCATGGCAGAGCTTCCTGGTTGGTGAATACACTGACATGCTGGGAGGATAATGTGCCTGGATTCCACAAGGAATCTCTGTCTCCCCAACCCCCAGACCTTCATCTATGCATTACTTCCATTTGGCTGTGTCTGGGTTGTATCCTTCATAATAAAATGCTAATTATAAGTATAGTGTTTTCATTAAGTTCTGTGAGTGGTTCTAGTAGGTTATTAAACCTGAGAGATTTGTGGGAACTCCAGAATTTATGGCCAGTTGGTCCTGACTGCAGGTGGACCCTGACACTTGCAGCTGGAGTGTGAAGTGGAGACACTCTTGAAGACCTCTGCCTGTAACCTGGAGGGTCTGTTAGTGTGAGAACCGAACTGAGCTGCAGGACGTCCAGCTGGTGACAGAGAACCCTTGTCAGAACAATCACCACACCACCACACCACATATCCTATTCCCTAACAGCTAGAAATAATCTCATTCCTTTGCCTATGAGAACTCTCACAGGAATGAGTCTTAATTCTCTTAATAGTACATCTCTATTAATAATGTAAGCCACATACACCACAAGTAACTTGAAGGCAAGCACCACGTATCATTTAATCATTCATTTGATAAATGATTGCGGGAGCTGAGTTCCTGTACCAGTCATGATAGAGTAAGCATATTCTACCCCAATGCTTCCATTACCTATAATTTAAAACCATGGACACAGCACATAAAGCAAACATCAGAAACTCTGAAATGTGGAAAGAAGAAAGCAGGTCAGGTAGAGTCTTCAGGAATCAAGGGAGGACCTGGAAATGAATTCCTTAGGATTTATTTTTGCCTTCTGTATATCCCAGTCTGTACACAGGAGCAAACTGCAACCCGGAATTACCAAAGGGTACATTAACAATAACAACAACCCCAAAAGCCTCGGGAAAGACCATTCCCTCTAGCCAATGGAGATCGTGCAAGATGAAAAGAAACAGGCCTGGCAGAAGGGAACCCTAATGCCAAAGAGGAGCTGTGCCCCTTTCACTCCTAATCAGGCACTTTAGCCACAGAGGCTGAGGTGTGAAGCCTGTCGACTATCACTGCCAACAATAAGAAAAGCAGGCAAAGCAGAGTCCTCATCTCCCAAACGGGTACTGCTACCAGAAAGACTGAGAGAGGAAGCTTTGTCAGCAACGCCCACCTAACACCAAGCAAACATAAGCAAAGAAAGGATGTCATTTCTGTTCTCGACCAACATGGCAGCTGCACACACAGTGGGGTGCTGTGTTAACTTTCCACACCCTGCACGTAAGTCATCCCAAGAAGAGATAAGGGAGAATCAGAGAAGAGCAGCCTTCAGACAAGAATCTTTTACATCTGTTTATGAAGTCCTAAATAACCCATACATAGAATGAACCAGAATCTACATAGAAAAAAATACTGAGAACTGAATTATAGTGTAGAATAATTTCCAGAATTCACATTGGCCTTGGGATAGTACATGAGTGGGGCAGACCACAACAGGATATTGAACTACAGACTAAAGTGGGCTGGGGTGTGCTTTTGACTTAGAAATGCATCAATAAGAACAACAACAACAAAAAAATGGCAAAATAGGAAGTGCTAGGGGTCATCCTGTCTCAGAAACACTGAAAACTATTGCATAGCTGTCAGAACCACTTTTACTGGAATGTGGGAAGGGAGTAAAAAGCTTACAACTAAGAAAACAATCAGGAAAAGGGCAACTGAAAAAGGGTAAGAGCACTTTGTAGTATTTTAAAATACCCTTGCCACACTCCCTACCTGGCCACAGTAGCAGTCTTAAAGATAGCATGCTACTTTACTAGCCTGAGAACCTAATCCTGACAACAGTCAAAGGGATCCCATTCCCAAGGAATTGTTTGTCTTGACTTGGCTCCCAAGTAAAAGAGACCTCATTCCCAAGGAACTGTTTTGATTCAAGGGTCTGAGTGCATTTCAGCTAAGTCAGAACTTTGTTGCAATTGATACAGGAGCTAGAAAGAAATTATTTAGGTAGATAGTGAGGGTTAAGGAGCCCTCAAGCAAGGCTTCCCTTTTAATAAAAAGCAGCCCCCAAATCATTTCTTTTCTAACAAAGAGCAGCCTGAAAAATAGAGCTGCAAACATAGATAAGCAAGCTGGAAGCCTGCACAAGTAAAGGCTGTGCAATAGAAAAGGAGGCAGTGTCTGATTTACATAGGACATGAAAAATTGGTCAGACCAGGTGTGCCACTTGCATAGGATGTGAAGAAGCTGGCCGCCCCATCCTAATCTTTCATTATGCAGATGGATTCTCTACCGGGCCAGCTCCATGTTGCCTGCTTTTTTACTGTAACATACCTGGCTTCCAGGTAGCCCTGGAAACTTATCCTGTTGAATGACTAGCGGAATTACTAGCCCTGGAAGCCAGGTATGTTAAACATACAGGCTCCATCTTGCCCTTTTTTTTTTTTTTTTTTTGAGACAAAGTCTCACTCTGTCGCTCAGGCTGGAGTGCAGTGGTGCGATCTCCGCTCACCAAAACCTCTGCTTCCTTAGTTCAAGTGATTCTCCTGCCTCAGCCTCCCAAGCAGCTGGGATTACAGGCGTGCACCATGATGCCTGGCTAATTTTTCTGTGTATTTTTAGTAGAGACAGGGTTTCACCATATTGGCCAGGCAGGTCTTGAACTCCCAACCTCAGGCGATCTGCCCACTTTGGCCTCCCAAAGTGTTGGGATTACAGGCGTGAGCCACTGTGCCCGATCTCCATCTTCCCTTTTCTTTGTCACCACGTGTACAGTAAAAAAGCAGGCAACATGGAGCTGGCCCGGTAGAGAATCCATCTGCATAATAAAAGATTAGGGTGGGGCGGCCAGCTTCTTCACATCCTATGCAAGTGGCACACCTGGTCCCACCAATTTTTCATGCCCTATGTAAATCAGACACTGCCTCCTCAAGCTCATCTGTAAAACCTGCATTTGACTGCGGAAGTGGCAACCTGTTGCAGGAAGTCAGGGACCCCGAACGGAGGGACCGACTGAAGCTGTAGCAGAATGACATAAATTGTGAAGATTTCATGGACATTTATTAGTTCCCCAAATTAATACTTTTATAATTTCTTACACCTGTCATTACTGTAATCTCTGAACATAAATTGTGAAGATTTCACGGACACTTATCACTTCCTCAATGAATATCCTTGTGATTTCCTATAACTGTCTTTACTTTAATCTCTTAATCTCGTCATCTTTGTAAGCTGAGGAGGATGAATGTCGCCTCAGGACCCTGTGATTGTGTCAACTGCACAAATTGTAGAGCATGTGTGTTTGAATATGAAATCTGGGCATCTTAAAAAAAAGAAGAGGATAACAGCGATGTTCAGGGAACAAGAGAGGTAACTTTGAACTGGCCGCTGGTGAGCCGGACGGAACAGAGCTATATTCCTCCTCTTTCATAAGCAAATAGGAGAAATATCACTGAATTATTTTTCTCAGCAAGGAACATCCCTGAGAAAGAGAATGTGCCCTGAAGGTAGGCTTACAGACAACCTCTTTTTAAGGCGTTGTCTTTTACAGTCGAAGGCGAAGGGATGAAATAAGCCCCGGTCTCCTATAGTGCTCCCAGACTTACTAGGATGAGTAAATTCCCACCTAATAAATTATGGTCAGACAGGTTACCTGCTCTCAAACCCTGTTTCCTTGTAAGATGTTATCTATGACAATGCGTGCCTGAAACTTCATTAGCAATTTTAATTTTACCTCATCTGGTGGTCCTGTGATCTCGCCCTGCCTCCATTTGCTTTGTGATATTTTATTACCTCGTGAAGTATGTGATCTCTGTGACTCACACCCTATTTGTGCACTCCCTCGCCTTTTGAAAATCACTAATAAAAACTTGCTGGTTTTATGGCTCGGGGAACATCACGGCTCCTGCCAACATGTGATGTCTCCCCGGACACCCAGCTTTAAATTTCTCTCTCTTGTGCTCTTTCCCTTTATTTCTCAACCCAGCCGAGACACTTAGGAAATAGAAAAGAACCCACGTTAAACATCAGGAGTGAGTTCTCCCGATAGCAACCCATTTTCTCCAGGACCCCTCTCTGTGCAGACAGTTCTTCTCCTTCTTTCACCTATTAAATGTCCACTCTTAACCTCACCCTGGTATGTTCACATCCCGGTTTTTGGTGGCTGTGGGACAATGAACCTTGAGTATTACCCCAGACAACATGAAGACATAGCTACACAGGGGATATTTTTCAAAAATACTAAAAGGCAAAGTAACAAGTCGCTGCTATGTAGGGCAAAAGAACAGTTGAGACAAACAACAGATATGCGGAAAGCCAAGAGAAGAAAAGGTAGGGAATGAGAATCTTTGGGGGATAAAGTCTTGGAAAAAGCGCTCAAGTATACCAGGGAACTAGAAAGCCACTGAATGCTCAGGGCAGAATGCATGCTTAGAAGAGAACTGAGGGGAGCATAACTTCAATCTCTGGCTAATCACTAGGCTAAGGACAGGACTAAGGCAGGGTTGTGAAAGACCTGGCTCAGCACTGAAGTAGTGTCCCCATACAGAAACAAAATGCATAGACCTGGAGACGATATCCTTTTTTCTTTTTTCCTTTTTGCCCATCATAATATTCAAAATGTACAGTATTTAATGACAATAACAAAACCTAAGCATGCAAAGAAAAAAGAAAATATGGCCCAGTCACAGAAAAAAAAAAAAGAAATTAACAGAAACTTATCCTGAGAATGACTAGTGGAATTACTAGGCTATGACTTTAAATCAACTGCCTTAAATATGTTTAGAGAACTCAAGAAAAATCAAGAGAACAAAGTATGCAACAAACAGGAAATGTCCATAAAGAGAGAAATTTTTTTAAAAGAAATAGAAATTTTAGAACTGAAAAGTACAACAAATGAAATGAAAAATTCACTAAAGGGGCTCAACAGCAGATTTGAGTGGGCATAAGAATCAGTAAAAATGGCTGGGCGTGGTGGCTCATGCCTGTAATCCCAGCACTTTGGGAGACCGAGGTGGGCAGATCACAAGGTCAGGAATTTGAGACCAGCCTAGCCAATATGGTGAAACCCAGTCTCTATTAAAAAAATACAAAAATTAGCTGGGCGTGGTGGCATGTGCCTGTAATCCCAGCTACTCGGGAGGCTGAGGCACAAGAATCCCTTGAACCCAGGAGGCAGAGGTTGCAGTGAGCCAAGATCACACCACTGCACTCCAGCCTGGGCAACAGAGCAAGACTCCGTCTCTCAAAAAAAAAAAAAAAAAAAAAAGAATCAGTAAAAATGAATGTAGGTCAAGTGAAATTATCCAGTCTAAGAAAGAGAAAGAAAAAAGAATGAAGAAAAATAAACAGAGCCTAAGAGACTTGTGGGACACCCAGAAAAGTACTAACATATACATAATGAAAGTCAAAGAAGGAAAGCTGAAAAAAAATGGGAGCTGAAATTATATCTTGAGAAATAACAGTCAAATCCCTCTGGATGAAAAAGTTAATATACACATCCAAGAAGTGCATAAACTGCAAACTGGATAACCTCAAAGAGATCCACATCAAGAAACATTATGGTAAATCTGTTGAACTCCAAAGAGAATCCTGAGACTGATATCCAGCAAAAGTATCTCTTACAAAGGCAATAAAAATTAAGACATTCCCTGATTAAAGAAAGCTGAGGTCTGTTACTTGTAGACTTGACCTACAAAAAAATGCTCATGGGAATTCTTTAGGCTGAAAGGAAAAAACACTGGACAGTAATTGAAAACCATACACAGAAATAATGAACAATGGTTACATAGGTAAATAATAAAGAAAGTATCATTGTATTTTGATTAATAAGCCCTCTTTTTCCCATATGATTTAAAGACAAATGCATAAAACAAAAATTACAAATCTATGTTAATGGTCAAACAATGTATAAAGATGGAATCTGTGACAATCACAATATAAGGGGGAGAAACAGAGATATAAAAAGCAGAGTTTTAAAAGGTATTATTAATACCAATCTAGTTTAGTATTCATTTAAACTAGGTTGTTATAAGATATTACCTGTAATTCTCAAGGTATCCACTAAGAAAATAACTAAAGATTGGGAGGCTGAGATGGGCGGATCACCTGAGGTTGGGAGTTCAAGACCAGCTTGACCAACATGGAGAAACCCCGTCTCTACTAAAAATACAAAAATTAGCTGGGTGTGGTGGCGCATGCCTGTAATCCCAGCTGCTCGGGAGGCTGAGGCAGGAGAACTGCTTGAACCCAGGGGGCAGAGGTTGCAGTGAGCCAAGATCATGCCATTGCACTCCAGCCTGGACAACAAGAGTGAAATTCTGTCTCAAAAAAAAAAAAAAAAGAAAAAGAAAAAGAAAAGAAAATAACTAAAGAATACATCGATAAGGAAAGGAGAAGAGAATCAAATAGTACACTACAAAAATCAATTAAACACAGAAGAAGGCAGTAATGGAAGAATAAAACAAAAAATAAAGAAAACGAATACAAAATAGCTGGGCATCATGGCTCACACCTGTAATCCTAGCACTTTGGGAGGCCGAGGCAGGACGATCACCTGAGGTCAGGAGTTTGAGACCAGCCCGGCCAACATGGTAAAACCCATCTCTACTAAAAATTAAAAAAAAAAAAAAAAAAAAATAGCTGGGCATGATGGTAAGTGCCTGTAATCACAGCTACTCAGGAGGCTGAGGCAGGAGAATTCCTTGAACCTGGAAAGCGGAGGTTGCAGGGAGCCGAGATCGTGCCACTACTGCACTCCAGCCTGGGAGACAGAGTGAGACTCCATCTCAAAAAACAAAAACAAACAAACAAAAAAACAATAAAAAGTCTCCTAACATAGAAAAGACCAGGACCAGAAGGAGTAACAGCCGAATTCTATCACATATACATAGAAGAACTAATATTAATCCTTCTGAAACTATTCTTACATCATCAAAGAGGAGAGAATTCTCCCTAACTCACTGCAAGAGGCCAGCATTACCCTGATACTAAAACCAGTTAAGGACACACAACCATAAGAAAACTACAGTCCCATATTCCTGATGAACACGGATGCAAAATCTTCAACAAAGTAATTAGCAAACCAAACCAAACAGCACATCAGAAATATATCACGATCAGATGTAATTTATACCAAGGATGCAAGGATGATTCAACATATACAAATCAATAAATGTAATATATCACATCTACAAGATATAAGGAAAAAATATAATCTCAATTGATGCAGAAAAAGCATTTGATAAAATTCAACACCCTCCCAGGATTCAAACACTTAACAAATTAAGCACGGAGGGCATATACCTCAAAATAATACAGGCTACATACAAAAAACCCAAGCTAACATCATAAGGAACAGGGGAAAGTTGAAAGCCTTTCCTCTAGAAACTAGAATAAGACTTCTACCACTCCTATTCAACATATGCCTAGTCCTAGCCAGAGCAATAAGGCAAAGGAAAGAAATAAAAGGCATGCCAATTGGAAAAGAGGAAGGTGAAATTGTCTCTTTTTGCTTATATGATCTTATATCTAGAAAAACCTAGACTCTACCAAAAAAATCTTAGATTTGATCAATGAATTCAGTTAAGTTGCAGGACAAAATCAATGTACAAAAATCAGTAGTGTTTCTATACACCAATAACAAATGAGTCATCTCATGCACATCCCAGGCTCACTGCTTTGAAGAATACTGTTAAAATGACCATATTGTCTAAAGCAATCTAGCAATTCAGTGCAATCCTAGCCAATCTCTAGAGATAATCAACAATTTGCCCTTGAGTGAGCTTTTCAAATGCAAAACAACCAACCCAGAATCCACACCTCCAAACACCTCCTTTACCAGGTTCTCTCTTTACCAGTTCTCTCCAGTATCCACCTGCTGTAATCACCCCAGGGCCATGTACAAGAGAGTTAACTAGGCTCTGACCCAGAGCCCACTGAAATTATTCAAACAAGCCAAGCTTAAACCAGCTTACGCTGCCTCAACCATTCCTTCCCACAGAAACCACAATAAAAGCTCTTGCCCATAGATTCCCCTCTCCTATTTGTCTCTTGACTGACCCCAGTGCTCCTCATGTGGCCCCTGTGGTGTGGTGTGCCTCTCCCTCTTGTGAACTGTAACTACATTTTTAATGGCAATTGTCTCTTAATCTGTTAGCTTCACTATATTATTTGTTAATAATAATAAAAGCTATTAAAATAGGCTCCATTTATTTTTAGAGAGAGTGTGTTGCTCTGTCACCTAGCCTGGAGTGCAGTGGCATGATCATAACTCACTGTAACCTGGAGTTCCTGAGCTCAAGTGACCCTCCCATGTCAGCCTCCTGAGCAGCTACAACTACAGGCAGGCAGACCTGGCAAATTTTTTTCAATTTCTTTTTTTGTAGAGACAGGGTCTCACTATGTTCCCAACACTGGTCATAAACTCCTGGGCTCAAGCGATCCTCCCATCTTAGCCTCCCAAACCATTAGGAGTACAGGCATGAGCCACTGCACCTGGGCCATTTATTTTTAACTTTTAAATATTAACCATGCAGTGCATATGAACGTAGATATATGTCAAATGTAAGCTGCTGATTCCTGTTAGTAGCCAAAAAAACTATCCACAATATATAGATATACAATATACAGAGGTGAGATTTAGTTTCTCCATATCTGATCACTCAAAAGGTTCTGTAACAGATGATGAACTCATTGGGACTGCTTCCCAGCGAGACCTCATGAAATTGGTCTTCACAGCAGCTATAGTTATGTTTTTATGGAGGTGGTTAATTTGATGCAGCTCTTGATCGTTGAATAAATGGCCCCATGAAGCTGCTTTGAAGCTAATTTTGATAAAATTATTGGAAGCTGGAATACAGGCTGAGTATCCCTTATCCAAAAATGACTGGTACCAGAAGCGTTTCAGATTTTGATTTTTTTTCAGATTTTGGAATATTTGCATGTATATAATGAGATCTCTTGGGGACAGTGTCCAGGTCTTAGAGGTAATTTTACACAATATTTTAAATAATTTTGTGTGTGACCGCATGTTCTCACTCATAGGTGGGAACTGAACAATTAGATCACTTGGACTCAGGAAGGGGAACATCACACACAGGGGCCTATCATGGGGAGGGGGGAGGGGGGAGGGATTGCATTGGGAGTTATACCTGATGTAAATGATGAGTTGATGGGTGCAGCACACCAACATGGCACAAGTATACATATGTAACAAACCTGCACGTTATGCACATGTACCCTACAACTTAAAGTATAATAATAATAAATAAATTTAAAAAAAAAATGAATTCAGAATATTTAAATAAATAAATAAATAAATAAATAATAATTTTGTGTGTGAAACAAAGTTTGTGTACAATGATCCATGAGAAAACAAAGGTGTCACTATCTCAGCCACCCATGTGGATGATCTGTGGTTACTTAGCATCATCATCATTCCTGATACTGAATTTATGATACCAATAAGCAATAATTTTCTTAACTTATTCACACATAAGAACAGTAAAAAAATGACATGTCATTAAATAGTGAAAAAATAATGTATGCAGTGCAGTATCACCAAATTACCAGTTACCAGCTTCTAAAAAACAGCAACAACTGGCCAGGCGCAGTGGCTCAAGCCTGTAATCCCACTACTTGGGAGACCGTGGCGGGTGGATCATGAGGTCAGGAGATTGAGACCATCCTGGCTAACACGGTGAAACCCCGTCTCTACTAAAATACAAAAAATTAGCTGGGCGTAGTGGCGGGCCTCTGTAGTCCCAGCTACTCGTGAGGCTGAGGCAGGAGAATGGCATGAACCCGGGAGGCGGAGCTTGAGGCAGGAGAATGGCATGAACCCGGGAGGCGAAGCTTGCAGTGAGCTGAGATCACGCCACTGCACCCGAGCCTGGCGACAGAGTGAGACTCTGTCTCCAAAAAAAAAACAACAAAGAAAACAAACGGCAACAACTAACAATGGTAGGCTTCCAGTCTCCACCTATGATGCTGTGTTTTGATTAAAATGTTACTGTATGCCAGGTGCGGTAGCTCACGCCTGTAATCCCAGTGCTTTGGGAGGCCGAGGTGAGTGAATCACCTGATGTCAGGAATTTGAGAACAGACTGGCCAATGTGGTAAAACCCCATCTCTACTAAAAATACAAAAATTAGCTGGGCATGATACTCGGAAGGCTGAGGCAGGAGAATCGCTTGAACCTGGGAGGCAGAGGTTGCAGTGAGCCAAGATCGCAACATTGCACTCCAGCCTGAGCAACAAGACTGAAACTGCGTCTCAAAAAATAAATAAAATAAAATAAAATGTTACTGTATACCGTATTTTATTTTTTTAGGTGAGAAGAAACATAAGAAGCAGTTGTGGGACCAAGAAATGGGTTCTCTAGGGATGAGGAGGCATTCTGCTGGATGGCTCCTGTAGAACCATTTTTAAATGTTTCCTCCAAAGGCTGGGCACGGTGGCTCATGCCTGTAATCCCAGCACTCTGGGAGGCTGAGGCGGGCAGATCACTTGAGGACAGAAGTTCTAGACCAGCCTACCCAACATGGCGAAACCATGTCTCTAATAAAAATACAAAAATTAGCTGGGTGTGGTGGCGTGTGTCTATAAGTCCAGCTACTCGGGAGGCTGAGACAGGAGAATTGCTTGAACCCCAGAGGTGGAGGTTGCCGTGAGCCTAGATGGTGCCACTGCACTCCAGCCTGAGAGACAGAGTGAGACTCTGTGTCAAAAAATAAATGAATACATAAAAACAAAATAAATGTTTCCTCCACAGTTATCTGCCTCATTAACAACAGTTTTTGTCTTATTAATCTAGCTTTGATTTTAGAATCTGACATGATTTCTTGTTTTGTTATGAATGCATGCTGCTACCACAGCTGAAGGGAGCTGGGAGGGTCTTTTTCCCTTGAGGATGTTGAATGAACTGTGTTGTACACCTGCGTTTTGACTGCAACCTGTCACAAGTCAGGTGTGGAATTTTCCACTTAAGGTAATCATGTCAGCAATCAAAAAATGTCAGATTTTAGAGCAGTCTGGATTTCAGATTATAGATGTTCAACCTGCCAGAATTCCATGAGAGCTCTTGGGGAAGTCAGTACTGAACTAACTGAATCGTGATCCTCTCAAACAACGTCCTCAAAACAGTCTCAGATGTTTGAAAAAATGAGCATGTGTGTATAATAATCATTCACTCCTATTTGTCTACAATGATTAATCAGAGGAATAATTTCTTCCCAAATCCCTTCCAGGTATAACTTTTTATACTTTTCTGTGCTTTATTTTAAAAATAATGCCTTTTTAAAAAGAAAAAGACCGGCCGGGCGCGGTGGCTCAAGCCTGTAATCCCAGCACTTTGGGAGGCCGAGGCGGGTGGATCACGAGGTCAGGAGATCGAGACTATCCTGGCTAACATGGTGAAACCCCGTCTCTACTAAAAATACAAAAAAAAAAAACTAGCCGGGCGTGGTGGCGGGCGCCTGTAGTCTCAGCTACTTGGGAGGCTGAGGCAGGAGAATGGCGTGAACCCGGGAGGCGGAGCTTGCAGTGAGCCGAGATCACGCCACTGCACTCCAGCCTGGGAGACACAGCGAGACTCCGTCTCAAAAAAAAAAAAAAAAAAAGAAAAAGAAAAAGACCACAAATACTGAAGAAAGCATCTGGCACATAAAATTCATTACTGAGGACTCTAACAAGATCAGTTGAGTGATCTGTAAATAGTGGTGGGCATATATACTCACTAAAGGAGTTTAGGAATCTGTGCCACAAGTAATACCAAACAATACACAATCTGTAAAATGAAGTAATTTCATGTCTAGTGGGTGGCCCAAAGCAGCATTGTTTTTTGTCTATCTGGTTTCACTGAGAAGGATTCCCCAAGTGCTGGCAATCATCCCATGTTATAAAGAAGAGATCTAAGTTATGGATGTTCTTCTACAGTTCCATCATTCCAATTCCAGTAAATTCCATCATTTCTCAGATATATTTTATTCTTTAATTCATAAATTTATAAGGTTTTAGAATGGGACAGACCCCTGGAAATTCTTTTTTTTTTTTTTTTTGGAGACAGAGTCTCGTTCTGTCGCCCAGGCTGGAGTGCAGTGGCACTGTCTCGGCTCACTGCCAGCTCCGCCTCCCGGGTTCACACCACTCTCCTGCCTCAGCCTCCCGAGTAGCTGGGACTACAGGCGCCCACCACCACTCCTGGCTAATTTTTTTTGTATTTTTAGTAGAGACGGGGTTTCACCTTGTTAGCCAGGATGGTCTCAATCTCCTGACCTTGTGATCCGCCCACCTCGGCCTCCCAAAGTGCTGGGATTACAGGTGTGAGCCACCGCGCCCGGTGAACCCTGGAAATAATTCTATCCAGTTCTTTCATTTTGCAGATAACTCCACAGAGATTAAACACTTTTTCTAATTCAATGCTGTTAGTCATTAGTTTAAGGAAAAAAAAAAAAAGAAATGAAATACATAAAGATACACTGTCCTCATTATCACAAATTTATAATTTATACGAGGATAAGAATAGTTATAGGCTGGGCACAGTGGCTCACACCTATAATCCCAGCACTTTGTGAGGCCGAGACGGGGTGGATCACCTAAGGTCACGGGTTTGAGACCAACGTAGTCTCAATCTGGCCAACGTGGTGAAACCCCATCTCTACTAAGAATACAAAAATTAGCAGGGCATGGTGGCGGATGCCTGCAATCCCAGCTGCTCAGGAGGCTGAGGCAGTAGAATCGCTTGAACCCAGGACGTGGAGGTTGCAGTGAGCCAAGATTGTGCCCCTGCACTCTAGCGTGAGAGCATGAGACTCTGTCTCAAAAAAAAAAAAAAGAAAAAATAAAATAAAATAAAATAAAAAGGAGTAGTTATAATGCAAGGCATAATTTGCTACATTTTTGATACATTTTTAGAGAGTACCTAGGGTTGATAACCAACTGACATGATCAGGCCAGGCAACCTCCTCCATGTACTCCTATGTCGCATTCTCAATGAGGCCTTCCCCAATCAAGCTATTTAAAAATGGTACCTTTCCTCCTCCTGTGCATCGCAATCTCCTATCCTAGTTTATTTTCTCCCCACCACTTATCGATATCTAATATATTATTTATTTTACTTATCTGTTTTGTTTATTGCCTGTTTCCCCTACTAGAAAATAAACCTCTTGAATTTATGAAGACGGATTTTTCTTTTGTTCACTGCTACATATTAAGCACAACGATGGTGCTTGGCTGCAGAATAGGCAACACATAACTGCTGGATAAATGAAAGAATACTAGTGACTTGTCTGTCTAATCTCTGCTTAACTTCAGGTCTTACATTTTCAAGTGGTTTGTTAGATGATTCACTCAAGAACTGTTTGAACACCAACCATGTACAAGGCACTCTCCTAGGTGACCTGGGGCTAATACCACCCCTCCCTCTCCCCTAGAGTAGACATTGTATGCATTTATATTCCCATAGCACTTACTCTACCATCAATTACCATGTATCATTGGTTTTGCACATACACTAGGTTGTAAGCTTCATAAAATTGAAAATTATCTTGTTCATCATTGTATTCTTAGAGACTAATACAATGCAAAGTGTATAATATGCTTTTAACATACATTATTTATTTAAAAGTTTACATACAGTAAAATTCACTCTTTTTCTTAATTTTATGATTTTGACCAAATGAATAGAGTTGTGTATCCAACACAACAACCAGTTCCATCATACAGGGGAACATAAAGAAGAAGCACAGCAAATGTACTGTTAAGCCACAAGACAATGGACAAATACCTCTAAAGTACTCAGGAGAAAAAACTCAAAGAACCAAAACAATCAACCAAGGATTCTATACCCCGAATGATATCTTTCAAAACCAAAAATGAAATAAAGACTTTTAAGGCCAAAATCATAGAAAAAGCTAAAAAATCCATTAAAAGCAGAACATTGGGCCGGGCACAATGGCTCACATTTGTAATCCCAGCACTTTGCGAGGCCAAGGCAGGATGACTGCTTGAGCCCAGGAGTGTGAGACCAGCCTGGGCCACATAGTGAGACCCCTATCTCTAAGAAAAAAAATTTTTTAATTGGGGGAAAAAAAAAAAAAAAGCAGGCCTTCACTACAAAAAACAATAGGATTGGCTGAGTACAGTGGCTCATGCCTATAATCCCAGCACTTTGGGAGGCCAAAGTAGATGGATCGCCTAAGCCCAAGAGTTCAAGACCAGCCTGGACAACATGGCCAAAACCCATCTCTACCAAAAATACAAAAAATTAGCTGGGCGTGGTGGTGCGTGCCTGTAGTTCCAGCTATTCAGGAGGCTGAGGTAGGAGGATGACTTGAGCCTGAGAAGCGGAGGTTGCAGTGAGCCAAGTTTGCACCACTGCACTCCAGCCTGGGCGACAGAGTGACACCTCATCTCAAAAACAAACAAAAAACCAATAGGATTGAGCAAATGAATAACTTTGTTGATATTTCTAGGAGCCAAGTTTCTCAATATGGAAGAAAGGATGTAGAAATGTGAAATGATAGTATGTATATAAACACATACATACTATAAACTGGGGATAAGCTGGAGTACAACTGGACGCCTTGGTGTACAGTCACGATTTTGTAAATCATGTGTAGCTTAACGACAGGGATACATTCTGATAAATGCATTGTCAGATGATTTCTTTACTATAGGAACATCATACAGTGTACTTACACAAACCTAAATGGTACAGCCTACTGCAAACCTAGGCTATATAGTACGGCCAATTACTCCTAGGCTATAAACCTATACAGCATTACAGTACTAAATGCTGTAGGCAGTTGTAAAACAATGTTAAATATTTGTGCATTTAACATATCTAAATATAGGAAAAGTACAGTAAAATACAGTAATGTAATCATGAAACTACCTTGGTATATGCAGTCACTGATCAAAAAGTAGTTATGCGGCACATGACTATTAGTGCACATGAATATTTTATGAATCATGATTTCTTATATACAGGTTTGTGTGTGTGTGTATATATATGTATAAAAACATATTTTCTAGTACTGTTTGTTGAAAGAACCAAGAAGCAAAGACACTCCAATAGCAATGAACAGACCTAGTATCAGATCTTAGTCTCTAATACCATTTCCCACTAAAAGAAACTCTGGTTCCTCAGAAAAATTGCTGAATCTACACCTAGGGCAGGACAGGTATATTGTGAGCCTGGAAAAATCTTTTATTGACAGAATATGAGGAAGTGCTCAAAAATATAATAAGGAATTAACACATGGATTCAGGAGCCAGCTTAAAGAGATTCCCTCTGATCAAATCCGGGATAGTTTGAGCACCAAAATAAATAAGAAGAGAAGAAATTATAAATCGTTGGGAAAAAAAAAGAATGAATCCATACATATTATAAATATGGATATATACACATACATAGAGAATGGTGATCTATTTCTTAAGCATAATGCCAAATGCCTACTGAGAAATGTGGAGGAAGTAAGCGCTAGAGTTGAAAAATCATCATTTTGCAAACATCACAGTAGCGAGTAGATAAGGCAAGAATCATCAGTAGATGCTAAATTGAGGAAGGAATATTAATAAAGAGTAGTAACTGCGTGGTCATCAAGTGTGTCCCCACAGATTGCATATTAGAGCCAAGGGAGAAAAAATTAGTTATCATACAGTGGAGAAATATAACAGTTTCATTGAGTGAAAAACTTAGTATCACCTATGAGGGACAGCTATGCTGAGAAGGACAAAATATCATCTATACAGAATTTGCCTAAGAAGGCAGAGCCTCAACTGACCACAACAGAAGATCAAAGGCAAAATAAGAAACATTTTATTGGGGGAAAAAAGTAGAAAGAAAAAGAAACAAACAAAAACGTGGAAAGAACTTTTGTTTTTAGAGACAAGTCTTGCCCTGTGGCCCAGGCTGGAATGCAGTAGCATGATCATAGCTCACTGCAGCCTCAAATGATCCTCTTGCCTCAGACCCTCAGATAGCTAGAACTATAGGCATGCACCACTATGCCAGGCTAATTTTTTTTTTTTTTTTAACTTTTTGAAGAGATGGAGCCTTGCTCTGTTGCTCAGGCTGGTTGTAGGAAGAGCTTTTTAAAAAGATGACAAAGTGAAACATGGCAAAGAAAGGCTAGGCAATAACTCCAGATTAAAGGAGACTAAAGAGACATGACAACTAAATGCAATACTTGACTTTAGACTACATCATATAATTCAAGGAGAAAGAAGATGCAATATAAGATATTATGAGATCAACTAAGAAAACTGGATTATGGAAAGCATATTAGATAAAAGTATCATATCAATGTCAATTTATGAAGTTGATCACTGCACTGTAATTATATAAGGGAATATCTCTAAACTTAAAACTGCACACTTGAGCTGGGTGCGGTGGCTCATGCCTGTAATCCCAGCACTTTGGGAGACCAAGGTGGGTGGATCACTTGAGGTCAGGAGATTGAGACCAGCCTGGCCAGCATGGTGAAACCCCATCTCTACTAAAAATACAAAAAAATTAGCCGGTCGTGGCGGTGCATGCCTGTAATCCCAGTTACTCAGGAGGCTGAGGCAGGAGAATTGAACCCAGGGAGCGGAGGTTGCAGTGAGCTGAGACTGTGCCACTGTACTCCAGCCTGGGCGACAGAGCAAGACTCCATCTCCAACATAACGTAACGTAACGTAACGTAACGTAACGTAACGTAACGTAACGTAACATAACATAACATAACATAGCATAACAAAATAAAATAAGGCCAGGTACGGTGGCTCATGCCTGTAGTCCCAACACTTTAGGAGGCTGAGTTGTGCAGATCACTTGAGGTCAGGGGTTCGAGACCAGCCTGGCTAATATGGTGAAACCCCGTCTCTACTAACAATACAAAAATTAGCCAGACGTGGTGGTATGCGCCTGTAGTCCCAGCTACTAGGGAGGCTGAGGCTGCAGAATCACTTGAGCCTGGGAGGCAGAGGTTGCAGTGAGCCAAGATCTTCCCACTGCACTCCAGCCTGGGCAACAGAGTGAGAATCCATCTCAAAAACTAAATAAATAAAGTAAAATAAAATAATAAAAATGCACACTTAAGTATTTATGGGAAATGAGCCACGATATATGCAACGTGTCCTAAAAAGGCTCCATATCAAGAACAGCAACAGAAACATTAAAAATCTTGATAAACATGGCTGGGCATGGTGGCTCACGCCTGTAATCCCAGCACTTCGGGAGGCCGAGGCGGGCAGATCACAAGGTCAGGAGATTGAGACCATCCTGGCTAACACGGTGAAACCCCATCTCTACTAAAAATTACAAAAAAAATTAGCCGGGTGTGGTGGTGGGCGCCTGTAGTCCCAGCTACTCTGGAGGCTGAGGCAGGAGAATGGCGTGAACCTGGGAGGCAGAGCTTGCAGTGAGCTGAGATCGCGCCACTGCACTCCAGCCTGGGTGACAGCGAGACTCCGTCTCAAAAAAATCTGGATAAATATGACAAACTATTAGCCTTTTCTTAAGTTACTTAAAGTACATATGATGGTTGAAGTAAAACATAATGTTATCTAACGGGGTTATTATTATTACTATTTTTGAGATAGGGTCTCACTCAGTCTCCCAGGCTAAAACGCAATAGCATAATCATGGCTCACTGCACTGTCAAACTCCTGGGCTCAAGTAACTCTCCTACCTCAGCCTACCAAGCAGCCGGGACTACAAGTGAACTCCACCACAATAAGCTATTTCTGCTGTTGTTGTTTTTGTAGAGATAGGGTCTTCCTTTGTTGCCCAGATTGGACTAATGGAGTTTTTCAGCACATACATGTGAATATAATTCACATGAAAACTACCATATGAAGCAGGGAGGGGAAGTGAACCATGTGGTTATAGGACTACAAGACTATAATTGCAGTGGTAAAGTATCAAATCTAAATAGACTGTTAAAAGTTAGGTTATGTATGTTGCAATCCCAACAGCAACCAATAAAGAGTAACACAAATATAGCCAAAACGTGAATGAAATAAATTAAAAGAGAATATTAAAATATATTTAAAGGAGAGGGTTTTGAGAAGATGACAGAATAGGAAGTACCAAAATTCCATCTCTCCGCTTACATAACAATTTCACTGGCAGAATCTGTCTGATACAACCATTTAGAAACTCTTAGTCTAATGAAGGCTGGCAACATCCAGGGAAAGGCTTGGAGAAGGGCTTGGATGGTAAATTGTGATTAATTTTAGTAAATTTCAGCTCTTAGTGTAGCAGCAGCTACCCATTTCTTCACCCCTACCCCCCTGGCAGGCAGTCATGTGAGTATAACCAGAGCAGCTTACACACAGCTTATGGAAGGCAGAGCCAGCCAAAAAAAAAAAAAAAAGGACCCTGTCCTCCAGCCATAAGGGATCTGTGTTTTGGTCACTGCTGCTTCTCATTATGGAAGTGTAGACAAAGAGTCAGGCAGCCATTGTAGTTACACATCCCCACACTTTTGAAAACCCTGCTTCCTACAGTTGAAGTGATTTCCAGGGGAATTAAAAGGCCAGAGCCCTTTTTTTCCCCACCTTCATTTTCTTCATTTTCCCTTTCTAAGAGCCAAACAATCAAGACCAGGACATTGACAAATAACTGCATCTGAGGGGAGATTCTGTAAGAGACTGCACATACCCATGGAAAGCTTCAGGCCCAGAAACAAACTGAGAGGACCTTAAGTTTATACCTCAGGTTAATCCCTGGCACAGAGGTGGCCTACGAAATATGAATAAATAAACAAATAAAAATAATAACAATAACAAAAAAGCCTGGGAAAGAGGGAGAATCTGACTTTGGGGGTTACCACATTATTAGGTTCAAATGAGTCCTTTTCAACAACAACAACAACAACAACAAAACACAAGGGATACAAATAAATAGAAAAGAAGGCTGGGCGTGATGGCTCATGCCTATAATCGCAACACTTTGGGAGGCCAAGGCAGGATCACCTGAGGTCAGGAGTTCGAGATCAGCCTGACCAACATGGAGAATCCCCCTCTCCACTAAAAATACAAAATTAGCTGGGCGTGGTGACACATGCCTGTAATCCCAGCTACTTGGGAGGCTGAGGTAGGAGAATCACTTGAACCCGGGAGGCAGAGGTCGCGGTGAGATGAGATTGCACCACTGAACTCCAGCCTGGGCAACAAGAGTGAAATTTCGTATCAAAATAATAATAATAATAATAATAATAATAATATTAATAATGAGGGAGATGATCAAAGGGATGTGGCTGGAGAAAAGAAAAATAAAAAATAAAAAAGTACAGGAGAAATTAAGACATTCTCAGGTAAACAAAAACTGAAGGAGTTGGTTATCATTTAACTTTCTCTGTAACAAATAGTCAAGAGAATTCTGTAGAGTGAAAGAAAGGACACTAGACAGTAATCTGAAGACTTATTAAGAAATAGACTCTTAGAACATATGGAAAAAGGTAAAAGAAGAAAAAAGCTTTAAAAAAGAACAAAAAAAGACTCAATAAAGGTAAATGCATATAAAATTATAAAAGCTAGTATTTTTGCAACAATAGTTACTCTACTTTTTGTTTCCTACATGATTTTACAGACTAATACATTTTATTAAAATTAGACTAAAAGCTAGTATTAATGTCATTTTCATTTGTGACTCCACATTATTTTCTACGTAATTTAAAAAAACAATGCATTTTAAAGAATTATTAGTTTACATTTTGGGGTGCACAACATATAAATATATAAGTTCGTAACATCAATAATTCAAAAGGCTGGGGATTGTTGTAGGAAGTCAGGGACCCCGAATGGAGGGACTGACTGGAGCCGTGGCAGGGGAACATAAATTGTGAAGCTTTCATTTTAATATGGACATTTATCAGTTCCCAAATTATACTTTTATAATTTCTCATGCCTGTCTTTAATTTCTTAATCCTGTTATCTTTGTAAGCTGAGGATGTGCGACACCTCAGGACCACTGTGACAATTGTGTTAACTGTACACATTGATTGTAAAACATGTGTGTTTGAATGATATGAAATCAGTACACCCTGAAAAAGAACAGAATAACAGCAATTTTTAGGGAACAAGGGAAGATAACCATAAGGTCTGACTACCTGCGGGGTCAGATAAAAAGAGCCATATATTTCTTCTTGCAGAGAGCCCATAAACAGACGTGCAAGTAGGAGAGATATTGCTAACTTCTTTTCCTAGCAAGGAATATTAATATTAAGACCCTGGGAAAGGAATGCATTCCTTGGGGGAGGTCTATAAACAGCCACTCTGGGAATGTCTGTCTTATGAGGTTGAGCTAAGGACTGAGATACACCCTGGTCTCCTGCAGTGCCCTCAGGCTTACTAGGGTAGGGAAAAACTCCACTCTGGTAAATTTGTGGTCAGACTGGTTCTCTGCTCTCGAATCCTGTTTTCTGTTGTTTAAAATATTTATCAAGACAATATGTGCACCGCTGAACATAAACCCTCATCAGTAGTTCTGCTTTTGCCCTTTGCCTTGTGATCTTTGTTGGACCCTTATTAGTTCTGCTTTTTGTCCTTTGAAGCATGTGATCTTTGTACTTACTCCCTGTTCTTACACCCCCTCCCCTTTTGAAACCCTTAATAAAAATTTGCTGGTCTGAGATTCAGGCGGGCATCACGGTCCTACCGATATGTGATGTCACACCTGGTGGCCCAGCTGTAAAATTCCTCTCTTTGTACTCTTTCTTCTATTTCTCAGACGGCCAACACTTACGGAAAATAGAAAGAACCTACGTTGAAATATTGGGGGTGGGTTCCCCTGATAGGGGACAGAGCTGTAAAGAAACACAGGTCTTTCCAACTTTTTTTCAGTTAAAGTGGCATAAAATGGATTTGCAAGGACATGTGTGGTGGCTCATGCTTGTAATCTCAGCACTTTGGGAGGACAAGGCAGGAGGACAGCAAGAGTGCAGGAGTTCAAGACCAGCCTGGGCAATACAGTGAGACCCCTTCCTTTAGCATTTTTAAGTGGATAGGATGGATAATCAAGTGGATAGGATAACCCACTACTCAGCCTCTTTCCCCAGCCGCCCCTATCATTGATCAGTGGGCCCATGAACAAAGTAAAGTGGCCATGGTGGCAGGGATGAAGGTTATGCATGGCTCAGCAACAAGGACTTCCACTCACCAAGGCTGACAAGGCCAATTTGCCAGCAGCACAGACCAACACTGAGCCCCCCCAATATGGCACCATTCTTTGGGGTGATCAGCTAGCTACCTGATGGCAGGTTGATTATATCGGGCCTATTCCATCATGGAAAGGGCAGAGGTTTGTTCTCACTGGAATAGACACTTACTCCGGATATGGGTTTGCTATACTGCAGGCAATGCTTCTGCCAAGACTACCATCCGTGGACTCACGGAATGCCTTATCCACTGTCATGGTATGCCACACAGCATTGGCTCTGATGAAGGCACTCACTTTACAGCTAAAGAAGTGTAGCAGTGGGCGCATGCTCATGGAATTCACTTGTCTAACCATGTTCCCCATCATCCTGAAGCAGCTTGATTGACAGAACAGTAGAATGGCCTTTTGAAGTCAAAATTACAATGCCAACTATGTGGCAATACTTTGCAAGGCTGTGGCAAAGTTCTCCAGAAGGCCGTGTATGCTCTGGATCAGCATCCAATATGTGGTACTGTTTCTTCCACAGCCAAGATTCATGGGTCCAGGAATGAAGGGGTGGAAGTTGAAGTGGCACCACTCACCATCACCCCTAGTGATCTACTGGCAAAATTTTTGCTTCCTGTTCCTTTGACACTACATTCTGCTGGCCTAGAGGTCTCAGTTCCAGAGGGAGAAACGCTGCCACCAGGAGACACAACAAAGATCCCACTAAACTAGAAGTTAAGATTGCCACCTGGACACTTTGGGCTCCTCCTACATTTAAGACAACAGGCTAAGAAAGGAGTTACAGTGTTGGCTGAGTGACTGACCCAGAATATCGAAATGAAATCATTCTGCTACTTCACAACAGAGGTAAGGAAGAGTATGCATGGAATACCGGAGATCCATCAGGGCTTCTCTTAGTATTACCATGCTCAGTGATTAAGGTTAACGGGAAACTACAGCAGCCCAATCCAAGAAGGTAGTCATCAATACCAGCTACGACCACGTGACCAGCTACAGAACCGGGGATTGTAATTGTCATGAGTACTTCCTTCTCCTTTCGTTAAAAACATGTTTGTGCATGTATACACTTGTACTAAGAAAGTATCTTCATTTTATTTCCTTTTTCCTTTATCATGTGACATACAATTTATTGACTTCATATCAGCATTTAAGTATTGTTAACTTTATGTAATAGTATTTGGGTTGGGGATTGGTGAGTTTCTGGTTTTATGAAGGATAGTTTTATTATGTTAGGCGTAATTATGATTATTATTACCTTTATTTGAAGATTATGTATGATCTTAGGAGATGTGTATAGGTTCAAGTTGACAAGGGGTGGACTTGTCATGGTTAATACTAAGTGTCAACTAGATTGAAGGATACACAGTATTAATCCTAGATGCGTCTGTGAGGGTGTTGCCAAAGGAGATTAACATTTCAGACAGTGGGCTGGAGAAGGCAGACTCACCCTTAATCTGGATGGGCACCATCTAATCAGCTGCCAGTGAATATAAAGCAGGCAGAAACATGTGAAAAGGTGAGACTGGCCTAGCCTCCCAGCCTATATTTTTCTCCCGTGGTGGATGCTTCCTGCCCTTGAATACTGGACTCCAAGTTTTTCAGTTTTGGAACTCAGGCTGGCTCGCCTTGCTCCTCAGCCTGCAGACAAGACTATTGTGGGACCTCGTGATCACATGAGTGAATATTTAATAAACTCCCATATACATATACGTACACACAAACACACACACACAGGCTTTAAGCAACAGGTTTGAGAGAAAAGGTCCTGTCTTCTCTCAATGGGACAGATTCATAGAAGTATCTTAGGTTTTTTTGGTTTTTTGTTTTTTCAGATGGTGTCTTGCTCTGTCACCCAGAGGAGTGCAGTGGCACAATCTTGGTTCATTGCAACCTCCGCCTCCCCAGTTCAAGCGATTTTCGTGCCTCAGCCTCCCGAGTGGCTGGGAATACAGGCGCCTGCCACCACACCCAGCTAATTTTTGTATTTTTAGTACAGATGTTGGCCAGGCTTGTCTCCAACTCATGACTTCAGGTGATCTGCCCACCTTGGCCTCCCAACGTGCTGGGATTGCAGGTATGAGCCACCACTCATGGCCAGGACTATCTTATATAGATGGCGCAAATAAAGCTTACGTAGTGCTTTAAAAAAAAAAAAAACAAGGAAAAGAAAAAGAAAAAAATTCTGACTTATGCCACGTGGATGAACCTTGACATTACGCTCAGCGAAACAAGCCAGTCAAAAAAGGCAAATACTGGCCAGGCATGGTGGCTCGTGCCTGTAATCCCAGCACTTTGGGAGGCCGAGATGGCTAGATCACCTGATGTCAGGAGTTCAAGACCAGCCTGGCCAACATGGCAAAACCCCATCTCTACTAAAAATACAAAAATTAGCTGGGCGTAGTGGCGGGTGCCTGTAATCTCAGCTACTTGGGAGGCTGAGGCAGGAGAATCGCTGGTGAGGTGGAGGTTACAGTGAGCCAAGATCACGCCATTCCACTCCAGTCTGGGCAACAGAGCGAGACTCTATCTAAAGAAAAAAGGCAAATACTATATGATTCCACTTATATGAAGTACTTAATCAAAATCACACAGACAGAAAGTAGTATGGTGGTTGCTAGAGGATGAAGAGGATGAGGAGAGGGAGGAAGTGGGAGTTATTGTTTATGTGTACAAAGTTTCTGTTTTTTTTGTTTGTTTGTTTTTTTGAGACAGAGTCTCACTCTGTCACCCAGGCTGGAGTGCAGTGGTGCTATCTCGGCTCACCACAACCTCTGCCTCCCAGGTTCAAGCAAGTCTCCTGCCTCAGTCTCCTGAGTAGCTGGGACTACAGGCATGTGCCACCATGCCCGGCTAACTTTCATATTTTTAGTAGAGACAGGATTTCACCATGCTGGATTTGAACTCCTGACCTTGTGATCTGCCTGCATCAGCCTCCCAAAATGCTGGTATTATAGGTGTGAGCCACCGCGCCCGGCCAAAGTTTCTGTTTTAAAAGAGGAAAGAGTTATGTTGATGGACAGTGGTGATGGCTGTACAACATAATGAATGTATTTACTATTATTGAAGTGTACTCTTTAACATGGCTGAGTTGGTAGATTTTGCAAGTATTTTGCCAAATAAAAAAAATAGGAAAACAAATTAAATAATCTAAAGGAAGGCAAGAAAGGGCAGTACAGGACCAAAATAACCAAGTAGATTCACTGAAAACAAAGAACATAAAATAATAGTTGAATTAACACAAAGCTGCATAAGCGTGTACTTTATAGGGAATACTGGAGATTATGTGTTAAAAGTCAGTCTAATAACTATTTTAAAAATTATTTTAACATCTGAAAAAAATTGTTTTCCAAAGAGTATGGGCCTATAAAGAGGAGAAATTAGTTCATTTGTGCTTAAAGGCCACAGTGACATGATATTTCGTTCTCCATCAAACAAGTGAGCAAAAAATAAACTCTTAATCATGTGATGAGGGAGTAAGCCATGAAAATAATCTTAAAAGCTATGATGACTCAAGTTTAAACACACACACAGAGGAAAAGACTGTTCTTTTACAGTGAACTTTAAAAGACTCACAATTCCTTCATTCTTCCATTTGCTTCTTCATAAAGGATACTGTACTACAGCACATAAGAGTTTTCCATATAGAAAGAAATTTTGTGTGTGGGTGTGGGTGTTGGCTCTCACAGCTGTAAGAATGACTGTAATTTATCTATTTTTCCTAAGCAAAGTCCAAACTTCACTAAATGTAAAACAGATGTCATGGATTTCTTTCATAAAATGTTGGCAGTAACCCATTTCAATTTCAACTAAAGTAGTCAGGAAACAAAAATAACTCCAAATGTCTCCTTCTCAAGTATAAAGCGAACATAAAGATAAATTTAGGATAAAAATTCCAAGATTTTATTCTAACAATAAATTCCTGGGACTATTAAATCTAAAATTAGGTGACCATCAGAAATTAATTCACAAAAATATTAACAGTCATTCTCACATATTACTGGTGGGAATACAAAACAATATGGTTATTCTGGAAAATGGTTTGGCAGTTTATTATAAATTTAAACATACTCTTATATGACTCAGCAATTCCACTTCTGGTTATGTACCCTAGAGTAAAGAAAACTTATATTCACACAAAAACCTCTAGTGAATGTTCACAGCAGCATATACATGTGTGTTTGTGTACATAATATACATATTTATAGCATATGAATGTAGCGGCATGAATGCATGTGTGTGTGTATATATATACACATATATAAAGATAATATGCTATATTATACACTATAATATGCTACATAAATGTATATATAGGCCAGGCATGGTGGCTCACGCCTGTAATCTCAGCACTTTGGGAGACCGAGGTGGGCAGATCACGAGGTCAGGAGATTGAGACAATCCTGGCCAACATGGTGAAACCTTGTCTCTACTAAAAACACAAAAATTAGCTAGGGGTGGTGGTGCATGCCTGTAATCCCAGCTACTTGGGAGGCTGAGGCAGGAGAATCGCTTGAACCAGGGAGTCGGAGGTTGCAGTGAGCTGATATCACACCACAGCACTCCAGCCTGGTGACAGGGCGAGACTCCATCTAAAAAAAAAAAAAATGTATATATAACTATAATATGCTATATTCACCAAAAACTGAAAATAACCCAGATATCCTTCAATGGGTAAATGAATAAACAAACTCTGTTACATCCAACAAGGAAATATGAAAACACAAGAAATAAAAAGCATTAAAAGCAAGATAAAGATCTCCTTAAAAGGGCCCCCTGGCAAACAGTACTTCAACAGAGGAAAGACTCTGCTAAGTTGCAGATAGGCTAATAGAACTTATCCAAACTGAAACACAAAGAAAAAAAGGCATGAGAGAAATAGAGCTGAGCATCCAAATGCTGGGACAATATGTCAAACAGTCTAACTTATGTGTCATTAGAATGACACAGGGCAAAATAAATACTTTAAAAGACATGGTTGATAATTTTCACACAAATATACCCTAAACATAGCACAAACTACAAAAACGCAAAATTAAGAGAAAGATTTAAGGCTGTCCCAAGTACACACACAAGACACACTAATACAGAAAAATAAAGACAACAATCATCGCAGACTTTTTGTCACAACCTATGCAATCCAGATTATGAAAGAGTATGTTTAAATACATATACTTTTTAAAAGCCTATCTACTCAGAATTCTATGGCCAGCAAAAATATCTTTCAAAAAAATGAAGGCAAAATTAAGACCTTTCCAGAGAAACAAAAGCTGATAGACATTACGGCCAACAGACCAGCACAGTAAGAAATGTTAAAGGGTCGGGTGTGGTGGCTCACGCCTGCAATCCCAGCAGTTTGGAAGGCTGAGTTCGGTGGATCACCTGAGGTCAGGAGTTTGAGACCAGCCTGATCAACCTCGTTTCTACTAAAAACACAAAATCAGCCGGGTGTGGTGGTACACACCTGTAGTTCCAGCTACTTGGGAGGGTGAGGCAGGAAATTCACTTGAACCCGGGAGGCAGAGGTTGCAGTGAGCTGAGATTGTGCCATTGCACTCCAGCCTGGGCAAAAAGAGTGAAATTCTGTCTCAAAAAAAAAAAAGTTAAAGAAGTTCTCAAGGAAGAAGGAGCATAGCAGTTAGAAATCTGAATCAATATAAAGAAATGAAGAATGTTGGAAATGAAAAAATGAAGATAAATATACAAAAACATGTTTTATCAGCCAGGCATGGTGGCTCACACCTGTAATCCTGGCACTTTGGGAGGCCATGGTGGGTGGATCATTTGAGGTCAGGAGGTCAAGACCAGCCTGGTCAACGTGGTGAAACCCTGTCTCTACCAAAAATGCAAAAAAAGAAAAACAAAAAAAAAAGAAAGAAAGAAAATTAGCTGGGCATGGTGGCTGGATGCCTGTAATCCCAGCTACTCAGGAGGCTGAGGCAGGAGAATTGCTTGAACTTGGGAGGCGGAGGTTGCAGTGAGCCGAGATCATGCCATTCCACTCCAGCCTGGATGACAGAGTAAGACTCTATCTCAAAAACACAAAACAAGTTTTGTCTTATTTTTAATTGCTTTAAAAAATAATTGACAGTCTAAGGCAAAAATAGTAACAATGCCCTGAGACATTTGAAACATGTAAAAGTGTATGACAATTGTATGACAATAATAATACAATAGTTGAAGGAAAATAAATGGAAAGTATACTGCTGTTCTTATAGTATATGTGAAATGTTTACTATTTAAAGTGAAGGTAGACTGTGATAAGGGAAGATCAAGGTAGAAGCAAGAGTCAATAAAATAATGACTAAATATTTTTCAAAACCTAAAGATACCAATCCTGTTCAAAAAACTACAGATCTATAATGAAAAACTAAATTCATAACTAGGCATATAACATTTAAATTGCATAACAGCAGAGATAAAGAAGAAAGAAACTCCAAGAGAAGTAACTTACACAATGTAATTGAATCTGGACTAAAATCCAGGTCTTCTGACCTATGTTCAGCACCCTTTCTAAAATACCAGTCACTCTCCACAAAATGGGAACCCAGTCTAAAACATTGCCCAAGAAGCTGAGATTAAGTATTTATTAAGTAACGATAATATGCTCATTATTACAGGAAGAGAGATATCTCACTATTCTTCCTTTTGTATTTCCAAATAGCAGATGCTACTTCCAAACCATGGTCTGAACAAAAGGAAATATGTGATCTCTGCCATGATACAACACTTTTCTTGGTATTCTCCCTACTTCTCAAATAGTTCCTTTTCTAATTCCTTTGCAGGATCCTTCCCTTCTATTCAGTCAGTATATTTTAGAATTCCTCAAGGCTCAGTTCTAGGGCCTTTTCTAGTTTCACTCTGTATTCCTTCATAAGCAATCTCATTCCTGCTCAAGGCTTTAATTCCTACCCAATAGAAGATAATTCCAGTGTTCTATATCTCCCACCCCCACCTCTTCTGTGCTGCCTCTTTCTCATTTTTATTTCAGTGTTTTCAAAGGCACTCAAGTCCCATATGTCCAAAATAAAGTCATAATCTCACCTGACAATGGTACTCTTCCAACCTTCCCTTAACAGCAGACAGAACCACCATAATCAAAGAGTCATCTCCTGTGAATGACCTCTAATCCCTTTTACTCAAGCAATCCCACGCCCACTGATTTTTACTCCCTAATTATCCCCCAAATCCATCTAGCTAAGTACCATCATTTCAGTCCAAACTACAAACTTCTCTTGCCTGAACTGTTTTAAAAGATTAGTCATTGACTGGTTTGTATCAATGATTGCACCCCTTCATTCCATTTCCCTATAGCATCCAGAATAATTCTTTCTATGATGCCATACTTTTGCTTTCCTCAGGCCCTGCTCAAAACTTTTCAATAGTTTCACTTGGTCCTGGGGTTGTAATAAAACTTTTTATACCAAATTCCTGGTAGTATGGACCTCACCTAATTTCCTAGCCTCATCTTACACCACTCTCCTAGGCTCTTGCCTCCACCTGCCACTGTGGTCCTGCGTCAATTGCTCACAGATGCCATGCTCCCTGCTGGCACAGTGCCCAGCAAAGTTATGCCCTCTTTGTTAATTCACACCTACTCATTCTTCAGATGTCAGCTCAAGCTTCAGGAAATGATATCATGTTCTTTCTGCTGGTCAAATTCCTGATAAACACTTTGGGAGGCTAAGGCAGGAGGACTGCTTGAGCGTAGGAGTTTGAGACCAACCTGGGCAACATAGTGAGACCCCATCACTAATTTAAAAACAAAATATAGAAATAATAAAAAACAAAAATTCCTGATATATACTTCAACAGCATTATGTAACTCTCCTCTATAGCATTTAATGCAGCCATAATTTTATATTTACTTCTGCCATTATTTAATACCTGACTTCTCCACTAGACTGTCAATCCCATGAGGACTGGGGATTGTATCTTTTTTTTGCTCACATTTTAATACCCAGCAGATAGTGAATGTGCAATAAATATAAACTAAATGAAAGAATGATAGATATAGAGAATACGGGCTTAAATATAAGCCACAATAGTGGTGTTATACTTTCAGAGAAGACTTATTTACTTACTAAGAAAAGGAGAAGGTAAACTTAAAACTGTAAAGTGTAAATTTACTTTCTTTCTCTAAATAAGTTTGTTAAATAGCTTACCTAGACACAAATTCACTTAATTCTGAGCATTCTGTGGGCTCCATTATTATGTTGAGGTCAGTAACAGCAGAAGATAATCTCTCCTTATTCTAAAATAAAGATAAAATTTATGTATCAAAGCATGGTAAACTCCAAAAAGACAAAAATACTTTTGAAATATGCAAAATGAAATGCCACCAAATAAAAGGAAAGAGTAATCAAGAAATGAAACCAAAAATATTGGTTATTAAAAGAATGAAGTCAGATCCTTATTCTATAACAAAAACCAAAATGAACTCCAAATGAATTACTTATGTAAATTAAACACTGAAACAATAAAATGTGAGGAGAAAATACAAACTTAATTTATTAAGTGAAGAAAGACTTTCTAAGCAAAATTAGAAAAAATTAGCAAATATGATTAAATAAAAACACAAAATAGCAAAGTAAAAAAATGACTTTATAATAAAAGAGAAGCAATAAACTAAGTATTTACCATAAACGTGACAAAGGGATATGGAAAAGGAAAAGGATATGAACTAAAAATTCAGAAGTGAAAAACAATTTACATGTACGAAAATGTTCGATCTCAAGCAGGCATGGTCGCTCATGCCTATTAGCACTTTGGGAGGCCGAGGTGGGTGAATCACCTGAGGTCAGGCATTTGAGATCAGTCTGGCCAAAATGATGAAAGCCCGTCTCTACTAAAAACACAAAAAATTAGTTGGGCGTGATGGCAGGCGCCTGTAATCCCAGCTACTTGGGAGGCTGAGACAGAAAAATCGCTTGAATCCAGGAGGCAGAGGTTGCAGTGAGCCGAGATCGCACCACTGCACTCCAGCCTGGTGACAGAGCGAGACTCCATCTCCACAAAAAAAAAAAAGAAAGTAAGTTCAATCTCGCCAGTAATAACTGTAAATTAAAACAATAAGATAAGATGCCCTTTTTTTTTTTGGAGACGGAGTCTCGCTCTGTTGCCAGGCTGGAGCGCAGTGGTGCGATCTCGGCTCACTGCAACCTCTGCCTCCCGGATTTAAGCGATTCTTCTGCCTCAGCCTCCCCAGTAGCTGGGACTACAGGTGCCTGCCACCATGCCCAGCTAATTTTTGTATTTTTAGTAGAGACGGGGTTTCACCACGTCGGCCAGGATGGTCTCAATCTCTTGACTTCGTGATCCCCCCATCTCTGCCTCCCAAAGTGCTGGGATTACAGGCGTGAGCCACTGCACCCGGCCGACAAGATGCCATTTCTACCTATAAAATTAGCAAAGACTAAAAATGTTAATCCTAGTAAATATACTGAAACCTAGCATAACCCTTTTAGAAATCACTGTGACAATGCATATCTTAAAGATATTCCTAATCTCTGTCCCAGTAATTTAACTTCTGAGAATCTATCCGTAAGCACTGTAATGAGAAATGAAGACAAAGATCTATGAATAAATATATTCATAACAGTACTACTTATCACAGAAAACAAAAACAACTGTATACTCAATGATGGGGATTGTTAAACTATTTTGATCTGCAGATTCAGGTTTTCCCTTTTACTTTAGTAAAATTTCTTCTATTATGTATTTGCCCATAATTTCTCTTTACTTTTTTTGCTATTCTTGTTTTTGGAAAAATCATATATTGGCTCTCCATTGTCTGTCTTCTAGATTTATTATCTTCCTTTCAATTGCTTTCACAGATGAGTTTTCTCAAGCATATCCTCCATATTCAATTCCCTTATACTGATAATGTAGCTTTCAGTACTATAATCATTTTATTCTTTTCTTTTTCTCTCACTCAATTTTCTTTATACTTTGAGAGTCAGAACAGCTTTTATATAGCATGCTGTTTTATTTCCTGGATTAATTATTCTTAATTGAATTTGTCTGCATTTCTTTAACTTCCTTTCTTTTAATGTTAGCATTTTTGCTCTGATTTTAAATCACATTGCCCGATATGATGATGAAAGAACTCCATTCCACCTTTTTTTTTTTTTTTTTTTTTTTTTTGAGACGGAGTCTCGCTCTGTCGCCCAGGCTGGAGTGCGGTGGCTCAGTCTCGGCTCACTGCAAGCTCTGCCTCCCGTGTTCACGCCATTCTCCTGCCTCAGCCTCCCGAGTAGCTGGGAATATGGGCACCCGCCACCACGCCCGGCTAATTTTTTGTATTTTTAGTAGAGACGGGGTTTCACCGTGTGAGCCAGGATGGTCTCGATCTCCTGACCTCATGATCCACCCGCCTTGGCCTCCCAAAGTGCCGGGATAACAGGCATGAGCCACCACACCCGGCCCCGTTCCATCTTTGTGCTCTGAACTCTGTGGCTCCTATTTGTTACGAACAGCAGTAAATCCAGCATTTTTGCTATTTCCTAAGACTACAGTGAGTGGAAACTCCTTGACTCTCTTTCCTACATCTCTAGGTACTATCTGACTGCCCCATAATATGCTGAGCTGTTGGAGAAAGAGATACTGATGGCTTATAGTCATTGCTTAGTTTTTCATCTGCTTGAGGGAAGGGTAGAAATTACCAAGAGAAGGTGCAGTTGAAGTAAGCTCTCTGTGGGCATCCTACCACCATTTCTAATCAACACATAAATTCCAGAAGCACTCTTACAGCTCAATTTTAAAAAAGATAACCCAATTTAAAACTGGGCCAAAGATCTGAATAGACGTGTCTCCAAAGATGATACATGAATGGCCAATAAGCACATGAAAAGATGCTCAACATCATTCGTCACCATTAGTAGTTCCATTTGACCTGGCAATTCCACTCCTGGTTATACATCCCCACAAAACAGAAACTTAAGTCCACTTAAAAACTTGTACATAGGGCTGAACATAGTGGCTCATGTCTCTAATCCCAACACTTTGGGAGGCTGAGGCAGGATTACCTAAGCCCAGAAGTTCACAACCAGCCTGGGCAACACAGTGAGACCCCATCTCCACAATGATAAATGCCAAAGCGTGGATGGGCCTTGAAAACATTATGCTAAGTAAAAGAAGCCAGACAACATAGACCACATATTATATAACTCTATTTCTATGAAATGTCCAAAATAAGCAAATCCAGAGAGAGAAAACTGGTTCTTTGTGGTTGGGTGAAAGAAGGGGGAATTGAAGGGTGACAGGTAAAGAATATAGGGTTTCTTGGCTGGGAGCAGTGACTCACACCTGTAATACCAGCACTTTGGGAGGCCGAGGCGGTCAGGAGTTCGAGACCATCCTGGCCAACATGGGGAAACCCCATCTCTACTAAAAATACAAAAAATTAGCTGGGCGTGGTGGTGGGCGTCTATAATCCCAGCTACTCGGGAGGCTGAGGCAGGAGAATCGCTTGAACCTGGGAGGCGGAGGTTGCAGCAAGCCTGCGCAACAGAGCAAGACTCAGTCTCGAAAAGAGTAACAATAATAATAATAATAAACTTGTGAAACAAAGCTTGTATTCCAAATAAATTATATCTTAAAAAAAATACTGAACTATACACTTTAAACTGGTAAGTTATATGGTATGTGAATTATATCTCAATAAAACTGTTACCAGAAAAAAAAAAGAGACGAAAGAAAGGAAAAGGAAAGAAAAAGTCTCAGGGGCACATCTGGTCTCTTGGTCAGGTATGTATAGATACATGTTAGATTTCAGCTTTTCATCCATTAGGATAGGCAAAAAATTTTTTTTTTGTTTGCGTTATAGAATCCTGTTCAACAACTCAAAAGCTGACTTCAAAATATTGTTTTTCCATCTCTCCCCTGCTTGTGGTACTGCTAACTAGGTCAATTCTCCCCAGTTGGTAAATAAGGGAAGAGACCTTATAAACAATCTGACCTCAAAGCCCCTACATGAGTCTCAGCAGCACATTCCTTTCTACTATGGTCCATTTAAGCCTGCAGTTCTCATTCTCCTCTACAACTGAAGGATCATGGGTAGAGATCTTTAGGAAAAGGGTGCCATTAAGTTGGTCCTTTTTTTTTTAAGACAGAGTTTTGGTCTATTGCCCAGGCTGGAATGCAGTGGTTCAATCACAGCTCATTGTAACCTTGAATTAGTGGACTCAAGCAATCCTCCTGTCTCAGCCTCCCAAGTGGCTAGGACTATATATGTGAGCCACCAAGCCTAATTTTTTTTAATTAAAATTTTTTTTTTTTTTTTTAGAGCAAGGTCTCACTATGTTGCCCAGGCTGGCTTCTAATTCCTGGGCTCAAGCTATCCTCCTACCTTGGCTTCCCTCAGCGCTGGGATTATAGGCGTGAGCCACTGTGGCCAGCCTAACTTTGTAAAACTTATAAACCCCTGATGAAGCACCCTGTATCGGATTTCAGTGTCTAGAATCAAATGTCATTAATATCAAACAGATTTCCTTTGGAGCCTGTGATAATGGAATTGTATTCTCTTCCATTTAAAAAAATTGCTTATTTTTTGAATAATTTTGTTCATTTCATTGGGACAGAAGTTATGGAAACATACTTAACCTGCCACTTTCCCCACAAACTCCTACCCATCTAATTGACTATATTGCTTGGATTATGAAAGGCTGATAAATGTTAATTCTGATGGCCTTACAACTCTTCACAAATGTAGTACTAAGAACACCAGAAAGTAAATCTGGCCAACAGAGCTCTATGTCCCAACCACCTTGGACAACAATAGCTGCACCAACATGAGTAATCATTCAAACTCTCTGGATCCATTTACTTATAAAATAATAGGGTTGACCCAGACAAACTATAAGTCATCGTTGTGTTCTAACATTCTATTAACATGATTTGAGGTCATGTTTAGTTCAAATATTATATTAATATAACTTTATTACAACAATATTCTGTAAATTGAGGGTTTTACTATTTAGATTACTTTTTAATTTTCAGATAGCTAAACCTCTCCCTCTAGTGGAAATTTTATTTTTAAAAAATGTTTTAGAACACACAAGGTTGCTGTCATTTTTTTTTTATCAGTCTTCACAGCAAAAATGTAGAACTGTGCTCAGTATGTAAAATGGTAAAACTATTTAGAAGGCAATTTGCCACTATCAATCAGAATTTATAAGTTTCCTTTGACTCAGCAATTCTACTAGATATGTTCCTAAAGGCATACATACACAAGTTGGTATAGAATACGCTAGAATTTACCATTAAATAATAAAAATTTCAAAAACTTTTCATCAGGTTATTATGTCAGAATTGTAAGCAATTGTTTTTCCCTCCCCAAGTAAGAACTCTTGGTGCCTCTCACACAACTGACTCCAAAAACCCTGATGATTACAGAGCTGTCTGTAATTTCTTCCAACACCTTGTTTACCAGTCTGGTCTTCAAGAAGAATCACAAAATCTAAAAGGCTCAGAGAGAAAGTGAGAGTTCTTAACACAGCCAGGGAGAACAAACTCTTTCTGTAGCACTTTGTTAGTAAAACCAATCAGTCCCAAAACACCTACACACTTTTAAACGTGAACAATGACAACTCATCTCTCTTTAGAGACTCAGCAATTACTAGGTTCTACGTCTTTCAAAGAATATATCAACAGTCCCTCTCCTTAGATTTTTTTTTTCCCCCTGCATCCCCTAAAGCATATAGGACAGAAACTGCTAGTGGTCTCCTCTATTTATACTTTTTTCTTGTCCCAGTTTTTCATTGGCCATATGGCCAAGCATAATGAAGATTAAATTTCCAGCATCCTTTATATGAATTTGTTGGCCAATAGAACATAAGTGAAAATGATGAGTGTACACTTTCCAGAAAGTGTCCTTTAAAAGAACAGGTGAGCCTTTCTTTGCCCATCCTCTTCCTGATACCCGAAATGCTAATATGATCATTGCACCATGACTTGAAGCCACGTGTGGCTGATGGTAGAACCTGATTATCATAAAACCACCCTATTAGCCCTTGAAAACATACAAGTTTACTTAAGTAATAGAGAAATATACTTCTAGTACCTTTATTTTTAAGTTTTCTGTGAGGCACAGCTCAACTGATTCTAATTCATTCAGATGTGAGCTAACAGTGTAAGCTTAGGCCATTACCAAACGGTCACAAAATTTTCAATCATGCTTTCGTGGCACGAGGATGAGAATATTAGTGTAAAATACTGTTGAGGTCTGGGTCAGTGCCAACACTGTCTGGTAGGAGGCAGAGTGTGGCCACAGCAGCAGGGGTTGCAGGACCTAAGTGGCAGGACATCCACTGCCTGGCTTCTGCCCTGTCTGTGCTGTCCTGGGGTGGTTACCCAAGCCCAGCAAGGCCAAACCACGCGGTAGTTCATGCCGGGAATGACTCTGGTCAGGCAGCAGTCATTCTTCAGGAGCATATCACATTATCAAAAATGTCTTCTACACCGTGACCTCATCCTTATCTGACTCAGGAAGGCATCAAATTACTATCTGATACTTTCCATCAGAGGTTTAAGGTGACTGAAGCATGCAACTTAAATAAAGTGAAGATATTGCAGTCTATGTTGGATACTATAGTCTACGTTATGTCTCAGGCCATAGCCCCACTAAGAAGCATACCAATCAATCTTAGGGTACAACCCATCCTGGAAGGTACAACTCCACTAAGAAGCTCATCCACCTCAATGTCAGAGGATAATCTTTCCCTTCTCACTTAGATTTGTGGACAAGCCTCTCAAGGACAAGACTAATTCTGCCCACAACGGAGCTTCTCTCCACATAACCTATGAAGCAACTGTGAAAAAGATGAACTCTTACAGTAGAAAAAGCCTGCAAGACCCCAAGGCTGCTAGGATTCCCCTGAGCAGTTTCCTGGACATATATACTAGAGTGCAGATGTTTTTGGAGATGGAAGTGGACCACGGGATTATGATTCCACCAACCTGCCATGGGTTGCAGGCTTGGCCCATTAATGGATGCCAGCATACAGAAGAGCATTCAGTAGATTACCACTCTCAGGTCAAGTTCACATCAGCCACAAAGAAAGAAAATATAGTCAGTCAGACTATGAAACCTTTTATAAAGGGACAACATCCAGGAGTCCAGCAGCCGCCTAAAGGAAAAGCCTGGGGTGGTGGCACAGGTTGTCCAGCCTAAATGATACCAATCCATTTGGATCCATTCTCTGCTTTAGTCTTCAGCAAATGATCTTTGTGGTCATGTGATATCTCCTTGGTGACCTTGTACATCCCCAAGGCCTAGGGCCCATGTGGGAACAATGTCAGTCCCCTAGAGCCATTTAGGGGCATGTCCACCCATGCCCTTGACACACTGAACATGCTGAAATGTGTTTTGTATCCCGCTCAACTGGCCTTGGCAATGCTACACGGCACCTTTTCTTGGTCACTTTGGCAGTGTAAGAGTGATACTCTAAGATGAGTACAAGCTAGGAGCTTTGCCATCAAATGAGGGGGTCTAGACAACCCCTAGCCCATCCTCAGCCTGCCAGAGCCAGTAATAGCAAATGGAGACTTGGATTGCAAAGAGAAGCAAAACTTCCAAACCCAGGTAACTGTACCAAATCCTTGGGACTAGTTAGGGAGTGGCTATCTGACACAGAAGGAGGAAAGGTCCTGACTCCATAACCAACTCCTGTCTCATACTAAATGGGAAACTTGGGACAATTTTCGTGGCTAAGGACACTGATGAAAAGGATAAGGAATACTGGCACATGACCCTGAATATAAGCATGCAGCTTGTCCACAGGACTCAGTTACAATAAATACTCTACACCACTTTAGTTATCTGATGAGCTGAGGTCAACGCAGCCTCACTGCCCTTCCCTGTTCTGTTCCTCCTCTTTGCACACATTCCGTTGGCCCAACTGGCAAAACCAACTGGTTGAAACTGCTTTCTCCTCTTTCAACTGCTTTCTCCGGCTTTCAACTTCTCTTGGAGTCAGCCTTTGAAGGTGGTTGAGCCGTGTTCTGCTGCACCCTGGCCAGTGGGTTTACTTATTATCATTCTGTCTGCTTTTGCTTTCCTGCTTCCTGATATTATGTGAAGGTCTTAGCCAAATGAATCTTCCTCCCTCTGTTGTGTCTCAGCAGTTCAGTACAATGTGCAAGATCATCCAGCCCCAAGGAGCATTCAGATGGCTGTGGTCCCAGATGACCACAACCTCATGAGAGGCCCTGAGCAAAGACACCCAACTGAGTGGCTCCAAAATTCCTGACCCACAGAAAATAGGTGAGATAATTAATACACATAGTCAGCCCTCCCTATCTATGGTTCTACATTCATAGACTGACCAACTGCAGACCAAAAATATTTGAAAAAAAAATCTACAGATGCAGATGGTTGCATCTGTACTGAACACGTGCAAGTTGTTTTTCTCATAATTATTCCCTAAACAATATACTACAGTAACCATTTCACAGCATTTACATTGTATTGGGTATTAGAAGTAATCTAGAGATGATTTAAAGTATAAAGGAGGATGTGTGTACATTATAGACAAATACTACACCATCTTATATAAGGGACTTGAGCATCCATGGATTTTGGTACTACAGGGAGTCCTGGAACCAATCCCTCACAGATACTGAGGGATGATTGTATTTTTGGTTGTTTTTTTGTATGTGTGACAGAGTCTCACTCTGTTACCCAGGCTCGAGTACAGTGGCACAATCACAGCTCACTGTAGCCTCGATCTCTTAGGCTCAAGGAATCCTTCCACCTCAGCCTCTGGAGTAGCTGGGAGCTCAGGTGCACACCACCACGCCTGGCTAATTTTTAATTTTTTTGTAGGGACAGGGTCTCACTACATTGCCCACGCTGGTCTCAAACTCCTGGGCTCAAGCAATCCTCCTGCCTTGGCCTCCCAAAATGCTGAGACTACAGGTGTGAGCCACCATGTTTGGCCTATTTTGGGTTGTTTTAAAATGCTGAATATTATGGAGATTGATGAAGCAGCAACAGGTAACTAATAGATATTAGGTGGCTGGCATATCACCTAACTACTGATGACACCCAGGACTATTCCCACAATCTCATGGAATTGCACTGGGAGCCCAGGAGCATCTTGCCACCTGTCCTTCAATAAATCACCTATGGCTTTCACAGCAACACTACCGTATGCAGTTGCTGGGCTATTAACACCTGAAATTTTGAAAATGTACCACTTTGCACAAATGTGCTATGAATGGGGGCCCTGGCTCATGAACTCCTCTTCAGATCCACCACTGTTGAAGGCTGGGGTGTGGGAATTGTTTGTCATAGCAGAAGTACCTCTGTTATCACAACATGCTTCTTAATTTACCTGAATTTCCAGAATCTGAAATTCAAGTTGAAATGTAACCATGTGGCAATTTCCTGATAATCTGTGTCTCTGTAGAACTTTTCTTATACCTGTAAACCAGAAAAACAAATATTTTGTTTGCAAATAACCATTCTCTTCAAATGCCTATTATTTAATTTTGTGTGAATATCTACAATACATGTAGGTATAAGTGTGAAAGTCTGCATTAGCAATTACATTGAAAAACTCTGGAAGAATGTAAACCAAATTGATTATCTTTGCAAAATAAAATTAATGATAACTTGTGTTTCTAGTTTTCTTTTTTTTTTCCAGACTGAGTTTCGCTCTTGTTGCCTGGGCTGGAGTGCAATGGCGCAATCTTGGCTCGCTGTAACCTCCACCTCCCAGGTTCAAGCAATTCTCCTGCCTCAGCCTCCTGATTAGCTGGGATTACAGGTGTGCGCCACCACATCCAGTTAATTTTTTGTATTTTTTAGTAGAGACAGGGTTTCACCATACTGGTCAGGCTGGTCTCAAACTTCTGACCTCAGGTGATCCACCCACCTCGGCCTCCCAAAGTGCTGGGATTATAGGCATGAGTCACCGCACCTGGCCAAGTTTTCAACTATACCAAAAGTTATGGTAAGAAGTAGAAATGTACTAGTATAACCCTAGACAAATTTGAATCATGTTAACTGTTCAATGGTTTTTATTTTTCTAACACTACCTAGTTTTTAAAGGCAGTAAATTGAATCCATGCGTTTACCTCTGCTATTTCTCAAAACTGCAATGACAGTGATAAACGACATTTTCGAGATATAACATGCATACATTTGAATGCATAAAATGCCCTATCCTTTTTTTTTTTTTTTTTGAGACATAGTCTCACTCTGTCACCCAGGCTGGAGTGCAGTGGCCAGATATCAGCTCACTGCAAGCTCCGCCTCCCGGGTTTACGCCATTCTCCTGCCTCAGCCTCCCGAGTAGCTGGGACTACAGGCGCCCGCCACCTCGCCCAGCTAGTTTTTTGTATTTTTTAGTAGAGACAGGGTTTCACCGTGTTAGCCAGGATGTTCTCAATCTCCTGACCTCGTGATCCGCCCGTCTCGGCCTCCCAAAGTGCTGGGTTTACAGGCTTGAGCCACTGCACCCGGCCTCCATAAAATGCCCCATTCTTAAGTATACAGCTCAATATTTCTTTTTACACATGTGGTTGTCCAGGTAACTACCACTCAGATCATGCCACAAGAATTTTATAGAACCTGTAAGGTTCCTTAATGTCCTTTCCCAGGCTATACCCTACCCCCAAGAGGTAAGTAAGCATGATCCTGACTTCATGTAGTCATCTAGTTTTGCTAATAACGTTACTTTTAGAAGGGCATGATTCTACAAGGATAAAGGGAACAGGGAAAATAAGAACAACTGGATTTGAGAAGCTGGAAATCAGATGGATGAACTAGATAGCACATGGACAAGTGAAAGTGACCTGGTAAAGCCAGGAAAACTGAAACCTAAGCCAGCAAATGAGGAAAACCCAGAAGCAAGTCCATTTACACAGCAGAATACCAGATGGGTTACTATGAATCAGCAGCACCAAGTACCTTTATAGGAGGTGAACCTGGGGCTCAAAATAGGAAGACTGGTTAAAGGTTTGTTCAATAAGCAGTTAGGAAAAAAAGACAGAATGGTACAAACGGACATAATTTGCCTCCTAATTAGATGTACTGGTAAGAGCAAAACATCACTTTCATAGTTTTCCTGCCAAAATTGCACAGGAATGTCATTAAGAGGAAACTATCAGGAAAAAAAGAGATTGAAGAACAATCTATAATACAAGTGGTCTTCAAATATGTCAATGTCGTAAGAGACAGAGAAGATTGACCAGATTAAGACTAAAGAGACATAACAGCTAGATGCAATGCTTAATCATGGATTAGATGTGGAATTGTTTAAATAAATGGCTATGGAAGACTCACTGCGGTTAAGATGTCAGTTCTTCCCAACTTTGATCTGTACATTCAATACAATCCAATCAAAATTCCAGCAAGTTACTTTCTGGATATCAACAAAATGATTATCAAGTTTACATGGAATGGCAAAAACTCAGAAGAGCCAGAATAATTTTCAAGAGTTTTCGTTTTTTGTTTTTTGTTTTGAGACGGATCTTGCTCTGTCGCCCAGGCTGGAGTGCAGTGGTGCGATCTCGGCTCACTGAAAGCTCCGCCTCCCGGGTTCATGCCATTCTTCTGCCTCAGCCTCCCGAGTAGCTGGGACTACAGGCGCCCCCCACCTCGCTCGGCTAATTTTTTTGTATTTTTAGTAGAGATGGAGTTTCACCATGTTAGCCAGGATGGTCTCGATCTCCTGACCTCGTGATCCGCCCGTCTCGGCCTCCCAAAGTGCTGGGATTACAGGTGTGAGCCACCGCGCCCGGCCAAAAGAAAGTTTAAGAACTTAAACGACCTGATTTAGAGACTTACTAAAAGTTTAAGAACTTAAACGACCTGATTTAGAGACTTACTATAAAGCTACAGTAATCAAGAAAGTATGGTATTAGTGAAAGAGTAGACAAATAGGTCAACAGAACAGAAGAGAAAGTCTAGAAATAGACTCACACAGATATAGTCAACTGATCTTTGACAAAGGAACAAAGGCAGTTCAATGGAGAAAGGATAGTCTTTTCAATAAAAGGTGCTGGAACAACTGAACATCCACATGCGAAAAAAAAAAAAAATCTAGACACTGACTTTATACCTTTCACAAAAATTAACTCAAAATTTATTACAGTTCTAAATATAAAATACAAAACTAAAACTCCTAGAAGATAATATAGGAGAAAATCTAGATGACCTTGGGCTTTGTCCATAAAAATAAATATGCCAAAAATGTGGTAAAGAAAAAATGCAGATGGAATCCTGGAAGTAATCTACGGCAACCACTTTATTTTGCACATAAGAAATCAGACCCAGAGAGACTTACTAATCTCTCCAGTCTCCAGGCTTTTTTTTTTTTTATGTACAGGTTTTATTTTTTCTTTATGGAACACTATGCATACATAAATTGCATATAAATATATGTAGTATGATAAATTTTCAGTTTGATGCTTTTTTACTTGAACACACTGATTTTTATTTTATTTTTTACTTTTGAGATGGAGTCTCGTTCTGTCGCCCAAGCTGGAGTGTGGTGGCAGTATCTCCGATCACTGCAACCTCTGCCTCCCGAGCAGCTTGGAATACAGACATGCCCCACCATGGCCCGCTAATTTTTGTGTTTTTAGTAGAGACAGACTTCACCATGTTGGCGAGGCTGGTCTCGAACTCCTGACCTCAAGTGATTCACCCGTTTTGGCTTCCCAAAGTGCTGGGACTACAGGCGTGAGCCACCACACCGGTTTTTTAGTTTTTTGTTTTTGTTTTTGTTTTTTTGAGACAGGGTCTCACTGTCATCAAGGCTGAAGCGCAGTGGTGCAATCTCAGCTCACTGCAACCTCCACCTCCCAGCTTCAAGCCATTCTCCTGCCTCAGCTACTCGAGCAGCTGGGACTACAGGAACGCACCACCACGCCTAGCTAATTTTTGTATTTTTAGTAGAGACAGGGTTTTACCATGTTAGCCAGGCTGGTCTTAAACTCCTGACCTCAAGTGACCCGCCCACCTCGGCCTCCCAAAGTGCTGGGATTACAGGCGTGAGCCACTGCACCTGGCCTGATTTTTATTTTTAAATAATGAGTAAGGGTGTATTTTTAACAAAGTTTAAGGACCACAGAAGAGGATCAGTCCTTCAAAACCATCAATCCATGTATCAAGCCCATCCACATGTTTTTAACAACATACATTTAAAGCTCATTAAAAGACAAGAATAAAAACTATAAATTAAAAAACTACTCTCGGCCGGGCACAGTGGGTCACACCTGTAATCCCAGCACTTTGGGAGGCCAAGGCAGGTGGATCACGAGGTCAGGAGATCAAGATCATCCTGGCCAATGTGGTGAAACCCTGTCTCTACTAAAAATGCAAAAATTAGCCAGGCATGGCAGAGTGCGCCTGTAGTCCCCGCTACGTGGGAGGCGAAGGCAGGAGAACTGCTTGAACCCACGAGGTGGAGGCTGCAGTGAGCTGAGATTGCACCACTGCACTCCAGCCTGGGCAACAGGGCAAGACTCTGTCTCAAAAACAAACAAACAAAAAACCCAAAAAACAACAACAAAAAAACTACTCTCATTACTTTGCGGTAACACTTAATTTTGGACTCCAAATTCCATTACTTAGTTTGTAAACTGACTCTTACAGAATCAAAATGGAGAATTTAAAAGAATCATCATAGGCACTAAAGGAAATTCCAAAAGAAGAGTTCTAAAAATGTTTGGAGAAATAAAAGCATAGCTGCAATAAAGTCTACATTCTTTACACATGATTATTTTGAAGGAAATCAAGATCATTTGATTACCTAGCTTCAGCTACATTCATTAACACACCACAGAAACTGTGTCTGCCCAATTAATAGCTATGGAAAATGATAATGACTTCAAATAGCATTTGGCCAAGTGCCTGGGCCAGACACAGTAATTATCTGATTAATTAAAGATTTGATGGCATCATACGTCACCAAACACATCCACTAAATCAAACTGTTTTGTTCTCAGTTTAATAGATTAAAAAGCCTCAAAATACAGTAGTATTAGAAAAACCATTTTAAATAATATTGTATCACTTCTGTTAGGAACAACTATTCACTTTTGCCTGGCAACTTTTTTACGTGTCATAACAAACATAAAATGTGACATAAGAAAATACAGTCTTTGATGACAAGGCTTTCAAGCATTTTTAACCTGTGAAGCCTAACAGCTGTTTAACTTCTTTATGAAATTATGCAATGCTTGTGAAAAAGAGAAACAGAAATATCGGAAAACCAGTGACACCGAGACTACATCGTCACAAGGCTTATTCTGATAGAATCCTTTCACATGCAGATTATACTACATATGCCTATTACTGTCAGTTTGTATTACTATTTTCCTGTTCAAAATATTTTTCGTAGACTGGGCTCAGTGGCTCATGCCTGTAATCTCAGCACTTTGGGAGGCCAAGGCGGGCAGACCACCTGAGGTCAGGAGTTCGAGACCAGCCTGGCCAACATGGTGAAACCCCATTTCTACCAAAAATATAAAAATTAGCCGGGCATGATGGCACGCACCTACAATCCCAGCTACTCTGAAGGCTGAGGCAGGGGAATCACTTGAATCTGAGAGGTGGAGGCTGCAGGGAACTGAGATTACACCACTGCACTCCAGTCTGGGTGACAATGCAAAACTCCATCTCAAAAAAAACAAAACAAACAAAAAAAAAAAAAACAAAGAAAAAAAGAACAACAAAAAAATAAAAAACAAGTTATTTCTCTTCCCATGCCATTACTCTTGCTAAATTACTTCACAATTAATTTCAAGAAATTCCTACAACTACTTAGATTTCTGGCTTTAAAATGGTATTTCTTCTTTATAATTTTTGTGTTTTTCCAAGTTTGCTAAAATAAGCACATATTACTCACAGACAGAAAAAAAAGCATTTCAACTCTTGTGATGTCCCTGTCTGAAATCTCCCATTCAAACCACATTAGCTTTGTCATGACTCTACGCCTACTCTTCGTGCTGCAGCTTTTCAGCTAGTAAAAGTCTTATACCCGGCCTATCCTCATTCTCTATTCTCTCTGCATTCCATCTCTTCCTTTCAAGTAATTTAAGTCTCCAAATCCCATCACTCTATTTCTATATGTAATTCAGTCACCCCGCAGTGGCTGCCCAAGACCCTCTCCCCTGTCACGAGGGTTATTTTCAGTGGAAAAGTCAGGAAACACACGAAAAATGATTTCTGCTTTTGGGAATGTTATTCTTGACAACCAAAGTTCTTGACATCCAGTTGCACAGCTGCAGTAGCTTCCCTTTATCTCTTAGTGCATCACAGATCTTTGGCAATAAAATCTAGTCACTGGGACCCGAAACTTTCCTTCCGGCAAAAGGTCCAGCTGCTAAAACATTTATCTTGGCAGCTTTCATGTCAGTGCTGAACAACTCCTAAGATGTATAAATTAATGGTGCTGTTGTTTATTCACTTATTAGTATTTACTTGACTATTAAGGTACTTAATGATAGAAACTGTGTCTGTTCTTCTCCATCAGGAAGGAGAGAAGGTAAAAGAGAAAAAGAGGCCGGGCGCGGTGGCTCAAGCCTGTAATCCCAGCACTTTGGGAGGCCGAGACGGGCGGATCACGAGGCCAGGAGATCGAGAGACGATCCCGGCTAACACGGTGAAACCCCGTCTCTACTAAAAAATACAAAAAAAACTAGCCGGGCGAGGTGGCGGGCGCCTGTAGTCCCAGCTACTCGGGAGGCTGAGGCAGGAGAACGGCGTAAACCCGGGAGGCGGAGCTTGCAGTGAGCTGAGATCCGGCCACTGCACTCCAGCCTGGGTGACAGAGCAAGACTCCGTCTCAAAAAAAAAAAAAAAAAGAGAAAAAGAAACTCTGTCTGTTCTTTAATATTTACCTCAGGCAGCTTATTTATTTTTATTTGTTTTAAATGGAGTCTTGCTCTGTCCCCCAGGGTGGAGTGCAACAGCACAATCTCGGCTCACTTCAACTTCCACCTCCCAGGGTCAAGTGATTCTCCTGGCTCAGCCTCCCAAGTGGCTTAGATTACAGGTGCCCACCACCACATCCGGCTAATTTTTGCATCTTTAGTAGAGACAGAGTTTCACCATGCTGGCCAGGCTGGTCTCAAACTCCTGACCTTAGGTGATCCACACGCCTCAGCCTCCCAAAAGCTGGGATTACAGGCACGGCCACGGGGCCCGGCCCAGGCAGCTTTTTGAACACCGTGATGTTCAAAAGATATGTGAGTAAACATGTTTACCACAACCATACTTTCAAATACTTACCTTGTAGAATTTTAATTCAATATTATGACAACCAAATTTTTTTTAAATTATTATACTTTAAGGTCTAGGGTACATGTGCACAACCTGCAGGTTTGTTACATATGTATACGTGTGCCATGTTGGTGTGCTGCACCCATTAACTCATCATTTACATTAGGTATATCTCCTAATACTATCCCCCACTTCTCCCACCCCATGACAAGCCCCAGTGTGTGATGTTCCCCTTCCTGTGTCCAAGTGATCTCATTGTTCAATTCCCACCTATGAGTGAGAACATGCGGTGTTTGGTTTTTTGTCCTTGCGATAGTTTGCTGAGAATGATGGTTTCCAGCTTCATCCATGTCCCTACAAAGAACATGAACTCATTCTTTTTAATGGCTGCATAGTATTCCATGGTGTATATGTGCCACATTTTCTCAATCCAGTATGACAACCAATTTCTTATGCATAATAAGGAAAGCTTCAATACTATGTCTAGATTTTTAAAAAATGCTTACTCTTTTCTGCCATCTCAGTGCTTGTTAGGTCTTCTGTCTGCCTGGAGTAATTTCTTATATTGATGCCAGTAAGCGTACTTAGAAATGAAAGTTCTGATTCTAAATGTCCAAGCTGATTCTTCAGATCTTTTGAAGACTTCCATCCTTCCGAAGTGAATTGGTGTATGGCTTGAAAAGATTTTCTAAAAGGCAAATAACAAAAACAATCACTCCAATTACTAACATGTATTTCATCTAATACCCCCATTTTCCTCAAAGCATTCCCATTTTGTCCCTCTTACTCTCTTCCTATTAAGTCCCCTTCCCCCATTAAAAAGAAAAAAAGAAAAAAAGAATTTTCTCAAAACCAGTGTGGTTACTAACACTGCCTTTTTTTTTTTTTTTTTTTTAAAGAGATGGGGTCTCTCGCTGTCACCTGGGCTAGAGTGCAGGGGTGTAATCATAGTGCACTGTAGCCTTGAACTCCCAGGCTCCAAGGATCCTCCTGAGTAGCTGGGACCACAGGTGTGCCACTGTGCCTAGTTAATTTCTTTTTCCTTTTTGTAGAGACAGGGTTTTGCTTTATTACCCAGGCTGGTCTTAAACTCCTGGCTTCAAGCCGCAGCCTCCCAGCATGTTGGATTATAGGCGTGAGCCACCATGCCCGGCCCACAATCTTTAATTTCAACAAAAAACATATGTAACCAAATTATACTTCCAAATTTCCACCTATTAGAAATACTTTTAAAATAAATTATAACAGGAGTACTTTGCAAAATTACAATGTGAGTTCTGACCCATGAAATTCCAGCCTAAATTCCTACCTCTCAAATTATTTTAAAAGATGTCTTGAAATTAAAAAAATAGGCTGGGCACAGTGGCTCACACCTGTAATCTCAGCACTTTGGGAGGCTGAGGCAGGTGGATCATGAGGTCAGGAGATCGAGACCATCCTGGTTAACATGGTGAAACCCTGTCTCTACTAAAAATACAAAAAATTAGCCAGGTGTGGTGGCGGGTGCCTGTAGTCCCAGCTACTCGGGAGGCTGAGGCAGGAGAACGGCATGAACCCGGGAGGCGGAGCTTGCAGTGAGCAGAGATTGCGCCACTGCACTCCAGCCTGGGTGACAGAGCGAGACTCCATCTCAAAAAAAAAAAAAAAAAGAAAGAAATTAAAAAATAAAATCAATTAGCTAACTTTAATTTCTAAAAGTAAACATCACAGAACATTTTATAGTAAGAAAGAGTTTTTTAGGGAAAAGAAATAGCAAATCTCTTTAAACATCACTATAGCTAGACATTCTTCATTGAGAACATACAAATATATTTTCCTTGAGAACAAGAATGAAATTTTAGTTAGCCTGGTACAGTGGCTCACGCCTGTAATCCCAGCACTTTGGGAGGCCAAGGCAGGTGGGTCACTTGAGGTCAGGAATTTGAGACCATCCTGGCCAACATGGTGAAATCTCTTGTCTACTAAAAATGCAAAAAATTAGGCCGGGCGCGGTGACTCAAGCCTGTAATCCCAGCACTTTGGGAGGCCGAGACGGGCAGATCACGAGGTCAGGAGATCGAGACCATCCTGGCTAACACAGTGAAACCCCATCTCTACTAAAAATACAAAACCTTAGCCGGGCGAGGTGGCAGGCGCCTGTAGTCCCAGCTACTCGGGAAGCTGAGGCAGGAGAATGGCGTAAACCCGGGAGGCGGAGCTTGCAGTGAGCTGAGATCCGGCCACTGCACTCCAGCCTGGGTGACAGAGTGAGACTCCGTCTCAAAAAAAAAAAAAAAAAAAAAAAATGCAAAAAATTAGCCTGGCGTGGTGGCAGGTGCCTGTAATCCCAGCTACCCAGGAGGCTGAGGCAGGAGAATTGCTTGAGTCTGGGAGGCAGAGGTTGCAGTGAGCCAAGATCACGCCACTGCACTCCAGCCTAGGCAACAGAGTAAGACTCTGTCTCCAGGGGAAAAAAAAAAAAAAAAAAAAAATTTAAAAAACTTTTTAAAAAGAAGAAATTTTAGCTAATAATTGTGTTAGATGGTATTTTATTTTTTGTCATCCATTATTTCCTTTAAACACTCTGCTACATTCTACACTATTGACTTTTCTTGCCAGCTTAAAACATCCCTTCCTTAGATTCTTGGGCATAATTATCCCAATTCTCATTAGATCTTGGGTCGGCTTCTTGTCTCCAACATTAGAGGAAAACCCAAACACTCTTACTTCTGCTGTCCTAAATATGTATTCTTCCATTCTGCAGGAACACTAACTGATTAGCCTTAGCTCCTCTATGCCAGTAACTCTTAAAATATACCTCTAACCATATATCTCTTCTTCCTGCAAGGTAGATCTAGCTTGATATCTCACCAAATGGTTTCTCTTGGAATCTGCTTTTCCTCTAAATTACCCTACATTTGTTAATAATAAAACCTTTCTCTTGGTATGTCAGGCTCCAGACCTTGGAAGTTATCCTTGGCTCCTTCACTTGCCTGACATCTGGACTTACTGCCATCCTTTCTGCTCCTCACATAACTATTCTTCCTTTTGTATTTCTAATTCTACTACATTAGCCAATGCTCTTATGACCTTACACCATCTCTACACAGAATAATCTAATGCTATAGTCTTCACACTGAGAACCCAATCTGTAAAAATTGTTTCAAATTTTGTTTTAATGCTAATTTAAAATGTTAATGTAAGTATATCCCGTATCATGAAACTACCACAGCCTCTTTTGCATTTGCCATCGTAGACTGATGCCCCCACAAATTACATTAAATATAGAAGTCAAGGAAAAAAGAACAGAGTGGGTGCAGCGACTCACTCCTGTAATCCCAGCACTTTGGGAGGCTGAGGCAGCCCAGGAGTTCGAGACCAGTCTGGAAAACATGGCAAAACCCCATGTCTACCAAAAAATACACACACACACACACACACACACACATAAACAACAAATTATCTGGGCGTAGTGGCCTTCAGTCCCAACTACTTGGCTGGTAGAGGGTCACTAAGGCAGGATGGTTGCTTGAGCATGGGAGGTGGAGGTTGCAGTGAGTCATAATCATGCCGCTGCACTTCAGCCTGGGCAACAGAGTGAGACCCTGTCTCAAAAAACAAAACAAAAAAGAAAAAGAAAAAAGAACAGAGATAAATTTCCTATATAAATGATGAGCGGCCGGGCATGGTGGTTCACGCCTGTAATCCCAGAACTTTGGGATGCTAAGGTGGGCAGATCACCTGAGGTCAGGAGTTCAAGACTAGCCTGCCCAACATGGCTAAAACTCTGACTCTATTAAAAATACAAAAAATTAGCTGGGCGTGGTGGTGGGTGCCTGTAATCCCAGCTACTCAGGAGGCTGAGGCAGGAGACTCGCTTGAACTTGGGAGGCGGAGGTTGCAGTGAGCTGAGATCACACCACCACACTCCGAAATTCCGTCTCCAAAAAAAAAAAAAAAAAAAAAAGCCATAAATATAAATGAGCTTCTGACAAGTGAACACCAAATGTCACAGCAAGCTATGAATGAAAATTTCAAGGTATTTCCAATAGAGCAAAATGGTAAGAGAACCAAGTCATCATTAAAGGCTGGATATGCAGAACTCAAAAAAGAACCTGCAGTTGTCAGAGTGGCCAGTAGGGAGTTTGTGTTTCATAGGTATGGTGTTTCAGTTTGGGGAGATGAAAAAGTTCTGAAGATGAACAGTGGTGATGGCAGTACAACAATGTGCAAGTGTTTAATGCCATTGAGCTGAACACTTAACAATGGTTAAAACAGTAAATCTTACGTATATTTTGCCACAAAAAGAAAATCTGCATATTCTTATTCATAGCAGCTATTTAGTTTGAGCAAAATATTTGTGTATTTCAACTAACGATGTTAGTTTGAGCTATTTTGGATTTGTCTGAATTTTATTCACTTTGTGGTTTTATTATTGGTAAGTCGGTCTTCACAGCATAAAAATTTGTCAGAATTAGGAGCTTGCAAGAATTTGTTTTCCTTTAAAATGAATCTATACACAAGTTTAAAGGTCAATGGTCTACTAAGTGTTAGTTACTATTATGAGGCAAGTACTCTTCTAAATGAACTACATATATTAACTCAATTAGTCCTCACAGCAACCCAAAAACTTGGGTATAATTTTACCACGGAGGAAACTGAAGCACATAAAGTGGGAGCTCACTTAACCAAGATCACTCGGCCAATAGCAGAGACAGGATTTGAAAGCAGGCAATTTGGCGCCACAGTGTGGACACATGGATATAGCTGAATAATTTAGCTACAATTTTCCTACCTCCAATCCATCCAACCACTTACAATCACTTAAAAAAATAGCTTGGTACACAGGTCCCAATCCTCCTCCTCCACTATAGTGAAAAGAAACCTCACGGTTAAGTCCAAACACACTGAACTGACATTTAATGTCTCCCACAATATGGACTCGTCTTGACTTTCCAATTTAACCACTGAGAAGTTCCAGATTATATAAATAATTTACTAAGAACTAAAAATAAAATCCTACCCCACCCCCACAATCACCCAAACCGACTCCCTCTTGGTCAAGGGGACCCCAAAGAAACCTTAAAAACTCAGCTCTTAACCATGACAGGACGGGAGGTCAGACACACCTCATTATAGCCCTTCCTATTTGGGATACAGACACAACTGACCAGCATTAATGTTAAAACAGAGATCGTAAGAGTTGCAGAACAGACTCTGTGGCAATAAGATACCAAATTATAAACAAGACCTAAGGCCATGCCAGGCAAGGATTAAGTCACATACCCCCTACACTTAAAAGAATGAACTATCACTTTGGGAGGCTGAGGCAGGTGGATCACCTGAGGTCGGGAGTTCAAGACCAGCCTGACCAACATGGAGAAACCCCACGTCTACTAAAAACACAAAATTAGCCGGGGTGGTGGCGCATGCCTGTAATCCCAGCTACTCGGGAGGCTGAGGCAGGAGAATCGCTTGAAACCGGGAGGTGGAGGTTGCGGTGAGCCAAGATCGCGCCATTGCACTCCAGCCTGGGCAAAAAGAGCGAAATTCTGTCTCCGAAAAAAATGAACTATGTTCTAACTGCCACAATGTTTTTTTTTTCTCTAGTGGCTAAACAAGCACTGGCCTCCAGATAAGCAATATTGAAATAATTGCAGTTCATCCACCACCAGATGCTAACTGATTCCCCTGTTCCACAGGCTTTGATAGGACAAGAGAATGATTTCAAAAATTTTTCTTTTGATAAGATCACCAACCATGGACTTGTTCTAACAGGTTTACAAAGCCTGTGTACTTAAGTACCTTTGCTTCCCTCCTTCAACTTTTGACATACAGGGCCTAATTGTAATGCATTTAAATGTTAAGTCAGTTCCCCAAAATGAACATGGAATGTATGTAATATGCATGTTTATTCAGTACACGTGAGCACATCTCCCTTTGTGAATATTCATAGCCCCTCCTATAACCTGTTGTAATGTGTATACATAGCCCACTCATCCATCATAAATCCCTGCCCCAACCCCTCCTCTTCCAAAGTGCGGGCCTTTCTGCTTTGCCTGAGACTATGCTTCCCAGCCTGTCAGGATGGCCACTTTGCAGGCTGCAACCCTTTTTAAGAAACAGTCTAGGGCCGGGCGCGGTGGCTCAAGCCTGTAATCCCAGCACTTTGGGAGGCCGAGACGGGCGGATCACAAGGTCAGGAGATCGAGACCATCCTGGCTAACACGGTGAAACCCCGTCTCTACTAAAAAATACAAAAACCTAGCCGGGCGAGGTGGCAGGCGTCTGTAGTCCCAGCTACTCGGGAGGCTGAGGCAGGAGAATGGCGTGAACCCGGGAGGCGGAGCTTGCAGTGAGCTGAGATCCGGCCACTGCACTCCAGTCTGGGCGACAAAGCGAGACTCTGTCTCAACAAAAAAAAAAAAAAAAAAAAAAAAAGAAACAGTCTCTCAAAATTTGCAGATCTCATGATTTTTCAGTTGACACTACTTTACCATGTGGACTAATGAAATCTTGTGGCTAGTAAAGAAAACACTTTTCCCCAGTTTTTAAACTTCAAAGTGTGCACACAAATCATCTGTTAGGGCAGGGGATCTTTTTTTAAATGCAGATTCTGATTCAGTTGGTCAGGCTGTCGCTCTAACAAACCGCCAGGTGATGCTAAAGCATCCCATCTGCGGAGCACACCTCAAGTAGCAACGGTCTTTAATACAATGACTCTCACTCGAGGAGGGGCACACCTGTTTCCTCTCCCTTTTACCAGTCACAGCTTCCTCTACTTTCACGACCGCACGCAGACATTTTCTGTAGATCTCCTTCCCATTTTCTACCAATTCTTCTCCAGTTAGCTCAGGAAAAATAAATAAATAAATAAATAAATAAATCTCACTCTCTCTGCACCTGTGTCAAATTAGTCTTGACTCAAAAATTGAAGATAGTTTGTTTTCGCGAGGCTTCCATGTTTGAGATGATGATACATAATTACGGCTGCAGAGCTTTTCTCTCCCTCTCCTTCAACAAAGCAGAAGTGCCCAGACTTTGGGGTTAAATTTTTGGGTTCCTAATCCATCTCTGACAATTCCTTTCTCTGGAACCTTGGACGAGCTACCTAACCCCTCTGAGCCTCAGTATCTTCAACTATGAAACAGGGCCAACAGTAGCACCTACCTTAGAGGAATGTCAAATTCTCCTACAGGCTATATTAACCACTCTTCTTGATATCAACTTACTTTTTTACCGAAGTTATTTTTCAAAGGAATTTTTATGTCATCGTAAACAAAAAGTCAGTATCACTTGCCATGGTTAGCTGACCCATTAAAAACAAATGCCATGAAATCAAACGGAGTTACTAAATCCCCACTAGAGATACCTCTGCTTACTGGAGGCGGAACTATCTAGCTAGGGACATAGTCAAGACTTTCTCCTTGTCAGTCATCCACACAGACGACTGCGATTAAACGAGCTAATAATCTGCAAGGCGTTTACAGCAGGGCGCCGTACGCGCTGCTCCCAACTCTAGGCCATTGTCATGAAAGGATCAACACCAGTTCATGCCCACATTTTGGGGCTGGGAGTAGGAGGCCGAGATTCACCCGCCTGGCCCGGGAACGCCGGTCAGCGGAGCCTGGGGAACTTGGGGGGTCACGTACTGGACTCTGGACTTCTCTTCCCAGGGCGCCGGTGGGTTCTCACACGCTCGCCGCACCGCCGCGATCTCAGCTTGCAAGACGCGCTCCTCTGCCAGCTCTGCGTCCATGGCGCGTTGCTCACCCGAGCCTGACAGGCAGCGCCGCTGTCACTCCGACCTGAGCGCTTCACCGGCGCTTCAAGCCTCGCGCGCGCTCCCGGCGCGGACCATCCCGGAGCTCACGCGGAGGGGAGGCGGGAGAGCCCCGCGTGACCCCTGCGGCCCTGTCCGTCCAACTACACGCTCGCCCCAGAGCCTGGGTCCTCGACTTCCCTACACACGTTTCCCTGGCTGTCTAATCAGTGCCTATACTTTCTCGGGAGAGCGTGTTCTTTGCTACTCCAAGCCCAAGTGCTCCGCTGCTCACCCCAGCCGGCAGCCTTGGAGCCGCCCGGCCGCGTGCGTCACTGAAGAGGCAGGGCTGGGATCACGTGGAGGGGAGTGCCTCTTTATTTTTTTTCCCCCTACTTCCTCACTTAGGCCGACCTAGTCCAGGAATTGGTACACACAGCGATAGTGTTCAATAGAAACTAGGGGATTTTGGTTTGGGCTTTTTTGCGGTCGTTGAGGGGGAGGTGACGGAGGCGTCAGGGAAGGTGGGAGGACGGGAAAGGAAATTAAAAGCTCTTGGGAACTGAATTGTGGTAACGGAACCTTAGGAGGCTGGGTTGGAAATCGAGTAGGAAGGAAGAGAGGATGGTCCGTTGGGACATGTGACCAGAAGTTAGGGGCTGCAGCGGCGCTGGCGTTAGGTGAACGACGTGGTGAGGAGTGGGTTTCAAGCATGAGAAGTCACAGGGCCGTTTCCTAGCCTCTCTCTTCACTTCTCTGGGAATTCTCGGAGAAAGAAGGCTGCGGTGGGTAGGCTGGGGGCGGAGACTGTCAGGAAGAGGTAGGCCGGAGCTCTGCCCAGAATATGTGCCATGTGGGGACGCTGGTTGGGAGTCTGGTTTGGAAAGAGTCTCAGCTGTTGGGGAAGGGCAGGGCGAGAGCTGAGCGCCTGCCGGGTGCTAAACGAAATGAGAGATATGATGGGCCCTAGTACCTCTGGAAAAGTTTTCCTGAGTCTCCTGTGATCCAGCAACCTTCATAGTATAGTGTTAAGAATTCCAAGTTCTGAAGTTAGACCTGCATTATAATCCTGGATTCACTAATTTTCGGTATGGCATTGGGAAAGTGACTTAACCTCTTCTGTTCTTCTGAAAAGTGGGAAACGTGCAAACTACTTTGTACAATGCAGGCACGTAGCAAAAACACAAGTCTGTATTCGCTATATCACTTGATCTTTGTGACTGAACCCCACTTTGCAGCACTTTTATTGTGACATAATATTGTGCCATTTGTTTAATTCTTTTGTGACTATGAGGAGCTCCAGGAGCTCCTAGCCTCTGTATTCACTTCTTTGGGTCTTCCCGGAGAAAGAAGGCTGGAGTGAGTAGGTTGGGGGCGAAGACTATTAGGAAGAGATAGACTAGCTCTTTTTATCTTTTAGTGCATTACCTGCTACATCCTGTTTCTATCAGCCTTTGTTACAGACAGTAAATGAATGTATGAATGAATCAAGGAAAAACATCTAAAAACGTGAATACGTAACATTAAGAGGGATAGAGTAATATTATGGCCATTTGGAGGAAAAAAACCTCTGGACCTGTATCTATATAGGTATAGGGTTGCTGTTCCAAAGTACATTCATGAAAAATGTGGATGTAGGGCTTCGGCAAAACCTCCAAGACTAAAATTTGGAAGCAATACAATCGGAAGTGAAATACAGATCCAGGAGACGGATTTGATACAGACGGTTCAGAGGAAGTAGTTGTTTTGTTAGATTTTAGAAGAACTAAGGGAAAGGACTCTTCTCTGTATACAGAAAATTACTTTTCCCACTAGAACACACCAAGTATATGACCAGCCTTCATGAAAGTGAACAGAGAGACGAAGCGCCTTTATGTGGGTGGCCTTAGCCAGAACATTTCTGAGGCAGACCTACAAAATCAGTTCAGCAGATTTGGAGAAGTTTCGGATGTGGAGATCATCACACGGAAAGATGACCAAGGTAAATTTATGGTCCTTCACTGGGTAGTTATAGGCAGACATAACTCAGGTTAAGTACTAGAAAATAAAACGACCCCAAGATAAATGTTAGCTCTGAACACCAAAAGTTTTCAGTGATGTTTTGGAGATACAATGTGTGATGTGGAACTTGACCAGAATTCATTTCTGAAATAAGAAAAAATTCTAAATTCTAAACATCTGATTTCAGAAACATATTAACTTCCAGTTTTGAGAGCTAGAATTTTCTAACATTGATTAAGTGTCCCATTAAGTAGACTATCACTAGCATACAATCAAAATGTTTCCTTAACTGACTACTGTACATTTTCTTCTTATTTTTTGGAATATTTTGATAATCATGCTTATTTTTATGGCCAATAAATAAAAAACCAGGTTTATGCTTGAAAGAATAAGTTTTCAAGAACTAACTTTTTTTTTTAATTTAGAAACAACCATTTTTACATTGCTCTCTGGATAAAAATTTAAATAAATTGTGTTTTGGTTTTTGGTTTTTTTTTTTTTTAGGAAACCCACAGAAAGTCTTTGCATATATCAACATCAGTGTAGCAGAAGCAGACCTGAAAAAATGTAAGATCATCATAAATTTTCTATACTATTTGCCAGTTTGTATCACTCTGTAACTTGGAATACCTTTGGTTCTAAGCCTAAACCTCCACAGCCGTTTTTACGTTATCTAGAGGGACAGCAGTTGATCAAGAGAATTCCAGTATCGTTTGACTCAGCAGGTTTAGGTCCATTGCATTTGGCATCAGCGGACATGGTAGCACTTGCTAGTAAGTTTACTTAAAACTGCTATTCTCAAATATTTTGGACAAGGAATCAAACTTTCATAGAAACTGCCTGTTACATATATCCCACTGAATATCATGCCACATTCCCCTTCAGTCTGATCATTTCTTTTGGAGCTAATCCTTGTCACTAAACACTCTTAAGGAGGGAGCTTTACAATACACCCTTGTAAGACCATATCCTTGAAATTGTGAAATCTCTTGTTGGTAAGTTTAGTAAAGTCAAGGGAAAACAGTGGCCTTCAATGAAGAACGGGAGATAATCCATACTGCCACTGACACAGTAGCATATTCTAGTTATTTGGAGGCCAAAAAGTGAAAAAAGACACAGAAAGTAAGTAAAGGGAACATGCTAATAGAGGAAGAGGGCAATCAGTCTTTCGTAATTTCATTTGCAAAAAGATTGCTTTATTCTATTTTTCAGTGAGGAATATATGTGACAAATGTGAAGTTGTGGTTAAGAATACATAACTAGGCTTTGTGACCTGTGGCAGTTATTTAAACTTCTCAGCCCCAGTTTGCTTATGTGATGAATGACAGAAGATAGTGCTTGCCTCATAATATTTCTGTGATAATTAAATTAAATGATACATTTGCAACACTTTAGGAGGCTAAGGCAGGTGGATCATTTGAGGTCAGGAGTTTGAGACCAGCCTGGCCAACATGGTGAAACCCCATCTTTACTAAAAATACAAAAATTAGCTAAGTTTGGTGGCAGGCACCTGTAATCCCAGCTACTTGGGAGGCTGAGGCAGGACAATCACTGGGGAGGCAGAGGTTGCAGTGAGCCAAGATCGTGCCACTGCACTCCAGCCTGGGCGACAGAGGGACACTCGGTCTCAAAAATAAATGATACATTTGTATTTAGTATAGTATCTACCACCTACAAAATTCTGTTAATGGTATTATTAAGGAAGCTGATAGCAGATACTCAGAGAAATCAATTACTAGGGCATAGTAATTCAAACAGTTCAGTTACTCCCAGTTAATTCATCTACAAGTTCTACAGTGATAATTAGTATGAGGTGGTAAATAAAATTAAGGTGCTATAGGATTCCAGAGTGTCCTCTGATTCACCTGAAAAGATGATTGTTTTATAGTTATAGGAAATAACAATAAAATATACATTAAATGTCAGTTATTCAGAGGTTCCTGACATTTGTTTATAAACAAATTGCAAATGAATTTTGCTTTACTTTTTACACGTTTTGCCTCATTCCAATCTAGTAACACTGTGAGATAGGGAGTGTAAAGACTCTTTTGGTAAGTTGTCAACATGAGACAAGAGCCTAGGCTCCCTCTCTCCAGGTCTCATTTCTTTTCTTCCACTTCCCGTGGATCTCTGTGATAAACAAGCCTACTTTTCTTGATACTAAATAATTAGAAAAAGCACAAGCTGAAATATTTTTCATTGCCATGTACTTGAGTAATAATTCTTTACTTTATAGGTATGTCTGTTTTAAATAAAACAAAATGGAAAGGTGGAACATTACAAATTCAACTAGCAAAAGAAAGCTTTTTGCACAGGTAAGTTTTGCTTCACATGGATTTAAACCCTATTTTTTTTTAATATTGTAAGTGGTTTTATATATTATTTCAAATTATCAAGTAATATGGTATTATATTCTTAACAAATTCAAACATTATAAGTAGAGCTGAAATCCCTTTGAACTCTGAATCCCTTCACGCCAGACACCAACAAAAAGGATAATTTCGTGCATTTACGTATGTATGTAATAAGCTATAAAAGTATATATGTACTTATTTGCTCTTTGTTAACCCTTTTGTAGCAATGTAGATCTTCTCCCTTTATAACAATTGTTAGTACTATTTCAGAAAATGGTTATACCACAGTGTAGTGGTCCCTTCCCACTGATGACTGTTTCTACTTTTTCATGGTTGTAGATGATCCTAGAGCACGTATCCTATGTATATGCAGGTGTTTCACTAGGTTTATATCAGAAAATGGAGTTGCAGAATCTTAGCATTGTCTGCATTTAAATTTTAGTAGACTTCTGAATTGCTTATGTTGATTTTGACGCTATTAACGCTGGTGTCATACAAAAATATAAAGAAAATAGGAGATCACTGTATGACAGGCATAAGAGTGATTATGCAAGTGATTTAAGAACAAGACAATGTATTATAAAAGCCGTTAGAGCTTTTAAAATCCTAAAGGTATTTTCAGGAAGAAAAGGTATTGTTAGTTGGGGAGTTTTCAAAATAGGAAACAATTTAAGAATATGCAGATAGAGGCCGGGCACAGTGGCTTACGCCTGTAATCTCAGCACTTTGGGAGGCCAAGGCAGGTGGATCACCTGAGGTCAGGAGTTCAAGACCAGCGTGGGTAATATGGTGAAACCCCGTCTCTACTAAAAATACAAAAATTAGCCAGGTGTGGTCATGGGCACCTGTAATCCCAGCTACTTGGGAGGCTGAGGCAGGAGAATCACTTGAACCTGGGAGGCAGAGGTTGCACTGAGCCTACATTGTGCCATTGCACTCCAGCCTGGGCAACAAGAGTGAAACTCTTGTCTCCAAAAAAGAAAAAAGAAAAAGATAGAATGACCAGGAGAGTTGATAAGATTGTTCCAGACCAATGAAATGTAACAAGAACAGATATATTCTAAAACAAGTGGCAAGCAGCTACTTTGAGGCATGTTTTGGGGACTGGTCTTATGGAAAAGGTGAGAATTTGATTTTGTTCTTCAGCTGAAGCCTCAGACTGTGAACAGGGTGGTTATATACCTTTCATTCCAGCAGCAGTTGCCAGCCTACTGTGTGCAGGCACTGGGGCCCCATGCTGAGCAGGTTGAACACACAGTGCTGCTGCTTGGAGTATCTGCGTGAATATGCCTGAGAAGCATGGGTCTGATGGTTTTTCTGGGACATAAAGGAGACAGAGGCAAAGAGGCCAGTGAGGACTGCTCTGTGCAGTTGTCCAGGCTTGAAGACGGCGGCGGTGATTTGAATCGGAAGAGGTGGCATTCTCTTCATTAGGAGGATACAGATAATCAAGACCTAACAAATTGGGCTCCAAAAGAGCACCTTCGTCATGGGGAAGAGTGAATGGAGAGAAACAACATAAAATGTCAAACGTATAAATTGAAAGGGGGAAATTGAGAGAACTTGCGATCCATAGTCTTGGTCTTCCATAAAGGGGAACTGGGACATCCACTGGAGCAGAGCACAGGTGTGAGCATGCATGTCAGGGATTCAGGAGACTGACTGTAGAGGGTGGGCTAGGAAAAGAACTCTCGTGCTGTGGTGGGACAGCCCTGACAGCACAGTTTCTCACTGCTGTCCAACCCTGTATTGCTCAGTTGCTGGTGGTAAGGGACTGGTCAATAAACTACAGTAGATCGATGGAAAGGCATGTTGTGCAGCAATCATAGTGATGTTTTCAAAGAATGTATAAGTTGGTAAATGAAGTGTACCCAACTGTGCTTATGATATTTGGATTACATTATAAAATGTGTATATTTACATATAGAACAAAGATGAAGTTAAGTAGATAAAATATTAACAATAGGATGAGGGATACGGAATATGTTTTGTGTTCTTCACGGTTCTGTCTTCCAGCATTCTACAATAAAAACATTGTATATTCAGATAAGTAGGTAAACTATTATGCTACTAACAAAGCATTTTTGTTTTATTTTGGTTTTTAGTACTACAAAGCTGTTTACTTTATAGTGCTCATTTAGGCTCACCTAAAGTGAAATAGCCATTTTACGTGGCTGATTGTTTTGACTCTTTTATTTGTATTTTCTTTTTGATTCAGATTGGCCCAAGAGAGAGAGGAAGCAAAAGCTAAGAAAGAAAAATCAACAACAGATAACACCAACTTGTTAGAAAAGATAGGAGGAGTGGATTTCCATATGAAAGCTGTGCCAGGGACAGAAGTGCCAGGGCATAAGGTGAGTCTCCTCTGTAGCCTGAGCCAATCACATGGTCTTGGGAACCGATGCCTGAGATCATGTGATCGTGGGTGTCATGTCTAAAACCAGTTCCTCTTTTCCCCTTTCTTGAGGCAATTAACATAGATAGGACTTTATGATTTTTCAAGGTGCATTTACAACTCTTAGTTAAGCATAGTTCTCTGTCATTTTACAGAGAAAAATCAAAACTCAAGCAGAGGTGGACTTTCAAGGGACATAGGTAGCCAAGAATACAGGCAGGTCCCAAGTTTGCCTGTTTAAATTAGCAGCCTGTGTTTTTTGTAAACCATCCTACATGGTTTACTTTGGGATTGATAGCTGCTCCAAATCTCCCTTTTTTTTTTTCCTTTCCTCTCACAATTTTTCTCTTTGGTAACTCATTGTCAGAAAAGTAAACCCAACAGTAATCATAGCCCACTGATTTTTTTGTTGTATTTACCTAATATTGTTATTAAATCTTTTCCATTTGTGTCACATATAGTAAATAAATTCTTTTTCTTTTTCTTTTAGAATTGGGTTGTGAGCAAATTTGGAAGAGTCTTACCTGTTCTTCACCTTAAAAATCAACATAAACGTAAAATATCCTTTGACCTGTCAAAGTAATTATTTACCACAGTGATGGATACTTGTAAAATACCTTTAGCATTTCACTGTCTCTATCAATGAATCTTTAGGTGTTTGTTTGCATGTTCCCAGTTTCTTGGTACTCACCTACATGTATGAAACAATTAGAGCATGAGAAAATGGATTGAGGTTTTATACAATTAAGTAATTCAAATGATGAGTGCCAAAGAGGCAGGTTGGTTTATTAATGTGTTCATATTGTCACACATGGATTCAAAGCCATTGCTGAAGGAGCTAAAGAGGCGTGAGAGACCCGGAGACCATCATTAAAGAAGGCTTTAGAATTCAGGTAGGTTGTGAATTAACAGAAGTGATGGGAAGTAGTCCAGGGAGTAGGAATAGTAGATAAAAATACGTGGACAAGCAGGAGGATGGTGGGTTGAGAAATTGTTTGGAGCAGAGTGTGAGCAAATTCTAATGCCTATTCAATGAGGTCACATTGTCTAAGACCTTGAAGACCGGTATCATGGAATTCTGAGCAGTGTGTCTTGATATATTCTTTTTTTTCTCTTTTTTTCTTTTTTTTTTTTTGAGACAGAGTCTTGCTCTGTCCTCCAGGCTGGAGTGCAGTGGCACGATCTTGGCTCACTGCATCCTCTGCCTCCCAGGTTCAAGTAATTCCCCTGCCTCAGCCTCCCAAGTAGCTAGGACTACAGGTGTGTGCCACCATGCCTGGCTAATTTTTTGTATTTTTAGTAGAGATGGGGTTTCACCATGTTGGCCAGGATGGTCTTGATCTCCTGACCTCATGATCTGCCCACCTTGGCCTCCCAAAGTGCTGGGATTACAGGCGTGAGCCACCGCACCCAGCCGTCTTGATGTATTCTTTGGCTTTTAACCTTGGTGTCAGTCAGTAAGGGAAACAGTAGCAGGTGTTTCAAACAGAGGGAATATAGTATATGCAGTTAGTTAAACAAGTGCTGGAGGAGCAAAAGCCAAAGGTCAGATTGCCCACTGATTGACAACTGCAATAAACCACTACCCCCTTGGGACTAGAGAAGCAAAAACGTGTGTCCTCAGAGCTCACAGCTACTGTGCCACTGAAGCCACTACCGGAATCCAGGCCCTAGTTGCACTGGACGTAGCTATGACTTCTGCCCTCCCTACAGGTGGCTCAAAGTTAAGAAAGTACTGATTTCTTCTTTTCCACTTTCCAGCTTTCCACCAATGGCAGCTGCTGATGGCAAAGAGGAAAATATTGAAGGAGAGTAGAGACAATAGACACTTTTTGCCACACCTCACATATAACTGACATGTATAAGTAGTTACTGGACAAAGGGACCTTCAAGAGTAATTGCTTAAGGTGCGGTGCAGTGGCTCCCACCTGTAATCCCAGCACTTTGGGAGGCCACTGGAGGATCACTTGAGCCCAGGTGTTTGAGACCAGTATAGGCAACATAGTGAGACTCTAACTCTACAAAAAATATTAATAAAAGAAAATTCAGGCTGGGCCCAGTGGCACATGCCTGTGGTCCCTGCTACTGGAGAGGCTGAGTTGGGAGGATCACTTGAGCCTGGAAGGTTGAAGCTGTATTGAGCCACGATCATGCCATGGCACTCCAGCCTGGGCAGCAGTGAGACCCTGTCTCAAAACAAAAAAGAGTGATAGCTTAAAGCACCTTAATACTTATCTATTCACATGCTTTAGGGAATCTGCAAATGACAGCCATCATTACAACACATCGATGTTAACTAGAATCTTTCCTGGATAATGTCAACATAGTCCTGGTAAAGATTTATTAGATTTTTTTTTAATTTTTAATTTTTATTTTTAAGACGGGGTCTCACCATGTTGCCCAGGCTGGTCTCGAACTCCTGGGCTTATGTAATCTGCCCACTGCCGCCTCCCAAAGTGCTGGGATTACAGGCGTGAGCCACCGTGCCCAGCCCAGCTTTCTAATAAAGACCTAAAAATGATTGCAGAGAGTGAGTTCATGTGAAGTGGACGTTATTGTGCTAGGAGAATCAGTTAGGATGAGTAAGAACTGAGAAGACAGAAATAGCCAAAAGAGTTTGAGAGTAAAGGACACACACGGGGCCATGTCCTCCAGGTTCTCCTGAACCCAGAACTTTGCTTTACTGTATCAGCTCGATGGATGGATTTCTGTGATTTACAGAAAATAGTCCTGAGACCTGTGTACCTATAATATAATCTGAATAGGTTTGCTATAATAGCTATCTACAGTCCGAGTAATTTCTGCCAATTAATAGTGGTGATACTAGACTTTAACTCAGAAAATGTCATAGAAAGCTCAATTTCTTAGACCCTGAAAGGTAACCTAATTAAGCCCTCATTTTCTTTTACAGGAAACTGAAAGGGGGGGTAAATGACTTATTTGAGATTAAGCAGTAATTTTTGTGTCAAAGATTGATAAGTTTTCCTAAAACCAAGTGCTTTAGTTTTGTTTCTTGACTTGCGTAACGTCATAAAATATGATCCCTCAAAATACTGCCACAACCTAAAGAAGATAGGGGAGGATTTCACAAACACCATTCCTATATCCAGCCTGACTTGGGAATTAGAAGGAGGGAATGACCCTATGAGTAAGAAACAGCGAGGAGAGTTCTCTGACTTTCATGGCCCTCCCAAGAAGGTGATAAAAGTGCAGAAGGATGAGAGTTCCATTGGGTCTCTGGCCATGAGTACAAGGCCCAGGAGGGTAATAGAGAGACCACCCTTAACACAGCAACAGGCTGCAGAGAAAAGAACTTGTGATTCCATTACTCCTTCTAAATCATCTCCTGTACCTGTTTCTGATACTCAGAAACTTAAAAATCTACCTTTTAAGACTTCTGGCTTGGAAACTGCCAAGAAGAGAAATAGCATTTCTGATGATGATATTGATTCTGAAGATGAATTGAGAATGATGATTGCAAAAGAGGAAAACCTGCAGAGAACTACACAACCCTCAATAAATGAATCTGAAAATGAACCTTTTGAAGTTGTAAGGGATGATTTCAAATCAGGCATTCACAAACTGCATTCTTTAATAGGTTTAGGTATCAAAAATAATGTCTCTTGCCATGATAGTGATGATGATATTATGAGAAATGATACTGAGTATGACTCAGGAGATACAGATGAAATCATTGCAATGAAAAAAAATGTTGCTAAGGTCAAAAACAGTACAAAATTTTCACAAATGGAAAAATCTACAAAGAAAACTTCTTTGAAAAATAGAGAAAACTGTGAGCTTTCTGATCACTGTATTAAACTACAAAAAAGAAAAAGCAATGTAGAGTCAGCCCTTGGTCATGGATTAAAGTCTCTTAATCGTAAATCTCCCTCTAACTCCGATAGCAGTGAAGATGCTGATTCTGCATCAGAATTAGCTGACTCTGAAGGAGATGAGGAGTATAATGCCATGATGAAAAACTGCCTTCGTGTGAATCTCACTTTAGCTGATTTGGAACAATTGGCTGGCAGTGATCTGAAGGTTCCAAATGGAGATACTGAGAGTGATGGACCAGAAACCACCACCCAGTGCAAGTTTGACAGAGGCTCCAAAAGCCCCAAGGCTCCCACTTGCCTCCGCAGAGGCCAACAGTGTATTCATCCTGAGGAGATTGTGGCTTCCCTGTTAGAAGGAGAGAACACCTGTGGCAAACAGAAACCAAAGGAAAACAATTTAAAGCCAAAATTCCAGGCTTTCAAGGGAGTAGGCTGTCTATATGAAAAGGAGTCGATGAAAAAATCCTTGAAAGACAATGTTGCCTCTAACAATATTAATAAAGATCAGAATTCCATGAAACATGAGGATCCCAGTATCATATCCATGGAAGATGGGTCCCCATATGTTAATGGCTCATCAGGTGAACTGACTCCATGCCAACGTGCAAAGAAGGTGAATGGCCCAAACTATATTCAGCCTCAAAAAAGACAGACCACTTTTGAGAGCCAGGATCGCAAGGCAGTATCCCCTAGAATTTCTGAAAACAGAAGTATGAATCCTATTTCTGGGCCATTAGAAGGTAAGAAGTCCTTAAGTCTTAGTGCAAAGACTCACAACATAGGCTTTGACAAAGACAGCTGCCATAGTACCACAAAGACAGAAGCTTCAGAGGAAGAGAGGTCTGATTCAAGCAGCCTCACATCTCTCAAGAAATCACCAAAGGTCTCATCCAAGGACACTTGGGAAATCAAAACTGATTTCTCACTTTCTATTAGTAATTCGTCAGATCTGAGTGCTAAAGGTAAGCATGCTGAAGACAATGAGAAGCGTTTGGCAGCCTTGGAAGCGAGGCAAAAAGCAAAAGAAGTGCAGAAGAAGCTGGTGCATAATGCTCTGGCAAAGTTGGTGAGTGTATTTTAAATGTATGGATTTAACAAGAACTCACAAAGGCCAGCTTTTCCTTCCCATGAAGTGAGGTGTGCCTCCATAGAGCTGATTGTCCTGGTGTTCACCAGTTTCATGTTTTGGTTCTTGAGTTAACTTGTTCATCTGGTTTATCTGAAATTTTCTTTATAATTTTCTTTCATTTAGAAGCTATACCTGATATAGTTAAGTAATGTATTCAAATGTGTCTGAATTTACATATAAGTCACTTGTCAAGTGATTTATACCTTGCCAAGTCTTCAAGATTTACTGTAACGGGCTTTTGTTCATTCTTCTAACAATTGTTAAGTACACCTTGATAGTAAGTACCAGATTTATAGTATGAAGATGATGATCTTGCCTTTCATACAGTTTTTGGCTCATGGCGTGGCATGCTGACAGTCACAGTTCAGTTACACAGGGCCAGGAGGAGATTGTGCCCATGTGCCCTGGCAGCACACAGGAGACACACCAAGTCAGTTGGGAGCTTCTATAGTCTGAGCTGAGTAGTAGGAAAAGATCTGTGGGAATTGGTCAGGCCCAGACGAAAGGGTGGGAAGGGAGCAGAAAGGCATTCATTCTAGGAAAAAGGAACATTTATACAAGGGTGAATGTTTTCAGTTGGTGTAACTAAAACTTATGCAGCATGAGGTGGCAAGAAATGAGGCTAGTGGTTTGATTTTGTTCATAAAATGAAAAGGGAGTGAAGAATTTTAAGCAAAGGAGAGAAGATTAAGCGAAGGAGAGAAGAATTTTAATTGTGTATTTTGGAACAGTAGTTGACAGACTACACCTCAAAGGCCGTGCAGCCCATGACCTATTTATGTACAGCCTTCAAGCTAAAAATAGTTTTTAAATACAGAACAAAGACCATATGTGGCCTGCAAAGCCTAAAATATTTAGTCTGGCCTTTTACAGAAAAAGTTTGTCAACCTCTGTTTGGGAAGAGATCCTTCAGACTATGATGAAAACAAATCGAATGGGTCCATCTGGAACCAAGGAGAGCCTTTGGGGAGGTGGAAAGTCAAAACCATGAGAACAGCAATGGAATAGATTGATTGAATTGATACCAAGAAGTTTAATTGCTAGGACTTGGTGATAACTGGATAGGGATAGAAAGAGGAATTGTAAGTTTCAGTCTTGGGCAAATAAACAGGTGGTGATGGCATTCACTAGATAAGGAAAAAGGGCAGGAAGTAGACTTGGCAGGGGAAGGGAGTGATAGGTTTAGACATACTCAGTTTGAGATTGGGTTGTTTTAAGCCGCAATGCTTTTTTTTTTCTTCCAATATTTATTTTAGGTTCTGGGGGTATAGATGCAGGTTTGTTACATGGGTAAGCTGCATGTCTTGGAAGTTTGGTGTGCAGATTATTTTGTTACCCAGATACACAGATAATCAGCATAGTACCCAATAGGTGGTTTTTCTTTTCTTTTCTTTTCTTTTTTTTTTTTTTTGAGATGGAGTTTCGCTCTTGTTGCCCAGGCTGGAGTGCAATGGTGTGATCTCGGCTCACTGCAATCTCCGCCTCCCAGGTTCAAGCAATTCTCCTGCCTCAGCCTCCTGAGAAGCTGGAATTACAGGCACCTGCCACTACACCCAGCTAATTTTTATATTTGTGGTAGAGATGGGGTTTCACCATGTTGGTCAGGCTGGTCTCAAATTCCTGACCTCAGGTGATCCGCCTGCCTTGGCCTCCCAGAGTGTTGGGATTACAGGTGTGAGCCACTGTGCCTGGCCCAATAGGTAACTTTTCAATCCTCACTGTCCTCCCACCCTCCACCCTCAAGTAGACTCCAGTTTTGATTGTCCCCCCCCTTTTTTTTTAAACAGGGTCTCACTCTGTCACCCTGGAGTGCAGTGGTATGATCTCAGCTCACTGCAACCTCCACCTCCCAGGCTCAAGCAGTTTTCCCACCTCAGCCTGCTGAGTAGCTGGGACTACAGTTACGTGCCACCATGCCCAGCTAATTTTTGTATTTTTGTAGACATGGGGTTTCAACATGTCACCTAGGCTGGCCTCGAACTCCTAAGCTCAAGCAATCAGCCTGCCTTGGCCTTCCAAAGTGCCGGGATATCAGGTGTCAACCACTGTACCTGGCCTACTGCTCCCCTATGTGTACTCAACGTTTAACTCCCACTTATAAGTGAGAACATGCAGTATTTGGTTTTCTGTTCCTGTCTTAATTTGTTTAGGATAATAACCTCCAGCACCATCAATGTGGCTGCAAGGGACATGATTGCATTCTTTTTTTATGACTTCATAGTATTCCGTGGGGCCTGTGTACCACATTTTCTTTATCCAGTCCACCATTGATGGGCATCTAGGTTGATTCCGTGTCTTTGCTGAATAGTACTCCGATAGTACTCCAATGAATATGAATAGTACTCCAACAAACATATGTATGCATGTGTCTTTATGGTAGAATGATTTATATTCCTTTAGGCAAATATTCACTAATGGGGTTGCTAGGTCAAATCATAGTTTTTAGTTCTTTGAGAAATCGCCAAACTGCTTTCCACTGTGGGTGAATGAATTCACATTCCCACCAGCAGTATATAAGTATTTCCCTTTCTCTGCAACCTTGCCAGCATCTGTTATATTTTGACTTTGTAGTAATAGCCATTCTGACTGGTGTAAGATGGTATCTCATTGTGGTTTTGATTTGCATTCCTCTAATGATCAGTGATGTTGAGCATTTTTTTTGTATGCTTGTTGGCCGTGTTATGTCTTTTGAGAAGTGTCTGCTGTGTCCTTTGCCCATTTTTTTACTAGGGTTGTTTGTTTTTTTTGCTTATTGATTTAAGTTCCTTATAGATTCTGGGTATCAGACCTTTGTCAGATGCATAGTTTGCAAATATTTTCTCCCATTCTGTACATTGTCTGTTTACTTTGTTGATAGTTTCTTTTGCTGTGCAGAAACTCTTTAGTTTAATTAGATCCCACTTGTTGATTTTGGATTTTGCTGCAATTGCTTTTGGAGTCTTCGTCATCAATCTTTTTAAGATGCAATGCTTTTGATGGCCTCCCTAGGATGGTCATCCAGAGGATAAGCCAACGCACATCATCTTCGGTTCTGACAGTGAATGTGAAACAGAGGAGACATCGACTCAGGAGCAGAGCCATCCAGGAGAGGAAAGGGTAAAAGAAAGAAGTTCAGGATGTCCCTGTGGACATTCATCTACTTCTGCAGATCCACATCATAAACAACTGCCAATCTCAACATAAAACCCTCCTGAGAGCCCCAATGAGACCCAGGGCTTGCCAGGTCACCACACATTGAGACTACAGGGGTTTTGGAGATTTTTATATATGAACCTGTATTCTCCACAGCATCTGCAGCATGACATCAATATTAGTGAAACACTACAGAAACTGTTCTTGCATGTAATAACTACCTCCCCAAATCCAGGCTTCACTGGGGAGCCTCTGGATTAGTGATCCCAGAGGCCAGTTAGATTTCACTGAATCAGGAATTTCCACCTGACCCACCATTTACTCATTCTTGGTAGATGAGTCTGGGTTATTGGCTTTCAATGTGAGGGAGAAGATTACCTTATGAAGGAAATGCTACTTGTTTGCCTCTGCTATTAATAAACGTTTGTGTTTCTTCACAGGAGTCTGTGGGTAAAACATCTGGGAAGCTGTTTGATAGCAGTGATGATGAGGAATCTGATTCTGAAGATGACAGTAATAGGTTCAAAATTAAACCTCAGTTTGAGGGCAGAGCGGGACAGAAGGTTAGTGAAGACTGAAAATAATTAAACTTGCGACATGTCCTTATTTTTTGACATAGCCCTTAAATCTGAGTAAATGCAGGCAAACCTTAACCTACATTATAGCATCGGGGTGTTTATTTGGGGAGTGAGTCTTCTGTGATCCTCTCTGATTGGTTCATAGGTAGAAGGAGGTAGGCAAACATCTTAATGTAGTGAATTTCAGTGTGTGGGGAGGTGTACATTGACAGTCTTCGTCAGAAGCAATTTCTTGGGAATGTGGCTATCAATTATGTATGTTTTCTGTCTGTGTAGCTCATGGATTTACAGTCGCACTTTGGCACTGATGACAGATTCCGCATGGACTCTCGATTTCTAGAAAGTGACAGTGAAGAGGAACAGGAAGGTAAATGCTTCATTGTCCAGAGTCCTGATGTCATATCTGGGGACACTGAGAAATCACCTAGTGTACCTCCTTTATTTAACACATGAAGAAACTCTCCATCTCAAGACATTGGATTGAGGAGTTTATAATCAAGTGTATAGTTAATACTAAGTTTTTACATAGTAATTTAGGAAAATTTAATTACTTCGAGCTGCCAGAAAGGAAAGGAATAAATAGCATCCACCAAAGGTCCCATTTTCCTCTATCCCATCCTTGGTATGAGAAGAAGTTGAGTTTCCTACCTGGCAGCCTGTGTCAGTTGATCAGCAGGTTCTGGGTGAAGCCATGGAAGATGGTTAAGTCACTCCTGGCTTTCTAAAAGGAAGAGTGTTCATCGTCCTCCAATGTGCATACCTGGTGCAGATTGTGTTTTAAAGCTGTGTATCATTGAATGCCATTCTACTTGAATTTATCCCTATTTGAATGTATCTAAGAGTAATGATGCTATCAGAAGCATCCTAATTCTACTTCTTTCACTTACTATAGCATTTTTCACAGCAGTACTTCCAAACTTTTTCTACAGGATCTTCTCCTCTTACCCTTTTAAAAACACCTTACCTCCTACATAGCTGGCTTGAATGAGCTCCCTAATTCCCTCTCCTAATCTCAGAACTTCTCTGCACTTCTTTTTTTTTATCCTTCCTGAATTAATCTAATCTGCATTTTAATCCTCACCATTCCTACTTCCTATTACCCCTTTCATCACTGGCATTTTCATTCTTCCCCTTCTAGCTTCTTCCTTTTTCTACTCACAGTTAGGTCTTGTGGTCCCAAAAAAGCCATTCCTCTAACCATGCCAGTTTTCAAGTTTCTACTCCATCTCTCTTTCAGTTCTAAATTTGAAGTGAAAAAGTAAATCACATCTAATTCAGTAGCAGTTGGCTTTTTATTGAAAACAATCTGTGATTTGATCTTCTCAATTCTTTGAGGTGATTATTAACAGTATTGGACTGTTTCAGGAAACCAAGGTTCAGAGAGGTTTAAAATGAATTCTCTAGGGTCCTCCCAAATTCTGTTTCAGTGCTGAGATTATAGGCATGAGCCACTGTACCTGGCCCTTTTCCAACTTTTGAAAGCACAGTGTCTGTCTATTCTGCAAGAAGCAGCACAGCCAGCCTCCATCACCTTGAGCTCTTTCCAGCATTGTATTCTACCTGACTTTCTCACTCAAAACTCCATGTTGAAAACACAAGAATAGGCCGGGCGCGGTGGCTCAAGCCTGTAATCCCAGCACTTTGGGAGGCCGAGATGGGTGGATCACGAGGTCAGGAGATCGAGACCATCCTGGCTAACACAGTGAAACCCCGTCTCTACTAAAAAAAAATACAAAAAACTAGCCAGGCGAGGTGGCGGGCGCTTGTAGTCCCAGCTACTCGGGAGGCTGAGGCAGGAGAATGGCGTGAACCTGGGAGGCGGAGCTTGCAGTGAGCTGAGATCCGGCCACTGCACTCCGGCCTGGGCGACAGAGCCAGACTCTGACTCAAAAAAAAAAAAAAAAAAAAAAAGAAAACACAAGAATGAACAGAACCTGGAGAATAACCTTCATTTAGAAGGTACAGAGAGGTTATTTTCTTCTGCCAATTTTGTCTGTTTTCTTACAACTCTTTGGGTATGTGTTCCATCAAAGCCATAAACAATTTGTTCTCCAAGTGCAGTGGCATTGTCTCCAATGACATCCTCTTCAGCTAACCTATAGCATATGTCACTGTTGATCATCCCTTCTTGAGATGTTCACTTTGCTTCCAATTGCATAACTTCCTGGTTTTCTTAACTCTTGATTCCTAATTTTTCTGTTGCCTCCAATAATGGGTTCTTCCCAGGGTTCCGTAAGTCCCTACAACTTTAGCCTTCACTTGCACGTGACTGTTTTTCAAATTTGGGTCTTCTTTCTTCCTTGCTGTTCTGCTGAGCTAACAACTGGTCATCAATGCCTGTTGGATATTTTCCACAGGCTTCCCTGAGTTTGTGTTAAAACTCAGCAAGTCCAAACCAGCTCTTCTCAACCTTTCTGTGTTGATGGCGTGTCCATTCTTAGAACCTCCGTTGTTTGTTTTTTTCTTTCCTTCTCAACATTTTTTACTTTTCTGGAGACAGGATCTCACTGTGTTCCTCAGGCTGGAGTGCAGTGGCACAGTCATAGCTTACTGTAACCTCAAACTCAGTCTCTCTAGTAGCTAGGACTACAGGCACGTGGCACCATGTCCAGCTAATTTTTTTTTTTTTCCAGAGACAGGGTCTCGCTGTGTTGCCCAGGCTGTTCTCAAAACTCCTGGCATCAAGTGATCCTCCTGCCTGAGCTTCCCAAAGTGCTGAGATTATAGGCATGGAGCCACTGCACCTGATCACTTCCCAAATTTTGAGGCACAATATTATGTCTCAAGTAAGCAACACAGCCAGCCTATATCACCTTGAGCCTTTTTCAGCATTATATTCTACTTCCCTAATGGTTATTAGATTAAAATTTAAATTGATGTTTTTGATAGTTAAAAGTTGTTGAAATTAGCAGTTCCATGTTTCAACCTAACGCAGTGTAAACTTTTTGTACTTTATTATTTCAATATATGTGTTCATTTTGTTTCCAACACCTAGCATGCTTTCCTACTACCTCTAGGGATTCAACTTTATCTTTCTTACCTCATAACTCTACCTAGCTTATAAAGCATTTTTTGATTCAGTTAAACACTACCTCAACTTCCTTTGAACTCTTAGAAACTTTGGGGGCATCCCTGTAGAGTACTTAAATCAGCATTTTATTCTAGTTTCTGTTAGTTGGTTATTTATATCCTGCAGTAAGTTGAAAGTCATACAGGCTTAACTACTTTTGTATTTCTATAATCCAAACTAGCTGTTTAACTTTATTCTCTGATATTTTGTCTGTTTGTAGTAGTTGAGGATAGTAGCTTGTAAAATTCCATGATGCCTTGGTATGTGTAGGGCATATGGTTGTTTTCCCATAATACTTGTTATCGAATCAAAGACTGAAACAACTATCCACTAATATTGTCAGATATACCATTACCATTTTTCACTGTCTTTATCATTTTTAGATTTACATAATTTAGATTATGTTTAGAATGCTAAAAAAATCAAAGAGTCTAGAATCACTGTAGTTATTAGTATCTTGCTCTATTACATTTGCCAATCTTTACCTTAAAAGTTTTAGACTTGCTACTGAAAGCCATTAAATTCAGATTGTTTCATAATTAGGAACAGAAGTAGGACTTTTCATTATCTGGTCATGCAGACTTTCTGAGTTTGCTATGGCTGAGGGTCTTGGGATATGGAGGTTAGTGAAATGAGGTTAAACTTTTCTTCTTCCTGTCTTAATGGATTTTGTACATGTTTAGGTACTTGGTAAATATTTGATGATTGAGACTTCTCAGGCTGTTTTTTCCAAGAGATTATTAATTATCCCTTTCCCTCAAAGAGGTAAATGAAAAGAAAATGGCTGAGGAAGAAGAGCTTGCGGAAGAAAAGAAGAAAGCCCTGAATGTTGTACAAAGTGTTTTGCAAATCAACTTAAGCAATTCTACAAACAAAGGATCAGTAGCTGCTAAGAAATTTAAGTATGTTTTATGTTCCATCCCATTCTACCACATCATCCTTTGCCATAAATGTCTTCTTGAACTCAATTTAAAAACTAGGTCTCTTTTAATGGCCTGGGAAGGCAGCTGGCAATATGTATCAGAGCCTTACAAATATACTTACCTTTGACCCAATGATTCACTTCAAGGAACTAATCTTAAATTATTTCTGTATTTATACCCTTAGATGTCATAGCAGCATCGCTTTCATTAGTGAAACAATTGGAAAACAGTTTAAATAGTAACTGTAAAACTATTTATATAAATGTAACTGTTATGGAAATTTTCAGGCATGCAATTTAGAGAGACTAACGTAATGAAAGCCCTGTACACCATTACCTAGCTTTTACAGTCACCAACATGTGACCAGTGTTTTCTTCTATACCTTTATCCAGTCCCTGCTTTACACAATGAAATGTTTTATGCAAATCCCAGATAGTATATCATTTTACCTGTATGTATTTTAGTATATTTAAAATCATTTTAAAAGCTAAAAAAAATCCAGGAAATCTCAAAAGTAGGTAGTTTAAAATATTTTTTCAGCCAGGTGCGGTTTCTCACACCTATAATCCTAGCACTTTGGGAAGCTGAGGCAGGCGGATCACCTGAGATCAAGAGTTGGAGACCAGCCTGGCCAACATGCTGAAACCCCGTCTCTACTAAAAATATAAAAATTAGCCGGAAGGCAGAGGTTGCAGTGAGCCAAGATCATGGCATTGCACTCCAGCCTGGGCAACACAGCGAGTCTCCATCTCCAAAAAAAAAAAAAAAAAGAAGTATATATTATTTTTAGTAAGATCCTCGTTATCTTCTTTGATGTCATATGGCTTCTTATTGCTGCAAAATTAGAATCTTCCTAGTGCTGAATTATAATTTGCTATTTACTTTTTGTATTAGTGTTCTGTTTTCTCTCTTCCAACCTGCCCTCCTTTTTTTATGTAGGGACATCATACATTATGATCCAACGAAGCAAGACCATGCCACTTACGAAAGAAAAAGAGATGATAAACCAAAAGAAAGGTAAATAGAGCTACTTCTTTTAGCAATAGATCAGGTAAATTAATCTCATTTCAGACAATTAAAAATGTAGATAGGAACCAATATCCTACTCATTGGTCCCACTGTATTAAGATTGGTGGGGTAGGGGTAGTGCAGGTAGAGTTAGAGAGAAATTATTGATGTGGTGGAGTTGTTCTTACCTTTTGACAGAGGATAAATGATATGTACTCCTACTCTAGTATGCCTTTTATTTGTATTAGTTTCTTGTGAATTCTGTAACTACCATAAACTTAGTTACTTAAAATCACAAAATTTATTTCTTTACAGTTCTGGAACCTAGAAGTCCCAAATTAAGATACTGAACGGGCTATGTTCCTTCTAGAGGTTCAGGGAAACAAAGCCGTTTTATGCCTCTCCTAGTTTCTAGTGACTGCCACCAATCCTTTGGTGTTCCTTGGCTTTGAGACCACATTACTCTCATTTTTGCTTCTATCTTCACATGGCCTCTTCTTTTCTGTCTGTCTCTCCTCTTTGTGCCTCTTATAAGGACACTTGTGATAGCATTCAGGGCCCACTTGGATAATCCTGGATGGTTTATGTCAGGACCCTTACCTTAATATCTCTGCAGACTCCTTATCTAAATAATGTTAACATTCACAGGTTTCAGGAATTAGGACATGGACATAGCTTTTGGGGGGCAACCTTTCAACCATCTAGTGTGGTAGGAGCTTCTGTTTCCTATAGATGTGCAGTCAGTTGGAGAAATATGGGGAATATATAGAGCAACCAGTAACAGCTTGGTTTAAATCCTTCATTTTCCAACTGCTAGTAGCCACGAAAATCACAAAAGGCAATGTGGTATCCTGAACTGAATCTTGAAACAAAAAAGACAATTTGTGGAGAAATTGGTGAAATCAAAACGATGTCTGAGTTTAGTTAGTGGTAATCTACCAGTGTTAATCTTTTAATTTTGACAATTATATTCCAGTTACATACAGTTACATAGTTACATACATACAAAATTACATTAGGGAAACCAAAGTGAAGGCTATTTAAGAACTCTACTATTTTTGTAACTTTCTGTAAACCTAAAATTGTTCCAAAATTAAAGGATTCTTTTAAAAAGAATCACATTTTAGACTAAAATAAAAGTCATATTAATATTCCCTCCAATGTAGGATATTTGTGTATTATTTCAGATAATCCGTATTTCAGACAATGGAACAAATATGGCTATGTTTACCCCTTCCCTATACTCCTAAGAAGCCTCATCCCTTTACATCAGCTCAAAATCCAGGATATCATCATTCAAATCAGATCTAGGTACAGATGAAGCTTCTCTGTTACTCCTTAAGTACAGTACCTTGAGTGCAGTTCTGTTTGATAAGACGACCTACGAACTAAAAAAGCAAGTTATCTACCCTTCCTCCAATATAGAGTGGTGGAACAGGCATTGGATAGCCACTATAGGTACTGTTCAATGAAGGAAAACAGGCACAAAGGAGTCACATATCCATAGTAACTCTGAAATCTAGAGAGACAAATGTTGGAAGGTCTTTGATTAGGACTGAGGGCCTAGGAATAATTCTTCCTGACTCCGTTTTCTGGATCATCCTTCTCTTTTCATAAGTGCTGGCACAGGTTTACAGCTGAGTAGTTTTCTCAACCTGCTTTTTGCTTATAGAAATTTGGGAGTCCAGGCCGGGCGCGGTGGCTCACGCCTGTAATCCCAGCACTTTGGGAGGCCGAGGCGGGCGGATCACAAGGTCAGGAGATCGAGACCACGGTGAAACCCCGTCTCTACTAAAAATACAAAAAATTAGCCGGGCACGGTGGCGGGCGCCTGTAGTCCCAGCTACTTAGGAGGCTGAGGCAGGAGAATGGCATGAACCCGGGAGGCGGAGCTTGCAGTGAGCCGAGATCGCGCCACTGCACTCCAGCCTGGGCGACAGAGCGAGACTCCGTCTCAAAAAAAAAAAAAAAAAGGAAATTTGGGAGTCCAAAAGCCTATTCATTTTGAAATGTTCCTGTACCTACCAGTCCAGTCTAGTGGTAGTTCTGATAATATAATTCTCTTAAAATCTTCATAGTTTATCTGAATCTTCTTGGAATTCACTGTTAGATGAAAGTCACACATATCATTTTGAGATAAGCCTTTTTTGTTGTTTTTTTAACCTTGGGCTTCTACTGAAACTGCTGAGAGATAATGCCTCTAACCTCCATAGAAACCCTATTGTTTGAACAATTAAAGTTTATTTTCTTTTTTGTAAAATCTTAGAGACAGGGTCTTGCTCTGTCACCTGGCTGTAGTGCAGTGGCATAATCATAGCTCACTGTAGCCTTGAACACCGGGGCTCAAGTGATCCTCCCACCTCAGCCTCCCACGTAGCCGGAACTACAGGTGTGCACCACTGTTCCTGGGTAACAGTTGGAAGCTTCTTATCTCTTTTTAGGGTCTTAACAAAGAATTTTGTTTTATTTTTAGACCGAGGTCTATAAATTTTTCTGTGACAGGCAAGATAGTAGATAAGGCTTTGCAGGCCAGATCGTCTCTGCTGTGAAGACTCCCCTCTACCTTTGTAAAAGAAAAGCAGCCACAGACAATATGTAAAGAAATGAGCAAGGCTGTGTGCTGATAAAACTATTAATGGACACTGAAATTTTCATTTCATATAATTTTTCCATGTCATGAAATGATGTTTGTTTTTCCCCGTCATTTCAAATGATAAAAAAGAAAAATTTCTTAACTTGCAGTTCAGACATAAGTAGGCAGTAGCCTGGACTTGGCCCATGGACCATAGTTTGTCAACCCCTTCTTTAGACCATGTTTTTCTAAGGCTGTCATAGAGTCGATCTTTGCTTAGAAGCCCTTTCTTAAATTTCATGTCATTTGCCTTCTGGAGATTAGGAGTCTTCAAAACCATGAATTCCTAGTTCCCTTTAAAAAAATATTCCTCCCTTTAGTTTCATTCTCTCCTATTTTACTGTAATCAGTAGGATGAAACCAGAATATACCTGTAACACTTCCTGGACATCTCCTTAGCTAGATCACCCAGCTAATTAGGTACATTTTCCATTTTCCACAGTACACACAATGCAGTTGACAGTGTTACTAAACTTTCTACCACTGTATTACAAGCATTCCCTCTTCTCCAGTTTCCAACAGGATTTACCTTATTTTTCTCTTAAGCCCTTATCTGCAACCTCCTCAAAGACCATATGGTTTCTTTTTGTTTGTTTGTTTTGTTTTGTTTTGTTTTTGAGACGGAGTCTCGCTGTTGCCCAGGCTGGAGTGCAGTGGCCGGATCTCAGCTCACTGCAAGCTCCGCCTCCCGGGTTTATGCCATTCTCCTGCCTCAGCCTCCTGAGTAGCTGGGACTACAGGCGCCCGCCACCTCGCCCGGCTAGTTTTTTGTATTTTTTAGTAGAGACGGGGTTTCACCGTGTTAGCCAGGATGGTCTCGATCTCCTGACCTCGTGATCCGCCCGTCTCGGCCTCCCAAAGTGCTGGGATTACAAGCTTGAGCCACCGTGCCCGGCCATATGGTTTCTACTAACAGTTTTTTCAAGGTCCTTCTGGCTTTTGCTGTGATCTTAGTCTCAGAAGTTATGTATCATGACATTTGCCTTACTCTGTCCATTAAAAGAGTCACTAAGTCCAGCTCACACTCAAGGGATGAGGGAATTAACTTCCACCTCTTGAAGGAAGAAGTAACAAAGAGTTTTTGGACAAATTTTAAAGCCACCATGTGGTGGTTAAATGAAAATCACTTGGAACTGCCTACCATTTTTTATAGAGCTTGGTGTCATAAGAAGTATATCTGTCTTAAAACCTAACCAGATTGGTGTATTTACTGAAATATTAAAAGTTTCTCTCTTTGAGATGGTCTCTACCACTAAGAAGGGTTATTTGGATATCCTGTTCACTTATTATTTTAGGTAATACATTACAAATTTTGGCCTGGTCTTAAAGGAAAAAGAATTTTAATATTTTCTTAGTTCAAAATTCAGTATTGGAAACTGCCATGTAACTTTTTGTCCAAGATCAAAGAGAAAAGCATATTCATTCTTAAATATAGAGCAGATAGATTCATGGTAACAAAAATTTCATTTCAAAAGAAACTATACATACTTATAATTCATTTCTATAACTGATTTACAGTTTTACCAGATATTGGTAAAATTCCCAGTATCTTAGGAGTCATGTGGCCTACAGTTTTCATTTTGCCTATGAGGAAACTGAGGCCTAGTAAAGCTAAGTGATGTCCTTCCTTACACCTAGCTGTATAGTTTAGGCATAATTTCTGAATGTAGTTCAGAGGATGATAGAATATGATTCATGCAGCTGTTTGAGATTTGTATAAAAAAAGCTTATTGGTCAAGATTTTACTTCTATTAGTAGAGTTTTATATGTAGAGTTTTATTTATTTTATTTGTCTATTAGTATTGTTTTATATCCTGGTTGTTGAAAGGGCAGAATTAAAGTTGTCCAGGATTTTTTCTTTTCCTGATTTCTGGAAATTTCCCAAAACTTGTTTCTTTGTGATGCACATGTCTATATATGTCATTTCAGTAAAGCAAAACGAAAAAAGAAAAGGGAGGAAGCTGAGAAGCTACCTGAGGTGTCTAAAGAAATGTATTATAATATTGCTATGGATCTGAAAGAAATATTCCAAACTACAAAATATACCAGTGAAAAGGAAGAGGACACACCCTGGAATGAGGACTGTGCTAAAGAGAAACCTGAGGAAATCCAGGGCCTTGCAGCTCTGACCAGTGGCGCTGAGCAGCCCAGCGGGTTCACATTCTCCTTTTTTGATTCGGACATTAAAGACATAAAGGAAGGTACTTTTCTTTTTTCCCATACTTTTTGATTTTAGTCAGTTTGAACTTAATTGATTGAATCTGCATTAAGTGTAACCGATTTAATGTCAGCTTAAGAAAGGATTCTTTCTTCTACCTAGACAATTTGAGATTTAGTGTCACAGGAGCATAAACACGATGTTCCTGAAGCTGTGATAGAAACTATTTTTGCATTTAAGGAAGCAAACTTCTACTAGCTTCCATATGAAGGGAAGCCAGAGAATAAGGTACAGCATCTTTTCTGTTAAGTAAAAAGTCAGGAAGAAGTATGGTAATTCATATATTTAAATAACTTTGTATCTTAAATGAAGCTGAAGATGCTATGACTTATGGAAAACTAGTGTTACATATAAAAGTAACCTTGGTTTTATACAAATATGGCATATCATCAATATGCCAGTTATTGCACAGTTTATCCCTGAAGATTTGCCAGAACCTAGAGAGAAGAATAAACACTAGTACATACAGTTTTGCATTTCATTTCTAGAGGTTTACCTCTAAAGGCCAACATGGGCCACAGGTTAAAAAACACCTGAGCTATTCCTCACCCAGGGTTCAAGCTTTCTGGCAGTTCACCGTAACAGCAAGCAATACGTATACAGAATACACACATACCTAACTACAATGATTCTACTTTAAAGATCAGCAGTTAAAATACCATACATGTGTTTGGTAGATAACAATTTTTTTTTTTTTTTTGAGACGGAGTCTCTGTCACCCAGGCTGGAGTGCAGTGGTGCGATCTCGGTTCACTAGTAGATAGTACCAACTCTGTGGTACTTTAAAAGGAAGTATGACAATCTAGTAGTTGTTCAAAAATTATTGCAAATAAGACTTCATTTTCTTGTCTAAACTGTTGAGTAGAGTTGGCATGATATAAATAGTAACTATAATTTTTCTAACTTTGAGAGCAAAATGTGAGAAATTGACCTTGAAATGAGTCCTAAAGACACCAGCAACTTGAAAGATGTTTTTTAAGTACCTGGGAAATTTTGAAGACTTGCGAGGTGATTGTCTTGATCTTATAGCAGTAGTTTTTTCAGCAGTTCTAGCAAAAAGTTTTGGGTACTGAAAATGTAAAGACATATTCCTTTTCTCATTTATAGACAAGAGGGAAACCTGATTTCCCTGTATCATGTTATATTTTAGGTTTCTCATGCTAGCACAGATGCCATGGTTATTTTAGGTGTCATTTTAAAAAATTATATAGCTCATTTGTAAACCTTTAGTTTTTATACTTTTTTATATTACTGCTGTCCTTATCAGATCATTCTAGCGATGCCAAAATTATCATAGTAGCTTCTGAAAATATTTGAAAAATCTAAGAAGATGATACTACCTATTTTTTGATACGATTTTAAATTAATGATTAACATATTGGAACTTTAGATATGTCTACATGGTAAAAGTAATCAAATGAATGTGTTCAGAAATACTTGGCTGTGGAGTTACAATCCCACCATCTTTTGTTGTCATAATGATATAGAGACCTACAGAGTCGAAACAGTGAAACCTGGAAAGATTGTCTGGCAGGAAGACCCTCGTTTCCAAGACAGCAGTTCAGAAGAGGAAGATGTTACTGAAGAAACAGATCACAGAAAGTCCAGTCCTGGGTAAGCAATTTGCTTCTTTGCAGGCATAGTTCATAATTTGTAAAATCTGAATTAGACATGTTTAGAAATATTTTAGCTTCTGCTCACATGACAACTAAATTGTCTTATCTCCGCTTTTTTTTTTTTTTTGAAATGGAGTCTCGCTCTGTTACCCAGGTTGGAGTGCAATGGCATGATCTCAGCTCACTGCAACCTCCACCTCCTAGATTCAAGCGATTCTCCTGTCTCAGCCTCCGAAGTAGCTGGGATTACAGGCACACGCCACCACACCCGGCTAATTTTTGTATTTTTAGTAGAGACGAGGTTTCACTATGTTGGCCAGGCTGGATCTGAACTCCTGACCTCAAGTAATCCACCCGCCTCAGCCTCCCAAAGTGCTAGGATTACAGGCATGAGCCACTGTGCCTGGCCATCTCAGTGTCAGAGTGTTCTCTAGCCTTTTTGTAATGGAGAGTGTGTTTCCTTTTCCATGAGATTTGGATAGCACTAAGGGGAAGATAGGATGTGCACAGAAAAGGGAAGGTAGCCTGACAGTGAAGTCACTGGTCTGGAAACAGGATGCTGCAGTTGACTGGATGCCTACCCATAGGAGGCACTGGCAACTGGGGTAGCAGTGACGGGAGTGAGAGTATCAGCAACCAACACAGGAAGGATAGAGGTTCTACTTAAACAAGTCTTCATTATCAAAGCTTCAGATAGAAGAACGTTAGAGGGAGGGTTATTTTAACTCAGGGCAAAATGTGCAAAATACAAAGCAGATATATTTAAGAGTACTGCTCCCCTGGATTCTAGAGGGAAAAGAAAAAAAAATAAAAGATATACTTAAGAAATAGTGTGTTTATGTTTTGAATATATTCTTAAATATTGAAATTAAACCAACCAATACCTATCTGTTTTTCTCTCTCTCTCTCCCTTTGTCCTCTTTCTTTTCAGAGAAGCACCATTACTTGAGAAAGAGACCACTAGATTTTTCTTTTTCTCTAAGAATGATGAAAGACTTCAAGGTCAGTCCATTTTTTTCATCAAATCACGTACATGGAACAGGTAATAGTACAGCTACAATAATTCACATCCAGGAATTTTGACCATTGGTAGTGTCATGTGGTTTAACCCCGTTTGTTCACACTGATGAATGTTAACTTGTAAAGCTGTCAAGGACTGAGAACTCCCCACTCACCACTTTCTTTGCCCACTCATTCTCATCAGCAAAGGCTTGTTTTGTTCCAGGGGCTTCCTTAGATGTTAGGCATACAAAACCCCTAAGTTTTTAGTACCATAAAAGTCCATGTGAAAACTCAGGGTGTTGGTGAACTCATTTCTTAAAGCCTAGCATAAACAAAGTTTCATAATAGTAAATGATATATATAAACAGTAAAAGCAATACTATATTTTTCATTTGGAAAGAAAGAATACTAATTTTTAAAAATAAGTAGAAACTGAGGGAAAAGAATGATCTTAACTAGAATTGGAGACCTTGATAATGCCAACACTTAGAATATTACCCATTTTAGTAGTAGTTTGCTGCCTCATCTTTCTTGTTTTTCCCCTAGTAGGTTCTGACTTATTCTGGAGAGGAGTAGGAAATAATATTAGCAGGAACTCTTGGGAGGCCAGAACAAACAACCTGCGTATGGTAAGTGAGTGTTTCTCCATGTTATTTCCTAAAATAGACATGTTGTTGTCTATCTAGAATTACAGTGCTGAAAGGGAACTCATGAATGGTATAGGTGAGGAGACCGCAGACTGGCTCAATTGAGTGACTGGTCCCAGAGTCCAGCCAAGTCTATTAAGTAACAGGAAAGCATCAGATTTTTCAAGACTGAATTGTAGTTCCCATTATAAACACTTAATGCCAAAAATGCCAATATGCCCTGTTGATTTCAAAACAGCACTTTCAAAATAGGTTTCCACAGCCCTGACAGTGAGAATAACCTAAGTTTTACTGCTATCTACTGAACATCTTAAAAACAATTTGTTTATTATTAACAAAGCCTTTTTTCCCCCTAGGATTGTCGGAAGAAACATAAAGATGCAAAAAGGAAAATGAAACCAAAATAATAAATGTCAGTTGGTTTTGATACTGAATGTGAACAAGGCTTACCTAAGGAAACTGACTCAGAAAATAGTTTTAGCTGACAAAGAAGAAATTTCAGAGTGAAGGAATTTTAAAAATCTGGCTGATGGAATATCATTCTGGTTGCCATCTTTTTCTATGGAACTCCTCTGCATTTCTTCCTAGTTACTTCAGAAAATTAAATTCCACTTCTTAAAAAAGGAAGCACAAGATAGTCCTCGAAAATACTTTTTGTATATAATCTCTGCCCTCTATCCTGAGTAACTAATGGACATCTTCTCATGCAAGGTTTACATGAAGCCTTTTTTAATAAATGGGTCAAAGTACTTGTATTTTCTAGCCTAAGCTTTGTGTGAATTATAGGCTATTTGAAATGTTTATTTCTGATTATGTCAAATACACCTTCCGTTTTGTCATTTTTGTTTAAGCTGATGAATTACAAGTCAATGTTGAGTTTTATACTTGCGTTTTGGTGAATAGCTAACTGAAATATAGGACATTGCAGACCAATATCATATAAGAGTTCTGTGAGGACCAGGAGAGGAATCCAAATACAGAGTTATCTTGTCATTGGCCTCTAGGAATTAGGGAACAATATCTAGATGCAGACCAATCCCAAAATTCTAATTAGCCAAAAGCTTATGAAAAATACCAAGTGTCTGAAAGATAGGTAGTCACAATTAGGAGTCAGGACCCTGAGCCCAAATAGGGAAACAGATTTAATATTACATTAAATAAACCAACCTGCCTAGATTTCAAGACATGCCTCCTATCAAAGTGGGCTCTGTGTGAAATAGTATTCTATAGGCCCAGCACAGTGGCTCAAACCTCTAATCTTAGTACTTTGGGAGGCCGAGGTGGGCAGATCACCTGAGGTCAGGAGTTCAAGACCAGCCTGGACAACATGGCGAAACCTCGTCTCTACTAAAAATACAAAAATTAGCTGGGTGTGGTGGCTCACACCTGTAATGCCAGCTACTCAGGAGGCTGACATAGGAGATCACTTGAACCCAGGAGGCAGAGGTTGCAGTGCCGAGATCACGCCACTACACACCAGCCTGGGTGACAGTGTGAGACTCCATTTAAAGAAAAAAAAAAAATAGTATTACATAGACAGTTCCGAGGGCCTATCATTGAGCCATGATGTGTGTACCTAAAATTAGTATTTATTGATTTACCTATGCTGAATATAAACTCTTTAACTGTTGGGATTTCATCTGGTGTGTTAACCATTATGTCCCCAGTGCTTATGCTCAGTATGTGTTTTAAATAAGGGTCCAAGGAACTAAATAACTTGAAGAGTCATTCTGGATTCCTAGGTTTCCAAAACTTCAGACTTCAAGGATAGTGGGGACAACTACACAGCAGGATAAATAATTCACACGTTCTACCTTCTCTTGATGTAGATCACAGTTTATACCTTATTTTCTACTGCTGCATAGGAAATCATCTCAGTAACAGTCATTTACTCACAAATACTGCAATTTGGTCAAAACTCATTAGGACTGCTGATCTGTGCTCTGTGTGCTTTCATTGGGGTGGTTCAGCCAGGGCTACAGGATCTGCTTCTAATATGGCCCACTCAGTCCCTGTTCATGGGCTTCCTTACAGCATGGCAACAAAGCTCTAGGAGCAAGTATTCTCAGAGGCAGGAAGCAGATGCTGCCAGTCTCTTAAGGCTTGGCTCAAAAACTGGCTCAGAGTCACCTCACTGATTCTATAGGTTTAAACTGACACACACACCCAACCAGACTGAAAGGGAGGGGACACAGATCCTCACTTCTCAGTGGGAGGAGTGTCAGAATGTGTGGCCATAATTTAAATCCAGCACATGCTTCACAAGCAGACAAGTAACATCAACTAGCCTTTCCCACCCCCAGTTCCTGCTCCCCAGATAAAATCACCTTCAGCAATTTAATTTCTCTAGTATTTATCTCCATGTTTCTACCTAACATGCTTATGCTCTGATTTCTTGATTTTTCACTACCAGACACTACATATTCTGAAGACGTGAAAAAATTATTCTCCTCTTCAGTCCAAGTAATATATTTTGACTACAGTTAACTTTTTGGCTGGAATTTTTTCATTTGCTTAACTTTTTCTAGATTTAGTCTTCCCATACCTTCCAACTGTGGGACATGATGAGGTTTCTCTTCAAATAGCCTGATCAATCCTTTATTCTTTAATTCATAGTACCTCCCTCCTCCCTTTTTCCTTCCTTTCTGCCTTTGTTACATGCCCAGACAGGCCACAGTGCCAGGTGTTATCAGTACCAGCTCACATTGCTTTCCTTATCTGGAGAGACCAGCTCTCTAGCTCACTACACACCCCTTCCCCCTTTCCGTTCTCTTACGTGCCCACCTTATCTAAAGAAAGTTAAAATGTTTAACCAAGCAGGGTTAGTTTAGATTGTGAGGCCCAACTCCAGCCAATGGAGAAAAGGTACAGGGGCAGGGTTTCCGTCAGGGGGAAAGGCTCTCGTGCCCCTTTGTTCTGGTGTGCTCTCATGGTGACTGGCCAAGAATAAGCACCCCCCTGCACAGAAGTAAATTGCTTCGCTGAAAATCCTTTTCGAATGTTCAATTTCCTTAGGATTTTGAGCATTATTTCCAACACAATAGTACTATTAATATAAATGTTTCTCAATCAAATTTTTAAATAATTAGACTTGGCCTACCTCACATTTGTCCAAGAGCCCTCTGTCTGGCTCTAATCTGGGCTCTCTGGATAGGTGACAAAATTGAACCAAACAAGGTGGCAGGAATGTGAAAACTTCAAACACATTCCAAATACTTTCAGTTAATTAACAAGATTTGCAGCTACTAAATTATGTACGTTATGTGAGTATAGTCATGGAACATTGAGTTACCCGTGATGGAGGACATGAAACCACTTTAATCCTTCACACAGGGCCAAGATGGTAAGTAAAGTAGAATATATGCTAAACAGACTATCAAAATGTTCCTAAACTTAATAAGATACTGCATTCTACCTATTCTAGGCCAGATCAATTTTTCATATCCCTCTAATGGATACAATAAGCAGTAATTGAACTACTATATTGATTGGCAAGATCCAGAATTTCCTTTAGAGGCTCTGGGGCCAAAGCCCGAGGCCTACTGCCCTTTGCAAGGCTCCAGATTTTAACCAGCAGATCAGTAAGGTATCAAGCAGACTCATAGCAATGAAAATAAGTATGCAGGCCGGGTGCAGTGGCTCATGCCTGTAATCCCAACACTTAGGGAGGCTGAGGCAGGCAGATCGCTTGAGCCCACAAGTTTGAGAGCAGCCTAGGCAACACAGCAAGACCCCGTTGCTAAAGAAAATACAAAAATTAGCCGGGCGTGGTGGCGCTAGCCTGTAGTCCCAGCTACTTGGCCAGGGATGAGATGCGAGGATCATCTGACCCGGGGAGGTCGAGGCTGCAGTGAGCCATGACCGTGCCACTAAACTCCGCCTGGGCGACAGAATGAGACCGCTTCTTAAAAAAATTGTTTCTGCAATGTTTTCATTACCGGAAACATTTTAAGTAAAATACAAGAAAACTTTTAAACCTGGTTGTCAGGCCCTTCCTTCCCTTTTGTTATTATCGTTTCACGTAGCCATTTATGATAGGAGAAGCAGCTTTGGGGTCAGCGGCTCAGGGCCCAAAAGTATAATTATTAAAGCCATCTCTCCGGAAATTGCTGTTTGTCGATATGAATTTTAGGTACGAAGTGTCCAGTCAGATAAATACAAACGCAAACAAGATGAAGCCCCGACCTCGGCGCCCCTTCCCAGTGGGCCTTCACCTACACAGACTTGTCCACAACCCGAGGGCGACCTCGGTCTACACTACCGGAACGGACACCACCCGCACGCACAGCTCCGCACTCAGCGCCGGTTCGTTTTCCAGGCGGAGCCGCAAAGCCAGCAAGCACCACCGTCGCACCAAACGGACGAGTGGGCGTAATCATGTCCGCCGTGACCAATCGGCGCCTGGCTTGTTGGCAGGTGTCAGGCAGCGCGCACTGATTGGCCGGTGCGAAGCTGGCCGCCTTCCCTGGATCCCGCATTTTCAGCGCGTTGCATCACCTCCACGCGCCGGGTCGCAGCTTGGACGCTGGGAGAATTTCTTCCAGGCTTGCTGGCCTCCGGGGCCGTCCAGGCACGGGGGGCCCCTCAGGTACGCTTTTTCTTCCCTGCAGGATCCGGCCCTCAAAGGTGAGGGTCACGCACGCGTTACAGCCCCGAAACAGTAGCACAAGATTTAATTTTTAAAAGAACGTGTTTCTTCGGGGCTTGCCATTCGTTCGTTTCCAGCCTTAGGAATTTATGGTCGCCTTTTTGAATGAGTGGTGTTTGAAATGAGTAAAATCTTTTGAGAATGATATACATAGTATAAATTGGTATAGCTGTGACTTTATGTATAGGCAGTACTTTTTTTATATGTCCTAATTTATTACCTTTAATGGCTGAGTTTGATGTACCGTAATTTACTTCAGTCACCCTATTTAAATTGTTTTCAGTTATTTGCCTGCAGAAACAATTATTCGGTGAATGTCATTGTATACATATTTTGTACATTTGCGTGAGTGTACCTGTGGAGTCTATGTTAATAGGATATAACTAAATTGAAGAAACGTTTGAGACGGTCCCACCTTCAGGTTACATTTGACTTAATAGATTATGAAGACCTGAGAATAAAAGGGGAAGCAGAAATTGATTTAGAGGAGAATGAAAAGGGGCAACAGAAATAGACTTATAGGTAGGATCCACATGACTTGATGATTACTTGGATGTGTGTATCTTCTGAGCAGTGTCGGGGTAACTCAAAAATGTTATGCCTAGGTAATGGGAAGAGTACTGGAAACGCTAATACGGTAGAGTTAAAAAGGGAAGCAATTGTGGAAAGAATTATCATGGTTTTAGTGTGTGTTTCCAAAATATATTGAGGCAAAATAATATGAATTAATGTGAATAATATGTAGTGAATATCAAGGAAGGTGGTCTCGAAATTGCTGAACAGGAAGTTGAGGTTAAGATGACCTGAAGGAGTTGTGGAGAGGGAAAGAGTGAAGGGCCTGGATTATAATAAGAGGGAAGCAAAGAGGATGGCGTCCCTCTGCACAAGAAGGTTGTTGTGCAAGGTTAACATGCCCTGTCCCCTGCCCTGTGGTTGCTGGATGCTGTTGTGCATATACAGCTCTCCAGTGGATTCGATGGGCCATAGCAATCCTGTGATTTATGCATGGAGGCTGCTTCTCCTCAGCAGCCGCCATAGCCCGGTCACTGGTACATGGTTCTTCCTGAATAGACAATACTGTTATACTGAGTCTTTATGCTTGGCATAATAGTGCAGTGATTCTTAATCTTTGAGGAAAGTAGAGACTCCCTAAAAAACACAGTAAAAGCTGAGTGAGCTGGCCAGGCCTAGTGGCTCACGCCTGTAATGCCAGCCCTTTGGGAGGCCGGCACAAGAGGATCCCAGCCCAGGAGTTGAAGACCAGCTGGGGCAACATGGCAAAACCCTGTCTCTACAAACCATCCCTCTCCAAAAAAGAAAAAAAAAAAAAAGCTGAGTGTGGTGATGGTGATGCATAACTGTAGTCCTAGCTACTTGGGAGGCTAAGCTGGGAGGATCACCTGAACTCAGGGAGGTCAAGGCTGCAGTGAGCCGTGTTTGTGCCACTGCACTCCAGCCTGGGTGACAGAGTGAGACACTGTCTCAAAAAAAAAAAGAAGTAATGGTCCTTTTCTCAGAAAGCTTAAATCTTATTTTCTCAAAAACAAAAAATCAGATAGATATTCCTGAATAATTGTCAGAACAGTGCAAGAGTGGTGTTGTTCAGACTGTGATGTGAATGCTCATCCCCTCAGGATCTTGTTAAAATGCAGGTTCTGACTCCTAGGTGTGAGGTGAGGCTGGTAAGTCTGCATCTCTAATAAGCTCCCATAGATGTGGGCCATAGTAGGACCAGCCTTGAAGAGATTAGAATGTGTTGGTATCTCAAAGTCTGTTAGTCTTCAGATAACAATCCCATAAGTCTGAGTTGGCCTCTGATAAGGTACCCAGTGAACCTAAATAAATCAGTAAATGCACAAACACTTACTTTGGTCCTTGAAAGGCTAGAGGTTATAGTAAGAGTTGAAGATCTAAAATGCCTTACAACTTCCATTTAATACCTTTTAATGGTGTACTGTGATCGGAAATAGCTATTTCAGTTAGTTAAACAGCCCAACTGTTCCTGTCCCGTTTTTTCTTAAACTTAGAGGCACTCACACATCTGAAAAATTAATGAGGGTAAAAGAAAATGAAAGATACTACTTTCTTTTTTTTTTTTTTTTTTTGAGACGGAGACTCGCTCTGTCGCCTGGGCTGGAGTGCAGTGGCCGGATCTCAGCTCACTGCAAGCTCTGCCTCCCGGGTTTAGGCTGCCTCAGCCTCCGGAGTAGCTGGGACTACAGTCGCCTGCCTAGTTTTTTGTATTTTTTTAGTAAAGACGGGGTTTCACCATGTTAGCCAGGATGGTCTCGATCTCTTGATCTCGTGATCCGCCCGTCTCGGCCTCCCAAAGTGCTGGGATTACAGGCTTGAGCCACCGCGCCCGGCCAAGATACTACTTTCACAGAGTTTTTTTTGTGTGTGATAACTTGAATCAATAACTTGCTTAGACTATGATGTTTTGATGCTTTCAAAACTGTTTGAGGTATGTAGTAGTGTGTCTTTTCCTGTAGAGTTTATTACCCTGGACTGTTGCAGTTCTTGAGTACTTAAGATTTTTTATCTTCTCTGTTTGTTCTCTTATTAGCAATTCTATCCCACTCTAATCTGATATTGACTTGGAAAGCTTGTCACCCACCTTGTTAGAATTGTTAAGTAAATGTAAATAGACTTTGAGAAGGAAAAGTCTCAAGGGTGGCTCACTAGATACTTAAGTCGCAGATTGATCAAGTGTCTCTGCATGAGGTTATTAGCAAAACATTTTAAAAGACACTTTAAGATTTTTCTCACGGGACTAAACCAGAAAGGTATAGGACTCATCCTTCATAAAAATCATGAGTAAGCAATAAAAAAGGGTAAAATAAAAAACTGGAATCTATATTCGAATGTGAGATTCTCATCTTTTTAGCTTTAAGATTTTTAAAGTTTTACCAGTTTTCCTCAAAGAGAATATGAAGTTACTTCAAGAGAACTGATTTCTGTCATGTGAGTGTAGGTAAGAAAATTCTTAGTTACTTTGAGATATTTTTCTTCAGATTATCAATGAGTTTTTTGCACCATCAGATAGAATTGCCGAGATTTTCTTGCTTACTTTTGGAAACATTGTCTACCATTACTGAATATTAAATAATACTGTGTACCCCTCCCTCACACCATATACAAAGATAACTCAAAATGATTTGTGGCCTAAATGTAAGCAAAAAATCTGTAACCTTGTTTAGGTAATGGTTTATTAGATGACACCAAAAGCTCAAGCAGCAAAACTAAAAATAGACGAATTGGGCATCGTTAAAATTAAAAATCTTTGTGCTTCAGAAAATGCCATCAAGAAAATAAAAAGATGGCCCACAGAGCAGGAGACAACTTTTTATAAATCATATATCTGATAAAGGATTTATATCCAGAGTATATAAATAACCCTTAAAACCCAACCACAAAAAGAGCCCAGTTAGAAAATTGGCAGAGGATAAATAAGTATGTGTCCAAAGTGGATACACAAATGGCCCATAAGCACATGGAAAGACACTCAGCATCATTAGTCCCTAAGGAAATGCAAATCAAAACCAGGAGAACTACTTAACGTCTCCTAGAATGACTGTAATCCAAAGATGGACAATAAGATGTGCTGGGTAGGATCTGAAGAAATTAGAATCCTCATTCACTGCTGAGGGAATGTAAAATAGTACAGTCACTTTGGAAAACATTTTGGCATTATCTCAAAAAGTTAAATACAGAATTATCATGTGACCCAGAAATTCTTCTTCTAGCTACAAACACAAGAGAAATGAAAACATGGATCCACACAAAATTTTATACATGAATGTTCATAGCAGCGTTATTCACAATTATCAAAAAGTGGAAACAATACAGGTATTCAGGAAATGATGAATGGATAAACAAACTGTGGCATATTCATGAAATGGAATACTGTTCAGCTATCAAAAGTAATGAAGTACGAATACATATTACGGAAACCAGATGCAATAGGCCACATATAGATGATTCTTACAAATTTTCACATTTATATGAAATGTCCAGAATAGGTAAATCTACAGGGGCAGAAGGAAGATAAATCGTTGCCACTGGCTATGGAGAAGAAAGAGTGGGGAGTGACTACTAATGGTTTTGGGGTGTTTTGGTGGGGAGGGGAGGTTGAAAACGTTTTGAAATTAGATATTACTAGTTATACTACCTTGTAAATGTGCTAAAAAGCGACTGAATTGTACACTTCGTACATTACAGTATGTAAATTGTACATCAATATACACCCACATTAGTAATATGGTACTCTGTTATTCCTAGATTTCTCTTTTGACACTAATAAATTTGATTTCTTTTGCAGCAACAAAATGGTTCAACAAGTTCCAGAAAACATAAATTTTCCTGCGGAAGAAGAGAAAATCTTGGAGTTTTGGACTGAATTTAATTGTTTTCAGGAATGCTTAAAGCAATCAAAACATAAACCAAAGTATGTGAATTTTTTAGGTTAAGAGAAAGTCCTTAATAATAGTCATTTTTTATACTGAATTCCATTAAAGCAGATACTCTCTTTTTTTTGTTTTGTTTTTGAGATTGAGTCTTGTTCTGTCACCCAGGCTGGAGTGCAGTGGCGCAGTGTCTGCTCACTGCTACATCCACCTCCCGGATGCAAGTGATTCTCCTGCCTCAGCTGGGATTACAGGCGCCTGCCACCACGCTGGCTAATTTTTGTATTTTTAGTAGAAATGGGATTTCACCATGTTGCCCAGGCTGGTCTCAGACTCCTGACGTCAAGTGATCCACCTGCTTCGGCCTATCAAAGTACTGGAATTACAAGTGTAACCACCATGCGTGGCCTAAAGCAGATACTCTTCATTAATCTTTCTATTCCCAGAGTCCCCCAGCTGTCTGTATAATGGGTACTCAGTAGTAGATATACATTGAATGAATGAGTTCTCAGTTATTAGGGTAAATTTGGTTTCTTTAAAAGGTCATCTGAGTAGAATTTATGTCACCCTCTGTGTCACCCTCTTTCCACCTTTATCTTCATCACCACCCTCATATAGGCACTTATACCTAAGTACCCCATAGAAGGCTACTATAGTAGTCCTCATTCACCTGAAAGAGACTAGTCCTTTAATCACTGTTTTCATTGTATATCTCCTCTGGTCAAAAACTTTATGAGAGAGGGGTTTATTCCCCTATTTTACTGATGAGATAACTCAAGATCAGGATAAATAACTTGCCTTATGTCATGAAACTAATAAATGAAAAATGAATAATCAAATGGAGGTCTCTGCAGCTTTACCACAATTATAGCCTTTCTGAAGGCAGGACCACCAGTAAATATCAAATCAATTATGTCTGTCAATATCCTGACCTTGCTGCTTTTCTCCTTCCTAAAGACTCCACTATGACAACAGCTATCTATAGAAAAATGCTTTAAATTTTGATTGTTTTTAAATGACTTAATATATTTTTATTACCTCTTAGATTTACCTTCTATGATGGTCCTCCTTTTGCGACTGGACTGCCTCACTATGGACATATACTTGCGGGTACAATTAAAGATATAGTTACAAGATATGCTCACCAGAGTGGGTTTCATGTTGACAGAAGATTTGGATGGGATTGTCATGGCTTACCTGTGGTATGTTTGAGTATCCAGCTTTATAATTTTCTGATTTTTTAATAAGCATTAGATTTCATGTAATATGTTCAAGTATGATGACTGTTGACTGTCAGACCTTCTACTTCATTTCTATAGTATTTGTAGTTTGATTTGTTTTGTTTTCTAGAGTTGCATAGTTGCAGTTGTTTTCATTGGGCAGAGTGGTAACAATCTTATCACAAATTTTCAGGAGTATGAAATTGATAAGACACTGGGAATCAGAGGACCAGAGGATGTGGCCAAAATGGGGATTACAGAGTATAACAATCAGTGCCGAGCAATTGTGATGAGATATTCTGCTGAGTGGAGGGTATGTTGGGTTATTTTCAGTAGAATGAACAGAAAATGTAGTTATTAAATGGGCATTGAAATGGTTTGTGGTCCCTTGTGCTTTTTTTATTAATTTATTTTTTGTAGAAAAAGTATTAGCTTCCACCTTCAACCCTGTTACTTAAACTGTTAGCTTAGACTGAACCATCTCTTTTCTGACTTCTGTGTGCCTAAATTGATCTAACTTTCTTGAATGATCACCAATAGGGAAAAATCTGATAAGTATAATGTAGATATATAGGCCTTTTCTTTTTTTCTCAAATACTTTTTTCAATTTTTTAACTTTTCATTTTGAAATAATTTGACTTACTAAACAATTGAAAAAGTAGTATGATGAGTTCCCCTATATCCTTCATCCATCTTTCCCAGCTGCTAACATCTTCAGTAACCATACTATTAATAGAATTTTCAAAAGCAGTTGCCCCATTAATTTTTATTTCTGACCAATCACATACTGCCTTCAGTTGTCATGTCTTTTTAGTCTTCTTGAGTGTGGAACATTTATTTAGTCTTTTGTCTTTCATGGCCTTCTCACTTTTGAAGATTGCAGAGCAGCTATTTTCTAGAATGTCCCTCAGTGTCTGAGGTTTCCTGATTTAGGTTACGCATTTTTGGTGACAATGCCACAGAAGTGATGCTGTGCCCTTCTCAGTGGATCGTATCAGGTGGCATGTGTTGTTGTTATGTCTCATTGATGGTGATAACTTTGTTCACTTGGTTAAGGTGCAGTCAGCTTTCTGCTTTGTAAAGTTGTAGTTTTTCCTTTGTAATTAATAAGTATATTGTGGGGAGGTTCTTTCCAAATATTCTTTTTCTTGTCATACATTCACTTATTAATTTTAACATCCGTGGATGGTTTTTGCCAGTAATAATTATACCTGTGATATTTGCCAAGTGTTGGTTTTGGTAGACTTTTATAAATGAATATTTATACTTGTAAATAACATTTTGTGCATGTAGAATGAATGCCAAGAAAACTGGTTCTTAACCTTACATAGTATGTTGTTGGCAATATAGATTTACTTGTACCATTGATTATTCTATTTTCCCAAAATTTTTATATGTGGTGACAATAGAAGTAAACAAACGTTGATGTAAAATTATAAATATCATTGTCTAATGCTATTCTAATATTAATGTTTAAAGTCTACTGTTAGCAGACTTGGCCGATGGATTGACTTTGACAATGACTACAAAACTCTGTATCCACAATTCATGGAATCTGTCTGGTAGGTTTATTTAAAATTGTAAATATCATAAATATTCTATAAATATTCTGTTGTATTGATTATTGGAGAAGTGCACTAGCATGAATCAGTTTATTTTTGAGTCCATCATTATTTCTCTGAAAATCTTTGGGAACAGGTTTGTTATTGAATGTAGGACTTTTCTTGTTATTTTTTTGAGACTGAGTCTCACTCAGTTACCCAGGCTGGAGGGCAGTGGCGCAGTCTTGGCTCACTGTGACCTCTGCCTCTCAGGTTCAAGCGATTCTGCTGCTTCAGCCTCCTCAGTAGCTGGGATTACAGGCACCCACCACCATGCTTGGCTAATTTTTGTATTTTTAGTAGAGATGGGGTTTCACGTTGTTGGCCAGGCTGGTCTCGAACTTCTGACCTAGGTGATCCACCTTGGCCTCTCGAAGTGCTGGGATTACAGACGTGAGCCCCTGCGCCCAGCCTGCCAGTTGCTTCTCTTAGTTAACATTATGTCTTAAACATCGTTTGATATCAGTAGATACTAGCATTTTAATGTCTACCTGATGTCTTACTATATTGATCTGTTATAATTTACCAGCCAGTCTCCCAATGGAAGACATTGTTTTTTCACTTATTTGGCAGACAGAAACTCCAAACAGAAAATGGTGTAAGTGATTGCTTTTTCAGAAATAGAATTTTGGTTATGTAATTGTGAAACTCCGTCTCTTACCAGGTGGGTCTTCAAACAACTCTACGATAAAGGCCTTGTTTATAGAGGTGTGAAAGTCATGCCCTTCTCTACGGCATGTAACACTCCACTGTCCAACTTCGAGTCACACCAGAATTACAAGGTATGTGAAATGTAGAGACATTATTCAGCATTGAGTTCTGTAGGTGGAAGTTGAATAGTTATGATCACAGTAGGTATTCCCAAGTACACCCAATGTGGAATGTTGCCCACAACATCAGTCACTTTGGCCAGTTCTTACTGAGTGCTGAAAACATTGCCAGTTAGTATACTAAGGCTCTGTTAAGATGAGGGATTTTTTTTCCACATTGGATTTATGATGTGTCTTAATGTGATAGGTTTTGCTTGTTTTAACCGTATTTTTGTTCCTCTCTGTTGGGTTAACAAGTCCAGCTTTGACATACTTCCCTGTAGTCATCATTTCTTAAAGGCTGGGTAATTTTATGCCTTATCTGGAACCTCATGATACCATTTATTTGTTAACGGTATTTGGAAAAAAATTAATTTGAGATGCCAAATGGTATTTATCTTTCTTCTGATGAAATAGAATCAGTTGTTGTTATTGGTATGATTGAGGTGTTGAGACGTGTTTGATGTTTACAGGGTGTACTGTTATACCGTATCTAGACAGATATTAAATACTAGTGAGTCTTCTGAAATGTGAACTTTCTCTTCTCATGTGTGTATACTGAGTTGTTTTCCATTTTGAAAGTTTATCTGACCCACTGTTTTTAAAGGATGTTGACTTGTTTGGAATTCTTGTTTCATGGCCTAGGTTTGAAAATTACATTAGTAAAATTTGCCTTTCAAAGCACTTTTTATTTATAGAATGCTTTCACATATCCTGTTTGATCTTTGTAAATCCTTGTAAGGCAGGTATGATGATTTCTGTTATCTCCTTACTACCTCTCTGATTGTGCTCATGTTTGTATTTTTTTAGTAAAATATTTTAAGCACTTAACAGGGTAGAGAATAATGCAGTAAACACAAGGTTTCCAAGGCTTACCTTTGTCAAATCTTAATATATATTTAGTTTTTTTTTTTGAGACGGAGTCTTGCTCTGTCACCCAGGCTACAGTGCAGTGGCGTGATCTCGGCTCACTGCAACCTCCGCCTACCGGATTCAAGCAGTTCTCTGCCTCAGCCTCCGGAGTAGCTGGGAGTACAGGTGCCCACCACCACGCATTTTTAGTAGAGACAGGGTTTCACCATCTTGGCCAGGCTGGTCTTGAACTCTGACCTTGTGATCCACCCACCTTGGCCTCAAAGTGTTGGGATTACAGGCGTGAGAGACTGCGCCCAGTCTATTTGGTTGCTTTTTAAAAACACTTGAATGTGGGCAGTTTCAGGGACATGTAAAAGTAGACAGAATGGTATAATTAATTTCTGTAGGCCCATTAAGGCCCCCAGCAACCAATGACTGGCTAATTTTGCCTCATTCATACACATATTCTTTCCCACTTTCCTCCCAATTTTGAAACAAATTCCAGATATATTATTTCATCAAGAAATAATCCAATATAGATCTTTCATAAATAATCTTTATCTTCTTTAAACATTACCATATTAGCTTTCATTGTCACACCTTAAAAAGTCATTAGCAATTCCCTTTTTGTTGTTGTTGTTGTTGTTCTTGAGATAGAGTCTCACTTTGTCACCCAGGCTGGAGTGCAGTGGCGTGATCTCGGCCAACCGGAGCCTTGACCTCCCGGGCTCGAGTGATTTCCCATTTCAGCCCCCTGAGTAGCTGGGACTACAGGAACATACACCATACCTAGCTAATTTATGTGTTTCTGTAGAGACGGTTTCACCATGTTGCATGGGCTGGTCTTGAATTCTTGGGCTCAAGCAGTCCACCTGCCTTGGCCTCCCAAAGTGCTGGGATTGTAAGTGTCAGCCACTGCACCCAGCTACCTTTAATATTTTTAATTTAATATTATTGAATTATTTAATTCCTGAACATCATCAGTTCATATTTCTAATGGTTTAATCATTTCCCAAGGGGTTATATTTTATTTTTTGTTTTTTTTTCAATCAGGATCTACCAAGACTTAAACACATGGTGACTGTTGTCTTTTTAGGTTTTGTACACTTTTCCGTTGGTTATATAACAAGTAGTGGAATTATTGAGTCAGAGTATTGTTTGTTTTGATTTTTATTTTTTTTGAGATGGAGTCTTACTCTGATGCCCAGGCTGAAGTACGGTGGTGTGATCTCAGCTCACTGTAACCTCCTCCTAGATTCGAGCAATTCTCCTGCCTCAACCTCCCGAGTAGCTGGGATTATAGGTGCCTGCCAGCACGCGCAGCTAAGTTTTGTAATTTTAGTTGAGACACGGTTTCTCCATCTTGGCCAGGCTGATCTTGAACTCCTTACCTCAGTTGATCCACCTGCCTCGGCCTCCCAAAGTGCTGGTATTATAGGCATGAGTCACTGTGCCCAGCTGAGTCACAGAGCATACTTATGTTTAGTTCTAATACTAGGGTTGGGAAACTTTCTTCTGCAAATTAAATATTTTAGGCTTTTCAGGCAAAATGTTCTCAATTTTGTCACCATTCTTTGCTTACCCACTGCATGAAAACAAGTGATGAGCCAGATTTGGCCCGAGGGACATAGTTTGCTGACCTCTATTCTTTTTTTTCTTTTTTTTTTTGAGACGGAGTTTCGCTCTGTCGCCCAGGCTGGAGTGCAGTGGCGCGGTGTCGGCTCACTGTAAGCTCTGCCTCCCGGGTTCATGCCATTCTCCTGCCTCAGCCTCCCAAGTAGCTGGGACTACAGGTGCCCACCATCACGCCTGGCTAATTTTTTGTATTTTTAGTAGAGACGGGGTTTCGCTGTGTTAGCCAGGATGGTCTCGATCTCCTGACCTCATGATCCACCCACCTCAGCCTCCCAAAGTGCTGGGATTACAGGTGTGAGCTACCGCGCCCGGCCATTGCTGACCTCTGTTCTAAGTGGTCTGTGTATTGGTTGTTAACCAATGGTTTTTAAAATTTTTTTGACTTGGCCAAGTACAGTGGCTCACACCTGAAATCCCCGCACTTTTGGAGGCCGAGTTGGGTGGATTGCTCGAGTCCAGGAGTTCAAGAACGGCCTGGGCAACGTGGCAAAACCCCATCTTTACTAAAATTACAAAAATTAGCTGTGAGTGGTGGCATGAACCTTTAGTTCCAACTACTCCAGAGGCTGAAGTAAGAATGATGTGAGCCCAGGAAGTTGAGGCTACAGTGAGCCAAAAGTGTGCTACTTCCCGCCAGCCTGGGTGACAGTTAGACTCTGTCTCAAAAAATATATATATGTGTATGTATATGTATATATACGTGTGTGTGTGTGTATATATATGTGTTTTGGCTTAAAACTTTGTTTTTAGAGATAGGATTTCAGTCTGTCACCCAGGCTGGAATGCAGTGGTGCAAACACAGCTCACTGCAGCCTTGACCTCCTGGGTTCAAATGATCCTCCAGCCTCACCCTCCTGAGTAGCTGGGACCACAGATGTGCATCACCACGCTCAGATAATTTTTTTTTTATTTTTGTAGAGACAGGGTCGTACTATATTGCCCCAGCTGGTCTCAAACTCCAGAGCTCGTGCAATCCTCCTGTCTTGGCCTCCCAAAGTGCCAGGATTATAGGCATGAGCCACCGTGCCCTGCCTAAAACATTTTAATTTTTTACAAAAATTAGCTCGGCGTGGTGGTGCGCACCTGTGGTCCCAGCTATTCAGGAAGCTGAGGCAGGAGAATGCTTGAACCCAGGAGGCGGGGGTTGCAGTGAGCTGAGATCACGTCACTGCACTCCAACCTGGGTGACAGAGTGACACTCCGTCTAAAAAAAAAAAGAAAAGAAAAAAAATTAATTTTGACGTAGTTTCAAACTCACAGAAAAGTAGAGTTCTTTATATCCTTCAGCTAGATTCCCTAAATGTTAACCTTTTACCACATTTGCTTTATTCTTCTCTGTTTTTATGGGAGTGGGGCATAGTACCCTTTGAGAGTAAGTTGCGGGAATTATGGTCCATTCCCTCTAAAAACTACATATTTCCTAAAACCAATAACATTGTTTGAAATAACTGGAGTTAGAAAATTAACACTGATACTATATTACCTCATGGGTAGGTCTTATTGGGTTCTGCTTATCCTAGCAGTGTCCTTTGTAGTTAAAAAGAAAGAAAGAAAAAAAAAAGACCTGCATCCTGTGCTTCATGCAGTGGTTTATCTCCAGCCTTCTTTAATCTTAAACAACTCTTTAGTCTCTTTATGCTTCATAATACTGACATATTTGAGGACGTACAGGCCAATAGTAGTGTCCCTTATTTCAGGTTTGTCTGATGTTTTACGTGTGACTAACAGCTCTCGTGTCACTTTGTTTAAATTGCAGTTTGTTTTTGTTGGGGATTGATTTTTTTTTTCTACTTTAGAGCTATTTATTTTTAAATCCTTGATATTTTTGTATTGAAACATTGCCACAAAGTTGGAGACAATCTTGTTCTTATTTAATAAGCTGAATTTATATGGGTTTATTACAATTTCATGTATGTGTTGCTTTAGTAGGATCTTTTTGGTATTTTGGGCATAAAGATAACCATATTCCAGAACAGTTATCTTTTTGATCTAACTCTTCATGAACTTATAAAATAATCATAATACTGAAACCTCCATCATATGTTCCTCCTTAGACATTACTTTAAAAAGTTACCAGAGGCCAGGCCCGGTGACTCAGACCTGTAATCCCAGCACTTTGGGAGGCTGAGGTGGGAGAATCACCTGAGGTCAGGAGTTTGAGATCAGCCTGACCAATATGGGGTAACCCCATCTCTACTAAAAATAGAAAAATTAACCACATGTGGTGACACGCACCTGTAATCCCAGCTACTCGAGAGGCTGAGGCACAAGAATCATGTGTTTATTTTATTCCTCTTTAGGATCAGTTCCTTTTTCTTAGGTGTCTGTTATTGTGGATTTGTAAAACAATACTTTACCTCAATTTATTTTAGGATGTTCAAGATCCTTCAGTATTTGTAACGTTCCCTTTGGAAGAAGATGAAACTGTATCTTTAGTTGCTTGGACAACCACTCCCTGGACTCTACCTAGTAACCTTGCTGTCTGTGTCAATCCAGAAATGCAATATGTGAAGATTAAAGGTAAGTGGGAGACTGGTTACTTATGATTAGTATGGATAAGATAATTTTATATTTTGGAAAATGTGAAAGCTTTCTTTTTGCATGAAGAATAGAATTATTTGAAAAGAAGCTGACTTAGTTAGAAAAATAACCTCAAACATTTGTTTTCACTTCTAATTGAGAACTAACACAACAATCAAAATAATACAGAGATGTAAAAAGTAGAACATAAAATTTTCTTATAATTTCCCGTTTATAGTATGTTTTTCCACACCATGCCCCTGTGACAGATGAAGAATCTAAGATTCAGCGATGTGGCATCACGTCGTTACTAGTAATTGGTACCAGAACTTGAGAACTTTCTGCCTTTCAAATGTCCCCTGGTAGAGAGTTACCAGTCTCAACAAGGGCCTTTCCAAGATTTAAAAAGAAGTTTGGTACTTTGTGAACAAATATACCTTCAGGTTTGGATAGTTTTGTGGCGGTAAAAGAAAAAGAAAAACTCGTTGTCAGGAAAAAGGGTATGGTGCAGCTGCTGTGGAAAACAGTAACATTTCTTCAGAAAGCTGAATGGAATTAACACTGTGGCCCAGCAATTTCACTTCTGGGTGTTTTCCCCAAAGAATTGAAAGGAGTCTTGAACAGTTACTTGGACACCCATGTTCAAAGTAGCATTATTCTCGATAGTCAAAAGATAGAAGCAACCCAAGTGTCTCTCATTGGATAAATGAATAAACCAAATAGGGTATTTACATATGATGGAATATTATTCAGCCTAAAAAAGGAAGGGAATTCTGATACAGGCTAATCCTTGAATGAACCTGGAGGATATTATGCTAATTAAAATGAGCCAGTCACCAAAAGACAGATACTGCATGATGAGGTATCGAGAAGTGAAATTCAGAGAGCGAAGACTAGTAGAATGGTGGTTGACAGAGGCTGGTAGGGAAGGGGGAGTTACTGTTATTAATGAGTACAGAGTTTCAGTATAGGAAAATGAAAAGGTTTGGGGTATTGATAATAGTAATGATTACATAACATGGTAGATGTATTTAATGCTCTGTAAGAATGGTTACCATGATTTTTTTAAATAGTTGTATTAAAACAGTCAACTTAATTGAACAATAGCTTGTGCTGACAAGGGAAAAATACTGAGAAAGGAATGGGAAAAGATTAGGTATCAGAAAAAAGGTACAGAGGGAGTTTTTTATTTGTTCTTTCCTGGGAGCAAATAGGACTAAGAGTTGACCTGCTGGAAAGAGCTATTGGCCACAAAGAGACCTGGCTCAGGTGTCTGCAGCTGCTTCTCTGGAGCAAGGACAGTCCCATCTGCACAATTTCTTTGTGTCACTGGTGGGTCACTGGCCATTCTACAGTGAGCTTGACAATCTCAGCAGCCATCTGACTGAGATCTCAAGACATATCACCCATCTACCTGTGTATAACTCTTGTGCTTGACAGACTTTGAGTTTTATCAGAAAATGTGGGCTCCACTTACAATGAAGTTCCTGTGAGGTCAGAGCTAGGGCGTGGCAGCCTTATTCGTAGTAGTTTTTCAATAAATTGCAAAGGCTTTTGCAATGACCCATAGAGACTTATAGTGAACTAAATATATGACATAGGCTATAGTAAATCTCAGATATGTAATATAACTTATGAGTGAGGGTTTAAATTGGCCTAGATTTTCAGTATCAAAGTTTTAATTGTTCATACATTGGCTCCAGCTTTTCTTTTCCTAGGATGCCCCCGATATCCTCCAGAAACACTTACAATAAGAGTACACAGATACATCAAGGACGTTCATTATCCCAGTATTCATAGTAGTGAAAATTTGAAAACAATTTAAGTGTCTGTCAACTTGTTAGAAATAACTCATACCTCTATAAAATGGAATCCTATAGAGCTCTTCAAAAGAATGAGAAAAGTCTGTATCTGCTAATACATGGCAGGATGTTGACAGTTTAAGTGAAAAGCTGCAAAACCAGATAGAATATTACCTCAATTAAAAAAATAAAAAGAACTTACATATTTACATGTATGTTTGTTAGTATATACATAGAAAAATATCTGGATCAATAGATACCCAAATGAGAATGTCTGAGAGGGGATGATAATATGTGGCATGCACTTTGTGAGCTACTTTGTCAGTGTTATTTTTAAACATTGACATGTTTACCCTATGAAGGAAAAAATAACGATTTACTTAAAATGGATATCTGAGCAATAAATAATAACTGCCGACTGCCTACGTGCATTTGATGTTTTTGTCATTTTCATGTTTGGGAAGCAGTATACCCTAGTGTTCTTTGCAGTATTTCTCTGTGAGTACTGGGCACACCAGAGGCACATGGTACAGGAGCTTCGTAGGAAAACAGTATGCTTGATGTATACTTTAGAATCAGCCAAATTCAGAATATAACCCAAGTCCACATTTTTCCTTTTTCTCATAGATGTTGCCAGAGGAAAATTATTCATTTTAATGGAAGCCAGATTGTCAGCCCTTTATAAATTGGAGAGTGACTATGAGATCCTTGAAAGGTGAATATTCAAATAGTTGCTCTGTGTGTGTGTGTGTGTGCATGTGTCTGTGTGTGTGTCTTTAGTTTTAAAAAGAGAGAAGCTTTATTATCCAAAAGCTTGCATTATTCACATTTAGTTTGAAGTACTAATACTAATACTTTGCAGTCACACATTACAGCATTAATGGCTAGGGCTAAGAAGCCAGTAAACCAGAGGGGAGTGGTAGCTTGATGTGGCTGTAGCGTCATATTTGATTTTAATCTAATTGTGAGTTTACCCTTCTCCTTTTCTAGATTTCCTGGTTCCTATCTTAAAGGCAAGAAGTACAGGCCCCTGTTTGACTATTTCATGAAGGTAAGCTTAGGGACCGCTACTGTGGGGGCCTTCCACAATCTGATTATTTGATAGCTGGAGTGTTGTGATAAGTGGAATTGACATTGCTTCTATGAGTGTACTTGAATCCAGAAAGTCTGCTTTAGTGCCAACAAAATTAAATTGTTTGTGTTGCTTTTTTGTTTTAGAGGATTTTTTTTTTTTTTTAAACAGGGTCTCCTCTGTCCCTCTGTCCCCCAGGCTGGAGTGCAGTGGCACGATTACGGCTTACTGCAACCTTGACCTCTTGGGCTCAAGTGATTCCCCTGCCCATCTCAAGTAGCTGGGACTACTGGCACACACCACCACACCTGGCTAAGTTTTTAATTTTTTGTAGAGACAGAATCTCGCTATGTTACCCAGGCTGGTCTTGAACTCCTGGGATTACAAGCGTGAGCTACTATGCCTGACTGGGATTTTTTGTTGTTGTTTTTGAGACAGTCTTGCTCTGTCGTCCAGGCTGGAGTGCAACGGCACGATCTTGTCTCACTGCAACCTCTGTCCCCCTGGTTCAAGGGATTCTCCTGCCTCAGCCTCCCAAGCACCTGGGATTACAGGCGTGCTGTAATTTTTGTACTTTTTAGTAGAGACGGGGTTTCACCATCTTGGCCAGGCTGGTCTTGAACTCCTGACCTCGTGATCCACCCGCATTGGCCTCTCAAAGTGCTGGGTTTACAGGCATGAGCCACCACACCCGGCCAAGCTGGGATTTTTTATTTGAACATTTTTCTCAAGTTGTATGAGGAATCACTTTACATTTGATTGGATTTTTAGGTGTATATTTTTATTGCATGTAGTCTACATACCACCCAGGGTATTTATTGAGGTGTTTGTTTGTTTTGACAAAGTTAAGATAGTAAATCACAGTAACACTGTGTGTAAAGATAAACACAATTTTATTTCAAGGAGGTTAATGAGGCAGGTGTTTTAAATCTAGGCACCACGACAGAGCTCATACATTTAGCACCTTAGTTTCTTCAGAGTCATAAAGTTGTTTTATGTGGTTTTATTTTCTGACAATGAAGAATCCACAGCTACAGTTGCAAACCCTGTTGTCACCACTCCCACACTCTCACCAAAAGAATAATGTCGGCCGGGCGCGGTGGCTCAAGCCTGTAATCCCAGCACTTTGGGAGGCCGAGACGGGTGGATCACGAGGTCAGGAGATCGAGACCATCCTGGTGAACACAGTGAAACCCCGTCTCTACTAAAACTACAAAAAAACTAGCCGGGCGAGGTGGCGGGCGCCTGTAGTCCCAGCTACTCGGGAGGCTGAGGCAGGAGAATGGCGTGAACCCGGTTGGCGGAGCTTGCAGTGAGCTGAGATCCGGCCACTGCACTCCAGCCTGGGCGACAGAGCGAGACTCCGTCTCAAAAAAAAAAAGAATAATGTCAAGGAGGAATTCTTCTATCCTTATTTAAAGGTCTTGAAATGAGATAATGAGCAGACCTGGCCTTATGGTTATGTGGAAATAATAATCAACTAGACATATCACTTACATCCCATCCCAGAAAAAAATGTTCGCTGAACCCTCTGTTGTTTATGTTCCGTGTGGGACAAGTCTGATTGATTCAGGAGACCTCTGTGGTTTGGGCCCTATCCACAGTGTGTCTGTTACCTGCCTCTTCACTTTTGTGCCTCTTGAGTGTTTTCCCACATTTCTCATTGCCTACATAATAGCCTTCTTCCTCCTCCCATGTTGCTGCCCAGTGGATTTACATATGCTCTGCCCTCATCCCATTCCTCCCTACAAGCATTAGTTACTTCCCAGCATTCGGGACGTGCCCTCCCCAGTCAGTGTGCGGCAGACCTGCTTCCTGACTTCATCCTTCCACATTACTTTAGACGTATCCTTTATTCAGTCAAACTGGCTCTTCCCTTTCCTGCTTCCCTGCCTTTTTTTTTTTTTCATTAAGTTTTCCTACCATTTTAGAAGTCTTCATCTTTTCTTTATGTTGCTATCTGCTGAGTTAACTCACCCTTCCAGTCTGAACTCAGATGTCATCTGAAAGTTTTCTGAAATGCATCTTTGGTTTCTCCCTTGGAAAATGTCATTACTTCATTCCATTCTCCTATCATATAGCTTAACATACTTTGGTTTATGTTGTGTTTTTTTTTTATTATCTAAAATCTCTTCCACTGGATCAGTGACTCTTTACCTTTCTGAATCACAAAACCTGTTGAGAACTCAAAAAATCAACCCCCTGAGAAAATACACGTGGACACACTAGACAGGAACTTTAGGTTAAGTAGAGGTCTGTCTGGAATATGCACTTGGTACATATAAGTTGAATAACACCTACTCACTAAATAAACTTTACCTAACTACCTGAAACCTTCGGTGACTTTAGACAGGTACTATAAATCGTTTGACCCAGGACAGAATCATCTGATGTTCACTGAAATATACTTGTTCTGAAGTATCAAGGGAAGCTGTGTCAGCGGACACTGCCTATGGAGCAGCACTGCGGCTCCTGGTGGTTGGTATCTACTGACCTGGGTGGAAGCAGCCCAACCACGGCCTGGGTAGGCCCAAAGTAGACCCTGAGACAAGATGCAGTGATTTTGTCTATACTGCTTCTAAGTATAGAACATGTAACTAAGTATACATGTAATTCTAAGGACCCATGTATTCTGTCTTTCTGTTTAAACTATTGAAGTTTTAGCACCTGTCATACCATAACTTCTAAAATGTTTCAAGGTGATTTGAGTTACAGCAATTAAAATTTTATGGTTATTTTTCAAGTTTAGTTTTAAGTTCCAAAGAAACCAAGTACTGTGATGTAATTGAAAATAACATTGTATTTGCAGCCAGAAGACCTGTTCCAGGTCCTGGCTTCATCACTGTTAGTTATGTGATGTGGATAAGACTAAATTTAATCTTTGTTCTGAGTTTGCTCATCTGTGAAATGCAAATACAGCCAGAATATTTTTAAGACATGGAAATACTAATAGCTTGTTCACAGGATTATAGGAGTTAAATGTGAAAATCATTCGTGAAAGTACTTTTTACCAATGCAAAAAGGAAGGACATCAGAGGGCCAGTTTGGTAGAAACAAGGGTTTGTGGAAAGAAATGTAAAGAGAGAAAAGTAGGAAGAGTAGGTCTGTTAGCATTATATGTATTAACGTGATGATATTGCTGTTGCAAAGAAAATGAAATGGAATATTTTTCCCCTGAGTATTAAGGTGATGGAGTACCTGTAAGTAGAACTTACTACTCGTGGCTCCCACCTGTTCCTTTCAAGATTTGCCTTTATGACTGAATAACTTGAGCTGAGTCGAACGGAAAAAGAGAAGCGAAACATATGCAGTGATTGAAAATGTACCAGGAAGTGAACAATTTAGGGACCATGCTTTCTGAGACTGTATCCTAAACTACATACTGGGAGCAAAAAGTTGGGAGAGAGAGAACTGATGAAAAACATCAGTTTGTAACCAAGGAAATTAGAAATTTTTATATGCCAGTCTCCAGATAATTATTTCATTTGTAAGTGGTAACTTTTTATTTATGGGAAAAAATGTGTTGAGTTAGCATGTTTCTTCCCAGCCTGAATTATTCTTTTCTATTTCTGAAAATAATTTTACCTGTTAAAAGTGTTTTCAGGTTCTTAGGAAAAACTGTTACAAAGTTAACATTGTAACACATTAATATTTCATCCCTGAAGCCAACTGTCCTTTCTTTCCAGTGTAAAGAGAATGGCGCTTTCACTGTGCTGGTTGACAACTACGTGAAGGAAGAAGAAGGCACAGGGGTTGTCCACCAAGCTCCTTACTTTGGTGCTGTGAGTAGCATAAGTCTGGCAAATGTATTTGAGAAGTATGTCGGTAGCCACTTTTCATAGATACGGTGTCCTGTGTCTCATCACGTTGGGTCACCAGGTAGGCCTCTTTGCTGGCTCACTGCCTGCAAGATGGCTTGTAAAATTTGTATCTGCAATTCCCTTTCATCCCGAGCTGATTTCTGGAAAGAGTGGGCCAAATCCAGTAAACTCTTTTTGGTGTGCAGTTCTGTGAGTTTTCACAGGCATCTAGAGACATGCAGTTGTCTCAGCCACCAAGATACAGACCATTCCCATCACTTCTGCTGTGTTCTCAATTAAATGTTCAGAAGGGGGAATCTGACCTCTCCCCTCGAAATAGTACTCTACAGTTAATTTTATATTTTGACCAGAACAATTTTTCTGAAAACACATTCCTTTTCATGTAATTTGTGTGTGAATAGAAACAGAATAACATAAAGGCACATGCTTTACAGTAAACCACCTCTCACCTTAAATCATCGTGCTGCCACTAACGGGCAGTTCCTGGGTGAGTTACCCGGCCTTTCTGGACTTCCTTTGCCTCCTCCGTAGCATGGTGTAGCACCTGCATACACATTCCTCTAGTCTTGATCGTTTTGACAGTGAGAGGGATTGGAAATGTGACTTTGTTCTAAAAGGCAGTGACAGTAGTCTGCCCTCATTTACCATTTTGCTTTCATGCTTAATTTCTAGGATTTTATTATTTTTATAGAAGTAGAGGGTACAAGTGCAATTTTTTTACATCGATATGTTGTATAGTAGTAAAGTCTGGGCTTTTAGTGTAACCATCACTTGAGTTTTTATTATGGAAATCTTGAAACATACACAGTAGAAAATATTATAATAGATTCTTTTTTTCACATCATCCAGCTGCATTAAGTCTCAACGTTTAGGTAATCTCTCTTGTTTTGTTCCTCTGTACAGTACCACACATTTTTATTTTGGCTGGAGGATTTAGAAGCAAATCCTCAACCTCATGTCTTTCATGTATAAGTAATTCTAGCTGCATCTCTGACTGATAAGGACTTTTATTTTCAGTATAGCCACTGTGCCATTGTTATTTATATCCAATAAAGTCAGCAATTCCTTAATAATCACCTAATACCTGGTCCATTTTGATGGAAGGAAGCATTCTTGATAATACTACTTAAGAGTTTTAGGAACTAGTCAAATATTGTTCATAATCATTTTAGGGTCAATTAACTGGTATGGTTACCCCACTGTTAGTAGATAATAAAAAGGTAACTTCTTGGTTTTGAATTGTAGTTTAGGGATTTTTTTTTTTTTTTGAGATAGAGTCTTGCTCTGTCACCCAGGCTGGAGTGCAGTAGCAGGATCTCAGCTCACTGCAACTTCTGTCTCCTGAATTCAAGTGATTCTCCTGCTTCAGCCTCCTGACAGATCTCCTAACAGACCATGCCTTATACTTGTGTGTATTCTTTGTTAAATATGGGTGTTTGTCATTAACTCTAGAGTTATATCTCATATATCTATTTTGAATGCCGTGCATGTTAATGTTATAGATGATTCATTCTTTAAACTATAGCCTTTAACGCCATTTGGAAAACTTTTTTTTTTTTTTTTTTTTTTGAGAGGGGTCTCCATCTGTTGCCCAGGCTGGAGTGCAACAGTGTGATCTCGGCTCACAGCAACCTCTGCCTCCCAGGTTCAAGCGATTCTCCTGCCTCAACCTCCCAAGTAGCTGGGATTTTAGGCACTTGCCACCATGCCTGGCTAATTTTTTGTATATTTAGTAGAGACAGGGTTTCGCCATGTTGGCCAGGCTGGTCTCGAACTTCTGACCTCAGGTGATCTGACGCCTTGGCCTCCCAAAGTGCTGAGATGACAGGCGTGAGCCACCGCACCCAGCCTTGGTAAACATTTTCTGAGAGGCCTTCCGTTGCGCTTGTCTTCACCAGGCAAGGTAGTGTTTGATCTCTGCAGAGTCTTTGCACTTGTGCGTCATCATGTTGAACATCACTAGTTCTGGATGCATTCAGGAATGCTGCTTTTAGCTTAATGCACTGGGTAAAGTTACTTGCTCCACACTCAGTGGTTCAAATTGCTACACTAGGGGCTTTCCCTGTCCACCCACATGACACAACACCAGTCAGCCTCAGCACAGGGAGAGGTGAACACAGATCCAGATGGAAGCGTGTCAGCTTTCCAGCTTGTCTTGGTGTCAACCCAGAGTGTGGTTTCACCAACATAAGGCAGTCTCTTTAATTTTGTATTTAGGCATCATAGCACAGTGATGAAGACTATAGACTCTGGAGCCAAGCTGTTTGGTTTTGAATCCTAGCATTGCTGCTTCACAGCTGAGTTATCTCTTGGTACCTTGACTTTCTGTAAAATAGGAATGATTGCTAGTTTGTGCGAGGGGAGCACCTGGTGAAAACATAGAACATCTGTCTGCCTTCTTTGCAGGATCATTGTGAAGTGTTTTGTTGGTTTGTTTTTCATGCCACTTTGTCTAAGAGCATTGTGAGGTTTAAGTGAGCGTGTGTAAAGTGCTCAGAATACTGTCTCACATAGCGCTTTGCTAAGTATTTGCTCTAATTATTGTAAACAGTCTTCAAAATATATTCCTGAAGCATCATGGTATAAGCAATGCCAATTGAGACACAGTTTGCTTATTTGAAAAGTAAATACTTTTCAAAGGATCAGTGTTGCCATCCTTTGGGGTCTTCCTTGAGAGGGTGCAAATCCAAATGTACATCAAGCGCCATGTAATACTAACGGACAATGCCTTATATTTGTGTGTATTTAGGTTTTTCAGATGTGCGTGCTGCTGTTATAAATCAAATTTGGTTTAGTTTTAAAACATTCCTGTGTGGCTGCTCTGCCTATGGAGTAGCCATTCTTTATTCCTTTGCTTTCTGAATTCCTTTACTTAAAAAATTGAAGTACGGCCGGGCGCGGTGGCTCAAGCCTGTAATCCCAGCACTTTGGGAGGCCGAGATGGGCGGATCACAAGGTCAGGAGATCGAGACCATCCTGGCTAACATGGTGAAACCCCGTCTCTACTAAAAATACAAAAAACTAGCCGGGCGAGGTGGCAGGCGCCTGTATTCCCAGCTACTCGGGAGGCTGAGGCAGGAGAATGGCGTAAACCCGGGAAGCGGAGCTTGCAGTGAGCTGAGATCTAGCCACTGCACTCTAGCCTGGGCGACAGAGCGAGACTCCGTCTCAAAAAAAAAAAAAAAAAAAAAAAAATTGAAGTACGTCGTCTGTCTTATTTAGTGGATACTCTGCTACATATGGAGGTCTGGGAAATAATACTTGAGAAGACTGGGCTGGATGATCTAACCCCTGTCCAACTGTGGGGCTCTGATTCTCCGAATGGTCTTGAGTTACCTTCAGTTTACATGACAAAGCTGATGACATGTATATGTTACAATATAGAACAATTACCTTGGGAATCTATTACCTCATGCTCACACCCATACATAAACTGTTTTATTCTTCCCTCCCTTTTGCCTTTTCTCAGGATGACTATCGGATCTGTATGGACTTTAACATTATTCGGAAAGACTCACTCCCCGTTTGCCCTGTGGATGCTTCAGGCTTTTTCACAGCGGAGGTGACAGATTTCGCAGGACAGTATGTGAAGGTCTGTAATCCATATGGCGTAGAAGGGTGTCTGTTACTTCTGATTTGTCTCTATCATCATTTATAATTGTATTGTAATTTTAGGAAGTTGTTTTTATTTAGTTTTGTCATCACATAAAATCAGTAAAGATAGATGTTATCAGTTATGTTCAGAGGGTCTCATATCTTTAGAGGAAGCATGCTGAAATTTCACGGGGAGAGATCAGAAAAACTCCAGTTTATGCCTCATGAAGCAACTTTGTGACCTTGGGGTAATCATTTCAGATCGAAAACTTTATGACCTTAAATGTTGTGGAATGTACTTGAAAATTGCTTAAAGTTAGTTACTAAAAATAATAATATTTGTTATTTATGTCTTTTATTCGTAACAAGGTATCAGATTCTAGTAATCTATTGTTCCTAAGTATTGTAGTATGTTTTAATGGCTAAATTTTAATTTTTTTTTTAATAGGATGCTGACAAAAGTATCATCAGGACTTTGAAGGAACAAGGCCGACTTCTGGTTGCCAGCACCTTCACTCACAGCTACCCTTTTTGCTGGAGGTCAGAAGAAACAAAGACTGTGTTGTAGCTAGAGCTTCCAGTCTGTGCTTACACTTACTATATGTGCGCATTCCATCATATTGTGGTGTTCATCTCATTTCTATCCTTTAGAGTCGATTTGGGAAGCCACCTTCTTATTTCATTTTTAGGAGAGTTGGGTTTTTTGTTTGTATTTTGTTGTTGTTTTGAGACAGGGTCTCACTCTGTCACCCAGGCTGGAACGCTGTGGCGCAGTCATGGCTCACTACACCCTCCGCCTCCCCAGTTTAAGCAATCCTCCCACCTGAGCTTCTGGAGTAGCTGGAACTATATAGGTGGTGCCATCACACCCAGCTCTTTTTTGCATTTCTTATAGAAATGAGGTTTCCCCATGTTGTCCAGGCTGGTCTCAAACTACTGGGCTCAAATGATCCTCCCACCTTGTCCTCCCAAAGTGCTGAGATTGCAGGCATGAGCCACAGTGCCTGGTCTAGGAGAGTTTTATGAATGGCTAAAATTGTTGCTGTCCTAAGGAACTGTGTGAGAAAAATAGACCTGTACAAATCTGTTTTGTGTTGTGGCCACATTTTTTTTAGGATGAGAAACATCTCTAAAATTTTGTAACAATTTATTGAAAAAATTAATGTGATTTTAATGTTTACTGTAAGACCACGTTATAAAAGTCTGGGTGAAAATGAAGTGTTCGGTTGCATCATGTTTGGTTTCCACATTGCCTCTTCTATGCTGAAGTTGAAGTTGACATTGTTTCTTAGATAATTGTCACTAGCAGAACTTTTTTTTTTCTGGTCTTGTTCTTGTATTAGTTTTTGCCTTTCTTACTATTGTGGAAAGAGATGGCCAATTTTGAAGTCTTAGATGATTTTATCTATAACAAAAATGAATATTAGCAGAAGGCCAAGTAAGTGATGATGCTGTGAATAAGACATGAAAAGGCAGTCTTACCCTAGTGCCTACTATTGTCAGCCTGAGCAGCTATGTCTGTGTTTCTGCTTCCCCAGATCAGACACTCCTCTGATTTACAAAGCAGTGCCCAGCTGGTTTGTGCGAGTGGAGAACATGGTGGACCAGCTCCTAAAGAACAATGACCTGTGCTACTGGTGAGCAGTAAGATGTGTTTCTTCACAGTGTCTTTTGTCATGTGGTTAGTTAAGTGTGGTTTACACTTCCCCCAAGTTATAATTTTAATAACCATCTTTTATTGTGTATTATAATAGCTATCTTTTATTCTGTGTGTTTAGGAACACAAAGTAATTCAAATAATGTTACATAACAGAAGTAACATCCTTCTTGTGATAAAGTATGTAAGGGAGTATTTTTCTTTTTAAACTCATTGGAAATGATAAACTACCATTTATTTGATTTATGGAATGAAATGACCTTGGAAAAATATGGCTGTACTGCCAGAGTTTGCTAGCCTTCAATAATAGTCATTTTCAGAGTAAACATTATTTTCAGATACCTGCAAAACCCATTTGTACTTACTCTTGTCAGTCCTGCAGTGGATGATGTACCCTGTGCCTGACTGTATGGATAAGCTCCAAGCACAGAAGCCTTTGCTTTCCACAGCTGATATGTGTCCTGCAGGTGATAGCCCAAGAGGTATCATTTCAGCCTCTGGGTATGAAATGAAGCAAGGCTTCAACCTTTGTATTTCAGATGAATATTTTCACTATGAGTTTTAAAAGTAATCACCACTCTTACTTCTCAGAAGGACCCAACTAGACTCTAGAAAACTGTATTTGAGTTTAGGAGAATAGGGAGAATCTCAGGGCAGCAAAGGAAATAGTTATAAACTGTAGCTTTCTAATATTTCTTAGCAGAGTGGTCCTGATTTCTCAAAAGACAGCTTTTTATTTTTAGAGCTAGTAAGCTAATTAGTTGCCCTAATGTGTAAGTTACTAGATATAGAATATTAGTAAGATAGCCTCAAGGGGGTGCAGGCATATAAACTGATCTTTGAAGTACAGGGCAGTAACTGCAGTGCCCAAGAGAAGAAGGGGAGGTCTGGTAGCCTACCCTGACTCAGCCTTGTGCTTGAAAAGGATTTCTGCAAAGCTGAACCTCAAGGAATGGAGAGTACTGGCAGTGGGAGGGATGCAAGAGGATGGATGCAGAGGGGAGGAAGGCTTCGTGGCAGAGGGCAGGCAAGGCCAGTTAAGTGAGAAGGATTCTAGGGAACTTGCCTCATTGCCAGAGCCTGAAATTCAAGACCAAGGATGACCAGAGGAGACTGTAGAGAGGGCTGCTAGAGCAGCTACCAGTCCCCTGGCCTGTTGGCCTTTGCTTAATGAGTTCAGTAAAACTGCTATGGTGAGGACAATGTGAAGACTAGAGTTGTATGGGATGAGGCTGGCTAGAGTTAGGGTGACTGGTTAGAGGTATGTGGCAGCCGTACTCCAGTTGAAGAAGAGGACATGGGAGGCCTGTGTGCTGTGGGGTTATCTATTGGATGTAGGTCATTGATGGCAGCACAAACTGTTGCGTATGCTGTGCTGTCCATTTAGAAGACGTTCTCTTTGCAGTGAGTGCCACGTTTCCAGAGTGTTGGGTCCACAAAGCGTTATACAGAGGCTCCTGTGAATATTATTTACATTTTGGCTTTTTCCATGTTTGAATTACTGATGTTCTTACGTGATTGGTTGTGTGATCTGTTTATTGCAGGGTCCCAGAGTTGGTACGAGAAAAACGATTTGGAAATTGGCTGAAAGATGCACGTGACTGGGCAGTTTCCAGAAACAGATACTGGGGCACACCTATCCCACTGTGGGTCAGCGATGACTTTGAGGAGGTGAGGCAGGGCAGTATTTCCTTGTTTGATTTTTGCTAAAGCATTTTGTTCATGAAATCTGAATGTGGTTTAAAAGAATAGGGTTTTTTTTTTTCTTTGCCCCCTTCTTATTTCTCTTTTTTCCTCTTTATTGCTTTCTATAATCATGACATAAGATAATCTGTTTTTAGGGTTTTTTTACTTTTTTTCCTTGAATTAACTGCAAGTTATAAAACTTTCTTCTGTAAAAATGGAAGGATACAATTTTCTCAGGGAAATCTACACTTTAAATGTTTTTTTCTTGTGTTTCTCTGTCTTTTCTTCCCCCTGCATTAAGGTGTGTTATTAGCTTATGGTTAAACTGACTTCATAGATGATAAAAAAAGAAAATTTGAAAAGAAATTTACCAAAGCATTACAGACCTCTAACTTCTAAAATCAAATGAATAAGAGGATGTGTGTGGATATATAGATGTGTGCATATACTATGTCCTCACTTAATGTCATGCAGAGGTTCTTGATAACTGTGACTTTAGGCCGGGTATGATAGCTCCCACATGTAATCTCAGCACTTAGGGAGGCCAAGGCAGGAGGATCGCTTGAGGCCAGATACTTGAGACCAGCCTAGGCAACATAGTCTACAAAAACGTTTGTTAAATTAGTGCACACCAGTTAGTCCCAGCTACTGGGACCTCTCTGTGACATTAGGTGAGGATTTACTATACAGGTAGATCTCTGTGTTTGTCCTTCTGTCCAAAGCTGACAGCATTGTAGCAGTGACGAGCAGCAGCACCCTGGGGACCTTGGTGAATCAAGGTGAAAGGCAGCAGTGAAGTAGCTGAATCAGAAGACTTTTCAGGACTGAACAGGAAGGGCAGAGAAAGAGGTCACCAGTGTTTACTAGGAACAGAAGCTCCCTGGGTGAGAACCCACAGCAGCTCCTCCTGGTGTGGCCCTTATCAGATGATTCCTCCATTCTGAGTGCCCCAGCTAGCCCCATCTCTCAGCTCTTTACTTGGACATAATCCTACCATCCTGTGGCTTTGTCTGATTGCTTTGATTGGGTCCAAGCACAATATAGTCATGTGCCACATAATGTCATTCAGTCAATGACAGACCACATATATGACAGTGGTCCCACAAGATTATGATACCATATGGTTACTGTACTTTTTCTGTGTTTCATAATGTTTGGAAATTCAAATACTTCCTGTTTTAGTCTGTTTAGTGTTGCTACAAAGGAATACCTGAGGCTGGATAATTTATAAAGAAAAATAGTTTATTTGGCTTATGATTCTGGATGACTGGAAAGTTCAAGACTAGACATCTGCATCTGGGGAGGACCTCAGGCTGCATCCACTTATGATGGAGGGCTGGACAGGAGCCAGAGTATGCAGAGATCACATGGCAAGAGAAGAAACAGGGGTGGTGGGGTAGGGGTAGGCTCTTTTTAACAGTCAGCTCTCACAGGAGCTAATAGAGTGAGAACTAACTCACTGCATTAGTCTGTTCATGAGGGATGCACCCTGTGACCCAGACGCCTCCCATCGGGCCCCATCTGTCAATACTGCCACACTGGGGATTAAATTTCAACATGAGAGTGGCTGGGGACAAACCATATGAAAACCAGAGCACTTGCCATAGTGTTACAGTTGCCTGCAGAATTCAGTACAGCCACATGCTATACAGGTTTGTAGCCTAGAAGTAATAGGCTCCACCATATAGCCTAGATGTGTTTTAGGCCATCCCATCTAGGTTTATATAAGTGTACTGTGATGTTTGCCTAATGAAATCACCCTAACAATGCATTTCTCAGAATGTATTCCTACCACTAAGTACTGTACAACTATAATTTAGCTCTAGCTTTTTCTTGAGAAGATTCTAGATTAATGAGCCAGATTCAGGTGCCAGGAGGAAACTAAGATGCCTTAGAGAAATAATCTAAGATGTTTCACTTATGCCGGTTACTTTGACGATTTGCACATAATAAACCCTAATACCCATTGAGAGTATGGCTATGAATGTTTAAGATTCTCTCTAGGTAGGGACTCCCTCTGATGTTGGGTGGAAACAAAGGAGCGGTGTCAACCCTGGTCTCTTCAGAGACTTAAGACTAAGCTGTGCCTTTCATGAGAGAGAAGCCACATTAGCGAATACTATCCTTCAGCCCAGAGTGGTGTGTTAATGTGCCTTTATAGAAAATCATCAGTCTCAGGCTGGGTGGCTCATGCCTGTAATCCCAGCACTCTGAGAGGCTGAGGCCAGCTGATAGCTTGAGTCCAAGAGTTTGAGACCAGCCTGGGCAGCATGGCGAAACGCTGTCTCTACTAAAAATACAAAAAATTAGCTGGGCGAGGTGGCGCCTGCCTGTAGCCCCAGCTACTTGGGAGGCTGAGGTGAGAGGATCACCTGAGCCCAGGAAGCTGAGGCTGCGGTGAGCTGTGATTGTGCCACTGCACTCCAGCCTGGACAATGGGAGTGAGACCCTGTCTCAAAAAAAAGGAAAAGGAAAATCATCAGTCTCTCACACTAAACATGCATGTTACATCAATTAACTCAGTATGCTCTGTTTGGCTCTGAGGAGCTCCTGCTGTTGAACTTTGTTTTTGACAGGTAGTATGCGTTGGGTCAGTGGCAGAACTTGAAGAACTGTCAGGAGCAAAGATCTCAGATCTCCACAGAGAGAGGTCAGTTTCTAAATGTTCGATTCACTTCAGTTTTATCGTTCTCCTATTAAGACCTGGTCTCTAGCAGATTACAGAGACACACATGGAAGACTAGCGTGATGAATTACTTTGGTGATGACTCATGTCATATGGCAGTATTGTGGCCTTTGTCTTGTGAAATGTGAGGTGAATGGTTCATAACCTTTGAGATGGAGGATTCATGGCGCGCTCTGAAAGCCTTTGAGAATTGCTGATATTTCTGTTTGCAAGTGTGTATAATGTCTTGTCAGGGTTTTGTGTAATTAGCAATTAAACTGCAAGTTCTGTTATGCTTACAGTTAATAGAAATGGCTACTTTTCTGTTTGTTAGCGTTGACCACCTGACCATTCCTTCACGCTGTGGAAAGGGATCCTTGCACCGCGTCTCTGAAGTGTTTGACTGTTGGTTTGAGAGTGGGAGCATGCCCTATGCTCAGGTTCATTACCCGTTTGAAAACAAGAGGGAGTTTGAGGATGCTTTTCCTGCAGACTTCATTGCCGAGGGCATCGACCAAACCAGAGGATGGTATGCCCCCTTGTTCTTTCATCACATGTTTTATTGATTTCATTTTATTTAGGGAGTGTTTTACTAAGTCGCTGCCATTTATCTACTGGGTGATGGAGAGATTGTGGCAAGTAAGACAGGCTACATTCCTGCCCTCTCCCCCCAGCCACCAAGCACGGACATTAAAGTGCCTTTTGAGTAGGAATCTCCCACTACAATAGGGCTGTAGTTTTACAATTTGAGTTATCTCGCTGGCATTTTGGAATATATATGTTATACTGGACGTTTAAATGATAAAAAACAATATGTGTTCTTAGCTTACGTCAGATCATTTACTCAAATGTTTAATGAGTATTGGCATAAAAGACAGTAGATTGGGTGCTAGAAATTTGAGGGATAGTTGGTAGTGTGCTCAGATATTGAGGCTAGCCTTATAAATCAACATTCTAAACAAATCCAGATTTTTTAAAATATACATATGGGGGAGGATTTGGGCATTGATTTTTATCTAATGCCTTATGTAAAGCAGTTCCTTAATTGGAAAAAGGTGAATTACTTTCTTTCCATGGGTGGGCTTTGCTGGGCCAGGTTTTATTTACTTTTTTTTTTTTTGAGACGGAATCTTGCACTCTGCCCAGGCTGGAGTGCAGTGGTGTGATCTCGGCTCACTGCAACCTCCACCTCCTGGGTTCAAGCAATTCTTCTGCATCACCCTCCCCTAAGTAGCTGGGTCTACAAGCATGGACCACCACGCCCAGCTAATTTTTGTAGTTTTAGTGGAGACAAGGTTTCACCATGTTGGCCAGGCTGGTCTCGAACTCCTGACCTCAAGTGACCCACCCGTCTCAGCCTCCCAAAGTGCTGGGATTACAGGCATGAGCCATTGCGCCCAGCCCAGGTTTTAATTATATATTCATAGTAATGTTTCTGCAGGGGTATGTTTAAGGAATTGTTGGTGTCATTTTTTCTCTTTGACGACTTTGGGTAATCATTGAGTTCAAGTCTTCGAGTCCTGGAATGTGCTGTCTTCAGATCCCAGTCCTTTTTATCTATAGGAACAGCTACCCAGAACAAATTCTGTTTTTAGAAAGGGCTAGATGCCTTACCAGTGAGCTTGTTCCTTTGAGGAATAGCAAAGTCTGTTAGCTGGTAACAGTCCTCATGTGGGTCCCGTGTCCTTGCTACCTGCCTCCTTCTCCATCCCTGAGGCCTGGGCTGCCTCTCCTGGGCACCAGGGCTCCTCCCAACCTCCCAACTCTCCTTTAGAACTGGGAGGGATATCTGGTTCGGTGTTTATGTTAACCATGGGGTCTGGTCTCCTCAGCTCATGTCCCTTGATGTTCTTAGGGTGCAGGACTAGGTCAGAGAAGCAGAAGAGCATCACCCCCGGGAAAGTGGTCAGGGATATGAGTTCATTTGGGGAACAAGTTAGCTAGCACATGAATGAGGTACACAGCATTTTACAGAATAAAAGCATTTTCTAGTCTGCCTTATCACTTGGATGAGAGTGCATTTTGCATCTTTTGTCATCAAATTGTTTTTTCCATATGATCTTGTGCCAAATTCAACACCCATCCCTCATTTTCAGCTAGGTGCTTCTGGGTGGTCCTGAGAGGCCACCCAGTGCTGCCATGTGGCTCTCCACACAGACTTCCTGGGAGACCTGGTAACAGAGAAATGGTCAGTAAATCACTCCAGACCTTTATTTGGATGTTTTTTTCAAATCATAGACAGTAATTTGATTGGTCTCTGGTGGGTCCTGTGTCTCCGTTTTTTTTCAGTAACCAGTGTTAAGAATCATTGCTTTAAGTGATTATCAAGAAGTAAGACTTATCAAAAATAGAAATTCAGTTCAATGAATAAATACAGTTTCTTTCTTATGCTTGGACTTCATTTCTATTTTTATTGAACCATTTGGGGTTTTTTTTTCAGGTTTTATACCCTGCTGGTGCTGTCCACGGCCCTCTTTGGACAACCGCCTTTCAAGAACGTAATTGTGAATGGGCTCGTCCTGGCAAGGTAAGTCAACTTTGTTGTAGTGACAGGTGGAGCTCTGTCTCCACTGTTTCTTAGGAAGGAGTGTGTGCGAGCAGTCAACTTTGTTGTAGTGATAGGTGGAGATTTGTCTCCACTGTTTCTCAAGAAGGAGTGTGTGAGAGCTAAGCCTGATGGAGAAGGAGGAAGGGGAGGACTTTCAGATTGAGCTATTACTAGTAACAGTGCTACTAGTGATATTACTAGTAATAAAATAGCATTTACTAAACTTATTTTATGAAGTACTTTTGTTTATAGATCTTGTTTAATCTGTACATCGGTCCTTTCATGTAGATTTTGTTGTCCTTTTTTTTAACACATGAGGAAGCTATGAGTTCTAGAGACCACAGGTGCCCAGGATCAAAGCTAGTGACAGCCACACTAGGCTTGACCCAGGTGCTCTGCCACCAGATCCCATTCTTCCCCTCATCTGAAACTTCCTCCCAGTGGGCATTGTTTCCTGCTTTTTAATTTTATAAGGAAGTCTCATTTTTCCTTTACTTTATTACCTCTAGTCATTAAGAATAAAGATAAACATAAATAAAAATTTCAAAATGAAATATTTACCCATAAAAATCCTGCTTTTTATGCTGTGTGAGGAGAAAGAGGATGTCACCTAACATTTTGTGCATCCTTATTTTTTTTGTACATCCTTATTTTTGCCAGGCCCCACTGTGTGCATTTTCACATTTTAACTCATTTTTCACATTTTAACTCATCCCCAGAACCATTTGGATGGGTCCTATAATTATCCCATTGTAACCTTTGAGGAATCTGAGGGACAGGAAAAAGCACCTTGCCAAAGGACACACAGCAAATGAGTGATAAGTGCAAATTTTGAACCCAGGCAGTCTGCCTCTGTAGTATGTGTGCTGCTTTTTTTTTTTTTTTTAATTGAAAATTGTTTTGAGGGCTGGGTGCTATGGCTCACGCTTGTAATCCCAGCACTTTGGGAGGCCACGGTGGGCAGATCACATGAGGTCAGGAATTGGAGACCAGCCTGGCCAACTTGGTAAAACCCCCGTCTCTACTAAAAATACAAAATTAGTGGGTGCAGTGGCACACACCTGTATCCCCAGCTACTGCAGGCTGAGGCACAAGAATCGCTTGAACCTGGGAGGCAGAGATTGGAGTGAGCTAAGATCACGCCAGTGCACTCTAGCCTGGGTGATAGAGTGAGGCTCCATCTCAAAAAAAAAAAAAAAGGAAAATTGTATTGAGATCATTGTAGATTTGCATGCAATCATGAAAAATAATAGAGATCCCTTAAATTCTTTGCCCAGTTTCCACTAGTGGTCACATATTTTGCAAAACTATGGTATATATCACAACCAGGATATTGATATAGCCCACCAGTCTTATTCAGATTTCCCTAGTTTTACATATACTTATTTGCTTATGCACATTAATGTGTATACAGCTATCACATGTGTAGGGTCTCGTATCCACCAGCATGGTCAAGTTACTGAATGAATTCAACATCAAAGGCTCACTTCCTACATTGCCTTCCCCTCCTACCTTCCCACTGTCATCCCCAATCCCTGGCAACCACTGTTTTTTTCTCCATCTCTAATTTTGTCATTTCCAGAATGTTATATAAATAGAATTATACAGTAACTAACTTGGGAGGATTGGCTTTTCTTTCTTTTTTTTGAGACAGAGTCTCACTCTGTCACTCAGGCTGGAGTGCAGTGGCACGATCTCGGCCTCCCAAGTAGCTGGGACCACAGGCATGAATCACCACACCCAGCTAATATTTTGTATTTTTGGTAGAGACAGGGTTTCACCATGTTGGCAGACTGGTCTCGAGCTCCTGAGCTCAGGTGATCCACCTGCCTCAGCCTCCCAAAGTGCTGGGATTACAGGCATGAGCCACTGCACCCGGCTGGCTTTTGTTCAATTCACATAATTCCATTGAGATTTCAGATGTCTGCACATACCAATAGTTCATTCCTTTCCATGGATAAATAGCATTCTGTATTATGGATATGCCATGCTTTGTTTGATCATCTACCTCTTGAAGGACATCTGGGTTGCTTCTAACGTTTGGCAATTGTGAATAAAGCTGTTGTGAACAATTGTTTATAGGTTTTTATGATAATGTAAGTTTTCATTTCTCTGGAATATATTCTGACACATCTTTCTGCTTCAGTCTGCCCCAAAGCTTCCTCATGGACTTACTATGATATTCAAAAAGAAGTTTGCAAATATTAACAAAATATCTTACCATTGTACCTTAACACTGTTTGTTTGTTTGTTTGTTTGTTTGTTTGTTTTTGGAGACAGAGTCTTGCTCTGCTGCCCAGGCTAGAGTGCAGTGGCGCCATCTTGGCTCCCTGCAGTCTGCCTCCTGGGTTCAGGCAATTCTCCTGCCTCAGCCTCCCCAGTAGTGGGGATTACAAATGTGCGCCACCATGCCCAGCTAATTTCTGTATTTTTAGTAGAGACAGGGTTTCACCATTTGGCCAGAATGGTCTCGAACTCCTGACCTCAGGTGATCCGCCCACCTCAGCCTCCCAAAGTGCTGGAATTACAGGTGTGAGCCACCATGCCCGGCCTGGTAGCACTAACTTCTGTCTAAGTTACTCCTTCCCATTTCCTTTTGTATATTCCTGTTTGCAAATGATTTGTATCCTTATATCAAGGTCGTATGTGATACTGACTTACTTAATTGGCATCTCCCTTTTGTTTTACAAGTGATGGCCAAAAAATGAGTAAACGGAAAAAGAATTATCCAGATCCAGTTTCCATCATCCAGAAGTATGGTGCTGATGCCCTCAGGTACAAACCAGTGCTTTGCCTTGTGTGTATCTGTTGTTTTTTTATGTAAGCATCTCCTATACTGTTGGTCATTATTCTTAGATTTGGTTTATAGTTAGGTTTTTAGCAACATATCTCTGTTATTTGGATGTTGTGTTGGTATGGTTGTTGATTTTAAACCCCCAAAATAGTTTTCTAAATAATAAAGGCATTTTTAAACTATAGGTCTATTTGAGGAAGAGAACCTGTGTTGGGTGTTGTTGAGTTGTCCAAGTCCTCCCCAGGCTAGATGCTGATTGCCTCTGCCTTACTTTCTTTCTAGGTTCCCTGTCTTGTGGATGTTAGAATTCTCTTTCATCATTTATTTTACTTTTGTGCTTATAGAGCCATATGAGATATATCTATGCTAGAGGTAATAAAAAACTAATATTAAAAAGCTTTTGGAGAAATTAGAGCCACTGCTTGAGGTAGCTATAATCATGAAATCACACAGTGTTCAAGTTGAAAGGGACCTAGAGATCTTGTTCAGCATCCCTATGTCCTAGGCATGAGACCAATGCCCAGGCCTGTGACTCAGCACTTTCACACAGTACCTGTGTTGCCCAGGAGCCATTAGTGGAGCTCACCCCCAACTCTCCACTGTCTCTTAGACTCACCCTTGGCACCGCTGGCCATTTGGGCTGGGTAATTCTTTGTGGTGGTAATTCTTTGTAGGATGTTTAGCAGTATCCCTAAGCTCTGGCCACTAGATGTCAAGACTGTGCTGTGTGAAGGCACCTCCTTGTGAGTCCCTCTCTCTGCAAGCAGCGGATGTGCAGGTCGTGTCCATGGGAGGGAATCAGTGGCTTTTGACAAGGACCAGGCCAGCCTTCCTCTTAGTGCTGGTGTACCCCATTGGTCCTGCAGTGAGAGTGGCATAAGATGCATTTGTGTGCTATACAGTGCCATATTTTGGTGTCAGATTATATATACCTTTTATAATTTGGTAGGTCTCTTACAGAAAGTGAGAGTGAGTTTTGTGAGTTTTAAATTGACCACTCAAAGAGTATTTATAGTTTCCCCCTTTTGTAGAAAATAGGACTGATTTTCATCTTGCTCTCTCAATATGTCAAGTAGTAATAATTGGTTTACTGTCTAAGTACCTTTTCTAATTTTTCTCCCTCTTCCAGATTGTATCTGATTAACTCCCCTGTGGTGAGAGCAGAAAACCTCCGCTTTAAAGAGGAGGGTGTGCGGGATGTCCTTAAGGATGTACTGCTCCCATGGTACAATGCCTATCGCTTCTTAATCCAGAACGTTCTGAGGCTTCAGAAGGTATGGGCTGTACAGGGCTGCACGTATACCTGCCGAGTCTCCATAGCGCTCCCTTCACCAAACTGAGAGACTTCAGGGCTGCTGTTCTCTGCTGCCTGATGCTGGGGTAACTTACAGCCATGGGGAGGTCATACGTGCAGGCGCGGAAGGGATCTAGGGTCCGGGCTATGCCGAGACCTTGGGCCCTAGCCTGCAAAAGAGTTATGTCATATAGTTGTTTAGTCGACCAGTTTTTTAAGGCAGAGTCTCAGTCTTGTCACCCAGACTGGATTGCAGTAGCACGATCTCGGCTCACTGCAACCTCTGCCTCCTGGGTTCGGGCACTGCCTCAGGCTCCCCAGTAGCTGGGATTACAGGCACCCACCAGCATGCCTGGCTAATTTTTTGTATTTTTAGTGGAGACTTGGTTTCATCATGTTGGCCAGACTGGTCTCGAACTCCAGATCTCAGGTGATCCACCCTTCTTGGCCTCCCAAAAAGGCTGGGATTACAGGCATGAGCCACTGCGCCAAGCCTAGTCAGCCGGTTCTCGATTCCAGAAACACCATGTTGAGTGAGACGCCCCTCCCTTTGTGGAACCCGTGGAGTGGGAATTGGGAGAGATAGTAAAGAGTCAGCTACTTTTAGAGAGACCACCCAGTGAAGGCGGAGCCACAGGCTAGCTAGGGCTGGCCACTTGAGATGGTTGGTCAGAGAAGCCCCCTCAGTGGGGTGGCATTTGGGCTAATCTGAGAGTGATAGCAGTTCTTGATGGAGTTTTCAGTGGGTTGTTAGGGTCACAAATAACAGTCATGAGATATGTGGAAGTGTACTTCAAAGGCAGTCACCTCCACATGCGGGATTACTTTCTCACCTCAGAAGCCCTTGCTCTAGAGCCACCTTCCATGCCCCACAACTGACCACTGTCAGGGGCCATCATCACCTTCATTGCACATGTTCCTATGTGGGCTTTCAAGACCTGATTTGGGGTCAGGGATCCGATACTGCACATCTGATCTCCAGCACCTTACAAGTAAAATTGCTTGTAAGTAAATAACCGTTGAATGAAAGTGAGATGTTATTCCTGCTTGAGCAGTTCAAAAAGCTGGTTGGAAAAATGAACTCTTGTTATCCCACTCCAGCAGGCAGGTCACTTCCTTCTCCTCTCCTTGGTCTCTGGTTGTTCTGCTAAAGAGGACACATCTTGTTCACCTGAGGCTCTCAGAGTAACCTTTCCCCAGGAATTGAGAAGGGCATTATCATCTTCCCCAGGATCCCAGCTTTCCTCCTCTCTGCAGCCCTGCCACCTTTCCTGCATGTGGTTCTCTGCCAAGTAGGGCCCACAGTCCTTGGGCAGGTGCACTCTGCAGGCCTCCACTGGTGTGGGACTCAGGAATACAGGCGGGGTCAAAGCTCCCTACAGCCAGGGCCCATCTGAACATACTAGCAAGACACAGACTCCATGATCAGGGGCTTAAACCCAGAGGAAGAGTCACATTATCACTGCCCTGCCAGCCTGGTTGTGGTGCTGCCAGAGGAACAAAGCAGGACGTGAGTTCTGTTTGTGGAGCAAGGACTTAAGATCAAGGAGGATTTTGCAAAGCAAAAGGAGTGGGATAGAACTTTCTGGGTAAAATGAACAGCCTTAGCATGGAAATTGTTTTCCAGTACTCATTTTCAGTTTGTGGACAATCATTCAATGCTAGACAGGTTTACTGTCCTTCCTTCCTGAGGTTTAAAGTAATAACCCTACACTTTCTGACAAGATTTTAGAATATCTCTCAATTCATAATTACTCTTTGGTGCAGAGAAGTAATGTTTTCCTAAACTGTCTTCAGTTTACTCAAAAACATGATTAATTAATTGAGGGGTTAATGTCCCACGTTGGTGCTTATCTTGAAAATATTGCTGAAAATCAGAAATTCACATTGCCAGTAGGGTCTGGGATTTTTTTATTTTTGTTTAAGTGATTTAAGAAGTTTATTTCCTCATAGTAACTTTCTTCCCAAGTGTGCAAGTATTTCATTAATTGTTCATTCCTAGGAGGAAGAAATAGAATTTCTCTACAATGAGAACACTGTTAGAGAAAGCCCCAACATTACAGACCGGTGGATCCTGTCCTTCATGCAGTCTCTCATTGGCTTCTTTGAAACTGAAATGGCAGGTGAGTCTCTCTTGGTCTGTCCTCCCAGGAATAAGGACTCTTCTCTTTGTAACTGCCCTTTTGATATTTAATAGTGGAAATATTGAGAGATACAGAAAATTAACTGTTTCCTTTTACCTCTCATATAGTTTTGTTAAGGCTTGTTAATTGTCGTGATGCCTTTGTTTCAAGACCCTGCGGACTTCTGGCCTGGTGTGGTGGCTCACACCTGTAATCCCCAGCACTTTGGGAGGCCAAGGCAGGCAGGTCACCTGAGGTCAGAAACTTGAGACCAGCCTGGCCAACATGGCGAAACCCCGTGTCTACTAAAAATATATTTAAAAAAAAAAAAAAAGCTGGCCATGGAGGCAGGTGCCTGTAATCCCAGCTACTCAGGAGGCTGAGGCAGGAGAATTGCTTGAACCATGTGGGAGGCGGAGGCTGCAGTGAGTCGAGATTGCACCACTGCCTGGGCAACAAGAGTGAAACTCCATCTTTTAAAAAAAAAAAAAAAAAGCCCTGGGGAATTCTGTGTTTAGGGGTGTCCTGGCGGTCTCAGCACTCCACAGAAGAGCTTTGGAGCTGGATAGCCATGGGTTCAGAGCCCAGCTCTACCACTTGTTCCCAATCCACAGAGTTGCCAAAAGTCTGACCATCAATTTCCTTTTTTTTTTTTAATGGATAGATAGTAGATGTATATATTTATGGAGTACAGGAGATATTTTTATATAGGCATACAGTGTGTAATAATCACATCAGGGTAAATGAGATATCCATCACCTCAAGCATTTATCATATCTTTGTGTTGCAAACATCCCAATTATACCCTTCTAGTTGTTTTTAAATGTACAAGAAATTGTTGTTGACTGTAATCACCCCATTGTGCCATCAGATGCCACTGTTACTCATTCTATCTTAACCTTCAGTTTCTTTATCTGCAGAATACCCAGTAGTGTTTGTAAGGCTTGAGTAGAGACGATTTCCATAAAGTAGCTGGCAGATAATAGGTACTCAATAAATAATACTTGTTATTAATGCATTTATAACTTATTTTTAGGTCTATTTTCTTTACTAAATAGTCCCCTTCTTTTCCAGAAAAATTAGAAAAGTCAGAAGAGCAATAATGAAATGGACATTTTGCTGTATTTCTATTAACTAACAACAGTGAGTTTGTTGGGTAATTTTACAGAGATTCAAAAAGTACGTTGCGTTGCCTTCCTTAAGGTTTGAGATAGTCACAACCGTAGGTCCAGGTGAGAAATCTGGGACACCTCAGACAATCCGTTAAAGTGGGTGGGCAGAGGCCCTGGGTCACAATGAGGGCCAAAGAGGGCAAGACAAATCCACCCTCACAGGGCCCTGTGGTTCCTGCTGCTGTTGGGCAGGAGCAGTGGCCGCCACAGACCTGGGTTTCACCATTAACCTAGATACGGTCACATGCTGCTCCCTGGAGTGGGCGGTGCTGCCCCACTTAGCACAAAAGGACTGCTAAAGGATTTATCCACCTTGTTAAACATGTGGAAGGATCACGACAGTCCAGCTGTTGCTCAAATAGACATAGATGAAGATGGAAGTGAGTGAGGCTGATTGCTGCCCTGGTGAGGGCGCTGGGAGCCCAGCACACTCTCCCCAGACATGTGCACACCTGTGTCTGCTTTTCCCTCCTGAGTGATACGAGTGGGCGGGAAATGTGGGGATTGTTGCCCGAGCCCCTTCAATATTTGGGCACCAGCTGCCATGACCTCCTGTGAAGCTGGGTCTGGAGAGTGTGCATCCTGGCTGGAGCCTGGTCTGCCTGGAAACTAGAGGTCGGCAGCCATGTTTTGTGGGTCGTGTTTAAGTCCCAGCTCTGCCAGCCTGTCAGCTTCATGTCCTCCACTCCCTCAGCAGCACTGTGGGTGTGAGAGGACTTGCCTCACAGGGTGGTGGTGGCCTGGGTAGTGGCTGCTGCTGTTATCCCCGTGTGTTGTGTGTTTATTCTTTGTATGTGGGGTTCATTTGGGTTCATTTACTCCCTCAGAGTTGAAACCAGAACATAGGAATGCCCCGTGTGTTGTGTGTTTATTCTTTGTATGTGGGGTTCATTTGGGTTCATTTACTCCCTCAGAGTTGAAACCAGAACATAGGAATGCTGAGCTTCCTGGAAGATAAAAAGTGCCGTGAACCCTAGAAATCATTTAGACAGGACTCAGTTACTTAAATCACCTGTGGAAGAAAGTGTGACCAACTAACAACTCTGGCCTGGAGCTCAGCCCACTGGCACCTGATTTCTGGTCTTTGTGAAAAGCAGCAGAGAGCAGCTCTGCCTGTTGCAACTTCTCATGTCTTAGCCTAGACCAGAAGCCTCGTTAACACTCCCTGGACTCTTTGCATTATTATAAGTTGTATTTGTTTCTAAGTGGGTTGGTCTTATTCTTTTTGTTTTTGGTGTTTGTTTTTATGCAACAAAGAGTGTTAATTAAAGGGGAGGTGAATGAGAATCCTTAAAATAAGCCATGCCTCAGACACAATTGGCTAGACACCCTTTCTTTCCTACTTGATCTCTGAGTTTCTCAGGGAACCCTTCAGATCCTCCTAATGCCTCAAGACCTTCACTCCCTCTGTTGCTGTTTTTACTCAACTGTTTTAATGTTTAGAAGGCCAGTTCTGTTTTATTCATAGCCTGTGTCAGAGTTTCTCAGCTGCCGCACTGTGGACAGTTTGGGCCAGATCATCCTCTGTGGTGGGGCTGTGCTGTGCATTGTAACTGAGGAGTATCCCTGGGGTCCACCCATTAGATTCCAGTAGCACCATGCTACCCTCCAAGTTGTGACATGCAAACTGTTTCTCCAGACATTGACAAATGTTTCCCGCAGGGCAAAATTGCTATTGTTTGAGAATCACTGGCCTATGCTGTGCCTCTTAACATCTGATTTGTGCTTTTCGACTTTTAGTTGAAGTACAGTGTAATACAATGGAAAGAAGTTGGGCATTGTTGATGCTGTCAAATTGCACAACTCCGTGTAAATGGCACTTCCTACAGTTGTGTAGTGGACAGCCTTGGACTTTGATCCACACATACTGGAATTTTTGCCTTTTCTCACTGACCAGTGGGAATTCGCATGTGACTCACATGGTGGTTTTTTTGTGTGCACCCCTAAACACCCTGACTGCCGTGTAGCACATCCTCAAACAGTCTTTATGTGATTGCTTCATTTTGGTTCTTTTCTCCTTAGTAAGTAGAGGCCCTTGGATGGAAGGAGCTGCCCATTCTTTGTTGTATCCAGCCCTCTCCCCACCGCAGATGCCTGGTAACCCACTTGCTGCCTGATTGACTTGTCTTACTTTTAGCTTATAGGCTTTATACTGTGGTGCCTCGCCTGGTCAAGTTTGTGGATATTCTGACCAATTGGTATGTTAGAATGAACCGCAGAAGATTGAAGGTAAGTGCAGACTATTGTTGGGAAAAGCAAAAAGTGTATGAAGTTTGAAAGTAGAAGAAATATGAGAATAGCCAGAAGGGAGAGGAACATTTTCAAATGCTCTCAGTTTTTGAAGCTTTGTTTTTCTTTTCCTTTTACGTTGCATTTTAACTGTATTTGTCGTTTGAGGGATAGGGATCTATAAGTTCTAAAAGTCATTTGCATTATTTTCACAACGCAATTATGTACATGTTATATTGGAGGGAGAATGTCAGGGCACAAACAGGACTACACCAAGCAGACCTCTTAAAATTCAAAATAAAATAAAATCATGCAAATATTTTATAAAAATATTGGCAGATACGACTTTAATATTGAGAGGGGTACTTCCTTTTACCACAAGGGAGTCAGTTATTTGCTCTGTACAGAACTCCTATAGCTGTTGGGGGTTTGGGATGAGCAGAGCATAGGTCCTGGTCTCAGGACTTAAGCCAGGTACGTAAATAACAATGATGCATAGTAGAGAGAGCGAGGTCCCTTTACTGTAGGCCCAGTGAAGGCTCCCACTACCCATTAGATAAGTCTTTCTTTTTCTTTCTTTTTCTTTTTTTTTGAGATGGAGATTCACTCTTGTCACCCAGGCTGGAGTGCAGTGGCATGATCTCGGCCTACTGCAACCTCCGCCTCCCGGGTTCAAACGATTCTCCTGCCTCAACCTTGTGAGTAGCTGGGACTACAGGCTCCTGCCACCACGCCTGGCTAATTTTTGTATTTTTAGCAGAGACAGGATTTCACCATGTTGGCCAGGCTGGTCTCAGACTTCTGACCTCAGGTGATCCACTGGCCTCAGCCTCTCAAAGTACTGGTATTACAGATGTGAACCACTGTGCCTGGCCAGTCATGTCTTAAAATGCATTAATAAAAGCCTGTAACACAACTGTAATTTCATTTTTGCACAGATGTATCTCGAAGGACATATGCTAAGATGCTTACAGTAGTTGTCTCTGGATCACTTAGTTATGGTTGAAATTTTTTTATTATCTTTGTTGTTCCTACAATGAATTGGTATTTTTTTTTTTTAATACACAGTGTATACTTTTTTAATATAAGGAATCTTATTTAAAGGTACTTTAAAGTTTTCAGTTAGCAATTGTTTCTGTCTGTTGTGGGTAGATCCATTCTACCTTCAGCTTTCGGGTCCTGCAGTTAGGCTTTGCTTTCCTATCAGCTCACCTCAGGTGGGGATAGTCAGTGGAACAGCAGGTGCACATCCTGGCCAGGCCTCCTGCACTGCCCTGCAGGGCCACCCTGATGGCACCGACCCTAGACGGCCTGTGGTCGTGGCCCTTTCTCCTTTCTCTGTCTCTTGTCCTGTCTGTATGCTGCATGCTCTTTGAAGATTGCCTCTTTTTAATAAACTTATTTTTTTAATGATAAACACTTTAGCAGTTTAATGTTTATGTCTGCTTTTTATTCATTAGGGTGAAAATGGGATGGAGGATTGTGTCATGGCCCTAGAAACCTTGTTTAGTGTCCTGCTTTCTCTTTGCAGACTTATGGTAAGATGATTGCCTTCTTTCTAGTACCCTTTGGCCTATGGGCTGCCTTCGGCACCCACTTGCTGCAGTATCCTCTGTTTATATCTATCCTGTATTATTCTGCCAAAAATAGAAATGTAAGTTTTATAACACCTTATAGCTCTAGTTCCTTTTCAGAAATCTTGTTAGCTTTATACGTGTTAAGTAAGGACTAAGAAATACTAGATTCTTTCTTACAATCTCTGGCAGTACAATATATGTCAGGGCCCTTGGCTCTAGAACGAGGATCTACAGTTCAAAGTAAGACATAGCTCATCTTAATGTGGATTGCCATAATTGTGAGTAACGGGGAGGTTCTTCAGCTAATACTTGTCTGAGTAAATATATATATATATCTCACAAACGATACTTTAACTTAGCATTGAGAGGAAGACATGCAAGTAGTAGTTTGATATATGTTCCTATCAGGTCAGATATTAGTTAAATAATATAAAAGTGAAACGGCTCCAACTTTAGTTCTTTTTATCCTGTTTCTGCTACTCCATGTTATAAGACTCCTATTTATTCCTTAACCGAACGAAAATCTGCTTTGTACAAAGTCCTGTGCCTGGTGCTCTCCATGCCTGATCTCATCACCTTCATCCTGTGAAGCAGGGGATATTTTCCCCAGTTTACAGATGAGGTTTCTGAGGTTTGGGACAGTCAGTCCTCTGTGCATATTGACTTGGCTGATACATCATTAGGTGCTCCTCTTTCTGTTTTAGACATCCTTCAGAATTCTAGAGGTGCTTTGGGTTTTTCTAGCTATAGTCCTGCAGCTATGCTTCAGGGATATGAGGCCATTTCTCATTCACAGAGCATGTTTTGTAGCCTCATGCCCCTTTTGGTGCATATTACTGTGTCATTCTCTAACATGTTTAGTTGTTTCTGAGTATAAATGAGATAAGTTGTTGATGACTGACATGATGTCCTGTGTGTTCATACAGGCTCCCTACACACCTTTTCTCACTGAATTGATGTACCAGAATCTAAAGGTGCTGATTGACCCTGTTTCTGTTCAGGACAAGGACACACTCAGCATCCACTACCTCATGCTGCCCCGTGTTCGGTAGGAATCAAATAGAAATAAGCCTCACCTGTGCCAAGGAGGGGAGACTTGCTCAGACATGTTGGGGAGAGGAGGCATTTCCCTGCTTCAGCTCCATCTGTGCCTTGCCTCCCACCCCAGCTGACATGAACTCCTCAGGCTGCAGGATGGGGCCCACTTTGGTACATGGTAGCAGGGATGCTTGGTGTGGAACCCCTTTGTAGAGCTGCAGCAGGTGGGGTGTGGGCATGGCCCATGGGGGCCCCTTGGGGAGGTGCTGGGTGCTGAGCGGCAGGTACTGCACCGCCCTTCCCCCGGTGCTTCACCAGGAGGGCCTAGCCACCCTTCTCTAGCCTGACCCTCTTCCTCTTTTATGCATGCCTAGTACCTTCAATTTTCTCCTTTTAAATCTAATCTCTTTCATATTCCTACCTCTACCACTCAGAGAAGAATTGATTGACAGGAAAACAGAGAGTGCAATGTCTCGGATGCAGTCTGTGATTGAACTTGGAAGAGTGATCAGGGACCGAAAAACCATTCCCATAAAGGTTTGAAGTTTTACTTCTATTTTACATGGCACAGACCTGAATAATTAAGTCTTTGGAATGCTTTCTTAATATAGAGAGCTTCCACCAATGGCCTTCTTCCTTTTCTGCAGTGAGAGTGTGAATGACTTAGTACTAGCCCAGCCTGACTAGTCTAGAGCTTGAGATTCAAATAAACATTTAATATTCCATTTTTCTTCAGTTTAGAGGACTGGCTCCTGAGTGAACTTTCCCCTCCCTTTTCCTCCTAGTATCCTTTGAAAGAAATCGTGGTTATCCATCAAGATCCAGAAGCTCTTAAAGATATCAAGTCTTTGGAGAAGTATATCATTGAGGTAAGGTAGATGATTTGTCTGTTTTTGGTACAGAAAGACTTAGAACATTATTTTGATGAAAAATCCTCAAAGTACATAATGACCGTATAATTTATTTTTATTAGTATATTCATAACAAATGTAATAATCCATGATATTTTACACTGTGTTTGGAATCAACATAAATTTGTTATAATTCTTTTAAAAATATTTCAAGATCAATGAATTTCTTTACCTATCATCTGTCATCTTCATTCACTTCCCTGAAGTTCTCTTCTGTTCTGTTCTTCTCTGTTCTGTCCTTTCCTTCTCCTCCTTTTCCTTCTCCTTTACTTTACTTTTCTTTCGACAGAGTCTCTCACTCTGTCACCCAGGCTGGAGTGCAGTGGTGCCTTACCACAACCTCCACCTCCTGGGTTCAAGCAATTCTCCTGTCTCAGCCTCCCAAGTAGCTGGGATTACAGGCACTCACCACCACGCCCAGCTAACTTTTGTATTTTTAGTAGAGAATGGGGTTTTATCATGTTGGCCAGGCTAGTCTCAAACTCCTGACCTCAAGTGATCTGCCCGCCTCGGCCTCCCAAAGTGCTGGAATTACAGGCATGAGCCACTGTGCCTGGCCTTCTGAAGTACTTTTTGATAACTACCGAAGAAACTTTGTTCCTCCAAATTATGCAAGTGACAAGTGACCTCGCATGTAAAAGTCGAAGCACTAGCATAGTGAGCCTCTCTCCGCCCCATCTCTCCCTGGAGTCTCACTTCCTGGCTACTTCATGATTTATTTAATTACTCTCCTGTTGTTTGAAGTTTAGGTTTCTGATTACAAACAAAAGCTATGTGTGTATATATATGCATGTATCAGTGTGTGGATATTGGATAGATTCCAGAAGTGGAGTTTTGGGGTCAAAGTTTAGATTATAGTGTCAGTTGTTTTCCTAAACATTTTTATTCCATGATATTTTAAAACATCTTTATTCCATGATGTTTTAAAAACAAATATGTTTTACCTTATCTTCTTTGTGATGATACAAAACAAGTATTTTTTAAAATTTCATTGTTTATTCTTTTCACAGGTAATACTTAAAATCATTATTGTAGAAAATGTTAATTTCTATATTTGGTTTTCAGTTGCTTGAAAATTCCAGAGAATATTAGAAACCAAAAGTTAGATTGTAAATTCTGAAATTAGTATCTGTGGATATGCATAAAATATAATTTTTTTTTTTTTTTTTGAGACAAGAGTCTCGCTCTGTCGCCCAGGCTGGAGTGCAGTGATGTGATCTTGGCTCACTACAGCCTCCATCTCCTGGGCTCGGGTAATCCTCCCACCTCAGCCTCCCAAATGGCTGCGATTAGGCATAATAGTACAGGCTTTTGTAGAAATGGAGTTTCGCCATGTTGCCCGGGCTGGTCTCTAACTCCTGAGCTCAAGTGATCCTCTCACCTCAGCCTCCCGAAGTGCTAGGATTACAGGTTTTCACCACCACATCCAGCTGAAAATTTTAAAAATTAATTACTTCACTTAAAATGAGATTAATTAATGTAGCCAAATATCATGGCAAAACTAACCATTCCGTATTAATTGCTTCAAGCTATTGTTCTCATTTTCCCATCTGCTGCTGCACCATCACCATCCCTGCCGCCTCAGTAATCCTCAGTAGCATGACGGAAGCATGAAGCGTTCTGTTTAACTGATCTTCCGCTTAGTTGAGAGTTAACCTTGTGGTTCTCTGAAATTGCTTGCACAGAGGTTACCTCTGAGGGCTGAAGTTTATATTTCTGGTTCTGGAGTCCTTTTTCTGTTAGGCTCAACTGTCTTGATAGATCTTCATAACAAGCATTTTCTTCTTACCATACAAGTCACTGCTTTTTAAACATATTTATAGAACTGTACAACCATACCACAGTTGTAGAACATTTTCACCATCCCAGAAAGAAACCCAGTATTCATTAGCATTCACACACCATTTTCCCATCAATATCTGACCATTTCCCGGCATCCATGGACCTATTTGCTGTCTCTGGATTTGCCTTCTCTGAACATTTCATATAAGTGGAATCATACAATTTGTAATATTTATGTCTGGCATATTTCACCTAGCATAATGTTTCACATTAATTTGTGTAGTAGCATGTGTATGAGTGCTTTGGTCCTTCATATTGCCAAATATTCTATTGCATGTGTATGCCGCATTTTGTTTATCCATTCACAGTTGATGGACACTTGAGGTGTTCTTACTTTCTGGCTCTTAGGAATAATGCTACTCTGGACATATGTTTTTGTGTAACATATGTTTCCATTTCTCAGTTTTGTTTCCTCTTGTGCACTAACTGTAGGAATTGAATGTTCGAAAAGTTACACTGTCTACAGATAAAAACAAGTATGGCATTCGACTAAGGGCAGAACCAGATCACATGGTCCTGGGGAAGCGTCTGAAGGGAGCCTTTAAGGCAGTGATGACGTCCATCAAGCAGTTGAGCAATGAAGAACTGGAGCAATTCCAGAAGACTGGTAGGTGTCTACATAGGCAAGGGCACCATTCATGTCCTCAGGCTGAGGGATACTTTTTAGGCTACTGTTTGACTTTTAATATCACTCACATCCTTTCCTTTTCTCTTTTGTTTTCTCTTTTCTTTTCTTCTCTTTTCTTCTCTTTCTTCTCTTTTCTCTCTTCTCTCCTCTTGACAGAATCTCACTCTGTCATCTAGCCTGGAGTGCAGTGGCACGATCTCAGCTCACTGCAACCTCTGCCTCCCATGTTCAGGTGATTCTCCTGCCTCAGCCTCCCAAGTAGCTGGGATTACCAAGAGATGAGAGCATAAGAGGAGAAAGTATTTGCCTATGCCTTTCCTGATACTGTTGACAGCTTGTGCACTATCACGCCTGGCTAATTGTTGTATTTTTAGTCGAAACAGGGTTTTGCCATGTTGGCCAGGCTGGTCTCTAACTCCTGACCCCAGGTGATCCACCCACCTTGGCCCCCCAAAGTGCTGGGATTACAGGTGTGCGCCACTGCGCCCGGCCATCCTTTTCTTAAATAAAACTTTCCTGTTGATAAAAATGTTTATTATAAATAATTCTTACTGTTTAGAAAGAAAACAGCTGGGCACACTTAGCCAGGTGTGGTAGTATGCGCCTGCCATCCCAGTTACTCTGGAGGCTGAAGTGGGAGGATCCCTGGAGCCTAGGATGATTTTGTCCTTACTCTCATGATGCTTGCTGACATTGAAGATTTGGGAAAATAATTATGGTTTTGATAATTATTATAAAGGGAAAGTGTAGGGTAATATAAAAACAGTGTGTGGGGTACCTAGCCAAATGATGGGATTAGGAAAGGGAAATCAGCCCCATCTTGCCACCCCTATACAGAGCATTTCAGGGTGCCCAGAAATTTGCAGCTCTGCCATGATTAGAGTCATACATGGTCTGAGTGTGGCTGTCTGACATCCTGTAACTATCCTAGGGCACAAGCTATTTATTTTTAGGGCTTCCTCTGAAGTTGAAGATCATAAGCTGGGAGATGTCTTGAGAAGAGAGATTTGAGGATTCATAAATCAGATGAGTGGCTAAGGAAATTGGGGGAACTGTCCCTAGGATTCCCCAAATATTTAGATAGGATTAATAAAACATAAGACATTAGCAGCTAAAACTGAAGTTACTACTAGTTACTAATCAACTCAAAATATTAAAATAACAATGTTACGAGCCTTCAAGTCACAAATCTAAATTGTTTCGCCAGATAGCCAAAGCATCAAAAATTCCTGAGATAAACCTTATTTGAAATTGAAAGCCTAGTTTCTGAGTGGACTGTTCTGCACTGATGGAAAACAGGATCATCTTCAGAACACAGTGACAAAGTAAACATAAAAATGACACCCTGGTTCTCAGAGCCCAAGAAGGTCGTCATCAGTGACGACAGTGGGCCTCCCTATCGGCAGGGGTGTTGTCATCAGCAGCTGTGCACATTTCTGCCTCCCTGGACAGGCGTGATGCTCAGTACTGTGCACGGCCTCCCTGGACAGGCGTGATGTTCAGTACTGCACACTGCCCGTCTCATTTTAGCCTCCCCACACCTTGCTCAGCAGGTACCAGAACACCATGTCATGCAACCAGCAAATAGTGGACCTGAGTTCACTTTCTCTGTAAAGACTGTGTTTTCTTCATTATGTCCTGCTGCTCTGTGTATGGTGAGCATTTGTTGCCTCTTGGTGCCTTCTCTTAGCTTTGTCATGTCTTTGGACCTGAGAATTTATATAAAACAGTAGATACTGGTGATGACTTAACTGTCTTCAAGGTAACATAGTGTAATCTAAAGAAAGTTTGTCCTATCTTGGCTACAACCATGACATGAGTCAGAGGGAAATGATCTCTTGAAGCCTCTGTGGCTTTGCTGTTGTGAAATTTTCATCAAAAAGGGGCATAATACATAGGTAGTGGGGCAGCTTGAAGAGGAGGGGAAGCTGATTAACAGTGTAGCGGCTTCTCCATAGGGACCATTGTTGTGGAAGGCCATGAATTGCATGATGAAGACATCCGCCTCATGTACACCTTTGATCAGGCCACAGGTGGGACTGCGCAGTTTGAAGCACACTCAGATGCTCAGGTATTTTTCTGTTTCCTAGAACATTTCTTTACCAAGAGATGAGAGCCTAAGAGGAGAAAGTATTTGCCTATGCCTTTCCTGATTGCATTGACAGCTTGTGTCAGGGTAAAAATAAACCAGTTACGTGGTTTAGATTGGCTTTGCTAAACTAATATATTATTATACCCTTAACATATGCATTTGTTTAATGAATACCTAAGCATTTTGTGATTTCTACATGTAATTGTCCCAAGTGTGGGCTTACACAAAAATGAACCCTTTAAGACGAGTCAGTCAAGGACACCTGAAATTAAGCCAGTTCTTAGTATTCTACCTGGTAAGTTATCTGGTAGAAATAAGTACACAGAGGGCTACTATCCAGAAATTGGTATAGAGGGAAAGTGGTCAGGGAACACTCCTTGAAGAGAATATACAGGCTGTTTTAGATTCCGGGGTCATTATTTTTTGCTGTGTTGGAGAAGAGGCTATCGCTTTGCAGTCATGACCACACATCCCCAGTCAGCATAGTTGTTAAGATCTCACATGTGGGTTTGGGGATGTTGCAGGGGTCCCTCTGTGCTTAGCATACCATGTGCAGGGGAAGGTAGAGCAGCACCTCCATAAAGGAAAGCCGAGCTCCTCAGTCCTTTACCCAGGCGCTTAAGTTAGATGTGTACAGAACTCTACATGGGAAGACAGTGGCAAGGAGTCAGAGGTATCATAGCTGGGAAAGAAGGCAGGGGAAGGCAAGAAGGGGGTTTCTAAACACTGACAGTGGGCAGTTCTTCCTTGTTACAGCAGATGTTAGGGGCCTGAAAAGTTGTCCACACTTACAAAAGTGTCATCATGTGATGTTTCTTGACATGGTTTACATGTTGTAGTGGCCCTGCACTGACTGGAGTTTTGAGTTTATCATCCATTTCATTACCTCTGATGCCTTTGTGAAGTGAGTCATTTCCTTTTTTTTTTTTTTTAAACAGAGTCTCACTCTGTTTCCCACGCTGGAGTGCAGTGGCGTGGTCTCGGATCACTACAACCTCCGCCTCCCAGGCTCACGCTATTCTTCCGCCTCAGCCCCCCGAGTAGCTGGGACTACAGGCATCCGCCACCACACCCGGCTAACTTTTTTTATTTTTAGTAGAGACAGGGTTTCACCATGTTAGCCAGGATGGCCTCGACTTCCTGACCTCGTGATTCACCAGCCTTGGCCTCCCAAAGTGCTGGGATTACAGGCGTGAGCCATTGCGCCTGGCCGAGTCATTTCTTCTCTGTTTGCTCAAAGGTAAATGAGATGAGGCCTAATGTACAAGTCTTTTGTAGAGTGTATTTTACTCTGCAATGTGCTATGTAACAGAAGTGGTACTGTCATTATTGCTACATCATAATCAGCAACCTTCAGCATAGATGAGATAGAAACTTTAACCTTAGCAAAAATATGGCAGTTTAAGTCATAAAAAGTTTCGTGGTCCATCGTATAATTTGTTTTGAGTCATTCTGACAAACCTGAAGATCACAGGGGTCATGGTATAAGAAAGTCACTTGGAGTTGACTGCTCTGAGGCGTTTGATCCATTTTTTGTGGCCTGAAAAGCTGTGCTGCTCCAAGGGCTTCATGATTATTGATCTTACTTATTAGAAGAGTTGATACCATTTCTTAGATGGTCAAAAAGCAGAGTCATGTTAGGGGACTCTGATAAGAGGTGGTCCCAGGGCATCTCCTGTGAGCAGCGCCCTACAAAAAAAAGAAGAAACAAAAACCTGCACACCTTTCTCCAGAAATGGAGGACTAGCTGATTATGAAGAAGTACCTGAATGATAAACTAGATTAATTTTATTGCTTTTGCTCATTTGTGTGAAAGAATAGTGCTGCATTATAGACTCTCAAGATTTAAATAACATTTTGCTGAATTGGGAAGAAGTGTTTCTCCTTATTTGATTGTCATGGTGTGCACTGTTCATCCCCACAGGCTTTGGTCCTCTTAGATGTCACTCCTGACCAGTCAATGGTAGATGAAGGAATGGCTCGGGAAGTCATCAATCGCATACAGAAACTTCGCAAAAAGGTTAGTCAGTCAGTTAAGAATAAGCTACCGTTTTAGCTTTTTGTTTGTTTTGGTTGTTGGGGGAAGATAGGAGAGGCAGGTAGTACAAGCCATAGTGATCAGTGCATGACAGTCGCTAATCTATAGTCATTTGGATTGGAAAGGCATTCTGCAGGAAAGGCACTCCTCTTCCTCTCCCCATGTGTTCACTCCCAAATTGTAGCTTTCAGCCAGCCTGTGCATTTTCCCATCCTTTTTTTATTTTTTATTTTTTTGATCTCCGTTGGGCTTCTACAAAACAGCCCCTGTGGCTGGGGCAGAAGGTAATCAGAGGTGATAGTATCTTTGCAGAAGGGCAGAGGTGTAGTCAGCATAGACAGGCTTCTAGCTTAGGGGAGGTTCCCGGATCTGGACAGAGTTGGGTAGTTTTTCCTTACTAGAGAGCTGAGGAATATGCACAGAGCTCATCCTGGAGAGCAGAGGGGCTGGAAAGCCCCTGCTAGTGAGAGAATCATGAATTTCTTGCCCTGCAGAGGGCAGTGACAGCTACCATACAGCTTTTTTCCCAGACAGTTCAGGGTCTGAGGAAGCTGTTCCAGCAGGTAAGTGGGTGCTTATGATCTCTGAATCAGTTCAGAGCTTTGTAAGTGGGTTCTAAATTATTTCTTGGTTTCAACATTCATGAGGTACTGATTGTGCTAGGAAAAGAAACATGCCCTGTCCCCAAAGAGTGGTGAAAAGGACACAAAGCTAATCGTATACTGCAGTGCAGTTAGTCTTACAGATCACCCAGCAGGCAGGGAAGGGCCCTTCTGTGATGATTCAGCATGGGATCCGTAGCCCTTGTTCTACAGTACCTTCCTTCAGTTCTGATTAATAGAATGTACTTCCCTTTTAAGATTTTCTGTGTGTGCTTTCAGTGCAGTCTGGTTCCAACTGATGAAATCACAGTGTACTATAAAGCGAAGTCGGAAGGAAGATATCTGAATAATGTTATTGAAAGCCACACAGAGTTCATATTTGCCACCATAAAGGCTCCCTTGAAACCCTATCCAGTTTCTCCATCAGATAAAGTCCTTATTCAAGAAAAAACACAGGTGAGTCCTGAGCTCCATTGAACTGCTAAAGAGTTTCAGATTAGGTTTGACTTGATGTGCTCATGTGCTGATATTCTGTCCCACAGTAGAGATTGGCACAGCTCTCAGTCGTGAAGTATTGCTCTGGACAGTAGTGGGGAGAGTCAGAGAGTGGAAGCCCAGAAAAGATGGAGCAGGGAAGGAAGACAGAACTGTTTTCACAACAGTTCTCTTGAGGAACGTAGCCAGGAGGGTGCATGAGCTTTGCCTGGAAATAAAATGGCTATGTGAGCCTGTTTTTTCTAAAACTAGGAAAGGCAGTGTGTGGATTCTGGTAATTATCATTAAAAGTAAACAGCAATTGGCTTGAGAAACATTTAACTCTTCTGGTAGTGGGTTCTCCATAAAAGTACAGTACCAAAAAAGAAAAATCACAGTAGCATTTCTGTTGTTACATCTAGGAATTTTAGATATACTTATGAAAGTATGATATTAAAGGTAGGGAAGATACTGGCTTATAACTTAGAAGTAGATCATTTAGGCTGGGCACAGTGGCTCACACCTGTAATCCCAGTTCTTCGGGAGGCCAAGTTGGGCAGATCGCTTGAGGTCAAGAGTGCGAGACCAGCCTGGGTGAAAGATGGTGAAACCCCATCTCTACTAAAAATGCAAAAATTAGCTGGGCATGGTGGTGCATGCCTATATTCCCAGCTACTCGGGAAGCTGAGGCAGAAGAATCACTTGAACACAGGAGGTGGGGGTTGCAGTGAGCCGAGATCGCATCACTGCGCTCCAGCCTGGGTGACAGAGCAAGACCCTGACTCAAAAAAAAAAAAAAAAAAGTTGATCATTTAAAGTGTATCTCAGTCACTTATTTAATCATTTTCTCCTGTCTCATTCTATGAGACAAGCAGGACAAGACAAGGAGGGGCTGACGGTGGCTGTTTATTTTTTCAGTGAGATGAGTTGCAGAGTAGTTTCATTTTCTATTTTGCATATTGTGTAATTATTTGACTTGGTTTAGTGAGCATATATTTTTAAGAGACCAGGATAAAAAGAGAAGAAAAATGGGATATAAATTGTAGCTTTTGATACTTTGAGTAATGAGATTGAATATGTTATGAGTTGTATACAGCTCTTGCTGTTACTGAGAAGTCACTGTGTCACGTGATGGTGTGGCACATTGCAGTCAGATGTCACAGTTACTCAGTCATATGTTCTCATGTGCTTAGTTGAAGGGATCTGAACTGGAAATTACACTCACCAGAGGATCTTCCCTTCCTGGTCCTGCTTGTGCATATGTCAATCTTAACATTTGTGCAAATGGCAGTGAACAAGGTAAGAGTAAATTCCATAATTTGTATGACTTTTTTTTAGTTATATTTATGGATGTGAAAAAACAACCCAAAAAACTTATGGATGTTTTTAAGGGAATTGGAAGAATTATTTAATCATATTTAATAGGTAACTTTTTCTTCTTAATTGTCATCAAAATGAATTCACTAGGCGAGATGCAGTGGCTCATGCCTGTAATCCTACCACTTGTGGAAGCCAAGGTGAGAGGATTGCTTGAGGCCAAGAGTTCAACACTAACCTGGCCAACATAATAAGACCCTGCCTCAATTTAAAAAAAAAAAACAGCCAGGCGCGGTGGCTCTCACCTGTAATCCCAGCACTTTGGAAGGCCGAGGCGAGTGGATTACTCAGGAGTTCAAGACCTGATCAACATGGTGAAACCCCGTCTCTACTAAAAATACAAAAATTAGCCAGACATGGTGGCAGGTACCTGTAATCCCAGCTACTCGAGAGGCTAAAGCATGAGAATTTCTTGAACCTGGGAGGTGGAGGTTGCAGTGAGCTGAGATCACACCATTGCACTCCAGCCTGGGTGACAAAGCAAGACTTGTCTCACCAAAGAAAAAAGAAAGAAAAAGAAAAATGAATCCACTAAAGTAAATGATTGGACTTACGCTTGTGGAAGCATGAAGCAGATATAGTTTTCCCTATTCCTCCTGCTAAATACATCTAAACAGCCTGGACAGTATAGATAAAAACAAGCAGAAGAAGACTCACAGATGTAAGGAAGAAAGCAGACCAGCTGAGGACCTTGTAAGCAACTGACCTAAAAGTAGTAAGTTCTGGGTTTTCTTTTCTGCCTCTTATACTCAAACTTGGAACTTAAGAAGCTGGCAACCTGGAAGTGTCAAGTACAGACCCAAAAAAGCCTCAACAAAAATTCTGCTCCCTTGACAAAGGATCAAGAGATGGGCAGCCTAGCAAGACAGAAAATTTTGAAACAGTAACTGCTCTACTCTAGCCAGATACCATAGAAAAAACTATGGCCCTACCACCACCCACATCAGCAAAGGCCAAGTGGGGAGCCTGGACTTCACCCTTGCCAAGCTGAAGACCCCTCCCCTGTCACAGGGGTATCAGAGAAGACAAAGTAGAGAGCTAGGACTTTCATTCTAGTGGGGGGCAGCAATGAGCCCCTCTGCCTGGCGGCATCAGTGGAGGCCACATGGAAAGCCTAGATTTCCATCCCTTCTGGGCAGTAACAAGGCATCCCTCCCATTTACAAATGCGTGGCAGCATTGAGGCCACATACCACCAGCACCTCCTCTGCAGTGTCAGTTAAGGTATGTGTGAAACAGTTAAGGGCGTGGTGGCGGCGCCTGTAATCTCAGCTACTCAGGAGGCTGAGACAGGAGAATCGCTTGAACCCAGGAGGCGGAGGTTGCAGTGAGCCAAGATCGCGCTCCTGTACTCCAGACTGGGTGACAGAGTGAGACTCTGTCTCAGAAAAACAAACAGAACAAATAAAAGATTGGCAGGTTGTTAAAAACACACTCGCCAAGTATATGCTGTCTATGAGAAACTTCAAATATAATGATACAGGTGAGTTGAAAGTAAAAGGGTAGAAAAATACTATGCAAACATTAATCAAAAGAAGCAGGAATGGTCATGTTTGTATTAGATGAAACAGACTTCAGAGCAAAGAAAATTACCAGGGGCATTAAATAATGGTAGAAGTGTCAGTACACAAAGAAAACAGTGATCCTAAATTTATATGCATCTAACAAAAGAGCTACAAAATATATGAAATAAAAAGATACAGACATTAAAGGAGAAATAGACAAATCTGTAACTATAGTTGGAGACTTCAGCGTACGTTTTTCAGTAATCACCTCACCCAAAAATAGCAGAATATAAATTATAAAATATAAATTATTTTCGAGCTCTCACAGAACTTTGCTAAGATACATTGTAACCTGGGCCATAAAACAAACCCCAACCAATTAATACAGTTGAAACCAGTGTGTTCTCTGACCACAGTAGAATCAAACTATTAATTAGTAATAGAATAATAAAAGGAAAATCTCCACATTCTTAAAAATAAACAACATACTTTTAAATTATCCATGATTAGGGAAAAAGTCTCAAGAGGAAAAGAAACATAGAACTGAGTGAAAAGGAAAATACGACATCAAATGTGGAATGTGGCTAAAGTGGTCCTGAGACGGAAATCTGTTGCACTAAAAACTGAAAGAAAGATGGTTTTAAATCATAACTTAAGGTCTAAACTCAAGAAACTAGATAGGAAAAAAAGCAAAATAAATGCAAAGTAAGAAGAAGGAAAAACATAAAAATAAGAGAAGAAATCAGTGCAATTGAAAACAAACGATAGAGAACATTAATGATATAAAAATCTGGTTCTTACCAAAAAATTCAGCAAAATTAATAAACCTCTAGTCAGACTAATAAAGAAAAAAGAAGACACAGTTGCATATCAGGAATAAAAAGAATTATCAATACAGATTACCAGAATCAAGAAGATAATGCAAATACTGTGAATAATCTCCATATGTAAGTTTGACAACTTGGATACCTGTCACCCAGGCTGGAGTGCAGTGATGCAAACTCAGCTCACTGCAACCTCCACTTCCTGGGTTCAAGTGATTCTCACGCCTCAGCCTCCCGAGTAGCTGGGATTACAGGTATGCCACACCATGCCCGACAAATTTTTGTGCTTTTGGTAAAGGTGGGGTTTCACCCTGTTGGCCAGGCTGATCTCAAATTCCTGGCCCCAAGTGATCTGGCCCTCCTTGGCCTCCCAAAGCTCTGGGATTACAGGCATGAGCCACTGTTCCTGGCCTGAAGTGAACCTTGTTTTAAAAAGCACAAACTACTACAACTCACACAATATGAAACAGATAATTTTAATGGCCCTGTTAAGGAGACTGAATTCGTAATTTAAAATCTCTGAACTAATCTCCAGGCCCAGTTTCACTGGAGAATTCTTACCAGAATTAATACCAGTTCTATACAGACTCTTCCAGAAAATAGAAGAGGAAGGAACAGTTCACTCATTTTATGTGGTTATTAACCTGCTACCAAAACCAAATAGAGACAATATTAAGAAAAAAGATAGACCGGGTACGGTGGCTTATGCCTGTAATTCCAGCACTTCGGGAGGCTGAGGCGGGTGGATCACCTGAGGTCAGGAGTTGGAGACCAGCCTGGCCAACATGGTGAAACACCATCTCTACTAAAAACACAAAAATTAGCTGAACCTGGTAGCGGGCGCCTGTAATCTCAGCCTACTCAGGAGGCTGAGGCAGGAGAATGGCTGGAACCCAGGAGGCAGAGGTTGCAGTGAGCCGAGATCGTGCCATTGCACTCCAGCCCAGGCCAACAACACTGAGACTCCATCTCAAAAAAGAAAAAAAAAGATAGAAAACAGATATTCCTCATGAATATAAATTAATTCAGCTATATATATATACAAAGAATTATGCACCATCACCAAGTAGGATTTATTCCAGGGATGCAAGGCTGGCTCAGTATTTAAAAATCAATGTAGGCCGGGCGCGGTGGCTCAAGCCTGTAATCCCAGCACTTTGGGAGGCCGAGACGGGCGGATCACGAGGTCAGGAGATCGAGACCATCCTGGCTAACACGATGAAACCCCGTCTCTACTAAAAAATACAAAAAAATAGCCGGGCGAGGTGGCAGGCGCCTATAGTCCCAGCTACTCGGGAGGCTGAGGCAGGAGAATGGCGTAAACCCAGGAGGTGGAGCTTGCAGTGAGCTGATATTCGGCCACTGCACTCCAGCCTGGGCAACAGAGCGAGACTCCGTCTCAAAAAATAAAATAAAATAAAATAAAATAAAATAAAATAAAATAAAATAAAATAAAATAAAATAAAAATCAATGTAGCCTGGGTGCGGTGACTCACGCCTGTAATGCCAGCACTTTGGGAGGCTGAGGCGGGCAGATCACAAGGTCAGGAGTTCAAGACCAGCCTGACCAACATGGTGAAACCCCGTCTCTACTAAAAAGACAAAAATTAGCCAGGCATGATGGCACACGCCTGTAATCCCAGCTACTCAGGAGGCTGAGGCAGGAGAGTCGCTTGAACCCGGGAGGCAGAGGTTGCAGTGAGCCAAGATCGCACCACTGTACTCCAGCCTGAGTGACAGAGACTCTATCTCAAAAAAAAAAAAAAAATCAATGTAATTATCATATTATCAGACTAAAAGATTACATGACTGTAGCAGTTGATTCAGAAAAAGCATTTGATCAAATTCAACACCCATTCATGATGAAAATCCTCACAAAAATAGGAAGAGAAGAGAATTTTGTAGACTGGATAATGAGCATTTTGCAAAAATCCTACAGCTACCATTCTACCTAATGGGGAAAGCGTGAATTCTTTCTACCTAAAATCAGTAACAAGGCAATCACAACTCATATTCGACATTGTACTGGAAGTTCTAGCCAGTGGACCATGGCAAGAAAAGGAAATAAAAGTCATGCAGATAAAGGAATAAAGCTTCCTCTATAGAAAATCATAAGGAGTGTACATACAAACACCTAAAAAAATAGACCAGGCTTGGTGGCTCGCGCCTGTAATCCCAACACTTTGGGATCTGAGGCACGTGGATCACCTGAGGTCAGGAGTTCAAGACCAGCCTGGCCAACATGGTGAAACCCCGTCAAAAAAATACAAAACATTAGGCATGGTGGTGGTCATCTGTAGTCCCAGCTACTCAGGAGGCTGAGGCAGGAGAATCACTTGAACCTGGGAGGCGGAGGTTGCAGTGAGCCGAGATCGTGCCACTGCACTCTAGCCTGGGCAACAAGAATGAAACTCCATCTCAAAAAAAAAAAAAAAAAAAAAAAACATCATATTGCCTGGTTTTAAGATGTGACCTGGGATCACCATATTGGTCTTCCCACGCCAGCTGCTCCCATGATGGTTGTGTGTTTATTTAGACCTGTGATGATGTCTCAGACAGTACATGGTTCCCTGAACTGCTGTGCAACTTCAGTGATGTATGGCATTGAGCTGGTCCATCCCTGCCAACATCCTGGCTGTCTCAGGTTACCCTGTAGAAGGAGTCAGATGGATGGTCAGTGGTGTGAATGAGTAATGTAAACAAGAACAGTGTTCTCGGCCGGGCGCGGTGGCTCAAGCCTGTAATCCCAGCACTTTGGGAGGCCGAGACGGGCGGATCACGAGGTCAGGAGATCGAGACCATCCTGGCTAACACCGTGAAACCCCGTCTCTACTAAAAATACAAAAAACTAGCCGGGCGAGGTGGCGGGCGCCTGTAGTCCCAGCTACTCCGGAGGCTGAGGCAGGAGAATGGCCTAAACCCTGGAGGCGGAGCTTGCAGTGAGCTGAGATCCGGCCACTGCACTCCAGCCTGGGCTACAGAGCACGATTCCGTCTCAAAAAAAAAAAAGAACAGTGTTCTCGTCACAGAGGGCCAGCAGCATGAGCAGTGATAAGAGAGGCAGGGCCTTTTCTCCCATCTACTGACTCCAGGACTGGCCATTCCTGAGTCAGTTGACCAGACATCTGGGAAGAAGAGCTCCCAACTCCAAGGTTATTTTCCTAGGAATAGCTTTAAATGCAGCCACAGCTTGGTCTTCTGCCTTAATATGATTTGATATGTTTTGCAATTTACTGTCCTGCTGAAAGCATTCATATTATGAGGAAAAAAACCCATACAAATCATCATTAAATCTGTTATTTTTAAATGTTTGGCCTTTTTCTGTACCCTTTGGATTTAAGCATTAATTGGGTTTCCAAAGTAATTGAATAAAAATCATATCGCTTATAAAAAAAGAAAACTTTTGAGTCACAGGATATAAGATAAACATACAAAAATGAATTTTATTTCATACTAGCAATCTATACTAGCAATGAGCAAGTGGGCAATGAAATTAAAAGTGTGATATCATTTACAGTCACTTAAAAAAAGATGCTAGGCCAGGCGTGGTGGTTCACACGTGTATTCCCAGCACTTTGGGAGGCTTAGGCTGGAGGATTACTTTAGTCCAGGAGTTCGAGACCAGCCTGGGCAACAAAGTGAGACCCCATCTCTACAAGAAATAAACTAGGCAAGTGTGGTGGTGTTCGCCTTTAGTCCCAGCTACTTAGGAGGCTGAGGTGGGAGGATCACTTGAGCCTAGGAGATAGAGGCTGCAGTGAGCCATGATCGTGCCACTATATTCCAGCCTGGGCCACAGAGTGAGACCTTCTCTCCACAAAAAAAGATATTCAGATGTAAACCTAATAAAACATGTTAGGACTTGTATACTGAAAACCACAAAATAGTGATGGAAAAAATCAGACAAAATCTAAATAAGTGGAGAGACGTTTATGGATGAGAAGATTCAGTATAGTAAAAATGTCTCTTCTATCCTGCTGTGGTTTGAGTGGCCCTCCCAAACTCAGGTTAAAATGTCACTGCCATTGTGACAGCACCATGAATTAGTTAATTACTGCACTAGAGTTCTAGAAATTGTTACCCAGTCCAGTGGTGTGACCGTAACACCAGAAACCTGCACTTGTCAGAGTGCTTTCCGTTGTATCTCCTCAGAGATGAAACACTTTAGATTCACAGTTGCTTACAATAGCTTTCAGGAAAGTACCAGAGTAAAACAATTAGCTGTCGTTGGATGACAAGACTTTAAATGGTCATGGTTAAATATCCGATGAGAGTTCATTATAATAATGTTGCAATTGACAAGGAAGTTTAGTTATTTCTGTGGTATATAGCATTTTAAGGTAACTAGAATTGTACTGATAACATTAGACCAGGTCTATCAGATTTCTAGGAATTGCACACAATTTCTGGAACACATTATTTGTACAAATTAACTCAAAGAAGGTTAAACATCATTTCTTATTTAACAGTGCTTCCTATGCAGATCTAACATAGTCAAATAAGTCTGACTTGTTTACTATTTCTCTTCATAATGAAAGAGAATTCTCTTGAGATATTTCGGGGTGCCTCTGGAAGCTCCCAAAGTTAGCTCGAGGTCAGAAAGAATTAAGTTTAGAGTTTGATTTTGGGAAGCTAGTAAAAAATGTCAAAGGCTTAAAACACTTGATTAATAGGATTTCAGGTCACTGAAACTATAGTCACTCATTTAACCAGAGTGATAATTAAAAGTATTCAAAGGCAAATATAGAAAGTTACACAGTTATAAAAAGACCTGAGCAGTTTTAATAGAGGGGACTCTGTTTCTCTGTTTTCTTTTCTGTAAAGACAGTGTCTCACTACGACTCCCCAGGCTGGTCTTGAACTCCTGGCCTCAAGCAATCCTCCTACCTCAGCCTCCCAAAGTGCTGGTATTGTTAAGGCTTATTATTTTGATAACTTATAAATAAATTCATTCAGATCTTAGCCAGCTTGACCACACGTAAAATTCCTTTTCCAAGATTTCTCTTCCACAAACCTACTACAACTTTCTTATATCCGTTCTGTTTTGGATTAAATTCTTCCTTTCTCTTACTGTGAAACAAGTCATTCTACTTTAGGGCAAAAATTAGTCTTTTTCTCTTAACAAACACACATCCAATGAATATTCATCATTTAAATTAGCAAAACCCTAAGGGTGTAAATTACCAATGGGGAGCTATTTTTGAGTAGACATAACACAAACAGAGCTAGCTACCATCAAGTTATTTCTCTGTTAGCTACTTTTACAGCATGTGTATGTTTGGCAGTCTTCACAAAAACAAGAATCCTAAAAAGTTTAATAGATGGGGTTTTTTTGTTTTACCGCTGTGCTCAGTAAACGTAAAGTAATGGATACTGGCACCCACTTGCACATTTGTTCATAGATTGAACTCAGTTCTATAATTATAAATATCAAGTGGAGGTAACATAAACTTATTTGATAGTAAATCCTGGTAGGATTTAAAAGTTGTATATCTGCATTATGTATTCTTACCCAAGTCACATGAACTTGAAAAGCATTTGTGTTGGTTTCTGTGTTGCTGAGAGAATACTTAATTTATGTGAAATGCTTATTTTTCTTTAAATCTATTAAATAGAAATCTTTTATGAATTAATTTTTGACCATACCATCTGGAGGTAGAAAAATAACTCATGGCTGGGTGCGGTAGCTCAAGCCTGTAATCCCAGCATTTTTGGAGGCTGATGCAGGCGGATCACCTGAGGTCAGAAGTTCAAGACCAGCCTGACCAACATGGAGAAACTCCATGTCTACTAAAAAAAAAAAAAAATACAAAATTAGCTGGGCATGGTGGCACATGTCTGTAATGCCAACTACTCGAGAGGCTGAAGCAGGAGAATCACTTGAACCCGGGAAGTGGAGGTTGCAGTGAGCTGAGATCGTGCCATTGCACTCCAGCCTGGGCAATGAGCAAAACTGCATCTCAAAAAAAAGAAAAAGAACACATATATGTAACATACCTACATGCACAGGCATATATAAACATACAGACAAGCAGATTTCTTAGCTTTCTTTTGAAAACTGTAGCCATGTACCAGGTACTGTAATATAAAACACACTAGTTTTATGAAACAATAGCTGAATCTAAAGTATGTTCCCAGCAGATGGAATAAATTAAGGTTACTTGCTTCGGTGGCCAAAGTGTTCTACTAGTGCTTTTGGAAATGTCTTAAGATTTTTCATTTAAACATTAAACAGAGTTTTCAAGCCTTGACACAAAAGCACTGTCCGTAAAAGGGAAAAGTGATACATTTAACTAACTGAAAATTTAGGTTTTGCTTTGAACATCCTATAAAAGGATGAAAGACAAGCTACGGACTGGGAGAAAATCTTTATAAAACAACATATTTGACAAAAGATGTCTCTAGAATATGTAAAGATCTTTTAAATCTCAACAGTAAAGAAAAATCCAGTTAGAAAATGGGGTGGAGATATGAACAGACATTTACCAAAGGGAATATACAAATGACAGAAATGTACATGACAATATTTAACGTCATTAGCCATTAGGAAAATTCAAGTTGAAATTACATTGACGTCTTAATACACACCTATCAGAGTGACTAAAATTGAAAGTAGTGACAGCACCAAATGCTGCATCTCATACATTGCTGGTGGGAATATAGAATGGTATGATCACTCTGGAAAATAGTTTGGCATTATCAGAAAACTAAATATGTGCTTTCTATAATGACTCAGCAGTTGCACTCCTAGGTGTTTATCCCAGAGAACTGAAAACTATGTTCATTGCCACATCAACGTATATAGTACCTGTATTCATAATAGCACCAAACTATAAACAACCCAGATATTCTTCAGCAGATAAATGGCTAAACAAACTGTGGTATATCCATATCATAGAACATTACATAGCAATAAGAAGGAACAACTATCAATTAGCACAGCAACTTATTTTAATCCTTAGAAATTGATGCCAGCTGAGGCCAGGCACAGATGCTCACGCCTGTAATCCCAGCACTTTGGGAGGCCGAGGCAGTCAGATCACCTGAGGTCAGGAATTTGAGATCAGCCTGGCCAACATCTTAAAACCCCATCTCTACTGAAAAAATACAAAAATTAGCCAGGTGTGGTGGTGGGTGCTTGTAATCCCAGCTACTTGGGAGGTTGAGACACGAGAATCTGTTGAATCCAGGGGGCAGACGTTGCAGTGAGCCGAAATCGCACTGCTGGACCCTAGCCTGGGTGATAGAGCTAAACTCCATCTCAAAAAAAGAAAAAGAAAAGAAATTGATGCCAACTGAAAAAAGTCCCAAAAGGTTCCATACTGTATAATTGCATTTACATAACATGTTTTAAATGATAAAATTATGGAAATGGAGACTGTTGTTTGCCAGGGGTTAAGGAGGGAATGAGCCTGGAAGGGAGTTGGGTATGGATATTAAAAGGCAACACAAGGATTCTCATGGTGGCAGAACTACTCTCTATCTTAATGATGGGGATGGGTACAAGATTTTACACGAGTGATAAAATTGCATAGAACTAAACATACCCACACGTACACAGGCCCCAATGAGTAAAAGTAAAACTGAGGCAGTCTGAATAGGATCGGTGGATTGCATCAACGTCAGTATGCTGGTTGTGGTATATACTGTAGTTTTGTAAAATGTCACTATTGGGGGAAACTGGGTAAAGGGCCCGTGGTATCTCACTATGTGCATTTGGCTCTACAGTTAACTCAAAATGTTCCAATATATTAATAAAGTAAATATCTGTACATGAATCTAAGGTGCGGAATAAATCAACATCGGGGCCCATCCTGACCTGTGGGGATATACAAATGGCACAAAATGAAAAATGAGAATCAAAAATAAGAATCATGAATACAAAGATTTTAATCTAGAAAAAGACAAGAACAGATTGCCTGGTAGAGTTCTATGCCTGGACCATGTCTACCAAGGATTGCCAAAACACATGCCAAGGATGGAGATATATATATGCTATATAGTATATATGCAATATATACACTGTACATATATATATATCTCCATCCTTGGTATGCTCTTATATATATAATAAGTAATATATACACATATATATAGTGTATAGTTGGGGGAAAAGGAAAATAATTAGGGCTTGAACCCCTTTGTATCCCTTTTCCTCCAAATTTAACATTTTCTTTTCAGTTTTATTTGTCTGATTGAGGTGTCGTTTTTGTGACTTTTTAGGTGGAGTGTTGCTCCTGGAAAATCCAAAAGGTGATAATAGGTTGGACCTTTTAAAGCTGAAGAGTGTTGTCACTAGCATTTTTGGTGTGAAAAATACAGAGCTGGCTGTCTTCCATGATGAAACAGGTATGTGGAAAGTGAGAGGAGCCTGTGTCCTTTGACTTGAGATGGATTGGTGAAGGTCTTAATTTGCTGTCAGTTGTACTATATAACTTTTGCATTTTTCCTGACTCTCTTGAGTCAGGGCTCAGCTCTTCAGCAGTGCCTGCCAGCAGTGTCTGTTCATGCCTTCTCATTGTATGATGTGACTGAAAACCCTGGGCTTAATGGTTCTAATCCTTCCCTGTCACCTGTTAGCCAGCTGGTGGACTTCAGCCTTCAGAGTCCTCCCTTGTGAGGTTGTTTTTGTTTTTGAGACAGGGTCTCACTTTGTCACCCATGCTGGAGTACAGTGATGCAGTCATGGCTCACTGCAGCCTCCACCTCCTGGGCTCAAGTAATTCTCCTGCCTTGACCTTCCAAGTAACTGGGACTACAGGCATGCACCACCACGCTTGGCTAATTTTATTTAATTTTTTTTTTGAGAGACCAAGTCACTGTATTGCCCAGTCTGGTCTTGAACCCAGGGCCTTAAGCAATCCCCCTGCCTTGGCCTCCCAAAGTGCTGGGATTCCAGGTGTGAGCTACCACACCCAACCGTGAGTTTTAACTTTATTAAACACAATGCCTGGATCTCACTAAATCTGGATTCTCAATAAAGCAAACATGAAAATTTTTTAAAGAATTATAGATGCATTCTCCCACTATTATGTATTGAATGTGACCTCTGGAAAAAAAAAAAAAAAGATGTGTCCTAACCCCTTGTATGTCTAAATGTGACCTTTGGAAATAGGATTATCGTAGATGTAACTAGTTAGGATGAGGTCATACTGGAGTAGCGTGGGCCCCTAATCCGGTATGACAGTTGTCCTTACAAGAAGGTGGCCATATGAAGACATAGAGACACACAGAGAGAATGCCATGTGGTGACAAAGGCAGAGATTGGAGTTACACACAGCTGCAAGCCAAGAAACAACCAAGATTGCCAGGAGCCTCCAGAAGCTAGGAAGAGGCAAAAACGGATTCACCTACAGGTTTCAGAGGGAGCACATCTGCCAACACTTTAATTTCAGACTTCTGACCTCCAGAACTTTGAGACAGTAAATTTCTTTTATTTTTATTCCCTAGCCCCCTGCAGTTTGTGGGATTTTACTGTGGCAGCCTCAGAAAACTAATACTCATTTTATGAATCTGAATGCTCATTTTCAGAAACTTTTAAATAACTTAAAAGAAGAAATGCAAATGGCCGACTAAGGAACAACGGGTACATCTTAATGGTAATCAGGAACTTTCACGGTAGTACCACAGTGAGGTACTATTAACTGCCACCAGATTGGCAAAAACTAGAAGAATCTGACAGACTCAAATGTTGTCAGGGATATTGCATAATAGGAACCCTCATTCACTGCTGGATTATGAATTGTTGGAACCACTGGAAAACTGTTTGCTATTGTATCCATTAAAGGTTGGATAGGAGAAGCAAAAGCAATGTGGGAGAAAGCAAGTAAAGGTCTACAAGAAGGTAGCAAGTTAGAGGTCTGAGAAAAATCTCTAACCGGGTTCCACCAAGGTGGTGTGTAAGTCAGGGGAAAGCTGGATCTCTGCCTAAAGTCACTGTAGGATGAGAAGTAGAGAAAAGCAAAAACAGGCTGGAGTGCACATCTCTCTGACCGCATCTGACACTGACAGTCCGGTGTCTTGCAGAAGAAACTGCTGGTGTACTTTTCCAAAGAGTTGCACACATTCCTGGCCTGGAAGTTGGAAGAGCAGAGGCAGGAGCATGGGCTGCTCACTGTCGCACTGAACAAGTCGACAGATCCACAGCAACCTGAGAAAACCAAGGGCACGGGCCCCATGTTAGCCTGTTTAGCATAATGACTGTTACTAAACTTCTACCTTCCAAATCCTGTGTAGATTTCTCTGTGATCAAGCCATTACCCAGAACCAGGTCAGACAGAGAACCTGGGAAATAGTTTTAGCTTAGCTGCATTGACACAGGATGAAACCACCATAGTTCACCTCATTGTGATCTTGACATGTATACATGGCTCTTTAAACCATATTTAACTTCCAAATAAAGACCCTAGTAGTTTAAAAATCACACTTTCAACTCTCTTGTACTGCTTCAAAGATGCTAATTTCATTACCCAAAACAAGATAGAAAGTTACCTTATCCTTCTTTGGGTGATGTTGATTTCTCTTCTAGCTGAGCCATACCTCCCCTTTTTGCTATTCTTTAACTTTACTGAGATACAAGGTTAACCTGTTAAAATATTTCGTGTTATATGGTAAGGAAATAAGAGAGTGGAAAAATAAGAATTGGCTAATATATATTAACATGTCATGCCACACTTCATTTGCTGAAAAATGAGTTCTCTGGTCAGAAGCAATGCTATGTGGAGTGCTCTGTTGGTGAATAAGACATTCTCCGCGTCCATGGATGGTGGGTTTGACCGAAGCATTATGGGTGACAGTGGCAAATCCATGTCCAAAAGGAGTGTGTTCCAGTAAGACCAAATCACTGCCTTTTCCCATAATGGAAACTGCAGTATAACCAAGCTGCCATCGAGAGTCTGGCTCGTCTTTCCTGGCAATAACACTATATTGAAAGCTCAGGTAATGGTCCCCACTGTTGGTAGTTGGGATACACAGTAGCAACTGTAGGAAAATCAACCTTAGGGGATGGAAGTAATGTTGCGGAGCCCATGCCTGGGTGGCCCCTTTGTTCATCCGTCCATTGGGCAAGGGCAGAAGTGGCTGGCGGCAGAGTAGGTCATGTCCACTGAATTTTTTTTTTTATTTTTTAGAGACAGGGTCTCACTCTATCACTCAGGCTGGAGTACAGTGGCTCAGTCATAGCTCAATGTAACCTCAAACTTCTGGGCTCGAGCAATCCTCCCACCTCAGCCTCCAAAGTAGCTAGGAGTACAGATACATGCCACCATGCCTGGCTACTTCTTTTCTTTTTTGTAGAGAGGAGATCTTGCTGTATTGCCCAGGCTGGTCTCAATCTTCTGGCCTCAAGCAGTCCTCCCCTTTCTGCCTCCCGGAGTGCTGGGATTACAGGTGTGAGCCACTGTGCCCAGCCCCACCCATTTTAAAATTCTCATTCTGTCTGCCCATTTGAAGAGATCTGTCCACATACCTCTTGCCCTAACTTCCTTGTCACCAGTTTTCTAATTCTGTTCTTTGAGTCCCTGGCTGTTCTCATTTAGTCCAGCTATTGGCCAGTGTCCGTGAATCAGTGTAGATCTACTCCTAGCTGTTTCTCCGAGCAAAATGACCAGCCGGCTGCACTGAATGAAGTTGTGCCCATTGGTAGGATTTCCACCCATCACTATTCTTCAGGGCTACCCAGAGTCAGAACAGGGCCGTAAGACTGTAATTGTCTACTTTGGATGGTACAGCGTATTGTGCAGTAAGCCCTACGCAGCGAGCCCTAAAATGTCTTCTTTCTCTGCCAGCCAGTCCTGGAAGACTTCCTATAAGGCCACACCTGTGGTTGAGAGAAGAGACCATGTGGGCCTAGGCTGAGAATGGGCATCTAGCCACTGGTGCAGCAGGTTCCTCTGAGCCAGTGCCCCAGCCTAGTCTCATACTTGCCATTTCCACTCAATATTTGGAGGCTGCCCTGTGGGCTTGTCCTGTATCACAACCATTAGCAGTCATCTGCCTGTGCATGCATTCCCAAGCAACATTTAATGTTCTCTAAATGAAATTACGCTGCATATGTTCTGTGTATCATGCTTTTTTCCACATCTGTTCCTGCGTCAAATAACATCTTCTGACTGTAATTAGCATTTTTTTTTTTTTTTGAGACAGAGTCTTGCTCTGTCGCCCAGGCTGGAGTGCAGTGGCCGGATCTCAGCTCACTGCAAGCTCCGCCTCCCGGGTTTAGACCATTCTCCTGCCTCAGCCTCCCGAGTAGCTGGGACTACAGGCGCCCGCCACCTCGCCCGGCTAGTTTTTTGTATTTTTTAGTAGAGACGGGGTTTCACCGTGTTAGCCAGGATGGTCTCGATCTCCTGACCTCGTGATCCGCCCGTCTCGGCCTCCCAAAGTGCTGGGATTACAGGCTTGAGCCACCGCGCCCGGCCTAGCATTTTTTAATGTAAGCTTTTCGTGGTGAAGCTTGAGATTCTGATATAGGAGGAAATTTTAAGAGGAGCTGTATTATACAGAGAAAATACTAAAATAGAGAAAACAATTTGCCCTGTATTTCAGATTATGAATATTATGATGTTTATTTTACAACATTAAGATTTCCTACCATTGCATATCATTAATGGCTGGTTTTATAGAAAAGGCAATGGCTTTTGATAAACAGAAATTAAGTGGAAAGCATTGTTGTAAAAAGATACATGATAGTTAAATAGGAAAAATTGAATGACTTCAGTTTTGAATTGTTCATTAACCCTGAAAGAATTGTTGTTGTTATTTTTAGAAATACAAAACGAAACCGACCTACTGAGTCTTAGTGGAAAAACACTTTGTGTGACTGCGGGATCGGCTCCCTCTCTGATCAGCAGTTCTAGTACTCTTCTTTGTCAGTATATCAACCTACAGCTCCTGAATGCAGAGCCACAAGGTATGTGCCTCCCCACAGCGGGCAGATTGTGGGGTGCTGGGCATTGAGGTTGTCTTTAATATTCAAATATGTGTATATTTCTAGTCGGCTTCAAAGTATTGCTTTAAAGTGTGGGCTCCCCCGCTGCTTTGGGGAGCAACCACAGGCTTTTCTTTTGGTGTGTTATAGAGACTCTCATCCATCTGGCATGGTTAGGAAATGAAAAACTTGGTTAGGTAAAAATGATAATTAAATTGTTTGAGTGCCAGAACATTTTAATCTCTAATTTTACTTTCTTTTCTGCAGAAAATGTTCTGAAAACTTGTATACTTTCCTGATATTTTAGGATCCTCGTTGTGCACATTTGTACTGAAGTCTTCGGGCTCCTCACTTGACTGTGTACTGAGGATCTGCCCCACAAGCTGCTGGGCTTTTATCTAAGTTTTTTGTTTTTCTTTTTCTTTTTCCCCTTCCCCTTCACCTCTATGAAATATTCAGAGCTGTGTCTGCATGGACCGCATCTCCAGCGGTCACACTCATCCTCCTGGACCCGCTGCTGGCCTCAGCACTGCCTGTTAGAGCTGTCCGCAGTGGCCACCTCTATTGGAGATGGAGGGTGAACTCTCGAGATTTAATCCAGTTTGTTCTTTCTTCCTTAGAGTGTTTAATGGGGACAGTGGGCACTCTCCTGCTTGAAAACCCGCTTGGGCAGAATGGACTCACCCACCAAGGTCTTCTGTATGAAGCAGCCAAGGTGTTTGGCCTTCGGAGCAGAAAGCTAAAGCTGTTTCTGAATGAGACCCAAACGCAAGGTAAGGAGATTATGGACCGTAAGTTTTTTGTTTTTGTTGAAAGTAGATTTTGATGCCATTAACCATTTGTAGCATATACGTGTAAGATAGTACTATTGTAATCCTGTTTTGTTATTCTTTCCCCAGAAATTTACCATAATATAATTTTCTTTCCTTTCCATTTTTTTTGAGACTGAGTCTCACTTTGTCTCCCAGGAGTGCAGTGGCACAATCTTGGCTTACTACAACCTCCACCTCCCGGGTTCAGGCCCGGGGCTTCAACCCAGCAACAGGGATTCTCCTGCCTCAGCCTCCCGAGTAGCTGGGAATACAGGCACCTGCCACCACGCCTGGCTCATTTTTGTATTGTTAGTAGAGATGGAGTTTCACCATGTTGGCCAGGCTGATCTCAAACTCCTGACCTCAGGTGATCTGCTTGCCTCCGCCTCCCAAAGTGCTGGGATTATAGGCGTGAGCCATGGCGCCCAGTCAATAATATAATTTTTTAATAGCAATTAAAAGGATAATTACTTTTTGCTAAATCTAAAAACTACATGTGTATGTTATTAAAAATACATGCTTCTAGTTAAATTAGTGTGTTTGCTGACCCTAAAACTGTTCTTTTTCCCAAAAGTCAAAATTATCACAGGGTTGTAAAATAGCCTGAAGGAAACTTACAGCTGACATTATACCTCCCATTATAAAGGGAGTTTATAAAACATGCTTACCTACAGTTTATAAAACATGCTTACCTGCATTTTCTCCTTGAGACACATAACTGTGAAGAGCTAGGTCATCAGTTGACATATTCCACATTCTATTATCTAGAAAATAGAAATTAAGGATGGCGACTTTCACTTGCTGGTATCAGGTAGCGTATTTTCTCCTCCTCCCGTTCTCCCACTTAGCACTATTCACTTCAGAGATTTCAGCTTCTGTGGCTGCTCTGTCAGCTTCTCTGTTGACATCCTTAGCCTACCCTCTGAGTTTCGTTCTGTAATCCTGCTACACATCAAACGTCTTCACTTTAATATTGCTGCCACTGCAATCACTTCCCCCGACAGCTTCCCTTTGTGGGATCTGCTTTTTTCTGTTTATACCCATTCTTGACATCTCAACTCAAAACTTTTACCATCCCATCCTTTGATTTGTGACACCTGATAGCCTGGGATTTATTGGGCTTTCTGCATCAGTATTTGTGTCTTTTGGCACTTGTGGAAAATTGCCAGACATCTTGTCCAACTTACCTCTTATTCATTCTCTCTAGTGTTCTCTCCTTCTAACACCTTGTTTAGACATGTTTTAGATGGACTTGCTCACTCTATCCTGCCTCTTATTCTCTTTTCCTATTTCCCCTCCTTTTGTCCTTATATGCTACATTCTGGATAATTTTGGCTTTTTTATCTTACCCTTGTTCTTCTGCAGGTGAGGTGCGTCTTTTCTCTGTTTCCGGAAGATTTTCCCTTTGTCTTTTACCTTCTGCAGTTTAACTGTGATTTCCCTAGGTGTACATTTTTTGGTATAAGGCAGTCTTTATTTCTGTTACAGTGTTTTGAATTTTTTTTTTTTTTAGACTTGGTCTTATTCTGTCATGCAGGCTGGAGTGCAGTGGCTCAATCACAGCTCACTGCAGCCTCAAACTCCTGGGCTCCAGCAATCCTCCCACCTCAGCCTTCCTAGCTAGGGCTATAGGCACGTGCCACCATGCCCAGCTAATTTTAAAATTTTTTTGTAGGGATAAGGCCTCTCTATAAGGTCCAGGCTGATCGTTTTTGAACTCCGGCTTCAAGTGATCCTCCCACCTTGGCCTCCCAAAGTGTTGGGATTACAAGCATGAACCACCACACCCCTGCCTCCTGATTTCTACCATTTTCTTTTTTTTTTTTTTTTTTTTTTTGAGACGAGTTTTACTCTTGTTACCCAGGCTGCAGTGCAGTGGCACGATCCCAGCTCATTGTAACCTCTACCTCCTGGGTTCAAGTGATTCTCCTGCCTCAGCCTCCCGAGTAGCTGGAATTACTGGCATGTGCCACCATGCGCAGCTAATTTTTGTAATTTTAGTAGGCACAGGGTTTCACCATGTTGGCCAGGCTGGTCTCGAACTCCTGGCTTCCCAAAGTGCTGGGATTACAGGCGTGAGCCACCACACCCAGCCCATTCTGTTCTTTCTTAGAGTTTCCATCTTTCTATTTACATTGCCCATCTGCTTTGCTTGTTCTGTTATGTTTCTGTTGAAGCCCAGTTTTAAGAAGCATATGTCTAGTTCCTTGGAGACACTGTCAACCCAGACCCACTTTAAACTAAATTATTTTGGACCATAGGGAGAATGTTAAGAAAGCTGTGACTGACTGGGTAGGCGTGGTGGTTCACTCCTGTAATCCCAGCACTTTGGGAGGCTGAGGTGGGCGGAGTTCAAGACCAGCCTGGCCACTGCACTCCAGCCTGGATGACAAGAGTTAAACTCCGTCTCAAAAAAAAAAAAAAGCTATGACTTTCCCAGTCATACACAAAGGCCAGGAGTTCTGATGGAGACAGGATCTGTATATCCCTACTGCAAAACAAAGCTAAGTGAGGCGGTTCTCTCTGTATGGTGTCTGTGGCTGCTGTAACAGATTTCCACAAACGGGGTGGCTCAAGTCAGCAGGTTTGTTTTCTCACAGCCTTGGAGGCCAGACACTGAAATTAGGCTGTCAGAAAGGCCACAGTCTCTCTGAAGTCTCTGTGGGAGAATTCCTTATTCTTCTAGCTTCTGGTGGCTCCAGGCATCCCTTAAATTGTGGCCACATCACTTCAGTCTCTGACTCTGTGGTCACGTTGCCTCCTTCTCTTCTGTTTCCTCTTTTTCCAAATAAAGTTACATTCACAGCTCTTGGGAATTTAGAACCTGGGCGTATCTTTGAAAGGCCATTATTAACCGATTACATTCTCTTCACTTTTTCTCTTGTGGTGAAGGCACTTACTCAGACCGACCCTTTTGCTGGAAGTTCCAGTTTCTTCAGCAGAGATTTGTTGGACTTCCCAGTGTGTATACACCGGAGGCGTTTCTTTCCCTGCTTTCCTAGCTCTTTAGTGCCCAAAGCATTAGGCCACCAGACCCCATGGGAGTCATTATTTTTGGCCTGTGGAATTCTCCCATTTTCTTCCTGTGCAGCTATTTTTTTTTTTAATTTAGTTGCATATCATACTTGTAAATTTTCTGTCATAATGTTAAATACTAAAGCTCTGTTTCTTCTTGGGTTCCTCCTTCCCTCCCTGGGTTTATTTTCAGTGACTCTCCTTGGTCGTTTTCCCTCTCATCTAGTTTCGGGCCTCATCGTCCATCAAAGTCACGAGTCTGCAGGCTGTACTCTTCCGCCGGAGCTGTCTTCATGAGCATTCCTGCCTCGATTTTGTTCCTTCGCTTAGAGCCCCCAAAGCTCCGTATTCTCTTATGCTTCAGAATCTTCCCTTCCACCCAAGATCCTTCCTGCTCTGGTGATTCTGTCCTTTCCTGTCTTGCTAATTCTGTCCATGAGTCTTTCACTCTATCACTTCTGTCCTTTCCTGTCTTGCTAATTCTGTCCATGAGTCTTTCACTCTATCAAAGGCTTTTTTCACTCTCCCTCGAACACACTTCGCTCTTTCATTGTGGTATGGTAGTAGATCATCTAATAATGTAGCTTTCTATTCTGATAAGCTTATATAAAACTTCAGAGATAATTCATAACTCTTTTCTTGTCTCTCAGATCCATTGGTCACCAAGTACTGTTGTGCAGTGGAGCTGAAGATGACATTTGTCTCTCACTTGTTCTTGCAAGTAAATGCAGTGGCATGATTGAAGCTGGTCAGGGGTAGAATCGTGTCTGTGTGAATTATGTATTTATAATACTACCTGCAATTCACATAACCTTTCTGTATTCTCTGCTGCCTTTCTGTGAAATTCTCTTTACTCTGTGATGTTAGCTAGGCAAAAGTTTAGTAGGTGAGAGCTTTTAAAGGTTTAGTGATTTACCTAAGATTACCACAAAGATGGAACTTTTTCTAATTCAGTATCTTTCCAATCTAGTGTCTGTAGCTTCATTTTCATTATGCCTTTTCTCTCAGAATTGTCTTTCATAAAGTATCAGTAACTTGATAAATTAGAAGAGCCACAAAATGTTGACCATTTTAGAAACTCTTAAATGTCTTCTTGCTTGCTCCACTAAACTCTAAACATCATCTCCAGGTCCTGTGATTATCGATTAAGGAAGTAGCTTTGAGAGTGTTCTCACATCTGGGATTGCCTGCTAGGTAGGAGAAGAGCTATTTTTAAAGAAAGCTCATCTGTTTGCTTTAAATTCAGATCTGACTAGAAGCAAAATGCTCCACAGTAGGCAGATAACTTTAAATTTTCTCTTTTCTTTGTTTTCTTTTTGAGTGGTATATTCACTGTGTTTTAATCAATTGCATTTGGGTTATATTTTTGGATGCTCAGAGTTTTCCTTATTGGCCATATTGGATCATGTATTCTTTAACATGATCCTTTGTCTTTGGTAAATTCTTGCTTTCTCACATAGCAAACATGTCCTAGGCTTATTATGTACTCTTATTTCTCCAGACATAGAAAATAGCTGTTCTTCAAATTATAGAGAATCATATTTTGAAACCACATATCTGGGATACTGAGTTGGCACAGCTTCTGGGCTTTTCTTGTAGACATAGGAAGTATCTGTTTATGAAGAAAAATAACCATCTTGGTAGTACCCAGAGTTAGCCAAACTGTGAAGTGATGGCATAGTCCTCCAGAAGGCTCCAGGAGTCTGTCCAAAATCTGACTCCACCTGCACAGAGTTAGGGTTCTATGAACTCAGTAAAGGATCCACATCAGACCCCCATCACTGCTGGCACCAACTGCAAGTTCCAGGGATTTTCCTAAACCACTCTCAGGTTCAGTAACCTGCTGGGAGGACTCAGACTCACGGAAAGGTATTACACTCATGGTTTGAATTAGGGGAGGGAAAGGATACACATTAGAACCAGTGAGAGCAAGAGAGAGATACCCCTGGAGTCATGGATAATGTTTCTTTCTCCCATCCCTTAATCTGACAACACAGAGACTGTAGTACCAACCAGGGAAGCTCACTTGAGCCTTGGTGTCAGTTTCTTTTGAGGTTTCATTCTCTAGGCATGATTGCTGTCTTTCTCAGCTGATAATACCATGCGACCCAGCGTCCTCATCCTAAATCGTATACTTTGTCTTTCTGTCGTGGCCAACACTACACTGAATCACCTCATTAGCAACAACTGTCAGGTTTGGTGAATGTGCCCACCATGAGAAACAAAGACTCCTACTAAGAAATTCCAAGGATTTAGAGATTCCACTCAGGAGCTGGGGCAAAGGGCAGAACTCTTAGGTTAAGGCCAAATTCCTTACTACACAGCAGTTAAATATTCACCCCCAATAGGTAAAATACTGATTTTTTTTCAACTTTTTCTTTCCATTCTAGAAATTACAGAAGACATCCCCGTGAAGACTTTGAATATGAAGACTGTGTATGTTTCTGTATTACCAACAACAGCAGACTTCTAGCATGCCCTTTCAGTGTTGTTCAGTCAGCCTTTCCCTGATTGCACATAGACACACACATGAACACACTGAAGATGTTTCCTTCAGGTGCATGTAAAATATGCTGCTTGGATTGAAATACAAATGGGATTGATGAGTTAAGTAACTTGAGACCTCACAGTAATCTTCACACTTAACTTAACTTAGACACCTATGCAGTCATGTTGGGAGCAGGTTACAGTGTTACCTCAGCACCACAGTTTATTTCTATACTTGAGTTCTTCAGTATAGAAGGTAGAAGTGATTTAAATGGCATAGTATATATATCATTTTCTGGCCTCTTAAAATTTGAGACCTCTTGATGAAATGGACATATTATATATTTCTGCCACCTGGATTTTCCTGGATAATTTGATGGAATATTTTAAGTTTCAGTAAATCAGAACAATAAACAAACTCAGATATAAATGTGTTGAAAGTAATTCATTCTCCCACAGATAGATGAAACTTGAAATGTGTCATCTTTGAAGAACGTAAAAACTTCACAGTGGTTTCTGTGTTAAGACTGGACTAGATATCTAATAAAACTTCTTCCCAAAATTCTGGGTGATCATTTGAGTCCTCAAAGAAGCAGATGACATGACAAAGTTAGATGTGCAAGAATTTATTAGAGGAAACACAACTGGAGGATAAACCAGAGATGGAGCAGGCGTAGGTCGAGAGAGCCTTCAGACTCCAGTGTGGGTCTGACACCTGTAACAAGAGAAAACAAAGATTGATTAGCAAAAACTCAGACTGCAGTGCAACTCTAAGACAAAGTCGGTCAGGCCAATGGAGAGTTCCCAGGCAAGGATTCCTTTTAGTAGAGTTCAGAATTGGGTAGAAATAGCCTGGCTTTGTTCCGCTGACTTCCTCAAGTCAGTGTCTGGGAGGAGACCAAGGGGAGCGTGGCCTTTGCACAAATGCCCTGATGGATCTGAAAGTACCAACTGCACTCTTCACATCAGATAACTTTGAAGGGAGATCTGAATGGTGCATCCCTATGGCTGCTACAGCAGATGCATTCACACAAAAACCCACAAGTTGGAGAAAATAGAGGAAACAACCAGAATTTGGGGAGTTGGAAAGCAGATAGATGGTGTTAACTAACTTGGTAGACCCAGGAAACCCCAATTCTAAATCAATGGAGAAACTAATAAACTTATTTACATTTCAGAATTCACAGCACCAGTTACCCCTGGGATGAAAGGTGGAAGAGGCCTAGAAATAGGGAAGATCACATCAACACTGGGAAGCCTTATGGCTTCTCCCATTTCCATGTTGCTAAGCAACTCTCTTTATTCCCACCCCCAACCCCACCCCGCCACAGTTGGCATCTGGAAGGTAAAAAGGGACTGGTTGGTAGAAGTCAGAGTGAATGGAAGGCGAGTACTTCTAAGCCTGGAGGATTCCTAAAACCAACCCTCAGGTTAGATAATTTGCTAGGACTCACAGAACTCAATGAAAGCTTTGTATTCATGGTTACAGTTAATGACAGGGAAATGTTAAAGATCAAAATCAGCCAAAGGAAGAGGAGAGGGCAGAGCCCAGGAGAAGTACCAAAGACAGCTGTTGTCCTGTCTCTCTGAAGTCAGAAAGCATTACTCTACTGGCATCAATGTGTGACAGTATGCACAGAGCATTGCCAGCTAGGGAAGTTCACCCAAGCCTTGGAACCCAGAGTGTTTATTGAGGGTGCTTTACATATCCATGATTGATTGTCCATGTGGTTAATCAGTCTCTAGGTCAGCTGATAGTGCATGACCCAAAACCTCCACCCTGAATCACGTTGGTATTTTTGATGTGTTATACCCCACCACTATAAGACTATATAGATTTGTCCCACCCCAGCCATAAATCGTATTGTCAAGGCTATTCAGTATGACCCAGGATCCCCAGGTAAACAAAGGCATTCCTATGTAGCATAACATCCCAAGGGCAAGGCCTAATTCCTTTACACACAGTACTGTACTGGAAACAAGATTAAGTGGCTTTATATATACTGTCCACTATACCAAAGAAGAATATAAAAGATTGACACCAAGTATTGCCTGGGAAAAAGGCTCACTCTGAACAATGAACTTTGAAGTTGAGAAGTCCCACCCATACTCAGGTCAGTGTTTAGCCCCCAATCTCTTATTCAGGAGACTCCCATCTAGAATTACCAGAGATGTAGTGAAAGCCTCTAATCCAAAACCAAAAGAGAAAACCAAAGCAACTTTGAGGAATCAAACGATGCAGTGAGAAGAACATTCCCCCTGCCAAATGTGTTAGTATCCTTAGAGTTACAAGATACTACATCTATAAAATAACAATGCTACAAAACATGAAAATCTCAAGAGGAGAAAAAACATGTTCCTGTTAATATAAGACAATATAAATGAAAAAAAATCATTGGAAAATAGTGTTGAAATTTTCCAAATGCTAGATAGATTAAATATATAAGGTGGGAGAAAAGAGATATTGTACATAAGTTAGAGTCCAGGAGTTCCAGTATCCAAATTGTAGGAATTCCAGAAAGAAGAAAAATAAGGTCACAAAATTATAATTAATGTAAACAAATTTTGCAGAACTTACAGCCAGAGTGAAAGATGCCTTCAAATGTCTAGCACAATGCATGAAAATAGACTCACTCCCAAGGCACATAACAGAAATTTCAGAACATAAAGAGAAGACTACGTTTCTAGAAAGAAAAAAGCAAAAGGGATATAGAAAAGATTAGCAATTAGTAAGGATTTTTCTTTTCAACCTCTGGGAGCACAGAACAATTTAGTAAGGATTTGATTTCTCAGCAACACAGCAAGAAGAGAATCTCCCCAATTCTTCGGGGAAAGTTTTCTAACTATATTCTACACAACCAAATTATCAAACAAATATGAAGTTAAAGACATTTTCAGACATGAATTAGGTCTTAAAATTATCTCCCATGTACTCTTAGGGAGTTACTGGGTCTCGTGCTCTACCAAGTGGCAGCAACCCCGCTGAGACTGTGGTTCCTAAAGCAATTTTCCCGTGAAGGGAACTAGGTTTCCCTGGGAAAAATCGCTGATTCTAGAGCTGGAGCTGGGAATGTACGAGATGAGTCTGGAACATCTTGTAGTAACAGAAAGTAAAGTGATGAAAAAACGGTGAGTGACATCAGCAAGATGGCAAAATGTTAATAGCCCTGCCGAGCGTGGTGTCTCACACCTGTAATCCCATCTCTTTGGGAGACTGAGGTGGCGGATCACGAGGTCAGGAGTTTGAGACTAGCCTGGCCAACATGGTGAAACCCCATTTCTACTAAAAATACAAAAATTAGCCGAGCATGGTGTCACATTCCTGTAATCCCAGCTACTCAGGAGGCTGAGGCAAGAGAATCGCTTGAACCCAGGAAGCGGAGGTTGCAGTGAGCTGAGGTTGCACCACTGCACTCCAGCCTGGGCGACAAAGCAAGATTCCGTCTCAAAAACTTAAAAACTAAAAAAAATAAGCCCCAGACCCTCATTCTCCCATAGAGACACTGACTTAACACTATATGGACCAAATTGCCTTTGTGAGAACTTTTCAGAAATGAGTTAAAAAGTTGCAATACCCCAGGTGAACGTAGAAGCAAGAAGAGCTGATTTGAAGCAGGTGAGAAAGTCCATTACGTTTGCATACCATAGGTTCTCCCAGTACCATGCACAGTGCGGCACAATCTGGAAGTATCTCCCACTTGCACCTTCTTTCTCAAGAGGGAAAGAGTAGAGTGGAATGTATGTCCCATGTTCTGGCTTATACTGGGGCTGACCACAGGACGGATTTCTGTTCATGTGACTCGGAGCACTGACAGGAACAGTGTCGTACTTTGGATGACTGGGGGCTGCTGAGAACAAATGTGAGAGGTATAGCCTTGTTACAGCACTGCAGGAGCTAGTATCATAAACAGATACCAAGGGGAGCAAGAAATTATGAGTTCCTTAAAAAGAAACAGGGGCAAACCTCTTCAGGAAATTACACAAACCCAGAGAAGTTACATCCCTAGAAAAGATTCAAGAGGTCCCCAAGATCTCCAGCTAAACTAATGGGTTGATGCTGTTCCTTTTCACAAAGCCAGTCTATAAAGGCTAAGAGAGATGACTGTTTTTTCAGATGCCCAAATCTCAACGAAAGATGAGCAGGTGGCCGGACACAATGACTCATGCCTGTAATCCCAGCACTTTGGGAGACCAAGGCAGGAGGATCACTTGAGTCCAGGAGTTTAAGACCAGCACTGTCACGGTTTGCTACAAAATTAAACAGCATTAGCACAAAACAAACACAACATTCTTTTGTCTCTTCTCTAGGCAGCAGGCTTTATTTTCTGTGCTTTGGGTCTATTCTGTCAGGAGAAGGGTGCCTAGTGTCAAATCCTGCAAGGCCTGAGGTGGGGGCCTCTCAGGTGACCTTAGGCCTCCCAGGTGACCTCAGATCTCTCAGGTGAGGTCTGTCCTCCCAGGTGACCTCTGCCCTGCCACGTGAGGTTCTGACACAGTGACTTTGACTCTTGCAGGAGATGGGCTACTGCCAGGGTGTGAGCCAGGTCGCTGTTGTCCTGCTGATGTTCCCCAAGGAGAAGGAGGCCTTCTTGGCACTGGCTCAGCTGCTGACCAGCAAAAACCTGCCAGACGCTGTGGATGGACAGCTGCCCATGGGGCCTCACAGCTGGGCCAGGTGATGGCTACACTGGCCCAGTGATGGGAACTTAAAGCCATAGTGCCTTCTGTCCCTGCCCCATTTGGTGGGCTGGGCAGGGCACCACGGGTCCTCCCAGACACCAGGCTCACCACCGACACAACACAGATAAAAGGAGTGTGGTGGGTGCTTCCCTGGCCAGGCTTCCCACCAGTTGTGGCTTCCTGTGCACAACTGTACCCCCAAGGGCAGGTGATCCAGCAGCTGCTCAGTGCAAAGCACCAGGGAGGGAGCAGGGTTTGGGCACTGGCCCCTCCCAGAGGGCCCTTCCCAGCCTGATGCCCACCCCCATGCCTAGAACACCTCCTGAGGCTGTCCCTGGATGGGTTTCTATAGAACATGCTATCCCAGGCCTAGGCCCGGAAGGATACGTGGTGCTGAGGCACCCACAGGCCTCCCTGGCACAGCTTCAAAGAATAAAGTGCAACCCGCCCCCAGGGGGCTCCAGCCTGAGGTGCCCTCCTGCTTCACCATCTGGAGCAGAAAACAGTGGGGAGTGCCTGGGGTACCCCAAGCTCTGCTTCCTAGGCCTTCCTCCTCCTCTCCTCCTCCTCCTGTACTCCAAGAAGCTTCTGAAAACCAGGCAGGCTTGGCCTCCGGCCAGGTGCTGACCAAGAGGCTACTGGATATGCCTCGAAGAGGAGATGGGCGATGTAGGCCGGACACCACTGAGCCCCTCCTCCACACCCTTGAGGGCCACCTGAAGGGCACAGGAGCCTTCAGACCATCCAGGAGCTGCAGCAGCCCCCCAGAGAGCAACAGGGACCCCTCACTCCTGAGCACCCCTCCAAGGGGGTCAGGACATGCCCTGAGCCACAGAGTAGCAAGAACCAGTGTTCAGAGACAGGATTCAGGGAAAGGGCAGAGGTGGGACCCTGGGCCAAGGGGCAGAAGTGAGGGTTCCACTGAGTGTGGGAACGGTCCAGGCCTGGCTTGGAAAGGACAGAGGGCAGAGGGGGCTCCAGAGGACAGGGGGAGCCCAGTGCCCTGGGGGCATGTTACCCACGGTGGAGAGAGGCCCCAGGTTAGGTGGCAAGTGGGTTGGATGACAGTTAAGGCCTCTCCCACCTGCTCTGAATCAGGGCTGAAGCAGAGGTGAGGGCGAGGGTGTGAATCAGGGAGACTGAGCCACCTGAACCCCATGGGGCTGTCCCAGGAGCAGCCTGAGATGCCCCGAAAGCTCCCATCCCCGGATGGCACACACCCTTCGCTCTGGGATCAGGGCCCACAGCAGTGTCCTCAGTGTCACTCAGGAGGGCTATGCAGGGACCACGAGGACTCCAGGGATCCAGGTCCATGGGGCCCATCCCTGCGAGGGTCAGATGGGCTGGGTGGAGAAGCTGACCGAGCCTCCTTTCCTTTCAGGGAAACCTGAAGAGTCCCCAGGATGGCCCTTGGCCTGGAGCGAGTGTCTCAGCCCCCAGGCCTCTGCTGGCCTCCCCCAGCCTGGAAACCCTCCCCAGAGAGCATGGGCTGGCTTTCCTTGGCCCAGCAGCCCATAAAGGTAGTCCCAGGAAAACAGGAGCCTGGTCCTGCCCAACCCTCACCTGGCTGGGCTGTCCCCATGGCTGAGGCCCTCAGTGGCACCAGGGGGTCTCCAAAGAGCCTGGGGCCACAGGCCTTTCTCTGGGGGCCCTAGGGGCTCAGGGTCTGGCCTGCCTGCCCCCAGCCCAGGACAAACCACTCATTGTTTGGTGGTGAGTTATTGCAATGGAATTCCGTGGTCTGGAAGGAGCCAGGACAGCAGCCTACCCTGCAAGTGCCTGGAAGCCCCAGACAGCCCCTCAGCCAGCTGAAACCAGCATCCACAGGGAAGCTGGAGACTTGGAGGCCTCTGGAGGGGAGGGTGTGTGTGTCATCCTCATAGCTCTGGCCAGCCAACAGCATGTCCTGTGTCCTCATGCTGACCTCCTATGGGACACAGCCCCCTCAAACGCCCCAAGCCTGAAATCCAGAGGTGTCCAGCCCAGCATCAAATGAAGCCCCTCTAGGAGAGAGACACCAGGGGTGCCATGGGCACTCCAGCCATGACCTTGGAGGAAACCAAGACTGCTGTGGCCCTGGCCAGTGATGGAGTCTGGCCCAAGGCAGGGTGAGCCCTCTCAGAGCAGCGCATGGCTACTTAGGGCTTGTGCATGTCCCACAAAACCAAGTTGGTGACCTTAGCTAGCTCTGAGAGCAACCAGCCGTCTCAGCAAGGGGGCTGCAGAAGCAGAGGGGCCAGCCACTACCCTTGTTCATACAAGGAGGCAGGAATGGTCAGGCTCCAGGACCTGGGTGGTCACCTGATCACCAATGGGGCAGAGTTCTATTCAATATTGAGAGGCTAGCCAGGCGTGGTGGCTCACGCTTCTAATCCTTGTAATCCTAGCACTTCGAGAGGTTGAGGCAGGAGTGTTGGTGAAGCCTGGGATTTTGAGGCTAGCCTGGGTAACATAGTGAGACCCCATCCCCACAGAAAATACAAAAATTAGCCAGGTGTGGTGGCATGCATGCACCTGTAGTTCCAGTTACTAGGGAGGCTGAGATGGGAAGATTATTTGAGCCCTGGAGGTCAAGGCTGCAGTGAGCCATGAGCATGCCACTGTATTCCAGCCTGGGTGGCAGAGCAAGACCCTGTCTCAAAAAAATAAATAAATAAATAAATGATAATAAAAAAGAATGAAAAGAAAATATACTGACTTCATGTAAATTGTTCTGGACATATAGAGTCTAATCGACATGTCTTAAAAGACAAGACGAACGTTTTTCATGAAATAAGTGAGGCTAAAACATTTTCTTGGACAAACCTCCTCCCAGCAAGGGGAGGCTGGCTTGCTGCAGTGTGGAAACTGTGCTTAGATTGTTCTCTTCTGTTTGTCTACTCCCCTAATCGATGCTCTTCTCTCCCTTTTCAGATCCCTGTGATAGAGCTACTAACTCAACTCTTCTTTCCACAGCTACCAACTCAGATTTTAATGTTCAAAAACGTCTAGTGAAGTTCCAAGCCAAGGAAATGAAGGAGTGAAGGATGTGCCATCCCAAATATGTCAGATTGGTATATTGATTATTTTGAGTTGATAATATTGGAGAAACTGTAGTTTCAGAAAGGGCAAGCTGACGTGTCTCTTCTTGCATGAAACAAGCCATAAAGTTTCCTCTGGAAGGGGCACCCTCGCCATACCAGGGTGAATCAAGAGCCCTATCCCCAGAAACTGGGAACCGGAGGCCGCAATGGACCTAAATAAATATACTTAATGAATAACCCTTGTCTTTCACTAGTTTGACACCCCCCATACCTCCTAGTGACTCCCCTGGGAAACTTACTGCCTGTTGCCAGATTATCTTTGTCCCGTCGTTTTTTCTTAAATTTATCGCTCTTTATCTAAAAAGTGTAAAAGCATCTTGCTTTGGCCACTTCTTCAGACTTCACGCTCTTGTAAAGATCCTCATGTTCGTGTAAAACTAATGAAATTTGTATACTTTTCTTTTGTTAATCTACCCGCTCTCAGGATGGGCAGTGGCTCGTGTCTGTAATCCCAACATTGTGGGAGGCCAAGACAGGAGGCTTACTTGAGGCTTAGGGGTTTGAGACCAACCTGGGCAACACAGTGAGACCCCATCTCTACAAAAAATAAAAATAATTAGATGGGCGTGGTATGTGCTTGTAGTCCCAGCTATTCAGGAGGTTGAGGTGGGAGGACCACTTGAGCCCAGGAGATCAAAGCTGCAGTGAGCTGTGATCGAACCACTGCATGCCAGCCCAGGCAACAGAGACCCTGTCTCAAAATAAATGAATAAATAATAGGTTAAAAGAAATAAAAATGATTTGTTATATATAAAAAAACCCAATCTGCCTGGTGTCAATTTGGTTTCTAGATCCAGATGAAGAGCCCACTGAGAACTAAAAGGGGGGCTAGAGATGATCTCTGGCTCCCCTAACAGTCTTTCTTTAAATTTTTTAATTTTTTATTTTTTTGAGACTGAGTCTTGCTCTCTCCCCCACGCTGGAGTGCAGTGGCGTGATCTGGGCTCACTGCAAGCTCCACCTCCCAGGTTCACGCCATTCTTCTGCCTCAACCTCCTGGGTAGCTGGGACTACAGGTGCCCGCCACCAGGCCGGCTAATTTTTTGTATTTTTAGTAGAGACGGGGTTTCACCATGTTAGCCAGGATAGTCTTGATCTCCTGACCTCGTGATCCCCCCAATTCGGCCTCCCAAAGTGCTGGGATTACAGGCGTGAGCCACCACACGATTACAGGCGTGAGCCACCACGCCCGACCACATCTCCATTTCTTCAAGAGCGGAGGCCAGAGTCCAGACTGAGCTCCTTCCCTCAGAGCAGCCCTGGGATTCGGGCCCGTCTCAGCCACCATGAACTACCACACTGAACCCAGGAAGGGCTGCTTTCTCCTCTCACAGGCTAGCAGGTGTGGGAGGAGAAGAGCAAGGAGGGAGTTTGTGTTCACTTGTCCTGTGCTGTCCAGGACAGCAGCCCTGGGCCACACACGATGATTGTGCACCTGAACATGGCGAGGCCGAATTGAGCTGTGCTGTGAGTAGACAACACGACACACACCACATTTTGGAGACTTACCATGGAAAACAGAATGTGAACTATCTCGATGATTTTTACCTGCATTATATGTGGAAACAATAATTTTTTGACATATTGGGTAAAATAAAAAATATTAAAATCAATTTCACCTATTTCTTTCTAGTTGAATGTTGTTACTGTAAAATTTAAGGTTACATATGTGGCTCAGACAATATTCCTTCTGAGCAGCATGGCTCCAGGAGGGTGGACATTGAAACTACTCTCAACCCGCACAGCTGTGCAGTGGAGCTGTGCTGCCAACTCAGACCAGGGGACTGGTGTCGTCCCCGCAGTTCCATGAAACAGGTATTCCTAAGAGAAACCCCAAGCCTCTTCCACCTAGGGACAGCTGTTTTTATTTTATTTTATTTTATTATTATTTTTTTCTGAGTTGAAAATATATAATTTTCAACTGCAGGGGAGGTCTTGCTATGTTGCCCAGGCTGGTCTTGAACTACTGGCCTCAAGGTGAACCTCCCATCTTGGCTTCCCAAAGTGCTAAGATTACGGGGGTAAGTCAATGAACCAGCTGGGGACAGATGTTCACGTCCTCCTCTCATCTTTTCCCCAAATTGCCCTTGGAAACTCTTGACAAGTCTTGGCCCCAGTTCTCCACCTCTTCCTCAGCTATCTAGAAAAGGCAACTGGAGCCCAGAACACTAGGCGAGATGACAGCTTTCAAGGTGCCGAGATAAAGAGTTCCCAGAAAGGAGATGCGTTTTGGAGACTGTGAGTTGTCTCCGTAGTGGAGAGAAGGACAAGCTCCCGGCAGCTTTCACCCTCTCCTTTGTTCTGGGACCTGCGGCTGCCTAAGGAATTCTCTGGCAAAAGACTGCTTCCTGGGTGTCAGGGGTCGGACACGGGGCGGGTCAGGGCGGGGTCAGGGGCTGTCTTGGGACGGGGTTAGGGACTGGGTTCAGCGCCAGTCTGGGGCTGGGGTCAGGGCGAGGTCAGGACCTGTTTCCCAGGAGCCAGGGCTGGGAGTCACCGCCTGTTTCGGGGGTCAGGGTCGGCTCCAGCTCCCCTTCCTTCTGCCCTTGCGTCAGGCGATGGGTGTGGGGTCAACGCGGACCGGAGCCCAGCCGGGGCCCCTGCTCTGGTCTCTGCTGCCGCTGCTGCTCCTGAGCCCAGAGGCCGCCCCTGCCCCACCGTCCCGCGCCCCCAGCCCCTCGCACGCTCCGGGGGAGACCAGGGAGAGCTCGGGGGCGGCCGAAGAGAGCTTGGGGGCGCAGCAGGGCCGGGAGCCCGCAGTCAGAGCCCAAGGTCCGTGTGAAGCAGAGGGCGTGGGGCCGAGCCGGCCTCGGAGGCAGGGGGCAGGGGGGAGGGGGCATTTGAGGGGGCCACTGGGCCACGGGGGCAGGGGTCGAGGGCTCGGCAAGACCGGGTGGGGTGAGGAGTGTCCGGGAGAGGCGGGCGTCACGGAGAGATGGGGGAACCGCAGGCCGGAGGCGGTGGGGAGGAGGGCGGGGCTCTGGGCCTGGTGCCAGGGCCCGAAGTCAACCGAATCCGTTGTCTGGCTCCCCTCCCCTCCCAACCAGGTGGCTCCAGAAACGACATCAAGCAAGGTGGGTCAGGCTGCCCGTCTCGGTCCCAGGACTGAGTGTGGGGCCCACAGAACTGGACGGGGCACCAGGACCTGGTGCGGGGGCTGGGTGGAGGGAGACAGCACCAGGACTCTGGGAGTAGGGTGGGCCCTGGGGTCTCATGTCCCCTTCTTGAGGCCTGGAAGCGTAGGCCAGGGATCAGGACGCTGGGTCTCAGGGGTCTAGGCCCACAGCTCCCCTCCCAGGTGTGAGTCTCAGAACCAAGGTTGTCCACATCAGCCACATCCCCTCACCTTCTAAAAATAGAAGATCAGGAATCCGAGAGGGGGAGCAAGTTTCCCCAAGTCACACAGCACAACAGACTCCTGCCTGAGAATCTCTCTCCCTGGGATACTGGAGTGAGATGCAGGGGGCACAGCCACTTGGACACCCCTGAGACCTTCAGTTCTTTGATCTGTAAAGTAGGCATACAGGTGTTCTGATGGAGGAAAATAAAGTCCCAGGGCTGGATTCCAGTCCACCAGTCCTTGGCAGGTCCGGATGAGCTGCTGTGGCCACCCTGGGTCAGCCTTGCCCTGCCTGCCAGACCCCTGGGCCCTCATTCCCACAGAGCCTGCTCAGTTGTACTCTGTCATCTGGTCCTGGTAGTGGCCATAGAAGGCAGACGCTGGGGAAGCCCTCAGTCATTTTGGCCAGGTCACCTATTCTTTGGCCTTGGTTTTCCCATCTGTGAAGAGAGCAGAGGCCTCACTGGGGTGGCATTCATGGGCACCACTAGTGTCTCTAACAGGTGGACCGGGGTGTCTCCACAGTGTGTGGGAAGCCTAAGGTGGTGGGGAAGATCTACGGTGGCCGGGACGCAGCAGCTGGTCAGTGGCCATGGCAGGCCAGCCTGCTGTATCGGAGCTCGCACCTCTGTGGAGCTGTCCTCATCGACTCCCGCTGGCTGGTGTCGACAGCCCACTGCTTTCTCAAGTGAGTCCTCCTTCCCTGGGCCCCAGCAGAGGGGCTGATGGGGAGGAAGATGCAAGGGACGAGGGTTAGCGGGCTGGGGGGTTTATGCCTTTCTCCTCTGGGCTTTGCTCTGGGCAAGTCTGCTGCCACCAAACTGACGCAGTGCCTGCCTTTGACCTGCAGTCCTCTCCACCACGACTGTCCTCCCCACTCTCCACCCACTGTCCCTCCATCTGCCCAGATCCTCCTCATCCTTCATCCTCAACTCTGGCAGGGAGTTCCCTGGCCCCTATGTCTGTCTGTTCAACCGAGACATGCCTGAGAGCATTGGCAGTGTCTGTGCTGGCCGCCTGCAGGTTTCTCTTCAGTGTCCACCATGCTCTTGTGAGTCAGACTCCAGGCAGGGACTGGGGACTCTGCGTGTAGCCAGCAGCCAGGCAATGCTTTTTTTTCTGTAAAACCGTATGCCTGGAAGGAGCTGTGCCAGAGTGCATGCATGGGTGGAAAGAATGGGACCCCCTGACCCTGGAGAATGACGTGGACAGTCAGGGGTGCAACTCCTCTGACCCTCCTGAACCTGACTCTGTGCCCAGCTTCTCAACAGTCATGGAGGGACCCAGAGGGAGAGGAAGGCATCACAGTCCAGGTATGGAGTCAGCTTGGGCACTTAGTGGCTTTGAGGTTCCAACTGGGCGCTGTGAGCATCTCCTGTGTGTCACACCACCCAAGACCCTCTATGGCACAGGGTGTGGCAAGACCCCAAGTGAAGGGGTCTCTATGGGAAGGCAAGGCACAAACTCCAACAAGCAGGATGCAGGAGAGAAAGCCCACAATGAGTGAGAAGAGCTGACGTGAGGCCGGGGCATCCAGAGAGATGCTGCAGTCTTGAGGGAGGACGAGGAGCTGCAGGCACTTGCCAGAAGGGGAGGCTTTGGCATGGGGAGTGTGGCGAGGGCTTTCCTGGTGGCTGACCCATGTGAACAAAGTCACAAAGGTCAGAAGTTTCATCACTTGTGTTCAGGAACAAGGAGAGCACCAGTTTCATGCACTCATCTGGACATTGAACAAATCCTTTGTGAGTGTTCACAACAGTGGGGAACACACCCTTGGGGAGGGCAGGAAAGGTGGTCAGGCCAGGAAGCGGGTCATAGGTAGCCTTCGGAAGGGTCAGGCTGGAGCCAGAATTAAGCCAGAGCTCCTCTTGTGTAAAATAAAAGGGCTCGATGTGATGACTCTGCCAAGGACTTTTCTGGCACTAGGATTCTCTGCTCCTCTGATTTAAGGGTGTAATGGGGAGGCCACATGTCCTGAGGTTGTGAGTAGAATATCCATTAGCCTCAAAGAAAGAAAAGCTCCTGACTCAGAAAGGGGGATACAAAGCTACCTGGAATCCTGTCCGGGGAGAAGGACCCAGGGGTGTGTGGGCAGTTACACGTGGATGTAAGAAGAGAGTGCTGCCCCGCACTCCCAGAGGATGGTAAAAATGGGCCCTTCCTCCTCCAGCAAATCCCAGGCCCCGGAGAACTATCAGGTTCTGTTGGGAAACACCCAACTGTATCATCAAACCCAGCACACCCAGAAGATGTCTGTGCACCAGATCATCACCCATCCAGACTTTGAGAAGCTCCACCCCTTTGGGAGTGACATTGCCATGTTGCAGCTGCACCTGCCTGTGAACTTCACTTCCTACGTTGTCCCCGCCTGCCTCCCATCCCAGGACATGCAGCTGCCCAGTAACGTGTCCTGTTGGATAACCGGCTGGGGAATGCTCACCGAAGACCGTGAGGGGGTGTGGGAGAGGCGGGAGGAGGAGGGGTGGGAGGGAGAGGGAGGTGAAGGGGAAGAAGGAAGGATGGCTTAGCCAGGCAAAGAGGAAGCCACTGGACTTGGCCCTCTGTGCCTCATTTCCATGACCGGTAAGGTGAGGACCACCACACTGGGGCCCTTCTAGTTCTGAAAGTGTGATCCCGTAGCTTTGAGTCCCAGGCTCTGAAAGTCTGGGAATCTTAAACTTTTGAGAATCCAGAATCTGGGTTCTTTGAGTCTTCGTGGTTCTTCATTTTAAGGTTTTATTTATTTATTTATTTATTTATTTATTGAGATGGAGTCTCGCTCTGTCGCCTAGGCTGGAGTACAGTGGCATGATCTCAGCTCACTGCAACCTCCTCCTCCCCGGTTCAAGCGATTCTCCTGCCTCAGCCTCTCAAGTAGCTGGCAGTACAGGCATACACCACCAAGCCTGGCTAATGTTGTCTTTTTAGTAGGGATGGGGTTTCTGCATGTTGGTCAGGCTGATCTTGAACTCCTGATCTCAGGTTATCTGCCCGCCTTGGCCTCCCAAAGTGCTGGGATTACAGGCGTGAGCCACTCTTGTAAGGTTTTAAACAGTCATGGGTCTGAGATGACTCGACTGAACTCCAAAGACATGCTTGGGGGCTGGCCCATTCTAGGTCACCACCACACACTTGGATCGTCCCTTGCTTGGGAAGGTGCTTGGGAAGAGTGGAGAGAAAACACGTGGTGGCTCTGCACTCGGAGGCTGCGTGATCCCCTTAGAATGACTGCGACGTAGAACTGTTGACCACCTCTGAACCTCACTTTGCTCTTATCCTAACCTGGGCCACTCATCTACTTCACAGTCTTGTGACGTGACTGAATAACGGAGGAGAGAGTCGTGTGTGTTTTCACTGTTAGATGGGTAGAAAAGAAATGTAGGCAAAGACTTATACACAAGAGTGTTTATTGAAGAAAGGAGTGTTTATCGTTTAGGGAAATGCTTATGGTATGATGTTAAGGGGAAAAAGGAAGAACATATGTTTAATTATGTGTAGGGTCAGTATTTCTCAACAGAGGTGCTGTATGTATTTTTGATAGAATATGTCTTCACTGAGTGGGGCTCTGCCAGCATCCATGACCTTTGACTACTAGATGGAGGGGGCTTTCCCTGATCATCTGCTGGCTGGCTCCCAGCATTCACACACACAACTGGTTATGACTTGAGGGTAGAAGCAATATATACTTGTTTTAATATCCCAACTGGCGCTCCTGGGCTGGTACCATTGTGCTGCATGACACTGATAGACCAGCATTTCTTGCCTCTAACTTCAGAACTGGTCACCCAGCTTCCATTCTTCTGTGCCCCCACTTTAGGCTCCACGTGGATGTCAGTGTTACTTTAAATATTAGTCATGTCACTTCCCTGTTCAATACTCTACAGTAACTTCTCATTTGTGCCTAGAATGAAATCCAGACACCCGGCCAGGCCTGGTGGCTCACGCCTGCAATCCCAGCACCCTTCACATCCTCCACCTCCCACTGCACCCTTCACATCCCCCACCTCCCACTGCACCCTTCACATCCTCCATCTCCCACTGCACCCTTCACATCCCCCACCTCCACTGAGCCCTTCACATCCCCCACTTCCCACTGGGCCCTTCATATCCCCCATCTCCCACTGCACCCTTCACATCCCCCACCTCCCACTGCACCCTTCACATCCCCCACCTCCCACTGCACCCTTCATATCCCCCATCTCAACTGCACCCTTCACATACCCCATCTCCTGCTGCAGTCAATGACATATCTCACCTTCCAATGCACCCTTTCCATTCTTCATTTTTCACTGCAGCCATTACATACCACATCTTTTACTGCAGCCTTCACATACCCCACCCCATCCTCTTGGGCCTCCTGGGTACTCCTTGAATATCTCAAGGCTATTTCTATCTCGGGCCTTTAGCTGCTGTTTTTTTTGTTTTGTTTTGTTTTGTTTTTCTTAGCTTGCTTGTCGTTCTAATCTTTGCATGAATCACTTCTTTGCATTTACTATTCAGCTTTTTTTTCTCGGTTTTACTTAATCATATGAGCTAAAATAGGCAACCCCCTCTATCACATCTTCCTGTTTTATTTTCTTCATATCACTTAATCTAAAATATTTTTAAACTTCTTTATTATTTCATATAATCTGTCACTTTCTACTAAAAATTATCTATATCATTAGCATGTAAAAGACAGCACCAGGATAGCTGAATAGATGAGTGAATAGATCAGTGATTGGGTTAGTAAAAGGGTGGATGGATGGATGGAGGGATGGATAAATGGATGGATAATAGATGGATAGAAGGATGGGTTACTGCATGGATGGAGGGATAAGTGGATGGATGGGTGGATGGATGGATGATATTTGAGTTGGTAGATAGATGTTTGGATAGATGTGTAGATAGAAGGATTGGTGAGGGGGGAAGGATGAAGTGGATGGATGTGTCAATAGATGGAGAGCAGGATAGGTGGATGAGTGATGGAAGGCTCAATGGAGAGATGGATGAAAGGATGGATGGATGGGCAAATGTGTGAAAAGTGAGTGGATGAATGGGCATGTGTGGGAAGATAGGTAGATGGAGGAATGGGTGAATGAGTGGATGGGATGATGGGTGGAGAAGAAAGGTTAGTGATGGATGGAGGGAGAATGGATAGGACAGTTCATGAAAGGATAAGTTGGTCAGTGAATAGTTGCTAAGTCCCAATAAATGAGTCATGTGTTGGTGGGATTTGCCTCTTGTAGAATAAGAGGTGTGATCTATTGCTATGAGAGAGGTAGAAGGAATAGGATGACTATGTGCAAAGGTTTGAGAAAAAGAAGAGAAGCTTATCAAGGATGGGTAGCAGAGTGAAGCAGCGTTTAAAGCTCAGCAGTTCTGAGAAAACCTACGTTTGGGGGATTGTGTTTAGCAGTCAGGCAGAGTAGGGGCTCTGAGTAGCCTGAGCTTTCTTAGTTAACCTACAGGGCATGTCACTGACCTCCCCCTTATCTCTGCAGTGCAACTGTCACCACCCTTCTCTCTCCAGGAGGGCAAGGTGGGCCTCATTGAGAACACACTCTGTAATACCTTATATGGGCAAAGAACTGGCCAAGGCGAGACCTACGCTGTGCATGAGGAGATGCTGTGTGTGGGGGACTTCTCGACAGGAAAGTCCATCTGCAAAGTGAGTAAGGTCATTTCCACTCTTCCTTTGCATATTCTCTTGGCCTCGGTTTCCCTCGGGACGGGTCTCTGTGTTGCCTCCGCTCTCTTTGTGGAGTCCCGTGGACTTCCTGTTTCCTCTCCTCTGCGTGTCCTCCTGGGCTCCATCCCTCAGAAGTCTCCCCTAGACTAGCCCCTTCCCCAGCCCATTGCAGCAGGGACATCTGCTGGAAGGATCCTCAAACAGCATTTTAAAATATATTTTAAACTTTTCATTAAAGCATAATATATACACACGAAAGTACATAATTAATAAGTATATAGTTTGATGAACTTTCCTACACTGACACATGTGACCAGCACCTTAGAAGCACCCAAGTGCCTCCTTATCACTAACACCCAAGGGTAACAAACATCTTCACTTTTAACACCTTGTATTCTGAACTTCCTGTAAGTGGAATTTACAGTCAGCAGTCTTTCGTGTCCTAACAGTGTATTTCTGAGATTCGTCCATACTATACACGTTGTTACGGTGTGTTCCTTCTCATTGCTCTATAGCGTGCTGTTGTGTGAACTGAATTCTACACTGGATAAGTATGTGAGTAGTTTCCAAGTTGGAGGTATTATGAGTAGCTGTGCTATGTACATGTTTGTATTTGTCTTTGGGGCACAGAGGAATATATTTTATTACATAGAAGCCCATGAGTAGAGTTGCTAGATAAAAAGGTGTGTCTGTGTGTTCAGCTGTGGCAGAGGATGGCAAACAGCCTTCCCTCTAGCAGAGGATGAGAGCTTCTTTTTTCACCAACATTTATTCTTTTTCATCTTTTCTGATTTTGGCCATTTTGGTGAGTGTGTAGTGGTTTTTGGCTTAAAATTTTTTGTATGTTTATTATTATTAGATATCTTCTATGAAGTTTCCCTTCAAGTCCTTTTTCTCCTCTCATTTTTCTGTTGGGTTGTCTGTCTTTTTCTTCTAGGAGCTCTTTATATATTCTGTACATAAGTTCATTGAATTGAGGCCCAGGGAGGAAAAGTGGTTAGTCTAAGTGAGGCAGCACAACCTGGGCCCAGGTGTTGTGACTCCAAGGCCAACCCTGCCTCCACAACCTCTCCCACAGGTTGTAGCCTCCTGAGCTGGCATCTGTGGGCTGAGCTTTTGCATAGACACCACTGTGGGGCAGACAGGAAAGCGCTGGGACCCTGGAATGAGAGACATCGCTTCACCACATGTGCCTGCCCTGTGACCTGGGATATTCTCTTCACCTCCTGAGCCTGGGTCCTCATCAGCTGTGTCAGGATTCCAAGGCCTCCTCCATGAGGTGGTTGGAAGGATAGCATCCACTTGGAACCTCAGAGTGTGACCTTATTTGGAAATAGGATCTTTATGGATGTAATTAGTTAAGAATCTCAAGATGAACCCATCCTGGATTTAGGGTGGGCCCTAAATTCAATGACTGGTGTCCTTAAAAGAGGGGAAGAGACCATAGAGATACACATGGAGAAGATGGCCATGTGCGGACAGACATGGAGAGGGCAGGGATGCCACCACGAGCCAAGGAATGCGTGTGCTGCCAGAAGTCAGAATAGCCAAAGGAGGTTCCTCCCCTAGAGCCTTTGGAGGTAGTGTGTCCCTGGAAGCACAGGCATTCTGGAAGCTGATTTCAGATTTGTGGCCTCCAGAACTGTGAGAGAATACATTTCTGTTGCTTCTAAGCCACCAAGGTGGTGGCAGTGTGTTATGGCAAGCCCTTGGAAATGGTCTAAGGCCACAATGCTAGCAAAACTATAGATTGAAAACTAGCACCAGGTCTCTCCTGCCCCCTAGTCTGAGCCCTGAATCCCCCGGCCCATGGGAAGGGTTCATTGGCAGCACTGTTTTCAATATCGCCAGGCAGGCTAGCTGAGTAGTGGGAGGGAGCTCGGCCCATCTGCCTGCCCAGCGGGAGCCAGCTCCAGGCTTCTTGGTTTCCTGTCCACATCCACATACTTTATTGTTCCTCCTTTCTGGCTGTGGCCTGGCCCCTTCTCCTCACAGAGTCATCTGTACCCCAGGGGGAGAAGGGAGCCTGCCCAATGCCCAGCCCTGGTGGAGCTCAGCCAACAAGTCCTTAGTCCAGCTCCCTTCCAGCCTTGTTCTCCAGCAGCCTCTCTTGCGAAGGCCGTGTCCCTGGAGCCTCAGGGCCAGCACACTTTACCTGCCTGCTGGACATCCCACAGTGCCCTCTAGTTCCTTGCCCAGGCTGAGAACACCGCTGAGGTGGACATCTCCTGAGCCTTTCAGCCACACCTGCCTGTCTGTGAGATTCCATCAGGATTCATCTCCTGCTGAGTCGTCTGCTGTGGTCCCCGCCTCCATCCCGTGGCTCTCTTCTCTTCCCTGCATGCGGCACGCAAAAACAGCTTTGAGGAGAGACAGAGCTGCAGGGTGACTCAGTGCTCAGACTGCGGGCAGGACAGAGCTGGTTGCAGTCTTCACTCTGTCACTTGCATGTGCTGTGACCTTAGCCAAGTTTTCTCACCTGTGCAGTGGGCTTGCTAACAGCCTCCACTTCATAAGGTTCCTGTAGAAAATGTAGCACCATGCCTGGCATTAAGCAAGTGCTTAATAAGTGTTGGCTTCCATGTTCTTGGCCTTGCCTGTTTTCCTCTATCTAAGTTGCACTCATTCTTCTGGGCCTATCTTAGACCTACCCTTTCACTCAATGTGGAATTCACCACCAGGCCCACCAAGTTACACGTGGCTTCCTCTGTCTCCACAGTAGTCATTAATATTGGGACTTCCTCTGCCTACTCAGAGCTCCCAGGGGTCAGGGCCAGGAGACCGTTGGAGTCCTTCCCATCTCTCCCAGACTGGCCCAGAATCAAGCGTGATGTTGGCAAGCAGGTGGTTCACCTGCATGGATCGCTGAGGCCTGGAGTAGCCAGGGACCATTGTCTGGAGGACCAGGCCTCCTCTTGCCCTCAAACAAGCTGGGTGGGTACTCCGAGGAGGGAAGCACTGAGGGCGGATCTGAGACAGCGAAGGCACTTTCCACTCCCAAGAAGACCCCGGGCATGAATTTGCCAGGGCTGCAGGAGCAAATCCCCACCAACTGGGCAGCTGAGACCACAGATGTCTATTGTCTTGCAGTTCTAGAGGTCAAAAGTCTAAAATCAAGGTGTCAGCAGGGTTGGGTTTTCTTCTGGAGGCCCTAGAGGAGATTCAATTTCCTTTTCCAACTTCTAGAGGCCGCCCACACTCCTGGGCTCGTGGTCTCTTTCTCCATCTTCAAAGCTGTCAGTGTGACCTCTGTGTCTGTTGTCATATCTCCTCCTCTGACTCTGACCCTCCTGCCTCCTGCCTTCCCTTATAAAGAACTTTGTGATGATGTTGGGCCTTTTGAGACACTCCAGAATAATCTCCCATCTCAAGAGTCTTCACTCCAGCTGCAAAATCCCCTATGCCATGTAAGATAACACAGTCACAGGTTCCAGGGATGAGAATGTGGATGTCTTTGGGAGCATTCTTTTTTTTTTTTTTTTTTTTTTTTTGAGACGGAGTCTCGCTGTGTCACCCTGGCTGGAGTGCAGTGGCCGGATCTCAGCTCACTGCAAGCTCCGCCTCCCGGGTTCCCGCCATTCTCCTGCCTCAGCCTCCCGAGTAGCTGGGACTACAGGCGCCACCACCTCGCCCGGCTAGTTTTTTGTATTTTTTAGTAGAGACGGGGTTTCACCGTATTAGCCAGGATGGTCTCGATCTCCTGACCTCGTGATCCACCCGTCTCGGCCTCCCAAAGTGCTGGGATTACAGGCTTGAGCCACCGCGCCCGGCCGGGAGCATTCTTTAGTGACGGCACCATGTCACCGCCTCTCTCTCCCCTGGCCTCCACTCCCCCAGCCCAGGCCCCTCCCTGTCAGTGTGCTGTCTTGCTTCTCATCAAACGGAGAAGATGAAGCAATGAGAAGCTCGCTCCTCTTGGCCCCACATCTGCCCACCCCGATCTGCCCAGTCTCTCCCCCTTGCCCTGACGGCTCACCCTGGGCCAGCCCATCCTTGAGCACTGGGTCGCTAGGGCCTTTCCCCTGCTCCTGTGTCCCCTGCTGTCCCTCTCATGCCTCCCACGTCAAGCCATGGCAAAAATCTCCCCCAGCTACTGCCCATTTCTCCACCTTTCTTCCCTGACGACTTCTCCCAGGGCTGACTGCACTGAATCACCCAATCCAGGCTTGTCCCTCTCATGCCACCAGAGCCACTTTGTCCGCAGCCTCTGCCTTGCCAGAGTCACTGCTCCCTTGACGCATCAGCGTGTGTTGCGCTCAGCTCCTGCTGCCAGGCGCCAGCCACTCCACTCCCACTTTTTGCTAGCAGCTGCCTCTGGGGAGATAGCAGACTGGAGGCCCCCCTGAATCACCCTGAGCACAAAGAAAGAGGAGTTAGCTTCGGGGGCGGGGGCTGAGTGTGTCTGAGACACCAGGTGGCACGGTCGGACGCTCTGTGCCTCTGCTGTCTGAGTCAGGGTCCCACTGCAGACCCACCAGATAGAAATCTCCAGGCATCAAGCTCCTGAGCTTACCCTCGGAGTGGATAATTATGGATCTGAATCTATCACACGTGGACCCACCCTCTGCCCTCTACCCCTGGGACAACGCAGTGCTTGAAGCCTAGAGGGGACAGCTGTATGTACAGGGCCTGAGGTGGGCTGGGCCTCCCAGCCTCTCAGTGCTAGAGACCCCGGAGCCGAGTTCTCAGCCTTCTTCCTTTTGTCTCCACACCTTTTCCCTGGTTGTGAGAAAAGGCCAGAGTCCACAAGTCCTTTGGCTCCTCCTTCAAAATGCCATCCCAAATCTGACCATTTCTTCCCTCCTGTAGTTGCCTCCCTGGTCCCTCCTCTCTACCTGGTGCTCAGCAACTATTCTTTCTCTACATGGCACCAGACTGATGGTTTAAACAGCTGCTGTGTCCCCCACCCTCCAACATGCAGTTCTCCAAGCCGCCCCTCTGTGGCTCTGGGACCTCCTTCTGCCCGCTCGCTCCCTACCGCAAGGCTTGCCCCGTCCTCTCCTGGTTTGTACCAACTGGGCCCTCTCTTCTGGACCTCACAGAGTGGGTTCTGTTTCCTACTTTCAGTGTAAGCTCAGGAAAGCTTTTTGTGATCCATGGATATGAAATGTCCTCCCACTTCCATAGGGTCGGTTGGCTTATTTATCTAAGCACCATGGGGAGGGGGTTTGTCTTCTCCCCGTGTTTCCCAAGAGCAGTGCCTGCACTGGATGCCCCAGATGCACACTGGACTAATGGGTGGAAGAGCCGGCTGTGGGCCCTGCCTCCCACCACCCTGAAGATGAGACCCTTTCCCCTTCCCCTTCCCCTTTTTTCTTTTTCTTTTCTTCTTTCTTCTTCTTTCTTCTTTCTTTCTCTCTCTTTCTTTCTTTCTCTCTCTTTCTTTCTCTCTCTTTCTTTCCTTCCTTCCTTCCTTTCTTTCCTTCCTTCCTTCCTTCCCTTCCTTCTTTCCTTCCTTCCTTCCTTCCTTCTTTCTTTCTTTCTCTTTCTCTTTCTTTCTTTCTTTCTTTCTTTCTTTCTTTCTTTCTTTCTTTCTTTCTCTCTCTCTCTTTCTCTCTCTCTCTCCCTCCCTCCCTCCCTCTCTCCCTCCCTCCTTCTTTCCTTTCTTTCTTTCTTTCTCTTTCTTTCTTTCAGAGTCTCGCTCTGTTGCCACACTGGAGTGTAGTGGCATGTTCTTGGCTCACTGGAACCTCTGCCTCCTGGGTTCAAGCAATTCTCCTGCCTCAGCCTCCCGAGTAGCTGGGAGTACAGGCACATGCCACCACGCCCAGCTAATTTTTGTATTTTTAGTAGAGACAAGGTTTCACCATGTTGGCCAGGATGGTCTCGATCTCTTGACCTCGTGATCCGCCTGTCTCGGCCTCCCAACGTGCTGGGATTACAGGCGTGAACTACCATGCCTGGATGAGACCCTTTCTTTGGGTCTCACTTTTTGGCCCATGATATAGGGGGCTTTCAACTGCATGATCTCACCCTGACAGCATTTCAGGACTCCAGTAACTCCCAGCAACTTTCTGGAGACCGCTGCCTGCTTCCCTAGTGATGTGGACTGTCTCCACGGGGCCTGGGCATGGGCACTTTCTAAAGATACTTTACCAAAAAGTTGAGAGAAAACCAAAGGCCCAAATGAACAAAAAAAGGAAGGGGCCCCCGGAGGGGATGCTCTGCTGCAGCTTAGGGTTCACAAGAGCTGTGCTCTGCGCAGAGCTTTCAGCTGGCTGCACTTTGCCAGCAGACTCAGCTCCTCTCAGGCCCTGTACATCCAGCTGTCCCCTCTAGGCCTCAAGCAGTGTGTTGTTCCGGGTGTAGAGGGCAGAGGGTGGGTTCACGTGCTAATAGATTCAGGTCCGTGATTGTCTTGAGGGTCGGCTCAGGAGCTTGATGCCTGGAGATTTCTATCTGGTGGGTCTGCAGCGGGACCCTGACTCAGAGAGCGGAGGCAGAGCATCCGACTGTGCCACCCGGTGTCTCAGACACACTCAGCCCCCAAAGCTGACTCTTCTTTCTTTGTCCGCAGGGTGATTCCGGGGGGCCTCTAGTCTGCTACCTCCCCAGTGCCTGGGTCCTGGTTGGGCTGGCCAGCTGGGGCCTGGACTGCTGGCATCCTGCCTACCCCAGCATCTTCACCAGGGTCACCTACTTCACCAACTGGATCGACGAAGTCATGAGGCTCACCCCTCTTCCTGACCCCGCGTTGGCTCCTCACACCCGCTCTCCACCCAAGCCTCTGAGGGCTGCTGGCCTGCCTGGGCCCTGCGCAGCCCTTGTGCTGCCACACACCTGGCTCCTGCTGCCACTTACTCTCAGGGCCCCATGGCAGACCCTGTGATGACCACAGAGCCCCTTGACCCCTTCTCTCTGCTCAGGCCTGGGTGTCCATGCTGGACCCTCCCTCTCCCCAGCCCACTGTCCCTCTAAATGGTTCCTAATCCTGGCTTTTCTGTCTGTCAACTGCCATTCCCCAAATCAAGCTTGGCAACACAAAACCAAACCCAATAAAAGTCATCTGCTCCTCCTCCACCCCGCACCGCCATCCCAGGCCCCTCCTGCTCCTTAGTGCTTGCCTTTTCCATAGGATTCATTGTCTGACTCCCAGGGCAGAAACCTGCGACCTCACAGAGAGAATCTCAACTGTGGGCTCCTAGGAGGAAAGCTGGGGTGGGGGTCACTAGGGATGCTGAGGGAGCTGAGGCCACCAGCTGGGAGGGAAGGGGTCAGTCTGCATTCACACTGCTCCTGCCCCAGGAAGCACCCAGGCCTTCAGAGGAGCTGAAACCACACCTGGTGTCCACAGTGCCAGGGAGCAAGGGCTTCTCTGAAGCAGAGGAACAGTGCTCCTGGGGCGTGGAGGGGGAGGTTCGACTCCCAGTGGAGACAGGAAAGGGAAGTGGCTGGTGCACCAAGTAATGGAGCAGGACTGAGGAGCAGGATCCCAGCCAGGAGAAGAGGGTTCCAGCCTGCAGCTAGAGTGCTTTCAAAACATGAGGGTCTGGGAACGACTGACAGAAGCCGATGGAAAAGGGTCCCGATGCCAGGCCAAAAGCCGAGGTCTAGGTCAGCCGTGCTCAGAGCTCTGCTCCTAGGAACAATTCCTGCTCCTCCTCACCTGTCCCATAGGCCTTGCTTTCCCCACGTCTGCAGGCACCTGACCCACTGCCCATCTCCCCAGCCCCCAGTCCCGCATCAACCTGCTCCTTCCTGTCCAAGGCCCTTGGCGAACCCTGCCCCAGAAAGTCTGCACTCCTCCAGGTGGTAGGGCCTGGTATTACCTTATTTACTTAGCTGACCCAGGGTTTAGTGCCCCAGCAATAAGCCTCAAAATAGTGTCCTAGGCCGTCCTTCCTGCAAGCCTGCTGGACACAGCCCTGTGCAGCCAGCAGGACTCCTAGAAGTCTCAGCACAGCCTACCCCCAGCCTTCAGAGGCCACAAGAAAACGGGAGAGCTCCCATTTAGCACATGTCCATGTGGACAAGGCACCATCCAAAAGGTCCAGTGCACATTGTCCCCAGTCTTGGTATTGGCCACATTTCCTGTACCCTCACAGGCAAGGGGCACAGATGGACTCACACACACGTCAACACCAGGACCTCACGGCTTAAACCCTCTATTACTCGTGCAGGAACTCTCATCCCAAAATAATATTGTAAGGCCTGAAGAAAGTGTCTGCAAAGTATCCACTCCTGTAGGGGCATTTCCAGCAGTCCTGCCTCTGATCAGAGTTCCACCACTGAGGTACTGCTATGCCTAGTAATATGTCCGCTAATAGTGTCCAGCCTTGGAGCTCAGCGGTCTCTGGAAGTGGAAGAGAAAGTGCTGCCTCCCCTGGTGGTAAGCTCAGTTATGGGGTCTCACAGCAGGGCTGCTCAGGACTCTGAGAGGTCAGTGAGTTACCAAGACAGCATGTGCTCCACGCATGTTCTCCACGAGGCTGGGGGAGCTTGGGCAGTTCTGTTTAGAGTATTAGCCACTCCACTGGCCCCAGAGCCACTATTCTCCTCCTTTGTGGCAGCTGCAGGCTGGCTGTGTCCTGAGGGCCTGCCTGTTACACACCTCATTCCAGGGGTTAGGTGATTTCCTGTCCTCCCGGATGCTTTCAGGCCTCTAAACCGAAGGAGGGGGATACATAACCTAGTCCACACGACAGATCAACCAAGTCTCCGTTCCCACACAGTTTCCCTATTACTTGAAACCAACGTAAGTGCTCAGTATCCTTATCCTGGTTTAGTTTCTTTGTAAAGATAAACTGCAGCCTGTAGGGGTTGAGTAGCTTTTTTTGTTTTTGAGATGGAGTCTCGCTCTGTTGCTGAGGTTGGAGTTCAGTGGCACCATCTCCGCTCACTGCAAGCTCCGCCTCCCGGGTTCACGCCATTCTCCTGCCTCAGCCTCCCAAGTAGCTGGGACTACAGGCACCTGCCACCATGCCCGGCTAATTTTTTGTATTTTTAGAAAAGACAGGGTTTCACCATGTTAGCCAGGATAGTCTCAATCTCCTGACCTCATGATCTGCCCACCTCCACCTCCCAAAGTGCTGGGAATACAGGCGTGAGCCACCGCGCCTGGCCAGGGTTGAGTGGCTTTTTAAAGATATCGTGAGTAGTATGTAGTGAAACAGAAATTGAAACTCAGATCTCTCTTGAGAGAGCTCAAACACTGTTCTTTCCAGTCCCACAGACTGCACCCAAGACGCCTGTTATCCAAGCCTCAGACATCTGAGGGAGGCTTACTCTGACCTGTCCACAAAGTGAGCCTCAGATATCCACTCCCGAAGAGAGAGACTGGAGTGGGGCATGGAGGGGCCCTAGAGGCATGATCAGGGCCACCCTCTTTTCCCAGATGGTGCCCTGGCATGGGCTGCTACTTTTGTTGCCAAAGTCATCCCCAGACAAGCTATGGGAGGGAAATGAAATGAACCAAGATCAATGAACGACTTGAGTATAAGAAGCTTGGAAGTCATCACTCCCACTCTCAAACCAAGAAAAAAAAAAGCTGAATAAACTGAAAATCAACAACTCTTCTTAGATCCGTCAGAGAATTGAGGTCACAGGGCAAACTACGATCCTCAAAACTGGAGACAGGCAGATACAGAGAATCCCAGTTAATCTGAAGGGAAGCTGAGATGTAAAAGCTGGCCATTGGAGCCAATCCTGGGGTAGGAAAACCTAAAAACTGTAATTGTCAAAGTGCTGAAGGTTCAACGTGGATGAGCTTGACAGTTAAAAACTCCACATCCAGTCTTAGGAGAGCCTCAACTTTCAGGAGTTTTACCTTCAGTAGCCTTACCGGATTCTCAGGGTGTAGATCAGAGAAAAATCCCCTCCTGATTTTGACAGGACGATGGGAAAAGTAACCATTTTGAAATAAGAGCAGAACATTAGTTCTACTTTCCTAAAGCCTATCCTTAAGAGAAACTATTTTTAGCAGAGCCTAATGTATTGGGGTTTTATCCGAACCTAACTGACTTCGGGAAAGAGACGTGTTAAACTCCAGTTCCCTGTGCCTTCCTGTCCCACCAGGGACACGGGCTACTGAGAAGCACGTGTGCAGGTCACAGCCTGGGAGCATAGGCTCACTGTGCACTGTGCCTGCGACCTAATCACAGGACTATGGAACATTTCTTCTCCCATATAAGCACCTCACCACCACGTCAGTAGGACTTTTGTATAATAAGGGAATTATAATGGAAGGAATTGACTGTCTCAGCACTTATTTAATAAGGAGTCTCTAGGGAAACTCAAAGACAACAGGGGAGATACTAACAAGGATACAAGAGTAAATTTTGCCTCTGACACCTACAGCAACACCAAACAGTAAAGACAGTCTAACTACCAGCTAGATAAACACAGAGCCTTACACAAATGACCTCTTTACCTCTGTTCCTTTTGCCCAGTGTATCATGTCTCGCTTTCAACCCAAAAAAGGGAACTAAAAGGTACTAAAAGTGTACTAAAGTGTACATTTAAATCTATGATTCATTTGTTTAGTTATTTTATATAGGTTCTTCAAATATCATTGCAGTAAACTTTTTATTGATATTAGTTAACTTGTGTATTTGTTAGAAATACAATTCCTTTTTCCATTATAGTGCTTTTCTACTTTTGTGAAATATCAGTTTTTTGTTTTTGTGTGTGTCAGTTTCTGCACTCTTTTACCCTGTTCATTGAACGATATATCTGTTCTTCCACAGTACCACACTGTCTTATACTATAGCTTTATGGCAAGTCTTAATATCCTCCAACTTTATTCTGTCTTCCCAAAATTGTTTTAGCTATTCTAATTTCTTTACCTTTCCATACACATTTTGGAATAAGCTTCTCTATATTGAAAAAAAACAAATGTTGGGAGTTGATGTTTTACAATGCTGAGTCTTCCAATCTATGAAAGTAGTATGTCTCTCCACTTATTTAGGTCTTGTTTGGTTCCTTTCATTATAATTATCTTGCTTTTATCACACTAAAATTTACATCCAAAATATTTCAATTTGGGGGAACTGTTGTGTATGACCTTGTTTTTAGTTTTTGTTTCAAGTTGTTCATTGTTAGTATTTGGAAATATGATTCATGTTTGTATATTGCTCTTGTATCCTTAGACTTTGATAAAGTAATATATCATCATTTATTAAGAGTTTTCTTGCAGATTCCTTGATATTTTCTATATAGGCAATCATGTCATCCATCAATATTAATGGTAATATTTCTTCTTTTCTAACCTGTATGTCTTCATTTCCATTTCTTGTCATACTGCACTGGTTAGGACCTACAGTCCTAAGTTGAAAAGAAGATGAGAAAGGACCTTCTGGCCTCATTTTGGAACTTAGGAGAAAAGCATTAATTCTTTCACCATTAAGCATGATGTTAGCTTTTAGTTTTTTGTAGGTGTTCTTTATTAGGTTGAGGTTGTGAGCTTCTATTCTTAGTCTGCTAAAAATTTTTAACATAAGTCATGTTGAATTTTGCCAAATGCTTTTTCCGCCTTAATTGATGTGACCATTTTTGTTTTCTCCTTTAAATTGTTAATATAGTGGATTACACTGATAATTTTTGAGTATTGAACCAGCCTTACGTTTCTGGAAAAAATTCTTCTTGGTTATAGTGTTTTATTATTTCCTTCCTTCTTCATGGTTCTGTTTTATTTCGCCCTTTCTAGAGAGGTTTCTTTATGTGAAAGTGTATATTATTGATTTTAGACCTTTGTTTTTTCAAATATAAGCATTCAATGCCATTTAATTTTCCACTAGCAATGCTTTATCAGGATCTTATCACATTTTATATATTTTATTTTTATATTAATTCAGTTCTATGCCATTTTAAATTTTCCTCAGAACTTCCTCTTTAATCAATTTAAAAATGTTCATTTTTTGTTGTTGTTGTTGAGACAGAGTCTCGCTCTGTTGCCCAGGCTGGAGTGCAGTGGCGCGATCTTGGCTCACTGCAAGCTCCGCCTCCTAGGTTTAAGTGATTCTCCTACCTCAGCCTCCCAAGTAGCTGGGATTACAGGTGCGTGGCACCATGCCTGCCTAATTTTTGTATTTTTAGTCGAGACGTGGTTTCTCCATGTTGGCCAGGCTGTTCTCAGACTCCTGACTTGGTGATCCACCTGCCTTGGCCTCCCAAAGTGCTGGGATTACAGTCGTGAGCCACCGTGTCCAGCCTAAAAATGTACATTTTAATTTCCAAGTGTTTGCACGTGTTCTTCTTATCATTTTCATTTTATATACTTTAAAGTTTATACTGTGAACATATTCAAGTAAAATTCAATTATGTTTTTATGTTTGTTTAGTTATTTTATATAGGTTCTTCAAATATCATTGCAGTAAACTTTTTCAAATATTTTATGTAGTGGTTCTCAGTGTCTTGCATCAATAAGGAATGCCCTGAAAATATGATCGCCCCGTACTCCCCCACCCTGCCCGCCCTGAGGTTACTGGAGATGTGTTTATCAGGAGAAGCTCATAGAGACAGGAATCATATGAAATTTCTTTCTGGTGTTTTGTTTTGTTTTGTTTTGTTTTGAGACAGAGTTTTGCTCTTGTCTCGCTTAGGCTCGGGTGCAATGACACGATCTCGGCTCACCACAACCTCCGCCTCCGAGGTTCAAGTGGTTCTCCTGCCTCAGCCTCCTGAGTAGCTAGCTGGGATTACAGGCATCCGCTACCATGCTTGGCTAATTTTGTATTTTTAGTAGAGACGGGATTTCACCATATTGATCAGGCTGGTCTCGAACCCCCAACCTCAGTTGATCTGCCCACTTCGGCCTCTCAAAGTGCTGGGATTACAGGCGTGAGCCACTGCGCCCAGCTGAATCATGTGAACTTTCTAAGTCCCCAGGGCACATAGCCTTCTGGGCCAGCATATAGACATCTGGCAGGGATCCAGGGTGCAGGAGTTAGATGCAATCCTTGAGCTCTAGTACCTTTATACTGCATGATCACAGAAGATCAGACCATGTGTGGGCAGGGACTAGGACCAGCACTGTGATGGGTAGGGCCCAGGCCCAGCCCTTCTCCATCAAATGAGCCCTCAAGGTGAGGGGAGCACCAGCCTTTCCTCTGCTGTGGTCAGGGCTGAAGTTTATGCTTCCGGTTGTAGGGGCTGAGTCACTCAGCAGCACTCACTCAGCTTTGGCCTGAAGCCTGATTTTGTAAATAAAATGTTAATGGAGGAGATCAGATGCCTACAGTGTCATATTGCTGGAGATGTGAATAACCGATGAAGATCAACATATTTTGGTTCATTTAGATGATTGACTTAACAGAGAGCTTCCATACCCTCTCAAGGCCTGCATTTTAATCTATTTAACGTTTTTTTTATGCCAGGGTGTGACATTTTCTTTGTTATAGAGAAATTCTTTTTAAAAAAAGAATGCACAGGGAGTTAATATGAAATATTGTGTCCTCACCAAGTGAAGGCCAAAAGATTTCATTACAGGATGTACAAAGGAAGCCTCTGTGTAACTTACATAGGAACAAGTGGTGGAAGCATCCAGTTACTGCAAAGCATGGCGCCAACAGGCGGATCTCAGCAGAGTCTGCACGTGGGCAGGGAGCTCCATTTTCTCACTGTGGAGGGGAGTGACTGTTCTGCCTTTGTTCCATTACATTAAAATTGTCATTTGAATTTTATGAGGTCCCTACATTTGTTGATCTGCAAGTTTCTTTCGGTTTCATTGTTGCCAGATATCTATATGCCTACATTCTTTATATCTAGTTTTCAGGTTACATATAATTAATACATATAATATTTAATAAAAAATTAAACTATATTATATATATTATAAAATATATAGACACATGAGCAGAGGCAGAGCAACAAGAATAAGGTTTTAATACACACAATCAGGAGAGAGAAGGGCCCATCAAAGTAAATGGGCAAGGGGAAGACGGGCACCTGTAAAGAGCAGCGGGCATCCTGCCAGTTCAAAGAAGAGAGACCTGGCTGGGGACTCGGGTCAGCCAGATTAACAGTCAAGCCGGGGAGGGCACAGCTGATTATGACTAGCTGGCTGCTGCTTCTGCCCACAGGGGAGTGTCTCAAATACACTGTGGTTCTGATTGGGCTCATCAGTCCCACACCCTCCAACACACACACACAGACACACACACACAGGCACACACACAGACATACACACACTTTGAGGTTTTGGGCCTCTGGCTTCTATAAGGAGAGAGCAGCTTAAATTTAACTTCAAGGGACTGAGCCCCTTCCTCCAGGAGGAATGTCCATTCATGGGGACCATATGTGGAGGGAGACTTGCTTCTTATTTGTTCCCCATCGTACCACCTGTGTGTACCAGTGGGCCTCAGGTGCTCTTTCTGAATGAGAACCCTAATTGTGTCCAGTCGCAGGAGTTGTGGTGCCGTCCCTACCATCTGTTCTGGGGGAGGATGTTGCAGAGGTGCGGCTCCCTAAACTGGAGGTGCCTGGAGGAGCCCTGATGGGAAGGCTCGGAAAAACAGGGGCACTGGGGACACAGGCTTTTCATTGCTGCCCATCAGGGGGCCCCAAGTGTGGGCCGAGGGGTGGGGCTGGAGAATATGAATGTAGCCAGGCAGACGGAGGCCGATGTCTTTCCAGGGTGCCTCTACTGTGCATTGAATTTGGGAAATTAAGAGACTGCTCACTCTGGAGCTTGGTGAAGATCTGAAAGCCACAGCGTTAGTAGCGGGAGTCATGTCCATAGCAAAGAGCTGAGGGCCTAAAGGGGGCTGCAAGGTCAGGTGGTCAGATGCCCTTGCTGTGATGGTGGAAATGGCTGCTGTGGAATTCAACAGCTGATGGGTGATAGCAGGGATCCCAGTGGAAGGGGCTGGAAGAGGAGTAGGGGAAGAAAGAGGAGGAGAGGAATGCACACATATGGGTGTAGGAGGCTACCTTCTGAAGGGAGGCTGGAAGGAGAAAGATGCGGGGCTAGGAGGTATTGGGCAGGGGTGAGAGGTCAGAGGCACTGAAACTGTAGCTGAATGAGAGCAGCCTCCTTTCTCATAAGGCCGAACCCCCCAAATGGGGGTAAGGTCAGCAGGAGGAGCCAGGGGGAGAGTTAGGAATTATGGCTATCAAATTTTACTCAATTCTTGGTGTGGGCAAAGGTGGAGGGACAGGCAGGGTGAGGGACCCAGCAGCCACGTGGGTCAAGTCAGAGGTAGGAGGAGGAGCCGGGATCTGTGAAGTGTAGGTGGCCAAGGGTAGGGAGTCTCAGCAGGTGTGGAGACAGCAGGGGCAGGCTGGGTGGCACTGCAGTTTCCCATGTCTTACTATTTTTTTTTTGAGACGGAATCTCGCTTTGTCGCCAAGCTGGAGTGCAGTGGTGCAATCTCGGCTCACTGCAACCTCCGCCTCCCAGGTTCAAGCCATTCTTCTGCCTCAGCCTCCCAAGTAACTGGGACTACAGGCGCCCGCCGCCACGCCCGGCTAATTTTTGCATTTTCAGTGGAGAAGGTGTTTCACTGTGTTGTCCAGGACCGTCTCTATCTGTCTGTTTTCTTGTTGTCGTTTTTTATTATTTTTTATTTTTTAATTAAAAAGTAAACTTGAGCTGGGTGTGGTGGCTCAAGCCTGTAATCCCAGCACTTTGGGAGACCGAGGTGGGCAGATCACAAGGTCAGGAGTTTGAGACTAGCCTGACCAACATGGTGAAACTGCGTCTCTACTAAAAGTACAAAAAAAAAAAAAAATTAGCCTGGCATGGTGGTGTGTGCCCACAATCCCAGCTACTCAGGAGGCTAAGGCAAGAGAATCGCTTGAACACCGGTGGCGGAGCTTGCAGTGAGCCGTGATCACGCCACTGTACTCCAGCCCCGGCGACAGAGTGAGACTCCGTCTAAAAATAAATAAATAAATAAATAAATAAATGTAAACTTTAATGTCGAAAATGCAAACTTGGGGAAGGCAGAAATATCACACACAAGGATGTCACTTCACACTTGGAGGGTTGCACAGCAGCAGGGGCAGAGAGGCTCCCCACTTCCCAGACGGTGGTGTGGGTGGGCAGAGCCGCTCCTCACCTCCCAGACGGGTTGGTGGCCAGGCAGAGCCGCTCCTCACCTCCCAGACGGGTTGGTGGCCAGGCAGAGATGCTCCTCACTTCCTATACAGTGGGGTTGGTGGGGGTGGCGCTGGGCAGAGGTGCTCCTCACCTCCCAGACTGTGAGGTCGCCAAGCAGAGACCCTCCTGACTTCCCATACAGTGGGGTCGGGGGGTGACGCTGGGCAGAGGCGCTCCTCACCTCCCAGATTGTGAGGTTGCCAAGCAGAGACCCTCCTGACTTCCCATACAGTGGGGTGGGGGGGTGGTGCTAGGCAGAGCCGCTCCTCACCTCCCAGACGGGTTGGTGGCCAAGCAGAGACCCTCCTCACTTCCCATACAGTGGGGTCGGGGGGTGGCGCTGGGCAGAGGCGCTCCTCACCTCCCAGACGAGTTGGTGGCCAGGCAGAGGTGCTCCTCACCTCCCAGATTGTCAGACGGCCAAGCAGAGATGCTCCTCACTTCCCATACAGTGGGGTGGGGGGGTGGCGCTGGGCAGAGCCGCTCCTCACCTCCCAGACCCAGCAGTGGCCGGGCAGAGGCCCTCCTCACTTCCCAGACTGTGAGGCGGCCAGGCAGAGGCGCTCCTTACTTCCCAGATGGTACAGGGACCAGGCAGAGATGCTCCTCAGGTCTTGATCTCTTGACCTCGTGATCCACCGCCTCGGCCTCCCAAAGTGCTGGATTACAGGCGTGAGCCACGGCGCCTGCGCTGCCGTATCTTCTTTCTCCTCCCAAGCGGCTGTTTTCGTCTCCTGGATTTTGATGTTCTACTTAACACCCCCATGTTCTTATCCATGTTGCCCAGCTGGAGGCGTCCTTCCCTTTGGGAAGCCTGACCCAGCTCTAACAGTGCCTCAGGAGACAGGCAGGGAAGCTTAGCGGGTGGGGGCAGCTCGTCTCTATCCCACCTCAGTTGCAGGGGAGGGGTCGGTGGCAGCGGCAGCGGTGACCTTGACAGCTTTCTTTTGCGGGACTCGTGGCCGGCAGCTCTGAGTGGAGAAGAGCTACTTGATCCTAGAGCTGGAGGATCTTTGCGCTGCATGTCCTTCCCCCGCATAAGCAACGCTGGAGAGCTGGGCAGGTGGTCTTTACCTAGCACCTTCAAGGCCGCCTTCTTTGGCCACAGGGAGCAGCCCGGAACTGGGGCAGGGAGCACTGCTGGAACTCGGGCAGGGAGCACTGCTGGAACTCGGGCAGGGAGCACTGTTGGAACTGGGGCAGGGAGCACTGTTGGAGCTGGGTCAGGCTCCCCAAAGGGAAGGATGCCTCCAGCAGGGCTGTGTGAGCTGGAGACTCCATGGCCCTTGGAGTAGAAACTCACTGCATGCACCTGGGCCTTGTCACTCTGGTTCTTTTTTGTCAAGCTCTTGAGATGGACATTTCCCTCCAAGGGCCTGGGACTGCACCAGGAGGAAGTGAGGTTTCCCTGAGTCTCCAGGGGCCTAGAGGTGGAAGCTGCTTCCTCATTGCTACGGGGGCCCCTTTTCTCATCCTCCTGCCCCTGGGTCTCTACCTGATCCACTTCCATTGGTTCTTCGGGCTCTTCTTCTGTCTTCGGGAGCCTGGCTGGGATCACCTGCTCATCTAATGAAGGCAGTTGGAGGTTAAACTTGCATCTGAGAGGAGGGATCCTCACGGTGCTGGGGTGTCCGAACATCATGGAGTTGCGAGCAGACAGCACGGGTTTCTTCCTTGAGGGTGGGCTCCAGACCACAGGAGGCGGGACCCTCCGTGGGGTGCCTCTGTTCTGAGGGAGAAGACACAGCCTCGTAGGGGCGCCGTCCCACTTGGCTGGAAAAGAAGGCCCAGGATGTCGCTGAGGGTAGAAGAGGAATCGGGAACAGCCCAGGGTTCCAGGGGCAGGCATAGGTGCAGGAGCCGCAGGGTGAGCCCAGCCAGCTGGGAAGGCCTCACAGACAAGACGAGCACGATGCCAATGGTGTGGCCAGAACCTGCGCTGGAACCAGGAACAAAATACGTTTAGACGAGCACGTTGCCGACGGCCTCGCCGGGACCTGCGGCGGAACCAGGAACAAAATATGCTTAGCGAGTTGCCCATTTTGAGCAAGTTGTGCGCGGACGAAACTAGGGGTCAGAAGTGGAGAGGATACTCCTAAGTCACCCACTTCTCTGTGGCTGGGTGCGCACTGGGCACCTGGGAGCTTATGACATCACAATAGGACTGGTGACAGAGCCAGGGTGTGGAGGAGTGTGCAGGTGCCCAGTGAGGGCGCCTACAAGAGGAGTCAAAGGGCAAAGGATGAGGCCCCTCCACCGGTCCAGCTGGACTCTCTAGCCTCAGGGACGTCCTGCTCCTGGGGGCAGGTGTGTGGCCCTGGATGGGCCACCCTGTAGGGCTGTGGGCATTGTGGGGCTGATCCGCCAGAGTCCTTCCTGCCTGGCGCCTGACCCAGGCACTGGCTGACACATAATGGCCCTGTCTTGGCCCTATACGTCGGTTTACAGGGCCAGAACCTGGAAGCAGAGCGCAGGACGAGCCAGATCCCGCCAGGCTCCCCCCGAGGACCTGTCCAGTGCCTCTGCGCCGCCTGGAGCCAGGCCCGCCTTCTCCATGGCTGCCGTGGCCTTGAGGACCTCCAGCCTCGCTGCACAGGTTTCCAAGGAGAGGACACGGTGCCCTGACCTGACTGGATGCTGCCTCTTACCGCATAGCCCGCTGGCAGGCAGGGCCTCCACTTCTTTTTACAAATTTGTCTGAGATCATTACTCAGGTCATTCAGGTGGTCATGGCCCAGCCAGGCTTTGGACCCGAGCTGTGCTATTCCACAGCTGGCACTCTGGCCTGTGTGCCTCATGATCATGGATACAGCACGTATTCTTATTTATTCCTGTAGTCCTGGGGTACTTCGCACCGTGGCATATCTGTAATAAGCACATGCACAACTAGAAGGAGGTCTTCACTTCAACATATAAGTTGACCATGGCCCACTCTGGGCTCCAGTCCTCTACAAAGATGTAGGGCAGGGACTACCAGTTGTCAGCACAGCACCATCCCACATTGCTCTTCTAATGGAGCCTTTCAACCCAGATGTTCTTTCTCGTCTGATGGGAAGGATCCAGCTATGTAAAGATTATGTTCTAGATCAGCTTTGGTCTATCCTAAAAGAAATTTGCCAGTGGATTATTCCATATAGATAAAAGTCAGTTTCTCTGGTCTTCCTGGAATGTGTCTAGAAAGCAAGTACTTTATTTATTTACAAGTTAATTGTGGATCAAGTTAATTGACCTCGTGATCCACCTGCCTTAGCCTCCCAAAGTGCTGGACTACAGGCGTGAGCACTGTATTGGCGTGAGCACTGTATTGGTTTAAAATGTGACCAACATAATTTGGTCATTGTGAGCATGCCAGCTCGGTCCACTCTTCCCCACACATTATGATATCCTAAATATAACTCTAGATTTTCTTATGCCCTAGAGAAGGACATACTCTTGGGTGTCTGGACTAGGGAAACATGTATGAAAAACCATTCGGCCACTCTATATCTGAAGTTACTTCTGTCATTTTGTTAATTATTTTCTGGTTGTTTTGTAGATCTTTTGTTTCTTCTTTTATTGTTTCCTTTATGGTTTGGTGAGTTTCTGTACTGATAAGCTTTGATTCCTTTATTTCATTGACATATCTGGTGGTATAATTTTTTTCTCTTTGGTTACTCTGGAGCTTACATTTAAAAATTTATAGTTATGATAGGCTATTTAAAGCTGATAAAAAGTTTTGATCACACACAAACATGCTATATTCCCCCCACATCCCCTGTCAATGCACAAAATTTGTACTTTTTTGGTTTAATTTATATTGTTCTGTATTGGGCATTTATTAAGAACTCATTGTGGATATAAATATCTTTGACTATTTTGATGTTTTAATGGGTTACCAAGTCTGAATTTCTGAAGATAGTTATACTAGGGATGAATTCAATGTAATTCATGAATTATTCATGACTTTCTAGATGGGTTAATGAATGTTTCTTTTAGCCCCTCAGGACGAGATCTCTGAATCAGTGGGGAGCTTCATGAGGGACGTCAGGGGGAGTTGGGAGGATGCTGATGGAAGTGGGGAGGCCTGCGGTCGTCCTGCACTTGTTTGTCTAAAAGTGATGAGAAGGCTTCACCCAAATGCAGGAGCCATGACCCTGACCCATCACTGCCCCATGTTACAGGAGACAGGACTTGACCGTCCTCCCACAAGTCAGAGCTATTGTTAATCAAGGTGACAGTGCAAGACGTGTTCCCACTCCTGACTCCACCCAATTGCTGTAAATAGAGCCCCTGAGTGTGTTAGCTTGTTCTGAAACTGGGAGACAGTTTAGCAAATGTTTCATCACATTCAAGGTTTGCTGAAAATACTGACACATTCCCCATCTAATGAGGAGTCAGTACCACTAAGTCAAGGGCATTAGCCCTGCTCCCCTCGTAAGTAAGTACTGATCCTGTAGAAATGGAATCATTTTTAAACTAAGAAAAAAGATAAGATGGGACATGATGGTGTGATGAGTATCCCCGTTGCTGCTTTGGGCAAATGTGGGCTGGCATGGGGGTTTCAGTTTCTCTATCAGGACAAGGAAACCCTCATGAATGACACAAGCAGGGCCAGGTACAGGTCATCAGCATGGCTCCAAGGCTGTCTTTCAGTGACTGACGTTTTAAGGCAAACGTTCATTCATGTGTGCTTCAACTCCAGTTTGCCAGCAGAACACAGTCGATGATCAGTCCGTTAGAAGTCGAGAAAGTTATTTTCTTGCTAATAGTCAAGAAAGTGCTTTTTGACATGCTTGTGCTTCTGAGAGAATGCAAAAGAAGGTGGGGAAGAACACAAGCTTCCTAGATGGGTCACTGGCTGGCAAGATTGGATTTTAGCCGGATAAGGTGTTCATGGTTGACCTATTACAGCACATCACGCATATATGGGTTTCAATAACCAAGGATAAACAGGGCAGAATGCAATGATGAGGAGAACTCGTTTAGCTGAGAAACCCTCAGGCACAGGGGTTTTTTAATCATACATCAAACCGTAGCAGAGAGCTTAGCAGAGGCAGCGTGTTAGCATGGCTCCAGGTCATGTTTATGGTCCTGTGTCCCTAACTTGTCCATCTCTGCTCTGTCCTAAGACCTCAGGTGACCAGCTCTCCCCAGGTCTCAAGGGCCTGTCACATGACATATTACTTTCCTGTGTTTTCTGACAATTCTATCTAAAATCTTCAGTGATCTATCTCAAGGTAAGACCCCAACCAGGGTGTTTCAATGATATAGGGGCACTCTTAGGTTACAAAACACCTTTAAGAAGAATAGTAGTGGCTCTATGCTGGGGACCGGGGATTGTATACTAAGCATCACTGAGTTATCCCCTTTAATCTTCAGAGTACTCACATTTTAAATTTCCCTTTTGCAGGTGAGGAAATGGGAGTTCTACAAGTTTAAGTGCCTTGCCCAAAGTTGCATGGCTGTTAAGAAGCTGAACCATGATTGAAACCCAGAACTCTTCCATTTCAAAATCAGTGGCCTTAATTACTCTACATTTGTTTATTTGATTGTTGTCTGTCTCTGCCTGTCAACTATTGTGCTCACAAGATATAAGATAAATAGCCAACATCAACTGCTGATATATACCCATGGAAAATGAATCATTCTACTAAAAAGACGCATGCCCACATATGTTCATCACAGCACTATTCTCAATAGCAGACATAGAATCAACCCAGGTGCCAATCAACAGTGGACTGGATAAAGAAACTGTGGTACACATACACCATGGAACACTACGCAGCCATAAAAAAGAACAAAATCATGTCCTTTCCAGCAACATGAATGCAGCTGGAAACCATTATCTTAAGCAAACTAATGCAGAAACGGAAAATAAAAATGACATGTTCTCACTAATAAGTGGGAGCTAAACAATGAGCATTCATGAACATAAAAATTGGAACAATAGACATTGAGGAATACAAGAGGGAGAAGGAGGGAGGGGGGAAGGGTTGAAATAAAACTAACTGTCTATTGAGTACTATGCTCACTGTCTGGGTGACAGATTCATTCATATTCCAAACCTCAGCATCATACAATATGCCCCTGTAGCAAACCTGCGCATGTACTCCTGACTGTAAAGTAAACGTTGAAAAATGAAAACAAAAGAAAAAAGAAAGAAAGAAAAAAAAGGGATCAGATGGTCCTTGATCAGACCTGCCCTGATTCCTAGAGGGCGGCACATCCCTGGCGTGTGCCCCGACTGCCCTTGGGCTCCCGTTAGAGCCTCGCCAGTGCGGCACTTGCACGTGGTTTGTTCCAGGCTTTGCTCTGCCTTCTGCTTGTTCACTTGGGAACAGGAGCTCCATGGGAAGGGAGTGTGAGTATTCGCTTCACTTTTATGTCCCCAAACCCAGCACAGCACGACCTAATAAAATGTGCTTAATACATACTTGTTGAAAGTGTAAATATGAAAAAAAAATTTAAATATGTGAATTATGAAACTTTTAAAATGTAATATAAAAGGAATGAAACCAAATCTCCTGGTAATACTTTTTATGATTAATTTTTTTTTTTTTTTTTTACCAATAGAGGTGATCATTAACATTGATGAAATTCAGTGGTTTTTCATTTTTATTTTTATTTTTTTAGATGGAGTTTTGCTCTTCTTGCCCAGGCTTGATTGCAAAGGTACATTCTTGGCTCACTGCAACCTCAACCTCCACCTCCCGGGTTCAAGTGATTCTCCTGCCTCAGCCTCCCAAGTAGCTGGGATTACAGGCATGCACCAACATGCCTGGCTGATTTTTTGTGTTTAGTAGAAACACATGTTGGTCAGGCTGGTCTTGAACTCCTGACCTCAGGTGATCCACCCGCCTCGGCCTCCCAAAGTGCTGGGATTACAGGCATGAGCCACCACGCCTGGCCGAAATTCAGTGTTTTCAGTTTATGGACCTCGAATACATATATACATGTATTTCCCAGTGTTGATGCATGGGAAGCCCAAGCCATGGAGGGGCCCCAAGCAGGTGCTCTGGTCAACAGCTCAAGATGAACATCCAGCTGACACCAGCATCTGTGGCCAGCCATGTGAGTGAGCCTCACTGATGTCCAGTGCAGTCAAGCCTACGACGTCTCCAGCACTGATAGAGACCTCTGTGTAAAAACCACGCAGCTGAGTCCAGACAGATGTGAAAGATGTTTCTTCCAAGCCACTGGGTTTCTGGGTAGTTTGACAGAAAGAAAGAACTGAAACAGTCTGTTCACTGCGTCCGCCCCCTCAGTGGTTCCCCTGTGTCCAAACTCTCCACTGGGCAAGCTTCGTCACCCAAACCCTGGATGCAGTCACTTCCTCAGGGTCTCTCACCACAGGGTCTTGACTCAGGGTTGCTGACGTGCTAGTCTCTGCTAAGATGCTGACTTCTTCACCTTCTCATATTGACTGCTGCTCTGGCTGATGTCTGCATTCCCTTCCTCCTGGAGGCCCTCCCTGATGACCTCCCTCTCTCTAATAGTTGCAGCTCCTTGAGGTCAGGGCCTGTCTCTTCCACTGTGGTGATGACCTGCACATAGCGGATGCTGCATAAATTCAAACTATATCAAACCTAGGTCCCAATCAGTACAATAGATTTAGCTTTGGAGTCTCCCAAGTCTTCTTGCTACCACACTGGCTATTTTCATTACAAAATCCAAAGAATTTCACTTCAGATGCCACACTTGTCATTTTAGGTCAAAAAGTGTGAAATTTTAGCAAGTACTCAGGAGGGACCACCCAGGAGAGCCCAGCAAGGCACGTGGTCCAATCCAAATGGACCTGAGCAGAGCCTGCTGGAGGCTTTGTGAGCTGAGACTCCGCTGTGTACCTGGTTACCCTCCTCTGGGATATAGAGTCTATTCACTAAACACTTCCACTTATTGTTTATATTTCTTGAGGGGGAACATGAGATTGTTGAAAACATACGGATGATGAAACTATGTGCTTTTTAAGCTAGTACAATCTGGGAAGTTGTTCCTATTTATTAAGAAATTATTCAGGGATAGGGCAGCTTGGTTTAAATGCAGCCATAGATCCTCATTTCTGGTTCTCTCATCTGGTCCTCCACCTTCCAAAGCCAGCACACCACCTTTGAAGCTCAGCCGCAAACGCTGGAGTTTATCCCGTGTCCCTTGAGGACCCAAAGACAAACAGCCTTGACAATGCCTTAGTGCCCTGTCCTGCCTCCACTGCAAAGACCACAGGTTTCCTTTGTCCTCATAGGTCATTTGTCCGTTTTCTGTCCAATCAAAGATTGGGTCAGACATAGCCACTGGGCAACTGACATGAGATCTGCGTATCTGTTCGTAGAAGAGTGAGAAGGCCACCCACTCTTCCTCCTAGTGAACCTCCAGCACAGCAGTTCCATCTTTAGAGCCCAGTTACATGCTTGACTACACTACCGAATGTCAAAACGTCAAAAACAGAAAGAAGTCCCTCCACTCCAAGTGAAATTAAGTTTTATTTAAACAGGTAAAATTTTATCCATCCTTTTAAAGCAAAAACAATCTAAAGCCATTCAGTGAATCAATAATGCAAAGCTGGTTATAGCAGTAATCAAAATAGTGGTAACATATGCCAGTATGAAAATGTCACAGAATTCAAATCACCCTTGGATCTTCAGTGATGCCAGTGTGCATCCTACAGCAGGGGCTGGTAGATTTCAGATGAAGTCCTCCCATGTATGTGCCATCCCCAGTCAAGTCCTTCGTCTTCACCGTCCATCAGCTCACACAATAGGAAGGGTGGCCAGTGTGGCGACTCTGCAGTTGTTATTCCGGTCTCTGGCCATCTGTATGTAGCCACACATGTCCCAGTCTTCACTCCAGCTGAAAGAAAAGCAGGTTTTCCAGCAATAAAATCCACTGGGCAATTAACAGGAAGACCCAACTTAAACAGTGTGCGAGAGGCCACAGGCTTAGCAGAAAGAATCAGAAGAGTCCAATGTTTTTGTTCATCCTTTATACATTCTTGAGTCATAACCTACACGTAACTTCCATCCCATCTGTGGCCTTTCACAGAACTGCAAAATCAGAGGGAGAAAAATAATTGGATGTTTTTCAGCCAGATATGTTTCAAGATTAAGAAAAATTTCAGAATTTAGCAATGCAAAGGTAAAAATATTACCTTGATACCACTTGTGACAATATCTTAATGGTATAATCAAACGTTAACATTCTGTGTTTAACCTAAATAGGATAAAGAATCTAAGACCTGTATCCAAAATACTGATTCTAAACAAGAATTTGAATTTCAAATAGAAGTATTTTTGGCAATTTATGCCTGTTCTTCACCAACCAGTATTTATTTTTATTCAGTTCTGCTCCTTCATAGCCATAGCCAGCCACCAAAAGAGCAAAATCCATTTTTATACTGCTGCACTTTGGCTCAAAATAAACGCCTGGGAGAGTAAAATGAAGGCTGGGGTGAGAAGCTCTAGGAGACACCTGACAGTAACCCACCCTGTCATTCAAAGGTATAAAGCCTTGTCTAAATCCAGTGAAATGACACACATTCCAGATAGAACTTAACAAGACGCTCTACTGTTATCAAGGCTCTCATCTAAAGCTAGCAGAAATACAAATTTGCATAAATCCTTGTCGGCCAGGCACAGTGGCTCACACCTGTAATCCCAGCACTTTGGGAGGCCAAGGCAGGCAGATCACCTGAAGTCAGGAGTTCGAGACCAGCCTGGCCAACATGGTGAAACCCCATCTCTACCTAAAACACAAGAATTAGCCAGGCGTGGTGGTGTGTGCCTGTAATCCCAGCTACTTGGGAGGCTGAGGCAGGAGAATTGCTCGAACCCAGGAGGCAGAGGTTGCAGTGAGCCAAGGTTGTGCCATTGCACTCCAGCCTGGGGGACAAGAGCGAGACTTCGTCTGAAAAGAAAAAGAAAAAAAAATCTTTTGTCAAAAACTTGCCTAAAACCCACAGGGCTTAGAAAACAAGCCAAGCTATGGTCCATAGAGCAATTATCCCAGGCACAACAAGCTTCCAGAACCCAGGACTCAGTGCTTCCAAAGTCATCACAGACTTGGGGGGATCTGAGAGAAGGAAGGTTGGCAGGGAAGCTCTTCTGGCTTTGCTTTCAAGCAGGGCCAGCCAGTCAGTGCCTGTGGCTCACCTCCATGACCTGAGATCACCGTCAGCGGAAAAGCTCCCTGAGTAAGACATCCATTCTGAGAATGTGCCCTCTACAACGCCAGGGCACATGCCAACCTCCAGAGCCCCTAAGTGGCGTGTCCTCTCAGAGCTTTCTGGATTGAGCAGGGTCTCTGTGTAGAACATGGTCCCGACACGCTTGTGAGCAGCCGTTTCCCGCCCATCTCCCTCACTGTTTGCATTGCCCCTTGCTGTGGAATTTCTCAGACCTAAGACTTACCTTCCAGGGAAGCCTCCTCCTGCCTGTATATCAAGCCAACTGGAGACCATGCGGAGGGCTTGGCTGTGGAGCCTGCAGGAACCCCCCGAATCCAGAGCAAGGGTCCACGTGCCCCCTCGGCCTGCGTGTAAAATGGAGCCTAGAGGAGCTGACCTGGCCCTGCCCATCAGGCCTCCCAGTAACACACCTGGATTCTCGGCAGGCCCCTATCCCTGCCGGGAGGAAGGGTACTGAAAACGCTCTTTGTCTACAACTGGGTCCTTGCCCCACCTGCCCACCAAGGCCTCTGAAGCCCACCAGCACATGGCTAGGACCCTCCTCGGACCCCACTGGGCACCTGAGGGATGGCACTGCTTGTGAGGGCTCTCCCTCCCCAAGGCCAGGCCCAAGGCCCTCTGCCAGGACCCTGCCTCTCTAGAAGTGAAACCTTGCGTGGTACAGGAAGCTGTCCACTTATGGACTAGGCCAGCTCCACGGCTGTGACCTGGCAAGATAAAAAGTCCACATGCCCAGTTATAGCCAGCCAGGCTCACGAAGCCCCTGCCTCCCGCCTTGCCAGTGCCAGAAGCCACAGTAGTCAGTGCTGTGTTATTTTTGTAGACATCATTCTTTAGGAACCAAGGCCCAAGGCACCAGATGATTTGGGGGTAGCTTGACTCACATCTGCAAATTTGCAGGCCTCCTTTCCCTTCAAAACTTAGCCCATGGTGGGGCGGGTCAAGCAGACAGTACTCTACAGACCGGTGCATCTGGAGGAGAAGAGAGAAGATGGCTGAGGGACAGGGAGTGCCTTACTCAGAGGCTGCATGGAGCAGATGAGCCTCCACGGGGCCAGGGGCCAGACTCTGCAGCAAGACACACAGGCAGAGCTGCTGGAGAGGAGCGGTGCCAGGCAGGGCCCTAACCTCAGCTCACCTCGGGAGAAGGGGAAGAGGCAGAGGCCAGGCGCCCTCCTTCCCAGCTCAGCCTCCCAGCGCCTGCATGCCCCCCGGGGAGATGCCATGGAGGGCTGAGGCCCGGCTGCCCCACACCAAAGAGGGCTAGGACCCTGACGCAGCACTTCCGGATCACAGCACGGCGGGTCAGGAGGACGCAAACCCCACCATCACCACACACCCAGAGCCATGTCCATCCAGGGACACGCTACCGCTTGTGACATGAGTCGTTGAGCCTCAAAATCTAACCTCCCTTCTGTCTCCCTCTCTCTCTCAGACACACACACACATACACACGACCTGCACACACCACATCACACTGCACACACACACCACAAACACACACCACACCACATATACACCACAAATCACACACACAACACACACCCCACACACACACCCTATGCCACACACACACCACACACACAACATACAACACACACCTCACACACAGTACATACCAACCACACACACACCACACACACACAATACACACCACACACACACCACATAGGCACACACACACCGCACACACACCGCACACACACCACACACACACCACACACACACCACACACACACAATACACACCACACACACACCACATAGGCACACCACACACACAACATACAACACACACCTCACAGTACATACCACACACACACCACACACACACAATACACACCACACACACACCACATAGGCACACCACACACACACCACACACACACTATACAACACACACCTCACACACAGTACATACCACACACACACCACACACACACAATACACACCACACACACACAAGACACACCACACACAATGCACACCACACACACACCACATAGGCACACCACACACACAACATACAACACACACCTCACAGTACATACCACACACACACCACACACACACAATACACACCACACACACACCACATAGGCACACCACACACACACCACACACACACTATACAACACACACCTCACACACAGTACATACCACACACACACCACACACACACAATACACACCACACACACACAAGACACACCACACACAATGCACACCACACACAACACACAACACACACAACACACAAACCACACACAACACATATCTCACACAAACCACACACGCACACACACCATACACACAAAACACAATACACACCAAAACCACACACAACACACATACACACAACACACACTACACACACCACACATACACAACCACAACATACACCACACACACACACCACACAGGCACATGACACACACATCACACACAATATAAACCACACCACATGCAAACCACACCAACCACACCAAACCAGGCAAACCACACCACACACACACAACACATACACATAAAACACAGGCACACGACATGACACACACACACAACACACAAACCACACACCACACACACAACACAACACACCCCACACAGACTGGCACAACACAACACACACCCCACACACACACTGGCACACCACATGCACACCACACATACCACAAACACACAACACACACCACACCACACACACCACAAATACCACATACATACACCACACGTATCACATACCACACACACCACCCACCACACACACACCTTAGCACACACAGAGCACACACACCACACACACCACCCACCACACACACACCTTATCACACACAGAGCACACACACCACACACAACACCCACCACACACACCACACACAACACCCACCACACACACTCTACCACACATACTCTGCACACGCCATACACAACACACTCATACCACACGCCACCATACGACACTCATGCAACACACATGCACCTCACACATCACATACACACCACATGTACACATTCATACCACACACACACCACCCACACCACACACCACACATCACATACCACATCCATCACACTTCATACACTCTCTACACATACACAACTTTTTGGGGGAGGTTAAAGAGAGCCCAGCCTTTCCCATGGAGGCAGCACATTCTCCTTTTTTGAGGAGTCTGGCCGTGTCACCCAGGCTGGAGTGCAATGGCACGATCTCAGCTCACTGCCACCTCTGCTTCCTGGGCTTAAGTGATTCTCCTGCCTCAGCCTCCTGAGTAGCTGGATTACAGGCATGTACCACACCTGGCTAAGTTTTGTATTTTTAGTAGAGACGGGGTTTTGCCATGTTGCCCATTCTGGTCTCCAACTCTTGGGCTTAAGTGCTCCACCCACCTTAGCCTCCCAAAGTGCTGGGATTACAGGTGTGAGTCACTGTGCCCAGCCTAGGAAGCACATTCCTGCTCCTAGACAACCACCAGTTCTGCAAACCTCTTCCCAGCTCTGAGGTGCAGAGAACTAAGCTGGGGGACAGAGACTCTTCCTGGGTGCCGCTCCAGTGGGAGAAGTGGACCCTGAGCCTTCAGCCCTCGCAGGCACCTGGAGCTAGGGAGGGAAACCCAGGGCTAGGGTGGCGGCCAAGGGAGAAATGGGAGGCCTGGGGGTCCGCTGTTCTAGGGTGGGCAGGCCGGGTGAGGCTGCCAGGTCTGTGCAGAGGCTGAGGATGTGTGTCCTTGTCTCAGTACTGAGGAGGGTGTGGGGAGGGTTCGTGTGACCCCAGAGCAGGGTACGGTCAGGCCCTTTCCTGTCACCTGTGCCCCTAACCATAGTCCAGGTTCCCAGGGAGAGCGGAGCAGCCTCAGGCCCGCGACTGAGGCACGCTCAGCTCCTCGGGGCATGCAGGATGCTATCTTCCTCCAGGGGCCTGACATCAGGCTGTTCTCTCCCAAGAAACCCTCACCAAAGATGTCCCCCAAATATCATGATTGTCTTTGGTAACTGATCAGGCATCGGTCACCCATTCATTTGTTTAACCCTTTGCTGAAGGTGGCTGGATTTCCAGCCAGATCTGCCTTGGGGCCTCGAGTTCCATCGGTTTGCTTGTTGTGGGTGTTAAATGAGGTTTAGCCTGAAGCTGCCTCCTTACATATTTAAGTTTGGCCTAAAGGTTTCTCTGTACTTTGTGAACTATAACAAGCGGAGGTGTAAACAGATCATAGCCTACACTTGTGCCAATCACCGAGTTTTGGTCAGTTAAATGCAGCCAACTATTCGAACCATGTTCAAATAAGGCAAATCATTCATTGCTCAATTAAACTCCTATAAATTTAATTTGGCCGAAGTTTTTCTTTTGTTATGGGAAATGGAAGCTCCCCTTCGCCCTCACCGGGGGATGTAGGAGCTTGAGAGAGTGCCTCCTACCTCAGCCCATCTGGCTACATATCTTTACAACCACAACCTGCCACCCAATTCCGTTTGAAACCTCAACATATCACAGAAGGAAGGTCTACGGGAAATTTCCTGACGACCGACCGTTGTTACAAAATGACAGGCTGATGCAGAGATTTCCAATCTTAAATCTCAGATGGTATCTCAGAAAGCTTTGCCATGTATCAGATTTCTCAAAACAGGTCAACTGCTTTATCCTAAATGGAGACTTTATTGGATAATGGTGCCAGCCCTGCAGGGCACAGCATAAAACACTCGGGTTTGGCAGTCAGATCGGCGAAGGCGGCTTTGCTTTGCCTCTTTCCTTTCCACAGGTCACACTGGGCCTACCAGAGGGAGCTTTCCGACCCCCTTACTGGCTCTGCCACCTCCCATCCCTCAAGTCCATCCCAGGCCCCAGCCTCATCCCATTTCAACATAGGGCACCCACTTCCCCTCCACTGGCTTCCTCGAACAATCATTGGAAGTTGGCAGAGCCGCTCAAATGCAAAGCCGTGCTGTTGGCTCAGTTTTCTGAGCACTTTTCTCCCCCACAAAAGAAGTAGACAGAGCTGTTGTCGCTTATTTTTTGATGCCAAGATAATGAAATGCAGGGGCCTGCAGCCCCCAAGAAGGTAGAGAAGGACGTAGCAGCCAGGCTTGCTGGGACTGCCTTTTATGGTCTCATGTGAGCCTGGACAGATCCATCAGGGAGGCTGAACCGGGCATGCTTACTGGCTGCTGTCCATCCTGGCATCCGATACTTAGGTCTGGGGGTGGGGGTGGCCATGGGAACAGAAACAGAGACCGCCTGGCTCAGCAGCTCGGATCCCACAGGGCCTTTGTTCCCAGGTGGAGGCTCCTGCCCCTCTGCCCCCATGGGGCTAGGCAGGCTCTATCCCTCCAGGTGCTGCCTTGACCAGCCTGGCACTCAGGCAACCCATAGGAGGCCCTGACTGGACACTGGCCTGAGGCTTGGCTCACCACAGGAGGTGAGGAGAAGGGTCCGTGCCCTCTGCATGTGGGTCCCGCCCTCATCAGAACAACCTCAGGCCTGCAATGATGTCTGTCAGAGCAAAGTGGAGCCTCCTTCCTCCCAAACTCCAGCTGTCGGTGGCTGAGCTGGGCCATCAGGGGATGGGTGGTGAGGCTCACCTGCCAGGACGCAGCTGGCCATGTCATCCCATCCACCCACACACATCTCTAGAGACCCTGGTGATGGCTGTGCTAGACACAGCCCAAGCTCACATAGACCACTCTCCTGACATAGCCTCCTCCTGATGCCGCCTCCTGAGCAGGGCCCAGCCCCTGCACCAGCACAGCCCCACCTTCCTCCCAGCCCCAGGGTCCAGGCTGCTGGGGGTGCCGAAAGGGTGGTGCTGCAAACGGAGATGAGAAGGGATGGGCACGTGGGCCACACGCTCAGAAGCATCTTAGGGGCCTCTTCATTCCCCTCACACGCTGAGCCTCAGATCAGGTTCATGTCTGTGCTGCAGTTATCTCAGGCGATGACAGCTATGGGGTGTGTGTGTGTGTCTCTGTGTATGTGTGTGTGTGTGTAAGACTGGAGAAGAAGCAGAGAGGGGAGAAAGACAGAGAGGAGGGGGACAGAGATCTGGAAAGAGGGAGAACCAGAGGAAGGGATCAGAAGGGGAAGGAGGAGGAGAGAGAGAAGAAAGGAGAGGGATGGGGAGAGGAGGAGGAGGTGGACCCAGTTAACGAGAGAGGAAGAGAGAAGAGAAACAGAGAGGGAGTGGGAGAAACAGAAGGTGAGAGAGAGAAAGGGATCAGAAGGAGAAGGAGGAGGAACCTCCCCGTAGCTTTCTCCACCATCTCTCAGAAATGTTCCTGGGGCTGCCTCTGCTGAAGAGGGTGCTGTGAGCTGGTGGAGGGAGTGAGGGTGATGGGTGGTGGGGGCGAGGCAGGGGGGAGGTGAGACAGAAGGAGCTGAGAATCAGAATGTTCTAGAATAGCAGCTTCAGCAGTGTGCCTAGCATAGGGTGCAGAGCATGGTAGGCACTCTGAAGATCTGTTGGTCATCAATGAATGAATGAGTGAAAGATGGATGAATGAATTTGGAGGGGAGCAGAATGTTTCCATCTACATAGACCTTGGTGAAAATGCAACCCTGGCAGCTGGGCATGGACATGTGCTGCCTGCTTCCCGTGCCTGTGGGCACCAGTGGGCAAGAGTGGTTGCCAATGCCTGTCCCCATGTCCCCTGTGTCACCCAGAGTCCAGGCATGTACAGGCTCCTATGGGGTAATATGGCAGGCTAGCAAAGAAGTGTCCCCAGGTGCCCCAAAATGAGGGCCCCACCCACACTCCACCAACCCAACCCCGGGGAAAACTCTGCCCAGATCAGCTCAACAGCAAGGGAGGCCAACCCCTGGCCCTGAGCCTGGCGTTTTCAAGCCTCTGCAGGAGCCAGTTCTTTTTAGGGCAACTGCAAGCCTGTCCCCAATAAATTCTAAAGCACTTTTATGTTTACTGGTTTATTACTGAGGTGGGATATTAACGAAAGAAAGGAGAAATAAAAATTAAAAGGGCAAAAACAAGCTGCCTGTATTAGGCTGGCTCATCTCAAAGGCCATAACAGGCAAAGTTTCAATAATGTTATCTAAGGGTCAGAGCTCAAAGGATTGTGCTCTGAAGACTCTCCCAGCACTCCCTTAACATAAGAATAGGAGGAGATTAAATTCTCCTATCTCTCCTTTGAGTATAAGCAAACCTCCCCTTAAATCCTATCCCCTCTGCTATGTAACTCTACCTCGCTCCTTGCTCTGTAAGTTGTATGAGTTCCTGTTTTTCCTATAGTTAATGATTGTAGGTTCCTGCCTTTTCATCTAAGCAGTATAGCAAAGGTTACCAGACATGCCTGAGCAGGTCTAGCTTGCAACCAGCTGGTGCTATGGTGGGGATCGCAATATGAGTCTTTGCAAAACTCCTTTGAACCAATCTAGATAACGACCATCTGGACTGAATAGCAAGGAGTATATGTAGACCTGAGTTATGAACCTGTCTTAGTTTGATTAACTGCCTTTGTCTTGCTTCTGTACATTCATGTTCACACCACTTAGGAGTAGGTGTATAAGCAAAAACCTGTCTTTGTTCGGGGTCCAGTCTTTGGATGTTGAGTCCGCTGGGTCTGAGTGCACTCAATAAAGATTCTCCTGCTTTACCCGGAGATCTCTCTTGCTCTCTTGATTTTCTGCAACATTATAAATAATATTACAAAGGATACAGAGAAAAGACATGTAGGGTGAAGTATAGGAAGGGGCATGGAAATTCCATGCCCTCACTGGGTGCACCACCCTTCAGGAACTTCCAAGGGTTTAGCTGTTTGGAAGCTCTCCCAGTCCTGACCTTTTGGGCTTTCACGGAGGCTTCATGATGTGGGCATGAATGATTAAACCACTGGACGTTGGTGATCACCTCACCTTCAGCTCCTCTCCCCTCGCAGGAGGTTGGGGCTGAGAGTCTCAACCCTCTAATCCAGCCCCAGTCTTCCCAGGGCCTGTCTCATCCTGAAGTTATCTAGGGGCCTTCAGCCACCAGTCAACTCATTAACATACAAAAAGACATCACGGTGGAGATGCTAAGGATTTTAAGAGTTGTATGCCAAGAAACAGGGTCAAAGACCAAATACATATTTTACAACATCACAGTCTGTGTGTCCAGCAGCACCTGACACCATTCTCACTATTTTAATGGTTTCCATGAAACAGTGAATAGCTCCAACCATGTGAAAATTGAACACTAAGGCAGATGAGGATGGGCAAAGACTAGAGTGACTCAAATAAGAGTCATGTGCATAATTTAAGGGGAGTAAAAAAAATTGGTAGTCAAGACAAATAATATTTTAATGCAGTATTTCCAAGGACACAAATTTAGGCAAAAACTCCATGATGAACTTCAAAATATCAAAATTTTAAACAAAGACAGATCAGCATGGATATTGTTCAAAACTTCTAACCACCAGAATGGCATAGTCCATAGCCTCTAAGAATGGATGCTGTCTGCAGCGCTGGAGTTGACCCAGAGGACTTTAGCTGTCTGGAGAATAGGGAGGTATAGATGGTCCTAGAGAGAAGGCAGGGGCAGTCCAGGCAGAGAGGGGCATGCAGGGACTCTCTACCACAGCACATTGAACTATGTTCACAGCTAATTCTAAACATATCTTCTAATTTTGGTGAAGAGGAAAGAGAGAGAAATTGGCAAATATCTGTAGAGGCAAGTGCCAATATTACATAAATAGTAATAAGAGTTAAGCTTAAGTCTTTACATTTCCAAATTTATATAAAATTTTAAAAACTTATATCTGAGTTCTGTTTTCCTGGGACCACAAATGCTCTTTTAAATAAACTGGTAGAAGCAGGCAACAAAGTTAATTGAAAATGGGAAAGAAAAATTTCATGAATTTAGGTTGCTTTATAGCAGCTGGAAGACTTAACAAAACAGGAGGCCCTGGACCACCCAGGCAGGACCTGGACGGGAGGGGAGTGCATGGAGCATTTGCAGCAACTTGGGGAGTGACAAGGGAGGGGTGCCTGGGTTTTCCGTGTTCTTGGTGTTCTGTGTACCTCTGCCCCTGCCTCCACAAGGGGCACCCAGGGACCAACTTTGAGAACCTACCCTTGTTCCCCTGGCTTTTGGGGAAACATCCTCGAGCCATCCTGGAAGATAGGGCTGGATGAGTGGCAGCAGCAGCAGAGAAGAGGCTGCATCAGGAATAACTGCTCACCCCCCACCAGGTTAGAGCAAAAGTGGGCCCAGCTTCAAAGCCAGGTTCTAAGGGGAGGAGGATGGCTACAGATAGGGTACTGCCTGATGATGAGGAGGTTGATAGGGCAACTATGGGAACTAGCCAGAGGAAGTGCTTCCCCTGACAAGGAAGGGTAGGCTCAAGACCCCTGGCAGTGGCACAGAATGCTCCTATGAAGTCCAGCTGCTATAAACTCCTACCATCAGGGGTTCCTGGCAGCCCAGTGCCCAACACAGGTGTTTTTCTTGCCCTTCTACTCCATCCCCCTCACCCTCCTACTGCTGAACTTGTAGGGATCAGAAGCCACGGTTGGTGGGTGTGGCTGATTAGAAGAGATTCAGGCCCCAGGTGTTAATGAGGGAGGCTTCAGTGACAGGTCTCTGGGAGGCCCATGGGAGGCCTCTGTGTGTTCTGAGGTGAGTTCTGTGGGGAACTCTCTGGAAGTCTGTAGAGCTCTGGGCCAGGCTTCTGTGAAGAGGTTTATGGGTCTGTGCTCAGGAGGTCCTGTGGGAGGTCACTGTGTGAGTGCCTGGTGGCCATGTGTGGTCCCTGTGGGAGGTCACTGCCTGGTGTCTCTGTGCAAGGTGTCTGGGGAGGTGTCTGTGTGTCTCTCGTGTGAGGACTCCTTGTGAGGTCTCTGAGGGAGTCTGTGAGGTTTCTGGAAGGTCCGGGAGGCTGCATGATGTCTTCCTAAGAGGGCTCTGGGAGACGCCTGTGTGGTGCAGAGAGAGGCACTCTCTGTGGGAGGTCTCTGCATTGAAAGACCTCATGCTCATCTCCAAGTCTCCTGTAAGGAAGTCCTTGGGGAGCTCTCAGTGCCAGGTCTCTGGGTTCTCTCTGGGTTTGAGTCTCAGGCAGAGGTCTCTCAATGTGAGCCTCTGTGGAGGTCTCTGAGGGTCTCTGTGGGGTTCTCTGTGGAGGTAGCTGCATGGGTCTCTGGGAGATCTCTGTGGGGGGGTCTCTGTGTAACTCCCTGGGGGTCTCTCTAAGTCTCTGTGTGGGTCTCTGTAGCGCCTCTCTCACAGTCACTGTGCGGATTTCTGTGGGGAAATCTCTGTAGGGGTCTCTGGTGGGGTCCCTCTGTGGGTCTCTGGGGGGTCTCTGTGGAGATCTGTGTGTGGTCACTAGTGAATCTCTGTGTGAGTTTCTGGGCATCTCTGTGTGGGTCTCTCCCGAAGGTCTCCGTGTGAATTTCCGTGGGGTCTCTGCGGAGGTGTTTGTGTGGGTCTCCATGGGGATGTCTGTGGAGGTCTCTGTGGGTCTCTGGCTGTCTGTGTGGGTCTCCGGGTATCTCTTTGGGGTCTCCGTGTAGGTCTTTGGAGGGATTGCTGGGGGTGGGGGGTCTGTGTTGGAGGTGTTTCTCAAAGGTCTCCAACCCTAATAGGGCCTTGCCTGGAAAAAAAAAAAAAAAAAAAGGCCTAGGTTCACAGAAACTCAAGGTACCTCTATGCTGCTTGAACTTGAACAGGCGTTTTATCCAAAATAGCTTCTGTTCTCCAGAGGTCTGCCGTATCATCAAAGAGTTAGACATAACAGTAGATGATTCTGCCACCAAGCCCTTGCCACTAAGTGGTTTAACAGACGTTACAAGGGGAAATGGAATGATGCACATGTGGAAATTTACTCTAGGTTCTCTGAAATTCTCCGCAAAGACATTTTTAGAGAACTAAACTTTGAATCAAGGTGCTGAATGTGTGTGTTCCTCCTAAATTGTTGTATTGAAATCCTAACCCCCAAGGTGATGGTATTAGAAAATGCGGCCTTTGGGAAGTGATTAGGGTGTGAGGGTGGAGCCCACATGAATGGGATTAGTGCCCTTCTGAAAGAAGCCCAAGGGAGCTCAGTTATTTCTTCTTCAACACGAGGACACAGTGAAAAGTCAGTCATGTATGAACTAGAAAGCAGGACCCCACCAGATACCAAATCTGCTGGTGTCCCCATCCTGGACCTCTCGGTCTCCACAACAGTGAGAAATACATTTCTGTTGTTTATAAGTCACCCTGTTGAATCCATCCCTATAAACTTTATAAAATTAATTAGGGAGGAGGGGAGGGGGAGAAATGAAAATAAGCAAAGCTTGCAGCACATTCAGCGTAAACCACGAGGGCAGCTGCTCTCTGTCCCCCTTCCTCATAGTTGTTTCATGCCGATTGCCTCAGCGTCACAGAGATTACAGTCCCCATAACTGCTCTATAGGCAGCAACTTGAACATTATAAAATGTTGTTTTCCAGGTGAGGGAGTCTGCTGGGTCCTGCATACAAATGCAACGACTGATGCCAGTGGGTCTGAAGAACCCCACAGGAGCTGACTCACCAAAGAACGCAGCTTGTACACCCTGATGGTTTCACCCTCCTTTCCCGGACCGGTCAACAACCCCAATCTTCTATCCCTCACCCTCCACAATCTCCTTAAAAACCCCAGCTCAGAACTCCTCCGGAAGATGGGTTTGAGGGTCTCCACTCATCTCCTTGCTCCATCCCTGTGATCATTAAACTCGTTCTCTGCTACAGCGCTTGCTGTCTCGGTGTAATTGGTCTGTTACTGTGTAGTGGGCATATGCACCTGTTGGTCCTATAACACCATTTATGGTGCTTTGCTATAGCAGTCTGTACGGACTAAGACACATGGCTTAAAGGTTATAGAACTATGGGGAAGAGGCAGAAGGAAAAATTTGATCAAAACTGCAAAGAAGAGTTGACATGCATGGCCTCTTCAGAAATGGTAAGTGCACAACGTGTTTTGGTGAAAAGTAATATAGTAGGAACTTGCCGGTAAGAATGATTCATCAAAATGCAGAGCTACAGTTTGACTCACGCCTAACAGTAATTCTGTTTTCCAGACATGCTGGTGATGCCCTTTGTGCTTCAGACCCTACAGGTATACATTATTTATCCCATACTTCAGCTTTTCTTATTTAAATATTCAAAGATTTACATTTTAAAGGTACTTAGAACTGTACTTGATTCTTCATAAGTGCTGCATAAGTAAGTATAAAGTGAATAAATAACTTCCCACTGTAACCACCAGCTTCCTTGCTATGCTCCTGTTTCTTAGTTCCACTAAACCACTTGCTATTTGGCAATACAGTAGCCTTGAGTTTGAGTTATAGCTCCACTAAAAGATCTTCGTTCAACTAATTAAGGATGTATTTGTTTGAGTTTGGTGATTACTAACTGAGTTAACTATGCAGCAAATTCTTCTGTGATAGAAAATATGCAGGCTGGGCATGGTGGCTCAAGCCTGTAATCCCAGCACTTTGGGAGGCTGAGACGGGCAGATCACGAGGTCAGGAGATCAAGACCATCCTGGCTAACCCGGTGAAACCCCGTCTCTACTAAAAAATACAAAAAACTAGCCGGGCGAGGTGGCAGGCGCCTGTAGTCCCAGCTACTCGGGAGGCTGAGGCAGGAGAATGGCATAAACCCGGGAGGCGGAGCTTGCAGTGAGCTGAGATCCGGCCACTGCACTCCAGCCTGGGCGACAGAACGAGACTCCGTCTCAAAAAAAAAAGAAAAGAAAATATGTATACATTGGAAATAAATTTACTCTGTCCGCCAGACTGGAGTGCAGTGGCACAATCTCAGCTCACTGCAACCTCCGCCTCTCAGGCTTAAGCGAATCTCCTGCCTCAGCCTCCCGAGTAGCTGGGATTATAGGCACCCACCACCATGCCTGGCTAATTTTTGTATTTTTAGTAGAGATGGGGTTTCACCATGTTGGCCAGGCTGGTATCAAACTCCTGACCTCAGGTGATCCACCCACCTCAGCCTCCCAAAAATGCTAGGATTACAGGGGTGAGCCACCACGCCCAGTCAATAAGAACAATTTGTCTGTTGGTATAACCAAGATTATCTTTTTTATCATATAAAAAATTGTCTTCCTATAATCTGTAAGTGTGTGCATGTATAATTGCATAATAACTATAAAATTTGGATGCCTAAGCATTTAGGTGTACCAAAGAGTTCATAGAATCAACAATCCGTACTCAGTAAGTGTTTCCACTGTTCTTCAAGCACATTTCCAGATTAACTATGAAGTCCAAAGGAAGACTGTCAGCAGGATGATCATTCTTTCTTGCCCACCAGACACACACTCGCAGCACTCTCCTGCTAGCCCGCATTCCCCTATCTGTTTTCCTCATGCAGAAGTTAGGGAAGCATGAATGCACAGGGGTCCACAAAGGTTGACAATCAAAACACACTAGGAAAGGTACCTCAAGGTCTCTACTGAGACAGACAGACATTGACTATGATAAGGTTGTGCAGGTGAGGTGCATGCATTTCATATGTTTGCAACATGAGAGATATTTGCAGGAAGTTAAGCTTCACCATAGGAAGTGCCTGTGTGGGTATATTTGTTTGTTTTAAATACTTAAGGATGATCAGAGACTATGGGGGGGGGGGGAAGCTGTTCTTCCAAAGAGAAATTCACTCTCATTTTCTTTTCTTTTCTTTTTTTTTTTTTTTTGAGTCAGAGTCTTGCTCTGTTGCCCAGGCTGGAGTGCAGTGGCGGGATCTCGGCTCACTGCAAGCTCCGCCTCCCGGGTTCACGCCATTCTCCTGCCTCAGCCTCCTGAGTAGCTGGGACTATAGGTGCCCGCCACCACACCTGGCTAATTTTTTATATTTTTAGTAGAGACGGGGTTTCACCGTGTTAATCAGGATGGTCTCGATCTCCTGACCTTGTGATCCGCCTGCCTCGGCCTCCCAAAGTGCTGGGATTACAGGCGTGAGCCACTGCGCCCGGCCTCACTCTCATTTTCTAAGGAATTCTTCCCCTTTCCTCTGCTTCCCTGCAGTGGAAAACTGGGGTGAGATCAAAGCTGCAACTCCAGTCCACACCAGAGCCCAGGAATACTCCCAGGACTCTGGAGATGCCTGAGGACCAGGGGTTGTGGTGTGCAGGAAGGAGGGTCCTACAGGCACCGTGAGGAACAGCAATCGGCTGTAGTAAAACACGGGCTGACAAAGGCAGGAAGGCAAAAGAAGGCACCCAGGTCGGCCCAGGGGAGATGAGAGGCCCAGTTCTTCCCAAGCAGGTGTGGTGTCCCACAAAGGCCCCCAGGGGTCTGTTGTGGGCACCACCGTGTCTGAAAGTGTGTGTGTGGTTGGGGGATGGTTGTCAAGGCAAGGCCATGAGGTTCATTTCCCTGCAGCAGTAGGAGCAAGGGCCTGGCACTGGGAAGCCTCGCCCTCGTTGCAGCAGGCAGGTGGGTGGGTGGTTGGATGAACAGCAGTTGAGAGTTGAGCCTGCAGAGTGAAGTCTGTGGAGGGAACAGAGGCGCATGGATGGAGACATGCACACAGCCCACCAGAGACCGGGAACCCCCACACCCACACGGTCCTCTCGTTTATCCAGAAAGGCGAACATCAGGTTTGAGGAGGAATGGAACCTAACACGAATCTTTTCCCTAAATGTGGAGCTGATGTGAACCAGTTGTCTCTGATCTCCAGTTCCTGTTCCTCACAAAGAGCGCACCTACTGACCTGGCAGTGGCCTGTGGTGGGGCAATTCCTTGCATGCCCAAGCCCAGTTGTGCAGGTCAAGATGAGACCCACTTCTCAGGCTTAGGCTCCCTGCAAATGAAGCAGAACTTACCGCCATACTTCCCAGTGATCCTAGCAGGCGTCACTGGGGTCTCCACTCTTGCCAGTTAACCCAGTTAACACATTAGGGACTGTCATGTCTCCCCAGGGACAATCTCACAAAGGAGGAAGAGACTGTAGACAGATAAAAGCAGCAGTAGATAAAGCAGATGTGCTCTTGAAGGTGCATATTCATGAGAACAGACCCAAATAAACTCAGATGGTCTCACTCCCATTGAGGCTACATAGAACGCATGACAAAGATATACATGATTTTCAAGGCCACTTTTCAAGTATTGAATAAATGTATCACACAGTGATTAAAAAGTGCAATCTCTAATCCTGAGTTTCAGATGCCCAAAAGACGTCTAATAGTATAATGAGAACATTTCCTCCAGGGCTCAAAGTACCCTACCTATCAGGTACGGGCCAGACACGAGGCCCCAGTGGTCTGGAGCAGGCAGGAGGTGAAAAACAGGACACACTGTGGAGCAAAGAATACTAACGGGAGGCCGAGGCGGGCGGATCACAAGGTCAGGAGTTCAGGACCAGCCTGGCCAATATGGTGAAACCCAGTCTCTAATAAAGATACAAAAATTAGCTGGGCATGGTGGCACACACCTGCAGTCCCAGCTACTCGGTAGGCTGAGGCAGGAGAATCGCTTGAACCCAGGAGGGGGAGGTTGCAGTGAGACGAGATTGTGCCACTGCATTCCAGCCTGAGCGACAGAGTGAGACTCCGTTTCAAAAAAAAAAGAGTATGTACGGAGGACATGAGTGATATCAGAACAGGCTGCTGAACACTGGACTCCAGCCTGGCATGAAGTGCCCAGCCCTGCTCTCCACCCAAAGGAGCTGGACCTCAGATCACCCCAAACCACTCCTGGCTTATGGTGGAGCACACATGTTCCAACACTTAGGAGAGTGAGGACTGTATTTGGGGCAGAGAAAGAAAAAATGGATCAGGACAACATATGAAAGATCTAAAGAGAATAAGTAAAGGCTTAATTATTGCTTTGAAAATAACGAAGTGTTTGAGGTTTTGTTACAGCAAGCTCCATAAGTTGGTAACTCACAATTATGTTCCTAACATAAAAATGTCATTTGGAGGTTTAATTATTTGTTTTTATTATATTTTTTAGTTTTATGAATTTAAAAGTTCTATTCTGGGGTGACGAAAGTAGAAAACATAGGGTGTGGGAAAATTACGAAAACAGGAGATTCTAAAATAATCCTTAGGAAACCACCTAGATTGCTAAGAGAATTTCAGAGTTTCAAAGGCTATGAAATGGGTGGGCTCAGGCCTGGATCTCCAAGGTATAAGGAGAGCCAGGTGACACCTGTGTTTCAGAACAGAATGGAAAATGGACCCAGGGCTGTCTCTGACAGGTGAGCAGCTAGAGTGGGAGGGAGGGATCCGGGGGACCCAGGAGGGTGGAGGGACCCAGGGCTGGGAGCTGAGGGCGGGGCTGTGCTTCAGCCTCCTCCTCCCACTGCCCCTCCCCCGCCCCCAGGAGCCCTTTGTGAGGAAGAGGCCCCAGCTCTGTGATGCAGGCCTGGGCCCCACTCCCTAGACCCAAAGGGGATGCCCAGCCCTCAGTTGCTTGAAGGTGACATTGCACTTCAGATGGAGAAAATGCTCTTTCCTCTGAAGAGCCCTAGTGCCACATGGCTGAGCCCCAGCTCCACTCCCTGGATGATGGATTTCATCCTCACCAGTGTGTGTGGCCTGGTGCTCCTCTACCTGTTACTCTCCTACCTCCACAGTGACCCGCCCTCACCCCCGCCCGGGAGGAAGAGGAGCAGCAGGGAGGTAAGGAGCCCTCAGCCCAGCCCCACAGAGAAAGAGTCTCTCTTCTTTTCCTCCCCTCATTTCCACTTTTCCCAAACAACGAGAGACGCTCCCACGATGGGAAATCTCGTCATCCCTCTAGGGCAGGGCAGGGCAGGCAGGGGCGAGAGTGGGCGGAGGATTCCACCCCCAGCTCCCAGACCATCTGTGGGGTGCGCAGGGGGCGTCAGGGCAAAAACCAACACCAGACTCAGTGGCGACGACCGGGTCAGGAGAGGAGTGAGGTCTCTGTGGGAGGAGAGGCCCCAGCCCTGCCTCATCACCCCCTTCCTGGGCCGGGTGCCTGGGGGCCCAGCCTCCTCTGTGTGATCTGGGTGTGATCTGGGAGCTGTGCTGAGCCCCCGAGAGCCTCCCACAAGAGCCTGGATTCGCCTGTGGCTGCACCCCGGCCACAGCTGCTGCTTCCTCCTTCACCACAACCCCGTGGTCCCGGCCTCCTCTCCATTCTCTTCCCAAGCAGAATCCTACCGGCAGCTCAGAGGCGCCTGCAGACCTGAGCCTGGGTGTGCCTTCAGGGGAGGAGCAGGGACTGGGAACAGCCGGGGCGGAGCCACACAGAAAACCCCTCCTTGCATTTTCCTAAGAAGGAAAACGGAAGGCCGGGCGCGGTGGCTCAAGCCTGTAATCCCAGCACTTTGGGAGGCCGAGACGGGCGGATCACGAGGTCAGGAGATCGAGACCATCCTGGCTAACACGGTGAAACCCCGTCTCTACTAAAAAATACAAAAAACTAGCCGGGCGAGGTGGCGGGCGCCTGTAGTCCCAGCTACTCGGGAGGCTGAGGCAGGAGAATGCTCTAAACCCGGGAGGCGGAGCTTGCAGTGAGCTGAGATCCGGCCGCTGCACCCCAGCCTGGGCGACAGAGCAAGACTCTGTCTCAAAAAAAAAAAAAAAAAAAAAAGAAGGAAAACGGAAAACATTTCATTCACGATAAACATGAGTGAAAAGCGCACACAGAGCTCCCTGAGCTAGAGGCAGGGCGCCGTGTCCTTCATGAGCACTGCATGTGTGCAGCTGGTCTGGAGAGAGGAGACTGAGAACTGGTCCCAGCCCCTCATCCTTTCTTGCCTCTCAGCCTCAAAGGGAGAGAAGGGGGAGGTCCAGGAGCAGAAAGAAGATCTCAGCTCTGAAAGGTGAGGCTCTGCTGCTCCCCGGGACTCCCCAGAGGTGACAGCATCGCCTGTGCCCGAGGAAGTCATTTGCAGAGGCCTGAGAGGGAAACTCCTGGGAGGGAAATCGGAACCTGGGGCCTCAGATTCCCTGTGGGAATGAAGCCGGGGGCCTGGGACCGGGATTGCCCATAAGGGGGCGGTGTGGGGAAGGGACCAAGGCCTGCGGGGATATGGGCGGAGGTCAGGGAGGCTCCAGGTCCATGTGGACAGCTGTGTACCTTGGCCATGGCTGACTCCTCTTTGAGACCACCCGTTTGCTCTCCCAACAAGATGGTTGTGACACCCATGAAGGGGTGGACGTGGAAGCGCTTTTTGCAAATGACAAAATGCTGCACAGTGGACACCTTCCTGTCACCATCAGGGCCATGTGTCCTTGGACACAGATGTGTGGGCTTCAGGGTCTAGTTCCCTGTGGTGTCCCCTAAAGAGACATCCACTCAGCCTCCGTGAGGTTCCCAGGCACCGCCCTCTCCACCATAACCCTGTCTCCTGACTTCCAGCTTGCAGAAACCTCCTGAGGGAGCTGGAGGAGACTCGGGACCTGAACAACCTTCTGGAAAGGTGAGGAGCTTCCCCCTTCTCTCCATGTCCTCCTTCCTACCAGGGCCTCTGATGCAACCCTAGAGCCTGCTGGTGATCTGGGAGGGAGAGGTCCTGGGAAGAGGAGAGGGGAGGACTGAAGCCCTGGGGCAGGCTTAGGCAGAGCTTTGTGAAGTCAGCAGTGGGGGAGGTGGAGGAGCTGTAGGCCCCAGGTGCCCACCGCTCCTGGCTTCCTGGCCCCACCTGCCCCTGGCTGCAGCTTGTGCCTCTTGTCTCCTGCAGCCACCTGAGGAAGCTCGCTGGCGAGGGCGGCTCCCATCTGCCCTTAGGTGGAGACCCCCCGGGTGACGTGTGCAAACCAGCGCCTGCTAAGGCCCACCAGCTGCGTGGGAAATGCATGCCAGATCTGTCTCCCACCAGCTTGTCCCCAGCAGCTCCCCCAGCTCCTCTGGCCTCCACCCAGTCACCAGGTCCGATGACCTTCTCAGAGCCTTTTGGACCACACTCAACCCTGAGTGCCTCCGGGCCTCCAGAGCCCTTGCTTCCCCTAAAACACCCTGCATCTCGGCCACATGTGGTTTTTCCTCTTTCAACACAGCCGCATGGTCCCCTGACCTCTCTACCTCCACCCGACTCCAGCCTGGCTGGACTTCAGTGTGGCTCCACAACACGCCCCGTCCCCAAGAGCTCCCCTCTACACAGCCAGGGGCCGCCTTCTCCAACCAGGGTGATCTCTGGCCTTGGGCGCTCCAGCGATCCCATCTGGGACCTCTATTGCTGGAGGGAGGCTGCCACCACCTGGGGCCTCTCCACCTGTTCACATGGCAAATCCCAGCCACAGCATCTTCCCGACCAGCCCCTAGAGGCTTCCTTCTGGGGAGACTCCACACCCAGGCACGTGGAGGTAGGTGTGTGCACATTCATCCACCCTGACGTGCAGAAGCTGCTGGAGACTCTCATCGCCAAGAGAGCACTGATGAAGATGTGGCAGGGGAAAGAAAGGGAACGGGCCGACCACCCGCAGATGACATCACTGGGGAAGGAGTGGGACATCACGACTTTAGATCCCTTCTGGAACGTGTCAACTGAACCACAACAGCTGCCCCGTCCTCAGCAAGTCTCTGACGCCACAGCGGTGGGGGACCACTTGCAGCAGAAATGCAGCCAGCTTTTCTGGAACCTCCCATCTTTCAACAGCGAGTCCCTGGTAGCCACAGCCTGGGTTTCTAGCAAGCCTTCCTCACAGAATGCGCACTCCGTATCATTGGATGAAGCCTCCACTTCTCTTCCAGGTGAACCTGAGGTCGAGGTATCCTCAGAGCTTTCCCAAGCACCGCCTTCCTCAAAGAATGCACACTCTGTATCATTGGATAAAGCCTCCACTTCTCTTCCAGGTGAACCTGAGGTCGAGGTATCCTCACAGCTTTCCCAAACACCGTCTTCCTCACAGAATGCACACTCTGTATCATTGGATAAAGCCTCCACTTCTCTTCCAGGTGAACCTGAGGTCGAGGTATCCTCAGAGCTTTCCCAGGCACTGCCTTCCTCACAGAATGCACACTCTGTATCATTGGATAAAGCCTCCACTTCTCTTCCAGGTGAACCTGAGGTTGAGGCATCCGCACAGCTTTCCCAGGCACCGCCTTCCTCACAGAATGCACACTCTGTATCACTGGATAAAGCCTCCACTTCTCTTCCAGGTGGACCTGAGGTTGAGGTATCCTCAGAGCTTTCCCAGGCACCGCCTTCCTCACAGAATGCACACTCTGTATCATTGGATAAAGCCTCCACTTCTCTTCCAGGTGAACCTGAGGTTGAGGCATCCTCAGAGCTTTCCCAGGCACCGCCTTCCTCACAGAATGCACACTCTGTATCATTGGATAAAGCCTCTACTTCTGTTCCAGGTGGACCTGAGGTTGAGGCATCCTCACAGCTTTTCCAGGCACCGCCTTCCTCACAGAATGCACACTCTGTATCATTGGATAAAGCCTCTACTTCTGTTCCAGGTGAACCTGAGGTTGAGGCATCCTCACAGCTTTCCCAGGCACCGCCCCAGCCCCACCACATGGCCCAGCCCCAACCTTTCACTCCAGCCTGGCCACAGTCCCAGCCGCCGCCTTTGGCTGGGATCCAGACCCAGGCCCACCTCTCACCCCCTGTCCCAAGCCTACCGTGCTCTTCTCCACCCCAGATTAGGGACTGTGGGGCATCTCACCCGACAACCCAGGAGAGGACAGAGTCTGTCATCCCCGCTGGAAAGGAGAATCTTGAATGGACCTTGAAGAAGCGACCAAAGTGGAAGAGGGTTTTGCCCTCTCTCCTCCAAAAGTCTCCGGCTGTCCTGAGCCAGCCCACTGCCCACCTTCCCCAGGAGAGGCCAGCCTCCTGGAGCCCCAAGTCAGCCCCCATCCTTCCCGGGGTTGCCACCAGCCCTGAGCTCCCAGAGCACCGGTGGCAAGGAAGGAGTGCCATCCACCAGGAGCAGTCCTGTGGCCCTCCCAGCGGATTCCGGGCATCTGGGGACCTGCCGCCGCCTGAGGGGGAATTCCCAGGGAGGCCCCAGAGTCGGGCAGCAGACACGCAGGAGGCCCTCTTGCCCTCCCAGGCTTCTGGATTTGCAGGGAAGGGCAGGAAGGATGTGCAGAAGGCCGGGTTCAGGAGCTCCGGAAGGTTCTCTGGGAAAGGGTGCTTACGGTCCAAACTAGGGCCAGACCCAAGCCGGGATCGAGGCTCAGGAAGGACCTCAGTGAAGTTTCTGGAGGAAGACAAGGAGGAGGCGGAAGGTGACATGTGGAGGCCCTGGAAGTACCAATCAGTAAATTCTGCACCCAGGGACCCAGACAAGGAGCATCTGGAAAACAAGCTGCAAACCCATCTGGCCAGGAAGGTGGGGGAGATCAAAGAGGGCTGGATCCCCGTGCCTGTGCGTCGCTCCTGGCTCATGGTCAAATGTGCTGTTCCCCAGTCTGACGCCCACAGGAAACCCGGGAAGCTGGCATCCTGGAGGGGTGGGAAAGCCCACGCGAACACCTCCCGCGAGCTTTCCTTCCTCCAGCCCTGCACCCAGCAGATGCTGGAAGTGCATCTTCTAAGGTTCCGTGTGAGACACAGGTGGGGTCCAGACCTCCAGTCCCTGGAGCCCATAAATGTCTGGTCAGGTGAGGCTCAGGCCCCACCCTTCCCACAATCCACCTTTCCCCCCTGGGCCTCCTGGGAATCTCGGGACGAGTCTGCAGCCAACGTTCCCATTTTCCTGGGAAAACGTCCTCAGAACGGTCCAGGAGACAACAGAACAACAAGCAAGTCACTCCTGACGGTGAGTGGCGCTCTCGCTTCTGCAGCACCTGAGCAGGAGGAAGCCCAGAGGCCCCTGAGAGGGTCCCAGTCAGCTGACACCCATGGGCGATCAGAGGCCTTTCCAAGTCAACATGAGGACAGGGGGTTTTCTCAGCCCCCCACATGCAGCCTTGTGGGCAGAACCTGGCAGAGCAGGACTGTCCTGGCATCCGGGAAACCCAAACTCAGACTAGAGGGGAGTATGGGTTCAGAAATGCCTGGGAACGAGGCAAGGTTTGAGAGTGAGAGCATGTCCCCAGGAGACGTGTGTAGTAGCAGAGCCCTGCAAGAGCTCAGCATAGGGTCCCAGTGGGCAAGGGCCGAAGATGCCCTGGAGGCACTGAAGGTGGGGGAGGAGAAGCCCCCCGCTTGGGACGTCACCGTGGGAGCCAGTGTGAGGGCAAGTTCAGGAAGCATTCAGGTGGATCTGAGGAGCACAGGGGCTCTGGGGACCACTGATAACCCCTCAGGGTCTACAATCTGTGTTGCTCAGGATCCAGAGCAGCTGCGCCTGAAAGCGCAGGTGGTCAATGAGATTGCGCTCCTAGTTCAGGTGGATTCAGAGGAGCAGCCGCCAGGCCGTGCCTCGGGCGTCCTCCTCCAGGATGGCGCCATAGATCTGTGCCTTCCAGGCCGCCACGTGGACATGCTGCCCGCCACAGACAGGCTGCCCGTTCAGGCCCCTCTGTTCACCTCCCAGAGTGTGTCCAATAAGAACACAACGGCTTCTCAGGGGCCATGGGCCCTCCTAAGGAAGGGAGGGGACAGCCCAGGGCAGCGGGAGCCTGGGAGCCCGAAAGCAAAGGCCCCACAGAAGAGTCAGAAGTCGCTGGGCTCTGCGGACAAGGGCGAGGCCCGCAGGAGACCCAGACCAGGGAAGCAGGGACACGGCTCCAAGGGACCAAGGACCTCTGAAGCCAGTGGGAGGAGCCACTCTGCTCACACCAGGGAAATAGGAGACAAACAAGAAAGGAAATACAACCAGCCTCAGCCGGAGAAACGAGAGACGCCACCAGAAAGCCACTTCCGGAGAAAGATTGGTCACCATCCACAGGGTCTACACCCCAGGAAAACAGGCGCAGGGTGGGAAGACGTCCTGGAGAAAGGCAAGCCTGGGGCAGATGCTGTCCAGAGCTGGGGGTCTGGCCCAGCAAGGCTGTTTATGGACTGCATGGTTGATGAAGCCTGGACCATCAGCAGAGTTGTGGGGCAAATCCTGGTGGACAAACTGGGGCTTCCGTGGGGACGTGGTCCCTCAGACGTCAGTCGCCACAAAGGTGACCTCCACGCCCAGGAGAATGTGCCTTCCTGCGGCCACAGGGGTCACTGCCACCAGGAACATAGCAGAGAGATGAGAGCTCCGGCCTGCAGCCCCAAAGCCACCCCCAGGGGCCACCACTGTCCTGTCAAAAACAGGAACATCAGGGACAGAGACAGCAGATGGGCCCCACCTCCCCGGGAGCCTGTGTCCCCAGCTGGCTCCCACCACCACAGGCCACGAGTGGCAAGCGCCTCGGGTGGCCCCATCTGCGGCCGCTGGAACTGAGGTCTACACAGGGGTCTTGCCTCCTGAACCAGAGAAGGCTTCTTGCACGTCTCCTGGGGGCGACGGGGTTCTACTCAAATAAAACTGACACCTACACGTTAAGCCTGTCCTGCCTGGGTGATCACAGCCATGTGTTCCCGACTTTGACAGAGAAGTTCCCAATACACTTGGTTTCCCTGCAGAGGTGGTGGCTTCTGTCTGTGCCATGCTAGGGCACAGGAAAGGGCTCAGCGTCCGCTCCTTCTGAGTGCGGCTTCCAGAATGGCTGTACCTGGAGGAGGCTGGCAGGGACGTGGAGGACCCCCTCTTCTCCCTGTCCAGGGAGAAACCGTGTCTGGTTTCCAAGGTGGATCACGACCCAGAGTCTTCAGGACGTGTAAGGACAGCAAACCCTATGGCGACCCCACCGGGTCTGGCTCACTGCATCCCCGTTCTCACTAAGGTAACTTCTGTACTGCTGTAGGGGCTGGGTCTGCAGGGGCCTCACGGCCTGAGGGGCTGGTAGGCTCCCCTGAGGCTGGAGGAGTGATGGATCCCAGCAGCCTCCCTGCCCCGTGGTAGCCTGGGAATGTGGGGTGTCCTGTACTGGCCCTGGGTCAGAGGCGGGACAGCTCCTTCCCAGATGTCCTGGTGGGGAAGAGGTGACACCCTCCCCAGACCCTTCCCTGCCTGCTGAGTTCCGGGACGGACCTGGGCCCCGCCAGCACTTGGCTCAGCCTTGATAACACCACTGGGTTTGCGTCTGGTGTCCCCTGCCTCACTCTCCAGAGCAGTCTCCCGGCCACTAGTGTGGGGTGTCTGTTTCAGGAGGCACCCAGGGCTGCTGCCTGGCCCCCGGGCGGGACTCTGTGGTCAGGAACCACAGGAGGGGACCTAGGCCCAGGGTGGGAGGTGGGAGAAGAATCCGGGAAGACGAACATAAGTTCGCAAGTGCAGGATCCACAAGCTGCCCACAGCTGTAACCAGGGTCCTCACAGTCCGGTGATCATTACAAGTAAAAGTGGTCAGTGCCACTCCCAGGGCAGAGGGACCCAGAAGTCAAGGGCTGGCCTGGGTGACACAGCACATCTATAGCTCCAAGCCCAGGTGCTGGCAGGGGACACACTGGGCCTCAGAGGATCTGGTCACATGGTTCACAGGGAGAGTCCCCACAGGGCATGGTCCTGGGCTCCTCCATCCTGGTGCTGGGTCCCTCCTGGCCATCCCCAGAGAAGGCAGGAGCAAAGGCAGGAGCTGGTTCCCCAGAGGGCTCTGCCCAGGGAGAGGTCTGCACCTGCAGGGGTAGTGGAGGCTGAGGACAAGGGGACAGGCCTGTACCCAGGCGTGGCGGCACCCATGCTGGAGACCTGTTTGGAAAAGGCCCTGGTGTCACTCTGGGCGCCCAGGCTACTGCTGGAGCCAAGTCCTGTCTGGGGTGGTGACCTGGGCAGCTCCAGTGTGGGCCCAAGATCTATGGGACCCCGGATCCTGGGACCTGCAGCAGAGGAGCCCCAGAGAGACCCCCATGTACACCCCACACTCAAAGATTCCCACATTCATAGAGATTCCAGAGATTCCCCATAGTGACCCCCAGAGACCCCAACAGAGAATCTGACTGCGATCCCCCCATGAAGACCCCCCAGAGGGACCTCCCCACAGAAACCCCTGACAGATTCACACAGAGGCCCTTCAAAACCTCCACGGAGACCCCCACGGAGACCCCCACGGTGACTCTAACAGAGACCTGCACAGAGAAATATATCAAGGTCACTTTGCCACCCCCTCAAATCCCAAGCACTGCACTTGGTGAAAACGAGCGGCATCTACCTCATTCCAGCAGCGTCTTCTCCTGGCCGCCCTCTGCCCTCTTCTAGAGAAGATTCCGAGAGAAACCCAACAACAGAACAGCCTCCTCTGTCAGAGGGCATCGGACTCAGAGCGACCCCCGACCCGCCGGCAGACCCTTCCCCAGATCACCCAGGCCCAACCCCCGTGCTGATATAAAGGTGCAAGCGCTCCTGACAGAGCGGTGGGAGTTTCTCTGACGCTGTGCCTCCCAGGCCGCCCTCAGCCCCTCAGGCCGGGCTCCCCTCACTGCCAAGGGAATCCGCCCGCTTGTCTGGGTCGGTCTTGCTCACGGGGTCCTCCTGCGGGCCTTGTGCTGGAGCACATGGAACAGGAAGGATCTCGGCTTGGACACAGCTTCCTCCGAAACCCTTCGACTCCCTGCGAGGCCAGGCTGCCTGTGCTGGGTTCCCCGCCCTGGCCCTTTCCCCTGTGACAGCCTCTGCAGGCCTGGACATGTTTCTCCCAGAACCCTGAAAGCCTCTGGTGGGCCCGGTGAGGAGGGGGCGCGCCTGACCACACTCCCGCTACTGTCCTCTGTTATAAATTATTTCATAACATCTTAGTTAACGGGCACAGGGATCCATGCTTCCTTATCTGCCTCATACATAAGTTGCATCACTAAAATAATATTTTCATAAAGGGTCTTAACTCTTTTCAGTAGCTAATATAATGTGTCAAGGAAAATCTGTAAAAATAAAATGGCATTGATAGTTCAAATTTAGTGGTATAAAGAAATTTCCAAATTCAAATTATTCCATCTAAGTTACTTATTTTATAGGTCAAATATGAATACTCTAGTAAGTTTTTTAATTCTTCAAAGTAAACTTCTGACGTTTAGAGAATACAAACTAAAAAGCAATTTTGCCTTAAAACATTGTTTCTAATGTGTCACAAATTCATTTTAAAAAACTATTACCAAACAGGATATATTTTTAAGTAGTTTAAATATACAACTTGCAACAGACACACATACTGTAAATCCAGTCTTCTGCAAATGAGGAGCAGCTATATGTTTACCTTAACATCCAAAATGCTGAATCTATACAACGGGTTGCTTATTTACAACCACATGTAAAATAGGGTATTACAATAATTCAGCATGCGTATTTGTTCTTTTGGAAAAGTTTTTTAATTATTGAAAAGAATTGAAAATCTTCCAAAACATCATCTGTTTGAAAGATGTTAGAAAAGAGAGTGTAGAAAAATAGGACTGCATTCTTATTGCCTAACGGTTTAACCTCAGTTGTAAATACACACATATCACACATATCTATGTGTGATATGTGTGCACATGTCTGTATCCGCATACATACATATGTGTGTGTTGTAACATCATTCAATTAGTAACATCCGTTCTATTGTTTGCTGGAATACACTGTTTTTATCATTCTACAGAGCAGGCACATCACAATTCATCTCTAGTCTTGAAGCCTGAGTAACTATTCTCTCTCCAGCAGTTTCTGCCAGTTCTTGGGTTTGGAAAAATGAGTTGGGCATATTTGCTTGGGTCCATTTCTGAGTTCTGTATTCTGTTCTGTCGACCTATGTGTCCATCTCTCCACCAATATCATGTGCCTTTTCATATAAACTTAAAATAAGTTTATCTATATGCATAAAAAATCGAACTGGGGTTTTGATATGAATGTCATTAAGTCTACACATCAATTTAAAGATAATTGACATCTTTGCTATCTTGAGTCTTCCAAACCATTAATAAGGTATGTGTGAATTTATTTAGTTCTCCTCTCAATTCTTTCATGAACATTTTGTAATTTTTGCCATCTTGATTCTGCATGTCTTGTCAGATTTCTGCCTAAGTATTTTCTTTAGAGCAATTGTAAAGGTATTTTCAGTTTCCATGCATTCGTTGTTAGTTTATAGAAGTATGATGAGTTTTGTAAGATGGATCATTTATCCTGTGAACTTGCTAAATAACTTATTATTATTTCTACAAGACTTTTTTAGTTTCTCTGAGACATTACAAAGACAATTGTGTAATCTGCAATAGAGGCAGCTTTCCTTCTTTCTTTTTTTTTTTTCAGTCAGAATGCCTTACTTGTTTGTTGCCCAATTGTGCTAACTAGAACTTTCGGTGCTCTGTCAAATAGCAGTGGTGAGAGCAGACGTCTCTGCCTTGTTTCCACCCTCAGGGGAAAACCATTCAGTCTTTCACCATTAGGTATGACATAGCTGTTGGTTTTTGATAAATACTCTTGATAAAGTTCAGGAAGTTTCCTTCTATTTGTAGGTTTCTGAAGGTTTTTATCATAAAACTGTGCTATATAAAAAACTAGCCGGGCGAGGTGGCGGGCGCCTGTAGTCCCAGCTACTCGGGAGGCTGAGGCAGGAGAATGGCGTGAACCCGGGAGGCGGAGCTTGCAGTGAGCTGAGATCCGGCCACTATACTCCAGCCTGGGCGACACAGCGAGACTCCATCTCAAAAACAAACAAACAAAAAAAACAAACAAACAAACAAAAAAAAACTGTGCTATACTTTGGCAAATGCTTTTTCTACATCAATTACGTAAGTAGCATACATATTTTTGAATCATGTTTGTTTGTCCAGGTTGATATTCCTTGTCCTTTAATTGACAAGTGTTCACAATTTATATTTAAGATAACTGTAATGTATATGTTAAGGCCTAGGTGTTCTACTTTATAATTTATTTTCTGCTTGTTCATTCTCTTTTTATTTCCTCTGCTCTTTTTTCTTACCTTCCTGTGAGTTACTGAAATAGTTTTAGGATTACATAATTATTTCTTTATATTGTTTTCTAGTACATCTCTATATTATTTTCTTACTGTCTTTACCTTATTATCATTATTCATTTGTAACTGACCAAAGTCAACTGATATTGATGTTTTACCACTTTAAATGAAGTGTAGACACCTTATTTTCATGTAGGCCCCTTTACCCACCTTGTTTTTAAAAATCGAATTGCACTGAGTAACACATCTAATACACAGCATGCTTCTACAGGCAGCATTATAATTTTTGCGAAAACACTGAATATGATTTTGAAAACTTCTGAGATGATGCGTAACCTGTTATATCTTTTTACATTTTGCCATTCTCTTATTCTTTTCTTTCTGAAGTTCCAGTCATTCTTCTGATATCATTTGGTTTCTGTTAATAGGACTTTTCACATTTTTAAGAGGAGTTTTGGTAAAAAACAAATTGTGTCAGTTTTCCTTCACATAACGATGCTTTTATTTCTCCCTTTTTGAATGCTATTTTTGCTGGACATAGAATTTGCAGTTAACAGTTCTTTTCTTTCAGGACATAAAAAAGGTTGGGACACTTCCTTGTGTCCTACACGGTTTCAGATTGGGGGCAGGCTTTCAAAAATTTTTGTCTTCTGTTTTCAGAAGTTTTTATATGATATGTTTCAATATGAATTTATTTGGGTTTATCTTATTTAGGATTTACTCAGCTACTTGATTCTGTAAATTTCTGTCTCTGTCAAAATTAAGATGTTTTCAGATATCAATTTATTGACTGTTTTTCCAGTCCCACTACTTCTTTCTACTTTCCATCTGGGTCTCTGATGATATATATACTCAGTATTGTGATGCTGTCTGACAGGTCCCTGAGGCTGTTCTCTGTTGTTTTGTTTTGTATCTATTTTTTTTCTTTTGTTCAGATTAGAATCAGTAAGTCCTACTGATTTGTCCTCAAGTGTACTGATTCTATCTTCTGTCTTCTCCCCTTTACTATTAAGTTTACCCAGTAAAGTTTTATTTCAGCTGTATTTTTTAATTCTATAATTTCCAATTGGTTCATTCTTACAACTTACTTTTTGTTTTGCTGAGATTTTCAAGATTTGCATTTGGTTCAAAGGAATTCCTGTTAATAATTGCCCGCCGGTACCACCTCACTCAGTCTCATTTCAGCTGGTTCAGTATGGAGGTTTAATTCACCACTGGGCCCTGCTGACACTGGAAGTGGGGGGAAATTGGAGTACTAGTTAGCCTAGATGCGACACTTTGTCAGTGTGGTTGATTTGAGTGGCAGCAGAGGCTCAGCTTCCTGCTGGTCTCCAGTGACAGCAGGGTGGGGAGGGTGACACTAGCCTACCTCACCCTGCCTCAGTCAATGTCACTGTTGCTGCATGAGTTTGAGGAGTTTGAGGCTAAACTTGCCTCTGGCACCACCAGACATCACCTTGGCGAAGGAATGTAGAACAGTCTGCTTTTGTCAGACAGGAAATGGAAGAACAGCTTCTTAGTTGGTCTGTTGATATCACCTGAAAGAAATATCAGAATGCTACCTTCTTTCACCAGGTGAAGAGAGATTTGCCTCCCCGCCTGGCCCCGCAGACACCATCAGGCAAGGGAGTCAGAGTGCTGCTGCTGCCCTCCACTCCGTGGCAGTGAAGTGGATCATCAGCTCCACACTGGACTCCACTAACCTATGGTGTTTGGGGGGTTTTTCCATTGGTGTGTGGCTGGTGTCAGGTGGGCATTTCTTGCCAGGCCATTCTTTTCCATGTTCTTTGGTTAAAAGAGTTAGGATTTTGTTGGGTTTGGTTTTGGTTTTTTTCTGTGCCTATTGGTGGTTTCTGGTTGGAGGCTTCTGCAGCATTCTCCCCAGGGCAGATGAGAAGAATAGGAAACCCAAGGAATGTGCCACTGTGTCATTCCCCAGGGAGTCTGTCTTGCTTAATATACTTTTCCAACATTTCCCATGCTCGTTTGTTGTTTTCTGTGCAGGGTTTCAGTTAGAACACAAAGGATGTGATAGTAATGAGGCTTCTCCAGCTGGGCTGAAAACAGATGTGTTTTTGTCTTAAAATCATAAGAGCAAGTATTTTTAAAAATACTTGAATAGGTTGGTGAGAATTCTGGGGAGAATTAACACACCACTGGGAAAGAAACATTTCACAACACTGCAAGAAAAAGTCATTCCACAGCAGTGACAACTCCAGCTCACATAATCTACAACTGACTTACTCATTTGTTCTCGCCTAGTGTCAGAAATATCATTTGCCTCCGTGATAAACAAAATTACCAACTAAAGTAGAGTGTTTCTATAAAGTTTGTTTTGTCTTAGAGTATCGAATCAACATTTTCTAAAGTGTCTTTAATCAGTTTCTTTTTCCTCCTGAAATACTCTGATATTATGGTTGATGTTTTTTTTTAATTTGCAAAAAATAAAGGTGAGTTTGTGTGGTGTAGCTTGTGGTAGGTTTTGAGAAACCCATAGAGACATGTGTCTACCGCCCAGCACTACACAGAGCAGCTGCATCAGCCTAAATTTCTCTGTGTGATGCCTTTGTGATCGCTACACTCCAGCCTAGGTGACAGAGTGAGACCCTGTTTCAAAAAAAGCAAAAAATACAAAAGGTAAATCTATGAATTTTCACGCCGAAATCTATATTTATCCACTTATTTTCTTTACTGTGGAGTTACTAAGAATTTGAAGCCATTTGAGCTGACTGTCCCCAGAAAACAGTTGTTGCTCTAATAGTAAATGAGAATGGCAAGAGCATAGGTTCTCTCCCCAAAGACCTTCAGACATATATAGTTAATTCACACTCTAAAGGCAGTAATGGCAAAGCTAGTGATTACGGTCACCCCACAAACTAGGACCAAAATACCACATAAATACTTGACTGACTAGGATGTTAGTGTAATGTAATTTTCTGATTAATCAAAATGAAAATTTTTGTCTAGGTTAGAAAAATTTATTTCCGGATGCCAATAAAAAGAGACATAGAAAATCTAAATTTAATAAAAGAGGAGTAAATAAGGTCCTCTAATACAAAGAAAGCAATATGCTTCAAAGATTAATTATGGGCTGGGGCCTGTGGCTCATGCCTGTAATCTCAGGACTTTGGGAGGCCGAGACAGGAGGACAACTTGAGTCCAGGAGTTCCAGACCAGCCTAGGCAACATAAGGAGACCCCATTTGTACAGATAATTTAAAAACTAGCCACATATGGTGGTGCACACTTGTAGTCTCAGCTACTCTGGTGGCTGAGGCAGGAGAGTCACCTGAGTCTCAAAAAAAACCAAAAACAAACAAAAAAACGGATAATTGTGCTTTTCTATTAAAATTGATCCTTAGGGGAGTGAAGTCAAGAAAAATGGTAGAATAGGACACACCCACCAGGAATCCATCTTTCCTCCTGGACAGCAATTATACTGAAAGGGGCTCTCTGAAGTGAATATTTCGGGACTCTGTAGTTGATGTGAACACTTGCAACTCCCAGGGAACAGATTGGCTGCTAAATTATGATAATGTTTGCTCTATTTCAGCCTTCAGCACAATGGCAGCTGTCTATCACCAACCACAGTTCCATGTCAGGCAGCTGTGGGGGTCATAACTGACATTTTGGGGCAAGGGAGCTTGCTGGAGCCAGGGTGGGCAATAAAATCCTGTCCCTGCAAATATCAGGTCTCTGTGTTGAGATCGTGGAATGTTTCCCTGATCACTGAGGTGTGGGCATGGAGGCTAGTCACCACTGTTCCAATCTGCATTCACCTGAAATGTCTCCTAGAAGATTTAAAGCAGTTACACCTGTTTTTTTGAACTTCCAGAAACAACTGCATATGTGGGAAATTGAGGAAGCTGCCATGCATGCTAAAGGAAAGAAACAAGCCCAGAAAAGAAATGATGAAGACCTTAAGTTCTCAACTCAGATTTAGTCCCAGCGCAGAGACATCATATAACAATTGTTTTAAGCCCATAAAGCCACAGAAAAAGGGGGAAATTTTGATTTCCAGAGTTCCTACATTATAAGGTTTAATGTCCAGTTTTCAACAACTACAACAAAAAGCAATGCATATAACAAAACAGGAAATTATAACCCATGAATGATACCAAATAAATCAGGACAAAACCTGTGGAAGCCCAGATGTCACACACACACTATACAAATACTTTAAAACAGTTGTCTTAAAGATGCTCGAAGAGTTAAGGAAGACATGAACAACAAAACAAGTTATGCCTGGAAAAAATAAGCATATTATTAATAAAGATATAAAATTATAAGGGGGAACCAAAAAATTCTTCCTATATCTAAAAAGTATACTACCTGTAGTATATCTAAAATATACCTAAAAAGTATCCTGCCTGTAATGATAATATACTAGAAGGATTCAAAAGCAGATTTGAGCAAGCAGAAGAAAGAAGAAGTAAACCTGAGCAAACCACAACTGAAATTATTGAGTTGGAGGAACGGAAAGGAAAAAAGAGTAATGAAAAGTGGATAGTGCCCAAGAAGACTAGGAGACACCAGCAAGCAGACCAACATATGCGTTGTGGGAATCCCCAAAGGATAAGAGAGTTAGAAATCACCAAAATGTTCTTACCACGACAATGAACAAGAAATTCTCATGACTTAAGTTTTGCCCTGAAAATCCAACAATTCTTATATTTATGGATCAAATTTAATAGCAATTGTTAATGTTTTTAAGTGTTTGTAAGTTTTTTAAGTCACATGGGCACTTAGAAGAAATATTTCCTGTAAAGACAAATGACCATTAAGTCCTTGTATGTCCTTCATAGGGTTTTAAAAAAATTGTGTAGCAATTTTCAATTATTCTACAATAATATAATAGAGAGGGAATTAAATAATTTCATTTTCAGTTTTCAGTGGAAAAAACTGAGATACTCGCAGGATAAAAATTTTTTCCAAAGTTGCAAAATAAATTATTCACTCAGGGAAATATATGTTTCTCTAAGAAGGTGACATATCTAGAAGCAACATTTATAGAATGTAGCTGTGAGTTTTAAATATTATTTTTAATTGACATATAACTATATACATTTATGGGGTACATTGTGATGGTTTGATATATATAATATGGAGTTATTAAATCAAGCTAATTAATATAATTTTGGAAGTTACAAAATTTTGGTAATTCATGTTAACAGATGTCTGAGCAGAAAAATATAAATAATACATACTTGATTACTTTGTGACCATTTTAAACAATTTGAATATAGAAGTTGAGAATTCTATAGAAGCCAGTAGCAATTTGAGTTTAGAAAAATAGATTTTGCTCCTTGAAGCTGATATTTCAGATTTATGTGCAGTCAAGGCAGTTCTCCAGATAATAAGTTAGGGATTGTTAAAACTTTTAGGCCAGGTGTGGTGGCTCATGCCTGTAATTCCAGCACTTTGGGAGGCTGAGGTGGGCGGATCACTGGAGGTGAGGAGTTCGAGACCAGTCTGGCCAACATGGTAAAACCCCATCTCTACTAAAAATATTTTTTAAAAAAATAGCCAGATGTGGTGGTGGACGCCTGTAATCCCAGCTACTCAGGAGGCTGAAGCAGGAGAATTGCTTGAACCCGGGAGGCGGAGGTTGCAGTGAGCCAAGATCATGCTATTGTACTCCAGTCTGGGCAACAAGAGCGAAACTCCATCTCAAACAAACAAACAAACAAACAACAACAACAACAACAAACTTTTAAAGCTGACTATTTAGAGCAAGACTAATACCAATACGAGTCAAGCACCAAGTGGCCTCAGTGTGTCTTCGCAAGCACTAGGTAAATGGGGCTTTGGATTCTTGAATGTGTCTTTACACTGCACACCTTTCTCCCAGTAGTGGGATCTCAACCACGGAATATAATTGAGACCCTGGGACTGCCAGGATGAAAGTACAGTTTGGATCACACTCCAGTGGCCCACGTTGAGCTGACCCCAAGCCCAGGCGAGACACCCACCATGGAGCTGGAGATCTCAGCTCCCGGCCGAAGTGTGCATTTCCTTGTCATTCAGAATACCTTGTCAGAGTATTCTAAATACTCTGGTTTGTTGGGGCTCACAGGAAATTGCACATAGGAAATCAGAGTTTCAGGAGTGGGGGTGGGGAATTGTCAATTTTTAAAAGGTCACAGGCACTGCTTTTTTATTCATTTTCAAGTTCCACGACTCTTGCTTTACCTGCAGGGATTCCATGCCCCTGGAAGTGGTCAGAAGGCCTGCTTGGGCCCCGGAGAGCCCAGCAAGTGCAGCGTCAGGAGCCAGTTCCCTTTAGCCAGAACCTCTTGAAATCTCATTCATATATTCCACATAATTTAATATGTGAGAAAGGGTTTCTTGGGTGTCAGTGTCCAGGGAGCACAGCTTTGCCTATTTCTCTGTATTGCTTGGCACAGAACTGGACAATCTTGATAAGTCTAGAAATGTTACTTTCTTCCAGTGCAGAAATGTTCTGTTTTTTCAACTTGTGAATTCTTTCTGAAAAATATCCCTGATTGTGATGGATTGTGGAATTTAATGACCTTGTTGAAGGTCAGGAACAGGAATGTCTTATGAAATGAATGCTTCCTGATGGATCCTTTCCTGTGAGGGAGAAAGAGAATGCTTTGCTTAATCTATGTTTTCCTGCCTCCCACTATCATATCTGTACCCCAGTCTGAGCCTGGGAAATTAAAACTGCATAGTTCTCCTCCTGTGATGAATTTGGCTGTTTAAATGCTTTAAGCTCAGTATATGTCAGAATTGAAATATAACTTAGATATCAAGATTTCAGGTTACAAAGGGCAATCCAACTTGTGGTGAAGTTAATTCAGGAGGCTTTTATCAAATGTTTATCATGTGCCAGGCAGTGTAGTGAAAGCAGAAGAAATAAAGGCAAATACTGGTTCTTTATAAAAACATGCTGATCCTACAAGATGAGCAGAATGATTCATTAAAGTGGCACTGGTTATGATTTTAGAACCACCCCCATCGTTTGGAATCTGTTCTGTTTGCTGACTATGTTTTCAGTGGCCATGTGTGACTAATGATTGAGATTATACAAATTTGTCTTTCAAACAGGTCTAAATCCTTTTTCTCTTAAGGCACCGAAGCAGGGCAATCAGTAAGGAAACAGGAACAATTCTCTCCCCAGAGTTTTGATTCTCTCAAGGTTCTGTAATCACATGATTTTGCACAATTTTAAGACCACAAAGCAATACATTTGATCGAGTTGCCGGGCTAAGTGCAAGAGCTAAGGCTCCCGACATATAATTGGAAGAAAAACCTGAAAGTTTAGTTTTTATGTCTTTCCTCAGTCGAGTCACAAGGTTACTGATAAAGAAGAAATCTTTGTTTAAAACTAGTTGTGTATATTCGTCACAGATTTCAAGACTAGATGTTAAACAAAAGGCTCTTTTTATTAACAAGTATGTGCCCAACTAAATTTTCTCTGCTGTTTGGATTTCAGTATTTAGAAGATGCTATTTTTGTAATTTAAACTTAAAAAAAAAGGCATTTTACAAATGATGTGATTTAAAAGAAACATTACCAGTATGAATCCACTCCAGTGTAGGGAATGTTGAGGTGTAATTTAATGATAAGAACAATGATTTTCTTTACCCCACTTCCCGTTTGCCCCAAGAATACTGCACTGGCAGTGAGCTGCACTTTCTTTTTCTAAACAAGAAATGGGTGAAACAAAATGAAATCTAGTAATTCCAATGGATGGGCATTACTTTGCTACATTGCAACCTTAAAATTGATGACAAACTGTTCTTATAGTGTTACTATTTGATTTATGATTAAAAGTGAATTCTTAAGCACTGAGGAATAATTTGTTAAAATAGAGACAAGGTCTCACTATGTTGCCAGGCTGGTTTGAATTCCTGAGCTCAAGTCATCCTCCTGCCTTGGCCTCCCAAGGTGCTAGAATTACAGGCATGGGCCACTAGGACCAGCCTGAGGAATAACCTTACAGGCAACATCTGGATCTGAATCTATTCATGAAACATCTCTCAGTTAATGCAATTACCATAATCCAAACCTATGAAGTAAGTCACAAGTACATCTGTAGCAGGACGAGCTGCAGACAAAACTCCTCAGACACTGAGTTAAAGAAGGAAGGGGGTTTATTCGGCCAGGGGCATCGGCAAGACTCCTGTCTCAAGAGCCAAGCTCCCCGAGTGAGCAATTCTTGTCCCTTTTAAGGGCTCACAACTCTAAGGGGGTGCACATGAGAGGGTCGTGATTGATTGAGCAAGCAGGGGGTACGTGACTAGGGGCTGCATGCACCGGTAATTAGATCGGAACAAAACAGGATAGGGATTTTCACAGTGCATTTCTATACAATGTCTGTCATCTATAGATAACAGAACCAATTAGGTCAGGGGTCGATCTTTAACTACCAGGCCCAGGGTGCGGTGCTGGGCTGTCTGCCTGTGGATTCATTTCTGCCTTTTAGTTTTTACTTCTTCTTTCTTTGGAGGCAGAAATTGGGCATAAGACGATATGAGGGTGGTCTCCTCCCTTACATCTATCACAGCAGGAAAGGAAGCCTAGAAGTAAAAACAAAAGTACTTCAGTTTGGTCTCTGCTAATGGTTGGGCATAAACCTACATGTGCGAAGTAAATTAGTCAAGAACCAGGCACAATGTGTAGTTTCTTTCTTTTGGCAAAAATATAACCTTGTGCTATTATTAGAATGTAATAATAAGTAAGTTTGTTCCATAACTTACTGGAATAATAAGTAAGTTTGTTCCATAACTTACTGGAACAAACAAGAAATTAGAGGCCACCTCTACCCTCCCCTTCTTACCATATTGGGCTAGGCTTTGACGGTCACAGAGTCGGGTTTGATGGGGTTGTTCAGGCTCATCTAAGTGTAAACCACGTAGGGTAGCTGCAGACATGAACTGGAGCCTCTGTGTGTCTCAGAGACCGGTGAGGACAGAGGTGGATGGGGAGGCCAGGGTGCCCAGAACCACGCAAGAGTCTCCAGAGGGTTCTGCTCACCATGCTTATGAGCTTGAATGTAATGTGGGTTTTAGGGGGTCATCACCTCCTCTCCCCTGGGAGTGAATCTGAAGGTTGGAGATTGGTCAGTGCCCCGGAACACTTGGCCACGTTCGGAATTGGGGTCCCCAAAGCAGTGAAGACTGGGATCAGGAATCTGCGTGGTGAAGGAATGCAAATTATGTGGCGTGAGGCTGTCCACTTGGAAGAAGCAACTAGTGTTGAAGTCCAGCTGCAGGGCAGTTTATACACACACTCGTTTTCATTCCAGGGAATAGGTTCCATTATGATGTGTTGAGGACTGAAAACCATGCATTTTCTGTGTTGAAAAAATTTTCATCCAGTTCAGAACATAATGCTTACTGAAAAGATACCATTTATATAGAATCGTGTATAGACAGATTTGAAAAGTGCTGAAGAAATTAAGAGCAAACTTATTACTGATGGGCTGTAGTTAATCAATAAATCCTGCTTGGAAATGTTTTTGTTTGAGAGGAAAGGTAGATTAAATAGTTCTAAAAGGAGATCAAGGGCCTGGAAAACACTGAGATTGTCTCACTTTGATTGGGAGGACTAAGCCAACTGTATTTTTCCCAGCTGTGGAAAGTTCCAAATTTCTAAGATTTCACCTGGGAAAAAATATATATTTACATAATTTTTAAAAACAAAAACTGAAGAATTGTTTTATTATTTCAGTCTAATGTTGTTCTGTTTGCAGGACAAACAGTAGGCTATGGGTTAACATGGCATTACAGTAGGTGTAAATACTGAGACAAGGCTTGACTATTTCTTAATCATGAATTGTATATGGAAGAACGCATGCAAGGATGCATCGAACAATCTTAACTGAATCAAGGAGAAGTCATGAACAATTGTGATATATTTGTTTTTCTGTAAAACGCATTATAATGGATCATTGCTTTCTCGTTAGAGTCTTTAGCTTCTCTGAAAACCTGACTTTGAATACCTTTGAACCTCTGAAGGTTGGATGCATTCCAAAATTGAGATTATTCCATACAATCATTTCTTAATGAATATGAGTAGTGATTAAGAAGATGAATAACATAGCTTTAGCCTAGCTAACTATAGTGTTCTCTATTTTCATATGCTAATTTTTAAAAGCTTCTTATTCATACTCAGCTTGCTTTTTCCCAAAGCGAAAAATAGTTATCTTTTACAATTGTTTTGCCATCTCCCTTGTTTAAAATGATCCGTGAATAATTCTTGTAGATTTGAAGTACTTCAGGATTCATCTATTTTGGGGGAGTAGAATACTATTTGTCAGATTATTGATAAGAATAATATTCACGTAGTGAATTTGAAATATTTTATAATGATTCCAGAAAAAGTAAAATTAAATTAGGTCTTATGACTTTTTGATCCAGGAACCTTAGTATAAAATATGGACCTTTCAGATTGAAAGGAGCAGTCAGTGTGGCTTTTAGAGGGCATTTGGGTGTCCCCTGTATGGATGTCATTAGTTAGCAACACCGAGAGTGTGTGGAGTGTGGACAACTCTGTCCACACGAGAGACGACGTCTCTGTCCAAGGACCGTGTAGGAGGTGGCCACCTCGTTTTTGCCACATGCATTCTCAAAGTTGACTGTTAGAGTCAACTGGAACAACTAATTATTGATTCTAAAGCCTTTAACTTAGGGTTATAAAGAAAATTATCATTTTAAAAATTCCTCCAAGGGAAAGATTACATCACAAAAGCTTTGGAGGAAAGAATGACAATATGATTTGGAACTGTGAATGCTCCCTTCTGTATCTCACTACGGGGAAGTCTCCTAATAGACTCATTTGAAGGGAATTAATGTGTGATGATTTGTTTTACCGTAACAACAATAAGAAAAGCAAACACTTAATTCTCACAGCAACTCTATTAGTTGTATTATTTTTCCCATTACACAGATGAGAAAACTTAGGCTTAGGGAAGTTGACAGATGTCCCAAGATGAGAGGCCTGGTTCCCGATCCGGCCCTCAGTAACCTAAGGGAGGACACCGAACCGACGTGATTATGAGCAGAGGGGACAGAGGCGGGACCATGGGCCATGGCTATCTGGGAGACTCTTACAGGAGCAGAGCCGGGGCGAGGCTGGGAAAGGGAGCAGGCTGCTGTTACATAGTTCATGCAGTTAATCCGCAGTTGCCCTCAACCAGCTGTGTGGCTTTGAAGAAATTGATTCTGCTCCTGGGACCTCCTTCCCTACAAGGAGAAGAATGCAGCTTGCCTTGCCCGGCATGCTGGTGCCCATGAGAAGTCGCCATGTTCACCCTCCAGTTAGCACTGGCTGTGCCTCAAGATAACCCCAGTCTTCTGGAATTTCCTGAAATGCTCTTAATGCCCCGGTCATAACTTAACAACTCCATACTTCCAGTGCACATGCCTGCTGTGGGAGCTTCTTAACCCTTCTTGGTGCCCCCATCCCTTTCAGAGTTTACTGAAGCCTGTGAGTGCCTTCTCAGAGTAATGCTTATAAATCCATAAAATACGTACATAGGATTACAAAGAAAAGCAATTATATTGAAATGCGTATATCAATATATTAGAAATTATAATAGGCATCCTTAGTTATTAGTACATTAAATAACAAAACACAGGGATGTTTCATAACTACTATTATTTTGAAGTAAATGAGGAACAGAAATAATATTTCGAGGTTGTCAGCCTGTCAGCCTAAATAACAGAGTCTCTCTAAAAGATATTTATTTGGGGATAGAACATTGCAGTGGGAATACATGTGCCATAGTAAACTATGTGTGTAGTCAGGGTGGTAAAAGAAGACAAAAGATTTTAAAGAAAAAAATAAGGAGGATTACATAATTGTTTCAAATAATTACCACTGGCTACAAAGATTAGTAACAAGGGCGATGCCAGTCCAAGGTTAGGCAGTTGCTGGGCAGATGTCCTTGCAGAAGTGTTTGTGTGTGTGCATAGGTTGTGATGGCCTTTGTGAAAGGTTGTGGTTTCTGTAAAGTCTTTTTCATCATTAGGCACACAAACATGAGAATCCTCTGTTCATGGCCTTCCCTGCTCTGTCTGTCACGGTGTTTTTTACATTAATGACTCCACTGTGATCTGATGACTTTCATATTTCCTCTTTGATCAAGATATTTCTCTGAAAGCGTCATTATCAATCATCCTGTGGTTTGATTTTGATGCTCCTTGATGCCAGGACAGACTCATTTCGGTTGCTGATCTTGCGCCACAGTAGGGGGCGTGATTGATGAGCAGGAGTCAATGTCAAACCCTTGAAGAGAGTGGCTCTTCGGCTAAGTCTACTTGGAGTTCATTATTAAGCTCAATTTTGTCTGCTCTGTAGTCTTTTGTGATCATCTTAAAGTTCTGGGCCAGCATTATTTTGTAGGAGCTGTACTTCCATGAAAATTTAACAAATAACATATAAAGTTTCAGAAGGGAAAATACAAAGTAAACTTAATGGGAATATGACAGTTCTAGTTTACTAATGGTTTTGAGCCATGAACCTACACTTAGAGATAACCAATTAAGTAAATCATTTGCCACAGGTAATTAGGTGAGACCCGTCGTAACCATGTGGCTTGTTTGCTTATTTTGTGTATGTGACTTCAACTTTCCCAGAGGAATTATCCAGGTACAGCATGTAGTATTAGCAGTAGCACAGACACTTTTATTTAACCAATGGAAACTAAAGGATCTTTTTAGGTTAGGTTCTGTGAAGTAACCAACAGGAAGTGATTGATTGTGAAATTTAATTACACCATTATCCTACTAAGTGAAAAAGGCAGCAATAAAGGGGGTAAGTCTCATTAAGGAGTTTTGTTCTGACATCTTGGGAAAAGCTGTCTACAGTGTGGAAACATTAATTTCTCCTGGTTTGTAGCCATGACATTGGGTGGTTTGGTGAACTTTTTTATGTGGTCTATACACCAGGCATGAAGCTCATTGCTTAAAATGTATGTGGTTTCAGCTTATAGGGCTTTAGAAATAGTGTAGCCTTTGAGTTGGAGAGTTACAGGCAAATATTGGAGGAAGTTAGGAAAATTTAGGATCTAGTGTAGTCAACAGGAAGATAATAAGAACTTGAAAACCACACACAGGCTTACAATCAATGACAGGTGTATTAAAATTTTCTTTAGAAACATAACTTTTTCTCTCTGTATTGGTCATGGAAGAATCACAGATTTAATGTGATTGATGCTAGGAAGCCAAACCAAGGTACGTTTTAGATTTTACATACAGTTTTAAGGTTCTTGGGCCTGCCAAGAAGTGACAACTTTTATTCACTCATCGTAAGACTGGGAACTCTTGAGGCCAGACATTCTGCTCACTTTCTTAAATATGACATCCCAGTCAAAAACTTGGTAATGTAACCAGTATTTCCAGTTGCACCCTGCTTATAAAGGCAAAGGAGACTGTTATTGAACTTACATAAACAAAAGTAAGACTTTTCAAAAATAGTTTTAGAACTTGGGAGGAATCAGTAGGAAGAAAAAGCACAGGCTTCCATCTTCACAAAAGTATACTTTATCACATTGTGGGGAACTACAGATAGTTAACAAGAAAGAATTTTCTTAAATATGGAAAACAAAACATTTAAGTAAAAATCCGACAATGTTTTAAATAAAAGTCATAAAAATTTTATCTTCATCATGTAATTTTTTGCAACTAATGTTTTTGTTTTGCTTGATCTGGATTAGCAGTTTTATGAACCTGGTAGTTTCTTTAGTAGAGTTCTAGAAAGTTTTATTTAGTTCATTAATCTTTAAGTTATCATGAGTCTGTGTTTTAGAGTGTTTGCTAGTCATTTCCATAAAAAGCAATTTTGGAACTAGACCTGATTGCAAATGTTTTTAGAAAAGTATTCAAAACAGTATCTGTGGATGACAAAAACAGAATAACCGTGGTTAAAATCTGATGAAAGTTCCCAATCAACAAGAAAATTTAGTTATTTCTATTACATGCATCATTTTAACATAGCAAAAATTATGACTGACAACATCACATGATGACCATCAGACTTTTATACATTTTACATAATCTTTAGGATGTTGACATTAATAATATATCCATACAGATATTACTTGAGAAAATATTTAACATAGCAATCAAAATGGTGACTGATCACATAGATTTTTATGAATTTGTATAATGTGTGGAACATTTATATCAATAACATACCCATAACAAGGATCACGCCAGTCTGAGGTTGAACAGGCAGTTGCTGGGCAGATGTCCTAGCAGAAGTGTTTTTTGTGTAAGGTTGCGATAACCTTTGGGCAAAGTTGTGGTTTTGTAGTCTTTTTCATTATCAGAAATACAAGGTGAGAACCCTTTGTTCATGGCCTTCCCAGCTGTCGGAGATTTCTTTACATTAGTGACTCTGCTTTGGCTCTGACACACTGAACACTAGTTCACAAGCCACGGCAGTGATTGCTTTGAAAATGTCCGTGACTTATATTGGTGCACAGTGCACAGGCACTGCCGACGCGTGTGTGGTTTGTCTACAGTCATAATTGAAGAAAGGGAGAAGTTAGTGAAAATAAAGATGTAGTTTTTAAATTTTTGTTTACAGACTTCCTAAATGATATTTGTACCCCATGTTAAGGACTTCTGAGCTACCTATGTAGGGCACTTCTTCGCGTTCTATAGAAAAAATCCTTGTAGGCTTTTCCTTGGGCCTTCAGTGAATCTTTAGATCAAATTAGGGAATACTGATACCTTCAAAATATTGAGCCTTCCTATGAAAAAATTTCTTGTAGGCTGCATTTATGTAGTTTCTTTTTTATTATTATTATTTTTTTTAGTAGAGACAAGGTCTAGCTATATTGCCCAGGCTGGTTTCAAACTCCTGGGCTCAAGCAATCCTTCCACCTCAGTCTCCCAAAATGCTGGGATTACAGGCATAAGCCACTGCACCCAGCCAGTTTCTTCTTTGTGTCTTTTAGGACAATTTTAATAATCTTCATAAATATCTGGCAGAGTTTTATAAGATTCATTCTTAGATACTTCATATGTTCTGTTACTGTTGGCTATTGTATTTAATTTACTTCTAAGTATGGATAGAGTTTAGGAGTACAGTGATTTTGTACGTTGAACTGATAGCTAGTCAGTTATTTTTGGATTTTCTACCTACACAATCACATCACATGGAAATGATGACTGTTGCTCTTTTGTTTTCATTCAATTATTGTACTTTTATTTTTAAATGTTCTCCTATGTACGGATAGGACTTTGAACGCAGTGTTCAGTGAAGCAATGATGCCTGTTAAAGTCCTCTTCCTGATCTTAAAGGAAAAATATCACTAATATTTCTCCATTGTGTAGTGATGTGCTGCAATTTTTAGCTGCAATTTTTAGCAGCAATTTTTAGTAACTAGCCAGAGCCAATTATTAGCCTTTCATACATTTTGCAAGCCAGTTGTTAAAACACAGCCATTGTTAAAAGCTAAAGTACAAACTTACAATTAAGTAAGTCATATTAAAAACAAAGGGAATGAACTCTCAAAACCCATCACCTACTACTTACTTTATGACATCTTCCATCTGTACTCTTTCCGTCGTTTACATATCTTGTATTTGCATGGAAGAATTACTGTATAATGGGATGGTGTGGTGTATCTTTTTCCAAGTTTACGTTCAGTGACTTCAAATTGATAGCTTTAATTGGCCATGATGGGAGTATTTACACCACAGAAAATGACAAATGTTGCAAATCAAGAGTTTTATTTTCCTTAGGAGCCTGTTGTTAAACATTTACTAGCACATCTCTGATCAAGACTGATTTTACAAGTTCTAGCATTTTCCTAGCTTGTTAACTAATTAAGAGAGAGAAATAAAGAGGAGAAGAAAGAGATGCTTTAATCAGTGTGTGAACCTGAATGTGATGTTCTTCTCTGCAGGTCACTGTGAAGTTCCAGTGACCTCTGCCTTGCCTCACTCCTCTTTCTGCATCCTCTCGAAGCTGTCCAGCAGCCATGGACCTGGGTTTGCCTTTTTTTTTTTTTTTTTTGACGGAGTCTCGCTCTATTGCCCAGGCTGGAGTACAGTGGCATGATCTCGGCTCACTGCAATCTCCACTTCCCAGGTTCAAGTGATTCTTCTGCTTCAGCCTCCCAAGTGGCGGGGACTGCAGGTGCACACCACCACACCCAGCTAATTTTTGTATTTTTAGTAGAAATGAGGTTTTACCATATTGGATGGGCTGGTCTCGTCTCGAACCCCTGACCTCATGATCCACTCACCTCAGCCTCCCATGCCTGGGATTACAGGCATGAGCCACCGTGCCTGGCCTCCAGTCTTAATTGAAGACACGGCAAGTCTTCTATTGTCTTCTTGTTAATCTATCATGATTTTCTCTCAGAGAGAATTATTTTCATTCTTAATCTTCATTCCTATAGCTCAAAATTAATTATATAGCATTTTAATGGAACTGAAGAAAGCGGGTTCATCATATTATTGTTTGCTAGCTTTCTTCTTTTTTACTATAAATCATTTTTTTATATCTTCCTTTTCTATTGATTGCAAGTAAATGCTCATAATGGAGATCTAAGTCAGAAGGGAGTTATTATTGGAGGCTATAGATGATTTTCAATTATACCATCCCTTTTCCATTTTAGAACAGGCTGTGGAAGGGTGGCTAGTCATGTGAGCTGATGATGAATTGCTAAAACAACCATTAGATGAGCCAGTGTCATTGCCACTTGGGAGAACTAAAGAAGCCACCATGTAGCATCTACGGATGTGAAGATGCCATGGCAGACCCTGGGAAAATGACACCTGTCCCAAGACTTTACCTGGAGAACAGGAGAAGGCTACTGCTGAAAATAAGGATGTCCATCCTTCACTGAGTGAGAAGGAAGATGATGGCTTACTTTTTGGAGACGTATTAACCATTTCATGCTGCTCAAGTGTCATTGAGTAAATTACTTTTTCTACTGCATAAATAATAGTTCAGTGGATTAAATAAGTTAATACACTTAAAAATCACTACTTAAAGGGGTAGATTCATTTTTCTGTTAAAGATTGACCAATTCAGGAAATATCATTTAAAATTAACTGTGCCCCGAGGCTCTGCCTCAAAAGGAAAAAAATTTTAAAAAGTCAGACATGGTGGCATGTGCTTGTAATCCTAGCTACTCAGGAGGTTGAGACACAAGAATTGTTTGAACCCAGGAGGCAGAGGTTGCAGTGAGCTGAGATCCCGCCATTGTACTCCAGCCTGGGCAACACAATGAGACTCTGTCTCAAAAAATAAAATAAAAATAAATAAATTAATTAATTAAATTAACTGTGCCCCATGTGAATACATTGTTGTAAATAACAGAGATATCACGGTGGAATTGTTTTTCTTTCTTTATATACTATTTCAAAGATAAGAGTTTCAGCATAGCTTGAATTTTACTGTGTTACTTAAAAATCAAATGCACATACCGAGTAAATGATGAAATAGATTAGTAGGGAAGAGACAGATTGAGTTAGGATGGAGATCATGCCCATATTGTCCACTGACAAGGTCTTTTATCATAAAGAAGCAATCTGTGGCCTGAGATTTCTGCTCAAGGCATTGCTCAAATCATTTCTAATATCCCAGTAAAAATATAGTGTCATTGAAGTCATATTTCCACTATAGTTACATTATCAAATTAACTATTTTGGTCTGGTAGTTACTCTAATATCAGCTTCACATCCACATTTTCCAGTGGTTGTTAAAAGATTGTGAAAATTAAGTAAGCACTGCACTTCATTAGTTTAAACAAGCCCGAGGGACTTGCCTGTTCCTGATTTGCAGGGAGAGGATCCCCTTGTGATTCAGGCTCTACTGCAGTCAGCACTGTGGCACTGCGAAGTTTACACATACTAAGAACAAAACATATCCCAAAGTATAAGATCATCTGATTCTCATTATATTTAATTTAAAAAATTAATAACTCTGAATATGATAAGAAGTAATTATAAAAGGTAGTTCAAAGTTTTTCTTCTGTATCAGGCTGCACAGACCAATAAATTTTTAACCTATAAATACTCTTTTCATATTTAAATTTAAATTAGCTTTTGTAAGAGAATGGCAGTCAGTTGATGACATTTATTTTTTATATGTGTTGCTGCTCTGATGAAATATAATGTGCATTTCATTAAATATTCCTTGATATTACTATCAGACTCCATACCCATTTCTAAAAAATGATTTAGATGGCATACTTTATCAGTATCTTTTCTGAAGGATTATCTGTGTGTGTTTCCTATTAGAAACCATTGGCATTTCCTTTGGCTTTGTAATCAAAGGTTAACATTAATTCTCTTCAGTTTAGATTATTATGGAGTAAAATATGGAGGGTATAAAATGTGGATGATTATAATAATGATGATGACTCCTCAGATATAGTAGTTTCAGCCTTTTTGAAAATTCTGAGCGTGATATAGTGCTGAAAATAATATTAGAATGCATGATTATATGGTTAAAATGTTTTGGTCTACGCTATAGTATTTGTAGGTTGTTTTAAGAAGGTGATCTCTCTTATCACCTTAATTTCTTATTTATTCAGAAAGTCTTTGAGGTTCTAGAATTTTTATTAAGAATTAGAATTGTTCTGGATATCACAACTTTTGCTAAGAATTTTAGCTGATCACACATTATACTTGTCACAGAAAACTGACAAAAGTCTGTATATGATTTTAGATTACATACATATAGAAATTTAGCCACTTTATAACCCCCTCAAACTCAAAATAACTTAATATTTAAGGTATTTTATGGTTTTAAAGTATGTCGCTGATTTAACACACATCAAATATTAATCAAGTAGAATGTGTTCCACATTTTATGTTTTCTATTTTATATTTTTACCTATGCACTTTATTTATGTATTTACATTTTTATGTTTTTTTCTATGATTTATGAAGCATAATAAAATATTTATTAGAAAAACAATAGCAGACTGGGCGCAGTGGCTCACGCCTGTAATCCCAGTACTCTGGGAGGCTGAGTCGGGTGGATCACAAGGTCAGGAGATTGAGACCATCCTGGCTAACATGGTGAAACCCCATCTCTACTAAAAAATACAAAAAATTAGCTGGGCGCAGTGGTGGGCGCCTGTAGTCCCAGCTACTCGGGAGGCTGAGGCAGGAGAATGGGGTGAACTCTGGAGGTGGAGCTTGCAGTGAGCCGAGATCACACAACTGCACTCCAGCCTGGGCAACAGAGCGAGACTCCATCTCAAAAAAAAAAAAAAGAAAGAAAGAAAGAAAGAAAGAAAGAAAGAAAGAAAGAAAAAGAAAAAGAAAAACAATAGCAATACACTAGGCATCCCTTTACTATGGAGGTAAGTTCCAAGACCCACAGTAGATGCCTGAAACATGGAATAGTACCAAGTCCTGTATACACTATGTTTTCTCATATACATACATACCTATGATAAAGTTTAATTTATAAATTAGGCACAGTAGCAGACTAACAATAATAACTAATAATAAAACAGAGCAACTGTAATAGTACTCTGTAAGGTGAATGTGGTCTCTCTCTAAATATCTCATACTGTACTTAGGTAAGGGAAACCACAGAAAACTGCAGATAGTGGGAACTACTGTAAATAGAAGAAAGAAACAGGTGGAGGGCAGCGATAGGGATGAAGTCTGGGCAGGTTCAGGCATTTCCAGGGACCAAGAGCAGAGAGGCAGGGCCGGAGGGGCTCTGGACACTACGACTCCTGGTCTCCTCACTGTTCTTTATGAGCTTCCTAATGACAGAGCTGGTGATTGTAGAGATAATAATGGGTTGCCTTCATCACTCAACATAGGGTTAAATGAACACAGAGTTTATTTTTGAAATCTCTATCTATGATTCCTCCAGAGTCCCCCCTTGAAGTCTGAAGTTAGGTTCCAGATAACATGTGTAAGAAAACATCCACCTTGGTGTAATATGTCTTACGTTTTTATACAAAGGAACATAAATTGCTCAAAATATAGCATCTGAAAATGCCTGAACATATATTTTAACAAGTAAAACATATAAGCTACTTGAAAAAATCGATGCCGTTAGATATAAATATAAAGTTCTTGAAAATTGGGTTTCATTGTTATGCAGGGTGTTTTCATCAGTATTTTAAATTATCCTCAGTATTTCCTCAGATTAAAGATACTTAATATTTATCTTACAAAAGTAAGATTATTGAAATCCATGCATTCTAAATAAGGACATGCTATATAATATTGATCTTCATTTTTTTCTTTTCAAATATCTCCTTAAGAAACTTTGTATGCCAAGTACAATTAAAAAGATCTTTAAAACAAAAAGATCTTTTAAAAAGTAAAGTAAAAACACAGACATAAAAATAAAAAAGTAAAACCACAACAAACTATTTTGGAGTAAGCCATGCTGAGCTTTTATTCTACATTTTGCTTGTGAAGATAGTCTTTTGTTTTTACAACTATTTTTACTCTTGGTAATCCTTGATCCTGCTTGCTCAGCAGCATTTCAGATGATGCTGTTTTCCAGCTCTCAGTACCACATTCTCTTTAGTCACATGATCTGTAAGTGCAGGCTTCGTGGTGAGATGCTTGGTCTTACCAGAAGCTGCTAGAAATTGACTAGGAAAAAGCATATAGATTTTTTTTTTTTTTCCAAAAATGCTTGCAGAAGCACTCATTTCCAGACACAGGGGCTACTCTGTTCATAAGTCAGATGCCGAAAATCATGGGTTCTAATGCCCAAAAATGCCAAAAATGCCCAAATGGATGGAAGACTCCATTGGAGACAGTGGAAATAAGATTGCTTTTAATTTAATTTTATCAAATGTTACATTTTAGAATACTATATCATTTATTGCACAACAGAAGGTGGATGCAGACAAATGGAACTGATTGGATTTTTTCTATTCACCTTGTAATTCTCAGCCTTTCTAATATTGAGCCATTGAGCATGTTTCCCCAAAATATGGACTGTGTTCATCTGTTATCAACAAATATGAGCAAAGAGCAAATAATAATTTAAAATATCTGGAAGCATATATACTCCTGATACAAGTCAGAATGTCACAAAAACATTTGATGCAAATCTTGTGATAATAGTAAACTTTTTCTTCATTTTTTAAAAAACAAAATCATAGTTCTTGTGTATTCCTAACTTTCATTCACAGGCCAGGAGCCTGATGGAGTTGGCCTGTGTTCCCAAGTAATAGACCATGAAATTCAAATCACAATGAAGTGGCTTCAAAACCACATTTTTATAAAGGTGCATGAAGTCCAGGGAAATGTTTGCATCTGCACATCAGATCCTGAATTGTTTACTTGTACTCCCTAAAAGGCTCTAGATCTTTTAGGGCCAATAGATGTTCTATTTTTAAGCCACCATTGTTTTCTGATTGTTTTAATTCAAATGACCCTGCAGATGCACTGTGAGTGTTCAGTGCTATGGGACATACCAATCATCATAGTATCTATGCAAAATATGCCCATGTAATAATGCACAAAACACTGTCTTGGTGGCCATGTAACTTTTTAAAATCAAAGTTTGTCTGAAATACAGGATGGTTGCATGTGAGAGGAGAAGCTCTGAAACCAGATTTGTGCAGATGCTGCCATAGAGTCATCATGTAGAATCAAAGCACTCCTCTGCTCTGACTCCCTCATGGTCCTCTCCAGCTTCAGAAGTCTCCAGGCCCCTGTATAGATCCCAAGTTACTAGGTGAAACAAACTAGAATCAACCAGATGTGTTTTCAGTGTTATCAACAGCCTTCAGGGAGGTGGAGTCATCAGTGAGTTTAATCTACCAAGTACACCAAATTATAGAATCACCCCCAGACAAGGTAGTTCCTTTTCTCTGTCAGATTTGGTAGCCCCCATTGGATGGGCAAGCACCTTCTAGGAGTGCTCAGATTTCTTTGTGTTTTTCCTGCTTCTTTCCAAGATGGATCTGGATTTACATAAGTGGCTCCTGCCCTTGAGGACCTCGATGATGAGAGGAGACCTCCTGCTGTATGCTGTATGCTGTATGCTGTATGCTGGCCCCTCGTGCAGGTCCTCAGCTTGCTGCTGTCTGCTGACGGGTGCTTTATCTAGCCTTAGCCCTGAAGGTGAGTTGGCTCCTGCTCCTGAAGCCTGTGGTGGATGTGTCTCACTGGTGTTTTCTTGGTCAGGCAGTGTTCCCAGGGAATGGGTCATCATCTCTTGCAGACTGTGTCCCATGTCACTTCTTGCTAATGTTATACCCTTCCTGAAGTCTGACTGATAGTGAGTGAGTTATCACTAGAACTGATGGTTTTTAAATTGTGACACTTCCCCGCTTCCACTCTTTCTCTCTCCTGCCACCTGTGAAGAAGCTGCTTGCTTGCCCTTCGCCTTCTGCCACAATTGTTAAGTTTCTTGAGGTCTCCTTAGCCATGCAGAACTGTGAGTCAGTTATACCTTTTTTCTTCATAAATTATCCAGTCTTGGATATGTCTTTATAGCAGTGTGAGAACGGACTAATACGGGGAATTAGTACCAGGATAATGGGGTACTGCTACAGAGATAACCTGAAAATGTGGAAACAATTAGCAGGCAGAGGGTAACAGGCAGAGGTTGGAACAGTTTGGATGGCACAGAAGAAAACAGGAGGATGTGGGAAAGTAAAGAATATAAGTGGGCAAGTATAGATTTCAGTGTGAAAAATCATAAATTTATCCTTTATAGCTGTGAATTTTATAATATAATGCACCTGAAGGCATTAGTTAATAAAAGGGGATTTAGAGAGGAAATGTTATGATTTATGGAGTTGGATACTTCATGAAATACAGTTTTATAATAAAGCCATAGAAAATTATAAGACTTCTGAAAGAACCTTTACTATGTGTATGCAGGCCCCTTTTTGGGTTTGGTTTATTCATCCAAAGAATCACAGAGTCAGACAAACTATTTCTAAATTCCTTCCTAGAGACACCATCTGGAGACGTTTTCCACACTTAATATTCCTAGTCACTATGATTTTAAAATTAAGGTGAATTTCTTTTTCTTTCTTTTATCCTTTTAAAATATTGATGATGATTTTTAAACTTAATACTTTTTTATTAAGAAACAATTGACAAATTCCCCTAATGCTCTCACTATATTTTTCATAATGCATCAATTCTACTGCCATAATTAGTCCTAAAAAGTTGGTTTCCATTTTGGAGTTGTACTGGAATTTCGATTTCTTTATAAACCCAATTCATTTTCCTCTCCCATGATACATATATTGATAATCATCTCAATATTATGTTAGCTGTGATGGATCTAGGCAACTGGTGTTTGATGTTTACTTTCCACTTCTGTTCACCTTCCGAAGAGGGCAGGAGCTGTGGGTTCCGTAAGTTCTGTTGGATGCTTGATGGAAGGGTTTACATTTTGTCATTATTGCTGCCATGCTTGTCATTTCTTCAACCTCTTCTAAAGAATGATATTGACACAGGAGCTAAAAAGAAATTATTTGGGCAGTTAGTGAGGGAAAAGGAGTCCTCGGCAAGGTTTCCCTTTTAATAAAAAGTAGCCCCAAAGTCATTTCTTCTCTAACAAAGAGATTTTACAGGCTTCTCTGCAGCCTGTAAAATCCAGCTGCAGACATAGATAAGCAAGCTGGATGCTTACACAAGTGAATACCGGCAGCTGTGCCAATAGGAAAGGGCTACCTGGGGGCTAGGTATGTTCTACATGGCAGCTCCCTTTTCCCTTTTCTTTGCAACCACGCGTGCAGTAAAGAAGCAGGTAACATGGTGCCAGCCAGGTAGAGAACCATTTGCATAATAAAAGATAGGGTTGGGCAGCCAGCTTCTTCGTGTACTATTTAAATGGCACACCTGGTTCAACAAATCTCTAGTGCCCTATGTAAATCAGACACTGCCTCTTCAAGCTAGTCTATAAAACCCTGTGAATTTCACCACAAAAAACTGGAAGAACCATTTCACCACAAAATCAGAAGACCTACTAGGGGGTCCCTCCCTCTTTGCAGGAGAGAGAGCTATTCTCCCGTCTCTTCCTTTCACCTATTAAACTTCCACTCTTTTTTTTTTTTTTTTTTTTTTTTTTTTTTGAGACGGAGTCTCGCTCTGTCGCCCAGGCTGGAGTGCAGTGGCGCGATCTCGGCTCACTGCAAGCTCCGCCTCCCGGGTTCCCGCCATTCTCCTGCCTCAGCCTCCTGAGTAGCTGGGACTACAGGCGCCCGCCACCGCGCCCGGCTAATTTTTTGTATTTTTAGTAGAGACGAGGTTTCACTGTGGTCTCGATCTCCTGACCTTGTGATCCGCCCGCCTCGGCCTCCCAAAGTGCTGGGATTACAGGCTTGAGCCACCGCGCCCAGCTAAACTTCCACTCTTAAACTCACTTCTTGGGTGTCTGTGCCCTTGATTTTCCACAGCGTGAGACAACGAGCCTTGAGTATTTACCCCAGACAATGATACCACTTCAATGTCTGGAGGAACTTTTACATAATTCCAATTTTGAATTTTGCTTATCATCCCAGAATGTTTACTTTTAAGGAAAGGAGAGATGAATAAATGTCTATTCCTTGCCATCTTCTTCTTTTTCCACTTTTCTTCTTTCATCCCAACATAAAAACATTGCTGTGGAATTGAATTGGAGACACAGAACAACTTCTTATCCTTTTGTGAATGCAAAATTGAATCTTAATAGTGTTTGACTCTGGTTTAAAAACAAAGTCAAAACAAACAAAAAGATTTACTAATGACAGTGCTCAGAATACCAGTAGAGCTGAACAAAAAATTATAAGCTTCAAATGTGTGAGTGTGCATTCATAATGAGTCATATTAGTGATATTATCACAAGAAAATATATAATAGCTCAACTCAAATGTACTACACAACTATTTCCATAGTAGCCAACTACGTAGCCTACTACTATATGTGAGTTACCATTAGTTTTTTCTAATGTTCTGTAGACATCTGGAGGCTTGCTTGACTGCACTTCCCTTCAGATAGTAATACAGAAACAGCCAAAATTACATATTGGTAGTATATTAATTTGCAATCTTAAGTTGTTGTTTTGAAATCACAATGAGATTACACCTGACCTTTTGAGATTATAATAACTGACATCACAAAATGATAAAGGGGTCAATTCTCTAAGAAGACATAACAATCTAATGTACCTCACAAAAGATCTTTAAAACGTACCAGGTAAAAACTAATCAATCTGGAAGCGAATTAGACAAATACAGTTATAAGAGACTAAATACTTCTCATTTGATAAATGATCGGACAAGTAGGCAGAAAAGCAATAAGAAATATATAAGAAACATATAAGATTTCTTATATGTTTCTTATATTATATATAAGATTTCTTATATATTTCTCAAATATATACTCAAATAAGATTATTTGAGTAACAAGATAGAAAAAAGATACCTAAAAAAATGCCCAGAACACTCTACAGAACAGCAGAACACATGATAGTCAATAAACATGAAATATCCAGCAAAAGGACAAACCACATTTTAGGGCATTATGTAAACAATAATAAATTTTAAAAATAGGAACCATGATATTCTTGGAGCATAATAAACTAGAGATCAATAACAAATATTTCTGGGAAATTCTCAAATTCTGGAAATACAGTGACATACTTGTAAATAACCGACAGGACAATGAGGAAGTCTCAAAGGAAATTAAAAAGTATTCTGAACATAAGGAAAATTAAAATAATTCCTATGAAAATTTGTGAGTTGCTGTATAAAAGTGCCTAGACGGAAATGCAGAGTATTAAATGTGGATATTAGAAAAGAATAAAAATCTCACCGCAGTAGCCTAAGATTCTTCTTTAGGAACATAGAGAAAGAAGAACAACTTAAATCTAAGAAACTAAAGAAAGGAGCTAATAACAATTTGGGCAGAAATAAGTGAAATTGAAAACCAAAGAGAGAGAAAGGGAAAGGGAAGAGAGAGAGTACAGATTACTAACAGCAGAACTGAAAGACAAGCTATCAATACACACTATGCCATAAATAAATAATGCTACAAACAATTTTACACACACAAATCTAACAGATGAGATTAAAAAAAAATTCCTCTAGAGACACAACACATACTACCAAACCTCACTGAAGAAGAAACAGGTAACAATAGTCCTGTATTAATTAAGAAATTGCATTTGTAAATAAAATCTACCAAAAAATCTAGTCACATGTTGTTTCACTGCTGATTTCTATCAAATATTTGAAGAATAAAAAATTTTGACTGTACACAATCTTTTAGAGAAAATGAGATGAGAGGACTCCTAATTCATTTTATAAGGCCAGCATTACACTAACACCAAAACAAAAAAATGATATTGAGAGAAAAGAAAACTATAGACAAATATCAGTCATGGACATATATGAAAAAATATCAACAAAATATTGTGACATCAAATTGAACATCTACCCATGTAGGATGATTCATTATGTCCAATAAAAATAAGACTGATTCACTATTAAAATCCAATCCAAGTAATCTGCTATAGAAAGACTATTTTTACAATGTCCATCTCGAGAGATGCAGAAAGAGCACTCAATAAAATCCAACATCTATTTCTGACCAAAACTTTCATAAAATTAGGAATAAAAGAACTTAGGATATATGTTTAAATCTGTATACTAAATGGTGATGACTGAATGACTGTTTCCTTAAGACTTGGGACAAGTCCTATTCGGTATTGTATTAGAGGATTTGCAAAGTGCAGTAAGACAGGAATAAGAAACAAATAACATACATATTGCAAAGGAAGAAGTAAAACTGCCTCTATTTGCTGATAAAACAAATGTTAATATACACAATCCTACAGTATTTACAAAAAGCTTCTATAACAAATACATGAAATTGACAATGTTTCATTTTCAAAGGTGAATAAAGAATGTCAATAATTTTCCGATGTGTCAGGAATTAACAGTTGAAAAAATTAAATTACTATTTCAAATAGAAGCAAAAATTAAGTACTTCGAAGTGCAGGATCTGTATGCCGAAAACTACAAAATATAAATGTAATAAATAAGAGAAAATTTAAGTAAAAAGAGGGGAATGAAATATTTATGAATTCAGAGTCTCCATATAGTTAAGATGCCAGTCTTTTCCATTTCTATCTGTAGAGTTCCTGTATTAACAATGAAAATTCCTGTACTTTTTTTTTCTTTTCTTTTTTTGTAGCTATCACCAAGTAGATTCTAAAATTTACATGGAAAACAAAATAACTAGAATAGTCAAAGCACTTCTGAAAAAAGCAAAGTTAGAGACATAAACTACTGATTACAAGGCTTACTATTGTGCTACAGTTCTCAAAATATTGTGGTTTTGTTAAAATATTGTTAAAACACTGGACACATAGACCAACAGAATGAATGGAGACCCCAGAAATAGACTCACACAAATATATTCAACTGCATTTTGAAAAAGGTGCAGAGGAAAAGGAGAAAGTATAACCTATTCTATAAATAGGGATGTAATAATGGGATCTCTCCATGTTTAAGAAAAAAGGAACCTTTAATGCATATTTTACACCTTTTACAAAAGTGGACTGAAATAGACCATATAAAAGTGTAAAGTATACAGTAATAAAATACTATCATTAAACAGGGGAAATTAGGTATGACTTTGGGGTCATTGATGAGTTTTTAGATAAAACACCATACACAAGATCCATAAAAGAAAAAATAAAAAGTAGACTTTATCATATTTAAAAATGCTCATTCCATGAAAGAACCATTACAAGAGCAAAAAACTAAAACAAACAGGGAAGAATATTATTAAGTTACTGTATTAGTCTGTTCTCACCCTACTATAAAGAGCTACATGAGACTGGGTAATTTATAAAGGAAAGAGGTTTAATTGACTCACAGTTCCACATGGCTTGGGGGGGCCTCAGGAAATTTACAATCATGACAGAAGGTGAGCAAACACGTTGTTCTTCACATGGTGGCAGGAGAGAGAAGTGCTGAGCAAAGGAAGAAAAGCCCTATATAAAACCATCAGATTTTATGAGAACTCACTCACTATCATGAGAACAGTAGCATGGGGGTAACCTGCCTCCATGATTCTATTACCTTCTGCCAGGTCCCTCCCACAACACATAGGGATCATAGGAACTACATTTCAAAATGAGATTTGAGTGGAGACACAGCCAAACCATATCAGTCACGTATCTTACACAAGCTTTTATCCAGAATGTATAAAGAACTCTTAAAACTCAACAATACAAAACAAACAATCCAATTTAAAATGAGCAAAAATCTTGAGCACATACATCTCAAGACAGACATATGGCAAATAAACATATGAAAACATGTTTATTGTTATAAATTAATAGGGAAATGCAAATCATAACTATAATGGGATACTACTACATGCCTTTAGAACGGAAATAAAAAATTAAAATATCAAGTATTCCTGAAGATGTGCAGCAACACAAATTCTCTTTCATTATTGTTGGGAATGTAAAATGACACGGTCACTTTAGGAAATAATTTGGCAGCTTTTTATAAAGAAAAACAGATGTCTAGTGTGAGGTTCAGCCATTCCATTCCTATACATGTATTAATGTATAATGAAAACAAGTTCACATAAGAGCCTATAGGCTAGGCAAATGTTTTAGCTGCTCTAATTATAATCTCTAAATCCTGGAAACAATGGAAACATCTTTCTTTTTTTTTTTCTTTTTTGAGATGGAGTCTCACACTGTCACCCGGGCTGGAGTGCAATGTCAGGATCTTGGCTTACTGCAACCTCGGCCTCCTGGGTTCAAGCAATTATCCTGCCTCGGCCTCCCAAGTAGCTGGTATTATAGGCGCCCGCCACCACGCCTGGCTAATTTTTTGTATTTTTAGTAGAGATGGGGTTTTACTATGTTGGCCAGGCTGGTCTCGATCTCCTGACCTCGTGATCCACCTGCCTTGGCCTTCCAAAGTGCTGGGATTATAGGCCTGAGCCACTGCGCCTGGCCTAACCAAGACATTTTCAACAGGTGAACAGATAGACTATTGTGTCAATACCGTCAACTGCTATTCAGTAATAAAAAGGAACAGACTATTCACTTACACAGCAGTACAGATGAATTTACATGTATTTTGCTATGTGAAAGAAGTCAGCCCCAAATGTCTACATATTGTATGACTTCATTTGTACACCATTCCGGAGAAGGCAAAATTATAGGTCGAGAAAACAGATCAGAGGTTGCCCACAATTAGGAGAAAGGGAAGAGTGGATCACAAACGCATCACACAGAGAATTTGAGGGTGATGCAGCTGTTGTGTGTAGCGCTGGATGGTGGACACCTGTCTCTATGGGTTTCTCAAAACCTACCAAATGCTACACCACAAAACCTCACCTTATTTTTTGCAAATTAAAAAAAAAAAAAAAATCCACCAGGAAGTCAGAGGGTTCCAGGAGGAAAAAGAAACTGATCAAAGACACTTTGGAAAATGGTATTTTGATTGGATTCTCTAAGGTTAAGACCAAACAAGCTGCATAGAAACACTCCACTTTGGTTGGTAATTTTATCACAGGGACAAATGATAATTCTGACACTAGGTGAGAACAAATGAGTAAGTCAGTTGTAGATTATGTGAGCTGGAGTTGTCACTGCTGTGGAATGACTTTTTCTTGCAGTGTTGAGAAATGTTTCTTTCCCAGTGGTGTGTTAATTCTCCCCAGAATTCTCACCAACCTATTCAAGTATTTTAAAAAATACTTGCTCTTATGATTTTAAGACAAAAACACATCTGTTTTCAGCCCAGCTGGAGAAGCCTCATTACTATCACATCCTTTGTGTTCTAACTGAAACCCTGCACAGAAAACAACAAATGAGCACGGGAAATGTTGGAAAAGTATACTAAGCAAGACAGACTCCCTGGGGAATGACACAGTGGTACATTCCTTCGGTTTCCTATTCTTCTCATCTGCCCTGGGGAGAATGCTGCAGAAGCCTCCAACCAGAAACCACACACAACAAAACCAAACCTAACAAAAACCCAGTTGTCTCAGCCAAAGAACCTGGAAAATAATGGCCTAGCAAGGAATACCCACCTGACTATAGCCAAACATCTATGGAAACCCCCCAAACACCAGAGTTCAGTGGAGTCCAGTGTGGGGCTGATGATCCACTTCACTGCCACGGAGTGGAAGGCGGCAGCAGTGCTCTGATTCCCTTGCCTGATGGTGTCCGGGGGGCCAAGCAGGGAGGTAAATCTTCTCTCTTCCACATTGCAAAAGAAGGTGGCATTCCGGTATTTCTATCAAGGTGGTGTCAACAGACCAAGAAAGAAGCTGTTCTTCCATTTCCTGTCTGGCAAAAGCAGACAGTTCTACAATTCCCTTGCCAAGGTGGTGTCTGGAGGTGCCAGAGGTAAGCTTAGCCTCAAACTCATGCAGCAACAATGAGACTGAGGCAGGGTGAGGCAGGCTAGTGTCGCCTTCCTAACCGGGTGTCACTGAAGTCCATCAGGAAGCTGAGCCTCTGCTGCCACCCAAATCAACCACACTGACAAGGTGGCATCATCTCCAATTCCCGCCCCCTCACTTCTGGTGTCAGTAGAACCGGGGGTGAACCAAACCTCCACACTGACACAGCTGCAATGAGACTGAGTGAGGTGGTACCAGCAGGCAATTAGGAATTCTTTTGAAACACATGTAAATCTTGAAAATCTCCACCAAAAAAAAATGGAAGTTATAAGAATTAACCAAATGGAAATTAAAGAATTAAAAAATAAGACAACTGAAATAAAACTTCACTGGGTAAGCTTAATAGTAAAGGGGAGAAGACAGAAGATAGAATCAGTACACTTGAGGACAAATCAGTAGGATTTACTGATTCTATTCTGAACAAAAGAGAAAAAATAGATACGAAACGAAACAACAGAGAACACCGCTGGCGACCTGTCAGGCAGCATCACAATATTGAGTCTATGTATCATCAGAGACCAAGAAAGAGAGTAGAAAGAAATAGCGGGACTGGAAAAAGAGTCAGTAAACTGATATCTGAAAACATCTTAATTTTGACAAAGACAGAAACCTATAGAATCAAGTAGCTGAGTAAATACTAAATAAGATAAACCTAAAGGAATGCATATTAAAACGTGTTATATAAAAACTTCTGAAAACAGAAGACAAAGAAAAATTCTTGAAAGCCTACCTGCCAAAAAACAATACGGACTTATAAAAATACAAATTCAAATGGCAATAGAGTTCTCATCTGAAACAGTGTAGGATACAAGGAAGTGTCCCAACATTTATGTCCTGAAAGAAAAGAACTGTCAAATGCAAATTCTATGTCCAGCAAAAATAACATTCAAAAAGGAAGGAGAAATAAAGGCATCCTTATGTGAAGGAAAACTGACACAATTTGTGTTTTACCAAAACTTTTCGTAAAAAGGTGAAAAGTAAGTCCTCTAAACAGAAGGTAAATGATATCAGAAGAATGATTGGAACTTCAGAAAGAAAACAATAAGAGAATGGGAAAAATGTAAAAGGATGTCATAGGTTATGCATCATCTCAGAAGTTTTAAAAATCATATTTGATGTTTGCACAAAAATTATAACACCGCCTGTTGCAGCATCCAGTGTATTAGATGTGTTACTCAGTGCAATTCTATTTTTAAAAACAAGGCAGGTAAAAGGACCTAAATGGAAATAAGGTTTCTACACTTCATTTACAGTGGTAAAACATCAATACCAGTTGACTGTGGTCAGTTACACATGAATAATGATAATAAGGTAAAGATAGTAAGAAAATTATTTAGAGATGTACTAAAAGAATTATATAAGGAAATCATTATGTAATACTAAAACTATTTGAGTAACTCACAGAAGGTAAGGAAAGACAGCAGAGGAAAGAAAAAGAGAATGAACAAGCAGAAAATAAAGTAGAACATCTAGGCATTAACATATATATTACAGTTATCTTAAATATAAATTATGTACACGTGTCAATTAAAACACAAGGAATATCAACTGGGACAAAGAAACATGATTCAAAAATATGTATGCTACCTATCTCAATTAATGCAGAAAAAACATCTACCAAAATAAAGCACAGTTTTATGATTAAAAACTTCCAGAAACATAGAAATAGAAGGAAACTTCCTGAACTTTATCAAGAATATTTATCAAAAACAAACAGCTATGTCATACTTAATGGTGAAAGACTGAATGGTTTTCCCCTGAGGGTGGAAACAAGGCAGAGACGTCTGCTCTCACCACTGCTGTTTGACAGAGCACCGAAAGTTCTAGTCAGCACAATTGGGCAACAAACAAGTAAGGCATACTGACTGAAAAAAAAAAGAAGGAAAGCGGCTTCTATTACAGATGACACGATTGTCTTCGTAATGTCTCAGAGAAACTAAAAAAGTCTTGTAGAAATAATAATATTGAGCAAGTTCACAGGATAAATGATCCATCCTCCAAAATTCATCATATTTCTATGAACTAACAATGAGTGTGTGGAAACTGAAAATACCTTTACAATTGCTCTAAAGAAAACACTTAGGCATAAATCTGACAAGACATGCAGAATCAAGATGGCAAAAATTACAAAATGTACATGAAAGAATTGAGAGAAGAACTAAATAAATTCACACATACCTTATTAATGGTTTGGAAGACTCAAGATAGCAAAGATGTCAACTGTCTTCAGATGGATGGGTAGACTTAATGACATTCATATCAAAACCCCAGCCACATATTTTTTACGCATATAGATAAACCTATTTTAAGTTTATATGAAAAGGCACATGATATTGGTGGAGAGATGGACACATAAGTCAGCTGAACAGAATAAAGAACTCAGAAACTGATCCAAGCAAATATGCCCAACTCATTTTGACAATGGTACAAAAGCAATTGAAGGAGGAAGGATAGTCATTTTAATAAATGTTACTGGAGCAAATAAACATTTATAAGCTCAAAATCTCAGTATAAACCTCACACTTTATACACTAATTAACTTGAAATGGTTTGCAAACTTAAATATAAAAGATTTTACTATAAACCTTTTAGGAAAAGACAGTTCTAAAAAATTATTGGGATCTAGGGCTAGATAAAAGTACTTTGTTCTTATTTATATGTACTTTTTAATGATTTTTTTTAATTTTCAGTAAAAGACCAATGTGTACCTGTACTTATTCTAAAAAAGAAAAATATTCAATATGCTTTTCCGGGTTAATAGACAAATGAAATAGATTAACCTTTCTTTATGAATCAGTGATCAAGCCATTATTGTTTTCCTGAGAGGAAAACTCTCTTTATGCTCATCACATTTTCGGAGCATTAGGAGTGGAACCAGGGGGCCTTAGGTGAGATAGACATGCTGCCAGTGGAGGTGAGCAGGGAGGAAATTTCTAAACCCAAGAACTGGCAGAAACTGCTGGAGAGAGAATAGTTACTCGGGCTTCAAGTCTAGAGATTAATTGTGATGTGCCCTGCTCTGTAGAATAATAAAAACAGTGTATTCCAGCAAAAGATAGAATGGATGATATTAATTGAATGATGTTACAACACACACATATGTATGTATGGGGATACAGCCATGTGCACACATATACACACATAGATATGTGTAATATGTGTGTATTTATAACTGAGGTTAAACCATTAGGCAATAAGAATGCAGTCCTATTTTTCTACACTCTCTTTTCTAACACCTTTCAAACAGATGATGTTTTGGATGATTTTCAATTCTTTTCAATAATTTTTAAAAATGATCAAACAGAACAAATACGCATGCAGAATTATTTATCAATACCCTATTTTACATGTGGTTGTAAATAAGCAACCCGTTGTATAGATTCAGCATTTTGGATGTTAAGGTAAACATATAGCTGCTCCTCATTTGCAGAAGACTGGATTTACAGTATGTGTGTCTGTTGCAAGTTGTATATTTAAATTACTTAAAAAATATCCTCTTTGGTAATAGTTTTTTAAAATGAATTTGTGGCACATTAGAAAGAATGTTTTAAAGCAAAATTGCTTTTTAGTTTGTATTCTCTAAACGTCAGAAGTTTACTTTGAAGAATTAAAAGACTTACTAGAACATTCATATTTGACCTATAAAATAAGTAACTTAGATGGAATAATTTGAATCTGGAAATTTATTTATACCACTAAATTAGAACTATCAATGCCATTTTATTTTTACAGATTTTCCTTGACACATTATATTAGCTACTGAAAAGAGTTAAGACCCTTTATGAAAATATGATTTTAGTGATGCAACTTATATATGAGGCAGATAAGGAAGCATGGATCCCTGTGCCCGTTAACTAAGATGTTATGAAATAATTTATAACAGAGGACAGTAGCGGGAGTGTGGTCAGGCGCGCCCCCTCCTCACCGGGCCCACCAGAGGCTTTCAGGGTTCTGGGAGAAACATGTCCAGGCCTGCAGAGGCTGTCACAGGGGAAAGGGCCAGGGCGGGGAACCCAGCACAGGCAGCCTGGCCTCGCAGGGAGTCGAAGGGTTTCGGAGGAAGCTGTGTCCAAGCCGAGATCCTTCCTGTTCCATGTGCTCCAGCACAAGGCCCGCAGGAGGACCCCGTGAGCAAGACCGACCCAGACAAGCGGGCGGATTCCTTGGCAGTGAGGGGAGCCCGGCCTGAGGGGCTGAGGGCGGCCTGGGAGGCACAGCGTCAGAGAAACTCCCACCGCTCTGTCAGGAGCGCTTGCACCTTTATATCAGCACGGGGGTTGGGCCTGGGTGATCTGGGGAAGGGTCTGCCGGCGGGTCGGGGGTCGCTCTGAGTCCGATGCCCTCTGACAGAGGAGGCTGTTCTGTTGTTCGGTTTCTCTCGGAATCTTCTCTAGAAGAGGGCAGAGGGCGGCCAGGAGAAAGCGCTGCTGGAATGAGGTAGATGCCGCTCGTTTTCACCAGGTGCAGTGCTTGGGATTTCAGGGGGTGGCAAAGTGACCTTGATATATTTCTCTGTGCAGGTCTCTGTTAGAGTCACCGTGGGGGTCTCCGTGGGGGTCTCCGTGTAGTTTTGAAGGGCCTCTGTGTGAGTCTGTCAGGGGTTTCTGTGGGGAGGTCCCTCTGGGGGGTCTTCATGGGGGGATCGCAGTCAGATTCTCTGTTGGGGTCTCTGGGGGTCACTATGGGGAATCTCTGAAATCTCTATGAATGTGAGAATCTTTGAGTGTGGGGTGTACATGGGGGTCTCTCTGGGGCTCCTCTGCTGCAGGTCCCAGGATCCGGGGTCCCATAGATCTTGGGCCCACACTGGGGCTGCCCAGGTCACCACCCCAGACAGGACTTGGCTCCAGCAGTAGCCTGGGCGCCCAGAGTGACACCAGGGCCTTTTCCAAACAGGTCTCCAGCATGGGTGCCGCCACGCCTGGGTACAGGCCTGTCCCCTTGTCCTCAGCCTCCACTACCCCTGCAGGTGCAGACCTCTCTCTGGGCAGAGCCCTCTGGGGAACCAGCTCCTGCCTTTGCTCCTGCCTTCCCTGGGGATGGCCAGGAGGGACCCAGCACCAGGACGGAGGAGCCCAGGACCGTGCCCTGTGGGGACTCTCCCTGTGAACCATGTGACCAGATCCTCTGAGGCCCAGTGTGTCCCCTGCCAGCACCTGGGCTTGGAGCCATAGATGTGCTGTGTCACCCAGGCCAGCCCTTGACTTCTGGGTCCCTCTGCCCTGGGAGTGGCACTGACCACTTTTACTTGTAATGATCACCGGACTGTGAGGACCCTGGTTACAGCTGTGGGCAGCTTGTGGATCCTGCACTTGCAAACTTATGTTCGTCTTCCCGGATTCTTCTCCCACCTCCCGCCCTGGGCCTAGGTCCCCTCCTGTGGTTCCTGACCGCAGAGTCCCGCCAGGGGGCCAGGCAGCAGCCCTGGGTGCCTCCTGAAACAGACACCCCACACTAGTGGCCGGGAGACTGCTCTGGAGAGTGAGGCAGGGGACACCAGACGCAAACCCAGTGGTGTTATCAAGGCTGAGCCAAGTGCTGGCGGGGCCCAGGTCCGTCCCGGAACTCAGCAGGCAGGGAAGGGTCTGGGGAGGGTGTCACCTCTTCCCCACCAGGACATCTGGGAAGGAGCTGTCCCGCCTCTGACCCAGGGCCAGTACAGGACACTCCCACATTCCCAGGCTACCACGGGGCAGGGAGGCTGCTGGGATCCATCACTCCTCCAGCCTCAGGGGAGCCTACCAGCCCCTCAGGCTGTGAGGCCCCTGCAGACCCAGCCCCTACAGCAGTACAGAAGTTACCTTAGTGAGAACGGGGATGCAGTGAGCCAGACCCGGTGGGGTCGCCATAGGGTTTGCTGTCCTTACACGTCCTGAAGGCTCTGGGTCGTGATCCAGCTTGGAAACCAGACACGGTTTCTCCCTGGACAGGGAGAAGAGGGGGTCCTCCACGTCCCTGCCAGCCTCCTCCAGGCCCAGCCATTCTGGAAGCCGCACTCAGAAGGAGCGGACGCTGAGCCCTTTCCTGTGTCCTAGCATGGCACAGACAGAAGCCACCACCTCTGCAGGGAAACCAAGTGTATTGGGAACTTCTCTGTCAAAGTCGGGAACACATGGCTGTGATCACCCAGGCAGGACAGGCTTAACGTGTAGGTGTCAGTTTTATTTGAGTAGAACCCCGTCGCCCCCAGGAGACGTGCAAGAAGCCTTCTCTGGTTCAGGAGGCAAGACCCCTGTGTAGACCTCAGTTCCTGTGGCCGTGGATGGGGCCACCCGAGGCGCTTGCCACTCGTGGCCTGTGGTGGTGGGGGCCAGCTGGGGACACAGGCTCCCGGGGAGGTGGGGCCCATCTGCTGTCTCTGTCCCTGATGTTCCTGTTTTTGACAGGACAGTGGTGGCCCCTGGGGGTGGCTTTGGGGCTGCAGGCCGGAGCTCTCATCTCTCTGCTATGTTCCTGGTGGCAGTGACCCCTGTGGCCGCAGGAAGGCACATTCTCCTGGGCGTGGAGGTCACCTTTGTGGCGACTGACGTCTGAGGGACCACGTCCCCACGGAAGCCCCAGTTTGTCCACCAGGATTTGCCCCACAACTCTGCTGATGGTCCAGGCTTCATCAACCATGCAGTCCATAAACAGCCTTGCTGGGCCAGACCCCCAGCTCTGGACAGCATCTGCCCCAGGCTTGCCTTTCTCCAGGACGTCTTCCCACCCTGCGCCTGTTTTCCTGGGGTGTAGACCCCGTGGATGGTGACCAATCTTTCTCCGGAAGTGGCTTTCAGGTGGCGTCTCTCGTTTCTCCGGCTGAGGCTGGTTGTATTTCCTTTCTTGTTTGTCGCCTATTTCCCTGGTGTGAGCAGAGTGGCTCCTCCCACTGGCTTCAGAGGTCCTTGGTCCCTTGGAGCCGTGTCCCTGCTCCTCTGGTCTGGGTCTCCTGCGGGCCTCGCCCTTGTCCGCAGAGCCCAGCGTCTTCTGACTCTTCTGTGGGGCCTTTGCTTTCGGGCTCCCAGGCTCCCGCTGCCCTGAGCTGTCCCCTCCCTTCCATAGGAGGGCCCATGGCCCCTGGGAAACTGTCGTGTTCTTACTGGACACACTCTGGGGGGTGGACAGAGGGGTCTGAGCGGGCAGCCTGTCTGTGGCGGGCAGCATGTCCACGTGGCAGCCTGGAAGGCACAGATCTATGGCTCCATCCTGGAGGAGGACGCCCGAGGCACGGCCTGGTGGCTGCTCCTCTGAATCCACCTGAACTAGGAGCGCAATCTCATTGACCACCTGCGCTTTCAGGCGCAGCTGCTCTGGATCCTGAGCAACACAGATTGTAGACCCTGAGGGGTTATCAGTGGTCCCCAGAGCCCCCGTGCTCCTCAGATCCACCTGAATGCTTCCTGAACTTGTCCTCACACTGGCTCCCACGGTGACGTCCCAAGCGGGGGGCTTCTCCTCCCCCACCTTCAGTGCCTCCAGGGCATCTTCGGCCCTTGCCCACTGGGACCCTATGCTGAGCTCTTGCAGGGCTCTGCTACTACACACGTCTCCTGGGGACATGCTCTCACTCTCAAACCTTGCCTCGTTCCCAGGCATTTCTGAACCCATACTCCCCTCTAGTCTGGGTTTGGGTTTCCCGGATGCCAGGACAGTCCTGCTCTGCCAGGTTCTGCCCACAAGGCTGCATGTGGGGGGCTGAGAAAACCCCCTGTCCTCATGTCGACTTGGAAAGGCCTCTGATCGCCCATGGGTGTCAGCTGACTGGGACCCTCTCAGGGGCCTCTGGGCTTCCTCCTGCTCAGGTGCTGCGGAAGCGAGAGCGCCACTCACCATCAGGACTGACTTGCTTGTTGTTCTGTTGTCTCCTGGACCGTTCTGAGGACGTTTTCCCAGGAAAATGGGAACGTTGGCTGCAGACTCGTCCCGAGATTCCCAGGAGGCCCAGGGGGGAAAGGTGGATTGTGGGAAGGGTGGGTCCTGAGCCTCACCTGACCAGACATTTATGGGCTCCAGGGACTGGAGGTCTGGACCCCACCTGTGTCTCACACGGAACCTTAGAAGATGCACTTCCAGCATCTGCTGGGTGCAGGGCTGGAGGAAGGAAAGCTCGCGGGAGGTGTTCGCGTGGGCTTTCCCACCCCTCCAGGATGCCAGCTTCCCGGGTTTCCTGTGGGCGTCACACTGGGGAACAGCACATTTGACCATGAGCCAGGAGCGACGCACAGGCACGGGGATCCAGCCCTCTTTGATCTCCCCCACCTTCCTGGCCAGATGGGTTTGCAGCTTGTTTTCCAGATGCTTCTTGTCTGGGTCCTTGGGTGCAGAATTTACTGATTGGTACTTCCAGGGCCTCCACATGTCACCTTCCGCCTCCTCCTTGTCTTCCTCCAGAAACTTCACTGAGGTCCTTCCTGAGCCTCGATCCCGGCTTGGGTCTGGCCCTAGTTTGGACCGTAAGCACCCTTTCCCAGAGAACCTTCCGGAGCTCCTGAACCCGGCCTTCTGCACATCCTTCCTGCCCTTCCCTGCAAATCCAGAAGCCTGGGAGGGCAAGAGGGCCTCCTGCGTGTCTGCTGCCCGACTCTGGGGCCTCCCTGGGAATTCCCCCTCAGGCGGCGGCAGGTCCCCAGATGCCCGGAATCCGCTGGGAGGGCCACAGGACTGCTCCTGGTGGATGGCACTCCTTCCTTGCCACCGGTGCTCTGGGAGCTCAGGGCTGGTGGCAACCCCGGGAAGGATGGGGGCTGACTTGGGGCTCCAGGAGGCTGGCCTCTCCTGGGGAAGGTGGGCAGTGGGCTGGCTCAGGACAGTCGGAGACTTTTGGAGGAGAGAGGGCAAAACCCTCTTCCACTTTGGTCGCTTCTTCAAGGTCCATTCAAGATTCTCCTTTCCAGCGGGGATGACAGACTCTGTCCTCTCCTGGGTTGTCGGGTGAGATGCCCCACAGTCCCTAATCTGGGGTGGAGAAGAGCACGGTAGGCTTGGGACAGGGGGTGAGAGGTGGGCCTGGGTCTGGATCCCAGCCAAAGGCGGGGGCTGGGACTGGGGCCAGGCTGGAGTGAAAGGTTGGGGCTGGGCCATGTGGTGGGGCTGGGGCGGTGCCTGGGAAAGCTGTGAGGATGCCTCAACCTCAGGTCCACCTGGAAGAGAAGTGGAGGCTTCATCCAATGATACAGAGTGTGCATTCTGTGAGGAAGATGGTGTTTGGGAAAGCTCTGAGGATACCTCGACCTCAGGTCCACCTGGAAGAGAAGTGGAGGCTTCATCCAATGATACAGAGTGTGCATTCTGTGAGGAAGGTGGTGCCTGGGAAAGCTCTGAGGATACCTCAACCTCAGGTCCACCTGGAACAGAAGTGGAGGCTTTATCCAGTGATACAGAGTGTGCATTCTGTGAGGAAGGTGGTGCCTGGGAAAGCTCTGAGGATACCTCAACCTCAGGTCCACCTGGAACAGAAGTGGAGGCTTTATCCAATGATACAGAGTGTGCATTCTGTGAGGAAGATGGTGTTTGGGAAAGCTCTGAGGATACCTCGACCTCAGGTCCACCTGGAAGAGAAGTGGAGGCTTCATCCAATGATACAGAGTGTGCATTCTGTGAGGAAGGTGGTGCCTGGGAAAGCTCTGAGGATACCTCAACCTCAGGTCCACCTGGAACAGAAGTGGAGGCTTTATCCAGTGATACAGAGTGTGCATTCTGTGAGGAAGGCGGTGCCTGGGAAAGCTCTGAGGATGCCTCAACCTCAGGTTCACCTGGAAGAGAAGTGGAGGCTTCATCCAATGATACAGAGTGTGCATTCTGTGAGGAAGGCGGTGCCTGGGATAGCTCTGAGGATGCCTCAACCTCAGGTTCACCTGGAAGAGAAGTGGAGGCTTCATCCAATGATACAGAGTGTGCATTCTGTGAGGAAGATGGTGTTTGGGAAAGCTCTGAGGATACCTCGACCTCAGGTCCACCTGGAAGAGAAGTGGAGGCTTCATCCAATGATACAGAGTGTGCATTCTGTGAGGAAGGCGGTGCCTGGGAAAGCTGTGCGGATGCCTCAACCTCAGGTTCACCTGGAAGAGAAGTGGAGGCTTTATCCAGTGATACAGAGTGTGCATTCTGTGAGGAAGACAGTGCCTGGGAAAGCTGTGAGGATACCTCGACCTCAGGTTCACCTGGAAGAGAAGTGGAGGCTTTATCCAGTGATACAGAGTGTGCATTCTGTGAGGAAGACGGTGTTTGGGAAAGCTGTGAGGATACCTCGACCTCAGGTTCACCTGGAAGAGAAGTGGAGGCTTCATCCAATGATACGGAGTGCGCATTCTGTGAGGAAGGCTTGCTAGAAACCCAGGCTGTGGCTACCAGGGACTCGCTGTTGAAAGATGGGAGGTTCCAGAAAAGCTGGCTGCATTTCTGCTGCAAGTGGTCCCCCACCGCTGTGGCGTCAGAGACTTGCTGAGGACGGGGCAGCTGTTGTGGTTCGGTTGACACGTTCCAGAAGGGATTTAGAGTCGTGATGTCCCACTCCTTCCCCAGCGATGTCATCTGCGGGTGGTCGGCCCGTTCCCTTTCTTTCCCCTGCCACATCTTCATCAGTGCTCTCTTGGCGATGAGAGTCTCCAGCAGCTTCTGCACGTCAGGGTGGATGAATGTGCACACACCTACCTCCACGTGCCTGGGTGTGGGGTCTCCCCAGAAGGAAGCCTCTAGGGGCTGGTCGGGAAGATGCTGTGGCTGGGATTTGCCATGTGAACAGGTGGAGAGGCCCCAGGTGGTGGCAGCCTCCCTCCAGCAATAGAGGTCCCAGATGGGATCGCTGGAGCGCCCAAGGCCAGAGATCACCCTGGTTGGAGAAGGCAGTAACTGGCTGTGTAGAGGGGAGCTCTTGGGGACGGGGCGTGTTGTGGAGCCACACTGAAGTCCAGCCAGGCTGGAGTCGGGTGGAGGTAGAGAGGTCAGGGGACCATGTGGCTGTGTTGAAAGAGGAAAAACCACATGTGGCCGGGATGCAGGGTGTTTTAGGGGAAGCAAGGGCTCTGGAGGCCCGGAGGCACTCAGGGTTGAGTGTGGTCCAAAAGGCTCTGAGAAGGTCATCGGACCTGGTGACTGGGTGGAGGCCAGAGGAGCTGGGGGAGCTGCTGGGGACAAGCTGGTGGGAGACAGATCTGGCATGCATTTCCCACGCAGCTGGTGGGCCTTAGCAGGCGCTGGTTTGCACACGTCACCCGGGGGGTCTCCACCTAATGGCAGATGGGAGCCGCCCTCGCCAGCGAGCTTCCTCAGGTGGCTGCAGGAGACAAGAGGCACAAGCTGCAGCCAGGGGCAGGTGGGGCCAGGAAGCCAGGAGGGGTGGGCACCTGGGGCCTACAGCTCCTCCACCTCCCCCACTGCTGACTTCACAAAGCTCTGCCTAAGCCTGCCCCAGGGCTTCAGTCCTCCCCTCTCCTCTTCCCAGGACCTCTCCCTCCCAGATCACCAGCAGGCCCTAGGGTTGCATCAGAGGCCCTGGTAGGAAGGAGGACATGGAGAGAAGGGGGAAGCTCCTCACCTTTCCAGAAGGTTGTTCAGGTCCCGAGTCTCCTCCAGCTCCCTCAGGAGGTTTCTGCAAGCTGGAAGTCAGGAGACAGGGTTATGGTGGAGAGGGCGGTGCCTGGGAACCTCACGGAGGCTGAGTGGATGTCTCTTTAGGGGACACCACAGGGAACTAGACCCTGAAGCCCACACATCTGTGTCCAAGGACACATGGCCCTGATGGTGACAGGAAGGTGTCCACTGTGCAGCATTTTGTCATTTGCAAAAAGCGCTTCCACGTCCACCCCTTCATGGGTGTCACAACCATCGTGTTGGGAGAGCAAACGGGTGGTCTCAAAGAGGAGTCAGCCATGGCCAAGGTACACAGCTGTCCACATGGACCTGGAGCCTCCCTGACCTCCGCCCATATCCCCGCAGGCCTTGGTCCCTTCCCCACACCGCCCCCTTATGGGCAATCCCGGTCCCAGGCCCCCAGCTTCATTCCCACAGGGAATCTGAGGCCCCAGGTTCCGATTTCCCTCCCAGGAGTTTCCCTCTCAGGCCTCTGCAAATGACTTCCTCGGGCACAGGCGATGCTGTCACCTCTGGGGAGTCCCGGGGAGCAGCAGAGCCTCACCTTTCAGAGCTGAGATCTTCTTTCTGCTCCTGGACCTCCCCCTTCTCTCCCTTTGAGGCTGAGAGGCAAGAAAGGATGAGGGGCTGGGACCAGTTCTCAGTCTCCTCTCCCCAGACCAGCTGCACACATGCAGTGCTCATGAAGGACACGGCGCCCTGCCTCTAGCTCAGGGAGCTCTGTGTGCGCTTTTTACTCATGTTTATCGTGAATGAAATGTTTTCCGTTTTCCTTCTTAGGAAAATGCAAGGAGGGGTTTTCTGTGTGGCTCCGCCCCGGCTGTTCCCAGTCCCTGCTCCTCCCCTGAAGGCACACCCAGGCTCAGGTCTGCAGGCGCCTCTGAGCTGCCGGTAGGATTCTGCTTGGGAAGAGAATGGAGAGGAGGCCGGGACCATGGGGTTGTGGTGAAGGAGGAAGCAGCAGCTGTGGCCGGGGTGCAGCCACAGGTGAATCCAGGCTCTTGTGGGAGGCTCTCGGGGGCTCAGCACAGCTCCCAGATCACACCCAGATCACACAGAGGAGGCTGGGCCCCCAGGCACCTGGCCCAGGAAGGGGGTGATGAGGCAGGGCTGGGGCCTCTCCTCCCACAGAGACCTCACTCCTCTCCTGACCCGGTCGTCGCCACTGAGTCTGGTGTTGGTTTTTGCCCTGACGCCCCCTGCGCACCCCACAGATGGTCTGGGAGCTGGGGGTGGTATCCTCCGCCCACTCTCACCCCTGCCTGCCCTGCCCTGCCCTAGAGGGATGACGAGATTTCCCATCGTGGGAGCGTCTCTCGTTGTTTGGGAAAAGTGGAAATGAGGGGAGGAAAAGAAGAGAGACTCTTTCTCTGTGGGGCTGGGCTGAGGGCTCCTTACCTCCCTGCTGCTCCTCTTCCTCCCGGGCGGGGGTGAGGGCGGGTCACTGTGGAGGTAGGAGAGTAACAGGTAGAGGAGCACCAGGCCACACACACTGGTGAGGATGAAATCCATCATCCAGGGAGTGGAGCTGGGGCTCAGCCATGTGGCACTAGGGCTCTTCAGAGGAAAGAGCATTTTCTCCATCTGAAGTGCAATGTCGCCTTCAAGCAACTGAGGGCTGGGCATCCCCTTTGGGTCTAGGGAGTGGGGCCCAGGCCTGCATCACAGAGCTGGGGCCTCTTCCTCACAAAGGGCTCCTGGGGGCAGGGGGAGGGGCAGTGGGAGGAGGAGGCTGAAGCACAGCCCCGCCCTCAGCTCCCAGCCCTGGGTCCCTCCACCCTCCTGGGTCCCCCGGATCCCTCCCTCCCACTCTAGCTGCTCACCTGTCAGAGACAGCCCTGAGTCCCTTTTCTATTCTGTTTCCTGGAACACAAGTGTCACCTGGTTTTGTGGAGATCTCTGTGCCAGTCCTTCAGTTTCTCGCTTCTTTAAGATCTAGGCTTCTCCCTGGAGTTTCTGTTATTTCTCCGGTTTCTTGCTCTCAGGATGTTGTTTGTTTGCAGTTCTTTCTCTCTTAATACATTCTTGCCCTGCATCAACTCAGACATAGAATGTACATTTTTTATATTTATTGATCGTTGTGAATTATGATGATGATTTTCATAATTTTTTAAAAGTTTAATATTTATTTTTGTGGGCACACGGTAGGTGTATATGTTAATGGGGTATGTGAGATCCATACAAGCCTGCAGTGCATGATAATTACAGCATGGTAAATGGGGTGTCCATCACCTCCAACCTTTTTCCTTTGTGTTACAACCCATCCAATTATACTCTTTATTTTTTTAATGTACAATTAAATTATTATTGACTCTAGGCATTCTGTTGCTGTCAAATACTACAAATACTCGGTTTTATTCATTCTTTCTAATTACCTTTTTTATCCATTAACCATCCCCACCTCTCTCGCCCTGTGCCTTCCCAGCCTCCAGTAACCATCCTTCCACTCTGTATCTCCATGAGTTTGACTGTTTACTTTTTAGCTCCCACAAATAAGAGAGAACATGTCATGGTTGTTTGTTTTTCTTTACCTAATTTCACTTAATGACCGCCAGTTCCATCCATGCTATTGCAAATGATAGGCTCTCACTGTCTTTTATGGCTGAAGAGTGCTCCACCGCGTATGTGCACCACCTTTTCTTTATCCATTTGTTTGTTGATGGACATTAACTAGGTTGCTTTCCAATCTTGGCTATTGTGAACAGTGCTAGAAGGAACATGGGAGTGCAGGTATCCCTTCAATATACTGATTTGCTTTCTTCTGGGTATGTACCCAGCATTGGGGTTGCTGGATCCTGTGGTAGCTCTAGTTTTACTTTTTGAGGAACCTCCAAGCAGTTCTCCATAGAAGTTGTACTGACTCACATTTCCACCAACAGTGTGTGAGGGTTCCCATCACATCCTCGCCAGCATTTGTTACTGCCTGTCTTTTGGATAAAAGCCATTTTAACTGGGTTGAGATAATATCTCATTGTAGTTTTGATTGCCTTTCTCTGATGTCAGTGATGTTAAGCACCTTTTTGTATACCTGTTTGCCATTCATATGTCTTTTTTTGAGAGATGTCTATTCAGATCTTTCGTGTATTTTTAATTTTTTTATTATTTTATTTTAACTTTCAGGATACATGTGCAGGATGTGCAGATTTGTTACACAGGTAAGTGTGTACCATGGTGGTTTGCTGCACCTATCCACCCATCATCCAGGTATTAAGCCCGGCATGCATTATCTATTTTTTCTGATGCTCTCTCCTGCTTCTGAGTGGCCCCAGAGTGTGTTGTTCCCCTACCTGTGTGCATGTGTTCCTTTGGTCAGCTCTCACTTATAAGTGAGAACATGTGGTGTTTGGCTTTCTGTTCCTGTGTTAGCTTGCTGAGGATAATGGCTTCCAGCTTCATCCATGTCCCTGCAAAGGAGATGATCTCATTCTTTTTAATGGGTGTATAGCATTCCATGGTGTATATGTACCACATTTTCTTTATCCAGTCTATCATTGATGGGCATTTGGGTTGGTTCCATGTCTTTGCTACAGTGAACAGTGCTGCAGTGAATATATACATGCATTTATCTTTATAACAGAATGATTTATATTCCTTTGGGTATATACCCAGTAATGGGATTGCTGGGTCAAATGGCATTTTCTGTTCTAAATCTTTGAGGAATCGCCACAATGTCTCCCACAATGGTTGAACTAATTTACATTCCTGCCAACAGCGTAAAAGTGTTTCTATTTCTCCCCAACCTCACCAGCATCAGTTTTTCTTGACTTTTTAATAATTGCCATTCTGACTAGCATGTGATGGTATCTCATTCTGGTTTTGATTCCCATTTTTCTAACGATCAGTGATGTTGAGCTATTTTCCATATGTTTGTTGGCCACATCTATGTCTTCTTTTGAGAAGTGTTTGTTCATGTCCTTTGCCCACTTTTTAATGGGGTTGTTTGTTTTCTTCTTGTAAACTTCCTTAAGTTCCTTACAGATTATGGATATTGGACCTTTGTCAGATGGATAGATTGCAAAATTTTTCTCCCATTCTGTAGGTTGCCTGTTCACTCTGATGATAGTTTCCTTTGCTGTGCAGAAGCTCTTTAGTTTAATTAGGTCCCATTTGTCAATTTTTGCTTTTGTTACAATTGCTTTTGACGATTTCAACATAAAATATTTTCCCATGTCTATGACCTGAATGGTATTGCCTAGATTTTTTTCTAGCGTTTTTATAGTTTTGGCTTTTACATTTAAGACTTTAATTTATCTTGAGTTAGTTTTTTTATAGGGTGTAAGGAAAAGATCCAGTTTCAATTTTCTGTGTATAACTAGCCAGTTCTCACAACACCATGTATTAAATAGGAAATCCTTTCCCCATTGCTTGTTTTTGTCAGGTTTGTTGTCTTGCTCAGAGATTACACATTGAATTACCATTTGAAAGTCATCTCTCCCCACCTGGAGTGGATCAAAGATAACAGGGGCCAACAGGAGAAAGTTTGAGCCTTGCCAGGTCAAAATTGGTGCTGAACAAGGTAACTTGTGTCTTTTTGTTATACGTATTTTGCTTTGGCTGGGATGGAAAATATTGATTTGATTCCCTATGCAGCCTGTTGGGCAGTATCTTGCAAAATTGAGAAGCTTTTGCCTATGGTTCCATCAAACAGAAAAGGATGATTTTATTTTGTAATGGGGCTTGGCTCCCATAGCTGTAATACAGTGAGCAGGGTCATCAAAGCTGCTCTGTTCTTCTGAAAGCTGCAGAGAAAGGGAATCCAGAAACCTGGTATGCTGGCAAACAAAAAGGGTAAGAAATTCTTAGCAATTCTCTCTCTCTCTTTCTCTCTCTCTCTCTCTCTTTCTCTTCCTCTCTCTCTCTCCTTCTCCCTCTGTGTGTTTGTTGGGGGGGTGGTGAATGCAAATGGTAAACATCACTGTTTGTCTCCTCTGCAAAGGTTTGATTAATAGAAAAAAGGATTTGTGAGACTAGTCTTAGGCTGTAGCAAATCTGGAGCACTTTGTGCTAAGAATTTGTCTTTCTGTTTTGTTCTTTAATGGAGAGAGAGGTATCACAGGAGAGAAGGTGGGCTTAGGACCCCTTTAAGCCTGCTTTTTAAGCCAGCCTAGCAGCTGGTAATTTATAAACTTTGCTGGGGGTCCCTGAGACCAGTGCCATATGATGTTTCTCTCTTTTTGCTTTATGTGCTTGAGACCTTAACCTTGTGACCATGTGGGGATACTTTCTCTTGGTCTCTGCCATCCAACAGACAGGAATTTGGGGATTCATGTCATAGCCCTAAAAATTATCTTGAGCAGTTTAAAGTCTTTGCAAGCTCGAAATTGGCTACTCTAGGCTACTTCTAGAAAGAGCAACAGAACCTGCTGAATGCTCTAATGCAGTAACCAAGGCTTTTGTCTTTTGACAGTGGCTGCCCCTGGTTCAGTTCTTGGCTTTGGAAATGATTCCTTTCTGGTTTGTTATTTGTGTAACTTTGCCATTTTTTGAGGATTCTCCCCCACCCCCCGCCCATGGATAGCATCTGATTTCCTGTCTTGAATTTTCCTTTCTCTGAACTACCCTGGGGAAATTCTAAATCTTGTTTAAAAAAAAAACAAAAAACTGCTTACCATCTCTTTGAAACACTTTGTGAGTTCATGGTTAAGTATAACCTTAGTTAAAACTTATTAGTTTCATGTGAGAGGTTACCTGGTATAGAATTCAAAAGCCAGAAATGTTGGCTGTCCTCACTAGAGTCTGGTAATAAGAGATTTTTAAAGATTTTTTTTTAAACAAAAGAGTTCAATGGTTAAAAGCTGCTTAGTTAAAAATAGACATCCAGGGTTGGGTGGCGTAACCCTGGATATCTGTTTTCATGCCTATAATCCCAGTACTTCAGGAGGCCAAAGCAGGAGGATTGCTTGAGTTCAGGAGTTTGAGACAAGCCTGGAAAACATAGACCAGATCACAAAAATAAATAAATAAATAAAGTATCCAAACAATATCTATGTAAAAAGCCTTTATATTTTCCTCTTCTTGATTCATGTCTTTCTGGAAAAAGTTTTTTTTCTTCTGAATTGTTTTTCTCCATTTTTTTCTTCTTGCCACTCTTGAAGCCCACATGAGAGAACCTAGATAAATTCTAACAGCCTGGGATTCATAGGGAAAAACAGAGGAGGCACCACAGACCCCCATTCTGGGAAAACCCTCCGTTTTCCTCATGGAACCCCAGGAACTGAAAGTTGATAGATCTCCCTCGAAATCTAAGTCTCGGTTCAATTTTACATCATGTTAACTGACTTTTTTTTTAACTTTTGGGTATATCAAAAATTGCTTCACATTATGGGAGAGCTTTCAGCCATGGTTTGTAATAGCCATATAGGAAATATACTATAAGGGACTGCTAATGGCAATTAGGAGGGATACTTGGCTCCTTGAATGCTTGGGTCAGAGAAGTGTGCTCTTGTCCACCTAGAAGGTATGAAAACATCCCTACACTGACTGAGAGATGAGAATTCCATGGGGGATGGGCTGACTACAAAATGGGCTGATTGGCTTTGGATTGTCTTACAATAGAATACAGGGTAGAGCCGGGCGCAGTGGCTCAAGCCTGTAATCCCAGCACTTTGGGAGGCCGAGACGGGCAGATCACGAGGTCAGGAGATTGAGACCATCCTGGCTAACACAGTGAAACCCCGTCTGTACTAAAAAATACAAAAAACTAGCCGGGTGAAGTGGCGGGCGCCTGTAGTCCCAGCTACTCGGGAGGCTGAGGCAGGAGAATGGCATGAACCCAGGAGGCGGAGCTTGCAGTGAGATGAGATCTGGCCACTGCACTCCAGCCTGGGCAACAGAGTGAGACTCCATCTCAAAAAAAAAAAAAAAAAAAAAAAAAAAAAAAAAAAAAAAAAAAGAATGCAGGGTAGAAGTACTACACTAGCTTCTTCTGTAGTATTTCCCTCTTTTGGGGGGAATCCTGGATCCCGTATAAAGTGGTACCCTTAATTTGGGGGATCTGTTTTGCCTTCCAGCTGTGCCAGCTTATTAGGCCCTAGCAATTGCATGCTTTCCCAGCCCTGTTTTTCACAGGGCTCTAGCCTGAATCCAGTAATCCCATTAGGAAACTTAAGAACTGGCAAATGAAAAACCTTACAACTAGTGGATCCTGTTTGTCTATGTATTTATATATGTTGTGTGTGTGATGTTTACATAAAAGAGCTATAATTAATTGGTTTAAAGAAAAGTAAGCACTTATCAAATATTTTGCCAGATAAATTAAAACTAATGCCCTTTAGTTCACCTAACTTTAGTAATCTTTTGGTGATAAAGACAGATTTAAAAATTATTGGTAAAATAAAAATGTCTTCAAAATTTAGACATGTAGTCTAAATTGGGTCTGATATTAGGTTTGCTAAATGCTTTAAGATCATAAACTACTTCTTTAACTTTTGAAAGTTGTTCAATTTACCTAGCTTGGAGTCATTAAATTCTAGATAAGGCCTGGTGACATGTGAAATTAGCCCCCTAGCTATGCAAAGAAGGTTATAAAGGAAAGATATTTTGTATAAGAAAGGATCTTGTATGGTAAATTTTCATCCTAAAGTGAAATGACTGGTTGTTTAAAAAGAGAGATGTTTAGAACAAGTCAGAAAGTCCAAGCATGTAATAAATGGTCTAAGTCATGAAAGGATTCATGAAAGGGAATTTATGCAAGAAATGTTGTACAATTTAAAGATTATTAGGCTGCCTAAATGCTTCATAAAAATGCCACTATGACTCATAACTATACACTTACCTGCTTTACTGCTAGGTAAGTGCTGGGTACATGTGGAGTTAGCCACACCTCGTAGCTATGCTGGAAAAAGTCAGACTTTACCTGCACTTCTGTCCTGGGTCTGTCGTAAGCTCCACACCTGGTACATAATTAAAATGGCTTACTAACCAGGTTTTTCACCAAAAATAGAAGTTGCACAGAGTTAACAGTGTAATAGGTATTTGAGGCTGCTGAAGGAAGTTCTACATGCAAGGTGTGTAAGAAAAGGAGAATGTACTTTTGGTAAAAGATTATAAGAAGGCATGGGAATATGGATTTCTTGCCCAAGTTCAGAGGGTTAAGGTATTGTTTTAAGTGAGATTGGAAAAATCTAAAGGTTTAAGCAAGTTGTGAAAGGTTTATAAAAAATTAATTGTAAAAGAGATTCTGTGTGTAAACATATTGGCTAAAGTTAAAGGGGTATTTGTTAGTTTTACCATAAGTTGAACATTGGAATAAAAGCACAACAGAGTTTTCTTAAAATATGGTTCTGCTCTGTAACAACAACAACAACTAAATTGTAAAGGGTTATAAAAGGCCGGGCACGGTGGCTCATGCCTTTAATCCTAGCACTTTGGGAGGCCGAGGCAGGCAGGTCATGAGGTCAGGAGATCGAGACCATCCTGGATAACATGGTGAAATGCTGTCTCTACTAAATATACAAAAAATTAGCCAGGTGTGGTGGAAGGTGCCTGTAGTCCCAGCTACTCGGGAGGCTGAGGCAGGAGAATGGCATGAACCTGGGAGGTAGAGCTTGCAGTGAGCCAAGATTGCACCACTGCACTCCAGCCTGGGCCACAGAGTGAGACTCTGTCTCAAAAAAAAGGTTTATAAAAACATTAACTTATGGTCAAACTAATTAAAACTGGATAGATTTTTAAAATTTTACTAAAAACTAGCTTTAGCATTAAAGATGCACTAATGCAAACATGAAATTTTGTTTTTTCTTTTGAAAAAGATTCTTATGTAATATTGAGAGACAATGAAAAAATTTTGTTTGCCTTTAAGTAAACCCCAAAAAAGGGAGGGGAGAGAGAAGGGACCGATTCAACTGGCCTCATGCTGTCTTCACTGGGTCTTGTAGTTTGAGAAGCTGAGTCTCTTTTCTATCAAACTAAGGGTTTTTTCCTTTTTAAAACTTTGTGAGTTATCATTTTGGCTAAATAAATGACTTATGGTGACCTAGGATTCTATTTTGTGACATCCAGTGTTTTAAACCCTTGATATTTGACAAAGCTGCCAAGATCAAATTCAAAGTTAAAAAACAATAGGTCCCCGGCCGGGCGCGGTGGCTCAAGCCTGTAATCCCAGCACTTTGGGAGGCCGAGACGGGCGGATCACGAGGTCAGGAGTTCGAGACCATCCTGGCTAACAAGGTGAAACCCCGTCTCTACTAAAAAATACAAAAAACTAGCCGGGCGAGGTGGCGGGCGCCTGTAGTCCCGGCTACTCGGGAGGCTGAGGCAGGAGAATGGCGTAAAAACCTGGGAGGCAGAGCTTGCAGTGAGCTGAGATCCGGCCACTGCACTCCAGCCTGGGCGACACAGTGAGACTCCGTCTCAAAAAAAAAAAAAAACAAAAAACAAAAAAAACAATAGGTCCCCTACAGTCCAAAAAGACATAGTCTGCTTATTTAATATATTAAAATCATGCAGGAAATACAGCCAATTATAAGATGCTATTTAACTTTCTTTGGGTTATATTCATATTAATATGTTATTAGCATGTGTTTCAAAATTGTGTAAGATTCCTATAATTCTGATATGCCTTAGCATACGTTATCAGTAATAATTACAACTGCTATTTTAAATTATTGTGTGCCACAGAGGTTACAAATTTTCTTGTCAATTGTGTTTGACTGTGGCTGCCCTAAAATGTTTTCTCATCCACAGACAATTGTTGTCTTGTTTTGATCCTCTTTAGAAGATGGTTTTATAATCAGCTATAAAACTTTGACAGGTGTTCTTGAATGCAAGTTTCTGCTAGCTTTGGAGATTGCAACATTAGAATAAAGGAAAAAATGTTTAGGACTCTCATAGAAAGCTGAAATGTTCATGAATATTAAGCAGAACAGGAGTTTACTGAATGGAATGAGCTAATAGAAAACTGAACTAATCTTTTCCTTTGCTTTTTTTCTTTTTTTTTTTTTTTGTTTAAAACGTGGCTGATTCTTTTCATTTTTCAGAGCCAAGAAAACATTTCTTTTGAGCTACTTACAGCTTTTAACAATTGAGTAAAATATACTCCTGTGAACAAAATTTTAGAGCATATTTGTTTCTCTCTACCTGATTTCTCCAGAATCTGGAAGTTATTTGCAAGTATTCTTAATTTATGGCAACATAATTGTTTGCATAAGTGCACTAAGAATGTTTTCTTTTGCAACAGGACACAACTGGAGAAAATGGTTATTTTACAAAGGCTTTGACTGGAATGGCATGCTTTTGTTTAAGGAATCAAACTTGACTTATAGAGCCAATAAAAACCCCTAGGGAAAACTGGCCTCATACTTTGTCTACACAATCCCTGTACAGGGTTCCTAACCTACGGTAAGTAAAGAATGTCACTTTCCAACAGGCCCAGGAATCTTAAGTTATCTTGGTATCTCAAAAAGAGAGGAATTTACCCAACTCATAGGCATTTGAGGGTACAAACCCATGGCTGGGATGGGCTTTAAAGTCTTATCTGAGACTCTTTATACAGAGTTACATCAAAGCCAATTTAAAAGGCCTATGTGAAAAATACTTATTCTTGCTGTGCTTTTAAATAATCATGCCAAGTATAATAAAACTAAAGTTTATTTCACAAACAAATTGGTCCTTATTTAATAAAAATAAGGACTGAAGAGAGAAAAATTATGTTTCAAAAACTACAGTACATCTGTTGTTGTTTTTTTTTTTTTTCCTGCAATTTAGACTGAATCCTAAATTTTGGGAGGCTAAAAGTGCCCAAACTAATGCTTTTAAATCTTTACTTTTAAAGCTGGTAATTGCACTCTTTGTTTTAGAACTCACTATTTACCTTATTGTACACTGTTTGCTTAAATGTCATACTAAAACTGTACATGAGAATATGAGTGCCTTTGTCATGAAAGCCTTGGAACCTCAGCCTGGCCTGTGTGAGTACGCTTAAACAGCTCAGATAGCTGCGAAGCAGTTCCACTCCTCTCACCTTGGGGTCAACACCTAGCCTACTATGTCCCTGTCAGTGGGAAGAAGCCAGAGCAATCAATGGCCTTTTCCCATCTTCACAGCCCACACCTTAAAAATGAGGTGCTATGAAACCCTAAGGGAGGGATTGAAACAGTCTTTGCAAAAATTATAACTGAGGAAATTATGACAGTGAAAGATCAGACCTAACCGACTCCATCTTGCTTCTAACCTTTAAGCTGTCCTTGTTCATTCCTGGGCATAGGCCTAGCTAACCTCGGGAAGGAATTTGCAGACCCTGCACTAGATGAATCAGCTGACACCACCTAGACTGGTAATCAGTTCTGAGATCCCACCCAGGAACAGAAGACGGCAAGGAAACCTCACTTCAACCCCCTATGATTCCATCTCCAACTTGATCAATCAGCACTCCCCACTTCCCTAGCCCCTTCCCACCAAATTATCTTTAAAAACTTAGGCCAGGCACGGTGGCTCACACCTGTAATTCCAGCACTTTGGGAGGCCGAGGGATGCAGATCACAAGGTCAGGAGATCGAGACCAACCTGGCCAACATAGTGAAATCCTGTTTCTACTAAAAATACAAAAAATTAGCTGAGAGTGGTGGCAGGCACCTGTAATCCCAGACACTCAGGAGGCTGAAGCAGGAGAATTGCTTGAATCCAGGAGGCAGAGGTTGCAGTGAGCCAAGATGGCACCATTGCACTCCAGCCCAGGTAACAGTGTGAGACTCCATCTCAAAAAAAAAAAAAAACAAAAAAACAAAAAAAACCACTTAGATCCCCAAATGCTCAGGAAGTCTGATTTGAATAATAATAAAACTCTGGTCTTCAGCAAAAATAAAGTAAAAATGCAGGTAAATTAATTCTAATAGTCTGTTGTTACAAAGGCTTTTTGAATTTACACAACAGCAGAACAATATTACAAGACAGAACCTTCAAAAGTCATCTCATTGCAACTCTGTGTCCCTAAGGAAGAGAAAAACATATGTGGAAAAATCCAGTGCTTTTTTAATGGCACTGAGGTCATTGTTTTCTTCTATAATTACAACAGCAAAATCTATATATCTGTGTATGTATACATGTATATGTGTTTTTTACACTTTAGATAGTATGTCATTCTCCATTTTATACAAATTTTATATAGAATACATATACATGAAAGGTGAATTGGAAAATATTAAGCATTAATAAAACAATGAATAAATCCTACTGAAATAACTTAGAATTATTGTTTTTATATTTATCAACAGCTCTAGAACTTTAACATGGACATATATAAAAGTGCCTGCTTCCTTAAAATTCCATTTTGATTTCTCATTTTGTTGTGTTTTGTTTCTGTTTTTGTTTTTTGTTTCGAGACAGAGTCTCGCTCTGTCGCCCAGGCTGGAGTGCAGTGGCACGATCTCAGCTCACTGCAACCTCTGCCTCCCCGGTTCAAGCGATTGTCCTGCCTCAGCCTCCTGAGTAGCTGGGATTACAGGCGACCGCCACCATGCCCGGCAAATTTTTGTATTTATTTATTATTTTTAATTTTTTTTTTTTTTTTTTTTTTTTTATTTTTTTTTTATTTTTTTTTATTTTAGTAGAGACTGGGTTTCACCATGTTGGCCAGGCTGGTGTATGTTCCCATTTTGAAAAGTAAAGGTTTCAGCTGAACCAAGACCTACTTTGTGCTGTGTCACATTGCCCTCTAGTGGCTAAATAGCTTTCTTACACAGTAACCCAAAATAATCACTGTTACATTAAAGATCTTTTGAAAAAATCGTGATAACCATTAAAACGAATAGAAATATACAACTCATAAGCAAAGACACAACACTCTGATATTTACATGTTTATCAGGCATCAAATACATTGAAATATTTTGTGATGTGTGAATCTTTACATTCCTGAACCATCTATGAAGTTCCATTTCCTAAGATTAAATTCAGACAGGGTTTTTGAAGACTTTTAACCAGCTAGCAGAGAAAAGTGTGCAATTTCCGCTAACCTCCCCAGTGACAAGCTTTCCCAAGACTCAGGGGAGGTTGTATGTGTGTTTGTGTTCTACTATGGTTTTTCTGTGTATAAAAGCTATACATGTTCATCTTAGAAAATTTAGAAATGTGATTTTTCTGATTCTAAATCCCTTGGGAGTATTTCCGGTATTGATGGCAGTGAGGAAGGAATCATTTCAGGACACTGGCTTTCCTCTTCCACAAAACCCCAGCCAGGCAAAGGGAACTGGAGGGCCTTGGACCTGTGGCCCCATAGGACCCTCCTCCGGGGCCTGTACCTGGCTCTGGATAGTAATTCCCACTACAGAAAGGAAGAGGCTGCTCCCACATCAGCCAATGAGCCCAGACGCCAGAAACCTGGGTCTGCACCATACTCAGGAAGGAAAGTACCGACCACCCAGACCAGAACTGGCAAGAAGGCGAAATAGGATTGATTCACTCACTCAACAAATACTCGCTGAGCTCCAGCCAGTGCTAGGCACCGTGTGCAGGATATAGATGGCTGAGGTAGTCCCTGGTCTCAGCAGTTTGGAGTTGAGAGCTATCATCACGACTGACTTCATGACAATCACATGCCATCAGAGATAAAGTGAACACCCACTTCTAACAAAGCAAAAAGAAGAAGAAAAAGAAATGTACACTCCCAATTTCTTTGTGCAAAGTGGTATTACTGGGTGATTTGTGACCTTCCCCTTTGTAGGTCTGATTGCCACAAAGCATGGCAATTACCTCACACACCTTTACTCATTCCAGACTAACTGTGCTGAGAACACCACACAATGGAGATTTTCTTTACACCTGCTCAGACCTAACTGTTCCGTATTTACGGGCATGGTTGTCTTCTCCAAGCTGAAAGAGGCAGAACCATCACTCGTATTTTTATTGGAAGGGCAGGAAGTAAAAACACATCTGAGTAACACTCAAGAAAATATTTTTTTAAGTACAAGAATTAATCTTTATTCTTTCTTTTTTTTTTTGACACAGAGTCTTGCTCTATCACCCAGGTTGGAGTGCAGTGGCGCGATCACAGCTCACAACATCCTTGATCTCCCAAGCTCAAGCCATCCTCCCGCCTCAGTCTCCCGAGTCACTGGGACTACAGGTGCAGCATGCCTGGCTAAATTTTTTACTTTTTGTAGAGATGGGGTTCACTATGTTGCCCAGGCTGCATCTTTATTCTTTCATCCCGTCCTCAAGCAAAGCCATGTTACTGTAACAGAAGTGAGATACCGTAGCCGCGTGCGCCTCAGCAGGCAGCGGCTGCCAGCACTCTTCACATGGCTGAGCGTTTCAAAACCATGTTGACAGCTGCTCCACAGTCGGCCTCAGGGTCCCTGAGACTGGCTCTTGGAGATGATCCAGCAGGGTTCTGGTAGGTGAGCTAATCCAGCAAGTCCACACTGGCAGTGAAAATGACTTCTGGGCTTGGGGCTTCCTGGGCCCAGCCCCAGGGTAGGCTGAGCCAACATGCAAAGGACAGCCTTCTGCAACCACAGCTGACCCGGCTGTGCCGCGGGAGGGGCAAGGGGAGATGCGCAGTCCAGATGGGGCAGGGAGGCTAGAACACGGCCACACTGTTTGTGAGCCACAAACATTTTTGCTGAGCAGAAAATTCCCTCCAGTTGGGCAGACAGAGGAAAAGCAAAATGAATCGGTAGAGTACATGGCACATCAGCAGGGAGTTCTATGGAGGAAAATGGAGCAGGAGAAAGGCGGGATGAGGGACATGGAGTGCCAGCTGGGGGCTGGAGAGAGTGATGGCAAAAGCTGTGGAAAGGCTGATGTTGGGATATGGCTGTGAAGGGAGTGAAGATGGTGACGTGGCTATGTGTGGAAAGGGCATGTCAGGTCGGGGGGTCAGCAGGGATAAATGCCTGCTATTTCCCAGGAGGAAGGAACTGTGGCTCAAGTGTCAGTGAAGGTGAGCGCAGAGGGTTGAAGTGGAGGTAACAGGGCCAGGCTGTGTGCGGCCCTATGGATGTGGGCGAGGGAGGTGTCTCTGCTGGGTGAGAGGAATGGCCACTGGAGGATTTTCGGGAGAGCACGTGCTCTGAAGTTTATCAGGCTCTCTGTGGCTGCTGAGGGAAGAGTGTTTCAGGTGCCTCCCCTTTACCCCATTGGGGCAGGAGGATTCCTGCCCTAGGCCTAGGGGGATGGCTGCACACACATGCCTGACACTGCATGGAGGAGGTGAACACCCGTTTATTAGCCACATAGATAGACTCACACCCCAGGGAGGAGAATCCCACACCATGCAGGGGGAAGCTGCAGGGTTGAACAGCCCTGAGCTTAGAAATGGGTCTACATGCATTGCAATTAAAAAGGAAACGCAGCCAGGTATGAGCTCATGCCTGTAATCCCAGCACTTTGGAAGGCCGAGGTGGATGGATCACCTGAGGTTAGGAGCTCGAGACCAGCCTGGCCAACATGGTGAAACCTTGTCTCTACTAAAAATACAAAAAAAATACAAAAAAAAAAAAAGCCAGGTGTGGTGGTGCACGCCTGTAGTCCCAGCTACTCAGGAAGCTGAGGCACAAGAATCACTTGAACCCGGGAGGCAGAGATTGCAGTGAGCTAAGATCACACCACTGCACTCCAGCCTGGGTGACAGAGTAAGACTCTGTCTCAAAAAAAAAAAAAAAAAAAAAAGGAAATGCACGCCGTCAAGTCCCTCATGCCGAGATGAGGTGGCTGCAGTTGTCCACCATCACATGGTGGTACAGAGTCCTCTGAACAGGGCCCAAGTGCTGCCACTCCTCCTGGGGGACCCCAGCCACGTCCCTGAATGACACTGATGCCTATAACTGTGCATTTCTCAGCACTCACGGGGTTCAGAAACAGGACATGGAAAACACATTTAGGATGTGATTCTTACTATGTTTATTGTTGCAAATTTAAACAAGTTGCTGTAAGGTATGCCTATTTTAGTTCTAGTTTTGCCTTATACTTTGGGGATAACTCAAGCAGTAAACATATTTTGGACATCATAGCTCATTTGTACATGTGCATGCATTAGACACATATACTATCGTGTACTAATATAACACTAGTAATTTTTTAAAAACGCTTATTGTTTAGGTGACAATCAATGTAATTAGAGTTCCCACAATTTCCTCTCCACACCTTAATAGATAATCCCGGGCATTCCCTGGGCTGTTCACACCCTCCTTGAAGATCCCTGCTGTGCTAATGGGGAGTCTGTACAGCGATCCGTGTAAGGCCTGAATGTGCCGTATCAGACTTAGGTCAAAGAAGCAATGCTTCAGAATAGTGGACAGTGGCTGAAAGGGAAGCCAGAACCGGAGACCTGAAAAAGAGATGACTGCCTTCACTAAAGCAACAGCAATGGGGAAAGGAATCGGGGACTAGTCCCACAGCAGAAGCTGCAACAGAATTTGTCATCCATTTCTTGAGTGGCTTCCCTGAATGAATAGCTGGGCCGATGCTCGCACCATCTATAGTATTAAGATTTGCAAAGTGGGAAACATGGCAAAGGCAGAGTCTATAAATGAAGATTCTAGGGTAGTTCTGGATCTTGTAGAACTTTATGTCTAACTGGAAAGATCCAGAAATGGTAGTTTTCACTAATCGGTGAAATGCAGAGGCAGGGGCAGCACGGGCTCTGAGGACTGAGATGAGGAAGGACAAGTGGAAAGAGAAAAGGATCGGTTTTGTGGATGAGGCCATCAGATTTGACTCACGACAGGTCAGGAGGAATGGAGAAACTGACGGGGCAGGGTTCAAGGTCCATGTAGCCCCAGTGAGAGCATGAAGTGAAGCTGTGTCAGAACAGCAGGATGTGTCCAGGACTTAGTTGCACCTGAGAATAAAGTTACATGGTGAACTCTTCTCATCACTGTCCCCAGTGGACAGTAAACCCCACTGTAGGAAACTCTTTTCAGCTGTAACTGTGCAAATGTCACACCCCTGGGCAGTCCTCACTCTGCAGGATCCCAATTCTCCCAGCACCCAGTGATGCCAGCAAAACACGTTATCAGGAGTGCCCAATCTTTTGGCTTTCCAGGGCCACACTGGAAGAAGAACTGTCTTGGACTGCACATAAAATACATTAACACTAACAAAAGCTGATGAGCTAAAGGAAAAAAAATGGCAAAAAAAAGAAACCCACAAAAAAACCTCATAATGTTTTAAGAAAGTTTACAAATTTGTGTTGGGCCACATTCAAAGCTGTCCTGGGCCGCTTGCAGCCCGGGGGCTGTTGGTTGGACGTGAAGGGGGTTCTTGGAGAGATTTCACTGCCCTGAATGCTCACAGTTTAGTTTAGTAACAGTTCAAACTCCAGTTATCACCGTGCCTTCAAAGTGCACACATTGGTGCTGGCGCCTCTGCCCGCCAACCTCTACATGAACACCAGGAGCACATGGCGGTCGGTGACCAACCACATCACTCCCTTCAGAACCCCTCCCCAAGCACAGTTTGGCTTCTGTAGGGGAAACACCACGTGTAGTCGTCTTGCTTCGTAGGTTCCCAGTAATAAACCCACTCGGAAAGTTACAAAAATAAACAACTGGAAGAGCAGATTGGCCAACAAAGATGAAAGTGCAGGAAAGAAAGGAAGAGTGACAGCCCCGGAAGTACCGTTCAGACCTCAGGGAAAGGGCACTGTGGCGCTGCCTCTGGGGGTGCTGACACTGCTGGTCAGGAGGCGGTGGCTGGGGCCACCAAGCCTGGCTTTTGATACTTTTTTTTTTTTTTTTGAGACGGAGTCTCACTCTGTTGCCCAGGCTGGAGTGCAGTGGCGTGATCTTGGCTCACTGCAAGCTCCGCCTCCCGGGTTCACGCCATTCTCCTGCCTCAGCCTCCCGAGTAGCTGGGACTACAGGCGCCTGCCACCTCGCCCGGCTAATTTTTTTGTATTTTTAGTAAAGACAGGGTTTCACCGTGTTAGCCAGGATGGTCTCGACCTCCTGACCTCGTGATCTGCCCGCCTCGGCCTCCCAAAGTGCTGGGATTATACCTTTTTATAAAGAAATAAAACACTTTAATTCTCAATGTGTCTAATGCTTTTAAATTACAACATACGAAATGAATATCCGTTTTCCTGAGTTTTGTTTTCATGTGTTCGTATGAAAACAATATGCAATGGTAAGAGACTTGTTAATGCTGGGACAAAAAAATTCAAAGGTTGCAGAACACTCATAATTTTTTCCACTGATTATTAAGATCACTTTATAGTTTTGACTTGCATGGTCAATCTTCTGGTCACAGACTACTATGCAAAGTGAGGACTGTGTTGCTATCAGGAAATCTTTGCTGGATAGAAGCACGCTAGGAGTTTCAAAAGGAGACATGGGAAGAAGTCATGTCCCCAAAGTCCTCTATTTGGTGCTAAGAAGATACTCACTTAGGTATAGGGAGGAGGCGACAGCTTTCCAGAAGGAGCAGCATTCAGGTGAAAGATGTGCTGAGCAGGGCAAGAGGCAGCTGAACTGGTTCGGGAGAGAAAACAAAACTTTGAAACATATTTAAGAATGTTAAAAACTGGTAGTTTTGACCTAAAAAGAGCAAAACTAGAAAGACCTGATGCCCAACTGGACGTGGCAGGAGCTGAGAGGGCGGGAGGGGGGGTTAGGGTGACATCGTCCTACAGGGAGCAGGGGGATGGATGTGATATGGGAGCCACCACCCCAAGCAGTCCGGTGCCTGGCCCTGGGGTGACCAGGTGAGGGAATATTGGCCTGCAGGATAACATCCACATAAAGAAGGTAGTTGAAGGAGGAGCCTATAGGAGCAGTTAATTTGCTTGTGAAAGGCATGTTTATCACCTCTAAGAATTGGCTGGCCCTGGGAGGAGCAGTCTGTCCCCAGCCAGAGAGGCCCCAGATACGACAGCACCAAGAACACAGAAATAAATAAAAACATGGGTAATACACTTGTCTGTAGTCAAGCCACTGGTGGGTAGAAGCCATAGGCAAATGGTTTCCATTTGTGAGAATGGAATTTCCACGAGAGAAAATGCACCACCACACAGGGATTTGGAACATGAACGATAAGCGTGGAAACATTTTGCAGAGAACACGATCGTAAGCTGTCGAGAGACTTGCAGATCACAAGTATTGCTACCTTAATGGACATCTATTCTCCCTGCAGGTGGTCTAGACTTTATCCCCGCCAGAGGCAAGAACATCATAAAGACATCGACCTCCACCTCTGGAAGCCAGTACTGAGCTCTGGCCTGCCACACTGCCTTCCCCTTCCATTGAAGAGCCGGCAGGGACAGCAGCCTGTGTGAGCTCAGGGTCGTCACTGCAAGGCGGTCGCTACATGACTTACACAAAGACGTTTTTCAGATTTCACTTTTCTTTTTCTCCCACGAGGAATCAGTCAGGTTTATGCTTCTCATCAAGGCACATCTTTAAACACATAGTATCCCTCACGGCCTTGGCTATCATCATGCTCACAAATAGCTTGGTACCAAGAGGACCTGTGTATGTCTACGTGGCAACTTTGCCTTGCGATTGATCAGTTGTATGTTTTCTCTGGTTAATTCCCATCAATTTCTGTGTCTACATTTGGACGTACAGACCTTGAAATCCCTTATAAAAGCCATTGTAAAGCAAGGTGGTTCCTAAACAGCTCACCTGAGACCTTCTCCTGTTCTGTTGTTCTCAAAGGAGTGTGGAAGACTGGAAGGTGGCACAGAGCGGGGAGCAAGAAGTGGAGTTGAGTGAGACCTCAACGGTCTTACCGCTCCTACATCCACACACTTGAAACCCCGGGCCCCGGGCCAGGTGAAGGCTTCCCTGGGGTGCACTGTTCCTTGGCCCTTGAGCAGAAGCAGGAGGGCCCCGCAGAGGCAGCACAGCCTGTCCACGCACAAGCCTCATGAGTATGTGAGCTCACATTTGCAGTTTTGCAGAGGATTAATGCCAACTTCATTGTCCATCGACTTATTAACTATTTCTCCTTTGCACGGAAAAAAATCAGAGAATTGATGATACAGATTAGAGTAGCCAAAGAATAAAACACGGTGGTATAGAAAAAATAGCCTTATTGTTTGGCCGCATTCCCACTAGTGCTGTCGAGACTTTGGGAGCACCCAGGCAAGACTCCGAAAAGGGGATGAGGAAGCCGAAAGCAAGCTACGTTTGGATGCTGGGCTCTAACTTCCTCTGGATTTTCCCAGTGAATCTTTTGTTACGAAGTTTCTGGTCACTTACTGCGAGAGAGAGAACAACAGAGCCCTGAGTTTTCCTCCTGGCCCTGTCGTCCACACACGGGCGACCTTAGACACGTTATTCATTCTCAAGATGTGTTTCACCTTCCAAAGCTCAGCACCTTCCGCCAGAAGCCTGCTCCTCTGTGCGGTGTTGCTGGCCTCAGTGCGTGGGGACAGTCACCCAGCCGTCACGCTAGGAACCCAGCAGCCATCCGTGACTTCATCTTTCTTGCAGTCAGAGGGTCACCAAGTCTCACTGCTCTTCTTTAAAACCCTCCCCATCTCTGCCCTGAATTACCGCAGCTGCCTCCCTGCTCTGCCATCCATCTGGGCATTACTGTCAGGGCAACCTTGCCATGTGTGAGTGCTGCTGATGTTGGTTCTCCAAAAGCACTGCGGTGACTCCTGTCTCCTTCAGGGTGAGATCCGAGCCGAGGAGCAGCAGCTGCAGCACCCAGTCCATTTGCTGGGTCTCAGGTCCTCCAGTTTTCCTCGGACTCTCCTTCCTCACCAATCCACCGCACACTTCAACCACACAAAACACAGTTTTCAGAACAAGCCACAGTGCTTCATGCCTCCCATCAGGGTCTCTCAGTCTCTGCGTTATTTACGCTCGGGGCTGGAGAGCTGTGTTGTAGGGGCCTGGACTGTGCGCTGTAGGATGTTAGCAGCAGACCTGGCCTCTACCCACCACGTGCCAATAGCATACCCACCCCCCAGTTTTGATAACCAAAACACCTTTAGACTTTACCAAATGTGCCCCAGAAAAATCATCCCCAGTTGAAAGCAGCTGCTGTTTGCTTTTACAAATGCTGGTCATTTTACCTGGAATAACCTTCCCTTTATACCAAACTCCTACCCTACCTTCAAAACTCAACCCAATCATCTCTTCTCTGGCGACCTCCTTGCTCAGGCACAGGCAGAGCTAAGCCTTATTTTCCTTGTGAAGCCAGGGTTCCTTGTACTACCTCTAAAATCAAGCTCATCTCACTATATTGGAGTCTTTTGCTTGGAAGTATCTTTCTTTTCCCTAGCCTATTAGTGCCCAGGAGAAATGGCACTAATTGTGCCCTCCTTGTCTGGGATAGATCCTAGCAAGGCACACGCCTGGGGAAAGTTTGTTCAAAGAATGAACTGAATTCATCTTATTCTCTCATGTTAACAGCAATTAAAACATGTTCCTTTATGGAGATGTTGACACCAATATTTTGTGTTTACTAAGATAAACTCTAAACCAAAGCTGGAGCCTAATTTTGCTTCTGAGGTTCTGATTTCGAATGCCAAAAGGAAATAGGTGTGAAAGCCAAGGACCTATTCTACCAGTGGGAATGTCAGGGACGGGGAATGAAATCAAAATTCCTTATGGGGCCCTACCAAGCCATCGTTTCTTCTCATCGTAAAACTGACCTCAGGAGCATTTATTTAGCATCTAATATGTGCCATGCTGATACTAAGATTTAATGAGATCACTATCTGATTTCACAAATCTTTCTGAAACAAATGTATTAGCAAATTCTAGCATAAATTTATACAAATGGGCATCAGCTTTTGAAAAGCTGGCATTTGCATATAAATAACTATTTCATGACGACTGTATATACAATAGATGTCTGATATATTCTCCCAGCTCTAGAATATTCAACAGAGGAAGAAGAACATAACAATCATTAAACAAATCCAGAAAGTGAAATTTTTCCCAAGGCAACTTATCTTATCCCTTCAAAAATCAATGTACATCACTAGATAAAACAAACAAAACACGTTACCAAACACCAAAGAATTAAGAGTGACAGAAAAGGCCGGGCGCGGTGGCTCAAGCCTGTAATCCCAGCACTTTGGGAGGCCAAGGCGGGCGGATCACGAGGTCAGGAGATCGAGACCATCCTGGCTAACACGGTGAAACCCCGTCTCTACTAAAAATACAAAAAACTAGCCGGGCGCGGTGGCGGGCGCCTGTAGTCCCAGCTACTCGGGAGGCTGAGGCAGGAGAATGGCGTGAACCCGGGAGGCGGAGCTTGCAGTGAGCTGAGATCCGGCCACTGCACTCCAGCCTGGGTGACAGAGCAAGACTCCGTCTCAAAAAAAAAAAAAAAAAAAAAAAAAGAGTGACAGAAAAGGCAAATATACAGATAAAAATAAAATATTTTTGTCTTGCTTTTCATAATTTTTTTTATGAAATAATTTACTGTTTAAGCAAAAATAATAACAAAGTATGATGGTGTTTAGAACATATGTAGAAACAACTGAATGAATAAAGTATGGCTGTGACATGTCATTGAAACGCACACATACATGTTTTCATCCACAGTTCCTGGTTCATAACTCTTATAGCACTTGTGACAGTAAACAGAATCTCTCTCTCACACCTTCTCCTGCCCTTCCTTCCCCCGCCCACGGCAGGACTCTGACTGTGGGTCATGAGACCCTCATTCCAAAGAGGGTTTTGTCCCATGCCCTGGAGGAAGGAAGGCTGCAGAGAGGCCAAGAAGAATCTGAACACACCGGCCTTACTGGGTTTAGGACCATTTTGTCCAATCACATTTCCACACAGTCGCCCGTGCTTCAATCAGGCCTATCCAACAAAGTCCCCATATAAAGACCCAAGAAGACAGGGTTTGGAAGCTTCTGGAGAGCTGAACACATGATGGGTAACTAAAAATGAAGAACTCATTCACGTGCGGAGAGGGGGGCCCTCCCTGACTCCACATGGGCGGAAGCTCCCGCACTTGGGACCCTTCCAGACCTCATCCCGTGTGTACCTCTTCATCTAGCTGCCCATCTGCGTCCTTTAAAATGTCCTTCATAATAAACTGGTAACATAAGCCTTTCTCTGAGTTCTGTGAGCCACTCCAGCAAATTAATCAAACCCATAGAGGGGCTGTGGGAAGCCCAGCTTGAAGCCAGTTGATTAGAAATTCCAGAGGCCTGGACTTACAACTGGTGTCTGGGGGTGGGGAAGTGGCAGCCTTGCAGGCTGGGCCCTGTTTGTGGCATATCTGATGCCATCTCCAGATAGATAGAGTTGGAATTGAACTGGAGGATGTCCAGCTGGTGCCCGCTGCAGAGGTGACTGCTCGCTTGCTGGTGAGGAGAAAGCCCCACCTACTTGGGGTCTCAGAACTCTTCTGTGAGGATTGTTGTGTTGGTGTGAATGCAGAGGAGACACAGTTCGGGGTTTTCCTAAGAATGGCAGTAGCACAAAATATGGGAGGAGGAAATGGAAATATATTGTTACAAAGTTTTTACAATATACTTGAATTGGCATCATATTACATGAAATTAAATGGTGATAAATTTAAAATGCAAAATGTAAATCCAGTGAATTCTTCTGGCTCTTACCCAAGACCATCAAGGCAGTGCTTCTATGAGTCTGCAAGAATCACAGTTACTGGGCTTGGGGTGCCCCCTAATACAGATATGGCTTAGACCACAACACCCAAGTCCCTTGGAATACCTGGAAAGCTTTCTCAGAAAGGATGGATACAAACAAGCCCAACGGCAAAGATGACACTTCCTAACTCTTCAATGCGCAGATACTACCAAACATCCACAAGCATCAAGACTCTCCAGGAAAACATGTCTTCACCAGATAAATACGTCACCAGGAGCCAATTCCAGAAAGACGGAGATACGTGATCTTTCAGAGAATTCAAAATAGCTGTTTTGAGGAAACTCAAGGAAATTCAAGATAACACAGAGAAGCAATTCAGAATCCTATCAACACATTTAACAAAGAGATTGAAATGATTTTTTGAAATCAAGCAGAAATTCTGGAGTTGAAAGATGCAACTGACATACTGAAGAACGCATCTGAATCTCTTAATAGCAGAATTGATCATGAAGGAGAAAGAATTAGTGAGCTTGGGGCCAGGCCCAGTGCCTCACGCATGTAATCCCAGCACTTTGGGGGGCTGAGGCAGGCAGATCACCTGAGATCAGGAGTTCAAGACCTCCCTGGCCAACATGGTGAAACCCCATCTCTCCTAGAAATGCAAAAATTAGCCAGGTGTGGTGACAGGCGCCTGTAATCCCAGGTACTAGGGAGGCTGAGGCACCAGAATTGCTTGAACCTGGAAGGCGGAGGTTGCAGTGAGCCGAGATTGGGCCACTGTACTCTAGTCTGGTCGACAGAGCAAGACTCTGTCTCAAAAAAAAAAAAAAGAGATTTAGTGAGCTTGAAGACAGGCTAATTGAAAATACACAGAGGAGACAAAAGGGAAAAAACATGAAAAAGAATGAAGTAGGCCTAGAAGATCTAGAAAATACCCTTCAAGTGGCAAATCCAAGAGTTACTGAGGTAGAGAGAGAGAGAGAGGGGTGGAAAGTTTATTCGAAGGGATATTTCTTACAACTGCATGTGATATAAATCTATAATTATCCACACAATTTTAGTTGTAAAAGACTAGGTAAAATCGTCTTTTTGAACAGATATTTTACAAAAGAAGATAAAAAAGACCAATAAGCATATGAAAAGATTCTCAGCATCATTAGTTCTCTGGAAATGCAAATTAAAATCATAATGGGATACTGCTACATACCCATTAACATAGCAAAAATTACCAAAATAAACCACCAGAAAAACACCAAATATTGACAAGCATACATTTCTGTATGAGAAAGCAAGGATGTCATATATTTAATGGAAACTATCACACATTCCTGGTAGAAATATAAATTGGTAGTCATTTGAACGTTTCTCATGTAATTAAGCAAATATATAGTAAATATAAGACCTGAAATTCTATTCATCAGTAATTACCCTTGAGAAGTGGAAACATATGTCTCTATAAATACTTGTAACACAGATGTTCATAGCATCTTTACTCATAACAGCCAATAACTGGAAACAGCTCAAATGTCCATCAGTAGGTAAAAATAAAAACAAAATTTTGGTGTTTCCATACAACAGAATGGTACTCAGTAGTCAAAGGAAACTACTGCCACATAGCAAGATGAATGAAACTCAGAAACATTATTCCAAGCAAAATGAGGCAGACACAACACAATACATACTGATGACTCCAGTCATGTTAAATTCCGGAACAGGCAAGGTAATCTGTGGTGACAGGATCAGTATTATCTGGGGCCAGTGGGGGGAGAATGACCACAGAGGGGTGGGAAGGACCCTTTCGGGCAATGGAAATGCCACGTGTCTTCAACACAGTCCCACTTCCATAGGATGTATGTATTTCTCAAAACTCAACTGAGTGTACATTTAAAATAGATGCATTTTAAAGTTTAGATACAACCTCAATAAAGTTTATTAAAAATTATAATGCCAGCTGGACACAGTGGCCCACTCTTGTAATCCCAGCACTTTGGGAGGCCGAGGCGGGCGGATTACTTGAGGTCAGGAGTTCGAGACCAGGCCGGCCAACATGGTGAAGCCCCGTCTCCACTAAAAACACAAAAATTATCTGGGCACGGTGGCGGGTGCCTGTAATCCCAGCTACTCGGGAGGCTGAGGCACAAGAATCACTTGAACCCAGGGGACAGAAGTTCCAGTGAGCTGAGATCATGTCATTGCACTCCAGCCTGGGCAACAGAGTAAAACTCTGTCTCAAAAAAAAAAAAAAAATTATAATGTCACAGTTTTATGTCATACGAATCCCAAAATAGCTAAAATGGTAGCTCTTTCATATGAATTATTTTCAGTAAATATTTGCAAGAAATAAACGTACTTTAAAATGATTGGGTGTTACTATTATTCTGACTTAAATTGTCCCATAAAACATTAGGAATTTATATAAGCAATGTTCAAACTTTTGTTATCATCTTTGCCTTTCACTAAATCCTTCACAATAAGGTGCTTGCCTAGAAACAGACATAACCCTTTCATGCAATGAGTTTTATTATCATTGTATTTGTAAATATTTTTTAAAAGGGAGCAAGAGTAGGTCATTTACTTATAAAAGTCTCAAAGTTACTTTACCGATGACGTCCTTTCATAAATAACCACTCTCTATAAAACACTTCCCAAGAAACACATGGATCCTACAAGGGTTGGTGTTACTCTTATCAGTCATTATTGATAAACAATTATGATGAGGAGACACAAAGAAGGCAATGCACCTGCTGTGGCACCGGTGGCCACAAGGTGGCGTGAATGTCCAGCAGCCGCCCCAGCCACCGAGAAAGAGGTTGGAGCAGCCGGACTTCCGGAAGCAGAGGCCTCACCGAGGGCACTGGGACTAGACAGGAACCTCTCACCTTGTGAATTTCCCTAAAGAGGGGTCTCCCTAGATAAGCTTCGAAGGAAGGCCCAGTGCCCAGAGTAAGGCACAAAGTACTATAAAGAAAACCTATGTCAAACTAGATGAGGCCTATGTCACCCTAACTACAGCCTCATTTCCCCTATATAGGAGCTGATGGGGCTTAAATTATCCTGGGCCCACATTATTCTAGATCAGGATTTCTCAGCCCTCTCATTATTGACAGTTTGGGCTGGAGAATTATTTGACTCCTCGGTTTGGGGAGCCTCTGCCCACCTGCCCAACTGTGGCAACCAAACTCGTCTCCAGACCTTGCCCGTGACCCTCACTGGCCAAAATCGCTCACAGTGGAGAGCCACTGCCCCAAACAAGGCTTAAATTACTAGCAAGGCTGATACTACACCAAAACCAATCTCCATTATTACACCAAAACCAATCTCCATTTTCTTAGATCAGTGGTTCTCAAACGGCAGCCTGCACGGAATCCCCTAAGGAGCTTGTGAAGTCGCAGACACCTGAGCCTTCCCCCGGAGTTCCTAGTTTCTGTGTCTAACCCATTCCCAGGTGATGTAGATGCTACTGATGCAAGGATCTCACTTTGAGAACCACTGCCCCAGACAATGACTACATTCCCCATGCCCACATTTCTCTAGATAAAGCTTCCATTTCCCTAGGACCGCCTTATCCTAATTGAGGCTTACAACAGATTCGAGGTGTTCATGTTACTATTTTTATTATTAAGGTAAAACCAGGAAATTTTCGTAGAAAAAAATTCAAAAGCAACAGAACGAGGTATTATATGCATAGAAATACCTCAGCATAACATAGATGGTGAGAAACAAAGGCATTGTCGTCTTTGGGCATGAGGAAGGGCAGGGTGGAGGCAGGGCACAGGCAGGGCTGCTGGCTCCCGTCCCAGGTCTTCTTTGAAGATGGAAAAGGAAAACAACAGAAGGCACCAGCTGAAACAAACACTTCAGTAATTTTCATGTTTGAAATTAGACGAGCTTCTGTTGCACTTTGGGAATTGCTACTTTATTATAAATTATGGGCCGGGAGCAATGGCCCACGCCTGTAATCCCAGCACTTTGGGAGGCCGAGGCGAGTGGATCACCTGAGGTAGGGAGTTCGAGACCAGCCTGGCCAACATGGTGAAACCCCGTCTCTACTAAAACATACAGATATTAGCCGGTCGCGGTCGCGGGCACCTGTAGTCCCAGCTACTTGTGAGGCTGAGTAACGAGAATCGCTTGAACCCGGGAGGCGGACGTAGCAGTGAGCCGAGATTGCGCCACTGCACTCCTGTCTGGGCGACAAGAGCGAGACTCCATCTCAAAAAAAAAAAAAAAAGAAAAGAAAAAAAAGAACATTATGACTCTAGATATGAATAAACAAATAGCGTGCTACTGCAATCAACTTTGACAAAGACAAAATTGCACTGGTGACTTTTTCAACAGTAGCTTATGGAAGACGTCTGATTACAAACTTGGTAAATGGCTAAGAATATTCATTCCTCAACGGATTTTTAAAAATTATCTTAGTTTTTAGTAAAAATCATGTTGTCTTTAACAGCCACAGACACCAAAGAAGTTCTTCCCCATTATTTTTTCATATAGTTATGGCTCGTTTAAAAGAATTTCTACTATTTCAAAGTGTTTTTATTTATAACTCAAAAGAAGATCAGCCTATTTTTCTGCCTAGTCAGTTGTAGAATACCACCCTCTACTAATGGCTTGTTGACTCAAGGTTATCTTAAAGGATTCCAGACCCAGGGTCAGGAAGGAACCAAGCCCTGTGCATACTCAGTGCTATTCATGTGTTCACAGAATGATTACGGGACATACATTGCATGTGAGCATTTGTTCTACATTTGCATCACGTGGAGGCTTACATAGCAAATGTTAATATTCCAGGCCAGGTGTGGTGGCTCATGCCTGTAATCCCAGTACATTGGGAGGTAGAGGCAGGTGGATCACCTGAGGTCAGGAATTTGAGACCAGCCTGGCCAACATGGTGAAACCCCGCCTCTACTAAAAATACAAAATTAGCCAGGTGTGACGCCACATGCTTGTAATCCCAGCTACTTGGGAGGCTGAGGCAGGAGAATCGCTTGAACCCAGGAGGCAGAGATTGCAGTGAGCCGAGATCACGCTACTGCACTCCAGCCTGGGTGACAGAGTGAGACTCCATCTCAAAAAAAAAAAAAATTAATTAATTATTCCACATTCACAGAGAAATGAATCAACGTATTACACTTAAATTCAGTCACTACCATAAAAGGAGAAGACAGCTCAGTGCAAGGAACAGGTGCTTCTGCCTGAGTTTCAGAGATTTCTCTTTTTCTTCTAAATTACAACAGTTATCATGTGGCCTGTGAGTTGTCCTCTGGCCCCCGAGTGAAGGGACGGTGGTCTCAGACCCTTGGACAGAGTCCCTGTCCCTTTGGGAATCAGGCTGACGCCACACCGCCTGCTGTGGACTCTCCAGGCCATTTGCTTTTGGTGATACCAGCTCATCTTCATTTATATAAATTTTAAAACAAAACGGCAATGTTCTTTAAATTGTTAAATGCCTCCCATCTGTTAATCTCCAGTTGTTTGTGAACTGCACAAAAATTAGACTGTTGTGGTTTTTAAAAGTTAAAGTGAATTGTTATGGAAAATTTAGCGAGAACATAAACACAGCATTAATAGGTGGTTTAATGTTCAACCTAAGGAATACTTAAAAATAAATCTATTGCTGCTTGTACCTACAAAATGACCTCATTCCACTGGAAGCAGAAAGCAATTGCCTTGGGGCTTCCACTTTGATTTGCCCTCACATTTCTAGGCTAACTTTTTTCTCCTACCAGATTTTTGTAGCTTAAGTGTATTAGAGCATTCAGTTATGCTGCAGGGTAATTAAGCATAAAGGGCAAGGCTTTTTACAAATGAAAACAGCTGTCATTCTTTTAAGGCAGCAAAGCGTTTCTGAGACCCAATGCAGGAAAGGGAGGCGAGCAGGGGCATTAAGGCTGAAGCTTCCTCGCCCCACACCGCCCCCTGCTGGAGGGAAGGCTGAGTCTCCCCTGGCCCCTCTCCTGATTCTGGACTCTTCTCTGGATCCCCGAATCTGGGGCCCACTCTGTTTCAGGTCTTAATTTCTAGACCTAAACAAAACCGTCAACCAGAAACCTCAAAACCATCTTAGACTCCAAAACGAAAGTAAGACAGCTTATTACAGGGTTGCATTCTGTCCCCCAAAAGGGTGTTAAAGTCTTAACTCCCAGCACCTGTGAATGTGACCTTAATTGGAAACAGGGTCGTTGCAGGTGATCGAGGTAAGATGAGGTCGTTAGGGTGGGCTCCAACCCACGATGATTGTGTCCTTATAAAAAGGGAAAATGTGGGGGCACACACACAGAGAACACCGTGTGAAGAATGCAGAGATCGGGGGACGCTTCTGCAAGCCAGGGCAGGCCAGAGACGGCTGCAACCACAGAGGCTGGCAGGGCCTGAGCCGGTCCTCCCTCACAGCCTCGGGAGAACCAGCTCTGCTCTGACACCTGGATCTCGGATTTCTGGCCTCCAGAGCTGTGAGACCACGCGTTTCTGTTGTTTAAACCACCCAGTCTGTGGCCTTTTGTTACAGTAGCCCTAGGACACCAATGCTAGATATTCTATCCTATAAATAAAACCAGAAAAAAAAAAAAAAGAGAAAAGAAATGAGTTTATTGTGGCTTTTTCCCACTCCAGATCTACTAGAGTCTGAACTGTCAGTGGGAGAAATTGGAGCGGGGCGTGGCACGGGCCCGGGCGGGCTCCCTGTGCGCTGTAGCCTGGGGCACTGCTAGACCCAGGTGCTGCTGGGAGAGGAATGAGCGTTGTAAATGGTGAGCGGTGGTTGCAGAAGCCTCTGTCCTTCCACGCCGAGAGAAGTCCCACTGAAAAATGACTGCAGTGTGCCACAGGTAAATGCTTTTATCTATACAACTCTGCTAGCTGCAGGAGAACCACATTTGCCCTGAGTGCATGGGGGACTTTGGGTAAAGAGGACAGATATTAAGGCCAGACACTCCTGGGTTGAAATCTTGCGTCTCCACGTGCCGGCTCTGTGACCTTGGATGGTCAGTTAGAAAAACGGTTTCTTAGAACTGGTTCTACTAGGAAGAAGTTGTTTCTTACTTGCCGTCTTATTATTGAAATATATCGGTCTGATTGTCTCCAAATGTAAAATACTGAGGGATCCTTCACTATTCAAGGGTCCAGCCTAAAATAACAAAAAACAAGACTACCGTTTCAACAAATACTTTAAAAGTTTGTTACAATAATGTTTGCTTATATACAATGCTTTATTAAGAGTTCTATTTAAAACACATCCTTCAAATAGTGTAGCCTTAAAAAAAAAAAAAAGAAAAATATCAATCCAGTGGAAATACAATCTTATATTGAGTCTTGGGTGTGCTGGCGCACACCTGTAGTCCCAGTTACTCAGAGGGCCGAGGTGGGAGGATTGCTTGAGCCCGAGAGTTTGAGACCAGTCTGGGCAGTGTATCAAGACCCCGTCTCAAAGAAACTCAACCATTTATATTGATGAAATTTAAAAACATAAATATCGTGGGTTTAAAAATCTGAAATTACTGACCTCAATAAAAAGCCATTTAGTTTTTTTAATGGCTTTTAAAAAGCCATTAGTAACTAAAAGGTTCTTCTGAAATAACTCATCTCCTTTTTGAATTCATTGTATCAAGCAATAAATGTGACTGGCTCACGTTAAGAATGCTGGAAAAGCCGGCCAGGTGCGGTGGCTCCGCCTGTAATCCCAGTACTTTGGGAGGCCTAGGCGGGCAGATCACCTGAGGTCAGGAGTTTGAGACCAGCCTGGCCAACATGATGAAACCATCTCTACTAAAAATACAAAAAATTAACTAGGCGTGGTGACAGGTGCCTGTAATCCCAGCTACTCAGGAGGCTGAGGCGGGAGAATTGCTTGAACCCGGGAAACAGAGGTTGCAGTGAGTCGAGATCATGCCACTGCATTCCAGCCTGGGCAACAAGAGGGAAATTCTGTCTTAAAAAAAAAAAGAGTGCTGGAAAAGCGGAAATGTAATGTTTTATGTGGTGGGACAGCCCTTCCGAAAGTATTTCCCACAGCTGATACTGGTGAAGGTAGGAAAAAATCTCACTTATTTTAACTCTTCCTTTAAAAATTCCTTTTTGGTGGCTCATGCTATGCATACTCTACATATCCTGGCCGTTAACTGCTCTTAAATCTTCGGTGGTCGGTGCGCAGTGAAAATGCAGTGGACATCTTTGATGTGAACTCCACGGAGTGGACCCAGACTGTCTCCTTCAACAAGATAATTTGACCTTAAAATTATGTGATTCCATCTACCTACCTATCTTAGGCAGATTTTCCTAGTTTTACTTTCACTGTGTGTGTATTAATGTCTGTATAATTCTATCACCTGTGTGAGTTCCTGTATCCACCACCACAGTCAAAATACTGAATGGTTCCAGGACCATCAGGGAGTCCCTCCCAAGCCCTTTTATAGCCCCCTGCCCCTCCTTCCTACCTCCCCCTGCTTTCCTAACCCCTAATCAGTAACTTCTATTTCTAAAACTTTATCATTTCAAAAAGGTCTAACAAATGGAGTCATATAGTATTCATGATTCTTTTTTTCGGAGACGCAGTCTCGCTCTATAGCCCAGGCTGGAGTACAGTGGTGCCATCTCGGCTCACTCCTGGGTTTACGCCATTCTCCTGCCTCAGCCTCCCAAGTAGCTGGGACTACAGGCACCCACCACCACGCCTGGCTAAATTTTTTATATTTTTAGTAGTGACAGGGTTATACCATGTTAGCCAGGATGGTCTCGATCTCCTGACCTCATGATCCACCTGCCTTGGCCTCCCAAAGTGCTAGGATTACAGGCATGAGCCACTGTGCCCGGCCCACAATTAATTTTATCTGCTAAGCCCAAATTAATTTTTCTAAAAAAAACTTTGGATTAGAAACCCAGGAGAATCCCATTACAATATTCGTATTATCATACAGAAACTACATCAAAAAAAAATTTGGAATATATACACAGTTCAAATAAATACAGACAAAAACAAGTGATGCCCGTGAGTCAGATGATACAGTATCTTCAATTTGTATGGTCAAAGTCTGACAAAAATGTGTTCTAACACCTTCATCTAACACCAACTTTATTGAGTAATTTCATCACATTTCAAAATCTGTGTCTCCTAGACCAGTTCAGCTCACAACAAAAGAGAATAGTATAGAGTTAGACAAGTATATGAAATTAATGAACAAAGCAGTGAAACCTTCCACCCAGAAACATTTTTGGAACTTTCTACCTTGTTAATAATAGCTCATTCTGGGTTTTAAATATTCAACCCCCTAGCGTGAAGATGTCTCCCATCAAAACAACCACAGAATAAACACAACATCTTTTTTCAACATCCCTCTTCCTATGCTCATGTCTCCCATCTCTCTCCTTTGTCTTACAACCAAATTCTTGACATTGTTATTGATATTCCTTGCCCTATGCTTCCCACCCTTATTCACACCTCCATCCAGGGCAATCTTATACCTGAATCCCTCCATTAAAGCTGCTCTCATATAAGTTATCAGCCATCAATTGTGAAAACCATCTGACCTGTTTCAGTCTCTGTCTTCTTGGCTGCCCAGTGACACTCGACCCTTCTTTCTTCAGCTCCCATGGTGCTGCCCCCTCAATTTTCCCCACTTCCCTGAATTCTTCTTCCCTGTTGTTTGTGCTTGTCTTCCACTGGTCGAAGGCCCCTTCCCTTCTCACTCTGCTTACTCAGCGGTCTGAGGAGTCAGGCTGACATCACCAAAAATGAGTCATCAATTTTAGTGTGACAGGTGGGATGGCTAGAGATTGTGTGCCACACACAGTACTGTTCATGAAGTGTTCCTATGACCAGGCCTTAGCGCTCCTTTCCCATTATAGAAAATTCAGGACATAGAAGAAGTGAAGAAGCACCATGAGGGAGCACAAAGACAGGTGCAGATTGTGGGACATTGTGAAGGAGAACAAGTCAGTGGCAGGGAAGACTGCTCAGGATGATGGGACCTTTGTGAGAAAGTGGTGTGCAGGGTGGACCTTGTCAGGATTCTGATTCCAACAAACAGACCGCAAAAAGAGACATACTTGTAATAATCAAGTATATATGACTGTGGACTATGTATGGGATGACCAGCAGAATCACTGTGTGTGGGATGATCATCAGAATCACTGAGCATATCTTCAGGAGCGATCACAGCAATGTGATTATGGGAGAAAGTGTCCCTACTTTTAGTGATACATGTTAAAGTGTGTAGAGATGGAACAACACGATGCCAGGGATTTGACTTAAAATATTGCAACAACACAACAACAAACAAAATACTTCAATGATCACATCCCTTCCTCCATACCCACCTAGACCTGTTCCACCTTGTGTTTCACAATCTCAGTATCTATCAGTGACCTCCACTCCTTTGCTCAAGTTGGAAATTTGAGAATCACTGCTCATTCTCTTACATCTCAACTTCCACTTCCAACCAAGTATGAAGTTTTTGCAATTCTATTCCTCATATCCTCTCCTCTCCATCCTAACAGCTTCTATCATACATAATTTTAATCCACAATTTCTTCCATTACCCCCTAACTGGTCTCTTAGCCTCCAGTAAGTAGTAATTGAATTCCCTTACTACTAGTGGTGTTGAGCATCCATTGGTGTGCTTATTTGCCACGTGTATCTTCTTCGTTGAGGGACCTGTTCAAATACTCTGTCCATTTTAAAAATTTAGGTTGAGGCCAGGAGCAGTGGCTCACACCTGTAATTTCACCACTTTGGGAGGCCAAGGTGGGTGGATCACCTGAGGTCAGGAGTTCAAGACCAGCCTGGCCAACATGGTGAAACTCTGTCTCTACAAAAATACAAAATTAGCCGAGCATGATGGCGGGTGCCTGTAATCCCAGCTACTTGAGGAGACTGAGGGGGGAGAATCAATTGAACCTGAGAAGCAGACATTACAGTGAGCCAAGATCGTGCCATTGCACACCAGCCTGGGTGGCAGAGCGAGACTGCATCTCAAAAAAAAAAACACAAAGTAAAATTTGGGTTGTTTATTTTCTTATTATTGAGTTTTTAAAATTCTTCATACATTCTGGATACAAGTTTTTTTGTCATATTTGATTTGCAAATATTTTTCCCAAATCTATGGCTTCTGTTTCCTTCTCTGAGTAAATTTCAAAGAATAGAAGTTTTAAATTTTATCTTTTTTTTTTTTTTTTTTTTAAGACAGAGTCTCACTGTGTCGCCAAGCTGGAGCGCAGTGGTGCAATCTCCATTTATTTGGGTTTTCTTTAATTTTTCTCAGTATTCCACAGTTTTCAGTGTACAGGTCATGCACATCTTTTGTCAGGTTTATTCCTGAGAGTTTAATATATTTTGATGCTATTTTAAATGGCATTGCTTTTAAAATTCCAATTTCTGGTTATTTGTTGCTAGTATAAAGAAATGCAATTGTTTTTGTATATTGTTCATGTATCCTGCAACCTTGCTAAACTCATTTATTACTTCTAATAGCTTTTTTGTGTTTTATATTGAATTTTCTATGTAGATGTTCATTTCGTCTGTGTGTAGTTTTTCTTTTTTTCTTTTTTTTTTTCTATTTTGGATGTGTTCTGTTTCAGCTTCTTGTCTGGCTAGGATTTCCAGTACACTGTTAAGTAAGCGTGCTGAGAGCAAACATCCCGTCTTGTTCCTGATAAGACAAAGGAGAAAGCATTAAGTCTTTCACTACTAATAATGATATTAACTGTAGGATTTTTCACAGATGGCTTTTATCAGGATGAGGAGGCTCCCTTCTAAATGTTCTAGATGTAATATATGACTTCATCAAATGTGTTTACTGCATCTATTGACATGATCATATGATTTTCTTTTTTCATTTATTAATATGGTGCAATACATTGACTGATTTGAGGATGTTCAACCAACCATTCTGAGATATATTTGCCCATGGTACAATATAATTTTTTTTTGAGACTGAGTCTCGCTCTGTCACCCAGGCTGGAGTGCAGTGGCGTGATCTTGGCTCACTGCAACCTCTGCCTCCCGGGTTCAAGCGATTCTCCTGCCTCTGCCTCCCAAGTAGCTGGGATTACAGGCGCCGCCACCGCGCCTGGCTAATTTTTTGTATTTTTATTAGAGACAGGGTTTCACGTGCTAGCCAGGATGGTCTCAATCTCCTGACCTTGTGATCTGCCTGCCTCGGCCTCCCAAAGTACTGGGATTACAGGCGTGAGCCACCGTGCCCGGCCAGTACAATATAATTTTTATGTATTGTTGGAACTGATTTGCTAACATTTTGTAAAGAACTTTTACATCTAAATTCAAAAAGAATATTCGTTTACAGTTTTTTTAAAATAACATCTTAGTCTAGCTTTGCTAAGTCGGTAACTGGTTCCTGCTCTTCAATTTTCTGAAAGAGTTTATATAGAATTGGTAATATTTCTTCCTTAGAGGTTTGAACAGAAAACCTCAAAGAAGTAATTTGGGGTTAGAGTTTTCTTTGTGGGCTGAGCATTTAATTAAAATTCAATTACTTTAATAAATATAGAGTTACTCAATTATCTAATTCTTCTTGAGTGAGCTATAGCAATTTGTATCTTTCAAAAAATTTGTCATTTCATCTCAATTATAAAATGTATTGGGTAACATTGTACACAGTATTCCCTTACTCCATTTTTAATTTTTACAAAATCTGTGCTGATATAATTTCTTTTATACCTGATATTAGGAATTTATCTCTTTTTTGTTTGGATGATGAGCCTGCTGGAGGTTTATAAATATTTGGTTTCATGGATTTTTCTCTATTTTTTTCTTTCATTGATTTTCACTCTGATCCTTAGTATTTCCAAAACTGTTTTATTTTGTGTTTAATTTGCTCTTCTTTTTCTAATTATTAAGGCAGAAGCTGGGGTAGTTAATTGATCTAAAACTGTCCTCTTTTCTAGTAATACATTTAATCCCATAATTTTACCTATAAATATTGCCTTATCAGAATCTCACACATTTTGAAATACTGTTTTCACTCTCACTTAGCTGAAAATGTATTCTAATTTCTCTTTTGAAATCTTCTTTAGCCCTTGCAATATGCATACATGTGTAATTTATCATTCTAATACTTGATGTTTTTCCAGAAAAGTTTTCATTATTAGCTTCTAATTTATTTCCAGTGTGGTCCGAGAGCATACTTCATACGACCTAAATCACTCCAAATATTTTGAGCCTTGCTTTCTGGTGCAGAATATGTTCCATCTTCAGTTTGCTTGAAAGGAGTTTATATTATGTGATTGTCAGGTGGACTGATTTATAACATCAATCAAATCAAATCAAGTTGTTCGATAGTTTGGTTTGTTTAAGTCTGCTTTATCTACACTGATTTTTTTCTACTTGTTCTACCAATTATTGAGAGTGAGTGTTGTAATCCCCAGTTATAATTGTGGAATTTTCTATTCCTCTTTTGAGTTCTATCAGTGTTTGTTTCATTTGTGTTGAAGCTTGTTATTCTTAGAATTGTTATGTTCTCCTGAGAAACCAACCCTGTTCTCCCTATAAAATAACATTCTTCACCCCGATAATATTCTTTTATCTGATGTCTACATTATCTGACATGAATATAGCCACTCTAGCTTTCATTTGATTCACAATAAATCTTTTTCAATCTTTTAATGTGTTTGTATCTTTATATTTAAAATTTCTTACAGGCAGCATGTACTTGTGTCTTGATTTTTTTCATCAAAGCTGACAATCTCTACCTTTTAATTGGGATGCTTAGAAGATTTAACAAGATTTTTGAAATGGTTAGGTTACACCCATCATCTTGTTATTCATCTTTTACTCAATCTACCTGTTCTTTGCTCCCCTTTCCTCTTCGATGCCCTCTTTGGGTTTCTTGTTGTTGTTACTCCATCTCAGCTTCTTTGTTGGCTTATATGATGATAACAGAACTTTTTGTTCTGTTATTTTAGTGGTTGCTTTACAACTGTAAGTTATTGCAGCCTACTTTCATGTGTTATTATCTTATTTCATGTGTGGTATAAGAACCTTCCAGCAACATGCTTTCATTTTCCCTTTCCTGACCTTTTGCTATTGTTGTCCTGCATTTCACTTACACATAAGTTACAAACTACACAGAACACTGTTGTTATTTTTGTACAAAATTCAATTATCATTTCAAGATTTTTTAATGGAGGGGTCTTATACATCTTCCTACACAGTTACTTTCCAGAGCTCTTCATGCCTTATTACAGATCAATATTTCTATCTGGTATCTTCTGCCTGAGGAGTTCCTATTTTATCTCCTATAGAGCAGGTCTGCTGGTGATACATTCTTACAGGTATTTTTGCTTAGATATATCTTTATGTCACCTTCATTTTGGAAAGTTATTTACACTAGGTACAGAATTCAGAGTTAACAGTATCTCCTCTTTTAATATTTAAAATATTTTTTCCATATCCTCCCAGATTGCAGTATCTGTGATGAGAACTCTGGCAGCATCCTTCACTTTGCTAATCTCTCATAAGGTGTGTCCCATCCCTCTATGCCTGTATCACTAGGGTTCAGTACTTTGATTACTATGTATCTTTGTGGAGTTCTTAATATTTTTTATTGGTGGGCTTTATTGAGTTTCTTGGATAAGAGATTTATAGTTTATATCAAATTTGAAAACATTTTGGCCATTTTTCTCTTGTAATATTTTTTCTGTCCCTTCTTTTTTCAGTCCTTCTGGGACTGAAATTATACATATTATTGGCTACTTGAAGGTGTTCTACAGTTTAGTTTCTTGAAGTCCTTTTTCTCTATTTCCTTTTGAATAGTTTTTATTGCTATGTCTTGTCTTTGGCAATGTTTAATCTGCCATTAATCATGTTCCATGTATTTTTCATCTCAAATTAAGTAAGAGTTTTTGGGTCAGCATAGTGGCTCACACCTGTAATCCCAGCACTTTGGGAGACTGAGGTGGGCTGATCACTTGAGCTCAGGAGTTCAAGACCAGCCTGGGCAACATGACAAAAACCCATGTCTCCAAAAATTAGCCAGGCATGGTGGCATACGCCTGTAGTCCCAGCTACTCAGGAGGCTGAAATAAGAGGATGGCTTAAGCCTGGGAGGCAGAGGTTGTAGTGAGCCAAGATCACGCCACTACACTCCAGTCTGGGTGACAAAGCCAGACCCTATCTTTAAAAAAAAAAAGAAAAAAAAAAGTTTTTATCTTTAAAAATTTGACATGAATCTTTTTATATTTTCTATATCTCTACTTAACTTTTTGAAAGCATGAAATAGTTATAATAACTGTTCTGATGTTCTTTTCTGCTAATTCAACATCTATGTGAGCTCTGGATTGATTTTGATTGGTTGATTCGTGATGTGTCTCATTTTCCTCTTTCTCTGCATGCTGGGTATGCCTAACACAGTAGATGTTATCTTGTTGAATACTGGATATTTTTACATTTATAGGAATGCAGCAATTTGGAAAGAGTTCATTCCCTCAAGTCTTGATTTCAAAATTTGTAGATGAATACAGACACAGTGGCTCCTACCTGTAATCCCAGCACTTACTTTGGGGGCTTAGGGAAGAGGATTACTGGAGGCCAAGAGTTTGAGAACACCGTGGGCAACATAGAGAGGCCTCATCTCTACAAAAAAAAAAAATTGTTTCATTAGTTGGGCATGATGGCATGCACCTGTAGTCCCAACTACCTGGGAGGCTGTTGCGGGAAGTCAGGGACCCCAAACGGAGGGGCCAGCTGAAGCCATGGCAGAAGAACATAAATTGTGAAGATTTCATGGACATTTATCACTTCCCCAATCAATACTCTTGTGATTTCCTATGCCTGTCTTTACTTTAATCTCTTAATCCCATCATCTTCATAAACTGAGGATGAATGTTGGCTCAGGACCCTGTGATGATTGTGTTAACTGCACAAATTGTTTGTAGAGCATGTGTATTTGAACAATATGAAATCTAGCACCTTAGGAACAGGATAACATTGATTTTCAGGGAACAAGGAAGATAACCTTAAAGTCTGGCTGCCTGTGGGCGGGCAGGACAGAGCCATATTTCTCTTATTACCGAAAATGGGTAAGATAAATATTGCTGAATTCTTTCCCCAGGAAGGAATATTAATAATTAACAGCCCTGGGAAAAGAATGCATTCCCAGAGGAAGCCTCTGAAATGGCCACTCTGAGGGTGTCTGCCTTATGCAGATGTAGATAGGGATGAAACACGCCCTAGTCTCCTGCAGTGCCCCCAGGCTTGCTAGGATTAGGAAATTCCAGCCTGGCGAATTCTAGTCAGACCGGTTCTCTGCTTGTGAACCTTGTTTATCAATGACAATGTGTGCACAGCTAGACATGGAAGTTAATTAGTGATTCTAGTTTTGCCCTGACCTTGGGATCCCCCCTGACCTCCTGCCTTGTGATCTTTTGTCACCCCTGGAGCATGTGATCTCTGTGACCCACACCCTATTCATGCACTCCCTCCCCTTTAAAATTGCTAATAAAAACTTGCTGGTTTTATGGCTCAGGGGGCATCACAGAACCTGCCAACATGTGATGTATCTCCCGGACACCCAGCTTTAAAATTTCTCTTTTGTACTCTTTCCCATTATTTCTCAGACCAGCCGACACTTAGGGAAAATAGAAAAGGACCCACGTGAAATATCGGGGGCTGAATTTTGCCCAATAGGAGGCTGATGCAGGAGGATTGCATGAGCCCAGGTGGTGGAGGCTGCAGTGAGCTGCAATCATGCCACCGCACTCCAGCCCAGGTGACAGAGCAAGACCCTGTCTCTAATTAATGAATTAATTAAATCATATTTCTTAGGTGGGACCAGAAAACATTTGTGGAAAGCTAATTATTTGCCATCACTGAGGAAGCTCCCTCTGATACTCTACCAAATCTTGAGGTTTTCAGTCTGGCTGGTTGGAACAGGCACAACTCCCTATAATTCTTTCTGGTGGTTCCTTTACTAACCCCTGATAGTTTCCTCACATGACTGTGCTGATGAGTAATGTGTTGACTCCTTGACTGAGATTCTCTGTGGGTTCTGGGCCATCTCACTCATGTGAGCACTCACCCTCACTCACCTCTCCTGCTCTCCCCAGCTCTCCACTTTCATGTACTCTGTCATGTGAATTCTGGCTGCCTTGGTCAGCCCAGACTCCCACCTTCATCTCTCAACTCAGGAGCTCATTTGGTTCTGCTTGGGATTCTACTTCCCACATTTGGCACTGAAAACTCTCTCGATGGAGCAACCTAGAGCAAATACAGAATTCAAGTCACTTGCATCCCATTTTTCAGGGATCACTGCCCTTCATTTATTAATGTCCAGCACCACAAAATTAATTTTTGGTTGTTCCAACTAGAAGGTTAAACATAATCCCTGTTACTCCATCTTGATTGAAAGTAGAAATCTCTTTGATTCAGTTCACTTGACATGTTTCTACTTCTTCAACATCTAAAGTGAAATTCATTTCTTTTCCCTAATACAATCATTCTTTTTTATATCCTTATTACTGTCAATGTTAATTTCAATCTCTCAGTCTCAGTGAATTAAAACCTTAATGTCCTCTACTATTCTTCTTTCCATTTTCTTTTTTTCTGTCACATTCCACATTTCATGAGGTGAATGAGTAATATTTCTCATTCCCATCTCTTCTTTTGTCATTCTCATAGCCACTACCTTGGTGCAGACACTCATCCCACTTGAAGAATAGACTACTGAAAGGTGGACCTTGGCCTCAGTATGCCTTCATTTCTCTGATCCCCAACACCTACCCCAAACACACACACACAACCTCCCAAATTATCTTATTACTTGAAAAAAACCACTGCTTCTTTCATCTTTCTAAAGTCACCTTCCAAGATTATCTGGTTTCCTGTGCCAATTATACAAGGCACTGCCAAATTTCTGAGAAGGGTGACATTAGCTGAGATAAAGAATATAGAGTTTATGAGTAGTGGAAGTTAGTTCAAAATTAGGATAAATGTAGAGACTCACATAAGGAGAAAGTTAGGGCTGAGAGGTCCTTGAGCCATCACTGTACAGGTGACACCTGGAGCTTCAGGAAGGGATGAGATCACCCAGGAGTGTGCAGAGGAGGAAGACAAGAAGGTCTAGGACAGATGTTAAGAGACACTGAGAGAAAAGTGTAGAGGGGCCTACAACATTCAGAAAAGCCAGAAGTAACAGGGAACCATACTGCATTTTCCTTACTAGGATATGTACACTACAAGTTCACTGATTCAGTATCCTTTATCAAACACTCCATGGGAGTCTGAAGTGATGTCAGTGAAAATGAGAGTAAGGATCTCTGAAAATTCTCTCTTCCATAAAAGCAATTAGAAAACTAGAAAAATGTGTCAGAATCAATTTCTTCAGCACCCTGTAAGTTAACCAAAAGTTTTTGGCACTCTTGAGGATTTATTCAAGAAAAACAGCTAAATCCGGGTAAGAAGAGTAAGCTTTGTGGTGTTTTACCTTGCCCTAGTCTCATGCTCCACTCTCCAGCTCCTCAATAATCTTAAAATGGCAGCCTGCATTCACAGTGCATGCTAGAAGCCATGGGAACCTGAGGGAACAGAAGGGAGGAAAAGGGAGGGGAAAGGACCTGGTGTGTTTGACCTGACTCAGAGCTCTCTCAGTTTGAAAACTCTATTCCCCAGGGGACACTTATGGAAAACAATTATAAACAAGCATTTTTAACATCACAAATGTCTGAGGCAGTGTTTAAAATTCGGGGAAAACAATAGGTTAACAAAAAGCCATATAAGGGAAAGCTAAGGAATGTGGGGTCCATAGGGGCTTTGAAAATCTCTGACATATTGCTGGGAATCTAGACAGCCATTCACATGCATGGGACTGTGCACAAATTCAAGAAGACCCTACGAAGGCCATGAGGTTTCACCTCTTACTTATCATCAATGAGTTGATTAATTTTTTCACCAAATTTGGGAAGATTTTAGCCAACATTTCTTCCAGTGTTCTTGAGGCTCTTCACAACAGAACATGAAGGCTCAGACAGAATCGTAACCTGCCTGGATGAGTGCTGAAGGAGGGCCCCAATATAAACAAGGAACCCCTCAGCAAAGACTGGAAGATTTATTAGTTCCTAATGTTTAAAGAAACTTCTGACCAATTATTAGCTGATCATTAAGCTAACAAAGTAGAGACTATAGTGACCACACATGACAAAGAATAAAGACTTTACAGATTAATTCAGAAATACCATTAAATGAACAAAAAACTACAAGAAGCAATGACAAATTGTAGAGAGGGAGTGCAATCTGAGTTCCTGAGTTGCTACTTTTATTATGTAAAAAATCCAGTTTTCAACAACAACAAAAAATTATGAAACATGCAAAGAAGCATGGAAGTTTGGCAACACAGGAAAAAAGTCAGTAGGAGCAGTTCCTGAGGAAACTCAAATGCTGGACTTACTAGACAAGGACCTAAATCATTTATTTTAAATATGTTCAAAGAGCTATAAGAAACTATGATGAAAGAACTAAAGGAAAGTATTCTCATAATGTCTCACCAATAAAAAAAATTCAGTAAGAGACAAATTATAAAAGCAACAAAATAGCCTAACATTGAAGAGTATAATGAGTGAAATAAAAAATTTATGACTGAAGCTCAACAGCAGATTTTAACAGGCAGAAGACAGAATTGCTGAACTTGAAGATAGGTCAATTAGGATTAACCAATCTGATGCAAAGAAAGAGAAAAGAGTGAATAAAAATGAAAAGAGCCTCAGAGACCTACAGGACAACATGAACTATACTAAAATACACATAAAGGAGTCCCAGAGAGAGAGGAGAGAGAAAAAGGAAAAGAATAATTGAAGAAATAATGGCTGAGAATTCCCTAAATTTGATGAAAAACATTAATCTACAACATCCATGAATCTCAACAAACTGCAAGTAACATAAACTCCAAGATATCATGAACAATTTGTTGAAAGACAAAAAAATCTTGAAAGCAGCAACAGAGAAACAATTCATCATATACAAAGGATCTTCAATAAGATTAAGAAAGGAATTCTTCGCAAAACTATGGAGGCCAGAAGGCAGTGGGAGAATGCATTTAAAGGGATGAGAGAAAAATACTGTTATGGACTGAATTATGCTCCCCCAACATGCATACATTGAAGTCCTAACCCCCAGGACACTTCACAATGTGACTATATTTGGACATAGAACCTCTTTTAAAGATGTAATTAGGCCAGGCGCGGTGGCTCATGCCTGTAATCCCAGCACTTTGGGAGGCCGAGGAGGGCGGATCACAAGGTCAGGAGATCGAGACCATGGTGAAACCCCGTCTCTACTAAAAATACAAAAAATTAGCCAGGTGCGGTGGCGGGCGCCTATAGTCCCAGCTACTCAGGAGGCTGAGGCAGGAGAATGGCGTGTTCCCGGGAGGCAGAGCTTGCAGTGAGCTGAGATGGTGCCACTGCACTCCAGCCTGGGTGACAGAGTGAGATTCCGCCTCAAAAAAAAAGATGTAATTAAAGTTAAATGAGGTCCTTTGTGTGGGCACTAAAACAATATGCCTGACATTGTTATAAGAACAGGAAAAGACACCAGGGATATGCATACACAGAGAAAAGGCCATGTGAGGACACAGTGAGAAGTCAGCCACAGAACTGCAGAAAGAAAAAGACAATTCAAAAACAATAGTTGGGAGCTGGGTGTGGTGGCTCAGGCCTGTAATCCCAACACTTTGGGAGGCTGAGGGTGGATCACGTGAGGTCAGGAGTTCAAGATAAGCCTGGCCAACATGATGAAAACCCTGTCTCTACTAAAAATACAAAAATTAGCCGGGCTTGGTGGCGGGCGGGCACCTGTAATCCCAGCTACTTGGGAGGCTGAGGCAGGAGAATTGCTTGAACCTGGGAGGTGGAGGTTGCAGTGAGCCAAGATTATGCCATTACACTCCAGCCTGGGCAACAAGAGCAAAGCTCTGTCTCAAAATAAATAAATAAATAAATAAATAAATAAATAAAACAGTTGGGGATTTCAATACCTGACTTTCAATAATGAAAATAACAACTAGGCAGAAGATAAGCAAGGAAATCAATTTGAACAACACTATAATCTAACAAGATATCCATAGGACATTCTGCCCAAAACAGCAGAATGCATTCTTCGGTGTGCATGGAATATTCTTCAGGGTAGACCATATATTAGGCCATAAAAAAGTCAATACATTTAAAAGAACTGCAATTATACAGAGTATGTTTCTGACCATAATGGAATGAAATCAGAAATCAGTAACAGAAAAAAATTAGGAGAATTCATAAATATGTGAAAATTAAACAACATACTCCTAAATAACCAGTGAGTCAAAGAAGAAATCAAAAGGGAAATTGGAAAGTACTTTGAGATAATGAAAACAAAAACACCACATGACAAATCTTATAGGATGCAGCAAAAGCAGTGCTTAGAGGGAAATTTATAGGCATAATTACTGACATGTAAAAAGAGGAAAAATCTCAAATCAGTAGCCTAACTGTCAACCTTAAGAAACTGGAAAAATGGCCAGGCACCATAGCTCACACCTGTAATTCCAGCACTTTGGGAGCCCAAGGCAAGCAGATCACCAGAGGTCAGGAGCTCAAAACCAGCCTGGTCAACATGGTGAAACCCCATCTCTACTGAAAATACAAAACTTAGCTAGGCGTGGTGACACATGTCTGTAATCCCAGCTACTCTGGAGGCTGAGACTTGAGAATCACTTGAACCCATGGGGCAGAGGTTGCAGTGAGCCAAGATTGTGTCACTGCACTCCAGCCTGTGTGACAGGGCAAGACTCCATCTCAAAAAAAAAAAAAAGAAAAGAGTAGAAAAAGAAAAGCAAACTAAATGCAGACCAAGCAGAAGGAAGGAAACAATAAAGATTAGAGTAGAAATTAATCAGCTACAGTACAGAAAAATAGTAAAGAAATGTGAAAATAACAAAGTTGGTTCATTGAAAACATCAACAAAATTGACAAGCCTTTAGCTAGACCTAGAAAAAAAGTGAGAAAAGACTCAAATTACTAAAATCAGAAATAAAAAAGGGAACATTACTACTGACTTTTTAGAAATTAAAAGAAGTATAAGGGAATATTATGAACAAAAATAGAAGATGGGAGAATACTTTTCAACTTACTCTGAGTCAGTGTTACCTTGATACCAAAACCAGACAAATATCACAAGAAAATAAAACCACAGATCAATATTTTGTATGAACTTAGAGTAAAAAACTTCAGTAAATTCTACCAACCTCAATCTGACAGCATTTAATGGGATTATAACCCATGACCAAGTGAGATTTATCCCAGGAATGCAAGGTTGGTTCTACATACAAAAGCCAGTCAATGTAATGCACATGTCAATGGAATAAAAGGGAAAAAAAATCCATACGGTCATCTCAGTAGACACAGAAAAAGTATTTGACAACACCAAACACCCTTTCCAAATAAAAATACTCAACAAACTAGGAATAGAAGAAAACTTCCTCAATCTGATAATGGATATCAACCACAAGAAGTAATGAAGGATTGGTACAAGTTTCATGGATGAACCATGAAAACATTATGAAAGATGAAAGAAGCCAGCAACAAAACACCACATGTTGCATGATTCCATTTACGTGAAATGCCCAGAACAGGCAAGTCCATTGAGACAGAAAGCAAAAGAGAGTAGTGGTTGGGAGGGGCTGGGGACAGTGGGTAATGTCGGGTGACTGCTAATGAGTATGGAGTTTCTTTTTGGGGTGATAAAAATGTTCTAAAATTAGATTGTGGTGATGATTACACAATCTTGTAAATATACTAACAACCAGTGGATAGTACACTTTTAAAATAATGAATTTTATGGAACATGAATTATATCTCAATGTTTTTCATGTCTGGTTTTGAGGTTTATTTCCTTTTTTACTATATACATACATACACATAGACATACATATACGTAATCAGAAAATAAACTCTTGGCTGAAAAACTCTTATAAGCATCTCACCAAATTATAATATATACCTCAAAGGTGGTGATGCAAACTTTAGGAAAAAATCTCTGTTAAAGTTCACTTGGCAATGGAGAAAATTGGAGGCTTAACATAAATTTAAATGACATCATTTAAAGAAAATATCAGAAAGCTTTTTTTTTTTTTTTTTTTTTTTTTTTGAGACAGAGTCTCGCTCTGTTGCCCAGGCTGGAGTACAGTGGCCGGATCTCAGCTCACTGGAAGCTCTGCCTCCCGGGTTCATGCCATTCTCCTGCCTCAGCCTTCCGAGTAGCTGGGACTACAGGCGCCCACCACCACGCCCAGCTAGTTTTTTGTATTTTTTTAGTAGAGACTGGGTTTCACCGTGTTAGCCAGGATGGTCTTGATCTCCTGACCTCGTGATCCGCCCGTCTCGGCCTCCCAAAGTGCTGGGATTACAGGCTTAAGCTACCGCGCCCGGCCCAGAAAGCATTTTTATTCACAGATTTTGGGATTAGGAAAATTCTCCTTTACAAAGTTGACCTCATATCAATCACTTGACTCACTATGACATTGGGTTTCAATCTTTTTCTTCATTTAGATCATACAGGAAGAGTTTGAAGTCACAAACCATAGCCAACACTCTCTACCAGCCTTTCTTCCTTCCAGCTTTCTTTGGAAATTTTAGTTTTGATGTTTTAAAGATGAATGAAAGTAATCCAAATGGAAACATCAAACACTATCCAATTATTACATGTAAAATTAAAATATTAAAAATTTATGACAAGAAGTCACTTTTCTTGTTAAAGATACAGAACAGAACTATACAACATAAATGAAATTCTAAAAACAAAGCAATTCCTTTGAGGACTGAATGACTTTTATGTTGTAAAAATAAAATTGATACTGTTTCAGTTAGCACTAGTGATTAATTAAAATAACAGTCATAGTTTTGCCTTTAGGAAACATGAAATTCGAATTTGATAGCATGCCTCACGTTCAACTCAGATTTTAAATATTTCTCAAGATGATTTCAGTTTAGACTCATAATTTGTTATAGTGGGTGGAGAGTCAAAGCTACATCATTTATAGGGATTTCACCATTTGTTCATCACAAGGTAAGGTCTCAGCAGAAAACTTTGGAACATTTCAAAATATCCTACTGGGAACAGCTATATTGCACTGTGAAGTCATTTTCTTAGGATGGAACAAAAATTTTCAATTGCACATAATGTAATTTACATTGTATATTACAAAGATTATATATGACACACATGCTCACAAAGTGAGAGGTAATTAATAAACTTTTTAGAGTTTATTTAAATCCAAAATATTGACACTTACCCAGACACGGCCTTCATAGGCTGTGCCCACACCTTCCGGTGAGTCTAGGTGGAGGGGACCCTTCTTCTGTTGAGAAGGCACTGGACAAGCTCTTGGGGCTTTTTCTACACGGGTTGTGTGACACAAGAACCCACATGCTCTTTGGACAAAATAGAGACTGGATTGTGGTGGCCATCATGGGCCAACTCCCTCACCCTCCATTATAATTTTGTCTATTGTAGAGGCTGAAATGCTAAAAACTATACTTCCCAACTCCCTTGCAACTAACATTTTGGACCTGATATAAGTTCCACTGATACGATTAATTTGAGTGAGACTCTTGAGTCCAGCAGGGAGAGGTGCAGGATGCAGAGCATCTATTCTACTGGTGTCGATGCTCCCAGGTGGATATTGAAGGTCACGGCCACAGTGGTGGCTTCCAAATGCAGTGGGAGCATTCTTATTCTGTAGGTGACGTCCTGGCTTCTCAGACTCTGGTGGCAGTGTCAGCCCTGAGCCCAGCAGCAGCTGCGGGCTCTGAGGGTTGCATGGTGGTGGCAGCTTCCTAATGTGTCGTCTTCTCCTAACACTGGTGGTTGCTGTCCAGGCCCAGCAATGCTGGGGCAGGAGGTGCTCCTGGGAGCTCAGTTCAGAGCCTGCTTTTGTAGCCCCAGAAAGGTTTTTTTCTTTTTTCTTTTTTTTGAGACGGAGTCTTGCTCTGTCACCAGGCTGGAGGGCAGTGGCACGATCTTGGCTCACTGCAGCCTCGCCTCCTGGGTTCAAGTGATTCCCCTGCCTCAGCCCCCCCAGCCTGTAGCTGGGACTACAGGTGAGCACCACTACAGCCGGCTAATTATTTGTATTTTAGTAGAGACGGGGTTTCACCATGTTGGCCAGGATGGTCTTGATCTCCTGACCTCTTGATCCACCTGCCTCGTCTTCCCAAAGTGCAGGGATTACAGGCGTGAGCCGCCACGCTTGGCCCCCAGAAAGATTTTATAAGCACCCACCCTTCATTTTAAATAACATTTTGTGTAATGAGGGAGCTCGACATGAATGGACAGGGGACTCCGCATGTCATGATGCGGGGGGCGGGACAGGGGTCCTGCTCAGTGCTGTGTCCCCAAGGGAACTCTCGACACACCTGGCTGGTGGACAATAGTGGTGCTTTAGGTCCCAGGAATTAGCCTCAACTTAGAGCCAGTGTTTATCATCTCTGAAAAACCTAGTGTTTCCTCCTCCCTAGTGCACAATAGCCCTGTAATTTATGATTGCCTGCAGAGCCCTCCTTTCTGGCAGCAGCGCCTTATTCTGGCAGCAGCAGTCAGTTCCAGTCCACATTTTCTTTCTGTACCCTGAAAACCAGCCTTGGGGTGTCGCCCCGGATGTCTGGGTTGCGCCTTTTCCAAGCTTCTAGGTTCTGAGAGCCCAGCGTCTCTGTTTTGTTTCTCCAGCCCAGAGCCGCTCCTCGCAGCTGCTGCTTCTGTGTGGCTTCCCTGTTTGCTGTGGGCCTTTTTAGTCCTCCAATCCCTGCTTAACCAGTTCTCTGTTTTAAAATGTCTCTATTGAAACAACTGGCATCGTTTCTATTTTCCTGACTGGAGCCAGATACATATCCAAAGGTGCATCAATGATAGAATGAAAAAAAATTATGGAATATTCATGTAATAAAATATTATATAGCAGAACAGGCAAATTATTGCTGCATGCGACAACATGGATGAAATTTACAAACCTAGTGTGGATGACACAAAAAAATCTACTGTATGATTCCATTTACATACACCGTGAAAGTAAATCATATTATTTAGGTAGGCATGCATATAGAGGTTATTAAAATATCACAAAAAGTAAGGCAGTCATTAACATGAGCACCAGAGCAGCAGTTCCTGCCAGCGGGGAGGGAGGGGTTGTAACCTAGAGGGGTACGTTTCTGGGGCATCAGCCTCATTTCACATCTTCAACTGAGTGGAGGCTACACAGGTGTTTTATGCACTTTTCTGTATAGGTGTCATAGTTCACAATGTAAAATATTGTTAGTCATTTTGATTATAATACAGATATGTCTACAACTTACATAAACTGTCAGCATTACTTTCCACCAATACCTGCTTGTTTCTTACATGTTTATATCAAGTCCGCAGTTCTCTAACATGGAATTATATTAAAATAGTTTGAGTGCAAGAGGAAAATGCTATTTTTAGGACGACAGAGTGATTCTGAGGTGGCTGTAGAATGTGCTCATAAAGCTTAGTCCTTACTTCTCGTTGAGCCATTGTGTTGCAAGTTGTATGAAAATGCACCCAGAAAGATGGGCTCAAGTCCTGCTGCTCTCCACCTGGAAGGCAATGGTAAACATTGAAACCAATGTTACTGCCTTTTCCAGTCTTAATCTATTTAAAGTTGTTCTCAAACCATATTTTTCAGAGGTAATCACATTTATCACATGCTTATATTTAAACCAAAATATGTTCATGTTTATTTATATATTAAATATATTCAATATATCTTAGCATTCTCCATGTCAAATGAAACCATTTTTAGCAAATTCGTGGTAGACCTATAATGAAAGTACAAAAATAAATTATATCGGTTTTCATGAATGATTTAACTCCCCTGTGTCAAATCATTGCTTTTTTTCCCTAATGGCATTACATTTTTTAAAATCCTGAAATCTTTTTTGGAAGACCCAAGGACATTTCAGAAATTTGGCCAGGCCAACAATGGCTGCTTTCCCTAGGCTGGCTTTTCCGCACTCCAAGTATTCAGTTCACATTAGTCCTCACAGCTCCCTGGTGTGGCACTTCTTAACCTAAGCTACCTTTCATAAGAACACAGGCAGTCATAAAACAAATATATTTAATTATAAGCAAAACTTTCATCATGGTATCAAGATATTATTTATATAGAATAAAGTATCCAACTACTTCCAACTTCCGATTCCTCTAAGGGATTTTTTTTAAATGCCATATTTTACCCATTGTTAATTTTATTTAAAATTAGAAACTGTACTAATTTTAAATATGCGATATTCAAATTGAAGTCTTAAAGAATGACTACACTTGTAGTTAAATGTTAGAGATGAAAAAAGCACAAATTTTAAGTTTCTCTAACAAGCATGCCTTTAGCAATTAGCATTGCCAGTAGCTTTTCTGATAACATGATTGCACAGTGATCAGAAAGGCTTTGTGTTCAGAAATGCCATGATACTGCAAAAGCATGCTATTGCTCTGCAATATTCAAAAAGAAAATAATGGAGAACAATGAAACTCTTAAGTTAGGCCAAGCGCAGGTTAAACTGGCTAATACCTGTAACCCCATCACTTTGGGAGACCAAGATAGATCACTTGAGCCCATGAGTTCGAGACCAGCCTACGCAATATAGTGACACCCTGTGTCCACAAAAAATGTATTAAAAAAATTAGCTGAGTGTGGTAGTGCGCACCTGCAGTCCCAGCTACTTGGGAGGCAGAGGTGGGAGGATCACTTGAGTCCAGGAGGTGAAGGTTGCAATGAGCAAAGAGTCACGCCACTGCACTCCAGCTTGGGTGACAGAGAGAGACTCTGCCTCAAAAAATAAATAAATAAATAAATAAATAAATAAATAAAAATCTGGGTTAAATGTTAACTTCAAAAAACATTATGATCAGAAATCGTCTTTCTCCCTTAGGATCCTTCTTAAAAATGTCAAGCTGTCAGCAGACCCAGCAGTCAATGTTTTGAGACTCCAAGTGTCCCCTTTCTCTGTTGTTCTGTAGCTAGCCCAGGCCTTCATGGTTGGAGCACTTGCCCTGGGGCCACAGCTACCTGAAATATATTCGGCACCTCTCTAGAATTAGAACCTATCTTGGCTTTCATTTTTGCAAGAGTAGATAGAGTTCTCTTTAACTGTTTCAGATCAACCGAATGATTTGTCTCTCAGATGTATTCGGTTGAAGAATTTGTCCCTGGATATTTGTACTAAAACATACTAAAACCGTAAGTCAAAATATATTAGTTCACAGGAAATCGTTCTGATAGATGTGGTGAAAGGTAATTGAAAGTATTATTTCCAAATCAATCACACCACATGAATTTGGCCAAATACGAGTTCAACACATCACAATAAAATGCTCTCATGCTCTTGTACTTTGCTTTACATTTAACTCTGGTTTTGGGGTATGTGTGCCATGAGGTGTCACAAAATGGAAGTTGGGATCATTATAGTTAACCTGAGCATGTTGGAAACCAAGAAGACGCTGGATGTTATGACAAGTAGCTCATGAATCAGCGTAAAAGGTAGAACTATGCATTACCAAATAGGCTGTGGAGTTTGGGAAGAGTCACTACTGAGCTCCACATAACCACTAGCTGGTTGATGGGTAGTTTCTACAACATCAAAAACCCATATTTCCCTCTTCTTAGCTGCAATGATACTTGATTTTGTGGCTTAAACAGGACTAGTTGATTTGCAAGTAATGACCTGGACCACTAAGCTGTATCGGATGCAGTTCAAAGTAATGCTTCCATACTCTGTGACAAAAAATTGCAGGTATCAACTATAGTATGGCCCAAAATTCGTAGTATGGGATGCAGTGTATCTTGAAATAAACATCAATCCATTGGGAGAGGTTAAATGAAAATTTTCTCAATTCAAATAAAAAATGTTCCCAAAAATCAAACCACTAAAGAAAACAAATTTGAATTTGACCTGCAGGGGTTGATCACAACTGAGAAATTTGACCTGCCATAATTGAGGGATTTGACCTGCAGCACCCACAGGGACAAGTTAGTTCAACTGAATCACTGTTTCTTCTGTTGTCCATGAAAAAGTAAATCTGTACATATTAATTGGACAACCACTGCTTTCCTAGCCTAAATTCTTCATTAATCGGCCCCCATCCCCGGAGATTCATCAGCCTGGGGAGGCCTACCCCACCCTGATCCAGTCCAATGTGTACCACAGCAGGGAACGCATACAGATAGTAGATGGGCCACTCATTCATAATGGAAAAATGATCACCAATTTGAACATAAAACACTTTATTTTCTCTTTATTATTTATTTATTTATTTATTTATTTATTTATTTATTTATTTATTTATTTTGAGACAGTCTCACTCTGTCGCCAAGGCTGGAGTGCAGTGGCATGATCTCAGCTCACTACAACCTCCACCTCCTGGGTTCAGGCAATTCTCCTGCCTCAGCTTCCCAAGTAGCTGGGATTGTAGGTGCACACCACCATGCCTGGCTATTTTGTATTTTTAATAGAGACGTGGTTTTATCAAATTGGCCAGGCTGGTCTCGAACTCCTGACCTCAAGAGATCCACCCACCTTGGCTTCCCATGGTGCTGGGATTACAGGCGTGAGCCACCATGCCCCATGGAAACACTTCCATATTGCCGGGACAGCTTTGTCTCATGCTGGATACATGGGAGCATCCCAAAACTGGGAAGTAAAACCTGGTGTGAAATTTAAAACTGTAACCAATTACAAAAAATATTTTTATGAAATATTTCCTGGTATTAAAAAAAGGTAGTTCCGGCCGGGCGTGGTGGCTCAAGCCTGTAATCCCAGCATTTTGGGAGGCCGAGATGGGCGGATCACGAGGTCAGGAGATCGAGACCATACTGGCTAACACGGTGAAACCCCGTCTCTACTAAAAAATACAAAAACTAGCCGGGCGAGGTGGCGGCCGCCTGTAGTCCCAACTACTCGGGAGGCTGAGGCAGGAGAATGGCGTGAACCCGGGAGGCGGAGCTTGCAGTGAGCTGAGATCCGGCCATTGCACTCCAGCCTGGGAAGCAGAGCGAGACTCTGTCTCAAAAAAAAAAAAAAAAAAAAAGGTAGTTCCACTTAAAACAAAATATTTTGTTTTTACTATCATAGAAAGACCTCTGTAGTGTTAAAAATAAAAGCAAAAAAATGGCGTTTTCACATTTTATTTGAAAAGATGAGACACAGCCAGGTGTGGTGGTTCACACCTGTAATCCCAGCACTTTGGGAGGCCAAGGTGGGCGAATCACCTGAGGTCAGGAGTTTGAGACCAGCCTGGCTAACATGGCGAAACCTTGTTTCTACTAAAAATACAAAAATTAGCTGGGCATGGTGTCAGGCGCCTATAATCCCAGCTACTCAGGAAGCTGAGGCACAAGAATCACTTGAACCCAGAAGGCAGAGGTTGCAGTGAGCCAAGATCACGCCACTGCACTCCAGCCTGGGCAACAGAGTGAGACTCTGTCTCACAAGAAAAAAAAAAAAAAAAGATCACACACACACACACACACACACACACACACACACACACACAGAGGCAGTATCCCTAGGCTGGCTTATGGGAGCTATTCTCACAGCTGCATGGTAAGCTGGCTCTCTGGTGGCCAAATGGACTAAGAAAGTGTGGTACAAGTGGTCCCGATTTGGATGACAATTAGCCCCACACCCTTCTCGATCTGAGCACCTCACCCTTATTCAGGTGTTCGATTTCTAACCACAGGTCAGACTGGTACTTCTCTTTGGCATTCATTTCACTTAAAGAGGCAGAAAGAAGGGAACATGTCATTAAGTGCTGATAGCTGATAGAGACTGACCTATAATTGGATCCTACATAACTGGAATGTGGGACTAATGGGGTTAGAATCCTCAGTCAAACTGAATTTCATATTTAAACAGCATGCCATTAAGGGTAATCTGACGAAACTACACTGGGATTTGTTTCATGGGGAACAAAAATAATGGAGCAAATAAATGAATATGTGTATACTCTCTTCCACTTGATTCACATACGTACCTACTTTTGGGCAAATGTGTGATCTGCATGGCCCAGAGCCTAAGAGGTAATATGTGTGTTCTGAAACGCTGCACAGATGCTATGCAGCAGCTTTTTACACTGCACCATTCACATACTGAGCATTGCCTTTTCCTTTTCACGTTCAATAAACTACACTGGTCTTATAACTGGATCACATGTAACATAAAAAGCTTCTGGCTTTGTAATTCAGCTTCTTGAATTGAAGTTGATCCAAACGTTAATGACTCCAGTTAAGTGAACAGCGCTTTAGGCATGAAAGCCGGCCCTCAAAGGCTCATATTTCTCCTTAGCTCATTCAATGACTTTTGGAGCACGTTTATGTAGAAAACCAGTGTTGCATTTTTACTCTGGTTTCAATTTTGGTTTTTTTTTCCCCTTTTACCCTCCAATATTACACCATTCTAATGTATTCATTAGCCACATTTATTGACTATTTGCATAATTATCATTCATACTGTTAAAGCTTAATTTTCCCTATTTTTATAGTAAGAACGAAAGGAAATTCTCCACTAACCAACAAAAGCATTGAAGAGAGGTGCTTCTTTAAAAAATACACATAAGCCGGGTGTGATGGCTCATGCCTGTAATCCCAGCACTTAGGGAGGCTGAGGCAGGCGGATCACTTGAGGTCAGGAGTTCAAGACCAGCCTGGCCAACATGGTGAAACCCCATCTTGGCTCAAAATACAAAAATTAGCCGGGCATGGTGGCAGGCACCTGTAATCTCAGCTACTTGGGAGGCTGAGCCAGGAGAATCGCTTGAACCTGGGAGGTGGAGGTTGCAATGAACTGAGATCATGCCACTGGACTCCAGCCTGGGCAACAGAGCAAGAGCCTGTGGGGGTGGGGGGGAATATATATGTATATATATACACACACACACACACACAATGCAAATGTGGAAAAAGTAAAACAACCTAAATATGTATATAGAAAAGAGACACTATAGTAGGTTTTAACATATGACTCTTTAAAGAGTCATAAAAAATAATTTACTACCAATAGAAAAGAGTAAAAACATAGAGATAATAGCAAAATGTATAAACCTGGATCTTCACAAAGCTCTTAGAAACTCTGAAGTGACTGGCCAGATTTAAGACACATTGGTTGGGAATAGACTATTTTCTAAATTTAGATTGTATAGTTGGAGAAAGTGTTAATTCTTTTATGGGCAAAAACAGTGTTTTTGCTTGATTAAGAATGAGTACTATTTAAAATTTTGTTTTCTTAGTTAGAGATTACTTTAAATTTTAACATAGGCACTGAAATTCTACACTGAGCACATCTTGAAATAGTTTACTGGTGAGCATTGTGTACCATGGACACCATTTATTAATGTAACCGCATGAAACCCCCATCTCCAGAGGGACCGACCAGTCACTCAGATGATTAGTCTCATCACTTCCTCAAAGGTTCTAAGGCTGGCAAATGATAATTCAAGTGTAAAAGCAAACTAAAGACACTTTGGGGCATCCAAAAAGATAGAAAATTCACTACATACAGACTTTTCAGAAAGAATTCATCAAGCAGCTTCTCTCTAGTGCAAAACACAAACTGGATTCAAGAAAGAGGGGAAGGTAGGACACAAGAATGCCAACAACATAAGCAGCAACTTATGGTTAAGTCTAAAATACTGTCAGTAGATAAAAGCAATCTTGAACTAAAATGCCAGATGATCCCAGCATATGCTGGAGTGGAACTCTGACAAGAGTTCTTGATCAAACACAGGTAGAATGTGTTAGGTTTTGAAGGGAAGGCGAGGGTTAAAGAAAGACACAGAGAGAAAGAGGGGGCAGATCAACAGTAAATGCAGGCATTTACGTCCAGCATAAATCTGCAGAGGTGGGGGACTAGCTTCATGCCAGAGCCCACCTCCACTTACGGGCTGAGGTATTTTATAGACCGAGGTGGGAGGCATCTGGTCAGTGCGGCTTGCTGCCCGGCAAGATATTGATAAGATGTTCCTATGATCAGGTGGTTTGGCCCTTTTCCCAATGGGATGTGATAGGGATGTTCCTTGGCTGTTTGCTGCAGGATGTAATGGGGATATTTCTTCAGCTGAGCCTTTGTCTGCCTTGTGGTCAGTGGTTAGGCAGGATGTCTCATACCGCCCGAACCCTCTTGGAAGGTTTCACTTTGACCAAGGCCTGCAAAAGGGTGGACACAGTTTGGACTAACAGAATGCAGTAAGGACCACACCCTCACCTCCTCCTCCAGCCATGTGATTTTCATGAAGGCAGCAACACTGGTGGCACTGCGACTTCTCTATCAAAATCAATTCCTACACTAATTTCCTTAGAAAAGATGTGCCACAGAGAAATCAGTTACACAATTTTGAATATTTCTGTTGCTAAAACAAAACTTAACAGCATCTTGTATTCTTATCGTAAGAGGAAATACCACAGATTCCCTTGCAACTAAACTTCATGTACTTGGAAAGCGTATTTCTTTGGATCTGATCTACAGACTTTGTCGGGCTCAATTAGGATGCTTTTATATTACATGTAATTATAGGGAGCTTGTTGAAACCAAGGCTGCGTCTCAAATATACATACATGTGATGCATGGTTATGAAAGGGTTTTAGGAGAAAAAGTATTTTCTAGTGCAGGCTTTTCTGTAAACAGTGAAACAGCACAGGCATTGGGATCACAAAGTCCTTAGGTGCCAAATCAGGCGCTAAAGTTCTAGGAGTTTTGTGAGCCTGAACGTTACAAAACATGATAAAACTGTATTTATATGTGTGTGTGCCTGTATATAAGTACACACACAAACATTAGTTTTAAGTCTCAGTCAAAGCCTTAACATTGATAAATCAGGAAAGTGAACTGAAGAATGTTTAGGAGTTATACACCCAGTTAATTTCCTAATTCATTAATTTGTGTTTGTGTGATTTTTTTTTTTTCTTTGAGACGGAGTCTTGGCTAGAGTACAGTGGCACAAACTCGGCTCACTGCAACTTCCATCTCCCGGGTTCAAGCAGCTCTCCTGCCTCAGCCTCCCTAGTAGGTGGGATTACAGGCTCACACCACCACACCCGGCAAATTTTTGCATTTTTAGTAGAGATGGGGTTTCACCATGTTGGCCAGGCTGGTCTCGAACTCAGGTGATCTGCCCGCCTCGGCCTCCCAAAGTGCTGGGATTACAGGTGTGAGCCACCATGCCCGACCCTAACTCATTAATTTTATGACATGTTTTAAACATAGTGCTACCTGTATTTCAAAGCACCACTTCCTGTCACAATTTTTTAAAGAACATAGAAATTTGTTTCATAAATAAAAAGAAAACTTCACTTGAAAGCAGAAACCCAGCTATAAGTACACAGGCTTTTTATGACATGTTTTAAAAGCATCGCAGGCTGTTACTGAAAAATGAATAGGGAAAGAATTGAGGATGTAGGTCTTGATACCCTTCCTGAGGAATTCTGCAAGGGCTTGTAATTGATCACCCTACAGAATAAGGAAGCTCTCTTTTTGCTGTTGGTGACACCACAATCCAAGGGCTTCCCTGCCTGGGGAGATTTCAAGATCTTAGCGGAAGAAGGAGGCCTGATAGTCTATTTGTAGTTCTCCAACAACCTGGAGGAGCTGCTGCTGTTAGGCCAACGGCTGCTCCCAACGGCTGCTCCCAGCGGCTGCAAGGCTCCTGCCCTGGAGTTCCAGGGAGCTCTGGCACAGGTGGCAGTTAAACGTGAAGGCTCAGTGTGCAAGCTGGATGGTCGCCCATCTACAATGAGCTGGCCTGTGGGAAAGGAGGAAGCCATCCCTGGACTATAGGATGGGACAAATCGGGGAGGGGCATTTTGGTGATGGCGTTGTGATACTTGATCATTCAGCATGGCCTTTGAATTATGAAACTTCAGAGGGGTGTGGAATATAAATATATAGATGTATTAATATATATACAGTTGTATATATATACAGTTTCTGCTTTTCATATATAATATATGTGAAATATATGTTATATATCATATATTTATATCATATATATTTAATATTTATATATGAAAAGCAGAAATTGTTATAAGCTTTTTTCTGTTTTTCTTTGTTGAGGTATTTCCTTTGATAATCTTCAATCTTTAATCTTGATATAATTTCACAATTGCAGAAAAGTATAAGAATAATACAAAGACCTCCTATATTTTGCCCTATTTACTTTGTTATTCTCTCTCTCTATATATATATACACACATCCACACGTATATTTACATTATATATATAACATATGTATGTAATAACCTACAGATACTCTGCCCTGTTACCCCTCAAATACTTGAGAACAAAGACATTTCTTGCATAACAGCAGTACAAGGATAAAAACCTGGAAATTCAACATTGACATGATACTACTAACGAAAGCACAGTCCGTATTCAAATTTTGTCCATTGTCCCAGTAATATTATTCATCACTATCCTCTAATGTAAAGATATTCCTTAGGCTGTCTTTGTCTTTTATGGCCTTGAAAGTTTGAAGAATACAGACCAGTTATTTTGTTTGAGTTAGTCTGGCCTGTCTACATGATTCACGTTAAGGTGTTTGGGGAGGATTATCATAAAACTGGTGTTCTGTCCTCAGCTCACCCTGTAGGGCGGCACTTACCTCTCAGGCCATGTGCCTTGGGGTCCCATGGGGTCCGTTTGCCTCAGTTTGGTAATAGGAACTTTGACTATTGGGTTAAGGAGATATTCACTAGGTTTCTCCACTGTAAGTTTCTTTTTTTTCCATTTGTAACTAATAAACTGTTTTATGGGGAAATATGTGAAGGCTAAGATATCCTGGCCTTTGTCACACACTTTCATCCACTGTTTTGTTTTGTTTTGTTTTGTTTTGAGATGGAGTTTTGCTCTTGTTGCCCGGGCTGGAGCGCAAAGGCACGATCTCGGTTCACTGCAACCTCCCCCTCCCGGATTCAAGCTATTCTCCTGCCTCAGCCTCGTGAGTAGCTGGGATTACAGGTGCACACCACCATGCCCGGCTAATTTTTTGTATTTTTAGTAGAGACAGAGTTTCACCATGGCCAGGCTGGTCTTGAACTTCTGACCTCAGGTGATCCGCCTGCCTCGGCCTCCCAGAGTGCTGGGATTATAGGCGTGAGCCACTGCGCCTGGCTCATCCACTGTTCTTTTTAACCTGAATTATGTGTTACTATGATGCTTGCAATGCAGAGCCCTACAGACATCATTCCTTCTCATTTATTAATTGGTTTTCTCTGCAAGGAATAGTTTTTCCTTTTCTCTCATTTATTATTTATTCATTAATTTACATAAGTATGTACTCATAGGCTCCTATTTTATTTTATTCTTGTGAATGTTTATTTTGATGCTTAATTGTCTCCTATCTTAGTCCACTCTGGCTGCTGTAAGAACATACCATAGACTGGGTCATTAACACAATAACATTTTATTTCTCACAGTTCTGGAGACCATAAGTCTAAGATCAAGGTGCTGGCAAGGTAGATATCATTCTGAGGCCTCTTCTTCTGGCTTCTAGGTGGAAACTGTCTCACTTGTGTGCTCACGTGTCCTCTTCATTGTGCTTGTGGGGAGAGAGATTGAGAGCGATTGGATTGCAAGTTCTCTGGTGTCTCTTCTTATAAGATCAATAATCCCATCTTCAGGGTCCCACCCTCATGACTGCATCTAATCTTAATTACAGCCCTGTGGCCTCACCTCCAATACCCTTACACTGGGTGACAGATAGGGCTACAAAACATGAATTTGGGGAGGACACAGACCTTTACCCTATAACATCTCCTCCAGCCAGTTATCTCCTACTGATTGGCACGAGAGAGTTCAGGCCAACTCCTGTGTCCTTTCACAAGCTCCAATATTGTCGGGCACTTAATTACTTTCTGGCATAAGATGTGTTGAGTTATCTTGTCTCTTCTCTGTCCCATGTTTGGAATCAGGCATTTTCCAAGGACCCTTGTTTCCTTTGTGGAGAGTGATATTCAGAAAACAATGTATGCTTGCTGTATGTGAGCTCATTGTTTCTGGCCTGTCATTCTTCTGGGCCCTCTCAGCAGAGAGAACTGGGCACGTGCACACATGCACACACACATGCATGCACATACACATCACATATAAGTACAGACACTCATACACACCCCCCCACACATGCACATGCACATATACACTCATGCACATACACACCACACACAAATACACATATACACATGCACATACACACCACACACATACACACACATGCACATACATACCACACACAAATTCAAACACACATACACACCCTGCACACATAAACATGCACACCCACACACATGCACATACACACCACACACAAATACAAACACACCCCACATACATGCACATAAAAACCACACACAAATATAAACACACATACACACCCCGCACACACACACATGCAGGGGCCTTTGAAAACAGTATGCTGAGAATAGATAGGGCTCAAGGACAGCATCTCCAGTTGAACTTTTAATGAGCTCCTGTAGGCGCCAAGAAGGCGGGCAGATAAGAAAGAGCATAGAAACAAGGAACTGAGTAAAAGGTTACATGTGGGAAAAGAAAGTTTGTTTTGCATTGCATTCTTTCTGCTGACGTGAGGTTTATGGAGTATAAATAAAGTGAGGCGGAGGCTCTGAGCGCGGCCGCCATGTTCTCTGTGTGTCTTTGTCTTTGTGTGTGTCCTTTCATTCTCCACCACCCCCGGTACAGCCCCCAACACACACATGCACATACCACACACAAATACAAACACACATATGCACCCCCACACATAGACGTGCGCACACACATGCACATACAACCCCACACACAAAAATACAACTACATGTACACTCCACACACATACACATGCACATGCACACCACACGCACATACACAAATATTGAAAATTTGAAAACCATGCATCTTTTCAGGATACCGTATTCAATAACACATCTAGATAGGCTAAATTAACCAGAAATCCGTTGGGAAAATCCTTCTCCTGTGTCCCTGGGAGAAGAAAGGAGGAAGTGAAGGAAGATTACGTAGAAGGACTTTTGGCTGCAGCACAGTTTTAAGGCATGTTTGCCAAGGATATTGAGTGTTCTTAAGCCACACTCTCCTGTCCAATCAGCTCCCCATCTCTCAGAGTCAGGCCAGCGTCCTATCCCTGCTGAGCTCAGCCATTGGCTGGGAGCAGCCTGTGGGAATCACAGCGTTGGCACAAACACAGTGATAGATGTCAGAGCGCAGTTGTGGAAACCAATGGTCAGTTACACTCCCTGCAGCTGGAGAGAGGGGTGCGTTCTCATGGCCATCACACATGGTAATTATAGCACACAAACACGTCATTGGAAATAGTGATCCAATACATGGGTTTAACTATAGGGTAAACCCAAAAGAAAGGATTAGTGAACAGGAAAATGAATGAATACAAATATTTCAGATAGACCAATGGGGGAAGGAATGGGAAATACAGAAAATTATCAAAGTACCACATGAAAACAGTGAAAATGTATAACATGAACGTATTGGAGTACAAGGGGAGTGAAGAGAGAATTGAACAAAGGCAATGTTAGAAATACTGGCCAAGAATTTTCCAAAATTAATATCGAACCACAGAGTAAAGATACTCTACATAACTTCTGTAGTGCTCGGAAGTTCTACAAACCTTGAACCTAATAAATACAGGACCACACCTAGGCTTATCTTACTAAACTGCTGCAAATTCATGAGAATGGGTCTGGGTGAGGGTGGGGACACTTTGCTTTCCAAGAAACAACAATAAGACTTTTCCTCAAAAAATCATGAAAGTGAGAAAATAATGGAATGACGTCTTTGAGGTACTTTAATGAAACTGTCAGCTTATAATCCTATACCCTAGTGTGATGCAGGGGCTGGGCTGCTGATGCCTCATGGAGTCGAAAATCTATAACTTTTGACTCCCCAGAAACTTAACCACTTAACTACTACTGACTGGAAACTTACCCATAATATAAACAGTTGATTAATACATATTTTGTATGTTACATTTATTCTATACTGTATTCTCACAATAAAGTAAGCTAAAGAAAGAAAATGGTATTAAGAAAATGGTAAGAGGGGCAGGCACGGTGGCTCACACCTGTAATCCCAACACTTTGGGAGGCCGAGGCAGGTGCATCATGAGGTCAGGAGATCGAGACCATCCTGGCTAACACGGTGAAACCCCGTCTCTACTAAAAATACAAAAAAAAATTAGCCGGGTATGGTGGCAGGCGCCTGTGGCCCCAGCTACTCAGGAGGCTGAGGCAGGAGAATGGCGTGAACCCAGGAGGCAGAGCTTGCGGTGGGCCGAGATCACACCACTGCGCTCCAGCCTGGGCGACAGAGCGAGACTCCATCTCAAAAAAAAAAAAAAAGAAGAAAATGGTAAGAAAGAGAAACTATATCTACTATTAAGTGGAAGTAGTTTATCATACAAGTCTTTATCCTGTTATCTTCAAATAGAGTAGGTGAGGAGGAGAAGGAGGAAGAGGGCTTGGTCTCGCTGTCTCAGGGTGACAGCGATGGAAGAAAATCTATATGTAAGTGGGCCTGCATAGTTCAAACCCATGTTGTTCAAGAGTCACCTGTACTTCAAAAATGAAAGTGGTTAAAGCTTTTCACACAAGCAAAAAGTTAAAAAAAAATTCACCTCCACAGGCCTACACTAAAAGAAATACTAAAAGGAAGTTTTGAGTCAGAAGGGATTATAGATGAAAATATGTTAATGCAGAAAAGAATAAAGAGAACCAATATATGGCCAATATAGGGATAAGTCTAAATAAACAGTGACTATTCAAACAGCAGTCATAACAAGGGCTTTAAAATATATGTGGACATAAATGATAATATCACATGTGGCAGAAAGGAATTAAGTGGAGCTCATGTTTTAGGGTTCTCACACTGTCAATACGTTCTAAATTTTATGTGGATGATAAATCTAAAGGTGAAGTATTAAACATTTAAAAGGAAACTTAGGAGATGATTGTGATGAACTTGAGATAGGCAGTTTCCTCAAATAAAACACAAAAACTACCAATTTTAAAGGAAGACACAATAAATTGAAGTACCTTAAATTAAGAGCTTCCATTGACCAAAAGAGAACAAAAAGACCAGTCTCTGAGTAGAAGATATTAGCAATTCATGTGTCTATGTAAAGGCTCATATCCAGGGTATATCTAGACATCAGTTATGGGTATACAAAATATACAAATTATATGCCTTTTATGTATAATGTACTTTATGAGTGTATACGCATGCATACGTACAACCAACGAGAAAAAGGCAGGCACCGCCTTAGAGATATCAACTTTACCTTCATCAGGGAGACACAAATTAAAACCTCAGTGTGATACCACCACAGGACCACCAAAATGGCTAGAATTTAAAAGACAGGAAATGCCAAGTCAGTGAGGGTGTTGAGGAACTGGAACTTCTACACATTTCTAGGGAGAAAGTAAATTGATAAAAACTGTTTTGGAAACTGATTCGCAGCATCTTTTGAAGCTGAACGTATGTGTCCCTTAGAATGCAGTGATTCTGCCCCTGGCAACACAATACAAATGCCTAGATATATATATATAGACTAGAAGACATGGACACAAATGTTCATAGCACATTATTTTGTGCTTGCCAAGAAACAAAATAATACAGACATCAATCAAGAGGAGAATATATTTTACAAATATTTTGCATTCACATGAAGGAATGCAGCAACAATGATAAAATATTGCTACATGCAACAACATAAATAAACCTCTTACACATAATACTAAGGAGGGGAAAAGCCAGATGTCCAAAGGCCCGTAGTGCATGATTCTACTGATACACTCTCAAGAGTAGGCAAACTTTCCACAGTAATAGACTCAGAAGAGTAGCTATTTTGGGGAGGGTTGATAACCAAGAGGGAAGCTGAGGGCCTTCTGGTGGATTGGTGGTATTCTCTTACTTGATCTGGATGGAGATCTCACAGGAGTACTCACTTTATTAAATGTAATATTTTCAACTTTATCATATGGATGATTTTATCTCTATTAAAAGGAAGTTTGCCAATACAATGACACTACAATATTTTTAGATTAAAACTATAATAGTTTGCTGTGTTAACAGGGATGTGGGGAAACAGGGACTCTCCCAGATTGTGGGGGGAGGGGATATAACTTGATATGAACTCTTAGGAAATTTTGACCATATCTATAACAATTAGAAACTCACCATACTCTTTCACTAAACCATTCCACTTGTAAGAATTTATACTACAAATAAACTCTTACTTGTTTGGAAGAATGTGTGGGTAAGTTTATTATTCACTGTGGCTTTGTTTTCAGGGTAGTAAATAGTTAAACAGATCTTAGTACTTCAACACAATGGAATACTAAGCAGCCATATATAAGACATCAAGAAAATGCTGCCGTATTGATGGATTAATCTCCATCATGTTGAAAAAAGCAAAAAAAAAAAAAAAAAAGCAAAACGTCTAACAGTATATAGTGTGCAACTTTTTGTGAAAAGGAGGGACACAAAGTTTATACTAGTATTTGCATGCATATGTGTAAATTTTCTTTGAACAAATACATTGGAAATTAACAACATTGCTAGCCTCCAGAGAAGGGAACTGAGAAGTGGCAGACAGTGCAAACAGAGGTTTTTCACTCTTCTGTACCATGTAAATTTACTGTCTATTCTATTTTTAAATGTTTTAGATAAATAATTGATGGTTTTGGTTCTGGTGAAGATGGAATAAGCACAATACCCTATCTCTGCGATAGCATGCAGCTCAAACCTTGGATTGAATGAAGCGACTGTCTATGGACTCTGAAAAGTAGATGATGGCAGGAACACTGTAGGAGATTAGAGCCCAAGTAAGAACAATGCAGCCATGAAGTTCTTGGATTTGTTTTTCCTTTGGAATCCTCTGGCCTGGATTCAAAACAGCTTGAAACCTGAAATTGCATGCTTGATGTGAATAGAATGAATTCCAAGAGAAGGCTTCTCTTTCTCATCATCCTTTCACAAAATAATAAAGGATGACTCAGAGGACAGAATCAAGAGCCAAGAGCTGGAGCCAAGACCTGGAAGACTTGAAACCTAATTGAGGAACTTCCAACATTTTGCCTGGCTGGACTTCAGAACTTTGATGGATCAGTGACTCCTTTTTAATCTTCCATTTTTCCCCTTTTAAACCAGAATGTCTACAGTTGTAATGCTTCGCCTGCCCAACTATTATATTTTGAGTAAGTTTGGGGCAGATAACTTGTCTCTTTATTTTCACGGATCTACACATGGAAAAGAGGAATTATGCCCTAAGAGCTACATTTAATAGATTAGACTCAGGAGCCTCATCTGTACCACCTTGACTTGATTTAAATAAAGAGATTTTGGATTTTCAGCTGATGCTACAATGGGATGAAACTCTTGGGGACCTTGGGAAAGGATGGATGTATTTTTTACACAGGAACTAGTATGAAGCATTGGAGACAGAGGGTGGACTCTGACAGGCAGACCCTGAGGTGATCTCTCCAGTGACCCCTGTCTTCTGGTATGCTCTTATATACCTCTCCCCTTAAGTGTGGAAGGGACTTGTGACTTCCTTTTAGCCTATAGAATATGCTAAAGATGACAAGATGTCACAGCTGTGATTGCATTACATTGTATTAGACTCCATCCTGCTAGCAGACTAAAGATACAGAGTCTCCTGCAGCATTTGGTGAAATAAGTAGTCAGGTTGACAAAGCTCACATGACAAATAAAAGCAGATGGCCTCTAGGATCTGAAGGTAGACTCCAGTTGATTGTTAGCAAAAAGTTATACAGCTGCAAGAAAATAAATTTTGCCAACAACAGGAATAAACTTAAAAGTAGATGCTTCCCCAGTCAAGCCTCCAGATGAGAACACACCCTGACCAGCACTTTGATTACAACTTTATGAAGAACTGAGCAGAAGACCCACCTGAATTGTGTCTGGATTCCTGACCCATAGAAACCGTGAGATCATAAATGTACATCTTGTTTCAGGTCATTACATTTATTGTAATTTGTTGTGCAGCAATAGAAAAATACATGGATTGAAATACATTAGACAGAAAAAAAGATTGAAAAACAAAAAAAGGAATACAGCCTCAAAAACCTGTTAGACAAAGCCAAAAAGTTTAATATTTATGTCATTGACATCCCAGAAAAGAAGAGAAAGATTGTGGTAGATAAAAAAATAATTGTTTTGTAATAGCAGCTGAAAATTTCCCAATATTAGGATTCAAAAAACTTGGCAAATTCAAATAAACCCATGTTCAATGTATCACAATCAAACTGCTGGAAACTATAGAAAAAAAAAAACAGAAAAATAATGCATTACACATAGAGGAACAGTAATCTGAATGATACATGTTTCTCATTGAAACCATGGAGGTCAGAAGACAGTGGAATGTTTTTTGTGTTTTTGTTTTTGTTTTTGTTTTTGAGATGGAGTCTTGCTCTGTCACCGAGGCTGGAGTGCAGTGGCGAGATCTTGGCTCACTGCAACCTCCACCTCCCAGGTTCAAGCAATTCTTCTGCTTCAGCCTCCCAAGTAGCTGGGATTACAGGCATGCGCCACCATGCCCAGTTAATTTTGTATTTTTAGTAGAGATTGGGTTTTACCATGTTGGTCAAGCTGGTCTTGAACTCCTGACCTCAGGTGATCTGCTCACCTTTGCCTCCCAAAGTGCTGGGATTACAGGTGTGAGCCACCGTGCCTGGGTGGAATGTTTTGTAAGTGCTAGAAAAAATGAAGTAAACCTAGAAATCTATATCCAGTTACAATATCCTTCAGGAATGAAGGCAAAATTGTTCTATTCTCAGATGAAAGGAAACTAAGAATTTGTCACCAGCCGACATGCTCTAAAAGAAAGACTGAAGGAATTGCTTCAGATGAAAGTGAAATGATGCTCAAGGAAAAATGAGAACTTCAGGAAAGAAGGAAGAGCAAAAGAAATACTAACTATGTAAGTGAATATAGTAATTTTTCTCTGCTTAAGTCCTTTAAAATATGTATGACAATTAAAATAAAAATGATAACATTGTCATATAGGGTCTTGGATATATGTGCAATACATAGGACAATTACAACATAAGCACCCAAAAAGAGTAGAATCCACGTTCTTTTCCAGTACATGCAGAGCATTCAGCAAGATAGATCATATCCAGGTCATACTTCAGTAAACTTAAAAGAATGCAACCATATGGAGACTGTGCTTTTGTCCTTCCCGTTACTTCACATGTTCCCTGTTCACACCTCACTTTCCTCCAGCCTTCCCTACACCCAGCCCGGTCTCTGCTTGCTCTCCCCTCCCCCTGCTCCCCATTCTCACAGGTTTATCTCAATCCCTTCTTATCTCAGCATCCTTTTTGCATTGTTCCGGTCCCTCCCCTTCATTCGTTCGTGGGTCACAAAACATTTATTGAGACAGATAACAACATGTCTTGTCAAGACTATAGAGAAATTAGAAACCTCATACTCTTCTGGGAGGAAGATACAATGGTGCAGTTGGTGTAGGAAAAAATTCTGGCAGTTCCTCAAAAGTTTGAACAGAGTTACTCTATAGCCCAGAGGTTTCACTCCTAGATCTGCAAGAGAATTGAAAATGTATGTCTACACAATGTTCACAGCAGCATTATTCATCATAGCCAAAAAGTCCAAACAACCCAAATGTCTAAATGATGAATGGACAAACAAAAGAGGGTATTTCCCGGTCGGGCGCAGTGGCTCATACCTGTAATCCCAGCACTTTGGGAGGCCGAGGCGGGAGGATCACCTGAGGTCAGGAGTTCGAGACCAGCCTGGCCAATGTGGTGAAACCCCATCTCTACTAAAAATACAAAAATTAGCCAGGCATGGTGGTGGGCACCTGAATCCCAGCTACTTGGGATGCTGAGGCAGGAGAATTGCTTGAACCTGGGAGGCAGAGGTTGCAGTGAGCTGAGATTGTACCATTGCACTCCAGCCTGGGTGACAAGAGTGAAACTCCATCTCAAAAAAAAAAAAAGAGGGTATATCCATCCAGTGGAATATTATTCAGCTATCAAATGGAATGAAGTACTGATCTGTGCCACAACATGGACAAATCTGAAAACATTCTGCTGAGTGAAAGAAGCCGTCACAAAAGACTATATATTGCATGATTCCATTTATATGAAATGCTCAGGATAGACAAATATAGAAAGAAAGAAAGTAGACTAGTGTTTTCCTAGGATTTAGTAGGAATGGCTGGGGTGGAGGGTGATGGAGAAGGGGCATGATGTGTCTTCTGAGGGTAATAAAAACACTCTAAAATTTAATGTGCTTATAATCCCAGCACTTTGGGAGGCTGAAGCGGGCAGATCACCTGAGGTCAGGAGTTTGAGACCAGCCTGGGCAAAATGGTGAAGCCCAGTCTCTACTAAAAATACAAAACTTAGCCAGGCGTGGTGGCGGGCGTCTGTAATCCCAGCTACTCAGGAGGCTGAGGCACGATAATTGCTTGAACCCGGGAGGCAGAGGTTGCAGTGAGCCAAGATCCCACCACTGCACTCCAGCCTGGGTGACAGAGTGAGACTCTATGCCCAACTCTGTGAATATACTAAAAGCATATACTTTAAATGAGTGAATTGTATAGTAAGTGAATATCTCAACAAAACTGCTTTTAAAATATTTATTGAGCATTTCTTTTGTGCCAAGCGTTCTACTAGACATTTAGGCAAATTCTTATTCCTGTGGGGCAGGAAGGGGGCAGACAATAAAAAAAATACATAAGCCACTGTCACAGGGACCCCAAATTATTTTCTCTCTAAGAAAAGAAACCCAAAAATGGGCAGTGGAGCCCAGGCTCCTCTATATTTCTGTTGCACAAAACTTAACATAAGCCTTCTATCCTTAAGGTGCTCTCCTGGTCACAGGATGGCTGTATCATCTGGTGGGCCTGAATACAGCTTTATTCAGGTTCTCCAATGATTCTGACTCCAGCGACTACATCTTACAAATGAGAAAGTGAAGGCCAGTTCAAAGTCACCCAGCCAGTTTGCAGCAGAGCCAGGGCTCTAGCCTCCTTGTAAGACCACTCCACCTGCTACCACTGTCTTCCCTGTGTTAACCACAATGGGCCCTGGCCAGCTCAGTGTGATGGATGAGGTGCTACTTCTGTGAGTGGAGAGTACATGGAGGGACACAGCGGGGTGTCAGGAAGCTTTGCTGTGGCTCCACTCAGAAGTGGCTTTGCTCCTCCACTTGTGCAAAAGTGACTGAGCTCCTGAGAGAATTCTGGGTAGATGGCAGAGTAGGAGGCACCCGGAGTCTGTCTCCCCACCGAGACAACAACTGCACTGGCAGAATCTTTCTGATGTAGTATTTGGAAAATCTAGAGTCTATTGAAGGCTTCTAACTTCCAGGGGAAGGCTGGGATTACCTGTAGTTGATTTTGGTCAATTTCATCTCCTAACACAATAGCAGCTGCCCACCACCACCACCAGCCCCCCAGACCCTGGCAGGCAGCTGTGTACATGTTCCTGAAGCAACTTGCACACAGCTTGCAGGAACCAGGGTAGGCAAAAAAATCCCTATTCTGCAACTACTGGGGATCTGTGGTCTGATTAGTGATTGCTACTTCTGATCACAGAGACACAAAGGGATGGGTGTCCATTGTTATTGCACCTCTTTGGGAGCCAGACATTAAAGACTAGACAGTCAAGATAACTTCATATAAGAGGAAAATTAGGGCCAGGTGTGGTGGCTCACACCTGTAATCCCAGGACTTTGGGAGGCGGGGGTGGGTCTCGAACTCCCAACCTCAGGTGATCCGCCCGCCTCAGCCTCCTAAAGGGCTGGGATTACAGGCTAATGACCCTGTTTTAACTTACCTCTTTAGAGGCCTTGCCTCCAAATACAGTCACATTCTGAGGTACTGGGGCTCAGGACTTCAACATGTGAATTTGAGGAGACAAAATTCGGCACATAACAATGACCTCATCCAAAGCCGAATTTCTTAGTCGTGTTTTGGATTTTTCCGCTCCCTGTGGCCAGTACCTCTGTTTATCATTTTTCCTTAGCCCAGATTTTTTTTTTTTTTTTTTTTTTTTTTTGAGACGGAGTCTTGCTCTGTCGCCCAGGCTGGGGTGCAGTGGCCGGATCTCAGCTCACTGCAAGCTCCGCCCCCCGGGTTCCCGCCATTCTCCTGCCTCAGCCTCCCAAGTAGCTGGGACTACAGGCGCCGCCACTTCGCCCGGCTAGTTTTTTGTATTTTTAGTAGAGACGGGGTTTCACCGTGTTAGCCAGGATGGTCTCGATCTCCTGACCTCGTGATTCGCCCTTCTCGGCCTCCCAAAGTGCTGGGATTACAGGCTTGAGCCACCGCGCCCGGCCCTTAGCCCAGATTTGAGTTACTAAAAGAAAAAAATTCAGGAGGCTCGTGAGAATAGCAATCAACTCCAACTCTACTTATTAATTCTTTGTTTTTGTTTTTGTTTTGAAACAGGGTCTCACTCTGTTCCCCAGGCCGGAGTGAGGTGGTGCAATCTCAGGTCACTGCAGCCTTGACCTCCTAGGCTCCATCAGTCCTCCTGCTTCAGCTTCCCAAGTAGCTGGGACTACAAGTGCACACCACTGTGATCATTTATTTTATGTAGAGATGGGGTCTTGCTATGCTGCCCAGGCTGGTCCTAAACTCTGGTCTTGAGCAATCCTCCTGCATTGACCTCCCAAAGCTCTGGGATTACAGGCATGAGCCACCGTACCAGGTCTATTAATTCCTGACTACTTGTCTTCCCATGTGTCTCACCTCCTTTACTGATGGTCTCCACGAGGGCTTTCTTTACTGCCGCCTTCTCAGGACCCAAAGCAGTGCCTGGCATACACTAGGTGCTCAGGAAGTACCTATTGAACGGGTGAATGGATGACTCACCCCTCCCCACAGGGCGTGCTGGTTTCCCTCTTTCTCTTACACACCCCCAATGCTTGGAGCATCGACCTAGTTTCCCAATCTGACTCATTTCTTGCAAAATCTCCTGTGCAGCTTTTGTCTGCGACAAGAAAGCTATCCAAATGCCCTGTCATATTGATACTGACAAGGAAGTGTCTCAAAGACATTTTTCACCTTTAAAAAGGAAGCTGAAGCTCCAGAACATTTTCTGCCTCGCCTGCCCTGGCCCTCTGCCCGCTCAGTTCCCTGAAAGCCCTGTGCATATGCTGTTCCCCCAGACACTGGGAGCACTGTCTCCTCTGCTCCTGGATTGTGCCTGCCAGAGGACGGTCTGTGTGTGTGCGATTTGGGATTCATCTCTGTCTCCTGCCCTAAACAGTGCCATGAAGACTGGGTCTAGTTTTCTTACCATTTTATATTCCTCACAGTCCCTGCCACACATTTCATTAGTTAGCTGGTTAGTTAGCTAGTTAGTTAGTTAGTTAGCTAGCTTGTTTTTGAGGCAAGGTCTTGCTCTGTTGCTCACACTGGAGTGCAGTGGCACCATCTCAGCTCATTGCAGCCTCAACTCCTGGGCTCAAGCAATTCTCTCACCTCAGCCTCCCGAGTAGCTGGGACTATAGGTGTGTGCCATGATACCCGGCTAATTTTTTCAATTTTTGGTAGAGATGGGGGTCTCACCATGTTGCCCAGGTTGGTCTTGAACTCCTGGGCTCAAGCAATCCTCCTGCCTCAGCCTTCCAAAGTGCTGGGATTACAGGCATGAGCCACAGCACCTGGCCACATATTTCTGAATAAATGTAAAAGTGTGGTAAGGTAACACATGTTTTTGTAAAAGACATAGGTGAATGTACCCATAAATATGAACGTAAATTCTTTGAAAAAGATCCCAGGATAGACACACCAAATGTTAAGTGTTTGCCTCTGCTGGGAAGGGAAGTGACAATAGGCGTGTGGGTAAAAAAGCCCTGTGTTTTCTTCTATACCCTTAATCATGCCTTGAGTCTTTTACAACAAGGATGTGTAGAATAACAACATAACTAGAGGAGCAAAGGCACCAACAATATTGTGCCCTCATTATTTTTATGGTGATTCCATGGCCAATTCTCCTTACAGGGAGAGAAGAAGTAGGGCCAGCAACGCATGTTAGTCAGTACCTTTATTTTATTTTATTTTATTTTATTAGTCAGTACTTTATTATTTTATTTTATTTTATTTTATTTTATTTTATTTTATTTTATTTTATTTTATTTTATTTTATTTTTTGAGACTGAGTCTTGCTCTGTCGCCCAGGCTGGAGTGCAGTGGTGTGATCTCAGCTCACTGCAACCTCTGCCTCCCGGGTTCAAGCAATTCTCCTGCCTCAGCCTCCCAAGTAGCTGGGATTACAGGCGCTCGCCACCACACCCAGCTAGTTTTTTGTATTTTTAGTAGAGACGGGGTTTCTCCATGCTGGCCAGGCTGGTCTCAAACTCCCGACCTCAAGTGATCCACCCTTCTCGGCCTCCCAAAGTGCTGGGACTATAGGCGTGAACCACCACACCCAGCCAGTCAGTACATTTCTAACCACCTGCTCATTCCCTCAGGAATCCTGAAAGGTTTCAGCACTCATGTGTCCATAGCAATGGTTTGGAATGGGGAAACCGCTTACTCTGGAACAGATTTTCCAGGGTTTAAACCCGTATTTAATCCCAGGAATGAAAAGGGAACACAGTGGGAAAATGGGTAGCCCTGTAACCTCCTGGAGGCTATTGTGCAAACCTGCTGTTAGGAAATCGGGCTCAAAGGAGTCCAGCAAAGGAGATTTGATGCTGTCGAACTCGTTCTGCTCCTTGTAGCTCTCCCGTGTTTTTACTCCAGAAACCCCGGGACTTGATCCTAATCAAGATATTCAAGAAGCCAAAGGACACGCCTCCTTTCCTTGGCTCCTTCAACTTTTCCCACCCAAAGAAGATGCTGTCTGGGTTCAGGACAAGCGTGACCACGCACCTGGACACTCACACAGTTGGAGTGAAGCAACAGTGGTCGTTAATGTCTTCCAGCCAGTGGCATAAATAACCAGCAACTCCATTTGGGAGCTTGAGGTTTCAAACACAAAGTACAATAGAGTTTTGTGTTAAAGATCTAATGGGATTTTCCATTGAGAAAAACGACGAGGCAAGTCTCAATCATTTTAGGAAGTTTATTTGCCAAAGTTAAGGACGTGCCTGGGAGACAGGTCTATGCCTTTCTCCGAAGATGATTTTGAGGGCTCCAAATTTAAAGGGGGAAAGGGCGATATATTGAGAAGTACATAATTTTCATGTAAGAGGTGGGTAGGGAAAAATAGTCATTCATGCCTTTTTGTCTGGTTCAGTGAATCTGCATTTTTACATAAGATAACATAGACAAATGGGGCAGAGGAAAAATGCAGGGAATCTGTATTTTACATAAGATAACATGGAGAAAACAGAGCAGGGAAACAATCCCATATGCATTTGTGTCTGGTGGGCCAGGGGTGACTGCGTCTGTAATCATAAGCTAGGAATTTACACTGTCATGGTGAAATGTTAACAGCTCACTAGGAATTTCCTTGTGGGCAAAATATGGCGGAGGCAAGGAGCTTTTCATCTTGTAGCCATCTTATTTAGGAGCCAAAAGGGGGAGGGAGGTTTGCGTGACCCAGTTCCCAGCTTTGCTTTTCCCTTTGGCTATATGAGTTTGGGGTCTCAAATTTTAATTTCCTTTCACAGGATCCAACTCAGTCTAACCCTAACCCTGACATGCAGGAAGGAAGAAGGGAGCTGAAATCATAAACCTGTTCCTTTTTTCTCATCCACCAGCCGTTTTTTATCCAGACGATGTGTGAATGCTTTCTTCATCCCAGGCGACCTGACGAAGCCACATATGGGCATGTCTGGTCCTATCTTGGCAGGGGATCTTGCTGGATCACCAGGAGACAGTCACTCCCTGAGCTGGCTCTGGCAAAGGCTCCCTGCCTTCCTGTCCCCATCAATCTGGAACTTGTCTAATGATAACAGCACCTGCTAATCATTACTGTCTATTACTTCCTGCTAGGTACTTCTTATTTACCTATTTTATCTTCATGATTATCCATCCCCATTGTACAGATGAGTAAACCAAAAGAACAGGGATTTCTTAATGTGCTGAGAGCCTTAAAGCTAGGACTTGAGGCCAATCCATCTCACTGGTCTTGGGTTATATTGGTTCTCCTGTGCTTTCTGCTGGCTGTGGCCTCCTTCCACAGCCCAGCTCCCCCAAATGTGAACCCTCTCAAGAGAACCCAATTTTAATTCTGTCTTCCTCCATGCTCACGCCACATCTGGAACCCAAGCTGGGTCCAGAGCCCCATGATCCTTGACAATCTAACAAGCAGGATTGACTCAATTATTTCATGCTCAGGACCTTCCTCTAACAAAGAAATGTATTAGATGGGAAGGAGAGGAAAGAAAGAAGAGATGGAAGAAGGGAGAGACAGAGTTATTAAAGCAAAACCTTCTTATATCAGGATATTTTATTACCCTGAAGATACCTGTAGTAGTGCACCAATAGAATATTGATAGCTATGTATATATACCTCACACATACATGAGTGTGTAAATATATGTAGGTGTGTGTAGATATATGAATATATAGGTAATATATTCTAATGCATAAAATCTATAAAGACTCGGTTGAACATGCATGTAAGTCATGCTAAAATGGACATGCTAAAGGCCTTTGCAAAGCTACTTTCTGCATTTCAGGCCAAGTTACCCATCTCAGCCAGTAGAACAGGAATAGGAGACGCCTGGGCAACTGAATTTATCAGTGGCATTCAGAGACCGCTGGCGGATCTGGGGAGCTTTGATTTCTTCCCTGGGGAAGGTGGCCTGGCTGAGCAGGTAAACGGTGACCCACCCCTGCCTCCGCGCCTTTGCCCAGGCCGTTCCCTTCCCCTGGAAAACTTCCTCTGCCAACCCTCTACCCAGCCCTTCTCAGTCACCTTCCACCTCCCAAATGACCCAACTTGAGTCTTATCTGCTCCAGGACAGTGTCCCTGACCAATGGCAGCTCACAGTTCCACTTTCCTAGTCTGAAACCCTACGCACCTTGTGAAGTTATTCTTTGTTGTGAGGAGTAATGGAGATGAGCTACAATAAATCTCCCGTCATCAAGCCTAAAATGTGACAGGTACTCAAAAGTCAGAAGTATCATGAGTATGTTGAAAATCAGATGAACAGAAAGCAAAATGAAAGTTAAAATGTAGAGAGATTTTTTTTTTTTTTTTTTTGTGGAAAGTTTTCATTTTGAAACATTAGGATTCTTCTGGGACATCATAATAATAGCAAAGGCCTATGTGCCAGGTGTGGTCCTAAGCACTCACTAGGTGCCATCTCCTTTGTTCCCTGCAATGGCCCAGGAGGCGAGTCCTGCTCTGTTCCTGTGTGGCAAGGACAGAAAGCAGGGGGCGTGGTCGCGGAATTTAAACCCAAACGCCTAACCCCTCCCGCAGCCTCTGGCTCTCCTCTGACCCTAAGCACAGACCCTGCAGGATCGGAAGGTCACCTCAAAATCAAATTTCCTTTCACTGAGGCCCAAGGACCTAGTCACTTTAGGTTGGCTGTTCTGTCTGGTGTGGCCAGCAGAGTTAAACATGGAAATGGGATTTTTTTTCCTCTTACATGTGTTCGTTTTAGCAGTTGAAATTCATGATTAAAGTGTCCTATAAGCAGTTTGATTGTTAACTTTGTCTCCTTGGCCGTGTGAATCTTCACTCTTTTCCTTCCACAGGAAACTAGATTTATTTTCTTTGTTGTGGAAATTAGACGTAGATGAAATGTTGTTTTCTTTATGAAAATAAAGTGGCACTCAGACTTGAAAAGTGAGTGAGACTCTGTTCTTTCAGGAGGCGGAGGGGATTTCCCCAGCTGAACTGGAGCAGGTCTGGGTTGATCCAGAGACAGAGCATCAGGGTCTCCTGCAATGCCCAGTTCAGGAGCAGCCACACTAAGCAACAGCTTCTCATGTGAGAGGCAGAGCTCCAGCACTCTGCTGTGACGGTGAGTTGCCCCAGCCGCCCCAGAGAGGCGTGTCAGGTCCTGGAGCGGCCCAGTTCCCTGGGGGGGTCACTCAGTGGTCGCTCATGACCCCCCTCCAGGTTTGTCTCAATGAGCCTCCAAGGGAGGTGAGGCACTGGGACCATTTTCCACATTCCAAATATGTATCAGATTCCGCCTTTGACACTCTTTGTAGATATTCTCTTTAGATGTACAATAGTAGTATTAAAGATTGCTGATTTTTAAGCAACTAATTTTCATGAAAAACCAATACAGTCATTTGAAAGAAGCCAGGACTCCTGGCCCCAGCAGCCTCTGCCCCAGGCCCTAAGGGGCAGAGGTCCCCCAGTGCTGAGCCCCTCCTCCACAGAGGACCCACTGTCTGTGACAACGTTACTAAAAGACAGTTGAGGGGTAAGGGGGCTGGTGATTGGGACAAGCTCATGCCTGCTTCTCTGTATCCCATTGAGTAACAGCAGGATAACAGGAAATGTTTTCAAATTCTGGAATCAAAGGCACCATGCCACTGCAAAGTAACACAGTGGAAATGTAGATGTTATCATAGAACACAGCTATACATGATTGTTTTCATTTATAACACGGGTTCTACTTGTCTCTGTCTCCACTGGGTGCCTTCGAACAAGTCACTTCATCCCCTCTCCCTCAGGCCGTGGCTTCTTGCCTCTGAAAAATGACAGAACTTGAACTCGATGGCTTCCTAAGGTCCTTCCTGCCCAACAGTCATACAAGCTGTGGCCTGGCATTCCTGGAGGGAGGGAGGTACAGTGTGCCAGGTGCTAACAGCCACAGCTTGATTTCATCCAATCTTCATTTCATCAGGTAGCTATTAATATCCCCATTTCATGGATGAGAAAACAGAGGTTTAGAGAAGTTAAATAATTTATCAACAGTCTTAGAGCCAGTTAAGCCATGGAGTCTGGGTTCAGACCTTGAACACCGTGTTTTTAGTGACTGTGCATCAAGATCCTGCTGCCGTGATAGACACTGGGATAAAAAGCCCGCAGTCAGCACTCTCTTAGGGCCAGCCCCGTCCTCAGCACATTGCAGGTACTAATTTCGCCCAATCCACAGTCTTATCTCCATTTGACAGTTGAAGAAACTAGGTCCAGAGAGGTTATGCAACCCACCCAAGGTCACACAGATAGTATGTGTAGGAGAAACATTCATAACAGCCAGCCATAACTTTGAATGATGTTTCCACTTTTTTATAATAGAGTATGAAAAGATTGTTTTTAACATCTATGTGTAGAATATTTGTCCACTACCAAAGACTCTAACTTTCAAGACCTCCTCCAATACTAGGATTTTTTTTTTTTTTTTTTTTTTTGACATGGAGTCAAAAAAAAAAGTTGCCCAGGCTCTGTTGCCCAGGCTGGAGCGCAGTGACACGATCTCAGCTCATCACAACCTCCGCCTCCCGGGTTCAAGCAATTCTTCTGCCTCATCCTCCCGAGTAGCTGGGACTACAGGCGCACGCCATCATGCCTGGCTAACTTTTGTATTTTTAGTAGAGACGGGGTTTCACTATGTTGGCCAGTCTGATCTCGAACTTCTGACCTCGTGATCCATCCGCCTCGGCCTCCCAAAGCGTTGGGATTATAGGCATGAGCCACCGCGCCCAGACAATACTAAGATTTAATTCCCCCAAAAACCTCCTCACTGGTCATCCCTAAGCACTAGCAGTTGGGCATATTAATGAAATACATCAGTTAGACAATCAACTTAGTTCATCCTTAAGGGAGGGTCGTCTAAACATGTTAATCTAGACTTTTTAAAAAGTGTGTGACATAGTAATGCAAGATTTGGGAGATGATTCTGTATCATCATAAATTGCTTATTTGTAGTATCCTGAACTGAAACTTGTAAATTTCTCCAAGCATAAAATAAGCTCCTATTTAAGCAAAACGGAATTTAGTTTACGGGCCATTTAAGACCACTCTGTTGAACATTTTCAGGACTTAGGGTCCAAAATAACTTTTTTAAATGACATGTGTGTTTATCATAGAGAGGTGTGGGTGGAGTTAAGGGAGCAAAACAAGTGCTCATTTATTTAATAATTCTTTATTATCTTCTAGATATTTGAGAATACAGTAACAAAAATATTGTCCCTGCTGGGCGAGGTGGCTTATGACTGTAATCCCAGCACTTTGGGAGGCCAAATCGGGTGAATTGCTTGAGGTCAGGAGTTTCAGACCAGCCTGACCAACAGGGTGAAACCACGTCGCTACTAAAAATACAAAAATTTGCCAGGTGTGGTGGCACATGCCTGTAGTCCCAGCTACTCAGGAGGCTGAGGAAGGAGAATCGCTTGAACCCAGGAGGCAGAGGCTGCAGTGAGCTGAGATCACACCATTGCATTCCAGGCTGGGTGACAGTGAGACTCCCTCTCAAACCAAAACAAAACAAAGCAAATAAACAAACAAAAATATACATATACATATATAGTCCCAGCTCCAATCTTTGATCTATGGAGAAGGCAGATGTTAGTCCATTCATACACAATAACGTCCTTAGGTTTCATCATGTGAAACAAAGCAGTGCAGATTTCTAAGAGGGGGTTTTATGCCATTCTAAAGTTAGAGTTCTCAGAGGGTGTTTTATCCCACGACTGGGGTAGATAATATTAAACTGTTACTTTATGCCAAAACTTAATGGCATAAAGCAACAGTTTAATAGCAACAATGTAATATTATCTATCCCAGTCCTGTAGGTTGACCATGCTCAGCTGGATGGTTCTCAGTTGAGGTCTCACATAGGGAGAGGTGTCAGTCGGGGAAGTCATGTGAAGGCTTGGCTGGGGGCTGCAGTCATCCGAATGCTCAGCTGGGCAGGATGTCCAGGGTGGTTCACTGACACGGCTGGTGATTGATGCCAGCTGCTGCTGGGAGCTCAGCTGGGGCTGTCAATCACTGTGCCTACACATGGCTGCTTCCTGTGGCTGGGGCATCTCACAGTATGGAGACTAGTTTCCTAGAGGGGATATCCTGAAAAAGTGTTTCTAGAGTCTCAGGCAGAGCCAGTAAGGTTTTTTTATTATCTGCTTTTGGAAGTCACATGGCATCATTTCCACTATACTGTACTGGTCAAAAGCAAATACTGACACAACCCAGATTCAAGGTTGAATACTAGATGGTATAATTAAGTGGGAGGGCCATCTTTGAAGACCAGCTACCATACCATGGAAGGGTTATAAGTGATGCGTTACACAGTCAGACGGTTGCTGTGTTGTATGAATTGGAGGAAAGCAAAATAAAGTCGGGGAGACAGTGAGGTGGCTTTAGAGGACTGTGACTCCCAATACTCATTCTGTCCTTCCCATTGGGTAGCAATGGTACCATCTAAGTGATAGATTACAGCTCCAAGGTGGACCTTGTTAGGATCATTCCTTCCTTTCTTTACATTGATTGATTCAGGGATGGGCAGAGCTAAGCCAATTTGAGTCTCTGAGATTTGAGCCAGGCTCTGAGAGTCTCTGAGAAAGCTGGTTACTTGCTTTTAAGAAAAACCTCAGGAAACCAGTCTCTCTTTGCCTAGGCGTAAATGCAATCATACAGAACTGGTGACTGTTGACTGATGTCTTATAACCAGTGAGGAATGTTGGCCTTCAGATGATCTTGATATTGGTCTTAAATGGAAGTTAATATTCTGGTAGGTAGCAGAGCAAGGATCTCAAAGGAACTAGGGTCTTCAATGGCTTTGTTGGGCCACAGGACTAGAGCTATCTTGGGGTGGACTGAACCTCATTTTTAAAATTTTACATGACTAATTGGGACACTGAATGGCACTGTATGTCTTGCAAAGCTACAAGTATACTCAAAGGCATTAGAGTGAGTATGCAGAAGGACAAGGGATGGGAATGCGAGTGAGGCTCTGATGCAAACGGGAAAATATGCCAGTGGATAAATAAATGAACTACAAGTTATTTTAAACTTAGTCTGAATAACTCAGTTTTATACCCCTACATTGAAAAACCTCATGATGAACTGAAGGCACTTAAAAGACATCTAAGGAAAAGTTTCAGGAATGGAGTCAAGGGTGTGTATTCAAAACTACATGTATGCCAAAATACTGTAGATTTATGAGAGACTTAAAGAAATTTTCTTTCCTTTCTTTTTCTTTTTCTTTTTTTCTTTCTTTCTTTCTTTTTTTTTTTTTTTTTGAAACAGGGTCTCACTCTGTAACCCAGGCTGGAGTGCAGTGGCGCAATCACAGCTCGCTGCAGTCTCGATTTCTAGGGCTCAAACGATCCTCCCACCTCAGCCTCCCAAGTAGCTGGGACTGCAGGCACACACTGCCATCTCCAGCTAACTTTTGTATTTTTTGTAGAGACAGGGTTTCACCATGTCGCCAAGGCTGGTCTCAAACTCCTGAGCTCAAGCGATCCACCTGCCTCAGCTTCCCAAAGTGCTGGGATTACAGGCGTGAGCCACCACGTCCAGCCCCCAAAGCTCTTTCTTATCTAAATTTTCCTTTATATATCATAGGCTGTTTTCTCCTGAATACAATATATTCTCCTTTTGTCCCTGAACATATCAATGTTATGTTTTTCCTTCTCCTCTGTGCATTAACTCTGCTTCTCCAAGTTCCTTTTTTTAAATAAGATTTTTATTTTAGAATAGCTTTAATGTCACAGAAAAATTACAAAGGTAGTACAAAGCGTTCTTCTCTACCCCACACCCGGTTTCTCCTGGTATTAACAGCTTGCATTAGAATGGCACATTTGTCACAATATCTGTCACAAGGAGCCAATGTTACCAAGTTCTTTTTACTCTTTGGAATTGATCTTTCATCCTAGAGGCTTTCCTCAATTCCGTGGTGACTCTCGATGGCCATTTTATGTTTAACAGCTAGGACACTCTAGATAAATAAACAGATTTTTGATGAGCTTAAATAAAGTCTTTCTAGAGACTATCGTGAGTCTGACACTATATAAATATCCACGGATTCAGTCTCTCTCGAGGGGAATAGTCCACAGCAGGAAAAAGCTAAAATTTTAGAATGTTTAAAATTCTGCTTTTTTTCCTCCCGAAATACACTAACTAGAAATTGATATGTAATACGATCAAGTAGAAATGAAATCTAGGATGAGTGTGGTGGCTCACACCTGCAATCCCAGTGCTTTGGGAGGCCAAGACAGAAGGTTTGCTTAAGGCCAGGAGTTTGAGACCAGCCTCTTTGATGAGACCTTGTCTCTATAAAAAATAATAAAAAAAATAGCCAGTCATGGTGGCACACACACCTCTAGTCCCAGCTACTTGGGAGGCTGAGGCAGGAGGATTGCTTGAGGCCAGGAGTTCAAGGCTTCAGTGAGCTGTGATCACACCACTGCATTTCAGAAAGCTGTGATTGTACCACTGCACTCCAGCCTATGTGACAGAGAAAGATCCTGTCTCTTAAAAAAACCGAAATAAGGCCGGGCGCGGTGGCTCAGTCCTGTAATCCCAGCAATTTGGGAGGCCGAGGCGGGCAGATCATGAGGTCAGGAGTTTGAGACCATCCTGGCTAATACGGCGAAACCTCGTCTCTACTAAAATTACAAAAAATTAGCCGGGCGTGGTGGCACGTGCCTGTGGTCCCAGCTACTTGGGAGTCTGAGGCAAGAGAATCGCTTGAACTCAGAAGGCGGAGGTTGCAATGAGCCAAGATTGCACCACAGCACTCCAGCCTGGTGAAAGAGCGAGGCTCCGTCTCAAATTTAAAAAATTAAAATTAAAATTAAAAAAGGATAGCTAAGAAATATAGTTATTTGGGAAAACAGAAGACATTTTTAAAGTAAATATAATCGACATGCCTGGTAAGGAGTACTCTAAGGCAGGGTCTTCATGCCTCTTCTGGCAAAATGTCACCTGGTCACTGGACCATCCACTTCATATTTCTATTTCCCATCTTTCCTCTGAACTGCAGATCCAAGAATCCTGCCGCCTGTGGGACTTCTCTATTTGGGTATGTAACATCCACTCCCAAACTTGTTCCTCATTTAATCTCTCCACCTTCAAAAATGGTCATTCCATTCACTCACAGTTCAGGCTAAAGAGCTGGGGGCAGCCTCGATCCCCCTTTTGCTCTCATCCTACAGCAGCCAATCCTGTCTTCCACTGATGTCTCAGGTGTGACAACTTCTCACCTCACCATCACCACCACTGGGCCTCAGTCAGGACTTGCGCAGCTGCTTCACTCATGCTCTCCTGCCACACTCGTATTTTCCCGTCTCAAAACATTTGCACTTGGTCTTCTGCCTTCTTAGCTCACCTTTTCACCAAACGTTCATCGATCTCATTCCTTTACTTTAAAAATAGTTCCGTTCCAACAATACCTCTTAGGAGAGGCCTTCCCTGTCCACTCTCTGTAATTCTTTATCTCCACACATACTTTCGCTTTCTTCATAGCACTTTGTGATGTTAACTTAAATATTTAGTTCTCTATCTGTTTATTGTCAACTACCCACTAGAATGTAAGTTCCCAGGAAATCAAACATGATTTTATGCATTTCTACATCTCCAGTGACTAAGAGAGTCAATGCTGAATATGAGTGAACGAATGAATGGATGAAGTGAAATTAAAGCTGAAATGAAAGTCTAACGGACTGGTCTGATGGAGTAAGCAGGCACAACTAAAGATAAAATCAGTTTACTAGAATATTAACATCAGGAATCTTTCCAAAATGAAACAGAAAAGGACAAAAATTGAAAATGTTGGAAAAAGTTAATGTATATAAAAGATAAATGTATACATATATTTAAAGAAAAGGGAATTTTTATCGTTACAAAATATACATAAATATAAAGTTTACCATTTTCATCATTTTTAAGTGTATAAGTTAGTGGCATTAAGCATCTTTTCATGTGCTTCTTGGCCATTTGTATATCTTCTTTGGAGAAATGTCTATTCAAGTCTTTTGCCCATTTTTGAACTGAGTTTGTTGCTGCTGTTGTTAAGCTGTAGGAGTTGTTTTTATATATTCTGGATGTTAAGTCCTTATTAGATATAGGCTTTGCAAATATTTCCTTCCAGAAACAGGAGGACTTTTTGTTTGTTTGTTTGTTTGTTTTAAGAAAGAACATAAATAATGAGGAAGAAATAGTAAAAACAAAAAAAAAATTGAAAACAATTGTTCTAGAACTGAAGAAAGATACAATTCTTCAGCTTGAAGAAACATACCTAGTATCCAGCAGAATAAATAAAAATGGTTATCTTTACTATCCATAATACCTATATGTATATATACACAGGTACATGCTATATTGTTACATGCACTTAAGCACACACATAAATAGATCATATCCTCTGAAAATATGCTTTTTCCATCAGCACAGTGTCTTTGAGATGTATCCTTATTGATGCATGTAAATGTGGGTAAAAATAAACTGGATGTATATTTTTCACATTCTAGAAAATTTTCAAGGTAACAGGTCAACAGATCAATCTAACAAAAGGAGGTAGAGAACTACAGACATCACACAAACCAGCCTCCAAGATACAAACATGAAATAGGACAAACAGGATCACTTAATTATAATAAAAGAAACAATCCTCTGTGGAAAGGCTGAGATAAAACATACCGCATTTGAAGAAACATCAACAGGAGAAATCAAACATCAAAAAGCACACACAGGGCCAGGCACAGTGGCTCCTGCCTGTAATCCCAGAGCGAGGAGGGAGGCCGAAGTGGGTGGATCACTTGAGGTCAGGAGTTCAAGACCAGCCTGGCCAACATGAAACCCCATCTCTACTAAAAATACAAAAATTAGCTGGGCATGGTGGCACACTCCTGTAATCCCAGCTACTGGGGAGGCTAAGGCATGACAATCACTTGAACCCAGGAGGCGGAGGTTCCAGTGAGCTGAGATTGCACCACTACACTCCAGCCTGGGCCACAGAGCAAGACTCCATCTAAACAAACAAACAAACAAAAAAACAGTTCACTATTCCCTTTGACCCAGAACACCCCACAAAATTATGCAAATCCAGTGGTTCAAATCTTTGTATTCACTTTAGGAGCATCCAAGAAACTGCCCAGGCCATCCCAGTATGCATACACAAAAAGCCACCATGTATGTGAAAGATGCCACCTTACAAAAGCAATGTGTGCCTCTCCATCATTACCAGGGTGGAGATGGTGAGTGTGTGCAGGCCATATAGTGGGGCTGGACAGAGGGTTGGTGGCCTAAAAAGAGAGCTGAATGTTCGCTGCACGTGCTTAACAATGCAGAGAGTCCTGCTGAACTCAAGGGTTTAGCTGCAGATTGGCTGGTCATTGAGCTTATCTTGGGGAACAAAGCCCCTTGAGATGTGCGTCCAATTATATTTGCAGAGTTCATGGTCAGGATAACCCACACATGAGTGTCCCTTGAGCAGATCCTTACTGAAAAAAAAAAAAATTGTTCCTAAACCAGAAGAGGAGTTCGCAAAGAATAAAAGGATACCTCAGAAGAGACTGAAGAAACAGAAACTTATTGCCAGGGAGGAAATTCAGCATAAAATAAATGCAAATAAAAATTAAAAATATGTATACCCAGATATTACTAAGAAGTTGTAGAAAATCAACACCTGAATGAGAATTACTACTCCTGGAAACAGTTAATAAATCAAATACTTGGAAACACTGAGGTAAGTATACTTGCATTCTCAGAGGAACAAGTGAAATTGTTTCATATGCGTTACATTCAGTTTTTCTCCCCCCGCCCCCGTTTTCCTACTGCCCCTGCAACCAGGTCATCATCTCCACCACTCCACCAAAACTGCTCTTACTGAGGTCATCAGTGATGCCCACATTGCTAAAGCTGTGGTCACTTCTTTGTCTACCTCTCGGCCTTTTAGCACTGCTCAACCAGGTGGCCACTCCGTTGTCCCAGAGCCCTCTCCTGGTTTTCCTCAGACATTCTGGACATTCCCATTCAGTCCCCTTGGCTGGCTGTCCCTAGGGGCTCAGGCTTGAACCTCTTCTCTCTCCATTCCTTCCTCGGGTGATCTCATCTGGAGTCTTTAAGTTTGCACTGTAACCAAGCTCAGGCCTGGCCGCTCGCAGTTTGCACAGCTGGTAACAAGGATGAAGTACAGGGATAGGAAAGTGACTGTATTCGAGCTAGCAGCGGGAAAGTAGCCAGTTTACACATCCAGAAATGGCTTCAAACTTCAGGCTGGGAAGAGGGTATTCAAAGCGGGACCTTGGAATGGGAGGCATGCTGGCGTGGTGCTGAGTATAAAGTCTGTGTGTCCTGTTACCACTGTAACAGGAGCTGTGGTCCACCTGGGGCCCCAGCTGGCATCATCTCAACATCTCATATATTGCGGGTGGGAATGCAAAATGATGCAGCCACTCTGGAAAATAGTTTGGACATTTTTTATAAAACTACCATGTGATCCACCAATGGCAATCCTGGGCAAGTATCCCAGAAAAATGAAAATTGATGTTCACGCAAAAATCTGTACACAAATGTTTATAGCATCTTTTATTCATTACCACCTAAAACTGCAAACTATCCAGATGTCCTTTAATATGTGAATAGCTAAACAAACTGTGGTACACTCATACTATGAATGCTACATGGCCATCAAAAGGAACAAACCAGTATTCCATGCACCTTCCTGGATGAATCTCTAGGGAATTATGCTCAATGAAAAAAGTTAATCCTGAAAGGTCTCCTATTGTATGATTCCATTTTCATAACATTCTAGAAACCCAAAACTATAGAAATGAAGAGAAGGTTAGTGGATGACAGGGGCCAAGGCAGGGAGAGGAAGGGAACTGGGTGCAGTGGTAAAAAGACAACATGAGAGATCCTTGTGGCAAACAAATGATTCCGTATCTTGACAGTGTCAATGTCAATGTCCTGGTTGTGATATTGTACTATAGTTTTGGAAGATGTTAACACTGAGGAAAACTGGATATTGATGACATTGATGGTAAAGAGTGGATGTGCTATTTCTGAATTATTTCTTACAACTGCATGTGAATCAACAAATATCCCAGAATAAATAATTTTTAAAGCAATATTGTATTGGTATGGTACAAACAAATAGACAAATGAAATGAAATAGAGACTCCACATATAAACCCTATTAGGTTTGTTTCCCCAGAAGCAGACCACAAAACAAGGATTTGTGTAAAAGTAATTTATTAGTGAGCAGTCTCACAAAAAAAAAATGGTAAAAGAGAGGGGAGTTGGGATGAGGAAGGGAAGGCAACTGGAATGAGTTGAATGGTGGATCTCAAACAGGCATGCCTATGTCCTAATCTCCATGTGATGGTTAGTTTTAGGTGTCAACTTGACTGCGCTAAGGGGTCCTCACATAGCTGCTAAATTTATTTCTGGGTGCGTCTGTAAGGGTATTTCCAGAAGAGACTAGCATTTGCATTCATAGACTAAATAAAGCAGATTGCCTTCACTAATGTGAGTGGGCATGATTCAATCCATGGAAAACTTGAGTAGAATAAAAAAGCAGAGGAAGGGTACATTTCATTCTGTGTAAGCTGGGACATCCATATTCTCCGGCCCCTGGACTTTGGTGCTCCTGGTTCTTAAACCTTTGGACGAGGACTAAATTACACCACTGATGTTCCTTGTTCTCCAATTTGCAGATGGCAGTTGTGTGACTTCTCAACTTCCATAATCATGTGAGCCTTTTTTTTTTTTTTCTTGAGGCAAAGTCTCACTCTTGTCCCCCAGTCTGGAGTGCAATGTGTGTGATCTTGGCTCACTGCAATTTCCACCTCCTGTGTTCAAGCAATTCTCCTGCCTTAACCTTCCAAGTAGCTGGGATTACAGGTGTGTACCACCATGCCCAGCTAATTTTTTGTATTTTAAGTAGAGACGGGGTTTCACCATGTTGGCCAGGCTGGTCTCGAACTCCTGACCTCAGGTGATCCACCCGCCTCAGCCTCCCAGAGTGCTGGGATTACAGGCGTGAGCCACTGTACCCGGCCAAGCCAATCATTGTAATAAATCTCCTCTTATGTAGAGATCTATATGTGTTTTATTTATCCTGTTTCCCTGGAGAGCCCTATTATACCCCAGAACATGTCAATGTGACCTTATTTGGTGAAAGGGTCCTAATAGATGTAATGAAGGATCTCAAGATGAGATCATCCTGAATTATCCAGGTGGGCTCTAAATCTAATGAGAAGTGACTTTATAAGAGACACAGAGGAGAGACACATACAGGAAGAGAAAGCCATTAAAAGACTAAGGTAGAAATTACAGTGATGCTGCCACAAGCCAAGAATTCCTGGAGCCACCAGGACCTGGAAGGGGCAAGAATGATACTCTCCTAGAACCTTCAGATAGAGAGCGGCTCCATCAATACTGTGATGTTGGATTTCTGATCTCCAGACTTTGGAGAAAAAAGTTTTGTCTGTTTTAAGCCACAGTAGTTTGTGGCAATTTGTTATGGCAGCTCTAGAAAACTAATACAGATTTTGGTACCAGGAAGTGGGTGCTACTGTAATAAAGACCTCAAATTGTGGAAGTGACTTTGGAACTGAGTAACAAATAGAGGTTGGATGGTTTTTGAGGTACTTGAGAGAAAAGTCGTAGACTTTCTTGAAGAGACTGTTAGTGGAGTTATGGATTTTAAAGGCAATTCTGGTGAGGGAACAGAAGGAAGTGAAGGGTATGGTAGAGAATTCTTCCATCATCTTAGAAATGTATATCTCATCATGAGCAGAATGTCAGTAGAAATGTGGATATTAAAGGTGGTTTATGTTGAAGGCTAAGAAGGAAATGAGGAACCTGTTATTGGAAACTGAAGGCAAAGTGATCCTTGTGACACAGTGGCAAAGAATTTGGATGAATCGTGTCCTTTACTTAGGTGGATAGCAAAATTTGTAGGCAATGAACTTGGATATTTAGCTGAGGAGATTTCTAAGCGAAGTGTGGAAGGTGCAGCCTGGTTTCTTCGTTCTGTTTGTAATAAAATACAAAAGGAAAGAAGTAAATTGAGGAAGCAGCTGTTAAGCTAAAAGAAACAACACTTGATGATTGAGAGTTTATTGGCCTATTCAGATTGCAAAAGATGCTAAAATTGGGAAATTCACTGTTGGGAAAGTATACTCTGGATAGAGGGTGTGCCTAGACAATATTGCACTGAAGAGATCTGCTGTACAACTGATGGATCCCTCAATTATCTCACAGATCCAAGGATAGATCCAGGGTTATCCAAGAAAGATCTGTGGGGTTCTTTTATCTAATGGCATGGATCCCTGTGAGGGAGCCTCAAAAGTTCTTGAGCAGGTTGTACCAGAAGAAACACTGTCAGCTTGGCCTGAAGGGACTGAGACAGGACAAAGTGAAAGACAGGCTGTTAGATATGCACAATTCTTCAGGCAAGAAGAGGACTGATAGAACTACTCAGGTATCAGCATGCGCTGCCTTGCAAGAAAAAGGAAGAATGACTCTGAGGACAGGGTCATGGGCACAGGGGTAGAGGCTGAATGTTCAAGAGTAGAGACCTACCAAGCTGCCATGAGCAAAGAGACCTGTGAAGACATGGGCCCAAAAGACACAGCTTCAAGCCACAGAGGATTATTCCCAGACCTTGAAACCAAATGACTTTGCCTTGCTGGGTTTCTAACTTGCTTGGGATTGATGACCCTTTTATTCCTTCTATTTTCTCTGCTTTGCAGTGAGATTGTTTATCATATACATGGCCCACCTTTGTGTTTTGGAAGCAGGTAACTTGTTTTCTAGTCTCACCAGTCAATAGATGCAGAGGAATATGGCCCTTTCCTAGCTCATCCCCATAGAGTCACCTACACCTGAGTATTAGATTATTTGTATGTGAATATTTGAGACTCTTTGAACTAATTTTTATGATATTTAGATGAGAGTTAAGACCTTTGGAGATGCTGAGATGGAATGAATGTATTTTGCACATGAGGCAGACGTGAATTTGGAAGGCCAGAGGTTGGACTGTAGTAGGTTAAATGGCAGACCCAAAAAGACATGTTAACATTCGAACCAGGGATTAGAACCTGGGAACATGGCCTATGTGGAAAAAGGTTCTTTACAGATGTAACCAAGTTAAGGCTCTCGCTGGAAGAGGCAAAAAAGTCTTCTCCCCCAGAGCCTTTGGATGGAGTATAGCCCTGTCAACACCTTCATTTTGTATATCTGGCCTCCAGAAATGTGAGAAAATAAATTTCTGTTGTTTCAAAGCATCCAGTTTTTGATCGTGTGTTACAGTATCCCTAGGAAACTGATACAGAGGCCAAGCAAAAGTGCCAAATCAAGCAAAATCCCACGGTGTGTTCCTTCCAGTTATCCCAAAATATAACAATCCCAAAGCAGTGGCTTAGAACAATAACAATCGTTTATTTTGCCCACACATTTGGGTGTCATCTGGGCTTAGCTAGGCGTACCTCACTCAGGGTCTCTCAGTGGTGGTAACCAGATGGTGGCTGGAACTGGAGCCACTTTGAAGGTGTCATCCCTCATACGTCTGGTACCCGGACTAGTAAGACTCAAACAGCCAGGGGCTGGGGCAGCTGGGGCCCCTTAGTCATCTCTTTCCCCCTCTATGTGATTCTCACATGATCTTTCTACATGGCAGCTGCATTCTCTTATAGAAGCTGCCACAAAGATATGCCCAGTCTCAAGGAGAGGAAAAATAGACTCCACCTTTTGATAAGTATATAAAAGAATTTGCAGATAGTACCATTGACTCAGAATTGCAGAGAGTATGGTGAAGTTCACCTCTCAGAGTTGTCTTGCTAAGTGGGGCAAGGAAGCTGCAATATTTATATTCCAGCTACCATCCGTCATCCACAGTGTAAGTACTGCCCAGGAGAAGATACATTCTCAGATACTTCCAACTCTCTAGGAGAGCAGGAAATGTAGGAATGGCAGCCTTCGAGGGGGTCCTCTGAGAAATGCAGGCGTGGCTGCTGGAAGGAAAGCACCTGGGGGAGGAAATGCACGCAAGCACAGGACTGTGGGCAGAGCACTGACACGGGTTCCACAGTGCCAACTTATGTGGAAATGTAGCACATAATGTAGCGGCATCATGATCTGGGGTAATACCTGAGGTCCACAGCCACAGAAAACTAGGATGCGACACACCAGAGTGAGGTTAAGAGCAGAAGTTTAATAGGCAAACGAAAGAGAAGAGCTCTCTGTGCAGAGAAAGGGGTCCCAGAGAAAATGGGTTGCCAGTTCTGCAGTAAAATGCACAGGGTTTTATGGATGAGCTTGAGGAAGCAGTGTCTGATTTACATAGGGAATGAAAGATTGGTTGGACCGGGTGTGCCATTTGCACAGTGCATGAAGAAGCTAGCCTCCCACCCTAATCTTTGATTATGCAGATGGCTTCTCTGCCTGGCTGATGCCCTGTTGCCTGTTCCTTCACTGTACACGTGGTGAAAAAGAAAATGGAAGACGGAGTCTCCATGTTGAACATACCTGGTTTCCAGGTAGCCCTTTTCTATTGGCACAACTGCCAGCATTCTCCTATGCGCTTCCAGCTTGCTTATCTATGTTTCCAGCTCAATTTTTCAGGCTGCTCTTTGTCAGTAAAGAAATAATTTTGGGGTTGCTTTTTGTTCAGAAGGAAGCTCTGCTGAGGACTCTCTTACCCTCACTATCTGCCTAAATAATTGCTTTTTAACTCCTGTATCAATATCACTGGTACCATTTCAGAGTACTGGGGAAAGTCAGGGTTACTCAAATAAATGGCACTCAAAAAATCGTTATTCCTTTAGAAAAAAACATAATTAAGTCCCTTAACTCTCATTATACAAAAATGTAGTTTCCAGAATAAAGAGCTAATTGCAAATAACAACAAACTGCTGCATGAATGGTTGGAAATCACAGATGTGGTGAAGAAGGCCTTTCTAAGCAATATGCAGATCCAGAGACAAAAAGGGAACAGACTGAAGCACTGCATAAAATTTAAAATTAAAGTATGATGAAAGAGCAGAAACCACTAGGTGGAAACTGAGCAAAAATAGTTTTCACATAGGAAACAGAAAAATGTAAGATATGCAGAATGTATAGAGTTCCTATAAATCCATAAGAAAGCAAAAATAACCAATAGAAAAATGGATTAAGAATATTAATTGGCGATTCATACAGTCTATAAATGCCACTAAACATATAAGAAGCTGCGCAACCTCATGAGTAACCAGAAGCATCAATAATAAAGGTTAGTGAGGTATCATTTTATCTCCATTAAACTGGCAAATTTTTTTAAAAGATTGATAATATCCATCATGGACTACAGCATGGAAAAACTTTCAAATTATTTTAATTGGTTGAGCCATTTTGGCAGTACTTATCAAAATTAATAACGTGCATAGTCTTTAGATATATTCCATTTTGAAGAAACCAGTCAGAAAAACTCCAACATGCACAGAAAGATATACATAGAAGGAACATCGACAGTTATGGCAGCATTATTTGTAAGAGAGGAAAGGTGGGAACAACATAAGTATTCACCAATAGGTAAATGTTTAAATAAAATGGAACGAGAAATATACATAAATTATTCCATTAAAGTCTTCAGCCATTAAATACGAGATATATTAGGGGAAAAATGCTGGGAAAAAAAAAAAAAGTAAGTTGTAGAAGAGTATTGTCCCTATGATCTCAATCATATTTAAGAAATCCAATCCAATTAAGTATGTGTGCGTGCATACTGCTTGCATATGCATTGGAAGGCTCCAAAAGGTTCTGCGCCAAACTGCTATAGATTTAATACCTGCAAAGCCTTGGCCTGTGTCTGACAAATAGGAAGTGCTATTTGAGTTGGCTATTTTTGTGTATAATTATGCATTTCTTAATGATAATGCATTCCTGGATTACTTATGTTACTAAACGTAAACGTATTGGCCAGGCGCGGTGGCTCACGCCTCTAATCCCAGCGCTTTGGGAGGCCCAGGCGGGCGGATCACCCGAGGTCGGGAGTTTGAGACCAGCCTGACCAACATGGAGAAACCCCGTCTCTACTAAAAATACAAAATTAGCCAGGCGTGGTGGCGCACGCCTCTAATCTCAGCTACTCGGGAGGCTGAGGCAGGAGAATCGCTTGCACCCGGGAGGCTGAGGTTGCGGTGAGCCAAGATCGTGCCATTGCACTCCAGCCTGGGCAACAAGAGCGAAACTCCGTCTCAAAAAAAAAAAAAGTAAACGTATTTCAATCATTTGAACACTCTGCGCCCAACTGATGGCCAAGGGTAAGGCCCGTTCATTACTACTTTCTCCATCCCAAATCCAGCAGAGTGCGTAATGGACACAAGGTAAACAATTCCTGGAAGAATTTTGCGGAATCCCACCCGACCCCTCCCAGCCTCCCCTCAACCAGTGCGCGAGTGCGAGGAGGCGGTGCCCAGCGCTCCACCGCCCCGCCCTCCTCGGAGGCGAAGACGTCACTGAGCGGCGACGCGCACTTTTAGAACGTGTTTGTGACCCGCCTTCCGGAAAGAAGCGGTTAACTATGGCGACCGCCACGGAGCAGTGGGTCCTGGTGGAGATGGTTCAGGCACTCTACGAGGTGGGCTCCGCGCCGTGAGCGGTCCGCGACCACACCCGGGCCTGGGGAGGGTGGGACGGCGCGTGTGGATTTGTGGCCTGGGACCTCGGCGGGACTGGCTCGGTCACGCCCAGACTCGGCGTCTCTTGCTGGAAGGACTGCCGGGAGCTTCTATTCCCAGCGGTTGAGTGTAGGGAGGAACGGGTGGGGGCTGGGACCGAGGGTCTCGGTTTGAGTTCTTATGCTCCGGGTCCCCTGGAGGGTCAGGAAAGGAACATGTGTAAGGGGTCGCAGGAGACAGGTCTGCAAAAACCAGAGTTTAGACGGACGATAAAACGAAGTGGTGAAAATGAGTGGAAAACCTTGGTCTGGGAACGTCCTGAGGAAGTCAGTTCTTTGGAACTATGGAACAGTTCGTTGGGGAATAAAATTGTAATAAATTGGAGTTTGTTTTTGTCGAAAAGAAACCAAGTGATTTAGGATCTGTGAATAAGAAATAGTTTGTCATTCTTCTGCGCACATCAGTTTTCTATCTTATAAAGATACAACTAGTTTAGTAGATACTTATTTATTGAGACGGAATTTCGCTATTGTTGCTCAAGCTGGAGTGCAATGGCGCGATCTCGGCTCACTACAACCTCCGCCTCCCAGGTTCCAGCGATTCTCCTGCCTTAGACTCCCAAGTAGCTAGGACCAGATACCACCACACCCAAGTAATCTTTTTATTTTTATTTTTTAAATAGAGACGGGGTACTTGCTATGTTGCCCAGGCTGGCCTCGAACTCCTGGCCTCAAGCAGTCCTCCTGCTTTGGCCTCTCGAAGTGCCGGGATTACAGGCATGAGCCACCACACCCAGCTGCAACTGAATTTTAAATTTCACTTAAATAGCCCCATGTAACTTAGTGACTGTCCACATTGGACCACACAAGTCTAGATGCTAGGGATAGTGCGGTGAACAAATAGGCAAAAGTGCCTGTGCCTATAGAGCTTACATTCATTTCAAGTGAATTTCACGTTACTTTTAATGATTTAGTGTCACCAAACTTCATATCACTGTCTACTGGTAGGGGTAATGATGGTGTCTTCCATTGCAGGACATACTGGAAATTTTATCTTGAAACATAGCAGAGACAGCAGATATGGCTCTGTCTTATGCTCATATATTAAGTGATGCCCAATATTAGATTAATTATAGTGACCTAAAATGAGTCACTAAAATTGAATAATCTTTTTTATAAATGATTTTTTAAAGAAATGGATTATTTTCTGTTAAATGTTGTTTGCTTCCTTTTTGAAGATTGACAGTAATGTAACTTTTCATTCCCCAAAACTGTCCAGCAGTGAGACTTGGGAGAACTCCTTTATGTAACATTTCCTGGGAAGGAAAAGAAGGGGCGTTTGTGATTTTTATTCACTAGACAAATAGTTTCTCAACTTAGGTGATTTCTTTTTGGAGTGAACTCTTAACTAGTGGCTTGGGTAGATGTTTGCTTGCTAGAATCCAACTATTGAGAAAACTAAAAGGGTATTTAGACATTCATAAATGAATTGTATTTAGGGGGATGAGCAAATTTTAAAATTGATAAAAATAAACTTCTTACTCCCAATTCCTATGCACATTGAATGTAGAATATGAGTATCTTGTATAGTGTACCCAAAAAAGAAATAACCACTGAAATTAAATAATCTGATAGTTGATATTGTTTTAAATATTGGGATTCTGTGTTAGATTTTATTTATTTATTTATTTGAGATGGAGTTTTGCTCCTGTTGCCCAGGCTGGAGTGCAGCAGTATGATCTCGGCTCACCACAACCTCCACCTCCTGGGTTCAAGCGATTCTCCTGCCTCAGCCTCCCAAGTAGCTGGGATTACAGGCGTGCGCCACCACACCCAGCTAATTTTGTATTTTTAGTAGAGACAGGGTTTCTCCATGTTAGTCAGGCTGGTCTCGAACTTCCTACCTCAGGTAATCTGCCCACCTCGGCCTCCCAAAGTGCTGGGATTACAGGTATGAGCCACTACGCCCGGCCTAGATTTTATTTTTTAAATTTTTATTCCCAAAGAAGTTTTAAAAGCTAAAAATATTAGGGGTTTTTCATGTGAAGGAGAAATCGCCTGCTATTAGAAATGGGGAAAGGAATGAATAGAAATTAAGGGAGCTTCTAAAGTAAATTGTTACGAATAGGCTAAAAGTCATAGGCGGCAGTATATGCAGGTGTAGTAAATTTTATGTGCAGGTGTTAGAAGTGTATGGTTCATTTCTTACTTGTTTTTGACTCACTCTTAGGCTCCTGCTTACCATCTTATTTTGGAAGGGATTCTGATACTCTGGATAATCAGACTTCTTTTCTCTAAGACTTACAAATTACAAGAACGATCTGATCTTACAGTCAAGGTAAGAAATTAAATCTGTTTTAATTATTGAGTATGTGATTATAGTTGCTCTGTCCTTCCAGAAAGGATTTTTGGTGGCTCAACTATGTGTGTTAAAGCATTTTCTGTAATGTAAGGAAATCAAGGGGAATGAAATATCAGGGTAGGCAAAATATGGGGAAATCTAGAAATAAAGTCAGTACCCAAATGAAGACCATATTATGTCTTGGATACTTTGCTAGGAGTCAACAGCAGTCTTGCAAGTAGATGGTTAGAGGAAGCCTGAGCGACTGCTGGAGTTTGAATGTTCATATGAGGGTTGTGTGGGTCGCTGCAGAATAGCACAACTCTTTCTGAAGTGTGGGATGAAGTCTCCCCTGTGGGCTTCCTGAAGGAGAGTCAGAGTAGAAAAGAATCCTCCTCATACCCACCTCACATGGAATTTTGATGTGTTGTGTATGGTAAAGAAAAAAATTCTGAGCATAGAAGTTAAATTTTCATAAATTGTCAAGTCACCCACAAAACTACACGGAAAAGTGCCTCTAGCTCTAGTGATAAGGAAAGAGGCGCGCGTGGTAAGTGCACAAAACTCACAAGTGATTCTGTTTTTATTCTAGCCACACCTAGACATGGTATTTCTAGCAGTGCATTCCCTGTGACTTTTGCATTGCAACAGACAATTTTGATACTGCCGAAGTTGATGTAAAGTGACTGCGCCTGAAAAGCTTCAGGGGGTTTGAATAAGGATAGCTACGATAACAAGTGCTATGTGGCTTACAGAGGAATAAGCGATAAGTGATGTTAAGTCAGTTTGGCTTAGACAAATAGAGCTTGTTATAACTATTCCTCATAAGGATAGTATGAGGAAGGGGTAGGATATATATTCTGTTAGGGGGCTGAGGACGAGGGTAAGTCATATGATACCGTAGCCGCCTAGTTTTAGTAGTACTGCTGCAAGTACTATTGAGCTGGCAATAGGGACTTCTATGTGGGCTTTAGGGAGTCATAGGTGAAGTCCATGTAGAGGTATTTTTACTATAGAAGCCATAATACATACTAGTCATATAAGGTTGTTAGATCAGGAGTTCAATAGTTCTTAATTAGTAAACATTATTATTAGGATATTTAGTGAACCTGAGCTATTTCAGGTATGGATGAGTGTAATAAGTAAGGGAGGGGATCCTACTAGTGTATAAAATAAATATGAGCTTGCATTAGGCATTCTGGTTGGTTACCTCAGCGGGTAATAACGATTAGGGTAGGGATGACTGTAGCTTTGAAAAGAATGTAAAATATAACTAGTTCTGTGGCTGTAAATGCTGTAATTTAAAAAGTTTGTAGGAAAATTAATTTGGAAATATTGAGTGTTTTTCCATAGGGGTGATTCATTAGACAGGTGATGTTGGCCTGCTGAGATTATAAGAGGTAGTAGTCAGGCTGTTTGGATTGGAAGAGGTGATGTTAATGGGTCAGAAGAAAAAGTTAATGAGAAGTTAGATGAATTATTGTTAGGTTGATTAAAAAATAGGGTAGTGAGGCTGATGAATAGGCTACGAGTAGCTATATTCAGATTATAGAGTTTTTGGAGAGTCATATTGTAACACTATAGTTGTTGGAATGATAATTTTTGGCATTGGAGTCAATTTAGATTTTGTACATAGTCTAGGCCAGATGCATTGGAGATGGAGACTAGCAAAGCAAGGCCTACTGCGGCTCTGCAGGCAGCAAATACCAAGAGGATAGTGGGTATGAGGAATCCTAGAGTGAAATGCATGTTTACAGTTACGAGCATATTTATGATAAATATTGACAGTATGATGCCTTCTAGGCATAATCGGGATGATGTTAGGTGGGATCGATAGATTAGTACTCCCAGCAGTGCTACGGTGTATGCTAATACAATGTTAATATAAATAAATGGCATTTGGTAAATATGGTCTATCATAATCTAATGAGTCGAAATCATTTAATTTAAACTATTTACCAATTTAACTCAATCTAATCCTTTTTTGGGTTCATTCATAAATTAGGCCTAGGATTAGAATGGTAATTAGTAGAAGGGCTGTGCTGATTATTAGGATAAGGTTATTTGTTTGAAGGGCTCATGGCAGGGGTAGTAGTAGGGCGATTTCTAAATCGAATAGGAGAAATGTGATGGCTACTAGGAAGAATTTTATGGAGAAGAGGAGGCAGGTAGAGGTTAATGGATCAAATCCACATTCATAAGGGCTGGATTTTTCTATATAAGTATTAAGTTATGGGAGTCAAAATGTAATTACTACTAATAGAGTTAATAAGGTGTCAGTTATTAGGGCTAGTGCTAGGTTAATTACTCTTTTTCAGACTTTGTCGAAACTAGTTGATTGGAAGTCAGTGGTACTGCTTATACTAAAAGAGTAGTAGGACCCTCATCAGTAGATAGAGACACATAGGAATAGTCATACGACATCTACAGAGTGTCAATATCAGGTGGCGGCTTCAAAGTCAAATGGTGGTTGGATGTAAAATGAATTTTTTTTTTTTGAAACAGAGTTTTGCTCTTGCTGCCCAGGCTGGAGTGCAATGGCGCAATCTCGCCTCACCGCAGCCTCTGCCTCCCAGGTTCAAGCAATTCTCCTGCCTCAGCCTGCCCGAGTAGTTGGGATCATAGGCACGCGCCACCACCACGCCTGGCAAATTTTGTATTTTTATTAGAGACGGGGTTTCTCCATGTTGGTCGGGCTGGTCTCGAACTCCCGACCTCAGGTGATCTGCCCACCTCGGCCTCCCAAAGTGCTGGGATTACAGGCATGAGCCACTATGCCTGGCCTAAAATGAAATTTTAATTGGCAGAGAAGGCAGATGGTGAGAATTGTTGATCCAATAATAACATGAAGTCCATGAAAGCCTGTGGCTGTAAAGAATGTTGAGCTGTAGATTCCATCAGAGATAATAAAGGGGGCCTCGAAATATTCTGAGATTTTAGAAGGGTGAGATAGACTCCTAAGAGGATTGTGGTAAATAGTGCTTGAATTACTTGTTTTTGGTTACCTTCTATTAGGCTGTGATGGGCTCAAGTAATTGGAACTCCTGATGCAATAATACAGACGTATTTAGGAGAGGTACTTCTAAAGGGTTCAGAGGAAGAATACCTGTTGGGGGTCAGTGTCCTCCTAATTCTGGGGTTGGTGCTAAACTGGAGTGATAGAATGCCCAGAAAAAACTGGCGAAGAAGAATACTTCAGAGATAATAGGAGCATCCCGTATCAGAGGCCTTTTTGGACAACTGCTGTGTGGTGGCCTTGGAATGTACTTTCTCGGACAATATCACGTCATCATTGATATATAGTCAGTGTGTTGGTTAGTAGGCCTAAAGTTTTAACTTTTAAGAGTGGTAGAATTAAAGTAATCCTATGGTTAGGCCAGATGTTATTCGGAGAGCCGAGAGAGCTCCTGTTAGTGGTCAAGGGCTAGGTACAACTATATGGTAGGCATGTATCTGGTGGGTCATTATGTATTATCATGCAAACAAAGACTTACTAATAATGTGAAGACATAAGCTTGAATAAGAGTGGCAGCGAACTTGAGAATAGTTAGTAGAATTAGAATAATAAGAGATAGTGAAGTAGCAGAGACACTCATAATTGATAATATTAGCACTGCACTGTATTTTAGTTCTTTTTCTCCTATAGGAAAAAGAAGAACTGATTGAAGAGTGGCAGCCAGAACCTCTTGTTCCTCCTGTCCCGAAAGACCATCCCGCTCTCAACTACAACATTGTTTCAGGGTAAATTGATTTTGCTACCTGAAATACTTGTATTTGGCTTCTTGTAGTAACTTGCAGTGTATAGTGCTTTATATGTAGTAGTCCTTTTTTATCTGAAACAAGACGTTTAGAAGCTCCCAGGAGTAACAGCTTTAGCTCCTGATTTTAAAAAATTTATTCTAGGGATGATATAGACATTTTTTAAAATCTCCAATGTAAGCATTAATGCTTGCCCTTTTTTCCAAGAATGTGCACGTGTTAATATTTCAAATGGTCGAACACTTAAAATGAAAAGCAACAGACTCCTGGTTTTTACCCATCTGGTTATTTTCTGATTTTAAATCTGTTACATGTTACCTTCATAATTCTAGATACTATAGTATGCTTAACTACTGTTTGTTGATTCACCAACTACAGACAACACCTGTTGATCCCACAGTATGAATTATGGAGCTTCTGCTCACTTACGCCTCTTCCCTGCTTGCTTCCAGTGTCTCATCTATTTTTCACTTTTCATTCTCTTGGCTATCTTTGCTATATTGTATGTATATTCATTAGTTAAGAAATATATTAAGAATACAGAAAGTTGATATCAGACACCTATATACCTGCCATCCAGAATTAATAGGTGTTAACAGTTTGCTATTTTTAATTCAAACTTACTTTTACAGATAAATACAATATTACAAATGTATCTTAAGAAATTCCTTCGCCTCCGTCATTTACTCTTGCCTCTCATACAGATAACCACCGTCTTGAAGTTGGTGATTGTCTTTGCTTATATTTATAATTTTACCATATATGCCTGTTGCCATAAAAATATTTAGTTTATTTTAGAATGTGATACGAGATATTTTCCTGAGTATTATTGTTCTGATTCTGATCTGATCACAGAGAAGCTTTTATTCTTCACTTCTGAAGATCTCTTTAGTCTCATAAAAGTTTTATATATTCTGAAATCAAACCTACCAATCTTTTTTTTTTTTTTTTTTTGAGACAAGAGTCTCGCTCTGTCGCCCAGGCTGGAGTGCAGTGGCGCGATCTTGGCTCACTGCAAGCTCCGCCTCCCGGGTTCTCGCCATTCTCCTGCCTCAGCCTCCCCAGTAGCTCACTGCAAGCTCCGCCTCCCGGGTTCACGCCATTCTCCTGCCTCAGCCTCCCCAGTAGCTGGGACTACAGGCACACACCGGCACACCTGGCTAATTTTTTGTGTTTTTAGTAGAGACGGAGTTTCACTGTGTTAGCCAGGATGGTCTCGATCTCCTGACCTTGTGATCTGCCCGCCTTGGCCTCCCAAAGTGCTGGGATTACAGATGTGAGCCACCGCGCCCGGCCCAAACTTAGCAGTCTTTTATAATTTGGTCTTTTGAGGTCTTAGGGAATCCTTTCCTACCCAAAAGGTCTAATTTGATTGTTTTCCATATGATGGCCAGTTGTCCCAGCATTATTAGTTGAATAATCTAGTATTTACCTACTGCTTGGAAATTTCCCTTCTTTGGTAAGCCAGATTCCCTTCTAAAGGGTCTGTTTCTAGCTTTTATTTTTATTCATTGGGTATATTTGTATCTCTGTGTACCAGAGACTCATTCATATATACCACAGCTTTATAATAAACGTTGATTAGAGTGTCTTTCTACCTCCATGTTCTTCAGAATTGTCTAGGCTATTCTTGACCCTTCTTCACTGTGAGTTTAGGTTTGGGTGATCATACTTAACCAAAAAAATGCATTTGGGTTTTTTATTAGAAGTGTGTTGAATTTATGGATTAATTTAGGAGGCTTGGTATCTTGCTGATACTTAATCTCACTACCCATTTATATGATATATATTGCTTGCATACTTGGGTCTTTTGTCTTGTATACTTGAGTCTTGCTCTGTCGCCAGGCTGGAGTGCAGTGGCGCAATCTTGGCTCACTGCAACCTCCGCCTCCCGGGTTCAAGCCATTCTTCTGCCTCAACCTCCCGAGTAGCTGGGACTACAGGCACGAGCCACCATGCCCGGCTAATTTTTGTATTTTCGGTAGAGATGGAGTTTCACCATGGTGGCCAGAATGGTCTCGATCTCTTTTTTTTTAATTAAAAGCTTTAATGTCAAAAATACAAAGTTGGGAAGGGCAGAAAAATCACACACAAGACTGTCACTTCACACCTGGAGGGCTGCACAGCAGCCCGGCAGAGACGCTCCTCGCTTCCCAGATGGTGAGGGGGCCGAGCAGAGGTGCTTCTCACTTCCCAGACAGGGCGGTGGCCGGGCAGAAGCGCTCCTCACTTCCCAGAGGGTGCAGGGGCTGGGCAGAGGCGCTCCTCCCTTAGAAATGGTGAGGGGCCCGGGCAGAGGTGCTCCTCATTGCCTAGACAGGGCGGAGGCCAGGCAGAAGGGCTCCTCACTTCGCAGACGCGGTGGTGGCCTGGCAGAGGCGCTCCTCATTTCCCAGACGGTGAGGGGGCCGGACAGAGACGGTGAGGGGGCCAAGCAGAGGCGCTTCTTACTGCCAAGATGGGACGGCGGCCAGAAAGAGGTGCTCTTCTCTTTCCAGACTGTGAGGCAGCGGGGCAGAGGCGCTCCTCACTGCCCAGACCGGGCGGGGGGCCAGGCAGAGGCGCTCGTCACTGCCCAGACGGGGCGGGGGCCAGGCAGAGGTGCTCCTCACTGCCCAGATGGTGCGGGGACCAGGCAGAGATGCTCTTCAGGTCTTGATCTCTTGACCTCCTGATCCACCGCCTCGGCCTCCCAGAGTGCTGGATTACAGGCGTGAGCCACGGCGCCTGCGCTGCCGTATCTTCTTTCTCCTCCCAAGCGGCTGTTTTCGTCTCCTGGATTTTGATGTTCTACTTAACACCCCCATGTTCTTATCCATGTTGCCCAGCTGGAGGCGTCCTTCCCTTTGGGAAGCCTGACCCAGCTCTAACAGTGCCTCAGGAGACAGGCAGGGAAGCTTAGCGGGTGGGGCCCGCTCGTTTCTATCCCACCTCAGTTGCAGGGGAGGGGTGGGTTGCAGCTGCAGTGGTGGCCCTGACAGCTTTCTTTTGCGGGACCCGTGGCCGGCAGCTCTGGGTGGAGAAGAGCTACTTGATCCAAGAAGGGCTGCAGGATCTTTGAGCTGCATGTCCTTCCCCGCGATCAGCAAGCCTGGAGAGCTGGGCAGGTGGTCTTTACCCAGCACCTTCAAGGCTGCCTTCTCTGGCCACAGGGAGCAGCCCGGAACTGGGGCAGGGAGCACTGTTGGAACTGGGGCAGGGAGCACTGTTGGAGCTGGGTCAGGCTTCCCAAAGGGAAGGATGCCTTCAGCAGGGCTGTGTGAGCTGGAAACTCCATGGTCCTTGGAGTAGAAACTCACTGCATGCACCTGGGCCTTGTCACTCTGGTTCTTTTCTGTCAAGCTCTTGAGGTGGGCATTTCCGTCCAAGGGCCTGGGACTGCACCAGGAGGAAGTGAGGTTTCCCTGAGTCTCCAGGGGCCTAGAGGTGGAGGCTGCTTCCCCATTGCTACAAGGGCCCCTTTTATTGTCCTCCTGCCCCTGCGTCTCTACCTGGTCTTTCACCTCCGTTGCTTCTTTGGGCTCTTCTGCCCTCACCTCCGTCTTCGGGAGCCTGGCTGGGATCACCTGCTCATCTAATGAAGGCAGTCGGAGGTTAAACGTGCGTCTGAGACGAGGGATCCTCACGGTGCTGGGGTGTCCGAACATCATGGAGTTGCGAGCAGACAGCACGGGTTTCTTCCTTGAGCGGGGGCTCCAGACCACAGGAGGCGGGACCCTCGGTGGGGTGCCCCTGTTCCGAGGGAGAAGACACAGCCTCGTAGGGGCGCCGTCCCACCTGGCTGGAAAAGAAGGCCCAGGATGTCGCTGAGGGTAGAAGAGGAATCGGGAACAGCCCAGGGTTCTCGAGGCAGGCATAGGTGCAGGAGCCGCAGGGTGAGCCCTGCCAGCTGGGAAGGCCTCACGGATAACACGAGCAGGTTGCCAATGGCATGGCGGGGACCTGTGGTGGAACCAGGAACAAAATACGCTGAGACGAGCACGTTGCCGATGGCCTCGCCGGGACCTGCGGCGGAACCAGGAACAAAATATGCTTAGTGAGTTGCCCATTTTGAGCAAGTTGTGCGCGGACGAAACTAGGGGTCAGAAGTGGAGAGGATACTCCTAAGTCACCCACTTCTCTGTGGCTGGGTGCGCACTGGGCACCTGGGAGCTTATGACATCACCATGGGGCTGGTGACAGAGCCAGGGTGTGGAGGAGTGCTTAGGAGCCCAGCGAGGGTGCCTACAAGAGGAGTCAAAGGACAAAGGGCGGGGCCCCTCCACCGGTCCAGCTGGACTCTAGCCTCAGGGACGTCCTGCTCCTGTGGGCACATGTGTGGCTCTGGATGGGGCCTGGGGGCTGTTGGGGGTGCGGGGCTGATCCGCCAGAGCCCTTCCCGCCTAGTGCCTGGCCCAGGTGCTGGCTGGCACCCAGTGGCCCTGTCTTGGCTGGCCCTGTTCCCCGGGTTACAGTGCCAGAACTTGCTGGAAGCAGGGCGCAGGACCAGCCAGATCTCATCAGGCTCCCCAGGGCCTCTCCATTGCTTCTGTGCCGCCTGGAGCCAGGCCCGCCTTCTCCATGGCTGCGGTGGCCTTGAGAACCTCCAGCCTCGCTGAGCAGGTTTCCAAGGAGAGGACACGGTGCCCTGACCTGACTGGATGCTGCCTCTTACCGCATAGCCCGCTGGCAGGCAGGGCCTCCACTTCTTTTTACAAATTTGTCTGAGATCATTACTCAGGTCATTCAGGTGGTCATGGCCCAGCCAGGCTTTGGACCCGAGCTGTGCTATTCCACAGCTGGCACTCTGGCCTGTGTGCCTCATGATCATGGATACAGCACGTATTCTTATTTATTCCTGTAGTCCTGGGGTACTTCGCACCGTGGCATATCTGTAATAAGCACATGCACACCTAGAAGGAGGTCTTCACTTCAACATATAAGTTGACCATGGCCCACTCTGGGCTCCAGTCCTCTACAAAGATGTAGGGCAGGGACTACCAGTTGTCAGCACAGCACCATCCCACATTGCTCTTCTAATGGAGCCTTTCAACCCAGATGTTCTTTCTCGTCTGATGGGAAGGATCCAGCTATGTAAAGATTATGTTCTAGATCAGCTTTGGTCTATCCTAAAAGAAATTTGCCAGTGGATTATTCCATATAGATAAAAGTCAGTTTCTCTGGTCTTCCTGGAATGTGTCTAGAAAACAAATACATTATTTACAAGTTAATAGTAGATCAATGTATTGGATTAAAATATGGCAAACATAATTTGGTCATTGTGAGCATGCCAGCTCAGTCAACTATTCACCACACATTATGATGCCCTAAATGTAACTCTAGATTTTCTTACGCCCTAGAGAAGGACATACTCTTGGGTGTCTGGACTAGGGAAACATGTATGAAAAACCATTCAGCCACTCTACATCTTTTTATTGGAGAATTGAAACTGTCTGTATTCAAAGATATTATTAAAAGGCAAGAAGTTAACTTCTGTCATTTTGTTAATTGTTTTCTGGTTGTTTTGTAGATCTTTTGTTTCTTTTGTTCGCTTTATGGTTTGGTGAGTTTCTGTACTGATAAACTTTGATTCTTTATTTCATTGACATATCTGGTGTAATTTTTTTCTCTTTGGTTACTCTTCCATTTAAAAATTTATAGTTGTGATAGACTATTTAAAGCTGATAAAAAGTTTTGATCACACACGAACCTGCTATACTGTCCCCACATCCCCTGTCAATGCACAGAATTTGTACTTTTTTGCCTTAATTTATATTGTTCTGTATTGGGCATTTGTTAAGAACTCATTGTGGATATAAATATCTTTGACTATTTTGATGTTCACCTTTCTCAAGGGTGATTTGAAAGATTCTAAAGCATCATTTCAGTAATGTAGAATTCTCAATTTGAATGTTAATTTATTTTTAACAGGTTGATAATGTCCTGTGTTTTTGCATTAGTAGTTATTGTTCTTTCACTTGTGATTGAAGCACTCCCTTAAGCATTTCTTGTCAGTCTGGTCTTATGGTGATGAATTCCATAAGCATTTGCTTGTCTGGTAAAGACTTTATTTCTTTAATTTCTGATGGATAGCTGTGCTAAGTACAGTACTCTTTGCTGACAGATTTCTCATTAGCACTTTGTTTGAATATATCATCCTAATGTCTCCTAGCCTTCAAGGTTTCTGCTGTGAAAACTCCTGATAGTCTAAAGGAGACTTGCTTACTTGGGATTTGATGCTTCTCTCTTGCTAATTTTAGAATTTTTTCTTTGTGTTTGACTTTTGACAAATTGATTATAATGTACCTTAGACAAGGCCTTTTTGGGTTGAATATGTATTAGACCCTTTAAGCTTCATGGAACTGGGTGTCCATATGTCTCCCAAGAATTGGGAGATTTTCAGCTATTATTTTGTTAAATAAGTTTTCTGTGTCTTTGTCTGTCTCTTCTGTTTCTCTTCTATATTTCCAAAATCTGTTATCGTAATGTCATGGCACAAGTCTCATAGGCTTTCTTTGATTCTTTTTCCTCTTTTTTTCTCCTTTTTTCCCTCAGGCTGGGTTATTTCAAAAGTCCTGTCTGCAAGTTCAGAAATTCTTTCTTTTGTTTGACCTAGTGTGCCGTTGAAGCTCAGTTGTGCTTTTTATTTCACTCGTTCAGTTCTTCATTCCTAAGGTTTCTGTTGGTTTGTTTTCTTTAATGATATCTATGTCTTTGTTGAATTTCTCATTCAGGTTATGGCTTTTTTTTATTATTTGTTAGGTTTTCTATCTGTATTCTCTTGTATCTCATTGAATTTTCTTAAGATCAATATTTGAAATTCCTTTTAAGGCAGTTTGAAAATTGCCATTTATTTAGGGTAACTTTGTGAAACATTATGCACCTTTGGTGGTGTCGAGTTTCATTGCATTTTCATGTTTCTTATCTCCTATGTTTATATTTATGATACTGTTGACATGGTCACCTTTTCCAGTTGTATAGAGTAGTTTATGTAGAGAAAGACTTTCACCTGGAGAAGTGTCTTAGGGTGACAGTTGCTTGGGCTGCATCTGCTTTAGTTCCGGGAGGACAGAATAATGTAGTATCTGTGCTTTTCTCTTGCCTTTTTTTTTTCTTTTGCTATTATCCATTTTGGCGATACCTCTGAGTGCCTTGGTGACCTAGGCTGCAGGAGCATGTGCAGTTTGTTTTTCTGCTCAGGACTGGGGGTTGTGGAGGAAGGCGGCAGTCTCAGGAAGCTGCATGCCTAGCTAGTGAGTGTGTTACTGAGTCATAAGGGTTGGTTCACCAGTTTGAGATGGGACTCTCCTGGAAACACTCGCCTGGCTGTGGATTACTGGGGCTGGTCTGCAGGCTTGAGATGGGGATCCTCTGGAAGCAACAGGCCCAGTTGGTGAGCACACCAATGGCATGAGAAATCAGCCCACAGTTAGAGTGTCGCAGTCACTAGGATGTGGAAGGCAGACCTCTTTGAGAGTTTGTTTCTAGGATAGAGAGAGCAGTAGCTGCTTTCCTGGAGAACGCTGTTGTAATGACAGGGTAGCCTCTGTCATTTCAGAGGAGGCAGTGACCACTAGTTCATGGAGCAGATATACACAGCTATGGCTTGGTTTTCTAGATGGTGCTGTATGTGGGCTCCTTCTCTGGGGCAGTATAGCCCTGTGGACATCAAGCAGCTCCCTAAACTAGGCTGCTAGAGATGGGGTTTCTCTGTGTTGGTCAGGTTGGTCTCAAACTCCTGACCTCTGGTAATCTGCCCACGTCGGCCTCCCAAAGTGCTGGGATTACAGGCGTGAGCCACCATACCTGGCCTACCTTTTTTTTTTTTTTAAAGAAACTTGCTTATGTTGTTCTTTATTTTCTTCTTGATTTTTTTCCCCCAGGTTTCCTTACAATCATGCATCACTTAATGACGTAGATACGTTCTGAGAAATGTGTTAGGCAATTCCATTGTCATGCAAACATCATCGAGTAAACTTACACAGACCTAGATGTGTAGTGTGTACCTATAACCTGGTACACCTAGGCTATGTGGTATAGCCTGTTACTCCTAAGTTACAAACTATACAGCATGTTACTCTACTGAATGCTCCAGGCAGTTGTAGCAAACTTGTATTTGTGTATCTAAATATATTTAAGCATAGAGAAGGTACAGTAGGGCCAGGCATGGTGGCTTATGCCTGTGATCTCAGCACTTTGGGAGGCTAAGGTGGGCAGGTCACTTGAGCCCAGGAATTTGAGACCAGCCTGGGCAACATGACAAAACCCCTTCTCTACCAAAGAATCCAAAAAATTAGCTGGGTGTGGTGGTATAGGCCTGTAGTCCCAGCTACTTGGGAGGATGAGGTGGGAGGATGGCTTGAGCCCGGGAGGTGGAGGTTGCAGTGAGACAAGATTGCGCCACTGTGCTCCATCCTAGGCAACACAGCCAGACCCTGTCCCCCCCCCCCCAAAAAAAGTACAGTAAAAATACAGTATTATAATCTTATAGGACTACTGTTGTATATGTGGTCCATTTTGTCAATTGAGATGTCGTTATGTGGCATATGACTGTATATCCATTAATTGTAGGTGATTGAGACTGGCTCTCGGAAAACACATCTACACTCACTGTCCCCAGGCCTGGACTAGCTCCTGTCGTGCCTTTGTGTGGATTAGGGGAGGGTACTCTTCCTCCAGTAAGTGCAGCAGCCTGGTGCAGACCTTGGGCTGTGGTGCCAACACTTGGGTGCCCCTTCTAGGACCCCAGCTCATGCAGCGGCCTTGCGCTGCTCTTTCTTCTGGCAGAGTTCAGATATAGCATAATGTGTCCTTAAATAATTTAGTGGTTATATTTTTATGACTTCATTAGTATTACTCATTAGTTGGGCCAATGTTATGAGACTGTATTTTCTTTATCGGATACTTTTGTTTTCCCCAGAGGTAATCATTTTTGTTTGGTCACTTGATTGGTTCTATACTGGTCTTTAATTTAATGTTGTTTTCCTCTAGGAGCATAAAACTCCATTCGGAATGTTCACACGTTAGTTATCTGCTGGATTCACTTTCTTTGTTCTTTCTCTATCCTGCTCCATTCCTGACTGGTTGTTATTTGCAGCCGCTACACAGGGTGGCCCTGGTGTGTCCAATCACCATTAGCTTGAGAATTTCATTTCTCTGTTCTGCATTGGCTATTTCCTATCTCTTGGTTTACAGTAGATTATAGATGGATTTCGGAGAAGGGTCATGGGAGGTGAATTTCTTTTTTGAAACCTACACATCTTAAAATTTTTTATTTTTACCCTTTTGCACTGTACTGATTGTTTTATCAGTTTTTATTGATCTGTTAGACACTTCCTCAATATCTGGTGATTGTTAACATCCCTTCTTTTTTTCCAATATGCACAATATTTTTATTGTCATCAAGAACATTATGTAAATTGTTTGCAGAAAACTACAAGAAAATAGAAGGATGTTTTGTTGATAGTCATACGTTGAGTGTTACTTTTCTTCAACTTATGCAATACCTATTTATATTCAGTACTGAGTTGACACAAGAGTAAGTGAATTTACTTAAGTTTTTTTTCTTTAAACAGCAGCCTTATTGATATATATAATCTATATGCCATAAAATTTACCATTTTGAAGTGTAAGATTTTTTGACTTTAAACAGCAGCCATATTGATACATAATCTATGTAGCGTAAAATCCATCATTTTGAAGTGTATAATTAAGTGGTTTTTAGCATATTCCCAGAGTTATACAACTATCACCACCATCTAATTCTGGAACATTTTTATCACCCCAAAAGAAATCCCAAAGCCATTAGCAGTCACTTCCCACTCCTTCCTCTGCGCAGGCCTTAGCAACCATTTATCTACTTTCTTTATGGACTTGCCTATTCAGGACATTTCACATTAAAAGGAATAAACAATACTTAGCCTTAGTTTCTGGGTTCTTTCATTTAACGTAATGTTTTCAGGACTCATCCACATTGTAGCATGTATCCATACTTCATTTTATCATGGAATAATATTTCAGTTTATGAATATACACATTTTGTTTATACATTAATCAGTTGAAGCACAATTGGGTTTTTTCCCTCGTAAGAGTATATGAAAAAATAAAATATGTATGAATAAAACTGCTATGAAATAATGTGTACACATTTTTGCGTGGGCATAATGTTTTAATTTTTCTTAGATATGTATCTAGGAGTAGGATTGCTGGGTCATAATGATAACTCTGTGTTTAACATTTTGAGGAATCCCCAAACTGTTTTCCAAAGTGGTTGCATCATTTTGTATTCCCACTAGCTACATATGAGGTTTATAGTATCTTCACATCCTCAGCAATGCTTATTATTTTCTATTTTATTGTAGCCATCCTAGTAGGTGGGAAGTGGGATCTTGTGTTTTTAATTTGCATTTCCCAGATAACTAATGATGTTGAGCATCTTTTCATCGGCTTATTGGCCATTTGTATGTTTTCTTTGGAGAAAAGTCTACTTTAATCACTTGGCTGTTTTCAGTTGGGGGTTCTTTCTATCATTAAAACTGTAAAAGTTCTTTATATATTTTGAATTCTTGTCCCTTGTCAGATATATGATTTGCAGATTTTTTTTTCATTCTGTGGGATTTTATTTTACTTCTTTGATAGTGATCTTTGAAATTCAAAAGTTTATTTTAATGAAGTCTAACCTATTTTTCCTTTTGTTGCTTGTGTTTTTTTGTCATCTGTAAAAACTTTGGCTTAATCTAAGGTTATGAAGATTTACTCTTTGCTGTCTTCTAACCGTTTATAGTTTTTGCCCTTAACAATTTAGTGTAATTCAAGTTAATTTTTGTATATGGTGTGAGGTAGAGGCCTATCTTTATCTTTTTTGCAGGTGGATGTCAAGTTGTCCTAGCACCATTTGTTGAAAAGACTATTTCCCTTCTGAGTTGTCTTGTTGAAAATCAGTTGACCATAAATCTAAGGATGGTCTATCTATTTTCAAGAATGACACACTAAAACGGTCATTGAGAGCCCTGTTAATTTTCTTCAGTTTTACTGAGGCATAATTGCCAAATAAAAATTGTATATATTCAAGGTGTATAATGATTTTATATTTTTATGTATACACACACACACACACACACATTGTGAAATAGTGATCACAATCAAATTAATTAACATATCAATCACCACATATAGTTACCGTTTGTGTTTTAGAGGGGTGAGGATGGGGTGGGCTTTTTGACTGAGGGGCTTGCACTAGGATAATCAGACAGGGACCTGCTCGTTTATTTGAGGGGACCCCCAAACTTAGTATTTGTAGTTTTTATTCTCTTGGCTTTGTGTTTCCCAGGAGAGGAGTCCTCTAATCTGTTACTTTGCAGGTAAAAAGCTGCTTTCCACCATTTGGGAGCTGAGTTGAAGGCAAGAGGCCCAGGGTCTTACCATTCATTATGTAACTTACACTACTTTTTGTCTTCAGAGTGGCACCCCTGCCTTCACTTGTTCTTTCTCTTAAGGACTTCCAGTTTATACACAGCCTTTCCAGAGAGCATTTCTTCAAGGTGGAGGGGAGTGACTGCCTGTTGTCTAGGCACCCAGCCAGTCCTCCTGTTGTCAGCCTTTCCCATTTTCCCATGTTTAGAGGAAGCTGGTACCCCAGTTTGGGAGCATGTTTCAGGCATTGCTGCTTGGCTTTTCACTGCTGGCCCAGGCTTGTCTTTCTCTTTGATCTCTTTGACTTATCAAATATAACTTGTCCATTTGCTTTCCGGTTTCCAACATTTTGTCAGCTCTTCTCCTTGTTCTGGTCTGGGTAGGTTTAGACCTTTAAACTTTGTATGCATTTTGCATTTGCTTTCCGAGTGTGCTTTCAGAGGAGATCAAGGGGTGAGGTGGTTTTTAATGTTAGCTAATATTAAATGGGATGAAGAAATATCAAAGCAGGGTCAGTAAAGAGAGGTGGGGTTGCTGCATGTATTTCTTGTTCATTTCTTTTTTTTTTTTTTTTTTTTGAGGCGGAGTCTCGTTCTGTGGCCCAGGCTGGAGTGCAGTGGCCGGATCGCAGCTCACCGCAAGCTCCGCCTCCTGGGTTCAGGCCATTCTCCTGCCTCAGCCTCCCGAGTAGCTGGGACTACAGGCGCCCGCCACCTCGCCCGGCTAGTTTTTTGTATTTTTTTAGTAGAGACGGGGTTTCACCGGGTTAGCCAGGATGGTCTCGATCTCCTGACCTTGTGATCCGCCCGTCTCGGCCTCCCAAAGTGCTGGGATTACAGGCTTGAGCCACCGCGCCCGGCCTGTTCATTTCTTTTGACTGTCACATATTCTTCTGTTGTGTACAGCCACCAAATTTCACTTCTCCATTTTCCTCATGATAGACACCTAAACCACCCCCATTTCCCACTGCTGCAAAGAATCCTCTGATTAATATTCCCCCATGAACCTAATATTCCCTTGAATTTCTCTGGGGGTATAGAGCCAGGAATAGGATACTGATACATGCCTGCCTGATTTTCCCTTAGGACCTTCCTGTGTCGTCTGTGGTCCCCTGAGATAGTATACAGGAATTCAAGTTTTCCCTACATCTCTGTTTAGCAATACTGTTTGCTTTGGATTTCTCTTGCTATTTGAGCCTTTGAGCATCATTTCATCTACTTTTTAGCTGTTGGAGTTTTCTGCTTCTTTGAATGTGTCTTCATATCTTTTACCTATTTTTCCACTGGATTCCCAGTCTGTCTTTTGATTAGCAAAAGTTCTATATACCTTGTAGATTTGAATCCTTAGTCAGTTTTTGATTTAGTACTGTATTACATTGATTCTAAGACACATACTGTTTTTTCCCTAGTTTAAGATCCCTGAAGTGGGGATGAATCTTAAAGCTGCTGAGAGTCACTGGTGAGTCATTGTCAGCCAGGAAGGGAGTTTGTGGCATGGTTCTCATTGCCTATATACCGGTGAACTTGGTGGTGGTGAGCTTACTGTCAGCATTCCAGCTGAGGTGCGTGCCCTGCTGGTCAGTGAGGCAGCTGATGGCCGGAGAAATGGCCAGATCTGCAGAGCAGAGGCTCACAGAGGCTAGGATGACGAAAGGCTTTGAAGATCTCTTTGTCAGACTTCCTGTTGCCTTTGGGTAGTATCAGCTCACTTTCTAGAAACGTGATTTAATTGGAAGGACGATAAAACTGTGAGGTTGATTCAATAGGAAAGTTGCAGCATCAGAACTTGAGAATGGGTGACAGTTAACATGTCAGATAATCTCAGAAATGATAGTGGAGCATGCTGGTAAAAAATGCCAAGATACTGCCAAGAGCAAGAAGGAGATCATGGTATGAAAACTTGTGGTATCAGTGACTTAGAGGAGAGGGACAGAACTCAGCTAAAGAGGTTTTAGGAATATCTCGACTGATTTATCTTGCTTCTATTTTCCTTTTCATAAGTACAAATGTAGTGTAACAAAAATCTGTATCTAAGAATGTATAATAGACCTTTTCATTAAGCATAAACTAAAAAGCTGTACATGACAAGAAAATATCAATGTATTTTAATTGACACTTTCTCTTCCTTAGTGATGGATAAAATGCAATTGATGACATCTTAGATTCAGTGAAATACAATAAACCTCTTCTCTATCATCCGTCTGTTAACTTTATCTTCGGTATCTTTCGCTGAACCAAATTTCTTAATTTTGACTTAGTCAAATGCATCCATCTTGGCTTGGTTTGTGTTCTTGGAGACTTGGTTAAGAAATCATATCCTACCCTCCTATCCTGAGGTCCCAAAGACATTCTTCCACTTTTTGTTATCTTTTCTAAAATACCTTTTAGGTTTTTAATATATCTGGAATTCACTTTGTACCAGGCTGTTCAACTTTATCCATAGAGAAAAATTTGTATGAAACCTAGTGGTTTGTGGGGTAACTGCTGTCATTTTCCAGGTATTCATATGTACACAGCTCTCTTGAGTTCTAGATTCTTTCATTGGTCTCTGCCTACCTGCTGCAGTACCAAACCTGTTGTTAACAGGGGTCTGTAATATTTGCTTCCTTCCGGTAAAGCACCTCCCTGTTTCTAAATTCAGTTAGTCATTCCTGAACTTGTATCCTTCTGTGTAATTATTGAAGTTTATAGAGTTCTGTTAGACATTCTGGTGGAATTTTAATTGTGATTGCATTGAGTTTGTAGTTTATTTTGGCAAAATATAATATCTTTAAAATGTTGAGCCATTATATTTTATCATTTATTACTGTCTTTATATTTTTCTTGATACTGTAAATACTTTATATTTTGTTGCCTTTATTACTATTAATTCCAATGGTTTGTTGATTTCATTGAGTTTTTTATGTAAGGTGATCATATCACCTGCCGATAACGATGTGACTCTTCTCAGAAGTGTGTGTGTGGGCACACTTGTTTATTCACATTTTTGGACTTACAGTTTTACTGGTATGGTCTTTAGTAATATGCTGAATAGTGAAAAGATACCAAGCATCTGTTTTGTTCATGTTCGTAAAAGTAAGCCTCTCTTGTTTCCCAGTTAATATCTGTAGATTTTAGGTATTATAGTCTAATCAGTTCGAGACCATTCCCCCCGATCCTAGTTTTCTAAGTTTTATAAATAGATATTAAACTTCATCAAATGTCACTTCTGCATCTAAGATCATTGCATGACTTTTCTTTATTATGTTGTATTTTCTGAAATTCTTGTTATTTAACTTCTATTCATATATCTCTTAGATGTACTCTGTTCTTTTTCTAACTTAGCTGAACACTTAATTTACATTTTTGATCTTTTCTAGTACTGATTCACATTCTCTTTACAAAAGACCCTGAGTGTAATTCAGAATTCAGGCTTAAAAAAAGGTTTTGAAAGATAATAAAGTACATATTCCTTATTACAGAACCACTCTCATGTAGTCTAGGGCAGCACCCCCAGAATAGTTTCATTCCATTGAATAAATAAAATCAGTAAAGAGTTTCATGTATGTTTAGGACAGGTTTTGCTACTTAATGAACTTGCTGCAAACTTTCAAAATTGTGTATGAGGGATAATGAACTTTTCTGTGTTTAAATTCCTTTCTAAGTACTATTCCGCTGTAGGCTATACTTTTTTTGGGGGGCGGGGGGAATGGAGTCTCGCTCTGTCACCCAGGCTGGAGTGCAGTGGTGCGATCTCGACTCACTGCAACCTCCGCCTCCCGGGTTCAAGCCATTCTCCTGCCTCAACTTCCCCAGTAGCTGGAACTACAGGCGCCCGCCAGCACGCCCAGCTAATTTTTTTTTTTTTTTAAATAGAGATGGGGTTTCACCATGTTGGCCAGGATGGTCTCAATCTCCTGACCTCAGGTGATCCACATACCTTAGCCTCCCAAAGTGCTGGTATTACAGGCATGAGTCACTGCACCCAGCCTGTAGGCTGTATTTTAATGTGTGTTATTCAGACCTAAATATTTTATTTATTTATTTATATTTTTGAGATGGAGTTTCACTCTTGTTGCCCAGGCTGGAGTGCAATGGCGCGATCTTGGCTCACCGCAACCTCCGCCTCCCAGGTTCAAGTGATTCTTCTGCCTCAGCCTCCCGAGTAGCTGGGATTGTAGGGATGCACCACCATGCCTGGCTAATTCTTTTGTATTTTAGTAGAGATAGGGTTTCTCTGTGTTGGTCAGGCTGGTCTAGAACTTCTGACCTCAGGTGATCTGCCTGCCTCGGCCTTCCAAAGTGCTGGGATTACAGGCGTGAGCCACCATGCCCGGCCCAGACCTAAATATTTTCTAATTTTTATTGTGGTTTTTTTTTTTCTTTGACTAAAGCATAATGTTTTCCTTGAGTTTTTGTCTTTTCAGTAATTTATAATTTATTGCTATGTGATTAAAAAACATGTTCTGGATGACAGCTTTCCTGAATGATTCTGCTGCTCTTGTTGAGACTTGCTTTATGTCTTCATTGTAAATTTTGCAAATGTTCCATGGCTTTATCACAAAAATTTATATTATGTATTCCTTTTATTCAAGGTGTCTTGTGTCTATTACATCAAGCATTTTAGTTATTATTCAAATAGTTGACAGTCTTAGCCATTTTCTGTCTGGTATGTAAGTGAATGAGAAAGAAAGAGACAGTGAAGATCAGTATTACCCCCCATGTGGATTCATTCTCTGTCTCTGTTTTGTTTTTAACTTGTTTAGTTCGAAGGTATGTTATTACATGTATGTGGGCTCAGCATTTCTACATCTTTTTTAATGTCCCTTATCTCTAACAAAACTTACGTTTTACCTTAGAGTCCATTTGTCTGATAGCAGTGTAGCTACACCACCTTTCATTTAGTTATTATGTGATTAATAGGACTCCATTTTCAGTTTTACTGTGTCATTGTGTGTAGTTCTTTTGTACATAATTGGATTTTAATCCTAGTATCATTTTTTAACTGAGGAGTTTAATCTGTTTACATTTATTTTGATTACTCACTCATTTGTGTAGGAAACACTATTTCTGCTGAAATATGAGGTGATTCACAATTTTCCCAATGACGTTTAAAACAGTTTGTTGGCCCATTTTATATGTAAACTTAAAGAGGAAATAGCCAAAAATAATGTTATTTGATTTATTAATTTAATTGCACGTATATATTTAAAATGTCATTGTGCAAATAATATATTCAAAAATACTGCTGCTTCCTTTGCCCCATGCAGCAGTTTTATCCTAAGTCTTCCTAGGCATCTGGGATACCATTAGAAGCATTGAAAAATGTATGTTTAAAGTCTGTCATTTTCACTTCTGTCTGAATACCTGGATGCGTAACTTTTTGAATCTGTGTATGCTGCTGTCCCTCAAAAGGTTACCCAATGCTCATTCGGTATTTGTGATTCTACGCTTGACCCCTTTCAGGGTTGCTTTTTGTTGTGGTCTTTAAAAAGCCTTGCTTACTTGGTTGTATAGTGTTTCACTGTGAAGTCCCTCTCCCAGGAATATGTATTATGTGTGGGAAATAAGTACAGTATCTGTGTCAAATTATTTTCTCTCCCTTTAAAAAAAAAAAACAAAACTGATTTCTTCAAAACACCTAAAGGTAGCATTGTTAGAGATCATTCTGGGTTGAAGTTGTAACTAATTAGCAGTGGGTACAACTGCATATAATAGGAAACCCAAACTTAGGTGGCTCCGGCAAAGTACAAGTTTATTTGCCCTCACAAGTGTGGAGCGAGGTAGCTAGCGCCACAGATGATCAGGGACCCAGGCTACCATCCTGCTGCTCTGCCCTTGAGGTGTGTGTCTTCCATTCGTGGTCACCTTAAGGGAAGATGGCGGGCAGACGGGCAGAAAAGAGGCTCCTTCTGGCCCTGTCAGCTTGGTGACCTCAACGCTGGCCACACCTAGTTGCAGGAGCAGCTGACAGACGTGGTCTTTTGTTCCAGGGCAGTGACCTTAATTATTTCATTTCTTTTTTTTTTTTTTCCCCTTGCCTTTAGTCTGCTTGATCAGGTTTTCTTGATTAGACTTCCTTTATTCTTTTCTTCTCCTCATGCTTCACATAAGCAATTCCTGTCCAGTTTTTTTTGTTTTTTGAGACAGAGTCTCACTCTGTTGCCCAGGCTGGAATGCAGTGGCACCGTCTCGGCTCACTGCAGCGTCTCTCTCCTGGATTCAGGGGATTCTCCTGCCTCCGCCTCTGGAGTAGCTGGGATTACATGCATGCACCACCACACCCAGCTAATATTGTTTGTATTTTTAGTAGAGACAGGGTTTCACCATGTTGGCCAGACTGGTCTCGGACTGCGGACCTCAAATGATCCCCCTCCCACTTTGGCCTCCCAAAGTGCCGGGTTTGCAGGCATGAGCCACCTTGCCCCAAATGTTAATTAATCTTCCTCTCTCCTTACTGAGCAGTACAGGGACTTACTAGACTCCTACTTCAGTTGTTCCCCATCCCCACTCCCCCTTTCTTGATGTCCTGGTCTGATATTTGACTTCCACTTATTTTACATCCTCCAGGATTATTATAGGAGAATCACCTTCTTTACCTATTTACCAGTTTCTTATTGCCAATCTTTAGGTATTTATTTCTTTATCTGTGCAACTTCTTCGGGCTTAAAATTCCTTTTTCTAAAATATATTCTCTATTAGATTGTTATGTGGAGATTCAGAGAAGGTAATCTGTATCTCTTAATGAGAAATGTTTTTATTTTACCTCCTTGGATGACAGTTAGTGGATAATAAGTTCTAAGTGGATCATTATTTGCCCTGCGGCCCTTGGAGGATTTCTTTATCATGGCCTGGCCTCTGAAAAGACTGTGTCAGTCTAATTGTTGTTCATCTTCTGTTTTTTCTAGTGGCTTTCACAGTTCTTTTTCTCTGTAAAATTCTACAGTTTCACTGTCATGTGTCTTGTTGTAATTTATTCATATTTATCCTACTTGGGATTCATTTTTCTACTTCAGTCTGTGGATCTGTGTCCTGTGAATTCTGGGACTTTTTTAACTGTTATCTGTTCAAACATTGTCTCTCACTTTTTTCCTCCAGTTTTTCCCAGTAGAACTAATGTTCAGTGTACTTTTAACCTTCATATCCTGCATGTTCAGTATGTACTCTTTCATATTTTTGCATCTCTTGGTAATCTCAGCTCTGTCTTTCATTTTTCTGCTGTGTCTGATGGGGTATTTAATCTATCTTTTGGATTTCTAATTTTATTGACTCTTAGATTTTATTTCCGGAAGTTATATTTGACTATTTAGCAAGTTAACCTGTCCTTTTTCGTTTTTTTTTTTGAGATGGAATTTCATTCTTGTTGCCCAGGCTGGAGTGCAATGGCACAATCTCGCCTCACTGCAACCTCCGCCTCCTGGGTTCAAGCGATTCTCCTGCTTTAGCCTTCTGAGTAGCTGGCATTACAGGCGTGTGCCACCATGCCTAGCTAATTTTTTTGTATTATTAGTGGAGATGGGGTTTCACCATGTTGGTCAGGCTGGTCTTGAACTTCTGACCTCAGGTAATCTGCCCGCCTCGGCCTCCCAAAGTGCTGGGATTACAGGCGTGAGCCACGGCGCCCAACCCAGCCTGTCGTTTTCTTAGTAGCTTTTTAATCTTTCCTTATATTTATGCTCTTGGTCCTCAGCACTTTCTATGTCCAGCATCTCACGTTCTTGGGCGGCAGCCCTTCTGCATGTCTTGTGTGTTGACTGTCACTCATGGTGGGTTTGTGGTTTTTGATTGGGAAAGTTGTTTTCTCTCTTGAGTCCTCTCGGGTCTTGATTGTGGAGATGTCTTTCTGGTTGGTTTTACCTGATTCTGCAGCGTACCCTGTAAGATTTTAGGTTCCAGGATTCCTGTATCAGGTGCCCGTTATGACCTGTTCCTGCTAGCCTGCATGGGGCACAGGTCTGAGACTTCCATTTCTCACTGGAAACTTTGTTCCTTCCCTACTCCAAGTGCTGGACAGCAATAGCATCCCTGCATCACATCATGCTGCCTCCTGATAGCTTTTGAGCCGTGGTGAGAGGTTTTGGATGTACTTGTTCTTAATCATTTGTTTTCTGTGTATTACAGTTTTTGTAGAATGGTCCCAGTGTTTGCAGCACCTTTGGTACAGGGGTGGTCTACCTAGCTGTTTGTTCATTTGTTTTTTAAAATCTTTTTGTGACTGCCAATTCCTGACTCTGGAATCAGGGAGGACTTAGGAAACTTAAGGAAACCCTGAGAAGTAGGAACCTAAATAACATGATAAAATCAGAATCACAGTTGAGGAAGTGAGTGGCACTGGATTTGAAAGAGAAGCCCTTGAAGCCTTAGGGAAGAAGGAAGAAAATATTTGGAGAGTACCTCTTATGAGCCAGGCACTTCCATAATAGCAGTTTCCCTGGGAGGTAGGCTCTCCGCCTACTTTAATGATGAAGAAACTGAGAATCCCAGAGGTCAGTGATGTCCCTAAGCTTCTGAAGTCATCAGTAGTCGTAATACAGAGGGGGCCTGTCTGACAGACTCTACAACCCCTGTTGTTTTCACTGAGTCTTCTTGCCTTTTTTATGAGTTAGTTAGCTTTCATGAATTTACTTCACGTTGTCATTCTTTCCTTTTCCTGGTTTCCCAGCATCTGTGTTTTCTCAAGGATGACCAATGCTGTTAAAAGGTATCGATGAGAATAGTGTTTCTCCATCTTTTCTGGCTACAGTGCGTTTTATCGAGCAACCCAGTACATGGACCAGTACAGATACATAATCCCATCACTCACCCTGTGCCATGGTTCTGATGTTTTCTTTTCCATTCTATTTTGTTTTACTGTTTCCTCTGGTTAAAATAGGCTGATTGTGACCAACTAACTTGGTCTCACAGCCCTTTAACAGTTTGCAACCCATAATTTGAGCCCATGATTTTGAAGCATGGCTCATGGCTAGAATATAGATCTGCAGAGGGCTTAACAGAAGTATCCTCAGGAGCCCGTTCTCCTGTCCCAGCCGGGCTCATATCCGGCTCCAGTGTAGCTGCCACCCACATTCTCCCCACTCCCCAGGAGTATGGGGATTCCTCTTCAACAGCATTCCAGCGTTAACTTTAGACATTGGGAACATATTCCACTTACTCTTTAGTGACTTCCTATAGATACCATTTCTTTTTAAGCCACTTAACTATTCATAACTCATTCTGCCTTTTCTTGCCTTTGATCTTATTTTATATTTTCTTTCTGTTTGGCTTATTCCAGATTTTTCTGAGATACTTTATTTGGCAGCTTCTTTCTTAAGCGAGTTTTAAAACCAAAGCATTTAAGATTTGCCACTCATTCATCTTGGAATTCTAGCTTATTTTTCTTTTTTTATTTTAGTAGTACAGGTAGTTTATTAAAAATAAAAATAATGGAAAAATATCTTATTTTTAATGTACCATGCTCTAATACTACTTCTTAAAAACAAGAAATCAAAGACCAGTATGCAAATAGGGTAGGATGACAACACTTTGTTGTTGTGCCTGCCACCAGGGTAGTATAATAACATGTAACATGAATGTGTAATTGACGTGTACCTCTCTTGATCTCTTCCCTAGCCCTCCAAGCCACAAAATTGTGGTGAATGGAAAAGAATGTATAAATTTTGCCTCATTTAATTTTCTTGGATTGTTGGATAACCCTAGGGTTAAGGTGAGTAGCACATAATGCTGAAGTGGACAGATAACATTACTGATTTAAGAAACTGGACGTAAAAGACAAATGCAGGCTGGGCGCGGTGGATCACTTGAGGTCAGGAGTTTAAGACCAGCCTGGCCAACATGGTGAAACCCCATCTCTACCAAAAAATGCAAAAATTAGTCAGGCATGGTGGCACATGCCTGTAGTAGTCCCAGCTACTCGGGAGGCTGGGGTGGGAGAATTTCTTGAACCCAGGAGGTGGAGGTTGCAGTGAGCCGAGATGGTGCCGCTGCACTCCAGCCTGGGCAACAGAGCAAGACTCTGTCTCCAAAAAAAAAAAAAAATTAGAGTATTGGAAAGGGCTATGCAAGTTTTTCCCATTACTTTTTGTCTGACAAGCGTTGTGATCTGGACCTAGACAGAGAGGGGCAAGAGTGTCTTATGTGGCTCAGTGTTGGGCAACAGCCACAGAACTGAACAGGCCAGACCTGGAGAATAGCTGGAGAAGGGCCTAGGAAATTGCTCTCTCTCCTATTGGGATTGTAGGCTAACAGGCATTTTCCAGGAGAGACTTGGCCCACAAATGCAGAAAAGTTAACCAGGTTTTGAGAATCAGGCTAGTATAACTTTTCCACGTTTTAAGTCATATACTCAGTCTTTACATCTGTCTTTATATTCTGTTAGAGTCGTTGTAGTTCTAAGAAAGGAAGAAAAGTAGAGGAGGGTGGAAGGAGCTCTGTGGGTTAAAAAATAGGAAATGTTCGTTTTGAACTCTTCAAGATAAATTATTAAAGTATAATTATTTTACTTCAATAAAGGCAGCAGCTTTAGCATCTCTAAAGAAGTATGGCGTGGGGACTTGTGGACCCAGAGGATTTTATGGCACATTTGGTAAGTTTTTGTTGTGTTCTCTTTCAGACTACTACTTTCAATAGTTAAGATTCGATTTTAGGCCAGGCACGGTGGTTCACACCTGTAATCCCAGCACTTTGGAGAGGCTGAGGTGGGAGGATTGTTTGAGCCCAGGAATTTGAGACCAGCATGGGCAATATAGGGAGACCCTGTCTCTAGAAAAAATAATAAAATTAGCCGGGCATGGTGGGCTCATCCTCGTGTGCATGTGTGGGGATTGCAGTGTGGGGAAACGAGGGCAGAGCAGCAGGACTCTCTATGCAGGGGAGATGGCCTCATACTTCTGCCCACAGTCCACTGATGAGAGCAGAACCCCTGCCCTGACTAGCCATGCAGGGGGCTGAGAAACAGCTCTAGGAAGAAAGTGGAGAGCAGATTGCCTGGGGTGGAGGGAGGGGGGATAAAGTGTAGTTTTTTTCTTTCTAGAATGAAGATGAAGGATCATTGATTTCCTTGTGTATGGATAAGCCAGAAACAGGCCAACTAAATATTTGATGAGTGTATGATTTCAAATACAGTGAATTCCCTGGGAGTCGTCAAAAAAGACTCTGGCATTTTATGGTTGTTTTTATTAAGTGTATATTCTTTGCTCCTGAAAATGTTATTAAATAATTGTTCAGGCCAGGCATGGTGGCTCATGCCTGTAATCCCAGCACTTTGGAAGACTTAGGCGGGCGGATCACCTGAGGTCAGGAGTTCAAAACCCCCCTGGCTAACATGGTGAAACCTCGTCTCTACTAAAAATACAAAAATTAGCCGGGCGTGGTGGTGGGTACCTGTAATCCCAGCTACTTGGGAGGCTGAGGTGGGAGAATCGCTTCAACCTGGGAGGCAGAGGTTGCAGTGAGCCGAGATCATGCCAGTGCACTCTAGCCTGGGCAACAGAGGGAGACTCTGTCTCTAAATAAGTAAATAATAAAATTGTTCAGATGAATTTTTTGCTGGAAATAACATTTTGGCTTATAAAAAATTGTCACAGTGTGGGGAAAGCAGACCAAGGGAAATATCTTCCATCTTCTATTCTTATTTCCATTTCTGGATCTTTTTGTAGTTTTTTACTTTAACAGTTAAGTTTTTTACTTTTGTGATTTTTTTTACGTAAGGGAGCACCTTACATTATCCCTAAGCTAGTTTGGTGATTACATTATTTGTCTTGGAAACAGATGAGGAGAATTAGTGTCCAGGAGTCCTACAGCTGAAAGTGATCTTTAAAATCTTTAGTTCTAACCCTAAAATTAGAAACTGGCCAGATTTAGTGGCTCACGCCTGTAATCCTAACACTTTGGGAGGCCGAGAAGGGAGGATTGCTTGAGCCTAGGCATTTGAGACTAGCCTGGGCAATGTAGCGAGACCCTGTGTTTACAAAAAATAAAAATAAACTGGGCACTAGTGTGCACCTGTAGTCCGAGCTACACGGGTGGCTGACGCAGGAGGATCCCTTGATCCCAGGAGGTTGAGGCTGTGATGAGCTATGTTCATACCACTGCAGTTCAGCCTGGATGACAGAGTGAGACCATCTCAAAAATAATAATAATAATAATAATAATAATAATATAAACCAAGTATCCTGACTTCCATTCTTGATGGCAAGTTTGAAGAAATGAGCTCGTATCAGAGCCTCCCACGTTCCTCCAGTCTAATACAAACAGGGGTTGTTTGCTTGGTTTTTAATTGGTAGGGAATTATTTTCTTGGCAGGTATTAGAAAACTAGAAAAGTCACATTTTATGGCATTGTCAGTTGTAATCTGATGAAGGCTTTCTGTGACTGCTTACTGAGGTAAAGGAATTGTTTCTTAAAAGCCTCTCTTTCTAGTGGATTTTATTGGCTTGTGTAACCTTGGCCCCGCTTGAGTCTTGATCTGGACAAATGAGAGATTTATTGACAAGTCCAACTGTGAAAGTTTCAAATCTTCAAGGCAAGTTTTCTGAAAGCTGTGAAATATATTGTTAAAATATCCTAGTCACCTTTCCCTTTGAATCACCTGCATAATAGCATGCTAGATGTTTCCAAACATGGGATCTTTAGATTAATGGTTTTTTAATTAATTTTCTTGATTGGGTAATTCAATACATGATAGAAACTTCAAAAAGTATACAAAGATAGACATGAGTAATCTCCTAACCTCAGGTCCTATTTTCCTCACTGCCATCCTACCACCTAAAGACAAGCTACTGTCAGTAGTTTCTTGTTAATTCTTCCAGAGACCTTTTATCAACGTATGTGAACCACTTCCACGTATTTCTTTTTTTCCTCCATTGTTAGAAAAATGCTAGCATACCGTACACATTTTTCTGTACCTTGCTGTTGAAGTGAGTGTGTTTTAAATTTAAACTGGGTTTGATCCTTCAGATGTCTAACTATGCAGTCAGAGGCAATGAACGCACAAGCATAGATCAGATCCTCTGTAAGCCACTTTATTGGTCACTTTAGGGTAGGAACCATCCTTATCCTAAAGCTATAGGTGCAGGTTCAGACAGACTGTGGCTTCTGGACAAAGGTTGCAAGATAATTTGCAGTGGGACTATTTTCAAACAAGACACCAAATCTACAACTTAAAGTAATGTGTAATGTTTTCTGAGTGCATTGTCCTTCAGATAAACATGGTTTTATTCATTCTTAACAGTTGCCCATGTTTACTTGTCATCGTTTTTCCTTTCTTTAAATATATGTATTGCCCATATTTGTACTTTTTAAATTTTCTGACAGGATTTTTTTCTGTGTCTTTTCTTATTCTGGAAGTAATAACTTGAATTATTACAGTTGTATTAAAATACTTTGAAATTTTAGCATTAGTTACAATTGGAGAAGCTACATGAAGTCATCTAAGGCTAAATTGTATGTCTAAAATACCGTATACATTTAAATTATTCTAAATATGTCGGGGATGTTTGCCTTTTGCACTGAGCAATAACGCAGACATGAAGCCCTGTTTCTCTCGTTTACAATTGCTTATGTATTCTTGAAGAGTTTAATTTGAAGTGTAGGATAGCTTTCCCTGGACTCCCACATGATTGCTTTTAATATTGTCTTTCTCGCCCTCCAATGTATCGCAACTAGTTTCAAAGCACACCGCTTGTAGCTTTCTTCCCAACTCGTGAAATAATGAATGTGAATCACTTTTAAGAGTCAATTTCCTTATTAAACATTCTCTCTTGTTTACTATTTCACGGTAACATATCTGTTGAATGATTAATTCAGAAAAAGTAATGGAGCAATGACTGGATTAAGATTCATCTAGTTTTTTAAGGCTAAACATTCCCCTACCTCCTCAAGGCCAGGCGGGTAGAACTCAGCAAGTTATTAGAACAGTTGCCTTAGGACCATGTGAACTAGATTTCTTCCCACCCACTGATGTGTATTTTAGAACTCAGCAAGTGGTTTCATTGAGTCATGGAACCTTCCTTTCCTCTAAGGCCAGTGGGATCCCATTGTACTTAGGATAGTGTCTGTTGGTAAACTTTTTGTTTGTTTCTTTCTTTGTTTTTAGTACATTTAGGTCTTATTCATATGTGATTTATCCCTGGTTCCCTGGGGTCTGTTTTGCATATGTAATGATTCATTGTCTTAAACTAGGTCAAAAAACAACTGAGTGGCAAGGTTTCATTATGAGAGATAATAGCATTTAATTGTGTTCTAGAGCCAGTCTAGAGTAAAAGTTGTTCATTTCAGTAGTTTATAAAAATATTTGCCTTCTTTGTTTTAGAACAGTCAACTGATCCATGACCACCTTTTTCAGTAGGAAGAACATTTGTGTTATGCACGTGCCTAATTGAAGAGACAACCTGAACAGGCTAAGTGTGAGCAACAAGGCTGTTTATTTACCCGCGTGCGAGCGAGCTGAGTCCGAAAAGGGAGTCAGCAGAGGGTGGTGAGATTGGAGATGGTTTTATACATTAGGGGGAGGCAGTGGAAAGTTACAGTTAAGGGCCAGTTTTTGCGGGTAGGGGAAGAATGTCACAAGATACATTATCACGAGATTGATTGATCACATAGGGTAGAGCCTGTTACAATGGTAGAATGCCACAAGGTTGGCTAATCAGCTAAGACAGGTACAAGCCGTTTTTCTTCTTTCGTGGTTTTCCTGTTGTCCCAGACTTTCTGGCTGCAGGAGACCTTCTGGATGTATATGTGTGGGTCACAGGGGTCACGATGACTTGACCATGGCACAGCCTGCTCTCAGGGGACCTTACAATTTGGTCATAAAATTCCTAGATCTGCCACTTCTTCTTACCAGTCGTGGGAATCATGGTTTTCTCAGGTGTGAGCGGGAACAATCATTGCTTGCGTGGCTTTAGAACACTTTGCTACGGATCACATAAGGTACTGCATGTGAAAACATGAAAGACATTCGGCCCTGTGTGTTCCAGTGACTACCTAAGGGCTGATGTAATGCCCAGACCGTTTGTTCCCCAAAGAAGACCACCAGAGTCCAGAGTCAAAGCCAAGCGGCAAAGATCTTTTACTGCAAGTTCGAACTTGGTCCCTCCATTCCACAGCATGCAAGAGGGCCCCGAACAATGCGAGTGCTTGCCTTTTATAGCCCGATGTAAATAGGATACGTAAAGTTACAGAGGAACAAGGGAATTCTTTTGGTTACAGCATTACAATTGGTTTACATTTTAAGTTATACATTTAGTAGTTTTTCTATTGGTTCCCGCGCTTTCAGTAAAACCACAAACGGCTGTGTCCTTATCGGGGATTTTCCAGGTGGTGTTTGTACTGGGCTCAGGAAATTGAGAGATATATGGTGGGATGTGTTTGTACTGGGCTCAGGAAGTTGAGAGAGATATGGTGGGATGTGTTTGTACTGGGCCTGTTTGTGTTGAGCCCAGGGCTGAGGAATGTGCCTGATTTCTTTCACTATCATTTATACTCTTAAGAAGAAAAATTGTGCATGTCTCTAGGGATGTGTGTGTGTGTGTGTGTGTGTTGTTGTTGTTGTTGTTGTTGTTGAGACGGAGTTTCACTCTTGTTGCCTAGGCTGGAGTGCAGTGGCGCGATCTTGGCTCACCGCAACCTCCGTCCCCCAGGTTCAGGCAATTCTCCTGCCTCAGCCTCCTGGGTAGCTGGGATTACAGGCACACACCACCATGCCCAACTAATTTTTTTTTTTTTTTTTAAAGTAGAGATGGGGTTTCTCCATGTTGGTCAGGCTGGTCTCAAACTCCTGACCTCAGGTGATCTGCCTGCCTCGGCCTCCCAAAGTGCTGGGATTACAGGTGTGAGCCGCCACACCTGGCCTCTAGGGATTTTTTTTTTTAAGGACAGTATGTATGCAAAAATATGAAGGCCTTAAGAGAAAATGTAGTTTGTTTCTAAACTGTCCTAAAGTCAGCTATTTTATGGTATTTTCTCTGGAGAACATCCAGGAAGGTCATAATCTCTCCTCCTTGTAAGTGAGAAGCTGAACCAAGTGGCTCTTATTAGAAGATAGTCTCAACAATTCAGAATTCAGATAACTTAATTAGAAGATTGCCTAAAGTGTGACCAGGTTTTTACTTTTAAAATAAAACCTTTTCTTTTATTCTACAATATTAATGTAATTAAACAAACTCTTAAATAGCGTATTGCTTGTTCCATGCCAGGCAGTGTTCTGAGTGTTTTATCAGCATTAACTCATGTAGTCCTCCTGCTAACCCTTGAGGAAGGTAGGACTATCCCCCCTATTCGACAGAGGAAGGCACCGAGGCTGCCCAGAGCTGACCCCCCCAGACCTAACTACAGTCTGAGCTCTGTGATGACGGAGGTAATGAGGCCTCCCGTCCCTGAGGTTCTGGTGAGGGAGCCAGACACCAGATCAGCAAGTGCAAGAAAGTGCTGAGGGCTGTGAGGTGTGCGGAGGCATTCTAGGACACCTTCCTCCATGGTCACTTCTCTGCCATGTTTAGTGCTAACAGTGAATTGTAGAATATAGTACTTTTGTTTTATTCCATGCAAGTCAACAGCTCCAGTTAGTGAAATGGATCATACATACAGAAGATATGGACATCAGAAATGGAAGAAAAGTGGGTGCCCTTGTAGTTTTCCTGCTTGCTGCCTTCCGCTCCCTTGGGTTGAGAGTTTCTTCGTTGCACAAAGGAGCATCAAGAGAAGCAAGTTCTGCAGTTACCCATATTTACCTGTCACAAAACCTGCTTTGCAAGGCTGTCATCAGCTAAAACCCAGTGTCTTTTGATAGAAGGAAAAGACTAGTCTTTTTGAACTTTTGGGACTATGCTTGAACAAATAAGTCATTGATTTATTGTTGCGAGATTCTTCTTCCCACTTTATGGCAACTGTATATAAACAGTTACGAGTATACCTAATGATAGGAAGATTTGTAACATGCTGATTTTCATCAACTGGGTAACTCACTCTAAAGTCCTGAAACAGGGTCATACTCAGTTTTACAGTCTCATCATTCATCACTGAAAAGAGTCATTTAGAGCTAAGAAGTCTACAGAGTGATTTAAAATCCCTTTTGTGGTTAGCAAAAATAGTTTGTATACATAGCATGTTTTTCTTTTTGAAATGGAGATACCAAATGAAAGCAAACCATTGTGGCCCGGGTTGTCCTTCTGGCTGAACTGTGAAGGTTTGTGGCAGAAATTTTCAATTAGAAGCACCATTATAATTTGAAGGAGGCCTCCAACCTGGGAACATGAGAGGTGGCAAAGTGGTGGCACTCAGAGAACAGTAATGAGGATGAGAAGGAAGACATACCCCAGAGTAACCCATGCTCAGCTCCTTGGCTGTGTTCCTCTTTCTTGCTAGATTTTACCTGAAACCTTTTCTGATAGCATCTCTCCTAGAGGGTGGCTGGCAGACAAAAGGGATCACGACCTTGGATTTCGTGTGATCGTCATGTCAGAGATCTTACACTCGAAGATCACCTGGGATATGTTCTTCTAAACTCTGTGTTGTAAAGTCCCACGTTTGTTTAATATTGGTATAATGAAAAGTGTCCATTTTATAAAATAACGATAACCAATTGGTAATGGAAATCAAATGATATTGACCATGTTAACGTACAAATAGGAAGAAGCATGCCTCATATTTTATCACTATTTGATAGGAGTGAAATTAATAGTTCATTTAACAGTTCTGTAACATTCTTTAGGAAGTCTGTAAATACGCTGCCTCCTGCCAGGCCGTCAGCCCTCTCTGCTGCCCCTAGCTCAGGAATGCCCAGACCGCCTGCCGTTGCCCGTGCTTGGGTTCTCATCAGTAGGCACACCACGGCTCCCTCATCCTGGGTCTCAAAATCCAACTCTGTGGGCTCTGATTTCCCTCCTTTCTCGCATAGCGCTCTAAGACTGGAGGGGCCTGGCTTCTCTGAGCCCTCCCCACACAGGACCTGTGGTGAAACTCTGTTATCTAGTCCTCCAGGCTTGGGTCCTGCCATAGTTAAAAGAGCTAAAGGAATTTTTTTAAAAAATCCCTTTCCCTCCTTGATAATACCTCATTTTAAGACTGCTTTAAACTTTTTAAGATTCTAAACTGGCCAGTGGCCTGTTTATTCTAAGCATCACTGGTCCTCCGTCCGAGGACATAAAGCCTCATGGTTCAGTCTGAGAGCTAAAAGGCTGTAAGGAGGACCAGGCGCGGTGGCTCTTGCCTGTAGTCCCAGCACTTTGGGAGGCGGAGGCGGGCAGATCATGAGGTCAGGAGATCAAGACCATCCTGGCTAACACGGTGAAACCCTATCTCTACTAAAAATAGAAAAAATTAGCCGGGCGTGGTGGTGGGCACCTGTAGTGCCAGCTACTCAGGAGGCTGAGGCAGGAGAATGGCGTGAACCCGAGAGGCGGAGCTTGCAGTGAGCCAGATGGTGCCACTGCACTCCAGCCTGGGCGACAGAGCGAGACTCCATCTCAAAAAAAATAAAAAAAATAAAAAAGGCTGTAAGGAGCCATGATTTCAGAGGAAAATAATAATCAGTCTAATAATTATAATTTATCTTCATTGTTATGTCAACATCCTTCTTATGGTGCATCTATAAAAGTACTATATTGGCCGGGCGCGGTGGCTCAAGCCTGTAATCCCAGCACTTTGGGAGGCCGAGACGGGCGGATCACGAGGTCAGGAGATCGAGACCATCCTGGCTAATATGGTGAAACCCCGTCTCTACTAAAAAATACAAAAAACTAGCCGGGCGAGGTGGTGGGCGCCTGTAGTCCCAGCTACTCGGGAGGCTGAGGCAGGAGAATGGCGTAAACCCGGGAGGCGGAGCTTGCAGTGAGCTGAGATCCGGCCACTGCACTCCAGTCTGGGCGACAAAGCCAGACTCCGTCTCAAAAAAAAAAATAAATAAATAAAAGTACTATATTTCCTTTTGTACTATAAATTTGAATTATTATTCATTACACTTATAAGAAATTCAGACAGAATCTCAGCCCCAAAAAGTGATGGGAGGTGCCACTACTAAATGCTGACACAGATTGTTAGAGGAATGGTCACTGGAGTTCTAGTAAGTGTCACCTTCTTGATGCAAAGTATACAGAGTTGTTTTTGCTAAAATGCAAATAGACATTAATAAGTTAACATCAGACATTGGTGAGACCTCAGTGGTTTTGGTCAAGGGCAGTTAACGCAGGGAAACTTGGTAGGCCTTGAAGTCTTACAGTGGAGTGATATCAAAGCATGACCCGAAGTTGGAACTGCCCCAGTAACACATTTTGCAGATAGATGAGTAGCTGATTTAGTTCGTGTATTTTAGAAGTTGTATGGGCCTGGAATTATTTTAATAGATCTTATATAATCTATCATTTAAAAACCATTCCATTTTGGCCATAAGGTGAAAGTACTGATAATTATACTGTTTGTGTTCTTTTATTTATTCTTTAGTAGAGAAAAAGAATTATAAGACAGTTTAACCATTTAATTTTTTAACTGAAATAGATGTTCATTTTTATTTATTCTTTAGTAGAGAAAAAGAATTATAAGACAGTTTAACCATTTAATTTTTGTACTGAAATAGATGTTCATTTGGATTTGGAAGACCGCCTGGCAAAATTTATGAAGACAGAAGAAGCCATTATATACTCATATGGATTTGCCACCATAGCCAGTGCTATTCCTGCTTACTCTAAAAGAGGGGACATTGTTTTTGTGTAAGTAACCTTTACCTAGTTTTCTAATAGCAATTCCTTTGAGATAATACTGAGGTAAATTCCTTAGAGAAATACTTCATTAGAAGTTATCTGCATAAAATAATACTGCTTTTTATTGTTTTTCAAGAAAGTCACCTCACCAAAGGTTTCAAAATTTGTGAAACCTTCACTTAAAAGATGCTTAACAGTGTCTGTAGTCATTTATCTGCCATGATAATTATTTGTTGATGTCCGGATGAGGACAGCTGTCTGCCTTCTTTGTGCAGCTCTGTGGCTGTGTGTTATCCTCATCCGTGGTCACCACCTCACGGTGTCACTCAGACTGCCCGGCAAAGTCTCTCCATGTCTCATCACCCGTTCACCCCGTCTCCTGGCCTCAGCCGATCTTGCTTCCTACCTTATTAAGAATAGAGGAGCCATGACTTGGACACTTTCTTGACTACCCACAAGTAGATCTTCACACTCGCTGCCTGTCCTGAATGCATGCTATGGAGATTTATTGTGAAGGGCAGAGGGCAGCCAAGCAAGGGCTGGCAGGCTCCAGGCAGCTGATTAAACCAGTCAGAAGCATCTGTCGCCGCCCCAGGCCAAGCCCCTGTCGTCCTTTGAGTGGACTAAAATTTGGGTCTCAAATTTACTTTTATTTTCTCTTTTCCTTTTTTTTTTTTTTTTTTTTGAGACGGAGTCTCACTTTGTCGCTGGGGCTGGAGTGCAGAGGCGCAATCTCAGCTCACTGCAACCTCCACTTCCTAACTCTAAGCAATTCTCCGGCCTCAGTCTCCCAAGTAGCTGGGATTACAGGTGCCCGCCACCACTCCCAGCTAATTTTATGTATTATCCGTAGAGATAGGGTTTTACCATGTTGGCCAGGCTGGTCTCAAACTCCTGACCTCAGGTGATCCACCCGCCTCGGCTTCCCAAAGTGCTAGAATTACAGGCGTGAGCCACCATTCCTGGCCTTTTTTTTCTTTCTTTCTTTTAATTTTTTTATTTTGAGACGGTCTTTCACTCTTGTCACCCAGGCTGAAGTATAATGAAGTGATCTCAGCTCACTGCAAGCTCCACTTACTGGGTTCAAGCAATTCTCCTACCTCAGCCTCCCAAGTAGCTGGGATTACAGGTGCCTGCCACGATGCTTTGCTAATTTTTTGTATTTTTAGTAGAGATGGGGTTTCACCATGTTGGCTAGGCTGGTCTTGAACTCCTGACCTCAGGTGATTTGCCTGCCTCAGCCTCCCAAAGTGCTGGGATTACAGGCTTGAGCCACTGCGCCTGGCCTCCTCTTCCTTTTTAACACCATAGCCAGAGTAATCTTTTTAAAATGTAAATCCTATTATGTCACTTTTTATTTAATACAATTTAAAGCTTCTGTTGTTGCTAAAATGAAGACCCAAGTCCTTTGTATGATCTTGTGAGCTCTGCACCACTTTTTCAGGCTTATTTTGTACCATTTTCCTGAGGTGTTTAAGCTGTAGCCTTGCCAGCCCTGTATGCTAGTGTCCTCTCACCTCGGGACCCACACACATGCTTGTTCTGACTAGAACACTGTTCCTCCTCTCCTATCCTACTTAACCTTCTCATCCTACACATACTTCTGCAGGGAAGCCGTCCCACACCTCTCAGAGCAGGTCAAGACCCCTGCTGCATGTGGACACAATCTTACAACCAGAGAGAATTTATTGTTCTTGTTTGTCCATGCTCACACAAGCACTCAAACTGCCTCTCAAGGTCACCCTGCTTCTCAAGCCTCCCTCCCACACACAGACACACACACACTCTCACACACACTCTGCTCTGCTCATTTGCTTCATACTTAACTATACTTTTATTTTGTAGAACTTGTAATAGTTTATAATTTTATATCTGTGTGGTTATTTGCTTCTGTTTCTTGCTGGGAGCCCATTACTTAGAATAGTATTTATCATTTAGTAATGGTCAATAAACACTAGTTCAGTAAATGAATGAAAGGAAGCTGGAGCTTAGAATAGGGGCCAGATAACTATATGGTAGAGCCTGGCCTCCCTCAAGCCCTGCACTGGCCTCTTACCACTCACCATTGGAACTCTTGCTTGTGCAGCGACAGAACTTTCTATCACAATTACTACAGAGCTGACTCTACCTGGGGCTTCTGCAGTACATGTGACCCATTCCTCACTATAGCTCTACAACAGTCTAGGAGCACTACAGCAAATGTCCTGGGTCTAAGTAGTATACTAATGTGAACATAAAAATGAATATTTTTATTAATTTTTGGCACATAGTTTAAAAAATAATGTGGAAGACTCATCACTAACTGGAGCGCCATTGACTTAAACAGTGTTTCTGGGTTTTTAGTAAAAGCAGAGTTATAGACAGCTGCAGTGTCATTCAGTGTCACTTTATACACAAGCACCCCACTATAAATTCTTTTTAAGTCCAGAAAAAGTTGATGGTTGCTGGTGAACTCATACGCTTCCTTTGATAAATACATTCTTTTTTTTTTTTTTTTTTAACTGCTAGGAAACAGGCTAAATTCTCTTCCATGTGTTATGCTCAGTGTCTTAAAACTTCTGATTCCAGTGAGTTGCTAACCTGTTTATTCTGCTACATAATTTTAAATATTCTGCCTGAAATGTGTTTGAATGTATGAGTGCTAGAGGTAAACATAGTGTCTGGTAAATTTGTTTTGATAAATTTGTCAGGCATAGACACTGTCTGATGCTTCATTTCCTTCCTTTCAGTAAACAGTGTTAATGCTTTGCCAATAGTGGGTCTCAGCGCAGTGGTCATTCATGGACTGAAGTCTGTCCTATCACTCCTCTAAGTCTGTGTTCATGCTGCTTCACAGATCTTTTTAAAATTAAACTTTTTACATTCAGATAATTGCAGATTCAAAAGCACTTGTAAGAAATAATACAGAAATCCTAAGTGTCTTCCAGTGGGGACCTCTTGCAGAATGAACAGTTTCACAGCCAGGATATTGGCTTTGTCATTGTCAAGATGCAGAACATTTCTGTCACCACAAGGATCCTTCATGTTGCCACACCCACATTCCTCCCACCTGCCCACTCCTTAACCCCTGGCAACCACTAATCTGTTCTGTTTGTTAATTTTGTCTTTTTAAGAATGTTATACAAATGGAATCATTCAGTAGGCAACGCTTTGGGGTTGGCTTTTTTCATTTGGCGTAATTCTCTGATGGTTCATCCAAGTTGTTGCTTGTATCCAGAGTTGGTTCCTTTTGATTGATGAGTATTATTCCATGGCATGAAGGCACCACCATTATTGAAGTTACCTATTGAAGACATCTGAGTTGTTGCCAGCTTTGTGCTATTATAAAAAAAAGAAAAAAAAAAAAAAGCTGCTCTAAACATTCATGTACATTCATGCTGTGTGAGCATAAGTTTTTATTTCTGTGGAATACATGCCAAGAAATGCAGTTGCTATGTTTATAGTATTGCACAGTTTTTAAAGGAACTGCCAAACTGTTTTCCAAAGCGTCTATACCATTTTATGTTCCCATCAGCAATATATGAATGATCGAGGTTCTCCACATCTTCAGAGGCATTTGATGTTGTCACTACTTTTTTAGTCAGTCTGATAGGTGTGGAGAGAAATTTATGTTTTTCTGATGGCTAATGATGTTGAACATCCATTCGTATGCATATTTGCCATCTCTTCAGTGAAATGTCTTTTCATGCCTTTTGTCCATTTTCTAGTTGTATGATTTGTTTTTATACTGAGTTTTGAGAGTTCTTTATACATTCTAGATCGTAATTCTTTATCAGATATGTGGTTTGCAAATACAAATTTTGATGTCCACATATTCATTGATAACATATAGAGATGAAATGGATTTTTGTGTGCTGATCTTATATCCTGCAAGCTTGCCAAACTCACTTATTTAGCTCTAGGAACTGCTTTTCTAGATTGCTTAGGATTTTCCATGTAGACAGTCATCATGTCATCTGTAAATAGTTTTATTTATTTTCTGATCTACTTACTTTTTATTCCCTTTTATTGCCTTATTTCACAGGCAAGAACTTCCAGGACTGTGGTAAGAGTAGTAAGAGAAGACATTCTCACCCTGTTCCTGATATTAGAAATCATTTACTCTCAATAAGTATAATGTTAGATGCAGATTTCTTACAATGCACTTTATTACATCCACTCTCCTGCACCTCATCCTTTTTTTCTGAGCATTTTCATTGTAAATCAATGTTGAATTTGGTTGGTCAGCTACTTTTTCTGTATTGGTTGGTATGATCATGTGATTTTTCTTTTTTAGCCTGTTAATGTGGTGGGTAACATTGATTTATTTTCAAATATTGAACCAGCCTTGCATACCTGGAATAAACACCACTTGGTTATGGGGAATAATTTTTTTTATAAAAAGCTAAATTCTATTTGCCAATCTTTTGTTAAGGATTTTGAATCTGTGTTCATGAGGGAGACTGTCCTATAATACACTTTTTTTGATACTTACTTTGGTTTTGGTCGCAGAATAACACTTCATAGAATCAACTGGAAAGTGTTCTGTCTTCTATTTTGTGGAGCTATTTGTATAGAATTATTTTTAATTATTTAATTTTTTGGTAGAATTCTCCCATGAAACCATGTGGGCCTGGAGATTTCTTTTTTGCAAGTATCTTAAATCTGAATTCAGTTTCCTTAGTAGTTATCAGGCTGTTCAAATTATCTGTCATATTGAGTGAATTGAGGTAGTTTGTGCTTTTCAAGGAATTGGTCCATTTCCTATAAGTTGTCAGATGTGTATGTGTGGTGCTGTTCATGGTATCCCCTTATTATTCTGATGTCTGCAGAGTCTATAGTTATATACCTTGTTTCACCCCTGGTATTGGTAATTTGTGCCTTTTCTCCTTTTTTTCTTTGTCGGTCTTGTTAGAGGTGTGTCCATTTTATTGATCTTTTGAAAGAATCAGCTGTTTGTTTCATTGATTTTTCTCTTGTATTTTTCTTGTCAGTTCCATTGATTGAATTCTCCTGTTATTTCCTGCCTTCTGTTCACTTTTGATTTATTTTGTTCTTTTTCTTGATTTTGAGGTAGGAGCTTAAATTATTAATTTGAAACTTTTTCTCTTTTCTTGAATGTTCATTTAGTGCTGTGAAATGCCCTCTCAACGCTGCTTTAGTTGTGTCTCACAAATTTTGATGTGTTGTGTTTTCATTTGTATTTAGTTCATTTTCGTTTTAAGAAATAGGGTGTCAGTGTTTTGCCCTGGTTGGCTGTGAACTCCTGGGCTCAATGGATACTTTTGCTTCAGCCTCCTGGGTAGTTGGCACTACGAGAACACACCACTGTGCCCAGCTTAGACTTTCCCTTTGACCTAAGGATTATTTAGAAGTGTATTTTCTACTTTTCAGGTGTTTGGGGACTTTAAATTTGTTGTAGTTTGGTTTATGGCTAATACTGTAGTCTATTTTGGAATATGTTACATGGGCACTTAAAAATGTGTATTCTGCTCTTTGGTGGAGTGTTCTATAAATGTCAGGTCTTTTTGGTTGATGGTGTTTCTGGGTTCTCTCTTGGTGATTTTCTGTATAGTTCTTCTATCAGTTGTTGAGAAGGATAATGAAGTTTTCAACTGTAATTGTGGGTTTGTCTGTTTCTTCTTTCAGTTTTATTAGCTGTTGCATCTTAAATTTTTTTTTTTTGAGACGGAGTCTCGCTCTGTCGCCCAGGCTGGAGTACAGTGGCCGGATCTCAGCTCACTGCAAGCTCCGCCTTCCGGGTTTATGCCATTCTCCTGCCTCAGCCTCCCGAGTAGCTGGGACTACAGGCGCCTGCCACCTCGCCCTAGTTTTTTGTATTTTTTTTAGTAGAGACAGGGTTTCACCGTGTTAGCCAGGATGGTCTCGATCTCCTGACCTCGTGATCCGCCCGTCTCGGCCTCCCAAAGTGCAGGGATTACAGGCTTGAGCCACCACGCCCGGCCGCACCTTAAATTTTTTAGCTTTTTTGTTTAGTGCATATTTAGGATTGCTAAGTTTTCTTGATGAATTGACCCTTTTGGCATTTCATAATGTTCTTCTCTGTCTCTGATAATTTTCTGCTTTTTGTGTATGTGCTGCCAAAGCAAACACTCTGATAATTTTCTTTGTTCCAAGGTTTACTTTGTCAGATGCCCTTTTTATTTTGTATATTATATAGTTGTGTGTATATATCTGTATTTTTTTACTACCTATATTGTTATATTTGAAGTGAGTTTCTTACAGACAGCATATAGTTGGGTCATGTTATTTAATTTATTCTGCCTGCCTGTCTTTAAATCATGTATTTGTACATTTACATTTAATGTAATTATTTGATACAGTAGGGTTTAAGTCTGTTAAAACGAAGTCTGCCATTTTGTTTTTTGTTTCTTGTCTGTTCACTTACTTTGTGTTTATTTTCTCTTTTCTGCCTTTCTGTGGGCTAATCGAACATGTTTTTAGAATTTATTTTTTCTTTGTATAGCTTTTTTTAGTCATTACTCTGAGTATTACATTACACGTATACTATAATAGACTACTGGTGTCATCATTGTACCAATTCAAGTGTAGAAACTTTTACTTTCCTTTACATTCCTTTATTCCCTCATTTACATTATGATTGTTTTAAATATTTCCTATACATAGAGTGAGAACCATATCAGTGTTGTAATTTTTGCTTTAACTGTCCAAAATAATTTAGAAAACTCCAGAGGAGAAAAACAAGCCTAGTGAATTTGCCCATATTTTTTACTTACTGTGCTTCTTCCTCCTTTGATAATCTAACAGTCTTCTTTTATGGCTTTTTTCCTATTTAGAGGACTTCCTTAGGCCATATCTTTAGGGTAGGTCTGCTAGTGACAAATACTCTTCATTTTTCTTAACGGAGAATGTCTTGATTTCACCTTCATTACTAAAGGATATTTTTGCTGGTTATAGGATTCTGGGTTGACAGTTATTTTCTTTCAGCATTAGGAACACATTGTGATGCTTTTTTTTTCTGGTGTCTGGTTTCTGATGAAAAATCTCCTGTTATTCAAATTGTTTTTCTCTATGTGTAAGGTGTCATTTTTCTCTGGTTGCTTTCAAGATTTTTTTTGTCATTTTTTTTCAGAAGTTATCTATGATGTGCCTTGGCAACTATTTGTTTGCATTTGCTCGTTTGCATTTGCAAAGCGTCCTACTTGGCCTTCCCTGACAACACCCTAGGAGGGGTGTCGCCTTGTTAGAGCCTCTCGAGGGTCAAAGTCTAGGTTCCCTGCTCAGCTTCTTTAATCTGTAGATTTAAACCACTTGACAAATTTAGGGAGTTTTTAGCCATTATTTGTTTGAATGCTTTTTTAGCCCCACCCCCTTTCTCTTCTTCTGGAATTCCAGTGACACAAGAGTAAAAGATTACTCTTTTAGTGTAATCCCACGGTTCCCTGAGACTCTGTTCATTTCTTTCTATTCTATTTTCTTTCTGTTGTGCTCAGTGAATAATTTCTTTTTTTTTCTTTTTCTTTTTCTTTTTTTTTTTTTTTTTGAGACAGAGTCTCGCTCTGTATCCCAGGCTGGAGTGCAGTGGCGTGATCTCGGCTCACTGTAAGCTCCGCCTCCCGGGTTCACACCATTCTCCTGCGTCAGCCCCCTTGAGTAGCTGGGACTATGAGCGCCTGCCACCACACCCGGCTAATTTTTTTGTATTTTTTTTTCAGTGGAGACGGGGTTTCACCGTGTTAGCCAGGATGGTCTCGATCTCCTGACCTCGTGATCCACCCTCCTTATCCTCCCAAAGTGCTGGGATTACAGGCGTGAGCCACCGCGCCCGGCCGTCAGTGAATAATTTCTATTGCTTGTCTCAGTTCACTGATACTTCCTCTGTCTCCTTCATTCTGCTGTGAGCCCATCCACTAAGCTTCTTATTTTAGTAATTTTGTTTTTTCCGTTCTGATAGCTCCATAGGACTCTTCTTTGTATCTTCCATTTCATCACTGAGGCTTTTTATTATTTCATTTGCTTCAGGTGTCTTCATGGTGGCTCATTAAAATATTTTTATCATGGCTGCTCTAAAATTGTTGTAAGATAAGCTTGATATCTCTGTCATCTCACTATTGACACTTGTTTCATTCTACTTGATATCTTCTGGTTCTTGATATAAGGGATATTTGATGGAGACCTAGACACTTTCATATTACGCTGCTGTAGTCCATGTCTAGTTTAAGCCATCTCTTTTATTTGGCTTTCTCTGACAGGGGAAGGGGCTGGGGGACTGCTGCCTCATACTGCCAGGAGGAGGGACAAGTCAGGGGCCCGACTCAGCCTCCAGTGGGTTTCTTCGTTGCTGCTGGGTGATGGTAATAGTCCTGACTCTCCACTCGCCCTCCTCTGACACTGCCCAGGAGGAGATGGGGAGGGTGCCCACTACTCCTAGGTGCAGGTGGAAGTTAGGGCTCTCCATGTGTTCTTTGCTGACCCCATAGTGGGGGTGGAGGGGGTCCACTTGTTGTTATCAACTGATAGGAATAAAAGGCTCAGCGTCCTACTTGGCCTTCCCTGACAACACCCTAGGAGGGGCGTTGCCTTGTTAGAGCCTCTCAAGGGTCAATGTCTAGGTTCCCTGCTCAGCCTTTGCTGACATAGATGGGGCTGGGTACCCCTCATTTTTTTCTGTGGCGTTTGGCTACAGTAGAATAGTTATTATCTAAAAGTTTTCTGGCTAGCTGGGCTGCCAGTATTACTTCTCAGGGCAAAATAATGGTAGAGTAATGTGTCAGTCAAATCACAGATGCCACTGATCGCGAGGCACACCAGTATTTTATGTTTCTTACAAAGAGAAAAGTATGTGAATACACTGATACGTCATCCATAGTAAGATGCATGCTGATTTCAGAGAGATGAATACATAGTGAGAGTGTGCTTCTTGGAACAGATTAAGTATGGTAGTTATGTGAAAAGGACTCATGGATGAAGCGCACACAATGATGTATAAATATTCAAACATGTTTTATTTATTTGCTATGCTCGTGTTAACAATCACTGATTGGTCAGCTTACAAAAACAAGCGTTCCTTTTTGAGAATGTTGACAAGACCCTTTAAACCCAATTTGGTGGATCTCTTATCCTTGCAGAGACAGAGCTGCCTGCTTTGCTATTCAGAAAGGATTACAGGCATCCCGTAGTGACATTAAGTTATTTAAGCATAATGACATGGCTGACCTCGAGCGACTACTAAAAGAACAAGAGATCGAAGATCAAAAGGTATGATTCTTTTGAAGAAAATTATACAGTTCTTTTGTACTTTCTAACCAGCTAAATTATATATGAAATGGTAATTTGTCATGAAAACTTGCCTGTGGATCACATTTGGATATTAAGAAGGGTGTTCCTGCTTATTAAATGTACTTCATATTGGAGAGCCAAGTCTGATTGTAATTGCCTTGTCATTGCCATAATTACATCTAGCAAATTGAGGGGAGGTAATCCAAGCAGCTTTCTAAGAGATCAAGAGAGGCTGAAAAACAGCATGCACTTAGTGAGGCGGGGAGATGTCTACTCATAGCCGGGCGTAATGACACCAAAACTTACTAGGCCTTTAATGACATATACCTAGTGAATTCAGAATAGGCTTATTCACACCAGAATAAATCTGTATCAATTACATGAGGAAAGAATGGCAGCAAGCTTATTTTATTAATATATGAACAAAGTGAAGCCCTTTCTCCCCACCCCACCTGTATCCTGCTCTGAGCAGCTGCTGCCCGTGGGAAATGACTGCCCCAACATGGTCTCCTTCCAGCTTGCAGCCCTGGTTTCAGCTCTTTCCTCTCAAGAGCCTAACATAACCTCAGGTGATGGTGGTTTGGAAGTAGCTCCTTGGTGTTCTGATTAGAGTGAAACAGAGGAAGTGTGTTCAGAGCATCGTTGTTAAAATTATAATTTATTTTCCCCTGATGACATGGGTAAGTAAAGTAGCTCAGGTCTGTGGCTCTGAGCAGAGCACCATGATGTGTGTCTTCATCTCAGACACAGTTTCAGGTGGACTTTGCCAGTGCAACACATTCATAACTAGAATAAATTATAAAAATGCTCGTCACATTTCTTAATTTTATGTTAATTTTCAATTTTCCAAATATTTGCATTATTCATTTAGGATTCTGTCATCTTTGTTCAGATGTCAGCCTGAGTGCATCACTTCATGAATATACACATTCTCATGATGAATATGCATGATCTTGCCATTTTATACTTAATCTGCTGTAGGCTAATGTTTCACATTTACAGAATTTAGAAAAACCTATAGGGAAAATCTGAAAACTGAGCCCATTCCACTGGTTAATTTCTTTCTACAAAGTATAAAAAGATGTTTCTTACGATTATGCAGTAATAGAATGCTAGTCTGTATTCAGTAATAGAATTGCAGTCTGCTGCCATTTGTTTTGCCAAGTTAGTATTATATAAATTTGGAAAACATCAGATTCAGGTTTTGTATGTGCTCTTTTTCTACAAGATCCGTAAGCCATAGAACTTTTTTTTTTAATGAGCAACAACAAGAAATAAAATTAAATATCTTGAAACTTATTTCTACTTTATAATTTTTACTTTTTTACTAATTTATATTTTTCTTGATGAGAGCAGGCTTTCTAAGTAACTTTACATTTTGGTTTTTAGAAATACTCATTTGCAATTTTATTTTCACATAAATAATCTGGTCATTAATACTTTGAATGTTTTCTTTGTCCATTTCCCAAGTGCTGTGGTTCATAAATTGTTTTTAATCCCTTTTCCTACAGGGTTCTTTTGTGCCATATTAATTCTTCTTAAAGAATGGTCAGTGGATATGAACAGTAGTTCATAAAAGGAATACACATAACTATGAACAAGTGAAAAATAGCCTAGACTCACTAATAATTAAGGAAATTAGGCTAGGAGTTTTGCCTGTTAAATTAGGGCATGTTTTTAATAGTAGTAGTGCCAACACAGATGTGTTGAGACAAAGAGTCTATGACTCTGGAAAGAGTTTAAATTAGCACTTCTTTTCTAGAAGGTAAATTGGCAGATACATTCCAGGATCCAAGTAATTCCATGCCGTTTGACCCATTCCTGTGGTGGTGTCTTTAAAAAATTATCAGAAATGATGTCACATATTGAGGGATATTCATATTGTGATATGAAAAAGCAAATGAGGGAAACAACTAAATCCAACATTAGGGAAATAGTTAAGTAGCTTATGGTATATCCATAGGCAGAACATCTCCATTAAAATCATGTAATCTGAAATAATTTAGAAATGCTCACAGTATAATGTTTTTAAAAGCAGGTCCTAAAACTACAGTAAAATCCTGATTCTGAACAAAGTAATTTATATGTTTATGCAAGAAAGACAAAAATTATCACCATGTGGTATGATTAGCTAATTTATTTGTTTTTTGTACTTTTCCATTTCCCAAAATTTGAATATTTTTAAATCTAAGAAAAATGTTTTTCCTTAAAGACAGGCAGAGGTAGCATGCCCTGTGTAGAAATTAGGGTGGCACCTCTTCATCAGTCACTTCTAACATATTGCTAGCTCCCCAGCTTTCAGTTGTGAGTTGACAGAGTAAAGATGATTGAGCAACATCAGTGATGTATACTTTTTTATTCCTCAACAAACATTTTTTTTTTTAGTGCTACTGCTGTGGGTTGTAAAATACTCCTTTAAAGCATTGCTCTGATACTTTCTAATTCTGATCATTTCTAATTGTCCATTGGAGCAGAAGCTTAGAGGCAAGAAACCTCTGAGTAAGAAGGTAATGGCAAACTCTATCTGTGGATCTCAGGGTTTTTTGCAGTCCCGCACACCTGAACCATGTACAGTTTCATACATGTGAGAGATTTATTAGTGACTTGCTCTGAGCGGAGTGTGTGAAGGTGTGTGTTTTTTGAAAAGAAGACCTTGGCCGGGTGCAGTGGCTCACACCTGTAACCCCAGCAGTTTGAGAGGCCAATGTCAGTAGATCAAGAGGTCAGGAGTTCAAGACCAGCCTGGCCAACATGGTGAAACCCCATCTCTACTAAAAATACAAAAATTAGCTGGGCGTGGTGGCAGTTGCCTGTAATCCCAGCTACTCGGGAGGCTGAGGCAGAGAATTGCTTGAACCTGGGAGGCGGAGGTTACAGTGAGCCGAGATGGCACCACCGCACTCCAGCCTGAGTGACAGAGCGAGACTCCGTCTCAAAAAAAAAAAGAAAAGGAGACCTCTCTACCCCACAGCCGAGGAACGTCACTGGACAAAGTCATAGTCAGATTTTACTTGATCCGATAATAGATCAGTGGGGAGTGAGGAAGGAGCAGGGTTGCCCCTTGTTTTGGGAGGTGAAGGAAAACAGGGTTTGAGTTTTGTAACCTTTTGTTATGGAAAAATGCCAACATAGAATAAGGAAACACAGTGGTATAGTGAAGCCCCCCATACCCTTCTCCCAGCTTTGTTATCAGCATTACATCATTCTTGTGCCATCTGTTCCTCACCCCATCTTCATGATGATGATCTTCATTATAGTTGTTCTGGGTAAAATTGACAGACATTGAATCATATGAATACAGCTATACAATTTTGACCAGTGATTATACCCATGTAACCCGGGAATGTCGGCTCCATTATGATGTAAAACATTCCCATTTCTTTACAGAGTTCCCTTAGGCCCCTTCCCAGTTGGAGGGTTGAAGGGTTTTGTTTGTGTTTTAATATTCTCAGAGTGCCTAATTAGTTTGTGTGTGTGTGAGGTCATCCAGCTAATGCTGTGAGCTGAGAAACGTGTCTGAGAGAAGATAGCACTGTTGTTCATCTCAAAATAACCCATCACAAACACTGAGCTTTCAGTTCATTCGGAATATTTTTTTAGGAATAAATCTTGGAAGGTGAAAGTGCTGGGGAATATTTAACAGATCTTGTCTTTAGAGTTACTGAAATGTAAGATGTCTGCTTTTTCTCTTTTAAAGAATCCTCGCAAGGCTCGTGTAACTCGGCGTTTCATTGTAGTAGAAGGATTGTATATGAATACTGGAACTATTTGTCCTCTTCCAGAATTGGTAAGCAACCATGTTCAGTCATAATTTTAATATTTGGACTATTTGACACAGGTGCCTTTTGTTTATGACCACTTTTAGTGTATAATGTCTGCGTTGCTTTGCACATTAGGCCTCATAAGCATAATTTGCTCAGATCAGGGAAAAAAAACAACATTGAATGCCAGTGCTGGCCTTCACAGAGTAATCAGGAATGCTCTGTTGCCCAGGCTGGAGTGCAGTGGTGTGAACCCAGCTCATTGCAGCCTTACCCTCCTGGGCTCAAGTGATCCTTCCACCTTAGCTTTCTGAGTTAGCTGGGACTATAGGCACATGCCACCGCACCTGGCTCATTTTTCCCTTTTTTGTGGAGTCAGAGCCTCACTGTGTTACCTAGGCTGGTCTCAAACTCTTGGACTCAAGCAATCCTCCCGCCTCAGCCTGCCAAAGTGCTGGTATTACAGGTATGAGCCACCATGCCTGGCCAAGACTTAGCTTTTTTTTTTGAGATGGAGTCTCGCTCTGTCGCCAGATCTTGGCTCACTGCAAGCTCCACCTCCCGGGTTTACGCCATTCTCCTGCCTCAGCCTCCCGAGTAGCTGGGACTACAGGAGCCTGCCACCACGCCCGGCTGATTTTTTTTTTTTTTTTTTTTTTTTTTGTATTTTTTAGTAGAGATGGGGTTTCACCGTCTTAGCCAGGATGGTCTCGATTTCCTGACCTCGTGATCCACCAGCCTCAGCCTCACAAAGTGCTGGGATTACAGGCGTGAGCTACCGCGCCCAGCCTTTTTTTTTTTTTTTTGAGACAGAGTCTTGCCCTGTCACCAGGCTGGAGGGCAGTGACACCATCTTGGCTCACTGCAACCTCCGCCTCCCTGGTTCAGGCAGTTCATTCTCCTGCCTCAGCCTCTCGAGTAGCTAGAACTACAGGCGTGCGCAGCCACCCCCAGCTAATTTTTGTAGTTTTAGTAGAGACTGGGTTTCACCATGTTGGCTAGGATGGTCTCGATCTCTTGACCTCGTGATACACCCACCTTGGCCTCCCGAAATGCTGAGATTACAGGCGTGAGCCACCACGTTGGCCCTACTTAGCTTTTAAGATCCAGCTTTATTTAGGTGAAATCAACGTGTAAAATACACCTACTTTAAGTGTAAAATTTGATACGTTTTGACAGATGTATATACATCTCTATCACCATAACCATCACCACCATAGTCAAGATACAGAACATTTTTATGTAAGAAAATGTTTATCCAGAAAGAAAACTTTATCCAGAAAGCTTCCTGATACCTCTTTGTAGTAAGTACCCATGTTGGCCCCAGACAGCCATTAATCTACTTTCTCTTCCTGTAGATTAGTTTTCCCTTTTATAGAATTGTGTATGAATGAAAGCATAGCTTGCTTTTTTTGTTTGTTTGAGACGGAGTTTCGCTTTTGTTGCCCAGGCTGGGGAGTGCAATGGCACGATCTTGGCTCACTGCAACCTTCGCCTCCTGGGTGCAAGCGATTCTCCTACCTGAGCCTCCCAAATAGCTGGGATTACAAGCATGTGCCCCCACGCTCGGCTAATTTTGTATTTTTAGTAGAGACTAGGTTTCTCCATGTTGGTCAGGCTGGTCTTGAACTCCTGACCTCAGGTGATCCACTCTCCTTGGCCTCCCAGAGCTGCGGGATTACAGGCGTGAGCCACCGTGCCTGGCCAAAACTTAGCTTTTTGGTAGTGAAAGCAACATAACTGTTTTTAGAAACCATGACCATTGAAATTTCGTTTATTGAGGTGAAATTCACATAACACAAAGTTAACCAATTTAAATTGTACAGGACAGTGACATTTATTACATTTACCATGTGTGCAATCATCAACTCTAGGTCAAAACCTTTTCATGACTCGCAAAGAAGACCTCAAACCCATTAAACAGTCACTCCCCATTTTCTTCTCCCTCTAGCTCCCAGCAACCACCAATCTGCTTTCTATCTCTATGGATTTACCTTTTCTGGTTATTTCCTATAAATGGCATCGTATAATATATGACCTTTTCTTTCTGACTTCATTCACTTAATGTTTTTAAAGTTCATTAACATTGTATACCATGTATCAGTATTTCATACCTTTTTAATGCTAAGTAATAGTCCACTGTAGGGATAATACCACATTTTGTTTTATATGTTCATCCACAGATGGATATTTGGGTTCTTTCTACCTTTTTGCTTTTGCGAATAGTGCTGTTGTGAACATTTGTGTATAGGTATTTGTTTGAATTCCTGTTTTCAGTTCTTTCATGTATATATCTAGCAGTGTAATTGCTGGATTATATGGTAATTCTGTTTAACTTAATGAGGAACTGACATACTGTTTTCCACAGCGATTGCACCATTTTACATTCCTGTCAGCTATGTACCAGGGGTACAGTTTCTCTACATCTTTGTCAGAACTTATATTTTCTAGGGTTTTTTGTTGGTTTGTTTTAGCCATCCTAGTGAGTGTGAGGTAGTATCTCACTGTGGTTTTGATTTGTGTTTCCCAAATGACTAATGATGTTGAGCCTCTTTTCTTGTTTTTTTTGTTTTTTTGTTTGTTTGGCCATGTGTATATCTTTGGAGACGTATCTATTCAAGTGCTTTGCCCATTTTTTAAAATTGGGTTGTTTGTCTTTTTGTTTTTAAAAGAATTCGTTATATATTCTGGATACTAGATGTTTATCAGATACATGATTTGCAAATATATTCTCCTATTTTGTGGGGGTTTGTTTCGTTTATTTGATACTGTCCTTTGACACAGTTTTTAAAATTTTGATGATGTCCAATTTATCTGTTTTGTTGTTGCTTGTGCTTTTGTGTTTTATTTTAAAATCTTTGTTTAATCTGGCCGGGCATGGTGGCTCACGTCTGTAATCCCAGCACTTTGGGAGGCCAAGGCAGGTGGATCATTTGAGGTCAGGAGTTCGAGACTAGCCTGGCCAACATGGTAAAACCCTGTCTCTACTAAAAATACAAAAAAAATTAGCCAGGCATAGTGGTACACGCCTGTAATCCCAGCTACTCGAGAGGCTGAGGCAGGAGAATTGCTTGAACCTGGGATGCGGAGGTTGCAGTGAGCCAAGATCACACCAGTGCACTCCAGCCTGGGTGGAGTGAGACTCCATCTCAAAAAAAAGAAAAAAAAAATCTTTGTTTAATCCAAAATTATCAAGATTTACTGCTGTGTTTCCCCCTAAGAGTTTATAGTTTTCTTTTTTTTTTTTTTTTGAGACGGAGTCTCGCTCTGTTGCCCAGGCTGGAGTGCAGTGGCGGGATCACTGCTCACTGCAAGCTCCGCCTCCCAGGTTTACACCATTCTCCTGCCTTAGCCTCCCGAGTAGCTGGGACTACAGGTGCCCGCCACCTTGCCCGGCTAGTTTTTTGTATTTTTAGTAGAGACAGGGTTTCACCGTGTTAGCCAGGATGGTCTTGATCTCCTGACCTCGTGATCCGCCCATCTCGGCCTCCCAAAGTGCTGGGATTACAGGCTTGAGCCACCGCGCCCGGCCGAGTTTATAGTTTTCAATCTTACATTTAGGTCTGTAGTTCATTTGAGTTCAGTTTTGCATGTGCGATGATGAATAGGTCATCAAGTGGTTATCCAGTTTTGCCTGCATCATTTGTTGAATGTTTCCCCATTGACTGGTCTTGGCACCCTTGTGGAAATTAATTGACCATAGACGTATGGGTTTATTTCTAGACCCTATTCTGTTTCATTCTTTGCTATATATCTGTCCTTATGCCAGTACTACACTGTGTCAATTATTGTAGCTTTGTAGTAGGTTTGAAATCAGGACATGTGAGTTCAACTTTTTTCTTTTTCAAAATTGTTTTAGCTGTTTGGGGTCTCTTGAAATTCCATTTGAATTTTAGGATTAGCTTTTCCATTTCTGTAAAAGGTATTGTTGGGATTTTGGCGGGGATTGCATTGAATATGTAGTCACTTTGGGAAGTATTACCATCTTAATGATAATAAGTCTTCCAGTCTATGAACTTGGGATGTTTCCATTTATTTAGATATTTCCTTCAGCAATGTTGTGTGGTTTTTAGTATACATATCCTGCACCTCTTTGGTTAAATTCATCAATAAGTATTTGATTTTTTTATTCTATTATAAATGGAATTGTTTCCTTAATTTCCTTTTTAGATTGTTTACTGCTGGTTTATAGAAATACAACAGACTTTTGTGTATTGCTTTTGCATAATGTAACTTCTGCTGAATTTTTTAGCTCGACTAGTACTTTTGTGGATCTTATTCTATATATAAGATTACGCCATCTGTGAATAGAGATAGTTTTACTTGTTTCTTTTCAATCTGGATGCCTTTTATCTTTCTTGCCTGATTGCCCTGGCTAGGCCCTCGACTACAGTGTTGACTAGAGGTGGTGAAAGTGAGCATCTTTGTTTTGTTCCTGCTCTTACAAGGAAAGCTTTCGGTCTCCTATCGTTGAGTATGATGTTAGCTGTGAGTTTTTTATAATAACCTTTTATCAGGTTGAGGAAGTTCCTTCCCATTTTTAATTTATTGAGTGTTTTATCATGAGAGGTTGTTGGATTTTGTCAAACGTGTTTTTCTGCATTTGTTGGGATGATCATGTGGGGTTTTTTCCCCCTACATTCTACTAATGTGTATGTAATACATATTTTATTTTTCCATGTTGAAACACCCTTGCATTTGGCCATTGAGATTTTAATCTAGGAGTCTATTAATCGAATAAGGATTCAAAATAAGGATTTCATATGTTATTTTTAAATTTTTTCACTATTTCTGAAGAAATCTAAATATATTTTAAGTATCAATAGAATAGATGTATTTGTTTTCTTCTTTCTGTTTTTGTAAGAGTGTCAGTGGTTGATGGAATAATGTGAGGGAGGTAGTGAACCAGAGGTACTAGGACATATACTGTAGGACTACAGTAATGAAGCAGTACTGATGGACAGATACACAGCCAGAGCAGTGAAACTAAAGATGAAGTGTAGGAACAGCTCAAGTGGAGGTAAGCACTGAAGCTGGGCATGGTGGGTCACACCTTTAATCCCAACACACTGGGTGCTGAGGTGGCAGAATCACTTGAACCCAGGAGGTCAAGGCTGCAGTGAGCCATGATCCTGCCACTGCACTGCAGCCTGGGTGGCAGAGCGAGACTCTGTCTCAAAAAAAAAAAAAAAAATCAGTATTGTGCTGTCTGTTGTTAAGTTGAATCATTTTAGACCATCTAAAGTACAATTGATTCTCATCATTCACTCTACTTAATATTCTGTAAAGTTGCCATGAACACTGGAATAAGAAATACTAAACTATTGCTGCTTGGCAAATTATAGGGTTAGGTTCCTCTGAGCCTCTGGTTACAACATTTTCATCAACCAGTTGACACAAAACTCGCTTTATGTGTGTTTTTGTTTAAAGGTGTCTTATTTAAAGTCTGTTGATTCGTTGCACTACAACTCATGCCTGAACAGAGCTTCTCTAACACACAAATTTTCTCCATGAGGGACATCACAGCCTTTGTGCACTAGGAGTAGTAGACGGCACTTTAGCATGACACTTGGGGGCCACTCTAAATAGCAAACTCACCAACAAAGAACACAGAAGTCCAAAAAAGTGGCAATAAATAGACCTTCCATAGGGTACTAATTCACAGGATCAGAGCTGAAACAGTTGCCCGTTCACCCTCACCTGGGAAAACACGCGTCAGGTAATTCAAATTCTTCACTGCTCTGCACATGCACATGTCTGTGATGACAGGAAGAAAGTGTTGATTTGGAGGTTGCAAATAATTTTAATAAGTAGATGAATTTGCACATACAGAATTCACAAGTATCGAGGATCAGCTGTACATACTTTTTAATCTTAATTTTTTTCTTCATAATAATGTTCTATATGATGCTAATCATTAGTATCCTAACCTTTATATAACACTTAGGTTAAGTTAAAATACAAATACAAAGCAAGAATCTTCCTGGAGGAAAGCCTTTCGTTTGGAGTCCTAGGAGAGCATGGCCGAGGAGTCACTGAACACTATGGAATCAATGTAAGTTCCCCTTTTTAGGAACGTTTCGCCTCTTATGGGAGACATGTAGTTCCATTCTGCGAGGCATATATTTTTATAGGCACAAGACAGCACTCCTTACCGGTTTGAAGGGTCACGAAACTTTGGTGTCTGTCACCTCAGTGAGCCCAGGATGGGTCTAGTCAGCCAGAAGAGGGAACCCCATCTTCCTTCTGAACTTATTAACTCAGAGTGGGTAGTCAGGGTTTGTGCTGTGTTTGCAAAATTGCATTTGAATTGGCCTTTAGTGTCTCTTCTCTAGAAATGGTTAAATGTTGCCTTCCAATTATTTCTTAAAATCATCAAGAATTTCCTGAGTAGTCTTTTCAGAAGTATTCATGACAGCAGAGAAACAGTACTGTTTCTAGTATTTAAAAATCTGTATTCTATATAATATGTTTGTGGGAGGTAGATACAGTTATGCGTGTGTGTGTGTGTGTGTGTGTGTGTGTCTGTCAGTGTGTGCGTGTGTCAGTGTGTGTGTGTGTGTCAGAAACAGCACTGGCATGCATTCAGCAAAACCTCTTAAAGTCCCAAACAGAGTGAGGTGTCATGTTTCCTTTTCTGAGGGAAATGGACCCAGACTGCCCACAGTGCCTAGTGAGTGGGTTTTGCTCCTGGAGCCTCAGGGCAGAGGAAGTCAGCCAGTCTTCAACAGCTGTCTTACCAACCACCAAGGGAAGAGTTACAGAAAGCTTTTTCTCCAAAACATGCGCATAAGAGCTGTGCAACCTATGTTACAGAGTTGAAATATAAAACATAAATTGCCTTAGATTATCTATGTCCCACTACTATGTAGTCCCAGAGAAAAATGTAGAGCAGAGTGAATATCCTGAGAGGCTGGATATAAGCACCTCCTCCAAGGCAGACTGACATTCAGCAGTTACATGCACCGAGGAGATAAATGGAATAAATGGAAGTGTAATTCAAGCAAATTTAGCAGTACACAACAGCCTTTTTTAAGGCATGAAAATGTTTATGAAGGAAAAAACTCGAACTTCACTGTTGTAGTTTTCTGAATGCTTCTAGCAGTTGTCACTGAGGAAATACTCACAAGCGCCTGAGAGTAGAGAGCGGAATGTGTGGACTTTATTTGGATCCCGATTCAAACAGATGCTGTTAAAAGAAAATTTGGTGAGACAATCAGAGATAATTTGAACACTGAATATTTGAATATATTTAACATCAAATTTACATTTAACATTTAAAAATTGTTAACGTCTTAAGTATGATAGTAGTTTTGTGATTATGTTTTTGAAAGAGTTTTTATCGTTAAGAAATACACAGTGAAATGTTTATAGATGAAACCCCATGAAGTCTGGGATTCACTACAAAGAAATGATGATGGTGGTAGGGGATATAGATGAAGCAGCGTTGTCCTTGAGTTTATGATGATTGAATCTGGGTGATGGGGATTCTTTGTTCTGTTCTACTTTGTTCAGGCTTGAAATTTTTCGCAATGAAAGGTTTAAAAACATTTTTTAAAAAGAGCAGGAGTGCACAGTTTCTCTGTTGGATCTATGAAACACTGAGGAAAACACTAGCTGTGTTCTGACAGTCCATTAACATGCCCATCAGTAAGTAGTGATTGAATGCCTACTCTGTGCCCAGAATGGAACTCGGTGCCGAGGGCTGCAGCCGAAGATGAGCACCAAAGGAGTTCTGAGTGGTCAGAAAGATGTAGGACTCAAAGCCCATTAGGTCATTAGAGCACATTAGGTTCTTCTGCTGTCCAGTCGGTCAAAGATTCCATCGCCACGACGTTTGGATAAATTGATTTATGAAATGCTGAAAATCATGTTGAATACAAGAATAAAGTGCTCAAAACTTCAAGAGACTTATTTTTATTTATCTCAGGTGCATCCCATGGGGAAGGCCAGCTAGACCACTGTTTTAGCAAGGAAATAGTCTTATTTTGTACCTGTGACTGCTTTTAATTTTGAACAGCTTTGGGTTTTATCTTCTTATAATTTATTTGTCTTTGCTATGAGTTAATTTGTCATGTATAATGAAATGGTAAAAATATATAAAATGAGACAGTTTCAGAGATGGGCCATGAAACTACAGTTCATTCAGCGATAGATGTTATATGGTTTATTTTTTATTTTCATGTAGATAGGTAGTTTGAATCCAGATGTTAACAGACATTTGATGCTGTTAAATTTTGTCTCTAGGGCTGAAGTTGGCCTTTTTTTTTTTTACACTGTGGAATAACTGTCACTCCTTTTCTGGCAGATTGATGATATTGATCTTATCAGTGCCAACATGGAGAATGCACTTGCTTCTATTGGAGGTTTCTGCTGTGGCAGGTCTTTTGTAATTGACCATCAGGTGGGTTCTTTTTTAAAAAAGGAGCTAAAACTGAAACTAATTTCTCCATTGGTCACCTCAAAATATAACTTTGAAATACAAAATTTTACTTAGTTTATCACACAATTTTTATTTAAATGTCAATTTTTAAAGAATCATTCAAAATACTTTCTATTTAGAAATGATTTCTCATTTAACAAAAAATCTTGTTTCTGTTACACGTATCATGTTTATTTATGGCTGGATCTTACCCCCGTCACCACATGTACACGCTGTTCAGTAGTTGTTTTAGAGAACTGATGCCTTAAAAATGTTTACCTAGAAAGGGCAGAGAATGTATATATGTGTCTTCAACTGATTTGTTTCTTCTCAGCGACTTTCCGGCCAGGGATACTGCTTTTCAGCTTCGTTACCTCCCCTGTTAGCTGCTGCAGCAATTGAGGCCCTCAACATCATGGAAGAGAATCCAGGTATAACCCTTGAAAAACCCGAGAAATCAAAGAGATTTCAGGTTACATTAGTTGTGTTACGGATTTACTTACTGGAGAAATTATTTGCCAGACAAAACTGGTTTGCAATTACACTATCTGGCCTTCGAAGGAAGAGTGGCAGTGAAGAAGCTGTTCCTGCCCCGGGGACTTGGGGTCAGAGCTTTTCTCCTGTGCTTAGAGCCAGAGCCAGAGCCAGAGCCAAAGCAAGGCTGGCTCAGATAGTGGGTGGAGATACTGGGAGGAGGAGGGGCTCTCAGCCACTTCTGGGCCTAAACGTTCCATTGGTGTAAATAAGCCAGTCCTTATTTGGTTAATAGTTTTTTGAGAAATCAGCTGAAGCATGCTCCTTTTTTATCTGTGTAATTTTATAAATATTGTGAGTTTTCGCCTTTAGCCTTTGAATCATCAGTTGGTACCGAAGCCAAGCCCGGTTTACCAGCAAAGAACTTACTCAGTGGGAAAAATAAAAAGTCTAAGAATTTAAAGTGTGGCCTTTGGCTATGACAGGGCCACCTCTGCAAAGCTTAACACAGAAAGGGAGCTGCAGGCCCTACCCGGTAAAGTATTTCTGAATCTTCATCACTGATACAGAGAACCAAAAGGTGTATGTCTCTGTGCTCATTCATATGCTTGCTTCTCAGATGGCCTGGCACTCCTAACTTCTCTTCAGATATTTTAGTTTTGGGATTTTCCTTGAATAAAAAAGGAAAATATCAAGAAAAGATTGTAAAAATTACTACAGTTGATTTTTTACCAAATTGTTTAGGATAAAGAAATAAGCAGTAAATTTGTGCCCTTTGATTCTTAGCCAGATTACCTGTAGGATCTTGATGAGAGCAAGAGGCATTGATTGCTCTTGAAAGCATCATTCCAGGTTTGTTGAAAGTGGGATAGTGAGGTGAGAAGGGGCCAGTTAGCATGCACCAGAGACGAAGCCTGGGCCTTCAGGGGAGCATGGGTTCCTGGCTCTGTTCATATGTAGAAGGATTTGCAGCATTTTAAATTGATGAACTTGATCTGGGTCTTCAAAAATATTTTTAGGTTAGTACTATTATACGTTCCAAGGAGACTCTCAAATGTATTTTTTTCATCTAGGTATTTTTGCAGTGTTGAAGGAAAAGTGCAGACAAATTCATAAAGCTTTACAAGGGTGAGTTTTATATATTTTCAACCAACATAAAGTTTATCTGCACCACACTTAAACAACTAATGAAAAGTTTTAAATTTATAGGCTTGGGTCAGTTTGACCAAATTGCAACTAAGAAACCAAAAACTTAGTTCACTCACATTGGTTAATTTGTATAGAACCAGATCATCTGTTTTAAAGAATCATGACTTTGTTTTTCTGAAAATGAAACAAACTCATTAATAAAATATTACAACAGTACAGAAGATAGAAAGATGAAAATAACAACCCAACGTCTTACCACTGGAAATAACCAAGGTAAACATTGAAGCATCTCTCCATGTCCGCACACATACAGGGATGCCATTATATATTACATAATTAGATGACTGGGTTCATACCATCTGTGTTACTTTTTAGTAAATTACTAAGTTTTAACACAAGAAAAATAAGTGAAATTTTGTGAGTGTTTCTTTTTTCTTTCTTTTTTTAAACTACACAAGAGTCACTCTTTAAGATTCCTCTGTAGTTAAAAAAAGATCGAGGTTGGTGCTATCTCCACGCACGTTCCTGGTCTTATAGAAAGTGATTTCACATTGCCCAAGGTATTTCTTTTTGCCTTTCCTAAGGTGAAACATGCTTTCTTGGTCATGAAAGTCATCTCTCTGTTCCAGATACGGAAACTGGAGACTTTAACTAAAAGAAAAGGACAATTGATAAATGAGTATATCACAGCTGTTCCAGATAAAGAAGGGGCAGAGACAATTAAAGTTCTGGGTGTGTCTGTGTGATAGTAACAGCAGTTCTTGCATGATTTATGGTAGGGAGATATATTTGTATTGGTTCCAGTTCCATTGGTTTGTGAAATATTAATATGCCAACACAGCCTAGCATATTGGAGTCACTGGAAATTGATCAGCGGCAGCCTCACATACCCTTCACTCTATGGTGTTAACCTGTTTTAGTTTCTAAGTCCAATCCTCCACTTTCCCCAGCTCTGTCACACTTTTTCTTTCCAAAATTCCTAACCCTCTGTCTTCACTCCCCTCACTTTCAGCTAACAACCTGGCCTTATGCTGTCACTTGGGACTCTGTCATATTTCCTGACAAATCTACACACCTATGGGTATCTGAACCAGTCTTCCCTCCTGTAGACCAATAAATGTTGCTCCAACAACCACAGGCCCTTTTTTAAGGACTGAGTGCCTTTGCTTGTCCCTGCTACTTTGTCATCAGCCTGTTCCCTTTTTTGCATCATTTGATTAGCAGTCACGTCCACTTTAAATTCCTCTTGCCTGTCACCCGACATTTCCCTCTGCAACTTCCCATGTCTTTACTCCTCTCAGTAGCTATCATCTCCACGTCTTCATTTGCACTGGCAGCTCTGAGACCTGGCTTCTGCTACTGTCCTTCATCTGGACTGTTTTTGTGGAGGTCTCCACTGACTACTGAATCCAGTGGACCATCTTCAGAGCTCATCTTGATGTCCCCATAGTTTTCAGCACAGGTGACCACTCTTTCCTTCTTTGGACTCTGCTACACTGCACGCCTGGATTTCCTCTTACATCTTTGAATGGTTCCATCTCGGTCTCTGAAGGCTTTCTTTCAACACCTTGTTCTTCGAGGCTTTGTGATTCTGTTCTTCTCATTACCTTCTTCCACACCTGGAGCTCCACATCATTTCATGACACCTGTATGTAGACAGCTCCCAGCTTCATATCTCCACCCTGGACCACTGCAGCTCCAGGTCTCACACCCAGTTGCCTGCTCAGTATCCACAGTTGGAAGACTTCATGGCACCTCATAGCAAACACGCATTCAAAAGGGTCGCAGGAGCAAACCGTGCTGGTATCTAGATGGTTACAGAGAAGAGTGAAAAAACAGCAAAGAGGTCAAAGTTACAGGAGGGAAGGAGTAGGGAATCTAGTGGAAGATGAGGTCTGGGTCCTGGGCCATCCACACACAGGGACTTGTGAGCCCTGATGAGAGCTTTGACACACAGAGAAAGTCCTGGCATGGTTTTGAGCAAAAAAGTGACACACCCTGTCAGATACCCTAGCAAAATTACTTTTGCATGGTGTGAAAAAATACATTGAACAGCAATAAGAACAGAAGCAGGGAGACCAGTTAGGAGATTGACGCAGGCGAAAGGTGATGGTGACTCTGACCATGGTGGGATCCATGACGTGAGAAGTCTGGGTATCTTCTGAAGGGAGAGCACACTGGATCTAGCAGTTCATATGCAGGGTGAGTGAGAAAGAGAAGACTCCAGGTGGAGCTTAGGGGGTTTGGTCAAAGTAAGTAGGTAGAGTCGCTAGTGAGAGAGAGGGATAGAACTGGGAGAAACACTTACTGGGGAAGGTCAGCAGTGGTTGTGTTAAGCCCGAAGTGCCTGTCAGACATGGAGTGCAGAGCAGCAGCTGGATGTGCAAGTCTGAAGTGTGAGGAAGAGTACTGAGCTAGAGACAAATTTTTGAATCTTGGGGTATAGATATTATTTGAAGCATTTCAATGTGAAGAGGTCAGAAACTTAGCCACGACTAGTCCGAGAAAGAGTGACCAGTGAGGAAGACGCAGGCTAGAAGAGCCTAGAGTCCTGGAAGCCAGGGAAGAAATTGCTTATGTAGGAGGTCAGCCTGTGACATGCCACTGCTTACAGGCCAGACCAGATAACAGAACACTGATCCTTTGACTTCATCATGTAAAGGTATTATGACATGGTGAGCAGTTTCACGGGAGTGTGGGGTAAAACGCCTGCTTGAAGGAGGTTCCGGACAGTTGGACACAGCTTAGATGACTGTTTTGAGGAGTTTTTCTCTAAAGAGGTACTGAGAAACAAGATAGTGGCTAGAGAAAAAAATTGGTCAAGAGAAGAATATTTCAGTTTAAGATTACTGAGGTCAATTTCTGAATAACGTCTAGCTAAGTATAAAACATCCTTTCTCCTACTGGTTGGCACTACTGTCTCTATCATATACCAGGTTCCCATTTGTACTTAGATCTGTTTTTGAACTGTCTCTTCCATTCCATTGGTATATTTGCTCATTACTCAGACTGTTTTTATTTTATCTGTTTTTGTCGCTGTTTTGGAATACAGGTTTATCACTAGTGTCTGTTTTTATTACTGTTTTGGAATACAGGTTCCTCCAAAGTTATTGCTAGAATCTTGATTGGAATTGCATTAAATTTTCTGATGAATGTGGAGGGAATTGTCATCATGAACAAGAGCTCTTTAGTTAATTAATCTCCCTTTGTGTGTTTTAATGGAATTCCTATAAAGCCCTTGTACCTTCATGGAACCTTTAAAGGGGATTTTCAGACATCCTATAGATTTTGTTGCTGTTGTGAATGGAGTTGTCTTTTCTCTTATATTTTCTACTTTATTGTTAATTCATAAGAATATTACTGTTTTCTCTAAACTGACCTTATATCCAGGAGTCTTTCTAAACTCTTATTATTTCCAGTAGTGGTTTCATTCTGTTATGATGATGTACATAGAAGTCCTGTTATCTGCAATAATAGTGTTCTCTCTTTGCTTCCTAATGCTTTTACATCTTAGTTCATTTTGTTATTTTATTGCTTTGGTCTGGGTCTCTAAATCTGTATTGAACAGTGGCAATAATAGCAAACATTCTTTTCTTATTCCCAGTATAGAAGCAATTCTTCATTAAATATAAAACATCATGCTATGGGTTTTTGGTGAGTAGCCTTTATCAAATTACTCCTAGTTTTATTTTGTTTTGTGTTTTTTTTAAGAGACGGGATTGCTCTGTGTTGCCCAGGCTAGAGTGCAGTGGCTATTCACAGATATAGTCAACACACTACAGCCTCAAACTCCTGGACTCAAGCAATCCTCCTACCTTCACTTCCCAACTAGTTGGGACTACAGGCATGTACCACTGCACCTGGCTAAATTATTCCTAAATTTGAAGACCTTTTGTTAAAATCGTAAATAAATGTTGAACTTTATCCTTTTTTTTTTTTTTTTTTTTTTTTAACACATCTATTAAGGTAAATCATAAATTTGTCTTATGGCTGAATTACATTGAAATATTTTCTGATGTTAAACCATCCTTGCATTCTTGAGAAAACCTTTCATTATAATGTGTTTTTCTCCACTGTTAGATTTATTTAGCTAATATTTTAATTTGACTTTTTATATCTATGTTTATAATTTAAATGGATCTGTAACTTTATACCAATTTTATGTAACATGGGAGTCAGTATTAGGATAGCTTCAGTAGATGATTTGGCTATTTTCCACTCTTTTTACTTCATGGCTCCACTGAGTAAAACACGGCTTAATCGTTTCTTCAAAAGTTGAGAGTAGGTCTCCCACTTTAAGGCCGTATAGGCTTGGAGCCTTTGGTTTGGGGATAGTTGTTGATTATCTCTCATATATCCATATTATTTTAACTTTTTATTTGTGTAAGTTTGGTTTTGTGTGTTTTCATCATAGTGTTTTCTTCCGTATTTTAATGCATTGTCTCATTGCATTGTGTTCTTACTCTTCTTCAGCTTCTTGCATTTAGCTTTTGGTTTTATTTCTTATTTTCTAATAAATATATTAAAGATAAATATTTTCAGAGGCAGTATCTTCAATGCTTAGTTCTGAGTAATTTTTTTGTTCAATTTTTCTCTAATTTTTCACTTCTCTCATCCCTGAGGTTGAGTTTGGAAAACGAAGTTAACATCCTATGCTGGTTTGCCTCTGTTTTCATTGTAATTGTAGTTATTGGTGTCTGGTTCTCCCTATAGACTGTAAGCACACAGTGTAGACTGTGGCTACCTTGGTGATTGCTCTGTCCCTGGGAGCTAGTCCAGTGCTTGTTTATCCATTGGGATAAGATGATATGTCCAGCAAAGTCTTTTGTTAAAGAGTAATGTAATAGACTCTGAAACATGGCTTCTCTGAACTCAAGCTACAACTGTGTCCATTTGGTTTTAATTAAACTCATCTGACATTCAGCATCTAGGCAACCAGAGATAGGGCATTTTGTTTAATTCCTTCTCTCACCAGCATGTGAGATGAGACCATTTGATCAAAAAGCACAAGTTAGATTTGGACCTCAGGTGCCTTGTATTTCTTTTTTTTTTTTTCTTTTGAGATGGAGTCTTGCTCTGTTGCTCAGGCTGGAGCACGGTGGCACGATCTCAGCTCACTGCAACCTCCACCTCCCGGGTTCAAGCGATTCTCCTGTCTCAGCCTCCTGAGTAGCTGGGGTTACAGGTACTTGCCACCATGCCCGGCTAATTTTTGTATTTTTAGTAGAGACGGGGTTTCACCATGTTGGTCAGGCTGATCTCGAACTCCTGACCTCGTGTTCCCCCCCGCCTTGGCCTCCCAAAGTGCTGGGATTATAGGTACAAGCCATCATGCCTGGCCGCTTGGTATTTCCTGAGGAAAATTGAGGCCATTTGATTCATATGAAATGCTATTTGGAAAGCAATGTTTTTTTTTTTTTTTCCTTGAGACAGAGTCTTGCTCTTGATGCCCAGGCTGGAGTGCAGTGGCACGATCTTGGCTTACTGTAACCTCTGCCTCCAGGGTTCAAGCAATTCCCCTGCCTCAGCCTCCTGAGTAGCTGGGATTACAGGCGCCCACCACCACACCTGGCTAATTTTTGTATTTTTAGTAGAGACAGGGTTTTACCATGTTGGCCAGGCTGGTCTCGAACTCCTGACCTCTGGTGATCCACCTGCCTCAGCCTCCCAAAGGGCTGAGATTACAGTCATGAGCCACCACACCTGGCTGAAAGCAATTTTTTAATACTCTGAGAATATATGACCTTAAAAAAAAAAAAAGATACTTCATGTATGTGTTTAACATGGTCAGAATTTACACAGGAAATGGGTTTTGAAAGTGTATTGCTTAGTTTCTACATTAGTAAAGAACTAACCTAGGAGGTTCCCTCACATTCCACATCCTCAAGATTCCATGATTCAGACCTGTAGGCTGCTTTATTGAGAGATCTAGCATGATGTATTATATTTAAGGGAAGGAGATGCTAATTAATAATGTTCCAAGGGTGATTGGAAGGCCAGGTCAGATGAGTTTCCAGAATTCACATTATTGTAACATGCAGTAGTCATTCTGTAAAGGTTTGTCGAGTCCTAAACTGGGAAGATTCAGTTGTGCTACCTAGTGCTTTTTGTTGTTATTTCATTCTGAGGGAAAAACAAATCATTTTAGGTGAAACAAACTAAATGAAAGGATCTAAAATGTTTAGCCCAGTTTCAAATAGACATGTATCACATTTGTGTCCTAGGAGGTAGGTCAAAACTCAAATAATATTTGTTATCATAGGATAAAATAGACTTTAAGTGAACCTGACTGGATATTAATAATGTGGCATAGCATCTCCTGACAGCTATAATACAAATACAGGATTTAATTTAATTTAATTTAAAAATACAGGATTTGGCCCCTAAAGATCTGTCTTTGAGAAGCTACAGATTTTTGTGCTGTTAATCCTAAGTGAAAACAAAATAATTTTAATCCAAGTAAAATCTAAAACATAACATGCAAATAAGGACATTTTTCTATCTAAACATATTGCTATTAGTCAAAATATAATGTATGTTTGGTTTTTGTTGGGGTTTTTTTTTTTTTTTTTTTTTTTGAGACAGGGTTTTACTCTGTCACCCAAGCTGGAGTATAATGGCACAATCTCAGCTCACTGCAACCTTGACCTCCTGAGTTCAAGCGATCCTCCCACCTGAGCTTCCCAAGTAGCTGGGACTACAGGTGCAAGCCACTACACCTGGCCCATTTTTGTATTTTCGTTTTTGTTTTGTTTGTAGAGATGGGGCATAATGTTGTTAATGTTAGAAATCATCCCTGTAATTAATGAGAAACAAAATAAAAACTAAAGACATAGATAATAAGGAAGCATAACATAAACTGTAGTGAGTAGCTTGTGAAGGATCCAGACAGGATGAAAAATAGCAAATGATGGAGCAGAGCCTTCCCTAAAGTGGGTGATGAAGAAGGCCCCAGCAGCAGGCAGTGCTGGAGCTGGGCCCCAGCATGTGCAGCCAGCACAGGGAAGAACAAACATCAGGGGCGAGGGAGCCCATGGCAAGGGAATGACAGACCAAGCTGGGGCCCAGAGGGCCTATAAGGAGGGGCGCCCAGGCGGGAGTACGGTGCACAGACTCCCTGTTGGGAGGCTGGGGCCATGAGACCCAGTCCTGCACTCAGGAAGCCACATCACAGGCAAACTTTTTTAGAGGAGGAAGCACCGCCAGGGTGCCTCGCTTCGCTTTCTTTGTTGGAATTGGAATAATGCTTCCCGTCAGTCGCAAGCTTCTGTACATTCACTGTGCCTTGACATTGTGGACTTCTAACATTATTTCTCCGTGAGTGATCTTGGAGCCTGGAAGGAACTTATGGCTGTGTGTGTGTTTCCTTTCTTCAGGATTTCTGGATTAAAAGTGGTGGGGGAGTCCCTTTCTCCAGCCTTTCACCTGCAACTGGAAGAGAGCACTGGGTCTCGCGAGCAAGATGTCAGACTGCTTCAGGAAATTGTAGATCAAGTAAGTATCCATTTACTTGAGGAAATCCCCCCACACCACTTCTGCCCTTGCCCCAAGCAATTTTTTAATGTTATTTTTTAAGAAAAGTCTGTTGACCTGAGAGAAGAGAGTAGAAAGGAAGATGCTGGTGACCCACTCTGGACATGGAATCTTAATCCTCCAGGTCCTTCCTAGCTTCTGGCCATGGTAACGGGCAGCAGGCCCTCCCATTGGGTCAGTATGTGGCTCCCTCCAAAGTTATTCTGTTTTGTACCACTTTGCATTTAAATATACTTGGCCTCTCCTCTGAAAAATTAGCCTTGCAGAAAACTCACTTGCTCACCGTTTTACAAAGCCAGGCTTTCCTATGTGTAGTTGGGGGAGGCATTGTGTGTGGGCATCGCACACATTCCTGGACTGCTGACTGTCCCCACAGCACAGCTCAGGGACAGTCCACTCGCAGTCACCCTGAAGTTAGGATGCTCTTGTATCTTCCAAAAGTTATTTCACTACTAATTGTCTAAGAAACACATCACCAGGGAAACCACTTGCCCATTTTCATCTGGCAGCACTGCCCCTCCAGAGTGCTTCCTGCCCTGGGCACACGGGTTTACAGTGGTGCAGGGACAACAGAAGTTTCTTTAAAAGGGGGAGGAAGAACAGCGGAGTAACCTAAGCAGGAAGGACTCAGGAGGGGCAGTGGAATGCCACCCACCCTGCTCCCCTCTTCCAAGTCCTGGGATGCTGGACATCTGCTTTCAGAAGGATCTGGACTTTTATGTGGGCTGCTGCTGCTGCTGCTTTTAGAAAAGTCTGACATATACCTAGTATGTATTTGAGAATGCAAATGGGCATGATTCTGCTTCCCTGTCCAGAGGCTGTAGCTATGAGCGATGCTACCAGGTTTCTGGGGTCATAATGGCAGTTACCACCTATCATGTGCCTTTCTGAGGCCAGGCCCTGTCCTAAGCCTCATCTGCCTATACAGCTTCTCAGGCAGGCTCTTCTAGGCCACGTGGCTGTGCAGTATACAGACCGGGCGTGCGGGCAGCCTCTGCTGCCTACCTGGCTTCAGCTGTCCTGTGTCCCAAATGTTTGAGCCACATAATCTGGAATAACAGATTTGTGGAGAACTTCATAAAATTTGTGGCCTTCTAGAGTCAGTTACATTAACAAAAACATAAAACAAGCCCCAGGATCTGAGCTTCTAAAGAAACGTGTCAGATTATGAATGATCAGGCTGGAGCTGCTTATCTTGTGAGGTGAGGAAATGCAGCTGCTGTCCCCTCAGGAATACCTCTGTGGACATGAAGACTCTCTCGACAGGGAAAACATCCCACTGCCTGCTTTACTACCTCATTGTTTGTGACGTTCCTTAAATACATACAAACACAAAACTAAGCATGACGTGTTTGTGATTAGAGTTCTCATACAAATGGAAAACCAAAACAAATGTATAAATTAAATACATACTAAATGGACAAGCCAGTAAAATTCCCATTCATTTCGTTACCTTCATGAGGCAGGTGAATTTGTTGTTTTCAATAGACTTGCCCCAGCGGGACAGCTGAGAGCTGTGTTCGCAGAGCAGGCTCATGAGCTGCACACGCCAGTGTTGGGTCTGAGTGATGGCTCCGCCGTTCTCACTGAGTCTCTTCTCGAACTGCATCGGGACAGTTGTCCACACATGCTTCATGATGAGGGACAGTCGCCTCCTTCAGATGCCAGTGTATTCATTGCATAGTAAATCCACCTGTGTTCTCTTTTCATTAGATAGCAACAGCTAAAGTCTTATTACTGCTTTGTACCAAAGAGAGACGCAGAGGAGAACGTGTGAATGAAGCAACTCGGTGTTAAAATACTGTGCTTACAAGGATTAGCCACGTAACGAAAGAGGAAGTGAAAAGTCTGTGGACAGCTCACAGATCTCAAACTCCTGTCTGTGGGCCTGGTTTGATACTGGTTCTCTTAAGGAAATCCTCTTGCGAGTTGAGTGAGAAGAGAACAGTCTGGGGTAGGGAACAGAATACTATCTAGAAACTTCATTTATATATCTATATATATCCCACTTCTGTGCATCATCATACCTTCCATTTGTAAAATCTTCCGGATCTTTCGTCCCACTCGCCTCATCTTTTCAGTATTTGAAGGAGAGGAAAGAACCATGCTGCCGTAACTCTTACTTAAGTTTCGCAGATCCGAGAGGCTTTGCCAAGTTTATTTTGAGTTGCTCAATAGGACACTGTTTTTACAAACTGAGCTATTGTTTATAGTGTCTCTTAACCAGCCAGGGCTAGAAACAGAGCCAGTCCAGATGTTTGCAGGAGTTCACTTTTCCAGGCACACTTGCAGAGCCTAGAGTCAGCGGGAGGCTGTCATTGCCTGGTATGGGTTTTCCATCTCTTCCTCGCAGCCTATGACGTGACCCCTCTTCAGGCAGATACCTTTACTGCCAGACACGTGGAATGGTGGTTCTTTCCTTTACACTGGCCTTTGCTCTGTTGCTACTTTTTTTTAATATAACGCACATACCACATACCATAAAATTCACCCTATTGAAGTATATCGTTAAGTGGCTTTTAGTATCATACATGCAGTAGGTTGTGCAACCATTACTATCTCATTCCAAAACATTTTCATCACTCCAGAAAGAAAACACTGTAGCCTATTACCTTGCTCTGGTGTTTATGCTTTCTTTATTTTAGTAGAGATTGTTTTCATTTTTTCTTAATGTTGACAGATGGTTAATATGTAGGAAAGCTGTGTAAAACTTTGTTAACGTGAGAGTCTGCAGTGCCCAGCGGCCCCATGCCCAGATGTCACATGTGGACATCGTTTTTGCTAATATCTGAAGTGCAATGGTTTTTCTCTGACACAGTCCTACTGGTGGTGGTGGTCTTAAGTCCAGCCTGCAGGACTTTGCTCGCACCATTTCCTCATGTTCTAACTCTGCTTTGTCTAAATGGTAGCCACTAGCTATCTATGGCTGTTTAAATTTAAACTAAGTGGAAATAAAAGGCACAACTGTGACCTCTCAGTAGCACCAGCCACATCTCCCTGTGCCCAGCAGGCACACAGTGCTCATGGCGACTGCTGGGCACTACAGAACAGAGGGATTTGTCATCGCAGAAAGTTCTGTGGACATTGCTGCCAAAGTGGTGGTGTAGTATCTTGGTGATATCTTCGAGCAATTATGATTGGAAAAGTGAGTTAAAGCTACCATTGCAGGATTTCAGCATTCGCCCAGTTTAATTACCACCGTGTCTGAAGTCCAGGTTGCTGACATGTTCTTTTTGCTCCTGCAGTGCATGAACAGAAGTATCGCATTAACTCAGGCGCGCTACTTGGAGAAGGAAGAGAAGTGTCTCCCTCCTCCCAGGTCGGTGACATTCAAATATGACTTTAGTTTTTTCCCCTGCTCTGAGCTCTATGAAATACATTATCTTTTGAAAAATTTTGAAAGACTATCATAGGCTAAGGAAGAATATGTGTCATTAAAATATAGTACATTACCTGTTTTCTGCTCTTAAACTAGAAGTGTTTTAAATTTTAACTGAAAAGCTCCCGAGGACTCACTGAGTACCCTCTCAGTTAACTCAGAGAAATGTCTGGGAGCCCAGGAATGAACTCGGGCAAACTGAGTTTCCATCAGCTCATATCTGCCACATCTGAAAGGTGGCACGTGCTGGACCAGGAGTTCTGCCACAAGGACTGTCCTGCAGAGACGATCGGCAGTGTTGGGTGGGGGCGGGCACACCTCTCTGCTGCCCCTTCAGTCAGCGACACTCACTAACACTTGGGGAAAACCAAGCAACGGTGGGGAAAAGCTGCAGCATCAAGAAAAAACACCAAAAGTAAAAGACGAATGTTTAACACTGGGCCAGGCAGTCACAGCAGGGGTCATGGACATGGTCAGTTCTGCCCTGGGGCATTCATTGCCCAGGCTTTTGAGAGCAGGTGATGTCTACACCAAGCCTGGAGAAGTGTGTGTGTCGGGCGTCCGGTGGGTGGGCATCGTGGCTTTCCATCAGATGAGCGGTGGTGTGTGCTTTGCTCAGGGTTGTCAGTGGCTTGGAGACCTCCAGGTTCATCTGGGAGTGCAGACTGGAAGCTGCAGAAGAGCTGGAGAGAAAGGTCCTGAGGCCAGGTGCCAAGTCAGGGAGGCTGCAGGAGAGCCCACCGGGGAGTTTGAATGCTCTGCTGGCCTGGAGTGCCAGATCAGGATTTGGAAGATCACTGTGGTAGCAGCTCAAAGCACCTTAAAGACCCTGCCCTTCTCAGCCAAGCGCAGTGGCCCACACCTGTAATCCCAACACTTGGGAGGCCGAGGTGGGCAGATCACTTGAGCCCAGGAGTACAAGACCAGCCTGGGCACCATGGTGAAACCCCATCTCTGTAAAAATTAGCCGGGCACGGTGGTGCACGCCTGTGGTCCCAGCTACTTGGGAGGCTGAGGTGGGAAAATCACCTGGTTCCGGGAGGTGAAGGCTGCAGTGAGCTGAGATCACTCCATTGCACTCCAGCCTGGGCTGCTCCCTTCATCTTTTATTGCACTTACCCAAAGGTATAATCCTACATCCTACGTTTACTTGTTAGTAAGACTGTAGGTGCATGAGGACGGGAGCCATGCTGGTTTTGTGCGCTCGGGACTCCATGCACAGCATAGTACAGCTCAATAAATATGTGTCACATGCATGAAGCAGATGTTTGCAGAGGGAACTGAGGGGACAGAGGTAGCATTGTCCTTTCAAGCTATTATTTCTTTGATTTCCTGAAAACTTGAACATTTCTGCCATACCTTAGAGTATTACAAAGTTTTCACATTGCTATTGACATAAATATGTATAATCAAACTCTGGTTGATTTGAGAAGGATGGAATTCCTGCTTTGTGCCTGGCACTGCCTGAAGCAGTACATGATGGACAGGATGCTGTTTCCCAGCCTCTGAGGCAGAGCCCACGGCAACTCACTCTTAACTGGGTGTGCACTGGTGGCGTACGCCAAGGCCCGCAGGTTGCAGAGTCCCTGCCACAGCAACCTACCTGCCACAGTACTGAGAAAGCGGCTGTGGGCAGCAGGTACATGAATAGACAGGCCAACTGCCAAGAGAGGTTTGTTTACAAAAATAGGAGACAGTGGATTTGACTCTCAGGCAAACTCAGGCTGACTGTGAGTGCAGGTCCTCACCTCATATAGATAATTCTTTTTTGTTTTTTTGTTGTGTTTTTTGTTTTTGTTTTTGTTTTCGTTTGAGAGGGAGTCTCGCTCTGTCACCCAGGCTGGAGTGCAGTGGCGCGATCTTGGCTCACTGCAAGCTCTGCCTCCCAGGTTCACGCCATTCTCCTGCCTCAGCCTCCCAAGTACCTGGGACTACAGGCGCCCGCCACCACGCCCAGCTCATTTTTTTGTATTTTTAGTAGAGATGGGGTTGGGGTTTCACCGTGTTAGCCAGGATGATTTCGATCTCCTGACCTCATGATCTGCCTGCCTCGGCCTCCCAAAGTGCTGGGATTACAGGCGTCAGCCACCGCACCTGGCCCACAAAGATAATTCTTTGTGTCCTTTACTGTTCTCAGCATTCGGGTTGTGGTCACGGTGGAACAAACAGCAGAAGAACTGGAGAGAGCTGCGTCCACCATCAAGGAGGTGGCCCAGGCCGTCCTGCTCTAGGGACAGTCCCAGGACCGTGGCCTCCTGCCACACAATAGGCAGACAGGACTCAAGACTCCCGCTGGCCAAGGAGGGGCCTGAAGGAGAGCAAGAACATGTGGATCTTTGATAGGATTGTTACCAAATGATGTCAATATGGACCAATTGACCATGAGAAGGATGCTTATTTTTTTAAAAAGAAAACACATCTAAAAGCCCAGGAACTGATTTTTTTAAGAGGAAAACTAATGACAGTGTATAACTGATATTTAAATTGTGCATTTAGTACTATTTAAATGTTTTCTTATACTAGTATTTTATATTCTTTTGTTGTCGTTTAAAACTGGAGCTTCAGTGTCTCTTCCCTCCCTTCTAACAGTAATGATATAGTAAGCACTCCTTAACTCCTTACTATTTCATGTAGAAATGACTGCAGCATTAAAGCCAAGAGGAACACTTCAACGTATGTGGTACAAATTTGTGTTGAAGATCTAATTAAACCACAGATTTTCCACTCTTCGTCGTGTGAAGCTAAATGGTGGCTAAAAGGAACACTTTTTGTGTGATTATTATAAACTTTACGTTGTATTTGAATCCTAGAACTTTTGTACACACTAAATATTGATGTCACACCATTTCTAAACTGAGCATCCCTAGCCAGAGAATATTCATTATACTTCCTAAGTGAGCAATAATTTAAATCAGATGCTATTTTATTTTAATATAATTGACCTTTCTTTACATTTCTTATGTGTTCACCTCTAATCTGTTTTAGGAAGAGGATTGGTTATTATGTTGATCCCAGAATATAAATCATATCCTTTATATTTGAGAATATCTCAAATGTATTCCTTTTCTGTATGGTGGGTTTCCCTAGGGACATGTAGCTTTTTCTAAGCTAAGGAAATTCTTTTCAGCTTACAGATTCCCGATATGTACAAAAGATGTGAAAGCACTAAAAATACCATTTTTAAGCAGTACTTCACCTGTTTTTTGTTTAGCAAACCAGGTTACGTGGTATAAAGGTTTGTTATATGTGCCACAAGATAGCATATAAATATTACACCATCATTCCTTCTCTTGTTAAAGGTAGAAGAATAAAATTACCATTTTTATAATCTATGCTCATATTACTCAAATGGTCTTCAACATCTTTTTAAATAACACGTATTTTTTGAATGTTCAGTTTCTGTTTTGCTTGAGGTATTTTGTACATATGTGCCTTGTGATTGCTGCTGCTTTAAAGGATAAAGTACTCTTTGGGGGATGAGTCTGGTTTGTTTTGTTTTATTTTTTAATGAAATAAACCTACATTCCTGATTATTAGTCTATTTGCATATGTAATATATCCAACAGAATAGTGTCTTAATTTTAACTTTTTTGCACTGGGGTAGTGATATCTGTGTGTTGTTTTGTCTTATTTTAGAAAACAACTAAATTTCTTAGTTCCTTTTTTCACATCCAACCAAAGAATGTATGGTATCTGAGGTTTCCTAGGTTCCTGCTGACCTCATAGGACTACAAAAATATCATGGCCATTATTTTCTTAAATAATAACTTTTCAGCTTCTTTTATAATACTTTCTAAGTCAAAATAGCAACATCAAAATCATGTTTGTAATAAACTTTTTGAAAATATGACCATAAGTTTCTGGGAAAGATGGCGGATCAGGCACATTACTTCAATCCTTAAAACCAACATTGTAAACAAAAAGAACCAAAAGTAAAATTTTTATGTTAAAATTATAGAGTGACCATAATCCAGTAATATATACCACAAAGAAATGTCTACTAGAAACAGTAAAATTTGGATCAAACTGAAGCAAAATGCTGAGAAAGTACAGTCATCTCAAATCTGGACCAAGTTACAAATTTCTCTTGCACAGAGTGGGAAGTTTCCAGAGCGCTCTACCGACGAGTCTGTGTTTTAAAAGGCGGTGGCTTGGGGCGAGCAGGGTAGAGACCATTTGGAGCCCATTTCCACTCAGCAGGACATCCACAGGGAAGAAGAGAACCACACCACCTTTTTATTGTCTATGACTAAATTCTAACTCTGGAAAAATGGGGCTTTGGGTCAAATTGGGACAGAAAATACACCAGTATTTCATCAATTTCAGTACTTCACTAATTGTACCATGTGTACTTTTTTTAATGTACTAGAAGAAAATAATTCTACCTGTATTATGCTGTAAGATGTCTTCCAATATTAGAGATATTGCAATGTGGGTGGAGAAGATGTATCTTTAAGTCTGAAATAATAATCATCTGATGTGTGGGCCTCATGCCGTCTTTCCTTGTGGACATAAAACCTTAGTCCCAGAAGATGGAGATGTCCAACATCTAAATCTGAAATATCTCCATGCATCTTTCCAGAACACTGTCCTTGTGATGACTTAAATAAAAACATTCATAACGTATACCTCAGAGTACGGGTTAAGCTGTGGAGGATGCTTAAATTTAATTTCCTTACTTATTTCCTGGTGAAGAGGAGTAGGAAGCTTAAGGATGATGGAACACAGGTAAAATAAGTCATCTTGACAGCAACATTTTCTAGAGATTTGAAGGAAGAAGGAAATACGATTCAAGGATTTTATATCTACAAAGCAGTCTTTCAGATAACAAGGTTATAGAAAAACAATTTAAAATTAGAATTTAATACTTCTTGTTGAGCCCTTCCTGAGGAAACCACTAGGGGAAAGCATCTGATTAAGAAATACAAGGCCGGGCATGGTGGGTCACACCTGTAATCTCAGCATTTTGGAAGGCCAAGGCAGGAGGACTGCCTGAGATCAGGAGTTTGAAACCAGCTTGGGGAACATAGCGAAACCTGATGTCTACAAAAAATAAAACCCAGACATGGTGGTGTGCACCCGTAGTCCTAGATACTTGAGAGGCTGAGGCAAGAGGATGATGTGAGCCTGGGAGGTCAAGGCAGTCATGAGCTGTGATTCCAGCACTGCACTCCAGCCTGGGCAACACAGTGAGACCCTGTCTCAAAGAAAAAAAGCAGAATAATCTGTCATGAGATTGGAGTTTTTAAAAAGTAAAATACTTTAATGTATGTAAATTATACCTTGCGAATTAGAAACAAAACCAAATACTGCATGTTCTCACTTATAATTAGGAGCTAACCACCGCATACTCATGGACATGAAGATGGGAACAGTAGATGCTGACTGTTGGGAGGGAAGGAGGCAAGGCAAGGGTTGAAAAACTATTGGGTACTATGCTCAACACCTTGGTGATGAGACCATTTGTACTCCAAACCTCAGCATCATGCAATATACCCAGGTAAGAAACCTGCACATGTACCCCTAAATCTAAAAGTTGAAAAAAAAATAATTTGCTCATAGTGTATTATGTAAATAGGTGGGGTACAGTACAAAAATATTTAGACAAAGGGAATACTAGAAGTACAAAAACGGGGGATTAGGTACATTATAGGAAGTTTTATTATAAAGATAACTAGTAGAATAAAAACGAAACGTCCTAAATTCAAAAAAAAGCAAAATTAGAGCCTATACAGGGGAAAAATAATAAATATAATGCAATACACACAGAAAATACACCCAAGTATCAAAATTGCACTGTATTCCCTGAATCTATAAAAAATTTTTTAAAAATACAACAAAATAGCATGAGTTGAGACTAATTTAAACATATCATACAGTGAATGGGCATCCACTTTCTGTTTGTGTTTTTTTTTTTTGGAGACAGGGTCTCACCCTGTTGCCTAGGCTGGAGTGCAGTGGCGCGATCACAGCTTATTGCAGCCTCAACTTCCTGGGCTAAAGCGATCCTCCTGCCTCAGCCTCCTGAGTAGCTGGGACTATAGGTGTGTGCCGCAATGCCTGGCTAATTTTTAAAATATTTTTGTAGGGACAGAGTTTAACTCTGTTGCCCAGGCTGATGTCAAACTCCTGGGCTCAAACAGGGTGCCCACCTCAGTCTCCCAAAATGCTAGGATTACATGCATGAGCCACCGCATGTGGCCCATGCACTTTATTTCTACTCTGAGAAAAAATTTTCAAATTGGTTCACAAAGCAAAACACAAACTCTGTTACATACAAGAGACAAGAAAAGCTAAACATGGCCGAGCACAGTGGCTCACGCCTGTAATCCCAGCACTTTGGGAAGGCCGAGGCAGACAGATCACCTGAGGTCGGGAGTTGGAGACCAGCCTGACCAACGTGGAGAAACCCTGTCTCTACCAAAAATATAAAAATTAGCCGGGGGTGGTAAGAAAGAACTCTTCACCCAGAGATTCCAAAGTACAGTCTTTTCAAGTGTACATGAAACATTCTCCAGTATAGACCACATGCTGGGCCATAAAACAAGTCTCAGTAAATCTAAAAAGATTGAAGTCATAAAAAGTATATTCTCTGGCTGCAACATGATTAAATCAGACATCCACAGTAGAAAGGAAACTGGAAGGCCGGGCACGGTGGCTCATGCCTGTAATCCCAGCACTTTGGGAGGCCGAGGCAGGCGGATCACGAGGTCAGGAGATCGAGACCATCCTAGCTAACACAGTGAAACCCCGTCTCTACTAAAAATGCAAAAAATTAGCCGGGCGCAGTGGTGGGCGCCTGTAGTCCCAGCTACTCAGGAGGCTGAGGCAGGAGAATGGCGTGAACCCGGGAGGCGGAGCTTGCAGTGAGCCAAGACTGCGCCACAGCACTCCAGCCTGGGCAACAGAGCGAGACTCAAAAAAAAAAAAAAAAAGAAAGGAAACTGGAAAACACCCAAATTAACCAGTATGCTCCTAAACAACCCACAGATCAAATAAATACACAAAGGAGGTTTCAAAATGTTATGAACTGAAGCAAATACAATATATCAAAAAAATTTAGTTACCAGTTTTATTATAAAAGACAAATTATTTGCATGATGGAAGATTGCAGAACTTCAGTGGGCAGCTTCCTGTTGATGGCATTTCAATAGTGATTTGTTTCAGTCTACATACTTTCAAGAATGTCCTCTGTCTCTTAATAAGATACAATCCTTGTCATCTAGAACTATTTTGGTGTCTCTCTATCCTGGAGGAAATTTATTTCTGACTTTAACGCTAACTGGTTGAATCTCTCCACCTTTTCCCTTATAGCCTCATCCAGCAGCTACTACTGCTGCTTGCAATACTTTTCCTTTAGATTTTTCATAAGCCTGACGTCTCCTTTGGTTACAGTTTCTGCTGTACTCCTTTCAACCAATACTTGCCTTTCAACCAATACCTTCTTCTGAAGAGTGGAAGAAACTTTCTAAATGCTGGTTCTGCCGTGACTCCTACAGCAGCCATAGCTCATGTTCTGCTCTCGTGCTGCCACCACAGGCCAACAAATCAAAAGTTTATGTGAGGCAGCTAAAGCAGTGGGTAAGAGGAAATTTATACAGGTTTTTAAATACCCGTATCAGAAAAGAAAAATCTCAGTAATAACCTGAGCTTCCGCCTTAAAGTAAAATCCCAAAGCAAGTAGAAGGAAGGAAATAAAGATTAGAGAGGCTTTTTTTTTTTTTTTTTTTTTGAGATGGAATCTCGCTCTAGCGTCTCCCCGGCTGGAGTGGAGTGGAGTGGCACGATCTCGGCTCACTGCAAGCTCCACCCCCTGGGTTCACGCCATTCTCCCCTCTCAGCTGGGACTACAGGCACGCACCACCACACCCGACCAATTTTTCTGTATTTTTAGTAAAGATGGGGTTTCACCGTGTTAGCCAGAATGGCCTCGGTCTCCTGACCTTATGATCTGCACCCGCCTCAGCCTCCCAAAGTGCCGTGAGCCACCATGCCTGGCCTGGAGAGGATTTTTTTTTTTTGGAAAAAATCAATAAACATTTATTTGATGCAGTCATTTTAATACATACAGTGGCCTGTCCCCACGCCACTCGGGACCAGGGCACGGGCGGGGACAAGGACTGGGGACAGATGGTCACAAGGCGGGTGGGGCCCGAGCTCACTGTTGAAACATCTTGCAAATAAACCACTTTGTAGATAGACTATATATGTATATATATGTGGTTAAAAGTGATAGCAGGAACCTCTTTAAGAATGCACTTCTGTACTGAGAACTGGCATTAAAAAACCCAAAGCACAGGACTCGCGGCCACGAGGCAGGGGAGAGCCTGGGGCCCCAGACCTGGGCCTGGGGAAGCCGCCTGGGGCCCGCCAAGCAGGGCACATGGGGATGGCCGCTCCCGGGGTCAGGCTCACTGGCTCCTTCCCTTCAGAGCCACCAGGCAGGAGGGCCAACAGTCACACAGGAGGCACTCTCACCTGCCTTTGCTCCGGTAAATAAAGTGCATCCTATTTCCGTGTGAGTGTCGGCCCGGTGAGTCAGCCCTTCTGGGCCCTTTCCTGTTCTCAGGGCAGGGGGCATGCGCTGAGCCAGAGGTAGATCTGCAGAAAGATCCCCGATTGGGCCTCAGGCAGGGCTGCGCCCATCACACTCTAGGGGTCTGCTCTGCTGGTCCCTCTCAGGGCTCCTGGAGGCCTGTGTGGGCCAGCGTAGGGAGTGGGCAGACTCTGCTGAGCTCCACCCAGGGCCGTACTCCTTGGGAGTAGGGTTCTGCAGACCAGCATGTGGGAGAGGGAGGGCAGAAAGAGGAATTTTTTTAAATAAAGAAAAATAATGAAATCAAAAGACTTTCTTTAAAAGACATCAACAAAGCTGACAGACCTTTAACTGGACTAAGCAAGAAAATAACAGAGAAGACATAAATTGCCAATTTAGGACCTAAAGAGGTAACATCACTACCAACCCTACAGAAACTAGACAACTTAAATGACACAAATGTACTCCAAGAAAGACGCAAATTATCAAACTCTAGAATAAAAAGAAAATCTGCCAAGGTGGTGGCTCATTCCTGTAATCTTAGCACTTTGGGAGGATGAGGTGGGTGGATCACTTGAGGTCAGGAGTTCAAGACAGCCTGGCCAACATGGTGAAACCCCATCTCTACTAAAAATACAAAAATTAGCCGGGCTGCATGGCATGTGCCTGTAGTCCCAGCAACTCCAGAGAGAATCACTTTTGAGCCTGAGGGGCAGAGGATGTAGTGAGCCGAGATGAAGCCATTGCGCTCCAGCCTGGGCTGTCTCAAAAAAAAAAAAAAGAAGAAATAGAAAATCTGACAGACCATCACAACTAAAGAAATGGAATTAATAATTTAAAATATTTTCACAAAAATATCCATATGCAGGTAGACACTAGTGAATTCTATCAAATAAAGAAAAAGTAGTACTAATCACTCACAAATTTCTTTCAGAAAAATTGAGAAGGTGGCAACATCTCACAATTCATTCTATGAGATTATTATGTTGATTCCAAAGCCAGACAAATTACAAGAAAACTGCATATGAATTTCCCTCCTGAACATAGACACAAATATCTTTAACTCCTTTTCAAAATGGTGTTCGAGAATCTAGCCTATATAATAAAGCTAAAAAAGAAAATTAAAAACATCCAGATTGGAAAGCATCCAGTTTAGAAAACAATTCTATGTATAATGTCAAAGAGAATAAGATAATTAATTTAACAAAAATGTATAAGGCTTATACACTGAAAACTACAAAACATTGCTATAAGAATTAAGATTGGCAGGCCGGGCGAGGTGGCTCAAACCAGTAATCCCATCACTTTGGGAGGCTGAGACGGGCAGATCACGAGCTGAGGTGATCAAGACCATCCTGGCCAACATGGTGAAACCCGTCTCTACTAAAAGTACAAAAATTAGCCGGGCATGGCGGCACACGCCTGTAATCCCAGCTACTCAGGAGACTAAAGCAGGAGAATTGCTTGAACCCGGGTGGCAGAGGCTGCAGTGAGCCAAGATGGTGCTACTGCACTCCAGCCTGGGAGACAAAGCGAGACTCCGTCTCAAAAAAAAAAAAAAGATTGGCTGGACGTGGTGGCTCACGCCTGTAATTCTAGCACTTTGGGAGGCCAAGGCAGGCAAATCAGTTGAGGTCAGGAGTTCGAAACCAGCCTGGTCAACATGGTGAAACCCTGTCTCTACTAAAAATGCAAAAAAAATAACTGGGCATGGTGGTGAGCACCTGTAATCACAGCTACTTGGGAGACTGAGGCAGGAGAATTGCTTGAACCCAGGAGGTGGAGGTTGCAGTGAGCCAAGATCACGCCACTGCACTCCAGCCTGGGTAACAAAGCAAGACTCCGTCTCAAAAAAAAAAATAAATAAATAAATTAAGATTTAAATAGATGGAGAGCCATTCCACGGACTAAAACATATCCCAAATTATAGTTTCAGTTCAGTTCCCATCAAGATTCCAACAGATTTTTGCACAGAAATTGATAAGCTGGGCCGGGCGCGGTGGCTCAAGCCTGTAATCCCAGCACTTTGGGAGGCCGAGACGGGCGGATCACGAGGTCAGGAGATGGAGACCATCCTGGCTAACACGGTGAAACCCCGTCTCTACTAAAAAATACAAAAAACTAGCCGGGCGAGGTGGCGGGCGCCTGTAGTCCCAGCTACTCGGGAGGCTGAGGCAGGAGAATGGCGTAAACCCGGGAGGTGGGGCTTGCGGTGAGCTGAGATCCGGCCACTGTACTCCAGCCTGGGCGACACAGCGAGACTCCGTCTCAAAAAAAAAATAATAATAATTGATAAGCTGAACCTAAAACGTATGTGAAAATATAATACAAGGTCCTACAGTAGTCAATGGCAATTTTTAAAAAGAACAAAGTTGGAGAATTTACATTATCTGATTTCAGAACTTGCCATAATACTGCATTAGCAAGACAATGTGTTTTGCTGATACAAGGATACATCCATGGAACAGAATTGAGAGTCCAGAAATCAATAAACCTTTATATTTATGGCCAGTTGACTTTCAACAAAGTGCCAAGGCAATTCAATAAGCAAATGATAGTCTTCTTAACAAACATCACTGGGAGAATTTGATGTTGTAGTAGGTTAAATGATGGCCACCCGAAGAATCAAGTCCTAATCCCCGGATCTTGTAAATGTTACCTTCTCTGGAAAAAAGGGAATCTGTGTCGGTGTGATGGTTAAGGATTTTGATGTGAGCTTATCCTGAATTACATTGGTAGGCCCTAAATACCATCAAAGAGTCCTTGTAAGATACAGGCAGAAAGAGGTGACACAGACATAGAGGGGGTCACCCACAGAGGAGAAAGCAGTGTGAAAACAGGCAGATATAGGAGATATCAACTGCAAGCCAAGGAATGCCAACAGCCACCAGAAGGTAGAGGAGGTAAGGCACCCATTCTTCCCTGGAGTCCTCAAGGGAGCATCTCTTTCTGATGCCGTGATTTCAGACTCTGGCCTCTAGAACAGTGAGAAAATAAAGTCCTATAGTTGTAAGCCACCAGTTGGCACTAATTTGTTACAGAGGCCGTTGGAAACTAATACAGAATCTATTTGAAAATGAAAAACTTAGACCTACTCTGTGTATATAAATCAAATTGCCCATGGACATCAGTGTAAGAACTAAAACTACAAAACTTCGAGGAGAAAATCTTTTAAATCTTGAGTTAAGCAAAAAGTGCTTATATATAAAACACCAAAAGCATGAGATGGAAAAGAAAAAAATTGATATACTGGATTTCATTAAAATTAAAAACTTTTGATCTCCAAAACCCCCATGAAGGAAATGAAAACAAGCCAGAGACTGTGAAAAAATGTTCGTAAATTATATACTTATAAAGGATGTATATCCAACTATATAAAGAACACTTACAACTCAGTCATAAGAAATTTAAAAACCCAATTTACAAATGGGTGAAAGAGTTGGTATTTCAACATGAGAGCCATAGAAATGATAATAAGCACATGAAAGAGTCATTAATACTATTAGGCATCAGAAAAAATGCAAGTTAAAACTATGAAGCAACATCATTACACACTCACTGGAATAGTCAAAAAGAAGATACCAAATATTGGCAAGATATGGAAAAAGAGAAACTTGATACATGGCTGGTAGAAATGTAAAATGGTGTGATCACTTTGGAAAACAATGTGACAGTTTCTTTAAAAAGTTTACAAATGTGTCGTGTGCTGTGGTCTAAATGTTTGTGTTCCCCTGAAATTTGTATGTTGAAACCCATTCCCCAATATAATAGTATTAAAGGGCAAGGCCTTTGGGAAGTGATTAGATCATGAGGGTGGAGCCCTCATGAATGGAATTAAAGTCCTTAAAAAGCCCAAGGAAGTCCAGTGGCCCCTTCCACTATGTGAGGACAGAGTGACAAGGCATAGTCTGTGAGAAAGCAAGACCTCATCAGACCCCAAACCTGCTGGCACCTTGATCTTCGACTTTCCAGCCTTCAAAACGGTGAGAAATAAAGATTTTGTTTATAAGCCACCCAGTCTACAGTATTTTTTATAGCAGCCCATCCAGACTAAGACAATATGGCCTAGCAATTCTGCTTCCAGAGAAACAAAAACATATGTTTATGCAAAAACTTGTAAACAAATGCTAATAGCAGCATTATTTATGATGGTGAAAAACTGGAATCTGTCCAAATGCCTACAGTATTAGCCTGTTCTCACACTGCTATGAAGAAATACCCGAGACTGGGTAATTTATAAAGAAAACAGGTTTAGTTGACTCACACTTCAACATGGCTGGGGAGACCTCAGGAAACTTACAATCATGGTAGAAGGGGAAGCAAACATGTCCTTCTTCACATGGCAGCAGGAAGGAGAAGTGCCAAGCAAAGGGGAAAACGTCCCTTGTAAAATCATCAGATCTCATGAGAACTCACTCACTATCATGAGAACAGCAGCATGATTCAAACACCTCCCACTGGGTCCCTCCCACAACACATGGGGGTTAGAGGAACTACATGATGAGATTTGGGTGGGGACACAACCAAACCACATCACCTACCAACTTGTGAATGAATAAACAGAGTGTGGTATGTCCACACAATGGAATACAATTCAGCAAAAAAAGAAATGAACTATGGACAAAGTGTTTCAACATGGATGAATCTCAAAAACATTCTAACTGAAAGAAACCAGATGCAATAGACCAGACCACATAGTGTATGATTCTATATATATTCAATGTCCAGAAAAAACAAATTGAGTCCGACCGCAGTGACTCATGCCTGTAATTCCAGCACTTTGGGAGGCCAAGGTGGGTGGATCGCCTGAGGTTGGGAGTTCGAGACCAGCCTGACCAACATGAAGAAAACCCTGTCTCTACTGAAACACAAAATCAGCCATGCGTGGTGGCGCACGCCTGTAATCCCAGCTACTTGTGAGGCTGAGGCAAGAGAATCACTTGAACCCGGGAGGTGGAGGTTGTAGTGAGCCGAGATCACACCATTGCGCTCCAGCCTGGGCAACTCCAGCCTGTGCAACAAGAGCAAAACTCCGTCTCACAAAAAAAAAATACAAATTGAAAGAGACAGAAGATAGATTTTGTAGTTGGCCACAGCTAGCAGTGCAAATGGGATTGACTGAAAACCAGCTGGAGGGATCTTTCTGGGGTAATGGAGGTGTTGTAAAAATGATCATGGTGATGGCTGTACAACTCTGTGAATATACTAAAATCTGTTGAGTCAAGTGCAAGCCCCAGCGTAGGACAATAAACAGAGGCATTAATGAATCGACTTTCTGTCATTACAGCGAAGAGTTTCTTATCTGGACTGCCCATAACAAACATTTAGAAGTCTGTGATGTGGGACAAGTGGCATGTCTACGCACCGGGGCACACTGAGAGAAAGGAGGCAGCATGAGGCAAACTTTACAACAGAGAGCTCTCTCCCAGTCCAGTCCTAGCCACAAGTCCGAGGACACGGTCTTCGCTGAACACATCCTCACCTACAAAATAGGGGGTTGCACTGGAGAGCTGTATTTTTCAGAACTATCGAATCCTCCTCTTCTCATAGTATTTTCCCCAGGCCAGATTGGGAAACTCTACTTGGCTCCAGACACACCTCAGTCATTGAGAAATTACTACACATACCTTTCTCTAGAAAAGTTCAAAATCCCTTTTGTTCTTGTTCACACTAACCGGTTAGTTTTTGTTTTTAGAGATGGCTAATGCCGTCGCCCAGGCTGAAGTGCATAGTGCAATCATAGCTCACTGCAGCCTCGAACTCCCAATCCTCCCACTTCAGCCTCCCGAGTAGGCGTGCACCACCACATCGGGGTAACATTTAAAATGTTTTAGAGAGACGGGGTCTTGGCATGTTGCCTAGGCTGGTCTTGAACTCCTAGCCTCAAGTGATTCTCCTGCCTGGACCTCCCAAAGCACTGGCATTACAGGTGTGAGCCATGGTGCCAGTGTTCTTTTTGACCAAAGTGTGCAAACCAAAAGCTTCAAACGTTGTATTCCATTCCTGGAACTCTGGTTACTTATCCTGGAGTGTCTCTGTCCCCCAAAACTTAATATTACCCCTTCCCTAATGAATGGCTTTGCAGCTGCGTTTTCTGCTGTTCATCCTTTAGCACAGCGGTCCCCAACTTTTTTGGTCCGGGGGTGGGGGACGCAGGGAGTTGAGGGTGTTCCACCCCAGGTCACCAAGCATTAGATTCTCATAAGGAACGCGCAGAGCCCTCACATGCATAGTTCAGAATAGAGTTTGCGCTCCTGTGAGAATCTGATGCCCACACTGATGTAACAGGAGGCGGAGCTCACGTGGTAATGCTGGCTGGCCATCACTCACTTGCTGCTATGCGGCCCGGATCCTAACAGGCCAGGGACTGGTACCAAGCAGTCCCCAGCCTGGGGGTTGGATACCCCTGCTTTAGAGAAAGAAATGTTTCTGTCCTTATTAACTCACATGCACAGCTTTAAAATCAGCTTCCTGGATGCTACACTGAGAAATCCAGCTATCCTGGCAGTCAGTTCCCAGTCGACCTCTGCACCTCCCACCCTGCTAAAGAAAGTTAACAAGTCAGAGAGAACTCTGTTCAAATCGCTAATAGCATCCCAGCACGGAGAGCCGCCTCCAGAAGTGAGAGTCGGGAGGCTGGTGTTGTCTGGGGACTTTCCCAACCCTTCCAGGTGACAGAGTCCTATCTGCAGCTTCGCCTTTCCTCAGCCCGCAAGCTCGGAGCGAATAAATTGAGTGTGAGGCTGCCCTCCACACACACACAAGCCTGGGGGCCCTCCCCAGGAAGAAGTCCCCGGCCCCCTGCTCAGTGCAGGGCCCCATGGAAGAGTCCTGGGAAGGTTTCTGAGTGGACACTGGGTTGGAACAGGACTGAGCAGCAGTGTGTGTCTCAGCCTCCCATTTCCACAGCCTCCAGATCTTTGGAAGATACAGTCTTAATGGCTGTCACATTGACCTTTTCAAAACTCTTGATTTATTTTGTTCAAGTGAAGACAAAACCCTTGTTTTGCCCTGGTGCGGATGCCCACAATCTCTGCCTGGAGCTGAGCGCGACCAGGGGTCGGTAACTGTGCGCTGTCCTTTGTTCCTGGTCTGTTACTCCTCACCTGGTGCCTGTGTGGTCCTCCTGGCTCACGGTGTGTGTTTCATGTAACTCTCACTTAGCAGGGCCTGGGAGCTCCTTGTTTGTTGTCCCTAGAGACAAGACGCCTTGCTATTCTGTTGTGTCTGTTGTTTACATTACACAAGTGGTATACATTCCTATTAAACATCCAAACAGTAAGGAGGCCTGAAGAATAAAACTTGAAAATCCTATTTTCACCCAGTTTTACTCCCTTCTCCAGAGGTAACTGTTTTAACAGTTTGTTGGCTATCCTCCAAGAATGGTTTCTAAACATTTACATATGTACCTGTATTCAAATTGCTTTTTACAAAACATAGAGCAACTTCATTGTTCTGATTTAACGTAGGAAAATTTCCATACCATTACTTCATTCACTCTGTCACCCAGGCTGGAGTGCAATGGTACGATCTCAGCCCATTGCAAGCTCCACCTCCCGGGTTCACCATTCTCCTGCCTCAGCCTTCCGAGTAGCTGGGACTACAGGTGCCCGCCACCATGCCCAGCTAATTTTTTGTAGTTTGTTTAGTAGAGATGGGGTTTCACCATGTTAGCCAGTATGGTCTCGCTCTCCTGACCTCGTGATCTGCCCACCTCAGCCTCCCAAAGTGCTGGGATTACAGGTGTGAGCCATTGCACTTGGCCAATTTATAATATTTCTTAGTGTACTACTTTGTACAATTTTGTTAGTGATTGCTCTAGGCATTACCACATATATATGTAATTTACTGTAGCCTGCCCATGTCACTGTTTTACCCCTTTGAGTGAAGTTAAGAAACCTTGCTCCTATATAGATCTCTTTACCTTTCCAACATTTTAAATATAATTGTATGAAGTGTTTACGTACATCAAATACCATACCGAATAGTGTTATAACTGTAGCTTCAAACACAAAGTACGGTTAAAGAAACTCCACAAGTGAAGAGTAGTCTATTATGCTTACCTCTCTATTTACCTATTCCATTATTCTTTCCTTTCTGAAGGTACAATCATTCATCTATTGCCTTTGTCTGTCTTAGTCTGCTAGTGCTACCATAACAAAATACCATAGGGCAAATGTCTTAAACAACAGAAATTTATTTCTCACAGTTCTAGAAGCTGGAAGTCCAAGATGTTGGCAGGTTTGATTTCTTCTGGGGCCTCTCTCCTTGGCTTGCAGATGACCATCTTCTTGCTGTGTCCTTACATGGCCTTTGTTCTGTATATACACAGCTGGTGTGCCTGCCTCTTTTTATAGGGACACCAGTCCTAGTGGATTAGGGACCCACACTTATGACCTCATTTAACCTTAATTACCTCTTTAAGGGCCTTGTTTACAAGTACAGTCACATTGGAGGTTAGGACTTCAGTATAGAAAGGTGAAGGTGGGCCGGGCGCGGTGGCTCACGCCTGTAATCCCAGCACTTTGGGAGGCTGAGGCCAGTGGATCACGACGTCAGGAGATCGAGACCATCCTGGCTAACACGTTGAAACCCCGTCTCTACTAAAAATACAAAAAATTAGCCGTGCGTGGTGGTGCGCACCTGTAGTCCCAGCTACTCCGAGGCTGAGGCAGGAGAATGGCATGAACCCGGGAGGCGGAGCTTGCAGTGAGCCAAGATCGCGCCACTGCACTCCAGCCTGGGCGACGAAGCGAGACTCCATCTCAAAAAAAAAAAAAAAAAAGAAAGGTGAGGGTGCAGGGGACACAATTTAGTACCTAACATTTTCTTTATGTTTGGGGACCATTGTTTAGCAAAAGGCTAAATCTACTAGCAACAAATTCTTAGTTTTTTCCATCTAAAAATGTCTTACTTCCTCTTCACTGTTGAAAGATGGCTTGTTAGATACAGTATTCATTGTTGATAGTTGGGATTTTTGTTTGGCTGATTTTTGCTTTTTTTTTTTTTTATCACTTGAAAAATATGGCCTTGATAGTTTCAGATGAGAAATCAACTGTCATTCAAATTGGTCTTCCACTATAGGTAATGCATCATTTATCTCTAGCTGTCTAGCTGTTCTTTTGTTTTTTTTTGTTTGTTTGTTTTGTTTTGGTTTTTTTTTTTGAGATAGAGTCTTGTTCTGTTGCCCAGGCTGGAGTGCAGTGGTGCGATCTCGGCTCACTGCAAGCTCTGCCTCCTGGGTTCACGCCATTCTCCTGCCTCAGCCTCCCAAGTAGCTAGGACTACAGGTGCCTGCCACCATGCCCGGCTAATTTTTTTTTTTTTTAATTTTTTTTTTTTTTAGTAGAGATGGGGTTTCACCATGTTAGCCAGGATGGTCTCAATCTCCTGACCTCATGATCCGCCCGCCTCAGCCTCCCAAAGTGCTGGGATTACAGGTGTGAGCCACCGTGCCCAGCCTATCTCTAGCTGTTTTAAAAAATTTTTTGTCTTCAGTTTTTCAGAAGTTTATGATGTGTCTCTGTGTGGATTTCTTGGGGTTTATCCCATTTCATTTTGCTGAACTTTTTGATTCTGTAGTTTTATGCCTTTTTCCAAAGTTGGGAATTTGTCAGCCATTAGTTTTTTGAGTTCTTCTTGGCCCCAGTCCCACCTTATTCTCTTTTCCTTCCGGAACTCTGATGATATGAATGTTAGATACTTAAGAGAGTTGGATATCTGTCTCACAGGTCCCTGTGGCTGTGTTCACTTTTTTCAGTCTTTTTCCTCTATTTTCCAGATTGAATACCTTCTGTTGATCTGTTTTCAAGTTTCCCTGTCATCTCTACTCTAGTATTGAGTCTATCCAATGAATGTTTTATTTCAATTGTATTTTTCAGTTCTAAAATTTCCATATGGTTCTTTTTTTATAACTTCTATTTCTTTCTGAGGTTTTTAATTTTTTGTTTCAAGAGAATCACAATTGCTTATTGAAGCATTCTTATTGCAAAAGTTTTAAAACCTTTTTAAATAATTGTCAAATAATTTCCATGTTATATTTATTTTAGTATTAGCATCAGTTGAGTTTTTATCATTAAAAGTGTGATTTTCCAGATTTTTGGTATGATGAGTAAATTTTTATTGTATCCTGAGCACTTTGGTTGCTCATGTTACGAGGCTGCTGATGCCACTTAAATCTTCTGTGTTAGCAGACAGTTACCCTTTTCCAATTTAGTCTGGCTTCTGGCCCACTTTTGTGAGCTATAGTTCCAATGACAGCTGCTATGGTTTGAATTTGTTCCCTAAAAAGCATGTGTTGAGAATTTAATCCCAAATGCAACAGTGTTGGGAAGTGGAGCCTAATGGAAGGCATTTGGGTCAGGAGGGCTCTCCCGTCATGAATGGATTAATGTCAATTATAAAAGGACTTGAGGCTGCAAGTTTAATCTCTTGCTTTCTCACACACATTCTCTTGCTCTTCCACCTTCTGACATGGGATGACATGCAAGAAAGCCCTCACCAGTTGTGGCCCCTCAATCTTGGACTTCTGAGCCTCCACAACTGTGAGTCAAATACATTTCTTGGCCGGGCGCGGTGGCTCACGCCTGTAATCCCAGAACTTTGGGAGGCCGAGACGGGCGGATCACTAGGTCAGGAGATCGAGACCATCCTGGCTAACACGGTGAAACCCCGTCTCTACTAAAAAATACAAAAAACTAGCCGGGCGAGGTGGCAGGCGCCTGTAGTCCCAGCTACTCGGGAGGCTGAGGCAGGAGAATGGCGTGAACCCGGGAGGCGGAGCTTGCAGTGAGCTGAGATCCGGCCGCTGCACTCCAGCCTGGGCGACAGAGCGAGACTCCGTCTCAAAAAAAAAAAAAAACAAAAAAAAAAAAACAAATACATTTCTTTTCTTTATAAATTACCCAGTCTCAAGTATTCTGTTATAGCAGCAGAAAATGTACTAAACAACAGTTTAGTTTTCAGAGCCCTTGCCGTCCTATTCTGGTTTGCCTCATTCTTCTGATACTTTTGAAGTTCTCGCTTGATTCCTGCTGCGGCTCCTTTAAGGAGTGGAAGCTGCTTTCCTGGATCACCAGATATTCCTAGGCCATCCTCTGCCATGGGAGTTAAAAGGGGCTGAAGCCGGCCGGGCAGAGTGGCTCAAGCCTGTAATCCTAGCACTTTGGGAGGCTGAGACAGGTGGATCACGAGGTCAGGAGATCGAGACCATCCTGGCTAACAGACGGTGAAACCCCGTCTCTACTAAAAAATACAAAAAACTAGCCGGGCGAGGTGGCGGGCGCCTGTAGTCCCAGCTACTCGGGAGGCTGAGGCAGGAGAATGGCGTGAACCCGGGAGGCGGAGCTTGCAGTGAGCTGAGATCGCACCACTGCACTCCAGCCTGGGCGACAGAGCGAGACTCCGTCTCAAAAAAAAAAAAAAAAAAGGCGGGGGGGCTGAAGCCACTGGGCTTATATCTTCGTGTGCCATTTCATGTGCACTGCATGCCCTTCGTGATATAGGGTAGGGGGATGCTGGGCTTTGCTAATGCTGCCCCTGTAGATGGATTAGCCCACTCACCAATTACCCAAGTGTGGAGTAAGGGTTGGGTCAACCCAGCAGGGTTTTGGAGGAAAATCAGGCCACCTGTTTGTGCCCAGTTGTGAAACAGGAGTTAGAGCTCCCCATTTGGTCTCTGTTGTGCTTTGCCTTTACCCAGTTCTCGAGCCAGACTTTTGTTTGTCTGTCTGATTGTTCGTCTATGCCTATTGGAGGTTTCAGGCCTCTCTGGCATCCAGTCTGGGGTCATATGGGAGATGAAAAACCAGAGAACTCACCATGTTGTCATTTCTGAAGTTTTAAGGCCTCTAACCTATCTCCCTTCTTCTGTCAAGCACTCAGAATTCTTTTATCATTGTCTGTTGAATGATTTCCAGGGTATTTTGTTATTTTCAGAGGCGTTAGAGGGTAAGAGGAGAAAAAGGTGAATTTATTCTTTGTCTCTTTTTTTTTTTTCAGATGGAGTCTCACTCTGTTGCCCAGGCTGGAGTGCAGTGGTGCAATCTTGGCTCACTGCAACCTCTGCCTCCCGGGTTTAAGCAATTCTCATTGCCTTAGTCTCCTGAGTAGCTGGGATTATAGGCATGTACCACTATGCCCTGCCAATTTTTTTTTTTTTTTTTTTTTTTTTTTGAGACAGAATCTTGCTCTCTTACCAGGCTGGAGTGCAGCGGCGTGATCTGGGCTCACTGCAACCTCTACCTCCTGGGTTTAAGCGATTCCCCTGCCTCAGCCTCCTGAGTAGCTGGGACTATAGGGGCACGCCACAATGCCAGGATAATTTTTTGTATTTTGGTAGAGATCGGGTTTCAGCATGTTGGCCAGGATGGTCTCGATCTCCTGATCCGCCCACCTCGACCTCCCAAAGTGTTGAGATTACAGGCATGAGCCTCTGCGCCCAGCCTCAATTTTTGTATTTTTGGTAGAAACACGGTTTCATAATGTTGGCCAGGCTGATCTGGAACTCCTGACCACAATCTGCCCACCTCAGCCTCCCAAACTGCTGGGATTACAGGGATGAGCCACCACACCCAGCCATCTATACTTTCTTGTTCTTGAACTACAAGTGTCATTTATGACTTTACAAATAAAAATGGGAATGAGCCATTAAGTTCCATAGTGACAGGGGTCATTGCTGGGCCATGGTACAGAGTGGACATTCTATAATGATTTGTTGATCGAATGAATGAATGAATGAACAAAGTTTTCATACTTCAATTTCAGTATACTTAAGCCATTTGTGAGACAGAGCCTCATACCTCTGAATTCTTGGGCAAGTATCTATCAGGGTTTAAGGCTGCATCTTTCAGAGAAAATATCACGTTGATTGCTAATCTGAAGTAAAGAGGCTACTATTTTCCAAAAGCTGATGATACTGCTATCTACTTGTACCTGTCCATCCATCCATCCATCCATCCATACATACATACATACCTCCACCCACTCATCTATCCATCCTTTCATTCATCTATCCATCAGTCTATCTGTCCATTCATCTGTTCACCCATCTGTCTGTCTGTCTGATGTATCTATTTATTTATCTGATCACCCTGAGGTCTCCTTTTCTCTTCCAAAAAGAATATTTGCTATTCAGGGCCGGGCATGGTGGCTCACGCCTGTAATCCCAACACTTTCGGAGGCCGAGGCAGGTGAATCACAAGAGATCAAGACCATCCTGGACAACATGGTGAAACCCCGTCTCTACTAAAAATACAAAAATTAGCTGGGTGTGGTGGCGGGTGCCTGTAATCCCAGCTACTCGAGAGGCTGAGGCAGGAGAATCGCTTGAACCCGGGAGGTGGAGGTTACAGTGAGCCAAGATCACGCCACTGCACTCCAGCCTGGTGACAGAGCAAGACTCTGTCTCAAAAAAAAAGAAGGATATTTGCTATTCAATATCCAGTTATACTGAGCACAGTAAGTTAGGACTGGAAACCACCCCCTTAGCTGGAATCTTTCTTCAGAAAAGATGCCAGTATAACATATCAAAATGACAAAATTTTTTAGGTTTTACTTTTAATAGTGCTGGATCAACATGACAGAATGTAAGCATTTTTTAAAGACTTAAATGTCTACATTTCTACTAAATTTCCTTCATCTCACATTCCCTTTTCCCTGTAAATATTATGATGATTCTCAGATGTGGCTTTTTAAATGAAAGCATCTTAATTATGCAATAAATAACTCATACAGTAAGAGACCAACTGCATGGGGATGCGTTTCACATAGCATCACACCCGCTAGGTTTTGTTTCTTACATCTAAATTTTACTCCCCAACAGATACCCAACTTTTTGTATCAAGAGATGAAATGCATAAGGAATTCATTAAGAAATCGGGCTTTGGTGGGACAGCTTTGATTTGACACTTTTGAAATACGATCCAGGTCATGGCAGTGAATGATGCAGACCTCTTTTTTGGCAAGAGCATCTGGACTTTATTATTGTAAATCAGGTTGTGGGGTGCTGGTATCCACTCCTCTATGAAACTGCTACTGTAGCAGACCTTATATCCTGAGATTATTTGGGAAATTAATATGGGTTCTAAATATTTATAAATAAATTTTACATTTATTCTTGATTTTGTTGTTTTGTACCTCACTTCATAAATCTTTAGAATTCCAAGGTAACAACCTTTTATGGTTTATTTATAACGGTGGCCTTCATGCCACAGATAAATCTGTGTCATTTGATTTTTTAATTTCTTCCCTCAGAAGCATAAGTAACACTGAATAGATTATTTATGAATATTTGTTAAATGAATGGAAAATTACTCCAAAATAACCTATCATTAAAAACATGTTAGTGGGCCTGGCACAGTGGCTCATGTAATCCCAGCACTTTGGGAGGCCCAGGTGGGTGGATCATTTGAGGTCAGGAGTTTGAAACCAGCCTGGGCAACATGGTGAAACCCGGTCTCTACTAAAAATACAGAAATTAGCTGGGCATGGTGGTGGGCACCTGTGATCCCAGCTACTCGGGAAGCTGGCGGGGGAGAATTGCTTGAGCTCAGGAAGTGGAGGTTGCAATGAGCCAAGATTGCACCATTGCACTCCAGCCTGGACGACAGAGCGATATTCTGTCTCTCAAAAAAGCAAAACAAAACAAAAGAAACGCGAGTGTGCTTTGGGAGGTGAATTAGGTGGATTTTTGGCTACCTGCGCACTTCACTCCCTTTTATTTCCAGTGGTCAAGAGTTTAAAACAAAACTATCTCTTTCATTCCATCCCTAACCGAAGTTAAACAAGACAGGGTAAAATTGGGTTCAACCTCAGTTTTCAGCAGCTAATATATACTGTTTTCTGATTTGGGGGATGTTTATTTTTCAGGATCAGAGTCTGGTTAAAAGAAAAAGAAGAAGAAAAGAAAAACCACTTTCACATCTAAAGAATTTACCAGCTGTTTCTATTCCTTCTTTTATATTGTTTCTGAAATACTGTCACACAGTCACTTGTCAATTTCATAGAAACAAAATTCCAGGTTTCAAAGTTGAACAGGATATTTCCATGAGCTTTCATATTCGTAAAAGACTTTGTAAAAAAATATTTTGACAAGAAATTCTGCATAAGAACAATTCTGGGCCGGGCGCAGTGGCTCACGCCTGTAATCCCAGCACTTTGGGAGGCCGAGGCAGGCGGATCATGAGGTCAGGAGATTGAGACCATCCTGGCTAACACAGTGAAACCCTGTCTCTACTAAAAATACAAAAAATTAGCCAGGCATGGTGTCGGGCGCCTGCAGTCCCAGCTACTCGGGAGGCTGAGGCAGGAGAATGGCGTGAACCCGGGAGGCCGAGCTTGTAGTGAGCCAAGATTGCGCCACTGCACTCCAGCCTGGGCGACAGAGCAAGACTCCGTTTCAAAAAAAAAAAAAGAAATCTGTGCCAGCTCTGTAGATCTAGGATGCAGATTCTCATTTATACACGGGTCAGGGGACCTAACTGGATCCTCCCCATTCTTCTCCCCAAGACTTATCGTAGAATTACTCAAGGTTGTAGAATATTTGTGTCTGCTGTATTATATCTCAAAGCTCTCTAACAAATTGTATCTCATTTTAAACCCCACAGAATCCACTTATAGGTGAGAAAGCAGAGACAGAAAAACTAATTAACTTGCCTGTGATCTCACAGCCAGGACACAACCCAGACCCGCTCTTAACTCCTGTTCATTACCATACAGTACTTTTCTCTTTACCACACAGCAATCCAAAATGGGCTAAAAATAGCCCTGGAAGATAAAACCTTGGACAAACAATAAGTTCCAAAGGGCTCTTGGATCTCCACTGACTTCTCACAACCCCTTTGTTCCCCTAAGCTGTAAGATTCCACCTTCTACTTTTTTTTTTAACAGTCCAGAGGTCTTTTTTTTTTTAAACACCTATTATGCCATGAATTCACAAGGAATACGTTCCAGCAGCTCAGGCTGCTTCCCATTGGTTCTCACAAAGTGTGCTTCTCTGGGTGGAAAAGGCTGGTGCTTCAGTTGAACCCAGGTACCTTTCTTCTTGGCTTCTTTCTTTTTCTGATCGTTTTCCTCACGCGTTTCAGGAAGCTATCTCGGCTCTTAGAGTGCTTAATGTACTTAATACACACGTTCTTAATGTACTTAATACACACATTAATTCTCTTGGCAAGAATCTTGGCCTTGTTTACAACAGTGCCAACAGCATGCTGGGTAACATTGTAGATTCTTCCAGTTTTGCCATGGTAACACTCGTGGGCCATTCCTTTTTGAACAGTACCCATTCCCTTGATGTCTACAATATCACCTTTCTTATAGATTCGCATATATGTGACGAAAGGAACAACTCCATGTTTCCCAAAAGGCCTAGAGAACATATATCGGGTGCCTCTCCCTTTTCCCTTTGTGTTCGTCATTTTGGCCAAATACTGGAAGATGGTAGTTCCAGCCGAAAAGTCTACCTTCTACTTTTAAATGTAAAGTTTTTTCCCCTTCCAATTACAGTATCTGCTTTTTTCTCTTTTATGTCAAAAATGACTCTTAAAACAAGAAAGTGAGAGAAACTAATTTATTTCTTAGAGAGTAGATGTGTATTATAGTCTTGAGTACTTTGTTGATGAATATTATTTTGTTGTTGTTGTTGTTTTTGAGATAGAGTCTCGTTCTGTCGCTAGGTTGGAGTGCGGTGGCAGGGTCTTGGCTCACTGTAGCCTCCACCTCCCAGGTTCAAGCGATTCTCCTGCCTCAGCCTCCCAGAGTAGCTGGGACTACAGGTGCATGCCACCACACCCAGCTAAGTTTTGTATTTTTAGTAGAGACGGGGTTTCACCATGTCGACCAGAATGGTCTCGATCTCCTGACCTCGTGATCTGCCCGCCTCGACCTCCCAACTTTTGTTGTTTTTGAATTGCTCTTTATCTGATTTCTTTCCAGACAGAGCAGACTCTTCAATGTTAAGAACATAGGGCTTTCCGGCCCGGCGCGGTGGCTCAGGCCTGTAATCCCGGCACTTTGGGAGGCCGAGGTGGGTGGATCACCTGAGGTTAGGAGTTCGAGATCAGCCAATCAGCCTGGCCAACATGGCAAAACTCCGTCTCTACTAAAAATACTAAAAATTAGCCAGTGGGTGCCTGTAATCCCAGCTCCTAGGGAGGCTGAGGCAGGAGAACCCCTTGAACCCAGGAGGCGGAGGTTGCCGTGAGCCAAGATCGTGCCATTGCACCCCAGCCTGGGCAACAGAGCAAGACTCTGTGTCAAAAAGAAAAGAAAAGATCATAGGGCTTTCCGCCGGGTGCAGTGACTCATACCTGTAATCCTAGCACTTTGGGAGGCCAAGGTGGATCGCTTGAGGCCAGGAGTTCAAGACCAGCCATGGCCAACATGGCGAAACCCCCTCTCTACTAAAATACAAAAAAAAAAAAAGGCTGGGCACGGTGGCCGCACCTGTAATCCCAGCAGCTTGGGAAGCTGACGCTTGGGAGGCTGGGGCACCAAGAATCACTTGAACCCTGGAGGTGGAGGCTGTAGTGAGCTGAGACTGCGCCACTGCATTCCAGTCGGCGACAGAGCGAGATTCTGTCTCAAAACAAAAACAAAAACAAAAGCCTAGGGCTTCGGAGTCAGGAAGATGGAATTGGGAATTGGAATTTCAGTAATGGTCTCTCAGTTTCTTAGCCATGTGACCTCGGACAGCTCTCTGAGCCTGTTTCCTCCTCTGCGAAATAAGGTACTACAGTCGGCTCTACCACCTCACGCAGCAAGAGCAGGGGCGACATTTAGGGCAGTCATTAACGCCCTGGCAGGAGCGCGGATGGTTCGAGCCCAGGGCCCGGCAGAGAGGGTGTCTCGTAGCACACTGAGGTCTGACAGTGCGCGTCCCCCCATCTAACTGAATCTCTACTACGACGTGTGTGGGTTCCAGCTCCCTCAGAAGCAGACCCTGAGAGAAGGACTGAAGTGCAAGCAGCTATGTGGGAGCTGATCCCAGGAAGCGCCTGTAGGGGACAGGGGAAAGGAGCCGCCCGAGTCCCTGCAGGGACTTCACTGAGAAATAAATGACTGAGGCTCCTGTTGTGGACAACCAGGCTCAAGCCTGTAGGGACCTTCACATCGACTGGTCGGTAGGAAGGAAGCCTGGCTGGGGACCCACGGTTCCTGCCCTGGTTGAGGGAGGGCCGCGCCCCTCGCCAGGCTCCTGCAGCCCAAGGTAGAACTGCCTGCGCCCCCGGGGTGCTCCGCCCAGTAGTGAGTAGGGGCCCAGTTCCCTGCCTGGCCGTGCGGCCTCTCCCTGGTCTCTGTCTACACCGTGGCAGACCTACCCGGGCTGCTCCAGTAGACAGCAGGCTCGCCTCCATCAGGCACCCATGCGGGCGCCCAGAAAGGCTGTCCAGAGCTCCCTCCGAGGGAGGCGGGCCCGGCGGGAGCTGACAGCCGAGGGTGGCCTGCTGCCAGCTAGGACAACAGGGTCTGCCCGGGAGCCGTCTATGCACGGCGTCTGTGTCCAGCACATTTGCTCTCTTCCAGAACTCTGACAGGCAGGGTCTCACTGCCAGGTGCCACTCCTCTGAGAACCATTCCTGGAGAAAAGACCCGTAGGTGTGATCTGTGGAGCGGACACTTGGCTTCCTGCCAAGCACGCTCTGTTGGGACTCCCCCCCCGCCAAGCCTCAGGCTTCCTTCACACACACATGCAGCACAACCAGCGTCCTAGCGCCTTAGTCTTAAATAGGAGCCGATAGACAAGGATTACTAGGGCGGGAGGGGCAGACACAGCAGAACAAACAGAGACAATTCAGGTAGCAAAGTATTCACACATCATCCTGTGGTTAGATACCATCAGAACTGGAAGATAAAATCTGCACTCATGAATTGAGAATAATCAGGGACAGAGCTCTTGGAAATAGCCTATTATGTATTTATTTTTATTTTTTTTTGAGACGGAGTCTAGCTCTGTTGTCCAGGCTGGAGTGCAGTGGCGCAATCTTGGCTCACTGCAACCTCCACCTCCTGGGTTCAAGTGATTCTCCTGCATTAGTCTCCTGAGTAGTTGGGATTACAGGCATGCACCACCACACCCGGCTAATTTTTGTATTTTTAGTGGAGATGGGGTTTCACCATGTTGGCTTGGCTAGTCTCAAACTCCTGACCTCAGATGATCTGCCTGCCTCAGCCTCCCTGATTGCTGGAATTACAGGCATAAGCCAGTGTGCCCAGCTTTTTTTTTTTAAACAAAGTTAAGTAGGTAGGTGGGAGACAAAATTAAAGAAATATCAGTGTAAGAGGGATAGAGAGATGGAAACTAGAAGAGAAAATATAAGAAATGTAGAGACTCATTCTCAGCAGTGCAATATCTTAAAAATTGGAGCTACTTGGGAGACTGAGAATCTCTTGAACCCAGGAGGCAGAGGTTGCAGTGAGCCAAGACTCCACCACTGCACTCCAGCTTGGGTGACAGAGTGAAACTCTGTCTCAAAAAAAAAAAAAAAAAGCTTTTTTTTTTTTTTTGACCGAATCTCGCGATTATCAAGCAATTCTCCTGCCTCAGCCTCCTAAGTAGCTGGGACTACAGGTGCCTGCCACCATGCCTGGCTAATTTTTGTATTTTTAGTAGAGATGGGGTTTCACTATGTTGGCCAGAATGGTCTCGATCTATTGACCTAGTGATCCGCCCACCTCGGATTACAGGCGTGAGCCACCGTGCCCAGCCCTTTTATTTATTTATTTATTTATTTATTTATTTATTTTTGAGACGTTGTTTCGCTCTTGTTGCCCAGGCTGGAGTGCAATGGTGTGATCTCAACTCACTGCAAACTCCGTCTCCCAGATTCAAGCGATTCTCCTGCCTCAGCCTCCAGAGTAGCTGGGATTACAGGCATGCACCACCACGCCAGGCTTTTTTTTTTTTTTTTTTTTTTTTTGTATTTTTAGTAGAGACAGAGTTTCTCCATGTTGGTCAGTCTGGTCTCAAACTCCCGATCTCAAAGTGCTGGGATTATAGGCATGAGCCACCGCACCTGGCTAAAAGTCAGTTTTTAATAAGAACAAACCTGGTCTATACTTGTCTATATCAAATAGTCTAAAAATTTGGATTATTTTGTGACAAACATAAGCAAGTCTCAAGGTTACAAGAAAACAGTTCTTGAAACTATTAACACAAGGCTAGCCCTTACACTTCTTAACAAAAAGATGTAGCCAGAAGCTTATTTTATGATGATAAGGTACAGAATAACTGTAGATTTAACAGATTTGTTACTAAACTGTTTCTTATCTATCTAAACAATATCTAATGTCTAGCTCAAGGTTGTTCTTTTAAAAGTATCTGTTTTAACAGATTCTTATTCTATCAAGGTTTTTCACCAAATGCTTCCACTTCAGCTAGATTTTCTAGCCAAGTCTGTCTGCAAGGAAATGAGGCTTAATTCCACCCAAAACACCAGAGAGAACTGATAATCCTAAACTTCCAGAGGGCGGGAAAAAACTTCCTCTACTGCAACAGACACTGCAGGTAGTCTGCCAAACAGCCATCTTCCCTTTCCTGCCTGTTAACAGAAGCCAGGTTTGGGGGCCTGTAGCGCGGCCCCCCGGAGGGAAGAATCATGATTGCACCAGGCACAGGGGGCCCCTTGGCCAGCTATTGAACTGTGCGGTATGGCACAGTCCTGACCAAGCAAATTCAGGGAGGTGTTTGCTGGGAATGGTGTAATTTTCTTGCTTCTCTCCTTGTGACTCAGGCTGTGACGTTTGGAGCTGGCACAGTCATCTTATCTCCTTGAAGTGTGACATCATCAACATGCCGAGGATGGAGGAGCAGAGAGCGGAAAGGAGCCTGGGCCCTGGTGAGCACGGGGAGGTGCCAGTTCAGCCTTGGGATAGCTTACTTCCAGTCCTCCTACTAAGGAAGCAATCAATGTACCTATACTATTCTCAGACAGATATTATGTTCCGAAGGGAGTCACCCAAACTATGCCTCTTTAGCATAAGGATTATTTTGAGCTGAAGGCAATTGAAAAGCTCTCTAGGCCGGGCGCGGTGGCTCAAGCCTGTAATCCCAGCACTTTGGGAGGCCGAGACGGGTGGATCACAAGGTCAGGAGATCGAAACCATCCTGGCTAACACGGTGAAACCCTGTCTCTACTAAAAAATCCAAAAAAATAGCCGGACGAGGTGGCAGGTGCCTGTAGTCCCAGCTACGCGGGAGGCTGAGGCAGGAGAATGGCCTAAACCCGGGAGGCGGAGCTTGCAGTGAGCTGAGATCCGGCCACTGCACTCCAGCCTGGGCGACAGAGCGAGACTCCGTCTCAAAAAAAAAAAAAGAAAAAAAAGAAAAGCTCTCTGCCTTTCTCTATCTGCTGACAAAACAAGGCATACATTTCCCGCTGTGAAGGCATCCCCTGCTCTTATATCAGGAAGGGAAAGACAACCTTTATTACTGGAGTGGGGAAAGCGTGGAGATGAGTCTGCACAAACAGACCTATTAAATAACCCTTACCATCCATTGGTCTCCCCAGAAATTTACCTTCCTACAATTTACTGCTCCTAGAAGCACAAATCCTTTTCCTTTGTCCTGTCTCCACAATTCATCACTCTTTGTTAAAACGGCATACAGGCCTCTGGGTCTAGCTTCTCTTTGGGTCTTCACTTCTATTCTATGGAAGCTTCCATGTACATGTGAAAACATCAGATGACATTTGTATTCCTCTTCTACTGTTAATCTGTCTTTTGTCAGGTGGTTAATTAGCAGATCCCAGCGGCAGAACCTAAGACACCGGAGGAGAAGTTCTTCCTCTTCTACAGTTCCTTGCTGCCCAAGCCGTCTTATTTGATAGACATACAAAGAATCAGAAAGAAGAATACCATAAGAATTTCAACAGCAATATGGAGAGTTAGAAGATAGCAAAAGGATATCTTCAAAGCTCAAAGAGACTACCAATCACCAGCAGTGGGTAAGAGTCCCCATTTCCCTCTGTCTTCATCAGCACTTCTGGTAGCTATGCAGTGGTAGCTCATTCTTTTATTTGAATTTGCTTATACCCAGTGAGACTGAGCATTTTATCAGAGATACATGGACCTAGTAGATTTCTTCTAGAAACTGTCTATTCATTTGATTTGAATTTCTTGTCTCCTTTCTTAATATGCAAAGTTTCTCTTGTATTCTGATACTAATCCTTTGTTTTCTATGCTGCAAATAACTTCTCCCAGTGTGTGATTTGGACAGATGAGGGTTTAGATTCTGGACATATCATCTTTGAGAATGAACGCACCACTAATCTTAGGCAAGCTACTCAACCTTGTTCTCCACTGTGGACAATCAATTGATATAACCCAACTCACAGGATTGTTTGGGTCATTAAGTGAAATAAAGTGTGTCAACTCCCCATGAGTATCTGGGACATGGTAATTGATTAATGCATGGAGATAGGTTTAGTGTTATCAAGATGCATAGGCCAGGCTTTGTGGCTCATGCCTGTAATCCTAGCACTTTGGGAGGCCAAAGGAGCTGGATCACCTGAGGCCAGGAGTTCTAGACCAGCCTGGCCAACATGGTGAAGCCCCATCTCTGCTAAAAATACAAAAATTAGCTGGGCATGGTGGCGGGCGCCTGTAATTCCAGCTACTCGGGAGGCTGAGGCAGGAGAATCACTTGAACATGGGAGGTGGAGGTTGCAGTGAGCTGAGATCACGCCACTGCACTCCAGCCTGGGTAACAAGAGCGAGACTCCATCTCAAAAAAAAAAAAAAAAAAGGAAAAGAAAAATTCACGGATTCTTAGAGCAAGAAGGAATCTTGCTCATCATTGCTCATCATTGAATGATGATATTGAGACAGCACTTATCATGTTCTCAGAGCTGTTTTGGGAATTTTTAAATATATTATCCCATTGTTATGAGCTCAGTACTCACAGCAATTCTATGTAATAGAAGAGGGAATTTACTATGGGAATTGGCTCATGTAATTATGGAAGCTGAGAAGTCCCACAGTCTGCTGTCTGTAAGCTGGAGAGCCAGGGAAATCAATAGTGTAATTCAGTCCAGGTCCACAGGCTTGAGGACCAGCAGACCTGAGGGTGTAACCCTCCATCTGAGGCTGGTATCCTGGGAAATCAGGGGGCTGCTGGTATAAGTCCTGGAGTCCAAAGGCAGGAGAACCTGGAGCTCTGATGTCCAAGGGCGGGAGAAGAAGGGTGTCCCAGCTTCAGAAGAGAGAGTGAGCTCACCTTTCTTCTGCCTTCTTCTACCTAGACCCTCAGCAGATTGGATAGGGTCCACCCACTTTGGGTGAGGGCATCTTCCTTACTCAGTTTGCGGATTCAAATGCCAATCTCTTCCAGAAACACCCTTAGAGACACACCAGAAATAATGTTTTACCAGCTATCTGGACATCCCTTATCCCAGTCAAGCTGACACCTAAAATTAACCATCACATCTCCCAAAGATTGGCAAGAAAGTCTTTTGCAGACGATAAGGAGGAACCACCCACCCTACATCACACATCTGTGGACCTGCTTCTGGCAAGAGGGCCCATAGCTTCCCTCAGGCTCTCAAAGGCATCAAGCAAACTGCCAGTCTAAATCCTAGGCGCCCTTCAAAAACCTGACACATGCAACTTTTCTTTTTCCCTTTTGCAATGAGGAGAGCTCCCTGCACTGCAGGAGCGCCCTGCATGGGTCTTACTTGAGCGGATAAAGGAAAGGCAATAGATGGCGAGGGTCTGTGCATCTTTTCGCATCCCAACAGGGCACTCATTAAGCGAGTTAACAGCCTGGAGATTTTAACTGGAACGGATATTCTCTGCAAACAATTGCTTTGAGGACTTAACTCTGCTGAGTCACCAGAATTTGTGTGAGGGTCTGGAATCTGGGCCCTTGTTAAGAACCTTCTTGGTGTTAGTCCTGCCCCTGCCCCTGGGCATGGACTTTATGTAAGCCATGGCTGATTTCTGAAGAACCTCGGGAAGAGACAGCCTGCAGCCACTCAGTTCACTTCATCTCAACTAGAATTAAGGCTGGATGGCCTTTTTTTTTTTTTTTTGAGACAAGAGTCTTGCTCTGTCACCCAGGCTGGAGTGCAGTGGTGTGATTTTGGCTCACTCCAACCTCCGCCTCCTGAGTTCAAGCGATTCTCCTGCCTCAGTAGCTGGGATTACAGACACGTGCCACCATGCCCGGGTAATTTTTTTTTTTTTTTTTTAAGTAGAAATGGGATTTCACCATGTTAGCCAGGCTGGTCTGGAACTCCCGACCTCAGGTGATCCACCCCGCTCAACCTCACAAAGTGCTGAGATTATAGGTGTGAGCCACTGTGCCTGGCCACTACCTTCTGTATTTTTAGTAGAGACGGGTTTTCACCATGTTGGTCAGGCTGGCCTCGAACTCCTGACCTCGTGATCTGCCCGCGCCTTGGCCTCCCAAAATGCTGGGATTACACACATGAGCTACCTTGCCCGGCCTTGAATAATGATGCTTTTAAGGTTTACTTCTGTAGAAAGACTTTTCTGAATTAAACCAATTTGGGTTAAAAGTCCATTCAAGGTTTTAACAAAGTATGGTGAACAAATGATGTTTTAATGCAGCACTAATACTCCTACACAGTTACGCTTAGGTAAGGAAATGCGACTTGTTTAATTTAATCTAGTACCTGGTCTACAGCACTGGAAGGTCTTAAGAGAGTTTGTTTAAGCAATCTTGTTTCTCAAAGCCAAAACATATGTAAATTAAAATTTTTTACTGTATTGGGAAAATTTTAACTGATCACATTTTCCTGGTATGTGTATTTTAAAATGCCAATAAAATAATCTACCTAACAGCATTTTAATGTATAAACAAGCAAGTATGTGTGCCCAAGAGGAAACAACTGTGCATTTAGATGCGAAGAATGGGAAAAAAGTATCATGTCTCCTCTACACAGTAAGATTTTCACTCCACTTTGAGCAGGGCTTAAGGGTTACATTATAAAATATGTAAGGAATACATGTTTATTACATAAAAACTTTAGAAACTCAGCAAAGTATTATATACAAAAAGTATCCTTAATTCTACCTCACAGAGATAATCAACAAATTGTTATTAAGACTTGAAAAAAAGTAGGCTAGTGCGGTGGCTCACACCTGTAATCCCAGCACTTTGGGGGGTCGAGGTGGGCGGATCACCTAAGGTCAGGAGTTTAAGATCAGCGTGGCCAAAATGGTGAAACCCCATCTCTACTAAAAATGCAAAACTTAGCTGGGCGTGGTGGTGTGCGCCTGTAGTCCCAGCTACTTGGGAGGCTGAGACACAAGAATTGCTTGAACACGGGAGGAGGAGGATGCAGTGAGCTGAGATGGTGCCACTGCACTTTAGCCTGGGTGACAGAGCAAGACTCCATCTCAAATTAAAAAAAAAAAAAAGTAGTATAATTAGTGACAAAGTTCATTCAGGAGGTAGGAGAGGAAGCGTTTAAGAACAAATGTTTGAAGAAGGTACACTTAACATTTCAAAAAATTATATATACATATGTTTTCACATATATTTCATTCTATAAAATAGATATTATTCCCACTCTTCAATGAGGAATTTCTTCTGAATGAATTTCTGCAGGCATCTTTATTAATTGTCCTATTTATAGCTATACTGCATGTGAGGGATAAGAACAATAGCAGACCAGGTGCAGTGGCTCACACCTATAATCCCAACATTTTGGGAGGCCGAGGCAGGCAGATCACTTGAGCCCAGGAGTTCGAGACCAGCCTGGCCCACATGACAAGACCCCATCTCTACAAAAGACACAAAAAATATGTCAGGCATGGTGGTGCATGCCCATAGTCCCAGCTACTCAAGAGGCTGAGGTGGGAGAGTTGCTTGAACTCAGAAGGAGGAGGTTGCAGTGAACCAAGATTGCACCACTGCACTCCAGCCTGGGCAAGACCCTGTCTCAAAATAAATAAATAAATAATAAATAAATAAATAATAATGGTTAACATTTAATGAGCCCTGCAATTTGTCAGGTACTTATTTAACTCAAAAACGATTATTATTGTTATTCCTATTGTCATTGTTCTTATCACTCATATGCAGGATAGCTATAAATAGGACAATTCATAAAAATGCCTGTAGAAATTCCTGTATGAATATAAAACTTTTTATGAATGATCAATAAATCCAGATAAAGTATTATTGTAGGCAAGACCCACCGATGGACGCTAATATTGGTGGGGAAAAGCTTGAGGAGAAACAGGATATTTACATTGTCTTGAAATACCTCCCTCATTAATAATCGCACTGTACCAGCGGAGAAACCCAGCGGGCAGCGCTTTACTGGGTGAAGGGAGTTCACATCACCAAGAAGAGGACGTATCGAATGACGAAGCCCCGTGGGGATGCATCGCACTGAGGGCACGGCGTTATTTATGCAGTATTCTTGCTAAAAGTATAGCCTCAATCAGATCATGAGAGAACATCAGACGGCCCCAGACCAACAGACATTCCACAGCAATAACTGACCAGGATTCTGCAGAGGTGTGTTCGGGTCACTGAGAGACAGTCCCAGATTGGAGGAGACTAAGAAGCTGCAACAACTTAATGCAAGGGGGCTCCTAGATGGGATCCTGGAAGAGACAAAGGGTATTAGTGGGGCAACTGACCAAATTCAATTTAGGTCTGTAGCTTATTTTGCATCATGTCACTGCTAATTTCCTGAGTTTGATCATTTTGCCCTGGCTATGAAAGATGTGAACGTTGGGAATGCTGGGTGAGGATATATAAGAACTCGCTGTCCTATCTGTCAAGTTTTCTCTAAGTCCAATATTATTTCAAAGTAAAAAAGTATAAAGGAAAGAAGCAATGGCTGCAAGCAGGATGGTTCTTTCCCACTTGAGCCCCAAATCAACCACATGCCCCCCAGACAGTCGTTCTCCAGTTACTGCCACCAATCTGCGACCTGGCTGCTTCTCACAGGGAAAACTGTCGCAGTCCCCAGAAGAACCGTGGTAGGGACTGATTGATTGATTTGTAAATTAAGTTCTGGGCAAAATAGGAAAGTGCTGGTTATTAATGATAAAAGAACTGGCTGTTGCTTACCAACAACTGGCATATGATAAGCAGAAGCTTGAATTCAGGGATCTTCGAAGACATATAGGCAAACTGACCAAAATGTGCTCAGCACTGCAAATGCACGGCATCACAGGGCTCGCAGGCTCGTGGAGAGGCTGTGGGGGGCAGCAGGGAATAAACAGCACTCCTGCCTTCTCCTCCTGCGTTCTGAAGCAATTCACAGCACAGTCAGCCAGACAGCAAGATGGCAGTTTACCAGTGTTTAACCTCACTGGGGAAAAGGGTTTTTCCTCTGCTTTCCAATAGGCTTTTTCCTAATCTTACCCCAGTTTCACCCAATCATAGGCACGTGTGAGTAACCACAGCCCCTGAAATGACAGAAGAATACAATGACTATGTCTTAGATAGCCCGTTACTTCCCCATATCATAAAAGAGCCAGAAACCCTCCGCTTCTCCTCTCCAGACACCCACCAAAAAGTTCCCGTCTTCCCTTCCACAGGCTGGAGTGAAGGGGAAGAGAGTAGAAATTCCTTATTCATAGGTGAAGGGATTCAGAATGTGCTGCTCCAAAATATACACTTTGACATCAGGATTAATTGGAATTGACAGCAACTGAGAAGATGCAGATGCAAGAAAAACTCTCTGCCCTCCAAACTGGCAAAGATATCCCCCTTCTCTCTGCTGGGAAGGACAGAAGCTAATCACCAGAGACATTTCTAGATGCTTATCCGCAGGAGAAAACACTAGAGGATCCTACATAACAAACCTTACTAACCACCCTTATCTTCCACTCTACCCATAGATGACTTTCCTTCCCACAGTTTGCTGTAACTAGAAGCTCAAAGTCCTTGGCTTTTATCTCATCACTTCTCTACAAATGTATTGTTCTTTGATAAGGATAGAAGCCCACATGTTCACCCCCTCTTTGAGTTACTCATCTCTGAGTGCTCTCGTGTGTGCGTGTGTGTGTCTGTGTGTGTGTGCGCGCGCGCGCACGCGCGTGGTGCATGTGCTAATAAGCTTGTTTGTTTTTCTCCTGTTAATCTGTCTTCTGTCAGTCCAATTTACAGGGCCTCTGCCAATGAACCCAAGATAGGTGGAGAGAAGAGAAAATTTTCCTGTCCTACATGGGCTAAGCTCAGAATGCTGGGAAAAGAGGGACAATGCATTTCCTGTAGCCCATACCTAAAAGTCTAGCAAAAGTACAGGAATTAAGATTTCCAGGGCCTGGGAGCTGGGTATGGTAGTAAATGGGGTGTTAACGTTTGATGAGGACAGAGATTCCATTTTGCAAGATTGTAAGCGGTCTTGGAGCCAGGCATAGTGGCTCACGCCTGTAATTTCAGGAGTTCAAGACTAGCCTGGGCAACATGGTGAAACACCATCTTTATAAAATACAAAAATCAGGTGGGGGGTATGGTGTTTTGGGGATGGATGGTGGTGATGGTAGCACAACAGTATGTTTATTTTGTCTTTTTGTTTGTTTGTTTGTTTTTAGAGATGAGGTCTTGTTCTGTCACCCAAGCTAGAGTGCAGTGGTGTAATCACAGCTCACTGTAACCTCAAACTCCTGGGCTCAAGAGATCCTCCTGCTTCAGCCTCTCCAAGCTGGGGACTACATGCGTGTGGCACCATGCCAGGCTAACTTTTTTTTTTTCACTCTTTCGTAGAGACAGGGCCTTGCCATCTTGCCCAAGCTAGTCTCGAACTCCTGGGCTCAAATAATCCTCCCGTCTTGGCCTCCCAAAGTGCTCGGATTACAGGCGTGAGCCACTGTATGAATGTACTTAATGCCACTGAACTGTATGCTTGAAAATGGTCACGATGGTACATTTTATATAATGTATGGTTTATCACAATTTAAGTTTAAAAAAAATTTTTTTTTTTTTTTTTTTTTGAGACGGAGTCTTGCTCTGTCTCCCAGGCTGGAGTGCAGTGGCACGATCTTGGCTCACTGCCACCTCCGCCTCCCAGGTTCAAGTGATTCTCCTGCCTCGGCCTCCTGAGTAGCTGGGATTACAGGTGTCGGCCACCAGGCCTGGCTAATATTTGTGTTTTTAGTAGAGATGGGGTTTTACCATGTTGGCCAGGCTCATCTCGAACTCCTGACCTCAGGTGATCCACCCACCTCTGCTTCCCAAAGTGCTGAGATTACAGGCGTGAGCTACCGCACTCGGCACAATTTAAGTTTTTAATTAAGAAATGAAAGGAAATAGTACATGAATTATTAGCATGGCTGCAAATCCATTATGACTATACTGTATCAATACTATTTGGAAGCCAAATCAAATAGCATCACTAAGTCTAGATTTATATCCACTCTGGTGAAGAAGTAGAAAATGGTCTCAGAAACTTTCTTTTAGTTATTCTCTCTCCGAGGAGTACAGCATAGAGATGGTAAGAAAATATTCCTATAAACATTCCTACTTGCTTCAGGAGTAAATGAGAGGATGGTTTGTGTTTCTCAATCATGAACAAGGGAAGAAGCTCATTTGTGGATCTTATCAAAGAAGTCGGTGGAGACAGAAGATCCAGGGAAACAATCTCTGACATTGTTTTGTTCTGAGTCAAAGGCAACATCGCTAGACTCAGATAAGTGAATGGGCATTGGCCAAGATGGTGGTGGTTAGGGTGAGAAGGCACCGTGTCTCCTCCCTGCAGGCGGTCATGTTTTCTGCCCCAGATCTCATCTTTATTTGTTGGATACGAAGTGTCTCTGAGATGGCTCCAGATGGAACCTGAACCCGTGACCTCCCCACATAAAGACATGCGTGACACCCATTACACCATCTGGGGCTCATAAAACCACATGCTCTGTCTTTTCCTGGCTCTCAAGCTGTTCGAAAGCTGAACGGCAATATTTGGGACCGCTCTGGTTTATTCGTGGACTTTAATTCAAAACACATTTCCACAAAGAGAGGCAGAACAAAGCACAATAGCACTAAAGTTCAATTTACATTCTCAGTCAGTGAAACAAAATGGAAATAGAAAACAGTTGTGGGAGAGTCGTTTATAACCAAACTAAGGCTCCAAAAGCGCCTTTCCTGTAATGTCATGGAGTAAAGGCATTTTAGAAACCGCCAGCAAACACTTAAGTGACCAAAAAAGGAGAGGTGAAGGCTTTCTATTAAAAAAAAAAATTATTAAAGAGCTGATGGTGTCGTCTGATCTCTCCCTCCCAATTTGGCAGATACAAGGTTACTTCCGTATTTCCCGATTTAAAACACTTTCCTTCTCTTGACGGTTGTTTGGATGCTGCCGGTCACTGGGAAGCCAGTGCTGTCACGGAAATCCCTGCACACGACACACAGGTCTCCTTCGGTTTGGCGAGACATTCCCAGATGACCGCAGAGCTTGTCTGCCATCACATCTCCGTGATTTCCAGGTACAAATTTGCCATAGTAAGTTATGTCTGGCTTGTTCTGCAAAAAAATATACCAAGTGCTAGCAGATGGACACAATTGCAGCCACTATGTCAGCGACATGGTTAAGAAACAGTGTGCAGAGCATGTGCCCTCCTTACGTGATTAGAAACGCTGCAGAGTCGCGGTGATAAAGCAAGGGGCTCCCTGACTTCAATTTCAAACTGGATCTCACACAGTTAATCAGCAGCAGAACTAGAAGAAGATGTGTGATTCCAAGTCTTAGGCATTTTCTACAAGGCTGAAAAATGGAAATTCCTCTGGTAACTAGTACAAACCCCTCATCCTGGCGGCCACAGGAAACGCTGGCAGCCCTGTGGAAGGGGCGGGTGGGGGGCAGGCTGGCCTCATCCCTGGGTCTGTGCTTGCGCTGTTTTCTTCTCTTCCAACTGATGAAATCAGAGCTTCTCTAAAACAGCTCTGAGTCCCCAGGCCAGGTTCTCTTTGCCCACTTAGCGTTCCTTTCTTTCTTTTTTCTTTTTCTTCTTTATTTTTTCTTTCTTTCTTTTTTTTGCGATGGAGTTTTGCTCTTGTTGCCCAGGCTGGAGTGCAATGGCGGATCTCTGCTCACTGCAGCCTCCGCCTCCCGGGTTCAAGTGATTCCCCTGCCTCAGCCTCCCGAGTCGTTGGGATTACAGGTGCCTGCCACCATGCCCAGCTAGTTTTGGTATTTTTATTTTTATTATTTTATTTTATTTTATTTTATTTTTTTTGAGATAGAGCCTTGCTTTGTGCCCCAGGCTGGAGTGCAGTAGCGCGATCTCGGCTCACTGCAAGCTCCGCCTCCCGGGTTCACGCCATTCTCCTGCCTCAGCCTCCCGAGTAGCTGGGACTACAGGCGCCCCCCACCTCGCCCGTCTAATTTTCTTGTATTTTTAGTAGAGATGGGGTTTCACCGTGTTAGCCAGGATGGTCTCGATCTCCTGACCTCGTGATCCGCCCGTCTCGGCCTCCCAAAGTGCTGGGATTACAGGCTTGAGCCACCGCGCCCGGCCTAGTTTTGGTATTTTTAATAGAGGCGGGGTTTCACCAGGTTGGCCAGGCTGGTCTTGAACTCCTGACCTCAGGTGATCTACCCACCTCGGCCTCCCAAAGTGCTGGGATTACAGGCGTAAGCCATCGCGCCAGGCCACTTAGCATTTCTTTTGCTGGCTCTTTCTCATAATATAACTACTTATCTGCAGGCATTCTTCTACTGCCCAGTTGTCAGCTTTCTAAGGATGTGGAGCAGTCCTTATTCATCTTTGCCTCCTGGATTTTTGCTCAATGCTTGGTGTATAGTCAGTGGCTTGTTAGGTGTTTTTTGGAATGAACTGATGCTCTATCCTTATTAAATTCAATGACTTTTCAAATCAAATTTTTTCAACTTTTTATTTTACTTTAATTTTTATAGAGATAATTGCCAAGGAAATCTACTTCGAATACATTTAGGTTTTCTAGGAAATGGTTGGAGGCAAAACTTGTTAGCTCCTCCAGAACCCAATTCATAACCCTCAAATCCCTTTCTCACACTTAGAAGACGTTAGGATATGAAATCCTGGCTTCCCAGGCTCCCTTGCAGCTCAGTTTGCCATGTGATTCAGGCGTGGCCAAAGATACATCAGTGAGAGTCCCTCGGGAGGCTTCTTGATAAGGAAAGGGCCCTGTGGCCCTTCTCTTCCACTGACGGTTGCTGCAGCCACCAGCAGCCACAAGGCAGCACATATGAATCTGAAATCCATCCCACCAAGGACAGAGGAGCAAGAAGATAGAAAAGATCAGGATTCCTGAAGGCATTATGGAGCAGCTGAACCTCTGGTAACAAATGCTGCCTCCAGACTTCTTGTTATTTAAGAAAAATATGCCCTTCATTATGTAAACCACTTTTAGGCAGGAGGAGGCCTAACGTCTTTGAATCCTTCCAGCTCAAAGAAATCATGGAGCAATTGCTCTAGGCAAGCACTGTGCTAGTTAGAAGGGAAATACACAGCTTAACTAAGACTAAGCAAGAATGAAGATGCCTTTTAGAATTTAGACGAAAACCTCCTTAAGAGTATTATCACGTTCCCAAGTCTTAGTATATACGTATATACATATATTTGTTTTTCTGTTGTGATCTCCCAACATAAAACTATGTAAAGTGGACCCTTGAACAACATGGGTTTGAACTGCGTGGGTTCACTTATACAAGGATTTTCTTCCATCTCTGCCACCCCCGAGACAGCAAGACCAACCCCTCCTCTTCCTCCTCCTCCTCAGCCTATTCAATGTGAAGACAATGAGGAGGAAGAGCTTTATGATGGTCCACTTTCACTTGATGAGTAGTAAATATGTTTCCTCTTCCTCATGATTTTCTTAATAACATTTCTTTTCTCTGGCTTACTGTATTATGAGAACACAGCATATGGTACATATAACATACAGAATATGTGTTAATTGCTGCTTATGTTATCAGTAAGCCTTCCAGTCAAAAGTCTGCTATTCATGGCTAAGTTTGGGGTAAGTCAAATGTTATTTTGGATTTTCAACTTTACAAAGGAATGGGTATCAGCACCCCTAACTCCCACATGGTTCCAGGGTCAACTGTATGTATTTTTCTGAACAATGATTTTAAAAAGATTACAGCTTTCCTGACACTTTATCCCTGAGTACTTCCTCCTACACTTCCAAAAAATGAGGAACTTCTACGACCAATATCATACTTCACAAAGTTAGTAATCCCCAAAGATCATCTAATGCTCAATCCATATTCAAATTTTCCTAATAATCCAACTGCAAATTTCTATTTGCTTTTTTAAAAACCAGGATCCAATCACTGCATTATGCTTTAATCTACACTAGGCCCCACACCCCCTGATTTCTTCATGATTTTGGCTTCTCAAAGAGACCAGGCTAGTTAGCATGAAGTGTGTGGCTTTAAGGATTTTGTCAAACTGTTTCTTTCTTATGTCTTTTTACCTGTTCCTCTGTTCCTGTATTGTCTGTCAACTGGAAGTTAGGTCTAAAGGTTTGGAGAGATTTAACTTAAAAATAGTTTTGGCCACCAGGCGCCATGACTCATGCCTGTACTCCCAGCACTTTGGGAGGCCAAGGCGGGTGGATCATGAGGTCAAGAAATCGAGACCATCCTGGCCAACATAATGAGACCCCGCCTCTACTAAAAAATACAAAAATTAGCTGGGTCTGGTGGTGCGCGCCTGTAATCCCAGCTACCTAGGGCTGAAGAATCTCTTGAACCCAGGAGGTGGAGGTTGCATTGAGCCGAGATCCGGCCACTGCACTGCAGCCTGGCGACAGAGAGAGACTCCGTCTTAAAAAAAAAAAAAAAAAATGGCAATAACATGGCGGAGATCCATGTGTGTATTTCTTCCTTTTTTTTTTTTTTTTTTTTTTCTTGAGACGGAGTCTCGCTCTGTCGCCCAGGCTGGAGTGCAGTGGCGCAATCTCGGCTCACTGCAAGCTCCGCCTCCCGGGTTCACGCCATTCTCCTGCCTCAGCCTCCCGAGTAGCTGGGACTACAGGAGCCCGCCACCTCGCCCGACTAATTTTTTGTATTTTTTAGTAGAGACGGGGTTTCACCGTGTTAGCCAGGAAGGTGCTGATCTCCTGACCTTGTGATCCGCCCATCTTGGCCTCCCAAAGTGCTGGGATTACAGGCATGAGCCACCGTGCCAGGCCCCATGTGTGTATTTCTTACGGTGTCTGCTCATCACATGGAGTTGTGTGGAGCTTCACACATCCAAGCGGAGTTGAGCTTCTTGGTCACTGATGTTGTGCCTCTGCTCTCTGTCCACAAATGCTCATGACTCCCTAGCACACTGTCCTTGTGCCTGGTCTGATATGACTAGTCATGGTCCCACGCCTCCATGTCTGTTTGTGCTGTGCCCTGTACGGAAGTAATCTTCCTCCTGTAAGCATGGCCTACAGTCATAGAAACAATAGACAAGACTGTTGTGATAATAAAACGAGATGCCCTAAGGGATCTCCTGTATGCTGGACACTCGCTTCCTTACCTCCGTTGTGGAATAGTTGTCCAATTTCCGCTTGGTAATCAAGATCAATCACCCCAGCCAGCACTAGCTCTTTTTGCAGCGTATTGATTCAGAGGCATGAGGAACCCAAAGTGGCCAGGTTGCAGTCAACTACCAGTTCAATCGAACCATTGTTTTTGTCCTCCCACTGAAACTAAGACTTCTAGGCCAGTGGAGCATAAAGGCACAGAACCAGGAAGCAGAACTTTTGCTAGTGGGTCACTAGGGGTGATGGTGGGTGGTGCCTCTCCCATTTCCACCCCTTTATGTCTGGACCTATGAATTCTGGCTATGGGAGAAACAGCGCCATAGATTACATGCTGATTTGGAGAATATCCAACCTCCTGGGAAACCTTGCCGTAGCCCTGCAAGGTACGGCTACCTAACTGGCACTGTAACTGAGTCTTCAAAAGGCCGTTGCACTCTCCTAGCAAAATTGCTGCTTTAGGATGATAGAGAATATGGTAAAACCAGTGAATTCTACGAGCACGGACCTATTGCCATACTTCTTTCACTGTAAAGTGAGTTTCTTGATCAGAAGCAAGGCAGTGCGGCTGATGGTGGATAAGGCATGCGGTGACTCCACAAATGGTAGTTTTGGCAGAAGCACTGTGAGCAGGGAAGGCAAATTTGTATCTAGAGTAAGCGTCTATTCCAGTAAGGACAAAACTCTGTCCCTTCCATGATGGAAGTGGTCTGATGTAATCAATCTGCCATCAGATAGCTGGTTGAGCCCTTGGGTGATCATACTGGGGGCTCGGTGTTGCTGTCCGCTCCGGGTAGACTGGGCACTCAGTGGAGGCCGTACTCAGGACTTCCACTCTGTGCTGCTGAGCCCATGCATAATCTCCATCCCTGCCACCATGGCCACTTCGTTCACAAGCCCACTGGGCCATGAGACTGGGAGAAGAGACTGACTGATATCCACAGAATGGATGATCCTATTCACTCGATTTTAAAGTCCTTTTTGCTGAGGTCACCCTTTGGTAAGCATTCACATGAAGCACAAATATCTTTATGTTCTTTTCCCAGAGAGGTCTGTACACATAGAGCTTCCCTAAATTTTCATGTCATCAATTTTCCAATCATGTGCCTTTCAAGTATCTGATCATCCAGCCAAACCACCGGCTACAGCCCATGAATCAGTTTATAATCGCACATCATGCCATTTCTTCTTCCAGGCAAAGTGGACAACCAGGGTAAACTGCTCAAAGTTTGGCTCACTGGGAGGATTTCTCTTCACCACTGTCCTCTGGGGCTGTCCTGGAAAGGCGCTGCAGTGCTGCAGCTGTCCGCTTCAGAGTGGGGGCTGCATATCCCACAGAACCCTCTGTAGTCCAGGAATGAGTGGTTTCTTCCTCTGACAATGATTGTCAGGAACTTACTTGTGAGACCATCAGTGCAGGCTAGGAGAGAGGAGGCAGTGTAGCAAGGCCACTTCGTGTAACGTACTTGTGCCTTCAGGGCCTACTTGGGTCTGATCATGTATATACCACTTCCATCTGATGATGGAGTGCTGCTGTGCACACTCAACTTCATGGATTGGTGGGTGATATACCACCCGGTTTATGAAGGGCAGTGCAGGTGGCCTGGTAACTTGATGGTCCATGCTTGAGTGTTCAGCTTCTAAGACCCAGTAGCAGGCCAAGAGCTGTTTTTCAAAAGGAGGGTGGTTATCTGTTGAGGACGCAGGGCTTTGCTCTAAAATGTAAAGGCCTGTGCTGCCATTCATCCATACAGGCCTGCCGAGGGTTCTAACAGCATCCCTATCTGCCACTGGCATTTCAAACACCATTGGATCTGCTGAGTCATATGCTGAGCAGCAAAGCAACTTGAGCAGCAGCCTAGATCTGTTGCAGAGCCTTCTCCTGTCGTGGGCTTTATGCAAAACTAGCAGCTTCTCTGGTCACTTGGTAAATGGACTGGAGTAACACATCCAAATGAGGAATATGTTGCCTCCAAAATTCAGAGGCCTATTAGGCACTGTGCCTCTTTCTTAGTTATAGGAGAGGCTAGATGCAACAGCTTACCCTTCATATGAATACCTTAACATGCGTCCACATCACTAGACCCCCTAGAAATTTCACTGACATAGAAAGCCACTGAGATTTAAAAAAACTTATTTCCCATTCTCTGATATGCAAATGTCTTACCAATAAATCTAGCGTATTTACTACTTCTTGTTCTTAGGTCTGTCAGCGTAATGTCATCAATGTAACGGATGGATGTTTATGTCTTCTGGAAGGGGAAGGCAATCAAACTCTCTGTGAACTGATTGTGACATAAAACTGGAGAGCTGACACACTCCTATCAGTGCAGGTGTATTGCTTGCCTTGCCAGCTAAAGTAAACTACTTCTGGAAGTCTTCACTAACAGAGATGGAGAAAAAAGCATTTGCTGGACAAATAGCTGCATACCAGGTACCAGGGTTTGTGCTAATTTCCTCAAGCAATGAAACGACATCTGCTACAGTTGAAGTCGCCACGTGATTAAGTTCACAATAATCCATCCACTGTCATTCTCCAAGATCCTTCTGTCTTCTGCACAGTCCAAATAGGTGAGCTGAATAGGTTTATGGGGTATCCTTAAGTCCTTGATGGTGACACTAATCTCTGCAAGCTTTCCAGAAATGTGGTGTTGCTTTTGGTTTACTATTTTCCTAGTCAAAGTAGTTCTAGTGGCTTCTACTTGGCCATTCCCATCATAATAGCCCTTACTCCATTCTACTGGTCAGGGAACAAATGTGGGGATCCAACCAGCTGCTGAGCACATCCATTCCAATCGTGCGTCCTCAAACTAGGAAATCATAACGGGGTGAATTCAGGGACCCACGGCATGGGGAGTGAATGATTATCAGGAGATTTTCTTTTAAGGGACACAAATTTTGTTTTTGTTTTTGTTTTTTGAGACAGGGTCTCATTCTGTTGTCCAGCTGGAGTGCAGTGGCATAATCTCGGCTCACTGCAACCTCTTTCTCCCAGGTGCAAGCGATTCTCCTGCCTCAGCCTCTCTAGTAGCTGGGATACAGGTACGTGACACCATGCCTGCCTAATTTTTGTATTTTTAGTAGAGACAGGGTTTCATCATGTTGCCAGGCTGGTCTTGAACTCCTGACCTCAAATGGTCCGGCTGCCTTGGCCTCCTAAAGTACTGGGATTACAGAGGCGAGCCACTGTAACCATTCACAAACGTTTAAAATTAGATTTCGATGATGGTATATTCATAACCTTGTGAATATATTGAAAAACATTAAATTGTATACTTTAAATGAGTTTTGCATATGTTAATTATATCATCAAGCTGGGGTTTTTTTGTTAAATTTCAGTGAGTTGTTTTCCTCCAATTCAAACTTAACTCCATGTGTACATTTCCCTTAGAGACCTCTACGTTTTTTTCTCTGATTTTATTTTCCTTTTTACTCACCTAATCAAGAGGGGGCATTTAAAAGATTCTGCAAAGTCATGGGCTAGAAAGAAAGAGCTGTTAACTTTGCATAATGATGATGTTAAATGTGATTTTTATTTGGCGGTTATAAAAATTTTCTATAATTAGGTTTTTCTTTTGTAACTATAAACATACTGATTTTTTCTTTCTTTCTTTCTTTTTTTTGAGATGGAGTCTTGCTCTGTCGCCCAGGCTGGAGTGCAGTGGCACGATCTCTGCTCACTGCAACCTCTGCCACCTGTGTTCGAGCAATTCTCCTGCCTCAGCCTCCCAAGTAGCTGAGATTACAGGTGTAATCTCTCACTACCACACCTGCCTAATTTTTTTTTTTTTTTTTTTTTTTTTTGTATTTTTGGTAGAAATGGAGTTTCACCATGTTGGCCAGGCTGGTCTTAAACTCCTGACCTCTGGTGATCCACCCACCTCAGTCTATCATAAAATAGCCTTCCAGCATCACTTTCACTTTTTAGCTTTCTTACTATTTCTGCTTTGCCTACCCATATAGGGGAGGAAACACTTATTTCTACCCTCTCAGGTTTTGTGGCTGGCCTAAGAATTCAACTGACATAGATTAACAGGAGACAAGCATACACACTGGTTTAATATTTTAACATGTGCACAGGAGTCTTCAGAAGGAAAACAACGACTTGGAGAAACCATTAGGCTCAAAAGTATAGAAACCATTTTACACAAAGAATGGTAAATTACGGTGTGACAAGACAAAGGGCTTGGGTTAGGGACAGTAAATTGTGGGATGGTGACTGGGAAATATGCGGGGAAAACCAGTAGGGGATTAACATTATTTTTGTAGGCTTGTTTGCGCAGGTCCATTCTGCATCGACTCCCAGTCTCTGGTGACATGAATGTTCTCTTCCTGGTACAGGAAGGGCACCTTTCTCATGGGGAATTCTATGACCTGGTTTTAGGTAGAAAGGGGCAGGGCAGAGAACCCCGTCTGCATCTGTTTCTGATGTGCTTTCAGTTCAACTAAATCAATATGCCGAAGCCACATATGTCGGGGTGGCCAGTTCTCCATCCCTTCACCCAGCATCCCCACATCCTCATGATGGCTGAGCTGCTCCTCATCGTGGGCTTGGTGGCACTTACCTATATGTAATTTTCTTGATTTTATTTATGACTGAGACATGAGTTTTCTAGGAATATCGGATAGATGATACCATATCCATTAGAATACTCTTGGCTCCTCTAAGCGACGAAGGTAACTGTAAGTGGAAGGCAGGTTAGGTTCCAGGTGTGACTGATGAGTGGCTCAGCTATGCCATCAGTGACTGGGGAACTTTCTCTCCTTGTGCTGTGGCAGTTTGGGTACTGGCTTTTCTCTGGCAAGCACAGTGGGGGCAGCAGGGCAAGGCCTCACATTCGGCCATAACAACATCTAGAAAGACATATTCCAGAATTCCTCACTTCCCAGCAGATTCTTCCTTCACCACTTAAGGGAATGGAGTTCCACTGAGGGGCGGGGCAGGGGGAGCATGGACATGGGGGTGGGTCACTTCTCCCTGGCTTCAGTCTGTAGGAAAGAAGACCTGAAAAGCAAACACAGAAACAAACCAAGGTACTGAAGAAAGACAGAAGGTCAGATGGATGCTGGGTGGACAACCAGTTATGCCCAGCAGAGCTGCCCTCGCATGGTTGCCAGGACTTGGGTCCAGCAGTCAGTGAGCTTTCCACCTTCTCTCTGCCTCCCGAGGCCCCCTCTTGTACACACACACATTCATGTAGTTCTATATTCCAGGGGGCACTTGTTGAAAGTGATTGACTGATGTAACCCCTCATGCTTCTGAGCTTTCAAGATAAAAGAGACATTTGCGGCTGGGTGCAGTAGCTCTTGCCTGTAATCCCAACACTTTGGGAGGCTGAGGCAGGTGGATCACCTGAGGCCAAGAGTTCAAGACCAGCCTGGCCAACATGGTGAAACCCTGTCTTTACTAAAAATACAAAATTAGTTGGGTGTGGTGGCGCACACCTGTAATCCCAGGTACTTGGGAGGCTGAGGCAGGAGAATCACTTGAACCCAAGAGGTGGAGGTTGCAGTGAGCCAAGCTCACACCACTGCACTCCAACCTGGGCAACAAGAGTGAAACTCCATCTCAAAAAAAATAAATAAACAGAGACATTTGCACTGTGGCTAGACACAGAGTAAGCCCAGGTGAGTGCGTATCTTAAAGCAGTCTATGGTCTGTGACTATCAGGGCAACTGTCAGGCATGATGTGATAGGTTGCATAGATCATTTTAAAAATTTTTAAATTATAGTAAAATATACCTAACATAAAACTTACATCTTGGCTGGGCACAGTGCCTCACACCTGTAATCCCAGCACTTTGGGAGGCTGAGGCGGGTGGATCACTTGAGGTCAGGAGTTTCAGACTAGCCTGGACAACATGGTGAAACCCCATCTCTACTAAAAATACAAAAATGAGCCTGGTGTGGTGGCGCATGCCTGTAATCCCAGCTACTTGGGAGTCTGAGGTAGGAGAATCACTTGAACCTGGGAGGGTGAGGCTGCAGTGAGCTGAGGTCGCACCACTGCACTCCAGTCTGGGGGACAGAGTGAGACCATGTCTCAAAAAAAAAAATAAATAAATAAACAAACAAAACCTTACCATCTTAATCATGTTTTGTTTGTTTGTTTGTTTGTTTTTGCAGTTGCAAGATTTAATAGAGTGAAAACAGAGCTCCCATACAAAGGGAGGGGATCCAAAGAGGGTAGCCATTGCCAGCTGGAATACCTGGGTTTATATCCTGATCATTGTCCCTCCTGCTGTGCTCTCAGGCAATAGATGATTGGCTATTTCTTTACCTCCTGTTTTTGCCTAATTAGCATTTTAGTGAGCTTTCTTTACTACCTGATTGGTCAGGTGTGAGCTAAGTTGCAAGCCCCATGTTTAAAGGTGGATGCAGTCACCTTCCCAGCTAGGCTTAGAGATTCTCAGTCGGCCTAGGAAATCCAGCTAGTCCTCTCTCAGTCCCCCCTCTCAACAGGAAAACCCAAGTGCTGTTGGGGAGGTTGGTTGATGACCGCTCTAACTGCTTCCTGCTGAACTGGGGCATAGTAGGGGTTGTGCAGTTGAGATTTCCTCTGGAGGGGTGCCTTTGATGTCATCAACATTGGAGCATGGGCTAGCAGCCCGGTCCAGGGGTCCATGGTAGATCTTAGTCATGGACTGCACCTGGGGCTCCATTTGAAAAACAATTTGTAATTTTACAGCTTTGATTCTGGAAGAGACAAACTTAACAAGGAGGTTAAAGATACAGGGTCCAAAGAGGAGTGACAGTATTATAGCTGCTAGAGGTCCTAAGAAGGGGAGAATCCAGGGCACCCATTGGCTGAGAAGGCCCCAGGGTCTGGTGTTTTGAAGCTCCTCTGCTCTAAGTTGTATTCAATCTCAAATTTATTTAACTTTCTCGGTGACGATTCCGGATTGATTAACATAATAACAGCATTCTTCCCATAAAAAGAAACAGGTTCTTTCAGCGGTTAGCAAGTCTAAAGCTCTTCGATTTTGAAGGTCTACTGCTGCTAGGGAGTTAAGTTGATCTTGCAAGGTGACCAGGGAGTCAGCGACTTGTTCCATGTCACCATTTAGTTATTGAGGTAGTTTGCAGTAGAACTGAGTAGAGGTTGTAATACCGCTGATGCCAGTACTTAGTCCACCTAGTACTCCTGCTCCAATAACAAAAGGAAGAATGGGTACTCTTACGTTGTGGGGCTTAGGTACGACATAATTGTATAAATCTTGTTCAGTGTAGATGGTCATAGGGGGCACTAAGAATGAAAGGAAGCACATAGATTCTGAAGAGCCATTCAAACAATGATAGGCTGGATATGTTCCTCACTGAGGGCCCTGGTGCCTTTGGACAATTTTAGCCCTAAGTATTTAACCTGCTGTGAGCAGAGCTGAGCCTTCGATTTGGAAACCTTGTAGCCACAGGTGGTGAGGAAATTTAAGAGGGCTTAGGTGGCTTGATGGCACAAGGTTTCTGAACAGGTGGCTAAAAGTAAATCATCCACATATCAAAGGACAAGAGTGTCCAGGTATGAGAACTGGCTCAAGTCTTGGGCTAATGCCTGGCGAAATAGATGGGGGCTATCCCTGAACCCTTGGGGTAAAACAGTCCAGGTGAGTTGAGACATTGGGTTCTAAGGATCTTCAAAGCATCTTAACCATTTTTAAAAGAACAACTCAGTAGTATTAATAATATTCACGTTGTAGGCTGAGGCGGGCAGATCATGAGGTCAGGAGATGCAGTCCATCCTGGCTAACATGGTGAAACCCTGTATCAACTAAAAAAAATACAAAAAACTAGCCAGGCGTGGTGGTGGGCTCCTGTAGTCCCAGCTATTCGGAAGGCTGAGGCAGGAGAATGGCGTGAACCCAGGAGGCGGAGCTTGCAGTGAGCTGAGATCATGCCACTGCACTCCAGCCTAGGCGACAGAGTGAGACTCTGCCCCCCACAGCCAAAAAATAAAAAGGAAGAATATTCACATTGTTGTGCAACCATCACCACCATTGCTCTCCAGACTCTTTTCATCTTGTAAAATGGAAACTCCATTCCCATTAATCACCAACTCCCCAGTCCCCTTCCTCTAGCCCCTGGAACCCATCAGTCTACTTTCTGTCTCTATGATTTTGTCTGAGTACCTCATATGAGTAAAATCATACAGTATTTGTCCTTTCGTGACTGTCTTACTGCGCTCAGCATGATGTCTTCAAGGTTCATCTGTGTTGTAGCGTGTGTCAGAGTTCTCTTCTTTTAAGGCTGAACAATGTTGCATTGCATGGATAGATCACATGTTGCTTATCCCTTCATGCACTGATAGACACTTGGGTTGCTTCCAGTGTTTGGGTCTTTAACTAGCCGACTGGCCCTGCTAAGGATCCATGCTCCAAATTCTCTGTCAAGACTGATGGTTAGCTGTCTTACTTTTTTTTTTTTTTTTTTTTTTGAGACAAAGTCTTGCTGTTGTCTCCCAGGCTGGAGTACAAAGGCATAATCTTGGCTCACTGCAACCTCCGTCCCTCGGGTTCAAGCAATTCTCCTGCCTCAGCTGCCCGAGAAGCTGGGATTACAGGTGCCTGCCACCACATCTGGCTAATTTTTGCATTTTTAGTAGAGATGGAGTTTCACCATGTTGGCCAGGCTGGTCTCAAACTCCCAACCTCTGGTGATCTGCCCGCCTCGGCCTCCCAAAGTGCTGGGATCACAGATGTGAGCCACTGTGCCTGGACTGCTGTGTTACATTTAAAGACTACCAGAAAGGTAGGTCTCAGACTTTCCAAAGGCAGCTTGTTTTGAATTTAACACTAATTTCCAGATAAATTACCTTTTCTTTTTTTTTTTTTTTTTTTGGAATTTGTTCCATTTTTCCCCCTGGCTTGTCATTCTGGAAGTAAAGAAAAACACTTCTGCACACTTCCCACAACAAACCTTCGTGCTGCAAGAATGAGTCATCACATTTCTGGATGGAGCAAAGACAGTGAAAGTATGCATTTAATCCTCCAGTGAGTGATCCTGACCCTGTGACTCAGCAGCTAACTTCAAGTGAGCTTTGAGGGTCAGGACTCGGTCAAGGCAATGAAGCCTCATTTTTTGCTAGAGAGGGTGGGATCTGCTCTTGGTATCTGTGGAGACTGTCAGCCATGAGGAATCACATCTCCTTGTGTCTAGGCTCCTCTGACAAGTGGCAGCAAGCTCTCTGTTTTGAGGTATGGAGTCTATTTCTCCATCCCATGAATCTGGGCTGGCCATGCAATTTGCTTTTACCAACAGAAGGTGGCAGAAGGGACAGAGTGCTGGCTCCAGGGCAAGAGGCTTTGCAGTTCTTGCTCTCTCCCTGGTGGAACCAAGAAACCACCATGTCTATAGCTTGTGTTGGATGGAGGAGGACTCAGATGTTCCCACCCCAGAGCTAGAAGCTGAGAGTGAGGCTGTCGGGGACGTACTCGCCCAGCTGACCCTCTATCTAAATATGACCTTGTGGGTGAGCCCAGGAAAAACCAGCAGAGGACCCACCCAGCCAGCCCACAGAATTATGAAAAATAAATAATCATTGCTCTTATAGGCCACTCCATTTTGGGATGCTTTGTTTAATAGAAATAGATAACTGATCCAGTATTTGAGAACATAAAATGAGTTTCTGGCTCTGAGGGAAGATGGGGAGAACAGCAGTCCCAGTGCTGCCAGGCTTTGTGTCTGAGAGGTGGTGGACCTCCAGTTCCAGCATGGGTACCAGTCCTGGGAGGTGCAAGATTCTGCGTGGCAAGACGACGCTGCTGGCTGGCATCGCACAAGGGTCTAAGACTAGGGGACCAGCAGGTGCAGTAGCTTATGCCTGTAATCCCGGCACTTTGGGAGGCTGAGGCAGGCGGATCACCTGAGGTCAGGAGTTCGAGACGAACTTGGCCAACACAGTGAAACTCCGTCTCTGCTAAAAAATACAAAAAAAATTAGCCAGGTCTGGTGGTGGGCGCCTGTAGTCCCAGCTACTCGGGAGGCTGAGGGGGAGAATAGCTTGGACCCAGGAGGTGGAGGTTGCAGTGAGCCGAGATCGCGCCACTGCACTCCAGCCTGGGCAACAGAGCAAGACTTTGTCTCAAAAACAAAACAGGCCAGGCGCGGTGGCTCAAGCCTGTAATCCCAGCACTTTGGGAGGCTGAGGTGGAAGGATCACAAGGTGAGGAGATCGAGACCATCCTGGCTAACATGGTGGAACCCCATCTCTACTAAAAATACCAAAAAAAATTAGCCGGGCATGGTGGCGGGCCCCTATAGTCCCAGCTACTCAGGAGGATGAGGCAGGAGAATGGCGTGAACCTGGGAGGTGGAGCTTGCAGTGAGCCGAGACTGTGCCACTGCACTCCTGCCTGGGCGACAGAGCGAGACTCCATCTCAAAAACAAAACAAAACAAACAAACAAACAAAACAGACTAGGGGACCATCCCAGCACTGCAGCCCCTACACAGCCCCCACCTACTCATCCTTCTTTAATTGAGTTAGTTGGACTCAAGCAGTTGTACTATGGACATGCCACAAGGAACTTCCCATCAAGTCACTAAAATTTTAGCAAACCAGCAACATCCTTGGACATGGCAGGGAACAATGCTGGACTCACCCTGGAGGGTCCTAGGACCTCTAATGGGTGGGGGCACTAATCTTGATATTGTGCAGTCACCGGCCAGGAGCTGGGGAGCTCAGGGGCCACCTTTGCATGCATGGTCTGGAGCCCATTGGAGTCCTCAGGGTAGAGAACCAGTAGTGTCCTGGTCCATACCTCCTGTGATAACAAAATACCTGAGACTGACTAATTTACAAAGAACAGAAATTTATTTCTCACAATGCTGGAGCCTGTGAAGTCCAAGATCAGGGTGCCAGAAAGTTTGGTTTTTGTGAAGGCCAGGCCTCTCCTTTCCAGACGGCAGCTTAAACACTGTGTCCCCAGAGGGGAGGAGCACTGCGTTCTCACTTAGTGGGAGGGACAGAACGGCAAAAAGGGCCTACATAGTTCCCTACAGACTTTTGATAGGTGGCGAATCGCATTCACAAGAGCTCCACCCTCATGACTTAATCAATTCCTTATGTATGTATGTATGTATGTATGTATGTATGTATGTATGTATGTATTTTTGAGACAGAGTCTTGCTCTCTTGCCCTGGCTGGAGTGCATTGGTGCGATCTCGGCTCACTGCGACCTCTGCCTCCTGGTCTTCTGGCTCAGCCTTCTGAATAGCTGGGACTACAGGTGCATGCCACCACACCAGGCTAATTCTTGTATTTTTAGTGGAGCTGGGGTTTCATCATGTTGGCCAGGCTGATCTATAACTCCTGACCTCAAGTGATCCACCTGCCTTGGCCTCCCAAAGTGCTGGGATTACAGGTGTGAGCCACCGCGCCCAGCCATGACTTACTCACTTCCTAAAGACCCCACCTCTTCATACTTTCACACTGATGATTAATTTTCAACGTATGAATTTGAAGGTGACACATTTAGACCATGGTAAGGAGTAAACACCCCTCTTAAAACCTGACTTCTTTCCAGTATAGATTGAATGCACATTTACAGTTTCTCCACTGCCTACCTTACCTACACTATGACCTAGAGCTCAGTTTAGCTGTCACTCCACCTACTTTATAGTAGTCCCCCATTATCCAGTTTTGCATCCCACAGTTTCAGTTACTCCTGGTCAACCACCATCTGAAAATATTGTTAAATAGAGAAATCCAGGACTAAAAATTCATACTTTTAAACTGCATGCCATTCTGAGTAGTGTGAAGGTTTATCACACGCTACTTTTTTTTTTTTCTTTTTTCTTTTTTTTTCCAGACACAGTCTCACTCTGTTACCCAGGCCGGAGTGTAATGGCACGATCTCGGCTCACCACAACCTCTGCATCCCAGGTTCAAGCGATTCTCCTGCCTCAGCCTCCCGAGTACCTGGGACTCCAGGCGCACACCACCATGCCCTGCTAATTTTTGTATTTTTAGTAGAGATGGGGTTTAACCTTGTTGGTCAGGCTGGTCTTGAACTCCTGACCTCAGGTGGTCCTCCCACCTCGGCCTCCTAAAGTGCTGGGATTACAGGTATGAGCCACTGCACCTGGCTGGGGACAATATTTTTGTTACTGTATTCTCAAGTATCTAGAAGATAATAAAGAATTATTAAATAAATGAGTGCCTGTGTGGAAGGTCTTAAGAAAGACTGAAATACCCTGAGAAGGAAGGAATTCTGTCTCCAGACTCCCTCTGGACTTGCTCTGCAACTCTGACTCTTCCCTGGGGCTCCTGCCTGCCAACCTCATCTACAGACTTTGAACCTACCAGGTCCCACAATCCTGTCCAATTTTTTAAAAAATGAATATTTATCTCTGTCTCTCTCTGTATACACACACACACACACACATCCTGTGGTGCTTCTCTGGAGAACCCTGACTGACACAGCTGCTCTAACAAACTGCCACACCCTGGGTGGTTTAAACAAGACAAGTTTGTTGTCTTGCAGTTGTGGAGGCCAGAAGTCCAAGATAAAGGTGTTGGCAGGGTAGGTTCCTTCTGAGGGCTGTGAAAGAGAATCTGTTACAGGCCACTCTCCCAGCTTCTGGTGGCTTGCTGGCAGTTTTATATCCTTGGCTTGTAGAATAGCCACCCGGATATCTGTCTTCATCTTTATATGAAGTGAATTTATGAACAGTTTATAATATATAATATATAAGCGATTATATATATAAGTGATTATATATTATATATTATATATAAGTGATTATAGATTTTATATATAAGTGATTATAGATTTTATATTATATAATATATAAGTGATTATAGATTTTATATTATATAATATATAAGTGATTATAGATTTTATATTATATAATACATAAGTGATTATATATTATATATTATATATAAGTGATTATAATATATATGTGATTATATATTATATGTTATATATAATATATAAGTGATTATAGATTTTATATTATATATTATATATAAGTGATTATATATTATATAATATATACATGATTATATATAATATATAAGTGATTATATAATATATAAGTGATTATTATATATAAGTGATTATAAATATATAATATACAAGTGAATTTATGAACTGTTTATAATATATTATGAACTGAATATTTTTGTGCCCCCAAAATTCATGTGTTGAAGCCCTAAGCCCCAGTGTGATGGTATTTGGAGGTGTGGCCTCTGGGAGGTAATCAGATAGATGAGGTCATGGGCGGTGGGGGTGTGGGGGTACCCCATGATGGGATTCATGCCCTTTTCTTTTTTCCTTCAACTTTTATTTCAAGTTCAGGGGTACATGTACAGGATGTGCAGGTTTGTTACACAGGTAAACGTGTGCCATGGTGGTTTCCCATCACCTTGGTATTAAGCCTTGTATGCATGAGCTATTCTTCCTAATGCTGTCCCTCCTCTCTCCCCAGCCTCCAAAAGGCCCCAGTATGTGTTGTTCCCCTCCCTGCATCCTTGTGTTCTCATCATTCAGCTCCCACTTATAAGTGAGAATAGGCGGAGTTTTCTGTTCATGTGTTAGTTTGCTGAGGATAATGGCTTCCAACCACACCCATGTCCCTGCAAAGGGACATGGTCCTTTTTATGGCTGCATAGTATTCCATGATGTATATATACCACATTTTCTTTATCCAGTCTATCACTGGTGGGTATTTAGGTTGATTCCATGTCTTTGCTATTGTGAATAGGGCTGCAATGAGCATACCTGTGCATGTATCTTTATAATAGAATTATTTATAGTCCTTTGGGTATATACCCAGTAATGGGATTGCTGGGTCAAATGGTAGTTCTGTTTTTAGGTCTTTGAGACATCACCACACTGTCTTCCACAGTGGTTGTACTAATAATTTACACTCCACCAACAGTGTGAAAGCATTCCTTATTCTCCACAACCTCACCAGCATCTGTTGTTTTTTTACTTTTTAATAATTGCCATTCTGACTGGCGTGTGATGGTATCTCATTGTGATTTTGATTTGCATTTCTCTAATAATCAGTGATGTTGAGCTTTTTTACATATGTTTGTTGGACACATGCGTCTTCTTTTGAGAAGTGTCTGTTCATATTCTTTGCCCACTTTTTAATGTGGTTATTTGCTTTTTTCTTGTAAATTCGTTTAAGTCCTTGCAGTCTCTGGATATTAGACCTTTGTCAGATGGATACATTGCAAAATTTTTCTCCCATTCTGTAGGTTGTCTGTTCATTCTGATGATAGTTTCCTTTGCAGTGCAGAAACTCTTTAATTTAATTAGATCCTATTTGTCAATTTTTGCTTTTGTTGCAATTGCTTTTGGTGTTTTCATCATGAAATCTTTGCCTGTGCTTATGTCCTGAATGGTATTAACTAGATATTCTTCTAGGGTTGTTATACTTTGGGGATTTACATTTAAGTCCTGAATCCATCTTGAGTTAATTTTTGTACATGGAGTAAGGAAGGGGTCCAGTTTCAATTTTCTGCCTATGGCTAGCCAGTTCTCCCAGCACCATTTATTAAATAGAGAATCCATTCCCCATTGCTTGTTTTTGTCAGGTTTGTTGAAGATCAGATGGTTGTAGGTGCGTGGTCTTATTTCTGAGTTCTTTATTCTGTTCCACTAGTCTATATGTCTATTCCCCTGTAGCAGTACCATGCTGTTTTGGTTACTGTAGCCTTGTAGTATAGTTTGAAGTTGGGTGGTGTGATGCCTCCAGCTTTGTTCTTTATTCTTAGGATTGTCATGGTTACACGTGCTCTTTTTTGGTTCCATATGATTTTTTTTTTTTTTTTTTTTGAGACAGAGTTTTACTCTTGTTGCCCAGGCTGGAGTGCAATGGTGCAATCTTGGGTCACCACAACCTCTGCCTCCCGGGTTCAAGTGATTCTCCTGCCTCAGCCTCCTGAGTAGCTGGGATTACAGGCATGCACCACCACGCCTGGCTAATTTTGTATTTTTAGTAGAGATGAGACTTCTCCATGTTGATCAGGCTGGTCTTGAACTCCTGACCTCAGATGATCTGCCCTTCTTGGCCTCCCAAAGTGATGGGATGTGTGAGCCACTGCACCCAGCCCATATGAATTTTTAAATAGTTTTTTCTAATTCCGTGAAGAATGTCAGTGGTAGTTTAATGGGAATAGCATTGAATCTATAAATTACTTTGGGCGATGTGGCCATTTTCACAATATTGATTCTTCTGATCCATGAGCACAGAATGTTTTTACATTTGTTTGTGTACTTTCTGATTTCTTTGAGCAGTGGTTTCTAGTTCTTGAAAAGGTCTTTCACTTCCTTTTTAGTTGATTCCTAGGTATTATATTATTTTTGTAGCAATTGTGAATGGAGTTAATTCATGATTCAGTTCTCCTCTTGCCTATTGTTGATGTATAGGAATGCTAGCGATTTTTGCACATTGATATTGTATCCTGAGACTTTGTTGAAGTTGCTTATCAGCTTAAGAAGCTTTAGGGCTGAGATGATGGGGTTTTCTGGATATACAATTATGTCATCTGCAAACAAAGATAATTTCACTTTATCTCTTCCTATTTGAATGCCCTCTATTTCTTTCTCTTGCCTCATTGCCCTGGCCAGAACTTCCTATACTATGTTGAATAGGAGCAAGGAGAGAAGACATCCTTGTCTAGTGCCAGTTTTCAAGGGGAATGCTTCCAGCTTTTGCCCATTCAGCATGATACTGGCTGTGGGTTTGTCATAGATGGCTCTTATTATTTTGAGGAATGTTCCTTCAATACCTAGTTTATTTAGAGTTTTTAACATTTTGGATATTGAATTTTATTGAAATTCTTTTCTGCATCTATTGAGATAATCATGTGGTCACGTGGATTTTGTCTTTAGTTCTGTTTACCTGATGAATTATATTTATTGATTTGCATATGTTGAACCAGCCTTGCATCCTGGGGATGAAGACAACTTGATTGTGGTGGATAAGCTTTTTGATGTGCTGCTGGATTTGGTTTGCCAGTATTTTATTGAGGATTTTTGTATTAATGTTCATCAGGGGTATTTCTGCCAGGTTTTGGTATCAGGATGATGCTGGCCTCACAGAATGCGTTAGGGAGAAGTCCATTCTTTTCAATTTTTTGGAATAGTTTCAGTAGGAATGGTACCAACTCTTCTTTGCACCTACAGATTCATCTGTGAATCTTTCTGGTCCTGGGCTTTCTTTGGTTGGTAGGCTATTTATTACTGCCTCAATTTCAGAGCTCATTATTGGTCTATTCAGGGATCCAATTTCTTCCTGGTTCAATCTTGGGAGGGTGTATGTGTCCAGGAATTTATCAGTTTCTTCTAGATTTTCTAGTTTATGTGCATAGAAGTGTTCATAGTATTCTGTGATGGTTGCTTGTATTTCTATGAGGTGAGTGGTGATAACCCCCTTATCATTTCTGATTGTGTTTATTTGATACTTCTCTCTTTTCTACTTTATTAATCCAGCTAGCAGTCTATCTATTTTATTAACTTTTTTTGGAACACCAGCTCCTGGATTCACTGATTTTTTGAAGGGTTTTTCTTGTCTCTATCTCCTTCAGTTCTGCTCTGATCTTGACTATTTCTTTATTCTGCTAGCTTTGGGGTTTGTTTGCTTTTGGTTCTCTAGTTCTTTTAGTTAAAATATTAGGTTGTTAACCTGAGATCTTTCTAGTTTTTTGATGTGGCACTTAGTGCTATAAATTTCCCTCTTAATACTGCTTTAGCTGCATCCCAGAGATTCTGGTACATTGTCTCTCTTTTCTCATTAGTTTCACATAACTTCTTGGTTTCTGCCTTAATTTCATTATTTACCCAAGAATCATTCAGGAGCAGGTTGTTCAATTTCCATGTAGTTGTGTGGTTTTGAGTGAATTTCTTTTTTCTTTTTTTTTTTTTTTTTTTTTGAGATGAAATTTCCCTCTGTCGCTCAGGCTGAAGTGCAGTGGCGCTATCTTGGCTCACTGCAAGCTCCATCTCCCAGGTTCATGCCATTCTCCTGCCTCAGCCTCCTGAGTAGCTGGGACTATAGGCGCCTGCCACCACGCCCGGCTAGTTTTTTTGTATTTTTAGTAGAGACAGGGTTTCACTGTGTTAGCCAGGATGGTCTCAATCTCCTGACCTCGTGATCTGCCCACCTTGGCCTCCCAAAGTGCTGGGATTACAGGTGTGAGCCACTGCACCCGGCCTTGAGTGAATTTCTTAATCTTGAGTTCTAATTTGATTGTGCTGTGGTCTGAGAGACTGTTTGTTACGATTTCAGTTCTTTTGCATTTGCTGAGGAGTGGTTTATTTCTGATTATGTTATCAATTTTAGAGTAAGTGCCGTGTCGCAATGAGAAGAACGTATATTCTGTTGTTTTGGGGTGGAGTGTTCTGTAGATATCTATTAGGTCCAGTTGATCTAGAACTGAGTTCAGATCCTGAATATCTTTGTTAATTCTCTGTCTCCATTATCTGTCTAATATTGACAACGGGGTGTTGAAGTCTCCTACTATTATTGTGTGGGAGTCTAAGTCTCTTTGTAGGTCTCTAAGAACTTGCTTTATAAATCTGGGTGCTCCTGTATTAGGTGCACATATATTTAGGATAGTTAGCTCTTCTTATTGAATATAACTCTTTACTGTTATGTAATACCTACTTTGATCTTTGTTGGTTTAAAGTCTGTTTCATCAGAAAACCAGGATTGCAACACCTGCTTTTTTCTGTTTTCCATTTGCTTGGTAAATTTCCCCCCACTTTTTTATTTTGAGCCTCTGTAAGTCGTTGAACATGAGACAGGTCTCTTAAAGACAGTATACCAATGGGTCTTGGCTCTTGATCCAGCTTGCCATTCTGTGTTTTTAATTGGGACATTTAGCCCATTTACATTTAAGGTTAGTATTGTTATGTGTGAATTTGATCCTGTCATCATGATGCTAGCTGGTTATTTTCCAGACTTTTTTATGTGGTTGCTTCGTAGTGTCACTGATCTGTGTACATCAGTGTGTTTTTGTAGTGCTGGTACTGGTTTTTCCTTTCCATATTTAGTGCTTCCTTCAGGGGCTCTTGCAAGGCAGGCCTGGTGGTGACAAATTCCCTCAGCATTTGCCTCTCTGAAAAAGGATCTTATTTCTCCTTCACTTATGAAGTTTAGTTTGGCTGGATATGAAATTCTGGGTTGGAAAACTTTTCTTTGAGAATGTTGAATATTGGCCCCCAATCTCTGCTCACTTGTAGGGTTTCCTCTGAGAGGTCTGCTGTTAATCTTATGGGTTTCTCTTTGTAGGTGACCTGGCCTTTCTCTCTGTCTATCCTTAACATATTTTCTTTCATTTCAACCTTAGAGAATCTGATGATTATGTATCTTGGGGTTGATCTTCTTATGGAGTATCTTACTGGGGTTCTCTGCATTTCCTGAATTTGAATGCTGGCCTGCCTTGCTAGGTTAGGACAGTTCTCCTGGATGATATGTTGAAGTATATTTTCTAACTTGCTTCTGTTCTCCCTGTCTCTTTCAGCTATCCCAATCAGTTGTGGGTTTGGTCTCTTTACATAATCCCATATTTCTCAGAGGTTTTGTTCATTCTTTTTTGTTCTTCTTTCTCTATTCTTGTCTGCCTGTCTTATTTCAAAAAGATAGTCTTTAAGCTCTGAGATTCTTTCCTCCCCTTGGTCTGTTCTGCTAGGGCTACTTATGATTGCATTGTGAAATTCCCGTGTTGCATTTTTCAGCTCTATCAGGTCACTTATATTCCTCTCTAAACTGACTATTCTATCAGCTCCTGGCTTGTTTTATCATGATTCTTAGCCTCTTTGCATTGGACAGCAACATGCTCCTTTAGCTCAGTAAAGTGTGTTATTACCAACCTTCGGAGTCCTACTTCTGTCAATTCAGCCGTCTCAGCCTCAGCCCAGTTCAATGCCCTTGCTGGAGAGGTGATCATTTGGAGAGGAAGAGGCACTCTGGCTTTTTGAGTTTTTAGCATTTTTGTGTTGATTCTTTCTCATCTTTGTGGACTTATCTACCTTCGACCTTTGAGGTTGCTGAGCTTCAAATGAGGTTTTTGTGGGGTCTTCTTTGTTGTTGTTGTTGTTTTGTGTTTGTTTGTCTTTCCTTCAACCATTGAGCCTCTCTTCCATAGAGCTACTGTGGTTTGCTGGGGGTCTGCTCCAGACCCTAGTTACTTCTGTTTTTCCTGTACCTGGAAGTATCACCAGTGAAGCCTGTGAAACAGCAAAGATGGCAGTCAGCTCCTTCCTCTGGAAGCTCCGTCCCAGGGAAATACTCACCTGTTGCTGGCCTGTACGCACCTAGGAGGTGACTGGAGACTCCTGTTGGGAGGTCTCACCCAGGTAGGAGGAATGGGATCAGGGACCCACTTAAAGAAGCAGTCTGGCTGCTTTTTGGTCGAGCAGGTGTGCTCTTAGGGGGGACCCTTCCTAGTCCAGACCATTTGTATTCTTCAAAGCAGCCAGGCTGGTATGGCTGAGTCAACCAAACCACAGAGATGGCAGCTATCCCTCCTCCTAGGAGCTCTGTCCCAGGGAGAGATCAGAACTCTGCCGTAGAACCCAAGCTGGAGTCACTACAGCCCCCACAGGGAGGTCTTGCCCAGTGAGGAGGAATGAATCGGTCCCACTTAAAGCTATCTGGCCACAATCTGGCAAGGCACCTGTGCTGCATTCCTGGGGGCCCTTCCTCATCTGGACCATTTGTATTCTCCAAAATCGACAGGCTGGAATTGCTCAGTCTACCCAACCACAGAGATGGCAGCCACCCCTTCTTCTGGGAACTGAGTCCTATCTCAGACTGACTTCGCCTGTTGCTGTTGGCTGTGGCTGGAATTCCAAGCCATTGGGTCTTAACTTGTAAGGTGCCATGGAAGTGGGGCCTGCAGAATGACACTGCCCGGCTCCCTCCATTCAGCCCCCTTCCTAGGGATATGTATGGACAGATCTCCTGCCTTGCCGGGGATCCTGGGGCTGGAGTATCTCAAACTCCTGAGACTCTGTGAATGCCTGAGCTGCTGCTCTGCCAAGACTCCACACAACTTGTGTGTTGGACCTAAGGCCCTGGTGGCATGGGCTGCCAAGGGATCTTCTGATTGGTGAGTTGCAAAGATCTGTGGGAGAAGTGTTGCTTTTTCGGGTGGTGTCACACAATCACTCACCGCTTCCCCTGGCTGGAAGTGGGGGTTTCTTTGACTCCGTGCCACTCCTGGGTGGGCTGTCACCCCACCCTGCTTTTCTTCATTCTCCAAGGGTTGAGTTGTTTGCCTAGTCAGTCCCAACACGAGAACCTGGATATTTCAATTGAGGGTGCTGATTTCACTCGCTGCTTTCATTCATTTCTGTGAGTGCCACAGACTGCAGCTGCTTCTAACCAACCATCTTGGTCCCTCTCTCTCATGGCCTTTTCTATGACACTCTCTCCACACACACAAACAGAGGAAAAGCCACACGAGTGAGAAGTCTGTGGTCTCCAAGCCAAAAAACAAGCCATGATGAGGAACCAATTCTACCGTCACCTTGATCTTGAACTTCTCAGTTTCCAGAACTGTGAGAAATAATTGTCTGGTGCTTAAGCCACCCAGTCTATAGTATTCTGTTATAGAAGCCCAAACTAAGACACATGGCATTCTCTTGTGTCTATGTCTGTCTGCAGATTTCACCTTTTCATAAACACACAACTGTAGTGAATTACAGCCCACTCTAATCACCTCATCTGAACTTGATTGCCTCTATGAAGATCTTGTCTCTAAACAAGGTCACATTCTGAGGCACTGGGAGTTAGGACTTCAGTATATGAACTTTTTTTTTTTTTTTTTTTTTTTTTTTTTTGAGACACAGTCTTGCTCTGTCATCCAGGCTAGAGGGCAGTGGCATGATCTCGGCTCACTGCAAGCTCCACCTCCCGGGTTCACGCCATTCTCCTGCCTCAGCCTCCCGAGTACCTGGGACTACAGGTGCCTGCCACCATACCTGGCTAATTTTTTTTTTTTAGTGGACAGGGTTTCTCCGTGTTAGCCAGGATGGTCTCGATCTCCTGACCTTGTGATCCGCCCACCTTAGCTTCCCAAAGTGCTGGGATTACAGGTGTGAGCCACCACGCCCAGCCAATATATGAATTTTTTGAGAGGATGCAATTCAACCCATAACACTTGGCCATCATGTATGAATCATTTCAACTTTCCTCCCACAAATTTTAACTTTCTATAATTTTATTCATCCTTCCTACCTATAGTGGACATTTGGAATTTGCTTGCTCAATAAACTCTCCTCATCACTAATGGTTGCTAATATCCTTTTGGAGAATCCCTTCCCTATTGTGTGCTGGCATAGGCTCATTCAAATACACCACTGGCTACTCTTGAAGTCATAGCAGATGATTCTCCCCATGGCCAACGCCAGCACAGCTGTGGGGAGAGAGACACCTGTGCACTAAGTTCATCCAAATGGGTGCTGTCTCCTGGAACTTGAAACTTGATGGCGGGAACACGGATTGGAGGTTATTCATTGTAGCAGGCTTGTACTCATCAGACTGACCCTATTCTAGAACTCATGCAGTGATTCCTATTGCAGGCCATACTGAAGTCCACTGGTTTCCAGTGATTTCCAATTCCTGTCCATTCCTTGGTATTCCCCCATACAAATTCCTTTGTACTTAAGGAAAGCTGAGTTTCTGTTCCTTCCAAAAAATAAGCCCTAAATAAAGCATAAATTAGTGCCCTTAGAGGGGTAAACGTATGTGACAGGTTAAAGCTGGCCACAAATTCTTCATTGTTTCTCCCATGGATGAGGGAACTCTTTCCTTCCCCTTGGACCTGGGACAGCCTGTAACTGCTTTGACCACTGAAATGTGACATATGTGAAGCTCTGTTAGTTTCAGGCTTAGTCTTTAATACCAATGGTTGGCTGGGCGCGGTGGCTCAAGCCTGTAATCCCAGCACTTTGGGAGGCCGAGACGGGCGGATCATGAGGTCAGGAGATCGAGACCATCCTGGCTAACACAGTGAAACCCCGTCTCTACTAAAAATACAAAAACTTAGCCGGGCGAGGTGGCAGGCGCCTGTAGTCCCAGCTACTCGGGAGGCTGAGGCAGGAGAATGGCGTAAACCTGGGAGGCGGAGCTTGCAGTGAGCTGAGATCCGGCCACTGCACTCCAGCCTGGGTGACAGAGCGAGACTCCGTCTCAAAAAAAAAAAAAAAACAACAAAAACCAATGGTTATTAGCTTGCTTTTGGAGCCCTAAGCAGCCATATAGTGAGATTGACCACCCTGAGATGATCATGCTGTGAGAAGCCCAAGCTATGTGGAAAACTCCCCAAAGAGTAAAACACTATGTGAAGAGAAAGGCCAGTGCGCCCCAAGACATGTGAGTAAAGAAGCCATCTGGAAAGGAAATGCACCAGCCCCAGCTATCCTTGCTGACCCTACATGGCTCAGAGACAAACCACCCAGCTGAGCTGTTCCCAAATTCCTGACCTACAAACTCATAAGCAAAATCAAATGATTGTTTTAAATCCCCTGTTTTGAGGTAGGTAGTTACATAGCAATAGTTAACCAGAAGAAATAAACATATCCTCAGGAAAATACAAGTATGAGATGATACAGAAGACCATGACACTCTTGGCCGGGCACGGTGGCTCACACCTGTAATCCCAGCACTTTGGGAGGCCGAAGCAAGTGGATCACAAGGTCAGGAGGTTGAGACCATGGTGAAACCCCGTCTCTACTAAAATACAAAAAATTAGCCAGGCGTTGTGGCGCACACCTGTGGTCCCGGCTACTCGGGAGGCCGAGGCGGGAGAATTGTTTGAATCCGGGGGGCAGAGTTGCAGTGAGCCGAGATCACACCACTGCATTCCAGCCTGGTGAGAGAGCGAGACTCCATCTAAAAAAAAAAAAAAGAAGACCATGACACTGTCACCCCCACATGGGTATGGGAACAGAATAGCTGGTGGCATTCTGTGGCAAAACCCGCATTCCTAGGATAAACTTCACTTGGTCATAGTGTATTATCCTTTTTACATCTGTAGAATTTAGTCTGCTAAAATATTGCCTAGGGTATTTTGCATCTAGTTCATTGAGGATAGTGGTCTACAGTTTTGTTTTGTTTTGTTTTGTTTCTTTTCTTTTCTTTTTTTTTTTTGAGACAGTGTAGCTCTGTCACCCAGGCTGGAGTGCAATGGCGTGATCTCGGCTCACTGCAACCTCTGCCTCCCGGGTTCAAGTGATTCTCCTGCCTCAACCTCCTGAGTAGCTGGGATTACAGGCGCACGCCACCATGCCCGGCTGATTTTTGTATTTTTGGTAGAGACGGGGTTTCACCATGTTGGTCAGGATGGTCTCGATCTCCTGACTTCATGATCCACCCGCCTTGGCCTCCCAAAGTGCTGGGATTACAGGCATGAGCCACTGCACTGGCCGGTTTTGTTTTCTTGTAATGTCTATCTTGTTTTGGTATCAGGATAATCCTGGCCTCATAAACTGAGCTAAGAAATATTTCCTTTTTGTCAATTTTATGGAAGACTATACATAGAATTGTTATTTCTTCCTTAAACATTTTGTAGAATTCATCAAGGATGCCATCTGCTATTGTCTTTGGGAGGAAATTTTTAACAACATTTGCAATTTCTTTAATTTTATTTAATAGATACAGAATTATTCAAGTTAGCTATTTCTTCCAGAATGAGCTTTAGTTTGTGTCTTTGAAGGAGTTGAGCTGATACATGTAAGTTGTTCAAATTATTGGAATAAAATAATTTAAAATATCCCCTTCTTACCCTTTTAATGTTATATGGTCTATACGGACATCACTGATGTCATTCCTATAATGTGTCACTCTGGCTAGAGATTTATCAGTCTTATTGATGTGAAAGATTTGGTTTTATTGATTTTCTGGTTTCTGTTTCATTGAATTCCCCTCTGATCTTTACTGTTTCCCCCCTGCTTACCTTCCATTTAATTTGCTTTCTTATTCATAGTTTTATAAGGTAAAAACAGAGGTCATTGATTTCTATGCTATTAATTTCCCTTTAAATACTATTTCTGTAGCATCCCCATAAATTTTGATATGTGGTGTTTTCCTTTGCATTCAATTCAAAAGAGTTTGTACATTCTCTTTTTGCTTCTTTTGTATTCCTTTGATCATTTAGCTGTGTGTTATTTAGCTTTCAAATATTTGGGGGATTTTCCAGCGATCTTACTATTGTTGATTTCTAATTTAATTACATTATGGTCAGAGAATATCCTTTGTGTGACTTGAATCCTTTTAAATTCATTGAGATTTGTTTTATGGTACATAATATACACTATCTTCCTAATTTTCTTATGTACTTAAAAGAGCATTGCATGGAGTGTTTTAAAAATATCAGTCAGATCAAGTTGAAGGATAGCATTGTTAGGTCTTCTACATCCTTACTGATTTTCCATTTTCTATCAATTATTGAATGAGGAGTGCTGAAATCTCTCACTATAATTATAAGTTTGGTTTTTTTATCTTTTCAGTTTTGCATAATCTATTTCAGAACTCCTTTATTAGATGCGTAAATGTTTACAATTCAGAAATGTTAAAATTGTGTCCTCTTGATGAACTGACACCTTTATTATTATGAAATGGTCTTCATCACTGATAACATGTTTAGCTATAAAGTCTACTTTATCTGATATTAATATAACTATTAAGCATTCTTTTGACTAGTGTTAGCATGGTACATCTTTCTTAATCTTCTTACTTTTTACCTATTTGCATCTTGCATTTATTGTAAGCAACATATACTTGGGTCTTGCTTTTGTGTTTAATCTGATAATTTCTGACTTTTAATTATAGTGCTTTGCCAATTATACTTAATGTGACTATTAATTCAAATACATTTAAGTCAGTCATCTTGCTTTTTGTTTTCAGTTTGTCCCATCTGTTCTTTTTTCTACTTTTCTGCTTTCCCCTAGATCAACTGAATGTTTTTTATGATTGTTTTATCAGTTTCATTGGCTAATGAACATAACTCTTTGGTTTGCTATTTTAGTGGTTGCTTTAGGATTTGTAGCTTAGATCTTTAACTTTTTGCAGTCTAGTTTCAAGGGATATTACACCATTTTAAGTACAGTGAAAACCTTATAAGACTATACTCTCATTTTTCCTTTCCTGGTCTTTATGCTATAGTTGTTATGTATTTTAGTTTTACATATGTCAGAAACCCCACAAACTGTTTCAGGCCACATAGTCTCAGGGCCTGAATTGTCTGAGCCAAAATCCATCCTCTTAATATATATGCTAAACTGCTTCAACGAAACAAACCAAGAAAACAAACAAAAACAAATGAATAAGCAAAAACCTTGTGCTCAGATTTGAGCTTTGATGAGCCTCAGCTGTGAAAGGCATGCTGGCTAAACATAAGGCGGGATCCTGGCTAAAATGCAACACAATCAGGAAATTCAACATCATGTCAGTATAGATTCTTGATGGTTTCAACAATGTGTGTTATAAAATGCTACTAGGATGCAACTGATAGATTTCCAGAGTAATGTTACTATAATCTATTTTATCACATGGAAAGTATATATAATGTAATACATAGTTTCGTGTTGTGTGATTAATAACAGTTAATTACACATACAGTGCTTACAGTGTGCCAGGTACCATTCTAAATGCTGTACGTATATTAATTTATTTACTATTACTTCATTGTAGTCTGTTTACAACAAGCCAGTGAGAATTGCTATAGACAATTCAGAAAATGTTTAACTTGAGAGTATAATCAATTTTAAGGATGGTATGCATCCTGTTATATTATTTTCGCTACATTGTTAGATCAGGAGTTACCAGGACTGATTTAGTTTCCATCCCATGTGAATACTAAATTTCTTTCTATCCTTAAGAAGAAAAATACTTTGTGTTTTATTATTTCAACAAGTTCGCAATCTTATTGTTTCAAATTGCCCCAATAAATTTTAGTTGTTACTGTTCATATCATTTTTATGATATGGCATCAGTTTCTCAGATAAATCCTGACAGGAGCAGGGTTGGAATTCATGGTATAATGTGTCATTTGTATAATCTATACCCCCTAAGAGATGCATAAATCATGCATTCTTATGTAGTAGGATAGAAGGAGTTCTCATGTGCTCCAGTGCAGAACTCTGAGCACATCTGTGGAATGTCAGTGCCCTGGTTCAGGTGGAAAAGACCATGTAAGGTGGTGGTCCCTTGGCTGGCAGCACAGACTCCCCAAAAGAGTAGTGGCACATCACTCCAAAAGGCCCGATAGAACCAGGCAGTGAACCGGTTCAGCCATCCTGCCAGTGAAGCTGACGGGCTGTCTGTGTGGATCTGATGACTCCTCTCTCTCCTTGCTATTAGGATGAGCGAGTCACACCAGGCTCCCAGACAACGTGTTAAAGAAGAGAAGCAGGAGGAAAGTGAAATCTAGAAAGACGCCACTTGGACCAGCACATGTGGAGAGTTAAATCTTGAATAAACCCTCCATAAAAATAAGTAAAGTTGTAGTTTTATAGATAGCAATATGTGCCAAGGAGAAAATACAGCAGCAAAGGGAGATGGGAACAGTTAAGTTTGGGACTAGGGTGGTCAGAAAAGGCTCCACGGAGAAGGTGACACTGCTGAAGGAGGTGGAGAAATCTTCCATGTAGGCTCTTAGGAAAGAGCGTTCGGCTGGGCACGGTGGCTCAAGCCTGTAATCCCAGCACTTTGGGAGGCCGAGGCAGGCGGATCACGAGGTCAGGAGATCGAGACCATCCTGGCTAACACGGTGAAACCCTGTCTCTACTAAAAATACAAAAAAATTAGCCGGGCGTGGTGGCGGGTGCCTGTAGTTCCAGCTACTCGGGAGGCTGAGGCAGGAGAATGGCGTGAACCCGGGAGGCGGAGCTTGCAGTGAGCCGAGATACTGCCACTGCACTCCAGCCTGGGAGACAGAGCAAGACTCCGTCTCAAAAAAAAAAAAAAAAAAGGAAAGAGCATTCCAGGAAGCAGGGGAGCTGTCCCCAACCTGTTGAGGGAGACTAAGCAAACCAGTGCAGCAGGAATGAGTGAGTGATAGACAGGGAATGTCCTAGGACCAGAGGGCACAGGGGAACAGTTGGCCAGGTCACATGGAGTCTGCAGGCCACTGGAAGGATGTTTTCCTTTCCTATTTTTCTTTTTTTTTTTTTTTGAGACAGCATCTCACCCTGTCGCCCAGGCTGGAGTGCAATGGCGCGATCTCAGCTCACTGCAAGCTCCAGCTCCCGAGTTCAAACCATTCTCCTGCCTTAGCCTCCCGAGTAGCTGGGATTACAGGCGCCCGCCACCATGCCCAGCTAATTTTTTAATTTTTAGTAGAGACAGGGGTTTCACCATGTTGGCCAGGCTGGTCTCAAACTCCTGACCTTGTGATCCACCCGCCTCGGCCTCCCAAAGTGCTGGGATTACAGGCGTGAGCCACTGCGCCCAGCTAGATGTTTGCCTTTTCTACAAATGGTGACAACTGTGGAAAAAGTGGGAGAGAAGGAAACAGTGTGAGCTGGATTTTAAATGCAGCATCCCGTCTGCCATGTTGAGACCAGGCTTAGCATACCAAGGATGGAAGCAGAGAGAGCAAGTTAGAAGCTGTTCCACTAATTCATCTAAAAGACAATGGAGGCCTGGACCATGGTCAAGCCCCCTAAAAATTGGTTGCTATAGGAATATTTTCTGAAGATAAAGGCAGCACATTTGCTAATGGATTTGATTTGGCATGTAAGAAAAAGGGAAGAGTCAAGGGTGACTTCAAAGTCTCTGGCCTAAGTGATGTTCACTGAGATGAGAAAGATTGCGGGAGGAGTATGCTATTTTTTGGACACTTCAAAATTTGGTATGCCTCTCAAAACTCAAGTGGAAATGTTGAGTATGTCGTTGGACATCTGTTCTTTGAGTTCAGGGATTCAGACTGGAGATGAGCATTTGGGAATATCAGCATGGAACTGGCATTTAGACATGAGACTGGAAACCATCACCAAGGGAACAAGACATCCTAATATTTACAGGTTAGATTGGTGAGAGGAAGCAGAAAAGGAGATTATAGAAAATGACCAGTATGGTCAGAAGGAAACCAGAGGAGTAAAATGTTTAGGAAGTCAAACAAAGGAAGTGTTTCAAGGTGAAGGTCAAATGCTACTAATAAGTCAAATAAGATGAGGACTCATAATTGATTCCTTAGACTTAGAAACATGAAAGTCACCAAAAACCTTGTCGGCCGGGCGTGGTGGCTCACGACTGTAATCTCAGCACTTTGGGAGGCCGAGGCGGGTGGATCACCTGAGGTTGGGAGTTCAAGACCAGCCTGACCAACATGGTGAAACCCCGTCTCTACTGAAAATACAAAAATTAGCCAGGCATAGTGGCGGGTGCCTATAATCCCAGCTACTCGGGAGGCTGAGGCAGGAGAATCACTTGAACCTGGGAAGCAGAGGTTGCAGTGAGCCGAGATCACACCATTGCACTCCAGCCTGGGCAATAGAGCGAGACTGTGTCTCAAAAACAAAAACCAAAAAAACCAACACCTCGTCAAGAGTAGTTTTTGTAAAGAGAGAGAGGTAAAATCCTGGTAGAAGTGGGTTCAAGGTCAGTGGAAATGGTGAAGTAAGAACCTCTAAAAATTTTCTGCTCCATAAAAGCAATGGGAAAACTGAGAAAATTGTCAGAATCAACTTTCTAAGAACTCTGGAAATTAACGTAAGGTTTGTAGCAATCCAGGGAGTATTTATGCAAAAAAAGAGGCTGGGTCTGAGTAAAAACAGTAAAATTAGGTGCTTTAACTTGCCCTATTCCCAATTTATTCTCCGGCTTCACAGAAGCCTTGATAACCAGCAGCCTGTTCGCTACCAGAAAAAGCAGAATGGAGGTGGAACTTCTTCAAAGCCTCCTTCCCAAGAAACTGTAATTCATTGGTTTATCTGGTGGTTCCCTGGAAGGTTCCACTTGAAAGGCTGTCTCTATTTGACCAGAATCAGGGCTTGCCTAGTGAGAAAAACCTTTTCTCACAGGTGTTTGTTGAAAATATTTACAGGCAACTGTTTAACCTGACTGCTACATAGTTGGGGAAAACGACAGGCTAACGAGCAAGCTTAAAAGGAAAAGCTGAAAAATGAGATGTCCATGGGGCTTTGAAATGCTCCAACACATTCCACAGAATTTGGAAGGCTCTGCTGTGTGTACACTCAGGAAAAACCTGAGAAGCCCCTAAGCTGCCACCTCTGATGGACCCTGAGCTTCTGTGTCAGCAGGAAGTGAAGGGAAAGGCAGAGTTGTCAGCTGCCTGGCTGAGTGTGGAAGGCATGTCCCAACACATACACACGGGCCCTTGGCAAAGATTGGGAGACTGGCTAATTCCAGGTGTTTAAGGAAATCTGCTTGATCAATAGCTGGCCAATAAGCTAATCAAGCAGAGACTGCAGTGACTGCACATGACAAAGAGTACTGTCTTAGTCCACTTGGGCTGCTGTAACAGAATACTATATCCTGAGTGGCTTATAAACAACAGAAATTTATTGCATACAGTTCTGGAGGCTGGGAAGTCCAAGATCAAGGCACGAGCAGATTCAATATCTGGTGAGGGTCTCTTCCTGGTTCATAGTTGGCACCTTCCTGCTGTATCCTCACATGGTGGAGGGGGGCAAGGCAGCTCTCTGGGGCCTCTCTTTATAAGGGCACTAATCCCATTCATGAGGGCTCCACCCTCATGACCTAATCACCTTCCAAAGGCCCCACTTCCTAACACCATCACTTTAGGTTTCAACCCATGAATTTTGGGAGGACATAAACCTTCAGTCTAAAGCAATTATAGACAGAATTAATTCAGAAGAGTTTTTAAACACACAGACAACAGCTAAAACAACAAGCAACAAGGAGAAGTTCTGGAAAGGGGAGGAGATTCTGATTTCCAGAACTGTCACATTATGTTATTTAAATGTCCATGTTTTTTGTTTTGTTTTTTAAGATGAGGTCTCACTCTGCTGTCCAGGCTGGAGTGCAGTGGTACGATCACAGCTCACTGCAGCCTCAACCTCCTGGGCTCAGCTGATCCTCTCACCTCAGCCTCCTGAGTAGCTGGGACTATAGGCATGTGTCACCACATACAGATAACTTTTGTACTTTTCGTAGAAAAGGAGTTTTGCCATGTTGCCCAGGTTGGTCTCAAACTCCTGGGCTTAAGCAATCTGTCCACCTTGGCCTCCCAAAGTGCTAGGATTATAGGCATGAGCTACTGCACCCAGCCAAATGTATAATTTTTAACAAAAAATTATGAAGCATGTAAAGAAACAAGAAAGTATGGCCTATACATGTAGGAAAAAAGCAGTCAGTAGAAAATGCCCCTGAAGAAGCCCAGACATGAGACCTACTAGACCAAAGACTTGCAATCGGCTGCTTTAGGTATGTCCAAAGAACTATAGGAAACCATGTCTAAAGAAATAAAGTATGACCAGGTGCAGTGGTTCACGCCTGTAATCCCAGCACTTTGGCAGCTCACTGCAGGTTCCAGTAGCAGATGGAGCTATCATTTTCTATATATTTTAGAGATTGTGTTATTCAAGAGAGTAGCTGTCTGTCTAAGCATTGCCCAACAAAACTGGTGATTGCCAGTTCATAGGAAATAGAGATTCTAACTGTGCTTTTGAGACTAGAAGTCAATTATTATTGTTGTTATTATTATTATTGTATTTTTGAGACAGAGTCTCACTCTGTCACCCAGACTGGAGTGCAGTGGTGTGATCATGACTCACTACAACCTTAAACTCTTGGACTCAAGTGATCCTCTTGCCTCAGCATCCCAAATAGCTGGGACCACAAGTGTGTGCTACCACACCTGGCTAATAGTTTTTAATTTTAGTAGAGACAGGGTTCTGCTATGTTGGCCAGGCTGGTCTCAAACTCTTGGGCTCAAATGATCCTCATGCCTTGCTTACCAAAGCGCTGGTATTACAGGTGGCCACACCTGGCCTACACATTATTATTATTGAGACAGAGTCTCGCTTTGTTGCCCAGGCTGGAGTGCAGTGGCACGATCTCAGCTTACTGCAACCTCCACCTCCCAGGTTCAAGCGATCCTCCTGCCTGAGTCCCCTTAGTAGCTGGGATTATAGGCACACGCCACCATGCCCGGCTAATTTTTGTATTTTTAGTAGAGATGGGGTTTCGCCATGTTGGCCAGCCTGGTCTCGAACTCCTGACCTCAGGTGATCCATCTGCCTCAGCCTCCCAAAGTGCTGGGATTACAGGCATGAGCCACCGCGCCTGGCCTACACATTATTTTTAAAGGGGATTTTGGAAGATATTATTGGCATGAAACCTTGCTGAACAAAAATCTTAGCAGCATTAGTATTTTAATCTAATAATCCTATGGTAGTAACCATGATGATATAAACACATCTATTATTTCTAGCTGTTCCATCAGGAAAATCCTGACCACATATGTGGTACATGGGAAGTATATATTTGGTCTTGGTCCCCAGTTCATAGCACACAGCCCCAAAACTCTTGGAGTTTCCTGAATGATCATGCTTTTTGTCGTTGATAAGAGCCCATTTAGACCATACCTGGGTTTATCTTAATAAGGTGGTTTTGGGCTCCGGGCCTTAAATAACTTCGGGTTAGGGGCTGGTCACAAGAAACAGCAAACCTTAATTAGAGGGTTAGAACTTTCAGCACCCCTCCCCAACATCTGGGGAAGGGAGAGAAGCTGCAGACTGAGTCAATCACCAATGGCCAATGATAAAATCAATCGTGCCTACGTAATGGAACCTTCATAACCACCCCTCACCTATGGGGTTTGGGGAGCTCCGGATTGGTGAGTGCACTGGGATACAGGGAGGGTGGTGTGCCTGGATATACACAGCAGCTCCGTGCCTCCTAACCCGACCTCAGCCTGTGCACCTCTCCCATATGACTCTTCCTGACAATGTCCCTATAATACACAGGCAATAGTAAGTAAGGTGTGCTCCTGAGTTCTCTGAGCTGTTCTAGCAAATTATCCCACTGAGGAGGAGGTTGTGGGAAGCCACAAATTTGTAGTAAGTCAGACAGAAGTGTAGGTAACCTGGGAACTCAGTACTTGGGGTTGGCGTCTGAAGTGGGGGTCAGTCTTGTGGGACTGAGCCTTTAAACCTGTCGAGTCTGCTCCTAAATCTGGATAGCTAGTGTCATAATAAAATGAAATTGCTGGGCACCCAGCTGATTTTGGGAGAATCAGAGAATTGGTGTTGGCAAAGACACCAATACTTGGTTTCAGGAGAATTCTCAACACGATTAAGGAGATTAAGTCAGCCAGGCGTGGTGGCTCACGCCTGTAATCCCAGCACTTTGGGAGGCCAAGGCAGGTGGATCTCCTGAGGTCAGGAGTTCAAGACCATCCTGGCCAACATGGCGAAACCCTGTCTCTACTAAAAATATAAAAACTAGCCAGGTGTGGTGGCAGGTGCCTGTAATCCCAGCTACTCAGGAGGCTGAGGCAGGAAAACAGCTTGAACCTGGGAGGCAGAGGTTGCAGTGAGCTGAGATGGTGCCACTGTACTCCAACCCGGGCAACAAAGAGCAAAACTCCGTCTAAAAAAAAAAAAAGATTGGAAATTTAAGATAAAGTTTCTTTTTTTTTTTTTTTTCCGAGACAGAGTCTTGCAGTCACCCAGTCTGGACTCCAGTGGTGCGATCTCAGCTCACTGCAACCTCTGCCTTCCGGGTTCAAGCAATTCTGCCTCAGTCTCCCAAGTAGTTGGGATTATAGGCGTGCGCCAGCATGTCCAGCTGATTTTTGTATTTTTAGTAGAGGCAGGGTTTCGCCATGTTGGGCAAGCTGGTTTTGAACTCCTGACCTCAGGTGATCTACCCGCCTTGGCCCCCTAAAGTGCTGGGATCACAGGCGTGAGCCACCGCGCCTGGCCAAAATTTCTTTATTATAATGACTACTGTACTCAAGCCCTGTGAACTTCCAAACTTTGTAGCTATTGGTGAAAACAAGAATCCTTATTTTATTATTCCTGAATCTGAATTTATGGAAACAAGAAAGTCTGAATAGCTTAAACAGCTGTACACAGAAATAGATGGTTTGAGGTAAAATTTACTTTATAAAAGCCCCATGTTTCTGGATGATCAGTAATTTCAGGATGAGTTACACTTCAGTCATGTAAGTGGGAAACGGAGAGACCGCCAGCATCATTAAGAAAGAGTCTGCTGTACATTAGAGGGAAAGGCAGCAGACTGGGAAATAAAAAGAATTTATTCTATTTGCCCTAAATCAGAGCTCAACATGTCGGCATTTTTTCTGCCTTCCTCTCTTCCTTTTATCCACAGATTCACTGCTGGCACATCTCAGGCATTGCTGGGGACACACCAGTCTCTTCCTGGTGGAGTTTCAGGTCGGCAGAGAACACAGTCTTCAGTCCAGTGAGCATGCAGAGCACAGTGGTCTGTGCTCAGGGGGGTTTCCGTGGAGCCCACTGTGGGGTGGGGACAACAGAGAAGGCATTTCCACGTACGCGGCATCCACAGGGATGAGACAGCCGTTTGAGTGAAGGCAGTGAGGGAGAGCATGCTGCAGGCAGAAAGAACTGCTTGCTAAAGGGGCCCCCTGGTGAAAAGGAGCTCAGTGCTTTCTATGTTTTTAGAAAATGACAGATTGGAATAGCCGGAAGGTAGGGAGCAAGAACATAGCACAGAATGGGCCTGGACAGGTAAGGAGGTGTCAGATCCCCAGGGCAGTGAAAGATTTCAGGCTTTCACTTAGGAACAGGAGCAGGGCAGTTGGCAGAAGCATCGTTAGCTTTAGTTTCTTCCCATATATGGGTGGAGAGGAGACTGGAGTGGGTGGAAGCTAGAGATGGAAAGACTAGTTAGGAGGCTCTTCTCCAGGCAAACGAGACAAGCATCTTGGGCTAGGGTGATGGGGATGGAGAGAGAGGACGGGAGGCAGAGGGCATCGGGTGGAGACTGAAGGCCGTGGTGCTAGGTGGACACAGGAGAGAGGGAGGTGGCAAGGAGGGGCTGGGTTTCCGTCTTGTAGAACTACACGGATGATGGTGCCATCAGGTGTAGGACGGAACATGGGAAAAAGATGAGGTTTGAGGCAGGGTTTGGGGTAGGGCGATGTACACCTTGAGTCCATGATTTAAATAACTTGAGTTTGAGGTGCCATTGGGAGAGTCATGTGGAAATGCCAGAGAGACAGCTGCAAATCTAAATTCAGAGGTCAGAGGAGCACACCAGGCTGGAGTTACAGATTTAGGAGGTGCCAGGCACATAGGTGGCAGTGGAAGCCATGTGCCAGGCACATAGGTGGCAGTGGAAGCCATGAGCTTAGAAGAGATTTCTCACTGGGAGAGTGTGGAGCAAGACAAAAGGATGGCAGAGGACCAAGACCAGCATATGCCAAGTGGAAGAGGTTAAGGTACAAAGAAGAACAAGGAGAAATGTCTAAAGAAGTAGAAGTAAAACCAGGAGCGCTTGATGTCATACAAGCCGAGGGAAAACATGTTTTGAAGAGGGAATGGTCTAGGGTAAAATGCTGCAGAGTGACTGCATGAGAGAAGAACAAAAATGTCTGTTGGTTCAGTACGTGGATGACCCCACCCAGCTGCTTGTGTGGATTCAGGGTGGCAGACTGGCAAGGAGTGTGGAGTGAGGAAATGAAGCCATTGTGTTTGACAAGTCTGGCAATTTATCTTGTTTGCAGTGGGATATTTGTAGAGCTCCCTGCTAGTGGAGCAGAAGGGTACAATTCAGCTGAGGATTTTCCTAACTGAAAAAGTAATGAGCAAGTGAGAAACTCCACCGCACTGGCCTGCAGGTATTCCTCACCAAAGCACGGTGGGCCCAATGCCTGGGACTGCAGTCACCTACTTTCCACGTCCACGCAGTGAAGTTTGGTATGCCCAGAAACTCCATATTCTGTTTTTTTTTTTTTTTTTGGTGGGGAGGGGTCTGATTTGGTATTTATTGAAACTCAAAAAGCACTACCCACAAATTAAAGAATGGATACTGGACTTCAGCAGAATGAAAAACTGCAACTTACGAAAAGACATCATTAAAAAAATGAAGACTAGCCAGAAACTGGAAGAAAATACATCCCTTTGAGTTTTCACCCAGAACATACAAAAAAGAACTCTAAAAACTTTTTGTTTGTTTGTTTTAGAGACAGGATCTCACTCTGCAGCCCAGGCTGGAGTGCAGTTGTGCAATCATAGCTCACTGCAGCCTCATACTCCTTGGGTCCAGGTGATCCTCCCATCTCAGCCTCCCGAGTAGCTGGGACTACAGACGCTCACCACCATTCCTGGCTAATTTTAAAATTATTATTTGTAGAGACAAGATCTCACTATGTTGCCCAGGCTGGTGGTCTTCAACCCTTAGGCTCAAGTGATCCTCCCACCTCGGCCTACCAAAGTGTAGGGATTAGAGGCAAGAGTCACCATGCCTGGGCAACACTTTAAAAGAAGAAGACATCCGACCTTATTAAAAAATTAGAGAAAAAAAGAAATCCCATGATTGGAGGGAGACAAAGAATACAAATTAAATCAGCAAAAATTTGAATAGACATCTGACAAAAGGAGGTAGGCTAATGGCCAATAAGCATAAGAAAAGATATAGAACATGACTCTTCATCAGGAAAATGTGAATTAGACCACATAATTTAACCACCCAGGCATCAGATATCCCAGGATACCCCTGGCCTTGAAACCTTCACACTGGCTCTTCACTCCAGCTGAAATACTCTTCCCAGATATCTGCATGGCTCCCTTCTTAAGGCCTGCAAGGGCTTGTTCCTGCCGCTCTTGCCAGTATAGACCCTGCTCGTTTTCTTTCCCTCTTGCTTGCTGTCCATCACAAGGATCAGCATGGCTGTCCCCATACAGCTGGTGTGGTGTCAGCCTCCAGTGATTCCCATCTCTTGGTATATATAACCCTGTTTACTTTCGTTCTGTGACAAAGGGCCCACCCATGCAGCCAATAAGATGTTGCAGAAATTATGGCATGTGACTTCCAAGGCTAGGTGATAAAAGACGCTGTGGCTTCTATCTGGTTCTTTTTTGGATTGCTCACTCTGGGAGAAGCTAGCAGCCATTTTGTGAGGATGCCCAAGAAGGATGCTAGAAACCGAGGCTTCCCATCCACACCCAGCACTGACTTGCTGAGCACGTGAGTAATCCACCTTGTGAGACTCCGCTAGCCCCAGCGAGCCTTCAGATAATGGCAGCCCTGGCTGACATCCGACTGCAACCTCCTGAGAGAGACCCTGAGCCAGCACCACCTAGCTAAGCCTCTCCTACCTTCTCCACCCAGAGAAATGGTGTGAAATAACGAATGTTTACTGTTCTTAGCTGTTAAATCCTGGGGCAATTTGTTATGTGGCAATTGATGACGAATACAGATGGAAAGGAGTATGTTGCTCCAATGTGGCCTTGGACGTAAGCCACATCCTCTTAACCACCGAGAACGCTTGTATTTTCATCCTTCCAACTTTGCTTTTCATGTTTATCCTTCAGTTCTGAACCTACAGAAAGGGGAGGAAGCAGAAAGTGAGAGAGACATGCCAAGAAAGAAAGCTTTAAAAAGCTTTAAGAAATCGTATGCAATATAACCCATATTTCTGACCCCACCCGAGAAACTGTCAGCAAAATAGATGTTGCTGTTTAAACCTTTGAGTTGGGTTTGTGGGGCCTCAGTCACGTGAAAATAACACACAGATGGGGGGCTGAGGCATGATGAGGTCGTTTTCCGGAAGGTCACACAAAAATAAATGGCAGGGCTGCTGATGAAATGGTTCTGGAGCCACATGCCCAAGCTGTGTGAAGTGGAAAGTGAAGGTGCTGGGACCACCTTCTCCGAGCTGCACAGCACCGCGGAAAGGACACAGCATTGCTGAGGGAGGGGTTTTCCAGGGCAGGTTCAGGACCCTTCTCTGCAGCCCCTGTCGGGTTTTCCCCCCACACTGGGGAGAGCATCCCCCCGTTCAGACCTGCAGCAGCCTGGGCAGAGGAATAGCCTAAGCCTGTCTAAGAAGTTTGGCAATAATTTTGCCACCCAGTTGAGGAGAGGTTGGGAGCCTCTCCCATTCTCCTACTGGATTTACAGCAGCTCCTAGGAATAAGAACTGCGTGAGATTATTTCCCCACACAAATCGGGTAGAGATGGCCGGGCGCCTAAATACTTTTAATAGAGGTAACGGGCTAGAGCTGGCTTAGTCATTTCGTCCGCAGACCATAGCAAGAGAGTTTTTATTTCTGGCCAGTTGTCTGAGGTCTCAGGTCTGGCACCCAAGGCCAGGGCTCTGCCTAATGCACTCCAATGAACAGGGCTGGGCACTCCAGCAAAAACACCAAACAAACTGCTGGATAATCAGTTGAAAGATCAATCTCATGGAACAAGCAACTGACATGCTGGAGAATCCAATTCCTTCCTCTAAGAGAGGAAAAACAAAGACATTTGCATGTGCTGAGCAAAACCAAGAATAAGCAAGAAAATATGCTATTTGAATTGTGTTCAAAATGTCTCTTATAAGTGAAACAAATTACTTCTGCATGCTCTGGGGCTCTGCAAAGAACAAATAATGTTCTGCCTTTAATGGATAAAATTATACAATTTGCTTTTAACAGTAAACCAAAAGCCGCGGTGGCTTCAGATAGCACCGCGCTCCCGAGGGCTCCCTCCACGCAGCTCCACCCCTGGCAGTTTTGAGCATTTTGGGGGACGCGCTTGTCCCCACCGACCTGGGAGGGCGCCGGTGCCAACGCGGCCTGTTTGTTTTCCTGAAGGTTTCCTTTTCCAGCTTTTGCTTCTCCTCTTTCTGCCTCACCGCTGGTGTCTGGGACTGGGTGGCTCTCAGATTTGTCCCGGTGCGTAGTGCAGCCCGGAGTTACTGATTTGTGACTTAGATCCCCGTGTGTCTCGCCCCGAAAGTCGGGGGCAACCGCTCTGGGCACCTCTCCTGCGTGGGGAGACCCGCCTAACCCCGGCTGACGCCCCCAAGGAGCCACCTTTGTGTTCAAGCGTTCGGAGGCGCAGGCCCGAGGGCGGGCGCGGGAGGCAGGTCGGGGCCCCAGCTGCGGCCCCCACTCCCTGGGTCCCGCCCGCCGCCCGCCGCCCGCCGCCCGCCGCCCGCCGCCCGCCGCCCGCGCGTTCCCCCGGCAGGGGGCGCTGGCGCAAGCCTCGCTCTGCCCATCGGGGCGGGCGAGCTGGGACCCTGCCTCCTGCGCGCCCGCCCGCGGTCCGCCCCCCGCGCTCGTCCTGGCGGCCGGCGGGACGCCCCAGCCCGCGCCCAGGAACCTCCCCAGCCAGCCCGCGCCGCGACTGGAGCAGAGCGGCGCATCCGGGCCCAAAGAAGACGACGACGACGAGGAGGTCCTCGAAGTGGACCCATTTGCGAAGCGCCGGGGAGAAGGAGGGGAGGACGCGCGGCAGAAAGGGGTGGTGGCGCCTGACCCCGCGCCCCGGCCCGAAGTTCGGAGGGCGGCCCGGCCCCCACTGCCCGCGGCATGGCCCGGGGCTCGGCGCTCCCGCGGCGGCCGCTGCTGTGCATCCCGGCCGTCTGGGCGGCCGCCGCGCTTCTGCTTTCGGTGTCCCGGACTTCAGGTAGGATCCGGCGCACCCCCTCGTGCGCAGGCGGTGGCTCGCGGCTTGCTGGGCCAGCCCTTCCTCCGCCACTCTGCTCTCGGCCGCCGCGCCGGCGCCCGTGCTCCCGAACGAGGGGCGCCAGGGAGGGCCATTCGCACCGCGCCCGGCGCCGCTCCCCGCCCGCACCCCGGACCCCCTCGGGCTGGTTACAATAAGCCGCGCTCTGGGGACGCCTGTTTCTAGAGGCTGCGGGCGGGCGGGGGCGGCGGGGAGCCTCTAGCTGGCGCTTCCCGAGGGTCGCGAGTGGGAGTGGGAGTGCGAACCCCGGGCCCGGGACCCGAGTCCGCAGATGTGCCCCGAAGGTCCCACGACCCGGTCTTCCTCCCCGAGGTCTTCCTCCTTCAAGGGCACAGGGTCCCGAGTGTCCCCAGTCTGTCCCGGGGCGTCCCCCCACCCCCAGGGCGGCCTGATGCCGGGCGGAATCCTGGGTTGGACGTGGCCCCGGAGAAGCGGCTCTTGCGGCGGGGGTGGGGGCGCCGGCAGCTCTGGGTTCTGACTCTCCCAGCCCGCGGGCCGCTTGATGGAAACGGGCTCTTTGGCTTCCCTTTTGTTGGTCTCTGAAACCTTCTCTCCCCCACCGCTCTGGGGTCGAAGGTGGCCGAAGTGGCGTGTGATCTGGATTGAAATGGTTTGCGACCGGGATCGCGGTCCCTGAGCGGCGGGGGCCCGGCCGCCTTCTGGCCGCGCCCGGGGACCCCGGGACCTGTAGGAGGCACGCGGCGGGAGGGGCGGGGCCCGGCTCCTAGTGGGTTTCCTCTCTGCGCGGCCTCGGCTGCTTGGACCCGGGGCGCAGAGGAACGGCCGGGAGGTTCGGAAGAGCAGCTGGGGACCTGCCTAGGTTGCCTGGAGGAGGCAGTTCGCCCTCGCTGTGCGGACCCCGGGAGCACCTCCGGCCCGCGCGCCTCCGACCGGATTCCGGGCACCCTGCTGGGGTGGAGGAGGGCGGGTGGGGCCTTCAGGTCCAGGAGCGCCAGAGACCGATGGGGTTCGCCTTAAGCCCCCGAAATGTGTGAGACGCTCCTTACTAGTAAATGGGCTTCAGTAGCTTCCCTCCCCTGCATTCCTGCAGGCAGGTGGGAATCTGGGGACAGTCGCAGGCTGGGAGACGATCTGCTTTTCCTGCGCCCTGCTGGGAGCTGCGCACTCCAGGTATCCTGGCCTGCCGCCCTAGCCGGCCCAAGGTACGCGAGTCAGGAAGACTGCGCAGGCTTTCCTGGGGGGTGTTTTGGTTTCAGCAGATGTTAATTACGTCAGATATTCCTAGTTACTTGATTTGGGAAGGGAGCTTGCCTTTATCTCACTGTCCATTAAAGCCTAAATCGCTCAGAGTGCATTATATATAAAATAAGTAAGCCACATTCTAAGTTGGTATCCATCACTCAAGACCTCTGTCGATTTCTGCAACCCCTCCCCGAGAATCTCCCAGGAGATCCCTTTGCTGGGGGAGAAGGGTAGCAGGGAGGCGGCTTAATCACGTTGCTCGACGTGCTGTTGGGCGGCCTTTGCTGGTCACCCTGCGGTTAATTGTCCTGCAAAAACTCCGCCTTGCAGACCGTGAGGGTTGAGCGCAGCCTTTGAGGGGCGGTGCTGTGGTGGGGGTTTTGAGATGGGCGATGAGTAAAGCACAGTGGGTCCATTGCTTAAACCAAGGTGATTGTTAACAGGAAAGTTCCTTGAGTTTTGGGTGGAGGAATTTAAACATTGTCATAGTTTCCAGTGAATGTACAAATGTCTTATATGAACAAAGCAATCGGGGTCGTTGTCTTTAATTTTTGAACCCTGTGTGGAGGTGATTTTCTTTTTCTAGTGAAATACTCCTAACCTTTATAGGAGAGGGCATAGGATATAATTCTCTTCGTTCTGGACGGCTAGGTTAACAAAATCCAAAGAGTATGATAATCTTTATTTAAATATGAATAAATGATTACAGGAGATTTGAGTGTTTGAGATCTTTTCTGCTGTGAAAAGAGGAGTCCCTGTTATTTGAGTGTGTTTTATCCACGAAATAATTTATTTTGTAAAGCTATTTAAGGGTTTTTCTAAAAGAATTTGTAAGTTCTTATTCCACATTTTAATAGCAAGACTGTTTCCTCTAATGACAAATACTGATTGGGACTATGTACCAATCCTAGGTAGGGTAGGTGAGAACGATGGAGCATTAGGGTCCCCCCAGCCCCCATTTTTGGCAGCGTAGTGTTTACTTTTGGCCCGGATCCCTGGAGTGACGGTGGTAATAAATAATGATAGTGATCCGTCTAGAAGAAATCCATTTAGAAGAAAATAAATGGAAACATCTTGAATAAGACGACTTTGTGGAAAAAGAAAAGTTTTTATGTATATAGTAAGGCAACATATTTTTCTTATTATGGCTGTGTACCAAGCAAAGAGCTACACATTTGAAATTTTTCAGTGTAATTGTGAGATCCAGCTTAACTCTCATGTCCTCTTCATAAACCGTGTCACCCTGAAAATCTGAACACCATGGACCCTATGTGACACTCAGTGTAACTGAGAGGGCTCTGGAAAGCGCAGAAGCTGAACTTTTAATTAGTAAAGCAAATCGTGGAAAACTGACAAGTCTGCTTTATATTTTATATGTAAAAAAGCAACATGGGTTTAAACATGTCCTTTTTCTAGGGGTAGTTTTTGGTGACAGTGCTCTGCAGATTTTTAAGGCAATGTTAAACATTTTTATTTTTATTGTGAAACTTTTTAAAATTGTTTATTCAAAGTGCTGCTGTAATTGGTGTTTGTATGTCTGTCTATTATGCTGTGGTTTGCAGTGAATCACTTCTTGCCCCTCAAACGGTTAGCCTGGATTTAACCTCCAAGAGATTAAGTCTGGCAGAGTCTGAATTTTACACTGCTCTTTTCTTTGGAAGCTCTTCTGAAATCAGTGGAATAGAAATGCAGGGGTAGGAACAGCTCATCTGACAGGTAGGGAAGATTAATCCCCTTTAGAAAGGTTTCAGCTGGAGCACTGACACTCCTTTAAAATGCATTCCCTGGGAGGCCAGGATGGGAAAAGTTATCATTATTGAAATGGGAACTGGATGTGAAGGACTTGAGCTCCTTAATCTGCAGGACCTGGCTAGTCTGTTGTAGTGCTGGAAATTTGTGTACTCCTTGTAATCCTTTCCCGTGGAGAGTTCTAATTATCTAATTCCACATTGTAGTCAGGGAAAGAAAGTATGCTACAAAGTGTGACTCCTACCCAGGATTTATAACCATCTTCTGAAACAGTTCCTTAATGACAGGCCTTTTCTTTTGGTGTTTATCTGGTCCATTCCCTCGGAATCTGGAGGGGACACTGTGAAGGACTCCCTCCTCCTCCTCCGCCCGCCCATCAGCATCTTGTGGTTTCCACATGGTGAAGGGTCTTCCTTGCACCTGCCCATCGATTGTGACTTCTTACATTGTCATTAGGATGTTTCCTTTTTGGGAGCCCCGTGGTGACCACCAAGTGGACCCTGTGAATACCAAGCATGTAAGGTTTCAAAGTAAAGAAACCAGGGAGTTTTGCTTTGCAGAGGAAGCATTGCTAGTTAGGTCTGGATTTTTATTGGTTGCACCCCAGCTGCATGGCCACTAGCAATTTCACGAAGGGACTGTTGGGCTGAAAGGACTGGCTTTGAAAACATTGCTTCTTAGTGACTCTTTGGGCTCTCGGGGTCTGCATTGTCCCACGACACCACCATAACACTGTTAAGGATTTCAGTGGGTAGTGTGGACATCTTGAGTTTTGAAAGTAGAAATCCAAGCAACAAGAGGCGCTCTGGCCCATTAATTATAGCTGCAACTGGCCGGGGTTTTGTAGCAGCCGCCTTTTTCTAGCATGTATTTATTTGGCTTTGTTGAGCTTGCCAAGTTGGAAACGAGGGTGGGACAGCTTTGCTTGCGTGTGCAGTTGTCATAAAGTATGTCTGGGGTGTAATCTGTTTAAAATCATATTCGTAGAGTGGCCAAAGAATTGTTGAACAAACAGTGCTGGGAGTTTTCACAAAGCTTTTACAAAATAGGGAATTTTATTGGTGTGGTTTGCACTGTTTTTGGGATTTCCGTGGGTGTTTTCTTTTAAGTCCTATCTCTGAAAGAAGCAAAAAACTCAAAAGCTAAAGGGAAGGAAATAATTACACAAAAATGTAGCTTAATTCGACTAAGTAGCTTGGTCCTCTAGAAATCCTTCAGTTCTAGTGGGAAGTGGTGTGTATGTCTTTAATTGTCGCTGGAATGAGCTTCAGTAAGCACTCTGTCACTTTCTAGATGTTATCAGAAGAGAATGTGGCTGCTGCTTCAAGTCCTCCCTGAGTGGGGGAGGGTTCCCCTAAATCCCAAATGCTCCCAGCCTAATGGTTTCCACACCCTCCTGGAGGGATAGTTAACACAATGGGCAGTTAAATTAAGGAAATGTTTAGGCCTGAACTCCTCATTGTAGGCTTGTGCTGTGGAATATAGTGGCCACCAGGCACACACAGCTATATAAGTTAAAATTAATTAAAGTCAAAAGAGATTAAAGATTCACTTCCTCCCCTTCACTGGCTTCATTTCAGGTGTCAGTAGCCACAAATTGCTATGCAAAAATAACGTTGGGATTTTAGTAGAGGTTCATTGATCGGTAGATGGATTTGAGTAGAATTAACTTTTTTTTTTTTTTTTTGAGTTAAGGTCTTGCTCTGTCACCCAGGCTGGAGTGTAGAGGTGCAAACATGGCTCACTACCTCTGGCCTTAACCTCCTGGGCTCAGCCTCCACCTCCGGGGCTCAAGTTATCCTCCCATCTTAGCCTCTCGAATAGCTGGAACCACAGGCACGCACTACTGTGCCTGGCTAATTCTTTGATTTTTTTTTTGTAGAGATGGAGGTCCAGCTGTGTTGCCCAGGCTGGTCTTGAACTCCTGGGCTGAAGGGATTCCCCACCCCCACCCCAGCCCTGGGATTGTAGGCATGAGCCACCTGGCTGGTCATCATCTTAACAGTATTGTCTTCCTGTTCATAAACACAGGATGTCTTCCCGTTTATTTAGAGGTTTCATTTCTTTCAGGAACGTTTTTTAGTTTTCAATGTATGAGTCTTTTGCCTCTGAAATTAAATCTATTCCTGAGTATTTTTTTATTTTTGAACGGTTGTAATTGGAATTGTGTTCTTTAAATTTCCTTTTCACATTCCTTTTCACACAGCCCACTGTTAGTGCACAGAAATGTCACATTTTTGTGTGTTGATTTTCTAACCTGCAAGCCTGTGGAATTTGCTTATTAGCTCAAATAGCATTTTTGTAGCTCTTATTCTATGTGTAAGGTCATATCATCTACAAATAGGTATAATTTTACTTCTTCCTTTACAATTTGGATGCCTTTTATTATTTTTGGCCTTGCCTAATTGCTCAGCCTAGAACTTCCAATACAGTCATGGGCCAAATAATGATGTTTTCAGATGATGGACCACCTATATGACCACCTACAGTGGTCCCATAAGATAACACTGCTGTATATGACTGTGCCTTTTATATGGTTAGATACACAAATGCTTCCCATCCTGTTACAGTTGCCTACAGTATTCAGTACAGCCACATGCTGTACAGGTTTGTTGTAGCCTAGGAGAAGTAGGCTACACCGCATAGCCTAGGTGTGCAGTGTGTGTGAGGAACACTCTATGATGTTCCTATGATGATGAAATTGCCCAGGGGCACGTTTCCCAGAATGTATCATCATCGTTGAGCAACACATGACTGTACTGTGTTGAATAGAAGACGTAAAAGTGGGCATTCTTGTCTTGTTCCTGATCTTGGAGGAAAAGCTTTCAATCTTTTAACATTGAGTGTGATGTTTGCTAGGGGCTTGTCATATATGGCTTTTATTATGTTGAGGTAGTTTCCTTTCTATTAGTTTATTCTCATTTTTGGGTATATTTTTGACTTTTAGGACATGTTAACATTCTACGAGTTCAAAAAATAAATCACTAAGAATAGCAGGAAACTAGAATTGAATGCAAACAAGCACATAAATGCAAATGTGTTGCAAATGAGTAACATGGGGGGGTGGGGGGGATGGGGAAGAAACCGTAATGTTGGGCTTAGTGCTTTGACGGTGTATCCTCAGCCTACAGGAGAAACAACAACCCGAAAGCAAAACTGGCATCCTTCTTAGTAGATTTTCATAGTGGTCTGTGTATATCCATTCTGAAATGATTTTGTGTGAATTGTGAGATTAGACAAATGGGAAATGTGTTAATAGTGTTGTCGCCAGGGTGCTCACTGAGGAAGGAGGGAGATATAAGGATGGAATAGAGGAAGGCAAGGAAGAATCTGGAGGGGTTGAATTGGAATTGGAGATATCAGTGTAACTCATGATTTCATTTATATATATTTGGCCTATATTATGTTAAATTATGAACCGTAATTTGTAAAACATATTTTATTCTATATCTAACAGTTATTTCTTAGTACCTCATTAGCAGTGAGCTTTCTTAGTGCCCAGATAATGATTTCTCAATACTATTTCATCTTAAAGGAGCTAGAGAGGCTTGGAAGGAATGACTATGAGACAGGGACAGGGAAATATATGCAATAAGCCTGAAATGTGTTCTTGTGTTAGAACGCAAATGAGTGGTAAAAAGTGGTGGGGTCATGGCAGATGTACTCAGGGGCCAACTTGAAGGAGTTCCAGCCAAGTCTGGGACCATTTAGGCGTCAGAATAAATAAAGACAAGCATGGCTTATACAAGGAACAAAATAGGCATCCAGGACTCACCATTCATAATAAGTACATAACTATATGTATGAGTTTCCTACGCCTGCTGTAACAAAATGCCATAAACAGGGTGACCTAAAAACCGGAAATGTATTCTCTCACAGTTTTAGAGGCTGGAAGTCCAAAATCAAGGTGGTGGCAGGGCCATGATCCCTCCCAGGGCTCTAGGGGAGAAAACTTTTTTGCCTCTTTTAGTTCCTGGTGGCTCATGGTGTTCTTGGTTTGGGGCTGTATCACTTTGACTTCCATCGCCATTTTCACATGACCTTTTCCTGTAAGGACACCAATGATTGGATTTAGGGACCACTGTAAATACAGGATGATTTTACCTCATGTTCCTTATTACTGCTGGAAAGACTATTTCCAAATAAGGTCACATTCTGAGCTTCTGGGTGGTTGGGGAAACACTAATTTACTACAAAACCTAAGTGGGAGGGATGGGGAAGATAGGGCCCTTCCTAAAGCAAAATGCCAACTGATAAATGGGAGGTGAGTTGGGAATATCACATTTTACAGCCATAACCATATAGATTGATTTGGGCAGGCATCATGAATGAGTGCTAAGCTCATTAAAGAAGACACGTTTGATGAGGAGCAGGAAATTTTCGTGGTCTCAAAGGATTTCCCCACAGATTCCTTGTTGGCAAGGGGACAGTTACTAACTGTAGACTGGCGAGATTTGCATCCCAATACCTGGGTGGTCCAGGTTAACACCACAGGTTCGGGCAGATGGATGCCGTCCTTCCCAAGAGCATAGATCATTTAGGTTGCTTTCCATCTGGGGAAGAGAGTCTGATTATGAACAAAAATCAGCAAACCAAATGGAGGGACATTCTATGGAACAATGGTCTGTAGCACAAATTGTCGATGACATGAGAGATAAAACAGGGCAGGCCAGCTCCAGCTTGAAGTAAACCACAGGGGCTGAGCGTGGTGGCTCACGCCTGTAATCCTAGCACTTTGGGAGACTGAGGCCAGTGGATCTCAAGGTCAGGAGTTCAAGACCAGCCTGGCCAACATGGTGAGACCCCGTCCTCACTGAAAATACAAAAGTTAGCTGGGTGTGGTGACGTGTGCCTGTAATCCCAGCTACTAGGGAGGCTGAGGCAGGAGAATCACTTGAACCCGGGAGGTGGAGGCTGCAGTGAGCCGAGATGGTGCACTACACTCCAGCCTGGGCAATAAGCAAGACCCTGTCTCAAAAATAAAATAAAATAAAATAAATAAAATAAAATAAAATAAAATAAAATAAAATAAAATAAAATAAACCACAGGGACAAGGCAGTCCAGTGCATGTGCTGGCCCTGACCATGTGCTGGAGGAAAAAACGTGCTGTCATGGTTACTAGTGGAACCACTGAGGAAATCGGAAGGTGGGCATAAGTTATTGAAACATGTTGTCAGACTTATGTTTCCTGAGTTAGTTAATTGTGCAGAGGTGGTGTAAGAGGATGTCCGTGCTCATAGGATGTACACGCTGCCATGTTAAAGGATAAAGGGGCTTGATGTCTGCAGTCTACTATTGTCATCTCAGACCATGATAAAGCCTGTGGGGCAAGAGTGACACATTAGTGAACCTGGGCAAAGAGGAGAGGGGAGTTTCATGCCCCATTCTTGCAACTTCTCTGTAAAGGTGAAATGGTTTCAAAGTAAAGAATTAAAAATGTTAAATTCTAACAATGGGTGGCTGAAGCCAGTGCAATGAACAATGGAGTTTAGCACATGCTGTTAAAAGAAAGACTCAAGGCCCAGCACGGTGGCTCATGCCTGTGATCCCAGCACTTTGGGAAGCCGAGGAGGGCGGATCACCTGAGGTGTGAGGGGTTCAAGACCAGCCTGGCCAACATGGTGAAACCCCGTCTCTACTAAAAACACAAAAATTAGCCGGGCGTGGGGGCTGGGTGCCTGTAATCCGAAATACTTGGGAGGCTGAGGCAGGAGGATCACTTGGACCCAGGAGGTGGAGGTCACAGCTGAGATCGAGCCACTGCACTCCAGCCTGGGTGACAGACCAAGACTCTCAAGGAAAAAAAAGAAAAAAGAAAGAAAGAAGGAAGGAAGGAGAAAAGAAAGAAAGAAGAAAGAGAAAGAAAGAAAAAGAAAAAGACTCGCACAGTTACGATTTTATTGGAAATGGTGTCACAGGGACTGAGGATGGATGCGATCCAGGTGCTTTTGAGGCCAGACAGCATTTCACTGAAGGGACTGAAAATCTTCTTCTTTGTCTAGCTTCTGGATTGCCCCAAGTTTTCTGATTTTTCTTTCTTAATTAAGATTTTTATTATAGAAAACTTCCAACATACATAAAATTAGACAAGTGCATTGAACCCCTGTATATTTTTCACTCAGCTTCAACAGTTACCACATTCATTTCCCCTGGCCTACTTAACAGGCCCCAGACAGCCTTAATTGTTTACCTGAAAATACTTCAGCATGAATGGTAAGAACTGTTTTTTTCACACCATCTCAATACTGTTATCTACAAGGAGCCCTGGTGTTATCTGATACCCAGCCCTGCTGGAAATGGCCTTTCACACTTGATTTGCGATTTGCCCACAGGGGGCTGAGTTGCTATGAATGCAGCTGTGCTCTGGGGTTCCCGAGGGCTTGGAAGCTCCGAATTCTGGAAGGTGTTGCCTGCCTGCATCACACAGGCTGTGGCCCCCTGTGTGCAGAGCCCAGGAACCTGGGCTTGGAGCCTCACTGAGTCTCTCTTGGACATCTTTGTGCAGGTGAGTATGGGGTGTGGCCCGGAGATTCAGCCCATGAGGCGTCTGCTGAGCCTTGTTTAATACAGCCCTTCCCAGTCCCATTCATTCTGTAACCCTCTTTTGGTGGGTGCTCTTGTTACCACCTCCTTCAGCACAGCCCGTGGCACGGACTATTCTCCACTGTACTCAGAACGCTGGCTTTATGAAAACAAATATAGTATTAATGCGTAGAAAGAAGGGAGGAGGCACTTTGACTTCCAGGTGTTTACTGCCCCCCTTCTTTTTTTTAAGTAACAAACACAACATACTCAATTTTCTGCTTCTCGGTGTGGAGGCTTTGACATCCCACTGTGGGATGGGCCTTTACCACAGAGAGAACAGATGAGGGATCAACATCCAGAGTACGTAAAATAATTCACAAGATCAGTGAGAAAAAGATGAATGCCCCACTTAAACGAGGGGCAAAAGGTACAGTCAGGCAGTTTGCAGAAGAACAAATACAAAAGGCCACAAACTTGTGAAAAAAAAGTGTGGCCTTATTAGGATTCAAGAAAATGCAGATTATAAAACAGTTATCCCAAGCTCTTTTGTCTCATTGGATTGCTGAAATCAGAAGTGGGTACTGAGCATGAAAATCGTGATGCGAGAGCATGCGTTAATGGTGCAGGACTGACCACAGGTAGGGCCATTTGGCATTACTTGTTAACATTTAATTTAATTTTTTTTTTTTTGAGATGGAGTCTCGCTCTTTCACCAGGCTGGAGTGCAGTGGCACAATCTTGGCTCACTGTAACCTCTGCATCCCGGGTTCAGGCGATTCTCCTGCCTCAGCCTCTCGAGTAGCTGGGACTACAGGTGCTCACCACCACTCTCGGTTAATTTTTTTATTTTTAGTAGACAAGGGGTTTCACCATGTTAGCCAGGATGGTCTCTATCTCTTGACCTTGTGATCCACCCGCCTTGGCCTCCCAAAGTGCTGGAATTACAGGCATGAGCCACTGCGCCCGGCCACTTGTTAACATTTAAAATGCACATACTCCGTGGCCCACTCTAAGTCATGCTCTTCCTTGCGGCACCATTTGCAGGAGTGAAACGTAGAAACATCTATGTGTCTTTTAATGGGAGCCAAATACATGGTGCTAATTCTCAACTGTGGGTTATTCTACAAATGCAAGTCCATATGGGGATCTATGGATGCGAATAGAGGGAAATTTCAAAGAGGAAGATTCTGAGTGGGGAGAATGGTACAGAAGGAGAGATGGGTACTTACCTATTTAAAAACTCTCGCCTTCCTCCTCTCATTTCTGTGGAGATACCAATCTCTAGAATAAGATCTTCTTTTTTTTGAGATGAAGTCTCGCTGTGTTGCCCAGGCTGGAGTGCAGTGGTGCAATCATAGCTCACTGTAGCCTCCACCTCCTGGGTTCAAGTGATCCTCCTGCCTCACTCTCCTACATAGCTAAGATTACAGGTGTTTGCATCACATGTGGCTCACATTTGCTTTCTTTTTGGGATGGAGTGTCGCTCTGTCACCCAGGCTGGAGTGCAGGGGTGCAGCCTCCGGGCTTACTGAAACCTCCGCCTCCTAGGTTCAAGCTGATTCTTCTGCCTCAGCCTCCTGAATAGTTGGGATTAGCTACCAACATCTGGCCAATAAAAATTTTTTTTTGGTAAGAGACAGAGTCTCACTATGTTGTTCAGACTGGTTTCCAACTCCTGGACACAAGAGATCCCTCCACTTTGGCCTCCCAAAGTGTTGGGATTAGAGGTGTGCCACGATGATTGGCCTGGAATAAGATCTTAAAATACCCAGATATCAGACTAACTCAGGGGGTCAGCCTGGAGGAGATGAGGGGGTTGGTCAAAGGTGTTGTCGTATTTTAGCTGGAGTTGTTATTCTAACAAAGAAGCTGCTCTCGTGTCATTAACAGAATTCAGGCTGGGCACGATGGCCCTTGCCTATAATCCCAGCACTTCGGGAGACTGAGGTGGGGGGATCACTTGCAGCCAGGAGTTGGAGACCAGCCTGGGCAACAGAGCAAGACCCTGTTTCTACAAAAATAAAATTGAAAAATTAGCCGGGCATGGTGGTGCAAGCCTGTAGTCCCAACTACTCGGGAGGTTAAGACAGGAGGATCACTGGAGCCCAGGAGTTCAAGGCTGTCGTGAGCGCTATGATCACTGCACTCCAGCCTGGGTGACAGAGCAAAACTGTGTCTCCAAAGAAGATAAAAAGACTCAGGGTCTTTTTTGCATTGTCCCTCCTGTGCTAGTGATCACTTTGTTGAATCCTTTCTTGAAGCTCCTGGGGAAACATTCATCTCTACAAATTGGGACCGGTGAGTCAGGGGCTGCTGCAGTGAGGGCCTCTTTCCCTGCATCTCCCTCCTTGCTTCGTAAGAATTCTTTGGCTTTGACCAGTGGAGAAGGTGATGAAGAAGGGGGAAGTCAGCTTATTGAGTAGGCTGTGGCAGTTCACACGTGAGTCGGAGTGCATCTGGACCCCTGGGGCATCTGGAACTCTATCTGTGGGGTGTCCTGTGAGCTGTTACAGAGATGGGAGTTTGGAGTTGTCAGAAACTCGCCTCGTCCTCTGGGTTTGTAGACTCCCCACCAGGGAGTCCTCTGGGCTTTACAAATATTTGATCCACATTCCATTTTGAGCATATTTAACATTTTTAAAATGATCATGAAAGCCTCCACTCAAGTTTGCTTCCTGCCAGACCAACAGTGCGTCCACAGGCATCTCTGGATCAGCTTGTTTTAGTGCAGACTGAAGCAGCCATCTCTGTTTAATTCTATAATCCCGAGTTTGCACCATGAGCGCTTGAAAAAATACTTTAGCTTGTGTTACTGGCTGCAAACAAATCATAATTTTCTTGATTTTCTGAAACTAAAGCAGAAGATGGGAAATCTAAAAGGATGCTGAGGTGGAAATAAGATTAGAGCTGCTTCCTAAACTTGCCGTTTCAAGTTTTTATGGCAATTACAATGGAGGCTCAGGGTTCCCACTTAACTGACTTTTTAACAGAGAATATCACACTGTTATTGACTGAATTGCTCAAAAGAAGATATGTTGAAGTCCCAACTCCCAGTACCTCAGAATGTAACCTTATTTGGAGAAAGAGTCTTTACAGAGGTGATAATATAGAATGAGGTCTTTACAGTGGGCTGTAATCCAATGTGACTGGTGTCCTTAAGGATCAGTTTGGCCACAGGCCAGCTCACACGGGGGCAGGTGATATGCAAGTTGGCTGAAGATAAGAGACCATGGGCAGAAGACGCTCGGCTTATGGACAGCTGAGGACCCCCAGAAGGAATGAACCCTGCCAGCTCCTGGCCTCCAGAGCTGTGAGACAAGAAATTCTTGTTGTTTAAGCTGCCCAGTTTGTGGTGCTTAGTTACGGCAGCCCTAGGAGGCTAACATACGCATCTGCCCGTAAGTGCCTGTGGATCAAGCGCGGCTCACTGTTGATTTTATTTTTTGGGTTTCCGCCTAAGAATTAACTTGGAAAAAAGGTTCTACTGCTAAACTATTGCTGAGCCTCAGTGGGGTGGTGGTGGTGGTGGTGGTGGCCTGCCTGGCACCGGCCCTCAGCGCTGGTCAGTGCTGTGATCAGGAGCTGGGGGCACAGACTCATGAGGCCAATTCTGGCTGGAGGCGGTGGGTGCTTCATGGAGTAGCTGGGGCTGCAGTCTGTGTACCCACCACTTGTCATCCCTGCACTTGGCCAGCCCCTTGGGCATATGGGGCACCTCTGTGCATCCCTGTCCTGTGTCCAAGGCCTTCTCTCTGGGGGTCATTGGTAGGCTGTCCATCTGTCTCTATTACCTCCCTCCAGCTGTTGGGTCCTGAGCCGTGTCACTTGTGGACTGCGACTGGGGTGCATGATTTCTGCAGCGGGACATCCCAGATGTCAGAGCAGACGAGGCAGCTCTCCAGGGGTGGGTGCTGGTAGAAAGACAGCCTGCCCCCGGGGCCAAGCCCCCTGATGCCAGGCGCCTAGTGCTGCCCGTCCTAGGGCCTTTGTTTCTCTTACAGGGACCTGGGCAAAAACAAAAAAGCCAACAAAAGCAAACATCCTCATGGCGGCTGGGATTGTGGGGCTGTCAGCAAGTGTGATTTATGCGGGTCCTGGAAGCCCTTTGAAGTAGGAGGCAAAGTGGATGGCCCTGGTCTCCTGGGGAGGCTGTGGCAGCACCAAATGGAGGAAGGAGCTGCTGTGCCCGCCCTGGGAGGGTGTGTCAGGGAGTTCTCTCACTCTTGTCCCATGTTCCAAAGCACAGGGGTAGGCCCTGAAGCAGAAAAAGAGGTGAGCTGTGTTTGCTCCCCCAGCTTTTGTGGAGCCCCCAGGGCAGGGGCAGGGGTGCTTGGCCAGCCGGCTGCTCCTCTGAGGTCTCCTGGTGCTCAGCAGCCAAGTCGCCCCGAGTGCCGGAGGTGGGGTATCCATGGAGCGGTGTGAGGAGGAGATTTGCAATGAGCATATTTGGGGGTGTCAGTGTGGACCCAGGTGGCCGCTGGGGACTTGGGACTGGAAGGTGACTGTTCACAGATGGATCCTAGTGGATGCTTTAGGTCGGAATGAGATGCAGAATTCTGTCTTCTGATTGTATTAACAGTGCTGTCAAGAACATAATTATGTAAGATTCAACCAGCTTTCTTGACAGGGCAGTTTTCCTTGACCACTTGCAAAATTTAGTGTGTCATTATTTTAGTTTGGAAATTTTTTTTTTGGAAATAAAATGTTATTATCATTTTCTTTTGAAAGAAGGAAACTCCACTGTTTTGCAAGGCAGAGCTCCGACACAATTTCATCTAATTAGTGAAGTGTTGTATGTTTTCAGAGTTCAAATAAGGTTCACATACTCTTTTTTTTTGTTGTTGTTGTTGTTTTCTAAACTCTGAGCTCATTTCTTTTCTTTCTTTTTAAGAAAACAATAATTTTAAAAAGAACTAAGTCAAGCTTCTTATAGTTGATCAACCACACATTTCTATGGGCTCTAAAAACTCAGCCATTTAAAAATAAAGCAAAACGAAAAAGAACAAAAGCCAAGTGAGGGTATACATTGAACTACTCAGGATTAAGTTTAAAAAATGCTTTTCATAATTGCTTTCTTCCCCAGCCAGAAACTGAGGCCTGCTGTGTGCTTTGGGTGTATGGGTGGGTGGGTTGCTGGGGGAAGGGTCCTTGTAATATTCAGGGAGTTTTGGCTGGGGCCAATTATTCCTAATTCTAAGTATTTATTTGAAAAAAATCACTATGTGAAAACCCTCACAAAACAATACTACTTATTTTCTGTCTTTTATGGAGGCAGCTACGTCTAAGCGACCCCTCCTGGTCCCTCCTGGTCCTGGGCTATGATCAAAAGGGACTTCTTTAAGTTTTCACTGGGCTGCTTTAATTTGCTATCAGAACAGTGTATTTAGTACTTGATTAAGTAAAAAACAAGAAAAAACCAAAATCAAAAATCTGGTAACACATGTTGATGATTTAAAAAAGAAACCAAAACTGAGGAGGGTGTGAAATGAAGAGCACCTCTCGCTTCTCCCTTTTCGCTTGCCCCCCGCATCCATAAACACACCAAACAGACTTCGTGTTTCATTCCCGACGTTTTCTGCGCACATGTGCTTGTCTGTGCCTCTCCTTTATTTATTTTTAAAAATTCTGGTAAAATGTGCATAACATAAATTTAATCATGTTAAAGTGAACAATTCAATGTCTTTTAATTTGCTTTTATTGTTAGTCGACCATCACTACCACCCAGTTCATTTTCATCACCCCCAAAGGAAATCCTCTATCCATTAACCATCACTCCCCATTTCCCCGTCCCCGCCTTTTTCCTAGCCTCTGGCAACCCCTAATCTACTTTCTCTCCCTGTGGATTTGTCTATTCTGGAAATTTTATGTAAAGGGAGTTATGCAGTATGTGGCCTTTTGTGTCTGGCTTCTTTCACTTAGCATAATGTTTTCAAGGTTCACCCACATTGCTCCATCCTTCCTTTGTTTTTATACACAGCGAGATCATACCATGCGTACTGAAGTTTGCTGTTTTCGCCTAACGACAGTTCTCGTAAGTCTTTCTATATTAGTACATGCCAGGCTACCTCATTTGTAAACACCATTGCGAATATCTGTCATTTGTATATACATTGCTAATATCTGTCATTAAAACAATTTGCTGATAGCTCTCATTTGGAATTTATTTCCCTGGTCTCCTGTGGATGTGTACTTCTGATTTTTAGCTATTACTTCAAACAGGTCTGTAGTGAACATCTGTAAACATTTGTTTTTCACTATGTGAGTATCTGAAGAGCCAATTTCCAGTCCAATACTTTGTGCAAGGTATTATATTTTTTGAGACAGGCTGGCTCTGTCACCAGGCTGGAGTGCTGTGGTGCAATCTCGGCTCAGTGCAACCTCTGCCTCCCGGGTTCAAGCAATTCTCCTGCCTCAGCCTCCCGAGTAGCTGGGACCACAGGCGCCCGCCACTATGCCCGGCTAACTTTTTATTTGTACTTTTAGTAGAGACGGGGTTTTACCGTGTTAGCCAGGATAGTCTCGATGTTCTGACCTCATGATCCGCCCGCCTCGGCCTTCCAAAATGCTGGGATTACAGACATGAGCCACTGTGCTTGGCCTACATTTAAATTTTTGATAGTGTTTACAAAGTTGTTTTCCCAGAAGGTGACAGCAGTTTATTCTCCTAGTAATGATGCATGAACTTTTCAGGTTTTTCTAGACCCAGCAACATTGAATGAAATCATCTGGCATTTTCATCTTAAGAAGTATGAAAAATAGAAATGGCATCTTAATTCTGTATGTTGACATTTTAACAATTGTCCACCAGGCCAACTGTCCTTAAAAGTAATTTGTATTTCCTTTTTCTGGCAAATAAGTGGTGTTCACTTTCTCTACTAATTTTCTAGTAGTTGTTCTCAATTGCCTCACTGGTTTCTAAGACTATTTCTTTTTTTTTTTTGAGACAGCCTCGCTCAGTCGGCCAGGCTGGAGTGCAATGGCACAATCTTGGCTCACTGCAACCTCCGCCTTCCTGGTTCAAGTGATTCTCCTGCCTCAGCCTCCTGAGTAGCTGGGATTACCGGCATGCGCCACCACACCCAGCTAATTTTTTTTTGTATTTTTAGTAGAGACCGGGTTTCGCCATGTTGGCCAGCCTGGTCACGAATCTAAGACTATTTCTAAGAATATTTAGCTATGTACCAGATGCTATGAACATGTTTTTTTTCTCAGGTTCTCTTTTGACTTTTAAAATGATACTTGTTTTCATGCGGTAAGACTTAATTTTTATGGAGTCAAATTAAGTCAACTTTTGTTTTATGTATTTTGAGTTTTGACTCATATATTAGAATCCCTTTGCCATTCTAAGCTTGTTTTTAAAAAATTATGCTGTTTTTGGGTAAATTCTTAATGATTTTGTGTCTGTGTGTGGTTAAATCTTTGGTTCACATGCAATTTAGATCCAGCTTTATTTTCCTCAGAAAAATGAATTGTCCTGAAATTCTTCATTGCATAATCAATTCCTTATCAAAAATTTGAAAAGCAGCTCCTTCTTTTTTGGGGTATTAAAATCCCATGATAGATTGGTGTTACTTCTGGGAAATTCAGTTTTTATCTCAGTTTTCATTACCATAGCTTTCTAAATTTTGGTATTTGGTAGGACTAACTCTTTACTCATTGTTCCCAGAACTTTATTGGCTAGTTTCATTTATTTTTCTAGATAAACTTTAAAATGATTTTATTATAAGTAAGGCAAGTTCTTAAGGCTATCAGTTGTCCCACAAGTGTAGCTTTAGCTACAGCTTCTATGTTGTGTTCATGTTGCATGATGTTTTTGGTGTTGTTCTTTTCCAATAGCCTGTCATTTCAATTTTATTTCTTCTGCAAGACGAAGAAAATTTAATACTTATAGGGAGTTATTTTGTGGTTTTATTGCATTTTGTGTAGAGAGTGTGATCTTCTATGTTCTGGTTTTAGGGAATTTGATTTTTTTTAAATGGCTTAAAATTTAGTTATTAAGTGGGACCTTAGATATAATCTCAGTTAAGAGCAACCTCATTGGTTATATAGTTTAGTTTTTCTGTATGTTCACTTATACTTTTGTCTTTATCTGCCCTAAGTAGAGAGATAAGTTGAAGGTATCCTAAGCCATTATTTTGGTCTGTTTCTCTGATTTTGCTTCAGATTTTGTGTTATTTTTGGACACTGGGATGTCTCTTACATATATTCTTTTTTTTTTTTTTTTTGAGACAGAGTCTCGCTCTGTTGCCCAGGCTGGAGTGCAGTGGCGCGATCTCGGCTCACTGCAAGCTCCGCCTCCCGGGTTCACGCCATTCTCCTGCCTCAGCCTCCCGAGTAGCTGGGACTACAGGCGCCCACAACCGCGCCCGGCTAATTTTTTGTATTTTTAGTAGAGACGGGGTTTCACCGTGGTCTCGATCTCCTGACCTTGTGATCCGCCCGCCTCGGCCTCCCAAAGTGCTGGGATTACAGGCGTGAGCCACCGCACCCGGCCTCTTACATATATTCTTGACAGAGCCTTACTGAGAATTCTACCTTCAATCATTTTAAAGTGGCCCTTTTGCTTCTAATTAAGGAGTGTATGACATTAATATTACGGTTCTTCCTTATTTGTGACTTGCCTGGTACATTGTTGCCATTTAAAATTTTTCTATCTTCTAGTTGTTTGGATCCAGACAGATTTTTAAATATAACAAATAATTTTATTTGGGTTTTAATCCTGTTGTTTTTTTCTTCTTGATATTTATTTTCCCTCAGTTATACTTATTGAGATAACATATTTGACCTTGTTTCTGTCACATTTGGGGGGACCATAGTTTCTATTTTTAGTGCCTCCTTTTTTCTCCCTTTTGTTTTCTTTGACTTTTATGTAAAATATCTATCTAAATCCAAGTGATTGGAAGGTAAAAAAGTAAAAAGAAAGGCAATGATGTATCAGGCAAATACTATGAATTTTTGAGATTCAACAGCTTCACCAGTTCATGCTCTGATAGTGACCAGCCCATATCCATTCTTCTCGGGAATTAGGTCTTCAGTCTGCAAATTAAGTCTTGCTTTATTTTGGCTTCTTTTTCATCTATTAAACGTTTGAATCCATGTGTTTCTGTTTGCTGTATTCTCTTTTTCAGGAACATCGCTTATAGGTGTGTTGTATCTCAGCTGTCTATAACCAGCAGTTCTGTCCTTTCTCTTTGACTTCCCCTGACACAGTGATTGTCAATCTTGCCCCAACAATGAACTCACTTTTGCAGCTTTACATTCCTCTGGCATGTATTAGAAACAAGTGCTCAGTGCCGCAAAGAAAAACCAGCACTTAAATAGGAAGTTTCTCAGCAAGGCACATTTACTTCTGCAGAAGGGTGCTGCTTGTGTTTGTCACGCTCGCAAGAGCACACCAAACAAAGGAGAGAAGGGGTTTTTATCTCTAACGCAGCTTCTGTTTCTGTGTCCTTCTCCTATTGCCTGTGGTCTGACCACACAATCTAAGCTGATCCCGAATGGCTAAGACTTAAACTTTTCCAAACAGAGTAAATGCGAGAATGGCGTAACCTGGGAGGCGGAGCTTGCAGTGAGCTGAGATCCGGCCACTGCACTCCAGCCTGGGTGACAGAGCCAGACTCCGTCTCAAAAAAAAAAAAAAAAAAGAAGGGGGAAGTAGGAGTAGTTTACAATTTGTGACTAAAAAGTTGAGTCTTTGTTTCTAGCAGTTTGGTCAGCAAAGGCAGGAAGCCTTGTTAACAGAACAAGAAAGAACAAGAACGTTTGAAAAGGAACTTATTGTTTCTAGCACGTGGGACCTAGGTCTGTATAAAAGCTTCCAGGTGACTCTGATGTGTGGCTAGAGTCGTGAATCTCTGCTTTTCAGGGGAGCTTTAAAAAATATGGTGGTTGGGTTGGTTTCCTCCTGCTTATGATTTCAATTAAACTCTCTGGGGTGTGGCCGGGCCCGGTGGCTCAGGCCTGTAATCCCAGCATTTTGGGAGGCCGAGGTGGGCGAATCATGAGGTCAGGATATCAAGACCATCTTGGCTAACATGGTGAAAACCCCATCTCTACTAAAAATACAAAAAATTAGCCGGGCGTGGTGGCGGGCGCCTGTAGTCCCAGCTACTCGGGAGGCTGAGGCAGGAGAACGGCGTGAACCCAGGAGGCGGAGCTTGCAGTGAGCCGAGATCGCCCCACTGCACTCCAGCGTGGGCGACAGACGGAGACTCCGTCTCAAACCAAAAAAAAAAAAAAAAACTGTCTGGGGTGCAGCTTGGGTGCCCAGATTTTTTTTTAAAGCTTGCAGTTAGAACTAGTGTGCCGTAGGGGTTGAGCAGCCACTGCAGTAGGACACAGATCTGGGGATGAAAACAAAGGCAGCACATTTTCTTGGTCTTTCCTTCATGTTTGCTCTCTGTGTTCAATGATGCGGGAGTCAGGTCCTGGGGAAAACGCCGTGGTACTCAGGATCTCGCACGCCCCTGGCCTTAGCACCCAGGAAGCCGCTTGAGGTAGTGGCCGTCCTCTTCCTGGGGTTGTGGAGGTGTGTTTTGGCTTTTGGTGCCCACTCTTGATTTGTTTGACCTTTCTGGGTGGTTTAGAGTTGAGGCTTCTTTGGGTTTTCTTGGACTTGGAGCAGTGTGAAGTGACTTTGCTCTGTCCTCTGTCATTGGGAGCCACCTGCATGGATGCTGGAATGTCTTTGGGTCATAAGTTGAATTGAATGTCCGTGGGGACCTGAGGCAGATTCTGCTGCTGATTCTTTTGTGTCTGTAAACATGACTCGTTCTGGAGGTGTTACGTCAGTCCCTTGATGGGATAGAACATTGGCTGTGTGGGATAGAACCCCCTCTCCACGAGTTACACCTTGATGCACCTGCCTTATCCTCTGAGAAGCTGCGAGGACGTCCGTGCTGACCACTGGCCTCATCTCGAAGATGCCATGCCTTTGCGGTGCTTTTGAATTTTAAACGTTACTGGCTGCAGTAACGTTTGCAAAGTGGATTTCACTGTGCCCCCTCCCTTGAGTTCCTTCACAGAATGAAAAAGCCTCCAAGGTGGGCACATTTGGAAACTGGTGCAGGCTGTTCTATAAAATCCTGCTCTGTATTTTCTAATGTAATGTTTCTCAAACATACTTACTTGATCATGGCGCTCTTTTTATTTTGGGAACTGTGTTGGGGAAATACGGGTGTGGAGGTTTACTGTTTCTGAATCTGTGGAACCACAAAAAGCCAAATCGTGTTCCCATGCAGGCACAAAGCTGCAGCGCCCACACTTCCTTGCTGGACAGTATGAACCCAGCCTTCTGCAGAGAAGAGCAGTGATACTGTGCAGCCTTGGCTGCTTTTCTTGCCACTCTTTTTATTCAACACCTGTAGCAGAATAAGTAGGATAATTGACGTGACGACTTTTCAACATTAAGTCCTGATATTTATTGAACTAGTCATGAAGATGAGGAAAGTCCAGGGTGCACATTTTCTCCTGTGCAGCTTGCGTGATTGACACCACTGAACGGGGGTCCTCCATGTACTATCATGGGGTTCTTCAGAAGCACTCCTCAGCATGTGATTCGTGCCAGGATCTGCCCTGCTCTTTAGACGAATTATGTCATTTAGTCTTTGAAACAGTCTGTGAGGGGAGGTGCTGTTTGTCCCTTTTACAGATGAGGAAACTGAGGCAGAGCGAGGCAGCATGCCTTGCCCAGTATTATGTCCCCAGAATGGCAAATCTGGATTCTGCTGGAGCGATTTGGCTTTCCAAGGCTGTGCTCTCCCATGAGAAGCCCACAGTCTGCCGCTTTCCTTGCCCAGGGTCAATGGTGAGCCCACATCAGAGTGGTGTACCTTTCTTTCTTTCTGTGGCCCCCAGGGCACAGTCCCACACTGTGGTGGTTGGCGTCCCAGTGATGGGGCCAGTGGGGTTTTCCATGGAAAGATTTTGTTACTTACATTTCCCAAGAGATGGGTACCCGCCACACCACGCGGGGCCTCAAGGGCAGCAGCACGTTGGGTTGAGAGGCAGAGCGGCAGTGAGGGGACTGGGGAAGACAAGGTGGGGGGAACGGTTCCGGACGGGCTGGTGTGACTCTTGCTGGCAGACTTTGGGGCCTGGGGTGGAGCTTTTCCTGGGTGTCAGGTGTCAGGTGCCTGGTGCCTGCCCTGGGGTCACATAGGGCCAGGAGGTTGGCTTGGTGTGTGAATGTAAAGCAGGAGGTGGTGGCAGGTGCATGTTTTGCAGGAGGTGGTGGGAAGTGGGGTTCTGGGGTAGTTGGTTTGCATAAGAAAGGCGAGCTCCCGGTGGGCCCTTTGCTGTCTCTAGGATTTGCCAGGCCTTTGGAGGGGCAGTCTCTTTCTAGCCAGTGGGGCCACAAATGCAGGAGCATCAAGGATACAGAAAATAAAATATAGTTGATACAACTGACCCTGTGATGCATGGATGCCAAATAGACAATTATAGAATCTAGAGGCTGGGCACAGTGACTCACGCCTGTAATCCTAGCAATTTGGGAGGCTGAGGAGGGTGGATTGCCTGAGCTCAGGAGTTCGAGCCCAGCCTGGGCAATATGGTGAAACCCCGTCTCTACTAAAATACAAAATATTAGCCAAGTGTGGTGGCATGCACCTGTAATCCCAGCTACTTGGGAGGCTGAGGCAGGAGAACTGCTTGAACCCGGGAGGCGGAGGTTGCAGTGAGCTGGCATGGTGCCACTGCACTCCAACCTGGGTAACAGAGAGAGACTCCGTCTCAAAAAAAAAGAATCTGGAAAACACAGAGCCAGCCACAGAGGGCACAGAGATAGGGTACGGAGGTAGCGAATGGAGGTGGTGAGTGGAGGTGGCCCTCGGACTTTTTACTCCCCTGGTCCCCCTTCAGGGTCCTCTGGCTTTGGAGTTTGTGTAGGGGGTTTAGTTTTTCCTGCAGTGAGTGGGTCGGCAAGGACTTTTCTTGCAGGCAGGCTGTGAAGTCACACTTACCTGTGTAATGGTTTGGAGATTCAGATGAGCTTCCAAAAGCCATCAGGGTGGTGACCACCAAGTGACCTTAAGATCCTGGTTTTGGGGGGAGCTGTGGGTCTCTGCCCTGGAGAGTGTGACTTCTAACCCAGCTGTGTCCAGGACGCAGTTTGGGTCTTGAAAGATTTATGGTCTGAAAAAGATCACTTCGCTATGGTGGGCTGAGTCTGGCCCATGAAATGGGGCAAAAGAGCACCGTTCTACCAAATTTAATGGCATAACACTTCTTATAAAAACACATGTTATATTTTTCTTTTTAAAATTTTGGTATTCAAATACACAAAACATAAAATGTGCCATCTTAGCTGGTTTTGAGCACACAGTTCAGTGGCATCAAGAACATTCACATTGGTGTGCAGCCATCACCACCTCACTACCGTCCGTCTCCAGAACTGCTTCATCTTCCCAAACAGAAGCTCTGTCCCCGTGAAACACACCACCTCTTTATTCCCCGCTCCCGAGTCCCTGGCAACCCCGATTCTCCTTTCTGTCTCTATATATTTGACTACGCTGGGGACTTCGTATGAGTGGAATCATATAGTGTTTGTCCTTTGTGCCTGGCCTGTTTCACTGAGCGTGATTTCCTCAGGGTTCACCCAGACATAACACTCTTGATCTTTTACGGAAGGTAGATGGATTTCTACATCTGGCTACAGTGACTGGAATTTAAAAAAATGTATCCCATGTTTATATGTTTTAAATCCTGTTGCAAGGATAAATATAGGATGTCTTCCTTTGTTTTTGTTTTTGTTTTTGTTTTGAGATGGAGTCACTCTGTTGCCCAGGCTGGAGTGCAGTGGCGTGATCTTGGCTCACTGCAACCTCCACCTACTGGGTTCACGCAATTCTCCAGCCTCAGCCTCCTGAGTAGCTGGGATTACAGGCATGTGCCACCATGCCCAGCTAATTTGTTTTTGTTTTTGTTTTTGTTTTTTGAGACGGAGTCTCGCTCTGTTGCCCAGGCTGCAGTGCAGTGGCATGATCTCGGCTCGCTGCAAGCTCTGCCTCCCAGGTTCACGCCATTCTCCTGCCTCAGCCTCCCGAGTAGCTGGGACTACATGCGGCTGCCACCACGCCTGGCTAATTTTTTTTGTATTTAATTTTTTTAGTAGAGATGGGGTTTCACCATGTTAGCCAGGAAGGTCTCAATCTCCTGACCTTGTGATCCGCCCACCTCGGCCTCCCAAAGTGCTGGGATTACAGTCGTGAGCCACCACGCCCGGCCTAATTTTTATATTTTTTTAGTAGAGACGGGGTTTCACCATGTTGGCCAGGCTGGCCTGGAACTCCTGACCTCAGGTGATCCGCCCGCCTTGGCCTCCCAGAGTGTTGGGATTACAGGCCTGAGCCACCGCACCCGGCCTAGGATGTCTTCTTAAGTGTGCATGCAAGTCATGCGGGAGAAATTCGGCAGAGTGCATGGAAGCCAAGTGGCTTGTTTCTCACCAGGAGGAAACCCCGTCTCTGGGGTCAGTTGGTGGCTTCTCTACCCAGGTGTCTGTTGAACCCAGAGTGGTGTCACACCTCAGGATCGGTCCCCCAAATTCTGTGCAATGAAAGGGTAGAGTGAGCGAGTTTTTGTCTGTCTGGCTCTCTGGCAAGCACTCTTGACACAGGATTGCTGTTACTCTGTATTTGAGTTCCTATGGCTTACCCATTTGTAGGTTTTTTGCCATCCAAGAAACTTAGGTGTGTGCACGTATTTGGGGTTGGATAATAAGGATGGTGAGGGCATTGGGAATTGGGGCTTGTGTGGAGGTAAGTCGTAAGTTTGAGAAGAAATGGGTGCATGTGCCAGGCACCAAAACAAGTGTACATGCGTGCCGCGCACACACACACACACAGGCAACTGACAGCATTGTCAGGAGTGTGGACCTGTGAGCTCGCGTGTGCTGAGCAAGGACAGAGCTTGCCGGGCTGGGGGCTGGGTCTCGTGGGCTTGGGCTGAGCTATTGGGATGGCTGAAGGCTGTATCTTGGGGGAAGTGAGTTCTTGAGAGCTGTGTAAGTTTATGAGACGAGCAGATGGTTGGTGTCATGAGGGTGTCCTCTTCTAGAAGACCCAGGGCCCTAGATGGTTCTCTCAGTGGGGTCTCTGGACCACTGGCATCAGCATCTCCTGGGAGCTTGTTAAAAATGCAAACATGGTCAGGTGCAGTGTTTCACACCTGTAATCTCAGCACTTTGGGGGAGGCCAAGATGGGAGGATTACTGAGCCCAGGAGTTTGAACCTGGCCTGGGCAACATAGTGGGATCCTATCTTTACAAATAATAATAATAATAATAAACAGCCAGGTGTGGTGGCTGGTGCCTGTGATTCCGGCTACTTGGGAGGCTGAAGTGAGAGGATCGCTTGAGCCTGGAAGGTTGAGGCTGCAGTGAGGTATGGTTGTACCACTGCACTGCAGCAGGGATGACGGAGCTATACCCTGTCTCAAACAAACACACAAAGAAAACAAAAAAAGCAAACTCTTGGGCCTGCCCCATGTCTGTTGAGTCAGAAATTTTGAGCTGGACTCAGCAATATGTGCCTATCTAATGCACGTAAAAGTTGAGATCCACTGGCTGTGATTCCTGTAGAAGGCCTGGGACAGGAGGAGGCAGGCAGAAGCCACTGGCTTTGAAGCTGCCTGTCAGTCCACCACAAGGGACTGAGACACGATGGACACCTTCCTTCAGTCCTCCCCTTGCCTCTCTCCACCACAGGGACTAGGAGAGATGGCTGGGCAGTCCCCAGCGTTGACTATAGGATGCCTGATTTTGGGGGTGGGGACAAAGGATAGGAAAAGGGCTGGGCAGCAGGAAGGATCACCTACCATGGAGGACAAAGACCTTGCCCCCAAGTGTCCCTCCCATCCATGGAGTACCAGCTCAGTTCTCCTCAGTACAGACAGGCAGCAGAGCAGCAGTGTGGGGAGAGCAGGAAGGACTCAGCTGCCAATGTTGTAGTGGAGACGGATTTCAGGGCCAGGTCTAAGTATGGACTGCAAGTGGGATGCATGAGAACATCCTCAAAACCCTGGAATAGGAAGGCATCCATGTGCCCTGATTCCTCCTTGGCTCTCATTCCAGGAGCCACACAGGACAGTTGACCCAACACTTCTGCCATCTGAAGAACGACACCTGCATCCCTCCATCCGTGGGACCACCAAGGAACTCAGGGAGCTCAGATTCTCTCAGATCAAAAAGATACCGAGTCATCGGATAGCCATGCCATCCTGAAAACGGCCTTCTTTGTGTGTACATTCTTTGCAACAAGCAACAAGTTTATAAGCACTTCGATAAAATTGCGTGTGAGGGTTAAAATATTAAAGTCAGTGTGTCAACTTGAAATAAATGATGAGGTATTGATGACTACTAAAGGAAAAATATAGTATATGTGCGCCTGTCATGGTTTAGGTATGAATTTTAAAAAGAAAGCCTTTGTTCAGATTTTTGCACATTTCCTCAGCTCTTGGTCTCCAGAGCTTTGTTTTGCTTGTCAAGTCTTAAATTAGCCACTTGCAAATTTTCTTACCTTGGATATTTCCGGATATAGGAGGATGCCCAGGGTGTGCGTTGTTCTGTAGCTGTACCGTCCATTAGATAGCCACTCATCACATGTGGTTATTTAATTGAAGTTAACTCAACTGAATAAGATTACAAACAGCCCCTTGGCTGCACTAGCCAAACTTAGGTGCTCAGTTGCCACATACCACATGTGGCTGGAGGCCACACTGGACAGTGGAGATAGAGACCCTCTCCCTCTTCACAGCAAGTTGGGCGGTGCTGCTTTATACTGCCTCATCCCCAGCATATTGGCCAGTCATAAGCCCTTTCTGAGCACCTGCTCTGTGCCTAGGGGCTGCTAACCTATTAGCTTATTGAATAAAATACTTTGGGCATCTTCTCTGTCCAGGTGATCACTGAATTCCTTGGCATAGCTATTTAGAAGAGTAATAGACATCCATTCTTTGGCATGAGGGAGAGGCTTTATGTATGTGAAGATGGAATGGAGCTGTATTGGGCAGGATATTACTTAGTGGGCAGTGGGGAGGTCATGCCCAGCAGAAGTGAGGCAGGGTGAATCTGTTGGAGGACGGTGCTTGGAGAGGCAGGCTGCCCCACTGTGCACCCAGGAAGGAGGGCAAAAGGCTGAGCAGCTGGACTGGGGTTGGATGCAGCAGCTATGCAGCTCATTTGGAGAGCTTGACATGAGAGGACACTGAGGAATTGACAGGTGTTTGGAGAAGATTCCCATCTAATAGTTTTAAAAAATAGTATTGGCAGGGCGCGGTGTCTCATGCCTATAATCCTAGCACTTCGAGAGGCCAACGTGGGCGGATCACGAGGTCAGGAGGTCGAGACCATCCATCCTGACTAATGTGATGAAATCCCATCTCTACTAAAAATACAAAAAATTAGGTGGGCGCCTGTAGTCCCAGCTACTTCAGAGACTGAGACTGAGGCTGAGGCAGGAAAATCGCTTGAACCCGGGAGACGGAGTTTACAGTGAGCTGAGATCATGCCACTGCACTCCAACCTGGGCAACAGAGCGAGACTCCATCTCAAAAAATGAAGAAATTAAAAAATTAAAAAAAAATTAAGTAGAACAACATTCAGTATGGACATCAAACTGTTGATATTTCACCTGTTTCGTGAAATTGCAAGGAAGATGCGACTCAAAGAATTCGATGTTGATTTCTAAGTAACATTTCATTCACAAGTCTTCAGTTTCTTTGGGGGACATATGTAGCAGTAGAATTTTGGATCACATGGTCATTCCATGTTTATTTTTTTTGAGGAACTGCCAAACTTTTCCACAGTGGCTGCACCATTTTGTATTCTCACCAGCAATATTCCAGGGTTTTAATTTCTCTACATTCTCAACAGTACTTGTTTTCTGTTTTTTTTTTTGTTGTTGTTGTTGTTGTTGTTGTTGTTTGTTTTTTTGATAACAGTCGTCCTAATGGGTGTGGGGTGGTATCTCATTGTGATTTTGATTTGCGTTTTCCCAATTAACTAATGATGAGCATCTTTTCATGCTCTTTTTGGCCAGTTGTGTATTTTTTTTTGGAGAAATGTCTATTCAGATCCTTTGCCCAGTCTGACCTTGGGTTATTTGTCTTTTTATTATTGTTGTTAGAGTTTCATTTACTTGTTTTGAGACGGAGTCTCTGTTGTTCATGCTGGAGTGCAGTTGCACGATCTCGGCTCACTGCAACCTGTCTCCTGGGTTCAAGTGATTCTCCTGCCTCAGTCTCCTGAGTAGCTGGGACTACAGGCGCGCACCACCACGCCCGGCTACTTTTGTATTTTTAGTAGAGACAGGCTTTCACCATGTTGGCCAGGCTGGTCTCTTACTCCTGACCTCAAGTGATCCTCCCGCCTTGGCCTCCCAAAGTGCTGGGATTTCAGGCTTGAGCAACCACACCTGGGTTCATTTACTTTTAAAAGACTAAACATTACCATCCCCTTGAAGTTAGAAGGGAAGAACTTGGTGACACAAAGAGGCCTGTGGCGTGGTCTGCAATGAAGCACACTCTTGAAAAGTGTCCTCTTTTGCCAGTGTAGTTTGGGATTTCCAAGCCTCTGCACGCTATTCCTGATTCTGTTCACTTTTGCCGTATATGTAAGTGTGTGTATACATGTATATATTTAAGAACAGAGGAAAAATGTAATTACTTTTAATTTGGAATTCATGTTTTAACTTTCCCTTATATTAAAGAAGGACTGATTTTGCATGTGCTTAGCCTGAAGTAACCACTTCTTTGTTGATGTGGGATTGAGATCTTGATTCATGTTTTTTCCTGCAGGTCGGAGAGCACTAGGACATACCCAGGGCCAGTTTGTGGGACCCTATGTGGGGAAGGGACGGTGCTTCTCCTGTCCCCTGCTTCTTGTGGCTGACCACCTGCCATTTGGCCCTTGTTTGAGGATGGGACACAAGTGTCCACTCCACAGTGCTGTGTTCACCCCCTCAGGTGGAGGTCCAGTTTGTTGGCAGTGATACTGCACACAAGCTGTCTGAGGCCTGGCTCTCCTGAACAGTCTCTGGTTTCAATACGAGTTATTTTCATATTTTAGTGTATAAAACCTCCAACTTATATTTTGGTTATGATCAATGAAGCACACCCTTGGTCCATGCCTGAGTGTCTGGGGCCACATTAATTAAATTATGTTCACTTCAGATCTTCCTTTGTGCCCCATAGTGGGGTCTCCGCCTCTTGTGCCTGCAGCTCTGTCACCTCTGAACATACTGTCTGCTTGACCTATCATGTATATATTTGCTTTTATTTGCTTTCCACCCCAGAGCAGACATCTTCATTTCCTTTGTCGATATGCTCCCAAGTGCCTGGAAGCACCTGAGACAGAGCAGGTGTTTAGGAAGTACCTGCTGAAGGAGTAAAATGCTAGGCTTCCTCACCTGATCTCTGTTTCCTCACCTCTCTCTGAATGTCTCCTGTGGGCAGGGTAAAGCACTGTGTACTTGTTCTTTTTCTTTTCCAGGCAGGGTCTGGTTCTGTTACCCAGGCTGGAGTGCAGTGGCGCAATCATAGCTTACTACAGCCTCGAACTCCTGGGCACAAGTGATCTTCTCACCTCAGCCTCCTGAGTAGCTGAGACTATAGGCACGTGCCATCATGCCCAGCTAATTTTGAAATATTTTGTAGAGATAGTGTCTCCCTGTGTGGCCAGGGCTGATCTTGAACTCCTGGGCTCTAGTGATCTCCCACCTCGACCTCTCAAAGTGCTGGGATTACAGGCATGAGCCACTACGCCCGGCCATCGTGTTTATTCTTAAGCACAAGTAAGGGCTTAAAGTTAATGTAAAAATGCTTTTTTAATTTTTTCCCTTTAATGAATATGGAATTCATTGAGGTTTTGATTCTTTTCTAATTTTTTATGTTACTCGAAAGAGAAGGAATAATAACTCTCTAAGCTTTGTATCACAAATGGCCTGTTGATACTGGGAGTTGAGTGGGATTTATGTGCTGGCTTCCGAGGGGGTCAAGGGAACCTGGTGGGGCAGGTGTGGGATGGCGGTGGGGGCTGCTCCAGATATCCCTTCTAAACTGTTCCAAATGTTTCTGAAAGCTCAGGTTCAGTAAATGTTGGTACTGGTTGTTGGTTCTACTCCCCGCCCCGAGTCCACCCCAGTGGTTGACAACTCCATGAAGGTGGGCTGGGACACCTTCCCAGGGAGGGCACAGGAGGAAGAGTGTGAGATTGGCCAGGCTGGGTGCAACCCTCCGCACTCCAGCTGCCACCCTGCAGGATGAAGGAGCAGCGCGGGCTAGAGGGGAAGCAGCTGCCGGTAGACTTCACATCGCCAGCTGCCAGAAGGGCAGGTGTTCCAGGAGACTTAGAGCTGAATGGGTGTCGTAGGAACCTTGGTACACATTTGGTAAGAAGAAGAAGAAAAAAAAAAACTAAACGAGGCTGAATGAGCCTCTGAGAGTTTTGAAGAATGTGAGTACTGAAAGTGAGGTTGAGGTACAGGATTCATGGTGAGCAGGTTGTAAACCTGGTGTTTCCCTTGGATTCAGATGGTCCAGTGCTCAGAGACGGCGAGGAATTTGTGGGTTCTCCTGAACTGTTGTTTTTACATGAGTTGGCCTTTGCTTTGATGTGAATTTATCCTGAGTGAATTTGGTATTTAAAGAAAGAACAGTCAAGAAAGCAGAGTCTTGTACAAATCCAAGGCATACCATATTTTACATTTGAGCTCAGGAATTCTGGTTACCTGAGCACCAACTGTTTAAAAGCAAGGGGATTTTGCCTAAAAACCCTAATTATTGTCAGTAGCAATTACGAATGTTTATTAACTGCCCATTTAAAAGCCAATATTATTATCCTGGCAATATGAGGAAATAGTGTATTCATCATGTAGTATTTTTCCTTAAAGATAGTTCTAATCTACCTGGGAAGCTGGACTATATGTGTTAAAACATGATGCAGGCTGGGTGCGGTGGCTCACACCTGTAATCCCAGCACTTTGGGAGGCCGAGGCGGGCGGATCATGAGGCCAGGAGATCAAGACCATCCTTCCTAACATGGTGAAACCCCGTCTCTACTAAAAATACAAAAAATTAGCCGGGCATGGTGGCAGGCGCCTGTAATCCCAGCTACTCGGGAGGCTGAGGCAGGAGAATGGCCCGAACCCGGGAGGTGGAGCTTGCAGTGAGCTGAGATCGCGCCACTGCAGTCCAGCCTGAGCGACAGAGCGAGACTCCGTCTAAAAAAAAAAAACAACAACAAAAAAACATGATGCAAATAAAATCCTAGGCAGTCTGGCTGTGTTGAGCGGAGTGGTCTGGAAATGAGGTCACAGGGGTGTGGACTGCGGAGAGGGGCGGGAAGACCTCAGAGAGGGACACTCAGTCTGTGGGTGTGACAAGGACAGGGGTGGGAGGGCTGTGTGTGTGTGGGATTATTGCTGAATTTTGCCTTATTTTGCTTTTTCAACTTCAGTCATCTGTAATGAAAGGTTTTGCTACATCTAAGCCAGCCTTTTAGAGTTGACCACCAGATGTGCATAGGACATTTGCAGGCTCTTCCTGTCCCTTTTATGTTAACAACAGAATTCTTAAAATTAAGCGATAGAATCCACAAGCCAATACAATTCAGCCTTTCGGAGTGTACAATTCACCAGTTTTTAGGACATTCACAGAATCATGTAACCATCACTGCTATGGAATTGCAGAAAATGTTTATCACTGGCTGTTATTTTGACAACATATTACATTGTATCATAGGAGACTGCCTCTCTTTAAGCCCTTTGGAACCTACAAAAATGGCAGTTTCTTATGTTCAAACCTAATTTACCTACTATCGAACACTTGTCTTAAAAGGCCTTCTCTGAAAGCTAGCACGAGATTTTCCCGCCACCTTCTTTTAAACTGTCAGAAGGTATTTAGGGTTAGGGAACCACATGTGCTGAGAACAGTTCAGGGAGTTTATGGGGAGCCTAGGGTTGGGGTGGCTTCAGATCTTTGCAAGCCTGTTAAGTGGGAGAACTTGACCTCTGGCCCTGTGCCTTTCAGCTTTTTTTTTTTTTTTTTTTTTTGAGACGGAGTCTCGCTCAGTTGTCCAGGCTGGAGTGCAGTGGCACAATCTCGGCTCACTGCAAGCTACGCCTCCTGGGTTCATGCCATTCTCCTGCCTCAGCCTCCTGAGTAGCTGGGACTACAGGTGCCCACCACCACACCTGGCTGATTTTTTTGTATTTTAGAGATGGGGTTTCACCGTGTTAGCCAGGATGGTCTTGATCTCCTGACCTCGTGATCGGCCCGTCTCGGCCTCCCAAAGTGCTGGGATTACAGGAGTGAGCCACCGCGCCCAGCCTGTGCCCTTCAGCTTCTAATGGGAACAGTTAGGATCACTGGGTGGAGGTTACTGGGACACAAATTTCAGTTTGGTACAAGGATGAGCTTTCTACTTATAAAGAAAGCTGCCTCACCGTCTAGCTCTATGCAGTGTCTGGGTGTCACTGGGTGAGCTTGGATGGAGGCAGAAGGATGCCCTGCACTGTGGCCTTCAGCAGAAGTGCCCTGCTGGCCTTTCTGGCTTTGCTCACTTGTTCAGATGCTCTCCTGAGCACCCCAACCCCAGTGTGCACCCCTGCATCTCACTCCCTTATGCAGCTCTACACCAGGTACGCTTTTTTTGCCCAATGTGGGGAGCACCGTTGCTGTGCTTAGCCTGTAGAAGTGGGATCTGTGCCCGCTGTGGGGAGGGTTGGTCAACGTTGGGTGCCCAGGTCTTCCTGAGCAGGCTTTCCAGGGGTTTTAGCTAATCTTCTCCCTTTCAGCACAGATGACGCTCTTAAAGATTCGGGGTGTGGCCCAGTGCTGCCCTCTCAGGACACACGAGCCTCCCTGCCCTCTACATAATGTGTCAGTATCCACACCTCCGGTCTTGGTCCTTTTTTGTGACATGGATTGTACTTCCCCATGAACTCCAGTCTCTTTCTTGGCGTTGTTTCTCTGCACATACCTTCTTCCTGCACGTGTCTGGGTTTGAGATTATTTTTCCTATGTTGATTTTTAGATGGTGTAGGCCAAAGTGTTTAGAACTAAGAAACCTACAGATCCAGTGTGAGGGGGGAAATGACAGCCCAAAAAATAGAACAGAGTCTGTTTGAAGAGGGAATTGGAAATCCATGCAAGACCAAAAATGGCTGCGCTGAAGCATTGCTCTTACATTGTTGAAGGGAGTGGGAAGAGTGCAGTGGGGTCAGGAGGAAATTAATGACCTTCAACAAATGGTTGGTGATGGAAAACAGATAAGCAACACGTGAATAAACACGGGGAATTCATTTGGAGCTGCTGGGGAGGAGTAAAACTAAAGAATAAGCACGGCAAAGCAGAGCGTCTATGGAGCAGGGAACATTTTCCTCTCAGCATGGGACAATCTCGACCATCTAGGGAAGCCTCTTTGAAAGCCCTTGAGAGAATCTTTCTACCATGTGGGTGGCCGACTTCACCTTTCTTCCTCCTTTACCTGTTGATTGGGAGAAAATGGTAGTGAAGCATTTTTAAATGATCCTAAGAGCGATTCCAAGATTTTTTTCTTAAATTACCAGAAAAAAAGTCCATATATGAAATCCCGTGTGGGACCCTGGAAAAGGGTCCCAAACACATTGCCATCCCTTTTAGATGCTTTGCTAGCAATCTGAATTACCATACGGAAGAAAACCGTACATAATGGAACCAGTTGGGAGTAGCAGGCTAATATTTCGAATTCTTTCCACTTGAGAATTAGCTTAATTTGCAGAGGATCTTTGAAGTCCAGGGGAAGTTGCCAGGTGGGGAAGGAGGAGTTCTGAGGGTAAAGGCGGGAGGCAGGATGGCAGCCCAGGGTTTCCCTCAGGACTCCCTGCAGGGGGTGCATCAGGGCTGGCCTGGCTGTGACAGGCAGGGCGTTGCATAGGCAAAATGCTTGGTGAGATTAAAGAATGAACCAATATAAAAGTCAGGGGAGCGTCATCCGAACAAAATAAGCTAACAGGATTTGGAATCCACGTAAGATTATTCATGATTTAGAATTTCTAATTCCATTCCAGGGATTTTGGCTCCTAGCAAGAACACAAAGGGCGCCAAAAAGATTAGTGCGGGGGGGCGGGGGGGGGCGGGGGGGGGCGGGGGGGGAGGGGCGGGGAAACAAATTTCCATGATTAGATCAAGACAGCTTTGGCTGCTAGGAGCAGAATCACCCTTCCTTCTCTTCTTCCTTGTTGCTTTCTTGCATGGAATCAGTTGCAGCCAAGATGTGTCTTCACATACATCCCAGGGTCTCTGCTGACAGATACTGTAACACAGGATAGAGGTGTTAGAATTGTGCAACATTCAATTCTAGATCCTGCCAGAGCCTAAGCCAGGAGCCTGGTCTTTGCCTCGTCCGCCCCTCCTATTGAGAGGTGAAGCCAGCTGGACTTTTGGGTGGGGTGGGGACTTGGAGAACTTTTCTGTCTTACAAGAGGATTGTAAAATGCACCAATCAGCACTCTGTAACTAGGATAGTAAAAAGCACCAATCAGCGCTCTGTGGCTAGCTAGAGGTTTGTAAAATGCACCAATCAGTGCTCTGTAAAAATGCACCAGTTGGTGCTCTGTGGCTAGCTAGAGGTTTGTAAAATGGACCAATCAGCACTCTGTAAAATAGACCAATCAGCAGGACATGGGCGGGGACAAATAAGGGAATAAAAGCTGGCCACCCGCTGACCCAAGACAGCAGCAGCAACCAGCTCAGGTCCTCTTCCAGAGCTGTGGAGTCTTTGTTCTTTCACTCTTCACAATAAATCTTGCTGCTGCTCACTCTTGGGTCCAGTGCCACCTTTGAAAGCTGTAACATTCACTGCGAAGGTCCGCAGCTTCATTCTTGAAGTCAGCAAGACCACCAACCCACCAAAGGAGCAAACTCCGGACACACTTTCCCCAGTGGGAAATGGAAATGCACCAACCTCCTCCGCAGGGGTGCCAGAGAAGGAGATGATTCCAGTTAAAAGGGGGCTGCTGGTGGTGTCTATGGGGTCTGCGTGTGGTAGTCACAGTCCTCAGTTCCCTTCACGGTCCTGTGCCAGGTGGAGGCCACTGCACCTAAGAGTCCTCGTGTGGGGGATGACAGCCCTGACCACTGCTGAGCTTGGATTGAGACTTCAGCAGCCATCAATGCCAGGTAGCAGGGTGAGGCGCGGAGCCGCCCCTGCTGTTCTCAGGATGATCATCCCTTTGTTCAAATGGCCAGTTCCTAATCCTAGAAGCAGTGTTTCCCTCCAGATACTACATCAGAAGGATGGAAATATTCTGACACAGGTGATGGACCCACTTACCGATACGAAAGGTGACAAAGTACTCTTCAGTGGTGATGCTGAGTGGACAGGTGACGTTTAATCCACAATTTAGGAAAGCAGCTGGAAGGCAGGCCAGGCCCTGTGTAAGTTTGCCCTGCCAACCTCTTTTGTGCTCCTGTTCAGGTACTCAGGAGCAGGAAGGGGCCAGGTGACTCCTAGTCATGACAAATCTACACCTGTGGTGGCAATCACGGTCGCCTTTGCCAGTGATTGGTTGTCTGTGACTGCAAGTCCTGGTTCTGACCAATGAGATGTAAGGGGGGCGGGGCTTCCTTTCCAGGCAGAGGAATTTTAAGGAACAGCCTCTCCCGTGCTCCGCGTACTGCTTGGACAGTAGCTGGTGTGATCCCTGGAGCAGCCACTGTGCCCACAAGGTGACCTGCAGGAGGGTGGAAAGCTCATTTCACAAGCCCAATGGGAGGGAAAGAGAACCTGGACCTCGGTGACGTTGTGAACCACCTCCCCACAGCTGTCTTGTTAAGGGAAGACCTTTATGGTTAAGAGTTTTCTTTCACAATGCAGCCCAAAATATCCTCACTGCTAGAAATGAAAGAAATTGTATTACAGGGTAGCTCTTGGGAATTTAGTCTCATTCTACTGTTTGATTTGCTGAACTAAATTGAGGCCTCGTGGAGGCTTAAACTCTGCACATTTGAAACATGGCCACGTTATGCTTGGCTGGGAATACGCTATCAACCAAGTGACAGGATGGCCCCGTGGCTCGAAGGGAGGCGCCTTTGTACATGAGTTCTTAGCTTACACACAGTGTAAGGTGGCCAGACAGTGGAGTGTGGCCCAGCAAGCGCACGGGGGTGTTGGCACTTCGCAGCGGTGGTCAGACTTGGGGAATAACAGCATGAGATTTTTTTTTTTGGTTGGTAAGAGTTTCTGGCTGGAAACTCTCCAGAGAGACTTTGCCATCTTACTTTGTAAAAGCTTTTTTCTTTTTAACACTAAAAAAAAATGGTTAATATTCATACAATTGACCAAGGGGCCATTTTTCAGTGTACACCTGGGTGGCATTAAGTACAGTGGTGGACAGCCATCACCACCATCCATCTCCCGAACTTTTCATCTTGCAAAACTGAGACTCCGTCCCCATTTAACACAACTCCCCACTTCTCCCTTCCCCCAGACCCTGGAAACCACCCCTCTACTTTCTGAATGAATTTGATTGCTGTAGGTGCCTCATATGTGAAAGCTTTTTGAAAATCAGATTTTTTAAACTGTCAAGATTGGTGAAAGTATAGACTGGCTGGAACAGAGGAGGATTTGCGGGGTAGTTTAGAGAGTAAATCCATTAGAGGTTGAAGTAGTCCCTTCCCATGCCAACTATGGGTGCCTGGGTTTGTCCCAGTTGATGTCAAAGTTTTTATTAACGGTGGACCCAGGGGCAGCTATTGGTAACTGTGTCTTCTGCTGGGGCAGTTTTGGGTTCTGAGTCTCCAGAGAAATTGGCAAGTTCTTATCTCAGCTGATACAACATAGAATTCTTTGTTTTCATTGATTAGCAAAGCAAGAGTCTTTTTGTCTCTTCTCTGGACCAAAGAGAGAAAAAAATGAAATTTTGGACTGAAAGTGTGAAGAAGACTTTGGAAGACTGAAAGTGTGATTCATTCAAATAATAAAAATCTGCTCAACCGTTGTCTGCTGTGAGTCACTGTTGGTGGTGCATTTGAAGACTTTGTATCAGATACTGCTGTCTGATCTGTTTTTGTATTTTCAATTGTAGTATATATTTTGGGAGCACACATGGTATTTTGATACCTGTATACACAATGCGTGATGATCAAGTGAAGGTAATTGCAACAGCCATTTCCTCAAACACTTTTCTTTTTGTGGGAAACATTGCAATTCTAGCTGTTTTGGAATTTATAATAAATTATTGTTAACTATAATTTTGCTACTGTATTATCAAATTGGAAATTTTAGGTGTGCAGAAAGGTTGCAAAAACTGTTCCATATTCCCTTTAACTTGGCTTTCCTTAATATTAATATATTAAGTCAAGTGATATATTTTATCAAAACTAGAAAGTTAACATTGGTATGGAACTAGTGATAATATTAAGCAAGCCACAAACCTTGTTTGAATCTTACCAGTTTTCTCACTAATGTCTGTTTTATGTGATCCAGGATCCCACATTGCATTTAGTTCACCTGTTCTTCTAATTTGTTTCTAGTTTGTGACAGTTGCTCAGTATTGCCTTGTTTTCCTGACCTTGACATTTTGGAAGAGTACTGCTGATGAATTTTGTTGAATGTTCTTTAATTTGGGTTCATGTTTTTTTTTTTTTTTTGCTTAGACTCAGGTAATGGATACTAGGCAGGAAGACAGCAGGTACAATGTTGTGTTGTAGCAGGAAGCGCATGAAGTTCTCTCTCCCTTTTCTGGGGATGTTTACTTTGATCACTGGGTTAAGGAGCTATCTGCCAGCTTTCTCCAGGGTAAAGCTGCTATTTTTCCTGTGTTAATTAGTATGTATCTTGCGGGAAGATACTTTGGGACTGTGTGAGTATAGTGTTTCTCATCGTGTTCTCTTCCACTAATTCAAGCCTCCATCTGTAGTTTCTGCTCGCAATAATAATGATTTCAGCTTTTGTCTGATGTGGCTTTGTATTTCACCATCTTTTCTGCATTTACTAATTGGAATTACTCTCTCTCTACTTCCCTATTTATTTGTTGAATTATTTATTGAAGCTTATTTTAAAAGTACGGTAATGCGCTACATAATGATGTTTTGGTCAACAATAGACCACCTATACAATTGTGGTCTTATAAGATTATATCGTATTTTTACTGCACTTTTCTGTGTTAGATGTTTAGATACATAGATACTTACACAGTATTGCAGTGCCTACAATATTCAGTACAGTCACATGCTGTACAGGGTTAGTGCAGGTGTGTACTAAGCTGTACCATGCAGGTTTGTGTGCGTACTGTATACTCTGATGCTCGCATAGCAATAGAATGGCCTGAAGATGTATTTCTCAGAATGTATCCCTGTCCTTAGGTGACACATGACTTACAGTTTGCTCTGGTGCATTGTTTTCAAGAAGAGCCTGTATGTAAAACACTGTATTTTGTATAGTTTCGAAGGAACAGGTGGTGGGGTAGTGTGCAGATGTGGAAATGGGCTTGGCAACGGCCAGATCCCTTCCTTTGTCCTAGGTATTTGTTTGGAAGCATCATTTGTAGTGAATGAGTAATAGTGTTCTTAAGCATTTTCTATTCTAAGTTGTTTCCATCATTCTGTATTATTAAAAGTATTACATATTTGGCTGGGTGCGGTGGCTCACGCCTGTAATCCCAGTACTTTGGGCGGCTGAGGCAGGCAGATCACATGAGGTCAAGAGTTAAGAGACCAGCCTGGCCAACAAGGTAAAACCCCGTCTCCAAAAATTAGCTGGGCATGGTGGTGCATGCCTGTAATCCCAGCTACTCAGGAGGCTGAGACAGGAGAATCTCTTGAACCTGGAAGGTGGAGGTTGCAGTGAGCTGAAATCAGGCCACTGTACTCTAGCCTGGGCAACAGAGTGAGACTTTGTCTCCAAAGACACACACACAAAAAGTATTACTTATTTTATGTATTTAATGAAAACCAATTTTCTTTGAATATGATGCTTCTCTTTATGTAGTTTGGATATTCACCCATTATTAGATGTATGACTTGCTAATATTTTCTCTCATTGCCTTGGTTGTCTTTTCACTCTGTTGGTTGTTTCCTTTGATGGACAGACGTTTTTAAGTTTGATGTAGTCCAGTTTGTCTATTTTTGCTTATGTTGCCTGTGTTTTGATGTCATATCTCAATGTCATTACATTTACATATCTCAAAGTCATTACATTACATAGATTCCCATATGTAAAATTAATAGGTCCCAGAGATACTTGGGGGTGGAGATACTAGTAATAGTAGTAATAAGCCCAAATATTTTGGAGTTATTTGATAAGTCTGGCCGGATTGCCTTCAGCACACAATCATCAATTCACTCTCCAGTGTGAAATGTCTGGAATTGCCTATTTCACATCACCAGTGCCAGCACTGGGCACTGACACTGAAGTTTCTTTTCTGCTAAATTAAAGGTTAAAAGTAAAGATTGGCTGGGCACAGTGGCTCACGCCTGTAACCCCAGCACTTTGGGAGGCTGAGGTGGGCGGATCACAAGGTCAGGAGTTCGAGGCCAGCCTGGCCAATATGGCAAAACCCCGTCTCTACTAAAAATACAAAAATTAGCCCAGTGTGGTGGTGGGCACCTGTAGTCCCAGCTACTTGGGAGGCTGAGGCAGGAGAATCACTTGAACTTGGGAGGCAGAGGTTATAGTGAACCGAGATCATGCCATTGCACTCCAGCCTGGGCCACAGAGCGAGACTCTGACTGAAAAAAACTAAAAAAAAAAAAAAAAAAAAAAAAAAAAAAAGTAAAGATGATCAGAATGCTTATAAAATAGCAAATGACTTGAAGAAAAAGCACAGTGTGTCTTTATTTTAGAAAGACATAAAGTTTTCTAAGATATTAAAACCCATAGATGGAACAGGAGGAAAAACCAGATCCTTCATACAGTTAAACATAGGAGCCTGGGGCAGGTGCGGTGGCTCATGCCTGTAATTCCAGCACTGTGGGAAGCTGAGGCGGGAGGATTACTTGAGGCCAGGAGTTTGAGAGCAGCCTGGGCAACATGGTGAGATCCCATCTCTACACAAAATAAAAAAATTAGTTGGATGTGGTGATGCATGCCTGTGGTGCCAGCTACGCAGGAGACTGAGTCAGGAGGATTGCTTGAGCCCAGGAGGTCGAGGCTGCAAGCCACTACACTGCAGCCTTGGCAACACAGTGAGACCCTGACTCCAAAATCAGACCAAACCACGGGCGCCTGAAAGGAGAGGCAGGTTTGGTCTTCATTCCTGGTTTCCCAATCAGTGATGATAGATAAAAAAGCTCCTCTTTCCAATAAGAAGAGGATGCAGAGGAGGTGTGCATCATGCATCCCACTCCTGAGATGCACAGATTTGACTTTTGTTACCCTGGCTGAGGAAATGTACCCATGCTATGAGATCCAAGACAGATCAATGGAAAAGGAAAAGTAATTAGCAAACAGTTTTAATTTTCTCATCAGAAAGAAATTATATAGGTTGTTTTTGGCAAAGCAGCATGTTGCGTTAGGCCCTGTGGACTCCGGTGCTTTGTAAATTAAAGAGGTTTGGGTCATTGTGGTTTCTTCTTAAATTCCTCTGTTGGCTTGATGCTGACAACAGCTGGATCTTCCAGGATGTACTAATTTGGGGTGATGGAAGGAAAACTTTCCCTCATGGTCAGTGGAGTTTTTAACTGTCCAAGGTGTCAGTTTTATGGGTTTTCATAATGAAAATATAAGGTGTTTACATTTTAAGGAATTTGAGTCACTTTTCTTAATTGGCACCCTCCGCTTGAAATCTTAGTGCTGTTTCCTTTGGCTCTACTGACTGTTTAAAATCTCAGTGGAGCTCATTTTGGGTAATCTTTTAAGTATGACATTAATTTTATTTGTTATTAATAGCAATTTTGAATTACCAGTAGAGGGATGCTCAATTTATTTTAAACGTCTTTCTTTGGGACTGATATTATTTCCCACTGGTAATGGCGTGTTCCTTGATTTTATGTAAATATCCCCTCCCATAGTGTAAGTACCTGGTACTTATCTACCTCCTGGGGTTGTTGTTTTGGGGATTAAATGAGTTAATGGTTATAAGGTCCTTAGAGCCAGCACTTGACTTGCTGAAAGTGCTAGATTGGTGTTAAGATAACTGATACTAAGCCTGCTTGTTAAAAAGTCATTAAAACGTTATGTTTTTACCATTACCTTTTAAAAGGCCTTCTGAGTTTGTATGGTCAGGTGATGTTCTTTTTTTTTTGTTTTTTTTCTTGAGACGGAGTCTTGCTCTGTCGCCCAGGCTAGAGTGCAGTGGTGCGATCTTGGCTCACTGCAAGCTCCGCCTCCCGGGTTCACGCCATTCTCCTGCCTCAGCCTCCCGAGTAGCTGGGACTACAGGCGCCCGCCACCACGCCCGGCTAATATTTTTGTATTTTTAGTAGAGACGGGGTTTCACCGTGTTAGCCAGGATGGTCTCCATCTCCTGACCTCATGATCCGCCCCCCTCGGCCTCCCAAAGTGCTGGGATTACAGGCATGAGCCACCGTGCCCGGCCAAGATGTTCTGATTGATGTTTTCTGTCTATCAGTTGCTACTAAAACATCTCAAGCTGGATGTGCTGCTGGTGTCCCAGGCACATCTTTAAATGCAAACTTGTCCCATTGTCTCCCTTGGAGCACTTCCTGGCATAGATAGCGTCCCTACCACTCACCAGGTGACCAAGTTGGAAACCAGGGAGTTGCTTTCAACTCCTCCATCCCCCCATTGATAATACAGCTGTGTCACCCATGCCTAAAATCTCAGTTTGGATTCCACTCTCTATCTTACCCAACTTTTTGTCATAGGGTTTTGTGGCATTTACAGGTCCCAAAGGAAGTTCTTTCCCACAACAATTAGTGTCATCACAAGTCTTGGATGTTTCCCTGAAGACCAGATAGTCACCTTCTTTCCCTTTATTCTGGCCCCTTGCCCTGTGCCCACCTGGAGGCAGTGCATGTAGGGTGGCCCTGGGTGTGGGGTGGCCAAGCTGACCTGGGGTGGGCGGCACCTGATCCACGCTGCAGCTGGGTGACCTGAAGACCTTGTGAGGCAGGAAGCTCATGACTCAGTTCACTGCGTTCTTGGGTTCATGGGGAAGGGAAATGCTTTTGTTAAGTATGAGGTATCCTGAGAAGATTCCTTCTGTGTAAGGAGTGGATTTTGGAGGATAGATCTCAGGAATCTGGGAAGCCAGCCCTCTTTGTAGACATTGCCGTGAGTGGGAAGCGCCGGGTTTCCTGGCAGAGGAGGCCCTTCCTCTAGCTGCTCAGGATGTGGCTTTCTCAGAAAGATGACTTGATTGACTCAATTTTGATCCCTTTTTTTTTTCATCACCTTTTTTCACTGTGTAGAATCCCACTTCAATGATAACGAAAGAAACGTAGGGGTTAACGTGCTGATATCCTAAAAGAAATTGGGCGAGGCAGTCACCCAGATCCCCTTGCCCCAGGAACTCAGGAGAGGCAGCGCCTCATTTCCTTTTGCTGGTGGATTTTGGACACATCTGTGTCCATTTGTGTTTGGGAAGGACATTCCCATGTGTGACCTGTCCTGCCTGTTAAAGTGAGGAGGAGTCTGGGGGCTGCATGCCATTGTACCAGAGGAAAAAGTATGTGCAGAGCCACTGAGAACGTAAAGGAGAAGGGGTTTTTTACCTGGAATAAATGGCTTCCTGTTTATCATTTAAGACAATCATGCAGATTTATTATTTTCATGAATTTCATTCGCTGCTGTGAGACAGCCCCCTGCCAATTTATCTCCCTCAATTAAAAAACAAGTAGATGAAATCCAATGGGGAGTTAGTGCTTAATGGGGATGGAATTTCAGTTTTGCAGGATGTAAAGTGAGCTGGGGATGGAGGGTGGTGCTCCTGCACAACGCAGTCAATGTTCCCACCGCCACTGAACTGTCCACTTAAAAGTGGCAAAGATGGCAACTTTTATGGTATACCATTTACCACAATTAGAAAACTAGAAAAGCCTGAAAACGTGAATCCACTGAGTTGGAGGCGGTCTAAAGCTGGAGCCTGGACCTTGGCAGTCCTTGGCGCTTCTCAGGCTGTCTGTGGTGCAGAACTATGTGGCAGGTTTTCCCTCCAGCTACTGCAAACCAAAACGTTTCTAAAATACGATGAAAAAGATTAATAGAAAATAAAGACCAGAAAGGATAGATGAAATCCCTGTAATAATGCAAAGATCATTGACCGTGACTTAAGAAAATAACAACAACGCAAGAACAAAACCGAGGGGATTTTCTTGAACTCCATGAATGAAGGGGAAATGAATGGTGGAGGCGGCTCTTGGAAGGTCAGAGAACGGAGGGGCGTCCTCTGCCTGCAGAAGACCCGTGGCGGGAACTGAGAGTCTAGCTGCAGTGGAGTTGTGGTGGCAGCCTGTGACCATGTACCACTAAGAATGGTGCTCTGGGTTTCCTGGGAGATGAGACGGCAGAGCCACCCTTTAAGGTTTCATTTCCCTCAAATGCACAGACTTTCCCCAGAGGCTGCCATGCAGAGATCTTGTTCTGTTGGTCAGGGTAGAATTTTCCTTATGAACGGGCAGTTTGTCATTCCAGACATCCCACCGGGCACAGAATTGTCCAGTCCTGCTCTGTCACGCAGCCCCTCAGGGTGACCTGCATGGCTGCTGCAGTGCATGCTGCTGTCCCCCTCAGCCCTGCCACCTCCTCCTGCAGGCGGAGTTATGGTCACAGCTTGGGCTGCAGGAGCTTCAGGGATGCTGACGCCTCTCAGGATTTTGGTGTGGTTTAAAAACCCTCTGAGTTTAACTTTATTATGCCTGCTCAGCAGTTATTACTCTGTGTATGTGTGTGTGTTTTTTTTTTTTTTTTCAAAGAATTCTCTTTAAGGGGTATTTTGCCTCTTCATTAATAATGGTTTCTTAAAACCACCAATTCAGGGTTGCACATAAATGTAGTCTGTAATTTTCTGCATTTTCTTTAATATGTAATCTTCCACTGGGATCAAGAATTTCCCAGGAGAGGCTCTGCTCTTAGCTCTTAAAAAATAACAAAAAGTTGATTGGCTCCCTCTCTTAGTTCTTGAGCTTTCAAATTTGCTTTAATTTCTGTTTTCTCTCCTGAAGAGTGTGATGGCCCCTTCCCCCGCCCCCGTTTATCTACCACCTAGTGAAAGGGTTTGTTGGCTTTTAAAAAGAAAAACAGATTTTGTAGTGTGTGTGTGGTGTGCGTGTGTTATGTGTGTTTATGTGTGTTGTGTGGCATCTATATGTGTTGTGTGTGGCATGTGTGATGTTTGTGTATGTGTTGTGTTTGTGGTGTGATTGTGTTGTGTGTGGTATGTGTGATGTTTGTGTATGTGTTGTGTTTGTGGTGTGATGTTTGTGTTGTGTGTGGTATGTGTTGTGTTGTGTTTGTGTTGGGTTGTGTGTAGTGTGTGATGTTTGCATATGTTGTGAATGTGGTATGTGTTGTGTCTTTGTTGTGCGTAGTATGTGTTGTGTGTTGGGTTGTGTGTGTTGTCTGTTGTCTTTGTGTGGTGTGACACTTGTATAGTTTGTGTTGTCTGTGTGTGTATGGTACGTGTTGTGTGTCTTGTATGTATGGTGTGTGATGGTTGTGTATGTGTTGTGTGTGGTGTGATTGTATATGTGTTTTGTGTGTTATGTGTGGCGTGTCTGGTGTGTGGTATTGTGTGTGCTGAATTTGTGTCGTGTGTGGTGTTTATGTTGAGCAGTGTTTGGTGTATATGTGGCATGTGGTATTTGTGTATGTGTTACGTGTGTGATATGTGTTGTGTGTGGTGTTTCCGGCATGTGTGATATCTGTGTGGGTGGTGTGTGTGATATATGTTGTGTGCGGTTTGTGTGGTGTATGAGATTTGTGTATGTGCTGTGTGTGGTGTGTGTTGTATGTCTTTGTGTGTGGTGTGATGCTTGGTATATGTTACGTTTTTGTGTGTGTGGTATGGTGTGGTATGTGTTGTGTGTATTGTGTGTTTTGTGGCATGTGACATTTGTGTATGTCTTGTGTGTGGTGTATGTGCTGTGTGTGTGGTGTATGTGCTGTGTGTGCCCACACGTGTGTTCTGCAGCTGTGCACCTAGGAGCCGTCCAGGTAGTAAGTCAGGATGGAGGTGATAATGAGTGATGAGCAGTTTGGTTTTTCCCTTTTTGGAGGCTTTGCCTCATTAACTTGGAACCAGAGGTCCCTGAGACCACGGGTGGCAGAATCGAGGAGCCCTCCAAGGCCAGCGGTGGAGCATAGGAGCCAGGGCGCTGGGGTGGAGATGGGATCTCTACAGCCTGGAAGGGACATCCTGTGCGTCTTGCTGCCCCCCACTGGGTGCCCTCCTATAGCGTTGGTGGCTGCTCCCAGCGCCAAGGCACCCCCACCGTAGGCCTTAAGCCTGATTCCACTTCCCTGCTCCACAAGGCTGGGCCACCCTCTGCCTGGTCTCTCCAGGCTGTGACCGGATGGCTTTTCTCCAGGGTGATGGCCTGTTGGTCGTGGCCCAGGTCCTACCACTCCCTACCCCAGCCCTTGGGCCTTCCAGTCCTTTATGGACCGAGCCCGCCTGACCGGAACATTCTTGGGCTCTTGGTGCTAGGAGGGCAGTGGGCTCCACCTGCTGGACTTGTGGCATCTGCAGGTCAGGTGAACAAGGCACAATGGAGGCAGGGAGCTCTGAGGTTCTGATCTGAGGAACCACCTCACCCCGGGATCCTTCCGTGATCCCCGGTGCCAAATCTGACTTCGTGGTTAAAAAAGGATGACCTGGGCCTGGGCGTGGTGGCTCACGGCTGTAATTCCAGCACTTTTGGAGGCCGGGGCAGGCAGATCACAAGGTTAGGAGTTTGAGACCAGTCTGGCTGGCAGGAGCAAACCTGTGTCTACTAAAAACACAAAAAAATTAGCTGGTCGTGGTGGTGCACGCCTGTAATCCCAGCTACTTGGGAGGCTGAGAGGGGAGAATTGCTTGAACCCGGGAGGCAGAGCTTGCAGTGAGCTGAGATCACGCCACTGCACTCCAGCCTGGGCAACAGAGCCAGACTCCGTCTCAAAAACAAACCAAACAAAAAACAAACAAAAAAACACCAAAAACCAAAAAAAGGATGACCTGTCAGGGCAGCGATTCCTACTTTGTGGGATGATTCACATGTTTCTTTGAATATCTAAAACCACTCTCCTTTAAAAATATTTCAGCTGTGCACTGACTGTAGTTTTGGAAATTAAATGGATTTTGTTTAGAGAATGCAGCAATATCCCTTTAAATACATAAAATAAGTATAGGCATTTTATTGCCGTGGACTCTCTCCACGACCCCAGTCTGAGGTATTTTTATGAGCTCCTAGTAAACCCGGTCTCAAGCCGATTGCATTTGTTTTTGTTCCTCTTTGTCTACAGAGTTGTCGAATGCTCACTGGGAAGGGGTGGGCAGTTGTCCCTTTGGGGACATTGAGAATGTGGGGAAACCACTTCCCATTTGCTGACTTAGGGGCTGGTTTAGGAGAAAATCTTTGTTCTTTCCTTTACGGAAAATATTTAGGTTGGGGTTGTTTGTTCCAGAAGTGTCTGCCTTGGAAATACCCCACGGAAGAATTTGGAGATGTAGGAAGGGCTTAAGTTTTGACTTGAGAAGAATAAAATAATAACAATGAAATCGACCTCTTGGGGCCACAGGCCACTCCAGCAGCCTCATTTCCATTTATTTTGGGGGCTTGTGTTGTAGAAGTGAGTTGATGCCTGATGGGAAGAACTGGAGCAGATCACCCTTCCCAGGCTTTCTTGGGCAGGGGAAGCCAGCGGGTTGGGGTGTGGGCATCTGAGACTCCCCCATGCAGCATCTATCTGGGTTCCTCCTGGGTCGACGGCAGTCAGGGGCACAGAAACAAAATCCCATTGCTTTCTTGATGTGGCAGTTTTAATTTTCCATGCATTCATACTTTAGGGGAGAATGTATTTTTTTATTTGCTTTTGGTTAAGTATCTGTATTTTTTCTTTATGTTTTTATCATGGTAAAATATGCATATCATGGAATTTACCATCATAACTATTGTTGAGTGGCATTAAACACATTCACTTTGTTTTGCAACCATCACCACCATCCACAGAACTCATTTCATCATGCTGGACAGAAACTCTGCACCCATTAAGTAACGCCTCCCCCATCTCCTCGCCCAGACCCTGGCAGCCACCGATTCTACCTTCCGTTGCTGTGCATTTGACCACCTTTAGGGACCTTGTAGAAGTGGAACATGCAATCTATGTCGTTCTGTGGCTGGCCCGGTGCCCTTAGCGTGCCTTCGATGTTATCCGTGTTGCAGCATGTGTCAGAGTTCCATTCCTGAGGATGTGGTTTTTAAATGGTCATTTGTTTTGCCAGTGCAGATAAAATGTTTACATATTAACTCCATGCTGCTGAAGCGGTTTCCTCTTACAGTGAGCTCAACAGTGTCCCTTTCTTGTTGCCTCAGTTGAGACTGAGCTCTCCGACTGATGCTGGATGTCTCAGGGAGGGCCCCATGGGTTCTGGTGGGGGTGGGGGCAGGGAAGCCCAAGGGGGGCCCTTGGTGTTACGGAGATCCCTCGGCAGTTCAGGAGGCCTCACTGCATAAACAGCAGCGACCACCCAGCTCCCCATCGGGAACTGCTTTTGAGATCTGTTTTCAGCAGGGCCCTGAGGCGTGGGAAGGCTCTGGCTGTGAGAGGTGCAAGCAGGGTGGGCTTGGTGGAGAGGTGACGGAGGGCCTGGGATTTGGGTTTCCTGGAGGGAAAGAAGGGAAAAGACCGTGACAGGAAAGGGGAAGTTTACTTCGTTTTGTGATACCTAAGGATAGAAATTGAGCTTTGGTTTAGAAATGAGATATTTCTACTCTGAAGAAAGAATTAAAATTGAGAAAACCTTTAAAAATAATTGTTTCTTACTCGTTTCTCTTCTTTGTTGTGTGAGTATGTATCTCTTACTTGTTGACTACTTAGATGAATCAGGCCATCATCTGCAATGGGGGAGCCCTTGTGAGTTATTAAATATTTCATCTCCATGAGCCCCAGTTTCTGCATCTGAAAAATGGGAATGTTACCCATTGTGTGGATTCAGTGTTGGGACTGGTTGAATGAATTGAGAGAGGTATTCTGTGCCAATGACTCTTTCAAGTGCCTCTGGCTCTGTTGGCCTGCTGCTCTAGAATTGAGGGTAGGCACCCCCACCTATGCCTGGCAAAGGTACAGCTGACTTTGCTCACACAGTAGCTATGGAAAAATAAACAAAGCTCTTTTTTATTTTGTTTATTTATTTATTTTTTTCAGAGCACTTTTTTTTGAGACAGAGTCTTGCCCTGTCGCCCAGGCTGGAGTGCATTCGTGAGATCATGGCTCACTGCAACCTCTGCCTACTGGGTTCAAGCAATGCTCCTGCCTCAGCTTCTTGAGTATTACAGGCGCGTGCCACCATGCCTGGCTAATTTTTGTATTTTTAGTAGACATGGGGTTTCATCATGTTGGTCAGGCTGGTCTCAAACTCCTCACCTCAGATGATCTGCCCGTCTTAGCCTTCCAAAGTGCTGGGATTACAGGCATGAGCCACCACACCCAGCCCACAGCACTTTTATTTTTAACCCCCTGTAGAAGGCAGGTAAGTACTGAGCCCACATTTGAAATGACATGGAGCCTTTTCTTCTGTTGGAAAACAAAGATTTTAGTTCTAAGTGGGTGGGAAGATAAGCCAATGAGGACACTGTTGGTTTGGTTATACTTGAGGTGACTAGTAAACTGTCACTACCTCCTAGTTACTGGTGTTTCAGGATACCCCACAGGTATCTGAAACATTCACAAACCACTGACATGCAGATTTGCATTTCTCATGGGTACAGTTGGAGATAGTCTAACTTATAGTAAATATGCTGTATAATTTATGTATTATACATACCATGTAATATACTACACGTATTTACAGCATAGTTTGCATTTCAGAAGAGTGTATTTGGGCTGTCAAATAACACAATTTTACAAGACAGTTCTCTAGTTGAAGGGTGGAGTGGAGTGGGGCTCTGCCCGACCTTCCTGGCTCTGGATTCAGTCTGGCTGTGCTGAGGGGGTCTCTTGTGCAGCTTCCTCATAGTACATATGAAAAACCCTTCAACTTAAAAAAAAATCTGCCCAGAAAAGGGATTTACAGTCTAGTACCTGATGAAACAATGTGTGTTTTAATTCCCAGAACTTTGCTTCCTAGTTGCTCTTTTTAATTAATAATGGATTTCCTTCTTAAAAACAGATGTGCATTCTTGGCTTATTTTTTTCCCTTCAAGGGGGGACATATACCTCTGTTCGCACAGAATTGAGGTGCGAAGTGGGTCTGATGGTCCTGTCAATTTGAAGGACTTTTAAGACTGTAGTTTTGTGACAAGTGCTGACTCCGGGTGGGAGGGGCCTTGGTGGCCTAGCTGCCCCCAGTCCAGGAACCCGCGTGCCCCGCGAGGAGTCCTCTCCTGGGGCCTGTCCTGGTTCACTCTCAGCACTGTCTTCGAGACGCTTGTTTTCCTGCCTCCTTGGCGGCTTTTGAACGTTTTGGATGACACGCAGTGCCTTCCTCATTTCTTATTTCCTGCGGGTCCCACGTGCGGCCCAGCGCCCTCGCGTCCCTGCCCAGCCCCTCCTGCTCTGGGCAGCCGGAGGATCGCCCCGCGTCGTCACCGTCCCTTGCACGGAGCAAGGGCACGGGTGCTGCACTAGGGTCGGCCGCCTGCTGTGCCTCTCAGCCACTGCCATTGACCATCTTCTGCGGGAGACGGCTGGGGGACCCATGTCTGCCGTTGCTACGCCTCCTTGCGGGGTCCCGTTTGCTCCTGCCTCTGTGCCTGGGCTGCTGGATGGGAGGCTTCTGGGGCCGTGCTCCCCACCCCCTGGCGGCACGGACCCGCCGCGTCCTGAGCTTATCTGGGGGCCCACCCAGCACTGGAGGGAGGCTTATCTGGAGCCCCGCTGACTTGCTGTCTGTCACTTTGCAGGCTTTAAAACTTATCTTCCTGGTGAGTGCATCTAGTGGGTTCCAGGCTGGGATTCTTTTGGTCTCTAGGTACTTACCGATTAATGTTTTACTAAATTATCAAGCCTGCATTCACAGGTCAAATGTAGATTTTATACTTTAATAAGCTTGAGTCTCGTATTCCTAGTTTCCTGGATGTATGTGTTCGTGTGTGCATATGTGTTGCGTGTGTAATGTGTATGTGTGCACAGTGCACCTGTGTGTGTTCGCGACCAATTTCCTGGTGTATGTGTACGGGTATGTGTGAGTGCACGTGGGGACTGTGGCGCATGTATTGTGTGCACATGTTTATGTGTGAGTGTATATGCGTGTGTTTGTGCATAGCTTCCTGGTGTGTGCGTCTAAGGGTTGAGGTGTCAGGCAGAGCGTGGGGAACTCTGAGGAACTTGGTCCCAGCTGCCCCTTCCCCCCTGTCTTTCTCCTTGGGGACGGAGGAGGCTCTGTCCCCTCCTGCCCACCTGGTCAGTGCCAGTTCCCAGCTCTCCCGCTGCTCAGCTCCTAAGCGGACCTTTTTTCCCAGGTGCATCTGATATACCTCTTTACTCGACGTGTGCACCTGAAGGCACCAGGACTGGTAGGGTGGCATTTGCATGCAGCGCACAGGAGGGACACAGGGGTCCGTAGTCTCCTTTGGCAGAAGAGGAAAGAGGCCAAGCAGGGGATATTGGCCTGGTGTCCCACACGTGGTAAGTGCCGGGCCCTGCTCTGTCTGCAGCTCCCCAAATATTTGCACAACTGCGCAGCCTCAGCTCCCTCTGTGGCCTGGGGTCTGCAGTCGTCCTTTGCAGAGGCTCTCAGCACATGAGACCACCTATTTGCCTTGTTAGTTCCTGTGCATTTTCTCCAAGATGCACTCCTGCTCTGCCATCCCCCGCACCCCACGGGGGCCTTTTCCGGTGCCTGTGTTTCTGGAGGACAGAGGTCAGGCCAGAGTCAGCGGAACAGGAAGAGGCCACCTGGTGGGCTCCGGCAGCTCCTGGCGGCTGTTTGTCCTAACACATGTGCTGAAGCGGGTTCCCGCTCCCGCTGCCCTCTCTGTTCAGAAAGCAGTCTCTGCTGTTGCTTCATCAGCAGAACAGTAACAGAGTCAAGACCAAGAAGAGGGTGCTCAGGCCACGTGGCATCAGGTGTCTGAGGCTTCTCCCAGCTTCTTGGAGTGACTGTGGCCTTGCTCGTCCGTGTGCCAAGCGTGGAAAGCAACTGGTCACGCCGCCTGTTTGGAGGCAGCTGGGCCTGCCTGCCATCCTGTGCTGCTCTGTGCTGCATCTCCTTGTGCACTGGGGCTGGAGCCGGCCTTGTGACGCTGATAGCCAGGAGAAGGGTAATCTAAATTCAGCTCTGCAAACAAGATTGTCCTTTTAAAGTCCTGTGAGAGTTGGTGATTTACGGGCATCTCTGGGCAGATGCCCTCATTGCTGGCATTTCCTCATTGTCCTCATTCGCTGGGGAAGTGGGGCTCTGCGTTGTGCTGGCCACCTGGCTGTATGTTTGTCTTGTCCTTGAAATGGGAACACTTTGTCATGTATAAATCCCACCTCCATAAGGTTGACATGAGTAAAGGGGTGGGTTCTGCAGGGCCTCTTGGGGTTGTAATCCTGGCTCTCCAGTGTGTTTTTTGGGCCGGTCATTTAGGATCATGGGTCGCAGATGTTCATTTCTGAAACAGGGACACCATTTCTTTCACCACTGGGTTTTGTGAGGTTTGGGGCAGGGGATATGCACCCAGCACTGAGTACAGTGCCAGCCACATAGTGTTACCCAGATGACAGCTGTTATCACTCTGGGCTCTGAGTTGGCCACAGGTCACCTTTCCTCTGAGGGAAGTCTGGGATGGAAGTGGTTCGAAAGGCTTTGGACACAAGACTCATTTGCAGAGAAGGAACCAGATATGGATGCTTCACTAAATTGGCAAAACCACTTGGGACTTTTTTTCCAGAACCGGTGACCATGGCGGGGGCATCAGTGATTGTGGACAGGCTTGTGGGAGTCAGAGACGCCTAGAGGTATGGCCCAAGGGGTTCTCGGGGTGTGTGGACCCCGCCGTGGCAAGGTCAGGATGGAGTCTGTGTGTGGGCCATCTGGTGCTCCTTCTCCCTTCCTCTTCAGTCTCACCCTCTGAGGCTCCAGGCAGGGGGGCTGCACCCTCTGTCCACGTGTCTACCTTCCTCACCACGCATCCTCAGGTGGATGCGATGACACACGCAGGGACTCCCTCAGAAACAGACCCGTCCTCAGGGAGGGAAGTCTGGGTGACCGGGCCCGAGCTGCCTTTGGAACTTGGGTGTAGACACCCCACTTATTTCTCCTGAGTGTTTTTATTTAGAAAGAAGGGTGAGGCTCGGAGTGAGGCAGCGTCTCCAAGACCCCTTCCTGGGATGCCTCTGAGCCTGGAAGCCTGTCCTCAGCCCACCTGTCTTCTGTTCCACAAGCTCACCCCACATCCCAGGCTCGCCTTCACACCTTTGGCCAGGCGGTTCCCCCACCTGGAATACCCCCCCGCTTCCAAATCCTGTTTTTTGGTCAGAGCATCACCCGTATCACTTTGTTTTTATGACAAAATTTTCCTCACGCCATGGAAGGTTGTACTAACTATTAACATTACCACCCCCATGAGACTATTACTATAACGTTTGTTAACCACATAACTTTTGGCAATGCCTTCCAGGAGAACGTGCCAGAAGCCCTGGATCACCTTCTTTCCTCTGTGCAAGTGGGATAGGAATGTCTGCCCTGCTTCCCCTGTGGGATTGTTTTGGCCTAAAACAAGAGACCATATTTGATTTCAGTTTGAAAATTAAATTCTATAAGGTTAATTGCTAATTTTAATAAGTAGCTTGACTATCAAGTTTAATGGGACTTGAAAACTCCCAGCCTCTCCCTTACTTTGGGAGCAGTTATTCTGATCACGGTGCTGTGTGGGGAAGGGCGGGGCTCCGCCACCCACCCATGCCTCCCGTGGACTTACGGGGTCTACGTGTGTCTACGTGTGCATCCAGCTGCCGGTGCCGTGTTGCACCGAACACGGAAGAGGAGCTTTCACGAGGCGCGAGGGTCTTCCCCTTCCTCCCCTTTGCTCCCACTCGCTCTTTAAATGAGCTGTGGTACCGGGCAGAGAGGACTCGGGGAGAGCAGCCGAGGGCGGTGGAGCCCAACGGTGTTTGCTGGGGCCAGGCCAAGCGGAAAGCAGAGGCCTGTCAGGAATGATTAAAGAGCCCAGTGTTGGAAAAGAACAGGCCTTTATGTTGGTGGTAAAATGATTAGAAAGTAATAAGAAAAATACAGGTTTGGACAGAACATTGTTTTGTTTAATCAGTTCTAAGCCCAAATAAAAAAAAAAAGTGCCCTTAGAAGTAATTTTAAAAGGGATTACAATATACATGTGAACGTTTCTCCCATCTAGTTTATGAGTTTAAACTTTAAGGGGAAGGGGGCAGATAAGTCTCTATTTCTTGGTGTCCAGTGAGGCAGTTTCTCTAATGGGAACCAGAAGCAGAAAGAGTAGGTAAGAAAAATGCTGATGTGAGCAGGCACCTTTGAGGTATGAGAAACCGTCAAGTGATTATTCACACTTCTGTTGGCCGCGCAAAATCCGGATACGGTGAGATCTTTCCAGAAGCTGAAGGAGAAACCTGGAATCTGATCACCTTGCAGGGAGAAACAGGGATCTGAGGAGAATTAATTCTGTTGTTTTAAAGTGGTGTTTCTGAAGATAAACTGGAGGGGGACAGCATTGTGGGGAAGCAGGGGAACCAAGGCTGCGTCTTTGATCTTCAGCCAAGAGAGAGTCAGGGCTACGAATATACCCAGTGGAGCGGCACTGGCAAGGCAGGACACGCAGTCTAAGGAGAGATGGTCTGGGGGATGCTACTTTTCCATCTTCACAATATCATATGCACTGCGTGAATTTCTCTTCTAGAGGAAGGAAGACAGATTTTGGAAAACTTTTCCAGTAATGTGTTCTATGGATTTTGTCCTTTTCTGCAACATTAACCTTGGGCATTTGTCAAAGATGGAGGCTGTTTGAATATTTTTTGGAAGATTGTGACATGGGCTCATGTTTTCTTGATATACAAGCAGTCTCAGCTGCCACAGGTGTCTGGTGGGAGGTGCTGGCATACGGGTGACATGGAGGGGACCTTGGCTTCCCTGTATCACCAAATGCCTGAATTGCCAACTAAGAGTAGAGTTTTTTCTTAAATGGATTTATTTATTTGTTTATTATTATTATTTTTTTGGAGACAGAGTCTTGCTCAGCCGCCCAGGCTGGAGTGCAGTGGCACGATCTCGGCTCACGGTAACCGCTGTCTTTCGTGTTCAAGTGATTCTCCCATCTCAGCCTCCCGAGTAGCTGGGATTACAGGCACCCGCCATTATGCCTGCCTAAATTTTGCATTTTAGTAGAGATGGGGTTTCACTATGTTGACCAGGCTGGTCTTGAACTCCTGACCTCAGGTGATCTGCCCACCTCAGCCTCCCAAAGTGTTAGGATTATAGGCGTCAGCCACCATGTCCGGCCGAAATAGATTTAGTTTTTAGAGCAGTTTTAGGTTCACAACAAAATTGAGATAAAGGAAAAGAGACTTCCCATATTCCCTGTGACCTGCCCAACATCCCCTACCAGAGTGGTGTGTTTTCTATAATTGATGAACCTATATTGACATATCATTATCACCTAGAGTCCATAGCTTACCTTAGGGTTCACTTTTGGTGCTGTATGTTCTGTGGGTTTGAACAAATGTGAAATGATACGTATCTACCACGATAGTATCATACAGATAATTTTCAATGCCGTAAAAATTTTCTGTACGCCACCTATTCATCCCTCCCTCCCCTAATCCCTGGCAATCACTGATGTGTTTAGTCTCTATAGTTTTACCTTTTCCAGATGTTTTCCAGTTGGAATACAGTATGTAGTCCTTTAAGATTGGATTTTTTCATTTAGCAATAGGCATTTAAGTTTCCTCCATCTCTTTGGATGGTATGATAGCTTATTTCTTTTTAGTGCTGAATATTTTATCCACTGGATGTACCACAATTTGTGTACCCTCTTACCTGCTGAAGGACATCTGCTTCCAAATTTTGGCAATTATGAATAAAGCTGCTGGGAATATCGTTGTGCAGGTGTTTGTGCGGACATAAGTTTTCATCTCCTTATACCAAGGAGTGTGATTGCTAGAACATAGGGTAAGAGTGTGTTTAGCTTTGTAAGAAACCATCAAACTGTCTTCCTCAGTGGCTGTACCATTTTGCATTCTCACGAGCAGTGGATGAGAGCTCCTGTTGCTCCACATCCTCCCAGCAATGGTGTCATCGGTGTTTTGGATAGGAGGAATTTTCAGGTGAGAAATAATTAAGCATCCTGGAGGAACTGGAAAGGACGGAACTCCCCTCCACTCTCAAGAATCACAGTGGAAATGCCCAGGGCATCCGATGTTGAAAACTGGAGTCCTGGGCATATTTTGAGCACCCACAAGTTCTCTGTGAGAATGTTCAGTTTAAACTCATTGTGTTTTTGTACAGCCGACAGAAGTGAAGACAGTTTCTTAACCTCAAAGGTGCCTGCTCACATCAGCATGTTTCTTACTGTCTCTGTTTCTGGTTCCCATTAGAGAAATTGCCTCACTGGACACCAAGAAATAGGGACTTATCTGCCCACTTCCCCTTAAAGTTTAAACGCATTGTGTTTTTCTCCTCAACGGTAATCTAAAAGCCGTGTCAATCAGTTAGCAGGTACACGTGTTATGGTGTCAGGGGAGATCAGATGAGGCTGAGGCTCCTTGCGCAAACGAAGGTGGGAAACAAGGGGACCCAAGCATTGGCATGTCTGAGAGAAGAGCCTTCTTGGTAGAGGGAGTGACCAGTGCCAAGGTCCTGTGGCTGGCGCAAGCTTGGTGTGTGCAAGGAAGAGCAGGGGCCAGTGAACCTAGAGGTGGGTGCTGGGAGAGTGACGGGGCTGGAGTTGGGGAGCAGGGACCAGTCACGAGGGCTGTGCAGGCCACAGTGAGAACTTGGATTTCATCCTGTGTGCATTGGGAAGCTTTTGGAAGGCTTTCCGCAAAGGAATGTTGTGACTTCGTTTTGTGCTAAAAAAACACCCTCTGATGGGTACAGAGTTTCAGTTGTGCAAGGTGAAAAGAATTCTGGAGACAGATGGTGATGGTGGTTGCCACAGTGTGAATGTACTTAAATCCCCAGAACTGTCCATTTAGAAATGGTTAAGATGGTAAATGTTATGCTGGTTTTGGGAAAAAGGCTCTCCGAAGTGGCAGGAGAGTGTGGCAGGGGAGAGGATGGCGGCTTGGATTGGACGGGTGGTATGGAGTATTGCGCAGTGGTGGGGATACAGTTTGAAGGGAGAGGGAGAGGCACTGGCTGTTGAAGGAGTCTTGGATGTGAATATCTTCTGTTATGTATGTGGTGTATTAGTCTGGGCCCTCTGAGATGGAAACTCCCAAGGGGGATTAGGGGTGCAAAATATTTATTAGGGAAATGGCTAAAATGAGTAAAATGGGAAGAACAGGCAGGGATAGTTTGGAGAGCCTGCTGTGAGGTGTGTCCTCCAGTGGAGGGATGTGGGGAAGGAGGGTTGGTGCAAGGACCTCAGCCCGCAATTTTTTGTTTTTGTTTTTGAGACTACTCTGTCGCCCGGGCTGGAGTGCAGTGGCATGATTTTGGCTCACTGCAACTGCCGCCTCCCTGGTTCAAGCAATTCTCCTGCCTCGACCTCCTGAGTAGCTGGGATTACAGGCGTGCACCACCACACCCAGCTAAATTTTGTATTTTTAGATTCTCCCGTCTTGGCCTTCCAAAGTGCTAGGATTACAGACATTAGCCACCATGCCCAGCTTCAGCCTGGACTTCTGCCTGGCCAAGTCAGCAGGGGCGTCTCCTAGCCAAAGCTAGCCGTCAGAGGTGTCCTTTGTCTTCCAGGGCCAGGCATGCTGGAGTGTCCTTGTCTGTGGGAAGAGTGGCCTTGAGGTCCTGACTCAGCGAGAGGTCTGAGAAGCTTGTTCCCTTGGTTACCACAGGTGGACTTTTCACTTCGCCCTCGGTTTCGTTTGTTGAGCAGAAGTTTAAAAATGATTGTAAATTCATCAATCTACTTTATAGTGTAGACCCCAGACCCTCACAAGGATAGTACAAAAGAAAAGTATCTGCGGCCGGGTGCGGTGGCTCACGCCTGTAATCCCAGCACTTTGGGAGGCCAAGGTGGGCGGATCACGAGGTCAAGAGATCGAGACCATCCTGACCAACATGGTGAAACCTGGTGTCTACTAAAAAAAAAAAATACAAAAATTAGCTGGGCGTGGTAGCGCATGCCTGTAGTCCCAGCTACTCCGGAGGCTGAGGCAGGAGAATCTCTTGAACCTGGGAGGTGGAGGTTACAAATGAGCCGAGATCGCGCCTGGCGACAGAGCAAGACTCCATCTCAAAAAAGAAACAAAAAGAAAAAGAATCTGCCATTCTGAGATAAAATCAAAACATCCAACACTTAGGTCAGGTGCTGGTGTAAGCTCTTTATATAGTTTAATCCATTTTATCTCCTCGAGCAACCATTGAGGTAGGTATTGATACCCCACTTAACAAATGAGAAAACTGAGGCATAGGCAGGGGAAAGGACTTGCCCAAGGTGGGAGCCAGGATGCCAGGAACTGGGGTTTCATCCCAGGCTGCTCTGCCCTTCTGCAGGTGATGGCAGAATTCGAAGATGCCTCAAGTTTCCCACCCACTGGTGCACTTACCTAGGTCCTACCCAAGGATGTGATGATGGCGGGTTTCCCTTTCATCAGTAGGTTGTGTGTGTGGCATGGTGAGGTTAAGAGAGGGAGATTATCTGGCCAGTTTGGCTTCATCACAGGAGCCCTTAAAATCTGGGCCTAGAGGTTGGGACAGGAAGTCAAAGATTGAAACTGTGAGAAGGATTTGATGTGCCTGTGCTGGCTTTTTTCTTTCTTTCTTTTTTTTCTTTTTAGACAGAGCTTTGCTCTGTTGCCCAGGCTAGAGTGCAGTGGCACGATCTCGGCTCACTGCAACCTCCGCTTCCCAGGTTCAAGCAGTTCTCCTGCCTCAGGCTCCTAGGTAGCTGGGACTACAGGCGCCCACCACCACGCCTGGCTAATTTTTGTGTTTTTAGTAGAGATGGGTTTTCACCGTATTGGCCAGGCTGGTCTCAAACTCCTGACCTCAAGTGATTCTCCCATCTTGGCCTCCTAAAGTGCTGGGATTACAGGTGTGAGCCACTATGCCCAGCCCCTGTGCTGGCTTTAAAGGTGAGGGGCCCGGGGCCAGGAATGTGGGCAGCCTCCAGGAGCTGAGAGGGGCTGCAGCCCATACCCAGCACGGAAACAGAGATGCAGTCCTGCAGCAAAAAGGAACTGAATATGGACAACAGCCTAAATGAGCCTGCAAAAGATTTTTTCCCTGAGCCTCTAGGAAGGAACACAGTTAGGGCCGGGTGCGGTGGCTCATGCCTGTAATCCCAGCACTTTGGGAGGCTGAGGCGGGCGGATCACCAGAGGTCAGGAGTGCGAGACCAGCCTGGCCAACATGGCAAAACCTCATCTCTACTGAAAATACAAATATTAGCTGGATGTGGTGGCTAACGCCTGTAATCCCAGCTACTCAGGAGGCTGAGGCAGGAGAATTGCTTGAACCTGGGAGGTGAAGGTTGCAGTGAGCGGAGGTTGCAGTGAGATCGCACCACTGCACTCCAGCCTGGGCGATAAGTGAGACTCCATCTCAAAAAAAAAAAAAAAAAAGAAAAAAAAAAAAAGAAACAGGAACACAGTTCTGCTCACACCTTGATTTTTAGCTTTGTAAGAGCTGGGAACCCAGCCATGCTCTTCTTACACTTCTGATCTACAGAATCGTAACCTAATACATAGTTGGTGTTTAGAAAAGCTGCTAAGTTTGAGGCAATTTGTTATGGAACGGTAGAAAACTAAAATATCAAACTACAGATGCCCTGTGAACACTTGAAAATACAGATGGAAAAGTCCTACATAGAATTTAGCAAATAAGCCCTGGTACTATGTTAAAAGAACAACAGCAATTCTGGGATGGTTCAGCATTAAAAAAAGCCACATGAGGGCATTTTAATGTTAGAGGGAAAAATTATCTCTGTGGATTCTATAAATGCTTGTGCTAAATGTCAGCATTCTTTGCTGACATTAGCAAAATAGGCCTAGTTAACTCCATAAAAGGACTCTTTAAAAGACTTTCAGTGAATATTCCATTTCAAGGTAAAACACAGGACATGATACAGATTTCTGCTGTCATCGTTACTGTCCAGTGCTGCTCTGGACCTCCCAGCCAATATGATAATTAGAAAAGATCAGAGCAAGCTGTCATTATTTGTAGGTAATAAACTGGAAAATTCAAGGGAATCAACTAACAACTATTGAAACTTAAGGAGAGCTAGATGGCCACATGTTAATTAACATAGAAAACCCATTAGCTTCCGGATGCATTGGTAGGGGCCTGTTGGAACCAAAAACTATAAAACACTTGGGAAAAAGTTTAATAAGTGCAGCGTCTACAAGAAGAAAACCATAACATTTACTTATGTTTGTTGTTAATCAAAATCCCAAAAGGTATGAGACGTCTTCTTAGTGAATATCAAAGAAAAAAAAATGAAGAAACAGCTTTGCAGGAGAAGATTCCTGCCTCCTTATGTGGAACTTGTTCATTCCACAGTTAGCGTTTCCCTGCTTGAGGCTGGGGGTTTCCCTGTTTGAGGCTGACAGTGGCTCCCTGGCTCCTGTGCCTGGGTCCTTGCCGGTCCTGCTGGTGTCTCCATCTGGTTCTGGATTTTCTCTTCAGACTTTCTTCCAGAAAGTGAGGGAAAGAGGTTTCCATTTTCTAAGAAACGAGCAGTCCAGCCCAAGAACACCTGTGACCCTCACTGGGCTCTTACGACTTACTCATCTGAAGCCATTAACTCCCCGGCCCTGGGGCCCAGTCTGTGTGGGAGAAAAAGCCCTGGAGCCTTTTTGCCTGTTCTGGTTGGCTCAGCCAAGGAGCTTTGGCTGCAGGAATTATAACCCCCTCCCCCCTAATATTACGCCCACTGTTCTTATGGGCCCAAGCCAGGATTATTCTGGAGCTTTTGCTGGGCAGAGTGTCTCCTGTGTGGGTCAGCCATAAAACAGTATCATTTCTCCCTCCGAAGGCTCCTCAAGGAGGCGGAGTGCACAAATGTAGATTGTAAAGCTTAGCACTAAGTTTTTGGACTTCAAGAAATTTCCTGAGTCAGCCTTTCCAAAGCCAGGTCCTTGACCCAGTTTTAGGGAGTTAGTGTGTGGTGTGCGGAGTTTTGGTGTCTGATATTGGCTTCGGTATTTTTCCTGAGCCATTGACTGCTTCAGATGGAAGGGACTGCGGTGGTCTTGCAGCCCGCCCTGTAGGTGTGGGCAGCTATGCAGCCCGTACAGAGCTGGGGAGTCTGTCCAGCTCCTCACAGAGAGGGTCAGCAGCTCCAGGTCTGGAGTCGCCTGGCAACAGAAACAGAGACGCCGAGGAAGCCCCCAACCACGTCTAGCGTGCAGTATGTCTAGTGTGTGTGGACATTCTTTCTCAGTGTCCTGTTGGGGCGCCTTCATGGTATAGATTTGAGACAGGCACCTTGACAGTGCGTCCACCTGAGGGTGTGATCTGCACAGCAGCCCAGTGTTGTGTGCCTGGGACCCCGGGACTCCTGGCTCCTCTGTCCTTGCCCCTCTCCTCCCCCAGGGCTTGGGAGTGGGACACTCGATGGCTTCAGCTCTGCAGGCAGCGGCTTCTCCTTCCTTGGTACCAGGTGTTCCCACTCTCAGGATGTGTCCTGGGACTGGCGTCCGTGGCGTCCTCTTCTTCCCAGTCTCACTGAACGTAAGATTTAGTATTTTATTAGCTAGGCATGGGGGAGTGAAGCTCCAGCTCTCTATTTTATTACACGGTCTGTCGTCCGAGGTTGTTCTGTGATCGTTTGTTTTTCCAAGAAGTTGTTCAGAGTCAGTTAGAAAGCAAAGGAAAAATGGGCAGAGCCGTAAACATGAAAAAAATGGAAGAAGAAGCCCCAGCAACCTGTTTCGTAGACAGCCTGTCACAGCAGAGTGGGCTTTGGCAGCAGAGAGGAGTGAGTGATGAAAGGATGTTGCTTCCTGTGCAGGACACGGCCAGCCAGAGGTCTCTGAGCATCGCCAGCCCCCCTTTCCAGTCCTGTCAGTAATTTCCTCCTACTCGTTTCGTCCAGTTGCCCCTTGTCTCTTGGTAACGCACACGGACACGTTTTATTCTGCCATTTCTGAGCAAATGGCACGGCCTCAGTCAGCTCTGAGAGCAGAGTGGAAGAGGACGCATGGCGGGGAGGCAGAAGCATTGATTACAGCTTCCATCCCATCCCAGCCTGGCTTCACTTGCTCCTGGGGAGGACAGAGACATTAAGCCAGGAAGGAGTTTTAGGAGTGTCTTCCAGTAGTGCCTAGAGATCTAGGATGAAACATGTCTTCATTGAGTCTTGCAGGAGGATATCAGCATCTAGCGGAAGAGGAGGTTGTGATTCTTACCCAGGTGTGTTCCTGCATCTGTGTCCTCTCATCTGGCACTGTTTGCTTCCCATCGAGCAGAGGTGTTTGTAGTCCATTGTTTGTACCTTTAAGTCTCTAAACCCACGTTCAGCTATGCCCTAAATAAATGGGTCTCAAAACTATAAACAGGCAGTTCACTAGGAAAATCTTCCAAACACTCATGAACTGGGGAAATACAGTTAAAATCATAAGGAGGTACCATCAAATTCACAAAAGTGTGGAAAAAGCGTTGCTCCCATCAAATTCACAAAAGTGTAGAAGTCTGACTATACCAAGTGTTGGCAAAAATGTGTTATGGAGGCCGGGCGCGGTGACTCACGCTTGTAATCCCAGCACTTTGGGAGGCCGAGGCGGGCAGATCATGAGGTCAGGAGTTCCAGACCAGCCTGACCAACATGGCGAAACCCTGTCTCTACTAAAACTACAAAAATTAGCCAGGCATGGTGGTGTGCGCCTGTAATCCCAGCTACTTAGGAGAACGAGGCAGGAGAATTGCTTGAACCTGGGAGGCGAAGGTTGCAGTGAGCTGAGATGGCACCACTGCATTCCAGCCTGGGTGACAGAGCGAGACTCTGTCAGAAAAAAAAAGTGTTATGGAGAGAAGAAACTGCTGGAGGGCGCTGAATTGGTACGCCCCGTTATACCTACATTATTGGGCAATTTAGCAATTACTGGAAAAGCTGAATCATGCTTCTCCTACTCAGTGCAATTCCGTTCCCAGGCATAGGTCAGAGAACCTCTCAGATAAAGGCGCAAGGAAACCATAAGGGGAATGTTCATAACAGCTTTGGAATTTGCAAAAACTGCAAGTAACCCAAATGTTCACCCACAGAACAGTGGGGAAAAAATTGTGATATATTTATTGACTGGAGCCACATGTTCAAACATAGATGGATCTCACAGCATTGAGCAGGAAATACAAGTTGTAGGAGGCTTGATATTTATGTAAAGGTTAAACCTATGCAAGGAAATCCTGCGTACGGCTCTGGGATACATACTGTAGGGAAGTACTGTATTAGTATAAACTTGGGATTGTGGGTGCCATTGGAGGGGGGATTGAGAAAAGAATAAGCCTTTCATTTGGCCTGTTGTATTCATTCACTTTTTTGGAATGCATCTGAAATATTACATACCAGATTAAAATGCTATAAAAGTGATGGCAGCTTTCAAACCCTTGAATGTTAGAAATGGAACTCTAAAAGATTTCCTCCTCCCCACGAATGTACCCTTTGCATAGTATGGGAGGCTGTCACCTGGAGGAGCAACCCAAGGCCCTTGACCGCAGGGGTCCTGGCGATCCTTGCCTTTGTGCATCTGCTCTGGGAGCCAGAGAAGTTGAAAGCGGCCTCACTCGGGATTTTTGAAGAGGTTGAATTTCCCCACGGTCCTGGATAAAAGAAACGGCAGGCAGTCTGACTGTCAGGGGAGCCCCTTCTGGGTCTGTATTTGTATATCCCTAGGAATCCTCTCCTGCGGGCTCTTAAATGGTAAGTAGTGGGTTCGTGACCCGTGGTGAGAAGAAAGATGCCCCAGCAGGTAACATTATCTTTTCCTTTCATCTGTGAATCTCCCTGCTGAAGGCAAAGCACCCCTGAGTCCTGCAATTACAGCCTTCCCACCCCCAAGCTGAAAAACCTGATTTTCTTCAGGAGAAGAGAAACCTCATCCTGGGAGCGGAATTTGGTTTGTATTTCTAGAGTAGAGGCAGAGTGCTCAGGAATCGCTTAACCCTCCCTTGCAGCCCCGAGCTGGGGGTTGTCGGAAAGGGCTGGAGGATCCCGTCGTGAGGGCAGGAAGAGGTTGTGACTCGGCTGGAGGGGCTGCTGCGGGGTATGTGGGTGCACAGTCCGTGGTGTAAGCAGAGACCCTGGTGTCAACAGATCGTAGTGTGGGGAGGAAGCAAGTGGGTGTGCAGAGGCCACGGTGTAGAGAGACGCCAACATCTACCAGCCCACGCTGTCGGTCCAGCCCTGTCTAGCTCTACACCCTGGAAATGGCCAGGGGAGGGAGAGAATGGCGGCCCCCCACTGGCTCCAACAATCTGGGCTGTTCACATGGCCTCCTCTCCTGCTCCTCTAAATGTGAAGCCCTTTTAAGACGGCAACTTTATGTCTCAAGAAGATAAATGCACTTTTAAAAAGTAACCATGGCCGGGCGCGGTGACTCATACCTGTAATCCCAGCACTTTGAGGGGCTGAGGTGGGTGGATCAGTTGAGGTCAGGAGTTCGAGACCAGCCTGATCAACATGGTGAAATCCTGTCTCTACTAAAAAATACAAAATTAGCCGGACGTAGTGGTGCACGCCTGTAATCCCAGCTACTCGGGAGAGGTTGAGGCAGGAAAATCGCTTGAACCCCAGAAGCAGAGATTGCAGTGAGCTGAGATCGCGCCATCGCACTCCAGCCGGGGCAAGAAGAGTGAAATTTTGTCTCAAAAAAAAAAAAAGGTAACCATACCGCCATTATCACACTTAAAAAGGCATTTCCTAATATAAAATATTCATAGTTCACATTTTCCTGTTTATTTTATGAGTTTTGTTTTATTTTCTGTGTTATTCAACAGGATTTAGGTAAAACCTAGGTATTTTGATTAGTTGATCTGATTTAAATGCATCACAGTGGTCATATGGGAGAAAAGTCAGAACCTTGGGACAGAGCTTTTGTAGATGACTTTAGGGTTTCCTGTTGTTTCTATTTGGAATTACATTTTGGTGGGGACCAGCATCTTTTCAGATCTTGGTCTCACCCAGGCATTTGGCCTCCCCTTCCCTTAGGTCCCATGTGGTAGCCACCCTGGTGCAGGCCCAGGCAGGTGTCACATGCTGCTCAGTCCTGGGGAATCCCAAGCCCCTCCACCCTATGCAAGGAATGGAGATAATGGGCTGAGAATTAGGTTTTATTAAAAGCTAAGTCCTTGAAGGATGGTTATTCCTGCCTCGAGGTCCCACAGCAGGATAGGGTCTTTGGAGTGATAGACCCCCCCTTCCCCATCTCCCTCCCCCATCTCCCTCCCCACCCTGTCCCACTTCCACCCCCACCCCTACCCACAAAGCTTCAATAAAAGCTTTTTTTTTTTTTAAAGTTTTCCGGTGCCCTTTGCTCTTTGTTTGCCTTCCTGCTTTGTTCTCTGGCCAGCTGCAGGCCACGCTGCCATTTGGAAAGAAGTTTCCTTGGGTTTGATTGACAAATGGGAGAGAATTGGGATGCAGAGGCTCATGCCTTCTAGAGAATATTTTGGAGAAAGGTGGGAACTAGAGAGAGCTGCTGGCGTTACGATGTTGGGTTCTGAGAACTACCAGGTGTGGGGTTCGTGAGCACATACAGGCTTGTTAGCTCTTTAAGTTCGTGAGTCTTTTAAGTTCATAAGACTTTGTGAGCTTGCAGTGATAACACAGAAAATACCAAGTTAAGGCAATAAAATGGTCTCCCCAACCAACTGATCACTTCCCAGCACAGGAAACTGATGACTTAATTTAGAAAATATGATTTTAAAAATTGGCCTCAAAGCGTTTTTGGACTCAGTTCTGTGCATGTTATTATCTATCCAGATTATATCCTGACATTCATTTAGAAAAAAAGAAAAAAGACTAAAAAATTTTGCCAAACTGGAAATGGAAACGTATTACGGTCTGTGGATGGGAAGAGTCTTGAATGTGTATGACAACCCGCAGGATGTGTTAGCTCCGGTTCCAGCCAAAAATCCAAGAGAGTAATGAGTTTGTCAGATACCATCAAATCAGGGAGAAGATTTAGATAAAACCCTTCAGCATGAATATTCTGGCAATATTTAAAACTATCTTAGAAAACCAGGCCTGGGATTGGAGAATGGAGAATACAGAATTTCTGTACCTGGAAGGCCCCCAAGCCCCCCCCCCCCTTTTTTTTTTTGTTAATGTAATCAAAGATAAGTGAAGAGTAAGTAATCCTTTTTGTAGGCCAATTAGACAAGTCATGCCTGAAGCTCCCCGCTCCCCCGTGACTCCTGGAGGAGACTGGACTCACTGACACAGGGGTACCCACCAACACACATTCCTGCTGGTTGAGATCTGAAATGCTTATTTGAACGGGCTTGGCTGGTGTGTTGCTGCCTGTGTTTATTTGGATGTATTTCAGCAAAAGCCATCACACGGACAGTAGAGGCGCGTTTTATGAAATGGTGTTGAATGAAGGACAGGTCAAACTGAAACCTGATTGACAGATGATCAGATTGGTGAAACTAGACCAAAAAGAAAGGGATTAGCATTCAAGTACCTTGGCTTCAGAAGTACGGAGCTTCCCTTTGGTGACTCCTCCAGCTCCATCTTTGTTGAGTGAGCTTTGGTTGTAGCTCCATGGTAGGATGATGAGTGTGCTTTCTCTCGGTTTCCTTTGTGTACTTGTCTCAGTGGCCATAACGTGCTACTGCATTGCTGTGAAATCCCCTGAGATTTTACCTCCAGATGTAACTCATGCTAGATAGGGGCCCTGGGTAGGGGACTGAGAAGGGGGCTCCGAGGCCACCAGGACCTTGGAAGGGGAAGGGATTTTGGTGGTGATTTAAGCGCTGGCAAGGGCTCTGTTGGAAAAGGTTCACTAACTTCCTGCAAGGACACTTCAGAGGTGCGATGGGCAGTAGGACAGTGGGTGGGGTTTGTTTCCTGTTTGGAGTGAGAGAGGATTCTGGTGCATAGGTGTCTCATTCCAAGGCCTCTTGTCCATCAGATTGTGTTGGGCAGCACTGTCCAGTAGAATTTTCTACAGTGATAGAAATGTTCTATACTTGTCATGTCCAAATCAGTAGCCTGCAGCCACATGTCCCTATTGAGCACTGGAAATGTGATTAGTGTGAATGAGGAACTGCATTTCTGATCTTACTACTTGATTTTAATCAATTTAAATATAAAGAGCCCCATGTGACTAGTGGCTACCATATTGGACAGTGCTGTTACAGAGCTCCAGCTATCACCTTAATAATTTTATATCATCCATACAAAACAGTGAAGAAAATGTGAATGGGAAACATGAAGATTGATGAACAAGTTGAGTGACTCCCATCCTGTTGAAGAAATTAACCTCATCCCCAGTTCCTGTGCAGCTTTCTGGATCTCGTCTTCCAAGGTAGTGACTGTCCTCTGTTTTGTGTTAATAATACCCTTACTTTGTAGTTTTGCCGTATAGGACAGGCCAGCTATCCTCTAGTCTGAAATGCTTGGAACAGAAGTGTTTCAGGTTTGGGTTTTGTACTGTGCTTACAGGTTAAGCATCTCTAACCCCAAAATCTGAAATCTGAAGTACTCCAGTGAGCATTTCCTTGGCGCGTCATGCCAGCACTCACAGTGTTTCAGATTTTGGAACACGTCAGAGTTCCTGTTTTCAGGTTAGGAATGCTCAACTATTAGTTTTCTGGGACTGCCATAACGAAGTCCCACAGGCTGGGCTGCTGAAACAACAGACATTTACTTTCTCCCGGTTCTGGAGGCCGGAAGTCCCAGATCAGGTGTCAGCAGGGGTGACTTCTCCTGAGGCCTCTCTCCTTGGCTGGCAGGTGACGCCTTCTCCCTCTGTTTTCACATGGGCACCTCTCTGTGTCTGAGTCCTCATCTCCTCTTCTTATGACACCTGTCTTTAGGGTCCACCCTAATGACCTCATTTTAACTTAATTACTCCTTTAAAAACCTTATCCCCAAATACAGTCATATTTGGAGGTCCTGGGGTTAGGACTTTAAGGTAGAATTTTGGAGAGACACAATTCGGTTCATAATAATCCCTAAACAGCAGATTGCTTAGTTTTGCCTGTTTTTGACCTTTTGATAAGTGGAGGCATGTTGTATATATATTTTTGTTGAGCATTTTCATTGCCTCTTCATGGTCAGTTGGAGACCACCTGCCAGCTCTCATGGGGAGTGGATTGTCTTGGTCGTGGGCTAGTTCTTTTTTTTGTTTTTGAGACCGAGTCTCACATTGTCGCCCAGGCTGGAGTGCAATGGCACAATCTTGGTGTACTGCAACCTCCACCTCCTGGGTTCAAGTGATTCTCCTGCCTCGGCCTCCCTAGTATCTGGGATCACAGGCACCTGCCACCATGCCCGGCTAAGTTTTTGTATTTTTAGTAGAGATGGGGTTTCACTATGTTGGCCAGGTTTGTCTCAAACTCCTGACCTCGTGATCCACCCGCCTCAGTCTCCCAAAGTGTTAGAATTACAGGCATGAGCCACTGCGCCCGGCTGGTCATGGGCTAGCTCTATAGACTGAACCGTCAGCTCTGGGTTCTCATTCAAGGTCGAAAGGGTGGGAACCAAACTGTCCTAATTGCAGGCTGCTCAGGCTTCTCCCTGTATATGACAAGGAGAGGTGGCTTCAGTGTGGAACCCTACACTCCATTTGCCCAGCTAGATGGATGCCCGACACATACTGCCGCCCGCCCTGAGAGCCTCGCCTGCCCTCCTGCTCCTTCAGTAGAACTTCCTTTCAAGTCCTCAAAATTCAGATGCCTTGATGCCTTTCCTCGAATTTCTCCCCTCATCCTTCTTCATCTCAGGAGCTTCTTTGCCCCTGTCCGGCTTTTCTCTACGAACCCTCTCTCCATGTGATATTTCCCTGGTCTTGTTTTCTCTTTGCTAATCACCTTTGCTGAAGAGGCTGGATAGCTCAGGAGTGCTCGTCCTCCCTAATGTTTTCACCGCATGATAAAATTAATACACAGATGTCAGTATTTAGAAGAAAAATACTATAAATAAGAAAACAAAAATTATTTGCGAGTGTACTGCTGGAGATAACTCACCATCGATAAAGGAGTACTAACAGGAAGTCTTCACTTAAAAGCACTGCTAGGCTTTTGGAAACTGTGACTTCAAGTGAAATGACATACCGTAGAACAAAACTGATTCTACCGTACGCTAACTGATAGAAACAAGAGTTAAGTTCTTACGGCACACAGCATGTCATCTCATTTAAAGTGGGAGTTTCTAAGAACCTGATCGATGAGGTCAAGTGAGGACATCGGACTCACTGTACTTGCATTTTAACACATTTGTGATCATACTGACGTGGTTTTATTTCGTAAACATGTTTTTCTTGTTACCTACTTGGTCTTTTTATAATAATCAATTTTAATGGTGGCGTATTATCTGGTCAAGTGCCATTTCCTGTAACAGATCAAACACTCCACTCGTTTCCAGTATTTAGGATTTTTTCAGTTTTTCCAAGTTATATATGTGAAGTTCAGAACTTACTGGAAAGTTGCAAGTAGAGTATATGGAAGTTCCTCGTCCCCCCTCTAACCATCTGAAAGTAAGCAGCTGGCAAGATGTCCCCTTACCCCCAAAATGCTTTAGTGTGTATTTTCTACAAACAAGGACTTTTTTGTGCATAATCCTAATACAACCATCATGAAAATCACAACATGATGAAAATCACATACAGATGCATGACCACCATCAGACCCCAACCTGGACAGTTGCAACAGCGGTCCCAGTGATGTCCCTTTGAGCAGCAGGATTCACTGCAGGGTCATTTGGCTCTGTGCTTCTGGAATGTTCTCTAGTCTGGAACATTCCCCAGCCTGCCCTTGACCTTCATGACCTTGACATTTGTGAAAAGCGCAGGCAGGTTATTTTGTAGGAAATCCCACCACTTCTGTTTATCAGGCTTTGTCTACGGGCAGGCCCACTGCAGAAACGATGTTGTATAAAACCTTTCCATTGCTCTCATTGGATGGCGCACAGGGTCACTGTGTCCCCTAACTGATGAGATTGACTGGCAGAGGTGGCATCTGTTAGGCCTTCCCTTTCAAATTAATCAGCATTTGGTATTTGATGGGGAGGTTCTTGGAAACCGTCTACTTCATCAGGCTTGTATTCCTGTGTTTACTTGTATTAGTATGCTCACAGCACTCCTGTTTTATCCAGTGGGTTATAATTCTGCCATTACCCCCTGCAAATACCTATTGCTAATGCACCGACAAATGCTTTAAATATATTTTATTATGGCATTAGTTTGCTAGGACTGCTGTAACAGTGCACCACAGACTAAAGGGCTTATACAATGGAAATTTATTTCATCATAGTTCTGGAGGCCGGAAGTCTGAGGTCCAGGTTTCAGCAGGGGTGGTTTCTCCTGTGGCCTCTCCTTGGCTTGCAGATGGTGTCTTCACCTTATGTCTTCGCGTGGTCATCCCACTTTGTGTGTGTCCTTTTTTTTCCTTCTTATAAGGACACCAGTCATACTGCATTAGGGCCCACCCTAATGACTTTATTTTAGCTTAATTACTTCTTCAAAGGTTCTGTCTCCAAATGCAGTCGCATTCTGAGCTACAGGACGTTAGAGTTTCAACATACAGATTTTGGAGGACACAGTTCAGCCCATAATAATTCGGAACTGTGCTTTGTATTGCATTAACATTCTGCTGACTTCTACTGTGATGAAAAACTTAGTATTGATGACCTTAACATTTCTGAGAATCTTCTCAGAAAAAGTGAGTGCAAGCAGAGGCAAGAAGTTCTGATTTTAAGCAAAGATGGGCACATGGAAGGGGTTGGAACTAGACTTTCTGCAGTTCTTGTCCAAGTTAATAGGACCGTCTGGATACATGATGAGGTGTTCACTTAGTCTGCTGCACCCGGACTTTGGTTAGACCCTGGGCTTTTCCTGAGATTTGTTTCTTGGTGGGCATGCATTGATGTTGCCTGAGTTAAGATATGGAAGGAATAGAGTGGGATCTTCCAAGGCCCAGCTGACCTCCTGCTCACATACCTGCATAAGTGCATGAGTGTGTATCAGAAGTGTTCAAAGGTTTATAAATTATTTAAAGAAAGCTGAAGTTATTGCCTCTGCAGTGGGGGACATGGGTGGCTGGGGAAAAAGAGTGGAAGAAAGTCTTACTTTTCACTCTTGTGACTTTTGAATTTTGTTTTGTGTGTATACACACACACACACACACACACACACACTCAGAAAATAAATAAAAGTTAACTTTGGAAAAAGGAAATAGAGAAGAAAAAGGGATCAGCATTCTCTCTTACTGCCTGTCCTCTGTCTTTAACATTATAAGGACATCATCACTTTCCCTGAACCTCCAAGGCCCTACCAAGGTGGAGGTCCTCCTGGGCCAGGCCCGTGGTGTGAGCAGTGGCCCCGTCTGTTCCTAGTCCTCGTCTCCTCTCCTGGAAATGGAGCCCTGGGTCCGTTTGGTGATGCACCCTTTAAGAGACCCTTTTCCTGTGCTTGACCAATTTCTGTGACTTTTGGGAACAATGGTTTTTGGATTTGTCTTTGTTTCTTAAAGTGCAGCTCTTCTGTAATGAGTGTCTTGTTGGGGGATTCTGGAATTGTGGTTGGGTTTTAATTTTGGTCTGTAGGGAGTAAGGGCTGTTTCCACTGAATGTGCTTCTCAGAGAATGATGGGCTATGGTTTGGCTTCAGCCTCCAAGTGGCTTTCCAAAGAGGTGAACTGGACCTATTTGAAGCCAGCCAGGTGCTGGGTGTGCAAGGTGGGAGCTTCTGTGATTATTGACAATGAATAAACCCAGACTCTGTCCTTAGGAAACTACATTTTATAGAAAAGAGTCCAAAAAATGAATAACTTAGGAGATGCTGTCAGGTGGGTTTGCATGAAACACCATGAGGACCTAGAGAAAAAGCCTACTTCTGCCAGGCGAGGCCAGGAGTGCTTTGCAGAAGAAGAGTCTGGGCTCAGGAGCTGACCATGAGGGGGTGAATCATCTTCATCAGGTGGAGAAGAAGGACCATGGAGGTGTGAAGGAGCCCAGGACCCTGAAGCCCAGGAAGGGGAGGGTGCAATTGTGATCTGTTGGGGCAAAATTCATTCATTCTGACCTGCCTCCTGCCATTTCCCTTGCCCCACATCAGTGTGCAGATTAAATGAATTTAATGAATGTATCCCATTTAAGGGCCACTCTAGGGTGTTTTTTTCGCTAGCAATGAAAGGATTTCTCAGCTGCTGTAAATATTCCATTTGCTGGAGGAAGCTGGAGCCAGTACTGGGTTCCTGTGAAGTTCTAAACACTCTGGAAATCTTGTTAAAGCTGGAGGCTTACGTAAATTATGGGGTCCTCATCCTTAAAGCCTTTCTTTGTTAGCCTCCTTTTGATGAGAAAATAATTGATTATCTTTGGGGAAAAGAACACCTTGAGTTATTTATAACCCTTCTCCCTGGGGAGCGCTGGAACTGTTTGCAAATGTAATCTAATTATAAGCCTGACACTCTCCCACCCAAGTTGGGGCATGTATTATTACCCCGTGGTACTTCCTTCTCCTGTTTTAGCATAAATGTAAACCTGGGAGATGAAGTGGCTTGCCTAAGTGTAATTTAGTCTGTCAGCAGACATAGCAGGAATAGCTGCTGTGTAATGAACTCCAGTTATAAAATGGTTCGATAATGTCATTGGTGATGGTTCTTCAGAATTGTTAGAGGCTGAGTGAGAACTGACCCTCAGGAGTGATTGTAATTGTTGTCTGGCAACACTTAATATATCTCCTAAATGTTCAGTATTTTGGGTACGTTTAGATCACTAATTTTCCTTGTGTAGGTATCCGTCGTCTTTTCCTGAACACCATGGTCGTTAATCTGATCTTCTTGATCCTCTTCTGGTCACAAGACCCGTTACTGGGGAGGTCATTCTGTGTCTTTCTGCCCCTGTCCACTTAGATTGGGCTACATGACTTACAGATAGCCATGGGCCCCTCACAGGCTGATCTGAAGCCTTCCTGGAACTTCTTGATCACCTTCTTTCAGGAGGTATGGATGAAACCTTGAGTGTATGGTGGTGAGTGAGGCTGGAAAGAGAATAGAGAGGGATGGGAAGAGGAGACGCAAATGTTATAGGAAGCTGCATTTAAAGGGTAAGTGTTTTGAGTCCTTGTAATTTCCACCTGCACATGCTTGATAGTTTGGGTATCATTCTCAGTTGCGTGTCGTGTTCTTTGGAATGTCACCCCACGGTCTTCCCAGCACCCTGTGCCTTCTGAGAGGTTCACTGCCACTTGAAGCCTCATTCCTTTTCTGGTGACTTGTTTTTGCTTGGAGAGGTTTTGGGATCTTCTATGTACCCTGGGGTTCATTACGATGTATTAAATGTGCATGTCTTTTGCTCGTTCTCAGTTGTGGCTTGGCCCTTTTCGTACGGACACTTGAGTCTTTCAGTTTGGTGATGCTCTTCGTGTCTTTTTAAAAAATATTCCCCTCTCCCACTTTTTTTCTGTTCTGTCTTTCTGAAGTTCCTCTTCTTTCTTCTCCTTGCTGTAGAATTTCACCTTTATCTTTCAATCCTACAGTTGAATTTTCCTTTTAATGCTGGGATCCTATTTTGATTTCAGTACCTTCTTTTCTATTTTTTATTGCATTCTGATGATATTTCAAGAAGGTGATACCTTCTTTAATGTCTGAAAACTTCATTTTCTTTCTTTTGGCTCTTGAATCATCTTTGTTTCCTCTGGAGTGATTTGTTTTCTTATCTTGGCACCTCTTTTTCATATTGGGAGCTTTGTGCAGATGTCTGGTTATTCTTGGTTAATTCTTGGTTCAAGCAGTAGCTCACAGTTGGAGAGTTTGCATGTGTGGATGGTGAACTTCACTTCAGATTTGGTGTCGGGGACTGGCTATTTTACCAGGGACCCTGGGTACCAAGATATACAAGTCTATTCCTGAGGCCTTCACTTTCATTTCACTTTTTTTTTTTCTTTTTTTTGAGACAGTCTGGCTTTGTCGTCCATGCTGGAGTGCAGCGGTGCTATCTTGGTTCGCTGCAACCTCCGCCTGCCGGGTTCAAGTGATTCTCCTACCTCAGCCTCCCAAGTAGCTGGGATTACAGGTGCCTGCCACCATGCCTGGCTAATTTTTGTATTTTGAGTAGAGATGGGGTTTCACCATGTTGGCCAGGCTGGCCTTGAATTCCAGACCTCAAGTGATCTACCTGCCTTGGCCTCCCAAAGTGCTGGGATTCCAGGTGGGAGCCACTGTGCCTGGCCTCATTTGAATTTTAATGACAAGTACACTTTTCTGTTTTTTTTTTTTTTTCCCCTGCAGGGTAACGGGAAAGGTAGAAATGCCTGAGTGCCAGGTCTGCTCTGAGCTCAGTTGAGATAGGAGTTGGCCATTTGGGTTTCTACGTGTCCATCTATACTTTCACACTCAGTCTCACTGTTGGTTACCCCACCTTGCTTTCTGATGAACCTGGTGTTCCCAGGTTCTGAGTCTTCCTGTGGCTGAGGGAGCCACTTGGACTCTGCTTATAAAGCTGCTTTATCCTTGAGTGGCACTCCCCATACATCGATGGTCAGTGTGCTGACTTCTCCGGCTTGCTGTGCGGTGTGTCTGTTGACTTGCTTTCTTCTATACATTGCTGGAGCTCTCTCACCTCCAGAGAATGTCTCTGAGAACTTCCTTTTCTTTCTTTTGGCTCTTGAATCACCTTTGTTTCCTCTGGAGTGATTTGTTTTCTTATCTTGGCACTTCTTGTGACCTTTCTCATGTTCTCTGTGTGGCTATGGGTTTCTTACTTTGTTTCATTCTTATCATTTTGTGGGACTTTTAGAAAGGAAAATAAAGCAAGCATGGTCAATCCAGCGTTGTTCAGTGGTGGGTATAATAATTTGAGAAGCACTGCAGTAGACCTTTTCCTATTTTCTGCTGGCTCTTAAAATGAGAAAATTAAACAATTAGTTCCTTTAGGGCCGTTGGACATTCTTTTTAAAGCATCTACATTTCTACAACTTTGTCGAGTGGAATCAGAGAAATACTGGCGTTTCTACATATACTCCCCATTGCCAGATGTTTGTTACTTTTGATTTAGTCAAATTCTTGTTCATTTAAACAATTGTTCTCCACAAAAATGTGAAAGCACTTGCAGGATATCTCTAGGCATTTCATTCACAGAGTTGCATGTTGAAGTTAGAGTAGAATCTGCTCCCTCTCTGCTATTGTGACCATTAATTGGTTGGCATAACTCAGAATGTCTTCTGAAGTTGGAGAAAATGTAATAAAATGATCCACCCATATACTAAATATTTGGTTCCATTTGAATCATATAAGTGTCCATTAATTTACCAATTTTTTGAGGTAGGCCAAGGCTTTTTGCTGAGCATCAGCTGATAGAGGAGTTCTCAGTTGTCTTTCTTTTTTTTTTTTTTGAGATGGAGTTTTGCTCTTGTTGCCCCGGCTGGAGTGCAATGGCGTGATCTCAGCTCACTGCAACCTCTGCCTCTGGGGTTCAAGTGATTCTCCTGCCTCAGCCTCCCGAGTAGCTGGGATTACAGGTGTGTACCACCATGCCCGGCTAATTTTGTATTTTTGGTAGAGACGGGGTTTATCCGTGTTGGTCAGGCTTATTGCAAACTCAGGACCTCTGTGATCCACCCACCTCGGCCTCCCTGTGCTGGGATTACAGGCGGGAGCCACCCGGCCCGGCCCAGTTGTCTTTCTTGCTTACACTACACAGAGTTTTCCAGTTTTGGTTTCTTCAGAAGTCATATGACAACAGGAAGAAATCTGTGAAGCAGGCTGAGGTCAGATGTTTACAGTATTTTCCTAGTCATTTTCTGTTTTATCACCTAGCCTTCTAACACGGATTATTTTTTTCATTGTATGGAGGCTTTTCAAAGCCAACTTAGTTTTCCTAGATAAAACTTTTTGTTAATGTTTATAGTTCCTCATCAATTAAATATTTAATTACATAATTTAATGGCTAGAATAAGGCAGCTGGCCTAAGCAGGTTTGTGAGCAGCTGTGGTTGAGTCCTGGGACACGTGCGCCACTTTGATGAGGCAGAATTGAGGAGCGAGGGCGCGTGTGCAGAGCCTCCTGAACTGGTGCAGGTGGCCAAGTGGCCGCCACAGAGCACCTTGTGCTGGAGTAATCCTGCTCTGAAGCAGATTAGGTTTCCTGTCAGTGGAGTGGAAATGAAGGGTCTTTTCTCTTCCCCCAAGCGGGGTGATTCCTTGAGGCCCTGTCTGGGAGGGAGGCTTCGTCAGCCCCCTTCCAGGTGGATGCTGTCACTTTCCCATGCCCTGACTTGATTTTCTGTGGGCAGAGACGAAATTACAGGCTGTAAGTGTTCGTCAGAGCAAAAGACCAACTCCCCCAACCAATTCAATAGGACCCCAGACAGAAAGCCTTTCATGTGCTCTCTTAGTGCCCTCCTTTTAAAATTTATCTCTGAGGAGAAGTGAAAGTTAATTTGTCAGCGGTAATTTACAGCCTGAATATTCAGGGGAGGAAAAGGTTGCCCTCAAGGCATCTCTTGATGGAAGAATCTGGATGTAGAACACGGCTTTGGACTCTGGGATTCAGCTGTTCGGCGCTGGATAAATTACAGTGCTGTCAACACAGCTGTATATATCGCCGGGCTGGGTACAGTGTGTTCCTGTGGAGGCGGTGTGTACATCTGCCATGGCTCAAATGCACTTCAGATGTCTGTGGGATTGTCACAAAGAAGGCCCTGTGACACTTTGTGTTCCCACTGGTGGCTTTTTTTTTTTCTTTTTTGAGATGGAGTCTTGCTCTGTCACCCAGGCTGGAGAGTGCAGTGGCACGATCTCGGCTCACTGCAACCTCCGCCTCCCGGTTCAAGCAGTTCTCCTGTCTCAGCCTCCCAAGTAGCTGGGACTGTAGACGCCCGCCACACGCCTGGCTAATTTTTGTCGTTTTAGTAGAGATGGGGTTTTACCATGTTGGCCAGGCTGGTGCCGAACTCCTGACCTCAGGTGATCCACCCGCCTCAGCCTCCCAAAGTGCTGGTGTTGGGATTACAGGTGTGAGCCACCACGCCCAGTCCCACTGGTGACTTTTTAATGCTCTTGCTAGAGAGAGCTTCCAGTGGTAGTCTAGGGGGACATGGGCCAGATGCACGTAGGCAGTGGGAGATGAGTTGACGTACAGTTTTATATAAGTGCAAAAATGATAGGAGAAGGTGAAAACCAACTTTGACACTGTTTCATCCAGGAAAGCAAGCCAGACCCACAGGGCCAGAGACTGTTGATGGAGCAAGCCTTAGCGCATATCTGTTGGAATTGAAAGTATGATGACGATGAAAGTGATGACATAAAATAGTGGTGTCTCCAAGAACTTTAAGAATTTCAGATAAACTGTACTTAGGTTCTTTTACAGAGTTAAAAATGTGAGTCATGCCATGGTTGAGGGGACACTTGGCCTGTGGACCTGCCATGGGCCTGGTTCCTGGTTCCATAGATTTATGCAAAACATACCAGGTGCCTATACTTTTCCTCAGTGTGTAAGGGACCACAGCATCCAGGTCCCTTTCCATCCCTCAGAGGATGTTGGTACTTTGGCCATGAGCCATGCCTTCCTCATTTCTACTGAAGAGCTGCTAAGGGAGTTCTTACTCTGCATATTTCTATATTTCCAGCCCAGCCTCTATAATAAGGTAAAACGCATGACCTGTGTTTCAGCAGTCGACAGTGCTGCTTCATAAGCAATGTGTAGTATAAGGAACACTTAATACAATGGCCTGTAAACACACCAGCCCCAAGGTGGGACTTGGAAAGTACTGGGGAGAAAGAAGAGGTAACTTATGAGTAGCCTCACAAAAATCCGTACAGGAAAAAATAGAACAAATTCTGGCTGTGTGGTGTAAACACTGCCTGATTCCTTGTCAAGGTTTGGCAGTAAAGTGAGGAATAGTCATTGGATGGATTGGAAATCTTTGAGTTCATGGACATTTGTCAGGCTTCCCTTGGGTGATGGTGCAGTCACTCATAGTTAAAATGATGAGATGCACCCCAGGACGAACGGTGCCAGCCTGAGAGTGTAACTCTGAGTGCGTTTACATGAGTGGCTGCAATCTGAAAACTTTCCTTTCGCCATAAACTCAGGTTATATCACACCAAGAGTGAGGAGTCTCTTTAATGCTGTTTTCCAGGAAAAGGGAGAAAAAACAAATGAGAGTGAATAAATAAATTTCCTTAGTAGAATTATTTGTGGAGAAAATGAAATTCCTCCACAGATCTGTTTTTTCAATCTGTTGCTGTGTAACAAAACCGCACCATTTAGAGGCTTAAATGGATAATGTGTTGCTACAGCACACAGTTCTGTGGGCTGACGGGGTCTTTCCTGGGGTCTCTTGTGTGGCTGTGGTCAGATGCTGGCTGCGGTAAGATGCTGGTGGGGGCTGCAGTCATCCTCAGGCTCAACTGGGCTGGACTTAAGATAGGGCACTGACATGGCTGGTTGGTGGTGCTGTTGGGGGTCGGGGAGTCTCTCGACCTGGGAACCCATACATGGCCTCTCCGTATGGCTTGGCCTTCTCACAGCATCGTGGCTGGGTTCCAAAAAGGACTCTCCCAAGAGTGAGTGTGTTAAGGGCAGAAAGTGGAATTTGGCCAGTTACAGGCTTCATCCAGAACCAGCACTCGAGGCCACTTTCTTTGCATTCTAGAGGTCACAGCAATCACAGGGCCCACTCTGATTCAGGAGAGTGGGGAAACAGACTCCGGCTCTTGTCGCGGGAGTGTCGGGGCCACCATATGGAAGCGCGTGTGAGATGGAAGATACTGTTGTAGCCTTCTTTGGAAAATACAACCTGTCACAAGATTTTGCGACGGAAATTGAATATACAATCCCTTTGTCACAGACATATATATGCTTGTATCATTATAGGACATGAACACATTTTTCCACTTCCAGAGTGATTAATATTAATTAATTCAGCCAACTTTTGTCTAGCACATGCTATGCGATATATTATGCCAATCCATGGCAAGATGAGGGAGAACGATAGAAGGAGATAGTAAGAAGCGCAGATAGTGGTTTAGATAGAGGAAGACGAGCACACAGAGTGGTGATACATGTGGCAGACAGCTGCTGTACCCATGGAAGGAGACCAACATGTAAACAGAGAAAGTGGGACTCTTCAGAGGAGAGGCAGCAGGGGAAGCTGCATGTTAGAGTTTTAAGGAACAGGGTGGGACAGACCATCCCAAGCTGTCCTCAGCTCTAGAGAAGACCATGTTAAAATAACCAAGGGTTTCTTTGGTCAGGAGAGTCCCTAAACCTGCACATTTCTGCCTTTCTCTGGAAGGCGTTGCTTTAAAGAGTAATTGGATCTGTAGAACAATACTGGTTTTAATGCTGGTATTAGCAGTTCTTTGCATTTATGTTTTTACTTAATGTGAACTCTGTTAATAGCATTCCAGAAATTAAAGGAAGATCATGTGTTGAGTTTTCTTGACTCTGTGAGTGTCACTAGAAAATAACTTATTCTGGCTGGGTGCGGTGGCTCACACCTGTAATCCCAGCACTTTGGGAGGCCGAGGAGGGCAGATCACGAGGTCAGGAAATCGAGACCATCCTGGCTAACATGGTGAAACTCCATCTCTACTAAAATACAAAAAATTAGCCAGGCGTGGTGGCCGGCGCCTGTAGTCCCAGCTACTTGGGAGGCTGAGGCAGGAGAGTGGCGTGAACCCGGGAAGCAGAGCTTGCAGTGAGCCAAGATCACGCCACTGCGCTCCAGCCTGGGCGACAGAGCGAGACTCCGTTTTAAAAAAAAAAAAAAAAAGAAAATACTTTAGTCTAAAGTATTTTCCCCAGGTATATAAAAATATTCTACACACTAACTCAAGCTGTCCTGCAAAAATCAGTGCCATAGCTGTGGCTTGGGGCCATTTGCAGGCTATGTGAAATAATGCAGTCCAGATTTGTTGAAATATGACTTTTTTTTTTTGGACACCTGTACTTTCAACATTTAGTACTTTATTTGATATTAAAAATCTCCTTTTGATCTTGCATTGCTTTCAGCATCCTAGAAATGTTTCCTTCTTTTGTAAAAGTTATATGGGACACGTGCTAGGGAATTGAAAGGATAGCAGTGTTTGTAAATAAATAGAGCCCTGAAAATAAGTGAATGGTGAATTAGACATTCATTTTTCTTTGTTAAGTGATGGATGTTGGGAGCCCTGGCTTTTTGGGCAGTTCCAGGGGAAGTTACCATCAAGACCCGGTCTGGCTATCCTTACCCAGCCAAGTGGTTCCCTGACCCCATATGTACCCTGCTGTTTCAACTCTGTGAAAAAGGAGTTTCCTTGGTTCTAAAATATAGGCTGTAGGCAGATGATGGTGTTCTAGTCTTTGGACAGTTGGGATCAGTCAAGAAAAACACAACATTTCATATTTAATGACTAAATGATCCAGGTATTGACTTAGATTGGGGGTCAGCAAGCCTTTTCCAATAGATAATCAGATAGTAAAGCAGGCAGAGATCACGTGTTAACAATACGTCTTATTAAAACTTTGTTGTGGACATATAATTTTAGCATGCCTCAAAATCTTCTTTGTTTGATGTTTTCGACAATTTTAAAGCGTAGAAACGATTCTTGGCTCTTGGAACAGGTGGTGGGCTGCCTTTGGCCCGTGGATTGTAGGTTGCTGACTGCTTCCCAATATCTTGCAGGAGTAGACAGACACACATGTTAATAGGGTACTTGACGTAGGTAACTTTTATGAATGCTTATTTTTTTCTTCTTCAAAAAGTTCCTGAGGAAGATTTTTAAAATTTTTAATTGTTAAGTTAATACACCGAAATAGATTTTTGTGGTATGTAGTTCTGTGATTTTAACACAAGTATGGGTAGCTTTGTATAACCACTGCTAAAATCAGGATATGGAGCAGTTGCAACTTCCTTGTGGTACCCCTTTAGAGTTGCCTTTACCTCCACCCACGAGCCTTGGCAACCACTGATCTTTTTTTCTGTCCCTATAGTAGTTTTGTCTTTTCAAGAATGTCAAGTAGTGGAATCATACATTATTTAACTTTCTGAGCTAGACTTACTTGTTTATTCACTCAGCATAATACCTTTGCCATTCACCCAAGTTGTTGCAGTTATCCGTATTTCATTCCTTTCTATTGCCAAGCAGTATTTCATTGTATAGATGTCCTACAGTTTGCTTATCCATTCACCTGGTCAAGGACATTCGGGTCATTTCTAGTTTTTGCCAGTTATAAATAGAGCTGCTTTAATATACCTGTACACAACCAGGCATGGTGGCTCACGCCTGTAATCCTGGTGACTTGAGAGGCTGAGGTGGGAGGATTGCTTGAGGCCAAGAGTTGAGACCAGCCTGGAATTTAGTGAGACTCTGTTTCCAAAACAATGTATAATAAATTCACTGGGTGTGGTGGCACGTGCCTGCAGTCCCAGCTACTCAGGAGTTTGAGGCCGAAGGATCACTTGAGCTCAGTAGTTCCAGGCTGCAGTGAGCTATGGCTGTGGTGATAGGGTGAGACTCTGTCTCTAAGAAGGAAAAAAAACAAAAAACAAAAAACATATTCACATATAGGTTTTTGTGAGAGCATATGTTTTCGTCTCTCTATGGTGAATACCTAGGAGTAGGATTACTGGTGACATAAGTGTATGATTAACTTTATAAGAAACAGCCAAACTGTTTTCCAGAATGCATTCCCAACAGCGATGTGTGAGACTGCCAGTTCATCATTTTTGTTCTTCTTTCATTCCTGGTGGTCCAAGTTCTCTTTCTGGTATTAATTCCCTTCTGCATGAAGCACTTCCTCCAGCGCTTGCTCTACTTCAAGTCTGCTGACAGTGAGTTCTGTTAGCTTTTCCTTCATTTGAAAGTGTCACCTTCCTTCCCTAGTGATGTGTTCACTGGGTATAGAATTCTGGGTTGATAGTCTGTTTCTTTGAGCACTTTAAACAGTCTGTACCACATCCTTCTGGCCATTGTTTTTAGCGAGAAATCTGCAGACTTTAAAATGGTTTTACCTCTGTAAATAACGTGTTTTTCTCTGATTGCTTTTAAGATTTTTTCCGTTTGTCTTTACTTTTCATCAGTTTTATTATTCTGTGTTTGGATATAGATTTATTTGGGCTTATCTTTTTGGGAATTCACCAAATCTATTTTGTGGGTTTACTTTTTTTTTTTTTTTTTTTTTTGCCACATTTATGAAGTTCTTAGTCATTTCTTAACATTTTTTTTTGTTCTTCTGGGAATCTGGGGATATAAACGTTGGACCATTTCATTTTGTCCCACAGTTCTGTGATGATCTGTTCATTTCATTTCAATCTTTTTTCTCTTTTGTTCACCTTCTGCAATTTTTATTGACACTTCTCTGTCCTTATTGCCATTGATCCCTTTCATTGAGGTTTTTCTTCTAGTTATTGTATGTTTTCTTTCTAAAATTTTCAGTTTTCTCTTTTTTTAAAAAATTTTTCTGGTTTTTTTTTGTTGAGACATTTTATCTGTTTGTTTCCAGAGTGCTTTACTTGTTGGCAATTTTTATAATAGTTGTATTGAAGTCTTTGTCAGATAATTCCAACATCTGTGACATCTTGTTGCTAATGTTCTTTGTATGTTGAGTAATGTTGGATTGCATCATGGAGATTTTGAATATTAGGTTTTGGTGGTGAGACTCGGGGTGTTCAGCCACTGCAGGGAATGTTGATACTGTTTTATGGGCAGTCAGTCTGTTTGGGTTCAGGCTGCAAGTTCTGAACAGCCTTCTGTGTTTGCAGTCCCAATGCCAGCTCTACTTTCAAAGCCTCTGTAGTGCTACTTGGATCCGTCCCACATGTGTGCCACACTGTGGCCAGACTGGGACCTGGGTGGCGTTCTGCTTTGCAGTTCTGTTCTCAACATCTGCTTAGGGTCAGATCTACACACACACATAGCTCATGGGAGGTCTCAGGAACTTGTAAACAACCTCAAAGGGTCACTTTTCTGAGTTTTCCCCTCTCCATCATCTCCCTGGTATTTTCAAGTTCCTTAAAACACCCATTTCAGTCCTCTAGCCCAAAACCTTGGGTTTTAGTTACCTTATTCTGCTGTATACTCACCTTGACTATGTCCATGTCTCAGAAAAACAGTTGAGGACACAGAGAGAAAAACAGCAATGGAGTCTGACCACCTCTTGGGACCGCAGCTTCTCCAATTGCAGAATTAAGTTATCTCTCAGGGTTTTAAGCTACTGCAGTTACTTGTTGCCACCTCCACCATCACTTCAATAACGTGGGGACTGGAGTGCAAGAGAATGAAGAAAAGAAAGAAAATGAAAAAAGAACCATATACTTTCTATGCTCTTTCAGTGGAGAAAGATATTCTTATCTTTAACCCTGCTCAAGCAGAGCTAGAAGCCTGCTCTGGAAGCTCTCTTCTGTGTTCATGCCCTTGTATGAGTTTGGGACTGTGTTAAGTTCAAACCTGGAGATGCTAAGGAGTCCCCAAAGAAGTGCTTCCTTATTCATTCCAGGTTTTATAGCTCCATTCATGGGAAATGTGGGCAGAATATGCCGACCGTATGTATCTTGTCCAGAACCAGAACCCTCAAGATATTTTGATCGGAGTAACTTAAAAATTTTATTTTCTATTTTGTTTTCCAGCACAATTAGCACCAACCCTATTTTGAGGAGGATGTGCAGATTTCAGATTGTTTCAAGATCCTTTCCATTTTCTCCCCAAAATTAGGTAATTAAATTACTAGATTCTGTTGTCAGTTCTGTTGCATAGAACTTTTGGGGAAAATGGAAATAGTCTGTGTCTGCGTATGGTAGCTGTTGGCCTTATGTGGCAATATTAAGCTCTTGAAATGTGGCTAGTGGGGCGGGCTAATAGAATTATAAATCTTCTGTAATTTTAATTAATTTAAATTTTAGTAGCCCCATAGGTCTGGTGGCTCCCTTACTGTACAATGCAGCAAGTTTATTTTGCTGTGGAAAGCACTCTTTAAAACATGCAGCTGGTACAAAAATATCTAAGTGTGGTGGCATACCTGTAATCCCAGCTACACAGGAGGCTGAGGCTGAGGCAGGAGAATCACTGAAACCTGGGAAGCGGAGGTTGCAGTGAGCTGAGATCATGCCACTGCACTCCAGTGTGGGCGATAGACTCAGTCTCAAAAAAAAAAACAAAAAAACAAAAAAACGCTGGACGCGGTGGCTCACGCCTGTAATCCCAGCTCTTTGGGAGGCCGAGGCGGGTAGATCATGAGGTCAGGAGTTTGAGACCAGCCTGACCAACATGGTGAAACCCTGTCTCTACTAAAAATACAAAAATTAGCCGGGTGTGGTGGTGCACACCTGTAATCCCAGCTACTCAGGAGGCTGAGGCAGGAGAATCACTTGAACCCAGGAGGCGAAGGTTACAGTGAGCTGAGATTGTGCCACTGCACTCCAGCCTGGACAACAGAGCAAGACTCTATCTAAAAACAAAAAACAAAAAAATGAAAAACCATCCAGCTGGCAGGCTTGGATTTGGGCAGAGGGAAGAATATCACTATTCTTTGACTATTTCGTGTGTAAAGCATTTTCACTGTGATGCCACTATTGTACCACACACCTGCCTGGAGTATTTTGATTTAGGTAATTCAGAAAGTGTCATTTATTCAGTATGTGTAGCTAAATTTGGATAACGTCCCATGTTAGAGTCATATATCCTCTGGAGCAGTTTAAAGAGAATCTCTTTTGTATTCTATTTTTTGAAGGCGGGGCCCCGTTGAACATCACTGGCAGTGCTGACTGAGCTCTTCCCTTCTTTCAGAAGTCACCTTAGCCAGGTTGATGTGGCCCCCAAAGAAGCCGTCTTGTTTTCACTTCACTTCTTCACTCCCGTGCCTTCAACCAAAAATGAAAGTAGGACTTAGTCCATAGTCTTGTAGTATTTCATGTGAAATAAATAGCCTCGGGCCCATATTTTGAAAATGAAATATTGTCACGACCCTTTTTAAAGGAATGACAATGGACTGATCTGCAAAATGGTATCTCTTCCTTGCTGAGAATAAGATATTTACCTAATTGCTTTATTACTTGCTGTGCTTTTAAAAATGAAATGACGTGTCTCCCTGCCCTGTGTTGACTCCTACAAAGCCAATGTTTTGGTATTCTAATTTCTGTAGAGGAGGAACACTAATGACACTAAAGTCGTGTTATTTTTCAGATACATTAAAGAAAACCAAAACGTGGTTTCACAGGTGGGTCATTTGATTCCTTGAGTGTCTCTAATCTGGAGACTGTTTTCTTTTTTTTTTTTTGAGACGGAGTCTCGCTCTGTCGCCCAGGCTGGAGTGCAGTGGCCGGATCTCAGCTCACTGCAAGCTCCGCCTCCCGGGTTTACGCCATTCTCCTGCCTCAGCCTCCCGAGTAGCTGGGACTACAGGCGCCCACAACCGCGCCCGGCTAATTTTTTTTTGTATTTTTAGTAGAGACGGGGTTTCACGGTGTTAGCCAGGATGGTCTCGATCTCCTGACCTCGTGATCCGCCCGTCTCGGCCTCCCAAAGTGCTGGGATTACAGGCTTGAGCCACCGCGCCCGGCCGTTTTCTTAAGCAGAGTCCTGGAGTGGGAGTGACGTCAGTGTAACCGAGTGAAGAGCGCTGGTTGGACGTGTGTAACCTGCCAGCTGATGGGCTTCAGAGCAGCAAGTGCCTTCATGTGGTTTCTTTCTTTGTTGTCCTGTGGAAGAACTCGGGGAGATCTCTTAAGCTCTTTATTACTGTGTAGAATTACTATATTTGACAAGTATACTGGAAAAAAAAAAACCTTTTAGCCTTAGCTTTCACACTGAGGATTTTGTAGATTACAGAGAACTCTATTGAAGACTTTGCTGTTGAGGTGAGCATTTTGCAAAGTATAAAACTTTCTGGCTAAGGGGAGTACTGTGACCGTTTAAACTTCCCACGTGAAGGAGCCTGTCTGCTAAATGATGTGACAGCACTGTATCTTCTGATCATCCCCCTTTCCCTTCAGAGCAGAGAGAAGGAAGATGTAAAGGGCTGTGCGACATCTGCTTAAATAAAACGTATGCTAAAGTTGGACCGACCAAGATGTAATTTATCTGTTACTTTTTTCTGTACTCAGTTATGGTGAAAGTTATCTATCTTTTAATAAGGTACTGTCTAAAATGAGCACATCCTGAAACTAGCCTGGCCCCCTGGTCCCTTCTGACGTGCCAGCGTGGACGGAGGAAGCAGTCGATTCTTGAGGCTCATGTGTGGAAGGAGAGAGTAGCGAGAGTGACCGCTCTGGCAGGGTTACTGATTATCTTGATTTGTGTCGCGGTCCTGGCCGGAAGCCTTCCACGTGTTTTGATCTATGGTGGCGTCTCTGCAAATTTTGGCAAGAAAATCCTAATATGTCTAAGTCATAATTAAGATTGTGTAGCAGGGCTGGATTGTTTCCTTCTCCATGTGTGTTGACAGTGCTCCTTATCCCCACCCGTCTCTGTCCTTGGCTCGTGTTCCCGGTCTCCAGAGGCACAGGTGGACTTGGGGCCCAGAGTGGGCTCGTGGACTTGTGGCGGGACTTAGGATTCTCTTCGTTGCAAGAACCGAGCCTTGTTCTGGCCAGAATCACTGATGGGTGGATGGAAACAGGAGGATCTCTTTCCCTGGGCGCAGTGTCCAGTAATTCACATAATCTAACGGGAATCCTGGGGCATTTCCTGTGGAATTTGAATTCAGGGAACGCAGAAGTGTGCAGTGGAAAAGGAAATTAGTTTGCACATGAGGTTAAGGATGGGACCCTTGCACATTTAAGGGGGTCCAGGAGTTTTTATCTCCCAAACTGAGCCTGCCTGCATCTTTTCCTGAACCTACCTTATTTTCCACTTTGTTTCTGCTTCTGCTTCTGCTTCCTTGTGTGTGTTTCTAGTTTTTATGTTGCCGGAACCTGCTCCCCTTCCCTTCCCATTTCCAGCATCTCCAAATCAGTCATTTTTATATTTACACTTTGAGATACAACTCACGTACCATGCAGTTCACCATTTAAAGTCTACAACTCAGTGGTTTTTAGTATATTCACAAAGTTTTGCAACCATTACCACAATCAATTTTAACACATTATTATCACCTGAAAAGAAACCCATCAGTCATAACCCCTTCCTCCCATCCCCCCGCCAGGCCCAGCCACCTGCGAATCTCCTTTCCATCTCTATGGATTTGCCTGTTCTAGACATTTCATGTAAATGGAGTCATGCATTATTTCATGTAAGTGGAGTCTTTTGTCTCTAGCGTCTTTCACTGAGCATAAGGTTTCCAAGCTTCATCCATGTTGTAGCCTGTTGTAATGGCTAAATCATCTTTCACTGTATAGATACACCGCATTTCTTTTTCTTTTCTTTTTTTTTTTTTTTGAGACGGAGTCTCGCTCTGTCGCCCAGGCTGGAGTGCAGTGGCCGGATCTCAGCTCACTGCAAGCTCCGCCTCCCGAGTTTACACCATTCTCCTGCCTCAGCCTCCCGAGTAGCTGGGACTACAGGCGCCCGCCACCTAGCCTGGCTAATTTTTTGTATTTTTTAGTAGAGACAGGGTTTCACTGTGTTAGCTAGGATGGTCTCGATCTCCTGACCTTGTGATCCGCCCGTCTCGGCCTCCCAAAGTGCTGGGATTACAGGCTTGCGCCACTGCACCCGGACTCTTTTTCTTTCCTTTAAGTTCTGGGACACATTACCACATTTCCTTATCCTTTTTAAACAGTTAAATTGTGTTCCACTGTATGGATACACCACATATTAATTAATTAATTAATCTATCAGTATATAGACAGTTGGGATGTTTTTACTTTTTTTGCTATTACGAATAATGCTCCTGTGAATGTTCCTATATACATTTTAATGTTTTCATTTCTCTTGGTTGTATACCTGCGAGGGGAATATGCAGGGTCCTCTGGTCACTCTGTGTTTAACCTTCATGCCTGCAATCCTAGCACTTCGGGGGACCAAGGCGGGAGAATCACTTGAGGCCAGGAGTTGAGAACCAGCCTTGTGAACATACTGAGACCCCATCTCTACAGAAGAAGAATGTAAACATTAGCTGGGCATTGTGGCCAAAGAACTGCCAGATGGTTTGCTGCAGCGCTGTACCATTTTACATTCCCCCAGCAGCGTGTAAGGTCGCCCTTCCTGCACATCCTCACTAACGCTTGTGCTTGTGTATCTTTTTTATTATAAGCAAACTAGTAGGTGTGAAGTGCAGTATGTCATTGTGGTTCTGATTGGCATTTCATGGATGGCTAATGAGGTTGAACATTTCTTCACGTCCTTATTTGCCATTTATGTATTTTCTTTGGATAAATGACTATTCAGGTTCGTCTTTTGACTGAGTTGCCTTTTTTACTATTTAGTTGTGTTTGGATTCGTCAGCTTGGGCTGCCATAACAAAATGCCATAGACTGGGTGGCTTAAACAACAGGAACATATTTCTTACAGTTCTGGACGCTGGGAATCCAAGATCAAGGTGCTGGCAGATTTGAGGGCTGTCTTCTTGCTATGTCCTCACATGGTGGAGGGTAAGCAAGCTCTGGTTTCTTTTTCTCTGTTGCCCAGGCTGGAGTGCAGTGCTGTGATCATGGCTCACTGCATCCTTGAACTCCTGGGCTCAAGCAATTCTCCTGCCTCAACCTCCTAAGTAGCTGGGACTACTGGCATGTGCCACCGTGCTGAGATAATTTTTACATTTTTCTTCTGCAGAGACAGGGCCTTAGTATGTTGACAAGGCTGGTTCTGAACTCCTGGCCTCAAGTGATCCTCCTTCCTTGGTCCCCCAAAGTGCTAGGATTGCAGGCATGAGCCACCACTCCTGGCCTCTTCTTCGTGTTGTCCAGGCTGGTCTCGAACTACTGACTTCTGGTGAGCCGCCTGCCTCTGCCTCTCAAAGTGCTGGGATTATAGGTGTGAGCCACCGTGTCTGGCCTGAAACATGTTTTTATCCAAAAGAGACTGTCATTCCCAGGACCACAGTCTGGAACACTCCAAAAAATACCCTTGCTGCCTTCAGATCTTTCTCAGGCTGTAAGAGAAATACTTCTGAGACCATCCTGGCCAACATGGTGAAACCCCATCTCTACTAAAAGTACAACAAAATTATCCAGTCTTGTTGGTGCACACCTGTAATCCCAGCTACTTGGGAGGCGGAGGCAGGAGAATTGCTTGAACCCGGGAGGCGGAGCTTCCTGTGAGCTGAGATCTCGCCAGTGCACTCTAGCCAGGGCGACAGTGAGACTCTGTCTCAAAAAACCCCACAAAAAACAAAAGCTAAACCATGTGTTTCAGCCACAGTAAGTACATGCAGCTCCACCTGGTGGGACCATCACAAAGAAAAGCACACCTAGAAGACCCAGCCCCGTTCAGCCCACTCTGGGCAAGCGAGGGTGTGCTCACTCCTGCAGGCCTGGACGCTGCTCCGGATGAGTAGAGGAGCTCGTCCTGAAAACAAGCACAGACAGGGCCTTTCTCAGGGAGGCGAGTGGAGACTCCAGTTGGCATGGTCTGAGGAAGGCACAGGGAGAAACAGGAGCCCTCTCAGGAAAGGCTCGGTTCCAGGCCCTTCCCGTCAGGCGCTGACCAGGTTAGACCTTTGCCATCTGGGAGAGGGAAGGGTGAGAGGGAGGCTGTGGGGTTCCCTTGGGAGCAGGCCGGGAGACAACGGGCATCCTTAGCAGAGGAGCCCTCAGCAGCGCTTGGTGACTCCCTGACGGTGAAAGAAACAAGCACCCCAAGGCTCCCTGGGTGAATGGGGGATCTCATGAGAAACGGTGGCTTGAGAGGGAAGATAGTCCATCTTTGAGCAAGCACATACCAACGGACGAAATGTATTAGAGTTCGCCAGAGAGAGAGAACCAATAGGATGTACATACGGAAATGCATGAGAGGGGATTCATTTGGGGAACTGGCTCACAGCGATCATGGAGGCTGAGAAAGTCCACAGTACACAGTCGGCCGTCTGCAAGCTGGAGACCCTGGGATGCCAGGGCACGGCTCAATTCAAGGTCAAAGGCCTGAGAACCCAGGGAGCCACGTGTGAGTCCTGGAGTCCAAAGGCTGGAAGACCTGGAGTGCTAACGTGTGAAGGCAAGAGGAGGGTGACTCAGTTGCAGGAGAGAGACGCCTTTTTTGTTCTCTCCAGGCCCATTGGATGGTGCCACTTACATTGAGGGCAGATCTTCCCTACTCAGTCTACCAACTCTCACACCAGTCTCCTCTGGAAACACCCTCACAGACACACCGGAAGGTAATGCTCTACCATCCTCTAGGTACTCCTTAGTCTAGTGGACACCTAAAATTAAACATCCCGTGTGTATACAAAATGAATATACAAAAATCAGTTGTATTTCTATATGCTAGCAATAAACGATGTGAAAATGAAACCAAGACAACTCCATTTACAATAGCATTAAAAAAATAATATATTACTTAGGAAGAAATTTAATCCTCCCAAAAAAGTACAAGGCTTACACTCTGAAAACTACAAACATTGTTTAAAGAAATTTTTTAAAGATCTAAATAAATGGAAAAACATCCTGTGTTTATGGATCAGAATACTTAATACTGTTAAAGATGGAAATACATTTTTCTGTAGATTCAACACAATCCCTACCAAAATCCTCACCTAGTTTTTGAGGTTTTGTTTTGTTTTGCAGAGATTGATCTACTGCTTCTAATTCATATGGAAATGTAAGGAATACAGAATAGCCAAAACAATGTTGAAACAAATAAAAGGAACTAAGTTGGAGGACTCAAAGACTTCTCAGTAACTGAAGTAGTGTGGTACTAGTATAAAATTAGCATACAGATCTGCAGATGAATGGAATAGAGGTCCAGAAATAAACCCTCACATTAAGGCCAGCTGATTTTTGACAATGTTGCCAAAACAATGCAAGAGAAAGAATAGTCTCTTCCACAACTGGTACTGGAATAAATGAACATCTGCACACAAAGGAATGAAGTTGGAACACTTCCTCACTAAGTACGCAAAAATTTACTCAAAATTCATCACAGACTATGTAAGTGCTGAAAGTATAAAACTATTAAGAGAATACAGCATAACTTTTCATAACCTTGAGTTAGACAACAGTTTCTAAGAAATAATACCAAAAGACAAAGCAATAACAAAATACATAAATTAGTTTTCATCAATATTAAAAACTTTGGTGCTTCAACAGATAACATCAAAAAGGTAAAAAGACACTCACAAAATGGGAGAAAATACTTTTAAATTATATGTTTGTTAAGGGACTTGTTATCTATTATATAAAGAACACTGTTATGGACAGAATGTATCCCCTTCCCCGTCAAATTCTTATCCCTAACGCCCAATGTGATGGCATTTGGAGATGGGGTTTTGTGAAAGTCATTAGGTTTTAGATGAGGTCGTAAGGGTGGGGTCCCCATGATGGGATTAGTGCCCTCATAAGAAGAAGAGGCCAGGAGTGGTGGCTCATGCCTGCAATCCTAGCACTTTGGAGGACCAAGGCAGGAGGATCACTTGAGGCCACGAGTTCAGAACCAGCCTTGTCAACATACTGAGGCCCCGTCTCTGCAGAAGAAAAATGTAAAAATTATCTTGCATGGTGGCACATGCCAGTAGTCCCAGCTACTCAGGAGGTTGAGGCAGGAGAATTGCTTGAGCCCAGGAGTTCAAGGATGCAGTGAGCCATGATCACAGCACTGCACTCCAGCCTGGGCAACAGAGTGAGGCCCTGTCTCAAAAAAAAAAAAAAAAGAGAAAAACCAGAGCTTGCTTACCCTCCACTATGTGAGGACACAGCAAGAAAGCAGCCCTCAAATCTGCCAGCACCTTGATCTTGGATTCCTAGCGTCCAGAACGGTAAGAAATATGTTCCTGTTGTTTAAGCCACCCAGTCTATGGTATTTTGTTATGGCAGCCCAAGCCGACAAATCCAAACACAAGTAAATAGTAAAAAAGGCAACTCAGTCAGAATACAAACCTGAATAGTCATTTATCCAAAGAAAATACATAAATGGCAAATAAGGACGTGAAGAAATATTCAACATTAGCCAAGCTTGGTGGCTCGCCTGTAGGCCCAGCTACCCAGGAGGCTGAGGCAGGAGAATTGCTTGAACCCGGGAGGCTGTGGTTGCAGTGAGCCAAGATCGCACCACTGCACTCCAACAGAGTGAGACTACGTCTCCAAAAAAAAAAAAAGAAGGAATACTTTCAGATGCTCCTTCTTGGCAGGACTGAGTTCCACCCCTGCCTAGGGCCTTTACCTTGCCCTGAATCTCTTTGTAGGTCACCAAACTTACGGACTGACCAGGCTGGGCCTTGTGCTTCGCTGGACCCATGCTGCCCGGCTCCTGAGCCCCTTGCACTGGGGCCTTCCCAGCATTTGTTCTTCATCCCTCCTTGGCGGCGACCCTGTTCGCCTGGTGTCCCGGGTGACACCTGGCACTGTGTGTGTTCAGGAGGTGGGCAGTAGAGCCTGATGCCTGGCTCGGATTCCTCTTCTGCCCCCCCCGCCCCGCCCGATAACTGCATGATCTTGGGCGAGCTGCTTAACCTTTCTGTAAACCTCATCAGTAAGCTGGAGTTGCTGGCACTGGATTACATGACTTGGTTCTTGTCAGGACTTAGGATTCCCTGTGGCATGCAGAGGCCCTGAGGGATGGCTGAGTGCTATTGTTATTATTACTGCCTGCGAGCTGTAGTGCACACACAAAATGTCTCCTTAAGCGAACTGATAATATTGTGATCTTGTTTTTCAACTCAACACTCTGCCTCCTAGCAGTTCTCAAATTGTAGCCCAGAAGGCTTGTTAAGTACACATTGCCTGGCCCCACCCACAGATCTGGCTGGGTCTGAGATTTCTGCCTTTCTAAGGACTTTTCTTGGGGCTGCAGCTGCTGCTTCTCATGGGGCACTTTGAGAACCACTGCTCTGTGGGGTGTGTGCCCAGTGTGCGCCTGTGTGAATGTGTGCCCGTGTGAGTGTGTGTGCCAGTGTGTGTGCATTCGTGTGTGTGCATATGTGCACGCAGGTGCCTGCATGTGTGCGCCTGGGCTCAGATGCCTATGCCCATGTGGATGCACGTGTGTGTGCATGTGTGCCTGTGCCTTCTCATGGCCCAGGTGAGCTGCCAGCAGTAACCTGCTCCCCTGCCCCCGCTGCACCGGCCCTTAGTCAGCCGTTGGTGTGAGGCATAGGAGCCCAGGTTGGAGGCTGTAGGAACTCGGGGTCCTGTCTTTGGGCACAGCCTGGTGATCTGTGGTCTTTGTTCCCCAGGTGCTTCAGTGGAGCAGGCCATGGCCAACCTTCGTTTCTTCTTCCAGCAGGAGGATTAGGACCGGATTCTGGGTGGGAAGCAGCCTTGGTTTTTATTTGCTGGGCTTGGCGGCCTAAATCCGGAGGACCTGTGGTCGTCCTTTCCACCCTCTCCCCCCCTCCTCCAAGTTAACCCCTTTATTTTCTCCTGTTCATTTCAACAGGATTTATGCTTGATTAAGTTACTCTCTTTTATCATAATTAAAGAAGAATGTGGTGGGAGAGCACTAAAAACTCCATTCAATGAAAACCAGATTGTTGAACCTGCAGGGAAACAAGGGCTGCCCTGTGGCTCCAGGCCCCTCCCAGGGAGATTGATCGCTGGGAGCTGCGGGGAGGGGGCGGAGGGGAGGGGATTTAAGCTCCTTAGGGAGGAAGTTGGCTGCCCCTGCCGGCCCAGAAGACAGGGGCCTGCCTCCGGGCTTGCCACCCCCTCGTCCTGGGTCCTGCCCAGCAGCCTGTGTGTAACATCTGACTCCTGTCGCAGTCAGGCACGGCTCTGCACACAGGCCCTGGATTTACAAAGGCCTTTTTCTAATGGTGCCTGCGAGTCTCCTGCTGCAGAACATGACCTGCTGGAATGTTTTTAAAAAGTGTGTTTTTAGTTGACTCAGTTCCTCATGCTGGTCGCAGTTGCTCATAAAGGCAAGGCTGTGTAAAAATCCCGCCGAAGCCCTGGCAGTCACAAAGCCCTTGCTCCAAGCTGGGACCTGGAGTGGCGGGGCGTGCTAGGCCCCACCGCCTGCCCAGTGAGGTCAGGCCTGGCTGCGAGTGGTTCCTGTGCAAAAGGAAAGGCTGCCTTCATACTGCTTGGGGAATTGTTTCTGTAATACGCGTGGGATTCTAAAAATGGTTAGACCTGCGTAGCTGGATGGGAGGGGAGGAGGCAGTGACTGACTGCAGGAGGGGCAGCCTCCCTGATGGTCACCTGTGAAACGAGGTGGCAGGTTCAGGAACCAGGGTCCAGTCCCCTCTCTGCCACACTGCACGTGAGTGTGCTCAGGCCCCTGGTGAAGGGTTGTTTTAGGGGATGGGAGTGAACATAGGTTCTGGGAGTGAACACGGGTTCTGGAGCCTCAAGGCAGGGACCCTGCCACTTACCAGTAGGGTGACCTCAGTGAGTACCTTAGTAGAGAATGGTGGAATTTGTTCCTCGTCCACTGAGGATGGTTAAAATAATACCCCCAGCATGGGACTGTTGTGGGGACTCTATGAGCTTGAACAGCGAACACCCGGCACAGCAAGCATCCAGCGCGTGTTGGGAGTTGCCGTTGTGATGGGCCATCTGTTTCAGAGGTAGAGCCTCAGACAAGGACATCGTGTTAGTCTGCTTAGTCTGCCGTAAGTACCCACCCCAGACTGGGCCGCTTAAATAACGTTCATTCTCTCACAGCCCTGGAGGTGGAAGTGTGACGTCAATACCCACCCCAGACTGGGCCGCTTAAATAACGTTCATTCTCTCACAGCCCTGGAAGGGGAAGTGTGACGTCAAGGTGTCAGCAGGGTTGGTGTCTCCTGAGGCCTTGCTCCTTGCCTTGCAGTTGGCTGTCCTCTCCCTGACTCCTCACGAGGTCGTCCCTCTGTGTGTGTCTGTGTCTTCATCTGTTCTCCTTATAGGACACCAGTCAAACGTTGGGGTAGGGCCCACCCATATGACCTTGTTTTACCTTCATCTCCTCTTTAAAAGTCTATCTTCAAATGCATTCTGAGGTACTAGGAGTCAGGGCTTCAACCTGTGAATTTTGGGGGAATGCAATTTAGCGCAGACATGCAGTTTAACTTACAGCATTTTAAGCTTAGTAAGGTCTCGCTTTGTTGCCCAGGCTGGAGTGCGGTGCTGCAACCATAGCTTACTGCAGCCTCCACCTGCTGGGCTAAGTGATCCTTCCGCCTCGGCCGCGCAAGTAGCTGGGACTCAGGCACATACCACCATGCTTGGCTAATTTTATTTTGTTCGTAGAGACAGGATCTTGCCATGTTGCCCAGGCTGGTCTCAAACTCCTGGCCTCGAGCCCACCTCAGCCTCCTGAGTTGCCGGGATTATAGGCTTGAGCCGCTGCACCCAGCTTATTTATGGGCTACAAGGACAATTTGTTTTTCTTTTAAATTTACTTTTTGGTGGGCAGTCCCAACAAATGCTAGAAAGACAGCATTCCAAGATTTTACGGGTAACCTCCGGAACCTGTTTATTTCTGCCTCTCGGGCTCACTGGGGGTTCCCGGAACCCAGAGCCCCAGGATCTTCCTGATGGTGCGGCCCCAGCGCCTAACCCGGCCGGCAGGTGTATCAGACTCCTATGCAGCAGTCTCTCTGGGGGGGGGTGCTGACCCCAAGGCCGCCCTGGTCCCTCCTCTCTGAGGTCGCATCCCAGAGTTGTGTAGTTACGCTGGTCCTCTGCTTCCAGATGCTTCTCCCCCATACTATCCCCACTTCCCTCATCCATGCCACATGTCATGATATCTGTAAACCAGCAGCCAGAGGAGGAAGCCTGTTCACGCTGCTGCCCTGCTGGAGAGAATCATCCTCCAGCGAAGGCAGGCTGATTGCCCCTGGGTGTCCCTTCCTTCTCTAAGATGCTTACCCTGCCACTGGGGGCAGGAAACTGGGGGTGGACGTCACTGTTCAGTGGAAAGGACTGTTCCAGTGCTGTGGGAGATGAACCTTCACCCCTCCCTTCTCAGCCTGGGATCAGGACTTTCAGCCTGCATGACCTCCTGACCTTGCCTAGGGCCAGGCTGCCATGGCCGGAGGGCTGAATGGTCTGCCCTGATCTCTCTGGACTGAGTCCTGTCTCAGGAGCGCTTGTCGTGCACCCTCAGACACACCTGTGGGAGGAAAGTTGCAGGGCCCAGGCTCTCTGGGCACGTGCTGCTCTCTTGCCAGGAGTGAGGATGCATGGACTCTTGGACCAACTATTAGCAATCCAGCAGGAGCTTCCTCCAGCCTGTGAGCATTGAGTCTAATGTGAACGTGGGGCCCTGCGGGATAAGGGGAAGCACTTGTTGGGATGGGGCGTGGGGTGATAATTTGATTTAAAGTTAAGATTTTTTAAGAGTAATTAAGTTAAATTTTATGTTCACAAGGCCTACAGGACAATTCCATTCTCCTGAAGATGTTGTTTGAAGCATTTTATCATCAGTTGTAATATAACCTATTGATGTGTGTTTTCATTTGCCTTTACTAAAATATTGGAGGCATATCTTCTAGTTACAAATTATTCTAATTGATGGATTAAAGTAGTTTTTAAAATAAAAGCCTTTGCTAATTCCCTGCTGGCTCATCCAAGCCAAATGGCCGGTGGCAATGCTACTTAAACAGCACTTTACAATTCAAACTTTACCTCTAACGAGAGGCAAAGCAGTGAGACTAAAAGTGCATGTGTAAGTGGTTTTGCTTGATGCAGCATTTAGGTCTGAGACCTCCAGCTTACCAACCACCTTCCACTTTGCAGCCCTCTCAGAGGCAGCGGAGACTCCAGGGCCCTGCGATTCTCGTCCTGCACTCCTCCTATCACATGACCTTGGCTCCTTAAAAGAGGACACTTGCTCTTCATTTTTTTCATCTGCAAAACTGGGGCAGCAATAGGAAGGCCAGTCTCCTTCACTGAGGGATTCAGGGTAAAATGAAATTACTGCTTCATTACTTTGCAGTGACAACTCTGCAAATGGAGTGCTGCCTTTGCACAGAAGCTCAGCAGCAGCAGGGTGTGTCTGTGACAAGAAAAGACCGTGCCAGTCAAGCCTTGGTCATTATGTAGTGGACAGTGTTGCCACTGGCCCCATCCTGTGCCTCACCACCTCCTGCAGGCTGCCGACTCCAAGCCCTTGGGACTTGGTCACAGGCCTTTTCTGGCCAGGGTACTTGGTCTACAGTCTAGGTACACTGGGGTGCTGGGAGCCATTGCATCCCTTGCTATCGGCAGTCCTCCAACAATTAGCCCTCATTGGGTAGTGAATGCTCCAGCTGCCTTGCCTATGGGGTGGGCAGCTCTGAGATGTAGGGTCTACGTGGCCTCCCACAGGGGCCCAGTGTGTTGCGTGGTGTTGCCCATAGCAGGAGCCTGCTCATGCACTACCTCTGGGCCTCTTCCCCTTCTCCTCTCCTTCTGACTCCACTTCCAGGGCCCCCTGACTTCACCTCCCAAATGCACTCTGGATTGACTTCTTGGGGAGCCCAATCTATGATGGAAATATTACAGATATTGGCCAAGGAACACTGTTCCTCAGTGTCTCATGCACCCTCACTCTGCTCACAGCTTGCTGCATCCTCTTAGATGTTATGTCTCTGCCATTTCCCAGTCAGTGCTGCCCACAGCCCCATCAGGCTGAGTCGAATATTCATGCATGAAATTTGATCAACTCGGCTCTTCATGCGTTACTGTCACAGCATCTTCCTGGGCACTGTAGTTGTCTCAGAGCGGGATGTCGAGTGGGACGTGTCCTGTCGTCTTCAATTAGCAGCCAGTACCCAGAGCTGAGGACCAAGGGGGTGAGCTAGCCCTTGGTCTAAGGAGTGCTGCCTGTTGTTATAGGGGTGGGTACCACTCCTCGGGGTTCCAGAGTGGGTCCTGCACCCTCCTGAGTCTCTTGTGTTGATCAGGGTGTAGGGGAGGGCTGGAGGCTGGGTAGCACCTGCCCTCCCACCCTGACTTGTCGCAGTACTGTGTCTGCAAAGGCCATCTGTGTGGAGCCTCCCGGGACCTTCTGCTTCACTCTGCCCCAGTGCCACCTTTCTGACCCCAGGCTGGTCCTCTGCTGCTACCTCCCCTTCTTCCACCTCACATCAACTCTTGGGCACACCTTACCCGTTCACAGCATGGTTACCTTTCCCAGGAACTCTGGTCGGGTCTTTAAACCCCCTCTGGCCGTTGAGTCCTGGTGCCCTCTGATCAGGCCTACCCCGGAGGAGCCCTGCTGTGTTGGTCTCTGGACTCAGGCCTGGCAGTCCCACGGGCAAAGGCCCAACCCCAGGCATAGACCAGACCCGGCACGCCTCAGCCCCGGTCCTCGGCCAGTCTCCCACAGCCTGGCCACCTCATCGCCTTGCTCTGGGGCTGGTCCTCCCTGCTCCATGATTGTTATTTTCACCCTCACCACCCCCAGCCCCCACCCCCAGCCTTTCTGGAGTGTGCTCATGGAGCATGCGCTGAAGAGGGAGCAAGAAAGGTGGCGAGCCCGGGAGGGGCAGCGTGTCCAGTGCTGCACCAAGTCCGGTGGCAGAGGCCTGTGCCAGTGGGAAGGTCAGAAATCTCCCTTCTCTACACTCTCTTCAGAGGAGGAAGAAGTCTTCAGGAGGGAAATCCCCCAAGTTCTTGGTCCATTTTCCTATAGGCATCCTTGTCCTCTTCTTTCCTATTAGGATAGGAATGATTTCTTTAACTTTTTGAAGGACAGTTCCTTGGCCTGTTACATGGACCCTATTTTTTACTGACTTCTTAGGGACTTAACATCGTGCGTGTGTGTGTGTGTGTGTGTGTGTGTGTGTGTGTGTGTGTGTGTGTGGTTCCCCCCCGCCATTTATTTGTGACTCTGCCCTTTCAACTGAATCCAGATGAGCTCAAGTTTCCTGGTGTGAAGAAAATATAAAATGCTGCCCCCTGTACCTCTTTCAGGAAATCCTCCTGTATTATGTTTTGAATGCAGCTCCCTCCACCATCTGGGATGGAGTCATTGCTGTACAGCAGGCATAGCCACTGTCATGAAAGATGAAGCTGGTCTCAAAGACACTAGGACGTTGCAAAGAGCCACATGAGTTTTTTGGATATGGCAGAATTTCTCCAAGTGGGGGAGATAAATGAGGCAAACGTTAGGTATACGTTTTGTAAAATGATAAAACTCTCATTAGTTGTGGTTGGTTCAGTTGTCTCTATTTAGAATGCAAGGGACTCAACGGAAAATGTTAGCACCAATACAGAGAGGTAGTGGGTTGGCTGGAGGATTCAGGACCAACTTAGAAACATCAGTGGCATTTGTATATACCTGTAACCATAAAAACAAGTAATAGAAAAAAAAATACAGTAGCAGCGAAGCCATTCAGATACCCAGGAGTAACCTTAGTGAGAAATGCTCCACACTCCTGAGACTTCACTGAAAAATTTGAAAGAAGATTAGACTAACTGGAGAAGAAAACCCTGTTGTCTTATGTTATGTTATGTTATGTTATGTTATGTTATGTTATGTTATGTTATGTTATGTTATGTTGTTATTTTTTTACGGAGTCTTGCACTGTCACCCACGCTGGAGCGTAATGGTGTGATTTTGGCTCACTGCAGCCTCTGCCTCCCAGGTTCACGCAATTCTCCTGTCTCAGCCTCCCAAGTAGCTGTGATTACAGGCACACACTACCAAACCTGGATAATTTTTTGTACTTTTAGTAGAGATGGGGTTTCACTATGTTGCCCACACTGGTCTGGAACTACTGACCTCGTGATCCACCCGCTTCCAGCTCCCAAAGTGCTGGGATTACAGGCATGAACCGCCACGCCCGGCCAGAAAACCCTGTTGTTACTGGGAAAGTAATATTGTAACGATATCTGTTCTCTCGAAATTAAAATACAAATTTAATACAGTTCCAACTAGCACCCCAGTAGTATTTTATAGAATTTGGCTTGCTGTTTCTGAAGTCCATGTAGAACTGAAAGTGAGCAAGAAGAACCAAGACAGTTTTGAAAAAGTGAAATTATTGTGAGAACCTTGCTTTACCCAGTGTCAAAATGTGTTGTCGAAATTAAATAGACAAATAGATCAAAAGAAGAGAATAGATAATCCACACACAGACCTATGGAATATATGGAATTGATTTTTCTTTTCTTTTTTTTTTTTTTTGAGACGGAGTCTCGCTCTGTCGCCCCAGCTGGAGTGCAGTGGTGCAGTCCCTGCCCACTGCAAGCTCCGCCTTCCTGGGTCCACGCCATTCTCCTGCCTCAGCCTCCTGAGTAGCTGGGACTACAGGTGCCCGCCACCATGCCTGGCTAATTTTTTGTATTTTTAGTAGAGATAGGGTTTCACTGTGTTAGCCAGGATGGTCTAGATCTCCTGACCTCGTGATCCACCCGCCTTGGCCTCCCAAAGTGCTGGGATTACAGGCGTGAGCCACTGTGTCCGGCCCATCTCAGGATTCTTAATGTAATCATGCCCACAAAGTCCCCTTAGCCATGTAAGGCGACGTGGTCACAGGTTCTGGGGATTAGGATGTGGCCATCTTGGGTGGATCCTTATTCCATCTTCCACACTATATTAGGAAACAGAAAATAACATAAGTTATGATTTCAAGCTATCATATCAGCAGGGTTTAAGGTGAGGGTATGGGGAACTGGGCATTTTAATAAACGGTGAAGTGTAGATTACCACATCCGCTTTGGAGGACAGTCAGCTGTCTTTCTTAAAATCAGTAACAGCTACACCCATGAACCCAGTAATTCTATGTCTTGGGATTTGCCTTCCAGACACACTGAGCTCAGGGCACAGAGAAGTCAGTATGAGGATATTTATGGCAATGCTGTTTGTGGGAGAAAAAGAAACATTATAACTAAGTGTTTACTGTTTTGGAAATGACCAGAAAACCAACCCATACCTATGGAATATTAGTGCTAGGGAATATTACACAGCAATGGAAAAAAAAAACACGAGGTGGTTCAAACCTCAAAGATCTCCACGTTATAGCTCAACGAAAAGTCATTTGCAAGATAGCACATAGATAGTTTGGCGATTTAGGCCAAACAGCATGTTCAAAACACCATGTTCCTACAGGCAGAGGAAGACCTGAGAGTGTAAATGACACAGTACTAACTGCTTACATCTGGGGAGGTTCAAGTTATGTCCAGGGGACTTCAGCTTTATGTACAAGTGTGACTCAGAGAGGAGTGTATTCACGTAATACTTGCAGAGTATTAAAGAAAGTTCAAAATGTAAGGGTATGATGAAGCACAATAAAGGGCATAATGAAACAGAAGGTCAGATACTCTGTAGTAATTTCCAGAAGTCCACATTCTTTAGGAAGTCATACTTGATTCTAGGGCTACGGATTACACATGATCAGGGCCATGTGGCCTGGGGTGGGAGTCAGGCTCGGAGCCCAGGGTTCTTTCTAGCTGGCTTCCTTGGAAGTGTTAGTTTTTTGGGTTTTTTTTGTTTTTGTTTTTTCCCCGTGAAAAATAACTTTTATTGAGACCCCATGAGCTGCAAAATCTGTTCCTGGCATTAAGCTCCTTCTTCCTTTGCCATTCGGTCTTCCTTGGGTGGTCCCATGAATGCTTTCTTCTCCTCCATGGTCTGGAAGCAGCCATGGCCAAACTTGGAGGTGGTGTCAGTGAACTCAAGGTCCATCTTCTCCAGAGCCCGCCGCTTCGTCTCCACCAGCAAGGACTTGCGGAGGGCGAGCACCTGCTTCTTGGTTCCCACCACACAGCCTTTCAGCAGGACAAAGTCATTGGTCACTTCACCGTAGTGGACAAAGCCACCCAGAGGGTTGAGGCTCTCGTCAGACAGGTCATAGTCGGTGGAGGCATTGTTCTTGATCAGCTTGCCGTCCGTGATAAGGTAGCCCTGGCCAATCTTACAGATCTTCTTGTTGACCTCAATGCAGTGATGGTCGCCTTTCTGCCCAGCGTGTGCCACAGAGAAGGCCACACGAGCAGGATGCCATGCCCCAATCCAGGCCACCTTGCGCAGGCCTCCGTGGGTCTTGTGGGGCAGCTTTTTGGTGTGCCAACGACTGGTGACCCCTTTGTAGCCTTTGCCCTTGGTCACCCCGATGACATCTATCATCTCATCCTGCCCAAACACTTGGTTCACAGGTACCTGCTGCTCAAGCCTCTTCGCGGGCCCCATCCGGCTTCTCGGCCACAGTGCCTCCGTTCATTTGGGTGTCCATCAGGTGGGCCTTCTTCTGGCACAGAGGAAGCAGGTGCATAGGGTGTGGGCAATGATGCAGATGACGTGGCAGTACTTCTTCATGCTGCTAAAGTCCTTCTCCAGCTGCTTCTTGCCATCCTCATCCTGCCATTTCTTGCAGTACTTGGTAAAGGCCTTTGTCTTAGATTTATGCCAGTTCTTATAGAAACGCCTCTTGCATTCATCACTAATGTGCTCAGTGAATACCTCAGTATCTGGAGACTGACGAAGACATCAGTGAAGGTCTGGAGGCCTTGAGGGGTTTCCATGTAGCCCACAATGCCCACAACCACCATGGGTGGCATCTCCACAATGGTCACAGCCTCCACCACCTCCTTCTTGTTCACCTTGAATCCTGACCTATCGACTTCCCGCATGGTGTGGGTCATGCCAGCCTTGTATCCCAGGAAGGCTGTGAGGTGGACCGGATTGGACGGGTCATCCTTAGGGAAGCTCTTCACCTTCCCACAATGCGTGCTGCTGTGCTTCCAAGGCAGGAAGCCGAGGGACCCATGTCTGGGAGGGGTGAACTTTCTGTGAGACATCACGCTGTCAAATCCCGCTGGTAAACATCGGTCGGCCTTCGGTTTCCGCTAGATAAAGCCAAATCTGGAAGTGTTAGTTTTAACAGGAAAGTTGAAGAGAAGAGGGGAGCTTCGAAGCACATCTTCGAAAGTGAAGAGATTGCATTTTCGGCAGTCAAGATGTTTTCCATGTGGCAGTTTATTTCTACCTCCAGGGCCCCTTTATTTGAGCTCTTGTTCTCTTTCCTCACCCCTGGATTGATTCTCCTTGTTGAAATCAAGAAAAGCCTGGAAATCTCATCTGACTATCGTTGGGAGGTAAAGAAGAGTTGGTGGGAACATTTCCTGTGATTCTCCTAAAATTATAGAACCACACAAGAAAGGGTTTGGTCCCATAGTAAGGCTGAGCAAAGTGATCCCAAGCAAGCAAAGCCCTAGAGTCACTTCTGAAATGTGGGCACCTGCTAGACGTGCCTGCTCGACATCTGTTCGGATGGGCTGATGGAGGGTGGTCACTGTGGAACTGCACTTAGCACTGGGGAATGTTTCCCTGGAGACTCACTGCAATCCATTGTTACGAGTCCTGATGCTCCTAGACAATAATGATACTTTCTAAGAATTGCAATTGCTTTAAAAATCTCCAAACACTAAAGGAGAGTGTGTATCTCCCGTTTGTGTGCTACCTGGATAATAGTATAAACATGTCCCCGGCTCTCAGCCAGCGTGAGTCTAGCACAATATTTCAACTACAGCCTTAGGTCCAACTGTTTTTTTTTTTTTTTTTCCTGAGATAGAGTCTCACTCTGTCACCCAGGCTGGAGTGCAGTGGAGCGATCTCAGCTCACTGCAACCTCTGCCTCCCAGGTTCAAGCGATTCTTCTGTCTCAGTCCCCCGAGTAGCTGGGATTACAGGCACGCGCCACCACACCTGGCTAATTTTCTATTTTTAGTAGGGTTTCACCATGTTGGCTGGACTGGTCTCGAACTTCTGACCTCAGGTGATACTCAGCCTCCCAAAGTTCTGGGATTACAGGCATGAGCCACCTCGCCTGGCCCCAAATGTTATTTTTAAAAAATTAAGCGTTAGCCAGATTGATTAAAACACAGATGACACTGAGCAGAACCCCCATATATCCACGTCCATCATCTGATGCCCTGCCTGCAGATGGGTGGACAGACAGAGGTCCAGTCCTTTTCTGAAAAGCCAGCAAAATTTACATACAGCTCCGCCCCCCTGGTTTAATTTAATTTCTATGCTTCACTCTTAATCCTGACCTTCAAGGTAGGGAATTCGCAGGAAAAGAGTTTTTTGTCAGCTTATTGAATGCCATTCTTTCTTGATTAGGACTGGCATGCATACGTTATCAGAAGCAGAAATCAAGAAATAGCCTCAAACCAACGCATTTCCTTGTTATGTTTCGGTAAAAATCACATCCATTTCTCTGGTGAGAGAAGACTCGAGTATCCTTGGTTTTGTGCCCCAGGTGATAAGGCTCTTCAAGTTTCTGCTTGCTCTGAAAGATTCCGCAATATAAATAACTTTCTTTAAAACAGGCTCATCTGTTTTACATTTTGAGGCAGTTTCTACACTGCGAGGCAGAGCTGCTAGCCAGGAGTTCTGCTGAAGCTGGCTCCTGCATCCTTCCCGTCCTGGAGAGTGACTCTGCGTGGGCGTTTCCTGCAAGATCAAAGCCTGACTCGAGCTTGGTCGAGTGGAACTTGAGTTCTGGGGAGTGTGATTCCTGGTGGCAGAGAAGATGTGAAGGATGTCTTCCTGCGACCAGCATCTCCTGGCCGGGAAGGGCCGGATCCACTGTGTGCTGGGGGGTGGGGGTCGTTCTCAGGCCTGCTCTCCACCCCCAGGCCTTGCAGGCTGCACACGGAAATGAGAAAAGCAGCTCTGGAGGAGAGCTGGGGTGCCCTTGGGTCCTGCCTGCCTAGGCTTACTTTGAAAGACTGGAGCTGTTGTTGTATGAGCTGGCCCCTGCAGGGCCTCCTCTGGCGCCCTCAAGTCTCTATGTGGGAAGTGGGGGGACTGCATTAGGGAGCCCTTTCTGGGGGAGTATATGTGTGGTTTGCAAATGTAGCTTGCTTCCCATGTTTTGGTGCATTGTACGAAGGAGCAAGGGGACGTTGAGGGACCTGGCAGTAGATCTTGTCTGCAAAGCACTATCTCTGGAAGTTGGGGAGATGGTAGCGAGGCCTAATGAGGGGTCCAGGAGGGAGGGAAAGTGGCCTTGCAGGGGAGTCAGGCATTCTGTCCAGTAGGACAGGCACTCCTGCTGTCTTTCTGGTTCCAAGCCTGTCTGTGCTGTCTGCGGACCTGCGCATACTGACGCCTTGAAGCTCTCATTTCCTTTCTCTGTTGAATCCTGCTTTAAGAAGGATGGGGCCACACCCACCTTGAGCCCACATTCCCTCCTTGCACTTATCCTCCACCTTCCACATTTCCCCCCCGCCCAATCCGTGCCACTTGTGTCTCTGAGCCTTTGCATGTGCTGTTCCCTCAGCTTGTGATGTCCGCAGCTCTGCCCCATGTTGTCTCCACACGGTACCCTGTGGTTATCTGGGTACCAGAAGGGCACCTCTTCTTCAACATGTCTATAGCTGCGTTGACAGATAATTTCTGGAGGCACAGTTCTGTTCCTGAAGTCAGTGATACTTGAGCCCCATCTGCCCTAGAAGGCAAGGGAGTGGTACCTGAAAAGTCAGACTCCAGCCCAGTGGCTTTCCAAGGGTCTTCTCCAGAGCTCTGGAGGTCAAAGGAGGTTCAGGGACCACTGCAGAGGGTGCCTATTGGGGGGAATGCTGAGGGGACAGGCAAGACTCAAAACTTGAAATCCGAAACCCCTGGCCTGCTTGAATGGAGCAGTTCCATTGCATTGTGGTTACTGAGGTTTCTCCTGAGATTTCCTTGAGAACCTTCAATTCTCTGCAGAAAGTCTGTCTCGGTAGCTCTAGATGCCCTAACAAAGCACCGAGACTGGGCGGCTTAAACAGCAGACATTGATTTCCTACAGTGTGGAGGCTGGAGGTCCATAGTGAAGGTGTTAGCAGGTTTGGTTTCTGGTGAGGGCTCTCTTCTTGGCTTGTAGATGGCCGCCTTCTCACTGCATCCTCATGGGGTGGAGAGAGTGAGTGCCAGTGTCTCTTCCTCCTCTTGTAGGATGCCAGCTGTGTTGAATTGGAAGCGCCCTTTTGACCCTTTTTACCTTGACTGCCTCCCCACAGGCCCCGACTACAAACACCGTCATACTGAGGTTCAGGCTTCAATGTATTTTGTGGGGACACACTTCAGTCCATGGCAAAGCCTGTAATCCACGCTACAGTATTCCAAGCTTTAAGATGAAGAGACTGAGGCTTAACTTCTCAAGGTCATCCAGATAGAGAATAGCAGGCCTTGCCTGGGCTCCATTGTTGTAGAAGCCCAGCCGGGAGGCATCCTGGGGTTGGTGTCACCCAGCGGCTCCCTGCGTGAGTGTTAGTCACCTCTGGCTGCAACTGCCATGGTATTGCTTCTTCTGCCAGGTGCTTCTCAGTGGGGACTGTAGTGGTGGTTGCATCTGTGTTGACATTTGTCAGAGGTCTTCATAAGGTACACCTATTTTTTTTTTTTTTTTTTGAGGTGGACTCTCGCTCTGTTGCCCAGGCTGGTGTGCAGTGGCATTATCTCAGCTCATTGCAACCTCCACCTCCCAGGTTCAAGTGATTCTCATGCCTCAGCCTTCAGAGTAGCTGGGATTACAGGCGCCCGCCACCACACCTGGCTAATTTTTGTATTTTTAGTAGAGATGGGGTTTCGCCATGTTGGCCAGGCTCTTCTTGAACTCCTGACCTCAGGGGATCCGCCGCCTCAGCCTCCCACAGTGCTGGGATTACAGATGTGAGCCACCGCCCCCAGCCTGGGTGTGTGTTATTACATGTAGATTATACCCCAGCAAAGCTGATAAAAAGCATGCTTTGGTGTGAGCAAGCTTTGGGTGTGCGTGAGGGTGGGGGTTGGCTTCTGAAAGGTGCTGACTGGGAACTCCCCTAGTGCATATGCTTGACCCGTGGTGAGTTTTGGGTAGGAATTAGATGGGATGGTGCCCTGGGATGGATGTCTCTATGAACATCTTCTTGCCCGGGATCCACACAGTGAGATCACCTGAAAGTCTTGGATTTGGGGGCAGGCATGGCCTGTGGCTCTGGCTGGTTGCAGCATTCCTAGAAGAGACTCACCAGGTGGTCAGGGCCTGACTTCCCCAGGACAGGCTCTCACCCTGGACCGCCCAGGCCCGACACTGGGAGTGAGGGTGCTGGGTGATGGGGAGGGGCGCGTGCAGAGGTTCTCACTGTGCTCTGGTGTCGCTGGACAGAGGGCCCTTTTCTGAGAAAGTTTCCTCATTCCACCTTGGGCATAGGGTGGGGAGGGCAGAAAATACAAAACTGCCCCTCCGCTTGCAGGCCCCTGTAACTGTCTATGCTGGATTGGATTCGTAATTTTGAACTGTGTCATGAATGCATTTTGCTTTTTCTGGCAATCTTTTGCACACCATGAAATGGTTACTTTACATTAGGATGCATGTGTAGAAAATGCAGGAATGACATCTCCCCTTCCCGCTCCCGCTTCCCCCCCACCGCCCCGCCTTCTCTGTCCCACGGGAGCATGCAAGGACCTGGGGCGAGGCTTGCTATTCTGTATACGGAGGCGGAGTATAGAAAATCATTGCTAACCACGGCCGTTTTGCCCCGTGAACTCATTCAGCTTCTGGTTTTCTTTTCAACTGTCCCAACGGTGTAGGTTCTGGTAGCCACGAACCTATTACACCTAATAGGACAACATCTCGCCAGCGTGGGGGGCTGGACATGGGGCCAGTCCGGGGCTGCAGTTCTTTAGGGCGACTTTGAGCAAGTTCAGCCCCAGCTGCCGCCTCCTAAAACTAAGAATGTTGCACAGTGGATTTTAGATTCGCTGTGGACTGAATTGTGTCCTTCCCAAAATTCATATGTTCTCTTCAGACACAGAGAGAGCCTGATACTTGGAGGACGGCCGGAAGAAGTAAAACCGCAGCCTGCATGACAGCGAGTGGCACGAAGGAGGCGGTGTCTTTGGGGCTGGCAGCTCCCTAGGCGAGGAACAAGCGCTGGTCTGTGGAAGGTGCGGGAGCGTGGAGGCCGAGAGCCCATCTCATGCAGCAGCCCAGAGGAGGCCCCCAGGAACCTGCAAACAGTGTTTCTTTGTGCTCTGGGCTCCCAGGACAGACGACCTGAAACTGGTAGCTAGAAGTCTAGCCACCAGGCAGCAGTTTAAATCAAAATAATCACTTTAAGAAACGGTAGGGAACTTTGCTGGAGAACCATTTCCTCCACCCTGAAACAGGAAAACACGTTCTGATTTATGCTGCTGGCTCAGGGCAGCCTGCTGAAACGTGTGCAGCTCCGCGTTTGATGGCCCCCTCCCTTCCTCCGCCCCGCTGCAGGGATGAAAAAGCATTTGGAAGGAGAGTGTGTGGATGGCCGTTAGTGCCAGAGTGGCTGTTGAAAGGCCCTGCTCTGTAGGAAAGTGGCCTTCAGAGGCCAGAAGGTGCAGACAGCAGGGCCGGCAGCCCAGGGCTGGGAGTGGCTGGAACCAGCGTGGGGGTTGGTTGTGTTTCAAATTGAGATTTTTAGAAAAACTCTGCGGAGCCCTTCTTACTAAATGAGGTCACTCATTCCTCAATGAGAAGCAGATATAGTCCAGCCAGGCGGGGCATGTGCAGAGCCTGGAGCCGGGGTGGTGCCACGGGGCTTGTCTCTCCTGGGGCTCCTCCTGCTGCCCCGGTGTTCCCTGTGATTTATCACCTGCAGACGTCGACATGCACGCGGAAGAACTGTAGTTGTGTGGCGTCTCTAGACATACAGTAATTTCTAAGTGTGAGCAGGCTAGTGGGATTGGGCGTCACGGCCCTTTAGAAGTCTATTTTCTCCTTAGAAAGAGAATGGAAGTCAGCAGTCCCTACTCCCCACCCATGCCTCTCGTCTAGATCACCGCTTCTTAAAGGCACCGAGGGCTGTCAGGAAGGATGCGTATGTCAGAAATGAGAATGTTTCTTTAAAAAATAAGTCTAGGATACAACAGACTGTCTTGATGGGGCCATCTGAGCCTTTAACTTGGTCATGCACCTGACCTGCCCTGGGGTGGGCATGGAGGACCACCTGGCTCAGACCCCACTGACTTTAGGGCTCCTGGACAGTACCTGCTTGTGTTCTGAGGCCCTCATTCCAGGAGCCACGAGAGGTTGAGGACATCCGCTAGTTCCTGTATGTCTTCAGGGTCTTTGCAGCAGCCAGCCCAGCCCTTTGCAGGGCCGCGGGCCACCTTCTGTGTCTTCTGTATTTCCTGGGTAACTGTGGCTGCTCCGTCCAGCTCCGACATGCTCTCTCCCTCCTGCACATGTAAATACATGCTGTGTGGGTTTTCTTTTCTCTGATTTTTGCTTCTAGTTGTTCTCTTTTAAATTCATATCCATTTAGCAAATATTTTGTAAGTGTAAAGAGGAGAAGAAACCCCCGAATGCCCCGTCTGAAGGGCTTGCGTGCAAGGGCGTTCAGGCAGCTCTCGAGTGGGAGCATCTTGTGTTTTCACCTCTGGTCAAGAGAGGGGGAAGACACCTCTCGAGGGGATGCCCCCCTCACCATTGCTGTAGGAGAGCAAAGAGCTGCAGAGAATTAGGTGGCACCTGCGTGCCAGCTGGATACAGAGCAGCACATCAGTGACATGTGGCTGGAGGAGGCCTCTGGGCTCTTGGGGGAGGAGGAGGGGAGTGGCAGGAGCCCTGGCACCTCCTGCCCGCTGCCCTCTCTTGAGTCAGTGGAGTTCTCTCTGTCTCCTTGACACGATGGACCACTGAGGGCATTGGCTCCCTCTCCGCCCAGCTTTTAATTCCAGAGGTGGAATTAAGATACCGGAATATTCAAAGTACCTGTCTGGGCAAACCCAGCCCATTTCTCCTTGTTGCCTCAGAGGCAGAGAAGCTGTGGACAATTGGAAGTGGGCTGGCTGCGCTGTCCTTTAGGTCACAGTCTGTGGAGAGTGCCCATGCATGTGGCATCCTATTGGCCTCTGGCATGAGACACTGACGCCTAGGGTGAGGACACGGCACCCAAGGGCCAGCGTTTGGGTTCTGGTGCCTGTGCTATTGACTTGCATTCTTGGTGCCTCAGTTTCCTCAGCTGTTAATCGGGATAACGATGGGGTCATTGTGAGGATTAAAGGAGATAATACAGGCATGGCACCTGGCACACATGTGTTGGCTGTTCCTAATCTCGACAGCAGTAATAGTAATCAGGACAGTAGATCTTCGTGACACTTGGGGATCAGGAGTATGTTCGAGCAATTAGGGGATGAGGAAAATAACTCCTTCCCTCACCTGCTGTCCATTTCTTGAGAATACTCGCTTTTGACCATCTCTCCTCTTTATGCTTTTTCTCTCCTTTCTTTCCTTCTCTTTCTCTCTCATTTATTTTGCACTTACTTTGCAGGCATGCGTCTGCACGGGGACAGTATGGATCCGAGTCCTGTTACCAGAAGCCTGGCCTGGTGAGGCTGGTGGGGCAGGTGGGGTTGGCAGGGTGGGTCCATCAGAGGTCCCCATCCTTCCCCGCCCTGACTGCATTGCTTGGCCTTGGGTAAGGCATTTTGTCTTTTCTTTGGAAAATGCAGACAGACGTGCCTCTCATGGTGGCTGCCAGGGCCATACACAGAATGTGGAGGAAATGCATAGGCTGCTGGCAGTTGAGGTGCCATTAATATAAGAAACGGTCCAAGAAGAGGAAACCCAGTGGGGATGGCAGAGAGGGCTGGTGCAAACCCCACCAGGCTGGCATCCGAGGGCATTGAAGATTGAAGGAGTTGCCTGCCAAAGTTTGCTCCTGGGAAAGCTCATGCAGACGTGTGGAGAGCAGAGGGGTGAGGGCAGGTGTTCCGGAGCCCGCTGGGCTGTGATGCTGAGCACCAGCTTTTGCATGGAAATACACATTTACAGACTTTTTCACAGACCACACCCATTTGCAAACCACCTGATGGTTAGATTTAAAATATCACCTTAAAAATAATCTTTTAAAATTATTACCTTGAAGAGCTTCAGGCCTTTGCCAGTCTGTATCAGAGACTACAGCTTTGCCTGTGACTTTAGGAGCAGTCACAAGGGCCTTCAGGCAGAAGCCACATTCCGAGACCTAGAGAGTTTGTGAATTGGTAGAAGAGCATTTAAAGTGTTGGTGTGGCAGCTTAGAAGAGGGACTGCTGTGGGTTTTAAAAGCTCCTGGTCAAACTCTAGAAAACGTTGAGTTTTCCATGGACTCGTGTATTTATTAATGTGTTAATCACTTCCATCACCCTGGGAGTGAACACCCACAAAGTTCCAGGCCATCTGTGCAGATCCCTCTGTATTCTGTGTTTTGTTTTGCTTTGTAAAACGAGGATAAAAGGAGCATCTGTGAGCTCAAGGGTTGTCAACTGATGGGCCAGCGACCGGGGAATGGGTGAGACTGGACCCACATGATGCCTGTTTCAGTCTATGATTTGGCTGTGGGCGCACAAGCTCTGCTGTATTACATATAAGGAGCTATTTCAGCTTGTCTTTGGTAGTTGGACACAGCCTTGCAAATCATGCCATTAATCCATACAGCCCACGGCCACACATCTATAATGGTCTCACACGTATAGGATACAATAAATGCATGCAACGAAATGGCTAGAGAATGAAGCAGAGCTGGAGCGTGGGGTGTGGATCTCAGGTCCTTGCATAGGAATGGGGCAGGGTGGGGGGTTCCCGGTATCTCATCTGGACACGCAGAGGAGCTTTGGGTGCTCCAGGCCTGCTTGGGAGACAGTTGAGAGAGTTACCCAGGCTGGCATTTGGTTCTGGCCATCACTGCCTCACCAGTCTTGGTTGCTGGTGTGTTTGCCTGTCTCTCCTCATTCCCTGTGCGCTGGGCAGATACTGACTGAGCGTATGGGCGATGCTGTTGTAGGGCCAGGAAGCACAGCCAGCCCGGGAGGAAGGCCTCCAGCTGGGGATCCAGCCTCGCTGCCCGCAGCCCCAGGCCTGAAGGAGGGGAGCTGGCATCCAAACTGGAAAGAAAACGTCAGACATCTCTCCTGTCTCAGTGATGAGAGTTTATTTTAATGAACAGAGGCCTCCTTGAAGCAATTGGGTATGGTGGGCCCTGGGGTCTGTCACTGGAAGACCCTGGATTTTCAGTGCGCTGCAGAACTACAGGTTTCCTCGTTCATAAGAAGAGAAAGTTAGAAAGAGAAAGAGGAACGGGTAACGTCATCCCGGGCCGTGGTGGCTTTTTAATGAGGTCACACGTGTGTTCCTGTGCAGCTGCCGGTCTTTGCTCTCCCAGGTTCCTCCCCTCTGATTCCTCTACTACCCGCTACCAATGCACCTTCCAGGACAGTGGGGCCTCAGGAGTGCCCTTTAAGCAGCCAGCTACTCTGCTCTGCCAGATGAAGCGGGCGTTTCCTGGGCAGGGTGGGGCTCTCCTTGAGAAATGCTGGCCAGCCCAGCGGATGGGGGCCAGTACAGTGCGGGGTGATACGGCGCCGTGGGCAACACAGGTGGGGATGTTTAATCACCAGAGCCTTTTTGTGAGCGATGGAAAGAACACATTGATGAAGAGAAAGGGGTGTACTTTCGGTGGGGTGTCCCCAAATCGAAGGTGGTTGAGAAGGGGAATTGTGTTATGCAGATCTCCATCTTCAGGAGTGTCGGCGGAGAAAACTGACTTCCGAGGCTCCCCCGGGGACACATCACCCAGTGGAGAGGCAGACACACATGTATGCACGCCACACTGACGTACCACACACCACACATACAGCACACACACCACACATAGCACACACATACCACACATACAGCACACACACCACATATAACACACACATACCACATATAACACACACACCACACATACAGCACACACACACCACACATAACACACACACACACCACACATACAGCACACACACACCACATATAACACACACACACCACACATACAGCACACACACACACCACATATAACACACACACACCACACATACAGCACACACACCACACATACACACCACACATACAGCACACACACACCACATATAACACACACACACCACACATAGAGCACACACACACCATACATACAGCACACACACACCACATATAACACACACCACATATAACACACACCACACGTACAGCACACACACCACACATAACACACACATACCACATACAGCACACACACACCACACATACAGCACACACACCACACATAACACACACACACCACATATAACACACACACACCACACATACAGGACACACACAGCACATATAACACACACATACCACACATACAGCACACACAGCACACATAACATACACACCACACATACAGCACACACACACCACATATAACAAACACACACCACACATACAGCACACACACACCCCACATATAACACACACACCACACATAGAGCACATACACACCACATATACACACAGCACACACACACCACATATAACACACACACACCACATATAACACACAGCACACACACACACCACATATAACACACACACACCACATATACACACACACACAGCACACACACCCCACATATAACACACACACCACATATAACACACACATACCACATATAACACACATACAGCACACACACACACACCGCATATAAAACACACACACACCCCCCACACATACAGCGCACACACACACCACATACAGCACACACACACCACACATACGGCACACACACACACCACACATATGGCACACACACACCACACATACAGCACACACACCACACACAGCACACACACCACACATACAGCACACACACCACACATACAGCACACACACACCACACACACAGCACACACACACACCACACACACACTCTACACATACAGCACACACACTACACATACAGCACACACACACAACACACACATCACACATACAGCACATACACCACACATACAGCACACACACCACATACAGCACACACACCACACATACAACACACACCACATATAACACACACACACCACACATACAGCACACACACACACACCACACATACAGCACACACATCACACATACAGCACACACACACGTAACACACACACCCCACACATAACACACATACACACACCACACATACAGCGCACACACACACCATACATACAGCGCACACACACCACACATACCCACTCCGTATGCACAAACATGTATCCCCACACATATACTTCTCATACCACACACACAATATACGCCACATACTTCCATAGACACACACACTCACAACAAACACAGACACACTCCCTCACATTCCTATACCACAGACACACCACACTCATATACCTCCCCACAGCATACATGCACCACACATACCCACAGCATATGCACACATATCCTCACACGTATACCCCCCACACCACACATATACACACAAACACCACAGACCCACACTCACAACACACACCACACACATACATACACCATATATGCACAGACACACCCCTCCCACATTCATACACCACACACACCACACATATACACACAGGCACACATGCCTGTACTTACATACAGACACACACACACACACACACACACACACACCCATCTGACAGCACCACGAATCAGGCCAGGATAGTGGAGGAGGTGTTTTGGTAAACATAAAATACACCCAGCCCCCTGCCATCCCCCCTCCCGAACGCCTTCATCTTGTTAATTGGTGAATTCATTCCTAAGCTGCTGTCATCCCACGCTTGTGTTGCTGCGTGCCTGCGCATAGCCGGTGCGGAGGGCCTTGGGTGTTGTGTAGTGTGTGCTTTTTGTATCTTTATTTTAATGTCATTTTTTTTTTTTTTTGAGACGGAGTCTCGCTCTGTCGCCCAGGCTGGAGTGCAGTGGCCAGATCTCAGCTCACTGCAAGCTCCGCCTCCCGGGTTCCCGCCATTCTCCTGCCTCAGCCTCCCGAGTAGCTGGGACCACAGGCGCCGCCACCTCGCCCGGCTAATTTTTTGTGTTTTTAGTAGAGACGGGGTTTCGCCGTGTTAGCCAGGATGGTCTCGATCTCCTGACCTTGTGATCCGCCCGTCTCGGCCTCCCAAAGTGCTGGGATTACAGGCTTGAGCCACCGCGCCCAGCCTTTAATGTCATTTTTGACTTGTTGCCCAGGATTCTGTTATTAGATTTGCCTCTCTCCCAAACTGAAATTTATCTCATTTTCCTTGGAGTCCACAGGGAACTTCTTTCTAGTTTCTGCTGAGGTAGACTTCTACTGTGTGCTGAAAAACGATTTTCTTGTTCTTTGTGCCCTTTTATTTCAAGCTCCAGAATGGAGCACTGCTTTTATGAATGCCAGGTTTCGCGAAAACTCATAACATCTGTCATGGTTAATGCTTAGACACACAATGCCTTTACTCTTTTACAAAGGGTCTCACCGGAGCGATCGCGTTTTCCGACTGCAGCGGGGTCTCCTGCGCCGGCTGTGGTGCTTGGGGTCTCTATTCCCAAGGGGCAGACAGCCATGCTGGAGTGGCCACCTGCAAGCCCGGTGAGGGACCATTCCCCAGCGGTAACATCAGAAGTGGAGGGTTTTGAAGATGAGATCTTAACTCGGAATGAAACCCCGGGGTCCGATCTCAGGGTGTTTTCTTGTCTGTTCTATACAAAAGGTAGTTTATGCTGAGGAGAAAACAGATAGCGGCTGCAACCAGGCGTGGCATGACTGGTGAGTCAGGAATGTTTCAGGTGCGAGGAGGGGAGAGGCAGAAGGGCACCCCAGCCCCTCACCCAACACTGTGTGTGCGCTTGGCCCTGGTCCCGGCTCTCGGGGCCTTCAGGTTAATCCACGGTCTGAGTGGCTCACTTGGTCCTGAAATGGCCTGGTGGTGCCTGGTTTAATTTGCCTTTATAAACTAATAGGCTAAGTTGAGCATTTCAAAGGGGCAATTTTTCCTTCTTTAAGTTGCAGTGAACACATCTTTCAGAATCCAGAGGGAGAATTACACACATGAGGTATGCCCAGGTTAAGGAACACGGTAAAGATTTTAACTGCCTAATAAACTATAAATCCCTAAATAAACTCCTGGACGAGGCAGTAAAAGCTTAGACGTCAACATGCAAAAATGAAACCAGTTTTGTGAGGGTAGGGGGAGTATGGGTAATTTCTGTTTTTCCTAAAATACATATTTAAAGTGGCAGTTTGACGATGAAAAAAAAGTATGGTTCGGTAATGTTTTTTTCTTTTATGTGTTCCACTTAGAATGTGTGAACACGTGGCACCGAAGCCTGCATCCCTTATTCTTTTACTTCTACCTTGTAGCTTAGAAGTAAGAAACCTACAACAGCGATGAAAACTATATATTTTTTTCTACCTGCCAAATGTGTATAGATTAAGAACACTGGATGTTAAGAAATTTTCTTATGCACAAGTGGAATTTGTCTTCTTTTAAAACACGTAAAACATCTTGAAAATGAGACAACTGGGACATGAAAAATGTATGAGATGGCTTTGAGAACCACTGCTGCTCCTTTAATTGCTTGGCCTTCTTCCCCAAGTCTCTTCAGATCGCTTACCTTTGGGTAATGCTCATAAAGTGCAGAGAGCAGGGGGGTTCTTTTAATACGGCAAGGCTTCTCCCCGCCCCCCTCTTAAACGGCCAAAGTTTCAGCCTGTCATATTTGGTGATTTTTTTTATTGTTACAAGTTTTGTTTTTTTATAGTGGATGTGATGTCATCTCATGACATGGCTGTTTAAGACCAGTAAGCAGGCCGGGCGCGGTGTCTCACGCCTGTAATCCCAGCACTTTGGGAGGTCGAGGTGGGCAGATCACGAGGCCAGGAGATCAAGACCATCCTGGCTAACACGGTGAAACCCCGTCTCTACTAAAAATACGAAAAACTAGCCGGACATGGTGGTGGGCGCCTGTAGTCCGAGCTACTCAGGAGGCTGAGGCAGGAGAATGGCATGAACCTGGGAGGCGGAGGTTGCAGTGAGCTGAGATCGCGCCACTGCACTCCAGCCTGGGTAACAGAGTGAGACTCTGTCTCAAAAACAAAACAAAACAAAAAACCAGTAAGCAATGCGGAACAGAAATTCCTAAGGAATGATTTAATACCGTGTACACACACACACACACACACACACACATTTATCTCAAGTGAAACTTTTAAAGTTGTTTTCCTTGAATACATTTTTTTTAAAGAAAAATTTGTTTTTTAATTTTCTTGTGATTTTCCAATCTAATAAATTACCATAATTTCTTTCCTCTAGAAAGACACTGGCATTGACTGAAGTTGCAAACAAAAATCACCAATATATTAAACACTGCAGCTAGTAAGTGCAATGCAGCAGACAGACAGACTGAAAGGGCAGGGCTCGTGTGATTTGAGGGGTTCCTGCCTGGCACCTGGCTGAGGCCACTGCCCAGGTGGCAGAGGTGGAGGAGCGAGCTGTCATTCGTACCTGGGCAGCCTGGTAAAACCAAAGCTTGGAGAAGTTCCAGAACTCGCCCCAGTGCGGGATCCTGTGAGCAGCGGCTCCTCCAGCCGCCCTCAGACCAGACATCAGCTGGCGCAGCCCCCGACCTGGGGTGGGGCAGAGGCAGGCAGTGAGCTGCGTTGCCCCACCAGAGGACAGAGGAGACCTGGGCTTTCTTAGCATTGCTGCTCGTGAACGTCTGTCAGCTGCAGACTGGATTTTTTTTTTTTTTTTGAAATGGAGTCTCACTGTGTCTGCCAGGCTGGAACTGTGGCGCGATCTTGGCTTACTGCAGTTTCTGCCTCCTGGGTTCAAGCGATTCTCCTGCCTCAGCCTCCCAAGTAGCTGGGACTACAGGCACACACCACCACGACTAGCTAATTCTTGTATTTTTAGTAGAAACGGGGTTTCATCATGTTGGCCAGGCTGGCTTCGAACTCCTGACCTCAAGTGATCTGCCCGCCTCGGCCTCCCAAAGTGCTGGGATTACAGGCGTGAGCCACTGTGCCCGGTCCAGACTGGATTCATAATTGGTACCTCTTCATAGGACAAAGTGCCATACGACAATGAAAACAAGTGAACTTCACCCACAAGCTATACTGTGGGTGAATCGCACCACCAGATGGCAAAGGAAAGAAGGAGGCCACAGACAAGCATGGTGGGATTCCATGTGCAAAGTTGTGTGTGTTTTTAAAACAGGTGAAACTAAATTCTGTTGTTTAGCGGGGGAATGCAGGAAGTAAAACCTCATTGCTTGCATATACCTTGGATTTTACCAAACACTGGGCTGGGGAAAGCTGTTTTCAAGTTGTACAGAAAGGCAGGGAATTGAGGATCACAAAAGCATTGTCCTCGCGCCCAGAAATGAAGCAGTTACTGTAGAAGTGAAAGGCGGACGTGTGGAGGAGACATCTCGTGAGAGTGTTTTTATGGTGTCTTCTTGAAAAAGGTTTCGTGGGAGACCTTCCCAGGCTGGCAGGTGGCTTGGCCTCCACCTGTCAACCCCTGAGCTCCACAGGTGTGCCCTTCCGCCTCCTGCAGCTGCAGGTAGATACCACCTGTAGCTTTCCCCTCCTGCCTCTGCTGGTCTTCCTGGAGAGATTTAGTTCATTTTAATGATTTTACAGGTCTTATGGAAAGATGCTCACCGCTGTTGCTGCAGACTCCTGAGTTCACTGTGATGAGTTGGGAGCCTTACTGGGAACATTTTCCCTCGTAGGGGATGGGGATCAGGGATGGGGCAGCGGGGCCATGGAGGGAGTTCCAATCTACATTTCACTCTGAGCATGTCAAGGCAGCCCCCGGTGGCCCTGACAGGCTGTTTTTGCTCCTTCTGCTTTTCCAGTATATGGAATGAGGGCTGGGGGCAGTGTGTGTGCAGAGAGGAGAACAATGGAGCCCATAAATCAGTGCAACCGTCATGATGAAATTGTACATGTCTCTTGAAAGAAGCCACGGAAATTGGAGTGTTTGAAGACAGAGGAGCCGAGGCTGTTTTGGGGTGGCCTAGCTTGTTTGTTTCACGAGGCACATCTTTGCTTCCATTAGCAAACGGCACTGCTGTGAACCGGCTGGGTTGGTGCAGGACCCTTGGAGGTGAGGGGGCAACTGGTCGTGGAGAGAGGCTTCCGACAAGGGGCAGCATGTGAAGACTGCAGGGTCTGTGTCTGCGGGTTCTGTGTCTGCGGGGTCTGTGTCTGCGGGGTCTGTGTCTGCAGGGGTCTCTTTAGGCATCTTCAGCTCCATCACCATGTGTTGTAAGACCTGCCCTGGCCTCAGGCTCCTCATCCCTGGCCCACCCACCCACAGTGACGTTTGTGCCCAGAGACATAAGGCAGGGCGCATTCCTGTGCTGGGCTGGAAAAGCAATCATTTCCTGGCAGAGTGCTTGGTCAAGCTGTAAAGTGGTCTCACTTGAACAGAGCCCATGCTATCGAGTTTTATTGGAGCTGTGTTTATCTTGAGCTCTGCGGGAGTCAAAAGCTCACTGGAACTTTTAGGTAAAACCTGTGCGTGTGCAGATGGGCCACACTTTCCTTGGTTTCAGGACAACAGTTTTGCTCGACTTTAAAATCACAAGAGCGCTCGTTTGGGATCCGTGCCTTTGGAGAACGTCTTGACGATTTGACTCCACTTAGGTTTTTCAGGTTGGAATCTTAAGTGTTTGGATAGATGGGTCCCTTTCTCAGTGCTGTGTGTCCACGTGAATCTCGCTGACCTTTGCTTCTCATGGCTGTCACAGAGCAGCCCTGCCGACGACGGGACTGGTGGGGCATTTTGTCCCCGTTACTCCATGCATGAGGTAGAGAGAGTATGTCTTCTGCTGCAGCTAGAGTTAAATACAGGAAAATTCATGCCGGGCTGAGTTCGGGATTGATGTTTGCTCTGTGGCTGCATTAAAAAACAAACCACAAACACGGTTGTCCTTCCAGCAGGGCTGGCGTTGAGTTAGCAGCTGCCAAATGACTTGTGGGTGGTGGGTTTGCATGTGGTGACATGGTGCTGGGCATCTGTGGTGCAGGGAAGGGAGGCGATGAAGCCCAGCTGGGGCTCCAGGCAAGTCCACCCAGCGATGCTGAGGACAGCCAGGCCCCGAGTGGGCTCCCACAGCCCACAGTTTCTGGTCTCGTTTCCTGAGCCAGGTTGTGCCTTTCTCTCTGGGTAACAAGATAGATTTACTGACCTTTGCCGTGGAGATCATGTACTTTGGAACCCGAGACCCATTTTTACTTTCCACTTGTCAGCTGAAACAAAAGCCGGAATGAACTTTACAGCCTGCAGGCCCAGGGGGACGGCCTACCCACTCTGCACGCTGTGTCTTCCCTGGAACCATCCCTGACCTCAGCCCGTGGGTGCTTGAGGCTGGGGGAAAGAACATGGAGAGAAATCCCATGGCTCGTATATGCCTTGGATTTCCCCGAACACTGGGCTTGGGGAAAGCGGTTTTCAGGCACAGTGAGGGGACGTCCCTGCCTCCATATCCCTTCAAGCTGAGTCTTGCAGCAGGACTCGGGTCTGCCCTTGGCTGCGTGGGGCAGAGGGGATGCTCCAGCAGGTGCCCAGGACAGCTCCTCCTGCGTGTTGAGTCCCCAGGGAGCTCTCGGGGACTGAGTAGAGCTGATCAGTTGGAGGCTGGCAGGAGTGCAGGCAACTCGAGGCGGGCATGCAGGTCAGCAGGATGCGCTGGCCATGGGCCGCTGCTTTTCGATAGGGGGTCATTGAGGGATGTGCATGGAAAGGAGTGCTCAGCTACCCCAGGGGCCTGGGGTGGGGGGCACGGCTCTGGTGTGGCGGTGCTGGTGGTGGGACTGGGAGTTCTTTGTCTTGGAATCAGCTGAGGGTGACCTCAAGAGATGTGACTTGAGCGCCTGAAAGGACGTGGCCACCATTTGCTGGGAAAGGGACAGTGGTGGGTGGGGCAAAGCTGGGAGTTGCGATACGGGCCCAGTGCACTTGGCGTGCTAGCTGGGGGTGGCAGGAGGAGGACCTGCCGCAGAAGTGCAGAGCAGGGTGCTGGAGCCCAGTGTGGATGCTTCGGCCGTGTCCAGCAGGCTGGGTGGCCAAACGGCTGAGCGGCCAAACGGCTGAGCGGCCTGGGGTGTCCTCCCACCCTCCCAAGCATTTATGTCTGTGGGTTGGTGTCGTGGTGACCCATCTGCAATCACCTTGATGCCATGCCTCTTGCCCACGCGGCAGAGAGCACCTGGGTGTTTTGTCCCTCAGCCCGCCTTCCCTGTCGGGTGTTGCAGGGCTTAGGGGAGCCCACTCTGAGCCCCTCACCTGCTTTTGTGCACTACTTCTAAACTTGTGGTGGGCTCCTACCCAGGAGGGCTGTGACCTGGGCAGGGCTCAGGACTGGCACTGTGGTGTCTTCTCTTGGCATCTCTCCTCCTCCTTCCCCTCCACTGCGTTTGGGGCTACAGGAGGCCCCGATTTCCCTCAAGATGGACATTGCATTTCTAGTTGCTGTTTCTCTGCATTGTTTTGGGTGATGTGAGGAGTGTACCTGTCAGGGTCCAACTAGAGAAACAAAACTCGTAGGAGATATATAGGAAAAGATTTGTCCCAGGGAATTGACTTACTCGGTTGTAAGGTCTGACCAGGCGCGTTTGAAATCCATGGGGCCGACCACAGGGAAGGGTGGCTGGAACTGTGGGCACCGCCGAGGCTGCTGTCCCTGGGCGGACTTTTTTCTTTCTCAGGGAAGCCGCTGCTCTGCTTTTGAGGCCTTTGACTCACTGAGCCAGGCCCTCCTGGGTCATGAAGGATTATCTCCCTTACTTAAAGTCATACCTGGAGAGCAGCACCTAGAGTTGCGTTTCACTGGTGTGTTTGACTGATGACTGGACCGTGGACCCTGACCATCATGGGTAGGGGACACAGCCAGTTTTCTTTTGTCATTGTGTCCCCAGAAGTTGACAAAGACTCATCCAAACTTGTCATTCAACATCTCATGGATGTTTGAAAACATAATCTGTGACTTTTTTCTGTCGCTAGTCACTGTGTTTAAATTTTAAAGTAGTGAAATCTACCTATGTTAATCCAAAGAAGAATTAAGAATTAATTTTCCCTCACACCTGGAATGGCAGTGAAGATGGCTGGAGTTGACTGGCTGTGAGTGTCTTGGGCTCTGTGAGAGATTCATTAGGGAATCTCCATTCCTCATCCTGCTCTACAGGGTCAACCTTGTGGTGACTTTATGGTCAGGGTCACCAGTGGTCAGCGTGCAAGTCCAAACAGGACAGAACATCTGTGGCCCAGCCTGACGGAGGCACTGTTGGTCTGGGGCTTTCTGACTTGGACTTCTTTCTTAGGTCCGGGACATTATTGGCTTGCATTTGACCTCGCACATGGCATCTTTTTACAGGGAAGAAGATGGCACCATCTCCTCTGGCAGGGCGAGCTGAAGTATGCAGTCCTTCACTTGCCTTTTTTGTTTTTGGAGACAGAGTTTTGCTCTTGTTGCCCAGGCTAGAGTGCAATGGCGCGATCTCAGCTCACTGCAACCTCTGCCTCCTGGGTTCAAAAAACTCCCCTGCTTCAGCCTCCCAAGTAGCTGAGATTACAGGCACGCGCCACCACGCCCGGCTAAGTTTGTATTTTTAGGAGAGATGGAGTTTCACCATGTTGGTCAGATTGGTCTCAAACTCCTGACCTTATGTGATCCTCCCACCTCAGCCTCCCAGAATGCTGGGATTACAGGTGAGAGCCACTGCACCCGGCCCTTCACTTGATTTTTTGCAGGGGAATGGATGTTATCCCCCCAGATGCCTCTAAGGAAAAGCGGCACCAAATCCTCACTTCATTTCCACCAAACGCTGCCGGTCGCTTCCAAGAAGACATTTGATTCCTCTCAGCCCAAAACATGACTTCATGCTTGTGTTCTTTTTCTTAAAAATAATAACAAACTTACGTTACAAAAGTATTAATACAATTTGTTTTTTTTTTTTGAGGTGGAGTTTCGCTCTTGTTGCCTAGGCTGGAGTGCCGTGGCTTGATCTCAGCTCACCGCAACCTCTGCCTCCCTGGTTTAAGCAATTCTCCTGCCTCAGCCTCCCGAGTAGCTGGGATTACGGGCGTGCACCACCACGCCAGGCTAATTTTGTATTTTTAGTAGAGACAGGGTTTCTCCATGTTGGTCAGGCTGGTCTTGAACTCCTGACCTTAGGTGATCCGCCCGCCTCAGCCTTCCAGAGTGCTGGGGTTATAGGCGTGAGCCACCATGCCCAGCCACAGATTTTTTAAGAAATTGAAATCATAGAAAGTGTGTACTGTCAATCCCTTCCCAGGTCTCAAAGGCAAATGCAGCTCCTGGTAATAGTTTGATGTCTACCTTTTCAAACTTGAGTTTCTCTATACACACACACACACACACACACACACACACACACACGCCACACATGCACAGTTATTTAGTTTTGGTAAAATGTATTCATATTAACTTTGTTTTTCAAATGTTTTCTCTCAATATAATAACATAAACTTCCATCAATGACTGGATGCATAATTCTTTATTACTCTTTTTAATGGCTGCAAAATAAACTCAAAGCTCCATTTCCTCTGTAAATAAACAAGACCGTTGCCCACTCTACCCAGCTGGGGGAGGCTGGTGGGCTGCAGTCTACTTTCCTGCTTCTGCAGTTGGGTTTTGTGTTGTTAGTGCTGTGTGCTCTCAAACCTGCTTATGGGAGTTGTGTTTGTTATTGTACAGACGTAGCTTTCTTTTCTTGTTTTAGAGACAGTCTCACTCTGTTGCCCAGACCGGAGTGCAGTGGTATGGTCATACCTCACTGCAGCATTGAACTCCTGGACTCAAGTGATCCTCCCACCTCAGCCTCTAGAGTAGCTTGGACTAACAGGTTCATACCACCATATCGGGCTAATTTTTAAATTTTTATGTTTTGTAGAGACAGGGTGTCACTATGTTGCCCAGGCTGGTCTCGAACTCCTGGGCTCAAGCGATCCACCCACCTTGGACAGCCAAATTGCTGGAATTACAGGCATGAGCCACCACACCCAATCAGAAATAGCATAAATGACATACTCTATAAATTTAGTGAGTATAAAGAAAGGAAAAACTCAAGTTGACTGATTCGAAAATACAAATGTGAGGATAACTTTTAAAGATAATTTCTGTTGAATTAGATATGAATCATAATGAAAGTTGATCAGGATTTTGTATTCAGATGCATAGGTGCATTTATACACTTCACTTTAAGAAAACCAGACCAGGAAACAGATGATATATGTGATTTGTGAAGAAATGAATGTGAACAGCAACGAGTAGATTTTTTACTCAAAAGAAAGGGCTGGGCTGTACATCTGTTGATTGATTAATGATGGTTCATTTATGTGTATTACGTTAAAAATATTTATTGTAGGTGTGGATCATTATTTATAGTGCCTAACTTTATCATTTTTAATGTTTCCATTAATGAACATTCATATGAATGAAGATTCATATGGATCTTGGTTATATCCGTAGGAAGGCATCAGCTGGTCCAGTTCCAGAATACAGCTGTGCCTTCATTTCACTGCTCCCTGCTGTAGTTATTTGCGACTTTCTTTCCCTTGGTTTCAGGTAACCTGGAAATATTCACAGAATACACCTGAGCTCACAGCCTTCTTTGAGATGCCTGCTTTTTTTTTTTTTTGAGATGGAGTCTCGCTCTGTCACCCATGCTGGAGTGCAATGGTGTGATCTTGGCTCACTGCAACCTCTGCCTTCCGGGTTCAAGTGATTCTCCTGCTTCAGCCTCCCGAGCAGCTGGGATTACAGTTGCATGCTGCCATGCGCAGCTAATTTTTTTTTTTTTTTTTTTGTATTTTAGTAGAGATGGGGTTTCACCGTGTTGCCCAGGCTGGTCTTGAACTCCTGAGCTCAGGCAATTCACCTGCCTCACTCTCTCAAAGTGCTAGGATTACAGGCGTGAGCCACCACGCCCAGCCGAGATGTCTGTATTTTATTATAAATGTGCCCATACACTTCTGAGAAGGGTAGAGTGTGTTAATCTGTTTGTCTCACCCTGGCTGCACTCCCCAGAAACTGCCTGTGAAGTTTAATTGGCTTGGAGGTGGGACAGTGCCATGATGTCTAGTTAACATATATTTAAGTTATACCTTGAGGTCATTTGAAAGTGGAATTCTCCCTAGTACCCAGCTTGTGTTTATCCTCTTATGTTTCTAATCATTTAACCATTTAAAACTGGGAGATGATGAGACACTTGCAAGACTTTTAAGAAATTAATCTCCCACTTAGCTTTTTATAATGTTAATTAATGTCTATACCAAACTCAAAGCAAACATTAATGGTGTAATAATCTAAGCAGTCTATTTAATATCAAGGCTAATTCAGAAAGCCTTGTATGAGGTTGCTCAGCATGTCTTGTCAGTGTATTGAGACAGGAAACAGAAACAAGGGGCAAGCTAATGGATTGTAGAAGATGCAGTTACTATTTTTAAGAGAATATGTACTTTATTTATTTATTTATTTATTTATTTATTTATTTGAGACAGGGTCTTGCTCTGTCACTCAGGCTGGCATGCAGTGGCACAGTCTTGGCTTACTGCAGCCTCGTCCTCCCGGGTTCAAGTGATTCTCCCACCTCAGCCTCCTGAGTAGCTGGGATTACAAGCGTGCACCACCACGCCCAGCTAATTTTTGTGTTTTTAGTAGAGATGGAGTTTTGCCGTGTTGGCCAGGCTGGTCTCAAACTCCTGACCTTGAGTGATCCACCCACTTCGACATCACAAAGTGCTGGGATTACAGGTGTGAGCCACCGCGCCTGGCTGAGAATATGTACCTTAAAGCCCAAGTAAATAGACTAAAAACTTTTAGAATTAATTTGTGAACTTACTAATGAATTTACATACAATATATTGGAAAAGATTTCCCATGTATCATCAATAATCAGAAGATGTACAGGGGAAATATTCCATTGCAAAAAGCAAAATAGATAAACCACACCACTGTGCCATCAAAAATATGCAGGTGCTGTTGAAATAACCTAAAAACTTGACCAAACAATAGGAAAGTGTGTAAGAACAATGACATTTTCAAAAGTACAATAATTTATTTATGCTCTGGAAGACTGAATGTTTTCAAGATGTCAGTTCTTCCGAAGGTAGCAAACATTTAAAATAACCCCAAGCCACATCCCAGTGGGACTTTTCAGGGATGCTGGACAAAAGGATCCTATGACTCATTTGGAGGAATAAAGAAATGACAAATGCCAAAAACGATTTTGAGTATGGTAAGTGGTGAAAGGAGATCTTTACTGTGCTTTCAAATACATTGAACAGCTGCAAAAACTACGGTATGGTACTGCCTGAAATGATGAATACTGATAGGAGAACAGGCAAAGGAGACAAATACATTTTTTTCAGAAGGAAACTACTATAGTTGGTATAAAAATTTTTAGAAGTCCTGAGAATCATTGAAATTACAGAACTAGAGATTAAGCCTACCATGGAACACTTTTTGGTTATCAAATTGAACAAAATTATATTGACACTGCTGATCGATCTATATGTTGGACTGATCTGTACATTGGACCAGTCTCTTGAGAGAACATTTTGGGCCATGTATCCTGAACCCACCCCCTGCTCCTTGGACCCAGTACTCTTACTTCTAGGAATCTGTCCTGAGAAATAAAGATTTACAGATGGGAAGTGTATCATAGCTTTATTTGGTGCAGTTGACAATTAGAAATGAACCTAGTGTTCAGAAGCAGAAAAATACTTAAGTACATTTGGTAAGCTACATAGAGAAATATTTATTTATTCATTTATTTAATTAACTTATTTATTTGATGGGGTTTTGCTCTTGTTGCCCAGGCTGGAGTGCAGTGGCGCGATCTCTGCTCACTGCAACCTCCACTTTTTAAAAGTCACATTTTCAAAAAAAAAAAAAAAAAAAAAAAGATATAGCAAAACCTTCAAAATATAATATTCATGTATAATGATATGGGAAAGTTTTTATAATATAATGTTGATTTAGTCAACTAAGACACACTGAGTGCTTATTAGGACCCAGGCAGTGTGCCAAGCTCACAGGAGACACTTGACTACGTAGAAGAATTGCCTGCCTTATGGAGCATATAGTAGGGGGCAGTATAACAAAATATTATTAATATTATTTTAAAAAGTAATATAAGAAGTTCAATTTATGAAATGACTAATCTTGTAAGAAAAAGTGAACTGTAGAGTTTGTATATAGTTAGGGAAGTCAGAAGGCCGTGCATCAAAACTTTAATAGTGGTCTTGTCTGGTAAACATGTGGCAGATGATTTTTGTTCATTATTCTTTCTAGCACTTTCCCAATTTTCTGTAAAAGCTGATTTGCCTTTTAATAATCAGAGCAAAGTTATAAAAGAAACTTCAGAGTCTCCCCTTCCCAAAATGTTACTGGACACAGTACATACTTGTTGATGATTGACATTTACAAAAAATCACATTTATTTAACCCAATAATTAACCACTGATTCCTGCATAGTTATGCTGGTACAATGGCACGATCATGTAATTAACCAGTGTATTTCTTTTTGTTGTTGTTGTTGTTTGTTTGTTTGTTTGTTTTTGAGATGGAGTCTCGCTCTGTCACCCAGGCTGGAGTACAGTGGCGTGATCTCGGCTCACTGCAAGCTCCGCTTCCCAGGTTCACGCCATTCTCCTGCCTCAGCCTCCCGAGTAGCTGGGACTACAGGCACCCGCCACCACGCCTGGCTGATTTTTTGTGTTTTTAGTAGAGACGGGGTTTCACCATGTTAGCCAGGATGGTCTTGATCTCCTGACCTCGTGATCTGCCCATCTCGACCTCCCAAAGTGCTGGGATTACAGGCGTGAGCCACCGCACCCGGCCTGTTGTTGTTGTTTTTTAAGGAACACAAATAAAAATGTAAGGTTTACGTCAAGGTTAAAAACACGAAATAAGACGGGGGTCCGGAGGTGTGTGGAGACATAGCTGGGTATAAAAATGAAATGGCGTGATTGCTGGTAGAATGTTCGCTGTGCTGCACCATGTTCTATCCTCCATACATTCAGTCCTATGAATGGGAAGGGCTCATCCCTCCCATTCTGTAGATGAGAATAATGAAGCCTCGCAGTCATGCTTCTTGGGAGCGTCCTGGGTAGCCGTGGCCAAAGTGGGCTTTGAACCCAGGGAGCCTGGGCTGTTAACTACAAAACCACAGGACACGTACAACATGAGACATCGACATTCCCTGTCCAAATCGCCAGCAGGCAGGAGGGTGAAGCCACCCAGTGAGAGTTCCTAAGAGACCGAAGGGAGGAGACCCACACTTCTGCTGGATCAAAGCTGATGTAAGTCAGCAGTAAAGCTTTTCATTGGTTTATTTGCCAATGGAAGGACCTTCTTGTTTCAGAATCAGTGTTTGCCCAAGACAGCAATTTGTGGAAATGGAGAAAATCTGAGAATTCTTCTGTGGCTTTGCTAACTTGAGGCTCGTCCTCCGCAGTCCATCCTACCCTCCCCCACTTTTTTTCAGCAAAATAAGTGATAGTTTACTCACCTTCTAGGCATAAGAGTCATCCTTTCACTATGGTGAAACCAGTTCAGAGCTGACTCAAAAGTCCCGTGACTTGTTGAAATACAACATTGGATGGGTGCCTCCTGTTCTCTCCCGGCATTCCGGATACTGGTGTTGGGATGTTTCCTGACACCCACCTTCTCCCACTGCCTGGGTCTGTTCCTCTCCAAGTCTTTCTGCATCGTCTGGGCAATGGCAGCTGTCCAGATCTTCCAAGTGCAAGATCTCAGGATGGTTTCACAAGTACTTTGCACTCTGTTTTATCTTCTCACCACAGGGGAATTAGAGGTGAATTACAGGTAAGTGGAGCCCACCGGGTGCCCCACAAGTTTGGTGACTTTGCCCCAGGTGTCCAGGTAGGTGAATAGCCCATCACGTGCCCCGCACTTCCAGGGAGCGTCTCTCCTAGCACCTGGGAGCATCTGCTGCCGAGTGGGGTGTGGCTGGAGCAAGCTTGAACTTTACTGCGTGTCCCCAGCCTTCCCTGATTACCAGAGGCTTTCTTCCGCATCCTGGGAGGGGCGCCCGCTTTAAGGGCTTCTGTGTGGTACAGACACACTGCCAGCGGTGGAAACAGATGTATGTGTTTTTCGTGTTGGCCCCCATGTCTGAAAGACCATGTTATTTGTCACTGGCTTACTTAAGGCCACAAAGAAACATTGACAGCCCAGCCCCATGGCCTGTCTGACTTGGGAACAGGACCCAAGCCCCGAGCTCCCTCTTCCTTTTCATTTCCTTGAGGCCAGCGGGCTGGGGGTGCCCTGTGGGCAGCGCTGTTCACCAGGTTAAGGGGGCCCCTGTTTTGTCAGAGAAGAAAATACAGCTGGCAAGAGGCCTTGCCCGGCACCCCCTCCTGCCAGGGCAGGCTGCTTCCTAATTGCAAACACACGGGCTGGTCCCAGAGTGTGGGGAGGGATTCCATGTCCCGCCTGGGAGAGCTGTGTGTGTCCCACCCCCGATGCCCTGTTTCTCATCAAGGAAATGGGGGTGTTGCATACCAGGGCCGGAGGACAGCTGCCTCGGGTGGGGGAGTCCCTGGGCACTCCCAGATGTGCCTGCTGGGAACATTTTTGGTGTGCGTTGAAACATTGGGATTTGTTGCATTTCATCGTCCTCTGTTTCCTACTGCATTTTTGGTGAGTGCTTTTGAAATCTTTCTCCCTTTCCCTTCTCTTCCTGTGAGAGTTAGCCACTATGCAGTAGACCTGTTGAATGCACTGTGTCCTGCAGAGGGGGTGCCCTGCACCGGGCACGTGCATGTTCCTATCTGTTAGTGAAGTTTCGTGCCCACTTCACTGGGAACATGAAGTGTCAGGGGATGCTGATGCTGTAGTCCCAAAAGGCCACACCCTGAGTGGGAGAGGCCCCTCTAGCAGGAAGCACAGTGAGTTTGGCTGGGGGAACCCCACAGGCATGTAATCTAAGGGACTTGGACGGAATGCCCAGCTTCGTCACTTCCTTGTGGCTCTTGAGCCTTTGTTTACCTGCCCGAGGCTCATCCTTTACCTGTAAGATGCCCGCAATGGTGTCTCTCTGGGAGGGTGGCCTGGTCATGATGATTACCTGGGAACTGTGAAGTAGAGAAAGTCTGGCAGATTCTGTTGTCAGCACATGAAATTCTTATTTTCTCTGCCTGTCGACTTAGACGCACTGCTGTGAAGCACCAGCTCATTGCGAAACGCCTGTTTTACCTGGGCTCTGTTAGTGGAGGTCTGTTAGCAGGCTGAACCTGAGTACAGGTGTGGAAGAACAGCAACACACTGCGAGGGTCTTAGAGGAACAGCCGGTGAATCCAGCAGAGATTGTGTATTTCAGAGAAATTTAGGAGATTGAGAAGTCTCATGCCTTTGGAGCTCCTCATGCCTTGGGGGCACCTTTCCTGATGCCCCAGCCTAACTAAATGTAATCCTGTTTATTCATCGTCACCTTGGGAATGAGGGCCTCCGTATTTCTTTTCATTATGAGAGTTTTCAAATATGTACTTGAAAGATAATACTGCAAACACACACATAAACTCTCCACCCAGATTCAGCGGTTGTTAATAGTATGCTGTTTCTTGCCCCCACTTCCTCTCTGCCCCTTAAGTCCATATTTTATAAACATTTGTTGCTGAGGCTGGGCACGGTGGCTCATGCCTGTAATCCCAGCACTTTGGGAGGCCGAGGTGGGTGGATCACGAAGTCAGGAGTTCAAAACCAGCCTGGCCAACGTGGTGAAACCCCGTCTCTACTAAAAATACAAAAAAAAAAAAAAAAAAATTTAGCTGGCATGGTGGCATGTGCCTGTAATCCCAGCTACTTGGGAGGCTGAGGCAGGAGAATTGCTTGAACCTGGGAGGCAGCGTTTGCAGTGGGCTGAGATCATGTCACTGCATTCCAGCCTGGGCGAGAGAGCAAAATACTCTGTCTTGGGAAAAAAAAAATTGTTACTGAACAGTTTGAAAATAAGTTGTTGACATCATGACATTCCCCCACCCCAAATATATGAGAATTCATCTCCTCTAAGAAAAACAGTGTTGTTCTCCATAATGGCAGCACCATTCTTACGTGGAACAAAATTAATAGCAGTCTCATGATACCATCTGATGGTTACTTGATGTTCACCTTTCTCCAGTTCTCTTCAGAATGTGTTAAATATCTTCTCTGCCTGCAAACCTGGATCCGCTTGTTATAACTACTCAGACTCTTTAATCGAAAACAGCCCTTCCTTTTTGTTCTTATCTTTGTGACATTAACTGTTAGAAGAGGAAAAGCTAGTTATCTTCTAGAACGTGGTACCTTTGAATTAGTGTGACTGTTCCCTCCGGTGATGTTTCTTGCTGTCTCCCTTACTGTCTTCCTCTGCCCTTGTGTTTGCTGTCATACTGGATGTCTGCCCGTCTGTGGCCAGAGCACTTACTGGAGAAGCTGTGCACTTCTGGCTGCATCACACGTGGGGGCCACTGGTCCCACTGTCAGAGACGCTAAATACGACCACCTGGTTAAAATGGCGGCTGCCCCTTCTCCCGCTCCTCTGAAAAACCATATTGTTTTTCCGCCTGTCCCGAGTATAAAATCCGTAGGACGACACTTGAACATTCTGTATCTATCTTGTTCCCCAACCAACCTTCTGCTCAGTGGTTTTTGCATCCAGTGAGTCTTGCCTGAATCAAGAATTTTATGGCAGGTTGCAAAATGACGATTTTCTGACTTTGCCATTTCTCCCGAAAAGAAAAGCCTCCTATGGCAGTTTTTGAGCATCGTTGATGGCTGATGATATTTTTAAAAACTCACTGTACTACAGAGTCATTTTTGTTCTTCCTGATGCTCCAATTCAGTCTATGGGAGCCCAGGAAGCAGGTGCCTTTGTTCTTTTAGTTTTTGACTCTTTCTTGCCACCTGGCATGGTGAGGTACCCCGGCTCACCTTGTATTATACATCCCCATTGTCCAGAGTGAAGATGAACTGTTTTCCCAGGGTGCTCTGGTCCTTGGTGATGGTGTGTAAACACCAATGCATGGATGCTGGTGTGCTCAGGGACCCTGGGCGGCTGCTGCCTCCAGGCCTTTTAAATAGCCAGCTCCAGGAGAAAGCATGTTTAAAAATCCTGACTTTGTATAGCTGGTTCCAGTTCAAATTTCATATTCAAATGTTGGCCTCTTTACATTTCCATCACTTCATGGATTTCTTTCATCCTGATTTGGGTCGACTGCCCTGTTTACAATTTGTTTTGAAGCATCTTTTTTTTCTAGACTTTTCCTGGTTTTTGTTTAGCTGTGAGGCTTTTTTGTTTATATATATATTTTTAGCTGTCTTCTTTCCATCTTTCCTTTGCTTGTGTCCATCTTTCACTAAATATACATTCAGCATCAGTTTTATCCAAGAAACAGGAAACCTTGAAGGACAAGGACCCTGGGTCCCAGTGCCTGGAAACTGCTGAGTAGATAGTATAGTGGGTGTGATGAGTGCTGCGTAATGACACCAGGGCTGGAGTCCTTGCCTAAGGTAGGGATGCGAGGATCTTCCCCAAGGCAGTAATATTTGTGTCCTGGAGTGAACGTCTGAGCCAAGATGATGTTTGAGGATAGTGGAAAGACTAACGCTTGGCACTGACAGGTGGTTGACTCACATTTGGAAGGGCTGGAGAACGAGGATGGGGGAGTAAGTGACTCACAGGTGAGCATGTGGGTCTTTCGGGGGTGCAGGGCTGTGGAGGGGAGCTGTGGGGTAGGGGGTGCTACTGTAGGGGGCAGTCTGATCTGCAGGTGTTGCTGAGGGAGCAGGCTGCCGGGAAGACCAGTCAGCCAGTGTGGAAGGGAGACCACCAGGAACGGTACAGACAGTAGAACGGTGGCTCCACGGTGGAGGGGAGGTGCTTTTTAACTAAAGAAGTTGGGCAATAATAACGAAGCCATGCATGCCTGTCATATACCGTATTTATTTGCAAAGGCTGCTGTAATAAAGTGCCACAGACTGGACGGCTTAAACAGCAGAAATTTGCTTTCTCCTAATTCTGGGGACCAGAAGTCCAAGATCAAGGTATGGGCAGGAATGGTTCTCCTGAGGCCTCTCCTTGGATTGCAGACGCTGTCTTCTCCCTGTGTCCTCACATGGCTGTCCCTCTGTGCATGTCTGTGTCCTCACTTCCCCTTCTTTTTTTTTTTAATCCTTCTTTTTTTTTTTTTTTTGAGACAGAGTCTCATTCTGTTGCTCAGGATGGAGTGCAGTGGCATGATCTCAACTCACTGCAACCTCCGCCTCCTGGGTTCAAGCGATTCTCCTGCTTCAGCTTCCTGAGTAGCTGGGACTACAGGCGCGTGCCACCACGATCCATGGTCCGCCTGCCTTGGCCTCCCAAAGCACTGGGATTACAGGAGTGAGCCACTGCGCCTGGCCTCACCTGCCCTTCTTATAAGGCCATGGGTCATAGTGGATTAGGGCCTATGTATAGGACTTCAGTTTAACTTTGCAAAGACCCTAAGGAATAAGGTCACATTCTGAGGGACTGGAGGTTTTAACTTCAATATATGATTTTGGGGGACACAACTCAACCCATAACACACCCATCGATGGGAAGCTCTTGGCTACGTAATAACCCACTGGACTACAAAACAGCATCGTGCACATGGGTGTGGAGGGGAGGGGAGGGAGGGAGCCAGCGTGGTGATGGACCCCGTGGGTAGATTGCCTGCCGCGGCTCCTGACTGTTGATCTGGGGACCACACTGAAGCCACTGTGCATTTTCTCTGTTCGGGGCTGGGGAGGCGACTGCCTGGCTCTTTGTGAGGTCCCCAGGACACCCCAGATGAATGTGTTCAGGGCATTGAACTCTGCTTCCATTGGTCTCTGCTGGGGCCTTGGTGTCCATCTTGCTCAGATTCCTGGCTGACTGTAGAGGGCATCCTGCCCTGGGAGCGTGGCTTTGCTCGGGTCTTGAGGATTAGACTTGGAGCCTCAGGAGAAGCACGTCCGTCTTCCCGACACTGTTTTGCTTACTGAATTAAAATTTGAGGTGGGGGCAGTGCACTTTAAAAACCAAAACAAACATGGATATGTAAGGAAGGATGCAAAATGTATGTTAATTTTTAAGTAGAAAGAAAAAAGATTACAAAGATAGCTCTAGTGTTGAAGGCGGCATTGTGAGAGACTCATCACCATCCCGACCTTCTTGCCGCCTCCTCTTCATATGACAGAAGTGCACACGCAGACACACACGGGTACAGACACTGTCAAAGACAGACACATACACACTCAGAGGCACACACACAGACACATACTCAAAGACAGACACACATACAGAACACTAAACAGACACACAGAAATACAGACATGCACAGAGAACACACTTAGAGACACACCGACAGACACTCAAAGACAAACATAGACACACACAGACCACTCAGACACACATGCAGAATATTGAATGACACACACACACACAGATACATACTCAAAGACACAGAACACAAAAACACACAAAGACAGATACACAGACACACTGAAAGACACAGACACACAGAGAACACAGAAACACACCAACACACACTCAGACACTCAAAGACAGACACACAGAACAAGACACACAGAATACTCAGATACACACAAAGATACGCACTCAAAGACACACACAAAGACAGACACAGAACACACACCAAGACAGATACACAAAGAGACACACAGACACATACATAGACACACAGAACACACACACTCAGACACACACAGAACACACACACAGACACACTCAAAGACGCGCATCGTCACAGACATAGACACACACACAGATGAGCAGCCTTGCCTGTAGCCCTGAAGGTTGGTGTCTGGGAAGCAGGACCTTCACTGTGCAGCGACAGCTCTGCCAGGAGCCTGGGGGTGGGGGTCAGCTGCTCAGTGACAAGGTTGGCGCTTCTGTGGGGTTCCCATGCTGTGTCAGTGCTGGCCCTGGGCTGACACCTCATTGCCCCAACAGCTCCCTTTGGCTTCAGGGTTCACCAGGGCTCATCCTTGGGCCGCAGTCCGTTCACCCCACTGTGGCCATTTCCCTCCTCTAGACCCACCAGGCTCCTGGCTGGGAAGAGAGGAAGAGGTGGACCACCTCTCTGGGGACTGACTGGACGGAGCTGGGGGGCGGGGGGTGTGGGTTCTTCTTGAGATGGAAGAAGGGGGCTATCCTTCAAGAACAGAGACAGAACAGCACGCCCCGCAGTGGAGGGAAGGGCCGGATCCTGTGGGCTGGGGAGGCCCTGGTCCCCCAGGCTGCTCTGGGTAGGGCTCAGGGTGGGAGGGATTTGAGTTGGTGGCTTCCTGTGCAACTAACAGAGGCCAGAGGTGAGGCTGCCCGAGGCTCTGAGTGGGCTGTTCTCTGCGCCATTGGTATTTCCGTCTCCGGGACTGCGGGGGCAGTCGCGAAGACCCCCTGAGCCCACTCTGTTCTTTCTGTTTTCTCATGGGTACAGCGTTAGGCTTACTGTGCCAGTGTGGCCATATGGTCTCTTTTCTTCTAGAGGGTCCCGGGGGCTTTCTTTGTGGCATATGCTTCCTCTCTCCCACCTCAGAAGGCTCTGTTAGGAATGGTTCAGTCATTGCAGACATTGCCATGTCACCTGAGGGGTCTCCACCTCCCCTGGGGTCCAGGTGGCATGAGGGGCCCCCTGGGAGAGGGCTGGCTACTGGGGGCCGGGGCAGGGCCGGCGTGGTGGGCGGGAGTCGGTGGTTGTGGAGTACAGGGAGACAGCCTGTGGGGGGGTGTGGCATTTTGTACCAGTTAAAGATACTGCAGGAGATACATGATTGTGCTGTTGCAAAAAAAGTTTAGTATTTCTTCCTTCCCTGAATGAAAGACATTTAGCCTTGCATATCAAAGAATAGGAATCTGTCATCGGAGAAGTTACTAATTTGCAGTTCTGTGACACAGATTTGCGTAATTAGAGGATTTGATCGCCAGGCTTGTGAAACCTATACAAATGTTGGTCCACGTTCTTGGAAAGAAGTCAAACTTTGAGGCTGTTTGAGCGAGTCATGATTCTTTAAAGTTGCCACAAGCTGGATTGATTTAGTTTGGCAGAAACTACAAAAACAAACACGGAGTTTAGAAAAGCAAAGGCTCATGTGATCACTGCTCTGGCCCCAGAGAAAAGGAAATGCTTCATAAATTGCATCGCGGACCAGAGCGTGTTGAGGCTCCCTCTCCCCCACCTGATAATTTTCAGATCGTCTGGAACAGCTATAAACAAAAGCTGGAGACGCTAAAACAGCCCATGGCCCGTTCCCCTCCCTCTCCTCCCTCTTTCCCCTCCTCCCACCTCCCCTTAACAACTAGCTGGGCCTTTGTTTTCTCTTTGCTTTTACTCCTTAAGTAAATCTTAATCAGGGTCGTTAAACCCAGCCTTGACTTTCTTTCCGTTCCCATGGATACCAGATGGGGCCTCATATTGGCAAGGTGGCCATAGGACCGCAGGACCCAGGAGGCCTCGATGGGTGCCTGGCAAGTGGAGGGGGTGCTGCTCCTGGTGCTGGTGGCCGGGCAGGATGGTCCTGGGCATCAGTGCCTGGCCCATGCAGCTCAAGATAGAACCTCTTCCCTCCCCGGAGGAGACGTGCACAGGTGGCCAAGCTGGAGGCGCCTGCAAGTTGCAGGGGTCAGAGGTAGCAGGTGGCAGCCATCAGGATCTGTCCAAGCCGAACCGTTTCCCCAGTGCCTGGTGGTAGAGACCATCTCTATCTTGCCGGTCACTGTGTCTATCTTGCACAACCACCTGCAGTGGTCCTATAGCTGCATTGGTCTGGGATTTGCCAGGAACCCTGGACCCCACGGAAGGTCTCCTGCCCTCCTCGGCGGAGGCACGCTGGGGTCCTGGCACGAACTCAGGTTGGGGACGGTCCAGTTCTGCCCCTCCCCGCTGGGTCCCGGCCTTCTTTCCCGATCTTACTTCAGTAAAGTCAGGTTGGCTGAGAGAAATGCAAGCCAACCGCCTCACCAGCACTGAGCCACTGGAGTTGTGTTTGAAACGGCAGATGTCAGCTCTGCCCTCCGCCTGCTCAAAGGCCCCGAGTGGGAGGGAGGGAAGCTTCTGGAAGGCAGGCAGAACCACAGCCCACGGGTCTCCCCGCAGGCAGTCTGTATTTCTCCTTCTGAGATGTTCGAAATGATTTAAAAGTACAGATTGTCAGTTTAAGACACCTCTTCAAATGCTTTGTCACATTTTTAGGAGATTTAAGATCATGTCAACTTAAGGTAGTGCAGCTTTGCTGTGGGATGGTTATCGCTTTCTCTCCAAGAGTGTTGTCTCTGAAGTGGGGCTGAAAACCAATGGTGAGTGGTAAACGCTGGTCTCTTCCCCCTTCTCCCACACCCTTGCTCCTTTGTCTCATGTTTAAATCCTCCATGGACTGACATGTCATCTCCCTGGAAATATGCAGAACCAGGCAATTCTAGTGTGTATGTGTGTGGGGCTGGGGGGCGGTAAACAAAGACCCACTGAAGGAGGAGATCGCGGATGCCAGGGAGGGCCCTGCATACCACAGCGGAGGAGCTGTGGGGTGGGGGGGGAGCCTTGGCAGGTGGGCAGGAAGCCTGGCGGGGGAGGTGGCTTCCGCAGGGAGATCAGGTCCAGGCTGGAGGACAGAGCTGGCATTCGGGGCAAGGCCGAGGAAGCAGGAGTGTCCACATCTCAAGACAGGAAGGAGCGTGGGTGATCTGAGACCAGCCAGAGGGGCAAGGGGGCTATTCTTGTGGGAGATGAGACTGCCCAAAGAGCCTGGGCAGGTCCTCGGCTGGGGCTGGTGAAGATTTGGAGCTTAGTTGAGGTAGGCGGAGATGCCTTGGAGGGTTTCGGCAAAGAGGAGTGTGATCTCATTGATCTCACGAAGGGTTTCCTGTGGCTGTGAACATTCGGGTAAGGTGGTAGAGCGTGAAGGTGGGGCTGGGCCACAGTGGTGAGCCCGAGCAAGGTTGCTGGTGGCTGCCGTGAGGGTAGGCCCAGGAGAAAGACAGGGGACTCCGACACCTGTATTGGGGTAGAACTGATGACCAATGGACCGGCTTGAGGAATCCAGGAAAGAGGGAGCCAGATGGCATCAGGTGTTTGCCTTGACCCACTGGGTAGAAGGTGAGGCTGCTTGCTGTTTATGGGGAAGGGTTTTCTGAGAGAGGAGATGCACAGGCTTTGGGGGTGACCGTGAGCAGGTGGAGAGTGGCCCGGAGGGTCCCATGGGGCAGGCTGAGTTTGTGCTGTGGGAGCCAGTCTCAGGGCAACCCCTTCCGTGGGCACTGATGGTTTTGTGTCGCTGTTGGGTTTTTGAGACACGCTCATCTCCATATATCAGTGTTTGCTAGGGATGTGATGGTATACTTCCGATCAACTGAGAAGGGCCTTGGGAGCTACTCTGCATTGCGGGATGGTTTGGCATCCTGTGAAATAGTTTTCCATTGCAGGGAGTTTATCCAAAGACCATGAGTGTCAGGGAAGCTGACAGTCACAGAGCCGTCACAGTGCCATCACATTTTTCGTCAAGAATACCTCTCGATAGCAGGTAGTTTCTGAGTTAAGAACAGTATTTACACTGTTTATTTGAGGATTAGTGAAAATCCTGCAACTCACTATATGCCTGTCAAAGGCAAGAGGAGCTTGATTTAATGCCTCAGTCTGGTTGTACTCATTTTACCTGTGAACATTTAAGCACCTTTTTTTTTTTGGACCCATGTATTGTAATTGCCTTTAAAGTTTATTTTTCAAACCATGTGACAACTTTTATTATGAATGAAAATGCCTGTGGTTTCTTTGCTCCTTGGAGGAAGCTATACCGCTCTGTAATGACTGATCATAAGAGAAAAATCATTTTATACACACCGTGAATCTGTAACATGGCATGTTGGGAAGCCATAGATCATTTTAAAATGTAATGCATATCATTTATTATGGAAAAAGGTAGTTTTTGGACGTTATTGGATTTCCTTCTTGAAACATAAGCTATATAACCACCATCTTTTTCTTAAACCCATTCGGTAAGTAGGCCTCCCCAATTCCCTACAAGAATTAAATTACTTGTATTCCCTGGTTCTGCCTTAGAGCTGTTACTGTTTTTCCATGTCCTGTTTTCCAAGCAGGCACATCTCTGAGTCATTGCTTGGGACAATCACTTGCAGGTGCTTCGAGGCATTGTCACCGACCGTGTCAGCCCCTGCGGGGTGAGGAGGGGCCCAGAGTGCTTCTGTAAGCCCTCGGAAACCAGCCAGGCCTGGGTTTCAGCTGGCTTGTCTTTGTTTTGTGTTTTACATTCCCCGGCCCTTAGGCCCATCGTCCAGCCGTCCTGGAGATGTGTGTTACTTCATGGCCACACTGGCTCCCAGTCTGGGAGTTTCCTGTCTTCACACCATCACCCTGATCCTTGAAAGGCAGAACCCTGTCATTTTTATCTTACAGAGAAGAAATTAGGAGCACATGGTGGTAATGTCCTACCGTTTGACTTAATGAGGGATCCTGTAAATGTGGGAGATCTGAAATTAACTTTTTGTCTTTCATTTGTGGATTTCTTCCAAAATGTGGTACGTAACAGCTGGTCCGCTTTAGTGGTATCGCTTATGGTGATGTTATTTTTATGTTCAGAAGTCATGGCTTGTCAGCGGCTGGCAGTCGTGGAGGTGACCAGATTCTAGGATGGCGCTGTCATGCCAGGGTCCCCCGGAGCCTGTCTCACCTGCATGGTGGGTGGCTGCTCTTTTCCCTGGAGTGTGCAGGGGGTAAGGGGAGGCCAGAGTGCATGGCCTCTGGCAAATGGACAGGAGTGGTTTCTATTCTCTGGGAAAGTGACAGAGCCAGGCTGTTGCCTTCTAGAGGCGGAGGATGCCTTCTACCATCAAAAGTAGGTCAGAGTTTCTTTCACTTTGATTTTTTTTTCCCCTCAAACATTCTCCTTTCTTCTGTCTTCTTCCTTCTTTTATTCTTCTGTTTAGAGGCAGGGTCTCCCTCTGTCACTCAGGCTGGAGTGCAGTGGTATGATCTCTGCTCACTGCAGCCTCGACCTCCCAGCCTCAAACGATCCTCCTGCCTTAGCCTCCCAAGTAACTGGGACTACAGGTATGTGCCACCATACCTGACTGGAACATTTTTCTTCTTGACAGAACATCTTATTTTGCAGTATCTTCTCCTTTAGGAGGGAAAATGCAGTACAGCTCAGGATTATCCTTCAGTGCCGCCATGCCCCATAGGCCCTCAGCTCTCATTCTTGCTGCCCCCTTTAAGTTTTCTGAGTGAGTTTTGCTCATTTCCAGTGTCCAGGGACCTTCTGAACTCTGGCATGGGGAAGCCTCATTTTTCTCAGGCCATAAACACACTCTCTGAGGTTACGATGGAGTGTTTTGGCGAAAGGAGTCAGAAAGGGCTCTCTCGGAGAGGTTTCTAGAGGGGGCCCTGAATTCATGTGGAGGGGCCAAGCGCAGCTGAGAAAATGGGGCATGCTGGAATCTTCCAGAGGCTGCTCTGGGTTCAGAGGTGGGGCCAATTGGGTTTCTGGGGTTGGGCGTTCTCTGACATTGCGTTGCAGTTTGGGTCTTCGAGGATCCACAATGTAGGCCTAGTTTCAGTTCACAAAGCCCCTTTCTTGAGTCCCACACCCCCCTCGCCAGTTTCTGTGGCTCCTTCCATCCGTGGGCCCTGAGTGCTGTTCCACAGACGGCAAACCCAACCTGACCCAGACGCGCCAGCCCCAAACAATCTGGTTACTGTTTAAACAACCGGTGTAAATAATGAGCCCTCCATTACCAAGAGTATAAATACATTTAGACAAGTCAGAGTTCTGTAGAGCGAAAGTTTAGGTTATGGGAAAACATCAGCAGCTGTAATTTGTAGGCCTTTGTAGAGCGAGGGGTGTGAGTGATGTAAACTGTAGAAAGCCGACGTTTCGTTTATGTATTTTTTTGTCATTATGCCAGGAGGAGAACTTTGTTATATTTCCTTTGCTGAGAATTAATCTTGAGGGGGCAGCACCTGCCAGAATTTTCTTTTTCCCCTCTAAAAGTAAATGTCACCTAGGTGGCCAGTGTTGATGGGCGCCCTGGCAGGGATATTGTGGGCAATGATGATGAATTTTGTATGGAAGATTGCATTTGGTTAGCCACTCTTCTCCTAGTATTGAAAAAATAATTAAGGGCAAACCACAAAGGCATATGATGAAGGTGAATTCTACAGTAAGGAGACAGATGTACATGTGAAAAAGAACCACAAACATTGGCTGCAGGCGTGCAGGCTGATGCTCATGGCTTTCAGAGCGTAGGAAACTGAGCTCCGTAAGTCAACACAGTCTTTGGCTGGGTCTCTCTTTGGTGAAAGGGTAAAGTGAAGCCTCCCTCTTTTTATTTTTTGGCCAAAGTGGGAATTACCTGAAGACCTGTAAAATTAAGTATTTTTCTTTACAAGGAGAAAGGGGCAAGGCAGAAAGTCCCACGGGTGTGAGGGATTACTGGGTTTCTCTCCCCCCATAGCACAGTTCACACACACCCGGCTCCAATCCAAGGCCTATTTCAGTGGGCCCCAGTGTGTGTGACAGGCCACACACGTGTGGGCGGGGGGGAGCGGGGGGACAGGCCACACACACGTGTGTGCCTGACCCTCAGAGGTGCTGATCCTGTCTTATGTTGGAAATAATATTCAGCGTTGGTTTTCACAGTCACCGCCAATCTGTGGATTAGCTTCTGAGGCCTCCCCTGACATCCCCTCCTCCCCACATGCCCGGCCCCCATGCAGAAGCCTGAGGATGTATTTTTTTTAAGATTACCTACTTGGGAAAAATAGAAGGATCGGGTGATCTCAGTGAGCTGTTTGCTAAATCTGCCCATTTTCTTCTGCATCTCTACTTCCAAGAGGTGTGATGTAGGGATTTCACACGCACACGCACACACACATGCACATACACACACACACACAGAACCGAAGGGATTGTATAGATTTCAGCAGAGGTGAGGAGTCAAGTGAACGGAACACTGCGACCTGGGATTTCTCACACACACACACACACACACACACACACACACACACACAGCCGAAGGGACTGTATAGATTTCAGCAGAGATGAGGAGTCAAGTGAATGGAACACTGAGACCAAGCTTGTCCAGTCCGTGGGCCGCTCGTGGCTGAGGATGGCTTTGAATGTGGCCCAACACAAATTCTTACACTTGTTAAAACATTATGAGATTTTTTTTTTTTTTTTGCATTTTTTAAAGCTCATCAGCTATCTTCAGTGTTAGTGTATTTTATGTGGCCCAAGACTGTTCTTCCAGTGTGGCTCAGGGAAGCCAAAAGATTGGATATCCCTAAGATCAAACCAGATAAGGAGGAGGCAGGCACATGGAGTGTGTGGGGAGCCCCCCTGGGAGCAAGGCCCCATTTTAAAGTGTGCTCGGATCTGTTTTAACCAGAAATAGAAAGACACACAGATACAGAAATGGCTGGTGTCACAGACCCTAGCAGGAGGAGGCTCGCTGCGAGGGGCCACTCTGAGGTCAGCAGGAGGCTGAGGGAGCGCAGGGAAACAGGGCAGGCATGCCAGTGGGTTCCAGGTGTGGGGCTGCCCCTGGCTGTCGGATCCCCAGCCCTGGGTGTCTGTGGCCAGGGAATGGAGCCTGGGGTGAGAGCTGTTTAAGGAGGTAGTTGGGGGGCTTCTGTGTGGTTGGTTTGCGTGTGAAGGTCCACTAGCAGGTGATGGGTGCTTCCCTCTAGGAACTGGCCAGCACTTCTAGCAGTTGAGAGGGGCCATGTCTCTAGGATCAGCGAGGCCCCATGTCAGAACACCCAGAAATACAGAAAATGTAAAGGCATGATGAACACAGCCCCTTCCTCGGAGACACTGGAGAAGTGCTGGGGCGGACCTGGGGCAGAGGCCAGCTTTCCACATGGGCTGAATGAGTACCCCCGGCCACACAGAGAAGGATGGCCCCATGTGGTTCCTGTGCAGTCTGGGCCCATGTGCCCCTGGAGGGACATCTGAGGGGCAGCGTTTCCCACCTTTGCCTGTCACTGCTGCACGGGGGAGAGCTGGCAGAGGCCCTGACAGCTTGTCCCCCACCAGCGCTGCAGTGCTGGCCTAGGGGAGGTGTGGGAAGGGAAGATTCGTGTGGGCATTTGCTTCCTGTCCCCCAGCTTCCAGGGCCAGGGTCCCTTTTCCTCCTAGCCAGCCTTCTCAGGCCGGAGAGCGGGGGAATTCCCATGAGTTTGTCACTTGCTCTGTTGATGAGAAACTGCATCTTATAGTTCTGCTGAGAAAAGAGCCACGTGACATGTGACATCAGAATCAATACCACTTGTCCTTGTACCTTCCCATGCCAGGTGGGGTGTAGGTCCCAGCCTCTGCAGCATGAGAGAGCCAGTGTCTCCCCTCTGGGTCTGTCTTCCTCACAGCGAAGTGGGGTCCTAATTAGGGTCGCATCCCCTGTGTGTGACCCGCAGACATGGGCTCTGTGGGAGAGCAGAGGCCACTGTCATCCCTTCTGTTCAGGCCATACCGGGTGACACAGACCGCAGGGCTCCCGTGCTGCCTGCGGTTGTCCTCGTGGCAGCCTTCATTGCTGAGCAGCCTCTGCGGGGAGTAACGGGACAGGCGTCCTGTGTGAATGCGCTGTCTGAGGTGGAATTTACTGAGGTGTTGCTGCCGCTAACAGTAACGAACACAAGGGCCTGGGCCGAGCCCTGCTTGCAGCTGAAGTGCAGAGCAGAGGGTCCCAGCTGGGTTGGCATGTTTAGGCACTGCCTGGGAAAGCAGATGATCGTGTCTTACAAGGAGATAAAGCCCCAGTAAACATCTGCTTGAGCAGAAGGCAAAACCGCACCCGTCAATCCCGCAGGTGCTTCGGGCTTGAAACTCACCTCTAGGAAGGCATTTGCTGACGGTTTCTCCTATTTGCCACGTGAACCGTCTCACCTGAGTGCTTGAGAACATGTCTGACTTGCTCCATACACCATACACTAGATAGTGTAGCTGTTCAGACTTCCCAAAGAGGCCAGCCCTGTACCGATGCCAAGCCCTGGTGAACTTCAGGAAACTATAGACCCCATTCTGATTCTGTCGCCACCATAGCCTCTTTGGGAAATGTCTCAGCCCAGAGTTGCAGGTGCTGGCTCCACCCATGTGGGGGCTGGAGGCCCTGTGCCTGCTGTCTTGTGCTGGGGCATCTGAAGGGCGGGACTGGGGGTCATGTGCGGCATGGCTGATTTAGTCGCTGAACAGCCTGTGTGGGGTCTCACTTGCTCCCCGGTGCATCGCAAAATCACCTTTACCAAGTTGCTGCAAATGACATGTGAGGGAGGCACTTGTTTCAGTTCCAGCTGCCCTCGGACACTGGACACTTTTGCTGAGTCGAGATGTGTGGAGGGCAGTTTGTGGTGATGCTGTTCCCATTCCCAGCAAGGTTAGCAGTGACCCTTGAATGTGGCAGTGGAGCCGGGAGCCCCACCGGCGTGGTCTGTGGGCACGTGTGCTCTGAACATGCGGTGGTGAGGACGCCCACTGTCCCTGCCCGCGCCGGCTGGATCCCAGACGCCCCAAGAGAAGATGTTGCTGCATGTCTGTGAATTGCAAAAATGGATCATGCTGGCGAGTGCCGCGGGCCACTGAGCAGGATTTGGCTTTGGCTCTGGACCTGCCCAGTTGGTGCAGACTGCGCGGGCTGCACCGCTCCACCCCCAGCTCTCTGTGGGGCCGAGGGGTTCGTGGCTTATTAAGAGCTGTGCGGAGAACCGTGAGGCAGAATTGTTGCTTTTGCCTTTACAGTGACTGTGAAAATGAATGTGGCCATTTGTAAAGAAGCTGAAATAACAGAAGGCAGGGAAAAGCTGTGCGCCTGGTGCCCACTGTTCCTGGGGGGTCACAGTGGCAGAGGGCTGGGGTCCGCTGAAAAGGAGTCTCCACTGTGTGCCGACTCAGGAGCCAAATGATGGACTTCATACTGACACTCCCACTGAGCAGATTATCTGCAGGTATCCTCTCGCTTTTTCCAGGGAATGCTGGCGTGAAATAACACCTGGTGAGGAGAGATGCAAGGGAGGAGTGACATTGTAGACAATTCGGGGAACCCTGAAGGAAGCCAGCTATACGGACGTGCAACATGGAGGCAGGAGGATTTGATTTAATATTCTTAGGGGAGAGGAAACCTTTCATCCCCTAGGGCATGTCCATTTCCAAATGACAGCCCAGAACAGTTTAATACTTCACACATTTTACCTTATTTACAATGCGTGATAATTTATGAATTTTTTTTTTTTTAAGATGGAGTCTTGCTCTGTCACCAGGCTGGAGTGCAGTGGTGTGATCTCGGCTCACTGCAAGCTCCGCCTTCCAGGTTCAAGCGATTCTCCTGCCTCAGCCTCCCCAGTAGCTGGACTACAGGCGCCCGCCACCTCGCCCAGCTAATTTTGTATTTTTAGTAGACATGGAGTTTCACCATGTTGGCCAGGATGGTCTTGATCTCCTTACCTCATCCGCCTGCCTCAGCCTCCCATAGTGCTGGGATTACAGGTGTCAGCCACCGCGCCCCGCCAATTTATGAAGATTTTAATTGAGGAGAGGCTTACTGATTGGAATGCCACCTCATGTTTCTCACATCAGCCACACTCAAAGTGCATATTTAGTGATTCTCAGGTTTCAGTTCCTTTAAAATGGGCAAAAACTCTTAAGACACTTGGAAAATGCAGGATCCTAGTAGATTTTCACCCCCTCACTTCAGTGTTTCACTGTTGTCATGTGCACAAGTAGCTGTTTTAAGCAACCCACTTTTATTTTTTTTTCCTAAAGCATTCCGCTTAGTTTTTATAGAAATAACTTTCTTCTTGTTAGCTGTCAGATGATGTCACATTTTGCAATAAGTACCTAAACAACATAATTATAGTAACAAATACAGCTGGCATATTCAGGCGACCAAGCTAGCCCTGGGTGAGTGCAAGTCTTAGCTGGTGCAAGAGGCATTCATCCATCAGCACCTTTCACAGAAGAAATGGACAGTGTCATCTGGCAGATCAGCTTGGAGAGGGTTGCCATGTCATAGTGCACAGCGATCTCACTGACTTCCCCAACAAGCCTGTTCTGGAAAACTCTCAAGTATTTTTCCTCTGCGCTCACACCACAGCAACAATCACCAACATAGACGAAGGCTTCTGTGACCAAATGTGGAGAACTTTCTGCACATACAAGCAGCGGACGCCGGCTGGGTGTCCTCCAGTCCAATTTAGACACTGTCTACCTGGAGGTAGCCTCTGATCCCCCCCATTGAGGGCTCAGTTCTACAAGATCACCCCTCCTTCCCACCAGTTACAAGTCTCCAGAACTTCCGACTGACCTACTGGCTTCAAGTTGGGATTTTCACAACTGTCTCTTTGAGTTTGTTAATTTGCCGGAGTGGCTCACAGAACTCAGGGAAAACACACTTACTGGTTTATTATGGAGGGTATTACAAAGGATCCAGAAGGACAGCCAGATGAAGGGATATGCAGGGCGAGGTCTGGAAGGGTCCCTAGTGTAGGAGCTTCTGTTCCGGTGGAGTTGGGGTGCCCCACCCTCCCAGCACGTGGATGGGTTCTTGTTGGCCTCCATGTGTTCATCTCTCAAGAAGTTCCCCAAACCCTGTCCTTTGGGCCTTTCATGGAGGCTTCATTGGTTGTCCAGGATGCAGCGTGGACAACCATGTCGAAATGTGATTGGATAGAAAGGGTATGATCTAAATCCAGCAAGGACGGTCTGTTCAAATTCTTCCTGGCCTCTCTATGTAGCCTTCCTTCTCTACATAGCCTTCCAGGATAGGAGGCAGGACCCCCTCTGGAATGAGAGTTTTATGACCCCGCAGTCTGATTAAGTCCTGCTTTGGGCAGGTGAAAGGAGGGCAGGAGAAGGTCAGATATTCTGTTTCCGGAGCCTGCTTCTGAACCCTAAAGCGCCGCAACATTATAACAAAAAATTACAAGTAAGGAACTGTGGACAAAACCCAATATGATTGGCCAGGCGCGGTGTCTCACGCCTGTAATCCCAGCACTTTGGGAGGCCGAGGCGGACGGATCACAAGGTCAGGAGATCGAGACCGTCCTGGCTAACACGGTGAAACCCCGTCTCTAGTAAAAATACAAAAAATTAGCCGGGCGTGGTGGCGGCACCTGTAGTCCCAGCTACTCGGGAAGCTGAGGCAGGAGAATGGCGTGAACCCGGGAGACGGAGCTTGTAGTGAGCCAAGATCGCGCCACTGCACTCCAGCCCGGGCGACAGAGCGAGACTGTGTCACAAACAAACAAACCCCAATATGATCATAATATCACAAGGTCCAAAATAGAACTTGCTGTTTTCCTCTCTCCAAACCACAGTTGCCCCCTGCTGTGGTCAGAATGTTTGTGTCTCTCTCAAATGCCTATATTGAAATCCTCACCCCCAAGGTGATGGTATTAGGAGGTGTAGGGCCCTTGGGAGGTGATGAGTTCAGGAGGGTGGAACCCTCATACATGAGATTAGCACCCCTAACACAGAGGCCTCAGAGAGACCTTCTGCTATGTGAGGACACAGCCAGGAGGTACTGTCTATGAATCAAGAAGTGGACCCTCAGCAGACAGTGAATTCACCAGTGCCTTGATGTTGGGCTTTCCAGCCTCCAGCACTGAAAACAAATTTCCGTTTCTTATAAGCTGCCTGGCCTGTGGTATGCTGTTAGGAGTGGCCCAGGTGCAGTGAGATTTCTGCTAATAAGCCATGCTGGGTCCTTTCTTCAGCCCTCCACACCCAAACAGTCACACAAACCAGCACTACTTTGAAAAAGCACGTTGTATGCAGTTGTACTTTTTCATCATCAGATTAAAATCAGGCTTACTGAATTGCACCGAATCCTCAACTGCCCCTCAACTGCCCGAATAGACTTCCTGAGGCTTTGGACTTCTCTGGAGTGGTGAGAGTTTGTGAGTTCCCATCCGTCTTGTCCCTGCGAGGATGTCATCTGGGCATAGTCTGTAACTTCACCCTCACGGGGAGGGCAGTGTTGGTGAAGGAATGCAATGTCCCTGGACATTTTTGAGTGGAATTCCATCTTCCCATCTCTCTTCTTTCTGTATTCACCCCTTGGTGTTAGGTTGAAAGGTGTGCATATGTGTGTGTGTGTGAGTGTGTGCGCATATGTTTATAGTCATGTTGTAAGCATGTGCATGGGTGTGTACATGTACTTCTGCTGCCATCCTATGAAGACATGCCCAGGCCACGCAGGCGTTTCTTCCTCTGCCACTCCTTAGGTTTGCGACTGTGATTGAGATTTCCAGCTTTCATGCTGAGAGTGTGTGCCTCTCTGGCTAGGGGGAGCAGCCTGTTTAGGCTTCCTGCTCTGGCAGAGAAGTAGAAACTGTCATTCAACGACAGGAGAAGAGAAGAGGGAAGCTGTAACTAATGGGAGGAGAGGGGCCAATAGGAGAACTTGGAATCCCAGGAGCAGCTGCTGACTGCCATGTGGCTGTGTCTTGGGGTCCTCACCTGTGTACCTGGGCCCCAGGCTGGGAGGAGGAATGCTGGATGATGGTCTCTCAAATCTGTATCCCCTACCCTAACTCTGTGTCTTGGAGTGGATGGATAGAACTGCATGGCCATGTGACTGTCCCAGGCCGAGCAAAGGTGTCCAGAGGCCTGCGGTTGGTGCTGGCACCAGTGGCTCCTGCATGACCTTACGTGCATTGGTCACTGAGGCAGACGGGACTTCTGAGGGGCCTCACCCTCAGGGTACTCGAGGACAGTCATGTGGCTTTGGAAGGCCAGAAGCCATTTAATTTGGGTGTCATCATTAAATACTATTTTCATACTACCATGTGAAGTACTTGGAATAAATGCTTTTTCTGTGAGAAAGGAGGGCTAAGGGCACATACGTTATTCCTATGAAGCATTTTGGTTCTAGCCTTTAAATCACAAAGGAAAGAAAAAGGAATTTCCTAGGGGGTGGGCGTGCAGTCATAGAGAGGGCTGGACAGTAGAATGAAGCGTTTGAATGATCCCGCTCATTTGAGTAAAGATAACTCAGTCAACTGACAGAGGAGCCTGACAGCCCATTTTCATTCATGCTTCTCATCTCACAGTGCAGTTCTGTGGCCCCCGCTCTGAATCCGCTGCTATAGTTTCATCTCTAAAGATTGGCCCTAGTTGGTGAATTGGGAATATAGGAATTGGCCCTGGGCAAGAGCCAGCAGGAGCCCAAGGCAGCTGTACAGTGAAGGCATGCCCGGAACTGAAGTACAGGCCGTGTGATGCTCTGCCACCCTGGCCAAAGCCTGACCCACATGAGCCGCCTTTCTCCCTCCTCAGGAGATGAGCGTGCAGTCTCCAAGGATGGCCGCAGGGGTGCTAAGCCCTTGGCACTTGGAGGCTCCCTGGCCTGGCAGTTCCATGAGGCTGGAGTTTAATGAGAGGCTGCCGAGCAAAGGCCCCCTCAAGGGTGGCTTTGTGGCCCTGGCAGCTGTGGGGCAGGCACACGCACTGCTACAATAGCTTCTGGGAATTAGGGCTGTGTTAATTGGCTCAACATTGCAAATCAGAGGGTTGCTGGAACACAGGAGAGGGAGAGGCAAAGGCGGTGTTAAACTCTTCCCTCCTGCCAGTCCTTGAGCCTGCCATTCCTGCTGCTAGCCTTGATAGTGGCCGTGCTTGCAATGGGACCCTGACGGAGCCGCGTGGCAGGCCTGGCTCTGAGCTGAGCAGCTTCGAAGGGTGGATGATATCATGATGGTTCCTATTTTCAGATGAGTAGACTTAGCCGCAAGTCACTTTCCTAATGTCAGAAGGTCAGAGATGAGTGTGTTTCTGGTGATTTTAGGGTCATAGCAAATGAATAATGAAATCTCAAGTGTTTTCATCCAGAGAAGAGCTCATCCCAGAAAATATGTGATGTGTCCTCACAGTCAACTGCCTAATAAGGTGTTTTATGCCGTGGAGTTGCACATTCAGCAGTTTGTAAGGTCTACCATGAAGCAGGACTTGCACAGTCAAAGCAATTCTTGAACATGACTGAAGCTCCCTGGAAAGGATAAGCTGTCGGTTTTATGCACAAGGCCACATGCAGTCATGAGGGAGGCACATCTGTGTGTACGCCCACATCTGTGGGCCTCCCAGGGACCCATGTGCAAGGCCACATGCAGTCATGAAGGGAAACACATCCGCATGTGTCCATGCATGGCTGTGGTTCCACCGAGGGCGTGCTTCTCTGCTTGGAATGTTCTATATGGGTTTTTTTATTGTTGTTTCCTTCTGTGGAATTCTCCTAGTTTGCATGGTTTTAAAAAAATTGTGTTAAAAAATACATAACAGAAAATTGAGCATCTTAACCATTTCCGAGCGTACAGTTCTGATACATTCACGTTGTTGTGTGACCAGTCTCCAAAACTGTTTTCATCCCGCATAACAGAAACATTAAACAGCTCCCTTCCCCCCTTCCAGCCTCTGGCAGCCTCCATTCTGTTTCCTGTTTCTGTGGATTTGATTGCTCCAGATATTTCACAGAAGTGGGTTCACATAGCCTTTGTTGTTTTGTGGCTGGCATATTTAGCATAATGTCCCCAAGGTTCATCCCTGATGTAGCAAATGACAGAATTTTCTCTCTTTTCAAGGCTGAATCATATTCTGTGGGGGAATATGCCACATTTGTTTGTCTGTTCATCTGACCTGAGGGCACTTGGGTTGCCTCCCCGTCTTCATAATTTTTTTCAGTACTGTTTTCTGCAGAAGCTGCACCATTTTGCACCCCCACCAGCAGTGCACAGGGTTCCAGTTTCTCCACCTCCTCACCAAAACTTGTTATTTTCTGTTGTTACGACTGCCTTAGTGCGTGTGAGCTGATCACCTGTTGTTGTGGTTGTGATTTGCGTTTCCTTAGCGACTAATGATGTTGAGCATCTTTGTGTATACTCATGGCCATATAGACGTCTTCTTGGAGAAATGTCTGCTCAAGTTCGTTGCCCATTTTGTGGTCGGTTTGTTCTTGTGTGGCCCCTGAATGCCTTTCGCCTTCCTCTTGGAGTCACAGTGTGGTGGTTCCTCCACTTCCACAGTGATTGGGAGACCAGGAAAACCTCTCATGTTCTTTCCACCTTGGCTTCTGCACACCTGGCGCCGCTCCAGGCTGGATTCAGTTCATTTCCCTTGGGCAGAAGGGGAGGCATTGCTGGCGCTGTTGAAACTGGTGTTTGATAAGCTTTGTCCTCTCTCCCCCCAGCTCTCTGTGTTTCCTTCTCTTTGCCGAGCCATGTAGTTGAAGTTGCCTCTGTTTCAATGGCCTTTGCGGAAACTGCTGCCCAGAGAAAATGCTGCCCTTACGTCTTTTGGGTGTAGACAGTGATGCCTCCGGAAGTTGAGACTTTTCCCTGCAGTTGAGACTGGGCAGGGGTCTCAAACCCAAATGCCTCCAGGCTCTGCTGGGTGATACAAAAGGGCAGATTGGGCCAGGTGAGCCAAGTGCGTGCTCCGTAAAAAATCTTCCAAATGAACAAAAGGTTTGTTTATGAAGGGCTTCATCAACCAAATGGCTTGGGCTCGGCTGTCGGTCCTAAGCCCAGTCAGGCCAGGCCCCATTTGCCCAGATGCTCAGACCCTGCTGTGCACAGTGGTCCCCAAACATTTCAGGCCATGTCCTTTACCTGGCCTTGCCAGGCTCACCTCTGCCTGCCACATGATCAGCGCATCCAGTCAAGGAACGTTTTCGGAGGTCAAAGCTGCTGGAAAATCCTTTTGACCCCTTAGCATCCTCCTGTGGGGTCTGTGTTCAGTGAACTTGTGGAATATAGCAGTTTCCAGTGTGGGGGGGGTAGAATTCCACTTCTCCCCTCCTGGGGCTTCCGGCATGAGACAGATGGACAAGGAGAAAAGCATACAGGCCGGGCATGGTGGCTCATGCCGGTAATCCCAGCACTTAGAGGCCAAGGTGGGCGATCACGAGGTCAAGAGATCAAGACCATCCTGGCCAACATGGTGAAATCCCATCTCTACAAAAAACACAAAAATTAGCTGGGCGTGGTGGCATGCGCCTGTAGTCCCAGCTATTCAGGAGGCTGAGGCAGGAGAATTGCTTGAACCTGTGAGGCGGAGGTTGCAGGGAGCCGAGATGGCACCACTGCACTCCAGTCTGGTGATGGAGTGAGACTCCATCTGAAAAATAAAAATAAAAAAAAAAGCATGCAAATTTCATTTAGTAAGCTTTTCACGGACATGGGACCTTCACATGAAGAACAAAGAATCAAAGCAGCATTTGGAGCTGAACGCTTATATCCCAGGTTGAACAAAGAGCAGTAAACTATGGAAACATGACAAGACAGAGGGGTTTGGGCTAGGGTGGTTAATTATGGAGAAGTGTCCAATTAAACTCCTCCATGCTTTGAATTCTTTACATATAAAAATGATGGTGGGAGCAAAAATGTAAGTGGGGGTGGGAGGGGGTGAGATTCTGTTCCCTCTGTAGGTTTCATGCATGCCCATAGGTAGCAGAGTTCCTGGGGGCCATTCCTGGCTGCATTCGTCTCATATCCTCATTTCTGCAAAACTTTCCCCTCCAAGAGCAGAGTGTTCCAGGCCTTTTCTCCTCATCCGCTTTTTACATGGTGTCAGACTTGGCATCTATTTTGGTAAATATTTTAAATAGGGCTGAAGCCCATGAAGGGCTCCTTGCTGTCTGCGAGCCGATGTGTGTAGAGGAGCCGTGTGTTTGCACAAATAACGTGTCTCTTTGGAAGCGTGACTGTGAACTTTACTGTGGCCTCGTAACTACATGTGAAGCCCACTGGGAATGGTTTGGAGGACAGCAGCAGTGCATGGATGTGATGCCCGCGTGCTATGCCCTGGTCCTTCCCCCCTTCCCGTCTTCCATCCTGATCAGGAAGCTAATCTGCCTCAATGGCCTCTGTTTTGTGTTAGCATTTTTAATACAGTGAGCTCAGCAACTCTCAAATTAGAGACCACAGAGAAGGAGGGGCCACAAAGAAATCGCTCCCTTCCTTGTGACAGGACACGTGTGTCCTCAAGGAGTTGACATTTCTGGGTATCTCAGGTCTCTCTCCAGCCAGCAACTGTGGTGTTCCCATCATTGGCCAAGAGAGGTGCTGGCCAACAGTGCTTTGCAGTACACTGCAGATGACAGTGATATCTGCACTGGTATTCTCTGGTCTTCTTCTTTCTTCTTCCTTCCTTCTTCTTCTTCCTTCTTCTTCTTCTACCTTCTTCCTCTTCCTCTTCTTCCTTCTTCCTCTTCTTCCTTCTTCCTCTTCCTCTTCTTCCTCCTTCTTCCTTCTTCTTCTTCCTTCTTCTTCCTCCTCCTTCTTCTTCCTCCTTCTTCTTCTTCCTTCTTCTTTTTTTCTCCTTCTTATTCTTCCTTCTTCTTCCTCCTTCTTGTTCTTCCTCCTTCTTCTTCCTTCTTCTTCTTCCTCCTTTTTCCTCCTCCTTCTTCTTCCTCCTCCTTCTTCTTCCTCCTCCTTCTTCTTCTTCCTTCTTCTTCCTCTTCTTCCTCTTCTTCCTCCTCTTCTTCCTCTTCTTCCTCTTCTTTCTCCTCTTCTTCCTCTTCTTCTTCCTCTTCTTCTTCCTCCTCTTCCTCCTCTTCTTCCTCCTCTTCCTCCTCTTCTTCCTCTTCCTCCTCTTCTTCCTCCTCTTCCTCCTCTTCTTCCTCCTCTTCCTCCTCTTCTTCCTCCTCTTCTTCCTCCTCCTCTTCTTCCTCCTCCTCTTCCTCCTCCTCTTCTTCCTCCTCCTCTTCTTCCTCCTCCTCTTCCTCCTCCTCCTCTTCCTCTTCCTCTTCTTCCTCTTCCTCTTCCTCCTCTTCTTCTTCCTCCTCCTCTTCTTCCTCCTCCTCTTCTTCCTCTTCTTCCTCCTCCTCTTCTTCCTCTTCCTCTTCTTCCTCTTCCTCCTCTTCTTCTCCTTCTTCTTCTCCTTCTTCTCCTTCTTCTTCTCCTTCTTCTTCTCCTTCTTCTCCTTCTTCTCCTTCTCCTCCTTCTCCTCCTTCTCCTCCTTCTCCTCCTTCTCCTTCTCCTTCTCCTTCTTCTTCTTCTTTTCTTCTTCTTCTTCTTTTCTTCTTCTTCTTCCAGAAGAAACTCAGGACACGTCTGAACATCAGAAGGAACAAACTCTGGACACACCATCTTTTAAGAACTATAATGCTCACCAGTAGGGTCCGTGGCTTCATTCTTAAAGTCAGTGAGGCCAAGAACCCACCAATTCCGGACACAATAATCCCTGCTGGGCTGTCCTGTGTGTTGGGGGGAGTGAGCAGCGTCCCTGGATTCCACTCATGAGAGGCCAAGGGCCTCCTCAGTCTGACCATCAAAAATGTCTTGGGCTTTGGCAGTGTCCCCTGAGGCAGTGTCATTGAGAACCACTGGAGTAGAGGAAAGATACCTTCCAGAAGGTGGGGAAATAATTGCAACCGAAAAGGAAACCACTCCATCACAGCTTGCTCCACCTCACACAGGGGGATTCGGAACAAGAAAAGGAACAATGCCACATCAGAGTGACAGGGCGCGAGGGGCATGTGTGAGACAGTGGGTGAGGAATGGGTCTCTCTGTAGCTTGGTGTTTCTGTTTGGAAAATTCTCAATCGCAAGTCTCCAAGAGGGTGCTGTGTCTTTGTGAAGGTACCTGCAGATGCACAGGGTCAGAGCGTCTCCGCTGGGTGGTGTATCTCTCTTGCCTGCTTCTCCCATCCCAAGGGTCACCCACCTCACAAATATAGAACTGAGACACGACGGAAAGAACAGAATTTCCTCCACACTTTGTTCTGGCAAGGAGGGTTTGATGAAAGTAGAGCACAGAGCTGGAGGATGAGAGGGGGTATCTCACACTGAAAAAATTCATGAACAAGATAGCAGGGCCCAGAGTGTCAGCCCCGCCCACTAGCCCAGGGCGTCAGCCCCGCCCACTAGCCCAGAGCGTCGGCCCCGCCCACTAGTCCAGAGCGTCGGCCCCGCCCACTAGCCCAGAGCGTCAGCCCCGCCCACTAGTCCAGGGTGTCAGCCCTTTCCACAGAGACAAGGGTGTCATTCCCCACCCACATACCCCAGGGTGTCAGCCCCACCCACAGAGCCAAGGGTGTCATTCCCCACCACTAGTCCCAGTGTGTCAGCCCCATCTACTAACCTAGGCTGTCAGGCTCACCTACTGAATCCAGGATGTCAACCCCACCCACTGAGCCCAGGGTGTCAGCTTCCCACCCAGCTCCCCAGCCATAGCTTAGTCACACTGGAACCTCAGATAGACATTATCACAACAACTGCAGAAGATAGATCTGGGAAGACACCAAAGCTGTAGAGTGGAATGTGCCGTGAGAATTTGGAAAGAAATGGTAAAACACGTGAAAGTGGTTTTTTTTCTTGAGACAAGGTCTCACTCTGTTGCCCAGGCTGCAGTGCAGTATCGCCATCTCAGCTCACTGCAGCCTTCACCTCCCAGACTGGAGCAGTCTTCCCACGTCAGCCTCCAGAGTAGCTGAGATTACTGGCATGTGTCACCATGCCCAGCTCAGTTTTGTAATTTTTGTAGAGATGAGGTTTTGCCGTGTTGCCCAAGCTGGTCTCAAACTCCTGGGCTCAAGCAGTCCACCCGCCTCAGCCTCTCAAAGTGTTGGAATTACAGGCGCGATTCACTGCGCCCGGCCAAAAGTGTTCTTTAGAGGCATACAGATCTTCCGTGGGGAACGTGTTCAGTCTCAGGTGAGCCCTGCACCGATGTCCAGGTCCTCTGACCCTTGAAGTTTTGCTCTGGTTTTCTTCAGGTGCCGACTCCTCCGGCTTGGGGATCTTTGCCTGGGCGTGGCACTAGCACTTGTTCTTTTCATGAGGTCTCATCTTCCTCCAAGTCACCTAACACTGTGAGGATGGCATCACCGGGAGCCTCTGAGTCAGGGGTCATGGGTGTGAGTGTGCACGTGTTTCGTAGGCGGTCCCACCTGTATGTACATTCATGCATATTTTTCCCATAACAGAGGTTCCTGTGTGCCATTTGGTTGTTGAGGCAAAAGTGCTTTCAAATACCAAGCTGAGAGTCTCCCTTCAGCCTGGAGAAACAGGAGGCACTTCACCCAGTGGTAATTACCCGTGACATGATGCCATGATTGATTAGTTTAGGGCTTCTGGCTGTGAAAATAAAAAGGCTTCAAGGAAAAGCTTGGAAACAACCATGATTTATGAGTTTATGAGTCTCAATTAGGGAAAACAATGTATTGAAAAATGTTCTTTTTTATAGGGGCGTGGGAAGTAAGCAGTGTCTGGTGATATGATTGCTAACTTAATTCATTCAATAAATTCTTCTAAAAGAAGAAAGCTTAGAAGTAACTAATCCATTAGTTTAAAGAAAAAATTCATAGTTGGCAATTACATGTATTTTTATGATAATCACAAACAGTAGTTTAAATTGCTTAAGTATATTCAACATCAATGCCACAATACAGTCACCATAAAATACACATTTATGTCATCATTCCAAAATTCTCATTTTTCTTATTGTAGAAATCAGACATCATCTAATGGTACCGAATATGGAAAGATGGTGGATGGAAGATGATCAGAAAATAGAACGTAAAGACTCTGTCTCATATTAGAAATGCATGGGGCGATTAGAGGCAGAGAAATCTAAATGCAGCTACATATAGCTTCATGCAGTTGGTATTTTGTTATATAATGCATTACTTTTTTTGTTTTTTTTCTTTTGAGATGGAATCTTGCCATGTTGCCCAGGCTGGAGTGTAGTGGCACGATCTCGGCTCACTGCAATCTCCACCTCCTGGGTTTAAGCAAGTCTCCTGCCTCAGCCTCCGGAGTAGCTGGGATTACAGGCGCCCGCCACCACACCCAGCTAATTTTTGTATTTTTAGTAGAGACTGGGTTTCACCATGTTGCCCAGGCTGGGCTCGAAGTCCTGACCTCAAGTCATCTGCCTGCCTCGGCCTCCCAAAGTGCTGGGATTACAGGTATGAGCCACTGTGCCTGGCCTATAATACATTAATATTTAAAAATTTTAAGAGAACTAGAGAATCTCATTAAAATCAGAATTTCCAAGGTGAATTACATTATTTTACTTTTTTTATTAGAAAAATTAAACTAGTTTTTTTTTTTTTTTTAATTGAAAAAGAAATGCCTAAGGAGAATCACTTGAACCTGGGAGGCAGAGGTTGCAGTGAGCCAAGATCGCTCCACTGCACTCCAGCCTGGGCCTGGGCGACAGAGACTTTGCCTCAGGAAAAGAGAAAAAGAAAAGAAAAAAAGAAATGCCTAAATGTGCGAAAATACTTCAGACAGCAGCTCACCGGGTTTCCCTCCCTAAAGCCTCTGTGTGGATTTGTTTCTTCTGGGATGTCTGGTGACTGTAACAGGTCAAGCTACATGTGTTCAGGAATGGCATGAAAGGGACACACCGTGGTTCTCACCTTGCTTTACTTACTGGTGAGTCTGCTGACTTTCTGCATCTCATGCACAGATTTACTTCCAGCTGCAAGCCCAGTGAAGTTTGGCAATTAATTCAGTGGTGATGGGGTGACAATAGAAACTTAGCATTGTTTTGAGAGTTAAACAAACTAAGGAGAAGTGGTTTAGCCAGTGCCCAGCACTCAAAACTTGTGAATATTGCTGTCCTTATTGTATTTTTATTATATCCATGTTATCTATTGCATTTAACAATTGTGTGTCTGTACTATAATTTGTTAACGAATTTGGGCTTGATTGGTATTTGGATAGTCTCCCATCTTTTGCTGTGACAATCAGAGCTGGAACAAGCATCCTTATAGTTGCACCTCCAGATAACCTGGAAGATAAAGTCCTGGCTATGGAACTGTGCATAGGCACATGGCTGGTTTTGGTAGAAGTCCTGATGGTGCAGCAGAGATTTTGAGGCATCGTTCACACCATGGGCTAGGCCGTAGGTGTCTGCCTCCCAGCCCTTGCATTGGCACACATGAACTCTCTCTCTCATTCCAGTTTACCTCTGTTTAATTTGCACTGTAGTTTTGAACCTTTTCATATTTATTAGCTATTGCAATTTATTTTTATGTAAACTTTGTGTCCTTTTTTTTTTTTTTTTTTGAAATGGAGTCTCTCACTGTTGCCCAGGCTGGAGTGCACCATCTGCATAGGGCACTTACCACGAATGGAGCTCGTAGGACTGGAAGTTGTTCTGGGTGAGTCAGTGAGTGAGTGGTGAGTGAATGTGAAGGCTTAGGGCATTACTGTACACTGCTGTTGATTTTATAAACACTGGACACTTAGGCTACACTGTTTATAACAAAAATTTATTTCTTCAATAATAAATTAACCTTAGCTTGAGGTAACCTTATTACTGTATAAACTTCTTAGTTTTTTAATCTTTCTTTCTGTTGTAATAACACTTAAAACACTAACACATGCACAGCTGTACAAAGATATTTTTTATGTTTTTATTCTAGAAGCTTTCTTATTTTTATTTTTTTTTAAAACTAAAAACAAAGGCACAGACAGACACATTAGCCTAGGCCAACACAAGGTCCAGACCATCCATATCACTGTCTTCCACCTCCACATCTTGTGCCACTGCAGGTTCTCAAGGACAGTAGCACGCATGGAGCTGTCATCTCCTATAACAATGCCTTCTCCTGGATACCTCCTAAGGGACCTGCGGGGGGGCTGTTTAACAGTTAAAAGTAAGAGTACACTGTAAAATGATGATAGAAAGTATAGTATAATAAGTACATAAACCAACAACATAGTCCTTTATTATCTTTATCAAGTATTATGTACTGGACATAATTTTATGTGCTGTACTTTTTTTTTTTTTTTTTTTTTTGAGATGGAGTCTCACTCTTGTCGCCAGGCTGGAGTGCAGTGGCATGATCTTGGCTCACTGCCGTCTCCTTCTCCTGGATTCAAGCGATTCTCCTGCCTCAGCCTCCCGATTACAGGCTCGCGTCACCACACCCAGCTAATTTTTGTGTTTTTTTTTTTTTTTTTTTTTTTTTTAGTAGAGACGGGCATTTCATCATGTTGGCCAGGATGGTCTCGATCTCCTGACCTCGTGATCTGCCCTCCTCGGCCTCCCAAAGTGCTGGGATGACAGACATGAGCCACTGCACCTGGCCTGTGCTGTTATTTTCATACGACTGGTAGAGCAGTGGGTTTGCTTAGACAGTATCACTGTAAGCCTGTGAGTAATGCATCACACTGCAGTGTAACTAGGCGATAAGAATTTTCCAGCTCCATTGTAATCTTATGGGACCACGGTTTATATATGGTTCGCAGTTATGGAGCACATGACTGTAGTTTTATTTTGTCTGATACTAGTGTTGTAGCCACTCCAAACTTCTCATGGTGGTTGTTTTATGATACATCTTTTAAACCTATTTGTGTTTCTGAATTCGAAGTGTGTTGCTTGTAGGCAGCCTATGTTTGGGTAATTTTTTTTAAAAATTCATTCTGCCAGTCTTGGTGTTCTGATTTGCCTTTTTTACCCACTTACGTTTAAGTTACTTACCAATATGGTACGCTTTACTTCTACCATTTTGCTGCTTGTTTTCTGTATGTCATAATTATGTCTTTTTTATTTCTCTATTCCTGCCCTTGTTTGCATTAGATAGTTCTTAATATACTTTTAAAATTCCCTTATTATTTGTTTTTATATATATTTGATGGGGTTATTTTCTTAGTGGCTTCATCTTAAATTTTTAAAAATCTAGTTTGGATTAATACTAACTTAATTTTGGTAGCATACAAAAACTTTTCCGCAAAATATCTCGCTTCCTTTCCCTCTCTTTTGAACTATTAGTGTCATAGACTTTATATCTTATGTGCTATTAGTCCATCAACATGGTCTTACAATTGGGGCTTACTGCAGTAGTCTTTTAAAACAAGTAAGTGAATAAAAGAATTACAAAAAAAAAAAGTTTATATTGTCTTTCATAGTACCTACTTAGTTACCTTTACTGGAACTCTTTTATTTATCTCTTCATGTGAATACAATTCCTATCCAGTGTTCTTTTATTTCATCTTGAATGACTCTTGACTGTTTCTTACAGGGTAGTCTGCTAATGATAGATTTTTCTCATTTTTTAAATATAATTTTTATGTAAAATTGATGCAACAATTCTGTATTTTTATGAGGCACAGTCTAACATTTTAGTGCATGTATGCATTGTATAATAATTAAAATGAGGTAAGTACCATGTCCATCACTTTAAATGTCTATTTCATTGTGATGACAACATTCGAAAACTTCTCTTTTAGCTATTGTGAAATATACATTACATTGTTACTCACCAGAGCTCACTCTTTGTAACTGTAACTTTGAACCCATTGACCAACCTCCCCCATCCTCTCTTCTCCTTCCCGTACCCAACCTTTAGTAGCCACTATTCTACTTTCTACTTCTATGATCAACCATTTTAGATTGTCCTTCATTTCTGAAGAAGAGTTTGGATATTGAATTCTCTTTTTTTTTGAGATGGAGTCTCGCTCTGTCACCCAGGGTGGAGTGCAGTGGCATGATCTCAGCTGGCAACCTCTGCCTCCCAGGTTCAAGCAATTCTCTACGTCAGCCTCCTGAGTAGCTGGGATTACAGGCTCCCGCCACCACACCTGGCTAATTTTTGTATTTTTAGTAGAGATGGGGTTTCACCATGTTGGCCAGGCTGGTCTTGAACTCCTGACCTCAGGTGATCTGCCCACCCTGGCCTCCAAAAGTGCTGGGATTATAGCAGTGAGCCACCACGCCCGGTCTAGATATTGAATTCTTGATTGAAAATCTTTTTTTTTTTTTTTTCCAATACTATGGTTGTGTTGTCTCCCTGGGTTCTGATGAGAAGCCAACTATTAACATTATTGAAGATCCCTTTTATGAGATAAACTGCTTCTCTTGCTGCTTTCAAGATTCTGTCTTTCAACAGTCTATGATGTGCCTGGTTGTGGATATCTTAGACTTTATCCAACTTGGAGTTCTTTGAGTTTCTCAAATATGTAAATTAATACTTTTATCAAACTTGGTGAGTTTTCATTTATGTTTTCTTCAAGTATTTTTTTCTCCTTCTTTCTCTTCTCCTACTGGACTCCTGTTATGTATGTGTTGGTATTGATAGTACCCCACAGGTCTCGTAGGCTCTGTTCATTTTTCTTCATTCTGTTTTCTTTGCAGACTAGACTATCTCTGTTGACCTGCCTTCCAGTTCACTGATTCTTTCTTCTGCCAGCTCAAGTCTGTTGCTGAGTCTGTCTAGTGAATTTCACTTACGGCACTTTCAACTCCAGAATTTCTGTTTGATGCTTTTAATCACCTTATTACTATTCTCTGTTTAGGAAGATAAAGTTATTGTAATCTAAAATTCTTCAGATATCCTTTCCTTTATTTTTTTGAATGTATTTATAACATTTTATTTAAAGTCTTTGTTGTGTGGCTGTTTAGCTCAGTTGATAGCATGGGGTGTTGATAAAGTGTTTGTCTGTTAAGTTCAAAATCTTGGCCACTTTCTTCCCCCGTTCTGTGCATGTGACATACTTTTCTTGTTTCTTGGCATGTCTTGTAATTCTCTGTTAAAAACTGGACAATTCAGGTAGCAAATCCCCATACCCTTCAAAGTTTATTGTTGATACTGTGTTTCTTCTTTTTCATTGGATGGTTGGTGGTGTTTGCCTTGTTACTGTTAGTTTAGCAGCTTTCCTTTACTAGTTCTTTGGTTTATGTATTTCCTGTAATGTGTGACCACTAAGTTATCTGCTAATTTTTAAAGTTCTTTTAATATTTATTTATTTGTTTGTTTGAGACAGAGTCTTGTTCTGTTGCCCAGGCTGGAGTGCAGTGGCCCGATCTCTGCTCACTGCAGCCTCCTGGGTTCAAGTGATTCTCCTGCCTCACTCAACCTCTTGAGTAGCTGGGATTACAGGCACCCATGACCACACATGGCTAATTTTTGTATTTTTGGTAGAGATGGGGTTTCACCATATTGTGCAGGCTTGTCTTGAACTCCTGACCTCGTGATCCGCCCACCTTGGCCTCCCAAAGTGCTGGGATTACAGGCGTGAGCCACCACGCCCATCCTCTTTTTATTTTTAAATCCTGGATTCTGTGGGGTCACAGCCGAGCCAGTATAATTGTATATAATTAGCCAGTCACTGATCAGATTTCCTTTCCATACATGCCTTGCCTGTGTTTCTGACACCTTTCATCAAGGATCTGTATGAGACAGACTCGGCATGCTGTCCAGCTTCAGGGAGTTTGTAGGACAGACGGCTTTAGCTTTCATTTCCTGATTGCACAGGGTTACAGGGTCTCATGGTCACCCAGAGAGGAGTGACTGTGGTGTCCTCTCCTTTCCCAGGTCTTTTCTGGGCATGCATACAGCCTTTTCCCTTCCCCGGGAATGTGTCAGAGCTTTTGAAGTTCCGTAGGTCCTCTGATTCTTTAGGACTTCCTTTTAAATTCGGGGTCAGGCTCATGTTGACTGCAGTTGTAGTCAGCTTTAGGCAGCTGAGGTTGCCAGCAGTTTGTTGTTGTTTTCATAATGCCCCAGGGGTATCTGCCATCTGCCACCTTCCCTACCCCTCCGCCCCCAGCTGAGTTCTGAGGCGAAGCTAGAGATCTCCCAGAGTGCTGCAGGTCCGGACAAAATGTTGACTCTGTTATGGGGCCAGTACTTTTCACAGAGCTCCAAGAGCGGACAGTCTCTCACTGTCTGTGAGGCTGGTGGCCTTGGCTACTTCACCACTGAGCTGGGGAGGGAGGGGCAGTGGGAGTAGCCCAGGTTAACTGGTCACAGACCCACCTTCTTATCAAGGTTCAGTAGGTTCCCTTCAATAGACAATTTTCACTTCATATTTTTGTTGGTGTCAGCAGAGAGCAAGTTCATCCTAGATATACCACTCTGGGAGTGGATTCTCTAGTATATTGCTTATTTATTTATTTATTTATTTATTTATTTGGAGACAGAGTCTTGCTCTGTGCCTAGGCTGGAGTGCAATGGCATGATCATGGCTTACTGCAGCCTCGACCTCCTGGACTCAAGCGATCTTCTCATCTCAGCCTCTGGAGTGTCAGGGATCACAAATGGCACACCACCATACCTGACTTTTTTTTTTTTTTGTAGAAACAGGGTTTCCGTATGTTACTCAGGCTAGTCTTGAACTCCTAGGCTCAAAGTGATCCCCCCAAGTGCTGGGGTTATAGGCATGAGCCACTGGTGCCAGCTATATTGCCTTTTGAGTCTGGCTTCTCTCACTTAGTGAAATGTCCTGGAGATGCTTCTGTCGTGTGGATGTTGTATCCGTTGGCTCTTTCAATGGTTGAGTAGCATATGGTAGAGTTTTAAAGTCATGGGAGTTTCTTTGGAGTTGTAAAGATATATATGTTTATGTAAAAGGGGATGTTATCAGAGAGACTGTGGAACCTTGGGCCTGCCAGAGCTCCTGGAGAATTTTGGGGCATTTCAGGTTCCAAGGCAGTGGAGCAGGTCAGTGCTCTCCAGCATTGTGGAGGAACCGGAGCCTATGCCCTGCAGCAGATCTCAAGGGCCACAGAGCTGTGTCGCAGGGGCTCTGAACTGTGACACTGTCATCTGCCTCTGGTGTAGCAGGCACGACCCCGCATCTGGAGCAGATATGAGTCCTGGGCCCAGCCTTCGGACTGTGAGCCGAAACTCAAGAGACTCCTTGTGCAAAATGAACATGATGGTGGTCACCAAAGTATTTGTTTACTCATCAGGTGTTTTTTGAGTGCCTGGTGCATCTTGGGCTCTGTTCCAGGGGTGGGACAGGTGACCATCACGTAGACTCTGGAATTTGCATTCTGATGCAAAGACAGACAGTGAACCAGAGGCTTGTGTGCACACACACAGTGCTCTGGAAAGAAATACAGCAAGGAAGACAGCAGTCTGAGAGTAGGGCCAAGCAGTCTTCAGGTTGTTCAGGGGAGGCCTTGGGTAGGAACTAACACTGAAACAGGGGCCTGAAACCAAGCGAGGGGTGAACCATATGCACAGGGACTCTGAAACCAAGCGAGGGGTGAACCATATGCACAGGGACTCTGAAACCAAGCGAGGGGTGAACCATATGCACAGGGACTCTGAAACCTAGCGAGGGGTGAACCATATGCACATATGGGGAAGCATTTTCCAGGCAGAGGGAAGAATAAATGCAAACTGCAGGAGAGTGGCTGGAATTGGAGCTGAGGGAGGGAGAGATGAGGAGTGGAGGCCACCCCAGGACCAAACTTGTGTGTGTGTGTGTGTGTGTATACCTGTGTCCATGTGTGTAGGGCTAGTGAAGGGAACTAGCTTCTTCTCTGAGCAAGTGGGAAGATGCTGGAAAGTACTGAGTACAGGAGCATTTATTCACTCATTCATTCATCCACCTAATGAGCAACTTGCATGCTGCTCTTTAGGCGCTGGGGGTAGCAGTGAACACACAGATAGAATCTCCTGGCCCCATGAAGGCGAGACAGAAAAATAAACAGCCAGTCATCTCATGGAAGGCCTTAAGGGAAAAGTTCAACCGAAAAGTTGGGAGTGGTTAGGTTAGGACCATGTGTGTACATGTGGAGGGACGTATTTGACATTCTGAGTAGGGTCAGGGAGGGCCTTGCTCAAGGATGTAGTGTTGTATGAGAAAGATTTTTTAAAATGTGGTAAACTTTGTAAATGTAATTGACGTCTGCAAAAGGACATAAATCGCCAGTGTATATAGTTTGATGAATGTTGACGTGGTATATACACCCACCTAACAGCAGCCACGCCAGCAGCTCCCAGCAACCTGCTCCCCCAGGCATTGAAGCCAGCTGTGTTCTGACTGCCATCCCCACGGATGACGTCTGCCTGCCTTTGAACTTAGTGTGAGTGGAACTGCACAGCACGCATCTTTGTGTCTGGCCTCCTCCACCCGACCTGTTGTGTCTGAGCTTCACCCGTGTTTTGTAGGTAACAGTGTTTGAAGCCCCTTTGAGAGGCTTCCTGTGGCTGCTACATGGAGAGCAGGTGGGGGCCGGGGGCTGCTGCCGTCGCCCACAGCATGTTAGCAGGGCAGGTCCTGATACATTCTGCAGATAGAGCAAACAGCATTTCGCGACGGATTGGGCTTGGGATTTGAGAGGAAAGGAGCCAAGGCTAACTCCAGCCTTGTGGCCTTAGCTGGGAGCAGGGTGGAGTCAGCACTGATGCAGCTGGGCGGCCCCGCCAGGGCGCAGGTGTGTAACGGGAGGCCGGACTGCGGCATGGACAGGTCAAACATGGTGCCTCCTGGACACGCAAGTGGAGGTGTGGGCAGGTGGCGGGATTTCTGAGTCAACTTTCAGGGGAGCGGTCTGGCCTGGACAGGTGGTTTGGGAGTTGTGGGTATTCTGGTGTTATTTAAAACAAGCCTTTAAGGAGTCAGGATGGAAAGAGAGGAAAAGCTTTTCCATTCAGAGGACTGGAGAGGAGGAGAGACTCGCAAGCGGGCGGAGGCAAGAAAAGATCCAGACGTGGGCAGCGGAGTGGGGAGGTTGTGAGCGGTGTGCGTGGAATGGGGGCTGTGTGAATGCTGACCAGGGTCGTTACCCACAGCGGTCAGGCTGCAGAAGGCCGGTGCCGCCTCCATCCCTGGTGTGCCCTCCAGGCCTGACACGCTGCTCGCAGAGCCGCAGAGTGGCACTGGTGTAAATATTATGAGAAAAAGAAATGTCAGCCAAAGAGGGAAGAGCTGAAAAACTCATTTGGGCACAAGACTAGGCCTAGGGAGGGGCCGCAGCTGTGGCTGAAACCCCGGAGGGGTGAAGTGGGAGGACCGCCGGTCTCAGCGGATGGCTGTGAGGGTTGGAGGCGGCTTCCATATAAGTGAGAGTTGGGCTCAGAAGGGAGGCATTTGGGGCACTAGAGTCACTAACTTGGCAGCTCCTCTGGCATATGGGCAGTCCCAGCACGCCTGAACTTAGCCCAGAGAAGAGAGTCTATCCATCCCTTCTCAGGGCGGCACTCACCGTCAGGCTGAGCCTTGCCGTTGTGAGTCACTCTCAAGTCAGCACTAAGTTTTGAAGACAAATGATGCTTCCCCTTATAGGCTGAATTGTGTCCCCCGAAAATAGAAACACAGGAGTCTTAGTCCTCTGTGTCTCAGAATGTGCCCTTATTTGGAGATCAGGTTTTTACACAGGTAGTTAAGGTAAAAGGAGGTCATCAGGGCCCTCACCCTGTGGGACTGGTGACCTGTAAGAAGAGAGATTTGGACAGAAAGACAGTGTGCATGGAGAGACAGTGAAGAGATGGAACGAGAAGCCACCGTCTGCAAGCAAGGAGTGACCTGCAGCAGATCCTCTCTCCTGGCCCCAGAAGGAACCTGCCCTACTGACACCTTGATCCTGGCCTTCCAGCCTGGTGAACTGTGAGACAAGGCATTTCCATTGTTTAGGCTGCCCCATCTGTGGGGCTTTGTTGTGGCTGCCCTGGGAAACTAACACAGAAGCCACCTTAAAAAGAATCACTGCTGTTTCCTGTGATCATATCAGACATTTACCCCTGTTTAATTCCAAGACTCTGAAGCAAATTCTGGCTGCCAGAGAATCTTCTGCTTTTGAACCCCCTCTGGGTTAGCCTCTGACTACATAGCCTGGGTCCTGGTTGATTATTATTCTTCCAATGTGGCGCAGGGAACCTAAAAGATTGGACACCCCTGAAAAGCCTTAAGCAAATGAAGACATCTGCTTTCGCTGCCAAAGGATAGCGCAGTTTCTTTCCTAATTAGGGTGGGGTTTTTTTTTTTTTTTTACATCCCTCCCTTTAATTAAAAACTTTCCAGAGATTCAAGGTGAAAAAGTAACCTTTTATATGCGTGGGAATAACGAATATTCCAGAGCTACTTCCTTGAAACTAGATGAAAAGATACAATAAACCTGGAGCCTTTACTTAGCATTTCTGTTTGCTCTTTTTCTGCTGGTCTCGGTGTACAAACAAGCAGCCACTTTGGAGAAAGCCTCAGCTCCCTGTCACAGTGATGAGGGGATCTCACCTTCTCACTGTATCTGGTGGGGGTGGAGGTGCGGCGTTTGGCCTCCCAGCCCCGCCGGGCTCACGGCTGCCAGGGCTGTGGACGCTGGGAAGAGAGGAGGTCTGTGAAAGGCCTCAATTCAGCCGCCTGAACGGCCTCTCTCCCCCTTCAGCTAAATATTCCTTTGGCCCCTGACAGTGGGCTTTTGTTGGGGGCTCTGGGGGCTGTCAGAGACAGAAAGTAGAAAGAGCTTTATGAAGGCAATATTGAAGGGAGTTCGGCTGGTACATTGACTCACTTGGGGGTTTAATACGTTTGCTGTAGAAGTGGAATCGAAGCAAAGTTTAAATTGGTGAAACGGTTACTCCATTTTCAAGTGGTTGAGTTTTAACTCCCTATTTCTAAGTAGAGTTAAGCCAGCCCCTGAAGGAATATAAGACCAGAGGCGAGTATTTACTCAACTCAAAGTTAGAAATAATGAAAATAAAAAATTACAGACTGTTAAGACCACTACCAATCAGGTACTGGCAGCCCACCTTGCGTGCTGTTTGGTTTTCTAGCTGCAGTTAACACACAGGGTGCAGTGTCTTAGTCACGCATTGCCCGAAACAGTCTCAAGGCTCTTTGCTATTGACATACTTCTCCTGACCCAGGTCCCAGACGAATAATGGCCTTACCCTTTCACGACTTTATACTCTGCTCCTTCCCAATTTTTCACTTTCCTACCTTAACTGTTGCCTTTCTATCATCATGGGTGTTTTTGATCTGACCTGTTGCTGAGCTGAGTAGTTGTTCTGGAACACGAGTGACATTTGCACTTGTACGTGGGCCAGTGGGTACACGGAGCGTGCTCGCAACGTAGCTCATTGTGAAATCTATCCTTGCCATTCATTCAGGGGGTGTCTGGTGTGCAGCACCGCCACCTTCTCAGGCTGTGCTTTTTCCCTGCCATGGCTTCTGTTCTTCCACACATCCTGCAAATTATACCTTCACATGAGGACAACCAAATCCAAGAATGCCAAGCTCTGGTGAATAAAATAACCTTACTAATTAAAAAGAGACTGCTTTGAAGTTGTCTGAACATTCTGAAGACTGCATCTAATTACATCACAGTAAGCATACCGATTCAGATCAACAGGTGAAGAGATGAATGGATGAAAAGTCTGAATAACAAAGCACGTTTAAAAGAAACGCAAATCAAAACCAGAATAGCACCATGGGCTCAAATCCAAGGGCATAGGTGAAACTTCATTAATAAATGCTTGCTTAATGGTGTGTCTGCTGTTAATGAGAGAATGATTGTGATACTGAAGGTAGTGCCTGGGAATCAGAACAGACGTGCTTGCTACTTCACAGATATAAATTTATCTTTTTTTTTTTTTTTAGATGGAGTTTCGCTCTGTCACCCAGGCTGGAGTGCAGTGGCGTGATCTCGTCTCACTGCAATCTCCACCTCCTAGATTCAAGCGATTCTCCTGCCTCAGCCTCCCAAGTAGCTGGGATTATAGGCACCTGCCACCATGCCTGGCTAATTTTTTGTATTTTTAATAGAGATGGGGTTTCACCATGTTGGCCAGGCTGGTCTCAAATTCCTGAGCTCAGGTGATCTACCCGCCTCGACCTCCCAAAGTGCTGGGATTATAGGCATGAGCCACCGCGCCCCGCCAGTTATCTTATCTTGTTAATGCCGTAAATCAAGATGTCACATCAGACGTCCATGTTGAAAGAAGGTTTTCAGAAGAGTTTTGTTTGATGGTTATATAATTTCTTTCTTTCTTTCTTTCTTTTTTTTTTTGAGATGGAGTCTTGCTCTGTCGCCCAGGCTGGAGTGCAGTGGCATGATCTTGGATCACTGCAAGCTCCGCCTCCCGGATTCACGCTATTCTCCTGCCTCAGCCTCCTGAGTATCTGGGACTACAGGCGCCTGCCACCACGCCCGGCTAATTTTTTGTATTTTTAGTAGAGACGGGGTTTAGCCAAGATGGTCTCGATCTCCTGACCTCATGATCCACCCGCCTCAGCCTCCCAAAGTGCTGGGATTATAGGCGTGAGCCACTTCACCTGGCCTGGTTATATAATTTCTAATTATTCAGAATCTGCACCTCCAGCTATTGCAGGCCTGATGTGACTCTCTTAACAGCAACCTGGCATCATCACTATCAACAGTGAACCCTTTCACTTTGGCCATTCTGTAGACACCAATTGGTTCAGCCTGGAATATACAACACATTCATAAAGTGCTTCCAAGAATATGCTACAAATTCCTGCTTAAGAGCTGATGTCACCATGCCAATGGCAATTCCTATAGGACTCAGCTAAAAAATCCAACATTCTCCAAAATGTTTTAATTTCTAAATATTTGCCAGCATGCTGTCTAAATCATTGAATAACATATTAAATCCAGTGAATTTGTGTCTGATTCTGTTCACAGGGTTAGGGTACATACTTGGCTTTGAGGCCATTTACCAGGGATTGCACCTTTAAGAATGTAAAGTATTGGCTGGGCACGGTGACTCATGCCTGTAAACTCCTAGCACTTTGGGAGGCTGAGGTGGGTGGATCATTTGAGGTCAGGAGTTTGAAACCAGCCTGGCCAACATGGTAAAACCCCGCCTCTACTAAAAATAAAAAAAATTAGCTAGGCGTGGTGGTGGGCACCTGCAGTCCCAGCTACTCGGGAGGCGGAGGCAGGAGAATCACTTGGACTCAGGAGGCAGAGGTTGCAGTAAGCCGAGATCGCACCACTGCACTCCAGCCTGGGCAACAAGAGCGAAACTCTGTCTCAAAAAAAGAAAAAAAAAAAAAAAGTAAAGTATTTGGAGGTAGATGTTTTATGCAGTTCTCTACCTGTGAGACTTGGTTTTAAGGGATTGAACAAGGTGATAGAAATGTGTAATTGTTCTTTAGTAAACTTTCTACTTTAGTTTTAGATTTATAGAAAAGTCGTGGGTAGTACATAGAGCCGCCACGGACCCCACACCCAGTTTCCCCTGTTGTTAATACCTTACCTTGGCGCGGTACATTTGCCCCATAATACGGGTGCATTATTCTTGACTAACGTTTCACACTATTCATTTCCCCTGAGTTTTTACCTAATATCCTTCTTCTGTTCCAGGGTCCTGACCAGGATACTACGTTATATTTAGTCTTTGCTTCTAGACTGTCCTGTGTATTTTTGACTTGGATAAAACTAGATATTGAATGTGCCATTTCATTATACCAGCCACACTTAAATTTTTGTTTCATATTAAATGTTTTCCTCTCTTTAAAAAGTATCAAAAAGCTAAAAGGAGCTTATAAATCACCACTCCCCTACTGACCTACCCAAGGGTTGAGTTTCCTTCTGGCTTCACCTCACCACTCTGTGATGTTTTTACAGTGAAAATGACCCAGGTCCAACAGAGAAAAGTCAGGGCACTGTGTCTGTCGTACGGATGACATTCTTGATGGTCATGTAGGGCACACTTACGAGCATTTTACCCAAACGAAGGTCATGTGGTTTGGCTAGAGTGGGGTCCTCATTTTCAGAGAAAAATATATCGAAGCCCTGAGGAGTCAGGACAGATGAATCTCCTCTCAATCTCTTTTCTGGTGGCCCAGAAGGCCGTGTGGCCTCTCTCTTGCTCCACCAGCTAAATCCAGGCAACTAACCAGGACAGGGACCTTGCTTGGTGAACCCGTCATCTAGCTGGGGTGCAAGGGTGCCTGCACCAGGTGAAAACCAAACAGGCCTTTATGTAAAGAACGACTCAGCACAGGCACCTAGGAGATGTTGCAGGGCGCACCACCGTGATGAGTCACCAGCCATATTGGGTTGGCAGTCACCACCGAGGCAGGTTGTGGTGTTGTGAGGCTGTCACAGAGTCATTGGGTCAGGAACGGTGATAGCCCTTTAGGTGCAGAAGCACATGCTCAGTACGTGCGCCCAGTGCAACATCCATTGTGGTGGCCCCTAAACTGGCCAAGTTGAAATCGTTCCCCGATCTTCCGAGTAGCCAGCCATTCCTCCCGGCTTGTGTGCAGCAGGAGTGGGGGCATGTGCTGGTCTCCCCACCAGGCGAGCCTGGCTGCTCCTAAATTGCCCCACCTTGGGAGCAGCAATCCTAGTAGCTCCGGCATTTTGGGGTAGTTCCTCCCTTTCATACTTCAGTCATCTCTGAGGCCTCACGTACGTTCCCCACATCCCCTTCTCCTTGTGGAGCCAGCCCCCCAAGTCTGGGAAGTGGTCTGAGCGAGCCTTATTAATGGCCTTGTTTCTTAATCCCGTGGCACAGTATGCTTTCTTCTTTTTTTTTTTTTTTCTTTTTGCTACTACAGGGCATGCATTTTAAAAAGTATAATTATAAAATTGAAGCTTGTTCAAAATACTGCATATTGTATGATTTCATTTATAGAAAATGTCCAGAATAGGTAAATCCATAGAGACAGCAGATTCGTGGTTACCGGGGGCTGAGGGAGACACGACACGCTTGGCGGGGGGATGACTGCTAATGGGAATGAGGTTTTCTGGGGGAGATGATGAAATGTTCTGGAATTTCATAGGGGTGATCATTGCACAACCTTGAGAATGGACTGAAAACCACTCAATTGCACACTGTAAAATGGTGAGTTTTATAGTGTGTGAATTATATCTCACACACATTAAAAAATTGATACTTGTTCACAGTAGAGCCATTTAAATTGAAATAAAAGAAATTTAAATTACCTGTAATTCCAGATGACTAATAGTAACATTTTGATGATGATGATGATGATGATGTGTGTGTGTGTGTGTGTGTGTATGTGTGTGTGTGGCAGTTTTGTTGTTATTGTTTCCATGTTTTGTTTATTTTGGAGGAAAGGTGGTATTCTTAGCTCTTTTACGGGTTAGGAGAAACCCTATTGGGTTCTGCTGAAAACACTGAGCCCTGTTTTCACTTGTACCCATCCTACAAGTTCACATACTTCCTGTCACACTTTGCATATCAACTTTAGAAGGCTGCAGTATCTGGAGTGAGCCCAAACTATGTAGGGAGACGACACTTTAAAATTTCAATATATAAATGGTGTCTTAGTTTCTCAGATTAGCAATAACAACCTAGTTTTGTTGAAACTTAAAGTGTCAGTTCTAAGGGTCTCGTGATTGGACATGCTGAGTTTATTAACCGCGTTTGACTGGCAGAGGAAGTGAAATTTCCACGCGTGAAAATGCCTCCATTTCTGAATTAGAAACTGACTTGGGAAGAGCCAGGACTCTTTTCCACAGGGAAATTGGGCTAGTGAAGCTTATTTTTCTTTGGGGTATGTATTTATTTGAGTGTTTCACACCATTTGTCAATTTCTAAGCAGTTAATAATTTTTATGTCTCTTTTCGATGTGTGTATATAGCGTAAGTATGTTTGATTTCATGTGGTCTCTCTACATTTAAACAGTGCTGAGTGATGGTGTGTGTAATGTGCTGATTTAAAATTTCAAATCCAAACTGAAGTCTTTAATACTTCAGCAGAAATCCATGGACCGCCTTGCATAGCTGACGCCAGCCTCTGTTCTGTAGCAGAAGGTGCTTCTGTCTAGGTTTCCATGATGGAACCACTCGTCCTCCCCCAGGGATGCAGCACCGGCTGGCCCCATGTGGTTTACCTACAGTTGAGGAAGAGTAAAATACACACAACTGTTAACCTGGGGAGAATGGTAGGATTGCCGTGGGAGAGGTGTGTGGCTTGCAGGGAGACTTAAGAGAATAGAAACGTTTCTTCTGAATGGTTGCTCATGGACATTTTATGAAAGATGGCTCAGGGCTTGGCTTTTGGGGGTGGGTAAATTTGAACTAGAAATGATAAGAAGAATGGAAGTGAAAAGCCACAGCACCCATTTATGTCCTTTACATTGTGGGGTGGGTACTTGGCTGCTGCCACTGGGTCTGGGGATGGGGAGGGCAATGAGTTGCTTAAGAAATCCTCCAACTCTGAATTTATTACCCAATTACCAGGACCTCCATCTGGAGGGCAGCCTGCGGCATCTGGCTACAGAAATGTTTGATTTTGCCAGCCAGTGCTTTGGTTTCTTTCTCTCCCTCTCCCTCCCACTCTCTGTCCCTCTCTGAATGAAGCCCAGGCTCCACTGACTTACTTCCATACCTGGTTTGCAAAGCCCCCACATTTGCTATTCTTGGGATAAGCTTCAAAGTCACTTGTACTGTTATGTCATATCTTTATATCACTATAAAATCCCTCTAGAGGTTACCGTAAAGTCTTATCCCTCTGTGTTTTTTACAAATACCGTGTAGTTTTGCTAGAATGTCATTGTCTGCATAAAATTAAAGGCTCCTGAAAGGAAAACTTGTTTAATACCTATCCTGGTTTCTTTTTCCCAGGTGAAGTGGAGGTTCCAGATCCGAACGACCCTTTAGGACCCCTTGATGGGCAGGACGGCCCGATTCCAACTCTGAAAGGTGAGCTGGGACACGCAGGTGCTCTCTCTGTTCTTGGAACGCCCTGTGCTGAGGCTGATGTTGCCCTGCCATTGCCTGAAGGAAGGCGCTGGGGGTCCTCTGGCCCCTTGCTGCCCCCTGGTGGTGGGCATGGTGGACTGCCACCTTGTTTCCTGTGTTTCTTGACTTGGAGGGCATTGAGGGCCTGTTGGGGCCACAGGTGGGAGGTGACATGCAGGGAGGCGTGGGCGGACAGTTGGTGGCGGCCTGGCAGATGGGGAAGGGGCCTGAGCAGAGCCTTAGGAGCTGGATTCCTGTTGCCTGTGACTCCAGAGGTGTGTGTACGTCTCAGTGGGCAGGCGGCCCTCCTCCTCTCAGCCACCTGGATTTCTGCCTTGTGGCTTCAGCTCTTCCCCTGGGTCTGTGGTCAGAGCCATGCTCACTTAGCACACCTCGCTGGAACGCACCACAGATTTGTCGGGTGGATAGAACAAGTTTCCCCCGGATGCAGACCTGTGGCTTGAGGAAGTGATGCATTTGCTGATGCATGTAGTGTCACCTCAGCCGCAGATAGCCTGTCTCAGTCAGCTCGGGCTGCCTTAGCAAGCACCACAGACCGGGCAGCTGAAACAACACACACTTCCTAGTTCTGGAGGCTGGAGGTCCAAGATGAAGGTGCCAGCACGGTTGGGTTCTGGAGAGGACCCTCCTCCTGGCTTGCAGACAGCCGCCGCCTTGCTGTGTCCTCATACGGCGGAGAGAGAGAGGTCTGTTTGATTCTCTTCTCATAAGGACACTAATCCCGTCATGGAGGCCCCGCTGAAACCAGCCCAGTAGTCCTATAGGCAGTTCTTTGGGATAAACAGAGAACTTGACCCTGGTCTTAAAGTTTGAAACTTACATTTGTTTTATCTTGAGTTCCTTCTAAAGGAAAAGGATGCCCAGACCTCTCAAAAAAGTATTGAATCATGCTTCTGCAGGCCCTCCTCCATCATGTCTGCTTCTGTACCCCTCCCTAGTTCCTGTTTTCTCACACACAGTTACTTTTCTTCTCTGGTGTATAAACCCCAAGTTTTAGTCCATCGGGGAGATGGATTTGAGACTGAGTTCTCATCTCCTTGACTGCAGCACGTGATTAAAGCCGATTAAAGCCCCTTTCCTTGGCACTGCTTGTTGTTTCAGTGATTGGCTTTCTGTGTGGGGAGCAGGAGGACCTAGACCGAATCCCAGTGTTTTCGTAACACCCGCCTCATGACCTCATCTAATCCTAATTACCTTCCAAAGGCCTCACCTGCAAATATCATCACATTGAGGGTTAGAGCTTCAACTTACAGGTTTGGGGGACACAAATGCTCAGTCCATAACAATAAACTGCTGGAACAGCCACTTTATTTCTGTGCAGTCTACAGAGTGGCTCTGCACAGCATCTGCATGGAGGTCAGTTGTTTAAAACCAAGAGCAGGTGGAGCTCTGCCCAGCATGCAGGGTGGTGGTGAGGCTGGTACCTGGTGCTTGGAGGCTTCCTTAAGAGGATTCCATCCTCTGTAGGATGTTAAATGTAGAAAACACATGCTCTGAAAGCTTGTTTAGCACACTGGCCTTGGGGACCACATTTCCTTAAGAGTAAAAATAGTTTTTGATGGTTAGATTCTCAACTTGTTTCTCAAAAGCCTGACAACCCACAGTGCAGAAAGACCACAGATACTTACTGATTGCCCCCATAGCTGGCTCTGCATGAGATCCTAGGACATGGTGTTGGCTGAACCGTGCTCTTTGCTGTGTGGAGTTTACAGGTCTGGGGAGAGTCAAGCTGTCAGGTGATTGTGAAATTCTGAATTGTGGCAAGTGACCTGAAGGAAGAGATCAGGTTTTGGGAGGGTAGAAGAGAAACGGGTCTCTTGATTTGGGGACAGATGGTTGTGCTGAGATCTGAAGAGTGGACGCTGGCCAAGTGAAAATGGGAGGGAAGTGTGTGCCAAGCCCACTGGGGGCCCTGGGTCAAGCGGGACTTGGTGTCGTGGTGGTGCCACAGGGCAGATGCCTGGCTTACGGGCTGGGGCAAGGTGGAGGTCAGAGTCAGCTGGGGCTGAATCCCTGAATCTCAGTAGGGCAGCCGGGAGGCTCTTGAAATTCAAGTCAGTTAGAATAAATAAAATTACGAATTCAGTTCCTTGGTTGTACTAGCTACACTTCAATTTGGCAAGAGCCTCCCACAATGGGTAGCACAGATCTAAAATGTACCAGTATCGCAGAAAGTTCATGGGGCAGCGCTGGGCTATGCCCTGCACAGCACTTTAGGTCCCGGAATTTGTGTTTCATTGTCAGTTGTTGAGGGCGTCTGGTCTGGGGGGTGGTGCAGTCTGATTCACTCTGTGAAAAAATCACACGGCAGCTGTCAGGCACGGTTCGAGGAGAAGCAGAGGATGCAGTTGAGGGAGTGGGGGCGAGTGACGAGAAGCAGACAGGCCACAGTAACGGCCGAGAATCCAACTGGAGTCATTCCATAGACTCTGATATTTCCTTGGGAAAATGTATTGCAGTCCTTTGTTTCAGATGCGCTGCAAACCTCTCGCCCAGATGGGGAGCGTGGGGGCTTCCTGGTGGGCCTGGGGCGGGGCTGTGCTGAGGCTCCTGGAGCGGGGGCTGCAGGGGGCCTGAGACTGCTTGTGGGATGGGAGCTGTTCTTTAAGTGGAGTGATCATAAGTAACCCTGTGAGGCAGAAACAGCTGCATATTCATGATGCACTTAGGAAGATACATTTGCTTATCAAGGTGAAAAAATGACCATCAGATGAAATTTAACAGAAAATTTTATTCCCTGGATGCTGCAAGCTCCCAGCATTTATACGTCAAATTCAGTGCCCTAAGGTGGGATTCTCTCACTTCCCTTTCTGGAAGTGGAGCAACTTCTCAAGCTTAGAATAGAATACTTTCTACTGTGCTTTTTGTTTGTTGGGATTTGATAGCCTCTTGACTTCTTTTGTTGTTGTTGTTAACCCACAAGCGATTGGGTTAAAAACCATGTGTGTTCACTGCGTTCCCATGACTGAAAGGAGTTGATTGATGACAGAGTTTGGAAGTTTGCCTTGGACTTCTGAGAGCACAGAAACGCTGACGCTGAAGGTGGCCCGTCAAGTGGGCACATCTGTACATACATGCATGTTTATGAAAGGGTAGTACAAAAAGAGAGCAAAGAACCACAGACGGCCGGGCTGTGTTTCTTTGCAGTAGCAGGATAGCGCAGTACAGTGCCGCAGTTCTGAGCCTGGGTTTGCAGGAGGAAGGGCCTGGTTAGATGGTGGCTTCACCCTTCCCCTGGGGCCAGGGCCTTGGGCATGGCAGTTTCAAGATGGGAGTACCCCCTGGCGTAGGCGGGATGAAAGGACTTGCTCAGCTCGCTCCAGGCACCCAGAAGCAGTAGCTGATGCTGGCGCCATTTGTTAGCATCACAATCATGATGATTTGTGGATCCATCAGCACCCTTAGTGGGACAGGATCCATAGTGAACTGCCCGCCCCCGCCAAAGTCTCAGGGTAGGGGCCCCAATCTTTCCCCTGCTCGTTAATTATCTGGTTCTGTAACGTGATTTTACTTCCTTTTGAGTTCTTGCTCTTGCACAAATGGAGACTGACTCCACCCGTCCTTCTACTCCTGGCCCGTTCCTTATATCATTTAGTGATAGAAGGAGTAGGCCTTGCAAAGCCAGACTCATTCGTCCTGCACATTTTTGCTCATAGAGCTTCTGGGAATGTCACGCTTGGCCACATTTGGCCTAATCACATGTATAATCATAGCTGAATGTACTATATTAGCTATTTATTTAACCCAATCATCAGTCATGATGTATGAACATCTGCAATATCACTAGCAGGTGACGTTGGCCTGTGGACCAGTTCATCAGTGATAAGACAGCTTTACCTTTGGCCAAGCAAAAGCGAATCCAAGAATTAGCTGGAAAAAGTGTTTTTGTTCAGATGTCCTAGGTCAGTATTTGGGATGAAGCTTATATTTGATAGATGGTATCGAGAGAGAGAGAGAGAGAGAAGTTCCCAGAGCAAAAAGCCTATATAGAGAAAGTGAACACCGAGGATGTTGTGATTTACAGATGAAAAGTTTGCCTTCGGTTTTCATATGCCAAAGTTCTGTCATTGTTTAAGACTGCAGGCGACTGTAGGACTCGGTTATCACCAGGTTAACATGTGAGTGGATATTTAACAGAGCTTTGTCTTCCCTTGTTACCTTAGATGTCCAGTAGACATACATACATACATGTTTTAGAATTATCATTCTATTACTTACAGAGGCTTCTATCTGACCTAGAAACCACATGCTTTTTTGTTCCAAGGCTGTGTTTTAAGTGCACATGGAATATAGCTTGTGTTTTGTAGGATCAGTACTTTGGAATGTTTGTGGGAAGTGGATAATTTCTGAAGTTCGGGGCGGGGTGGTGTGGGCTCGCCTGTCTGCTGGCCTCCTGTTCTGGCTCCGCCAAAATAGACCCGGCGAGCTGTGTCTCTGTCTTTGGAGAAGAGCTGCTCCTCGTCCACACTGCAGCCAGCAGGGGAATTCCTGACTTTGCCCATGTGAGGATGTGTTGCAATTATAGGTGATCTCAAGTGGATTCTAAATAACAGGGTAGTGAAACCAGTGCCTTGGTTACTAGGCTGTTCCCTGCTATTTGTGACATGTCAGGCTGTGGTGCTGAACTAAAATTTCCTTGGAAAGAGAAAACAAAGCAGTCAGCAGAGCTCCCTGAGCTGACACGGAGACCGTGCCTATTGGTCTCTGTTTACCAAGCATCAGTTTCCTAGTTCATATAGGTCTTACCGGCTGAATTATTGTGTGTGTTTGTGGTTTATTCTGGAACTCCTGGCGTGCGTGCCTGTGTGTATGCATGATGGTTTGATAGGTTTAACATAGAGTGAGGGTCTCTGAGGCTAAGCGGGTGGAAAATGAAAATAGGATCATCACTGCAAACAGTCAGCATTCAGTCTGTGAGGTCTGTGATTCGCAGCTCGGGCTCAGCATCAGGGTGCGCCATGCGACTCTCCCAGCTGTGTCTCCTCTGGCCAGGCACCCCATGGAAAGTTACTTTTGAGGCTCCAGCTTCTGAATGTACAGAATGGGCACGATGAACGTGAGTTGTTCTGAGCGTGTGCAGAGACGGCAGTTGTGCGTCAGCTGCTGGGTGCACGCCTGGCTCCAGGACGCAATAACGTTGTTGTGCCTGGGCTTGTTGTTCCCTTAGAATAGGGAAGACACTCCCTGGGGTGGGTGTGCTCCAAGCGCCCGGACCAGAATGTGAGAGGCACCCTCCCCACCTATACCAGGTGAGCCTTGGGGTGGGCCCCGTGCTGACCGCCAGCAGGCAAGCCAGGGTAAAGAGTACGAGGACTGTCCTCCTGCCTGGTGATTGGAGCCTGTCCTCAGAACTCTGCTCATCCTGAGAACATCCAGATCGAACACAGAGCTGACGCTGAGGTCTACCAGATGCCCACAAGGGGCACTCAAGCACAGATAAGGATGCACAGGGCAGCGTGGTGCAGTCCCCAGGGCCACCATGCGGGCATCCCTCTGCAGCAGACTGCTCGGTTATTCCTCAATAATTTCCCTGCAGAGGGAGAAAGGACAGGGTCTAGACACATAGAACAATAAAGAGAAAATAATGTGAACAGTACAGTGCAGCAGAAATGCACAGGGAACTGATGGTGGTCTGGATGTCCAAGGCGTTACTCAGATGGGCACGGGGGGTTTCTGGGAGGATGTGGCCCCTGAACTGAGGCTTCTTGCCTTCAGCATGTATTTACCGAAGCCCACCGCATGCTGGGCGCTCAAGAGTCTCTCAAAACGTCTCAGTATGAGGCGGCGTGGTCTCCACTTCCCCTGGGCTCACTGAGTATCCTCCTAAGCGGGAGAGGCAAGCCTGGGAACCACAGAAGGACCTCAGATCATGAAGGTGCTGGAGGAAGGCAGGGCCGGGACGAGAGTGAGCGGTGCTGGCTGTCGCCGATAGGGTGGTCAGGAGGCTGAGCCCCACAGAGTAGGGGCAATGGCTGGCAAAGGCCCCACAGCTCAGGATGCTCCAGGCAGGAGGCGGGCGTGGGAGAGAAAGGGAACGTGGGGTCCCACTCAGAGCAGCGAGGCTATGACACCCAGTCTCACAGTGGGCGCCCAGGGTCAGACTCGGGTTTCATTCTGGCCACTTTGGTTGTTATGTAGCCAAGGGCAGGAGTGGGGGATGGAGTCCCACATGGCTCCGTGCTCAGGGAACCCCAGGGCAGCTCTGAAGGTGCTGATATACTTAAGGGGCACAGGCAGGGACAGGACCAGGCCACCACCAAGGAGGCCAGAGTGGGCTCCATGTTCTCATCCTGGGGCATCTCAGCCCTGTGGGTGTTGGCTGGAGCTAGAAACTCATTTTACAAGGGCACAGGAGGCTTGCACTGAGCCCAGTGTCCACATCCATGTCCACCCTGGTCTGGGGATTGCTGGGGGTACATTTTGTATGGTACAAAGAGAAGCTCCAAGCTCCAGGGTGACATGGGGAGGGAGCAGCTGCCGAGCACTAGGACTTGGTGGAGGGAAACCTCCAGGCAGGTCATTCTTAGGTTCCAGGTCAGAAGCCAGTTCAGCCCCTGCCAGTCTTCTCTGCCCCCGCCCAGCCCACAGCCACACAATCCCAAGCAAACCTTTCCCTAAGACGTTTTCTAACATCCATTGGACAAAACAAACAAGATTTCCAGGTCGTGAGCCTTGCACCACTCTGGAGGCTGGAGGCCATGTTCAAGGCGCCTTCGATCCAAGTAGGGGAGCCTTTGTCCTCCTATTGGCTGTGAGTCTGCAATGCCCGTTGTGTTGTCTGGATCTGGAGCCACTGAATGGTCTTGGAAGAAAACTCAACCCCACAAATAGGAGATTTCAAAGTGCACCGTTGGTTGTTCGGGGCAGAGTTTGGGCCGGGCATCTGAGACTGTCTGGACTGTCTGTAGACCCACAGCAGCTTCTTGCCATCGGTGAGGCTGATTCCTGCCTCCGAGCCTTCCCTGCAGTCCTCCATCAGCCCCTCTCTTTTCCCAGGGGTAGAGTTCTGATAGCCCACGCCCAGCGGGGTGGCATCCCTATGGTGGGCGGCCGTTTCCCTCGTCTGACTGGTATTGTCAGTGGCTGTTGTTCTTCCTTCTGTGGGTGACACACACGGACAGCAGTGATTATTCCTGAGCTCGCTGGGTTTGAGACCGCACTGCAAAGGACTGTGCCACCACCTGTCTGTCTCTGTCTGTCCCCGGGGTGTGCACACACAGGTGTCTCTGTCTCTTTGGGTGGGTGTGGATGTCACCTGTGTGTAGGTCTTAGTTTTAGTTTCTTGGACTGTCTCCTTCCGTCTGCAGCCGTTCTTCTTTCTTCTTCAATTCCTCTACCCTTGCAAAGGATAGGTCCTTTGTCATAGCAAAGGATCTCAAGACAAGATGCCTTAAGACATCAGAATGTTTTCTCTCAGCTCTGGAGGCCAGAAGTCTGAAATCAAGGTTTGTTGGCAGAGTAGGTTCCTTCTGAGGGCTCTGGGAACAGTCTGTGCCATGCTTCTGTCTGAGCTCCAGGCATCGCTGGCAACCCTTGATGCCCATGGTGCTCTGTGGCTGTGGCAGCATCCCCCCATCTCTGCTCTTTCTTCCCTCTAGGTCTGTGTCTGAAATTCCCTGTTCCTATAAGGAAACTATCGTTGGATTAGGGCCCTCGCTAATCAAGTAGGACTCTTCTGAACTTCATTACATCTACAGTGACCCTATTTCCCAGTAAAGTGGCACTCACAGGTTGCGGGGCTGAGGACTTCAGCGTGACTGGCTGGGGGACACAGGTCAGCCCACCATAGTCTCGGTTTGTCCAAAGGTACAAACACTCTTAGGTGCTTTTCTGCATCTCGCAAGTCCCCATGCTTCTTGTTTTCCTCGTTTTCTCTGACTCCCATCCTTCCTGACACTGCCCCTGGTTTTCTGCAGCTGGCTGCATGCACCGCTCAGCAGCTCAGTGGGAAAGCCTGAGGAGAGTGGCCGCTCTTCCACGCCCGCAACGGATTTATTAACCTGAAAATATTTTCCCTCGGGAGGAACAGCTTTACGTCCTTCCTGCAGCTCTCAGGATTTCCATTCCACGTGCTCTTCTAGGAAATTTGTTTTATTTCCCACTAATCCAAGCTCCACAACCTCATGATCTCTAATACACAAAGTTTTCTTGATCTTCCCGGACTGATCCGTGTGACCCGGTAAAAGCAGATCCTCAAACGCCTGAGTAATTTGACCAAGTTGGTGAATACTTGGATGATCAGCTGGGATTTAAAAATCATAAGTCAGCCGGGCACGGTGGCTCACGCCTGTAATCCGAGCACTTTGGGAGGCTGAGGTGAGTGGATCACGAGGTCAGGAGATCAAGACCATCCTGGCCAACATGATGAAACCCCGTCTCTATTAAAAACACAAAACTCAGCCAGGCATGGTGGCGCGTGCCTGTAATCCCAGCTACTCGGGAGGCTGAGGCAGGAGAATCATTTGAACTAGGGAGTCGGAGGTTGTAGTGAGCCGAGATCACGCCACTGTACTCCAGCCTGGTGACAGAGCGAGACTCCGCCTCAAAAAAAAAAAAAAAAAAAAAAAACGGCAGGGCGCGGTGGCTGAAGCCTGTAATCCCAGCACTTTGGGAGGCCGAGACGGGCAGATCACAAGGTCAGGAGATCGAGACCATCCTGGCTAACACAGTGAAACCCCGTCTCTACTAAAAAAAAATACAAAAAATGAGCTGGGCGAGGTGGCGGGCGCCTGTAGTCCCAGCTACTCGGGAGGCTGAGGCAGGAGAATGGCGTGAACCTGGGAGGCGGAGCTTGCAGTGAGCTGAGATCCGGCCACTGTACTCCAGCCTGGCGACAGAGCGAGACTCTGCCTCAAAAAAAAAAAAAATCGTAAGTCTTTGATCTGACTGTGACTGCAGCAGAGCCGTGTTCCCTGGTGATGAGATTCCTTTGTTACTTTGCCTTTGGGTTGTTCTAATGCTTGGACTCAGCTCCCTGTCCAGAGATGTGCAGTGCACAGAGAGCTGGCCTGGGCACAGGGAAGACGAGCCTGTACCATCAGTTGCTAAAGTCATGCCACTGTTGAGTTAGAAAGGGGAGTCAGTTAAAAGGGAAGACTTCTGTTCTGTGTAACGCTATGCAGTGTGAGTGCTGCCCAAATCCAAGTGAGCCAAAACCTCGGTCGGCCATGCCTGGCTCCTTTTGGCCTGGCAGATTGTTTCTGGAGAGGTTTGGGGCAGCTACAAAGGCATGTTTTTGTGAGTTGGAGGAGAGCTTAGAAAATGGTTAGTACAAACCCCGTATTTTGCACATAAGGGAAAAATGAAGCCAAGAGAGGCTAAATGACTGGCTATAAATTAAACACCAAGGGAGAAAGGAATATTGTGCTTACTCTCTAGAGAGCTTTCTCTCCCGCTTTCATGTGTGGCCCCTAGAGAATCGATGACTTTGAAAATGGTGGACCAGACTCATTTGGCAGCCCTCCCACGTAAATTACATATGAGTGCTCAATAAAATGCTAGTAAAAGATGCAAATGCTTATATGAATGTGCAAGGGAGATGGAGAAACGCCCAGGAGCCAGGAATGGAAGGGAAGCAGGATTATAAGTGACAGCCCTGGGCTGCCACAGAAGAAACCACTTGAGGTAGCCCCCACTACATTTGCAGCCTTGGAGAACAGCCCGCTTCTCCCAGGTCCTCAAGAAGAGTTTATCTGACACCAAGGGCCGAATTTTGAAGGCATCATGGAGTTGTGACATGAGCTCACCAACAGTGAAAAGTGGTGTCACCGCATGGCCATGGCACACATGTGGACATGTCTGTGAGCCACAGAGCAGAGAGAACACCAAAACGTGGACACACCAAATCCACCAGGGCTGTAATGTCAGAGCAGGCCCGGGAACATAAATGCTACACTCGAGAATACGCAGGGAGAGGGAAATCCTGATGGAGAGTAAATGAAAGAAGTCACCTAAAGTTACTGACGTCACTTGGAATTGGATGTATTAAGTTTCCTCTAATCAGGAGAAATGAGGGGTTAGGAGAAAAATCTAGCTTGGTTTAGGAAAATAAAGGAATGTACATTTCTTGCACCATAATGTAAGGCCTATGAAATATCATCCCTGCTGTAGAAACGATTCTGCTAGGTCTGGTTTCATCAAGAGCCTTGGGTTTCCACACCAAGCCAGGAGGGAACCCATGGGCTCCACAGAACTGAAGCTTTGTTGACAAGCTTCCCTGTGAAGCTCAGAGACCTGCGCGCTGGAGTCCTGGAGAAGAGGGATGAGCACCTTGCCTCGGGGTCAGCCCCCGGAGGTGACATGAGAGATCGCCTCCACCCTGGCTCCAGATGGGAAACACAGAAGGCTCTCCCATGAGAAATCAGCTGGGACAGGCACCTCTGGAAGCCAGATTTACATTACCAGAATGCTGTAGGACATTCCAAGCCAAAAAGTGAAGATAAAACTTGGCACTGGCTGTCAAGCGAACCCAGTCCTCAAGGGATTCCCTCAGAAAAACCAGCCTTACAATAAAAGAATTACACAGCACACTTGGCGAAGCCCAGGATGAGTGGCAAGCTAGTAAACAATGAAGCTAGTAGGATTAAAGATAAAGGAGGAAACAGAAACCACATAGAAGAAAAGCAGTGGTGGATTTGAAAAGGAACCAAACAGACCTTCTAGAAAAGAAAAATATAGTCCATGAACTGAGAAACTTGATGGATATGTTACAGGGTAGATGCACATAGCTAAAGACAAAAAGGTTAAGGAGTATTAAAAATAGGTACAGAGAGAGCACAGTGGAATTATCATATGAGGAAAACCAGCATATATCTAGAAGGATATTTAATATTTTATGAAATACTGATAGAGGTTTTATAGACTTGACAGAAAGCACAAATCTTCAGATTTGAGGAAGGGCACTGAGACCTGAGGAGGATGGAATAAAAATAAATTTACTATTAATGATAGACAATCTGGAATGGCAAAGACAAAGGAAAAATATTGAAAATAGCCTAAGAAAGGGAAAGTTCAGAATACTTACAAAGGAACAAGAACTGCAGGACTTTCAACAATCACTATAAAAGCCAGAGGACAGCAGTGCCTCAAATTCTATACCCAGCTAAACTATCATCCAAGTGTGAGAGTCATGGATGTTTTTAGACCAAGACTAAGAGTGTTTACAGGCTTAGTCCTTTACCCAAAGAATGAACGTTATTCAGGATGAGCTCAACTGAACCTAAGAGGAAGGAGTGAGGTGCAAGAAGTGTTGGTGAGGAAAGAAGTTGGTGAGCAAGTTGGTAGATCTCAAAATACTCGTGACAGTAAAGATAACAATAATTGGAGACTTAAAATCAGAGTGTATCTAAGCACTAGGAAGCAGTTCCAACATCTCTCTCTCTCTCTCTCTGTGTGTGTGTGTGTGTGTGTGTGTGTGTGTGTGTGTGTAGCTCATAGCATTTAAAGCCTTTTGTAATTGGGGGACTTTGCTAAATGAGGTATGCCTATAAAAAGTAGTTAAGCTAGCCACTTATATAAAACTTTCAAATAAGAAGAGGGGGAAAATGGAGAATTTAAAAATCCAATAGAAGATAGGAAAGAAAAAACAAAAGGCAATGGAAACATTAAAAATAAAACTTACCAGTTAAAAACATAGACTCAAAATGTAAAATTATATGCCATTTATAAGAGTTATGTCTAATACAGAATCATAAAAATGATGAAGATATTAAAAAGATAAAAGTAGGGCTATGTTAACCAAAGGTTCCCTGAGGATGGCTATAATAATATCAGATAAAACAATCTTTTAGACAGAATTGTTGCTTAGTGATATATGGACCAAATGATGTAATAAAACTGAAGTTGGGAGTGCATTCAGCCCCATCATTTCCCATATTATCAACTCAACTTGACAGAATTACTAAAAGCTATTTGACAAATGCAAAGTCTTTGAGTCTAGTAGATAAACATACTAAAAATATGAACAACAAAATCAACAAACTTGATCAAATGGGCACTTAAAAATAAAACTCTGCCATGAACGTAGACTAAGCACGTTCTTACTAAGCATCTGTGGACCATCTCCAGGAAGCTGACTCTGCGGAGCATATCTCAGTGGCTTCAAAGAATTGTCACCACACAGACCATGTTCTGTGACAACAGTGCAATTAAAGCACACTTTAAATAACTCATAGCTAAAAATGTCATAAGATACATTACACGATATTTGGGTCTGACTAATGATGTGAAGATTAATTTATTGGATGGCTAAAGAAGAGTGGAAGGAAAATTTTACACTTAATGCGTACATAGAAAAGGAAAAAGATATAAAATGAATTAACTACAGAAGTTGGAAAAAGCATCAGGATAGATGAACAGACAATTACAGAAGGGGCACCCCAATGACGAGCAATATTCTAAAGAATGTGGAAGCTCACGAGGAAGTCATAAGATGCGAACTAAAACAATAGTGCAGAACTATTTTATGTCCATCAGATTGGCAAATATTTTAAAGCCCTCAAACACCAAATTCCAGCACAGCTGTAGGGAAGCACTTTAATTCAGATACTGCTAGTGAAATACAAATTGTTTCAAGCACTTTTGAGGCTCAGATCAATGAAAGATTTCAAGACTCTATGACACCACATCTGGTTAAATATTTTTTCCCCCCTTCCAACTTTTATTTTAGGTTCAGGGGTACATGTACAGGTTTGTGACTTGGGTAAATTGTGTGTCATGGGGGTTTGGTGTACAGATTATTTTGTCACCCTGGTAATGAGCATAGTACTCAATAGGTAGTTTTTTAGTCCTCACCCTCCTCCTACCTTCAGTCCTCCAGGAGACCCTGATGTCTGTTGTTCCCTTCTTTATGTCCATGTGTACTCAATGTTTTACTCCCACTTATAAGTAAGAATATGAGGTATTTGGGGTTTTGTTCCTGTGTTATTGTGCTTAGGGTAATGGCCTCCAGCTGCATCTATGTTGCTGCAAAGGATATAATTTTTCTTAATGGCTGCATTGTATTCCATGGTGTATAGGTACCACATTTTCTTTATCCAGTCATGTGTGTACTTTTGAGAGACTCTTGTATATGCACAGGACAAGATATCTATATAGGTGGTCTTTAAATATTATAATAGCAATAATGTAGAAATAGCTTACTATCCTTCAACTGGGAAATGGATAAGGAAATTGTGGTTTGTTTGTATAATGTACCATTCTATTATACAGTAATTAAGAATAAATGTTGCACATCAACCAACATAGATGGATGAAATGAAGCAACTAAAAAATAGGACCTTTCAGGAAAAATTTCTAAAAACGTAAAATAATAAAAATATGCATTGGAATAATGCATACAAGTTCTCTGGAGCAGAAGAAACAAGAGTAGGTTTTGGTTGCATTCTAGAATTTTTTTTAAGTGTTCAAAGTAAAATATGGGAAAATTAATGTCAAATCTCGATACGTTTTGTTCATGGTTACCGTTTGATAGCTGTATTTTTCTGTATGTTTGCAGCATTTTAGCATTTAACCTTTTTAAATCAAAAAATACTGAAAAAACAGGCAAAAAGATATGGGAGATATGAATTTTGAAAGCAAAAAGGTTATGTTATTGTTATTTGAAGAAGATGTTATCTATGTAGAAAATCCAAGGCAATCAACTCAGAAACCGTTATAACTAAGATAGCTGAGTAAAGTGGCAAGATCTTTAAAAACTTGCAGGTGGGATTAATTTAATGATTTTGAGATGAGAGGATCATTCTGGCTTATCTGGGTAGGTCCTTAGGAAACCGGGGCTGGAAGACTGGATTCAGCAGTAGATGTGGCAATGGAAGCAGAGGTTGGAGTGATGCAGTGGGGAGCCACTGGCCAAGGAAAGAGGGGGCCCCTAATGTTACTGAAACACCAGGGTTTGGTCTAGGTCCTGCTGCTCACCACACGGAAAGCCAATCACTGAGACAAAAATTATTGCCAAGAAAGAAGGCTTTAATCCAGTGATGCAGCTGAGGAGATGAGGTCTGCCTCAAATTCATCTCCCTAACTGACTAAAATGAGGGCTTTATATAGCAGGGAAGAAATGTAGCTATGTATGGGAAAACAGGAACATGGAAGGGGTAAAGAAGCCATCATGATGATTGAGGGCCTGGTGTCTTATTGACTCGATGTGATATGATGATCTTGTGAGTTTCAATTCTTTGATACTTTTTTAAGAGGTCCTTTTCTGAGGAAGGGTCAATGTCTATATTTATCCAAAAGAAATGTCTATGGCAGGGGTCCTCAACCTCCTGGCTATGGACTGGTTACTGGCGCGTGGCCTGTTAGGAACTGGGCTACACAGCAGGAGGTGAGCAGAGGGTGAGCAAGTGAGGCTTCATCTGTATTTGCAGCCACTCCCCATCAATTACATGACCACCTGAGCTCCACCTCCTGTCAGATCAGCAGCAGCATTAGAGTCTCATAGGAGCACAAACCCTATTGTGAACTGCACATGTGCGGGGTCTAGGGTGTGCGTTTGTGAGAGTCCATCTTAGGAGCAGCCCACTCACTCCCCATTCTGGGTGCTTTAAGACCCCGTGTGCCCCCTAGTGTGTGAGCGCGGGACTGCTTCTGTCTGCTCTGGACAAAGCCTTCAGCTGCCCTCAGCACCGTAACTTCTGTTCTGTTTACAGGACAGTGATTAGCTTGGTTTGGGGATGTCCATGTTTTGTCACACATCTTCTTTTTATATTTTACTTCTGTGGCTCTGTGCTTAATGATGTGGCAGGCGGGGAGGAGGGACTTTCTGAGCGTGAATTTACATCATTTCGACCAGCCCAGGTTAGATGTAGTGTTGGAAAGAGAAGCACAGTTGATCCTCATCATTTGCAGATTCCGTATTTGTGAGTTCACCTAATACCTAAAGTCTATTTGTAACCCCCAGATCAATACTCGTGGTGCTTTTGTGGCTTTTCACAGACACACGCCCAAGGCAGTGAAAAATCTGTGTCCCAGCTGGTGTTGAACAAGGCGATGGTCGGCTTCCTGGCTTCTGCTCTCATACTGTGAACATGTGGCCTTTTCTTGGTCTATTTAGTACCACGTTTCTTGCATAGTTGGGCTTTCTGTTGGTGATTTTACTGTTTATGATGGCCCCCAGGCACAGCGCTGAAGTGGTCTGGTGTTCCTAAGTGCAAAAAGGCTGTGACGTGCCTTATGGAGAAAATAATGTGTGTGAGAGAAGCTTCGTTCAGGCATGAGTTATGAGGCTGTTGGCCATGGGTTCAATGTGAAGAAATCAACAGTACACATTGAATATGGTGTCTTTAAACAGAAACACACATAAACCAAGGTTACGTATTGGTTAGTTGATGAAAATATGACGAGAGGCTCGCAGGAATTTGACTCTGTGTTTCCCGTCGGAGCAGTGGTTCAGTATTCACTAATTCAGTGTTCCCTGTAGCATTCTGGGAGATAATTACCACAGATAACAAGAACCTATTTTAGTAGGTGACAGAAAATGGAAAACTTCCCTTGGAGGAGTTCCTAACGGAACCCCCAGGTGGCCCTTCCCTCCAGCCCTCACTGAAGCTTGTTCTTTTGTGACCCCTCTTCTTGGCAGGTTACTTTCTGAATTTTCTGGAGCCAGTAAACAATATCACCATTGTCCAAGGCCAGACGGCAATTCTGCACTGCAAGGTGGCGGGAAACCCACCCCCCAACGTGCGGTGGCTGAAGAACGACGCCCCGGTGGTGCAGGAGCCGCGGCGGATCATCATCCGGAAGACAGAATACGGCTCGCGACTGCGAATCCAGGACCTGGACACGACAGACACTGGCTACTACCAGTGCGTGGCCACCAACGGGATGAAGACCATTACCGCCACCGGCGTCCTGTTTGTGCGGCTGGGTGAGTCGGGCAGTGAAGTTGAAGTCGTGTGGGTTGGCAGATACGAAGGTTCCCAGCCACCGAGCAAGAGGTCCGGTTGCTATTTGAACACACGAGTCAGCAGGCGGGGAGAGCAGTGAAACCATTCCCTAGGGCCTTCCCCGTGTGCCCCAGGGCACAGCTTGACCTGTTACCCATTTACTAGTAATAAAAGAAAATACGGCCAGGTGGTGGCTCACGCCTGTAATCCCAGCAGTTCGGCAGGCCGAGGCGGGCGGATCACGTGAGGTCTGGATTTTGAGACCAGCCTGGCCAACATGGCAAAACCCCCATCTCTACTAAAAATACAGAAATTAGCTGGGCGTGGTGGTGGGTACCTGTAATCCCAGCTACTCGGGAGGCTGAGGCAGGAGAATCGCTTGAACCTGGGAGGTGGAGGTTGCAGTGAGCCGAGATCGCGCCAGTGCACTCCAGCCTGGGTGACAAGAGTGAAACTCTGTCCCAAAGAAAAGAAAATAGGTGCAGATGGAGTGGTTTATAGACCGGGAGCCCAGAAGACAATCCCAGGAGCACACGGGGAGCCGAGGTGTTTATCAGGAAGGCCATGTGTTAGGAAGTCAGGCGTCCGTGGGAGGGTGGCCACACTGCAGGATAACTGGGCAGGGTCCGAGGCTGGCCTGGCTGGGGTGGGGAGAGAGCTGAGCGCGATGACCAGAGATTCTGAATCTCTGTGCTCGTCACACCTGGTGAAGGAATTAAGTGGCAGGAAGGAATGTGTCCCCTTCATCCCAGCCGTGAAAAGCCCCCAGGCAGTGAACGTCCCGGTCATGCCACCCAGGACCACGCCATCCGATCACAAGTGGTAAAACAGATTCTGTGTGTAAAGACTAGATGAGAAGAGAGAGAGTAAGGACGGCAAAAACTCCAAAAACAAAGATACCCTCAGTGTGAAAGCGCCCCTTCCCTTGTTTGTGGTTTCCAGCCTTGCTGACGTAACCGCGAGCGGAGCCTGAGGCCCGAGGACAGCTGCCCCCCAGTGAGCCCGCTGGCTTTGGCCTGTTTGCCACTGGCCTGATTTGAAGAAGGTCGTATTCCAAATCATGGAGTATTAATAACTCGTCTTTTTGTTTCCTCTTTTTAGGTCCAACGCACAGCCCAAATCATAACTTTCAGTAAGTATCTATATCCCCCAAACCATGTTCTGCTGCTCTGAGGGTTTTTGTTATGTAAGAATCTGGGTTTTAAATCCTGCCAGCTCATGTCCTTGCCGAATTTGCTAGAAGTTGGCTGGGTTTCATACAGGGATGGCCACGTGCTTGCTTAGGGTTGGGAAACGTTTACATTTTCCATGTTTCTTGTACAGAAAAAATGTCAGACAACCAAAAATGGTTAATTTCTTTCTGCGATCATGACTTTACACAGGGCTACTGAGAGGAGCATAAATATACAGGCCAGGGTGCCCGGGCACCAGGAAGGATCTCGGCTCATTAGTACGTTTGGAAACAGGGACATAATTCACTCTGAAATCCCAGCACCACCAGCTGCAGTTAATGAATGTGTGCCCCTGAGACTTGGGCCACCCTGTGACAGTGGGCGGGGGTCTCAACCCCACCTTGCAGATGAGGAGACCGAGGCTCACAGCCAGGCTTACACTCCTTCGAGAGCTGCTGGCAGCAGTGGCTTTGAACTCAGGCCTCTGCTTTCCCAGCACGAGGTTGTCCACTGTGGCCAGGCTGTCTTGGGAGTGTCCCCTCTGAACGGCCCACGTTCTCCCATCGTGTACACAGAGGAGTGCTCACTCGTTGCCTGTGTTTGAGCTGAGCAGTGACTGTCCAGGTCTCCTGCGTTTCCTCCTCAGGCCTATTGGAGAGCAGTGCTTGGTGAAGTGGTGGGTAAAGTGTGCAGTGTTGGCTGATTTCTGTTTCCCTGGGCCTCGTATCCATTATCCACCCATGGTGTGCTGCTGCAGGCTCGGCAGGGCTGCGACCTATCTCAGCAGACATCAGCAGCTTGCTTACAGAGGGCAGATTTTCTTTTTAGCCAGGCCCGGCTCTTTCACCCAGACTGGAGTGCAGTGGCACAATCACAGCTTACTGCAGTCTTGCACTCCTGGGCTCAAGCCATCCTCCCCCGTTCAGCCTCCCAAGTAGCTGGGACTATAGGCGCGTGCCACCACACACCCAGATAATTTTTTTCTTATATTTGTAGAGATGGGGTCTCACTATGCTGTCCAGACTGGTCACAAAGTCTTGCCTCGAGCAATCCTCCCGCCTCACCCTCCCAAATCACTGGGATTGTAGGTGTGTGCCACCACACCTGACCTAGAGGGAAGATACTTGGGAAGATTCTGTGCTAAGCAATAGTGATGGAGCATTTTTCCTTAACAATCCTTTAGACACACAGTAAGGAAAGAAGAAATTGCATCATGAGCACAATTATGGGGCTTTGAAAAGGGCATATAAGTCATTTCAAAAGTCGAACTATTGTTTCCTCTTATTTTATATTTATGTATTTTATTTCAGTTATTTTATTTTTCAAGACAGAGTCTCGCCCTGTCACCCGGGCTGGAGTGCAGTGGTGCAATCTCCACTCACTGCAACCTCTGCCTGCCAAGTTCAGGCAGTTCTCGTGTCTGAGCCTCCCAAGTAGCTGGAATTACAGGTGCGCACCACCACGCCCAGCTAATGTTTGTATTTTTAGTAGAGACGGGGTTTCACGATGTTGGCCAGACTGGTCTTGAACTCTTGACCTCAAGTGATCCGTCCACCTTGGCCTCCCAAAGTGCTGAGATTACAGGCATGAGCTGTTGCACCTGGCCTATATTTGTGTATTTCATAAATAAAACTTTTATAGTTCATTTATATATATTTACATAAATATCTTATGTAACTAGATAATATATTGTAAATATAGAACATACAGAGCTATAATTATATAAATATTAAATATATTCATGTATTTATATACAAATTGTAAATTTATATATATATTTATATAAATTATTTCACAATATTTTTACATTGACTTTCTTCTCATTTTAAGTTATGGATTTAATCCACACATTGATGTAAATGACTGGGGCAGTTTCGGAAAGTCCTGCCTGACCTCCCATACTTCCAGGCCTCCCACCTCCCTTGTCACGAAGGTAAATCATCCAGGGAGTTTTCTAGGCACTCAGTACATGCATACATCTACCCAAGGAAATACATGTTAAGAAAACAATCAACTTGAAAAAAGGTCTAAAAGAACAGAAATTACTCAGTATTACTGAGGCAATGAAGAAATGCGCTTACCTATACACGATCAGTGAGAAATTTCTGGAGTGCTATTTGACAATAAACATAAAACTATTTTTAAAAAGAAATACCTCTTAACAGTTTTATGTACTTTTTTACTACTTTACATGTTTAGTTAACCATTCATAGAAATCTTTCCATCTCAGTGTGTTTGAAGTTTCCAGATGCTCTCTTTCCCTCTTTCTGGACTCATGTGCAGAGCATGTGACTGTTCCATCGCGATGGGCATTCCTATGAGGGAAGCCTCATCCCAGCCACTCGTGCCACCGCATCTCCCTGCCCTGGCCCTGAGACCTGTGGCTGGGTTTCTCTAGGAGAGATTCTGAAGAGGAAAAGCCACAGGGGCACAGGCACCCCCTTTTTATAACTGATACTGCAAATTGGCCATTCATAGGTAACCTTCCCGACACAACGGCAAAGGACCCATTTCTCCTTATCTTCCATAAGATGACTTCCAAACTTGTTAACTTCCACCACTGGAAGGATGGAAAATGAATAAGTGACCCGCTTTGTTCTCCACTTCCCTGGTTACTAGTGAGGCTGAGCATGTGGACACATGTTGCTTGGCACTCATGTCTCCTCTTTGTCAATTGCCACTTCATATTCTTTGCTCGTTTTTCCTTTACATTGTTTCTTAATGAATTTTGATAATTCTTTATGTCTTATTTCTTGATCATATATACATTAAAACTTTTACAAATGAATAATTTGTTTTTCATGTTGTGTCTTGTTAAAGAATATCCTAATTTCCTTGAAAAATTCTGACGATAGTTTGATTGGAATGACAATGAATGTTTAGGTCAGTTTGATGAGAATTAATATCTAAATTGAATTTTCTCATTAAGGACTACTTTGTGTTCCAAGGTGTTTTCTTTTTCTTAACATTTTATAATGAAAAATTTCAAACATACAGTTGAAATAATTTAATAGTGGGTTCCTATAGACTCACCAACTAGATGCTAGCATATACATTTTACTGTGCTAACTTTATCACTTATCGTTCCAACCAGCCTCCATCTATCCATCAATCAGATTTTTCGTTCATTTCACTGAGTTGCAGATACTTGTATACTTGTACATTTACCCTGAAATACTTCAGCATGTGTATCATTGATGAGATTGCAGTATCTGTGTATGATTTTTGCTGCTGCTGCTTCTTCAGTTAAAATTTGCATACCAATGAAATGCACACGTCTTAAGTATAGCACTAATAAGGTCTGACAAATGCATACATCTCTGCGATCCAAACACCCTGTCCAGGTACAGAACCTCTGTCACGCCTGCAGGTTCTGTCGTGCAACTTCCTAGCCAACTCCCTTCTACCCCAGGCATCCACTATTCTGATTTTTTAAGTAATGGATTAGTTTTCCTGTTATTAAGCATCACAGAAATGAAATCCTTCAGCATGTAGCCACTTAAGCCTGGTATCCTTTTAGCACAGTGCTTTTGAGATTCATCTGTGTTGTACACATATCCGAAGGTTATAGCTGTTTATTGCTGAATAGTATTTCACTGTATGAACACACTAGGTGGTTGGTGGACACCTAAGCAGATTCCAGGCTTGACTAGTATGAATAAAGTTCCTTGTGTAGGAATACTCTATACAAGTTTTTTGTGGACATGTATTTTCATTTCTGTGAGTGTTACCTAGGCACAGAACTGCTGGATTATAGGGCATGTGTGTGCTTAATTTTTAAGACATTCCTGGACCTTCTCCTAAACTCTTTTTACCTCCACCCACAGTGTGGGAGACACGTGATCACTCCACATATTTCCCAACATCGGTGCGGTAAGCCTTTTTAAGTGCAGCTATTCCAGTGTATGCAGTGATTCAAGTGACTTTTATATCATTCCAGCCTTTTGAAAGAGTAATTTTTACTAGTGATTTATACATTTTCAAGTAAATATATTTAAAGCTGTAAAGTTTCCTCTGAATACCATCTCCCTGCTTCCACCACGCATTTAGGCTTTTGTTGTTTGATACTGTTTTCTGACTTCTGTTGCATTATTATTAGGGAATATGGGCTGTTTATGTTTTACTCTTGATTATTTATTGAGATGTTTCTTTGTAACCAGTGAGACACGGTCAATTTTTGTGAATCTTGCCTATTGTTTCAAAAATAAGTATGCTTTGATGTGGCTGCACATTTCTTGACTCATCTATGAGATTGAGTATAAGTATGTTATTAAAAGTATCTTTTTTTTTTTTTTTGAGACGGAGTCTTGCTCTGCCGCCCAGGCTGGAGTGCAGTGGTGCGATCTCTGCTCACTGCAAGCTCCGCCTCCCGGGTTCACGCCATTCTCCTGCCTCAGCCTCCTGAGTAGCTGGGACTACAGGCGCCCGCCACCATGGCTGGCTAATTTTTTTGTATTTTTAGTAGAGACGGGGTTTCACTGCATTAGCCAGGATGGTCTCAATCTCCTGACCTCGTGATCCACCTGCCTCGGCCTCCCAAAATGCTGGAATTACAGGTATGAACCACCGCGCCTGGCCAAAAGTATCTGTATTTTTTTTGTCCACATGGGTACCAGATACCTGAGGATTTGTGAAAGTCACCCACACTCATTCTGGATTTGCTAGTTTCTATTAGCTATCTATTGTTCATATTTCGCATGTATTATAAAGTTATACAGGTTTTTGTGGGGTTTTTCAGTTTCTTTTTACAGTCCCTTTTAATGCTTTTTGCCTTGAATTCAGTTTTGCCTAACAGTAATAGAGTTCATGTGCAGAGCATGTGACTGTTCCATCGTGATGGGCATTCCTATGCTTTTTAAATTTGCATTTGCCAGGAACCTTTTTTATGATTCCTGTCCCACTCCTTAGTTTTTCACCTTGCTGTGTTCTGTTTTATGTAGGTCTCTCGTAAATGATGTATAACTAGACTTTTTTGGGAGGTTGATGTGGAAGACTTTCCAGTCTGAAAGTCCATGTTAATACATGTAGGTTAAATTCATTTTAACTAATACACAGTATTCCATTCTGTGAGTCAGTTTCCACTTTAATCTTGCATTGGCTGCTGAGTGAAGGTTATTTCTTTTCGCTGATAGGGACCCTCTTATAGTGACTGTCCATCCCATGTCTCTTTGTCCCTGTGGGCGAAAGTCCTCCAGGGACAGAGGTCAGGAAGCAGGTGCACAGGTGTGCATCACCCACCTCTCCCAGGAATGGCCAGATTGCCCTCTGTGATGGCCAAGTCATTCATAGCCTCACGTGAGTTGTTATTTCCTCATGTTTTCCAGCACATGGTATTATCAGAACTTAAATGTTGCCAGCATCTTAGGTGTCAAATAGTAATTTTACATTACATTTCACCAGTAAATAGTGAGGTCAAACATCATTTTGTCGTTTTAAAAGCCATTGCATTGCCTGTGTGTATCCAGCCTATCCTCATTATTTGCAGATTCCGTGTTTGCAAATTTGCTTATTCACTAAACTTCGTGTCCCCCAGATCAACACGCGTGGTGTTTTCATGGTCATTCTTGGACACGCACAGAGTGGAGAAAACGTGAGCTCCCTGACACGTTTCCAGCTGAGACCGAAGGAAACAACGCCACCTTCTTGTTCTAGTCCTCATGCTGTGAACACGCATCCTTTCTGTCTACTTAGTGTCACTATTTGTGTCACTATTTTTCCTATTTGTGTGCTTTCTGTTGGTGATTCTGCTGTGGTGAATGGCTCCTAGGCGTGGCGCTGAAGTGCTATCTGGTGTCCCAAGTGCAGGGAGCTGTGATGTGCCTTACGGAGAAGATGTGTGTTAGAGGCTGTGCCTTTTCCACGAATCAGTAATATAGATGTCTTTAACCAAAAATGTACATAAAACAAGGTGTGTATTGATTGGTTGAAGCAAATGTTGTAACCAGGGGCTCTCAGAAAGCGAACTCTGTGAACAGTGGCTTAATATTCACTAACTCAGTGTTTGTCTTGACATTATAGAAAATAACTATGGCAGATAACTAAAATAGACTGCACTTTGTCCATGTTTCTGTTAGAATATGTGTTTTTCGGTCAGGTGTGGTGGCTCACGACTGTAATCACAGCACTTTGGGAGACCAAGGCGACTGGATCACCTGAGGTCAGGAATTTGAGACCAGCCTGGCCAACATCGTGAAACCCAGTCTCTACTAAAAATATAAAAATTAGCCGGGCATGGTGGTGCATGTCTGTAATTCCAGCTACTCAGGAGGCAGAGACAGGAGAATTGCTTGAACCCAGGAGGCAGAGGTTGCAGTGAGCCAAGATCACGCCACTGCACGTCACTGGGCAACAGAGCAATACTTAGTCTCAAAAAAGGAATATTTGTTTTTCTTGCTTTATAAGCGTTTCAAAATCATTTATAGATACATGCCTTTCCATAGTTATTGCTCCATCTAGAATTTATTTTTATGCTGGTATAAACTAGTATTCTACTATGATGTTTTTCTCTACAGATGGCCTGGAGTCTTGGCATCATCTAATGAATGACCTAATCTGTAATCATTAAATTTAATATCAGCCCTGCCCTATGTGAAATTTCGATAGATGTGGGTCTGCTTATAGGCTGTTTTGTTCCTGTAGCTTCTGTTCCTGGACTAATTCCACAGTATTCTAACAGTGCAGCTTTGTAACGTATCTGTCCATATGTGGGGAACGATGCCCTCCTCCACTGCTGTGGACCGAAGTGTTTCCCCCCAAATTCATGTGGTGATAGAGCCTGTACTGGAGACAGGACCTTTGCCAGGTGATTAAGGTGAAATAAGGTCATAAGGGTGGAGCCCTGACCTAAGAGGACTGTACCAGAGGAAGAGACATAGAGATCTCAGGTGCCATCTGGAAGGCAGGAGGAGAACCCCCACCAGGAGCCAAATTGGCTGGCACCTTGATGTTGGACTTCCAGCCTCCAGAGTGTGAGAAAATACATTTCTGTTGCTTAAGCCACCCAGTCTATGGTATTAGTTATGGCAGCCTGAGCTGATGATTGACCCACCTTATTACCATACCATTTTTCTAAATTGTCTTTCCTGTTATTTGCCTTGTACTTTTCCTTGTGAATTTTATGTCTTTGTATTGGAATTGAATAGAAGTTTGATTGATTAGGAGAGAACTGATGCTGCTGTTTCTAGTTTGTAGTTTGATATTTCTTTAAGTTGTCTGTGTGCTTTTCTTATTTTTTTTCTTTTCTTTCTTTGGAGATGGAGTTTCGCTCTTGTCGCCCAGGCTGGAGTGCAATGGCACCATCTTGGCTCACTGCAACCTCCGCCTCCCAGGTTCAAGAGATTCTCTGCCTCAGCCTCCTGAGTAGCTGGGATTACAGACGCCTGCCACCACGCCTGGCTGATTTTTGTATTTTTAGTAGAGGCCGGGTTCCACCATGCTGGTCAGTGTGGTCTCCTGACCTCAGGTGATCCACGTGCCTCGGCCTCCCAAAGTGCTGGGATTGCAGGTGTGAGCCACCACGCCCGGCCTCTGTGCCCTTTGCAATATGGTTTTAGAATTTTCTCCATGACGACCCGGCACGCCTTTCTTAAGTATGTTTCCAGGTGGTTCATTGATTCTGCTAATGATACTGATATCTGTCTCTCCAAAATTTTATTTTTAAATTGTGTGCTAGTGGTAGTTGAGAAAGGCATTAAATTTTAGATACAAATCTTATACCTACAACTTTGTTGAACTTTTTCATTTCATTATTTTTTCCTGAAGTATCTTTTGGATTTTTTTCTATGGGGGAATTAAAGTTTTCTACAAATACATTTTTCTATTCCCACCTTTATAGATTAATAAAAATTATCTATATATACAACACAATGTTTTGATATATGTATACATTGTGGGACGGCTAAATCAAGTTAATGGACACATGCCTCACTTGACATACTCCTCATTTTCTTGTAGTGAAAACACTTAAAGTCTGTTTTCTTCAGCAATTTTTTTTTTAGATGGTATCTTGCTCTGTCGCCCAGACTGGAGTGCAGTGGTGGCACAATCTCGGCTCACTGAAACCTCTGCCTCCCAGGTTCAAGCAATCCTTCTGCCTCAGTCTCCCGAGTAGCTGGGATTACAGGCGTGCACCACCACGCCTAGCTAATTTATATATATATATATATATATAAATATATATAGTATGTATGTGTGTATGTGTGTGTGTGTGTGTATATATATATATATATATGTTTTTTGTTTTGTTTTGTGTTGTTTTTTTTTTTAAGTAGAGACAGGGTTTCATCATGTTGGCCAGGCTGGTCTTGAACTCCTGACCCCAGGTGATCTCCAATACATTGTTATTCACTATAGTCATGTTGTAAAACCCATCTCTTCACTTAGTCCTCCTTCTAACTGAAATTTTGTATCCTTTAACCAACATCTCCCCAGTTCCACAGTCCCAGCCTCTGGTAACCACCACTGTGCTTTCTGGCAGAGGGCTTTTCCACGCGAGGACATTCTTTGACTTTGTAGTGCATAGTAGCAGCGCACTGGCCGTCATCTTTCTGCCGCCATGAGTCTCTTTTCCCCAGTGACCCCGACTGTGCTTCAGTAGACTGACTCTTCCCCCGCCCCGCCATAATGATGTGCTCATGATATCTCTGGACCATAACCAAACGAAGACAGAAGGAGAGAATCAGTGAGCTTAAAATAACAATCCATAGGTTCTCTGATTCTTTTTCTTGACCAGTTTATCCTATCAGTGGCACCTCTTTTGGGCCACTTCCATAGAAAATGCACAACAGTTAGCATTCTTCCGTTGTTGGTCAAGAGGTGTGTCCTCTTTGTATAAAGGGAGAGTTGAACAGCAAACAGTAGTATCGCCTTGGCTTAGCCCTGTGTGCAGTGTGACAGCAAGACACGGTACCGTGGATTCTTAGCCATGAACTCTGATGGTTGCTTACACAGGGCTTCCACTCACGGCTCTTCCTTGGGTGCTGTTCTGGCCCATCCACACGCGTGGGCGCTGTGGTGTGTGGGACTGAAGCTTGTGCATGTTGAGGGAGGTGGATATCCTTGAAGGTTAAAGGATTTACCACCGTAAGACATTGCTTTCCCTTCTATCCCTGTTAAATTGGGGGCGAGGAGGGTGTGTATATGGAGAACAAAGCTTGAAGAAAAGGTGGTGCCTCCACAGATGGAGTTTCCGAGGCCAGGGTTATCCAAGCTGACTCAGCAGCAGTGCTGGTTGTGCTTGGGGGTTAATGCTAAGCTGCCTGTCTCATATTTCATGTTTCCTGCTCTGCTGAGAAGTGGCACATTCAGATGAGTGTAGGCCCAAACACAGGTCCTGCTTCTCGCGGGAGGGAGGTGGTGGGGTGGGGAGTGCTGCCTTCATGAAGTCAGAGCACCAGAGCCCTTGGCTGGCCTGTGTTGCTGCCCTGGACCCACCCCGTGGCCCACAGGTGTGTGCATGCATATTGTGCTTCTCACACACACACACACACACCTGCTCAAGGAAAGTGTGGTGTTCTTTTGAATAATGAAAAGTTGTGTTAATTATTGGCCTCTGGGAAATCACCTTCCTGGGGCCATGGCCCTGTTATTTTCTTATGGAAACAAGCATCAGTTAATTCCAAGACGTCAACCGTTCTCCATCCAGACGCTTGTGACCCGGGACTCCTTGTTTCCAAGTCTGACTTCTCCAGCCCCACATGTTCACCCACATAATGAGCCTCTCCATGGGGATGATTTGAAGGCACCTCTCGCCGAGTGTGTCTACATGGAATTCGGCCAGCTGCCAGCCCAGACTCCTTCCATTGCTATTTTGGGGGAGTTTTCATAAGTCTAGTTCAGCGTTTATCCTAATTACAGGAAAACAGCACTATAAAATTGAAAGTGCCAAGTAAGAAGCCGGTAATTAGAAATGACGTCAGCAGAAACCAAGCCAGGCCAGGCATGGTGGCTCAGGCCTGTAATCTCAGCACTTTGGGAGGCCAAGGCAGGCCGATCACTTGAAGTCAGGAGATGGAGACCAGCCCGGCCAACTTGGTGAAACTCTCTCTCTACTAAAAATACAAACATTAGCTGGGTGTGGTGGCGTGCGCCTGTAATCCCAGGTGCTGGGAGGCTGATGCCCGAGCATTGCTTGAACCTGGGAGGTAGAAGTTGCAGTGAGCCGAGATCACACCACTGCACTCCAGCCTGGGCAACAGAGTGAGACTCCATGTTTTAAAAAAAATAACAAAAAGAAAAAAAAACCAAGCCGCCTTATTGCTGACAAACTTGGGCAAAAGGCTGACATTTGGCATTTGATAATAAAGCCCTCAGACCACCAACCTAATCGAGTTCAACTTAATTCAGACAGAGCTTGAAGGAGGGAAGCCAGTCTAATTTTTTTCTCAGTAACATCTTTTTATGATAAGTTCTATTTTCTAGAAAATACAACTTTCCTTAAGTCCCATAGTACAGAAACAGAATAAAAGCGAGAAACTGAATTTGCTTTAAGGTTATGTGATACGAGCAGTAGGTGACTAAGTACGCAATCATCAATAAGGTAATTTGAGGATAGATACACACATCTAAATGCAGACTATAGGCCGGGCGCGGTGGGTTACTACTTTGTAACAAAACAATAGGGGAAAAATGTTAACTTCGTACACAATGTGTAGCTACATTTGAATTTTGACATGGATTCCTTTTCAACCTTAAAAAAGCCTTAGTTTCCTTTAAAGCTCCGTCATTATTAATACCTATGAAGGTTTATTCTCAGCATGTGTCATCTAGGGGAAGGCTGTGGATCCACCCCACCATCTTGCCAGTCTCGGTGGAGGAGCACCTTCCATCACAGTCTGCTGGCCCCTGCTTCTGTTTCTCCCCGATCTCCTACCCCTCTCCTGTTGCTTATCTTACCCAGGGTTGTCATTATTTTACATTATTATTATTATTGTTGTTGTTGTTGTTGTTGTTATTATTTGAGTCAGAGTCTTGCTCTGTCACCAGGCTGGAGTGCAATGGCACAATCTCTGCTCACTGCAGCCTCCACCTGGGTTGAGCGATTCCCCTGCCTCAGCCTCCCGAGTAGCTGGGACTACAGGAGTGCACCACCACACCCAGCTAATTGTTTGTATTTCAGTAGAGATGGGGTTTCATCATGTTGACCAGGATGGTCTCGATCGCCTGACCTCGTGATCCACCTCGGCCTCCCAAAGTGCTGGGATTACAGGCGTGAGCCACCGCTTCCGGCCGGGTTGTCATTATTTAGCGCCCTCTCTCCTCCTTGACAGTCACTTCTTGGTGTAGAAGTTTCTTCTTCATCCATGTCCTCTCAGGCTTTGGATCAGTGCCTGGCAGCGTGAGGGCAGGGGATTTCCACACTGCGTTTCTGAAACGTGATGCTCCGCCAGCTGGGGAGCATGTCTACTGCACTTACGTTGCTGAAGGAATTTTATAGCTGCCAAATTCCGTCTCAGCCCTTTCCTTGCTTTCCCAGGGATTCACTTAACAGACTCTCTCCAGCTCTGTTCCTTGTCCAAGGCTCCAAATGTGCCAGATAAAGATAAAATATAATTGTTTGAAAATAGAAAGCAACTCCCACTTGTTTTCTCAGACAATTCAAAAGCAAAGATGCCATTTTCCAAGCACTTCTGTCTGGCTTTTTGGAGAGAGATATATATATCTTTTTTTTTTTTTTTTTGAGACAGAGTCTAGCTCTGCCACCCAGGCTGGAGTGCAGTGGCATATTCTCGGCTCACTGCAAGCTCCACCTCCCAGGTTCACGCCATTCTCCTACCTCAGCCTCCCCAGTAGTTGGGACTACAGGCACCTGCCACCACACCCGGCTAATTTTGGTTTTGTATTTTTAGTAGAGACGGGGTTTCACCATGTTAGCCAGGATGATCGATCTCCTGGCCTCGTGATCCGCCTGCTTCAGCTTCCCAAAGTGCTGGGATTATAGGCGTGAGCCACCACACCCAGCCTAGATATTGTCTATTCAGATTGAAAGCTCACGTCAGTGAGAGATGTGTAAGCGGGGTGTGATGGCGGGAGACTCCCCACCCCCTTGTCATCTTCCTTACACCCCCTTGCTCTCTCGGTCCTGTGGGCACCTGACCAGCGGCCGGGGAGAAGCCTGCAACAGGGGGAACAACCTTATCTTCCTTGACTCTTGCAAGGTAGGAAAGAAATTGCTCACATTGGTGGCGTCATCCCAGGAGACTGAGCTGAATCTCATAGCTTAGGCATAGCTGACATTAATCCGATCAGGCAGGTCTTAATGATTTTTCCAGCAAGAGTGGACAAGCACCCGGAGCCCGCCTCCAGACAGGGGCATGTCCAGCACATAACCGGGCAGAGGGGACTTCCATTTATGTTGGTAGTGTGGCCAGCGTCTAATCAGCAGTTAACGTCAGCTCAAAATGAGTGAAAGCGAGACAGGCAGGCGCTCATTGTTAACATATGTGCTGCCCATTTAAACTACCTTTAAGGAACCCGTAACCCAAGGAAGCAATGGCTGGTGAGCTGGAGTTAACACCAAAATCTCCTTCTTTGAATTATTATTATTTTGAGACAGAGTCTCACTCTGTCGCCCAGGCTGGAGTGCAGTGGCGCAATCTTGGCTCACTGCAAGCTCTGCCTCCCGGGTTCACGCTATAATCTGCCTCAGCCTCCCAAGTGGCTGGGACTACAGGCGCCCACCGCCACGCCTGGCTAATTTTTTGTATTTTTAGTAGAGACGGGGTTTCACCGTGTTAGCCAGGATGGTCTTGATCTCCTGACCTCGTGATCCACATGCCTCGGCCTCCCAAAGTGCTGGGATTACAGGTGTGAGCCACTGCGTCCAGCCCCTTCTTTGATTTATTTATGGCTCCAGGTTCTGTTCTTTGAGAAAATGGTTTTCTGCAGAAGCTTGAGAAGGTCTCCGCTATTGCAGGTGTTCAGCCTCTGCCTTAGCAAGAGAGTTCAGACAGGAATTTTAAGTCCATTTGGTTAAATTGAACACAGTCTTTTTTTTTTTTTTTTTTTTTTTAATTTAAAGACAGGGTCTTGCTCTGTCACCCAGGCTGGAGTCCAGTAGTTCGATCTCGGCTCACTGCTGCCTCTGTCTCCCAACTAAAGTGATCCTCCCACTTCAGCCTCCTGAGTAGCTGAGATTATGGGCACGTGCCACCATGCCCAGCTAATTTTGGTATATTTTGTAGAAATGGGGTTTCACCATGTTGCCCAGGCTGGTCTCGATCTCCTGGGCTCAAGTGATTCACCAGCCTTGGCCTCCAAAATTGCTGGGATTACAGACATGAACCACTGTGCCTGGCCTTAAATGGAACAGAATTCAGATTTCATTTGGGGATGGTCTACTCTAAATGGATGTAGGGTGGAAAGCCGAGTGCTCTCAGGCTTGTGGGGTAGGTTCCAGATTTGCTGGAAAAGAAGCTACTGAACTACAGGCCTGACATGCTCATGCAAGGCTTGTCCTAGCATCTTCAGTCCTCTCTTCCGCCAGCAGTCGCAGCCCCCTGATGTGTCTGCTGTGGCTCACTGGCGTCACTAGACCTCTGGAGGATGCTGAGCACCACTTTAAAATCCTCCAGGATACTTATCACGATGGCTTTCATTGGCTGAAGCCAGACCAACAGTTTCTGCAGAAAATAATTTACCACAAACTCCAACCTGGGGACCTGGAAAAGGACTGCGCCCTCCTCCCATCCATGCAGGCTGTCCCCGTGGGGACCGGGAGGAGCAGGAGGGAGAACAGCCTGCCCGTGCCTTTCCCTCTTCTGACCTCCTGTGCCTGTGACACGTGGTCTGTGCTGTCCATGCAGCAGGGCCAGGTCACACTTCTGTGTAGAGTGGGCATGCATGTATGTCATTCTGTGAGTTCTTTGAGGCTTGGACTTCTTGGAGTCCCTCCCATCACCTTGGAACATAGTAGAGAATACATTTGTGTATTGCTTTTCTCCTTTCAAATATTTCTTTTTTTTTTTTTTTTTTTTGAGGCGGAGTCTCGCTCTGTCGCCCAGGCTGGAGTGCGGTGGCGCGATCTCGGCTCACTGCAAGCTCCGCCTCCCGGGTTCCCGCCATTCTCCTGCCTCAGCCTCCCGAGTAGCTGGGACTACAGGCGCCGCCACCACGCCCGGCTAATTTTTTTGTATTTTTAGTGGAGACGGGGTTTCATTGTGTTAGCCAGGATGGTCTCGATCTCCTGACCTCGTGATCCGCCCGCCTCGGCCTCCCAAAGTGCTGGGATTACAGGCTTGAGCCACCGCGCCCGGCCCTTTCAAATATTTCTGCTGTTCACCTTCTAGATTGTCATCGTTATCATAAAAGCCTTACTTGCAAACAAGGGAAGTTTGCAGGGGCATTGCCATAGTGTCTCCGATGTATTAAATAGTTCAAGGGTAAGGTGAAACATGTACTGATGTTCTGGGTGTGTGCACGTATACACAAACACGTACCCATCCCTGTGTACTCTTCACCTCAAGAACCATCTTCACGCTTAATCAGTCCTCCTCTTTTTGTTCCATACTCCCTTAAAGATGCGGAATTTTTTGAAATTAATAGTCATTTTTTAGAACAGTTTTAGGTTTACAGAAAAATTGAACAGAAAATCCAGTCTTCCCATCCTCCTTCTCATAGTTTCCCTTGTTTTAATGTCTTGCATTCATGTGATACGTTTATTGCCGCTGAGCTGATATTGATACATTATTATTAACTAAACTCAGTAGTTTACATTAGGGCTTGTTCTTTGTGTTTTACCTTCTATGGGTTTTGCCCAGTGTATAGTGATGTGTGCTCACCATTACAGTATCATACAGAATAGTTTCACTGCCCTAAAACCCCAGTGTGCCTCCTGGAATCCCTCCCTCCCTCATAACCCCTGGCATCCACTGGCCTTTCTCCATAATCAGTCTCTGTAGTTTTGCTGTCCATGGTTTTGCACTTCTAGAATGTCATAGGTTGGAATCATACAGTATGTAGCCTTCAGATTGGCTCATTTCACCCAGTAATATGCATTTAAGTTTCCTTTTTATGGCTTGATAGCTCATTTTTTTTTTTAGCACTAAATAATACTCCAATGTCTGGATGTACCACAGTTTGTTTATCCATTTACCTACGGAAGGACATCTTGTTGCTTCCAAGTTTTGACAATTATGAATAAAGCTGCCGTAAACATCTATGTACAGGTTTTTGTGTGGACTTAACGTTTTTTACTTATTTGGATAAATACCAAGTAACAAAATTGCCGGATCTTTTTACTTCTTTGGATAAATACCAATACCAAGTAACAAAATTGCTGGATTACAAGATGCTGGATCATAAAAGAAGTCATTGGCAGGAGCTGGCACCTCCCAGAGCTCTAACAGACTTTGTGTGTTTTTACCAGGGACGATTACCACGAGGATGGGTTCTGCCAGCCTTACCGGGGAATTGCCTGCGCGCGCTTCATTGGCAACCGGACCATTTATGTGGACTCGCTCCAGATGCAGGGGGAAATTGAAAACCGAATCACAGGTGGGAGCTGCAGACCTTTCTCACAGGATGATAAGCGCACGCACAGCCACCTGTCACACAGACGGCGGCCACTGTGTTTCATCAGTTAATGGCATGGACATTGGGTCCCTCTTCCATCTCATCTGTAGTAGAAAACCAGAGATCTTTTTTAGACGTAGTTGCAATTGCTAACATGATTTGCCCTAAAAATGTTCCTGGCCTGTATGTTTAAATTAGCAAGTGTGGGTTGCTTGGAATATACTTCTGCACTTTTAACTCAGCCAGACTGTGTGGGTGCAAAGCACTGTCCTCACTGCATCGCCAGGGCCTCCCGCCCCGGGCCCGCCACACTGGCGCAGGCAGCCTCAGCGCCCCACACTAACTCTGCCTGACTTCTCATTCTGCACTTGCTGACTCTTCTATCCTCTCTGAGCCACATTTGGTCCAAAGGCACCCAGGCCTGATTGCAGCTGTCTGGGGAAAGAGTCGCGGGTCATCAGTGGTAGGGATGCTGCAGTGAACACATATTTTTGTCAGTCCTGGGTTTCCAGAGAACAAAGCCAAGGCTTTGGGTACCTGGTTCAGGGTCTGAGAAAGTGGCGGGTCATTTAGGAACTGCAGCTGCTCATCCTTGGTCTCTTTAGGGCTTAACTTCTCTGATAGGCTGTCCCAGTTCCAAGCATACAACTCATTGGTGGGGTCCGGGGTCCTTCTTAGGGGAAAGGCCTTGGAAAGCAAGAAAATGAATTAGACAGAAGTCCTACAGAGCCCTCCTCCTGCTGTCCCTGCTCTCCCCACAAACACATACACGTTTTCTCTCCAGACCCCATAAGGAGCAAGAAATATCCTGTGCAGACGGCAGGTGCCCCAGCACCTCAGTTTAGTTGGATCCTCCCCATGGGAGCGGGAGGCTCTGCTGCAGGTTAGAATCAGTGGGTGATCTCTGATGCCCGTGCTCCCAGGAGAGGGTGATGGGGCAAAGGGGATACAGGGCACTGACCTGGTAAGGGGTGACAATGAGGATCCAAGGCAAAAAGTCACCTCATGTCACTGACAAGCCCTTCTAAGTTCAGGTCACCCTCAGACTAGAGAGCCGAAGGTCACATTCACGGTCACAGAAGAGACTGCCTGGCCCATGCTGGTACAGAGAGCTCTGAGGACAGGGCCGGGGGTCCTGTGCAAAGTGAAAGTGCCATCATGAGACAGAGGAACCTGGAGGTGCCATCCTGTTCCAGCGGGACGTGGTTTTGAGAAGACAGCTACCTCTCACTGCAAAAGCTTTCTTTGCCATTGAAGTAGGACTTCTCAAAGGATTTTACCGAAACACACAGTGGGAAATAGAGAGTGTACTTTATACCATGACTTAGTATACACATACGTGTATTTCACTCAACTGCCATAGGTTATAGGGAATAACTTTCACCCTTCCTAAAAGCGGTGCACTTGGATTTTTCTCTTCGGTTTTATTTCATTAAAGAAAAAAGTGACTGGGTGTGGTGGCTCATGCCTGTAATCCTAGCACTTCGGGAGGATTGAGTGCTAGGGAGGCTGAGGCGGGCAAATCACGAGGTCAAGAGTTCAAGAGCAGCCTGACCAATATGGTGCAACCCCCGTCTCTACTAAAAGTACAAAAAATTAGCTCGGCATGGTGGCGGGTGCCTGTAATCCCAGCTACTCGCAAGGCTGAGGCAGAAAAATCACTTGAACCCAGGAGGTGGAAGTTGCAGTGAGCCCAGATTGCGCCACTGCACTCCAGCCCCAGCAACAGAGCAAGACTATCTCAAAAAAAAAAAAAAGCCCTTAGTAGGAACCGTGTGCACTCTGACATCCTCTAGTCTGTTCTTATCGTCTTTTAAAATGCTAGCCACACACTCCAGAATTAATTAGACACCCCACTAATTGGCAAGCACTGATCCAGGGCACACGATTGTCCCTCAGTTATCTCTTCAGGAGTTGTTTAAGGAATCAACTTACATCCAAGCAGCCTGGTTTTATAGCAGCTTTTAGAGAAGAGTGTAGAATGAGGATTTTCTAGGTCGGTGGCTTTTCGAAAACAATAAATTTGAAGTTGCCCTCAACAGACTTGTGGTTTTGAAATAAGCATAGTAATGACTGTTGTGTGCAGTGTTCTGTTAGAAAGCGTTGTGTGACATTCAGGGTGTGGACAGATAACAGGATGTGAGTTGTTGGATCTCTTTGGTGCCTAGAATTGCACCTTCAGAAAGAAGCAGTACATTCTCAGGGTGAGGAGAAGGAGAAAGGAGGAATGCTATAAAGATGAGTGGAGACATCGCATCAGTGGATTAGCCCAAGACAAGTGACAGCTTTGGCGTTCTTAGGCAGTCTTTCCCTGTCCGGAGGTCAAGGCCTACCTACATTTTTGACAGCCTTCCATATAATCCCAAATCCGTAATGATGGGATTGAACCGGACTGAAGCCCCAGTTCTTCCTCCAAATCCAAGACATCCTGTATTGTAACCGCTTACCCTCTCTGTTCCTCCATTTAAATATCGGCCACAGGAACCCGGAGGAGGGGAGGTGATGTGATGAGCACAGCAGTGCCCGCACGCAGTCAGGACAGTGCGGCTGCTCCCGCCCACTGACACCACCTGTTACCCGACCCCTGGGCCCGTTCACGCCGAGGGCCACGTTCTAGGCTGTGTGTGCACTCTCATGTCCCAGTGTGGGGTCTCAAATCACCCTTCAGGTACAGAAACAGGCCCGGAAAGGCGTGAGTGATACCACAAAGTGATCACGCACGAGGCTGTTCCCCCACACAGCTGCCCCTCCTGTTCCTGGTTGGGTTCCCAGAGAATGACTGACAGCGGCACTGCCACCTGCTGGCCAAACCTGGCACAGCACGTACACACTTTCCTTGCCTGGAGGTCAATTGAGGCCAGCATTCTGGACAGCCCTCTGTATAATCACCAAATAATCGCCAAATCTGTAATGATGGGATTGAACTGCATTCATGGGTGGAGCTATGGCTCCTCAGGGACTAAATGCCAGCTTCTCAGCTGGGTGTGCAGGCAAAGGGGCCTGTCTGCCTCCAGTGTCCCCAAGCTCAATTGTAAACCAGCCTTTCACAGGTGAAAGTGGGGTAGTGAGCCCAGGGCAGGCCGTTGCAGTCCTTAGAGTCCTGCCTTGGCCAGCTTCTTCGTCCCTACCAGTGTCCAGCCATGCCCCCAGGTGCAGCAGATCTCCCCCCAATGCCCCCACTTTGTTCCCGAACTCACCTCATAGTCTCACCGCCGCGCTGCATCCTCTGACATCTTGCCCTTAAAAAATAAACTTCCCTACCAAAGGGGGCTCTGGATCTTGGGGTTTCTCTGCTCCCCCTTATCATAGAACCTTCCAGAGTTTTAAGGCGGCCCTCCTTCCACTTTGTTGCTGTCACCGTCTTGACTTTCCACATTTTACCAGCTGCCTGCCTCCTCCAGCTGCAGTTCACAGCGCTGAGCTGACTCCCTCTTCTGGGACATTGGGAAGCCCCGGGCTGGGTACTGCACCTCTTGGCTTCTCCACACATAGCGGGTCCTTAGGATCTGCTTTTGCATCTGAACTCTGAACCATCCTGTCCTGGAAGAAGCACCTAGCGGAGTGAGCTAGGGGCCGAGTTTTCCTTCTTTCTCGTTCTGCTTCTGATGTTTCTAAGTGAGGCCTGGGACCAGGGGCTTTTCTGTGTCTGCTGCAAATCAGAGCAGGTGATGGCAGGCTGGTCTGCTGGTGGGGAGCCTCTCCAGGATGGTGTGCGGGGCTCAGGGTTGGGGAGTCTGGGGCGGGGTATCAGGGGGCCGAGTGGGCAATCTGGGATGCGGGGCTGGGGGTGGGGACTGGATGAATGTCAGGGGCGCGAGGTGGGTCTACCGCTAACGCGAGTCTCGCGGGCTCTGCAGCGGCCTTCACCATGATCGGCACCTCTACGCACCTGTCGGACCAGTGCTCGCAGTTCGCCATCCCATCCTTCTGCCACTTCGTGTTCCCTCTGTGCGACGCGCGCTCCCGGGCACCCAAGCCGCGTGAGCTGTGCCGCGACGAGTGCGAGGTGCTGGAGAGCGACCTGTGCCGCCAGGAATACACCATCGCCCGCTCCAACCCGCTCATCCTCATGCGTCTGCAGCTGCCCAAGTGTGAGGCGCTGCCCATGCCCGAGAGCCCCGACGCTGCCAACTGCATGCGCATCGGCATCCCGGCCGAGAGGCTGGGCCGCTGTGAGTGCCCGAGGGCCCCGGGCGGGACCGGTGGGCGCAGGGATTGTAGGGCCCTTGAAATGTGTATAGGGCGGCGGGTAAAGCCCAGGGAGCTCCATCTGTCCGGGCCCCGCGGAACCCCGTTAGCAGCTGAGAGCCCCACAGCCCAGACCTCCATTCCAGCAGGGCAGCAGGTGGGGCCTTGGAGCAGGGGCTTTGGAGCCTTTCAGCCCAGGGCTCGCATCTGGGCTTGCACTGTGTCCAGCTGTGGGACTCAGGAGAAGTCCCTCCACCTGCTTGAGCCTGGGATTTCCCTTCCCTGAAATGGGAGTGATCTCATTTCCTGTGGAAATGGCTGTTGGGAGCATGAGAGGAGACAGGGCCAGCTTCCTGATTTTCCCGATGGTCAGCACACACTCGGGCGCCCGGGGAAATGCAGACTCTCAACTCCTGCCCCAACCTCCTGAAACCTGGAGGATCGGTCCCCAGAAACCTGCAGGATCTTTAGCTTTGGACAGTGTGAGGCCCGCGGAGATGCTGCAGGACCGGCCTGGGGGGCACCAGAGAAGAACCTGTGATGATCAGGCATGGCTAGGGAAGGAAATACTGCAAGCACCCTGCACCTTTCTCCAGCTCCCTGCATCGTGGGCCTAGGGGATAAGCATGGGGGATGGGGACAGTTCTGAGCCCGGGGCCTGGGTGTGGCCTTTTTGGGGTCTGCACAGGACGGAGGAGCATGCTCCCTACTGCCCCTCTTGCTGGCAGCAGAGCAGCCCCTGCCCTCTGGAGGCTTAGTAAACTGCAAGTTGTGGAGCCCCAGAAGGGTGACCATGGCCAGTGAGGGTGACAGACACAGGACAGGGAGCCGTGCTGATGTCCCTGAGGAAAACCGTTGGCTCACATCACTGCATCCATCAGGGTTGTTGCTTCCCTGAGGACTGAGACCCAGGGAACGGGCCACCTCCGCCACCGCTCCAGGACTGTATTTAGCATGGTTGGCTAATCTGGGGGTCCAGGAATGGGGAGGACTTCTTACCAGGACAGTGAGGGCCTGGTCCCCGGGCCCATTGCCTGCATTTCAACCCTCACTGTGACTCTGGGCAAGTTGCTAAGCTCTCATATCCTTATATTCCGTGGGGATGACACCAATACTAACCCGTGGGGCTGGAATGAAGGTCAAATGAGGCAATATTTAGGAAGGGGTTGTTTTGTTTGTTTGGTTTTTTTGAGACAGATTCTCACTCTGTCACCTAGGCTTTAGTGCAGTAGCACAGTCTCAACTCACTGCAACCTCCACTTCTCAAGTTCAAGCGATTCCCCTGCCTCAGCCTCCTGAGTAGCTGGGACTACAGACGTGCACTACCGCACCTAGCTAATTTTTGTATTTTTAGTAGAGACGGGGTTTCACCATATTGGCCAGGCTGGTCTCGAACGCCTGACCTCAAGTGATCCACTCACCTTTTGAGCCATGGTGTCCAGCCAGAAGGGTTTAGAGCAGCCTCACACATGGTAAACACTACAGAAATGTTCACCAAATGCACACCCCAACCCCAGGGTTCCTTCATGGAGGTGTCGTGGCCTGTACTGTTCTCACCCATGGCTGAGCAGGGTACCCTGAGGTGGAGGGGCCGGGCCTGGGAGTTCGCCCTTCTTGCCCGCACAGTTGGCTTTCTTCCTAGAGCAAGTGATCCTGAGGCTGGGGGTAACACCGTCATTCTGGTGGGGGGGTGGTGTGCAAGTGCCTCATGGGTCCTAGAGATGGTCTGGGGGCTGTGGAATAACTTCCGACAGTTTCCTTCCCCATATATATCCCTGATGTGCCCTGCATTTAATTTGTGGGCTTGGGACTTCAATAAGCCATTACTTTTAATGCCTCTTTTCTGGTAAGTTATGTGAAATCTTTGGATCTTTTGGAAATTCTAGTTTGGGCATGTGTAGGCAGAATGGTTTTTTTGTACCCCGGAGGTTTTCCTAACATGTTTTCCTTGTTCAGACCATCAGTGCTATAACGGCTCAGGCACGGATTACAGAGGAACGGCAAGCACCACCAAGTCAGGTCACCAGTGCCAGCCGTGGGCCCTGCAGCACCCCCACAGCCACCACCTGTCCAGCACAGACTTCCCTGAGCTTGGAGGGGGGCACGCCTACTGCCGGAACCCCGGAGGCCAGATGGAGGGCCCCTGGTGCTTTACGCAGAATAAAAACGTACGCATGGAACTGTGTGACGTACCCTCGTGTAGTATGTATTCTCTCTCTTTTTTTACTGTGTTGATTGTTGAGTGAACCTTGTGATGAGGGCGTTCTGTCCTGACCTGAGTCGGGGTGTGCCTCTGTACAGTGGCCACCAGAGACCTCTGATCTTACCACGGTGACCATTTTAAATAAAGCTTTTGGGCCAAGCGCAGTGGCCGATGCCTGTAATCCCAGCACTTCGGGAGGCCGGGGCGGGCAGATCGCTTGAGGTCAGGAGTTCAAGACCAGCCTGATCAACATGATGAAACCTCATCTCTACTAAAAATACAAAAATTAGCTGGGTGTGGTGGCACACACCGGTAATCCCAGCTACTCAAGAGGCTGAGGCAGGAGAATGACTTGAGCCCGGGAAGCGGAGGTTGCAGTGAGCAAAGATGACCGCACTGCACTCCAGCCTGGGCAACAGAGTGAGACCCTGTCCCGAAAATAAATAAATAAATAAATAACACAAGTTGTCACTGGTTATGAAAGTAACATCTGACCATTATGAGACATTTTAAAATACAGAGAAGTCTGAAGAGTCATGTGCAGATCACCCCTAATGTTACCACCCAGCAGTGACTTGTTTGCATTTCGGCCCACCGCCTTCCACCAGCCCTTTTCCCGCGTATGGATGGTCCTGGGATATTCACTTTGACGTTTTGTTTCTCCATTAACATTATCGCCCAGTGCGGTGGCTCACAGCCTGTAATCCCAGTACTTTGGGAGGCCAAGATGGGTGGATCTCTTGAGCCTAGGAGTTTGAAACCAGCCTGAGCAACATGGCAAAGACCTGTCTCTACAAAAAATACAGAAATTGCCCAGGTGTGGTGGCGCGCCTGCTTGGGTGGTGGAGGTGGGAGGACTGCTTGAGCCAGTAGTTCAAGGCTGCAGTGAGCCGTGATGGTGCCGCTACACTCCAGCCTGGGCAACGAAATAAGACCTTTTCTCAAAACCAAAAAATAACCAAAAAATGCTATTATTGCTCAGTATTTCCTAATATCAGTAAAAATAGTTCCCTTCCACCCACCAGCTTTTGAGCTTTTCACTGCTTCTCAGGTTTGGTGGAGTGAGGAGAAAATAGAATGCATTGCTTGTCCCCATTGCTTGCAAGCGTGTCTGTGACGTCATGAATACGGAAGGGCGTGTAGTTAATGGTTGACAGCTTTAACAGTTCTCACCTCTGTCTTCGTCATGCCTGGTTCACCAGTTCCAGGCAGCAGCGTAACCAAGGCCGGGCTGGGAGCTGGAAGCAGCGATTGGTGAATGAGTGGGCACCCGCTATAAAGAGAGAGCAGTGGGTGAAGCAAGGCTGGGTTCACCGTGCACCTGGAGACCTCCTGGGGCGCAGGCCCGCATGTCTCTACTCCGAAGTGCAGGAAGTAAACACTGGCACTGATGACCTTCCTGACATGTGATTCAGCAGCTCCAGATTTGGCATTGCCTCTGGCTCAGCAGATCAGACACAAATCTTCAAGAATGTGTTCATTATGGGAGAACAAATTTTAAGAATGAAATTATCAGTCATTCAAATTGCGGTCTAGGCACCCTGGAGCACGCTAGACCTTAACGGTTTCCTGCAATGAAGGATGGCCCTGTGCCCTGTAAGGAACAAAAGCAGGTTGTAGGACAGAGCTGTGGTAGAGGTGCTTTTTTGCTCATTGTTTTGTTTCTGGCAAAAAAAAAAAAAAAAAAAGAGTGGGAGTGTGTGTGTGAGCACACACAGGCTCCTGACTTTTATGAGGTTTTGGAAAGATGGATATCAAACTTTTAGCAGTGATTTCCCAGACCTACAAAAGTGTTCAAATATAAGACTTTTTTTTTTTTTTTTACAGTGAGTAGGAATTACTTTTGTAATTAAAAATAAATCAAAACATGAAAAAAATATATGATTTTGGGCCAGTCAGTTATTAGAATCTTGTATTGCAGGTTTGTACTTACAGGGCATAAATGGAAGGATATTTATTGCAGAATCACTTGTGAGAGCTAAACACAAAACACACTGTTTATCAGTAGGGCTGGATGGGGCAGTTGGAGACGCCCGTTCTGTGGAGTGGCATGCGGCTGTGGAGAACACGCACGTCTATCCGCTGCAACATGAGCTGCTGTCCAAGAGATTTTATTCTGCCAAAAAACCAGGAGCAGGAAAATACGGATGATATGACTCTACTTAAAATGAAGTTCGTGTAGGCCGGGTGTGATGGCTCACGCCTGTAATCCCAGCACTTCGGGAGGCCGAGGCAGGCGGATCACGTGAGGGCAGGAGTTCAAGATCAGCCTGGCCAACGGGGCGAAACCCCGTCTCTACTAAACATACAAAAATTAGCCAGGCATGGTGGCGGGCGCCTATAATCCCAGCTACTCGGGTGGCTGAGGCAGGAGAATCACTTGAACCTGCGGGGGCAGAGGTTGCAGTGAGCTGAGATCCCACAACTGCACGCCAGCCTGGAAACAGAGCGAGACTCTGTCTCAAAAATAAATAAAGTTCATTCAACATTCGAATTAAGAAAACCATATAAAACTACTGTGTCTATATGTCAGAATAGTTGAATATCAGTTGTTCCATGTGTTTCAACCTAAAATATATGCAAAGTTCAGAGAACACGAAACTTAACCATTTATAGTCTTCAGGAAAGAAGGCTGTTAGAAATACGATCTTTTGAAAGGCCACATTTCTATAATACCACAATTTTTCCCAGTAAGCATGAGTCGTGCTGGTAACGTTAAGTAGAGAATAAAAGCAGGTGATGGTGTTGGTGTGAGCTCACACCTCTGGTCTTGGCCTGAGAGAGGCCTGGACTGTCCTGCCAATCTTAATAATGAAAAATGAACCAAACCCTAGTAAGAAAGAAAGAATCGGCATCCCCGGTGCCCGTAAGATTTCTGGGACACCTGCCTTGGAACCCATTCAGAGGGGAAGCTGCTAGGTGGGGCCAGAAGAAAGTTTTGTTTGTTTTACTTGATTTCATCTTATTTTGGGGAGCAGGGGTGGGGCAAGGCTGGGTTTGGGACAAGGTGCTTTTTTCCTAAGGTGGCAATAGCATGTTCACTTTTAGGATTGAGTTAGCTCTTTTAGGCATCACATTGACCAGAAATCACTTGTTTGCTTCCAGATGAGGAGTGCTTTGCCCCCGGCAATGGGGCCCTCTAAGTGATACAGTTATTGGCAGGGTTAAGGAGAAAACAGAACACCGTGGTTTTCCAGGGATGTGAGAAAGTGGCTCCCTAGAGAACTCACCTTCCACCAAGCTTAGGGTCAGCCTCCTGAAATGGCGCCACTTTGCCTTACATTCAGCTGCTTTGATGTGCGGGGTGTTTGGGGGCCACACAGCCTGGGAGGAGGCAGTCCTGCCGGGAGGACTGTTCAAAACCTGAGGTCACCTCTGCCTGCCTGGTGTGCCCCCTGTACTTTTCTGTAAATCCTGTAGAGGGAGACAAAGAGTTACTTTTCCCTGTGACAAAAAAATGCAGGGACGGTAGCTGGTAGCCTTGACTGTTGGTACCCTGTGCCTTCTAAGAATTCTTATGCCCCTGTTGGATATTGTACTGGGTCAAGTGCATGCACTACTGGTGCTCTTTTAAATCTAGTGCATGTTTAATTATTATCCCAAAACAATCTGTCATCATTAATTAAAAATGTGAAGAAAACATTACAATGTTGAATGAGGAAAAGGATCGTGTCTAATCCCAGTACCAAATTTCGCTCACCTTGGACAAGGATCTCCAGTGAATTTCATCAACTCATCAGTAGCTGGGGAGGCCCTGATAAAAGTGAAATTGGGCAGAGCACCTATCTCCGATGGTTTTCAAACCTCAGGAACAGAAAGCGGATGTGGTCATTATTAATATTGAGATCATTAGAATTCGTGTACTTCTTACGCTGCGTATTCCCGCTTGTTTCCAGGTTGGGCACTTTTGGGTTTTGTTTCCCCAGGATGCAGCCGGGTGTGCGTTTTTTGGTGCATCACGTTTTTTAAGGTGTGCTGTGCCCTTTCACCCTGTTGTGTAACTTAGGTGATGCCCCACGTGCGTGTGAAGGTTTTGGCTGGAGGTGGAGGGTGGGTTGGTAGAGAACTTACAGTTGAAAAGGGATGTTTTCTGAAAAATCACGAAAGCCTTATTATTCACAGGTCCTCGAGACAGCAGCAAGATGGGGATTCTGTACATCTTGGTCCCCAGCATCGCAATTCCACTGGTCATCGCTTGCCTTTTCTTCTTGGTCTGTATGTGCCGGAATAAGCAGAAGGCATCTGCGTCCACACCGCAGCGGCGACAGCTGATGGCCTCGCCCAGCCAAGACATGGAAATGCCCCTCATTAACCAGCACAAACAGGTCTCCGTGCTTACGTATTCTACCTGGGTGGCTCTGCCAGGCTTAATCCTCAGGGGTTGTTCCCCCGACGTTAACTGTCTTAATTTACTTGATGCATAACACATAATTATTTTAAACTCCGCTTCATTTTGCCATTTTTTTTCTGTAAACTAGATCAGGACATGTGTGTTTTAGAAAATAAATGGCAGGCGTGTTGGGAATTCACTGCCCCAGAGTTCATGGGCTTCCCTTTGCCTGGACCATGCTGCCCCTGTGGGCCCCAACGAGCATCCTCACCGTCCGGGTGCCTCAGCTCTGCCCAGAAGACATACAAGAAAAAGAGGGCTCCAGTGCCCCCCCATAATTTTTCTTGTCACTTTTGGGTTGGGTTGGTTTTGCTTTGTTTTGTTACAGGGAAGGATAGAAGAAGAGCTCTTAAATGGGAGTAGGCAGACAGGTTACCACTAAAAGGCCACCCCTCATCCCAGAGCAGCCTTAGATGGGAGTGGGGCACTGAAACACAACAGAAGAGAACGTGTGCTGCAGCCTCTCCAGCTTGTGTTGTACAAGGGTGTTTACACTCATTGCAAAGCCGCAGGGAACATCATTCTCAGCCAGCTTTGCAGCGGCTCTTCAGGGTGGCCAGGAGGGAGCTGATGCCCTTGGCTCTTCAGCCCCAGAGTCGGTGAGGGTTTGCTGTGGGCAGGGGCTGGCCAGCGAGGCGAGCACAGAGCCCTGGGGCTTGCATGGTGGCCCAGGAACCTCTGGGGAGGATGAGGGCTGGCCACACAGGAGGAGCTGGCGTCACAGAGACTGAGATAGATGAGGGTTCTCAGGGCTCCTATCACTTGTGGGGTACTCCTTCCAAGAACGTGTTTAACTCAGACCTCTGTAGAACAACTGGGCGTTGGAGGGGACCTGGTGGGGTATGTCCGGGGCTGCCCCAGGACAGCTGGTGCCTGGGCCTGGCTGTAGGGGGGGTGTGTGGGTGTGTCCACACATGCACAAGTGGGAAGGAAGTCTGCAGTGTGTCCCAGCTGGATTTTGGAGGGACCTTATGTGTAGCCTGGTTGGGATCTGTTGAACATTGCAGACGGGAAGCAACCTTGGCATCAGAGCCGTATTTAAGGTGAAGCAGAGAGCTGTGGGTGGGCAGGCCAAGGCTGGGTGGGTGAAACCAGAGGCTCTTCTGCAAGGCCCCCCCAGTCGAGGCCGCACGGGGACTCCACTCCCCCCGGCTGCTCTGCACCTCCCTTCAGGGCTGCAGTGACAGTGATGTTTCACGTGGGGCTTTTCTTCTTGACAGGCCAAACTCAAAGAGATCAGCCTGTCTGCAGTGAGGTTCATGGAGGAGCTGGGAGAGGACCGGTTCGGGAAAGTCTACAAGGGCCACCTGTTTGGCCCCGCCCCAGGGGAGCAGACCCAGGCCGTGGCCATCAAAACACTGAAGGACAAAGCAGAGGGGCCCCTGCGGGAGGAGTTCCGGCACGAGGCCATGCTGCGAGCACGGCTGCAACACCCCAACATCGTCTGCCTGCTGGGCGTGGTGACCAAGGACCAGCCCCTGAGCATGATCTTCAGCTACTGTTCGCACAGCGACCTCCACGAATTCCTGGTCATGCGCTCGCCGCACTCGGACGTGGGCAGCACGGACGACGACCGCACGGTGAAGTCCGCCCTGGAGCCCCCCGACTTCGTGCACCTGGTGGCACAGATCGCGGCAGGGATGGAGTACCTATCCAGCCACCACGTGGTTCACAAGGACCTGGCCACCCGCAACGTGCTGGTGTACGACAAGCTGAACGTGAAGATCTCAGACTTGGGCCTCTTCCGAGAGGTGTATGCCGCCGATTACTATAAGCTGCTGGGGAACTCGCTGCTGCCCATCCGCTGGATGGCCCCGGAGGCCATCATGTACGGCAAGTTCTCCATCGACTCGGACATCTGGTCCTATGGCGTGGTCCTGTGGGAGGTCTTCAGCTACGGCCTGCAGCCTTACTGCGGGTACTCCAACCAGGACGTGGTGGAGATGATCCGGAACCGGCAGGTGCTGCCCTGCCCGGACGACTGTCCCGCCTGGGTGTACGCCCTCATGATCGAGTGCTGGAATGAGTTCCCCAGCCGGCGGCCCCGCTTCAAGGACATCCACAGCCGGCTCCGAGCCTGGGGCAACCTTTCCAACTACAACAGCTCAGCGCAGACCTCGGGGGCCAGCAACACCACGCAGACCAGCTCCCTGAGCACCAGCCCAGTGAGCAATGTGAGCAACGCCCGCTACATGGGGCCCAAGCAGAAGGCCCCGCCCTTCCCACAGCCCCAGTTCATCCCCATGAAGGGTCAGATCAGACCCATAGTGCCCCCGCCGCAGCTCTACATCCCTGTCAATGGCTACCAGCCGGTGCCGGCCTATGGGGCCTACCTGCCCAATTTCTACCCAGTGCAGATCCCAATGCAGATGGCCCCGCAGCAGGTACCTCCTCAGATGGTCCCCAAGCCCAGCTCACACCACAGCGGCAGCGGCTCCACCAGCACAGGCTACGTCACCACGGCCCCCTCCAACACGTCCGTGGCGGACAGGGCAGCCCTGCTCTCAGAGGGCACCGAGGACGCACAGAACGCCCCAGAAGACGGGGCACAGAGCCCCGTGCAGGAAGCAGAGGAGGAGGAAGGCTCTGTCCCAGAGACTGAGCTGCTGGGGGACAGTGACACTCTGCAGGTGGACGAAGCCCAAGTCCAGCTGGAAGCTTGAGTGGCACCAGGGCCCAGGGTTCGGGGACAGAAACCCCGCTGAGACCCCACGGGGACCTCAGTCGCCTTTGAGAAGACACTATACCCAGCAATCACGAGAGCCCGCCGGCCAGCGGGCTTGTTTACAGACAGGGTGAGGTGGAGCCTTGCTCCTCTCTGTCCTCTGACACAGACAGCTGTCCTGCCTAGGAGCATCCAAGCCAGGCAGGGGGCCTGGTAGCACGGCATCCTGAGGAGCAGGACACATGGTCACCCCCAGGGCTGCCTACATTGATTCTGGTGGTAGACTGGTAGTGAGCAGCAAATGCCTTTCAAGAAAATAGGTGGCAACTTCACTCCGTGTCGTATATGGAGCGAATATTTCGAAACGTTGGGAATAAGGGCCTGCAAAAGGCAGCGAGGAGGCACCTCGGTCTTGAGGTTCCCGACAAGCCATCTGGTCTGTTGCTTTGAGGATGAAGGGGCTCCATTTCTGCTGCCTCCCTGCCCAGAATATTCTCCCTTTAGCAGCCAAAGATTCGTTGGAACCGAGGCTGCCCTCTGCTGCCTGTTGGGGTCGGAAGACAAGGGGCTTCTGAAATGGGAGTTCCTGAGATACAACAAAACGTGTGCCTTTGAAGAAATTGACAGCTTTGTGTTTGGTGAAATGGTTTTAATTATACTGCATGTGTATTTTGCCCACTTTTTGGGAATTCAAGGGAAAGTGTTTCTTGGGTTTGGAATGTTCAGAAGAAGCAATATTGTACAGAACACAGTATTGTTATTTTTTTTTAAGAATCATGTACAGACCTTAAATGTAATTTATATGTTTTTAATATGCCATTTTCATTGAAGTATTTTGATCCTAAGATAATGATTTTAGTAATTTAACTGTTTACGTTACCCGTGTTGGGATCCAGCTGGTCTTGGTTTGCTTGTCTTTGTACCACGTGCACAGGAGGTCCATTCATTTTAGAGCCCCTGTTACACAGACTCACAGGCAGCCGTCTGTGCCCCGCACACATCGTTGGTCCCATTTGTAAATTCCACACCTGGTGTATCCAATAAAGTGAAACAAAGCATTTGGTTGACTCTCTTGCAGGCTGTCAGGACGCGAGGCAGCGGGAGGCAGTGCTGGACGATGGAGATGCCGAATGGTGATGATTCGGGCTGAGCCCTTTCTTGGGTTTGGGAGGTTTGCCCCGAGCCAGGAGCCCCAAGCTAATGGGGGTATCCCTTGGCAGATAAATGATGGAACTAGTCCGTGGCTTCTCTCTGTTAAGGTCTCAAATGCAGATTAGTTAATTGCAGATGGTGTGAAGATGGTCTTTGGTTTTAAACTTGTCCCCTCCTGAGGTCCCAGAGCCCCTGAGAGTTTTAAACCTGGAGCCTGGCACTTCTGGGGGCCCTGGAGCAGGGCTGAGTTCAAGGGAGGGGGTGAAAGAGAATGGGCCTCCTTCACAGGCTGCCTGCATCCCCTGCTCCATCTCCAGTGCAGTTGGCTGGTCCAAGGTACACCTGGGTCAGAGCACAGCTGTTACAGGGTCACCTGGGGAGAAGTGGCTTCAGAGCTTCCAGTATAACTGGTGTGGAGAGAGGACGCAGAGACTCGGGTGTAACAAGTCCCCTCACTTGGAGTAGATCCCACATAGTAGGTCATCAAACTGACCATGTTGACCTGAAATCTTGTCATAGGGGAGAAATCTTTCTCTTTTCTTTTTTTTTTAGACAGAGTCTCGCTCTCTTGCCAAGCTGGAGTGCAGTGGCACGATCTTAGCTCACTGTAACCTCCACCTCCCGGGTTCAAGCGATTCTCCTGCCTTAGCCTCCCGAGTAGCTGGGACTATGGGCATGCGCTACCATGCCCAGCTAATTTTTGTATTTTTAGTAGAGATGGGTTTCACTACATTGGCCAGGATGGTCTCGATCTCTTGACCTCGTGATCCACCTGCCTTGGCCTCCCAAAGTGCTGGGATTACAGGCATGAGCCACCGCACCCGTGGTAACATCTTTTTCTTACCCACTGCAAGGCTCATGGCTGAGGCCCCCATAACAAAAGACAGCTTAATAAGAGAAAAGCCTCAAGCGACCCAAAGAAGCAGGGAAGCCTGGGTATTTCCATACCAAGTTTGGTGGAGTGGACAGGCACACAGAAGTGTGATTGGACAAAGGGATGTGACCCATGGCCATAGACCCGGGCAGGGGCTTGTTTGCCGGCTTGTTTCTTCAGATTCTTTTCTTTGTCCCTGTATCTTCAGCGATAAGGAGCTTCCCTTCCTCCTGGCAGAGGGAGGGCACCTCTGGAATGAGGGTTTTATGGCCTGTCTGGGAGGAGAAGGGTGGGAGAAGTTCAGAGAGACCTTCCTGATTCTGTGGCTTCCTCAAATGCCAGGTGCCACTTTTTGGGGGATCATGTCCTGACCCCATCACTGTCCTCCCCTGGCTTGCGCATAGCGCTGCTCACAGATAGATTCACCCACACACAAATAAACAAGTACAGAGTTCTAATGTGCATCCTAAAAAGTCAGGATGGACCTCCCTTCCCAGCAGGAGCAAGAAATGTGATGAGAGTAAGGATTTGGAGCACCTCTCCCGGCCAGTGGGGTCTGGATTGAAAAGTAAAGCAGCTCACGGTGAAATGGAGTTACTTCTCATTTCCACTGAGCTGAAAGAGGAACTTACTTTTATCTCGAATTTAGTACACCTGATGGCTTAACTGTTGCATCAAGACCTGAGAGTGAAAAATGGGAAATAGCCCCCCTGTGGCTGCTTTCTCCACAAGCAGTCAGTTGAACATCACCCTGCCCTGCCAGAATTAGCCCCCCGGCAACTGACAGTGCTGCAGACACTGCAGAAAAACGTTGGGAGGTTTATTTTTGCAGAGTGGGGGAAGATTTTGGCTTGGGGGATTTTGAACATCTCTGTGTGTTACCATTATTAAGTAAAACCTTGATGCATCGTAAGATTACTGAGTGTTTCAAGTTCCTGCAATTGATCAATAGTGACTTAGTTGGGATGTTCCGGAACAATTGACTCTAGAGCTGAGACGCACGATTCAGATAAATCACTAGTAACGTGCCTGTCCTTGTTCATACCCACACAACAGGCAAGTTTTTACAGCTATTAAGTCACTTAAACGTGATTTTTGATCCAGCCAATATGAACTCACAAATGCCTTTGCACTCCGTATATTTTTTGATCATCATTGTTGCAACAGTCTGTCAGAGCACTGGACACATTTTTCTCTGTTGATTTAGGGTGCATGACTACTGCAGTATACAAGAGCTTCCAACTGACTTAGGAAAATCCCTTGGTTCTCCCAACATGTTTAAACACTCAATTCAGGTTTAGTTTGACCTCACAGTTCCACACCAATATCTATTTTTGGACAGTTTGTGATCTGATGTTTGAAACAAATCTTGCACAGGCATTGGTTTTATGTGTTTCCTAGGGGAACATCTAACATCCTTTCTGAGATGAACTTTGAAAAGGGGGTTGTGTCAAAGTCAGCGTGCTTCAAAGTAGATCTCTGACCCTCTCCTCGCCACGGCCAGTCCACGTGAACTTCCTAAGACCATTTGTCCTCCCCCCCAACACACTCTCCTCCCTCATCATTCCCCAGAGTAGTAGAGATTGCAAGTATTTCTTGGCCTGGCTCTTAGTGGGCGTCCAGTGATTGGCTCTTGAAATAAAAGAGCAATGCTCCATTTAGGGAGAGAAGGTCTGGGTGTAGGTTTACCCGATACCAGCTGCAAAGAAGGACATAGCGTCGTCGTCCTTGCAGTGCCGTGTTCCTTTCCATTTAACCTATTAATTGCTGAGTAGCTGACGTAGTCCTATAAAGATGCCAAGGGAAGTTGCACCCCTCATTTGCCCAGATTTCGCTCCACCCTCCCCCTACAAGTAACTGCTGTTACCTGTTTCTGAGGGATCTTCCCAGAGTTCCTTTATACATATGTAAGTCAATATACACGTGTGTTCTTCTAGTTCTTCCTTGACTTTTTTGCACAAACAGGAACCTTCTCTACAACTTGTTTTCTGCCTTGCTCTTTTCACTGGACCGTGTGTTGTGGTGACCTCAGCTTGTTAGTGGTAGGGAGCTCTGGTTCATTAGTATTCTGTGGTAGGGGTGGAGAGAACTTGGTTAAACCCGTTGTTCACTGCCGCTGTGGAGTCTGCGAGTGTCTGCTGGAGACATCCCCAGAGTGGCTTTGCTGGGGAATGAGCTGCCAGTCATCAGCGCCACAGTGCTGTCCGTGGGGCTTGGCCAGTGCACACAGCCACCAAGACACCAGAGAGTGCTGGCTCACCCAACCCTGGACTGCTGTTCACATCTCTGCCCAAGGCAGCTGCCCACGGAGGGCCTGGGGACACATGGCTCAGCTCTCATGCATGCTTTTAAAAAGACAGGGCAAGTTGGCATCTTAAGCTCATTGTTTTTTACACGAATTTGTCCTGTTCATGCTCCTTTTGAGTCAGGTGTTTAGTGAAAATGTTGCCCAGAAGCAGAGAGGTGTATCAAACCATCCACTGGGCATTGGAAGGCCCTTGGGCATCTGCAAGTACCCAGGGGAGGCACCAGAAGGAAGTGACTGTGTCTCTGGAACTTCAGAAGCCAACTGTTACACCCCTCTAGGATGGCAGCTACAAGCCCCGTCTCACACCCAGGATGGCAGCTACAGCCCGCCCCCCCCCCCCCCGCCACAGGATGGCAACTTTAACCCCTCCCAAGCAGCTACAACCTCCCCAGGATGGCAGCTATAACCTCCCCAGGATGGCAGCTACAACCTCCCCAGGATGGCAGCTACAACCTCCCCAGGATGGCAGCTACAACCTCCCCAGGATGGCAGCTACAACCTCCCCAGGATGGCAGCTATAACCTCTCCCAGGATGGCAGCTAAAACCCCCCAGGACAGCAGCTACAATCTCCCCAGGAAGGCAGCTACCACTGCCCCCAGGATGGCAGTTACAACCTCCTCCCCTAGGGTGGCAGCTACAACCCCCTCGAGGATGGCAGCTACAGGTCCCCCAGGAGGGCAGCTACAACTCCGATAGGATGACAGCTATAACCCCCCCACACAGGATGGCAGCTACAACCCCCTCAGGATGGCAGCTGTAACCCCCCAGGATGGTAGTTACAACCCCTGCCCCCCCCAGGATGGCAGCTATAACCCCCCAGGATGGTAGCTACAACACTGCTCCTCCCCCCAGGATGGCAGCTACAACCTCCTCCCTCAGGGTGGCAGCTACAACCCCCTCAAGCATGGCAGCTACAGGTCCCCCAGTAGGGCAACTACAACTCCCACAGGACAGCAGCTGCAACCCCCCCACCACAGGATGGCAGCTATAACCCCCCAGGATGGTAGCTACAACACTGCCCCCCCCAGGGTGGCAGCTACAACTCCCCCAGGATGGCAGCTACAACCCCCGCCCCCCCCAGGATGGCAGCTACAACTTTCCCCCAGGGTGGCAGCCATGCGCCCCCCGGTCGGCAACTACAACCCCCCAAGATGGCAGCTACAAGCCCCCCAGGATGGCAGCTACAACCACTGCAGGACGGTAGCAACAACCTCCGCCCACAGGGCAACTATCACTCCCCCCAAGATGTCCCAACCCTGCCCTTTCACTGCTGCAGTCCACCAGGGGCCAACTCCAGACGGACTGGGGTGCCTACGTGAATGATACTTGATGACTCAAAGTGGAGGCGGTGTCTGGGAAGGGAGAGGGGTCCAGACAGGTGGAGGGAGTCCAGGAGGCAGGGAGGCAGTGGCTTCTCCAGCTCCTCCTGTGCATTGGTGCCAGCTCTGTGTTCTCCCCACGGCACTGCCTGCTCCTGTCCGGTATCTGACAAGGCTGTCTTTCCAGCCCTATTGCCTTAGCTGCACAAGCGTTTTTCTACATTTCACTAGCTGTCTAACACGGCTTTTCTTTTCCTGGTTTTGAAAAATCATCTTTTTGTCTTTCCTTTCTTTTTAACTGCATTTTGATTGTCTCCTCACCATGGTGGGGTCCTCACAGGAAAACTGCACTAACGCCACCTCTTTTGGGGGAAAGCCAGTGTAAACTGATAAGAATGTGGAACCACAGCATTTTGTTCAGAAAATTCACCATTACTTTCAGATACACAAAATAATTCAAATTAGGCTACAGGAGCCAAAGACTAACATGCGGATTGCCTGGAATATTATTAGTGTTCCCAAAGCATCCTCCTGTTTCTATTATTTCTATTTTCAACTTGCTTGGCAAAGCTTTTCCCATAAATAATGCAAAGGGATACTGCAGTCACAGCACGGAACTAACGCGGGCCAGTGTCAGATGGACTGACAGGGTGGGAACAGATGGGTACACGGACCTGCAGTGCTCTTGAAGTCTGGCTGTTGCCTCCTTTGACTTTTCTTTTTTTTTTCTTTTTTCCTTCCCTTTCCCTTTCCCTTTCCTTTATTGCAGCACTATTCACAATAGCAAAGACTTGGAACCAACCCAAATGTCCATCAATGACATACTGGATTAAGAAAATGTGGCACATATACACCATGGAATACTATGCAGCCATAAAAAAGGATGGGTTCATGTCCTTTGTAGGGACATGAATGCAGCTGGAAACCATCATTCTGAGCAAACTATCGCAAAGACAGAAAACCAAACACCGCACGTGCTCACTCATAGGTGGGAATTGAACAATGAGAACACTTGGACACAGGAAGGGGAACATCACACACGGGGCCTATTGTGGGGAGGAGGTAGGGGGGAGGGATAGCATTAGGAGATATACCTAATGTAAATGGTGAGTTAATGGGTGCAGCACACCAACATGTCACATGTATACATATGTAACAAACCTGCACCTATGCACATGTACCCTAGAACTTAAAGTATTAAAAAAAAAAAAAAAAAAAAGACGGAGTCTCACTCCCTCGCCCAGGCTGGGGTGCAGTGGCGCGATCTCGGCTCACTGCAAGCTCTGCCTCCCGGGTTCCCGCCATTCTCCTGCCTCAGCCTCTCGAGTAGCTGGGACTACAGGCGCCCGCCATTGCATCTGGCTAATTTTTGTATTTTTAGTAGAGACGGGGTTTCACCGTGTTAGCCAGGATGGTCTCGATATCCTGACCTCATGATCCGCCTGCCTCGGCCTCCCATCATTTAACTTTTCTTATGTGCTGCGACCTCACACCTCTTACTCTGGGATACCCACAGCGTCTTTTAACAATGAGTTCCAGGCCCCACGCAGGCTCTTCTGGTCCCGGCAGGTAGAAATCTGGGGCTCAGTTAGTGTCCACTGGTTGTGTTACAGAAGACTGAGTCCCACTTCATATTTTAACAGCTTTGTTGTGGCATAATGTGTCCCGAGTTGGTTCCTGCTGGTGCCTTCCTGGTCTTGCTGACTTCAAGGATGAAGCCACCGACTTTGGAGGTGAGTGTTCAGCTCTTAAAGATGGTAGGGACCCAAAGAGTGGGCAGCGGCAAGGTTTATTGTGAAAAACGAAAGAACAAAGCTTCCACAGCGTGGAAGGGGCCCTGTGCGGGTTGCCACGCCTGGCTGGGGGGTGACCAGCTTTTACTTCCTTATTTGTCCTCACTCATGTTCCGTTTCTGTCCTATCAGATTGCCCTTTTTTCAGTCCTCCCCACGATTGGCTACTTTTAGAATCTTGCTGATTGGTGCATTTTACAGAGTACTGATTGGTGCATTTTACAGAGCACTGATTGGTGTGTTTTACAGAGCGCTGATTGGTGCATTTTACAATCTTCTTGCTAGCTACAGAGCACTGATTGGTGCGTTTTTACAGAGTGCTGATTGATGCATCATTTTACAATCCCCCTTGCTAGGTACAGAGTGCTGATTGGTGCGTTTTTACAGAGCGTTGATTGGTGCATCTTACAATCCTCTTGTAAGACAGAAGGGTTCTCCAAGTCCCTGCTCAACTCAGGAAGTCCAGCTGGCTTCACCTCTCAATAATTTATTTGCATAAAATTCACTCATTCTAGGTGTCAATTCAGTGATTTTTAGTTTATTTGCAGAGTGTGCAGCCTTCTCCCCAGTCTAATTTCAGAGCATTTCCATTATCCTACAAGGATCCCTTATGCTTGTCAACCCCAGGCAACCTGTTCTGCTTCCTGTCTCTATGGATTTGCCTTTTCTGGACATTTCATGTTAATGGCACCATAGAATATGTGGTATTTGCTTCTGGCTTCTTTCACTGAGCAGAAAGTTTTCAAGTTTCATCCATGGTGTACAGAGCGAGACTCCATCTCAAAAAAAAAAAAGTCCTTTTTTCTTTTTTGCTGCATAGTATTCAATTGTATAGATATACCACGCTGTTCATTCATTCATCCATCCATGGACATTTGAATTTGTCTAGTTTGGGGCTATTGTGAATAATGTTCCTGTGAACATTTGCATACATTCATGTGTGGACATACGTTTTCACTTCTCTTGGGTAGAGTCCTGGGAGTGAAATCGCTGAGTCATATAGTAAATTGTTGATTTTTGTTTTTGAAAAAGGGTCTCACTCTCTCACCCAGGCTGGAGTGCAGTGCTGCAAACACAGCTGTCTGCACCCTCGACCTCCTGTGCTCAAGGGATCCTCCTGCTTCAGTCTCCTGAGAAGCTGACACTACAGGCCCATGCCACCATGCCCGGCTAATTTTTTTTTTTCTTTTTTTTTTTTTTTGTAGAGACGGGATTTCACCATGTTGCCCAGGCTGGTCTCAAATTGCTAAGCTCAAGCAATTCTCCCACCTTTGCCTCCCAAAGTGCTGGGATTACAGGCATGGGCCACCACACCCGGCATTTGTTATCTTTTAAAGAAACTTCCAAACTATTTTCCATAGTGGCTGCACCATTTCACCTTCCCACCAGCAATGAATGATGCCTCCAGTTTCTTCACATCCTCACCAGCACTGGTTATTATCTGCCTTATGTACTGCATATATAGCTATCTCAGTGGGTGCGACATGAGAGCCATGTACTTTTAAGAATATCTGAAGAAAACATTACTTAGATGAAAGGATTGCTGTCACAGAGAAAGTTCTATGAATAGTTTATGGATTCTTACCAAATCCTTTCATTTATTTATTTGTCCATACGGCCATTCAACAAATGCTTCTTGGGCACAGGCTGGGTTCAGCGGTGAACAAGCTGGGGAACACCATCCCTAGTCTCTGGAGGCAGGTTATTCAACAGGAAACACTGTAAACAAACAAACAATCAAAAAAAGAACAAACAAAAAAACAAAGAAACCAGAATAGATCTTCCTGAGACAGGAGTATTTGCTGCGTGATGCCTCAGCCAGAGCGCAGCTGCGGCAGCTGATGAGGCCGGTGCTCACAGCATTAGATAAAGGGCAAAAGCCTGCCGCCTCCATCGCGGGCACACCAGGACATCTGGTACCTGTGTTCCTCTGCAGCTGGTGATTTCCAGCGGCTGCAGTCTTTCTTTGGAGGCAGAGCTCTTCCTTCACTTGAAGGAAGTTGCAGAGTCCTCAGTTGCAGAGCCCAAGACCCCCACGGTTCTGCCTGGGAACTTCGGTTGGGACAAAAAAAAAAAAATTACTAACCTACATTTCATTTAGAATTGAGATGTAGCATTTCCTCTTATTATACACGCAGGAAAAAACCCAGAGACGTATCGCTATTATGGGTGGCTGGTCGCCACTAAACACTGGTTATTTTCATGTCACTTTGCAGCTGTGGCCGATACTAGAAATTCTATTTCGCTCATCACTGCTTGACAATAACACACATTATCGGGCCCGCTACAAAATCTTGTTATTGAGTTAATACAGAAGCACACGTATGATAACACATCGCAATGTTATTTTTAAAATATTTTGATAATTTTAATATTAGATGTTATCTTTGAAGTTTGAGTGTTTTACTTTTTGTGTTATGAAAGTATACCCTGAGAAGAGACCCAAGTCCAAATGGGTCCGAGGTGCAGAAAAGGTTAGGGGCCCTGGAATGACCAGTCTTCTTCTGGGACCACTCCCCTGCCTGCCGGAACCCCCGGGAGGACGCGGGTCCTTAGCTCAGGCCCTCACTTCATCCGCTGCGCTTCGGCTCTGCTTCCTCCCGGCTGCGGAAGCGCACCAGGCCTCCCCGCAGGCGCCTTCCGGCCCACCCCGGGCTCCTCGCCCTACCCAGTTCGGTGCGGAGCCGCGCGAGGTCTCTGTCTATCCACCTACAGTCTCATTCTGTTTTGCAAAGTGCACTCCAAAAAGGACACGGCGCCGGCCCCGCGTGAAAGCACGAACGATGTCTCCGGCTGAACAGGAGCACAAATTGTTCTGAAGGTTGGTTGTGTTTTTTTTTTTTAGAGTAAATGTTGATAAGCTGCTGTTCTCACTTGGGAGCTGGTGCCTGTCTGCTGTGCTCGCGGGCTCTGAATTTTTAATTTTAAGATTAGAAATATTTAAATTTTAATTTAACTTTAAAATTGAAGTTAATTTTTTTTATTTTTTATTTCAAAAAATTATTTTTTTAAATTTCAAGTAAATTTTCTTCAAGTTTTAATTATGCAGTAAGAGTAAACTTCTAGTTACCTAAAATAGTTTTCCACGTGAACTTCATTCGCTTAACATAAAAGTTACGTTTCTTTCCTACAAAATACAATTGACCATGTTTACAAGGGTTCTGTCTCTCTTTTCCCTAAAAGTAATTTTAGTTCACAGCCAGAAAAAGGTCCTTCACTTTAAGAAGGGAGGTAGGGGGGAGAGCATAAATTCCAGTCCCTAGAGAAATATGTGTGTCGAGGCACCTGAAAGTCACAGATGGGGGAAGTCGGTCCCCACCTGCGAAGGTGGGAGGTGAGGTCCGTAAGGCAGGGTTTCTCCCTCTGTTGTGTTCACTGCTGGTCCCCAGCACAGAGAGGCACTCCGTAAATAATTGTCCCCACACACACAGATACACACTCATATACACATACTACACACACACCACATTCCACACACATACACACTACACTTACTCACACATAAGAGCTGCTCTCTGCTGGCACGCAGGTCCCCGGACGGGGTAGGAGGAGACTCACGTGTTTTGGGGGCGCCCCACACACACAGATACACAGTCATATACACATACTACACACACACACACCACATTCCACACACATACACACTACACTTACACATAAGAGCTGCTCTCTGCTGGCACGCAGGTCCCCGGACGGGGTAAGAGGAGACTCACGTGTTTTGGGGGCGCCCTCTCTAAGGCCAGTGGTCCCATAAGAGCGAGCAACGCTTTTCTTTTCTAATTTTAGGTAAATTTTCTTCAGGTTTTAGTTATTATGCAGTAAGAGTAAACTTCTAGTTACCTAAAATAGTTTTCAATGTGAACTTCATTAGCTTAAAATCACTGTTAACATTTCTTTCCTACAAGATACAATTGACCATGTTTACAAGGGAAAGTGATCTGGTAAAAGCTGGCTTTATTATGTGGATTCTATAAATATGCAAACTCATTGCACATGTAATATTCTCTTTTAACAAATTGTACTAACTTGATTATCCCTTCGGGATTTTTTTTTTTTCTGAAATAATCTAGTCTATATAAAAACCCAATCTCTTCCTCGCATGTGCAAGAAAACTCAAGTGCTTATTAGGAAAGCTCTGTGTTTAATATACTGTGGCCAACACGATTATTTGGAACAGCATTTTTTGGTTAAATTGTGGGTGAAATGCTCTATCCCAAATGCAAACATGCGGTATTAGAGACCAGACCACAGAAATCCCGATCGTCAAACCGATCCGATGTGAGATTATTAGATTAACCTGGACCACAGATGGAGCTCTCAGTCTGCTGGCACCCTGGTGCTATTCTGGGCACAGAGATGGGGCACAGAACCAAACAGACACATGCAGAGAAGTACATTCTACAGGGTTGGGAAGCTCAGTTCCCTGAGGAAAACGCAGCTGGTGAGGGGCATTCCTTGGCCTGAGTGGGTGGTTTAAAGAGTCTGCTCGGAAGACTTTTCCACTAGTCATCAACTGTGCCTCTAAAAATCACTGTAACTAAGAATCATCTAAAAAGGTGTCTGCACCTGAAGCCGGTAATGGCTTCTTCACCCTCTAACTGGAAACGAAAATGTGCAGCCTACAGCAGCACAGGCAGCTTATTTGCACAAAAGAGTGTAACATAAAACTGAGAAAGTCACTCTCATTATTTAAAAAAAAAAAAAAAAAAAAAGCATCCCTGAAAACTGTAACTTTCAAGTTAGTGAGATTCGGATCTCAGGATCATAGAAAGTGGGAAAATGACTGGTGGTGAGTCATTTGGATTTGTATGGGACACAAGAAGCCACTCTTAATCCACATGATTAGCCACACCGGAACCCTTAATTATCCTTCAAGCAGCAATGAAGGAACCAGGAGAAATGCCACTAGAAAATGAATTCTAATTAATTGTTCATCCAGATCCTTCTCTCTCTCTTTTCCCTAAAAATAATTTTAGTTCACAGCCAGAAAAAAGGGCAGGAGAGCAGTTTACAGTGGGGGGTGTAAACATCAATCTGTGGAGAAACATGCATGTTGAGGCAGCTTCAGAGTGAAAGCCACAAATGGAGGCACTTGGTCCCCTCCTGTGAAGGTGGCATCATGGGAGGTGAGGTCCCCAGGGCAGGGTTTCCCCCTCTCTTCGGTTCACTGCTGGTGAACAGGGTAGGTGTTCCATAAATAATTGTCCCCACACACATACACATACACAGATACTCATACACATACACCACACACACAATTTCACACACACCACACATACCACACACACCCATACACATACACCACACACACACCCCCCACACATTCCACACACCACACATACTACACACCACACACACTCATACACACACACCACACATACACACATTCCACACACACCACACACACTCATATACACACACCACACACACCCACACACCCACACCCACACCCCACATACCACACACACCCATACACATACACCATACATACCCCACACATGTTCCACACATACCCATCCACATACACACCACACATACACATACACCACACACCCCACACATATTCCACACACATTCCACACACCACACATACTACACACCACACACACTCATACACACCACACATACACCACACATTCCACACACATCACACACACTCATATACACACACCACACACACCCACACACACCCCCCACATACCACACACACCCATACACATACACCACACACACCCCACACGTTCCACACATACCCATCCACATACACACCACACATACACATACACCACACACCCCACACATATTCCACACACCACACATACACATACACCACACACCCACACCACACACATTCCACACACCACACATACTACACACCACACACACTCATACACACACACCACACATACACCACACATTCCACACACACCACACACACTCATATACACACACCACACACCCACACACACACCCCACATACCACACACACCCATACACATACACCACACACACCCCACACATACCACACACACTTATACACACATACCACACATACATACACCAGCACCACACAGGCTCATACATACACCATATACAGACACATATTCCACAAACACCACGCACATTCACACCATATACACATTCACATACACACTTATACACACACCACACACATCACACACACCACACACATCTTGCACACACCACATACAAACTACATACATACACACCACACATCACCAACCCACACCACACACACATATATTACACACACACACCTCATATACCATAGACACATACACAACATATACACACCACACATCTCACACACACCATACACACCTCTCACATATCACACATATCACATATCACACCACACACATCACAGATACCACACACACCTTGCACACCTCGCACACAAATTACACACACATACACACCACACATACAGCACATATATCGTGTGCACACACACAAACACTCCACAAACACCACACATCACACACACCTCACACACCATTCACACATACACCACACAGCTCACACATACCACAAACACCACACACACAGCTCACATACCACATACATACACCGCACACATCACACACCACACACCACAAACATGCACCACACACACACCTCACATACCACACACATCACACACACCATACATATACACTCCACACACATACCACATACATACACTCCACAAACACCAAACACACACCTCACACACCACACACAAACACATACACAGCACACACACCTCACACAAAAACACATCACACAAACATACATATATACGTGCATACCACACACACCAAACACATCACATACACAAATGCACATACACAGCACATATACCACACACGCGCAAACCGCACACCACACACACACCAAACATACAAACCTGACACACACCACCCACACACCACACACCACACACCACACACACACAGACACATGCACACACACTTCTCTTCTATCCCAAGGAGTGCAATTACTTGTTCACTGACTGATTTTCTTTCTAAAAATCCTCATTGAGGATTTCTGGTAAATAAAATTCTCCACCTCTAAATTTTTTAGCATTTAGGCTGTTTCTAAACTGTTGCTCTTATAATGTCACGGTGAACATTCTTGTGCACAAAACATTAACCTGCCACCTTACCTGGCTTAGCCGAGTGTGGGATCAGTGGTTGCAGTTACCATCTTTGTGTGGTGCCAGTGTGATCCTATCTGCTTTTCTCGTTCTCTGTGTCTTACCTTTATTTATCTTTGTTTTGTTTTGGTTTTTGATACTGTTTTGCTTTTCTCGAACTCAAGGTGATTTTCTTCTCACAATCTACCTCCACAGATGGAAGCCAGGGGAACAAAGTTTCGTGTTTCACCGGAAGCCCCTCCTTTCTCCCCCTAACTCGGCTTCAAGCGCAGCCAAGTAATAAAGCCCTCACACAAGGTCACTGGTCTTGGTGACCGTGTGCATGAATTCACATGTGCAGAAGAAAAGTAAAACACTTTTCCTGCACTTTCCTCCTACCATGAAATTAAATTATTGAACTTTTGAAGGCGACTTCTCTTGCACCAAGTAAAAATCTCTGCATTCGTTTTCATTTGGATTAAAAAGTAGGACACCAGTACTGATGTGGGATGAAATGGGGTGCATGTTGGGTGCCGGTGCTCTGTCAGAAGTTAATCCTTCAGAGAGTTCCACTGCCAAATGCCAGGTGACCATCCACCAAAGCCAGACACTACAGTGGTGAGGACGGATTTCAATCAGTAACTTTTTTTTTTTGAGACAGAGTCTTACTCTGTCGCCCAGGCCAGGCTGGAATGCAGTAACACAATCCTGGCTCACTGCAACCTCCGCCTCCTGGGTTCAAGGGATTCTCCTGCCTCAGCCTAGTTCCTAAGTAGCTGGGATTACAGGTGTACGCCACCACACCCAGTTAATTTTTGACTTTTTAGTAGAGGCGGGGTTTCACCGTGTTGGCCAGGCTGGTCTCAAATACCCGACCTCAGGTGATCCACCTGCCTCCGCCTCCCAAAGTGCTGGGATTACAGGCATGAGCCACCGCACCTGGCCTTAATCAGTAACTATTGGCAATAGGAGAAAGTCCATCATGAACTCATCAATCTGAACAGAAGTGACCAGGCATTTTAAAGGTAGGATGAGGGACTAGGGAGTGTGTGAGTGGGGGCTCAGTGGAGCCAGGGAAGTGAAAAAGTACAGAGTTGGGAAGGTGGCTTTGGTCCATGTGAAACCCATGGATTTGCTAACTAACTGACATGTATCAAGATTAGACTCCTGTCCACCCGCAGAGGCTGGGAGACCCTGCTTGAAGGCCCTACCTTCAGGTGTTGGCTGGAGTAAACTAAATTCTTTTGGCAGCCTTGAATTTTCCTAGGCAGGCACATTATGGGGGCTAGGGATATAGTGTGAGCTATTAGAAACTATGTTAGAGTTTGTTGGGGCCTGGTTGAGAAGGGGCTCAAAAGAGGCTGTTTAGAGTTTGGCCAAGGAAGAATTTTTGTCACTTGCCTGAGGCCAAAAAGATTGATTAAAAACACACACACACACACAAAAAAAAGGCGGGTCACTGTTAGTTAATCAGAAATATTAAGGTCAGAAATATTCGAAGAGATAATGAAGGGGTCTATGTTTTGATAAAAGGCCATGAAAAGTCATAGAAGCCACAACTGGTCCACACCAAACTTGGCAGATAGGCGTCTAGAGCAGCAGCTCCCAGGATGAATAGCCACCGTGGGAATATTAAATGCACCTTTCAGAAATTGAAAGAGCAAGTCAGAAAAAATATCTGCAAACATTTCATTCTGAAGGACACAATCCCTCAGCTTGGTCTAATTAGGCAGACTGATAACCTTGGTTCATACACATAGTATCAAGTTTTTCTTATAGCACATTTTTAGTAATCAATCATGTACTTAACAACGAAATAAGTCTTATTAAAATCCCCAAAGTAGAAATTTTACAAACTGTTTTTGCTGATCATAATTCCATAAATCGTTTTGTTGTTGTTGAGACAGGTCTTGCCCTGTCACCCAGGCTGGAGTGCAGTGGCATGTCGGCTCACTGTAACCTCTGCCTCCCAGGTTCAAGGAATTCTTGTGCCTCAGTCTCTCCAGTAGCTGGGATTACAGGCACGCACCACCACCCTGGCTATTTTTTTTGTATTTTTAGTAGAGACAGGGTTTCACCATGTTGGCCAGGCTGGTCTTGAACTCCTGGCCTCAGGTAATCCCCCCACCTTGGCCTCCCAAAGGGTTGGGATTACAGGCGTGAGCCACCACGCCTGGCCCGTAAATCTTAATATGACCAAAAAAATAACTACTTCCAGCCAGGTGCAGTGGCTCACGCCTGTAATCCCAGCACTTTGGGAGGCTGAGACGGGTGGATCACCTGAGTCCAGGAGTTCAAGACCAGCCTGGTCAACATGGCAAAACCCTGTCTCTTCTAAATATACAAAAATTAGCCAGGTGTGGTGGCAGGGAGAGTGAGGCAGGAGAATTCCTTGAACCTGGGAGGTGGAAGTTGCAGTGAGATGAGATTGCACCACTGCTCTCGGGCATGGGCGACAGAGCAAGACTTCACCTCAAAAAAATAACTACTTGAACACTTTTCTAGGTAAACCCTGGATCAAAGAAAAAATCAAAATCAAATGTCAAGGTATCTAGAGATTAATGAAAGAAGAATACAATTATGGGATGTAGCTAAAGCTGCATTCTAAGGAAAAGTTGGAGCTTAACTACTACTGTTATTTAAAATCAATAAAAAGAGCAAGTACAATTTACATTCACAAACAGGAAAGAGCCCCAACCCCCATCGTCCTGTCCACACTGCTGTGACACTGGCTTTTAGAGCCCTCAGAGCTTCCTCAATTCTTAACTCTTTTCTCCTTTGCAATCCACCCCTGTTCTTTCTTCCCTCTGATGTCCTTACTCAGGCATCGTCTTCAACCTTTTCCTTTCTGAGTGTTCTACCTCTGCTAGTAACTTGTTAAATGAATAGTAAACTGATTTTTTGTTTCATTATTTTCTGACATTAAAAGTGATAAAGAACTGATTTCCTGGTAACTTTAGCAAGATGGTGGAATAGGAGTTCCCCTTCTTGTATCCCCCACAGCAACAACAATTTTACAGCCATCCACAGACAAAATGCCTGTGTGCGAACTCTGGGATCCAGGTAGGAGGTTCCAAAACCCTGGTGGAGGCCATGACCAAGGAAGGCCATTTTGAGAAAGCAGGTTCACTGACTGTGGCAGTCCCAGGTGGCCAGGCTCACTGACTGTGGTCCCTGCTACAGACCTGGAAACAGCCCATTCCCCTGTGGACTCAGCTACAGTCCCATTTGGCCTTGGTCCTGCCACCAACATGATCCACCAAAGGCCCTAGGAGGAGTCATGCTCACCCATGCCTCATGCAACATATCCAATGACTGAAGTTTGACCGCTGGTCCTGAAATAGTGCTGAAACAAGCTCCAGCCCCTTTCAACCATGACTTGAGAGTGGTTCTGCTCACCGAGGGCATCAGATGGAGATATACCCAACTGGGACCCTGGACCTCAGTCCAACTGGAGATAATGAAGTGACCCTGTGACCCAGCCCCAATTCTGCTAAGCCATGATTTAGGGGCAGTCCTGACCACCAAGGAACCCAGCAAGAGGGACATACATGTCCATACCCCTGGAGGCAGACTTGCAGACCTCAGTTTCTGCTGTAGACTCTGAAGCAGACTTGTGACTTAGTTCTAGCCCCACTTAGCCATAGCCCAGAGTCAGTCCTCCCCACCCAGGGACTTTCCCAGTGACCCAATAGGAGACCTCTCAGGGATCTGGCAGAGGCCACACTCATCCACACACATGGTAACAGGCCCACTGTTTGCAGACCCAACTGAGCACTCTGAAGTGGATTATTGTCCTAGTGCCAGACCTACTGCCCAATGTTCTAGAGGCAGTTCCATCTGCCCAGGGACTAGGTTGAATTATCACCCACCTGAATGTCTGGTAACAGGCCTACCAATGATGGACCCCATGCAGATCCAGGAACAGCCACATAACCTGGCCCCAAAGCCACTCAACTGTGATCCCAGAAACAATCCCATTGGTCTGGATAGCAGCAGAAGGTCTTTGCCTGCAAAACCAGCCTGTAAAGACTAGAAGAAGGGTTTGCTCCTTCAAATGTGCAAACACCAATGCAAGGCTACGTGGAGCACAAAGAGTCAGGCAGACATGACACTACCAAAGGAAACTAATAAAGCTCCAGTAGCAGACCCCAAAGAAATGGAGGTCTACAAATTGCTTGATGAAGAACTCAAAATGAAGTCAGGCCTCTGTACCTGTGGGTTCTGCATCCATGGATTCAATCAACCATGGATCTATTTTTGTATCTCTAACTGCACACAGATAGGCTTTTTGTTGTCATTATTCCCTAAACAATACAGTATAACAACTATTTGCATAAAATTACACTGTGTTAGGTATTATAAGTAAGATGATTTAAAGTATACAGGAGGATGTACATAGATTATATACAAATACTATGCCATTTTATATCAGAGACTTCAGCACTCACAGATTTTCATATCCATGGGAGGTCCTGGAACCAGTCTCCCATGGATACTGAGGGACAACTACACTTATTTTAAAGAAGCTTGATGAGATATAAGGACACAGACAGCTAAACAAAATCAGAAAAACAATGCATGAATAAAATAAGAAGATTAATGGAGAAAAAAGAATCAAATTCTGGAACAATGTTCAATGGAACAAAGAATACAATGGCAGAACTAAGAAATTCAATAGAGAGCTTCAGCAGCAGATTTTATTATGCAGAAGAGTCAGTGAACTCAAAGACAGGTCATTTGAAATTAGCCAGTTAGAGGAATAGAAAAAATAATGAAAAAGAATGAAGAAAGTATACAATACCTATAAGACACCATCAAACAAATGAATATATTCATTTGAGGATTTCTAGGTGGAGGAAAGAAAGGAAATTAAAGCCTATTTAAAGAAATAATGGCTGAAGGTTTCTCAAATCTTGGGAGGAATACGGACATCTGGATTCATGTTTAAAAATAAAATGTTTGGAAGGCTGAGGTGGGTGGATCACTTGAGGTCAGGAGTTCAGGACCAGCCTGGCCAACATGGTGAAACCCTGTCTCCACTAAAAATACAAAATTAGCCAGGTGTGGTGGCTCATGACTGTAATTCCAGCTCCTTGGAGGCTGAGGTGGGAGAATCGCTTGAACCCAGGAGACAGAGGTTGCAGTGAGCTGACATTGTGCCACTTCCCTCCAGCCTGGGTGACAGAGTGAAACTCCATCTCAAACAAACAAACAAACAAACAGTCATTAAACTCACCAAGAAAAAAAGAGAGGACTGAAATAAATTAAATTATAAGTAAAAGAGGAGACACTACAACTGATACCACAGAAATATAAAGGATCATAAGAGATTATAATGAATATGTATATACCAACAAATCAAATAAGAAGAAATTGATAAATTTCTAGGCACAAACAACCTACTAAGGCTGAAGCATACAGCAGTAGAAAATCTGAACAGATCAATAATGAGTAACAAGAATTTTATTACTAAATTTAATTAATGAATAGTAATAAAATGTTTCACATTAAAGAAAAGCCTAGGACTGGCTGGGCGCAGTGGCTCATGCCTATAATCCCAGCATTTTGGGAGGCCAAGGTGGGCAGATCACGAGTTCAGGAGATTGAGACCATCCTGGCTAACATGCTGAAACCCTGTCTCTACTAAAAATACAAAAAAAAAAAATTAGCCTGGCGTGTTGACGGGTGTTTGCAGTCCCAGCTACTCAGGAGGCTGAGGCGGGAGAATGGCATGAACCCAGGAGGTGGAGCTTGCAGTGAGCCGAGATTGCACCACAGGACTCCAGCCTGGGTGACAGAGTGAGACTCCATCTCAAAAAAAAAAAAAAAAAAAAAAAAGGAAAAAAAAAAAGAAAAAAGAAAAGAAAAGCCTAAGACCAAATGGTTTCACAGATGAATTCTACCAAACATTTAAAGAAGCATTATTGCCAATTCTTCTCAAACTCTTCCAAAAATTGAAGAGGTAAGAACACTTCTAAACTGATTTTACATTGCCAGCTTTATCCTCATACCAAAGCCAGATAAGGACATTACAAGAAAAGATAATTACAGGTCACTATTTTTGATAAGTGTAGATTTTTTAAATCTTCAAGAAAATGCTAACAAACCACCTTCAAAGCACATTAAAATGATCATACAAACTGAGCGTGGTGGCTCACATCTGTAATCCCAGCAGAGGCGGGTGGATCACGAGGTCAGGAGTTCAGACTAGTCTGGCCAAGATGGTGAAACCCCATCTTTACTAAAAATACAAAAATTAGCCAGGTGTAGTGGTGGGCGCCTATGGACCCAGCTACTTGGGAGGCTGAGGCAAAGAATTGCTTGAATCCTGGAGGCAGAGGTTGCAGTGAGCCGAGATCACACCACTGCACTCAGCCTGGACAGAGTGAGACTCTGTCTCAAAAAAAAAAAAAGGATTATACACAATGATCAAGTGGAATTTTTCCCTGGGATATAAGGATAGTTCAACATATGCAAATCAACAAATGTGATACACTACATTAAGAGGATGAAGGACAAAAACCATATGATCATCTTAATGGATGCAGAAAAGATGTTCAACAAAATTCAACATCACTTCATGATTTTAAAAAACTCTCAAAAATGAGGTGGAAGAAATGTGCCTCAACACAATAAAAGCCATATGCTATAAGCTCATAACTAACATCATGTTCAATAATGAAAAGTTGAAAGTTTTTACTCTCAGGTTAGGAACAAGAAAGGATAATTTTCATTATTATTTAACACAGTTCTGGAAGTCTTAGCCAGAACTAGGAAAAGGAAATAAAAGGCACCCGAATCAGAAAGGAAGAGGTTAACTGTCTGTGTTTGTAGATGACGTGATCTTATATATGGAAAACCCTAAAGACTCCACCAGAAAATGGCTAGAACGAATAAATTAATTCAGTAAAATTGTAGGATACAAAATTAACATACAAAAATCTGTTGCATTTCTATACACAACCAACCAACTATCCAAAAAGAAATTAAGAAAATAATCCCATTTACAATTTCATAAAAAATCCAAAATATGTAAGAATAAGTTTCATCAAGTAGGTAAGAGATCTGTACACTGAAAACTATAAGACAATGATGAAAGAAATTTTGAAGACAAAACATATCCCATGTTCATGGGTTGGAGTGATTAATACTGTTAAAATATCCATAGTGATATGTGAATTAAATGCAATCACTATCAAAGTTCCAATGGTATTTTTCACAGATATAGAAAAAATTCATATGGAACCACAAAAGACTCCAAATAGCCAAAGAAGTCTTGAGTAAGAATAACAAAGCTGGAGGCACCAAATTTCCTTATTTGAAACTATATTATGAAGCTATAGTAATCAAAACAGTATAATACTGGCTTAAAAACAGACACATAGACAAATGGAACAGAATACAGATCCCACAAATAAACTCCAGTATATATGGTCAACTAATCTTTGACAATAATGCCAAGAATACACAATGGGAGAAAGGACAGTCTCTTTAATGAATGGTGTTGAGAAAATGGATAACCACATGAACCCTTATGTTACATCACACACAAATATTAACTGAAAATGATTCAAGTGTAAAACCCAGAACCTTAACACTCCTAGAAGAAAACACAGAAACAATCTTCTTGACATTGGTGTTGTCAATGATTATTTGAATATGACACCAAAATCTTAGACAACAAAATAAAAAATAAATAAGTGGGACTAGATTACACTAAAAAGCTTCTGCACAGCAAAGGAAACAATAAAATGAAAAGACAACCTACAGAATGGGAAAAAATATTTGCAAACCATATATCTGTTAAGGGGTTAATATTCAGAACATATAGGGACCTCACACATCTCAATAGCAAAGCAAGGAACAAAGCAATGTAATTGAAAGATGGACAAAGGGTCTAACAGACATTTCTCCAAAACAACCATACAATGGCCAACAGGTATGTGAAAAGATACTAAGACTCACTAACCATCAGTGAAATGTAAATCAAAACCATAATGAGTACCAGCTCATATCCGTTAGACTTGTTGTCAACATGATAACAAGTTGATAAGATGATATCAACAACATGATAACATTGATAACATGTTGATAACAAGTCTTGGTTTTTTCCAAAAGTCAAATTGATAAGTTTTTTTCAAAGAGTCAAATGATAACAAGTGTTTGTGAGGGTGTAGAGAATAGGGTGCCCTTGTACACTGTTGGTGGGAATATAAATCGGTATAGCCATTTTGGAAAAGAATATGGAGGTCCCTCAACAATTAAAAATAGAACTATCATATGATCCAGGACCCCTACTTCTGGGTACATATCCAAAGGAATTGAAAGTACCTCAAAGAGGGAGCTACACTTCCATATTCATTGCAGCATTATGAACCACCTAAGTGTGATGGATAAATGGATTAAAAACATGTAGTATATATACACAAGGGCATGTTATTTGGCCATAAAAATAAGGAACTAGCTGGGTATGGTGGCTCATGCCTATAATCCCAGCATTTTGGGAGTTCTAAGCGGGTGGATTGCTTGAGATCAGGAGTTCTAGACCAACGTGGGGAGCATGGTGAAACCCTATCTCTACAAAAATACAAAAATTAGCCGTGTGTTGGTGTGCACCTGTAATCCCAGCTACTCAGGAGGCTGAGGTGGGAGGATTGCCTGAGCCCAGGGAGGTTAAGACTACAGTGAGCCACGATCCTGCCACTGTATTTTAGCCTGGGGGACAGAGTGAGACCCTATCTCAAAATAAACAAATTAGGAGGTACTGCCATTTATGACAACATAGATGAATCTATAGGACATGATAAGTGAAATAAGCCAGATGCAGAAAGACAAATACCACAGGATCTTGCCTATATGTGGAATCTTAATAAGTTGAACTCATAGAAGTAGAGAGTAGGTAGTGCTATGTTTAACAGGGATGGGGTGTGACATGTGTGACAGGGAATGGGGAGATGTTGGTCAAAGAGTACACACTTACTGTTATAAAATGAGTAAGTTCTGGAGACCTAAGGTAGAGCATGGTGACTATAGTTAATGATACTATGCTGTATACTTGAAATGTGCTAAGAGTATCAATCTCAAAGGTTGTAACCACTCACAAAAAGGCAACTATGTGAGGAGATGGGTGTGCTGATTAGCTTGTTTGTGGTAATCATTTCACAGTGCATACATTTACCAAATCATCACATTGTACACCTTGACCATGCACAATTTTCATTATTCAATTATACCTCAATAAAGCTGGTGAAAAATAAGAAAAATAACTGACTTATTTAATTTCTTCCCTAGTGAGAAAATCAGACTTAACTCCCACTGTCCATGGGCAATTATTCAACAATGTTCTATTTTGGGTGTGCATTGCCTGCGACTGGCTCGTCTGCCACCCCTCTCTGGCATCACCCTCCTTGTTTATTGGCACTTCCACAGCAAAGAAGGAAGGGAATTTTAAAACAGCAATGCCCAGACAAGTCTGTTTTATTTTTCTCCCCCTTTTTTTGGCTGAGGTAAGTCTGTAGTGATTGATTCTCAATGTTATTTTTTTCTTTTTAGTGATTCTAAGATTCTCCAACTTGACAATAGGAGTGTGTACAGCTCTTGCTAACATCATGTTGGTTCTTTCTCTTTTTGACCCAGTGTATGACCCTAGAGAAAACTCTTAACTTCTCTGAGCCTCTATTGCTGAAACAATCAATTAAGTAATACTTAGAGGAATAACCCTCAGAGCTTTAAACACAAGTCTGGAGTCTAAGAAAATTGGAGCCTCTGAGCTAAATGTTGTCCTTCCTTTCCTTCCTTGTACAAACTCAGAATTCTAAGTCAGGATTACTCCTTTTTTTCTTTTTCAGACGGAGTCTTGCTCTGTCACCAGGCTGGAGTACAATGGCGCAATCTTGGCTCACTGCAGCCTCTGCCTCCTGGGTTCAAGCGATTCTCCTGCCTCAGCCTCCCAAGTAGCTGGGACTACAGGCGCTCACTACCACTCTCGGTTAATTTTTGTATTTTTAGTAGAGATGGAGATTTGCCATGTTGGCCAGGCTGGTCTCGAACTCCTGGCCTCAAGTGATTTGCCCGCCTCAGCCTCCCAAAGTGCTGGGATTATAGGCGTGAACCACCATGCCCGGCCAGGATGACTCTTACAAGTTCTGAGAGTGGGAAAAAACACACTCAAAGGGTTTTTTTGTTTTTGTTTTTAAATTATATCACTCAACAATAATCAACTCAGAAGACTTCCGTGACCAAATGTGTGGGGATTTTTTTCCCCCCACACACCAAGAAAGCAACAGATTCTACAAGGGACAGCAGTTAGGTATCCTCCAATTCAGTTCTGACACTGTCTACCTGGAGAGAGCGTCAGATCCCACAAGGCTCATTCCTGCAGGACTGCACCTCCTTCAGATGCCGGTCCCCAGTCCCGTCTCCAGAACTGACTGACCAGCTTCAAGGTGAGGGTCCCACAACCCCCTCTTTGGGTTTGATTAACTTGCTTGAGTAGCTCACAGAATTCAGGAAAACACTTACTCTACTGGTTTGCTGTAAAGGATGTTACAAAGGATATAGATGAAGAGATGCATGGGGCGAGGTATGGGGGATGCGGAGGGTGAGGGGCAGAGCTTCCGTGCCCTCCCCGGGTGTGCCACCCTCTGGGGGCCTCCATATGTTCAGCTCTCCAGAAGCTTCCAAATCCTGTTCTCTTGAGCCTTTTTATGGGGACTTTATCGGATAGGCATGATTGACAACCATGGAGAAATGTGATTGGACAAAAAGCCTATGATCTAATACTGATAGACTAAGCAGGAAACCCCACAAGGCCTGCGTGTTCAGATCCTTCTTGGCCTCTCTGAGCACCCGTCCTTCCCCCAGGGTATCAGCTAGGACTTCTCCAAAATGGCGGTCTTATGACCTACAATTGGAAAGGGAGGTTAAAGAATTTCTTTATGGCCAACTCCATGACAGACAAGTGGGAGAAGAATCCTGCCTGGAAGAGAAAAAGCAGCAGGTGGAAGGAGGGTAGGCGAAGGTCAAGGGACTGTTTTGTGAGGCCTAAAGCACCCCAACATTATAATAAGGGTTATGAGAGTCATGAGCCAGGAGTGAAATGTGGATGAAAACCAACATATATATAGCATAATGTCACAATTACTGACTCCATTTTTTACTTTTATAGGTTATTCAAGTTTACTCTCTCTTTTTGAGTCAGTTTTGGTCATTGGTGGCTTTCATCTAAGTTGTCTAATTTGTAGTACAAAGTAGCCTTTACTCCTGATTTTTCTAAGGTCTAAAACTAACTACCTACAAATTACTGTCGACAGATTACCATAAACTCAGCGGCTTAATAAGAGGCATGATTGACAACTGTGTGGAAATGTGATTGGAAACAAGACCACGGTCTAATAACGAGACTGGGAGGGAACCCCGGGCAAGGCCTGTGTGTTCAGATTCTTCTTGGCCTCTCTCTGTGGCACTCTTTCCCCTAGGGTAGGAGGCAGGACCCTTCTGAAATGGGGGCTGTGTGAGCCACAGTCAGACAAGGTAGGGTAGAGAATTTCTTTCTGGAAAGGCAGGCAAAGATTAGAGGCCTAGTCGGTGAAAGGAGAGCAGGAGGTCAGAGAGAGAGAGATTCTGTTTGCTGAGGCTTGCTTTTGAGGCCTTAAGTGCTCTAACACTACAGCAAGAGCTAGGGCAGTTATGAGCCGGGAATTGTGCAGTAAACACGGGATGAATTTGCGGAGATAAACACAGGACATTCTAGAATTACATAATCCGACCTCAGCCTCCCCAAAATCCTGACAGGGAGGAGGTACTGTTCCTACTTTTCCCCTGGGGAAACGGGCTCTGGGTCATCAAGCAACCCAAAGCATCCTTTAGTAAAAAACAGGCATTTAGACTAGGGCCGTGACTGTGTCTGGGGGTGGGAACAGGAGTGCCAGGTGGCAGACTGGAGGTGCCACACCTGGGGTGACAGCCCCGCTGTCTGCAATCCCACCGGCCCTTTGCACTTGGAGGTGCGAGGAGGGTCTTAGCCCTGTAGTGTGGGGTGCAGTGCAGGGGTTCTGGGGAGCATAGGGACTCCTCCTTGCAGTGGAGTGAGGTGGGTGCGGGTCCTGAGGGAGGGAGGGGGGGACGAGGAAGCTCCTCGGGCAGGTTGCTCCCCCTCCCCACCCACCTCCCCCAGCCCTTCCTGCCGCGGCACCTTTGAGCTGCTGTGGCCCCCGAGCCACAGTGCCCTGCAGGACAGGTCCTGGCGCCATGGGTGTGATGCTACTGGGCCAAAGGGGCCCTGGGCTGCAGGTCCTCTGGGGCTCCCAGAAAGATCCCTGTGACCTGAAGGGCTGGCAGGGGTCTGTGCAGTGGGGGTCCCCAAGAATGAGCCTCAGCCCGGAGTCACCGTGATGGATGAACCCGGCTGGTTTTGTTTTGTCTTTATGGAGATGTGGGCCCATTTGTTCTTTTAGCATCAATTACTTAATGTTAATTTAACTGTAAAACCACACACCAGCCAAGAATGGAATTTTATGATTGTGTTACCCTCAAAGTGGGGAAGCTTGTTTTCTACTTCTTAAAATGCTGTGAGATCGCTTTTTAAATGGCAAGATGGAAAGCTTATGTTGTTAAAATGGCATATATTACACATCATTTGTTTTATTATGTAATTTATTATTGTTCTTTGTAATTTTATATTCATAGCCCCAAGTAATAGAGATCCCATTAGCTAGAATATACTGGAGTGGGAGGATCTTTTAGAAAGTTTTAGAGGCCGGGCGCAGTGGCTCACGCCTGTAATCCTAACACTTTGGGAGGCCGAGGCAGGTGGATCACGACATCAGGAGTTCGAGACTATCCTGGCTAAAACGGCAAAAGCCCGTGTCTACTAAAAATACAAAAAAATTTTCTGGGTGTGGTGGCAGGTGCCTGTAATCCCAGCTACTCGGGAGGTTGAGGCAGGAGAATGATGTGAACCCAGGAGGCGGAGGTTACAGTGAGCCGAGATCCTGCCACTGCACTCCAGCGTGGGTGACAGAGTGAGACTCCGTCTCAAAAAAAAAAAAAAAAAGTTTTAGAGGAAAGAACTGTCAAAGCAAAATAGAGGGGCAAAAGAACATAAGAAAGAATCAAATTGCTCACTAGAAGCTTATTGAAAATCTTAGACAAAATTCTCTCAAATATAAACATTAGGCAGTAAGAGCAAATGCCTGTGCCCCCATGCACAAAGTTTTTTTTTTTTAATTTTTTAATTTTTTAATTATTATTTCTTAATGTGCAGGTTTTTGAAATCTAGTTTTTAAAGTTTAACTTCTTCAATTTTTAAAAGTTATCTCTGGGGAGGAATTCTTCAAAAGTTAGTATTGCCAGAGCGGGGAAACCAGAGAAGTGTGTAAAATGAAAGTAATAAAGGAAGAAGTCAGCAGTAGCCTCCCTTGCTGAAGGATCAGTGAATATCTGTACGTTCTATTTTCCAAAAGGAGTTGAAGCAATTGAGTCAGTCAGTAGGCACTTGCTGTGCACCTTGGGTACCAGAGCTGGGCTGGAGGAATCGTGGGATTTTAGGAACATTGTTGAGGGTTCCTGATGCTGGAGGCCGGGCTGGTGGGCAGAGGGACCTGGGGACATAGACATAGAGACAGTCCTGTCCTAGCAGACTCATAAGGAAGGGAGAGAATCACACCAACCCCCTTAGAGGACGGTTAGGACAGGACTTTGTGCAGACAAATGAGAGATGGGACATTCACATCCTGCTGGCGCTGCAGTCATTGTTTGGCAGTTTCTTATAAAATTTAACGCATAAGTATTTTATGACCTGAAAGTTCCACTACTAGGTGTTTGCCCAAGATAAATGAAAACATCTGCACAAAGAATTGTACGTGAATGCTCATAGCAGCCTCATTCCTAGTGTCCAAACATGAGAAACAAACGACATGTCCATCAACAGGTGAATGTATATCCAGTCAATGGAATGGAATACTCCTCAGCTGTCGGAGTGAAACACACACACACCACACACACATCACACACACATCACATCATACACACACCACATACACACCACAAACATACATCGCACATACACACACATCACACACATCACACACACCTCACATCACACACACACCACATACACACCACAAATATACATCGCACATACACATCACACACACACATCACATCACACACACACCACATACACACCACAAACATACATCACACGTACACACACATCACACACACCACATACACACCACAAACATACATTGCACATACACACATCACACACACACCACATACACACCACAAACATACATCGTACATACACATCACATACACCACACACACACCACACACATCACACATACAACACACACACACAGCACACACACATCACACACCACACACCACATCACACACACCACATACACACCACAAACATACATCGCACATACACATCACACACACACCACATACACACCACAAACATACATCGCACATACACACACACCACATACACACCACATACATCGCACATACACACATCACACACACCACATACACACCACAAACATACATCGCACATACACACACATCACACACGCACCACACACACACCACACACATCACATCACACACACATCACATACACACCACAAACATACATCGCACATACACACATCACACACACCACATACACACCACAAACATACATCGCACATACACACACCACATACACACCACATACATCGCACATACACACATCACACACACCACATACACACCACAAACATACATCGCACATACACACACATCACACACGCACCACACACCACACACATCACATCACACACACACCACATACACACCACAAACATCGCACATACACACATCACACACACCACATACACACCACAAACATACATCGCACATACACATCACACACACACCACATACACACCACAAACATACATCGCACATACACACCACATACACACCACATACATCGCACATACACACATCACACACACCACATACACACCACAAACATACATCGCACATACACACACATCACACACGCACCACACACACACCACACACATCACATCACACACACATCACATACACACCACAAATATACATCGCACATACACATCACACACACCACATACACACCACAAACATACATCGCACATACACACACACACACCACATACACACCACATACATCGCACATACACACATCACACACACCACATACACACCACAAACATACATCGCACATACACACACATCACACACGCACCACACACACACCACACACATCACATCACACACACACCACATACACACCACAAACATACATCGCACATACACATCACACACACACCACATACACACCACAAACATACATTGCACATACACACACATCACACACGCACCACACACACATCACACACACACATCACATCACACACACACCACATACACACCACATACATCGCACATACACACATCACACCACATACACACCACAAACATACATCGCACATACACATCACACACAGCACACACGCACCACGCACACACCACACACACACACACCACGCAGACACACACCACACAATCACATCACACACACACCACATACACACCACACACAATCACACACACCACACACATCACATACACCACACACACACCACACACATCACTCATACAACACACACACACAGCACACACACACACACCACACACACACATCACACATACACACACCACACACCACAAATATATCACATCACACACACACCACATACACACGACACACACATATCACACACAGTCACACACACCACACGCACCACAGACACATCACACACACACACCACACACACACCACACACACACCCCACACCCCACACACATCACATCACACACCACATACACACACACCACACACACCACACACACCACACACACGTCACATCACACACACACCACATACACACCACACACACCACACGCACATCACACACACACATCACATCACACACACACCACAAACATACATCGCACATACACACACATCACACACACACCACATACACACCACAAACATACATCGCACATACACACACATCACACACACACATCACACACACAGCACACACACAGCACACACATCACACACACACCACATACACACCACAAACATACATCGCACATACACATCACACACACATCACATCACACACACACCACATACACACCACAAACATACATCACACGTACACACACATCACACACACCACATACACACCACAAACATACATTGCACATACACACATCACACACACACCACATACACACCACAAACATACATCGCACATACACACACATCACATACACCACACACACACCACACACATCACACATACAACACACACACAGCACATACACATCACACACACACCACACACACATCACATCACACACACACCACATACACACCACCAACATACATCGCACATACACATCACACACACACCACATACACACCACAAACATACATCGCACATACACACACATCACACACACACCACATACACACCACAAACATACATCGCACATACACACATCACACACACCACATACCACAAACATACATCGCACATACACACACATCACACACGCACCACACACACACCACACACACATCACATCACACACACACCACATACACACCACAAACATACATCGCACATACACACATCACACCACATACACACCACAAACATACATTGCACATACACACACATCACACACGCACCACACACCACACACACATCACACACACACCACATACACACCACAAACATACATCTCACATACACACATCACACACCACATACACACCACAAACATACATCGCACATACACATCACACACAGCACACATGCACCACGCACACACCACACACACATCACACACACCACACAGACACACACCACACAATCACATCACACACACACCACATACACACCACACACAATCACACACACCACACACATCACATACCCCACACACACACCACACACATCACTCATACAACACACACAGCACACACACATCACACACACACCACACACATCACACATACACACACCACACACCACAAATATATCACATCACACACACACCACATACACATGACACACACATATCACACACAGTCACACACACCACACGCACCACAGACACATCACACGCACACCACACACACACACCACACATACCACACACACCACACACACACCCCACACCCCACACACCCCACACACATCACATCACACACCACATACACACACACCACACACACACCACACACCACACATCACATCACACACACACCACATACACACCACACACACCACACGCACATCTCACACACACATCACATCACACACACACCACATACATCGCACATACACACACATCACACACACACCACATACACACCACAAACATACATCGCACATACACACACATCACACACAGCACACACGCACCACACACACACCACACACACAGCACACACACACCACACACACCACACACATCACACACACACCACATACACACCACAAACACACATCGCACATACACACATATCACACACACACCACATACACACCACAAACATACATCGCACATACACACACATCACACACAGCACACACGCACCACACACACCACACACACAGCACACACACACCACACACACCACACACATCACACACACACCACACAATCACATCACACACACACCACATACACACCACACACAATCACACACACCACACACATCACATACACCACACACACACCACACACATCACACATACAACACACACACAGCACACACACATCACACACACACCACACACACATCACACATACACCACACACCACAAATATATCATATCACACACACACCACATACACATGACACACACATATCACACACACACAGTCACACCACACGCGCCACAGAAACATCACACACACACCACACACACACACACCACACATACCACACACACCACACACACACCCCACACCCCACACACCCCACACACATCACATCACACACCACATACACACACACCACACACACCACACATCACATCACACACACACCACATACACACCACACACACAATCACACGCACACCACACACACGCCACACATATACCACACACACATCACACACACACCACACACACATCACACACACACCACGCACACATCACAAACACATATCACACACAATCACCTCACACACACACATCACACACATCACACACACCACACACATTCCACACACACATCACACACACACCACACACACATCACACATCACACACACACATCACACACATCACATCACACACAAATACACCCCACACACACATCACACACATCACACGCACATCACACACCACATGCACACATCCCACGCACACACACACCCACACACATATCACACATACACACATCACACACACATCACACACACACCACACATCACATGGGTCTCAAAAACAGCAAACAGTGCCTATGGTATGATTCCATGTGGAGTTCTAGAAGAGGAAATGCTGGTCTATAGTAATTAGGCAGCAGTTTGGGGGTTGTCTGGAGCCAGGGGTGCAAGTACAGGTGGAAACTTTTAGGCGTGATGGAAATGTCTGCAGCTTGAATGTGGTGTTGGCTACACAGGTATATACACGTGTCAAAATGTACCAAGTGATACACCTTAAACTGATACAGATTATACACTTTAAAGCAGTGGTCCCCAACCTTTTTGGCACCAGGGACCAGCTTCGTGGAAGACAATTTTTCCATGGACCAGGGAGGGGGGATTTTTTCAGGATGATTCAAGCACATTACATTTATTGTGCACTTTCTATTATTATTCCATTGTAATATATGATGAAATAATTATACAACTCACCATAATGTAGAATCGGTGGGACCTCTGGGCTTGTTTTCATGCAACTAAATGGTCCTATCTGGGGGTGATGGAAGACGGTGACAGATCATCAGGCATTAGATTCTCATAAAGAGTGTGCAACCTAGATCCCTCACATGCGTAGTTCACAATGGTTCGCACTGCTGTCAGAGTCTAATGCTGCCACTGATGTGACAGGAGGTGGAGCTCAGGTAGTAACGTGGGTAATGGGAGGGACTGTAAATACAGATGGAGCTTCACTGGCTCTCACCTCCTGCTGTGCGGCCCAGTTCCTAACAGGCTGGGGGTTAGGGACCCCTGCTTTAAAGTATACCTCTATTTACCTATGTAACAAATCTGCACGTCCTGCACCTTTACCCCAGATCTTAAAATAAAAGTTGAAAAAAAATAAAGTAGTGATTTTAAAAAAAATTCAAAGGACCCTTCAAATGTTCTTAAATGTGGATGCTAATACTTGCCCAACACAAAAGTGCAGAAGGTGAGTGGACAGTGTTTGCATTCAAATGAAAATTTAAAATCTATGCAGTTATGTGGATGGTCTCAAACTCCTGACCTCAGGTGGTCCACTTGTCTCAGCCTCCCAAAGTGCTGGGATTATAGGCGTGAGCCACCACACCAGGCCTAATCTTTTATTATTGAAGAAAGAAAAATGTCTTTATAAATTTCGCGTTGCCTTTGTGTACAGTGTTTGTAACATCTACATATAGTGTACAGTAACGTCCTACGCCTTCACATTTCTCACTGACTCACCCAGAGCAACTTCCAGTCCTGCAAGCTCCGTTCAAAGTTCCCTATACAGCTGTACAATTTTTCATCTTTTACACTGTATTTTTACTGTACCTTTTCTATGTTTAGACAGGTTTAGATACACAAGTACTTGCCAGTCTGTTCCAATTGCCTACAGCATTCAGGACAGTCACATGCTGTGCAGGTTTGTAGACTGGGAGCAATAGGCCACGCCATATAGCCTAGGCGTGCAGCAGACTGTACCAGCTAAGTCTTTACGATGTTCACACGGTGACAAAATCACCTAACAACACATTTCTCAGAATGTGTTTCCATTGCCAGGTAACGCGTGACTAGACTTGTTTGAAACGTCTATGGTCGCTGATCGGGGTGGGTGGAGAGTAGGAGGGCATGAAGGCAAACGGAAGCAGGTGGTGGGGAACAAGAGGAGGGGAGCAAGACGGGGGAGGCTTCCTCCTTGGAACTGACCACGTCCTATTTCATCCATTCTTTCTTTCCAGTCCAGTCTCCTAGAGCCTGCTTCTGCTCCCCTAGGCTATTTTTTTCCCAAGATGTTCTTTTGCAGTTGTCATCCCCGGCGAAACTTAAGGACAAAATGCAGAAGGACATTAGTCCTGGGCATGGGTCTTCTTTGAGATCTGTGGTTCCACGGTGGTAACCATAAAACCATAAGTTGTGCTTTACAGAAGTTCTTTTTTTTTCTTTTTTGAGATAGAGCCTTGCTCTGTCGCCCAGGCTGGAGTGCGGTGGCGCGATCTCTGCTCACTGCAACCTCCGCCTCCCAGGTTCAAGTGATTCTCCTGCCTCAGCCTCCTGAGTACCTAGGACTACAGGTGCCTGCCACCATGCCTGGCTAATTTTCATAGTTTTAGTAGAGATGGGGCTTCACCATATTGGCCAGGCTGGTCTCGAACTCCTGATCTTGTGATCCACCTGCCTTGACCTCCCAAAGTGCTGGGATTACAGGCATGAGTCACTGCACTTGGCCCCAGAAGTTCTTCACTGTACTATTTCAGCATCAAGTGAAATAAATTCCGTAACACTCGTGTATTAGTCAAGGCTCTCCAGAGAGACAGAACCAATAGAATATAGACAGATAGATAGGCAGGTAGATAGATAGATAGATAAGAGGGGGGTTTATTCAGGAAATTGGGTCATGTGATTATGGAGGCTAAGAAGTCCCACCACAGGCTGCCTGCAAGGTCAAGACCGTGAGATCCTGGTAGCATGGCTCAGCCCAGTACCGAGGCCTAAGAACAAGGGAAGCAGAGAGTGTAACTCTCAATCTGAGACCAAAAGCCTCGGAAGCCAGGGGGCCATTAGTGTTAAGTCCCGGAGTCCAAAGGCTGGGGATCCTGGAGTTGTTGTGCAAGGACAGGTGAGGAGGAGTGCGTCCCAATGCCAGCAGCTAGGTGGACACATTCCCCCTTTCTCTGGTTTTCTTCTTTCCGAGGCTCCAGCAGGTTGCACGGTGCAGCTTCCACACTGGAGGCAGAGCTTGCCCACCTAGTCCACACAGAGGCACACTAACCTCTTCTGGAAACACCCTCACAGATACACAGACACACCCAAAAACAATGTGCCACCAGGCTTCTAGATGTTCCTTAAGCCAGTCAAGCTGACACCTAATATTAACCGTCGTGACTGGTGGTGGCCTTTTGTTCTGCTACTTAACTTTTGCTGACTGGATATGTATGAAATGACCTCATTTAGATTTTTAAGTGGACATTTTTAATTTTGTGTTCATTTGTGTTTTTCTGATTACTGGAGAAGTCAAACACCTTTTCACAGTTTCTGGTCATCTGGGTGTTTTCCCATCAATTGAGTCTTCATGTTTTCTGGCCATTTCTGCTGAGTAGTTTGTCATTTTCTTATTGTTCCACAGGAGCTCTTTACATCTTCTGGATACTAATTCTTTTTTTTTTTTTTTTTTTTTTTGAGACGGAGTCTCGCTCTGCCGCCCAGGCTGGAATGCAGTGGCCGGATCTCAGCTCACTGCAAGCTCCGCCTCCCGGGTTCACGCCATTCTCCTGCCTCAGCCTCCGGAGTAGCTGGGACTACAGGCGCCTGCCACCGCACCCGGCTAGTTTTTTGTATTTTTTAGTAGAGACGGGGTTTCACCGTGTTAGCCAGGATGGTCTCGATCTCCTGACCTCGTGATCCGCCCATCTCGGCCTCCCAAAGTGCTGGGATTACAGGCTTGAGCCACCGTGCCCGGCCTGGATACTAATTCTTAGCTGGCCAAATGAATTGAAAATATCTTTTCTAGTATATTGCTCAACTTTTATCTTTCTTTATAATATCTGTCTCACAAAATCTTTTTTTTTTTTCTTTCTCTGTAATTCAGGCTGGAGTGTAGTGGTGTGAACTTGGCTCACTGCAACCTCTGCCTCCCAGGTTCAAGTGATTCTCTTGCCTCAGCCTCCCGAGTAGCCGGGACTACAGGTTCATGCCACCACACCCGGCTCTTTTTCTGTATTTTTAATAGAGAAGGGGTTTCACCATATTAGCTAGGATGGTCTCGATCTCCTGACCTCATGATCTGCCCACCTCAGCCTCCCAAAGTGCTGGGATTACAGGTGTGAGCCACCGTGCCTGGCCCACAAAATCTTTTACATTTAATGTAATAGAGTTAACCAGCTTTTACATGATGCCTCGTGTCTTATTCAACAATTCTTTCCCCATCCAGATGTCTCATAAATACCAGACAATATTTTCTTACAAAAAATTTAAAGTTTGCTTTTCACATTTAGGTATTTAATCTAGAATACATTATTTTAGTGCATGGTATGAGGTTGCAAAAATAAAACGTACCTGTTTTTCTGTAGGATAGGCAATTGTCCAGCACCATTTATTAAAAGTTGATGTTTCTCTGTGAGTGGGACGCACTTTTGTGACACACTGTCACAGTATGCATAACAAAGGAAGAAGTCTATTTGCAGACTATTTTCTCCACTGGTTGATTCTTCTAAACACATTTTAAAAACAAATGCTTCTTGGCTGGGTGCGGTGTCTCGCGCCTGTAGTCCCAGCACTTTGGGAGGCCAAGACAGGTGGATCATTTGAAGCCAGGAGTTGGAGACCAGCCTGGCCAACACGGTGAAACCCTGTGTCTACTAAAAATACAAAAATTAGCCTGGTTTGGTGGCACACGCCTGTAATCCCAGCTACTCGGGAGGTTGAGGCAGGAGAATCACTTAAACCTGGGAGGCAGAGGTTGCAGTGAGCCGAGATCACGCCACTGCACTCCAGCCCAGGTGGCAGAGTGAGACCCTGTCTCAAACAAACAAACAAAACCACTAAAAACCACAAAAAAACCCACAAATGCTTCTTTAAAACAAATATATTCTATTTTTAATAATTTATGTTTTATGCTTTATGCTGTCATGTGTGCATATACATTAAGTCAGGTTGAGAAATTACATTCTTTTTTTTTTTTCTTTTGAGACGGAGTCTCGCTCTGTCGCCCAGGCTGGAGTGCAGTGGCGCGATCTCGGCTCACTGCAAGCTCGGCCTCCCGGGTTCATGCCATTCTCCTGCCTCAGCCTCTGAGTAGCTGGGACTACAGGTGCCCGCCACCATGCCCGGCTAATTTTTTTGTACTTTTAGTAGAGATGGGGTTTCACCGTGATAGCTAGGATGGTCTTGATCTCCTGACCTCATGATCCACCCGCCTCGGCCTCCTAAAGTGTTGGGATTACAGGCGTGAGCCACCGTGCGCGGCCCAAGAAATTACATTCTTATATCACAATAAATGAGTCCTAATCTATTAACCTTATCATCTGGGCAGTAGAGCTGTATGCAGAAGAATGCCATCTTTTTGTTGTGCCTCTGAATTGCTTGTAAGGCCACAAGACCAATGCTGTTTTCTCTCACTTCTGATAATTTGGGGGAAATGGGATACTTGAGGGTCACCCTCCAAGGAAACCAGTCGGTAAATATTTGATTGATAGGCAGTTTCCATTTATCTACAAAATGAGATTACTCTTCATATGTGAGACATGATTCTGCAAGTCCTAAGAGAGTTCATCATGCATCCTGTTGTTTATTTTTCTTTTAGAACTCCCAAGTTTTTCTTGACCAGACAACCCATCATGAAATTTAGCATTGCAAAAATTCTGAATTGTTGGACAATGAACCCAGTCTTCAGAATTTACATGGGGGAATCATTGTGGTGAGGTGCAGGGCACATCTTGGATTAGCTCTATTTTGTGAAATAAGATGTACTTGAGAAATAATCACTGTATTTTTTCCTTTTTCTATTTTATATGTTTTGGTTGATATGAATTAGTTGTGACAGCGTCTGTGGTGGGCAAAACCTTAAGTGACCTCCCCCAGGGTCCCCACGTCTGGACGTTCACACCGTTGTGTGACCCCTGCCTTGACTGTGTGTGTAACCTGTGGCTTGCTTAGACAGACACAATACGGCAAAGGTGATGGGCTGTCACTCTGGTGGTGAGGGTATGTTAGATTAGACTCTGTTGCCAGCTCACTCACTCTGGTCTCTCTCTCCCTGGTTGGCTTTGTAAAAGCAAGTTGCCATGAGTCAGTCCCAGACATGCAATGACACAAACTTTGTCCAACACACGACCCCAGGGAGCGTTCACAACCAAGCCCTGGGGACATCATGATTTCAGCCTGAGAGACCCAGAGCAGAGGCCCGGTTGAGCAATGCCTGGACTCCGACCCCTGGAACCTGAGAGATGGTGCATGCATGTTGTTTTAAGCGGTAATAATGTTTGAAGTAATTGATGATACATGCGTGTTGTTTTAAGCAGCAATAATGTTTGAAGTAATTGTTATGTGGCAATAGAAAACTAATACGTTGACTTACAGATGATTGCTGAAAGTCACTTTCCTGGCTAATGCATAAGATGGTTGGAATGTTCCAACCAATTCCACCGGGTTTGTTTTATCCAGAGAAGAGATATGAGAATGTTTATATTAACTCTTTCCCAGGGCCTCTTACATTAACTTGTAGTTGAATGCCCATCCGTGGTTCTAAAACATGGCCTAGTTCCTACTTTCCCCTGCCTGTTTTATTTGTTCGCAAAGTCAGATGACTTGAGCTTGCAGCTCCAGCAGGGAAGGGTCCTTGTCTTTCCAGGTCTCTGCTATATCCCTCAGTAACCAGCGAGGGCTGGGTACACGGCAGGTTCAAGAGATACTGGTTAAATAGGTAAATGAACAAATAACTGTCATCATATTCTTAATAGTGTTATAATTCTCTGTCTCAGACTCTAGGGTAAGCGTTTTATGTACATTATCTCCCTCAATCGCTACAACAGCCGTGCTGGGTAAGTGGGACCCGTCTCCTTGGACAAGTGGAGAACTGGGGTTCCCAGAATTTAGCGACCACCAGAGATCAAACGGAGATTCAGTGGCAGCACTGGAGATCGGACCGATTCTATTTAAAACACTTGTCTATTTAAGTATATTTAAGAACACACACACACACAGATATATATACACACTCACATATACATGCACGCAATAGATATACAGCCTATATTTCTATATCAATACATATATTTGTACTATACACTTATAAATAAAATTTAATTTTGGTAAATAAAATGATATATAAATTTAGCAAAAGGATTGAAATTCTTCTCCGTCTACACTGATCTCTCTCGAGGGAGTGCAGTTTGGCAGCCCGGCTGCGCGAGGCTATTTCCTGCCTGTGGGGTCCGCGCCGCGCCTCCGCGGGCTGTAGATGGCGCTCGAGTCCCGGCAGCGCCGGCTCCTCTGCGCCTTGGCAGCGCCTGTATTGACTCCTGGCGCCCTGGGCTGGTAGGGGAGCGTATTTTCTCACAATTAATTCAGATGGGTGGCCCCATTATGGGCGCTTCTTCATCTGTGAATTATTTCGTGTGAAGAGAAGTGTTTGCGTATGCTTAATTTCTAACCGTGATTCGGGGCCTCTGTGCCAGCCCCCGGCAGGGAAGTGGGGAAAGCTCGGGGTGGGTTGGGGGTGGAGGGCGCTTCTCCGGGCCCGGCCAGTGCCGGGAGAGCGGGCCCCGGGGAAGGAGCGTGTATGCGGAAGCCTCCTCTGAGCCTCTAAAGGACCCACATCACCTCGGTAATCTCACAACATCCTTGTGAAGGAGGCACGAGTATTAGACCCTTCGCAAAGAGGAATTGGCCTAGAAAAACTATTCTGAAGAATAGAACTAGAATAAAACTATTCTAAAGAAAGAGAATGGCCTGAGGCTGCTCCCGCCAGGGTCCGAGGCTAGCCCATCTCCACCTCGGGCACTAAAGGAGCGAAGAGAGCAGAGATCTCCGTGCATTTCTTCAGCCGCTAGTGCTTGTTCCTCTTTTTTTTTTTTTTTTTTTTTTTTTTTGAGACGGAGTCTCGCCCTGTCGCGGCCCAGGCTGGAGCGCAGTGGCCGGATCTCAGCTCACTGCAAGCTCCGCCTCCCGGGTTTACGCCATTCTCCTGCCTCAGCCTCCCGAGTAGCTGGGAATACAGGCGCCCGCCACCTCGCCCGGCTAGTTTTTTGTATTTTTTTTAAGTAGAGACGGGGTCTCACCGTGTTAGCCAGGATGGTCTCGGTCTCTTGACCTCGTGATCCGCCCGTCTCGGCCTCCCAAAGTGCTGGGATTACAGGCTTGAGCCACCGCGCCTGGCCGTGCTTGTTCCTTTTTATCGTCAACAAGGACCAGCAAAGTCATGGCGATATGCTGGCACCTCGTTTTGGAGGGTGTGACCAGAGGAACTGCGTGCTGTGGCCATGGCACAGACGTCCCCAGTTCCCAGCCCCGGCCAGGTCCCCTCCTGCTGGGGTGGGGTGGGGTGGGGTGGCAAGCAGTCGGGACGGCCCATCCGCAGCGCCCGGTGAGTGCTGGTGCCTTGGAGGGGGCCACGTGATGTGTTGAGTGGGTGTGGGGGGAAGGTGGGGGAAATGGTGTCACAGAGGCCTTTGATGTTGTAAATAATTTCTATGCCATCTTAAAGAGCCAACTCTGGAAAAATATTAGTTGAAACGGGATCCAGCTAAACATGATAAGCCAACAAGGTGTGAAATGTGAGCTGTTGAGTTTTACGTCGAGGCCAGTGTGTACAGTTTTTAAGTCTGGTTTCTGTAGGGCTCCATGGCAAGGGGGCTGGTGGGGACACCTAGGACAGACACTTCTTACAAGGCTGAGGGCGTCGGGCTCCCTTTCCCTGTGCTCTCAGTTCACTGCAGTTTGGATGCCAGGAAGGCTAATGTCTGACACGCCCTCTTTTGGGATCAAATAACCCAAACTAGTCAGTTCTAGTAAATTTAGAAATTTACCAAGAGCTGGAGTCCCCTTTTCATTAAATCCATATGCTTGCCGGAAGTTAACGGGAGTCATAATAAAATATTGAATGAGACAAACACAATGAAGTGAATTAGACTAATTTTTGTAGTAAAACCACAAGCTTCGTTTGCACGATGAAAAAATACATATTGAGGCAGAACTCTACGATTGGTGTGTTACGTATGAAATTAAAGGCCTGGGACCATAAAATCGTCCTTTAGTATCTGGGGCTGATCAGATTTGTAATGACTTTTATATGAGACCACAGATTATTTATAATCGACTTACTTAAATAGTCTAACTGATATTGTTGAGGTAACTTTAAAACCTTTTTTGCTGAATGACTCACCCAGGAAGCTGTGAATCTGGAAGATTCTGCCTCTAACAGGCTTCCAACCACTTCTCCAGAACCGGTGGCTCATCATTCGCTTCTCCCAGAGCCTATCCAGATGTTAACACACGATGACACAGAAACCAGCACCCCTTTTTCCAGCATACTGAAGGTAAGGACTGTGTTACCAGGATTCAGTTCAGACTTAGAAAGTGCTCAGTCTGGCTGGGCAAGGTGGCTCGTGCCTGTAATCCCAGCACTTTGGAAGGCTGAGGTGGGCAGATCACAAAGTCAAGAGATCGAGACCATTCTGGCCAACATGGTGAAACCCTGTCTCTACTAAAAATACAAAAAAATTAGCTGGGTGTGGTGGTGCACACCTGTAGTCCCAGCTGCTCGGGAGGCTGAAGCAGGAGAATTGCTTGAACCTGGGAGGTGGAGGTTGCAGTGAGCCGAGATCGTGCCACTGCACTCTAGCCTGGTGACAGAGTGAGACTCTGTCTAAAAAAAGAAAAAGAAAAGAAAGTGCTCAGTCCGTGTGGATGGATTAAAATTTGAGATGAGTTTCATAAGGTAGCCCAAAGGATAAATCGACCTCATTTCCTTCTACTCCTATGCCTCAAGAGATCCTTCCTGCATGCTTATTAGGGTATGAGAAGAAATTACTTGTTAAAATTCAGGAGTGGGACGGTAAAAAGATAGTAGAGTGTTTAAAATCTTTTATTCCTTTGCTTTACTGGAAGCAAACAGAGACTTGTAGGCTATTGTTTTATTGTTTGTCAAATGTTTTGTAGGTGTGAAATTAAGAATGAGTCAGGCAACTGTGCAAGATGCCAAGGGTACAGCAACCAAGTGCAGGGACTGTATCTTCTGGAGTTTCCAGCCTCACAGGAAGACAGTCAATTAGAGAATCAAGACAGAGAGGGGGAAATTTAGTGACAGAGGGTGCCTTTCCTAGACAGAGGTTTTTTGAGGAACAACATCTTTATTACACAAATATTGCAGTGGTGTTGACAGAGTCCCTCCCTTTCTTCTCTCAGCCCTACATTGTATTCAGATGCATGGAGAATCCTGGTAACCTGCAAGCAGGTGCTGGGCAACACCTGGCCCGAGAAACTTTTTGGGGTCTAGGGAAGCATAGGAGGTAGATCAGTAGTCTGGAGTTAGAACCACCTTTCCTGAAAAGGAGCAGAAGTCATCCAGACAGAAAGTGGGAAGTGCCTGCTGCAGGACTGGGGCTGTCCCAGGCCAAGGTTCCTCCTTGGTGCAAGCAGGAAAGGCTTTCAAAGACGTGAAAGAAAATGAGTATGTCTGGAATGCAGCACCCAAAAAGGGGAGCCTGGGGAAAGAGGCAGGGAGACTGAGAAGGCCTTGATGAGAACCAGAGCCAGGAGGTGGACGTCATTTACCCTCAGCCAAGGGAAGAGTCATCAAAGGGGTTGAAGCATAAGAATGACATGGCCACACCTGTGTCAGGATGAATCAGGTGGGGTATGGAGAATATATTATATGTGAAAGCATCCAGGAAAATGCCACTGTCACGTCTCAGGTCTGTCTTATCTTAGGTTACCCAAATGACTTGCTTTATATTTTTGCTTTGTCTTGTCTTTGTTTATAACTTAAATCCATTTTAAAAAGTTGCAGCCGCTGCATCACCAGGTGGTATAACCACATGCAGTATCATGTCAGGGCCACGGTAACAGAGGCCCACAGGCCGAGCGCCTTAAACGGCTGAAATCTATTTTCTCACAGTCCTGGGGGCTGGAAGTCTGAGATCTAGCTATAGGCAGGGCTGGTTTCTTCTGGGGCCTCTCTCCTTGGCTTCCAGATGACTGTCTTCTCTGTGTCTTCATATTGCAGTCCCTCTTTACCAATCTGTGTCCTAATTTCTTCTTATAAGGACACCAGTCATATGGGATTAGGACCTACCCTAATGGCCTCATTGAAGCTTAATTACCTTTCTGCAGACCCTCCCTCCTCATACAGTCACAGTCTGAGGTATTGGAGATTAGGACTTCAACATGTGAATTTTGGGGTGTTGTGGTGAGATGCAGTTCAGACCATAACACTCTACTTAAGTAAAATGCTTTTTCCAAAATGTTGCTGCAAAAGAATTTTGAAGCAAAGGAACCAACAAATTTTTTCTTAAAACTCTGGAAGCTCAAGCAGTCCAATTTAATGAAATTCATTTACTACCAAGTAAATGCCTGTGCACACAATGTACTCCTCTAGAGAAAAGCCTATTGTCACTGCATCTGTATAATTGAATCACAAAAGATGCCTCCCTTGCCTCCCCCCACGCCATCAAGTCCTTTCATCTGTTTCCAATAAGGGAAAAAAGAGGACTCTTCTGGGCATGTTTACATTTTATCTTTAAACAAAACTAAATGGAATTTGACATGGTAAAGCCAGGCCATGTTACATATCAATGTGAAATGGAACATTTCTCGGGCCAGGTGTTGCCCAGCACCTGTGTGCAGGTTCCCAGGATTCTCCACGCACCTGAACAGAATGTGGGGCCCCGAGAGGAAAGGGAGGGACTCAGTCAACACCACTGCAATATTTGTGCAAGAAGATGTTCCTTAAAAAAACCTTTACTGCCTTTTATTGACTTTAAAAGTCACAGTTTTCCTTAAATACTTCTTTTTTCCCAATTTCACTGTAACTTACATCATATTCTCTTACATAAAAATTACTCTCCAGACTGAAATGCTTCATTCTGACATCTGTCCAAAAATGTTTCTTCTGCAACTTGCAGTCGTAACTACTTGTTTTAATACCACCAACTCCTTCTTCCTGCTGTCACGTTCTTGCAGAAAAGGCAAGTGAAAAGAAAACATGCCTCCTGGGATCCCGGGAAATGCAGTATCATTCTCTGTCGAGCGATTTGCCATATTTATGTAACCAGTGGAAAACAAACACAGACATGTACTACAATCAGGAAGCTCCAGTTTGCTCTATTTTTAAAAACCTTGGTCTGCTTTCTTCAGAAAGAGAGTCAGCTGGAGTCAGAGTTTATAGATTGCTTATCAGCAAGGCCATCCCCTGCAATGATCAGCCTAAAGACCTCCCATTCAAAAAGTTAGGGAGCAAAAACTAGACCATATGCCCAAGTTAGCATAGTCCCTATTTTTGGGAGTTCATAGCCCTACCCTATAGTGCAAAAGTGGGAATGGCAGAATTTACTATGATAGCTAGAGTAGTGTGGTGTGACAGGAAGAAAAGAAATCACTGACAAACAATGACATTTTGAGGCAGAACTTTATAATGAACTTGTTATGTACGAAGTGGAAGGCCTCTGTCTTGAAATCTTCATTAAGTATCCAGGGCCTGTGTTTCCCTGAGATTTTCTATTTCTCTGATATGAGACCAGAGATTATTTGCAATTTAGTTATTGAATATTCTAAATGACTGGGTCATAGAGTCACTTTACATTTACTGTAACCCCAATGGGAATTTTGAGCGAGATCAGCAATTTTATTCTAAACATTTTCTGAAAGAATAAAAAAATAGCTAATATATAATAGTTTAGAAAAATAAAGAAAAATTGAGATTTCTTTTCTTTACCAGAAGCAAAACATACTCTAGAGACTTCTACTTCTGGGGAAATGAAGTAGATACACATTTACCTAGTCGTTCCAATAAGTATAACTAAAAACCCTAGAAGTTGTGTATAAGACAAACATCCGAACACTTTGATTGGCAGACAAGAAAGCAGACTGTTTAGGGGCTTTGGGACCCAAGGAAGACTTGGTGATGAGTTCTCTGGGCTTTCTTTTGCCTCTCGTATCTTAGACTGGATACTGGAGAAGCCAGCAGTCTGTAAACACCAATGTGCGCCAGACAAAAAAAAAGTTCCAAAAAAAGATCTGCTTCCCCTACCTAGACAGAGGATCAGGAGAGGGGCAGCCTAGCAAGACGGAAAACTTTCAGACAGTAACTGCTGTATTCAAACCAAATGCCACAGAAAAAACTGTGGTGGGACTCCAGCACTTACAGGTGGCTGAGTGGGGACCCTTGACTTTCACTCCTGAGAGGCCAACGGGTGCCCCAGCTCCCCGCTGGGTGGCAGCAAGTCACCTTGTGTCTGGTGGCATCAGTGGACGTCACGCAGGGAGCCTGTGCTTCCAACCTGACTCAGGGATAACAAGGTTCCTCCTCCTTTCAAAGGTGGTGTCCCAAGAGGCTTAGTAGAAAGTCAAAACCTTCTCTATCCATCAGCAGGAGAAAGGCCCTACCCCCAGCTGCCTGAAAGAATGGCTAAATTCCAAGTTCAGAAACACCCGGAGCCTAAAGAATATGCTCCCAAATAATCCATAGGTCAAAGAGAGAGTCTCAAGAGAAATAAAAAGCATACTGAACTAAATGAAAAGGAAAACACTTCTTATCAAAATGTGTGGGGCACAGCTAAAATAGTGCTGAGAGAGAAATTTGTAGCAATAGATGTTTACATAAGAAAAAAGTAAAATTCTCAGCCAGGCGCGGTGCCTCACACCTGTAATCCCAGCACTTTGGGAGGCTGAGGCAGGCGGATCACAAGGTCAGGAGGTTGAGACCAGCCTGGCTAATATGGTGAAACCCTGTCTCTACTGAAAATACAAAAATTAGCCAGGCGTGGTGGCAGGCACCTGTAATCCCAGCAACTTGGGAGGCTGAGGCAGGAGAATTGCTTGAACCCAGGAGGCAGAGGTTGCAGTGAGTGGAGATCATGCCACTGCACTCCAGCCTGGGTGACAGAGCAAGACTCCGTCTTGGGGAAAAAAAAAAAGAAAGAAAGAAAGAAAAAAGTAAAATTCTCAAATGAGTAATTTAAGCTCTCACAAGAAACTAGAGGAAGAAGAGCAAAATAAATATACAGCAAGCAGAAGGAAAGAAATCTATAAAGAGAAGAGCAAGAATCAGTGAAATCGTGAGCAGAAAAACAGTAGAGAAAACCAATGGAACAAAAAGTCTGGTTCTTAGGAAAGATCAATAAAATTGACAAAAAATTCTCAGAAATCTAGGAGTAGAGGGGACTTCAACTTGATAAGGAATATGTACAAAAAACCCTACAGCTAAAAGCATGCATAATGGAGAAAATTGGAATGGTTTTCTACTATGACTGGGAACAAGGCAAGAATGTCCACACTGTCATTGCTGTATTCAGCACAGTGCTGGAAGTTCTAGGCACTGTAAGCAGCAAGAAAAGGAAACACCAGTCATGTAGACACTAAAGAAAGGTATAAAACTGCTTCTACTTGCAGATGACATGATGATCTGTGTAGAAAGTCCCAAGGAAAAGACAAAACCAAAAAACTCAAACTCTTGGAACTAATAAATGAGTTTAACAACTCATTTATAAGCAGGATATAAGGGCAACTGTAAAAAAAGTCAGTTTTACTTTTATATACTAGCAATGAACATGTATAAAACAAAATTTAAAATACAATGCCAGTTATAATCACTCAGAGAATAATAAAATACTTGGGCATAAGTCAAAGAAAACATGTATGGGACATGTATGCTAAAAACTACAGAGTACTGGTTGAAAATCTAAATTAATGGAGACAGAATTTGAGTTCATGGATTGGAAGATTCAACATAGTGAGAATGTCAATTCTCTCCAAATTAACAGACAGGTTTAGCACCATTCCTATCAAATCCTAGAAAGATTTTTTTAATAGATATAGGCAAGACTATTCTAAAAATCTATATGAAAAACAAAGGAACTAGAATAACTAAAATAATTCTGGAAAAAAGAAAAAAGTGGAAGCAATCACTTTACCCAATTTCAAGACTTACTATGTGGTTACAATAATCAGTACTGTGGTGCTGGCAGAGGGATAGACATACAGGTCACTGGAACAGAATAGGGGACCCACTGGTAGTTTCACAAGTATGGCCAATTGATTTTTGACAGAGTTGCAAAAATAATTTGATGGAGAAATGATAGGCTTTTCAACAGATAGTGCTGGAGCCATTGGATATCCACAGGCAAGAATGGAATGGAATGGAATAGAATAGAATAGAATAGAATAGAATAGAATAGAATAGAATAGAATAGAATAGAATAGACTAGACCTAAACCTCACACCTAGTGTAGAGGTTTACTCAAAATGGATCATAGATTTTAAAATAAACCATAAAACTTATAGAAAAAAACATAGAAGAAAATATTTGGGTCCTAGGGCTTGGTGAAGAGTTTTCAGTCATGCCATCAAAACACATTCCATATAACCAGCTTAGAGAGGAACATAAATGAGCTGAAAAACACAGCATGAGAACTTTGTGAAGCATACACAAATATCAATAGCCAAATCAACCAAGCAGAAGAAAGAATATCAGAGTTTGAAGACCATCTTGCTGAAATAAGTCAGGCAGACAAGATTAGAGAAAAAAGAATGCAAAGGAAAGAATGAAACCTCCGAGAATTATGGGACTATGTAAAAAGACTGAAGCTACGATTAATTGGAATACCTGAAAGAGACAAGGAGAATGGAACCAAGTTTGGAAACACACTTCAGGATATTGTCCAGGAGAACCTCCCAACCTAGCAAGATAGGCCAACATTCAAATTCAGGAAATACAGGGAACACCACTAAGATACTCCACAAGAAGATCAATCCCAAGACACATAATTGTCAGATTCTCCAAGATGAAAAAGAAGGAAAAAATGTTAAGGGCAGCCAGAAAGGCCAGGCCACCTACAAAGGGAAGCCCATCAGACTAACAGTGAATCTTTCAGTAGAAACCCTACAAGCCAGAAGAGAGGGGGGGCCAATATTCAACATTGTTAAAGAAAAAACTTTTCAACCTAGAACTTCATATCCAGCCAAACTAAGCTTCATAAGTGAAGAAGAAATAAAATCACTTTCAGAAAAGCAAATACTGAGTGATTTCATCACCACCAGGCCTGCCTTGCAAGAGCTCCTGAAGGAAGCACTAAATATAGGAAGAAAAAAACAGTACCAGCCACTGCAAAAACACCAAAATATAAAGACCAATGGCACTATGAAGAAACTGCATCAACTAGTGGGCAAAATAACCAGCTAGCATCATGATGACAGGACCAAACTCACACATAACAATATTAACCTTAAATGTAAATGGGCTAAATGTCCCAATTGAAAGACACAGACCGGCAAATTGCATAAAGAGTCAAGACCCTTTGGTGTGCTGTATTCAGGAGACACATCTCACATGCAGTGACACACATAGGCTCAAAATAAAGGGTTGGAGGAAAATTTATCAAGCAAACAGAAAGCAAAAAAAAGGTAGGGGTTGCAATTTTAGTCTCTGACAAAACAGAATGTAAACCCACAAAGATCAAAGACGACAAAGAAGGGCATTGCATAAAGGGATCAATTCAACAAGAAGAGCCAACTATACTAAGTATATATGCACCCAATAGAGGAGCTCCCAGATGCATAAAACAAGTTCTTAGAGACCTACAAAGAGATTTAGACTCCCACACAATAATAGTGGGAGACTTGAACACCCCTCTGTCAATATCAGACAGACCAACAAGAGAGAAAATTAACAAGGATATTCAGGACTTGAACTCGGCTCTGGATCAAGTGAACCTAATAGATATCTACAGAACTCTCCACCCCAAATCAACAGAATATGCATTCTTCTCAGTGCCACATATCACTTATTCTAAAATTGACCACATAACTGGAAGTAAAACACCCCTCAGCAAATGCAAAAGAACCAAAATCATAACAAACAGTCTCTCAGATCACAGTGCAATCAAATTGGAACTCAGGATTAAGAAACTCACTCAAAGCCACACAACAACATGGAAATTGAACAACCTGCTCCTGAATGACTCCTGGGTAAATAATGAAATTAAGGCAGAAATCAAGAAGTTCTTTGAAACCAATGAGAACAAAGAGACAATGTACCAGAATCTCTGGGACACAGCTAAAGCAGTGTGTAGAGGGAAATTTATAACATTAAATGCCCACAAAAGAAAGCAGGAAAGATCTAAAATCACTCTCTAACATCACAATTAAAAGAACTAGAGAAGCAAGAGAAAGCAAATTCAAAAGCTAGCAGAAGACAAGAAATAACTAAGATCAGAGCAGAACTGAAGGAGATTAGAGACATGAGAAACCCTTCAGAAAATTAATGAATCCAGGAGCTGGTTTTTGCAAAAATTAAGAAAATAGATAGACCTCTAGCTAGACTAATAAAGAAGAAAAGAGAGAAGAATCAAATAGACACAATACAAAATGATAAAGAGGATATCACCACTGACCCCACTAAGTACCAACTACCATCAGAGAATAATATAAACACCTCTATGCAAATAAACTAGAAAATCTAGAAGAAATGGATAAATTCCTGGACACATACACCCTCCCAAGACTAAACCAGGAAGAAGTCAAATCCCTGAATAGACCAATAACAAGTTCTGAAATTGAGGCAGCAATTCATAGCTTACCAATAAAAAAAAAAAAAACCCCAAGACCAGATGGATTCACAACTGAATTCTACCAGAGGTACAGAGAGGAGCTGGTACCATTCCTTCTGAAACTATTCCAAACAATTGAAAAGGAAAGACTCCTCCCTAATTCATTTTATGAGGCCAACATCATCCTGATACCAAAACCTGGCAGAGACACAACAAAAAAAAGTAAACTTCAGGCCAATATCCCTGATGAACATCAATGCAAAAATCCTCAATAAAAATATTGGGAAACCAAATCGAGCAGCACATCGAAAGCTTACCCACCATGATCAAGTAGGCTTCATCCCTGGGATGCAAGTCTGGCTCAATATATGCAATTCAATAAACATATTCAATCACATAAACAGAACCAGTGACAAAACCCACATGATTATTTCAATAGATGCAGAAAAGGCCTTCAATAAAATTCAACATCCCTTCATATTAAAAACTCTCAATAAACTAGGTATTGATGGAACATTACCTCAAAATAATAATAACTGTTTATGACAAACCCACAGTCAACATTATACTGAATGGGCAAAAACTGGAAGCATTCCCTTTGCAAACCTTCTGCACAGCAAAAGAAACTATCATCAGAGTGAACAGGCAACCTACAGAATGGGAGAAAATTTCGGCAATCTACCCATCTGACAAAGATCTAATATCCAGAATCTACAAGGAGCTTAAACAAATTTACAAGAAAATAACAACCCCATCAAAAAGTGGGCAAAGGAAATGAACAGATACTTCTCAAAAGAAGGCGTTTATGCAGCCAACAAACATATGAAAAAGAGCTCAACATCGTTGATCATTAGAGAAATACAAATGAAAATCACAATGAGATACCATCTCATGCCAGTCAGAATGGCGATTATTAAAAAGTCAACACACAATAGATTCTGACGAGGCTGTGGAGAAATAGTGCTTTTACACTGTTGGTGGGAATGTAAATTAGTTCAACCATCGTGGAAGACAGTGTGGTGATTCCTCAAGGATCTAGAACCAGAAATACCATTTGACCCAGAAATCCCATTACTGGGTATATGCCCAAAGGAATATAAATCATTTTACTATGAAGACACATGCACACATATGTTTATTCCAGCACTATTTATAATAGTAAAGACATGGAATCAACCCAAATGACCATCGATGATAGACTGGATAAAGAAAACGTGGCACATATACACTGTGGAATACCATGAAGCCATAAAACGGAATGAGATCATGTCCTTTGCAGGGGCATGGATGAAGCTGGAAGCTATCCTCAGCAAACTAACACAGGAACAGAAAACCAAACACTGCATGTTCTCACTCATAAGTGGGAGTGGACAATGAGAACACATGGACACAGAGGAGAATAACACACACTGGGGTCTGTCAGGGGGTGGAGGCTGAGGGAAGGGACAAATAGCTAATGCATGTGGAGCTTAAAACCTAAATGACAGGGTGATAGGTGCAGCAAACCACCATGGCACACATATGTAACAAACTTGCACATTCTGCACATGTATCCCTGAACTTAAAGTAAAATAAATAAGTAAATAAATAAATAAACACATTCCGTAAAAGCAAATAGTTAATATATTGGACTTTATCAAAAGTTAAAACTTTGTTCTGCAAAAGACCCTGCTAGGAACACGGAAAGACAAGCTACAGCTTGGGATAAAATATTTGCAAACCACATCTAGCACATAGGACTCATATCTAGAGTAACAAAGAACTCTCAGAAATCAACATTAAAAGACAGCAATCCAACTGGAAAATGGTTTAAAGGCAAGAAGAGAATATGCAGATGGAAAATGAGTGTTTGAAAAGATATTCAACGTTGGTCCATTCCAAGATGGCTGAATAGGAACAGCTGTGGTCTGTAGCTCCAAGTGTGATCAATGCAGAAGATGGATGATTTCTGCATTTCCAACTGAGGTACCTGGTTCATCTCACTGTGACTGGTTGGACAGTGGGTGCAGCCCACAGAGGGTGAGCTGAAGCAGGGTGGGGCATTGCCTAACCCAGGAAGTGCAAGGGATCAGGGGATTTCTCTTTCCTAGCCAAGGGAAGCTGTGACAGATTGTACCTGGAAAAATGGCTCCCTCTTGCCCAAATACTGCACTTTTCCTACAGTCTTAGCAACCGGCAGACCAGGAAATTCTCTCCTGTGCCTGACTCAGTGGGTCCCACACCCACGGAGCCTTGCTCACTGCTAGCGCAGCAGTCTGAGATCGGCCTGTGAGGCTGCAGACTAGTGGGGGAGGAGGGTTCACCGTTGCTGAGGCTTGAGTAGGTAAACAAAGTGGCCAGGAAGCTCAAACTGGGTGGAGCCCACTGCAGCTCAGCAAGGCCTACTGCCTCTATAGACTCCACCTCTATGGGCAGGGCATAGCTGAACAAAAGGCAGCAGAAACTTCTGCAGATTTAAACGTCCTGTCTGACAGCTCTGAAGAGAGAGGTGGTTCTCCCAAAATGGCGTTTGAGCTCTGAGAACAGACAGACTGCCTCCTCAAGTGGGTCTCTGAACCCTGTGTAACCTAATTGGTAGACATCTCCTAGTAGGGGCTGACAGACACCTCATACAGGTGGGTGCCCCTCTGGGATGAAGCTTCCAGAGGAAGGATCAGGCAATATTTGTTCTGCAATATTTGCTGTTCTGTAATATTTGCTGTTCTGCAGCCTCCACTGGTGATACCCAGGCAAAAAGCATCTGGAGTGAACCTCCAGCAAACCTCAATAGACCTGCAGCTGAGGGACCTGAGTGTTAGAAGGAAAACTAACAAACAGAAAGGAATAGCATCATAATCAACAAAAAGGACATCCACACCAAAACCCCATCTGTAGGTCACCAACATCAAAGACCAAAGGTAGATAAAACCACAAAGATGGGGGAGAAACCAGAGCAGAAAAGCTGAAAATTCTAAAAACCAGAGCACTTCTTCTCCTCCAAAGGATCACAGCTCCTTGCCAGCAATGGAACAAAGCTGGACGGAGAATGACTTTGACGAGTTGACAGAAGTAGGCTTCAGAAAGTCGGTAATAACAAACTTCTCTGAGCTAAAGGAGGATGTTCGAACCCATCACAAGGAAGCTAAAAACCTTGAAAAAAGATTAGACGAATGCCTAACTAGAATAAACAGTGTAGAGAAGACCTTAAATGACCTGATGGAGCTGAAAACCATGGCACAAGAACTTCGTGATGCATGCACAATCTTCAATAGCTGATTCGATCAAGTGGAAGAAAGGATATCAGCAATTGAAGATCAAATTAATGAAATAAAGCAAGAAGGCAAGATTAGAGAAAAAAGAGTAAAAAGAAATGAAAAAAGTCTCCAAGAAATATGGGCCTATGTGAAAAGACCAAATCTACATTTGACTGGTGTACCTGAAAGTGACGGGGAGAATGGAACCAAGTTGGGAAACACTCTGCAGGATATTATCCAGGAGAACTTCCCCAACCTAGCAAGACAGGCCAACATTCAAATTCAGGAAATGCCGAGAACACCACAGAGATACTCCTTGAGAAGAGCAACCCCAAGACACGTAATTGTCAGATTCACCAAAGTTGAAATGAAGGAAAAAATGTTAAGGGCAGCCAGAGAGAAAGGTCAGGTTGCCTACAAAGGGAAGCCCATCAGACTAACAGCAGATCTCTCTGTGGAAACCCTACAAGCCAGAAGAGAGTGGGGGCCAATATTCAACATTCTTATAGAAAAGAATTTTCAACCCAGAATTTCATATCCAGCCAAGCTAAGCTTCATAAGTGAAGGAGAAATAAAATCCTTTACACACAAGCAAATGCTGAGAGATTCTGTCGCCACTAGGCTTGCCTTACAAGAGTTCCTGAAGGAAGCACTAAACATGGAAAGGAACAACTGGTACCAGCCACTACAAAAACATGCCAAATTGTAAAGACCATCGATGCTATGAAGAAACTACATCAATTAATGGGCAAAATAACCAGCTAACATCATAATGACAGGATCAAATTCACATATAATAATATTAACCATAAATGTAAATGGACTAAATGCCCCAATTGAAAGACACAGACTGGCAAATTGGATAAAGAGTCAAGACCCATCAGTGTGCTGTATTCAGGAGACCCATCGCACATGCAGAGACACACATAGGCTCAAAATAAAGGAATGGAGGAAGATCTACCAAGCAAATGGAAAACAAAAAAAAGCAGGGGATGCAATCCTAGTCTCTGATAAAACAGACTTTAAACCAACAAAGATCAAAAGAGACAAAGAAGGCCATTACATAATGGTAAAGGGATCAATTCAACAAGAAGAGCTAACTATCCTAAATATATATACACCCAATACAGGAGCACCCAGATTCATAAGGCAAGTCCTTAGAGACCTACAAAGGACTTAGACTCCCACACGATAATAATGGGAGACTTTAACACCCCACTGTCAATATTAGACAGATCAACGAGACAGAATGTTAACAAGGATATCCAGGACATGAACTCAGCTCTGCACCAAAGGAACCTAGTAAGACATCTACAGAACCTTCCACCCCAAATCAACAGAATATACATTCTTCTCAGTACCACATCGGACTTATTCTAAAATTGACCACATAATTGGAATTAAAGCACGCCTCAGCAAATGTAAAAGAACAGAAATCACAACAAACTGTCTCTCAGACCACAGTGCAATCAAATTAGAACTCGGGATTAAGAAACTCACTCAAAACTGCACAACTACATGGAAACCAAACAATCTGCTCCTAAATGACTACTGCATAAATAACGAAATGAAGACAGAAATAAAGATGTTCTTTGAAACTAGTGAGACAAAGACACAATGTACCAGAATCTCTGGGACACATTTAAAGCAGATTTAAAGCAGTGTGTAGAGGGAAATTTATAACACTAAATGCCCACAAAAGAAAGCAGGAAAGATCTAAAATCAACACTCTAACATCACGATTAAAAGAACTAGAGAGGCAAGAGAAAACAAATTCAAAAGCTAGCAGAAGACAAGAAATAACTAAGATCAGAGCAGAACTGAAGGAGATAGAGATACAAAAAACCCTTCCAAAAAATCAATGAATCCAGGAGCTGGTTTTTTGAAAAGATCAACAAAATTGATAGACCGCTAACAAGACTAATAAAGAAGAAAAGAGAGAAGAATCAAATAGATGCAATAAAAAATGATAAAGGGTATATCACCACCAATCCCACAGAAATACAAACTACCATCAGAGAATACTATAAACACCTCTATGCAAATAGACTAGAAAATATAGAAGAAACAGATAAATCCCTGGACACATACACCCTCCCAAGATTAAACCAGGAAGAAGTTGAATCTCTGAATAGGCCAGTAACAGGCTCTGAAACTGAGGCAATAATTAATAGCCTACCAACCAAAAAAGTCCAGGACCAGATGGATTCACAGCTGAATTCTACCAGAGGTAAAAAGAGGAGCTGGTACCATTCCTTCTGAAACTATTCCAATCAATAGAAAAAGAGGGAATCCTCCCTAACTCATTTTATAAGGCCAGCATCATCCTGATACCAAAGCCTGGCAGAGATGCAACAAAAAAAGAGAATTTTAGGCCAATATCCCTGATGAACATCAGTAAGAAAATCCTCAATAAAATACTAGCAAATAAAATCCAGCAGCACATCAAAAAGCTTGTACACCACGATCAAGTCGGCTTCATCCCTGGGATGCAAGGCTGGTTCAACATATGCAAATCAATAAACATAATTCATTACATAAAGAGAACCAACAACAAAAACCACATGATTATCTCAATAGATGCAGAAAAGGCCTTTGACAATATTCAACAGCCCTTCATGCTTTTTAGCATGAGAGTTTTTACTCTCAATAAACTAGATATCGATGGAACATATCTCAAAATAATAAGAGCTATTTATGACAAACCCACAGCCAATATCATACTGAATGGGCAAAAACTGGAAGCATTCCCTTTGAAAACAGGCACAAGACAGGGATGCCCTCTCTCACCACTCCTATTCAACATAGTGTTGGAAGTTCTTGCTAGGCCAATCAGGCAAGAGAAAGAAATAAAGTATTCAATTAGGAAAAGAGGAAGTCAAATTGTCCCTTTTTGCAGATGACCTGATTCTATGTTTAGAAAACCCCATTGTCTCAGCCCAAAATCTCCTTAAGCTGATAAGCAACTTCAGCAAAATCTCAGGATACAAAATCAATGTGCAAAAATCACAAGCATTCCTATACACTAATAACAAACAGAGAGCCAAATCATGAGGGAACTCTCATTCACACTTGATACAAAGAGAATAAAATAGCTAGGAATCCAACTTACAAGGGATATGAAGGACCTCCTCAAGAAGGACTACAAACCACTGCTCAACAAAATAAGAGAGAAAACAAATGGAAGAACATTCCATGCTCATGGATAGGAAGAGTCAATATCGTGAAAATGGCCATACTGCCCAAGATAATTTATAGATTCAATGCCATCCCCATCAAGCTACCAATGACTTTCTTCACAGAATTGGGAAAAACTACTTTAAAGTTCATATGGAACCAAACAAGAGCCCGCATTGCCAAGAAAATCCTAAGCAAAAAGAACAAAGCTGGAGGCATCAAGCTACCTGACTTCAAACTATACTACAAGGCTATAGTAACCAAAACAGCATGGTACTGGTACCAAAACTGATATATAGACCAATGGAACAGAAGAGGGGACTCACAAATAATACCACACATCTACAACCATCTGATCTTTGACAAACTTGACAAAAACAAGAAATGGGAAAAGGATTCCCAATTTAATAAATGGTGCTGGCTAGCCATATGTAGAGAGCTGAAACTGGATCCCTTCCTTACACCTTATACAAAAAGTAATTCAAGATGGATTAAAGACTTAAATGTTAGACCTAAAACCCATTAAAAACCCTAGAAGAAAACCTAGGCAATATCATTCAGGACATAGGTATGGGCAAAGACTTCATGATTAAAACAACAAAAGCAATGGCAACAAAAGCCAAAATAGACAGATGGGATCTAATTAAATTAAAGAGCTTCTGCACAGCAAAAGAAACTACCATTAGAGTGAACAGGCAACCTACAGGATGGGAGGAAATTTTTGCAATCTGCCCATCTGACAAAGGGTTAATATCCAGAATCTACAAAGAACTTAAACAAATTTACAAGAAAAAAAAAAAGACCATAAAAAAGTGGGTAAAGGATATGAACAGACACTTCTCAAAAGAAGACATTTATGCAGCCAACAGACACATGAAAAAATGCTCATCATCACTGATCATCAGTGAAATTAAAATCAAAACCACAATGAGATACCATCTCACGCCAGTAGAATGGCGATCATTAAAAAGTCAGGAAACAACAGATGCTGGAGAGGATGTGGAGAAATAGAAACGCTTTTACACTGTTGGTGGGAGTGTAAATTAGTTCAACCATTGTGGAAGACAGTGTGGCAATTCCTCAAGGATCTAGAACTAGAAATACCATTTGACCCAGTGATCCTATTACTAGGTATATACCCAAAGGATTATAAATCATGCTACTATAAAGACACATGCACATGTATGTTTATTGCAGCTTCACAATAGCAAAGACTTGGAACCAACCCAAATGTCTATCAATGATAGACTGGATAAAGGAAATGTGGCACATATACACCATGGAATACTATGCAGTCATAAAAAGGGATGAGTTCATGTCCTTTTCAGGGCCATGGATGAAGCTGGAAACCATCATTCTGAGCAAACTATCACAAGTACAGAAAACCAAACACTGCATGTTGTCACTCATAGATGTGAACTGAACAATGAGAACACTTGGACACAGGGCAGGGAACATCACACACCAGGGCCTGTCAGGGGCTGGGGGACTGGGGGAGGGATAGCATTGGGAGAAATATCTAATGTAAATGACAAGTTGATGGGTGCAGCAAACCAACATGGGCACATGTATACCTGTGTAGGAAACCTGCACGTTGTGCAAGTGTACCCTAGAACTTAAAGTATAATAATAATAAAAAAAGATACTCAGCGTCAAACCATATTGGGATACCACTATACGTTTATTAGGCCAGCAAAACTTTAAAAATAGTGATAACCCTAAATGCTGGCAAAGAAGCAGAAAACCGGTATCTTTCATACATTGCTGGTGAGGATGTAACATGATACAGCATTCTTTTTTTTTTTTTTTTGAGATGGAGTCTCGCTCTTTCACCCAGGCTGGAGTGCAGTGGTGCAAACTCGGCTCACTGCAACCTCTGCCTCCCGAGTTCAAGCGATTTCCTGCCTCAGCCTCCTGAGTAGCTGGGATTACAGGTGCACGCCACCATGCCTGGCTAATTTTTGTAGTTTTAGTAGAGATGAGGTTTCACCATGTTGGTCAGGCTGGACTCGAACTCCTGACCTTGTGATCTGCCCACCTCGGCCTCCCAAAGTGCTGAGATTACAGGTGTGAGCCACTGTGCCTGGCCGATACAGGCATTCTTAAAAGTCATTTGGCAATTTCTTAGAAAACTAAGCTTGCACTAACCATACAATCTAGCTACTGATTTCCTGGGCTTTTATCTCACTCAGATCAATGAAAACTTATATCTGCACAAAGCCTATAAATAGATGTTTATAGCAGCTCTATTTGTATTACCAAAAGGTGGGATCGATGACAGGATTCCTCCATGGATAAATGGTTAAGCAAACTACGATACATCATACATGGAATACTACTCAGCAATAAAAAAGAAAACAAGTTATTGATACATACAGTACTTGGATGGGTCTCGAGCATTATGCTGAGCAAAAACGTCCATATCAAAAGGGCAAATACTGCATGATTTCATGTATATATAAATATATATATTTTGTTAATTCAAGAATGCTCTGTGTGTGTGTGTATATATATATACAATTTTGTTAAAAATTCAATAATTAACAAAATTGTGTACATATAGATATATAGATACACACACTTTCTTATTAATCCAAGAATTGAGTTAACAAAAATTGTAGAGATAGGAAGCAGATTAGTGATTGCTAGGGATTAGGAATGATGAGGTGGGAATGGAAGTGGGTGTGACCAGGGAGATCTTTGTGGTGATGGAATACTTTTGTATCTTAATTGCAGTGGTACTTACACAAATTTGCACATGTGATAAAATGACACAGAGCTATAAGCACACTGTACAATGTCAAGGTCCTTGTTTCACTATTGTACTATAGTCATGTAAGATATAAGTAACCAGTAGGGGAAACTGGGGAAGGGTATTTGGGACTTCCATGTACTATCTTTGCAGCTTCTTATCATCTATAATTGTATTTTTAAAAGCACCAACCCTAATGTAATATAAAGTTACAACAATTAAAGCAATGTGGTAACAACAGAGACCAATGTATCAGTGGAACAGAACAGAGTCCAAAGTTCAAACAATTAAATATGGAAATTTCACATATAATAATAGTGGCATTTCAAAACCAAAAGTATGAATTATTTAATTGAGAAAATAGGCAAGCCAAAACAAGTTAGTAACATGTATAAATTCATAAATATGTCAAGTCACTTACACAAATTCCAGAAGGTTTCAATAAGTAAAATCCTAATTATCAGTGGCAGAACACATATATTATTTTTATCATATCCAGGTGGTAGGAGTCTTTCTAAGCATCATATAGAATTCAGAAGCCTGAAGGAGAAGAATAACAGAGCTGATATTTAGAAATAACACATTGTGATTCTGGAAGTCATACCATAAATAAAGCAAGACCTATGACAAATTTTGAGGATATATTTGGGACACCATAATGAATAATACATAAAACACCTAATGAGAAAGAAAATAGATAATACGGCCGGGCGCGGTGGCTCACGCCTGTAATCCCAGCACTTTGGGAGGCCGAGGCGGGCGGATCACAAGGTCAGGAGATCGAGACCACGGTGAAACCCCGTCTCTACTAAAAATTACAAAAAAATTAGCCGGGCGCGGTTGTGGGCGCCTGTAGTCCCAGCTACTCGGGAGGCTGAGGCAGGAGAATGGCGGGAACCCGGGAGGCAGAGCTTGCAGTGAGCTGAGATCCAGCCACTGCACTCCAGCCTGGGCGACAGAGCGAGACTCCGTCTCAAAAAAAAAAAAAAAAAAAAAAAGAAAATAGATAATAGAAAAATAGACCAAAGGAATGAACAGAGAAAAAAATTAAAATGCCAAAGAAGCTCACTGTTACCCATAATTAATGAAATCCGAATGAATATACTGAGACATCATAAAACATTTATCACAGTGGCAATGATTTAAAATGACTCACTATACCTTGTGTTCTGAGGATGTGAGGAAATGGGCACTCATAGAAAGTTCAAGGGTAGCATCACTATTTGGATAACAATTTGGCAATAGCTAGAAAAATTTAAACATAATGACCCTTGGATTCAGTAGTTTAAATTCTAGAAATTTGTCTCATAAAATTATTTGGGCAAGGGTGTCAACATATCTGGAAGAGGAAATTATTTGCAGCATGGTTTCTAATTTTCCAAAGTTAAAATCACTATAGACTCTTTCACTCGACAGTTAATTTGTACATAAAATGTGTTGTCTCCATTTATTAGAATATTGTGCAGGTTTTGAGAATTGTGAAACAAAACTACATATACTATAAATACTTGCAAATGCAGGGAGTATCAGTTCAAGTGAAACTTGAATTTAAAGAATGAGGATGCAATTTAAGCTTCTATCATATATTAGCAATTGTACATGAGTGTGTGTCTATATATAGATACACCTATGTACACACACACACATATTTATACGTACTTATGTAATCATAGAATATTTATAAAAGGATCCAGAATAATTATCATTTATTATATATAGAAAGATTTATTATCTAATAATCTAATATTAGATGTTATTATCTATAAATCTAATAATCTAGAAAGACTTATTATATCTTTCCAGAGAGAACTGAGGGATGGGAAATTTGGGAGGGATTATTTATTTTCTTTAATATACTTTTAATCTTTATTAAAGTGATATAAATACATTGCTTAAAATATGAAATGAGACCGGATGTGGTGGCTCACGCCTGTAATCCCAGCACTTTGGGAGGCCGAGGCAGGTGAATCATGAGGTCAGGAGTTCAAGACCAGCCTGGCCAAGATGGTGAAACTCTATCTCTACTAAAAATACAAAACAATTAGCTGGGTGTGGTGGCGGGTGCCTGTAGTCCCAGTTACTCAGGAGGCTGAGGCAGAGAATTGCTTGAACCCAGGAGGCAGAGGTTGCAGTGAGTTGAGATCACGCCATTGCACTCTAGCCTGGGTGACAGAGTGAGACTCCGTCTAAAAACAAAAAAAAGTGAAGTGGTACCACAAAGTTTAAAACGAAAACTGACCTTAGCTGTTAGATGTGGGTTAAAAGTCTCCAGGTGGTGGCTCTGGCCTGTAATCCCAGCACTTTGGGAGGCTGAGGCAGGTGGATCACTGAGGTCAGGGGTTCAAGACCACCCTGGCCAGAATGGTAAAACTCCATCTCTACTAAAAAAATACAAAAATTTAGCCAGATGTGGTGGCAGGCGCCTGTAATCTCAGCTACGTGGGAGGATAAGGCAGAAGAATTGCTTGAACTGGGGAGGCGGAGGTTGCAGTGAGCCGAGATCGTGCCATTGCACTCCAGTGTGGGTGACAAGAGTGAGACTCCATGTAAAAAAAAAAAAAAAAGGATTCAGTTAAAGATAATTTGACAAAGGAAAAAGCCACTATTGAAATAAAGTAAGTAACACTGGAAATAAAAAAGAAGAAAATATGAATTAGGCCAACGCAGGGATCTACACATCAGCATAGACCTACAATTACCTTCCTGTTTTGTGACTCTGTGACACAGCACTGTCGAGAGGTTACGGAAAGTTCCAAAGGAACGAAACCTCTTCATGTGGTTATGAGACAACATGGCCAGGAAGTGGGACCACAGGACCTGGCAGCAGGCCGTGATCATCTCCCTGGTGTATGAAGGGCAGTGATCGGACAGACGCCATCAATGGGAGAGTGTGCTTGTTCAGCTGTTGTAGTCAATGGGAGTAACTGTTGTGTCTTCCTTGGTTGGGGACAGGGAACGAAGGAGGTGTCCAGAGTATAATGTCACCAACAATTTCTCCAAGACACCAACAGCCTGCTAGAACTTCCACCTTGTTTCCCCTGTTTCACAAAGAGGCCATACAAAATGGTGGCACTTGGAATGCTTTTTCCCTAGAGCAACACGATGGACCTAGTAAAGGTCTTCAAGGGTCTGTTTTGCATCAGCTTCAGACTTTTCATGGCAAGCCACAAAAAGAATCTAAAATATGCTTATTCCTGACAGACCCTAGTCTCTAAATTTCAGAATTCACGCATCATTCAAATTATTAATCTTCTTTTCAAATGGTTCTGGGGACTGCCAAGCATGCGACTTTTTCTTAGTGTTTTATGTCTTTCTTTTTTACGTTAACAAGCAGCAGTGTTTTCTTTGTGGAATTAAACTCCACAAAAATATCTTTGCAAGCAGATTTGTGTCTTGATAACAATCTGTTGATTAATTTGGCGACAGAATGCTGATGGAGTGCGTGAATCTCTGGGAAGACTTCCAGCAGATACACATCAGTGTAATTAAACGCTGCCAGCATTTTACAACTGTCAGGTTGATGTTTTACCATTCTGACACCCAGCCTGGCTTCAGCTTGAAGGGGAGTGCCTGTGTGTCTTTCACCGCAGTTCATGTGCTAGTTCACACTGCCCACTGCTGCCCCCCTCCCCCGGCTCCCCAGTTTCTTTCCTGGGTTCCTTGAAGATGCAAGAGGGTTGAAGATACAGGAGGTTGAAGATACAGGCGGGATACAGAAGTATCCGAGGGTTGCAGCTTCATCTGTTCTTTCACCTTTCCCCAAAGATCCTTCTCTGATTTGTCCAAAGGTGATGCTGATAATCAGGAAAGCAGCCCAAGAGGTGGGGAAGAGGGGAAGAGCATAGGTTTTGGAATGAAACAGAATCGTATTTAAATCCTGGTGCTATTTACAAGTTTTGGAACAGAATCTGTTTCCTCTTGTGTCTAATGGAGTAGGAACATTTTATTTTATTTTATTTTATTTATTTTTTATTTATTTATTTTTTTTGAGACGGAGTCTCGCTCTGTTGCCCAGGCTGGAGTGCAGTGGCCGGATCTCAGCTCACTGCAAGCTCCGCCTCCCGGGTTCACTCCGTTCTCCTGCCTCAGCCTCCTGAGTAGCTGGGACTACAGGCGCCCACCACCTCGCCCGGCTAGTTTTTTGTATTTTTTTAGTAGAGACGGGGTTTCACCGTGTTAGCCAGGCTAGTCTCGATCTCCTGACCTCGTGATCCGCCCGTCTCGGCCTCCCAAAGTGCTGGGATTACAGGCTTGAGCCACCGCGCCCGGCGGAACATTTTAATAGGAGACTTTTGGGAATTAGAAGGCAATGTTTGGGAAGTACTCATTAGTCCAGGAACATGGATATATGGGACTTAGAAGTCCTTAGTAGTTGCTAAAATACAAAAGGCTACACTTTCTGAAACAGCTTTACTTATACTGAATCTTGTAATCCCTCCAGCAAGCCAGGGAGGTGGGTGGGGCAGAGGTGTTTACATCCTCTGAGAGAGGAGGAATATGAGGCATTAGTCGATTGCACAACTTGGCCAGGGCTTTCCAGACCAAACCACCCCTTGGTGCCTTTGGGGTGGGGCGGAGAGGGATCAGAGACGCGAACGCAAAGACTGAGTGTGAGGGTGAGATGACAATGTGGAGCACAATTCTGGGACCTGCTGAAACCTTTGGGACTACCTTTTGGCCCAGTTGATGGGACAGCCCAGGAACTCTTTACTGTTCGTCTTTTTGTGAGTGAGTCTGAGCGTTGACTCCTCAGCGTGGTAAATCCTCTTCATGACAGGAGTGGTCGCACCCAGGGGATTCATTTCTGGGAAGTAGAAAAGAAACGGGGATTATTTAGATTCCATGTCTTAAAATTTGTGGTAATTCTACCTGTGTGGGACTGCTTTTTAACTTTGCTCTGTCTCGTGCACCATAGAATCCTGAAAGCTAGTACAGTTGAACCCTTTTCTGTTATTCCATAGCCACGTGGTAATGCCTGACATGACAGCGTTTTGAGGTTCAGGCAGTGCTCTCCATATGTCATTTACAGTGAGCAGAACGCTCATCAGGACAGGGGTTTCTGAGTCATGTGGCCACAGCCTTGCAGCTACTTATAGAGAGTTAGGATGGGGCTCCAATGGCTTTCTCATCTCTGCTTAAGCCTTCTGGAGATGGGTAACGTCTGTAGTCCACACATTGCAGCCCGTGATAAAAGATACCTCCTTGCATTGAAATTGTTTCTGCTTGATTCTCATCCATCAACTATGCGTTCTTTATTTCAAATATGTGTTTATGTAGCTTCTGTTGGTAACTTATGAAATAGAGCCAAATCCCTCTTCTAGAGGATATGTCTTCACAAATTTAGTGACAGTCCTCATTCACCCCCCATGCCTGCCTTTGTGCTCCTTTTTTCAGGCCATGACCCCCAGCCTGTGTGTCCTCTACACAGTGACGAGGGTTTTAGACCCTTCCCATTCTAGTTGCATTGCTTGAGAGACACCCCAGTCTGTCCTTGTATTCTTGGATTCTTCCCACCCACGCCACGGTGCTCCAGTATGGTCTAAACCTTCAAAGCAGAGCGTGTGTTCATCCTTGGGTCTCCAGCCCCAGGTCCTGGCAGACTAAAATACCCAAGCAAAGAACAGGCAGTCACAGCATCCTAACCTCCACTTGCTCCTTGGTCTATATATGGCAACTTTTTAACAAACCTATGGCCACATTAGCTTTGTGAGAAGCTATTGAATGAGTTTTTGGTTAACTAAACCCCACCTCCTAGTCTTGTTTTGCCCCAGGTGTCTTGTTTTGTACGTGCTGTTAATTTCTTGGATTCAAGTAGAGGACTTCATGTTTATTCCTCTTATACTTTCCTTTGTAATACGTACCCTTCATCTTGCAGTTCAAGGTATTTTTGGACTCCACCCTGTCATCATGAGTACTTATCATTCTTCAAAGCTTCCAATCATTCATTAAGCTTAGTTAAATTTAATTAATTAATTTTAACATTTTGCTTTTAATTCTTTTTTATTTCAATAGCTTTCGGTGCACAAAAGGGTTTTTGGTTACATGAGTGAATTGTATAGTGGTGGAGTCTGGACTTTTTGTGTACGCAACCCCCAAATAGTGTACAGTGTAACCGATAGGTCGTTTCAAAAGATTTCCCAGAATCCTTTCTTCTTTTCCACTTTTGCAATGTTTCTTCATTTCCCCCTTCTTTCTTGCCTAATAGAGAAGTGACATTTCGCTTCTCTTTTATACACACACACACACACACACACACACACACACACACACACATTTTCTTCACTTGGGATATGAGTCAATGTTAAACCAAGAGTAACTTCACCAAGAAATTCAGCAACTAGCTAAGGACCATAAAGCCCTACAGGAGAGCTACCAGGGGCTCACAAACCTCTAAGGTGTGGTCCATGTGAGAAATCTCAGAGGAGTAGGAAGGCCCTGGGAACTCCACTGTGAGAAAATGCAACTCAAAATCAAGGAATGCTGCTCCAAGTCAATCCATCAAAAATATGATGGAGACGAAGTAGAAGTAAAAAGTTTCCACTAAATGTCAAGGATATTACACAGGGGATTAAGAAAGCATTTACCATTTGAGTTCCTGAGGAATCCATCAAAGGAGGCAATGTATGCACAAACTCTGCTTGAAGTATGTTTGGGAGCTGGGACCGGGACAGTGGCAGGAGACAGGAGAGGAATGTGGCGCACTCCAGGACTCCGGACAAAGTGCCTGCTAGTTTCTAATATGAGTGAAACAGGTTTATCCAGCATTTCAACACTCATTTTAAATGCATTTAAATTCAGTGTTAATGTTGGAACATTTCAGTGATGCATCTTATCACTGTAGTGTTGTCTTCACCACCTCAGATGGCTCCTGGAAGTTCCTGCTGCCCATAGAGTGAATCTAAGCTCTGTTACTGGGACATCCAGTCCACATATATGAAACATTTCTAGTATTTAGTATACAACCATATTTAGAAATATATAATATATAAAATGTATCAGAGATTGACAACCTATGACTCATGAGCCCACTGCCTGTTTTTGTAAATAAACTTTTATTGCCACACAGCTACACTCATTCATTTACATATTGTTTATGGCTGCTTTTGCTGCGATGGTAGAGTTCAGCAGTTGCAACACAGGCCATATGTCCCGCAAGGCGGAGATATTTACTATCTCCCTCTTTAAGATAAAGTTTTCCCAACCTGTAGTATATAATATAACAACATGACATCTAACACGTAATATATCACACATGCTATGTTTATAAAAAATAATGTACTAAATTGTGTATAATATGCAATATATGATAATATATTAGGTCATAATTCATCTATAATTCTCATACTTGTCTAAAGTTTGGGGGTAAGGTATTTGCTGGTTTGCACAATTTAACCATTAGAGCATTTCTCTGGAGAAATTGTTGTGTTAGAACATCTAAAAATCGTGGGTTTGAATATATGGAAACTGTTCTGCAAAAATAATGATTGATACAGCAATTAAAAAACACAATTCTAGTTATGTTTTCCAAATAAATGGTTAACAGATGGAGTAACTTTTAAGGCTGGTTCGCATCAAGGACTGTGGTTCAAATTGGGGTTGAGTGATTGATTCAGCCATTTAGAGAACACACACATTGGCGCAAAGTCAGTAGATTTGAATTTTGTGGTCCAGGCAGAGAAACAGCTTTGGGGTCTAGAGCATTCAAAAGCTAATTTGGGGGGAAATGGTATAAAAATCCAAATGTGTTGAACAGATGTATGGAGATTTTTCACTGTGTGCTTCTCTGACCCATTCAATTTGCTACGCTTCGCTCTTTGGCTAAGTCTTTACTGCAAAGTACCAGGGTAGAGCTGTTCTGTGATATTACGCAGGCTTTATCCCACAAGATGACATGAGAAATCAGACCATTTATTTCATGGAGAGCCTGCAATGTGTACTTGAGCCTTTATTTTCTGCCCTCTGATTGCAGCAGACAGGTAGGCCTCGGTTGCTTTGTAAGTAATAACAAAGCTGTCTCATTCTAACCTACGCAGATGCAGTAGGACTTTGGTTCACAGGCATTAATGAAGAGTACATAAACTTTTGGCAGAATTGCACACCTCTTTCTGTCTGTTCACAAAGAGACATTGCATAATCTTACTGGAGCCAAACAATTCTCATCGAATGCGTATGAATATTCACTGAATGCACAGGAATTAAATTATGAAGGCGTCTGTTACACCACGAGGGACTTACCGCTAAGCTGGGTACTTGTTGTTTATTTGGAATGTCAACTAAGAACGTTTCATCCAAATGAGACAATAAACTTTTTAGTGTCCCTCTGCTAAACTCAGACAAACTATTAAGTGTGTGTATGATGTGGCAGGCGGCGTGGCCAGTGGTCCGCATACTCCCTCTGGAGTCGGATCAGCAGTATGGCACTGGTGGTGTTTGCTGCGGTCTCTTGTTACCAACTCCCCGCCAGTGGCATCCCTCCCTTGTTTTGTTTCCCTCCCTTTGATAACCTGCTTCTTTTAGGACATGAATTCACAGCGGGTTAGTGACCAGCAACAGTGGATTGGTCATGTGGGGGATTTGCCTGTCCATAGAGGGGCAAAGCTTTAGAAAGCTTCAGTTGGGAAAGATCTCTCTGAGCATCTCAGCTTTGCTTGACAGAACGCCACCTGCAAGAAGAACCATGTTCACTCTGCCTCCAGAGGCCACAGACTGCTTTGCAGAAATGCCTCTCTCAGGACTTTGGCAGCACGGTCTAAAAAGAGGGGTCTCTGGGGTCCAGCACACTTTAGCCCTATCGTAAGCAATGTGCTGGGAACTGGTGGACATGAGGAGCTAGTTACATATTTCCATGGTCCAGCACACTTTAGACCCATCCTAAGCAATACGCTGTGAACTGGTGGGTGCGAGGAGCTAGTTTTATATATATATATATATATTTTTTTTTTTTTTAAGATGGAGTTTCGCTCTTGTCGCCCATGCTGGAGTGCAATAACACGATCTCGGCTCACTGCAACCTCAGCCTCCTAGGTTTAAGCGATTCTCCTGCCTCACCCTTCCGAGTAGCTGGGCGCACGCCACCATGGCCGGCTAATTTTTATATATTTTTAGTATAGACAGGGTTGTGCCATGTTGGCCAGACTGGTCTCGGACTCCTGATCTCAGGTGATCCACCCGCTTTGGCCTCCCAAAGTGCTGGGATTACAGGCATGAGCCACCATGCCCGGTCTAGTCATATATTTCTAATGCAGCCTCATCTCCTACCAATGGCAGTAGGATCCTGGATTGGGAATTGCTGCCATTGGGTGCCCTCTGTGAAATTGGCCCCTGGGTCCTAACAAGTTCAAGGCTGAGAAGGAGCGGTTGTGAGATGAACAGGTACTTGTGGTCTGACTGTGGGTGGAACGGGCGCTGTCTGGTTAGTGGGGAGAAGAGTTCTCTAATTACCAGCGGGCTTTTCTCTCTCTGACTAATTAATTCTGCTTTGGATGCAGCAGCCCTGCTCTTGTCGGGAGAGATAGCATGTGCACTCGCGAAGCCGGGCGCCCGCGCACTGCCTCATCAGCTGCCTAAGCAGAGGCCTCGGCCTTGCAGAGTGATTTTGGCACAGCGTATGTATCTTGTGAGGCTTAGAAAGCCACTGACATTTCGAAATCCTCCGGGACTTTATTGCTCTGCTGTTACTCCGCCGTCGCTCAGGGGCAGTGTGTCATCTGCTCATTATTCCCTGAGCTCGTTAGCCTGGCCCTCTGTGATGTGGAGAGGGAGGGGCCGCCCGCAGCAGCTGCGTGGAGTCTGGTGTGATCCAACCTGTTGGCCTCGTCATCTCACCTGGTTTTCATATCCAGCATGTGCTACGTGTTTATTGACTGGGAGGGTTTGGAAATGACTTTTCTTTCCACAAGTACTGAGAGTCCCAGCTGTGTGGACATGAGCGTCTTGTGTGCAGAGAACTTAGTTCTCATCTCCCAATGCTGGAACACAATGGAGGTTTTGCCAAGATTAGAAGGATGATGGGATTGACAGTCCCTAGACTTTGTTAGGCCCTGCTCAAGGGGGCTGGGTTTGAGCACCACATCCTATGGTTGTCCTGCTAACAGGTAGTCATCTGAATGGGCTTAAGTAGGTGAGACAGGAAGGGAAAACAAAAGACCTCACCCATCCACAAGTGCAAGATCTTCCCTGACGTTCCAGCGCTCAGTTCACTCCTGGGATGGGGAAGCTTCAGGTTTTGAGGAGCGTCTGTTGAAACAGGTAGATGAAGAAGCTGAATTCGTGGATGGCTGATGTCTAGCTGACTATATAGGATGTGAATTTGTTTAGTTCTCAAAGGAATACTGGGGATATTTTCTTTCCCAGTTTGCCATTGAGATGAGCCATGAAGAGGTTTTCCCAATGGTACAAAGTAAGTATAAGGCCGGGATTTGAACAGTCCTGTCCACTGTGCCATGCTCCCCATGAGGATGGGGTGCACATGCTGGCCAACCTCAGCCAAACCTTAGAGGATCATCACCGGGGAAGGAAAAAGCCACTTCTTCCAGTGTCCAAGTATTGCAGGAAAACAAGGAGATAGAGGAGGGAAGGACCCAGGGATCAACATCTCAGAGAAGAAAGGCAGTGGAAGAGCCTAAGAAGTGAGTGAGAAGTAGCCTCTGGGGCTGTGCCCTGACCCCACACTCCACTCTCTGCACTGACCTAGGTGGGAAACAGAGGTGAACAAGTAGGGTGGCCGGGGGGCAGTCCCAGCAGAGAGGACGGGGGCCCCTGTGCTACTGGGTGGGATGTGGCTGTGGTTTTGGTGTCTGACTGGGGACCTTGTGGAGGGGATGTCACTGCAACAGGGGTGAAGTGACCCTGGGTACCAACAGTGGGGTAGGTTCCCGGGCTCCAGGACCAAACGGCCTGGGTTGGGGACAAGACCATGCTGTCTTGCAGAGGATGGACATAAGAAAGAAAAGCACTCCTGCACAAAACCGAGGCTCTGTTAGAAAAGAAGGAGGAGGCCGGGCGCGGTGGCTCACGCCTGTAATCCCAGCACTTTGTGAGGCCGAGGCAGGCGGATCACGAGGTCAGGAGATCGACACCATCCTAGCTATGACGATGAAACCCCATCTCTACTACAAATACAAAAAAAGTAGCCGGGCGTGGTGGCCGGCGCCTGTAGTCCCAGCTACTCAGGAGGCTGAGGCAGGAGAATGGCATGAACCTGGGAGGTGGAGCTTACAGTGAGCGGAGATCATGCCACTGCACTCCAGCCTGGGCTACATAGCCAGACTCCGTCTCAAAAAAAAAAAAAAAAAAAAGAAAAAGAAAGGAAAGAGGAAATATTGACATTAGATTGACATTGGAAAAGGGTTACTAATGTTAGGAAGGGAAAATTGACAATGGGAAAGGGAAATTGACAATGGGAAGGGGAAATTGATACTAGAAAAGGAGAAATTGATGTTGGGAGGGAAAAACTGATGAAGGGAAAACAGACCCTTCATCGTCTTCCCTGCATCCAGGTGAGTGATGCCAGCCTGTGGGGAAGGCTTAGGCTACTGATAAAGCTCATGTTCAGGCTTGGTGGCACACAGAGGGCAGTGTCTCCACAGCCCTTAGCGCTGTGATGAGTAGCTGATGAAGTACCAGCCTGTGCTTCATGGTGTCATGCATTTCTGCTTCCCTGCAATTCAAGAATGCAGGGCATCGTCTAGTGGGAATAGCTGGCCGTGCTTCTTGCAAGGCCCCTCACCTTCCTTCTGCATATCCTCACTCACCACTGGCCAGCAGCGTCTCTTCCAGGAATTTTGCTTTCTCATCTCAGACTCTGAGAGCATTGGAGTTTATATTTTCTTTTAGCTTAAAATTCCCCTCTAGCTCCACCCCCTCACCCCCAAACTGGAGTCAACTGACCTCGCCTTTCACTGAGAAATAAATGTGCCCTGGGGAAAACCCCATTGTCTTCTGGAGTCAAATCCTCGCTCTGCCTGAGTCTCTGTCTTCTGAGCCGCAGCTCCCATCTTCTCTCCCTTATGTCTCCTTCTCTTTCCTGGACCATCCGTCCTCTCTTTTTTGATTTTTCCCATCAGCCCACCACTCCATTCTCTATCTCCCATCTCCGACAGAAGACTTTGGACACGGAGCCTCTGATGTCCTCACTCCCTCGTCCCCTGCCCAGAGCTGGCCACAAGTTCATCCTCAGGCATCATCTCCTATAAGTGTATTTTGTCCCTATAATTTAGTGTGAATTCATTCACTTCTCCCCATTATTACCAGCCCGCCCAAGCCTCTGACACCTCTCATCAGCCTGGCTAAGAGCCTCCTGATGGATTGACCTACTTCCATTACATTACTTCTCCAACCTGTTCTTCTTAAAGGAATTATTATTTTTAAAAAATATAAATCAGATTACATCATGCTCTGGTGGAAAACTCTTCTGTTTTTTGCAGTCACTCAGATTCACATGAAAATCCGAATCCCTTTCCAAGGCCTGAAAAGCCCTGGGAAGTCTGGGGTTGGCCAACACCCTGAGCTGGTCTCAGCCCGGGTTCCTCTCCCAAGCTCTGTCGCAGCTGATGTTCTCTTCCCCGTGTGTGAAAAGCCCTTTCCCATCTCTGGGCCTTTGTCTCTTGCTGTTTCCCCTGCTCTTCTTTTTTTTTTTCTCTTTTTGAGACAGAGTCTTGCTCTGTCACCCAGGTTGGAGTGCAATGGCGCCATTTTAGCTCACTGCAACCTCCGCCACCCAGATTCAAGTGATTCTCCTGCCTCGGCCCTCCAGAGTAGCCGGGATTACGGGCGTGCACCACTATGCCCAGCTACTTTTTGTATTTTCGTAGAGATGGGGTTTCACCATGTTGGCCAGGCTGGTCTTAAACTCCTGACCTTAGGTGATCCCCCCGCCTCGGCCTCCCAAAGTGCTGGGATTACAGGCGCCACCGCACCTGGCCTCCCTTGCTCTTCTAACAAGTGCCTTCCTGTCAGCTCCGAGCCCCTAAGGGGCTCCCCCAGCCCCACCTGGAGCAGCGCCTCCAGCCCTGCTGGCCTTTTTGTCACATGAATCACTGTTTCTGCTTATTTCCTCTGTTCCAGTGCTCACTGCTTTTTTATTCATTAGTCTGCCTTGTCCACTAGAATGAGCTCAGTGTGCTGCTCTACCTCTTGTACCTGGAGCAGTGCCTGCAATGTATAGATTATTTGATGGTCAGAGTCCTCCACTTCGTCATTGTCCTCCCTTGCCTCATCAGGCTTGCCTGTCATTTACTTTTTTAAAAAGGTTTTTATTTTGAAATAATTTTATATTCACAAGAAGTTGCAAAAATACTACGGAGTGCATTTATAGCTTTCTCTGGTAATGTCTTACATAGTAACCATGGAACAATCCTCCATCACCAAAAACAGGAAAATTACATTGGTATGGCACTGTTAACTAAACTGCAGACTTTACTTGGACTTCATAAGATGTTACATGTACTCATTTTTAAATTATTATTAACATTATTGGTGTATATTTCTATAAAATTTTATCACATGTCATGCAGTAAAGGGTTAACTCCACAGGCTTGGGAGTTTTAAACCTCGCACATTCCAGAGGAAGGGCTGGCCCTTGGCTAGCTCCTGGCAGAAAAACTCTAAACCCTTAGACTACCCTTCCTGATAAGAGTGTGCTTGTATACCTGTCCACCTTGGGCCACTCCAGATAACTTCTGCTAACAATGTGATTTATGGTGGAGGCCTTGGGCCATGCAGTATCAATCTGACCTCTGGAGGAGGTGGAGACTAACTAAGGAGTCACATGGGCCATGCATGTCTACAGGACTGATCCCCTCCCTAAAAGAAGCCTGGTCACCCAGGCTGGTGTGAGCATCTGTGGATGGCTATACTGCCTGCATGCTGAAATACATTGTTGCTGGGAGAATTTCTATATTATTCTGTTCTTGCATTGCTATAAAGAAATACCTGAGACTGGGTTATTTATTTATTTATTTTGAGATGGAATTTTGCTCTTGCCGCCCAGGCTGGAGTATAGTGGTATGATTTTGGCTCACTCCAACCTCTGCCTCCTGGTTCAAGTGATTCTCCTGCCTCGGCCTCCTGAGGATTACAGGTGCCTGCCACCATGCCCAGCAAATGTTTTTTTGTATTTTTAGTAGAGACATGGTTTTGCCATGTGGCCCAGACTGGTCTTGAGCTCCTGACCAAAAGTGATCCACCTGCCTCGGCCTCCCAAAGTGCTGAGATTATAGGCATGAGCCACCATGCCCAGCCTATTTTGTTTTCTTGACTTATTTCACTAGCTAGGACTTCTAGTATTGTGTTGAATATAGGAGTGTGTCATTAGTCAGGGTTCTCTAGAGGGACAAACTAATAGGAAATATATATATATATGTATATATATAGAGAGAGAGAGAGAGAAAGAGAGAGAGAGAGAGAGAGTTTATTAAGTATTAACTTACACGATCACAGTGTCCCACAACAGGCTCTCTGCAAGCTTAGGAGCTAGGAGAGCCAGTCCGAGTCCCAAAACTGAAGAACTCGGAGTCTGATGTTTGAGGGCAGGAGGCACCCAGCACGGGAGAAAGATGTAGGCTGGGAGGCTAGGCCAGTCTTTCCTTTTCACGTTTTTCTACCTGCTTTATATTCACTGGCAACTGATTAGATGGTGCCCACCAGATTAAGGGTGGATCTGCCTTCCCCAGCCCACTGACTCAAATGTTAATCTCTTTTGGCAGCACCCTCACAGACACACCCAGGATCAATACTTTGTATCCTTCAATCCAATCAAGTCGACACTTAGTATTAACCGTCACAGAGTGGCAGGAGTGCATCCCTTGCCTAACTCCTAAACTTAGGAGGTGAGTCTTCAATCTTTTACATTAAGTATGCTGTTAGCTGTAGGTTTTGTGACTGTGTGTATGCATGCACTTCATCATATTAAGGAAATTCCCTTCCATTCCTAGTTTGCTGAGAGTTTATCATGAGTAGGTGCTTTTAGCTCAATGTTCTCCATTATTTTTTTGTTTTCAATTTTACTCATTTCTGTTCTATCTTCATTATTTCCTTCCTTCTACTTGCTTAGGATTTATTTTGCTCATCTTTTTCTGGTTTCTGGAGGTGAAACCTTAGATTGCTCATTGAGAACTGTGTTCTTTTCTAATATAAGCATTTAGTGTTATAAACTTCCTTCTAGGCACTGCTTTAGCTGTATCCTACAGATTTTTATTTTATGTTGTCATTTTGTCTTCATTCAGTTCAATGTATTTTTCAATTTCTCTTGCAACTTTCTCTCAGAACCATGTGTTATTTAGAAATGTGTCATTTAGGCCGACCGCGGCGGCTCATGCCTGTAATCCCAGCACTTTGGGAGGCCGAGGTGGGCGGATCACGAGGTCAGGAGATCGAGACCATCCTGGCTAACACGGTGAAACCCCGTCTCTGCTAAAAATACAAAAAATTAGCCAGGCGTGGTGATGGGCGCCTGTAGTCCCATCTCTTCAGGAGGCTGAGGCAGGAGAATGGCATGAACCCGGGAGGCAGAGCTTGCAGTGAGCTGAGATTGCACTACTGCACTCCAGCCTGGGCGACAGAGTGAGACTCCATCTCAAAAAAAAAAAAAAAAAAAAAAAAAAAGAGATGTGTCATTTAATTTCCAAGTGCTCAGAGATTTTCCTGTTATCTTTATGTTACTCATCTCTAGCTCAATTCCATTGTGTTCAGGGAACATACTTTGTATTATTTACATTGTTTTCAATTAGTTAAATTTTATTTTATGGATTGGGATCTTTTATCTATAATATTAGTGTGTGAAAATAGTGTATATCCTGCTTATGTTGGGTGAAGTGTTTTATAAATGTTAATTGGATTTCATTGGTTGATGGTTATTCAGTTCTTCAATAGCCTTGATTATTTTCTGCCTAGATCTTGTATCTATTAGGAGATACCAAAGTCCCTGATAACAATTGTGGATTTTTCCATTTCTCTTTCCAGATCGTTCAGTTTTGGCTTCATGTTGTTTGGTGCATACACATTTAGATTGTTATATTTTCTTGGTGAAGTAATCCTTTTATCATTATGTAATGCCCCTCTTTATCCTTGGTAACTTTTATTGGTCTGAAGGCTACTTGGTCAGACATTAATACAGACACTGCTGCTTTCTTTCTATCAGCATTTGCAAGTTGTATATTTTCTACCCGTTTGCTTTTTTCGTGTCATAGACTGTTGAATAGCTGTTGAAATGTAGAACCTTACCACCATTTGCGTCCCTTTATCCACCTCCCTTCTTATGACACGTCTAAATATTACCTCTATGTACATTAAGTCCCATATTAGACAGTATTATATTTTTTGCTTTCTACCTTCAAACATGTGTTTGAAATTTTAAGAGAATAAAAATAATCTATTATTTTTAACACAATGCTTACCTTTTCATTGTTTTTTATTCCTGATTTTCCAAGTTTTAATTAATTAATTAATAATTAATTAATTTTTTGAGACAGAATTTCACTCTTGTTGCCCAGGCTGGAGTATAATGGCGCAATCTCGGTTCACTGCAACCTCTGCCTCCCAGGTTAAAGCGATTCTTCTGCTTCAGCCTCCTGAGTGTCTGGGATTACAGGCATGCACCACCATGCCCAGCTAATTTTGTATTTTTAGTAGAGACGGGGTTGCTCCATGTTGGTCAGGTTGGTCTCGAACTCCTGACCTCAGGTCATACTCTTGCCTTGGCCTCCCAAACTGCTGAGATTATAGGCGTGAACCACTGCACCCGACCTATTATTTATTTTCTCTCTGTAGAACTGTCTTTAACAATTATTTGTTTTATAGCAAGTCTGTTGGCTGAATTTTTAAAAAAGTTTTATTTCATCTGAGACTATCTTTATTTCACTTTCATTCCTGAAGGATATTTTCCTGGTTATAAGTTATTAGACTCTTATAGAAAAAAAACCTATTAGGAAAAAAACTATTCTTTTTTTTCAGTACTTGAAATATATTGTGCCATATTTTTTTCATGTTCATGAATTCTCATCACCAATCTAGAATCATTTGGGTTTTAAAAAATAGTTTTCTCTTTTAATTGCCTTCAAATAACATGATTTTTATCTTTATTTTTTACTAATATCTTAAATTAACATATATTTGACCATTAAAGATTGTATATATTTAAGGTGCATAATTTGATGATTTGATACACATATACATTGTGAAATTAAGCACTTCAAACTAATTAACATATCAATCACCTCAGATAGTTATCGCTTTTTCTGGTGTTGAGAGCACTAAAGATGTGCTTTCTTAGCAAATTTCAAGTATACAATAAACTCTTGTTAATTATAGTTTCATTGCTGTATATTAGATCTGCAGAACTTATCATCTTGCATAACTAAAACTTTGTACCCTTTGACCAATATCTCCTCATTTCCCTCTCCCCCCAGCCTCTGGTAACCATCATTTCTACTCTTTGTGGGTTCTATTATTTTAGATATCAGATAGAAGTGAGATCATACAGTACTTGTCTTTTTGTATCGGCTTTTTAAAGTTAACATGATGTTGTCTAGGTTCATCCATGTTGTTGGAAATGGTAGAATTTTCTTATTTTTAAGGTGAAATAATATTCCATTACGTGTGTATATCACATTTTCTTTTTCCATTCTTCTATTGATGGACACGTGTTTCTATATCTTGGCTATTGTAAATAACGGTAAAAGGAACATGGGAATGCAGTTACTTCTTTGAGATCCTGATTTTATTTCCTTTGGATGTATATTTAGAAGTGGGACTGCTGGATCAGGTGATAGTTTTATTTTTAATTTTTTGAGGAACCTCTCTGCTGTTTTCCATAATGGCTATTGTGGCATCATATGAGTTTTAAAACTGTTTTATTCTGTTTCTACTAAGAATGCCACTGGGATTTCGATAGAGATCATGTTAAACCTGTAGGTCACTTTGGATGTATGGACACTTTAACCATATTAATTATTCCAATCCAAGAACACAGGATATCTTTTCAGTTATCTGTATCTTCTTTAATTTCCTTTATCAATGTTTTATGGTTTTCAGTGTACAAATCTTTCACCTCTTTGGTTAAGTTATTCCTAAATATTTTATTCTCTTTGTTGTTATTGTGAATGAAGTGGTTCTCTTGATTTTCTTTCTGGATAGCTTGTTGTTTGTGAATAGAAACATTACTTTTTTTTCATGTCGAGTTTGTATCCTGCAACTTTAATGAATTGTTTTTTGTTGTTGGTTTTTGAGTCTTTAGGGTTTTGTACATGTATGATCATGCCATCGTTTCAGCATCTTCCTTTCTGATTAAGAGGTCTTTTATTTCTTTTTATTGCCTAAGTGGTCTGGCTAGGACTTCCAATATTATGCTGAAAAGAAGTGGCAAGAGTGGGCATCCTTGTCTTGTACCAGATCTTAGAAAAGAAGCTTTCAACCTTTCCCCATTGATTATGATGTTAGCGGTGGACTTTTTATATACAACCCTTATTGTGTTGAGGAAAGATCCTTTTGTGCCTGTTTTGTTGAGAGGTTTTTTTTTTTTGAGATGGAGTCTTGCTTTGTTGCCCAGGCTGGAGTGTAGTGGCATGATCTTGGCTCACTGCAACCTCCACCTCCTAGGTTCAAGCGATTCTCCTGCCTCAGCCTCCCGAGTAGCCGGGACTACAGGCACACACCACCACGCCCAGCTAAGTTTTGTATTTTTAATAGAGACGGGGTTTCACTATGTTGGCCAGGCTGGTCTCGATCTCTTGACCTTGTGATCCGCCTGCCTCGGCCTCCAAAGTGCTGGGATTACAGATGTGAGTCACTGTGCCTGACTGAGAGTTTTAATTATAAGTTGAGGTTAAATTTTGATTAAATGCTTTTTCTGCATGGTTTGAAATGATCATGTAGTTTTTTTCTTTCATGCTGTTAATGTATCACATTGGTTAATTTGTGTTTGTTGAATAATCCTTGCCTTTCTGAAATAAATCCCACTTGGTCATGGTATAGAGATTTTCTAATGTACTGCTGAATTTGGTTTGTTAGCATTTTAACAAGATTTTTGGTAGCTGTGTTCATCAAGGCAATTGCCCTGTAGCTTTCTTTTCTTGTTGTGTCTTTACCTGGCTTTGATATCAGGGTAATACCAGCCTCATAAAATGAGTTTGAAAGTGCTCCCTCTTCTTTTATTCTTTAAATCCAGACACACTTGAATCATGTTCTCTTGAAAATAATGCTTTATTTATCTCTGGTTGCTTTAAAAATTGTTTCTTTATGTTTTCAAAAATTTATTATTATGTATTGGGGTGTGGATTTCTTTGGATTTATTCTAGTTGGAACTCTCTAAACTTCTCAAATTTGTAGGTTAAGTTATAACTTGTAACCAAGTTTTGGAATTTTTCAGGCACTACTTTTTCAAATACGTTTTCACCCTCACATTCTTTCTCCTCTTCTTCTGAAACTCCTACAACATGAATGTCAGATCTTCTGCTATTGCCACACAACTCTCTGAGGCTTGGTTCAGGTTTTCAGTCTACTTTCTCTCTTTTGTTCAGGTTGGTTCACTTCTGTGTATCTTTTCTACTTTACTAATTCTTCCCTCTGTCATCTTCATTTTACACATGAGCCCATCCAGTGAGTTTGAAAATTTTGGTTAGTGTGTTTTCAGTTTTACAATTTCCATTTGGTTCTGCCTTATATTTTGTATTTGCTGAGATTTTCTATTTTTCCATTTGTTTGAAAGGTGTAATTCCTAGTTGGAGCATTTTTATAATCACTATTTTAAAATACTTGCCAGATAATTTCAACATGTGTGCTATCTTGCTGTTTGTGTCTATTGATTGTTTTTTTCTTATTCAAGTTGAGGTTTTTGATATGACAGGTACATTTGGATTGTATCCTGGACATTTTGAATATTATGCCATGCAGTCTTGGTTCCTATTTAAGTTTTCCATTTTATCAGGGAGTCAACCCATTTAACTTTAGAATGCATATCCTGGCTGAATTCTGTGAACTGTGGCTCCAATGTCAATAGTTTCAAGTGTTCACAGCAGTGTTGTGGATGACCCAGAGTTAATCTGGAACCTGGGCAACATTCCACACCATAGTTCAGTTCTCAAAGTCATTTCACACACGGACTACTTGGGGGTATTCCCAGAGCTTTATACCTAGACTAAAAGACACCTTTCTTGGCTGAGTGCGGTGGTTCACCTCTGTAATCCCAGCACTGTGGGAGGCGGAGGCGGGCAGATCACGAGGTCAGGAGATCCCAACCATCCTGGCTAACACGGTGAAACCGCGTCTCTACTGAAAATACAAAAAGTTAGCCGGGTGTGGTGGCAGGTGCCTGTAGTCCCAGCTACTCAGGAGGCTGAAGCAGGAGAATTGCTTGAACCCGGGAGGCGGAGGTTGCAGTGAACTGAGATGGCACCACTGCACTCCAGCCTGGACTACAGAGGGAGATTTCATCTCAAAAAAAAAAAAAACCAAAAACCAGGCACGGTGGCTCACGCCTGTAATCCCAGCACTTTGGGAGGCCAAGGCAGGCGGATTACAAGGTGAGGAGATTGAGACCATCCTGGCTAACACAGTGAAATCCCATCTCTCCTAAAAATACAAAAAAAATTAGCCAGGGGAGGTGGCGGGCGCCTGTAGTCCCTTGGGAGACTGAGGCAGGAGAATGGCGTGAACCCGGAGGTGGAGCTTGCGGTAAGCCGAGATCGCGCCACTGCACGCCAGCCTGGGCGACAGAGCCAGACTCCGTCTCAAAAAAACAAAACAAAACAACAACAACAACAACAAAAATACCTTTCTTTAGCCTCCTCTTCTCTGTAACTTCCCCTTCCCACTGTCCCACACCTTTGCTGCTGTTCACCTCCTGCGGGCCAGGGATATTGGACAGCGTTCCCCCGAACAGTCTTTGTGGCCACTGTGTCTGGTGGGAGGGGTTGAGAGGCACTGCCTTGGCGTGCTCCCTTGGCTAGGAAGGAGGGTGTTCGCACAGCTCCACTCCACTGCCTCTGTGGCTGATGCATCAAGTGTGTGTAGGGGACACAACCTGCCTTTGCTGATGTTCGCTCCCTGTAGGGTGGGAATGGTCACCCGAACTGTCTTCCACTGTCTCTACTGCACCTAGTGGTGAAGAGGAGGGAGGCTACTATTGCTTGCATTTGTGCAGGGGCTGGGGCAGGGGAGTGGTTGACAACCCACAGAGTCTCTGCAGATGCGGTGTAGCTGGGGAAAGGCACAGCCTCTTTCACGGTTTTGCCTTGAGTAAGCCTGTGTGGTTTCATCCTGTGGGGCTGTTCTCTGTAAAGTTTTGGCTAGAGATAGTGGGTTTTCCTTGGGTTTTCTCTACCTTTTTGACAGTGCCTATTGGGGATTCTGGATTGCAGGCGGATGTAGGAACCAGGGCAAGAGATACAGGAAGCCGAAAATCCCCAAAGAGCTACCATCAGGTTCTACGTGGAGTCCTGAAGTCCCCAGTCAGTCTCTTTTCTCCGCCTTTCAGGGACTTCTAATGGTTGCGTTATGCATTTCATCTAGATCTTCAGTTATAATTAGCAGGAGGGATAGGACGGAATGTGCTTATTTCCTCTTGCCTGGAACCAAAAACTCTCCCCTTTTGCTTTTATTGATAAAATATTAACTCATTTAGACCGCCACTTTGAGCCCAGAACTATACCACTTTCCCTGATGTTCCTTCTCTTTAACTCTTACAGTCTTTTACTATGCATCATGTAATTTAGGACATAATTATATACCATAATTGTATACCAACTTGTAATTCTTGCTGATTCGTTCATGTTTATTATTCGTATCTCTTTAACTAAATCTTAAGCCTCACGTGGAAATACATGAGATGTCTTCTCTAGCCCCGTAGTGCTTGTCACAGTTCTGGGCTCAAGGTTGGCACTCACTGTTTCTTGGCTGAATTAATTAGAACTCTAGTACCAATGTGCTTCCGAAGCCAGACTGACCTGCTTTCAAACCCTATCTCTACATAACAGTAGTTGTAGTATCTTAAATAAGTTACTTAATCTCTTTGAGCTCTGGATTCCTCATTTGTAAAATGGTTTTCATAATACCTTTATCACAGAAGGTAATGTTGTGAGAATTATAAGTCAAAATACGCCTTAAGTATACACTGCAGTGAAACAGTTGCTCACCGTTTTTTCCTTTTTCTTCCCTCCTCATTAGCTTTGTGAGAACCTATCCTCACTTCATAAGAATAATAGGAGTTAAAAGACAAAAAGGGAAGTTGTGGCAGATTCCAAAGATGCCTTTTTTTTCCTACTTTTGTTGGGCTGATTTGGATCCAGAACATTGCACACTCCTAACTTGTGCCACAGCAAGAATGAGCTCTTTTCTCTCTGCTCCTCCTTGAACCTCTTTCAATATTGCAGTGCCAACATTCGAACCTTCAGAAGGCTCCATGCAGCAGCTGGCTCAAACATAGCAGCTCAGGGCACCCACCTTTTAGAACACTCAGGCTGTCTCTCCCTCAAGAACTCCACAACAATGATCTTGGCTGATTCTGTAAGCTAAAGAGGCTCCAAAAATGAAAGTAGCCAGATTCTGAGGATAAGGCAGAAATTGTGTGTGTGGGTGGGGGGGGGGCGGGGCGGGGGGAAAGTCCAGGGCTGTGAACAGTGCAAGCTGCTGACATTTGCTGCCTGGTCATCTTGGGAGTCCTGTGTGTTTCTCCTGGGGACTAGCACTTGGTAAAGGTGACTCCATCACCTTCCAAGCAGCCTGTGTCCCCAGAGGGCACGGTGCTTTTATGCTGGCAAAGCTGTGTGGGGAAAGGGAGAGGGTGGCAGGGTCTAAGAGGAGCACTATGACTTCATGTCACCTGAGAAATGTTTGAGGCAGGGGGACACAAAAGGAGGAAAGGAAAACTTGCCAAGGGAGGACATTTAATATAACTGGTTGATGAATTTTGTTGAGAATATCCAGAGAGGGGTCCTTGGGAGGTGATGCTAATCTGGAAAGATTTTGAAGAAACTGTGAGGACTTGGGGGTGGTGGGGATGGAGACTCTCTTTTAAGGAGGAGGGCTTCAGATTGTTAAAAAGAAAATCAAAGGGGTATACTTGCATAGTGGTGGGGGAGACAGAGTGACGGTGCAGTTAATCATCAGATAAACCTGTAGGTGTAAAATGAAAAGTGAGCCTGGCTTGAGAGTCAAGACTCCATGAGTGCCTCTTAGAAGGAGAGTCGGTGCCCTCTGTTGATGCAGACAAGCACAGCAGGTGCGCCATCTTCCCCCATTAGGAGGGAAGCTGTAGGTTTTCATTTGGTACCAGCCTGAAACCTGTGGAAGGCAAGGCCAGAACAAACATGGTACCTTTCCAGCTGGGAGTCTTTGAGTAACACTTGACGTGGATCTGGAGAGGCAGAGTACTCCTTGGAGCGTGAGAAAAGAGGTCCTGGATGACACCTCTGCCTCACCCATCTCTTTCCCTGAGCGGTTCAGTTCTGGCCCCAAATTTGCATAACCAGCTCAGAAGAAATGTCTTTAGGCCGGGCGCGGTGGCTCATGCCTGTAATTCCAACACTCTGGGAGGCCGAGACGGGCGGATCACGAGGTCAGGAGATCAAGACCATCCTGGTTAACACGGTGAAACCCCGTGTCTACTAAAAATACAAAAAATTAGCCGGGCATGATGGTGCGTGCCTGTAGTCCCAGCTACTCGGGAGTCTGAGGCAGGAGAATGGCGTGAACCCAGGAGGCGGAGCTTGCAGTGAGCCGAGATCGCACCACTGCACTGCAGCCTGGGCAACAGAGTGAGACTCCATCTCAGAAAAAAAGAAAAAAAAAGAAATGTCTTTCAAAGACATTTGAACACTGGGATGGCTTCCCAGTGTTTTCTTCTCAAGTCACATATCTGGGGGAAGTTCTGGCCAACGCCATCTCTTCTACCCCTTACACTTCCAGAGGTGCCTCGCTTCCCAGAGTGGTGTTTATGTCTGGGTTTTATCAGGGTCCTGTCCACGTCCCTGGCTGGCCCCTCCCTTGGTCTGGCTCTGCTGGCATGGAGGTAAGAGTCCATCAGATGGCAGGTGATGGCAGGTGAAGAGGGGAGATAGCATTGGACAGGGTGAATGCTTCAGGCAAATGGCCCTGGGCTGAGCATGCTGAGGCCTACCTCTCCTCCCCAGGCCTTTAGCCCTCCGTGTCCCTCCATTCTGGAAAGCGCCATGTATGTAAGTCCCACTCTCAGAACTCAATGTGCTTTCACATGAGTGCACAAGTGCGCAAACACTTTAGAAGCTCGTGGAGATGTGACTGGAGAAATGCTCAGCAAACCTTGATGGCCTTGAAGAAGGTGTTGAGGGGCAGATTCGGTGCACCAGTGTGAAGGAAGAAGAGGTGGGTCTGCCTGAGGTGGGCAGCACAGGCAGCCGGACCAGTGTGCATCTGGCGTCTGGGGCCCAGGAGTCCACCACAGTCCCGCAGCCTCCACTGAGTCAACTTCTGGATAACACTCACCTCTCCAACTTTGCCTCTTTTCTTTCCTATAAAATTAGGGTATTAACTTTAGAAATTAAGATGCAGGTGGTTTAAAAATATACAAATTTTGGCATGGGTATGTAATAATTATACTCCCTTGTACCTGAAATGTCCCTAAAATGAAAGAGATCCCCTCCCACTTCTCCCAATTATTGCTAAGGCTCGTGGCTATAGGTGAGTGAGTCTGAAGGGCTAGAGCCTACGTAGCAGAAAGTAATGAAGGACCAGAGTAACCGCGAGGGAAGGAAGTGAACACGTGGACACATGGGATCTGTGGGCTGGAGCGTTTCTGTTCAGCTTTACGAACTGGTCCTTAAGGTAGATGTTTAGATTTCCAAATGGTTTGTTGCCATTTCTTTCCATTCAATGATTTTTTTTTTTTTTTCCTGGAGAAAAAGATAGTTCTTTCTCTCGGGGAAATGCCTCATGCACACACTTACAGGCAAACACACGCACACACATGTGCACACACATGCTCACACACATGCACACAAACACATACACACACTACAGAAAATTTAAAGCAATGGTTCCTGTAGCTGCTACAACCTTCACATTTACAACCAGCTCACACGTGTGTTATCATTGATGAGGAGCAAACACTCTGCTTACTCACGTCCCTGTGCAAGTGTGCAGTGTGTGTGCTTTATTTATAACTGCTGGGGGAATTCCCGATTTGTTATTTGTAGGCATGTATGATTCTAGTGCAACACTAAAGTGATGTAATTTTCTTTGCTTAATTTCCCCAGTGTGCTTGTAATTATTGATTTACCAAATGAAAGAATTCTCATTTCAGCAGGCAGTCATTACTTCAGCCACTCCCGTCTTGGCTGTCTACCTAGATGGAGGAACCTGCCAAGCTTTGTGCTATCCTGCGTAGCATCAAAGGCCCATTGAACTTCTTGGGGCCATGTTACTTCCCTCCCAGGCACTGTCCCTAGGAGGAACAGTGTTTGCTTAGGGCCTATGGGCTGATGATGGCATATATAGCACATTATCTATTTGTTTTTTTTTTTTTTTTTTTTTTTTTTTTTTTTTTTTTTTTTTTTTTGAGACGGAGTCTCGCTCTGTCGCCCAGGCTGGAGTGCAGTGGCCAGATCTCAGCTCACTACAAGCTCCACCTCCCGGGTTTACGCCATTCTCCTGCCTCAGCCTCCCGAGTAGCTGGGACTACAGGCGCCCGCCACCTCGCCCGGCTGTTTTTTTGTACTTTTTAGTAGAGACGGGGTTTCACCGGGTTAGCCAGGATGGTCTCGATCTCCTGACCTCGTGATCCGCCCGTCTCGGCCTCCCAAAGTGCTGGGATTACAGGCTTGAGCCACCGCGCCCGGCCACATTATCTATTTGTTTACTTTCTGCAGTATTTCCATTAATCTTCAATTTCTACTAAAGCTGTACACTACCTAACGCTGTCAATGCCGGTGTTTAAAATAAGCTAGTGTGATCCCTAGGCACGAGGTGAGCCCCTTGCTGCTACACCACACCATAATCAGTGTTCCTTCATGCCAGCAGTTCTCAAACTCTGGTCCCTGGTCCAACCGCTTCAGCTACATCCAGGGATGACATGCAAATTGTCAGGTCAAGCTCAGACTTACTGAGTTTGGGACTCAGTGATCTGTGTTTGAACAGGCAGCCCTGAGCAGCTGCCAGCGTGTTGGCTCTGAACCTGGACGGGGAGCCTGAAGAACTCTGGTGTAAGATGCTCAACTGCGAAGGCCTGCAAACCTCCCTAGGCTCCTTCTTTCCTCCCAGGCAGGGTTCTGATACTTGCTCAGGTCTGAGAGGGGCTGCCCTGGGAGCACCTTCCTCTTAGTGAATGTCACTTCTTCTCTGCTTACTTCTTTCTCTCTTTCTTTCTTTTCATCCAGCCAGCTGTTTCAGCCCTCTAGCACCTCTGGGCAGCCTGCCCTGTGACCCATACATGGAATTCCCTGAGGCCACGCCCAGCCTGTTCCACAAGAATGTCCCAGTTTGACTTTTATGTTCCACTGCACTTTGTGATTTATTTCATGGGGGCAACCTTGCCTGTCCCAGAGAACGTAGGCAGGCCTTGTGACCTTTCCACCCACTCTTGCCTTGGCTTGGCAATTGGGATGTCCTTTCTGAGACAAGAATAAACTCCAGGACCTGGACGTGGGGTCAGACCCTCTGCCCACTGCAGCTGGGCACACTGAGGGGAGGCAGTGGGAGTGGAAAAGGCACCATCAGTCTCTCTTTTTTGTACAACCCATGTTTCACCAGTGGCCAAAGCTGTCTCCTGCAGGCGGGCAGCACAGGGGGCTCCCAGGGAGTTACACTTGAGATAGAGGGATCTTAATCTGTCTTTGCATCCTCCAGGCCTGGCAGGTGCTTAAAGTGCTGCCACTAACTACTTGCGACCCTGGGTGAGTTACTTAACCCTTAGGTCCTTTCTTCTGTGAGCTCCATGGAAACCTCTGGAAGGGGGCTCAGAGGCCCCTGCTTGGAGTCCCTTGGAGGCCACCACACACCCAGGCCTGGTTCTCCTGCTGTTCACCTCACATGGCCTGGGATTTTCAGGGCCCATGACCTGCTCCGGCAGGTTCTTCTAGGCAGAACTGACAAAATGCCTGACCACTACTTAAACTTTGAATTCTGCTCCAAGTCTCGAAAATCATGCCCTCAGGACCCAGCCTCCCCTCTGCTGGTTGAACGTGGGGCATTTCCTCCCAAGCGTAGCAGGAGCTTGCCTTTCTCCCAACCCTGCTAACTGCTTCAACACGGCTGTCTCGTCTCATCCAGGCTTCCCTGGGTGGGAATCAGACTCCCCTCCAGGGTGTTCCCCAAGCCTCTCATGCTCATGCTTCCCCTGGCTGAAGCCCCTCAGGAGACAGGAGTGAAAGAGACAGGGCCCACCTCTCCCCCTAGCTCTCTCCAAAACCCTTCCCCTAAAATCTTCTTTTCTCCAGTGCTCCTCCCTTGCTGAAGTAGAGGGGCTCAGGACTTGTCAAACTGGCTGGCTCTGAGCCATCTCTTTTGAAGATCTGAATTTGTAATTTTGTTTCTATTGTGTCTTGGTGCTTAGGTTTTAACCTCCTGTCATAGCAGTCTGAGATTTGCAGATTGCCTTTTCCATGATGACACCTGTAAGTTTACCTATGGGCAGGCTGTATTTTCCAAAGACAGCTACATCCTCATCACACCTGCTCTTCTGCAAGGTGACCTTGCCATTCCCCCATGCTGAGCAGTATCTGTGTTTCCTGTGCTCAAATCCAGGCAGGCAAGAGAATCCCTGTGATTTTTGAGGTTAGGTCATGAAAGGTGATACAGCCTCCACCTGGTTCTCTTGAAGCTCCGACTGACGTGTAAGAAATCCAAGGCTGCCATGTTGTGAGGAAGCCCAAGCCACATGGAGAAACCACATGTGCTGGAGATTCCTGACCCTAGCCATGGAGTCACCCCCAGCTTTCTGGTTCTTCCAGTTGAAGCCCCCAAAATGATTGACAGAGTCACCTTAATCGTGTTCTTTCTAAAGTGCCCACAGAATCCATGAGTATGGTAAAAATAAATTTCAAAGACACTAAGTTTTGTGAGACTTTCTTACACTGATACAGAGAATTGACATACTTATCATCTGTATGGCAATGTCCCTGACTGTCCCTTTTGAGCTCAGATTCCTCAGAGGTCTGGGGCCTAGGTCCATGGGGATCCACCTCAAGGTTTCTAAGTTTTAACAATTCCACTTTTTTTCTTTTATTTCCCTAGCCCTAGGAGTGGTAGCTGCTTTTTGCAAATGCAATATTTGTGGTACTTCAGAATTCTTTTATTGCCATTTCAGTCACCTAGTTAATAATGTTTTACTTATTTGCCAGTTCTTTGTATGAAATTCTATTTAAGTAGCTGTTACAGTTTCTGTCTCCTGACTGGACTTTGGCTGATACTAAAAATAGACACCATTTGTTATTCTGGGTAAAGACTATCAGTATTATTAATTTCATTAATTAAAAAAACTCAGACATTAGAGAAGTTGTAAATACAATGCAAATACATTATTTTATTTTCCTAAACCATCTAAGAGTATTTTGCTCATTTGATGCCCCCATGACAGCTGAACCCTTCAGTATGTATTTCCTACAAACAAAGACATTTTCCTGCATAATCACAATACATCCATCAGAATCAGGAAATTAATATTGATTTCCTACAAGCTTATAATCCACAGACCCATTCACATTTCATCAGTTGTGCAAATAATGTCTCTTATAGCAAAAGAATCCAAGCCAGGGCATGTGTCACATGACTCATAGCTTTGGTTAATCTGGAACAATTCCCCTTTCCTTGTCTTTCTTTGATTTTCATGACCTTGACACTTCTGAAGATTACACACAAGTTATTTTCAGAATGTCCTTCAGTTTGGATTTGCCTGATTTTTTTTTTTTTTTTTGTAATCTGATTCAGGTTCTGCATTTTGGGCAAGAATACCACAGAAGTGATGCCATGTCCTCATAATGCACTAGCAGGTGCCACCTGAGCTTGATTTGCCCCGTTACTTACAATGTTCACTTTGATCTCTTGATTAAGCTGGTGTCTGCCAGCCTCCTTCACTATCAAGGTACTCTTTTTTATTTTGTAATTAATAAGCATTTTGGGGGGATCTACTTTGGAACTATGGAAATCTCCTCAATTTTTAATTTATTTACTTATTTATTTCTATTACTATGGACTTGTGCTTTCCTTTTTTACTCAATGGGGTATAATCTGTTATTTTCAGCATGTATTTTGACGACCAAATTGTTTCAGATTTGATCAATGGGAGCCCCTTTAAGCTGGCCTCTGCGGCCTTTTGTTAAGCTTTCAGTATGCTGTGATTGCTTTATTCTTTCCTTATAGCACAAGACATTCCAGGCTCTTCTTACTCTTTCCCTGCCCTAGCACTAGAATCAGCCATCTCTCGAAGGAGCCAAGTCTTCTTTTAGTGGAGAATGGTATTTATTTATTTATTTATTTATTTATTTATTTGTTTTTATTTATTTCTTTTTTGAGATGGAGTCTCGCTCTGTCGCCCAGGCTGGAGTGCAGTGGCTGGATCTCAGCTCACTGCAAGCTCTGCCTCCCGGGTTTACGCCATTCTCCTGCCTCAGCCTCCCAAGTAGCTGGGACTATAGGCGCCCGCCACCTCGCCCGGCTAGTTTTCTGTATTTTTTAGTAGAGACGGAGTTTCACCGTGTTAGCCAGGATGGTCTCGATCTCCTGACCTCGTGATCTGCCCGTCTCGGCCTCCCAAAGTGCTGGGATTACAGGTGTGAGCCACCACGCCCGGCCGAGAATGGTATTTAAATACCAAGATCTGGCTTCTAGATGTGCTCATGGCTTTTAAGGTATTGCCCCTTCCAGACTCTTTCAGTGAAGAGAGAGCTCAGGAATATTTGTATACAAGCATTTACATGTCTGTACCCTACTCTATGTGTGTATGTATGTGTCTATCAACCTACTTATATATTGAAAAGCATAGATTTGTCCTAATGTCTCCATTTCCAATGCAAAACTGGAAGGTTCATTCTAATTTTCTTTTTCTGTGTATTGATTTCCTTCTCTGACCATGGGAAACTTGGCTTTCATTATCTTGAATATATTTGTTTGGTCAATTCCACCGTATGTAACCAATCTCCCATCGCCACTGCAACCTCTGTGGACATGCTTTCCACTCCACAAAAATCACCTACCGTATTCATTTGCTAGGGCTGCCATTACAAAGTGCCACCAACTGGGTGACTAAAATAACAGAAAATAATTTTGTCATAGTTCTGGAGGCCAGAAGTCTGAGATCAAGATGTTGGCAGGATTGTTTTTTTTCCTGAAGCCTTTCTCCTTGTCATGTAGATAGCATCTTTTCTCTATGTCTTCTCATGATAGTATGGTTTAAATCTAACCCTCCAAAATTCAGGTGTTGCCAATGTGAAAGTATTAAGAGATGGGACCTTTAAGAAGAGATTAGGTCATGATGTCTCCTCCCTTGTGATTTGGCTTAATGGCCTCATACAAGAGGCTTCAAGCAGTGCTAAGCTTGCTTGCCTTTCTGCCTTCAGCCACATAAGGACAAACGTTCCTCCCTTCTGGAGGATGCAGTGTCCAAGGTGTCACCTTGAAAGCAAAGAGTGGACCCATTCCAGACACTAAACCTGCTAGCGCTGTGACCTTGGACTTCCCAGCCTCCAGAACTGTGACAAAATAAATTTCTGTTCTTTATAAATTACCCAGTTGGTGGTATTCTATTATAGCAACACAAAATGAACTAAGACACATGGTCTTCTTCCTATGTGTGTATGAGTACTAATGTCCTCTTCTTATAAAGATACTGGACTATGGCCACCCCAATGACATTATTTTAATTACCTCTTTAAATACCCTACTTTCAAATATAGTCCCATTTGAAAGTATCAGGGGTTATGATGTCAACATAGGAATTTGGGAGGACAAAATTCAGCCCATAATACCCACCATTTCTCACAGGAGAAAGTAACTGTGTTAGTTAACTACGGAGGCAATATCATCCCAGTACACCACTCGCTCCCCCATCTTGTAGCTGTCACTTACCTTTGGGCTACTCCCCTACATTTATTGGGAACATTTCCTTTGTCTCCCTCATGAGTCCAACTCATGTTACCTTTTATCAGATGAGCTAACTGCTATCTTAGTAGGAATTCTGTGGCACGTTAACATTGACTACAAATTCTTTGACATCCTTTCCGTATGAGAGTGGGATCTTTTTTTCCTCTCCTCGAATCTGGATTGTCCCATAACTGTTTTGATGAATCAAGTATGGAGGAAATGATGTTATGCAATTCTAGGTTTAGTCTTTAAAGCTTTTGTTTTGGTCTCTGAAAGTGCTGAGCTACCATGTCTGACTAGTTTACAAGAGCATGTACATGGAGATTCTGAGAATATATGGCATGGAAGAGGAGCCCAGCTGAGCCTAGCTGGCTCAAACAAGGCACCAGGTGTGTGAGAGAAGCAGTCTTGAGCTCCCTCAGCCAGACCAGCCACTAATTGAATATAAACAAGTGGCTGACACAAAGACCAGAGGAATTGCCCAGTTTAATCATTCTCGAATTCTTGACCCACAAAATTGCAAAATGTAATCAAATGGTTGTCATTTGAAGCCACTAAATTTTTAAGTAGAGCAATGTCCTTGTCTTTACTGGCCTTCGCGTCAATCTCAACTCTCATTCCACAGCTTCGATCCTGTCATTTCCTTTACTGCTTCAACACTGAACTGTCCATAGGCTGCAAGCACCTTTCTATCTGCTCTTCCTCTTACTTACTCTCACCATGCCAGAATTTAATATTCAGCAAACCTCATCAGTCTCAACTCCTGAAGTTTTCTCCAGTCTGCCAGCTGACTCTTGGCTTTGATTTAGTTCTTTTCTATCGTGTTCAAGCCACATAATCTATCATATCAATACTCTCTATCATGTTAAACTTCTGTGATCAATTTCTGCTCCCAGCCTGCAAATTCGTATCTCTGGATTAGTCTACTTCCTCACTTCTTTCACTTCCATACATAGGAAGCTGGAAGTTACTTGAGTATTTGTTCTTTGGTTTTCTGCATCAGTTCCCTACAATGGCATTTAAAAGATAAGACAGCACTGTCTTGTTAAATAGGAATAAAGTTTATCGGGTAATTGAAAGGAAACAAAGAGAACTCTAAGTATTATGGAAGTAACAACTGCAGGAAGCAGCTACCACCCTTAGAACTTGAAAAACAAAGGAAAGAAGTTGCACTTCTTAAAACTTAAAATCTCAGAGGAGGGGGCCGCTTGAGTCTGGGGCCTAGACCTCTGAGGAGAGGTGTCTGCTGAGCTTATCGTTTAAATGCCATTGTAGGGACCTAATGCAGAAAACCAAAGAACAAATGCTGGCATTTCAAAGTGTGTGTGTGTGTGTGTGCGTGTGTGCGTGCGTGTGTGTGCATGCACGTGTTTCTGTGTTTTATGGGGGAGTGAGACTGGTTTGGGGAATATTGGGAGAACGTTTGGGAGCAAACTACTTATGGTGGAACGAATTACACTGTCAGGATGAAAAAGTAAAACATTTCTTTCTTTCTCCTCCAGGCTTCAGTCATCCCTTTAGTGCCTTCTACTGATAGAGCATGAATGTGTTTGCAGAGCTCCTGCCCCAGCCTCATAGACTGAAGGTAAAAGGATGGGCTTGAAGCTGGGAGACAGTAGCCTAACAGATAGTATAGTAAGTTTAAAGTAAAATGCTTGTAGACAAATTTTGGTTTTGAACCCAAGATGGATAATTCTAAAATTGTTCTGAATCATGTTAGATGAATTTAACCTGTTGATAATTGTTATGATAACTCATATGCGTTATCTATTTCTTCAGTCTCATTTTGCGTATTCTGTTTATGTTGCTTTATTTTAAAATTTTCTTCATTTTCTTTCATATGCTTTTGATATGTTTCCTTTTAAAAAGTATATTATTCACCAGGCGCGGTGGCTCAAGCCTGTAATCCCAGCACTTTGGAAGGCCGAGATGGGTGGATCACGAGGTCAGGAGATCGAGACCATCCTGGCTAATACGGTGAAACCCCGTCTCTACTAAAAAATACAAAAAATTAGCTGGGCGCTGTGGCGGGCGCCTGTAGTCCCAGCTGCTCGGGAGGCTGAGGCAGGAGAATGGCGGGAACCCGAGAGGCGGAGCTTGCAGTGAGCTATCACAGCCACTGCACTCCAGACTAGGGGACAGAGCGAGACTCCGTCTCAAAAACAAAACAAAAAAAAAAGTGTATTATTCAGTGACTTGTAAATTAGATAGTTAATTCTGTTATACTGTGTTACCTAATTAAAATAACAATGATAACTACTTATTTGAAACTATATTTCTTTTCAATGGCAATAATAAAATTGGATAGGATACTACTTCCCACCAAAGAACAGAGGGCTCTGTTTTAAAGAAATTATGCTAAAACATAACTGGAAATAATATGTATTCCAGTCTGGGAGTCTATGTCCCATGCCTTTCTCATTTTGACTCTTGGTGAGCCCAGTGTCAGTGCCAGTTCCTTTTCTGCTTACCCAAAGCAAAACCTGCCAGTCTGTTTGCCCAGTCATGCCCCGCCCTGCCCAGAGCATCCAGCAAGAATTCCCACTCAGTGGTGAGACTGGTGGAAAACAGACTAATGTTCTCAACAGCAGAGGAAACCACACCAGCCACCCTGGTCTTCTGATTTAACTGGAACTGAGCAACTGAAGACCAACTGGCACAGAAGGAGAAACTTCTGTGATCAATCCTTTTTCTGTTGCTTCTCTTGGTTTTATGCCTTTTATGTGCCTTGATATAAAAGGCATAAAATGAAGATAAGCAACAGAAAAACTGACAGCAAAGAAGAGACTCAGAAGACATTAAAAATCCCCTTAATTGATAAATTTAAAGAGATTTTGGAAATATATCTAGATAACAAGTACGAGATGTTACGAAAATGTGACACAAAACCGAGACCTTTAATAAAATAAAATCAGGATTTAAAAAAAATTTCAATGGAAGTCCTGGAAAATCCAACGAGCTCCTTAGAGTCAGGGCAAAAAGAAGGAAAATGTTAAAGAACCAAAGGAAGTATAGAAAACCCGCTCAGCAGGCCTTTCAGAAAGAGCGAACAGAGAAAATTAAGAGAACAAAATTATGTTCATTTATTTATTTTTTGTTGAGACGGAGTTTCGCTTCTGTTGCCCAGGCTGGAGTGCAATGGCGTGATCTCGGCTCACTGCAACCTCCGCCTCCTGGGTTCAAGCAATTCTCCTGCCTCAGCCTCCCAAGTAGCTGGGATTACAGACACACACATCACTCCCGACTAATTTTTGTATTTTTAGTAGAGACGGGCTTCACCGTGTTGGCCAGGCTGGTCTCAAACTCCTGAGCTCAGGCAGTCCACCCGCCTCGGCCTCCCAAAGTGCTAGGATTACAGGCGTGAAATCTCTTTCTCCTCCTCCCCCTCCTCTTCCTCCCCCTCCTCCTCCTCCTCCTCTCCTCCTCCTCCTCCTCCTCTCCTCCTCCTCTCCTCCTCCTCCTCTCCTCCTCCTCCTCTCCTCCTCCTCCTCTCCTCCTCCTCTCCTCCTCCTCCTCTCCTCCTCCTCTCCTCCTCCTCCTCCTCTCCTCCTCCTCCTCCTCCTCTCCTCCTCCTCTCCTCCTCCTCCTCTCCTCCTCCTCTCCTCCTCCTCTCCTCCTCTCCTCCTCCTCCTCTCCTCCTCCTCCTCTCCTCCTCTCCTCCTCCTCCTCTCCTCCTCCTCCTCTCCTCCTCCTCCTCCTCCTCCTCTCCTCCTCCTCCTCCTCCTCCTCTCCTCCTCCTCTCCTCCTCCTCCTCTCCTCCTCCTCTCCTCCTCCTCCTCCTCCTCTCCTCCTCCTCCTCCTCTCCTCCTCCTCCTCCTCCTCTCCTCCTCCTCTCCTCCTCCTCCTCTCCTCCTCCTCCTCTCCTCCTCCTCCTCCTCCTCCTCCTCCTCCTCCTCCTCCTCCTCCTCCTCTCCTCCTCCTCCTCCTCCTCTCCTCCTCCTCCTCCTCCTCTCCTCCTCCTCCTCTCCTCCTCCTCCTCTCCTCCTCCTCCTCCTCTCCTCCTCCTCCTCCTCCTCCTCCTCCTCCTCCTCCTCCTCCTCCTCCTCCTCCTCCTCCTCTCCTCCTCCTCCTCTCCTCCTCCTCCTCCTCCTCCTCCTCCTCTCCTCCTCCTCCTCCTCCTCCTCCTCCTCCTCCTCCTCCTCTCCTCCTCCTCCTCCTCCTCCTCCTCCTCCTCTCCTCCTCCTCCTCCTCCTCTCCTCCTCCTCCTCCTCCTCTCCTCCTCCTCCTCCTCTCCTCCTCCTCTCCTCCTCCTCCTCCTCTTCTCCTCCTCCTCCTCTCCTCCTCCTCCTCCTCTCCTCCTCCTCCTCCTCCTCTCCTCCTCCTCTCCTCCTCCTCTCCTCCTCCTCTCCTCCTCCTCCTCCTCTCCTCCTCCTCCTCCTCCTCCTCCTCCTCCTCCTCTCCTCCTCCTCCTCCTCTCCTCCTCCTCCTCCTCTCCTCCTCCTCCTCCTCCTCCTCTCCTCCTCCTCCTCCTCCTCCTCCTCCTCTCCTCCTCTCCTCTCCTCCTCCTCCTCCTCCTCCTCCTCCTCCTCTCCTCCTCCTCCTCCTCCTCCTCCTCCTCCTCCTCCTCCTCCTCCTCCTCCTCCTCCTCTCCTCCTCCTCCTCCTCCTCCTCCTCCTCCTCTCCTCCTCCTCCTCCTCCTCTCCTCCTCCTCCTCCTCCTCTCCTCCTCCTCTCCTCCTCCTCCTCCTCCTCCTCCTCCTCCTCCTCCTCCTCCTCCTCTCCTCCTCCTCCTCTCCTCCTCCTCCTCCTCCTCCTCCTCCTCCTCTCCTCCTCCTCTCCTCCTCCTCTCCTCCTCCTCCTCCTCTCCTCCTCCTCCTCCTCTCCTCCTCCTCTCCTCCTCCTCTCCTCCTCCTCTCCTCCTCCTCCTCCTCCTCCTCCTCCTCCTCCTCCTCCTCTCCTCCTCCTCCTCCTCCTCCTCCTCCTCCTCCTCCTCCTCCTCCTCCTCTCCTCCTCCTCCTCCTCCTCCTCCTCCTCCTCCTCCTCCTCCTCCTCTCCTCCTCCTCTCCTCCTCCTCCTCTCCTCCTCCTCCTCTCCTCCTCCTCTCCTCCTCCTCCTCTCCTCCTCCTCCTCCTCTCCTCCTCCTCCTCTCCTCCTCCTCCTCTCCTCCTCTCCTCCTCTCCTCCTCCTCCTCTCCTCCTCCTCTCCTCCTCCTCTCCTCCTCCTCCTCCTCCTCTCCTCCTCCTCCTCCTCTCCTCCTCCTCCTCCTCCTCCTCTCCTCCTCCTCCTCCTCTCCTCCTCCTCTCCTCCTCCTCCTCCTCTCCTCCTCCTCTCCTCCTCCTCCTCCTCCTCTCCTCCTCCTCCTCCTCTCCTCCTCCTCCTCCTCCTCTCCTCCTCCTCTCCTCCTCCTCTCCTCCTCCTCTCCTCCTCCTCTCCTCCTCCTCCTCCTCTCCTCCTCCTCCTCCTCTCCTCCTCCTCCTCTCCTCCTCCTCCTCCCTCCTCCCTCCTCCTCCTCTCCTCCTCCTCCTCCTCTCCTCCTCCTCCTCTCCTCCTCCTCCTCTCCTCCTCCTCCTCTCCTCCTCCTCCTCTCCTCCTCCTCCTCTCCTCCTCCTCCTCCTCCTCTCCTCCTCCTCCTCCTCTCCTCCTCCTCCTCCTCCTCTCCTCCTCCTCTCCTCCTCTCCTCCTCCTCTCCTCCTCCTCCTCCTCTCCTCCTCCTCTCCTCCTCTCCTCCTCCTCTCCTCCTCCTCTCCTCCTCTCCTCCTCCTCTCCTCCTCCTCCTCCTCCTCTCCTCCTCCTCCTCCTCTCCTCCTCCTCCTCTCCTCCTCCTCCTCTCCTCCTCCTCCTCCTCCTTCTTCTTCCTCTCTCTCTCTCTCTCTCTCTCATTATTTCCCTACATTTTCCACTCCAACAACTTTAGAGAGCACTTTTATTTCTCAAACCCAGGCTTTCATCTTATTTAACAGATTATCTGTTGAACATTTTTACCAAATATCCTCTGGAATTAGTGACCAAATGATCAAGTAACATTAAAGAGTGTTGCTTTACTGCATGCTTTATTATTCTGTTGCCCAGAGTTTTCATTTGGGTAATATTTTTTCTAATGAGCCTGCCTGCCTTTTTCTAGCCTGACAGCCTGTGGTAAATTTAGTCTTTAATATGTTTATGGGATGAAATAGACTGCATATTTAAGAGTTTAAAAATAAAAATAGAATAGAACCCTAAGGATATACCTATAGCTATTAGGGAATAAAGAAGTATGGTATCTATCCTTGATAAACTCTGTCTCTGACTTCTTTGTAGAAAGTGCAGTGTATTTTGGGAGCATACGGCTGCATGCTAATGCTTATTAGCAAATGCCATAGCTTATATTGTTCTATGCCTTATAACCATTTCAAACGGCATTTGAAAGATACAATTTTTAAAAAGCATTGGATGACATTCTTCAAGAGAAGGCAAAATAAATTCACATAATAAAGCCAGTCCTGTGGCTCTTACTGATGTGTGAGAGAGATTGGGGAAGTCCTTGAGGGACTTCAGCCTTAGATAAGCCCAGCCATCAGATGCCATTCTAATAGAATGTAAGCACAATTACAACTGTTGACTTAAAAGGACTGAGAGAACCAGCAATGAACAAGAATGGTGAGATTGGAAAACACAGAGCAGGATCACACTAGAATAGAAAAGAACATCAGGAAAAAGTTGGGGAAAGATTCCTTGACCTCTATTTTTATTCTAAGCTCTTGTGGAAGTGAGTGATTTACAGGGATTATTTGTTAGCACTTGAGAATGCCTCAGTGTTCTGGGATACGGTCTGATGCTCCTGGCCAGTTGAAATGAATGAATCAACCTTAATGAAACGTCCATAGCAGTCTCTACCTGTTACAGTAACCTGTTCCGCGTATGTAACACAGAGAGCAATTAGCCTGTATCAGACAGACACAAAAAGGTGGCGCAGCCCTGAGGTGGAGAGGGAGTGCCAGGATAATGGCAAATGTAGGTGAAACCCTCAGACTAGTTCTACAATAGGTCACTTGTTCCGTACTTTGCCCTTTGGAAAGGAAGTGACTCTCAAGCTACATCTCTTCAGGAAACCTGGAAGCTCCTCAATGAGAAGCCTTTGACTGACCTTCAGATGGTCATCTTGGCTTTTCACCACCCAGCACAGCAACCCCTTTCTATCCACTCTCATTGAAGCTCCGACTGGCTGCAATTTCTTGTTTGCCACCAACACTGAGCAGAGAAGCCTCAAGAGAGGTCCACTGACTCCCCGCATTCCGGATCTTCTCCTCCCATCCACGATGTTATGCCCAGACCGTTTGTTCCCCAAAGAAGACCACCAGAGTCCAGAGTCAAAGCCAAGCGGCAAGGATCTTTACTACAAGTTCGAACTTGGTCCCTCCATTCCACAGCATACAGGAGGGCGTCGAACAATGCGAGTGCTTGCTTTTTATAGCCCGATGTAAACAGGATATGTAAAGTTACAGGGAACAAGGTAATTCTCTCGGTTACAGCATTACAATTGGTTAACATTCTACATTTAGCATTCCTTATTGGAGATCTCCCAGGTGATGTTTTTCTGAAGTTTGAAAGAAATATGGAGGAATGTGTTTGTGCTGGGCTCAGGAAGTTGGGAGTATATGGGGGATGTGCCTCATTCCTTTCATTCCCCCCTTCTTTTCAGGTAACTCTAGAGCCAATCTTGGGTCTTATAAGTCTGACTCTGTTTCAGCGTTTACAGGTTGGTATTGGGCTCTGAGGACCATGAGCTGAACAGTGTCAAACCTTTCTCTGACAAACTGCAAAATTCTGTTAACAACACAAGGTCCTACGGTTAGCAGAAATAGTAGACTTAGCAGGGGTCCAAGGAAGGGGGCTAACAGAGAAAACATAGAGGAATTCCACCATTGGTCTGCAGCTGAAGCAAACTGCCGTGTTTTTACTTCAGTGCTTAACTTGCGTAACTGTTGGACCTGGTCTTCTACAAGCCCTGATTCATTTATGTAGAAACAACAGTCTTCTTTCTTTTAGAAACATACATGTACCACCTTTTTCTGCAGTGAGTAGGTCTAGGGCCCTCCGGTTCTGCAAGGTTACCTGAGTTAGGGACGTGAGCTGCCGCTGAAGGGATGCAAGGGACTCAGCTGACTCTTCCATAGCAACGGCAAATTGTTGGTACAACTTGTTGCTTTCTATGAGGGTGTGACCTAGGGCTTCCCCCGCCATCCCGGCCGCAATGAGGGATGCGGTGAGGGAGATTCCTGCAATGAGGGGGAGAAATATGGCTCATGCAGGTCTCGGTCTAGGGACTGGGTGAATAGCAGTACTAGTCCGGTTACCGGTGTACCCTAGGAACTCGCCAGCAGTTAGTAGAGTCAACCGGGGAACTAATGTGACAGGAAGACACAGTAGGTTGGTAACAGAGGGACTAGATAGGTCTTTAGATAATGTCCTATTACACCAGAAGAATATGCCCGGCGGAGCCCTTAGGGTGATATTAGGGGGCACTGCAGTGATGCTGCAGAGGCTGGAATTGGTGTTTTCCCCAACAGCCACTAGGGCGGCTAACGTTAGGGCTAGACTACCTAACTGCATGTTTGCAGTGAGCTATATTACCAGTGCAGGGTGAGTTTTAAGGGGTTGTTCTTAGCTCTGTCCACAGTCCACGTGGCCAGTGCTTCAGCTGTTACTGTGATTGGTTCCAGAAGGTCAGAGGTTGGGTCCACTGGCTTGACGTGGGTGTAGTGGATCCACGATGCGATGCCTTTTACCTTCAGGGCGGTGGGTGTGGTCAGGAGTACCTGGAGTGGTCCTTTCCACCTGGGTTCTAGGGTCTCTTGTCGGTGTTGCTTAACCAGGACCCAGTCTCCCGGCTGGTATGGATGGGGTGTCGGTGGGGGACCGGTCTCATATAGCTCTTTCAGCTTGGGCCAGATCTCTTGATGAATTTTCTGCAAGGCTTGTAGGGAAAATAAGAGTTCAGAGACATTTTCTGTTTCAGATTTGAGCAGATCATCTTTTACACTGGGAACCAGGGGTGGGGGTCTGCCATACATGATTTCGTAAGGGGTAAGGCCTAGTCTGTAAGGGGTATTATGGGCCCGGAACAGAGCGTAGGGGAGAAGGACCACCCAATTAGCGCCAGTCTCTATAGTCAATTTAGTTAAGGTCTCTTTTAAGGTCCGATTCATCCTTTCTACCTGTCCTGAACTCTGGGGCCTGTAAGCACAATGTAGTTTCCAATTTGCCCCATGGATGGAAGCCAAATCCTGACTTACCTTAGCGATGAAGGCCAGCCCATTATCTGACCCTATCTGGATGGGGAAGCCATACCTGGGGAGGATATCTTCCAGAATTTTCTTTACTATAACCTGAGCAGTTTCTCTTTTGGTTGGAAATGCTTCAGTCCACCCTGAAAAAGTATCTACAAAGACAAGTAAGTACCGATACCCGTACTTTCCTGGCTTTATTTCAGTAAAATCTACTTCCCAGTAGATACCGGGCCTGGTTCCCTTAAGCCTTGTTCCCGCTGCAGCCTGGAACTGGGGGTAGGCGTTGTTAAGCTGGCAGACTTTGCAACTTGTCACGATGCTGCTGGCCGTCTTGGCTGTATGTCTGAATTTGAGCTTAGAGCGTCTGATCAGGTCTATCATCCGCTGAGCACCCAGGTAGGTGGTTCGGTGGATGTGTTCTAACACTTGTTGTCCTAATTTTTCTGGTAGGATGGTTTGGTCATTAGTATCAGTCCACCACCCATTCTGGATCTGTTTCAGGGGAAGCTTGTCAATCCACTGGAGATCTTGTTCTGAATAATCAGGGAAATATGGCAAGTCCCGGGAGCCCGGGTCAGGGAGCTGGAGTGCAAGGAATTGGCTGGGAGCCTTTGCCACATTTCTTGCAGTTTGGTCTGTCAGAAAGTTGCCTTGAGCAGTTGGAGTGGTTGGTTTCTGATGCCCTGGGCAATGCACAATGGCTAACTTTTCTGGCTTCCATAGCGCTGTTAACAGGGCTAGGATCTCTTGCTTGTTTTTTATCTCTTTTCCTTCAGCTGTTAGTAACCCTCGCTCCCTGTAAATGGCCCCATGTATGTGCGCCGTAGCAAAAGCATATCAGCTCTCTGTATATACTGTCAGCTTCTTCCCTGCCCCTAAGGTAAGAGCTTGGGTGAGCACTATCAGCTTGGCCTTCTGGGCCGATGTCCCCGGGGGCAGGGGTTCCACCCAGATTACCTCAGTCTCTGAAGTTACTGCCGCTCCAGCGTACCTCAGGCCTTGATGCATGAAGCTGCTCCTATCAGTGAACCAGATGAGGTCAGCGTCAGAGAGTGGGCGGTCCTGCAGGTCCTCTTGAACTCCGTGCACCTGAGCTAGTATCTCGGTGCAATCATGGAGTGGCGCGTCCAGGTCAGGGTTGGGCAGCAGCAAGGCAGGGTTTAAGGTCGTTGGGGGCAGGAAGGTTATCCTGACAGGATTTAGTAATAGTCCTTGGTAGTGGGTGAGCCAGGCGTTACTTATCCATCGATTAGGTGGCTGTTTGAGTACACCTTCGATGGCATGTGGGGCAACAACCCGCAATTCTTGACTTATGACAAGTTTATCAGCATCTTGTACCATCAGAGCCGTGGCCGCAATCATTCGGAGACAAGGGGGCCACCCGGCAGCCACTGGGTCTAACTTCTTAGGTAGGCAACCGGCCTCCGCCAGGGGCCTAACTTCTGAGTTATTACCGCCTTGGCGACACCCTTACTCTCGTCCACGTATAAGTGGAAGGGCTTGGTGACATCAGGTAGTCCCAGTGCAGGCGCAGAGAGTAGGGCGGTTTTGATCTGTTGGATAGCCGACTCGGCTTCGTCTGTCCAATTAAATGGCTGCTGCCCCCATGCCGCCTGATACAAGGGTTTAGCCAGTTCTGCGAACCCAGGTATCCATAGGCTATAAAATCCCGCTGACCCCAGGAATTCCCTCACTTGTCGGGTGGATTGTGGCCTGGGGATCTGCAGAACAGTCTGCTTCCGGGACATTACAACAGCTGCCTGACTTCCTGGAGCCTCTGGGTCTATGGGGGTGTACTGTCTAAAAGCTTCCATTAATCTTTCTAAGTAGGTAGCTGGGCTCTCTGTCTTTCACCTGCAGAACAGAGTATACTTTAGCCAAATTAGTGGGCTTGCGAGCAGCTGCCCGGAGACCCACCATTAGAGTCTGGCGATAAAGGCGTAGCCGTCCCCTACCTTCTGCTGTGTTGTAGTCCCACGCCAGCCTGGTCAGAGGAAAAGTCGCATTTATGAGGTCGGGGTTGGCAGTCGGTTGACCGTCGTCCCCCGGGGCCAGCTTTCTAGCTTCTACCTGTATTCTCTTTCACTCCTCCTTTGTGAACAAGATTCGGAGGAGCTGCTGACAATCATCCCAAGTGGGCTGGTGGGTGAACATGACACTATCCAGTAAAGCCAGTAAATCTTTGGGGTTGTCTGAAAACCGAGCACTCTGAGTCTTCCAGTTATACAGATCACTGGTGGAGAATGGCCAGTACTGGAGCCTGGGGATTCCTGTGTCATCTGGGGGTCCTATTTCCCGAAGGGGTAAAGCCACCGTGGAGTCAGGCGGCTGGGGGGGGGGGCTAGCCCGCGAAGTGAGCCCTCGCGTCCGCCCCGCGGCCCCTTCAAAGTTACTTTCCCTTTCAGTGGGCCTGTGTGTGCCATCCGCCTCCCGTCTGCCTGCTCCCTCCCGCAGCTTAGCGCCGGGGGCTGGGGCCTGGGGCCCAGAGGGGTACGGAGGGGGTTCTGTGAACAGTGGGTCCCCGCTATCAGGTAGAACAAGATGGGAGGGGCAGTTGGTTGCTTGGATTTTAGTGGTCGAGCAACCAGTGCCTTACAGGGTTCAGGGGCTAATTGGAAAGGGGACAGCCAAGGAGGCGGGTTCTCAACAAGGTCCTGCCATATGAGGATATATGGGATTTGATCTAAGTGGCCCGCATGCCCAGGTGGGAAAATCTTGGACTTTACTCTAGTGATGACAGCAAGTCGGAAGGTCCCTTCGGGTGGCCACCCCACATCAAAGGCAGGCCATTCGGAGCGGCACAGAGTAATTAGCTTTCCTTTCCTGATTTCTATACCAAGATCATGGCCCCTTGCTCTTACTTCTTTGAAAATACTTGTAAGGAGAGACAGAGGAGTGCTCTGGGTATTACCTATCCTGTAATGATTTGTAGTCTCTTCCTGTAAAGGAATGTGGGTTAGAATCCCTGTAAAGGAAATCTGATCTGACTTATTAATGATATCTAGTCGCAAGCGCGCCCCGGCAGCCCGGGTCAGAGACAGCTGCTGCCTAGATCACAAACGCGCTAGCGCTCCCCGGCAGCACAGATCGCAAGCAGCTCCGGTAGCACAGATCGCAAGCGCGCACCGGAAGCACAGATCGCAAGCGGCTCCGGTAGCACAGATCGCAAGCACGTACCGGAAGCACAGATCGCAAGCGGCTCCGGTAGCACAGATCGCAAGCGCGCACCGGAAGCCTAGATCGCAAGTGGCTCCGGTAGCACAGATCGCAAGCGTGCACCGGCAGCCCAGAGTGCAAGCGCGCACCGGCAGCCCGGGTCAGAGTTAGCTGCTCGGATCGCGATCGCGCTCTGGCAGCCCAGATCGCAAGCGCGCACCGGCAGCCCGGGTCAGAGTTAGCTGCTCGGGTCGCGATTGCACTCCGGCAGCCCAGATCGCAAGCGCGCACCAGTAGCCCGGGTCAGAGTTAGCTGCTCGGCAGCTCAGATAGCAATCTAGATCAGACGAGAGCCAGGGGACATCTCCCACTGGTCTCTGCTGGCCGTCCTATAGCACGTCTGCCAGGACTGCACCAGCTCCAGTTTCAGACCTCGCGAGTCACAGATTCAGATTCAGAACAGACACAGACAGACAAACGGAGACGAGCCAGCTCACCTATCAGTAGATCGATCCTAGTAGATCCCTTGACCAGGGGTCTGGTGGGCTTGGGGAATCCCGGACGAGCCCCCAGATGTTATGCCCAGACCGTTTGTTCCCCAAAGAAGACCACCAGAGTCCAGAGTCAAAGCCAAGCGGCAAGGATCTTTACTACAAGTTCGAACATGGTCCCTCCATTCCACAGCATACAGGAGGGCGTCGAACAATGCGAGTGCTTGCTTTTTATAGCCCGATGTAAACAGGATATGTAAAGTTACAGGGAACAAGGTAATTCTCTCGGTTACAGCATTACAATTGGTTAACATTCTACATTTAGCATTCCTTATCGGAGATCTCCCAGGTGATGTTTTTCTGAAGTTTGAAAGAAATATGGAGGAATGTGTTTGTGCTGGACTCAGGAAGTTGGGAGATATATGGGGGATGTGCCTCATTCCTTTCAACACCTGTGGCAGCACCATCTTCTCATGACAGTCAGGGTCACTTAGTCCACCATGCAGTTAGTCTTTTCACACATGCTGGCCCACAGGTAAGAGCAGTCCAAAGTGTCCAGGTGGCATTTGCAGCAGCCAGTGCGGCAGAATCCTTACTTGGCTCCTGGACAGAAGCACTGCCCAGTGGGAACCAGGATTTCTAATACAGCAGGCCTATGTTTACAGAAGTGGGAGGATTCTTTTTCCCTCTCCTCCCCTTTCCTCATCCCCTCTCTTCCCCTCTCCCTTCCCTTCCTCTTCCTTTCTGTTCCTTTCTTTTCTCTCCTTCCCTCCTTCTCTCCTTCCTTCCTTCCTTCCTTCCTTCCTTCCTTCCTTCCTTCCTTCCTTCCTTCTTTCCTTCCTTCCTTCCCTCCCTCCCCTCTCCTTCCTTCCTTCCTTCCTTCCTTCCTTCCTTCCATCCATCAGCCATATTAAGGTAAAATTTACCTGCAGTAAAATGTACAGATCTTAAGTGTACAATCTGATGACTTGACAGCTAAATATCTGTGTAAACACCACCTCTATCAAGATATAGAACATCTCCCAGCATTTTGGGAGGCGGAGGTGGGCAGATCACCAGGTCAGGAGATCGAGACTTTCCTGGCTAACACAGTGAAACCCTGTCTCTATGAAAAAAAAAATAATAATAATAACAGCCAGGTGTGGTGGTGGGCGCCTGTAGTCCCAGCTATTCAGGAGGCTGAGATAGGAGAATGGCGTGAACCTGGGAGGCAGAGCTTGCAGTGAGCCGAGATTGTGCCACTGCACTCCAGCCTGGGTGACAGAGCAAGACTCCATCTCAAAAAAAAAAAAAAAGATATAGAACATCACCCTCATCCTTAGAAAGTTCTCCTGGCCTCTTCTGCAGATTCAGGAAATAAAGATTTTCAAAGCAGTTCTTTTCCTCAGGTGGTTCACCAGCTAAGTGCAGCCACAGGGCATAAATGCTTTAACCCCCTTTGGCTGGTCCAAAGGTCCCACTGGATTCCGTTTTTTGAAATTTGATTAACAGAGTGTGCATTTCCTCTGCTACTCCAAATCAGAGGCTCATAGCTAAAGATCGTCTCTTGAAAGCATGATGGATGATGGCAAATTATTTTTAGTTCAATTAACAAAATGGACAAAGAAATCAGTAATTCCACAGCTGTGTGAAGCAGAGGCTAAGGAAATTGGCTGGCACCCTCCATTCCTGCCCTACAAAGCCTGGATTCTGGTCCTGGTGAGTGCTGATGCCATTTCTGGGTGAAGGAAAATCTTCCACCCAACACCTTTCCTTCCTCTGCTTGTCCATCTTCCTTACCTGCTCTCAAAAGTGACATCAGGCTACAGCATTCTGAAGGGCACAGGAGAGAGAATTTCATCTCCTTTTCTTGAAGTTGGCTCTTCATCTCCTACTCCTCACCTCCTGACTTTCCTAATGGCTTTACTTTTTTTTTTGGGGGGGGGGATATGGAGTCTCGCTCTGTCACTCAGGCTGGAGTGCAATGGCGCCATCTCAGCTCATTGCAACCTCCACTTTCTGGGTTGAAGTGATTTTCCTGCCTCAGCCTCCCTAGTAGCTGGGAATATGGGTATGTACCACCATGACCAGCTAATTTTTGTATTTTTAGTAGAGACAGGGTTTTCCAAGTTGCCCAGGTTGGTCTCGAACTTCTGATCTCAGGTGATTTTCTGTCCACCTCAACCCCCCAAAGTGCTGGGATTATAGGTGTGAGCCAATACGCCTGGCATCTAATGGCTTTACTTCTGATCCCCATTTCTATCTCTCTCTACCACTTTCTCTCTCTCCCTCCTTTTGCCTTCCCAGACAAGGAATTGGCAAGTTGCACTTGGAGGAGCCTGGGGCCTGGACTGTTGGAGAAGGGTTTGTGCTGAAGGCAGGACCTTAAACGAAAGAGAGAAAGGAAGATCCAAACTGAGGAAATGACAGGAGGAAAAAGGCAGAGACAAAAATCTGAGCATCAGACAGAGAGAGAGGCCTATGGACAGAGAGAGAGCCCGATGGTATACATTTGGAGGGTCAGACAGAAACTTTTTACTTGTTGAGAGAGTTTGGGCAAGTTATTTAATTTCTCTGACCATCAATTTTCACATCTGTAAATGAGAAATAACTAATGCCTTTGAGGGTGGAATGTGAGGATTCTTGCTGATGGATGTGAAGTGTGTATGATGTGCATGGTGTTCATCAGATGATGTGAAATGACAGCTATTACTATAATGAGGCATGGCTAGGACAACATGGAGACCAGCCATGAACAAAGATGCATGGAGAATTGAAAGGCTCCATAGGAGCCAAGTCATGGACAATTATTAACTAATGTAATTTCTTTAAAAATTATTATCTACTTCTTAGGGCTTCTTAAAACTGGAAATACATGGAAGGTGTTTGGAACCTATCACCTCCATTTTGAGATGGTCAGATATAAAAAAAGATAAGGATCTAAATGTGATTGCTATCATTGCGTCTATGTAATGGGTCAGCATTCTTCGTTATTATGACAAAGGCAGTGTAAGGAAGATGTGCTGAATGACTCTTGAGTCTAATGCAATATGACTTCCTGTTGTGATCAAAGGCTGTTTATCATGGTGGTGTTAGAGGGAAACTGACCTTAGGGGAGTGATGGGTGTGAAAGTAACTTCCCAAGGGCAACATACTCAACAAACATTTACTCAATAAACATTAACAAAGTACATAGTGAATGCTAAGCTCTCTGCCAGGCATCCTGCCATTATTCTACCTACCTCCTCTGCAACCAAGATTTCTATCTAGAGATACAGACGGAAGATACCTGAGTTCATGACTGCATTTATTCCTATTTTAGTGTCTTGTTTCTCCCTTCCTTTGGTATGAACTTTTCTTGTACTAACTCTTTATTATATTAGAAATATCTCCTCCTAAGTTATGCTTTCCAATTTTGGCAGTTTTATTGATATATAGGATTTTTGTTAAGTTTTAGTTTACATCTATTAAACCATCACCACAATCGACATAATCATCCAAAGTTTTCCTCTTGTCCCCTTGCAATCTTCTCCTGTTACCCCTTTCCAAGTTCTGAGCAAATGCCATTAGGTAATGGGGGCTCCATTCTTTCACCCACCTCCTACTTGTGGAGTGGAGACTCTACTTTGGCATGGCCTGCTGAGAAGGGTGGGCTGTAATCACCCTTGCTCCAGCTGATTGGAAGTTGTTCCACATCAGGAGATGTAAGGTCCAAGAGGACCCCAGACTTCTGCTCTGCCTCCACTGGGCATTCAGATTCTGAAATGAACATGTCACTGGGAGAGAAGCTTGCCATTGTCCTATCCCCCAGAGTCAAAGCTCTGGCTGGAAGGCAAGCCATAAAACAGATAGTTCCTAATCTCTTCCTAAAGGAACTTACCTCATTTGCAAAAGAGGATAAAGAAGTTGAAGCTCAAGGGTACTCTCAAGAACAGTGAAAACTGTGGTGAAAGATGATTGGGAGGCAGGTCAAGATCCGGGCTAAACTGTAGGCCTTCTAGTTTGCAGGAGAGAACTGGGGAGGAAGACATCTGGGAAGGGCCCTCATAGTGTCAGAACACATATCAAACAGTGACTTCAGAAACTGTTTCTTCAAAGGAGACAGAATTCGATTGGGTTCGTTTGCAGAGCAATTTATGCCTAAGGGGATTGTTAATAATGGATTCATCAACTGGAAATTAGTGGGGTTCAACAGCTGGGTGTGGTCAGGGGAAGAGAACTCTACCAAAACCACTGCCATCCCAGGTTTGTAAAGCTAAAGCTGAACCTTCCTGAGGAGCAACATCAGAAGTGGGTGTGTGTGTGTGGAAAGCGGGTGGTGGCATAGACTTCATTAAAATAACAGCCAATCACTAAACAAATAAACCAGGAAGTTAGAATAAGCCTGGGGTGGGGGGAGGACACTAGTATTCAAAGTTGCTACAATATATTATCCAAAATGCCCCATTTCCAATATAAAATTACACGGTGTTCAAAGCCAAGACTGTGTGACTCATACATTGAAACAAAAGCATGCAGCAGAAATTACCCATGACAATGATCAGATATTATATTTATCAGACAAAGACTTCAAGGTAGACAGTATAAACATATTTACAAAGCTAAATGAAACCATAATTAAAGGAGTAAAGGAAGGTATGATGACAATTTTGCATTAAATAGAAAATATCAGTAAAGATACAGGTATTATAAAAAAATAATTTTGGAACTGAAAAGTACAATAACCAAAATAAAAACTCACTGGACAGGTTCAGTAGTAGATTTGAGCCAGCATAAGAAAGAATAAGCAAGCTTGAAGATGGATTGATAAAAATTATGCAAGCCAAAAGAACAAAGAATAAAGAAAAATGAAGAGAGCCTAAGAAAATCGTGGGACACCAGTAAATGTGGCAACATAGGCATAACAGGACTACCAGAAGGTGAAAAGAGAGAGAAAGAACAGAACATATATTTAGGGAAATAACCCCTGAAGACTTTCCATATTTACTGAAAACAATAACCTACACATCCACGAAACACAATGAACTCCAACAGGTTAAATCCACAAACAGTTCCACAGACACATCATAGTAAAAGTGCTGCAAGTCAAAGGCAAGAAGAAAATCTGGAAAGCAGTGAGAGAAAAATAACAGTTCACTTAGAAGGAAACCCCGGTAAGACTAACAGCTTACTTCTCAGCAGAAGCAATAGAGGTCAGAAGACAGTGGGATAACATAGTCAAAGTTCTTAAAGGAAAAAAAAAAAAAACCTGTCAAACGAGAATCTTATATTCAGAAATGTATCTTTCAAAAATCAGGGAAAAGTGAGGACTCTCCAAGATAAACAAAAAGAATTTTTGCTAGCAGATTGTACTTTACAAGAAATTCTGAAGGAAAATTTTCAGATTGAAAGCAAGTGCCTCAGGACTGTCATTCAAGCCCACATGAGCAAACAAAGAACACTAGTAAAGATAATTATGTAATTATAAAAAGTAGCATAGATGCATATTTTTGTCCTTTCATTTCTTAACTGATTTAAATAACGATGTAAATAATATTTATATGATGTATTATTGGGACTGGACCATATAGAAATACAACATATGCATCATATAGTTGCCAATAGCAGCACAAAGGAGGTGTTTGAGAGCAAAGCTGATTGAGTTAAAACCATAACTACAGGCTACCCTCTTTGGGTCCCCTCCCTTTGTATGGGAGCTCTGTTTTCACTCTATTTCACTCTATTAAATCTTACAAGTGCACTCTTCTGGTCCGTGTTTGTTATGGCTTGAGCTGAGCTTTCGCTCGCCATCCACCATTGCTGTTTGTCACCGTTGCAGACCTGCCACTGACTTCCATCCCTCTGGATCTGGCGGGGTGTCTGCCATGCTCCTGATTCAGCAAGGCGTCCATTGCCACTCCTGATCAGGCTAAAGGTTTGCCATTGTTCCTGCATGGCTAAGTGCCTGGGTTTGTCCTAATCGAGCTGAACACTAGTCACTGGGTTCCACGGTTCTCTTCCATGACCCATGGCTTCTAATAAAGCTATAACACTCATCACATGGCCCAAGATTCCATCCCTTGGAATTTGTGAGTCCAAGAACCCCAGGTCGGAGAACATGAGGCTTGCCACCATCTTGGAAGTGGCCCACCGCCATTTTGGAAGCAGCCTGCCACCATCTTGGGAGCTCTGGGAGCAAGGACCCCCTGGTAACATTTTGGCAACCACGAAGGGATCTCCAAAGCTGTGAGTAATGTTGGACCACTTTTGCTTACTATTGTGTCCTATGCTTCCTTAGAATTGGAGGAAAATACTGGGCACCTGTCAGCCAGTTAAAAACGATTAGCATGGCTGCCGGACTTAAGACTCAGGTGTGAGGCTATCTGGGGAAGGGCTTTCTTTTTTTTTTTTTTTTTTTTTTTTTTTTTTTTTTTTTTGAGACAGAGTCTCGCTCTGTCGCCCAGGCTGGAGTGCTGTGGCCAGATCTCAGCTCACTGCAAGCTCCGCCTCCCGGGTTCCCGCCATTCTCCTGCCTCAGCCTCCCGAGTAGCTGGGACTACAGGCGCCCGCCACCTCGCCCGGCTAGTTTTTTGTATTTTTTTAGTAGAGACGGGGTTTCACCATGTTAGCCAGGATGGTCTCGATCTCCTGACCTCGTGATCCGCCCGTCTCGGCCTCCCAAAGTGCTGGGATTACAGGCTTGAGCCACCGCGCCCGGCCGGAAGGGCTTTCTAACAACCCCCAACCCTTCTGGGTTGAGGACATTGGTCTGCCTGGAGCCAGCTTCCACTTTCAATTTTCTTGGCGAAGCTGAGGGCCAACTAGAGGCAGAAAGCTGTCGTCCCGAACTCCCGGCAGTAGCTGGTTGAGATCATGGCACAGCCAGAAGTTTCTACTCAACAGTTGCCCATGCGTGCACCCCTACCTCTCCTTCTGACCCATACCTCCTGGGTCCCGACCATGACTTTCTTGAAAGTATAGCCCCCAAATTCTCCTTACCTCTGAATCTACTTCCTCTGATCCCTGCCTCCTAGTACTAATGATTCACTTTCATTTCCTCTAGCAAGTTGTATCTCCAAAGGGATCTAAGGAAGCTCTATACTACGTCCTTAGGCACCTAGGCTATAACCCAGGGAGTCTTATCCCTGGTGTCCCTCCCGATTTAGGTATACAGCTCTTGACATGAGCAGTTATGTGGGACCCGTTCCCCACCACCCTTGCCAGGGCCCCAAGTTTATAATGGCTAAGAGAGAGAGAGGGGGAGAGAGAGACAGAGAGAGAGAGAGAGAGAGAGAGAGAGACAAAGAGGGAGTCAAAGAGAGAAAGAAGTAGTAAAGAAAAAACAGTGTGCCCTATTCCTTTAAAAGGGTAAATTTAAAACCTATAATTGATAATTGAAGGTCTTCTCCCTGACCCTGTAACACTCCAATACTACCCTGTTGTCAGTGTAAACAAGGTGGTAGCCTGAGAACACTGAGACCACTGACAACCTGTAGCTTTCCTATCAAAAATCCTTAATCCAGTAACCCGCGGATGGGCCAAATGTATTCAGTTGGTAGCGGCAACTGCTTTGCTAAAAGTAGAGAAGTAACTTTTAGAGGAAACCTCATTGTGAGCATACCTCACCAGTTCAGAATTATTCTAAGTCAAAAAAGCAAAAAGGTAGTTTACTAACTCAAAAATCTTAAAGTATGGGGCTATTCTGTTAGAAAAGGGTAATGTAACTCCAACCACTGATAATTCCCTTAACCTAGCAGATTTCCTAACAGGGGATTTAAATCTTAATTACCATACAAAGGTCCGACCAGACTTAGGAGGAACTCCCTTCAGGACAGGAGGATAGACAGTTCCTCCCAGGTGATTGAGGAAAAAACCACAATGGGCGTTCAGTAATTGATAGGGAGACTCCGGTGGAAGCAGAGTTAGAAAAATTGCCTAATAATTGGTCTGCTCAAACGCGGGAGCTGTTTGCACTCAGCCAAGCCTTCAGGTACCTACAGAATCAAAAGACTCTCTCAATCCTGACCCAAAAGCTTAGCTACACCCTCTCTGAAACGAATTTGCCTAAGCACTGTTGTTTACGGGAATGCATCTTGATGGGGCAGCTGGGTTGTTATGAAATACTCGGGAACCCAGCCCAGCTCTAGGACTCACCCCTGAGCACAAAGGCAATGTTGGGCACACTGGTAAAGGACCGCTGGAATCCAGCAGCCCCGCCCACTTTCTTTGTGGTCAAGAAAGGCGGGAAAAGGGGTGCAGGACTGCTGCCTTGGAGAGTATAACTAATCCGATAAGCAGAGTTCCATGGGTGGTTACGCACCCTGGAAAGGAACTGACTTCTGAGCACAAAGGCAATATTGGGCATATTGGTAAAGGACCACTAGAATCCAGCAGCCCGGACCCCTTTCTCTGTGGTCAAGAAAGGCGGGAAAAGGGGTACAGGACTGCTACATCAGTGAGTGTAACTAATCTGATAAGCAGAGGTCCATAGGTGGTTATGCACCCTGGAAAGGAATAAGCATTAGGACTATAGAGGATGCTCTAGGACTAATGCTCATCGGAAAATGACTAGGGGTGCTGGCATCCCTATGTTCTTTTTTCAGATGGGAAATGTGCCCCCTCCACAAGGCAAAAATGCCCCTAAGATGCATTCTGGAGAATTGGGACCAATTTGACCCTCAGACTCTAAGAAAGAACTATATTCTTCTGCAGTACTGCCTGGCCACAATATCCGCTTCAAGGGGGAGAAACCTGGCCTCCTGAGGGAAGTATAAATTATAACACCATCTTACAGCTAGACCTCTTCTGTAGAAAGGAGGGCAAATGGAGTGAAGTGCCATATGTGCAAACTTTCTTTTCATTAAGAGACAACTAGCAATTATGTAAAAAGCGTGGTTTATGCCCTACAGGAAGCCCTCAGAGTCTACCTCCTTATCCCAGTGTCCCCCGACTCCTTCCCTAGCTAATAAGGACCCCCCCCCCTTTAACCCAAACGTCCAAAAGGAGATAGACAAAGGGGTAAACAGTGAACCAACAAGTGCCAATATTCCCCGATTACGCCACCTCCAAGCAGTGGGAGGAGGAGAACTTGGCCCAGCCAGAGTGCATGTACCTTTTTCTCTCTCAGACTTAAAGCAAATTAAAATAGACCTAGGTAAATTCTCAGATAACCCTGATGGCTATACTGATGTTTTACAAGGATTAAGACAATCCTTTGATCTGACATGGAGAGATATAATGTTACTGGTAGATCAGACACTAACCCCAAATGAGAGAAGTGCTGCCGGAACTGCAGCCCGGGAGTATGGCGACCTCTGGTATCTCTGTCAGGGCAATGATAAGATGACAACAGAGGAAAGAGAACAATTCCCCCAGGCCAGCAGGCAGTTCCCAGTGTAGACCCTCATTGGGATGCAGAATCAGAACATGGAGATTGGTGCCAGAGACATTTGCTAACTTGTGTGCTAGAAGGACAAAGGAAAACTAGGAAGAAGCCCGTGAATTATTCAGTGATGTCCACTATAGCACAGAGAATGGAAGAAAATCCTACTGCCTTTCTGGAGAGACTAAGGGAGGCACTGGGGAAGCACACCTCCCTGTCACCTGACTCTACTGAAGGCCAACTAATCTTAAAGGATAAGTTTATCACTCAGTCAGCTGCAGACGTTAAAAAAAAACTTCAAAAGTCCACCTTAAGCCTGGAGCAAAACGTAGAAACCCTACTGAACTTGGCAACCTCGGTTTTTTATAATAGAGATCAGGAGGAGCAGGTGGAACGGGACAAACAGAATTAAAAAAAAAAAAGGCCACCGCTTTAGTCATGGCCCTCAGGCAAGTGGACTTTGGAGGCTCTGAAAAAGGAAAAGCTGGGCAAATCGCATGCCTAATAGGGTTTGCTTCCAGTGCGTTCTACAAGGACACTTTAGAAAAGATTGTCCAACTAAAAGTAAGCCGCCCCCTCGTCCATGCCCCTTATATCAAGGGAATCACTGGAGGGCCCACTGCCCCAGGAGATGAAGGTCCTTTGAGTCAGAAGCCACTAACCAGACCATCCAGCAGCAGGACTGAGGGTGCCCGGGCCAAGCATCAGCCCATGCCATCACCCTCACAGAGCCCCAGGTATGCTTGACCATTGAGGGCCAGGAGGTTAACCATCTCCTGGACACTGGTACGGCCTTCTCAGTCTTACTCTCCTGTCCCGGACAACTGCCCTCCAGATCTGTCATTATCCGAGGGGTCCTAGGACAGCCAGTCACTAGATACTTCTCCCAGCCACTAAGTTGTGACTGGCGAACTTTACTCTTTTCACATGCTTTTCTAATTATGCCTGAAAGCCCCACTCCCTTGTTAGGGAGAGACATTCTAGGAAAAGCAGGGGCCATTATACACCTGAACATAGGAGAAGGAACACTCGTTTGTTGTCCCCTGCTTGAGGAAGGAATTAATCCTGAAGTCTGGGCAACAGAAGGACAATATGGACAAGCAAAGAATGCCTGTCCTGTTCAAGTTAAACTAAAGGATTCCACCTCCTTTCCCTACCAAAGGTTGTACCCGGTTAGACCCGAGGCCCAACAAGGATTCCAAAAGATTGTTAAGGACCTAAAAGCCCAAGGCCTAGTAAAACCATGCAGTAGCCCCTGCAATACTCCAATTTTAGGAGTACGAAAACTCAATGGACAGTGGAGATTAGTGCAAGATCTCAGGATTATCAGTGAGGCTGTTGTTCCTCTATACCCAGCTGTGCCTAGCCCTTATACTCTGCTTTCCCAAATACCAGGGGAAGCAGAGTGGTTTACAGTCCTGGACCTTAAGGATGCCTTTTTCTGCATCCCTGTACAGCCTTACTCTCAATTCCTGTTTGCCTTTAAAGATCCTTCAAACTCAATGTCTCAACTCACCTGGACTCTTTTACCCCAAGGGCTCAGGGATAGCCCCCATCTATTTGGCCAGGCATTAGCCCAAGACTTGAGCCAGTTCTCATACCTGGACACTCTTGTCCTTTGGTACATGGATGATTTACTTTTAGCCGCCCATTCGGAAACCTTGTGCCATCAAGCCACCCAAACGCTCTTAAATTTCCTCGCTACCTGTGGCTACAAGGTTTCTAAACCAAAGGCTCAGCTCTGCTCACAGCAGGTTAAATACTTAGGGCTAAAATTATCCAAAGGCACCACGACCCTCAGTGAGGAACGTATCCAGCCTATACCGGCTTATCCTCATCCCCAAACCCTAAAGCAACTAAGAGGATTCCTTGGCATAACAGGTTTCTGCTGAATATGGATTCCCAGGTAAGGTGAAATAGCCAGACCATTACATACACTAATTAAGGAAACTCAGAAAGCCAATACCCATTTAGTAAGATGGACACCTGAAGCAGAAGTGGCTGTCCAGGCCCTAAAGAAGGCCCTACCCAAGCCCCAGTGTTAAACTTGCCAATGGGGCAAAACTTTTCTTTATATGTCACAGAAAAAACAGGAACCGCTCTGGGAGTCCTTACACAGGTCCGAGGGACGAGCTTGCAACCCATGGCATACCTGAGTAAGGAAATAGATGTAGTGGCAAAGGGCTGGCCTCGTTGTTTACAGGTAGTGGCAGCAGTAGCAGTCTTAGTATCCGAAGCAGTTAAAATGATATGGGGAAGAGATCTTACTGTGTGGACATCTCATGATGTGAATGGCATACTCACTGCTAAAGGAGACTTGTGGCTGTCAGATAAGCTTAAATATCAGGCTCTATTACTTGACGGGTCAGAGCTGTGACTGCGCACTTGTTCAACTGTTAACCCAACCACATTTCTTCCAGACAATGAAGAAAAGATAGAACATAACTGTCAACAAGTAATTGCTCAAACCTACATCGCTCAAGGGGACCTTCTAGAGGTTCCCTTGACTGATCCCGACCTCAACTTGTATACTGATGGAAGGTCCTTTGTAGAAAAAGGACTTCGAAAAGTGGAGTATGCAGTGGTCGGCGATAATGGAATACTTGAAAGTAATCCCCTCACTCCAGGAACTAGTACTCAGTTGGCAGAACTAATAGCCCTCACTCAGGCACTAGAATTAGGATAAAGAAAAAGGGTAAATACATATACAGACTCTAAGTATGCTTACCTAGTCCTCCATGCCCACGCAGCAATATGGAGAGAAAGGGAATTCCTAACTTCTGAGGGAACACCTATCAAACATCAGGAAGCCATTAGGAGATTATTATTGGTTGTACAGAAACTTAAAAAGGTGACAGTCTTTCACAGCTGGGGTCATCAAAAAGGAAAAAAAAGAAAAAAGAGAACCACCAAGTGGATATTGAAGCCAAAAGATCTGCAAGGCAGGACCCTGCATTAGAAATGCTTATAGAAGGACCCCTAGTATGGGGTAATCCTCTCCAGGAAACCAAGCCCCAGTACTCAGCAGGAGAAATAGAATAGGGAACCTTACAAGGACATACTTTCCTCCCCTGAGGATGGCTAGCCACCGAAGAAGGAAAAAATACTTTTGCCTGCAGTTAACCAATGTAAATTGCTTAAAACCCTTCACCAAACCTTCCACTTAGGCATTGAGATCTCAGATGGCCAAATTATTATTTACTGGACCAGGCCTTTTCAAAACTATCAAGCAGATAGTCAGGGCCTGTGAAGTGTGCCAAAGAAATAATCCCCTGCACTGCAGGCCATACATTTCAATCACTGTAAGTTTAACATTCTTGTTAAGTTTGTCTCTTCCAGAATCAAAGCTGTAAAACTACAAATCATTCTTCAAATGGAGCTTCAGGTGCAGTCCATGACTAAGATCTGCCGTGGACCCCTGGACTGGGTCTGCTAGCCCATGCGCTGAGGTTAATGACATCAAAGTCACCCCTCCTGAGGAAATCCCAACTGCACAACCCCTACTACACCCCAATTCAGCAGGAAGCAGTTAGAGCGGTCATCAGCCAGCCTCCCCAACATGACTTGGGTTTTCCTGTTGAAGGGGGCTACTGAGAGACAGGACTAGCTGGATTTCCTAGGCTGACTAAGAATCCCTAAGCCTAGCTGGGAAGGTGACCACATCCACCTTTAAACACGGGGCTTGCAACTTAGCTCACATCCGACCAATCAGATAGTAAAGAGAGCTCACTAAAATGCTAGTTAGGCAAAAACAGGGGGTAAAGAAATAGCCAATCATCTATCGCCTGAGAGCACAGTGGGAGGGACAATGATCTGGATATAAACCCAAGTATTCAAGCCGTCAACGGCTACCCTCTTTGGGTCCCCTCCCTTTGTATGGGAGCTCTGTTTTCACTCTAGTAAATCTTAAAACTGCAAACAAACAAACAAACACAACTGTTAAAGCACTAATTATAATAACTTATTGTTGGGCTTATAACATTAAGATAAATAATATGCATAACCATAATACCACAAAAGTAGACTAACATTTCTCTGTATTACTGGAAATAAGCTGGTATCCATCTAAAGCTGATTCTTATATTTTGAGATGTATATTGCAATCCCTAGAGCAATCACCAAAACATCCCTCAAAATATAGTGAAAAAAGCATTAAATAAAGATGCAGCATTAAAATATATTTACCTAATTCAAATAAAGTGATAAACAAGAAATTGAATAAAAATAACATGACATATAAAAAAGAAAAAATAAAATGGCAGACATAAATTCAACTATATCAATAATAAGTTTAAATATGACTAAACACACAATCCACATCAAAGGGGGACATTGACTGGTTCTAAAAATTATCCAAGTATGTGCTACCTAAAGGAGACACATTTTTTTTATTTATTCATTTATTTATTCGAGATGGACTCTCCCTCTGTTGCCCAGGCTGGAGTGCAATGGCAGGATTTCTAAAGGAGACACATTTTAGATTCAAATATACAAATACATTGAAAGTAAAAGATAAAAAAGATACATTATGCAAACAGAAACCCCAAGAAAGCTAAAGTATCTTATAGTTATATCAAAGTAGACTTTGTAACAAAAGAAGATACTAGAGATAAAAAGGGATATTTTATAAAGATAAAGGGGTCAACACATCAATAAGTTACAACAATTATGCAAACATAAGCACCTAGCAACAGAGCACTAAAATACATGAAGCAAAACTGGCAGAAATGAAAAAAGAAATAGACAAATCAAGAAAAGCAGCTGAAGACTTCAGTGCCCTACTTTCAATACTGAAAAGAATGACTAGACAGATGATCAACAAGGAAACAGAAGACTTGAATGACAGTATAAACCAACTAGTGAATGACACTATAAACCAACTAGAACTAACAGACACCTATAGAACTCCACCCAACAACACGGAATATGTATTCCTCTCAGGGGCACATTGAATATTCTCCATGATAGACCATATACTAACCTGTAAAACAAACCTCAATAAATTTGAAAATATATAAAGAATACAAAGTATGGTTTCTGACTGCAGTAAAATGCAATTTGAAATAAATAACAGAAAAAAAATTGGAAACTCAAAAATAAATATAACATAAACAACACACTTCTAAATAGCCAATGGGTCAAACAATAAATCAAAAGGGAAATTGGAAAATACTAAGAGATGAATGAATATAAAGACATAACACACAAAAATTTATGAGATGCACCTAAAGCAGTGTTTAGAGAGAAATTTATGGCTATAAATGCCTGTATTAAGAAAGAAGAAAGATCTCAAATGAATAACCTAAACTTCCACCTAAGACACTGGGACAAAAGGCAAAATAAATCTAAAGCAAAAAAAGAGAGGAAATAAAAAAATATTAGAGAGGAAATTAGTGAAAGCATAAATAAAAAAGCAATAGAGCTTGTTCTTTGGAAAAATCAACAGGTTTGATAAATCTTTAGCTAGATTGGCCAAGAAAAAAAAGGAGCAAAAACTTACTGAAACAAAAGAGGAGACATTATTACCAGTCTAACATAAATAAAAAGGATTATAAAGGAATGCTATGAACAATTGTATGCCAACAAATTAGATAACTTAGATAAAGTGAACAAATGGTTAGAAAAACACAAGCTACTAAAAAAGAAATGGCAATCCGAATAGAACTATAGCAAGGGAGGAGATTGAATTAATAATAATAAAAAATCTATTCACAAAGGAAAATCCAGGCCCAGATGGCTTCCCTGCCAACTCTACCAAGCATTCAGTGAAGAATTAATACGATTTTCCCACAAACTCTTCCAAAAATAGAAGAGTTGGGAAAAGTTCCAAACTCATTTTGTGAGCCCAAACATCTCAGGAAAACTATAAACCAGTATCTTTTATGAATACAAATGCAAAAATCCTCAACAAAGTTGTAGCAAACCAAATCCAGCAACATATAAAAATGATTATACATCACACTAAGTGTGATTTATAATGCAAGGTTGGCTTAACATCTGAAAATCAATTAACGTAATACATTGTTTCAATGGAATAAAAAACAAAACTCATATGACTATCTCAATAGACACAGAGAAAGCATTTGATAAAATCCAACACCCATCCATGAGGAAAAAAAAACCTCTCAACAAGTTAGGAATAGAAATGAACTTCCTTAACTTGATAAAATGCATCAACCGAAAATCCACTGACAATGTCATACTTAACAGTGAAAAACTTAATGCTTTTCTCCTAAGATCATGAAGATAAGTCTGCTCTAGCAACTTCTATTCAACACTGTTCTGGAGAGTCTAGTCAGGGCAATTAGGCAAGGGAAAGAAGTAAAAGGCATTCCAATTGGGAAGGAAGATGTAAAACTCTGTATTTGTAGATAACATGATCTTGTATCTAGAAAGTTCTAAGAAACCCACTAAAAAATTATTACAACTAATAACTGAGTTAAGCAAGGTTGTGTGGTACAAGATCTGTGTACAAAAATCAATTGTATTTCTATATTGTGGCAATGAACAATATGAAAATGAAATTAAGGTAAGCATAAAATACATAAGATTAAATTTAACAAAAGTGTGTCTTAGCACTTTTTTGTTAAATTTGATCTTACATATTTAAGATTAGCATCATCGACTGGGTGGTTTAGACAATAGACATTTATTTCTCACAGTTATGGAGGCTGTGAACTCCAAGATCAGGACGTCAGCATGTTCAGGTTCTGGTGAGGGGCTTCTTCCTAGTTTGCAGAAGGCTGTCTTCTTGTTGTATCTTCACATGGTCTTTCCTTGGAGTGTGTACATGGAGAGAGAGAAAGAAAGGTCCAGTGTCTCTTTCTCTTCTTGTAAGAGCATATCCATCATGGTGGCCTCACCCTCATGAGCTCATGTAAATGTAATTCACTTTTTTTTTTTTTTTTTGAGACGGAGTCTTGCTCTGTCTCCCAGGCTAGAGTGCAGTGGCATGATCTCAGCTCACTGCAACGTCCGCCTCCCACGTTCAAGCCATTCTCTTGCCTCAGCCTCCTGAGTAGCTGGCATTACAGATGCGTGCCACCATGCCCGGCTAATTTTTGTATTTTTAGTAGAGACAGGTTTCACCATGTTGGCCAGGCTAGTCTCGAACTCCTGACCTCGTGGTCCGCCTGCCTCAGTCTCCCAAAGTGCTGGGATTACAGGCATGAGCCACTGCACCCAGCCTCTTTTTTTAAAATTTCTTTTGTTCCTTATAACACTGGTTCAACTCTCCTGTAAAAAGTTGAATGGGATTGGTGGAACAAACATTTTAATCTTGTTTCTTATGTTTGGGGAAAAAGAATCAATCATTCATTATTAAGTGTGTGTAAGCTGCAGGTTTTTCAGAGATTCCCTGTAACAGGTTGACGAAATTTACTTCTATTCTTAGTTTTCTGTGAGTTTTTATCAGGAATAGTTGATATTTTCAAATGCCTCTTCTGTATCTATTGAGATCATCATATGTTTTTATTTCTTTTTTTAGTGTGTTAATATGGTGAATTTTACATTGAATTTTGGATGTTAAATATTTCCTGTTATGTAGGCCTGCTTGTGATAAATTCTTTCAGATTTTCTGTGTCCGAAAGCATCTTCATATTTGAAAGATATTTTTAGTGAGTATAGAATTCTGGATAAATTAAAGGATTTACTCTTTCACTACTTTCACGCTGTCCTCGTGCTTTCATAGTGTCTCATGAGATACTAGCTTCTGTTTGTCTATTGTGTGTCTTTATTCCCCACTGGCTTCTAAGATTTTCTGTCACTGGTCTTGAGCATTTTAATTATGACATACTTCTGTATGGTTTTTCTTTATGTTTCTTTTCCTTGGGCTTTCATGATTTTTAAAATCTGTGGCTATAAAATTTATACCAAATTTGGAAAATTTTTAATTTTTTCAAAGATATATTTGTGATCCCTATTCTCTCTTCTTAGTAAAATCCACTTACACTTACATTATCCCACAATTACAATAAGAATATCAAAGATCACTGATCTTTATGTTACAACAGATATAAAAATAATGAAAAGGTTTGAAGTATTGCAAGAATTACCAAACTGTGACACAGAGATATGAAGTAAACATGTGGAGCTGGAGAAATGGCACTGATATACTTACTGGACATGGGGTTGCCACAGACCTTCAGTTTACAAAATGCAGTATCTGTGGAGCACAACAAAATGAGGTCTGCCTGTATTTCGTCTGTTTTCCAGGGTGATTTCAGTCTGGAGGGTAAATCTGGTTCCTTTTCCTCCTCCTTCACTGGAAACGCAAGTGCGTTTCAGATAGTAATGATGAGACTCTGTGCAGAGCTGGGTGGCTTGAGTTAAGGCAACCAACAAGAAATGCTCTCAGAGATTCACCCCAATCTGAACCTGAAGAAACAAGGAGGAGGGAGAAGTTTCTGGAATCTGGCAGCGCATAACTGCAGAAGAGGGCAGCTGGGACGGCCGGGAAAATAGCCGCTGCCAGAACCTCGGTGCAGAAAAGTGTTAGCACAGAAGGCCTGGCCGCTGTCCTTTGAAAGGCCAGCTTACGAGGGTGGCCCTTCGCCGGAGTCTGTAAACTTAAGATTTCTGGAGGGTTCCTATTACCTTTACTGATAAGAGTGGCTACACTGACTGAACTGTACAAATAATATGGTTTAACTTGAGCACTTGCTTTCCTTCTTGGAGTTTGGATTTTTTTTTTTTTTTGAGACATTGTCTCTCTCTGTTGCCCAGGTTAGAGTGAAGCGACATGATCTAAGCTCACTGCAACCTCCGCCTCCTGGGTTCAAGCAATTCTCGTGCCTCAGCCTCCCAAGTAGCTGGGATTACAGGCATGTGCCACCACACCTGGCTAGATTTTGTATTTTTAATTGAGACAGGGATTCACACGTTGGCCAGGCTGGTCTCAAACTCCTGACCTCAAGCAACGCGCCTGCCTCTGCCTCCCAAAGTGCTGGAATTACAGGCATGAGCTGCCACACCCAGCCCGGGAGTTTGAAATTTTGATATGGAAAAATAGGGTGTCACATGACCAGCCCCCAGTAAAAATCCTACTGAGCTTCCCGGGGTTGCAACATTTTACAAGTGTTGCCACAGTTCCTTGTTGAGGGAATTAAACACACCTTGTGTGACTCTACCGGGAGAGGACATGGAATTTTGTGCCTGGGTTTCCTCCAAACATTTTCCTTTTCTGATTTTGCTTTGTATCTTTTCGTTGGAATAAATTATAATCATGAACAAGACTATACACTGAGTCCTGTCCATCGTCCTAGCAAATCATCAAGCCTGGGGGTTTTGGGGACCCCTGACACAGTTGGAGAGGTGAGGAATGAGAAGGAAAAATAAATAATCCAACTTTTCCCTCCTGTAGCTACTTTGCTGATAGTGCACAGGATTCACCTGGAAGCTAGAAGGCATGGAGCATGGATGGTGCCAAACATAGAGGTGAACCTCCCAGATCTTGGCAGGGCAGAAAAGCGGGGAAAGTGGACCCAGGGCTTGGGAGTCAAATGCCGAACAGTCGGCACAGATGCAGAGCATGTGCCTGGTGCGTCCCCTGCTCACCAGCAAAGACCTGGAGCCCACGGCCTCTAATGCCAGAGCGTACAGGGCAAAAATAATTTTAATTTAAACTTTAAAAGTTCAAAAGACAATTTAACCCACCTGACAAGGGATGAATAACCAGAATACACAAGGAGCTCAAATAACCCTATAAGAAGAAGAAGAAAAAAAAAAATCTAATAATCCAATCAAAAGATGGGCAAAAGATCTGAATAGACATATCTCAAAAGACATGCAAATGGCAAACAGGCATATGAAAAAGGTGCTCAACATTGCTGATCATTAGAGAAATGCAAATGAGGCTGGGCGCAGTGGCTCACACCTGTGATCCCAGCACTTTGGGAGGCCGAAGCAGGTGGATTGCTTGAGGTCAGGAATTCAAGACCAGCCTGAGCAACATGGCAAAACCTTGTCTCTACTTAAAATACAAAAATTAGCCAGGCATGGTGGCATGTGCCTGTAAGCCCAGCTACTTGAGAGGCTGAGGCAGGAGAATGTCTTGAACCTGGGGAGGCGGAGGTTGCAGTTAGCCGAGATGGTGCCACTACACTCCAACCTGGGCAACAGAGTGAGACCTTGTCTCTAACAAACAAAAACAAACAAACAAACAAAGAAATGCAAATCAAAACTACAATGAGATATCATCTCACCCCAGTTTAAATGGCTTATATCCAAAAGACAGGCAATAACAAATGCTGGTGAGACTATGGAGTAAAGGGAACCCTTGTACACTGTTGGAGGAATGTAAATTAGTACAACCACCATGGAGAACAGTTTGGAGTTTCCTCAGAAAACTGAAAATTGAGCTACAGTATGATCCAGCAATCTTACCCACTAGGTGTATACCCAAAAGAAAGGAAATCAGTATATCGAAGATATATCTACACTCCTATGTTTGTTGCAGCACTGTTTATAATAGCTATGATTTGGAAGCAAGCTAAGTGCCTATTAACAGATGAGTGGATAAAGAAAATGTGGTACATATACACAATGGAGTACTACTCAGCTGTAAAAAAGAATGAGATCCAGTCATTTGTAACAACATGGATGGAACTGGAGATCATTATGTTAAGTGAAATAGAACAGGCACAGAAAGACAAACATCACATGTCCTCATTTATTTGTGGGATCTAAAAATTAAAACGACTGAACTCATGGGCATAGAGAGTAGAAAAACAGTTATCAGAGGCTAGTGAGGGTAGTGAGGGGCTGAGAGGGAGGTGGGGATGAGTATTAAAAAATAGAAATAGGCTGGGCACGGTGGCTCACGCCTGTAATCCCAGCACTTTGGGAGGCTGAGGCAGGCGGATCACGAGGTCAGGAGATCGAGACCATCCTGGCTAACACGGTGAAACCCCATCTCTACTAAAAATGCAAAAAATTAGCCGGGCGTGGCAGCGGGCGCCTGTAGTCCCAGCTACTTGGGAGGCTGAGGCAGGAGAATGGTGTGAACCCAGGAGGCGGAGCTTGCAGTGAGCTGAGATCGTGCCACTGCACTCCAGACTGGGCACTCAAGACTGCATCTCAAAAAAAAAAAATTAGAAATAATGAGTAAGACCTACTATTTGATAGCACAAATAGCACAACAAGGTGACGATAGTCAATAATAACTGTACATTTTAAAATCAAGATTGTAATTGGATTGTTTGAAACTCAATGGATAAATCCACCCTTGAGGGGATGGCTACCCCATTCTTCATGATGTACTTATTTCACATTGCATGCCTGCATCAAAACATCTCATGTACCCCATAAATATGTACACCTCCTATGTACCCACAAACATTTCTAAAAAAGACAATTTAAAATTTTGAAAATAGAAATACAACATTGAAAGCTATAATTTGATCTAAAATGTTCTATGTATTCTTTTCCTGAAGAAAGTTTTACACTTTCAACTTCAAAATACCTTTGTTAATGAAAAGTGCTTTCAATATCAATAAATTAAATATCACTGTTGAAGAAGGTTAGCAAAATGACACTCATAGGATTAATTTAGGAACTTTCCTAAAGAAAATCCTGTGTTTTAAATTTAATTATAAAGAACTTTCTTTTTGATCAAGCCAGTGCATGACCATTTGAGTGATGATGGCAATTTTCTCAGCTCTTGATATCAACACTAATTTATCCATACAATAAATTGTTATTGCATATCTGCTTTGTGATAAGCACTGAATTAAATATTTTAAAAAAGAGCTAATGTCCATTTCAAAAGCAGTGATTGCTTTTTCTTTGGAGGAAACAAATATTAGATCTTACAGCATTTGATATATATATATTTTGGTCTGGGCAGTACATCCTCAGACACTCTTTTAAACTGTAAGTTTAAAAACTCTTGTATGCATTTGCAAAGATAAACTCTCATCATTCACATTCCAATACCTGGACTTGGTAAACAACAAAGTAAATTAAATCAGGTTCTTATGAGTCAGTATTCAATGTTGCTGAATCCTCAGCTCATTCAATGCCTTCTTAAATGACCCATACAAATTAAAAGTCATGAAAGATTTTCTAATTAACATGATGTTCCCAGAGAGGCCCAGAGCATTCTGAGGACATTCATTTTGTGTTGATCCGTCACTGAATATTGCTTTGGCTGTGCCAAAGGAAGGCCTTGGAAGAGCCCACGTCAGAAGCGAAGGGTGGAAAGTGAGATAAGGAAGATTCTGTCAACTGAGGACTTCCCTGGGGTCTTCAGGAAGCACTGGCTGGCAGCAAGGGGCGTGGACCCTCGATTGCTGCTGCAGAACAGGGCAATGGGTGATGGTATTTATCCTGGGCATACTCCCCTGGCTTTCCTCACCAGACAACTACCTCTAAATAGCCCTTTGGCTTTTAATTTACCACAAGAAAGATAAACCCTGCTAAAGGGCTGTCAAGTGCATAGACCTTGGGGTCTTTACTCTAATTCCAGCTGGAATGTTTACGGTGTGATCTTGGCCAACTTCCTTCACCTTTCTGAGCTTCAATTTTTGCACATGAAAAATGGCAACAGTGACAACTCACATTATAGGTTTGTGTAAACTGCTTAACTTGATTACTATGATCTGCCTTTCTCTCTCTCTCAGCTACTAAGGTTGACCTTATCGCTGCACAACCCCCTGCATGGTCATCCAAGGGCTAGAGATTGAAATATGCTTCAAGGTCTAAAGTTAAGGCTCATAAACGGTAGGGCACCAAGCTGTATAATGAGTTAGTAGAGATTTATCTGTTCTTGGTTCTTTACGGCACTATCTCAAGTAGATATATTTTTTTCAAAGTAATTTTATTATGAAATCCAAGCATCCAGAAAAGTTGTAAGTACTATACAAAGAGCTTTTTTTTTTTTTTTTTTAACTGAATGATTTGAGGGCAAGTTGTCGCTGGGATTCCCATCACCCCCCAGTACTTCAGTGTTTATAGTGATACAAATACTGAAGGGCCTTCTTCTGTGTTATCTCAGTATAATCATTAACACTGATGTATGGCTACCATCCCATCCTCAGACCCCCCTTTGTGTTTCACCAGTAATGTCCTTTACAGCCAAAAAATCCAATCTAGGATGCCACTTTGCATTTAGTTGTTGTTTCTCTAATCTTCACTCTAGAATAGTTAACACCCCAACTTTTTGTCACACATTTTGTAGCATGCTCATTTGTTTGTTTTTGTCTGATAATTCCTCATAATGGGCAGAGGTGATGCATTTTTGGCAGGCAATTACAGAAATAATGCTGAGGTCTCACTGCCTTCTGTGAGGTGGCCTGTGATGTCAGCTTGTCCCATTACAGGTGATGTTAAGTTGGGTCACTGGGTTAAGTTCATCCAGCTTCTTCACGGTCATGTATTCTTGTTCTCTTTCTAAGTCGTATATTGTGGAAACGTATGTGGAAATTGTATGATTATCTAGTTTCTCATCAAACTTACAAGCACTGACCCACCAGATTTAGCGCCTATTGATGTTTCTTGGCTGAATTTATTGTTACCATGATGTTTGGCATTTTCACTTATACATTTATTATTAACATTATATTGTAAGGAAAACTTCCTTTTCTCTCTACTTGTATTTGTTTTTGTGTTTACATTTGTATGAACTCGTGGTTCCCCGTTTTATTCAAAGGCTTGTAATCCTTTACTGTCATTATTTACTTTGATATTCCAATGATTCCAGATTTAGCCGGCAGAAGCCTTTTCAAATCTCTTTATTATGCCCTTTTGTCAAGTCTCCATCACTCTTGAGCATTTTCTTACACTCTGTAACTAACTGTTCCCGCTTCATCTTCTTTTTTCTGCCCTAGCCATAGAATCAACTATTTCTCCCAAAAGCCCTGGTTCTTTTTCCTTTTTTTGAGATGGAGTCTCACTCTGTCGTCCAGTCTGGAGTGCAGTGGTGTGATCTCAGCTCACTGCAACCTCCGCCTCCCAGGTTCAAGTGATTCTCCTGTCTCAGCCTCCTGAGTAGCTGGGATTATGGGCACTCGCCATCATGCCAGGCTAATTTTTATATTTTTGTAGAGACAGGGTTTCACCATATTGGCCAGGCTGGTGTTGAACTCCTGACCTCAGGTGATCCGCACGCCTTGGCCTCACAAAGTGCTGGGATTACAGGCGTGAGCCATTGAGCCCGGCCTCTGGTTCTTTTTAGTGGAGAAAGGTATTTAGAAACCAAGATGGGTTGCTGGATGTGCTCATTGCTATTGGAATTTCTTTTAAAAGACAGTTTCTGAATGGTAAAATTATAAGTGATTTTTGATTTATTTTTGGTTTCTGTTATTTTATTTTATTTTATTTTATTTTACCAATACCTTTAATTTGTCTTCTCTGATTTAAAATAATCTTTTTGGCTGGGTGTGGTGGCTCACACCTGTAATCCTAGCACTTTGGAAGGCTGAGGTGAGCAGATCATTTGAGGTCAGGAGTTTGAACCCTGTCTCTACTAAAAATACAAAAATCAGCCAGGCATGGTGGCATACACCTGTAGTCCCAGCTACTCTGGAGGCAGAGGCAGGAAAATTGCTTGAACCCAGTGGGTGGAGGTTGTAGTGAGCCGAGATGGTGCCCCTGCACTCCTGCCTGGGTGACAAAGCGAGACTCCATTTCAATAAATAAATAAATAAATAAAATCATCTTTTTATCTTGCTTTTGTTCCTGTAGCTAAATTAGAAATTTGAAGTGTTTTCCTTAAAAAATGCAATGGCATTGTTTTTCTTATAAATTACAACTCTGATTTTCTCTTCAATGAAATCCATGTGTTCAATATGCTTGTTCACAGTTTGCCCCCTACCAAATGATGGCTTAATCCAAATATCTGGGCATGATACTGAGCTGAGTCTTCTGCAGAAAGTATGATCCACTCCCTGAGACCCCTGTCAAGGGAAGCTCACACATCCTGAGCTCCCTGTCTGGTATGAGGGGAGGACAGTTGATAACTACCTGGCTATGCAGTGTTCCCAGGCATCACCGGTCCCCAGCCATGGCCTCTGCCTGCCACTGCCACAAATACAGCAAGAATGCCATCCCTTCAGACTCAGCTTTAATCAATCCTCAGAGTTTCATCTAGTCCTTTATGGGCAGATGTTATCCAAACCCTAAATTTCCACAGGCCCTCTTGATTTTTTCATGGTGATCTAGATCAGACATTGAGCCCATGCATACTACACCCCTGTACTGACTTTCTGATTTTCAAAGCAATTCTACAATCACTGCAACCCACTCAAAGTTTTTTTGTTTGTTTGTTTGTTTGTTTGTTTGTTTGTTTGTTTACCATCTGGAGCCCTTCCAGAGTTACTTCTTTGAGGTCACAATAAGACTGTTTTTCTTTCTGTTGGCTTTGATCTCTTGATGGCCAGAGTCTCTGGGTAGCACTATTGGTAATGTCAACAACAACAACTTCTCTGGTGATTACATCAACACCAAATTCAATCTTCGTATCAACTTGTACACAGTTCTGTGGCAACCAGGATTTCTCCAGTATTTTAAAAATAACCTGTGCGGCATGACTCATGTTAGCCACTTCACTTTGGCCTTTACCAAGTCCAGCATAGCAAAATTTCATAGCAATTCACTATTTCTCATTACTGGCAGCATCCTTGAAAACATCTCCATGTTAGGTGAGTAAAACTCACATCTGTCGATGACACCAGGATTTCTTTTAAGAAAACAACCAGTTGCCATTCTGCAAACCCCTTTAACTGGAATAATTTCACACTGGGGCACAATGAAAGCCATATCCCCACATTTTGTGGTGAAAGCAGTTTTGATACCTGCTTCCTGTAATGACCGAAAAATATTATACAACTGATGATTTTATTTGTGATTGCAGCTTTTCCTTCCAGGCAATTCTTTCTAGCTGCATTTCCTGCTATAATATGGTCCTTGGACTACAAGAGGGCTTTCCATGAACTACCAAACAATTCATAGACTTTTTTTTTTTCTCATGTATTTTTTCTTTTTTTAAACCAGTGTTCAGTACCTTAGCTGTTGCTGTTAGCCTGAGTGGGTTGGGGGTGGCAACCTATTTTATTTTTTATACTTTTTGTATTTCCTAAAATTTCTGTCCTGAACATCTATCAGTTCTATGGTGGTATATTTTATACCATAAAACAAACCCACATCAAACCCTAACTCCTCTTCCCCAAATCAAAGCATCATCTTGTATTGTTTCATTTAGCTCAGAGGAAATTGACATAGATTTGCTGTCGTTTCCCTCACTCCCAGTAACCAGCACAGGAGAGAGCCTAACTGAGTTTGCCTTCAACTAAGTATAATAAATCCTCCACCCTTTAACATCTCTCCTTTATCTGGTTTCCAACCTTGTGCAATACTCTCTCACATGGACCCCCGGGACCTTGTTGCACTCTTTTAAGAAAGGTTTTTTTGTTTTTTTTTAAATGTTGTAATGCTTTATACACATAATGTAATACATAAACAAATTCAAGTTAGGTGTCATAATCATAAACCTAATATTTGTAAACTCACAACTCATCTTAAGTGACAGGATGTTACCAGTACACTTGGAGCTATCAGGTTGAACCATGTGAAATGCCATTTTTTAAGATTAAAAAATTTTTGAATAGAGGCAATTTCATATGATTTCATCTCACACTTGTGTGTTTTCCCCGATCCTGTTATCCTGCCTTTTCCCCAGCAATAGCTCTCCTCCAACCTGAAATTAAGTGATCATTTCCCTGATACTTAAATATTTTAAACACATATTTATATGTTGTATATCACTTAAAATGTTATTTAACTTTGTTTTTGAGGTTCATATATGCTTTCTTGCTTTTTACAAATTCAGCATTCGTTTTATGGCTCATCTGTGTTGCTGGGCATAGATCTATGGTTCATTCCTACTGCTCTGCAGTGCTGTCCATGCTCCATCCCAGGAAGAGAGAACAATTTGTTGGTTTCTGACATGAATAATCTTGCTGTGAATATATTTGTACATTTCTCCAGAGGCCTATGTACAAAAGTTTCTTAGGTAGTGGTTTTGAAACATTTTTGACTGTGACTATATAAGAAATACATTTATATTGAGACTTATCACACACAAATATACATATATTAGGATGTTTATATCTAAAGCAAGTTTCTAGAAATGATACTTTTCTTCTTCAGTATGATGTGCTCTGATATTTTCTATTCTTTCCAATCTGGTTTATTTTAGAGAAACATTTTGGTTATAACCCCCTACATTTTTAAAAAATTTATGGAGCATTATTTTATAGTATGTGGTTATCAAATTTTGTTTATTCTAATAATGTACATTCTTTGAGATGTACGGGATTCTATATGCAGATATATGTATACACATATGTACACACATCTATGTATATTTATATATAGGTGTATATATACACATATACACGTATATATACACACGTATATGTATATATGCAACATATATACACACGTATATATGTGTACATATATGTGTAGGTATATATACACACATATATATAGTGTATATATACACACATGTACACATGTATACGTGTGTGTGTCTATTTCTGAGACGGGGTCTCGTTCTGTTGCCCAGGCTGAAGTGCAGTGGTACAGTCATGGCTCACTGCAGCCTTGACCTCCTGGGCTCAATCTGTTTTCCCACCTCAGCTTCCTAAGTAGCTGGGACTACAGATACATGCCACCTTGCCCAGCTAATTTTTGTATTTTTTAGTAACACCAGGTTTCACCATGCTGAGGCTGGCCCCGAATTCCTGGGGTCAAATGATCCTCCCTCCTTCGCCTTCCAAAGTGCTGGGATTACAGGCGAGAGCCACTATACCTGGCTGGATTCTATATATTTTTATGAGTTCAAACTTGTTAGTAGCTGTTTGAATAACTGCTTGTATTCACCATTTTACAGTTGTTTAGATTGTTTCATGCATTGATAATTGAGAGAAGTGTATTAACATTTCCCACTGCAATTACAGACGTGCTGTTTCTTCCTATAGTTCTATCAAGTTTTGCTTTATATGTTTTTAGCTTATTTCATTAGATGAAAATAAGTTATACATTATTTTGCTTTCTGGTGAATTGATTCTTTTATTCTTTTTTGATTACCATCTTTACTCTAATAATGCTTCAAGACCTGACTCTTCTATTTGATGTGATAACCAGCCTTTTATTGATTATTTGCCTGGTTTATATTTTCCAACCTTTTCCTTTCAATCTTCCAGCCACTCTTTTGTTTTAGGTATGTTGCTTGTAAAAGTATTTTATTACTTTTAAAAATATTTGATCTGGTTTTTTTGAAGAGCAAGGTGAGTCACTTTATAGTAATTGTTATTACTGATGTTTTTAGATTTATTTCAATTATCTGTTAATTTTTTTCTTGCTCCTTTTATCCTTCTTTTGTCTTGCTTTCTTTGAAAGGGGAGTAGGTTGAGTTTGATATATTTTTAATTTTGTCTTATTCCATACTTTCCCTGTATAATAATTTGGAAGTTATTGATCTATTTTCCTCTTTGAGCAACTACCTTTGAAATGTCACTGTGACGATTTAACAGAATCTAAAGTTGATAAATATCTTAATTATCTCTTTATTTGTACATGAACCTTAGAGCATAAAACTATCTATAGGCCAGGCATGGTGGCTCATGCCTGTAATCCCAGCACTTTGGGAGGCCGAGGCAGGTGGATTACTTGAGGTCAGGAGTTTGAGATCAGCCTGGCCAACATGGTGAAACCCTGTGTCTACTAAAAATACAAAAATTAGCCGGGCATGGTGGCACGTGCCTGTAATCCCAGCTACTCCGGAGGGTGAAGCACAAGAATCCCTTGATCCTGAGAGGCAGAGGTTGCAGTGAGCTGAGATCGTGGCACTGCACTCCAAAGCGAGGCTCTGTCTCAAAACAAAGCAAAACAAAACAGAACAAACAAAAAAATCCTCCTATCATCTCCTCCCCACTTATTCACATGCCATTGATGTCTAGTACTCTAGCTCTCTTCTTTCTTTTTTTAAAATCCCACAGGAGACATTTTTGTTTAACACTGCTAATATTTGTTTTTATTTACAAATGTTCTTTTGGTCATAATTCCTTTAAATATCCCAGGCTTTCATTCTAGATACTTTTTCTGGACTTCCTACTGAAACACATACATATTTTAGAATTTCCTTTAATGAAATGCATCTTTTAGAATATTTTAGATCAGAAGATGTCTAAAGGTAACTCCATTTTTATTCAAACGAAAATGTATTTATGCTGCCTTTCTTTTTGAAAGATACTTTTTATGAAAGATACTTTTGATAGCTTTACAATTCTAAGCTGGCAATAATTTTGTGGTCAGATGTGACTTCATCGTCTTCTGGTTTCCATGCTCACTGTTGAGAAGCCTCTGTCAGGATAATGATTGCTTGTTTGTAGCTGCTCTATTTTTCTCTTTGCCTGCTTTCAAGATCTTCTCTTTGACTTGGGATTCTACAACCATATTGCAAAATCTGTCTGCATATATATTGCTTTTTATTTATTTTGTTGGGTATTTGTTATGTTTCCTGCATCTGTGCACCATGAAATCAACTAACTCTGGAAATTCCTAAAAATCACCTCTTTTCTTGTCTCTCTATTCTCTCCTTCTGGGACTTTGATAGATATAACTTAAATATTTTATTCTATCCTCTGTGTCTTTATTCTCTTTTATATTTCCTATCTCCTTATCCCTGTATTAGACTTTGTTCAATTTCTTTAAGCCCATCTTTCAGTTCACCAATTCTCTCAGTCTCTACTTAATCCACGAGTTAGCTTATCATTAACATTTTAACTTTAATAATTACATTTTTATTTCTTAATGTTTCATTTGATCATTTTCAAATATGTCTTGTAATTTTTTACAGTATTTTACTCCATAATTTTTGGTGTGTGTGTGTTTGAGATGGAGTCTCACTCTGTCACTCAGGCTGGAGTGCAGTGTCTCAGTGTCTGCATCTCGGCTCACTGCAACCTCTGCCTCCCGGGTTTGAGTGATTCTCCTGCCTCAGTCTCCCAAATAGCTGGGATTACAGGTGTGTGCCACCACGCCCAGCTAATTTTTGTATTTTTAGTACAGACGAGGTTTCACCATGTTGGCCAGGCTGGTCTCGACCTCCTGACCTCAGGTGATCCACCTGCCTTGGCCTCCCAAAGTGCTGGGATTACAGGCATGAGCCACTGTGCCCAGCCTCCATAATGATTTTTAAGATCTGCCTTTTATTTCTTCAAATATTTCACACACTGTTATTTTATATACTATTTTATAATTACAATTTCTTGAGTGTTTTCGTGTCTGCTGGTATTCCCTAATGCTAGCTTGTTTGTCTGGATGTTGATAACTATAGATTGTGAGCTCATATTTTTTTTAACTTAATCTGAGAAAATCCTTGGGATTAAAATAGGTTACTTTGCAATATAGAGCATTTTTGTTGCTTCTGCCGGGAGCTCAAGGATACTACCAGACTACAACCACACTGCTTCTTTAGGAGCTTGAGTTCAGATATCCAGTCCTGCAGTGGGTCCAAAGTTTGACTTCGTCTTTGCAGTGCAGTTCTAAGAATTTGCCTTCAGAGTTTGTTTTTATACACCTGCTCTATTCAGGTTTCAGCTCAACCTTTCTCCTCACTCCTCCTTGAAAATTTCCCTTGCTTTCCTGGGATCCTACCACGTATATTGTAGTGAGGGAGCCCTTCAGGGTACCTCAAGCCCTGTAATGTCAGAAGCCCTTGATACCTCTCATAAGTATCTACATGTGGTTGTGGATACACAACAGCCAAAGGGACTTTTTAACAAGACGTAAATCAGATTACACTCCTCCCTGGTTGCAGACTCTCAAATGCACCTCTCAGCACACTGAGAACAAAACCCAAACACCTTATCTTGGCATCTCAGGCCTGCGGAATCTGGTTCGTGCCTGTTTCTTGGACTCTGTTTCCTACCGCTGCACGCATGGTCCAGAAGGACATTTTCTAGATTCTTTCCACAGACAGCCGTTCCCATCGCACAGTTGTAGACCCTCTGTTTGAAATTCTGCCTGTTTCCCTCAAGCATCCATTCTCTCTTTGGCCAGCCTTGGCATGCCGGGATCCTCGTCAGTAGGATCTCAGCAGTAGCCATGCTCCAGCCTGGTTTCTCAGCGCCATTCCACCTAACGCAGCCACCCTCATCACCAGCCACTCTGGGTTACCCGTTTCCTTCCACCTAACGCAGCCACCCTCATCGCCAGTCACTCTGGATTACCTGTTTCCTTCAAAGCATTTATCACCATTTGAAATGATCGTAATTGTTTTTGCATTTCCTCTGTTTATTTTTGCCTCTTTTCTAGGATATAATTCCAGGAGCACAAATTCTGTTGAATCTCAGTGCTAAGAAGTTCTGGCAGATAGTAGTCACTCATTAGATATTTATTAGTAAATAAGAGAAAGTTACAACTCAGAAGTACTGTATTAGAATCCTTGCAAAGTACATGGTTTCTCCTAAGAAAATACATGAGATACACAAGAAGAGAGATGGCTGAGGAAAACCAGGGCATGGGGAAGGCCTGGGCCTTTGCATCAAGGGTTTTTAGTTAGTAATGGAATCCCATTATCTTGTTCATTAACTCAGCAGCCCTGGATTCAAAACATCTGGGCAGGGTCAACTTTTGACTTTGTCTCTTAACCCAGAGTTTATCCATTTATCCACTGAACAAAGTTGAATGTGCTCCCATTCTACCTCTTTTTTCTCATGAAACTCGCAAGACTTTGGACAAACACACACACACACACAGTTTTTGATTTTTTAAAAAATGCTTCAAAAATAATCTGTCTCATTGACCTTTCATACGCGTTTTTACTAATTCTGCCTTTTATTTCTTCAACTATTTCACACATTGTTACTTTGTATTCTGTTTCAGAATCACAGTTTCTTGAGTGTTTTGTTTTAGTTTCTGCTGGCATTCCCTAACATTAGCTTATTTGTCTGGATGTTGATAACTGTAGAATGTGAGCTGATATTTTACTAGTGGTCCCATAGTCAAAATCACTCTCTCAGGATCTAATTCAGAAAATACTGATGCATGCTGTATGCCCAGGAAATTAAAAATTAATAACACTTTTTGGTGTAAAGCAGGAATAAGTTCAACTGTTATTTTTTGTTCAACGTCAGCTCTTTGAGTGGCGATGTTTAACTCTGAATCTTGCTGGGCACAGTATGCAGAAACAGCAGTCTAATCTCCTTCTGATTAATGAGAAAACATTTTTCTTTCTCTCTGGTTGTTTTCCTCTCAGTAATGCATACACTGAAAACTGAGAACACATATATACATGTTGCAAAAATTAAGAGTTTGGAAATGTCATTGTTTTGGCAGATGTGTTTAGTCTTTTAAGCATGGCCAAAATGGCCCCTTGATAACTTCATTTTAACTTTATGAGTGTTAATTATTACTGAAAGCTGGGGTTTTGCCAGGTCCTTCAGCTATGCGGGGCCAGAACTGGCCATGGGCTTTTTAGGATGTCTCTGATTTCAGTGAAAGCTCCAGGCAACATTTCTCTTTTCTTCCCCCCAGACTTTTCTTAATTAAGTTTTTTTTTCAAGCCTTACTGAATTCTTTATGTCAACCAACTGCATCTTATATTGTAAATTGGTTTTGACTCTGAGGCTTGCATTTTCACTCAAGCCTGACCCTAAGGATTTTGCAAACCTGGCTTTCCAACCTTTCTCATGTCTCTGTGCACATGATTCAGGCGGAACGTACATGTGTAGCCTTTATAAATTGTTTGCTTTTGGTGGAAATCAGTTTCAAGAAGCAAACTTTTAAAACAATTTTCTGAAGCCTGATTCTCTTATATTTGCTGCCTTTACCTAACTCATTGCCTTTTAAGTAGTGTACAGTATAGGCTCCAAAAGCAAGATCAGCGGTTGTCATTAGTCATCATGGTAGGAGAGGTAGCAGTAGCAATATTATCTTTTCCAAGTGAAGAAATTTGATCCATTGCCGTCTTGCAATTTAAATTGTTCTCTTGGACAGATTTTGAGGAAGTCATACAAAGGAGTAGACGGTATTTGATTTATTATTGAATAGGAAAATAAGATTCTGACATCCTTCCGTTCGTGAATACGAGTCTCATCATATACCTGTGAACAAGCTATAAAGGTTTTCTATAATAAGGGATTTGTCTGGTGTTTGTTCTGAGTTCCTGGCACAGGGCTTCTAAAGCCCTTGGATTTTTCTGAGTGGTAGAACTGTCTTTGTTATTCATGAGCCTCTTGGCTCACTCTTGAGTTTATGCTAATGAGGTGACTCCCAGTGAGCCCTTAGACAGCTTCAGGAGTGGGGGCTGGACACAAGAAAGACGATCCATGAGATACTAGGATTGGGACTTTGACCCAGCCCAAGCTCCAGAGAAGGGAGGGGAGGCTGGAGACTGAGTTCAACCCAGTGGTCAATCATACCTACGTAATGAACCCGTCAAAACTCCACACACTGAGCATCAGCAGTGATTTGGTTGATGAACACATGGGTTTGCCGGGAGGGAGGTGCGCCTTATTTTCACCGGAAGCGCAAGGAAGCTCTGTGTTGGGGATCCTCCCAGGCCTTCCCTCTGTGTCTCTTCATCTGGGTGGCCCTGAGCTGTTCTCTTTATTGTAAAGCTATAATCAAAAGTGTAGCACTTTCTTGAGTTCTATGCATTGTTATAGCCAATGATCAAACATGACAGGATTGTGGAAGTCCTTGAATTACTAGCCAGTTGGTCAAAAGTGTGAGTGGCCTGGGACACACTGAACTTGTGGCTGCTGTCTGGAGGGGGCTGTCTATGTGAATATTCATACACATACACTCAGGACTGACTGTGCTCCTCACCCGTGAGGTTCGTGCTAACTCCAGGTGGTTAGTGGCAGAATAGAACTGCAATATACCAATTGCTGTCAGAATTAAAGGTAAAATAAACATCTTTGAAACTGGCTAAAAGACAGACCTCGTATATACATCTGGGTAAAGCACAGAAAATCATTCTGAATGAGAAAGGGTGATTGGCCAGGCTGAACACAATTTCTTTAGGCTTACCTACTGAGCATAGAGAAAACACCTTTTGAAAAGCTGTTGAGTACTATGCTTAGAACCTGAGTGATGGGTCATTCATACCCCAAACCTCAGCATCACCTAATCTACCCAGGTTACAAACCCTCACAGGTACCCCCTGAATCTAATATAAAATTTGAAAAAGAAAGAAACAAATATATATATATATACACACAAAGAACTCTTAAAACTCAGCAGTAAGAAAACAAGCTGATTAAAAAGTGGTCCAAAGACCTTAACAAACACACCGAAGAAGATATATGGATGGGAAAAAAAATATATGAAAAAAACGCTGTGTATCACATGTCACCAGAGAGTGCAAATTAAAACAGCAACGAGACACTACTACACATCTTTTAGAATGACCAAATCTGTAACACTGACAACACCAAATGCTGGTGAGGATATGGGACAACAGGAACGTGGCTGGTGGGAATGCAGAATGGTACAGCCACTTTGAAGGACAACTTGGTGGTTTCTTACAAAACTGAGAACACTCTACCATAGGATCCAGCAATCATCTCCTTACTATTTACCCAAAGGAGTTGAAAACATGTTCATCCACATACACACAAAAACCTGCACACAGATAGCAGCTTTACAGCAGTTTAGTACATACCTGCCAAAACTTAGAAGCAACAAAGATGTCCTTCAGTAGGTAAACGGATAGATAAACCATGAGACATCCAAAGAAATGAGCTCGCAATCTGTGAAAAAATATGGAGGAACTTTAAATGCACATGACTAAATAAAAGGAACCAATCTGAAAAAGTCTGCACATTGTATGATTCTAACTATAAGATATTCTTATAGTGGTTGCAAGATCTGTGGTTGGTTGCAAGGGGTTGGGGATAGGGAGATAAATAGCACAGAGGAGTTTTAAGGCAGTGAGGATACCCTGTGTGATACTATAATGATGGATATGTGTCATTATACATTTGTTTAAACTCAGGATTTACAACACTAAGAGTGAACCCTGGTGTAAACTATGAATTTCGGGTGACGATGGTGTGTCGGTATAAGTTCATCAGTTGTAACCAGGGTGTCACTCTGGTGGGGGATGTTGATAATGAGGGAGGTTATGCATGTGTGGAGGTAGGAAGTATATGGGAAACCTTATGCCTGCCTCTGAATTTTGCTGTGACCCTAAACATGCTTTAAAAAATAAAGTTGTGGCCAGGTGTGGTGGCTCAGGCCTGTAATCCCAGCACTTTGGGAAGCTGAGGCTGACAGATTGCTTGAGCCCAGGAGTTTGCAACCAGCTTGGGCAATATGGTAAAACTCCATCTCTACAAAAAATACAAAAGTTAGCTGGGCATGGTGGTGCATACCTGTGATCCCAGCTACTTGGGAGGTTGTGGTGGGAGAACTGTTTGAGCCCATGAGGTTGAGGCTGTAGTGAGCTGTGATCATGCCATTGCACTTCAGCCTGGGCAACAGAGTGAGACTCTTGAAAGCAAGCAAGCAAGCAAACAAGCAAGAAAAAAAGAAAGAAAGAAAAAGAAAGACAGGATAGAAGATAGAAGAAGGAAGGAAGGAGAGAGGGAGAGAGAGAGAAAGAAAAGACAGGAAGGAACGAAGGCAGGAAAGGAAGAAGGAAGGGAGGAAGAATAAAAGAGAGAGGCTGCTTTCCTGGGCTACTCTGGGAACAAGCAGCGGCACTTGGGAACCAGGTCATAAGCTGCAGCAAAGAGTTGGGAAACTCTTCTTCCCGCATTGTATTGCATGCTTATTTGTTAAATAAAAATAAAATAAAATAAATAAAAATAAATGTACTTACATTGGAATACACATTTGCGCTGGCTTCTTGGAATTTGGAAACTCAGCTAGCCTCAAGAGGCATAATAATAGTATCATCACGGCGAGTCCCATAGGCAGCGATGGATGAGCGTCCTTTAGTGTCTTCAGGACTGTGGGTGTATTGATTGATAGGTCGAGTGAAGCTGCAGCGGGGAGCAGGTGAAGCTGAGTGGGGATGGAGGTTGATGCCCTGGATGGGTAAGCAAGGCACGTTTTGGGGAAGCCCTGAAAGAGTTGGCTGAGGGGAGATTATATGCGAGTGCCAAGAGAGGACCTGGCCTTGGCCGTCCATGTGGGGTCATGTGTGTGTAGATGCCCATGAGGCTGGTAGCATTTGGGCATAATGGGGTTTTCTGGATGCATGACATGGGGCTAGCATCCATTGAGACAATCACTAGAAGAGGTTTATAAACAACACATTTTAAATTGTAGGCATGGTTAGGTGTACTGTCCACCAGGCAACAGAAGACTCTGTGGGTTAGAGCAAAGGAAGGGCATGTGGACAGATGCACAGGGAAAACGAAATGCTGGAGAAAGTGACCTGACTTATTTCAGGCCAGTGCTCCCACCGAGAGCTAGAAAACATGGACAAAACTGTAGGAAGGAACCAGAAAGCTAGCAAAAGAGCAAGGACTTGGGGGTCACAGAGCCCAGACAGAAGGTAAGCCAGGACCTGGAAACTCAGCTTTGGGTGTCGTTTTTGCACAGAGACATCTGACGATTTTCCAGCAGAAGCCAAGGGGCTGAGAGGTGGAGAGCAACCAAACGGTCATGTCTAAGACAGCCATCTGCTGTAAAAGGGTCTACTGAACATGCTGTGCAGGGGAAAGCACTGGCCGCCATAAGGCTTTGAGCACTTGAATTGGGGCTGGTGCAATCAAAGGATTAAACGTTTGATTCCATTTAATTTTAAATACCCTATAGTTAGTCTCAATAGCCTCATGTGGCTGGCAGATATTCTACTGCTTAGCACAGGTCTGGAGCCTCCCTTGGGTCCCGAGAAGGGCAGGGCAGCCACCTGGGAAGTGTGTGGGCTTTGCAGATGACCAAGGCTCGGTTTGAATCTTGCCTTGCTCCGTAGTAACCGTGCAAACTTGGTGAATAATCCCTCCCTCTGTGTTCAGTTTCTTCATCTATAAAAAGAGAATAAATAAAGCCTACCCCATAAAAAGGTTTCACATACTAGTGTCTGTACACAGCAGGCATTCAATAAAGATTAGATGGAATCGTCTATAGATTGTGGGTTCCAAAAAGCCGACATCATTTTTGAAAGCCGAGCTTTATTGTCTTCAAAAACAAATGTCAATATTCATGTTGCTGAACTTACATTTTTTTTTATTTTTTCTCAAAATCCCAGTGGCATGTTCTACTTGGGAAATAAAAATACATTTCACAATATAGACACTCTAGAGAAATTATTTTCGTAAGAAGCTACCAAAGGTTAATGACATTACCCTATATATCTCAACTTTACAATCAGATTAATTTATTTGGGACACACACAAAGGACTTGTTTTCCTACCAACTCGTTCTCATTTTTAATAATAAAAATGTTAAAGTGCAGTCATTTGCACAAAGAAATAGCCTGTTAGCGTACACACAGTCTTAGGAAGCCACCTTCAGAGAGTGTATCGATTCTAGAGGGAGCAACATGTTTACCATTCTTGGGCTGGAAAAGATGGGGCTTGTCAGGACCATTTTACCCACACATCAGGAGTCAGCTGATGGCTGTGATTTAGACTTGACGCCATCAGAGACAAGCCAAAATAATGTACAACTGCTTTTGACTACAAGAAAAGAATATCCCGTTGTATTATGGACTTCCGCAATACTGCGGCAAAGCAAAGAGTATTTACTCACGTGTCGAGACTCCTCAGGTAAATTGCCACCTACCCTGATAACGTTCCCTGCACCAAACCAACATTATAAATGACGTACCTTTTCTTTTAAGAAGGGAAAGAAATGCTGAGGGAAGACATGGAAAAGGATAAAGGTGAGGTTACTGTGCCCCATCCAGCCATTGCACCATCAGGATATTAATAGTCGTTGTGAACTCCACTGTAGCCTGGCCACCGTCCTTGGGTGGATGTCTGCATTTATTTACCCTTGAGCTTCAGAGAACTGGGGTCTCAGAGCTACTAGCAGCAGAATTTGGAGCCAAACCGAGGTCTTCTATCTCCAATGCCTACTATTTTCTCTGCTAACTTACTGTCTTAGTCCATTAAGGCTGCTATAAAAAATATGTCATAGGTCAGGTGGCTGGTAAACAATAGAAATTTATTTCTCCCTGTTCTGGTGGCTGGGAGTCCAAGATCAGGGTGCCAGCTTGGTTGGGTTCTGGTGAGGGTCGCCTGGGGAGGGTTGCGGACTGCACAGTTCTTGCTGTGACCTCATATAGGGGAAGGGCAAGGGTCTCTCTGTTGCTTCTCACTCCCTTTCATTAGGGCTCTACTCTCATGGCCTCAACACCTCCCAAAGGCCCCACTTCTTATACCATCACCGTGGAGCCTAGGATTTCAACATACATTTTGAGGAAACACACACATTCAGATCATAACATTTCTCAGTGGGTCTTACTAAAAACCAAAATTCTACACCTTGAACCACCTTTATCCCAAGAAAACAGAGTGTACAAGCTTGAGAATAAGTTTGTGCCAAGATATGTTTGTATTGCCCCATGAAGAAAAATCATAAAAATCCAAAAAAAAATCATTCTAATAAAAATTGGATGTAGACTTTGGGTGGTAATAACATATCAATGTAGGTTTATCGATTGGAACAGATGCACAACTGTGAGGGGGGTGGATATCGGTAGTTGGGGAAGCAATGCTTGTGCAGGAACAGGAGGCATACAGGAAACCTCTGTGCCTTCTGACCAATTTTTCTGTGAAACTAAAACTGCTGTAAAAAATGTCTGTTTGAGAAGATAGAGTGCAGTAGTTACTGTGCTCTGAGCACTGTCCGATAGAGTTTCATAAAGGAGCTCACTAATCCTTACAAGAACCGTATGAGGGAAGTTCAAGTAGCATCCCATTTCACAGATGAGGAAAGCAAGCCCAGGCAGGGTCACTGACTTACCCAGAGTTCCACAGCAAGTGGTAAAGGAGCTGGAACTCAGACCTCACGCTTGGTCCCAGGTCTGCACTTCCTTTAGAAAAAGATGAGGAACTGCGAGACTCAGGTGCACACCTCTAGATCTGGTTGTCTTCGGAGGGTTGTTTCTTTTGACGGTCCTCAAGGATCTCATCAAAGCATCATTCAGCAATTTATTTGGGGGTATTTCTCAGAAGAGTATTCCATAAAAAGAGAAGACTGTCTAGGTTAGAGCTGGAAAAGATGAAGAGCACGTCTCGGTGCCCATGGCCTTGCAACTGGACTCTGGGGGTGCAGGAGCGGCCCATGAGTTTCGTGAATATGAACTTTGTCCTCCTAAGATGACCTGCAACACCAACCAGCACCTTCCTTTTCTTCTGCTGGAGCCCCTTGCTTGTTGTTCCCTGTGGACACTGCTTGATGATTGCACTTGGCTCTGGGGGTTGGCTGCTGAAAGCTGACTCAAGCTGCTGCCTGCCTTCCAACAAGCTGCAGAACTCTGCAGGTGCATTTTTGGAACTAATCTTGCCCCTGATGTCCCTCCTATTTATTCTCCCTTCCCAGTTTTCCTTAAAAAACAAAACAAAACAACACACCTTAACAGTGTTTGTATTTTTGTAAGCTGCCTTTATTTGCCTAGGCCTGATTACAGATATTTGAACAATCTTCTTTTTCTGTTTTATGTAGGCATGGACACCTGATTTTTGTTGCCTTTTTTCTCATTCTAGGTTATTTCTACCTGGGACATGAAATGAATGGAATGCTTGAGAAACTGTTGCCACACCATTCTGCTAGGTACAAATCAAAAAGAAAACACATCTACTCTTGGTGTAATTTCTAGCTCTGCCTCAAGAATCTTCTAGTAGCTGCTTTTTCACCTGGCTTAATGGTCAGGTCACACCCCTGAGTATGTCAGTCAAACATTGCTATCACTTTTCAGCTTTGCTGTAGTTGTAGCAGAGATTCAATGAAACCTGCGAAGCCTAAAATATTTACAATAATGACCCTTTACAGGAAAATATTTGCTGGCTTGTGCTGTAGATGATATTCTCTGTTCAAAATGTAAAATAGTTATAATTAGTAATAATGTTTTGCCTTCAAAAACAATCCTAGATACTTTGGGTTCAAAAAATAGCCTTTAGAATGAGATCATGTCCTTTGCAGGGACGTGGTTAAAGTTGGAAGCCATTATCCCTAGCAGATTAACACAGGAACAGAAAACCAAATACCATGTGTTCTCACTTACAAGTGGGGAAGCTAACTGCTGAGAACACATGGACACATGGTGGGGAACAAAACACCCTGGGGCCTGTCGGAGGGCAGGAGGTTGGGAGATGGAGAGCATCAGGAAGAATAGCTGGTGGGTGCTGGGCTTGATACTAGGGGGACGGGATGATCTGTGCAGCAAACCACCATGGCACACGTTTATCTGTGTAACAAACCTGTGCATCCTGCATATGTACCCCTGAACTTGAAAAAGTTAGAAAAAAAATGCCTTTATAAAAATCATAAAATATATAGAATTGAATGACAAGAACACTATATATACAAACATGTAAAAACACAGCCTATAGAAAATTATAGCATTAAATAAATATATAAGAAAAGAAAAAAGATTAAAAACGAGTAAGTGTTCAACTCAGTAAGTTATTTTTGGAAAAAAGAGTTAAACCAAAATCAAGTAAGGAAATAAGAAATAAATGAGGAGATATTGACAAATTAGACAACTAAAAATATCTGTAAGAATTAACAAAAGCAGAAGCTAATTTTGGGAAAAAAGTAAAGTCTACAATCTCTGGAAGGTTTGATTAGAGAAAAAAGAGAAAACGTTAAAGAAGGAAAGAAAACAAAGAAGGAAGAAAAAAGAGACTTCAATGCAGCTGTCCCAAAGATTAAAACTCATAACCAACACAATGAACAACTTTACTCCAATAAATCTGAAAACCCAGAGAAAATGGTTGTTTTTCTAGAAAAGGGTGCCCTGTCAAAACTGACTCAAGTACAGATTTAAAACCTGAGTAGACATTTAACCATATAACCATAGCCATAAAAGTTATAGGTTTAAAAATGACCATGAGAGAAATTAAATCAGTAGTCAAAAATCAATAAACAGAAAAGTACCAAGCTTAGATGATTTTATAAGTGAAATTTACCAAATTTCCCAGGAAAAGATAACTTCTCAAGACTGTTCCACAGAACAGCATGAGAGAACCAGACAAAACAAGGGGAGAGAAGAAAATCTCACTTGTGAACATAAACACACACACATCCTTTAAAAATTTACAAATGAAATGCTTCTGTGCATATCATACATCAGCACACCTCACCTGAGGATTGCGAGATTATTAAACTTAGGAAATATATTAATGTAATTCACTGAGTTACAGGTTAAAGAAGAAAAAGCATGCTATCCTCGAAAGGCGCAGGGAAAAAAGCATTTGATGACATTCTGCATTTACTCACTATGAAATACATTAGAAAGCTGGGTGTGGTGGCTCACACCTGTAATCCCAGAATTTTGGGAGTCTGAGGAGGGTGGATCATCTGAGGTCGGGAGTTAGAGACCAGCCTGGCCAACATGGCAAAACTCTGTCTCTACTAAAATACAAAAATTAGCCATGCATGGCATTGCACACCTGTAATCCCAGCTCCTTGGGAGGTTGAGTCACAAGAATCACTTGAACCCAGGAGGCGGAAGTTGCAGTAAGCTGAGATCACGCCACTGCACTCCAGCCTGGATGACAGAATAAGACTGTCTAAAAACAACAACAACAACGACAAAACAACACACACACACACACAAAAAGAAAGAAACAAACCCCAGAAATACATCAGCAAACTAATATAATATTAGAATGGGACTCCCATGCCAGGTGAATACTGTCTACTAGAAACCTACAGCAAATATTAACATTTAACAGGCAAAGATGAGAAACAGTCCCTTTAAAATCAGATATGCAGTGAGGCTGGGACTACCACAGTGTCCAGTGAGCGTGTTCCTGAAGGTCCCAACCAGGACAATGAGATGAGATGGAAAAGATAGAAGTAACAATTGCAGAAAAGAACAAGACAAAATTTTGTCATTTGCAGACGATAGCATTGCCAATACAGGAAATGGAAGAGAAAATAGAGACAGACACAGACTAACAGAAGATTGGTGTTTTCGTAATATAAGAACATTTATGCAAATCAAAAAGAAAAAGTACAATATGGGCAAAAGAAGGGATAATTCACCAAAAAATCTGGTTAATAAATGTGTGTGAGAGGCTTAGCTTCACAAAAATCAGGAAATGCAAAACAAATAATAAATGAAATAGTTCACACCCATCAGATTGAAAACATCATTAGGTCTGATAATTCTCAGAGCTGGTAAGATATGGGATAGTGAGGACTGTCGTTCTGTAGAGTCATTTTCAATGTTTAGGGAGAGACTCAGCAAACTCAGTACTAGAAGTATTTTAGAGAAATCGGTAAATGATTTCTCTTAAACACGACAATGTTAATTGTGTTAGGTAATTGTTAGAGACCTAATGACAATATATGATGGAAAATAACAGTCATTACTTAAGGACAGGGATACATTAAGAGAAATGTGTTGTTAGGTAATTTTTTTTTTTTTTTTTTTTTTTGAGACTGAGTCTCACTCTGTCACCAGGCTGGAGTGCAGTGGCACAATCTCAACTTACTACAACCTCTGCCTTCCTGTTTCAAGCGGTTCTTCTGCCTCAGCCTCCTGAGTAGCTGGGACTATAGGTATGTACCACCACGCCTGGCTAAGTTTTGTATTTTTAGTAGAGATGGGGTTTCGCCATGTTGGCCAGGATGGTCTCGATATCTTGACCTCGTGATCTGCCTGCCTTGGGATTATAGGCGTGAGCCACCGCGCTTGGCCTTGTAAGATAATTTCATCATTGTGCAACCGTCACAGAGCACATTTACACAAGCCTAACTAGTGGAACCTACCGCATACCTAGGCTATGTGGTAGAGCCTATTGCTCCTGGGATACAGACCTATACAGCATGTTCCTGTACTGAACACTGTAGGCAGCTGTAGCACAATAAGTATTTGTGTATCTAAACATAGAAAAGGTGCAGTAAAAACATGGTATTATAATCTTATAGGACCACTGTCGTACGTGCAATCCATTGGTGACCAAAAGTTTATGTGGTGCATGATTGTATTTGTAACAGCAAAAATCTGAAAGCCGATTAGTTGTCCATCTGTAGGGACTTGGACAGACAAATTGTTGTATATTCATACAATAAAATAATGTTAATCAGTGAAAATGAATGTAACAACATACACTAATCTTGAAAAAAGTTGTTAAATAAAAATATATCCTGGCTGTGGTGGCTCACGCCTGTAATCCCAGCACTTTGGGAGGCCGAGGCAAGTGTATCACTTGATGCCAGGAGTTTGAGACCAGCCTGGGCAATGTGGTGAAGCCCCATCCCTACTAAAAATACAAAGATTAGCTGGGTGTGGTGGCACATGCCTCAGTTGGCACGGAAAATTCAGTACTCCGTACTGAATTTGCTGAGTCTCTCCCTAAACATTGCAAAATAACTCGACAGAGTGACAGTCCTCCCAGTTACTCGGGAGGCCGAGGCACAAGAATTGCTTGAACCTGTAGGGCAGAGGTTGCAGTGAGCCAAGATCGTGCCATTGCACTCCAGCCTGGGCGAAAGAGCAAGACACTGTCTCAAAAAAAAAAAAAAAAAAAAAAAAGGAAAGAAAAAAGAAAGAAAGAAAAGAAAGAAAAGTAAACCATTGCAAGGGAATGCACACCTGTGTAAAAATTCAAAACACACAACAGAATGCTATACCTTGGCTTTGGATACATAATAGTGAGGGAAAGGTATAAAAACATGGATCTGATAAATCCACACAAACTTCAGAAGGGCTCCAGGCCGGGCATGTGGTGCGGGATTTTCAGCCCTGCTTATGAAGCTCGACATAAGCAGCAGAAGCAACCGCAGCAGGTTAATGTGCTCTCAGCAGTGTGCAGGAGCTGTGCAGTTTTTGCTTGATTTATTTTCTGTCAAAAAAGGAAAGAAGGAAGGAGGAAAGGAAGGAAGGGAGGAAAGGAGGAAAGAAGGAGAGAGGGAAGGAAGGAAGGAGGAAAGGAAGGAAGGGAGGAAAGAAGGAGAGAGGGAAAGAAGGAAGGAAGAAAAGAAGGAAGGAGAGAAGAAGGAAGGAGAAGGAAGAAAAGAAGGAAGGAAGGAAGGAGAGAAGGAAGGAAAGAAGGAAAGAAGGAAGGAGAGAAGGAAGAAAAGAGGGAAAGAAGGAAGGAAAAAGGAAGGAAGGAAGGAGAGAGGGAAGGAAGGAAGAAAGGGGAGGAAGGAAGAAAGGGAGAAGGGGAGGATGAGAAGGGAAGGAGGGAGGAATCCTCGTGGTGTGGGGATCCGGTTTCTGTGCCTCTTCTGCCAGCGCGTTCCCTCTGGGAACCTCCAAGCCAGCGGGTGTGCTCTGCAAGCTCCTTGCGTCCTAAAGCCAACCACCCTCAAGAGCAGGCTGAGTGAGACGGAGTGGAGCTGGCTCAGGTATAGACCCAGGCGGTGCTCACAGGGGCTGCCTGGGCCAGGGCTCCACTTGCCATCTAGGGAGTGAGGCTGAGCCCTCAAGTTCAAGCAGGCCTGTTGGGGAGACCTAGGCCTTGCACGGTCTCTCTCTTTAAGAAAAAAATTAAACCAATAGCTGGCTGGTGTGGGCAGCCCTTTCTAAGGTCTTCCTGAGGGGAGGTTCCCAGAGCCAAAGCTCCCTGTCAGGAATCCCTGAAGCTCACCCCCAAGGCAGGCTCTGGCTTGAGCAGCAGCAGAACGCTCTGCGGGTGGGGGTGGTGGGTGAGGGGCCGTGGGAGCACAGAGGCTGGTCCACCTGGAGGTCCTCACTTAGCGAGCCTGGGGAGGACCCCACAGCGTGCTTCTCTAACCTGTGCTCCCTGGGATGTGGAAGCTGCTGGGCCAGGGCATATACATCTTGAGAACCTGGCTCTCCGAATGCCAAAGCTGCTATTCTAAGGCTGAGGCAGGTGGATCACTTCAGTCCAGGAGTTCGAGACCAGACCGGGCAATGTGGCAAAGGCCCATCTCTATATATATTAGCTGGGCGTGGTGGTGCGCACCTGTAGTCCCAGCTACTTGGGAGGCTGAGGTGGGAGGATCTCTTGAGCCCAGGAGGTCGAGGCTGCAGTGAGCTATGATTGTGTCATTGTGCTCCAGCCTGGGCAATAGAGCAAGACCCTGTAAACAAAACAAAACAAACAAAAAACTGCTGTTATGGAAGCACACCGGGAGCAGGCGTGGAGCTGTGGGAAGATGCAGGCAGGGTTAGGCTGTGTCCATGGTCCCCTGAGGCTTAGGAATTGATGGGGCTATAGAATGTCCCATCATCACTGAGAGTCAAGACACATCTATGCTGCTCCTTCACCATTTTTGCAGGGTCGGGCTAGGGTAAGACAAAAGACAGGGCCTTGTGGTACTGGGTACCTCTATATTGGACAGTGTCTGTCCCTGCTGCAGGCATGGGCTGGTGGGGACTGTGAATCCAGCATGGCTGGGGAGGGGGCTCTGCCTGGCGTTCCCTTCTGTGGCTGTGCGGTGATGCTGTGGGCTGACACCTCAGAGCGCTCTGGTGTGGAGAGGGCGGGGTTCCTAACCTGTGCAGGCTTCATTGAGATATCTGAGTGCATTGTGTTTGTTCCCCTCATGCTTCTGGATCTCTGTATAATTCTGGCTCAACATTTTCTCTTGGGAAGTTGGGAGATCTCCCATAGGCTTGAGGGACACAGTGTCCAAGTGAAAAAGAAGGATTAAAGAAAAAAGAAAGAATCTTATTTCCCAAGTAGGTGTACCCTGGCAAAGTTGTCTGTTAGGAAGTGTGGGGCACTTTTTATTTTATTTTGTTTTGATTTCCGTTTCCATTTAACAACTGCCCCCAAAGATCTGCAGAGGATTATAGAAAATGCAATGAGACCTCTGTTGCATCTTATCCCTGTGGAGTCTCATGTTGATGTGGGCAGGCAGGAGCCAGGAGATGTCCAGGAGTCCGGGGGTGGTCCCTCTTCACCAAGAGGCTGGGGTGGGCCCTTGGGGACCCCTGGAAATACTGAGAGTGAACAGAGTCCGTGACGGCATCGGTTCGATATGAACCAATGCCCTGACTCGGCTGTCCTTTGCCAGGGCTGCAATGGGTGTCTGGCCACAGGAAGGACCTGTGGTCACAGGCACTGATGGGTGGAGGCAGGGAGACCCCTCCCCACTCAAACAACCATCAGGGACAAGTCCCCACAACCACACGGGTGGAACGAGCTGGCACTGCCCTCTGCTCCCTCCACAGCGCCAAGCAATTGTGAGGAGCGCCTCCTGACTTGGCAGCCACAGGAATGGCTGTCTCCTCCAGGAATCTGTCATCTCCGCGAGGCCATGACAACACCCCCTTGCCACTCACACATACATCAATTGAGGTCCAGTGTCCCCCCAGCACTCCCAGTTCTTGGTGGAATGGGCGATGTGCTGCTTAGAAACCAAGCCCTGGGGAAGCCGCCTCCTCCAAAGCAGGCTGCAGGGAGCCTCGTCATGGCTCTGTGCTTCCTCTGGTGTGGGCACCTGGGCTACTGCCATGAGTGAGGGTGGGGGATGTGGGGGCCAGGCCAGTTCTACACCTAGGATAGGCCTGCTCTGTTGTTTGCCAAAAACAATACACAAATAACAAACAAAACTCATGCTAGTGCCTGACCTGCTTTCCTGAAGATGGCTTCATCCTGTGTAGGGAAACCCCTGCATCAGGGACTTCCTCTTGGCAAGACTCCCACTCACGTGGGGGAGAGAACGCCACGGGAAACCAGTTAATACGGCCGGGAGACAGTGAGCGAGGGGTGAGGAGTCCAGGGGCGGAAAAGAACTATCAAGGATGCCGGCCCTGGCTGTACTGATTCCTGGTCCTCTGATCCCAGGCCCTGTACCCTTATGATGGTTCACATTATGTGTGGACCTGTCTGAACCACAGTGCCCGAATGAGTGGTCACACAGTGTTCCGGGTGTGTGACCTCTTACAGAGCCTTTGGACGTGAACTGCACCATCGGCTCTTCCCTGAGTCTCTTGCTTGCTGGCCTACTCCACAGATTTTGGGGTTGTCAGCTTCCATAACTGCATGAGCCATTCCTTGAAATAAATCTACCTACGTACCTATCATCTGTCTATCGCTCTACCTATCACCTATCTACGTATGTATCTGTCTACCTACCTATCATATGCATATCTATCTACCTACCTATCTTCCTATCCTCTACCTATCTGTCTTCTATCTACCGACCCACTATCTGTCTCTCCACTTACTTACCTGTCCTCTACCTATCTGTATATCTACCTACCTACCATCTGTCTATGTATCTGAGTGCGCAGAGGTTCCAGCAGGTCCGCGTCTTGCGTTTGTTCACTTCTGGGGAGAGACTCCATTCCTTTCATGCGATTTCAAAATATTAGTCTGTGGCCTACAGAGAGTTAAAAACAAAAGTTAAGAACTCCTGGGCTGGTTAATGAAAAACCTGTGGGAGGGAAAAACAATATAACAAATGAAGGAAAATAAGAAAAAAGGAAGGCCGAGTCAAAAAGAAAAAAGAAAAAAGCACTTGACAGTTAAATAAGTGTCATTTTGTCTTCATTTCTCTATCCCTGTACATACGCTATTTGCTATGAGGAAGGAGAGTACAAAAATGGACATATATATATGTGTATATATACACACACACACATATATATATTTTTTTGAGACAGAGTCTGGCTCTGTCACCCAGGCTGGAGTGCAGTGGTGCGATCTCAGCTCACTGCAAGCTCCACCTCCCGGGTTCATGTGATTTGAAAAACCAAAAGTGTGGATGAAGGAGCATTTTATGGGATACTGAGTGAACAAGGCACTGACTTACAGCCTTGCCCTAGTGTTGGTTGGGACTTTCAGACCCAAAGAACTGCTATCCTCAAGTTACTGTTTGTAGTTCGAAGAAGGCACCAATTTGTTTTCATTGCTATTTTTAGTATTGATTCTGTTTAAGAAACACGACTCCCTCTAAGACACTGTAAAGTTGGATGACTTCAATAGCAGTTTCAATGTTGTTTTAGTTTTTTTCCCGTCTGAAATTGTCCTTTACTAACAAGGAGGCCCTTTTATTGAGTTTAAATCGTCAAATTAACACCTTTCTTCATTCTCTGGCAACATTTCCAGAGCGTTCTATAAGCTACGATTCGTTCCAAAGATGAGAATGACACGTTGGGCTTGGGTGTGTGCGATGCCACTGGAGATGCTGCAGGAGAGGCTGCTGGGCAGCTCTGACTGTGGCCGACCACATCAAAGCGCTCTTTGTAAAGCACCACCCCGTGCTGAGTAGTGGCTCCAGGTTCTGCAGGGGCTTGCTTCACACACTCTGCAACCCGTGTTTCATCCAGCACAGACACCATTAACATTCATACACAGAAAACAAGCTGTGCGTGCTTCTGCGCTGGCTGGGGGAAATGGAAATGCACATTTCATCGTGACGGATATTGTAGTCAGGAGTGCCCCCATCTAGCAGAAGGCTGTTTTGGGCTGATAAATTCAAGGTTTGTCATCAGGAAGACTTGTTTGGGTCAGACATGGTGGCTCATGCTTATAATCCCAGCACTTTGAGAGGTGAGGTGGGAGGATTATTTGAGGCCAGGAGTTCAAGATCAGCCTGGGCAACATAACGAGACCCCATCTGTACAAAATTTCTTAAAAATTAGGCTGAGCATGGTGGCTCACACCTGTAATCCCAGCACTTTGGGAGGCTGAGGCAGGCAGATCACTTGAGGTCAGGAGTTTGAGGCCAGCCTGGCCAACATGGCAAAACCCTGTCTCTACTAAAAATAGAAAAATTCCAGTTGTGGTGGCAAGCGCCTGTAATTTCAGCTACTACGGAGGCTGAGGTAGGAGAATTGCTTGAACCCGGGAAGTAGAGGTTGCAGTGAGCTGAGACGGTGCCACTGCACTCCAGCCTGGGCGACAGAGCAAGACTCCATCTCAAAAACAAACAAACAAATAAATAAATAAGGAGTGGTAGCACATGCCTGTAACCCTAGCTATTTGAGAGGCTGAGGTGGGAAGATCGCTTGAGACCAGAAGTTCAAGGCTGCGGTGAGTTATGACCTCACCATTACACTCCAGCCTGGGCAACGATGAGATCCTGTCTTTAAAAAAAAGAAGAAGAAGAAAAAAAGAAGACTGATGTGCTCACTGACCTCTCTGAGAGGGCTGTTGAGTAGTATCTCAAGCCCCAAGTGGAGGCAGCACAGCATTTCCTGCATCCTCACCTTCATCCACGGCACCCGTGTCATCCATCTCCGACCCCATGCTCTGCCGTGGAACATCAATCATAACAAGTTCCTGTTCACACATCAGGTGTCCAGGGCTCTTTCCTGTAGGTACTAACCATCAAGGACACCTTTTCTTCAATGAAACCAACATCTGTTGCATGATTCATAACCACAGCTAACAATTATTTAGTGCTTATTTTGTGTCAGGCACTGGCTTAGGTACTTTACAAAAGTATCTTCTTCACAACCATGGTATGAGATGTGGGTACTGTTAGCTTTCCCATGTTACACGTGAGAAACAGAGGTTAGAGAGGCTAAATGGCATCCACACATTCACAGAGCCAAGTGCTGGAGTTGGCCTTGGGTACTAGCTCTGAGAACACCCAAACCTGGGGGCCTCTGGCACCTCCCTGGCCAGGATATGGGGCTGAGAATTGAACTGAAACAAGCAAGAAAACTCTTCCTACAGCGACTTCCATGTAAAGTCACCAGGTCCCGACGAGCCTCTTGCCTCCTTCGTTTGACCTGCAGGGTGTCGCACTGCCAGAATCTTGCCCTGTGGAGCTAGCTGAGCACACCTTGAACCCTGGTTCTGCTGTTAACTAGCTGTGTGGCCTCGCTCATTTGTTTCCACTGGAAATTGGAGTAATATTAATCACCCACGCACGGAACGGTTATTAGGGACAGTTGAAAAAATGCGTCTAAAGCAGAATCCGGTGGACAAAAAAAGGAGGCATTTTTTAGTGCTAGGCCTTTAAGAAGTGGCCCTGTCCTAAGAAGCACATTAATCTGGGGCTGAAAATGATACTTTAACTGAAAATTATGTAATCTTCATGAATTTTTCAAAAAACCTGTAAAGCTCCTCACAGTGACTTTTCCAGCATCGTGCTTCATGTGGGATTAGGAAGGAAACCCACCTCCGGCCTCTTTGATTTTTATGTGGCCTTGATGAACCCGTGTGCTTCTGCTTGGCCTTGGTGGGTGCTCCTGAGGGTCTGCTTAGCGCTCCCACCTTGCCAGACGGCAGTGAGGGGAGAGCTGGGTTGAAGCAGCTCATGACACCTTCCTCTCCGGAGACCAGAGCACTGTCCACTTCCACAGCTGCCCAGACCGCTGTCCAACATGGCCCCCACGAGACCTTAACCTTGCCAAAAGAGCAAGTCAGGTAGCTCAGTGTACCCACCTCAATAAAGCCTGAGGGGCTAATCCCATTCTACAGCAGTTTCCCTGGTGAGCTCACAGTCCCCCGACCTTGCCTATGCAATGGAGCACGTAGGAGCCAAGCGTAGGAGCTGGAAACACTTTTTCCTGCTTCCATGCAAGCCACACGGAGGTGGCTGCCATCATCATGTTTCTGCAAGTGTATTCCCCAAAATAGTATGTGAGCGTATTCCCCAAAATAGTAACCACACGCTATTCTACAATATCCCATATGGCGTGGTGCATGCCTGCTGAGACTACGTTTTACAGCACCTGTCAGGGAGGGGAGTGGGTGGGCAACAGTTAGACAGGCCAGGTCAGGGGAGAGGGATTCCTGAGGACTGTAGAGCCATGAGCGTGGAGCGGAGGCAGAAACTAGGTTTAACCCCAAGGCCATTCATGGAGGAAATTTGTAAGACCACAGTTAGTGGCAGCCAAGGTTCCAGGACATGGCTGTTCAGCTCAGACTGGGATCCAGGGTCCAGGAATAGGGAAGATGCAGTAATCAAGACAGGCTGGCTGGCAGCCTTGCACCTTTCGGGGTATAGGTGAGGAGGCTGGCAAGGGCAAAGACAGGGACACATTTCCATTACAGAAACAAAATGTAAGTCCAGGTCCTAGAATAGGCTGAAGCTCACAAGAGACCAACAGCATGCTTGACTTTCATATATCCATTAATCATTCATTATCTGTCCATCTATCCATTCACTCACCCACCCATCTATTCAACCATCCACCCATCTATCCAACCATCCACCCATCTACTGAATTCACTCATCCACCCATCCACTCATCCATCCATCCATCTATCCATCCATCCATCCATTCATCCATCCTCCACCCACTCATCCACTCCCACCCATCTACCCAGTCATCCACCTATCCATTCACCCAGTCATCCATCCATCCATCCATCCATCCATCCATCCATCCATCCATCCATCCATCTCATTCTTTTTATCATTTGGTGCTAGTGATGAATGAAAAATATTAAAATATATGTAATTTCTCTTCGTGGACCTCAAATGGGAGGACAATGCTGAGTCATTCGAGCCAAGGAAGTATTCCCCATGCATTGGGTAACTCCCACCTCTTGCCTCTCCATGAAAGCAGTAAAGGTCTGTCTTACTGGGTCTGTCCAGGTCCTGTCTATTATACTTTGATAACTACATAGAGGAAGGCTAGAAAGGCAGGGGTCCAAGCAAGTTCTTATAGCAACTGTTAAACTTTCCCTAGTGTGTACACAAGATACATGTGGTGAGTGTTTCCACCTTTCCTATCCATTAAAAAATAGGGGGCGGGGGCATAAAGAGTTCAAAAAGCGCTAGAATTCCGAAATTCAGTGGATTCCCTTTCTGTTGCTGAAAAAACGACCACAAACATAGCAGCTTAAAACAACAAACATTTATTATCTTACAGTTTCCGTGGGTCAGGAGAATGAACTTTCCTATTTTGCCAAATTCAAAGGGCAAATGTCGGTGTTTTCCTATTTACTCACCTCTAATGAGTGCTGGGTATTTTACACTCATAATCTCTTATTGGACTGAGACCAGGGCACAGAGAAATTCTACCGATCTCCTAGTGCACAGTCTTGAAAAGCAAGCCAGTTGGGTAACCCACAAGCCCAGCTTCAGGGGCATCAGAGTTGGGGAGCCCCAGCTGTCTGAAATAAAGGGGAGAAGAAGGTCTCGTTGGAACCCTCAAGATCCAAGCACAGCTGGGCTTTTTTCCAAGCCAGCACTGTTAATGCTAACATTATCCTTTATCAGTATTAAAAACTAGCTCTGGTTTCCCCTTAATGTGTGGATAATCATAATTACTGTAGGGGTAGAAAGTATTTGGCAATATAGCATGATATAAAGTGCCAAAATGGTAAAAATATTTCCACGATCCCTGAAAGAACACACCTATTTAAGGACCACAGATGATGTCCTATAATATGGTCTCTTCTCCATGTGTCTAAACCTGTGAAATAAGGCATGAGGGAGGGTTTTTTTTTTCCAGAACACTTCAACGTCCCTCTCTGCCAATCAACAGAATGAGACTTTTGAACCCCTTAAAGAAGTAAAAGCAGCCGAATGTGGTGGCTCACGCCTGTAATCCCAGCACTGTGGAAGGCTGAGGTGGGCGGATTATGAGGTCGAGAGATCAAGACCATCCTGGCCAACATGGTGAAACCCCATCTCTACTAAGAATACAAAAATTAGCTGGGCATGGTGGCACACACCTGTCGTCCCAGCTAATTGGGAGGCTGAGGCAGGAGAATTGCTTGAATCAGGGAGGCGGAGGTTGTGGTGAGCCAAGATCATGCCACTGCACTCCAGCCTCGTGACAGTGAGACTGTCAAAAAAAAAAAAAAAAAAAAAAAAAAAAAAAAAAAAAAAGAAGAAGTAAAACTCCCTCTTCTAGAAGGCAGGATAGCAAATGTTTGAAAAAATATTGATGCACCTGTGCTTTCTACCTTCTTCAATGTGATCTTCTCCTTCTTCAGCCAGGGCCGTATGTTATCTGGGGAAGATTAGACATTTTATGGATGAAAACAAAGAGAAAGAGACAATGTCTAGCTTTTGACTTCTAAGATAAACTCTTGAAGCACTGGGTGAGAAAGCAAGCCCAGATTTGTGGGGAGAGAGTTTGGAATTCCCAAACTTGCCATCATATATAAAGAGTGAAGATGAGCAGTTCTGACCATACATGCCCTCTCAGCCAAGGCAGAGAGACCTGAGGCTCTGCACAGGGGAATCCCTCAATAGGGAGCCAGAGGAGGGGTCTCATGCCTCCAGGTGGGCAGGGGGATGCACTGGAGAGGGAGGTTTGTAGGGAAGCACAGGGCCAAGGTGAGGATGTTATCCGCCCTCTGTGAGAAGGTATAGACCCAAAATGGAGTGAGGTGGAGTGCAATGCAGTGTGGGCTTGTCCCTGTTCCTATCTGGAATTTCCCAAGACAGCCATGGCGGAGCAGCAATGGCTGAGAGTGAAGCTTCAGATGATGGCCTAGCCTGGGGCCCTTTCTCTGTGGAAGCCACAGGACAAGGACTGTGCCTGAGATTGCTGGTTGGAGCTTTCGAGGGCACCAGAACAAGGTGCACAGGGACCCCAGAGTAGGAGCTGAGGGTGGGACCCAGTGGGAGTTGCACACAGACCCCGAAGGATTTGTGCCCTCAGGGGCTGAGATGGGGACCTCCCAGGAGCAACCCCTGAGCCCCGTTTGTGCAGCATTGGGGAGTAAAGGCAGCTGCAGAGCAAGTGGAGCCAGAGACTAGAGTGAGACAGCTGGGCAGTGGGCAGCTAATCCAGAGAATGAGCTCCTCAGATGCCGGGAGGCTGGGATGTGCCTCCCTGCACCTGGATGCCATTTGGGACAGAGAAATGGGTGAGCCGACTGCTCAGAAGACCGGAGCCTCTCTGATAGCTAGAGTGTCTGCAGAAGACTCAGTGTGTGCCTTCAAAAGCCCGGTCAAACCCAAAGGAGGGGTTCAAACTGAGTAACAGAAATTGGGAAGCTTAATGGTAAATTTGATTTCCCCCCATATCAAGACAAGATTAGTTAGAAAATAAAATATGTTGAAACTGAGGATTAGATAATGTCAAAGAGGAGATCCCTGAGCCTGCTGTAGAATGCGGTTTCCCCAAGTTCCATTTCAGAGGAGTTTAACCTTGCAAAGAAAAGAATATATGACTACACCACCCCATGCAGTCATCTCTGGTAGGAGGTTGGTGCTGCAGGGCTGAGAAGGGCCAGGGAGGAGGTGCTAACCAGCCCCTGCGGTGACTGCTAAACAGGCTGCAAACCGGATATCAGAGCTGGAGGTGTTGGGATCTGTCCAGCCCAGTATTTTAATCTCACCAATAAGGAAATTGCAGTTGAGTGGCTTGTCTCAGCCTTCCACCTAATGCATAACGAGTTAAAATCAGAGCCAGAATTTAAATTCAGGTTTCCAGATATACCAGACAAGTCGCAATTAAAAGAAAGCTTATGCAGCAATATTTCTAACAGGCAAAATAGAATTTGGCAGACAGCATAAATAGGGATTAAAATAGATGATGTATTATGAAAAGAGGAATAACATACCAAGATGTAATAACAGTCATGAATTTATATGCACTCATCAACATAGCTTTGAAATATATGAAGTAAAAATTGACATAATTACAAGAAGAAATGGAAAAGTGGGATATTTTGATAAAATTATATCACAAACTACTCTATCAGATAAATGATTAGTCAGGCAATAGAAAATTTGGGCTATACAATTAATAAGCTTGATTTGATACAAACACCCAAGCAATGTGTGTGATCACAGCTCACTGCAGCTTCCAACTCCTGGCTCAAGTGATCCTCCTGCCACAGCCTCTTGAGTAGATAGACTCAGGATAGACTGTTGCACTCAGTAACTAGAGAATCTATATTCTTTTTAAGGTTATGTAGCATATTTATAAAAACCAATCATATGCTATTTCCCCCCCAAAAACCGAATTCAGAGTATGTGTCATAGAAACCATGTGCTCCAACTTCAATGTGACTAAAGGGAACATATTAAGAATTAAAAATATACACCTAAATATAAGTCACATACTAAAAAGAAAATAACAATAGAGATCCTCAAATATTTATAACAAGAAGATACTGAAAATAAAAATGTGTGCCTTGCAGCTAAAGTGCTACATAAAAAGAATATTTATAAACTTGAAATGCACTACTAAACTAAGACTGAAAATATATTAATATATTCAGATTAAGGTTTGTAAAAAAGAATAAAACACTGTAAAGAAATTAGACAGAAAAAGTCATATAAAGCCCAGAGCAGAAATTAGTATATGAGCTTTTTGAATCAATAAACTTTATTTCTAGAGTAGATTTAGGTTTCCAGGAATATTGAGTGGAAAGTCCAGAGAGTTCCCAGGTACCCTGCTGCGCTCACAGAGGCACAACCTCCCTGACTATGGACATGCCACACCAGAGTGGCACACTTGTAAAATTGATGAACCTACACTGACACATTATTATCACCCAAAGTCCACAGTTTACATGAGAGTTCAGCCTTGGTATTGTAGATTCTATGGGTTTTGACAAATGTGTACTGATGCAATCACCTTGTAGTATCATACAGATTAGAATAAAATAAATTCAGGTTTCCTGATGCCCTGGCCCCTTCTGAGCAGACTGCCCAGGCTCTGTACAGGAGGAGGACCCCCAGGGCTCCGCCACACTCTGTCTCCCAGCCCCTTGCTTGCTTGGAGTAGCCAAGAAAAAGCCATTATCTTGGCTTTACCTGGATAGAGCAAAGCCAAAAAGACATATAAAGGCAACCTGAGGATTCCAGAGAACTCTCCACCCCGTGGGAGTTCCGGGTTTCCTTTGGTCTGTTCTCTGGGGAACCCCATTTTATGAACGGGAACTTCCTAGGATGCAATTTTGAATCAGCCCTGGCTACTGAGAGCTGTCTCTGGCTCCTGGGAACAAGCAGCTTTTGCCAAACAAGCACTGCCAGGAATGATGAGTGCATAAATGAATCCTTAGGAGCACCATTAATTGCCCAGTGAGTCATTTCAGGCAAAGTAGGTCTCTGACGTCTGCTAGATGGCAAGTGAGTGTTGGAACTTGCCCCCAAGATTTGGAGCTCTCGTGCAGCTAGTCAAGGGGATGATGGTGGTGAATTTTCCAGCCACACTGCCAAGGAGGGTGTTTGCGTCCACCCCTGACTCCATTGCTTTTGTGCTTTGCAGAGCTTTGTTCTGGCCTGCAGAGGCACAGCGGGTCCTCTTGCTTGGGAAAAAGGTTGCCACAGGCAGTTCTTTAACTGTCTTGTATCCTAGCTCCTGATTTTCCCCATCCCTTTCTCTCTGACAGGTATAATGCTTAAGTTCTGGTGGCAGCAAGGAATAGAACTTACTTTTTTTCTTTATGAGAATAAACACAGTAATAGCATTCAAGTCATGTTTTTCATGTCATTATCCCTGTGTGTGTCCTAATTTCCTCTTGGTATAAGGACACCAGTCACACTGGATTAGGGCCACCCTAATAACTGGCATGAACTCCTGCAATTTTGGTGAAAAGATTCCTCGTGGGGCCAAACTGTCTTCCCAGGCCCTATTGTCTCTCATTAGGCACGCATCCCAAATTGGGAAACCATCTGCTTGTTATCTGCAGGGAAGGCAGGGAGCTAACATCTAGCCCTCCTTCACCATTGTTAACGTAAACACTTTAGACAAATTCAATTTAACAGAGTTTATCTGAGCAAAGAAGACTGGCAAGTTGGGCAGCCCTCAGAACCTGAAGAGGTTCAGAGAAAGAGAAGTGAGGCACAGAAATAGCCGGATTGGCTACGCTCAGCGTTTGCCTTATTTGGGTGTAGTCTAATTAGTCAGCTGCTGGAGACTGGCTGAGACTGGCTGGATGTTGCAGAGAGAGCACTCCTCAGCCAGGGTGCATTCATTCCGCAGCAACTCAAGGTAAGGGGTAGCCCCAGGCCAGTTAGTTTCACACCACTGAGACGCAGAATGTCCTATTCAGCCGTCCAGAGCCCTCCCATTTTAAAAGAGAGAATGTTTTCCACCAAGAATTATTTTCTGGATAATTACAATATTTTAACACTCTGCTCAAATGTGACTGTTTGTGAAGCCCAAGCTCAACAGGCTCACATTTGATGGCCAAGTCTTGGACTTTGAGCAAGAAGTGCCATCAGGGAACTCAGGACAATGTGAAATATAACTACAGAAAATAGTGTCTACATTTGAACAGCCTCATTCAGAATGGGCCTATTTCAAGCATTTCATTAAAAATGACTTCATTGTTTCTCTCTTCTCCATCCACCCTTTTTCTCGCCTTTGGTGAGGGAAAGATGAGGTGAAGGGCAGACATAATCACTTCACACACAAGCCAGCTGGGTGTCCAGGAAAGGATTTCATTATCTTGCAATGTATTTCACAAAAGAAGAGTAAAATATGGGTTTTTGAAACATTTCCAGTGGTCCTCTGGAGAAAACCAATTCTTAATTCTATAGTTGGAGGACATTTTTGATAAATATGAGAAATAATAGATAGCAAAGTTCTACTAGTCCTGACCCTTTTCCACTGCAGACAGAACGGTCTTCAGGACTGGGCTGGGCAAGATGGCTCACGCCTGTACTCCCAGCATTTTGGAGGCCAAGGTGGAAGGATCGCTTGAGGCCAGGAGTTTAAGACCAGCCTAGGAAACATAGCGAGACCCTGTCTCCTCAAAAATTTTAAAAAAAGAAAAATGCAAAAATTACAGAGGTGATAGCATGTGCCTGTTGTCCCAACTACTCAGGGGGCTGAGGCAGGAAGATCACTTGAGCCCAGGAGTTGGAAGCTGCAGTGAGCTGTGATCACACCACTGCACTCCAGCCTGGGCAACAGAGCAAGACCCTGTCTCTAACATAAATAAATAAATAAAATAAATAAAAATCAGATTGGAAATGTTGGTTTCTATGTTGGTGTCCTAGGGCTTCTGTAACAAAGTACCACAGACTAGGCGTCTTAAATGACAGAAATGGATTATGTGTCACACTTCTGGAGGCCTGAAGTTGGTTTCAAGGTGTCATCCTAGTTGGTCCCTGCTGAGGCCGTGAGGGAGAATGTGTTCCAGGCCTCTCTCCTTGTCTTGTAAACAGCCGCCTTCTCCGTCCTCACATGAGTGTCATTCTGTGTGTGTGTGTGTGTGTGTGTCCTGATTTCCTCCTCTTACCAGGATACCAGTCACACTGGATTAGGGCCAACCTAATAACTCCAGTTAACCTTATAAATAACTTTGTAAAGACCCTCTTTCCAAGTAAGGTCTCATTCTTCAGTACTGGAGGGTAGGACTTCAACATATAAATTTGTAGGAGGCCACAGCATATTAATTTGGGGGGTACACATAGCAGTTACCTTATGGGATGCAAAGTCAGTCTGCAGGATGAGAATTCCTGCTGTCCGTGCTTGATAAGCACAGCTGTTGGAATAACAAAGGAATCAGAGTTCCACCTTCTGTGGGGAGATTTGGATTTAAATATGAAGTACACGGGTGGAAGTTTATGGTTGTAAGGATAACATGGCTAAGCAGTCTCCTTAGTGTTTATTGTCATACATTTCTATTAATAACTTTTTTCTTTGAAAAAATGACCCCTTCCCAAGTCTTTTCACGGTTAGCTGCATCTCATCCAAGTCAGCATCCTTTTCTACATCTTTTTCCTTGAAGGCAGCCAAGGAACTCCTATCGCCTGTGCAATTCTTCCTTTCTTTAAGCCTTTGCACGCAGTGTTTGAATCACATAATTGGCTTTTTCTCTATTCCGCACAACTTGGCACTTTCTTGGTTGCCAATTTTCTTTTGTGTACACAGTAGGTGCAATTATTGCATAGAGTCTGATGGTGACATGGAGCTAGGAAGTAGTCCCTCACTTTAAGACTCATCCCGGCCGGGCGCGGTGGCTCACGTCTGTAATCCCAGCACTTTGGGAGGCCAAGGTAGATGGATCACCTGAGGTCAGGAGTTTGAGACCTGCCTGACCAACATGGAGAAACCCCATCTCTACTAAAAATACAAAATTAGCCGGGTGTGGTGGCACATGCCTGTAATCCCAGCTACTCGGGAGGCTGAGGCAGGAGACTCGCTTGAACCTGGGAGGCAGGGCTTGTGGTGAGCCAAGATTGCGTGCCATCGCACTCCAGCCTGGGCAACAAGAGTGAAACTCTGTCTCAAAAAAAAAAGACTCATCTTTTGTCTCCAGTTACATCACAAAACTGCTTGTATTATGTTCCCCTCATCCAAGGGCAGTGTTAGATAAATAGTAGGTGTTCAATGCATGTTTGTGATTTGTCGCTCTCATTTTTTTTGACAGGATTCATTGTACGCATTTGTCCAAAAAAACAAAAACCAAAAACACTCAGAGCCTGTTTGGCGTGGTGGAACGTGACTGTAATCTCTGTTGCTTGGGAGGCCAAGCTGGGAGGATCACTTGAGCCCAGGAATTCGAGGCCAGCCTGGGCAATATAGTGAGACCCCATGTCAAAACAAACAAACAAACCCTAAAGCCAGAAAACAAGCAAACCCAAAGCCCAGAGCCTGACAGAAGTTAAAAGAGTAGAAACAGATTTTACTCAGGAACTATTGCAATAGGGGAAAAGGGACCTTAATTCTGAACATACATAAGGAAAAGTGAGAATTTATAGCCAAGAAAAAAGATGGGGATCAGTGAGTGAAAAGTTCCTAAGAAGAAACATCAGGGGTGATGCGGATTCTGGCTAAATCAACCAAACAGGATTCTTACTAAAGGCAACTCAGGGTGACCAGACATCACCTGTGTGGTAGAGGATGAGAAATTTGATAAGATGTCAAGGGCCATCAGTTCTTGAAGTTGGGAGTTTCTGGTTAAATGAATTTAGAAGGATTCTTGCTAAAATTGAGCATACATGGCCAAGAACAGGGCCTAGTCAGGCTTGAGGAACCTGACAAATGTGGTCAAGGAAGATAATCTTTGTTATACTTTTCTTTTTGCCATTTGAGGGGCAAAGACATCAGAAAACCAGGAGTCTCTATCTGCCTCCCATCTGTTTTTTGGGGGCACCTATAAATAGTATTGCCTTTAGATCCAGATCCGAAGGGCCCCTGCCATAGGCCTCATATTCTAGAGAACTATAAGTCTCTCGGACACACACTTAGACACAGACACACACATACACACACACACACACACAAGAACACCTGGGCTCCTGTGCCTGGTAACAACACTTCTCACTTATGATTGTTATTTTCTGTAACAGGTCTACCAAATCATGATAAATCATACTCATTAAATTACAATTTTTCCTCATTTGGTTAAGTATGAGACTTGACTCTAAACTGCTGATGCCAGTTCCCCACTAACATAGGAGGTTATTGCCTGTGGGACTTCTCTTTTTTTTATATTGTGGTTTCACACAGGTGTTTTCAGGTATCAAACAGGATAATAAAACTAGGTTTTGTTTGTTTTGTTTTGTTTCCTGAGACAAGGTTTCATTCTGTTGCCCATGCTGGAGTGCAGTGGCACAATCACGACTCATTGAAGCTTCGACCTCCCAAGGCTCAGGTGATCCTCCTGCTTCAGTCCCACTGAGTAACCGGGACTACAGGCACGCCCCACCATGTTGGCTAATTTTTGTATTTTTTAAAGTAAAGACGGGGTTTCACCATGTTGCCCAGGCTGGTCTCAAACTCCTGAGCTCAAGCAATCCATGCGCCTCGGCTTCCCAAAGTGCTGGGATTACAGGCATGAGCCATCATGCCTGGCCTTAAATCTAGTATTTTAAATGGCAGCTCTATAATAAAGTTTTTCATCTCCACCACTGTGTTAGTCTGTTTTCATGCTGCTGATAAAGACATAACGGAGACTGGGCAATTTACAAAAGAAAGAGATTTAATGGACTCACAGTTCCACATGGCTGGGGAGGCCTCACAATCATGGCGGAAGGCAAGGAGGAGCAAGTCACCTCTTATGTGGATGGTGGCAGGCAAAGAGAGAGAGCTTGTGCAGGGAAACTCCCGTTTTAAAAACCATCAGATCGCATGACACTTATTCACTATCATGAGAACAGCACAGGAAAGGCCTGCCCCCACGATTCAATTATCTCCCACTGGGTCCCTCCCACAACATGCGGGAATGATGGGAGCTACAAGATGAGATTTGGGTGGGGACACAGAGCCAAACCATATCAACCACCAAGTCCTCTTGTACTTCCTCTAATATCTCTCAATTCTTTCTCCATCTTTCCATTTTACAACTACTCAGCAAAGCCATACTCCCTCTGACCTCAGCTATCACAACTGTCCCCAAGCTCATCTCCCTGATCTGCCTCCTCTGCTCATCCTGCACTCAGTAGCTACAGTGACCTGTGTGCAATGTAAATATTAACAACACTGCCTGACCTCATTCCCCCGATGGCTTCCATCGCTCCCAGCATACAACCCAGATTCCTTCCCATGGCCAGCACATCTGTCCTGGATGTGCCTCCTGCCTCCTTCTCCTGTCTCACGTGGGTCACTCACATGCCACAGCACTGGGGCCTCGGCTCACCAACAGCAGGGAGCTTTCCCAGCCCCAACCCCTGTGCCTTGCCCACTCTGTGGCCTGAAATTCACTCCGTCCCCACTCCACCCCATTCATACTTCCTGGGCACGAGACCAGCTTCTTCTCACACTTCAAGTGTCTACTTGAAAGGTGTTTCCCCAGAGGATCTTGTCTTGGCCCCACTGTCTAAAGCAGCTCACCCCACTAATCACCCCTCTGTCTCCCACTGCTCAGTTGGTGCCTTTTTCTAGCCACCATTACTACTCAAACTGTTTGTGGGCTAGTTACCTTGCTTGCCACGACTAGAATGTAGGGTCCTATCAATATTCCTGTTCAGTGCATATTTTCAGGATGAACAAAGAACCTTTATTTTGATCCTTATGGGAAGTATAAAGAAAAGCTACACAGACTCATCCAAATTTTAACTTGCATCTCCATGGGTTAAATAAAACACTGTTCCTTTTTGTTCCCTCTTTATTTTTGCCCCCCGCCCCCCGTATTTCGTCTTACCTCTAAAGAGTAAGGTTTTAATAACACTGAAGGTAGTTTACTAAGGTCTTCTCATAGCTTTATGACAACCCAAGAACCATGCCTTTACCCTCGTGCACTTTTCTACTCTCATAGAGGGAGCTTTTCTACTTTGTCTCCCACTTGAGAGTGCTCCGCTGGTGGAAAAGTTTACTTTCGGTCTCCCCGCTAAATCTCTGTAATAAGAAGACTCTATTTCACAGCTGTCAGCTCTTTTAAACAGCGCTGCCTCTGGTTCTTTGGAAAATGCCAGGCATTTATTTAATCCCGGCTTTGGCCTTCAAGTCCACTGAACAATGGCTAGTATGCCTGTGATTACGTTATCACCATTTCTCTGTGTTGGGAGAGCCTTTGTTGGTACGTGTGAGTCAAAGACTTCTCACTGTTTCCTGATTTTTCTCTTTGTTCCCTCCAGTCTTTCTACTTGGCACCGGTTAGTGTGCCTGGAGGTTTAAGACCAGGTATAATATAGCAGCAAGATGCAAAGCTGGCATATGATGTCAGAGGCAGGTTGAGGCTTTCTGTTTGTTGATAAACTCAGGAAAAGAAAAAAATGGATTTTGTCACCTGCCGTGGGTCAAACAGAAAGCCACCCCTCTCTCAGGCTGATGGTTTATTCAGGTTCATCCACTCTGACAAATAAATACCTGACAAATATTTATTAGACACTTAATAGGCACTCTTTAGTTGCTACTCACCTGCGATGGCCTAATGTGCATAATTTCAATGAACAGCCCTTCTTTTTATGAGCTTATTTAATTTTCTTTGAAACATTGTGTTGTCTTGAGTGTGACAGAAACGTCCACCGATCTCTGTCTTCCCTTTTCCTTTGGCTATAGACTCCCAACTTTTAGTTAGACATACGCTATCTTGAATGAAGAGCACATTTCTCAGCCTCCACTGCGTTTAGTGTGGCCATGTGGGTAGGACTTGGTCAAGGAGAAGGGAGAAGAATGTAGCGAGTAACTTCCAGGAGGAGTCTTTAAGAGGAGGGAATGTCCTTATTTCCTTCTCTTTCCTGCTGAATGAAATGCAGATGTAGTAGCCAGAATTTGAGCAGTCGTTTTGACCATGAGGTGGAAGCAATGTGCAGAAGATGATGGGGAAAAAAAGGAATTTCAACAGAGTTTTGGGAGGGAAAAATCAGATAATACAACTGGTTTAGAAGGGGGAAGAAATTTACAATTTATGGTGCCTGTAGAGAGTGAGGCTAATGGGAAGAGAGTGTTCCGTCTTGCAGAACTTGTGAAATGCTCAGGAATTTGAGGCACTACATACAGTGGTCAGCTAGATTAATGAGGGCTGGTTGGAGACTGGAAGAGTCAGACTGTAGGACGCCTTCACCCTCCACACTCAGGCAAGTCACTCCTCCAGGTCCTCCAACCACTGCCCCTACAGATGAGATGAGTATTATTCACTGGAGAAGCTAAGCAGGAGAACTGCTGGATGTTGGGAAACCAATTGAATTGCAGGGTAGGGCAGTAATTGTGGAAATTACAGAAATGTCTGTATGAGAAACAATTGGGTGTCTGCTTTCTCTCTCTCCCACTTTCTCTACTAGGACATCTTTAGCAGGTGTCACAGACTTTCATCTGAGGTGGAATAGTTTCCTCCTGAAACCATCTGCTATAGGCTATCTATAAGAGACACATTTTAGATTCATAGAAACAAGTAGGTTGATAATAAAAGGATGATACAATATACACTAGGCAGACAGTAGGCAAAGAGAGCTGGATTAGCTATACTAATATCAGATGAAACGAATTTTGAAAGAAGAAAAATCACAAGAGAAGAGAGAGCATTTCACAATTATAAAAGGGTAAACATATCAGAAAGATATAGCAATTATAAATGTACATGCACCTAACACTGGGTCTCAAATATACATGAAGCAAGGACTGGTAGAATTGAGAGGAGAAAGAAACAACATTTAAAGTTGGAGATTTTAATTATGTTCTCCCAAATATTGATAGAACAACAATTCATAAAGTCAAGAAGGGTATAAAAGACTCGAACAACACTATCAACCAACTTGACCTAAGGGACATATATGGAACACTCCACCCAAAAACAGAATGCACATTCTTTCCGGGACTTCAAGGAACATCCTACAGCAGGGGTTCCCAACCCCTGGCAGGAACCAGTCCCAGTCTGCGGCCTGTTAGGAACCAGGCCGCACAGCAGGAGGTAAGCGGCGAGTGTGCTTTATGGCCTGAGCTCCACCTACTCTCAGATCAGTGGCGGCATTAGATTCTCGTGGGAGCATGAACCCTATCGTGAACTGCACATGCGAGGGATCTGGGTTGTGTGTTCCTTATGGGGATCTAATATCTGATGATCTGAGGTGGAAGAGTTTCATCCTGAAACCATCCACCACCTCCACCCCCCAATACCCACTCCGCCCCTGTTTGTAGGAAAATTGTCTTCCATGAAACCGGTCGCTGGTACCAAAAAGGTTGGGGACTGCTGTGCTACAGGATAGACCCTAGACCCTATTCTAGGCCATGAAACGAGTTGCATTAGTTTCTTGTGGCTGTTGTAACAAGTTGCCACAAATGTGGTGCCCTAAAACAACAGAAATTTATTCTCTCCCAAGTCTGGACTCCAGAATTCCAAACTTCCAGTCTGAAATCAGTATTACTGGGCTGAAATCCAAAAGCCAGCAGGGTTGCATTTCCTGCAGAGGCTCTAGAGGAGGATCCATTCCGGGCAAATTCTGGCTTCTGGAGGCTGGCAGCATTCCTTGGCTTGTGGCTGCATGACTTAAATCTTGAGATCCTTAATTTAATCATACCTACAAAGATCCTATTTCCACACAGTGTCACATTCACAGGTTTCAGGGATTAGGAAATGAATACCTTTGGGGGGACTTTTCTTTTTCAGCTTATCATCCAAGTTTCAAAAAATTTAAAAGGCTTACAATAATGCAAATGCTCTGTGACTAAAAATTAAATTAGCAATCAACAAGAGAAATAAATATGGAAAACAGTTACACATTTGGAAACTAAACTACCAGTTTCCAAGTATTCATGGATCAAAGAAGGAATCACAAACAAAATTAAAAATATCTCAAATTGAATGAAAATGAAAGTACCACATTTCAAAATTTATAGGATGCCATCAGTGCTTAGGGAGAAATTTATAGGTTTAAACTCCTATATTTGAAAAAAGAAAGTTTTAAAAAAGAATAACAAGCTTCCTCATCAAGAAGCTAGAAAAAGGGCTCAACGCTGCATCCTACCCTCCACCAGCTGCCAGAGAGAGAGGGAAGGGACCCTTTCCGCTCTAGCCTGAGAATCAAGGGTGTGGAGCCCAGGGGGCAAGCAAAGCGGGGGTCTGAGCAAAGATGGGTGCTGAGGGCTCCCTCTGGGTTCACTGCAGTCCATGGGGGATGGGGCACCTGGTTCCTGAGGGCAGCTTGTGGGGAGTGACTCTCCATCATCCAGGTCTTCTGCCCCTCCGTCTTTTCCCCTCTATCTTTTCCTATTTGGAATGAAGTGTGGTCAATCGTGGAACACAGACAGTGCCACTAAAGCATCCCTGTCCTAAATTTAGGAGGGTGGGGGATGGAAGGAATGCCTGATCTTGGAGATGGAGCCCCTAGCCTTCTGTGAGGGCATGGGGTAGGGAGCTGCCAGCTCCCCAAGGTCAGAAAGAAAAGTTGGGCTTAACTCCGCAGCAGGGTGCCTTGAAGGGTTGTGAGCACAGAAGGGAGAGGGCCACACGGGGCTGTGAATCCTCTACTGACTGTGGCAGAAGAACAGGCAAGATCTCAACTGTTTGGATGCAGAGCCTTTGACTCTGAAGGCAGGAGGTAGGATTTTATCACAATGCGCTTGCTACCTTCCTAACTGAGCCTGGCCTCCGGACTTGGACCTTAAGTTAGGGGTTCTATGCTTGACACGTGCTAGTAGTGACTGATAGGGAGAGGATGCGGGGAAATTCTGGGTAGAAGAGGGCGAGCGCTCAGCCAGGGTCCCACCCTCAAGCCAAAAAGCCTGAAACCACAGCCCAAAGTGAGAACTTACATCCCTGTTTTTCCCATCAAATGCTGCCTTTTCCAAAACCACCCATACCCCCACTCCGTCTCATCCTGTGTCTATAAAAACCCCAGGCTCAGCCAGCAGAGAGAGGAGAAGCCACTGTACATCAAAGACCATGGCTGGACTTTGGAGAGAAGCAGCTTGACTTCAGAGGGACAGCTTGATAGTGTAATTTTGGGGAAGAATCTGGCTGGAGAAGGCTGGACATCCGGAGAAGATTGCCTTCCCTCTCTGTCCCTTTTCCAGATCCCCTTCCTGCTGAGAGCCACTTCCATCAGCACTAAATCCCCTACATATACCATCCTTCAGTTTGTTCATGCGACCTTATTTTTCCTGGATGCTGGACAAGAGCTTGGGTGTCACACTGACCCTTTGCCCTCGCTGGCAGGAGGCAGCTGCCTCACGCAAAAAGGCAGAAGGTCCACTGAGTTGTTAACACTTAAGCTGCCTGCGGACAGCAGAGCTGAAAGAGTACTGTAACATTCCCTCTGGGGCTTCAGGGGTTGTGGGTACCTGTTGCAGATGTTGAGGCAGGCCCGCATAGAGTTTTGCTCCTCCTGGAGCCCAAAAGTGCTCGTCCTGGCTCCTGCACCTGCTCACCTGAACTCCCCCACCCGTGAGGGGTGGAACGCAGAAGGTTTGAGCAAGTGGAGTTTGCCCTGCCGGTGCTGAGGTAGCTGGCTAGTTCCAGTACCCATGCACTCCAGTTCCCACCCACAAAGAGGTCAGGGAAATATCCTGCTTCATGGCAGTGTCCAGACCAAAACAAAACAAAGAAAACCAAAACCCTAGAAAAAGGAGTGAATTAAAGCAAGAGTAAGTAGAAAAAGGAAAGCGGCAATAACGAAAATCAGAACAGAAAAAAATCGATTTTTTAAAAACCAATACAGAAAAATCAGTGAAATAAAACATTCATTCTTTGAAAAGATCAACAGAGTTGATAAACCATTAGGCAGACTGATTAAGAAGAAAAGAGAGAAGACACCAATTCCGAAATCAGAAACAGAATAGGGAATATCACTCAGACTAAAGAAATTAAATGGATTAGAAAGATATTATAAAAAATTACATGCAAACAAACCCAAGAACCAGAATGGAATGGACAAATTCATATAAAAACATAACTGAAACTGTTTCAAGAAGAAATAGAAAATCAAGTAAGGAGATTTAATTAGTGATTAAATTGCCCCATAAATAAAAATCCGGCCGAGCACAGTGGCTCACGCCTGTAATCCCAGCACTTTGGGAGGCCAAGGTGGGAAGATCACCTAAGGTCAGGAGTTCGAGACTAGCCTGGCCAACATGGTGAAACCCCATCTCTACTAAAAATACAAAAATTAGCTGGGTATGGTGGCATTCACCTGTAATCGCAGCTACCTAGGAGGCTAAGGCAGGAGAATCACTTGAACCCAGGAGGCAGAGGTTGTAGCGAGCCGAGATTGCATCATTGCACTCCAGCCTGGGCAACAAGAGCAAAACTCAGTCTCAAAAAAAAGAAAGAAAGAAAGAAAGAAAAACCAGGCTCAGATGGATTTACTAGTGAAGACCTTCAAACATTTAAGGAGAAAAAAAAAAAAAAAGAATTATAGAAAAACTTCAGAACATAGAGGTGCAAGGAACATATCCCAACTCATTTCATGAGACCAGTATTACCGTAATAACAAAGCCAAAACAAAAATACTACAAGTATAGAAAGCCACAGATCAATATCACTTATGAACATACACATAAAAAGTCTTTAAAAATATTAATGCACCTAATCCAGCAACAAATAATAAGCATTATACACTATGATCAAGTGGGAGTATTTGCCAGCAATGCAACGTTGGTTTAACATCTGAAAATCAATTAATGTAAAATACCATGTTAAAAGATAAAGGGTGAGTGGGAGTGGCGGCTCATACCTGTAGTCCCAGCACTTTGGGAGGTCGAGATAGGAGGACCACTGGAGGCCAGGAGTTTGAGACCAGCCCGAGCAAGAGGCCAAATAAAACATGTATTTAGTCTTCAATCCCTGTTTCCTGGCATAGAACTCCTAAAATCCTTAGACTGTCTGTTAAAGTGACGTCTGTTTGTATCCCAATGAGTTGACTGATGGTTGGCAGCCCTTAGGCAGCTTCAAAATGGGGCCTGGTCACTGCAAAGACATATATATGAGAAACAACTGGGCCCATGACCTCTAAGGCAGGATTACAGGGTTGGGACTTCCAGGCCTACTCCTCAAACTCCAGGTAAGGCAGAGAAGCATGGCCGATGATCTAATCAATCATGTCTACAAAATGAAGCATCCATAAAAACCCAAGAGGACAGGATTTGAAGAACTTCTGGATAGCTGAACATGTGGAGGGTGCCATGCTTGGGGAGGGGATGGGAGCTCTGCACCCATCCCACATACCTCACCATGTGCATCTCTTTATCTGTAACCTTTTAATATTATTTATTTATTTATTTAGAGATGGAGTTTCGCTCTTGTCCCCCAGGCTGGAGTGCAATGGCATGATCTTGGCTCACTGCAACCTCTGCCTCCCAGGTTCAAGCAATTCTCCTGTCTCAGCCTCCCGAGTAGCTGGGATTACAGGCGTGTGCCACCACGTCCGGTTAATTTTGTATTTTTAGTAGAAATGGGGTTTCACCACGTCGTCCAGGCTGGTCTTGAACTCCTGACCTCAGGTGATCTGCCCACCTTGGCCTCCCAAAGTGCTGGGATTACGGGCACGAGCCACCATGCCCGGCCTTAATATCCTTTATAATAAACCAGTAAACACAGTTGTTTCCCTGAGTTCTGTGAGCCACTCTAGTAAATTATCAAACCTGAAGCGGCGGTTGTAGGAAGCCCAACTTGAAGCTTACCAATTAGAAGTTCTGGAGGCCCAGACTTGTGAGTGGTGTCTGAAGAGGGAGTAGTGTGGGAGACTGAGCCCTCAGCCTGCAGGATCTGGTGCTATCTTCATGTAGATAGAGTCAGAATTGAGTTGGAGGATACCCAGTTGGTGTCTGCTGCAGAACTGATGCTTGCTTGCTTTGTATGTGTGGGAAACCCCATGCTCCTTCAGGCACGAAAGTCTTCTGGTTATTGTTGTGGTGTGAGCAGAGGAAGAACAGTTTGAGTCTGACTGACCTCAGTGAGTCTGACTGACCAGTTAATAAGCCTGTTTACTAATTCTTTTTTTATTGTCAAATGGTTTTTCTGCGTTTGTTGACATGTTTGTATTGTTTTTCTTTTTCAATATGTTAACACGGTGAATTACACTGATTGATTTTCAAATGTTGAATCCACTTAGCACTTCTGTGTCAATGGCTCATCGATGGCAGAACCTCTGCCTCGGGCCATCTCTGGGCCTTTCTCTTTCGCCTGTGTCTACATGATCATTTTAGATATCACATTAGCATTCAAGGCAGAAGGAGGCATGGCTCTACTGAGATCCACCCCCCTTTCTATTTGGAGAGAAATGATTTTTCTATGAGCCCTCTCAGCAGATTCTTTGTGTCTCATTAGCCAGACCTACATCATGCCACATGGCTACCCATGGACCTAAGAAAGACTAGAAAAGCAAGAGTCTTATCCAGGAGGAGGTTCGCTGTTACCATAATCAAATCTGATTCAAAGTTGCAGGGAAGAGGAGAGAAAGGGCATTAGGTAGGCAACTTACCATGGCTCCTACAATAACCTTTGTCTGTTTTTCTAATTGGGTTTTTGTATTTTTCTTCTTTATCTGTGGTGTTTCTTTACATCTTCAGATTTTAATATACTACAAGCTAAGCACATGAAAATATCTTCTCTCTGTGAAAGATTTCCCTTTTCCTTTTACTCCATAAAGTCTTTCACAGTGTTAATTTTTACATAGTGGATTTTAAAAAGTATTTCAATTTGTGATCTGTACTTTTTTTTTCTTGCTTAAAAAAAATATATCCTTCCTTTGTTGGAGATTGTGTTTTTTTCTGTGGCAACCCCACATTTCATGCATTGTGAAGCTGTTTCTTCTGGGGTAGTTCTTAATCTATTACAGTTTTGTGAGTTTCTTGCCTTGAAGCATCTTACAGCATGAGGACAGTATAAATTCCAGACTCACATGTGGCTCTGGCTTGGCATTTTTATTCCTAATGAAAGACATTTTGTTTTCTTTCCTGATCCTTCGAAGGAAGAAGCATCTTTGTCGTTACCCTGGCTGGTGGGAGGAAATTTTTGTCACCTCTTAACTGACATTATAACCTTTAGAAACCCCCAATTTATACCAAGGTCTAAACACTTGGACCCACTGCCTCATATCTTGTCTTTCTGTGGGTGTTAACATCCAAGTCTGGCTGTTTGACTTATAACTTCATCTGATACCATTCTCATTCCCCAGGATGCTATAGCAAGATCGTGCATGGTTGACACTCCCACTCTGTTTGTTCTTTGTGTCTGGCGTTTTCTTTCCTGTGAAATAAATTGTATAGTCGAACTTTTCTTTCTTCCTTTCTTTCTTTTCTTCTTTCTTTTCCTTCCCTTCCCTTCCTTCTCTTCCTTCCCTTCCTTCCCTTCCTTCCTCCCTCTCTCTCTCTCTCTCTTTCTCTCTTTCTCTCTTTCTCTCTTCCTTTTAAAATTTTTTGTAGAGACAGGGCCTTGCTATGTTGCCCAGGCTGGTCTGGAACTCCTGGCCTCAAGCAATCCACCTGCCTGGGTCTCCCAAAGTGCTAAGATTACAGGTGTGAAGGACTGCACCCATCCAATCTTTTATTTTTTTAATTCATTTTTTTCTCTACTGGATTCAGCATTCCCCTATTTGAAATGGGAAGAAGTTTCACGTCTGTTCTGGCTTCATATGGATGGAGGAGGAAGCCCCATGAATATTTTTACGGATGCCCCAGTGCTATTGAGTGCCTATCAACACCACCAGGAGCTTGGCCACTTCACGTCAATAGCAGATTTAATTTGGGATCTCTAAACACTATTTATGGTTGTGTAGAGAGAAAGAATTTTTCTAATAAAATAAAAATTAAATGTGGCTCTGTTTTCAAGATTAAGCTCTTAAAATGATATTGTTCCGCAAATATGACAGATTAAAACGAAGGGAATAATTTTTTTTAGGATGACTGTGATTCTCTTCCTGTGTCCTGTTATACACATCAGTAGCTGAGGCAAAAGCAAGAGGACACAGGGACACCGACTGGATTATGCAGCTCTTGCAAGAACAGGGTTTAGTGAAAGACAATTGCTTTGGATCACCAGAAAGAAGATTACTCCAGATTAATTTATTTGAGTTCTCTAAGTCATTTTTAAAGCAATAAGGAAGAGCTACATCAAATAACAATTATCTACATTTCAAAAATCTGTTTATATAAATCTTAGAAGGAGCTCAAACATTGAATGACCCAAATGCTTTAAATGTAAATAGAAGAAAATGATGTTGCAATTCAACAGTCTGGAGAAAAACAATTATCTTGGCTACTAGGCCTTGTATTATGCATTTCTTTATAGATGAATAGATTCTTTCAAATAAAAGAACCTTCCGTGGATCATTTAATTCCGTCTCCACAAAGAGGCACCCTTTGCATAAATCATTCTAAGCATTTATGCTGGATTTCTACCACATTGCTGAACACACAGGAAGTTGCCTTCAGTAAACCTTTCATGGATTGAATTTATCTTACTGTTAATCCTTCCCAGGGAAAAACAGTAAGAAAGAGCTATATACTTCTTTTTAACATTCCTGTTTAGAAAATTGTATAAATGTTTTCCTATTTCCTATATGCTCACCTGCATCCCTCTTCTATTTTCTTTTTCTTTATTTCTTTTTCTTTTTTGACTGAGTCTCCCTCTATTATCTAAGCTGGAGTGCAATGATGCGATCGTGGTTCACTGCAACCTCCACCTCCCAGGTTCAAGCCATTCTTCTGCCTCAGCCTCCCAAGTAGCTGGGACTACAGACACGCATCACCACACCTGGCTACTTTTTGTATTTTTAGTAGAGACAGGGTTGCACCATGTTGGCCAGGCTGGTCTCAAACTCCTGACCTCAGGTGATCCGCCCACCACAGCCTCCCAAAGTGCTGGGATTACAGGCCTGAGCCACGGAGCCCAGCTGGAACACACCTCAACTAAAGTTCAGCCTCTAACTTCCTTCTTCGATTCCTTAGCAAAATTATACAGGGTTTTCTACAAATAAGCACACTCATGTAGCAGCAAATGTAGGAGCATACAGCCATTGTGAGGGCTCAATTAATACAATAAACTATATTGGTAGAATAAAGCATAATAGACATAAAAAGGTTTTCACAGAAATCCAATACCCTTTCATGATAAAAACTTCTCAACAAACTAGAAATAGAGGGGAACCCAATCCATTTATGTTCTTAAAATTATGTATGTTTATTATATCTGTGTAGTGGAAATACTATACACTGATGTGATACTGAGTATCTCTCCCAACTCTGTATTCAGTGATGTCAAGTTTGTTGCTTGATTAAACCATGGTGGGAGTATTTACACCACAGAAATCCCCAAATGCAACAAAAAATGTTTTTGAAGAACCAGTTGTTACACATTTACTAACACACTACTAGCACACTCAGCTTCAGAAAACAGAAGAAGAATGCTGGTGAGCAATAGGGGAAAACTTATACAATGTTCTAGACAGGAATGCTACAAAAAGCCTGCAGCTAGCATCATATTTAAGGATGAAAGAAGGAATGCTTTCCTTCTAAGATCAGAAACAAGATAAGGATATCTGCTCTTACCACTTCTATTTAATATTGTACTAGAGGCATCAGGGGAAAAAAGAACAAAAGAAAGAAAGAAGTAGAGAGAAAAAATCCAGCTAAAAAAGGAAGAAGTAAATTATCAGAAGATACGACTTTATAGACACAAAATCCTAATAAAATCTACAGAAAACTATTAGAAATAGGAGATGAGTTGAGTAAGATTGCAGGATGAAAGATCAATATGCAAAAGTCAATTCTATTTTTATTATTTTGCAATGAACATTCTAAAAATAAAATTAAGAAAACAGTTCCATTTAAAATAGCATCAAAAAGAATAAAATGTTTAGGTATAAATTTATCAAAAGAAGTATGAAGATTTGTATAATGAAAACTATAAAATATTGTTAAAAGAAATTAAAAGCAATCTAAATAAATGGAAACACATCCCCTTTAGATTTGTTGCTGTTAAAATGGCAGTACTCTCCAGATTGATCTATGGAGTCAACATAATTCCTAGCAAAATCCCAGGTAGCTTTTTTCAGAAATTGACAAACTAGTCTTAAAATTTATATGGAAATGCAAAGGACCCAGAATAGTAAAAATAATCTTGAAAAAAAAAAAGTTGGAGGAGTCATTGTTCTTGACTGCAAAACTTACTATAAAGGTAGTGTTTGTAGTTGCATACACTACAACAGATAGTGTTGTGCCAGCAGAAGGATAAATATATAGGTCAAGGGAATAGAATTGAGTGTCCAGAAATAAACTCTTAGATTTATAGTCAATTGTTTTTCAACAAGGGTGCCAAGTCAATTCGATAAAGAAAGAATATTCTTTTCAACAAAAGATGCAGGAACAATTGGATGGTCACACACAAAAGAATGACAAGGACCCCTATGTTACATCATACACACACATTAACTAAAAATGGATCATAGACCCAAATGGAAACATTAAAACTATAAAACTCCTGGAAGAAAATATAGGAGTAAATCTTCATGACTTTAAATTAAGCAAGGACATCTTACATATGACACCCAAAGCACAAGCAATGAAAGAAAATAAAAGATTATTGCTCTACATCAAAACTAAAAACTTTTGCACTGCAAATGATGCTATTGAGAAAGCAAAAATAGAACCCACAGAATGGGAAAAGACATTTGCAAACCATACATCTGGTAAGGGACTTGTATCCAGAATATATGAAGAACTCTTACAACTCAATAATAAAAAGACAGCCCAATTTTCAGAAGTACAAATGACTTCAGCAGATATTTCTCCAAAGAAATATACAAATGACCAATGAACACACGAGAAGTTGTTCAACATTTTTAGTCCTTAGGGAAATGCAAATCAAAATAACAATGAGATACCATTTCTTACCCACTAGATGGCTACAATATAAAAGACAGACAATAACAGTGTGAACAAGATTGGTGACTTGGGCACACGTATGTTTACTGAGGCACTATTCACAATAGCGAAGACTTGGAACCAACCCAAATGTCCATCAATGACAGACTGGATTAAGAAAATGTGGCATATATACACCGTGGAATACTACACAGCCATGAAAAAGGATGAATTCATGTCCTTTGTAGGGACATGGATGAAGCTGGAAACCATCATTCTGAGCAAACCGTTGCAAGGACAGAAAACCAAACACCGCATGTTCTCACTCATAGGTGGGAACTGAACAATGAGAACACTTGGACACAGGGCAGGGAGCATCACACACCAGGGCCTGTCGTGGCGTGGGGGCAGGGGGGAGGGACAGCATTAGGAGATATACCTAATGTAAATGACAAGTTAATGGGTGCAGCACACCAACATGGCACATGTACACATATGTAACAAACCTGCACGTTGTGCACATGTACCCTAGAACATAAAGTATAATTAAAAAAAAAAAAAAAGATTGGTGAATTGGAATCCTCCTCTGTTTCTGTTGGGAATGCTGTAGAAAACAGTTTAGTAGTTACTCAAAATATTAAACTACATGTTCCAGCAATTCTACATCCAGGTATTTATACCCAAGGGAATTAAAAACATACACGTATACAAGAACTTGACATGAATGTTCACAGCAGCATTATTTATAATAGTGAAAAAGTGGAAAGAGTCCAACTCTCCATCAACTGATGAATGGATAAATAACATGTGGTATATTCTTATAAGGGAATATTCTTGGCATGAAAAGAAATGAATTACTTATGCATGCTAAATATAATGAATTTAAAACATGATGCTAAGTGAAAGAAGCCAGTCACACAAGCTGCCTATTTTGTGATTCTGTATATACGAGATATCCAGGATAAGCAAGTTTATAGAGACAGAAAGTAGTTTAGGTGTTGATTAGGGCAGGGCTGGGTAGGAGGGTTATGAGGAGTGAGTGCTAATGGGTGCCTGGTGTTTGGGGGTGGAAACTGAAAATATTCTAATTAGATTAGATTGTGATGATGGTTGCACAACCTTGACAACATATTAAAAATTATGGAGTTGTAAGCTTTAATTGAATGAACTACATAATATTGAATTATATCTTAATGAGGCTGCTGAGAAGAAAACTGTAGAGGTCCCAGAGTCCTGATCAGATTCTCAAGTTTGTGGGTTTTGTCTAAAGCGGTTTGGCTTCCCTGCTGGATATTTCCTGAATCCCAAAGGGCTTCCTGCGCAGCTCTTTCCCCCTTGAGGATGCTGACTTCAGAAACATTGCCCTTTCCCTTAGGATAGATCCTTTCTTAAACCTGTTGGTCCACAGGACCCAGTCAGCCTTCCAAGTGCTCTCCACATCTCAAGTGACATTCAGTGCCTCTGAGCCCCTCCGTGTTGAGTGACGCTTGGATTCTTCAATTTTCCCCAAGCCTTTCTCGTCAACCTGCAGGGGGCGCTATGTTTTTAGGCGACCCTATGAGTTGCTGATCGCACAGACTACGCAGCGTATGAATGTTTGCGACGTGTTTTCAGGGCACACTGTTACTGTCACATGAGAACACGTCTAAGTCAAATACATATGAGGTACAGCCAACTGCGTGCTGAAAGGTAGGAGAGCAATGGCTTGGGTGCAGCAAGACACAACAGCCCAGCATTTATAAATGGTTTTTTGGAAACATTTATAAAGTCACCACTAAATACCCTTTATATGTAAAACTGTAATTTCTTTTGTGCATTATTTAACCATTATTTAAGAGTGTCTGCTCATGGTGAAATGTTTGTCTTTCCAATATTTAATTAAATTTCATTTCATGGCTTAAAGCATTCCTTTGCTTTATGACTTTATGACTTGTCTTTACGCAAAAACGATCAGCCTCATTTTTGCGTTCCAACTGAGTGGAACTATGCAAATGTTTTGATTAAATGATAAACTCAACAGTTTTGCCAGAAGCAGCTATTTCCACAGGAGGCTATGCTACTGAATTATCCAAGCAAAATGGAATGACGCCAGTTGCTGGCAGATGTAGGGAAACTGATAGAAGCTTCTGAATGTGGCTATTATCAAGCAATCAAAATAAATTTAAAAGAAGTAAAAATCAAAAAACAAAAACAAACAAAAAAACTAAACAAAACCTTAAGATAAAGTTGGCAGACATGGCGGGCCAGTCTGCTTTCACCTGAACTTTTTGGCACACAGGCATCACTCAGTTTACACATTCCGAAACCTGGTTTCCGAGTTTGTTCCTTTTCATTTGGAATTCACTTTCCTATAGAAACAGTGTTAAAGTTGGTTGTGTCTCAGGCCAGCCCATGAGAAACTTTTCAATACATAATATAATTGAAACACTACATCTGCAATGAAAAGTGTGGAAAACAAAACTGCAACAGTATCAGTCATTCAAATAGGAAAACAGTAAAAAAATTTTTTTTTAATTATCTTATTTCTGAGGTTGGTTCTTGTGAAAATCACATGCAATTAGAAAAGAAATGAAGTCAGGCACGGTGGCTCATGCCTGTATTCCTAGCACTTTGGGAGGCCAGAGTGGACGGGTCACCTGAGGTCAGGAGTTCGAGACCAGCCTGGCCAACCTGGTGAAACCCCATCTCTACTAAAAGTACAAAAATTAGCGGGCATGGTGGCGAGTGTCTGTAATCCCAGCTACTCATGAGGCTGAGGAAGGAAAATCACTGGAACCCGGGAAGTGGAGACTGCAGTGAGCCAAGATCATACCACTGCACTCCAGCCTGGGTGACAGAGCAAGACTCTGTCAAAAAGAAAGAAGACAGACAGACAGACAGACAGACAGAAAGAAAGAAAGAAAGAAAGAGAAAGAAAGAAAGAAAGAAAGAAAGAAAGAAAGAAAGAAAGAAAGAAAGAAAGAAAGAAAGAAAGAAAGGAAGGAAGGAAGGAAGGAAGGAAGGAAGGAAGGAAGGAAGGAAGGGACTCTGTCAAAAAGAAAGAAAAAAGAGAGAGGAAGGAAGGAAGGAAGGAAGGAAGGAGGAAGGAAATGAAAGGGCATTTGGAAATGTTGTGGATAGCCTGAGGTGAAGCTGCGAGCGTTTTTTTCTTGATTCTGATTCTGTCTTGGTTTGGGTTTCCCCCACAGTCAACCCTGAGACGAATTCGGGCGGTAAAGGCAGGAAGCCCAGAGAGGACATAGGAAAGTGAGATGGGGACACAGGAAAGTTGTCGAAGGACTCATTGTCGAGTGGTTACTGTTGTGGGTAATAGGGCTCAATCCCACTAGGACCCTTTGAGCAACTCTGCAGACAACATTTCAGCAGAGGGACACCGGGCATAAGGAAAGTGGGCTATTGATTCCCGATTTTCTTTTCTTATTGGTGGAGACACTCCTGTGAGTGTTAACTGTATGGTATTTTCAGCCTGCCCTGCCCACGGGTTGAGCATTTTCTGGCAGCTGGAGAGAGCTCCAAGATGCAAGGATGCCATCAGCATGAACCATCTGCAGGTGGCCACTGGCATTGTCTTGGCACTGACAGCAGACCTTAAAATTGACCCAAAAAATGTTAAATTAATGGGCTTTATTTTATAGAGCAGTTTTAGGTTTAAAGAAAAATTAAGCAGAAAGTACAGAGAGTTCCTCTAAACCCCCAGCGTCCCCACCCCCCATAATTTTTCTTATTATAAACATCTTGCATTAGTGTGGGACATTTTTTGCTTTCAATGAACTGATATTGATATATTATTATTAACTAAAATCTATGGTTGACATTAACGTTTGTTCTTGGTTTGGATTTTGACAAATGTATAATGACATATATCTACCATGATAGTATCATTCAGAGGAGTTTCATTGCCCTCAAAGTCCTCTGTGCTTCACTCATTCATCTCTCCCTCCTCTTCCCACCAGAATTTTTACTGTCTCCCTGGTTTTGTTTTTACCAGACTATCACTCAGTTGGACTCATGCAGTGTGTACCCTCTTCAAATTAAATTTTTTCACTTAGCAATATGTACTTCAGGTCCCTCCATATTTTTCGTGACTTGATAGCTCATTTCTTTTTATTTCTGGATAATAGACCATTGAATGGATGTACCACTTTTAATAGGACCGAGATGTACCACCTTTAATAGAACATATTAAAGGACATCTTGGTTGCTTCTCAGTTTGGGCAATTATGAATAAAGCATCTATAAACATTCATGTGCAAGTTTTTGTGTACAAATAAGTTTTCAGTTCATTTGGGTAAATACCAAGGAACACAATTGCTGGACTGTGTGGTATGACTATGTTTTGTTTTGTAAGAAACTGCCAAATTTTCTGCCAAAGTGGCGAGTCATTTTGCACTAACACCAACATTGAGAGCGAGTTCCTGTTGCTCCAAACCTCACCAGCATTTGATCTGGATTTCAGCTACTTTAGTAAGTGTGTAGCTTATAAATAAGTGCGTAGCTTATTATTGTTGCTTGAATTTTCAATTCTCTGATGACATATGATGTTGAGTATCTTTTTATGTACTTATTACCATCTATAGTCTCTTTTTCTTTTTCAGATAGGATCTCGCGCTGTTGCCCACACTGGAGGGCAGTGACACTCCTCAACTCAGGTCACTGCAATCTCTGATTCCCAGGCTCAAGTGATCCTCCCACTTCAGTCTCCTGAGTAGCTGGAACTACAATCATGTGCCACCACACTCGGCTAATTTTTGTATTTTTAGTAGAGACCAGGTTTCACCATGTTGGCCAGCCTGGTCTTGAGCACCTGGGCTCAAGTGATCGCCTGCCACGGCCTCCCAAAGTGCTGGGATTACAGGCATTAGCCACTGCACCTGGCCTGTATGTCTTCTTTAGTGAGGTATCTGTTCAGGTCTTTTGCAAGTTAATTTAAAAAGTTAATTTTTAAATTAACCTTTTCATTTGCTTACTTTGAGTCTTAAGAATTCTTTGTATATAGGGAGGGGGGAGTGGGGAGGGATAGCATTAGGAGATATACCTAATGTAAATGACCAGTTAATGGGTGCAGCACACCAACATGGCACATGTATACATATGTAACAAACCTGCACGTTGTGCACATGTACCCTAGAACTTAAAGTATTAAAAAAAAAAAAAAGAATTCTTTGTATATTTTGGAGATCAGTCTTTTATCAACTATGTCTTTCCCAAATATTTTCTCCCAGTTTGTGGCTTGTCTTCTTCTTCTCTTAACAGAGTTTTCCACAGAATGCAAATTTTTCAATTTTGACAAAATTCAATGTCAATTTTTTCATTTATGTATTATGCTTTTGCAGTGTGTCTAAAAAGTCATTGTCAAATCCAAGCTCACCTGAATTTTTTCTATATTATCTTCCAGAGATTTTATAGACTTGAATTTTCACATTTCGTCTCCTGGTCCATTTTGAGTTAATTTTTGTGAAGGTGTAAGGTCTATGCTTTTTTTGCATGTGGATGCCCAGTTGCTCCAGTATCAATTGTTGAAAAGACTATCCTCCATTAACTTGCCTTTGCTTCTTTGTCAAAAATCAGTTGGCTCTATTTGTGTGGGACTCTTTCTGTGCTCTCTATTCTGTTCCATTAGTCTATCTGTCTATTCTTTCTTGTCTATTCACACTTGATTACTGTAGTCTTATGACAAGTCTTGAAGTGAGGTACTCTCAGTCTCCCTACTTTCTTCTTCTCTTTTCCATATATATATATATATAGCCTATTTTGGGCTGTTTGCTGTATAAACTTTATATATGTATTTATTTTTTATTTTTTGAGTCAGAGTCTCACTCACTTTGTCACCCAGACAGGAGTGCAGTGGTGCGATCTCGGCTCACTGCAACCTCTGCCTCCTGGGTTCAAGCAATTCTCCTGCCTCAGCCTCCCAAGTAGCTGGAATTACAGGTGCATGCCACCACACCCAGCTAATTTTTGTATTTTTAGTAGAGACAGGGTTTCACCACATTGTCCAGGCTGGTCTCGAACTCCTGACCTCAAGTGATCCACCCACCTCAGCCTCCCAAAGTGCTGGGATTATAGACATGAGCCATTGCGCCTGGCCTGCTGTATTAACTTTAGAATCCGTGTGTTGATATCCAATAAAATAATTTGTTGGGATTTTGATTGGGAGTCTGTTGAATCTCTAGATTAAGTTAGAAGGTCACTTTGATAATATTGAATCTTTCTATCCATGTATATGGAGTCTCTCCATTTACTGAGATTTTCTGTAATATCTCCCATCTGAATTTTGTAGTTTTTCGTATCCAGATCTTAAACATATTTTGTTAGCTTTACACGTAAATATTTGTTGATGATTAGTTGACTTGGCTAGGCCACAGTACCCAGATACAGTAGTTCCTCTTTATCCGCAGTTTCTCTTTTCAAGTTTTAGTGACCTGCAGTCAACTGTGGTGTGAAAATATTAAATGGAAAATTCCAGAAATAAAAAATCCGTAAGTCTTAAATTGCACCTCCTTCTGAGTAGCATGGTGAAATTTCGTACCATCTTGCCCTGTCCCAGCTGGGATATAAATGATTCTTTTGTTCAGCATTTCTTTTTTTTCTTAATTAAACTTTTACTTATTTATTTAATTTGTTTTTGAGGCGGAGTCTTGCTCGTTGCCGAGGCTGGAGTGCAATGGCGAGATCTCGGCTCACTGCAACCTCTGCCTTGTGGATTCAAGTGATTCTCCTGCCTCAGCCTCCCAAGTAGCTGGGATTAGAGGCACCTGCCACCATGCCTAGCTAATTATTTATAGAGACGAGGTTTCACCATGTTGGCCAGGCTGGTCTTGAACTCCTGACCTCAGATGTCCTCCTGCCTCGGTCTCCCAAAGTGCTGGGATTACAGGCATGAGCCACCGCACCTGGCCTTTGTACAGCATTTCTATCCTGTCTACACCACCTGCCTATTAGTCACTTAGTAGCTACCTCGTTTATCAGGTCAACTATCAGGGCATCACAGAGCCTGTGTTCAAGTAACCCTCGTTTTACTTCATCATGGCCCTAAAACACACCAGTAGTAATGGCAGCAATTTCAGTATGCCAAAGAGAAGCTGTAAAGTGCTTACTTTAAGTGAAAAGGTGAAAGTTCTCAACTTAATAAGAAAAAAATCATCAGCTGAGGTTGCTAATATCTACAGTAAGAAAAAATCTATCTTTGAAATTTGAACAGAATATTAATTGCTCTGCTTTATTACTTATTAGTTATTGTTGCTAATTTTTATTGTGCCTAATTTATCAATTAAACTTTATCATAAGTACGTGTGTATAGGAGAAAACAGTGTATGTAGGGTTTGGTACTATCCATAGTTTCTGGCATCCACTGGATGTCTCAGAATGTATCTCCTGAGGATGAGGGAGGACTACTGTATTTGGTCAAACACTATTCCAGATGTTTCTCTGATGGTACTTTTTAAAGCAATGACTAATATTTAAATCAGTTGATTTTGAGTATAGAAGATTATCTTTACAATGTGGGTGGGCCTCATCAAGCAGTTGAAGGCCTTAAAGAAAAAAGAATGACCTCACTCAGAAAGAGGGATTTCTGCCAAAAGAGTGCCTTTGGATTCCTGCTGTAACATTTGCTCCTCCTTGGGTCTCCAGTCTGCTAGCCTATCGTAGATTTTGGACTTGTCAACCTATACAGATGTGTGAGCAAATTTTATCTTTCCCCCTCCCTGCCCTCTGTGTGTGTGTGTGTGTGTGTGTACACACTACATACAGTTGTCCCTCAGTATTTGAGAAGGATTGTTTCCAGGAGCCCTTGCAGATATCAAAACTCGTGGATGCTCAAGTTCCTTACATAAAATAGCATAGTATCTGCATATAACTTACATACATCATCCTGTATACTTTAAATCATCTCTAGATCACTTATAATACCTATTACAGTGTAAATGCTATGTGAATAATTATTATACTGTATTGGGTTTTATTTTTATTGTATTGATACATTTTATTGTTTTTTTCTCTGAGCATTTTTGATCCACAGTTGGTTGAACTCCCTTCTGCAGAAACCTTGCATATAGAAGGCTAACTGTACACGTCAAATGTCTTAGTTGCTATAAAGCAATACCCGAGGCTGAGCAATTTATAAAGAAAAGAGTTTTATTTGGCTCACAGTTCTGCAGGCTGTTCAAGAAGCATGGCACTGGCTGGCATCTGCATCTGGTGAGGGCCTCAGGCTGCTTCCACTCATGGTGGGAGGGGAAGGGGAACTAGTGTGTGCAGAGATTACATGGTGAGAGAGGAAGCAAGGGAGAGGGGAAGTGTCAGGCTGTTTTTAAAAACCAACCCTCGCAGAAAGTAATAGAGTGAGAACTCACTCACGCCAACCATGGAGAGCATTAATCTACTTGTGAGGGATCTGCCCCGTGACCAAACATCTCTCATTAAGCCCCACCTCCAACACTGGGGATGAAATTTCAACATGAGGCTTGAAAAGGTCAAACAAACCAAAATACAGCACCAACACACCATATATGTACCAATATAGACACAGATATAGGTTCTGTTTCTCTGGAGAACCCTGACTAACACAGAATTTGGTACTGAAAGTGGTTCTAAAGGAACAGAATTTTAAGAATGAGTATTCTGAGTTGGGGTTTCTGTAATTTTGTCTCTAATCTGATTAGATTTAAAGACATGAATAACTATTTCCAGTAGTAAAGGGAGCACCGATAGTCCATGGTGCTATGTGGTAATACAGCACTGCAAAATACCATCATTAGATACTCCTAATCAAATACTTATCAAGAAGCAAGGATCTGGGTGATACCCTTCAAACATTTTTGTCAAGCTAATGAATAAGGCAAGATTGGCTGGTAGCTCCTGCTTTCAATGGATACATTGAAGAAGAAAACAGAGATTTCAGAGATTTGATTCAAATCCACATGAATGATCTGAAAGCTTTCTGTGCCCTGAAAGAGACACTTAACTCTTGTACCTGCAAAGCTGAGATTGCGGAAAACCAAACCCAGAATCTCATCCTACAAGTTACTGAATTACAATACAAATAGAATTCCCAGCCTTGTAAGGTGTCTACTGTTAAAGTGAGGGATTGATAAGGAATGAGATTCCAAACAACGGAATGGGGACATATAGGAAGACCCTAGTGAGGCTGGGGACATTGAACTCCTAGATTCTGCTGAGTTCCTTTACCACTAGAAGCTATTATTCTATCCCTGTCTGAGGGAACTGTAATGGTATCCTCTGTGGTAGTTGCCTTACAAGACAATGCTGATTCCCCTCAGGATCCACCCCCAGCACCGCTCTGCTTCTAGGCCTAGAACTAGACTCACATCCCAGAGGACCCCTAAAGATAAGGCACATAGTGGGATCCATGAAGAGTGCACTACACTCCAAAAATCTACATGACTTTTCCAATTTACACAGACAGAAATCCAGGGATAGTAAGGGTGTGGGATAAGGACAGAAGGAACACAAAGTTGGATATAAAGTTGGATCCAGCTGGATCTATTAATATTGACTACTAAGTGGATATTCTAAATTTAATGTTGCAGCTTGGGGAGTTAGAAAGGCTCTACAAGTTGCTTGGTTGGTTAAATGAGACAAAGAGGAAAGCATGGGCCACAGGAAATGAATGTGAAATGCCACACCTGCCTTGGCATTTTGTAGAGAAAGAGAGTCAAAGGCTTGTGAAATTAGAAAGGCAGAGTAGATTTGTCACCTCTGCAGAATCTAGGGGATACATCTTTCACCACAACTGTGAGAAACAAATTTGCAAGGGGATCTCCAGCATCCTTGAAGAGCCCTTTGATAACTCTTCTCTCTGTAGATCAGAAACTAGAGTGGGAACGGCTGCCACTGCTTTGGAAAACCTAAATGCAAAGGGGGGTAGTTGAATCTGGGTGGTAGGGACCATGTAGTGGCACTCAGTTACTAAAGGCAAGGTAGGTGGTGTTTCTGTAATGAACAATGGAGTCAAAGCAGCCATCGTAATAGTCTGACGTGCAGACAACTGTGGCACTGGCCGGTGATCATGGTACTTCTAGAAGTGAAATAGGTAAGGTGCTTACTAACTCCTTACTTGATCTGCAGAAGAATTCTACATCAAGTGAATAAAAAATTAACTTAAATCATAAAAACATAGAATCATGGCTTAACCAGGTGACTCAAATTGCAGCTGCTGTGGCAGATGTGGTTTCACTGCTTGGGTAAATTAACACATCCCTGATAGCTGGTATATAGCGATTAATCTGGCACATGCTTTTTTTCTCTATTCCTATTAGTAAAGGCCATCAGAAGCTATTTGGTTTCAGTTGGCTAGGCCAGCAATACACCTACACTGCCCGATTTCAGGGGTATATGAACTCTCCAGCTCTGTCATACTTTAGCTTCCAGGGTTTCACATTAGTCCTTACATGGATGTCCTTATGCTGATTGCATCTGCTGAGCAGGAAGTAGTGACTAATCTAAAGTTCTCGGTAAGATTTTTATGTGCCAGTAGGTGGGAAATAAATCTGACAAAAATTCAGGGGCCTTCTATGTCATCGAAATTTCTAAAGAGCCAGTGGTGTGGGGCATGTGGAGATATTCTTTCTAGGGTGAAGGAGGAGTTGTTGCATCTGGCACTACAACCAAGAAAGAGGCACAACACCTATGGGGCCTCTTTAGATTTTGAAGCGGACTTATTTCTCATTTGGTTGTGTTGTTTTGCCCATTTACCAAGTAACCTGAAAAGCTGCTAGTTTTGAATGGAGCCAAGAGCAGGAGGAAGACCTGCAACAGGCTGAGGCTGCTGCACAAGCTGCTTTGCCCCTGGGGCCATATAACCCAGCAGATGCAGTGGCGCTTGAAGTGCTAGTAGCCCATACAGATGCTGTTTGCAGTCTTAGGCGGGGCCCTATATGTGAATTGTAGTGCAAGACCTTAGGATTTTGGAGCAAAACCCTCCCCTCTTCTGCAGATAATTATTTTCCTTTTGGGAAACAGCTTTTAGCCTTAATAACACTGGGCCTTAGTAACACTGAACACTTAATTATGGGCCACCAGGTAACTATGTGACCAGAGCAGCACATCATGAACTGGGTGTTACTTGACCCTCCAAGCTGTAAAGTGAGGCATGAACAGTAGCATTATCATCGAATAGGACAGAGCCCTCAAGGTACAAGTAAGGTACACGAAGAGGTGGCCCAAATGCCCATGGTTCCCACTCCAGCTACCCTGCCTCCTGTCTCCCAGACTGCACCTATGACCTAACGGGGAGCTCCCTATAATCAGCCGACAGAGGAGGAGAAGGCTTGGGCTTATTTATAGATAGTTCTGCACAATATGCAGGCACTGCCCAAAAGTGGGTAGCTGCCGCACA